>NC_050096.1:221308898-224057231 GCF_902167145.1 Zea mays
AAGAAAAGCAAGAAAAAGAGAGGTATTCAGGTGTATATTAGAAAAGAAATTTTATACCCCTATATTCAGGGTGTTACAGGTATGTTTTTAGATAAAAACATAGTTGTAGGGGCTTATTTGAGCAAACTAGGCGTCTCAACATAGTTATACTTACAAATATGAGGGGCTTGGTGTAAAAATAACTACACCGGATGGCAGGTTCTATTTTCAAAAGCTCGCGATCTAAACTGATAAAAACATGACCTACTTCTAACATTTTTTTTGAACAATAGAAAACTGAAGCGCGAAAATAGAAAATTTCCCTTTGCAAAGTCAGCTCGACTGAAGAGGTGGGCTAAGGTTGGGCCATCCATATTGTCGGCGTTTCGAAACCCGGGGGGTCCCTGGACCGACGAGTAAATTGTCGTCGCGTGCCCCAGCCCAGATGGGTCGGCGCGAGGCGGAACGCGAAGGGGGGAGAGCAGCCGGAGGGAGACAGGCGTGGGAGGTGGAACCCGCGGCCTTCGTGTTAGCCCCGCGCCCAGGTCGGGTGCGCTTGCAGTAGGGGGTTACAAGCGTCCACGCGGGAGGGAGCGAGCGGTCTTGCGCGAGCGCCGTCCCGTCCTTCCCCGCGCGGCCAACCCTCTGTAAGAGGGCCCTGGACCTCCCTTTTATAGGCGTAAGGAGAGGATCCAGGTGTACAATGGGGGGTGTAGCAGTGTGCTAACGTGTCTAGCGGAGGAGAGCTAGCGCCCTAAGTACATGCCATCGTGGCAGCCGGAGAGGTTTTGGCACCCAGTTCGTGTGATGTCGTGGCCGTCGGAGGAGCGCTGGAGCCTGGCGGAAGGACAGCTGTCGGGGCTGTCGAGTCCTTGCTGACGTCCTCTTGCTTCCGTAAGGGGGCTGAGAGCCGCCGTCGTCACAGGGCATGCGGGGCGCCATCATTACTCGTATAGTGGAGCGAGCCAGATGGGACGCCGGTCTTGTTCCCCGTAGCCTGAGTCAGCTCGGGGTAGGGTAATGATGGCGCCTCCTGTCGACGTGGTCGGTCCGTGCCCTAGGTTGGGCGAGGTGGAAGCTCCTCCGAAGTCGAGGTCGAGTCTGTCTTCCAAGGTCGAGGTCGAGTCCGAGCCCCCGGGTCGGACAAGGCGGAGACCGTCGGCTGAGGCCAGGGCTGAGTCTGAGCCCTGGGGTCGGGCGGAGCGGAGTTCGTCGTCTTCCGGGGCTGAGCCCGAGTCCGAGCCCTGGGGTCGGGCGAAGCGGAGTTCGTCGTCTTCCGGGGCTGAGCCCGAGTCCGAGCCCTGGGGTCGGGCGGAGCGGAGTTCGTCGTCTTCCGGGGCTGAGCCCGAGTTCGAGCCCTAGGGTCGGGCGAAGCGGAGTTCGTCGTCTTCCGGGGCTGAGCCCGAGTCCGAGCCCTAGGGTCGGGCAAAGCGGAGTTCGTCGTCTTCCGGGGCTGAGCCCGAGTCCGAGCCCTGGGGTCGGGCGAAGCGGAGTTTCCCATGGCGCCTAGGGCCGGACTTGGCTGCTGTCAGCCTCACTCTGTCGAGTGGCTCAGCAGTCGGAGCGACGCAGGCGGCGCTGTCCTCTTGTCAGACCGGTCAGTGGAGCGGCGAAGTGACTGCAGTCACTTCGGCTCTGTCGACTGGAGGGCGTGCGTCAGGATAAAGGTGTCAGGCCACCTTTGCATTAAATGCCCCTGCGATTTGGTCGGTTGGCGTGGCGATTTGGCCAAGGTTGCTTCTTGGTGAAGACTGGGCCTCGGGCGAGCCGAAGGTGTGTCCGTTGCTGGAGGGGGTCCTCGGGCGAGACGTAGATCCTCCGGGGTCGGCTGCCCTTGGCCGAGGCTGGGCTCGGGTGAGGCGTGATCGCGTCCCTCGAATGGACCGATCCTTGACTTAATCGCACCCATCAGGCCTTTGCAGCTTTGTGCTGATGGGGGTTACCAGCTGAGATTTAGGAGTTTTGAGGGTACCCCTAATTATGGTCCCCGAAAGTAGCCCCCGAGCCTCGAAGGGAGTGTTAATACTCGCTTGGAGGCTTTTGCCGCACTTTTTTGCAAGGGGACCAGCCCTTTTTTGTTGCATTTTGTTCCGGTGGGTGCGCGCGAGCGCACCCGCCGGGTGTAGCCCCCGAGGCCTCGGAGGAGTAGTTTGACTCCTTCGAGGTCTTAGTGCGTTTCGCAACACTTCGGCTGGTCTGGTTGTTCCCTCATGCGAGCTGGCCATAGCCCGGGTGCACGGTCGGGTCCTAAGTTCTCGGGCTGGTATGTTGACGCTGTCAACGGTTTGGCCGGAGCCGGGTTTGCGAGAGCAGCCCCCGAGCCTCTGCACAGGGCGAGAGGACGGTCAAGAACAGACTCGACTTTTTTACATACGCCCCTGTGTCGCCTTTCCACAAGGAGGAGGGGGGGGAAAGCGCCATGTTGCCCTCGGAGGGCGTCGAACATGGTGTCTCCGGTGAGCTGCTGGTGGGTAATCCGAGTGGACGCCCGTGCCCCATTTGTTAGGGGTCGGCTAGAGGCCCGGAGGCACGCTCCCAAAGTACCTGCAGGTGATCTGCCGGACCCGGTCCCCTTTTGACGGGGTCCAAGGGCTCGATGCCTCCCTCTGATGGGATTCCGTTACAAGATCGTTCCCGCTAGTCTCGGAAATGTCCTAGGGTACCTCGGGAGCGTAGCCCGAGCCTTGGTTATGTATTGAACGTACCCAGGGTCATCCCTCGCTCTGTGTCTGAGGCGACTGTGAACCCTTCGAGGGCTAGCCTACGAACCCCTGATCAGTAGTGGGCGCGGAGCCCAAGTGGCCTGAGGCGGCCGTTGAACCCTTCCGAGGGGCCGGCCATCGAACCTCTAACCAGTAGTGGGCGCAGAACCCAAGCGCTCTGAGGCGGCCATTGAACCCCTCCGAGGGGCCAGCCTTTGAACCTCTGATCAGTAGGGAGGCTTGGGGCCTGTTTCCTTCGCGGAGAAGGATCCTTTTCGGGGTATCCCCCTTTCCCGGTCCCTGTTGCAAGAGAGAGAAAGAGGAAAAGGAAAAGGATACGAAATCGACGTGGCGTACCTTTTTCGACGCGGTCATTATGGCGAAGGCGAAGCGTCGCTTGCTTCTCCTGCCTGAGGTGCCGCCTGTCCCGCCGCGGAGTTAATGCGACGGGGCGAGTGGTTCGCGAGGCGGTCGTTGCGCGTGTGCGAGCCGTTCGAGGAACGGAACACGGGCGCGTCGTCTTCACGCCGTGAGAGAGGGTTCTCTCGCTGCCCCTGGATGGGACGTAAGCTTGGCTGACGACGTGACCGCTGCTCCTGCTCACCTGCCACCGCCATTACTGCCGGCCCATTTTTGGCCGTATTGACCGTCACGCCTGGCTGGCACAGATGGGTCATATGCAGGGTTGCCTCGAGTCGCGGTACTGGTTCCGCAGTCGAGGAGGCACGGTAGTGGTGCGAGTGGCGGTGCAGTTGCTCGCACGTAGCAATCGGCGCGCCGGTTGCATGACGTGTGGGCCTGGGCCTCCATGTTGGGCGCGTTGGAGTCAAAGGGGTGCGCCCACTTGGCACGGTTGCATGCCGCCTGCATGGCTGTCCGCCCTTTCACCCGCTGGTCTGGGCGAAAGTGGAGGAATGCTTGTAACCGTCGGGCGGTTTGGCTCCTTCTGCCCTGGACCAGCTTGCATGACGCGTGGGGCCCAGCCCCGCACCGTAGGGGGAGGACCTTGGAGCGTGTTGGAGAAGACTCAGCCCACGACGGCTGAGGACGCAAGTGGGGAGAGTTGCCTTTTTAAAAGGAGGGTGACCCCCTTGAAAGACGACCATGTCTTCGCGTTCCCTTATGCGTCGTGTCTTTCCACCTTCCGAGCCCCCGGATGGGGGACGCCCGCAATCCTTCCGCCTTGTCGTCGGAGGAACGCAACTTTGTGGAAGTTGGTACCTTTTAGCCATCGTTTGGCTTCAAGGATTTTCATCATGCAGCCCGACTGCATCCCCTCGCCGGTGGTCACCCAAGACGGTGACCACCAGCCCCTGGGTGGGGAGAAGCAAGCCGGGCTGCGATCTTGGTCCCGCCCTCAGCTTCAAGGATGTTCGTCATCCTTGCTGGGGCGGAGGCCGGGCTGAGCCGGAGCTCTTCCCCCGTGCAGGCCGGCCGGTCACCTCTTCTTCCAGCTTCTGGTGGTGGAAACCATCCTCCGGCCCTGCGGAGGAGGCGTCCTCCAGCCATGCCGGGGAAGGCGAACTGTTGCTGTCCAGCTAGGATGCAACATTCCGTCCTTCTCCTCGCTTTCGTGGCGAGGACGGGAGTGAGGACCTGCCGATGCGCCTTGCCAACTGTCGGCATTGGTGGAGAGGCGGACGCCGCCGTCTGTGCTGACGTGGTGGCAGCTGGAGGAAGCTTCCCCCCCCCCCCCCCCGTCGAGGCCGTCGGCGCCGCCTACGGACCGGCCCCCGGCTCTTTGGCTTTAATGTCTGGTTCACGTCCCTTGAGTGGGGACGCGAACGAGAGCCTTCCGGTGGCCGCGTCCGCCCTGGGACCATAGCTGCTGCTGTGGGGACGGAACCGGAGTTCCGTTTGCATTGGCACCTTGAATGCCGGTGTCTTTGTTCATTACGGCTGTCGGGGCCTGAACATGCATGTATCTTCGGCGCGGAGCCGTGTTTTTCCTTCATTTCAAGCACTAAGACTCGTCTGTTAGTTATCTGAACCGCTTCACCAAGCGTGAGTCGCCTCGTGCGAAGGTGACGAGTGAGGTATCCGTATCCCAGAGGCGTAGGAGTCCCTCGGCTCGGTCGGCCTTGTTGTCCGAGGCTTCTCTCGCTTAGTTAAAGGGACCCCTCGGCCGCTCTTCGATGAGCCGAAGCCGGAGGTAGCGGCGTCAGCACGGACAGAGGCAGAGTTGGCTCGAAAAGAAGATTTGGTCGGCCGGAGCCTGGCCGGGTCGTCCACTGGCGGGACCGACGCCGGAGTTGAGCTGCCGAGGCCACAAGCCGGGCTGATGTCTTCGGGGAACAGCTGGCCGAGGCCTCGGGGTGGCCGGCCGAGCCGTCTGCTCGAGCCGGATTCCTAGAGAAGACCCTGGCGGCGACGGCCCAGGTGTGGTGCTGATGTCGTCCTTCGGGGTGGAGATCCTCCAACCGCGTCGCCGTCCGAGGCTAGGTCAGACCCCGCCGAAGGTGTAGTTGACGCCGAGGGTGCTGCTGCCCCCTTCAACTGTCGACGTCCGAGCCTGCAGGATCGGGTTGTCTTGTAGTGTGTGTATGTTTTCTGCGGCCGCCGAGGCCCAAACATACCATCGTCGTGTTGTAAAGCTGCGTTTCTTTTCCTCTTGTTTCGAGTATCCGGACTTATTTGTTGGTAACAGAATTATTTGTGCGGGCGAGAGTTGCTTTTCACGGAAGGTGATGAGTGAGGTATCCGTATCCCGGAGGCGTAGGAATCCCTCGGCTCGGTCGGCCTTGCCGCTTACGCGCACTCTTACTCGTCCATAGGGTTCTATCACCGACGCAGTCGAGAAGGCCCGAAAAATCGTTCCGGCAGAGGAGCTTTCGAGCGTGAAGACTTGTTCGGTGCGCGGAATCACTTATCCGAGCGCGAGTTACTTATCGCAGAAGGTGATGAGTGAGGTATCCGTATCCCGGAGGCGTAGGAGTCCCTCGGCTCGGTCAGCCTTGGCTGCTTACGTGTACTCCGTCGTTTTCAGGATCCACTTTCGAAGTAGTCGAAAAGCACGAAAGGCATTCTGGCAGAAAAGATTTTTTTTCTTTTTTCGAGGAAAATTTCGACGCAGAGGGGGTTCCCCCCTTCTAGCCCCCGAGGGAGGGTCGGGCTTTGCCGAGGCAAGGCTGACCCTTCCTTGATGACCAGACTTTGTGTGTGAACGGGGTGTACGAATAACTTGGAAGCATCTTAAGGGTAGAAGCGACGTAGCTGTTGGATGTTCCAAGCATTGCTGTAGACCTCGCCTTGACTGTTGGCCAGCTTGTATGTTCCGGGCTTCAGAATTTTGGCGACGACGAACGGCCCTTCCTAGGGAGGCGTGAGTTTGTGCCGCCCTCGGACGTCTTGTCGCAGCCGAAGCACCAGGTCGCCCACCTGGAGGTCTCAGGACCGAACCCCTCGGGCGTGGTAGCGTCGCAGGGACTGCTGGTACCGCGCCGAGTGTAGTAAGGCCATGTCCCGAGCCTCTTCCAGCTGGTCCAGTGAGTCTTCTCGATTAGCTTGATTGCTTTGGTCGTGTAGGCCCTCGTCCTCGGGGAACCGTATTCTAAGTCTGTGGGCAAGATGGCCTCGGCCCCATAGACTAGAAAGAACGGTGTGAAGCCCGTGGCTCGGCTCGACGTTGTCCTCAGACTCCAGACCACCGAGGGGAGCTCCTTCATCCATCGCTTGCCGAACTTGTTGAGGTCGTTGTAGATCCGCGGCTTGAGCCCTTGCAGGATCATGCCGTTAGCCCGCTCTACTTGCCCATTCGTCATGGGGTGAGCCACGGCGGCCCAGTCCACCCGGACGTGGTGATCCTCGCAGAAGTCCAGGAACTTTCTGCCGGTGAACTGGGTGCCGTTGTCGGTGATGATGGAGTTCGGGACCCCAAAGCGATGGATGATGTTGGTGAAGAACGCCACCGCCTGTTCGGACCTGATGTTGTTTAGGGGTCGGACCTCGATCCACTTGGAGAATTTGTCGATGGCAACCAACAGGTGCGTGTAGCCCCCGGTTGCCTTCTGCAAGGGGCCGACGAGGTCCAGACCCCACACAGCAAACGGCCAGGTGATGGGTATGGTCTGCAGTGCCTGAGCGGGCAGGTGGGTCTGCCTCGCGTAGAACTGACACCCTTCGCAGGTGCGGACAATTCTAGTGGCGTCGGCCACCGCCGTCGGCCAGTAGAAACCTTGTCGGAAGGCGTTTCCAACAAGGGTTCGAGGTGCTGCGTGATGGCCGCAAGCCCCCGAGTGTATCTCTTGTAAGAGCTCCTGGCCTTCGATGATGGAAATGCATCGTTGGAGGATGCCCGAGGGGCTGCGGTGGTAGAGCTCCTTCCCATCTCCCAGCAAGACGAAAGACTTGGCGCGCCACGCCAACCGCCGAGCTTCGGCTCGGTCGGGGGGTAGCTCTCCTCGGTGGAGATATTGCAGGTACGGGGTCTGCCAGTCTCGATTAGGCGTGACCTCGCTCCGCTCCCCCTCGACGCGTACTGCCTCACCCTCGGGGGCCGAGAGTACCTCGGGCTGAGCCGAGGGTGCCTCGGGCCGAGCCGAGGGTACCTCGGACTGAGCCGAGGGTGTCTCAGGCTAGGCCAAGGCCTTCTTGGGCTCGGGCGTGTCGTCGGTCTTGACGGAGGGTTGATGCAGGTCTCGGGAGAATACGTCCGGGGGAACCGTTGTTCGTCCCGAGGCTATTTTAGCCAGCTCGTCCGCAGTCTCGTTGTAGCATCGGGCGATGTGGTTGAGCTCGAGCCCGTAGAACTTGTCTTCCAGGCGCCGAACCTCATCGCAGTAGGCTTCCATCTTCGGGTCGCGGCAGTGGGCGTTCTTCATGACTTGGTCGATGACGAGCTGCGAGTCACCGCGAGCGTCGAGGCGTCGGACCCCTAGCTCGATGGCGATTCGCAACCCATTTACCAGAGCCTCGTACTCAGCCACGTTGTTGGACGCCGGGAAGTGGAGGCGTAGCACGTAGCGTAGGTGCTTCCCGAGGGGCGAGATGAAGAGCAGGCCCGCGCCGGCCCCCGTCTTCATCAGCGACCAGTCAAAAAACATGGTCCAGAGTTCCGGTTGGATCGGAGCTGTTGGGAGCTAGGTGTCGACCCATTCGGCCATAAAGTCCGCCAAGACCTGGGACTTGATGGCTTTTCGAGGGGCGAACGAGATCGTCTCGCCCATGATTTCCACCGCCCACTTTGCAATTCTACCCGAGGCCTCTCGGCACTGGATGATCTCCCCCAGGGGGAAGGATGACACCACAGTTACCGGATGAGACTCGAAGTAGTGTCGCAACTTCCGCCGCGTCAGGATCATCGCGTACAGCAGCTTCTGAATTTGTGGGTAGCGGATCTTGGTCTCGGACAGTACCTCACTGATGAAGTAGACTGGCCTCTGGACGGGCAATGCATGCCCCTCTTCTCGTCTCTCAACCACAATCGTGGCGCTAACCACCTGAGTGGTAGCGGCGACGTAGATCAAGAGGGCTTCTCCGGCAGCGGGGGGCACCAAGATGGGCGCGTTCGTGAGGACCGCCTTCAGGTTCCCGAGGGCTTCCTCGGCCTCAGGGGTCCAAGCGAAGCACTCGACCTTCCTTAAGAGGCGGTACAGAGGCAGGCCTCTTTCGCCGAGGCGCGAGATGAAACGGCTCAGAGCCGCGAGGCATCCCATGACCCTCTGTACGCCTTTCAAGTCCTTGATGGGCCCCATGCTGGTGATGACCGCGATCTTCTCCGGGTTGGCCTCGATGCCCCGCTCGGAGACGATGAACCCCAAGAGCATGCCTCGGGGGACCTCGAAGACACACTTTTTGGGATTGAGCTTCACGCCTTTCGCCTTGAGACATCGGAATGTCACTTCAAGGTCAGAAAGGAGGTCAGAGGCTTTCCTCATCTTGACTACAATGTCATCGACGTAGGCCTCGACCTTTCGGCCGATGTGTTCGCCGAACACATGGTTCATGCATCGCTGGTACGTTGCACCCGCATTCCTCAAACCAAACGGCATGGTAACATAGCAGTACATGCCGAAGGGTGTGATGAAAGAAGTCGCGAGCTGGTCGGACTCTTTCATCCTGATCTGGTGATACCCTGAGTAGGCATCGAGGAAAGACAGGGTTTCGCACCCAGCAGTGGAATCCATGATTTGATCGATGCGAGGCAGAGGGTAGGGAACTTTCGGACATGCTTTGTTTAGACCAGTGTAGTCTACACACATCCGCCATTTCCCCCCTTTCTTTCTCACAAGCACAGGGTTGGCAAGCCATTCGGGATGGAATACCTCTTTGATGAACCCTGCCGCCATTAGCTTGTGGATCTCCTCGCCTATGGCTCTGCGCTTTTCTTCGTCGAATCGGCGCAGAGGCTGCTTCACGGGTCGGGCTCCAGCTCGGATATCCAGCGAGTGCTCGGCGACTTCCCTCGGTATGTCGGGCATGTCCGAGGGACTCCACGCGAAAACGTCGGCGTTTGCGCGGAGAAAGTCGACGAGCACTGCTTCCTATTTGGGGTCGAGCTCGAAGCCGATCCGGATCTGCTTGGAGGCGTCGTTGCAGGGGTCGAGAGGGACGGACTTAACCGTCTCCGCTGGCTCGAAGTTGCCGGCGTGGCGCTTCACGTCTGGCGCCTCCCTAGGGAGGCTCTCCAGGTCGGCGATGAGGGCCTCGGACTCGGCGAGGGCCTCGGCGTACTCCACGCACTCCACGTCGCATTTGTACGCGTGTCGGTACGTGGGCCCGACGGTGATGACCCCATTGGGGCCCAGCATCTTGAGCTTGAGGTAGGTGTAGTTGGGGATGGCCATGAACTTGGCGTAGCATAGCCTCCCCAACACTGCGTCGTAGGTTCCTCGAAACCCGACCACTTCGAACGTGAGGGTCTCCCTTCGAAAGTTGGAGGGCGTCCCAAAGCAGACGGGTAGATCGAGTTGTCCGAGGGGTTGGACGCGCTTCTCGGGGATGATCCCGTGGAAAGGCGCAGCGCCCGTCCGGACCGAGGACAGATCGATCCGCAGGAGCCCGAGGGTCTCGGCGTAGATGATGTTGAGGCTACTGCCTCCGTCCATGAGAACCTTGGTGAGCCTGATGTTGTCGATGATGGGGTCGACAACGAGCGGGTATTTCCCCGGGCTCGGCACATGGTCGAGATGGTCGGCCTGGTCGAAGGTGATGGGCTTGTCGGACCAGTCTAGGTAGACTGGCGCCGCCACCTTTACCGAGTAGACCTCCCGACGCTCTTGCTTGTGGTGCCGAGCCAAGGCGTTTGCCACTTGCCCACCGTAGATCATGAAGCAGTCGCGGACCTCGGGGAACTCTCCTGCCTTGTGATCTTCCTTCTTAGCGTCGTCGAGAGCCTTGCCACCCTCCGCGGGTGGCCCGGCCTTGTGAAAGTGGCGTCGGAGCATGGCACACTCCTCAAGGGTGTGCTTGACGGGCCCCTGATGATAGGGGCACGGCTCCTTGAGCATCTTGTCGAAGAGGTTGGCACCCCCGGGAGGTTTTCGAGGGTTCTTGTACTCGGCGGTGGCGACAAGGTCCGCGTCAGCGGCGTCGCGTTTCACTTGCGACTTCTTCTTGCCTTTCTTCTTGGTGCCGCGCTGAGTTGACGCCTCGGGGACATCTTCCGGTGGGCGGCCCTGGGGCTGCTTGTCCTTCCAGAAGATGGCCTCGACCGCCTCCTGGCCAGAGGCGAACTTGGTGGCGATGTCCATCAGCTCGCTCGCCCTGGTGGGGGTCTTGCGACCCAGCTTGCTCACCAGGTCGCGGCAGGTGGTGCCGACGAGGAACGCGTCGATGACATCCGAATCGGTGACGTTGGGCAGCTCGGTGCGCTGCTTCGAGAATCGCCGGATGTAGTCCCGGAGAGACTCTCCCGGCTGCTGGCGGCAGCTTCGGAGATCCCAGGAGTTTCCAGGGCGCACGTACGTGCCTTGGAAATTGTCGGCGAAGGCTTGGACCAGGTCATCCCAGTTGGAGATCTGCCTCAGAGGCAGGTGCTCCAGCCAGGCTCGAGTGGTGTCGGAGAGGAACAGGGGGAGGTTGCGGATGATGAGATTATCATCGTCCGTTCCACCCAGCTGGCAGGCCAGCCGATAGTCCGCGAGCCACAGTTCCGGTCTCGTCTCCCCCGAGTACTTTGTGATAGTAGTCGGGGTTCGGAACCGGGTCGGGAACGGCGCCCGTCGTATGGCACGGCTGAAAGCCTGCGGACCGAGTGGTTCGGGCGAAGGACTCTGATCCTCCCCGCTGTCGTAGCGTCCCCCACGCCTAGGGTGGTAGCCTCGGCGCACCCTCTCGTCGAGGTGGACCCGACGGTTGTGGTGATGGTGCTCGTTGCCGAGGCGACCCGGGGCCGCAGGCGCTGTGTTGCGCGTGCGCCCGGTGTGGACCGAGGCTTCCCGCATGAATCGGGAAGTCGCGGCGCGAGGTTCCGAGGGGTACCCCTGCCTTCGGGAGGCGGAGCTCTCGGCCCGTCGGACCACAGCGTCCTCTAGGAGATTCTTGAGCTCTCCCTGGATACGCCGCCCCTCGGTGGTTGATGGCTCCGGCATCGCGCAGAGAAGCATTGCCGCTGCAACCAGGTTCTGGCTGACTCCACTAGAAACCGGTGGCGGCCTTACCCTGACGTCGTCGGTGATGCGGTGCTGGATGCCCTGGGGGAGATGACGCGCTTCTCCGGCCGGAGGTTGGCCCGCCCATTCCTGCCCGATGTCCCGGCGGATCGGCTCAAGTGTTCCTGCTCCCTCGTCGAGCCTGGCCTGCATCTCACGGATTTGCTCGAGCTGTGGGCCATGACCCCCCGCCGGGACGGGGACCACAGCTAGCTCCTGAAGGATGTCAACACGAGGCACGGGCCTAGGGGGATCACCGTTCTCCGGTATACCAAGATGGTTGCCTTCGCCGGGACCCCCTAGATCGACGTGGAAACATTCGCGACTTGGTCCGCAATCCTCGTCGTCAAGGCTGCGGCTACCGTCGGAACAGTCGGAAAGGCAGTAGTCGCATGCGGTCATGAAGTCCCGCACGACACTGGGGTTACCAAGTCCGGAGAAATCCCAACAGAGGTCGGGCTCGCTATCTTCCTCGGACCCCGAGGGCCCGTAGGTCGAGACGGCCGTCAGCCGGTCCCAGGGTGACCGCACACGATACCCCAGAGGGTTTGGACTCGCCTCTACGAGAATGTCCACCGAAGCGGAGTTGCTTGGCGGGTCGAGGCCGAATCCAAAAGGCGCGAGATGGGAATCGATCGGTACCTTTTGGTCGACGGGCGGTGACGAAGTCGCGTCAAGGACTGACTGCACCGTCGTCTCAGGTACGAGGGTGATGCCCAGCAAGTCCTTCGCGAGCGTGCTGGCGTCATCCGTTTGCTTGAGGTTGGTGTGTTGCGGGGAGACGGCGCTCGTCTTCGTCTCAGACGCGAGGCCGATGCCCGACGCGCTCTCCGTTGGGTCGTCGGCGCCATCGACTCGCTCGATAGCCAACGAGGTGCCGCCTCCTGCTTGGCCTTGGTTGCCCCGCCTCCTCCTCCGTCGGTGGGGGAGGGGACGGGACAAGCCCGAATGTCGTCCTTCCACCACGTGGGGAAGGCGTCGTCGATTTCCCCGCCGGCGGGCGGGTTGTCGACCGCCATTGTCGCTGTCGCGCGGCGGGGGAAGGAGTATCATGTCGTAGCTGGCATCGAGGGACATGAACTCAAGACTCCCGAAACGGAGCACCGTCCTGGGCTGGAGAGGTTGCTGGAGACTGCCCATCTGGAGCTTGACGGGAAGCTGTTCGTCAACACGCAGCAGGCCCCTACCTGGCGCGTCAACTGTCGGCGTTTCGAAACCCGGGGGGTCCCTGGACCGACGAGTAAATTGTCGTCGCGTGCCCCAGCCCAGATGGGTCGGCGCGAGGCGGAACGCGAAGGGGGGAGAGCAGCCGGAGGGAGACAGGCGTGGGAGGTGGAACCCGCGGCCTTCGTGTTAGCCCCGCGCCCAGGTCGGGTGCGCGCTTGCAGTAGGGGGTTACAAGCGTCCACGCGGGAGGGAGGGAGCGGCCTTGCGTGAGCGCCGTCCCGTCCTTCCCCGCGCGGCCAACCCTCTGTAAGAGGGCCCTGGACCTCCCTTTTATAGGCGTAAGGAGAGGATCCAGGTGTACAATGGGGGGTGTAGCAGTGTGCTAACGTGTCTAGCGGAGGAGAGCTAGCGCCCTAAGTACATGCCATCGTGGCAGTCGGAGAGGTTTTGGCACCCAGTTCGTGTGATGTCGTGGCCGTCGGAGGAGCGCTGGAGCCTGGCGGAAGGACAGCTGTCGGGGCTGTCGAGTCCTTGCTGACGTCCTCTTGCTTCCGTAAGGGGGCTGAGAGCCGCCGTCATCACAGGGCATGCGGGGCGCCATCATTACTCGTATAGTGGAGCGAGCCAGATGGGACGCCGGTCTTGTTCCCCGTAGCCTGAGTCAGCTCGGGGTAGGGTAATGATGGCGCCTCCTGTCGACGTGGTCGGTCCGTGCCCTAGGTTGGGCGAGGTGGAAGCTCCTCCGAGGTCGAGGTCGAGTCTGTCTTCCAAGGTCGAGGTCGAGTCCGAGCCCCCGGGTCGGACAAGGCGGAGACCGTCGGCTGAGGCCAGGGCTGAGTCCGAGCCCTGGGGTCGGGCGGAGCGGAGTTCGTCGTCTTCCGGGGCTGAGCTCGAGTCCGAGCCCTGGGGTCGGGCGAAGCGGAGTTCGTCGTCTTCCGGGGCTGAGCCCGAGTCCGAGCCCTGGGGTCGGGCGAAGCGGAGTTCGTCGTCTTCCGGGGCTGAGCCCGAGTCCGAGCCCTGGGGTCGGGCGAAGCGGAGTTCGTCGTCTTCCGGGGCTGAGCCCGAGTCCGAGCCCTGGGGTCGGGCGAAGCGGAGTTTCCCATGGCGCCTAGGGCCGGACTTGGCTGCTGTCAGCCTCACTCTGTCGAGTGGCTCAGCAGTCGGAGCGGCGCAGGCGGCGCTGTCCTCTTGTGAGACCGGTCAGTGGAGCGGCGAAGTGACTGCGGTCACTTCGGCTCTGTCGACTGGAGGGCGTGCGTCAGGATAAAGGTGTCAGGCCACCTTTGCATTAAATGCCCCTGCGATTTGGTCGGTTGGCGTGGCGATTTGGCCAAGGTTGCTTCTTGGTGAAGACTGGGCCTCGGGCGAGCCGAAGGTGTGTCCGTTGCTGGAGGGGGTCCTCAGGCGAGACGTAGATCCTCCGGGGTCGGCTGCCCTTGCCCGAGGCTGGGCTCGGACGAGGCATGATCGCGTCCCTCGAATGGACCGATCCTTGACTTAATCGCACTCATTAGGCCTTTGCAGCTTTGTGCTGATGGGAGTTACCAGCTGAGATTTAGGAGTTTTGAGGGTACCCCTAATTATGGTCCCCGACACGTATCTAATCCGATAGCAGAAAACTGAAGAGCCTAGTTTGTCGAGTTCACGGGAACGCCGGCACACGATCTCGGGGCACACGATCTCGGCAGCAGTGGCTTCTAAGCTTTGATGGATCGAGGGGGGTTCGCGATGGCTGATATAGGTGCAAGGGGGACGAGTCTAGGCAGCGTGGAGCTCGCTCGGTCGCCGGATCAACGTCGAACTCAAAGACGAGTTTGCTTCAGACGAGAAAGACAGCTGGCAAGTGAGACCCACTCGCTAGTGTCTGTGACTCATGCGCGCCAAAGCACGGCTCCGCGAAGGAGGCCGCTTTACGGAAATATGCATTCAACGTGGCTTCGGCCTTCGGGCGGGGCAGGCAGCGGAACGAGACTAGGCTGCGGACAGTCAGGGAAGTGCCGGGCTCGGATGGCCCGCGCAACTCCATGGGCCCAGGGGCCACTAGTCCAATCTGCTGCTGTGTCGCAATCACAAGATTGTTAAAATCGGATCGTATATGCTTCTATAGTATCAAAATAATTTAATTATATCAACATATAAAAGTCATATGTTAATAGAACAGTAATCGATCATGCCGCACCGCCATAGCAACAAAGTAATCAACGAAGGGGGTATTGAGTTAAGCTGACCAAGTCAACACAATGACTGATCTACCAACAACTGCATGACATGCCACACTGGCTAGTTACATCGAACAAACCACAGCAAACACTGGTTTCTAGTGCACTGTACACCTCTGCTCTCGCCAGTGCAAGGGCTGATTCGCCACAGAAGCAGCACATCTCCCCTGGATGTTGGCACTCAGTTTTCACCTCGTCTGCCTTATTGATTCATCCTGCAATTGGCAAGCGGCCACAAGGGAACAACACATACATCAGCAGAACGGTGATAGAAAGCCACGTATTTTCTTTGTGGTTCAACTAATAATATGTCCCTTGCGCCAGTGCCTAATAAAATTATGGGATCGTATCTGGTGCAAACCAACCTCTCCGTGCAATCGTGCAAACTTTTAATCTGAACCACATGATGTTGATCCAAGGTGGCGTGCGGGGGTGGGAGGGGAGATTTGAAAAAGTGTGATTAGCAGTGGGTGGTTAAGTGTAAAATTATCCACGCCTCTGTGTCCCTTGGATCAACATCATGTGGCCTAGATTAGAAGTTTGCACGGTTGCACGGAGGGGTTGGTTTGCACCCGATACGTTCCCTAAAATTATAGTAAACAAAATATAATTATATTGCTGTGTTAATCTAGTTATATAGGCTGGTTGGTGCCTGACAGCAAATTATCGATTCACTGCATTTTTTTTCTTTTATGGACACTATAGCTTAAAGGAAAAATAATCGAAGTTGCTCTAGTATCAGCCCAATAATCAGGCACACCTACACCAACCATACATAAAGTTTAGGTCCAAATTATGGAGTTAAGTTGAATAGTGTTTATATTCATGAGGTACAAGCAACATCAGCCTAGATATATAATCTTCTAAAAATAGCATGAAGTTCCAGTCCATGAAGGCTCAGAAATAAACATAGTGAAGGTTTTGGTGCAAATCATGGGGTGAAATTGTTGATTAGTGTCTGAATACATCAATATTCATGGGGAGCGTCATGGGTCAGCAGCCCAGGGCATGGAGGCTATAGGGATAGGCTCAAGGTTAGGAATAGTGGATAAAGATTAGATTAGATAAGATTGAGTTAGTTACTTGGGATTAGATTTGATAAGATTGAGTTAGTTACTTGGGATTAGATTTGATAATATTGAGTTAGTTACTTGGGATTAGATTAGATAAGATTAAGTTAGTTACTTGAGATTACATTAGATAAGATTGAGTTAGTTACTTGGAGGGTCAAGTCTTTCTATCTATATAAGGATGAGTTGTACCTCCTTAAGGGGGAATCCATCAAGAAGAATTAGTCCCAAATCTCTCTAATAGTCTAGTCCCCCCATGCCGACTCCGTCCGGCTATCTTCACAGCATTGTTTATCCCGTTATAAACCAAGGATTCATAACATCTGGTATCATGAGTCAGGGATCCTTTACCATGATTTCTGTTGCGGACGATCTCCACACCTGGCGTGAGGAGCTTGCTCGTGCCAGGGCAGATCTAGAGCAGGCCCGATCTGCTATCCTCCAGCTCCGTGATCTACCCGCGGCAAAGGTGGAGTCTGACCGCCGATCAGCGGCGGCAACACGACTGCACGTGGCTTCCTAATGCGGCGTCTAGCGCGGCAAGTTGCGACAGCGGCGGCTGCAGGCAACGGCTTGTCGTCTTAAGGCTACGGCATGTGGCTTCCTGACGCGGCGTCAAGCACGGCAAGTGGTAGCGGCAACCCGGCTACAGGCTGCGGTCCGCTGTTCCATGGCACGACGACTTGCATCGATATTGTGTGTTGAACAACACGCGGCACATGGGGCGGCAAGGCCTTTGGCAGGGTTGGCCGATCCTCCACTCCAGTTCACCATCCTGATCCATAGCCATGTGGACAGCAAGAACACATCTGGTTGGATGGCGTTGTATCCACTGGAACTCGCGGCAGCTCAGGCCGTAGGACTGGTGAGCTGCCACGTCTTGGCCTTTGCAGCCTGGACGAGGTTGTTCCCATGGGATCTAGGAGGACCAACCTTGGCATATGTTAGGTTCTTTATTTTATTTGCAAATAAATTAAAGCCGAGATGTAACAGGCTTCTAGTTAGGGTTGCACTTTCAGGTGCAAATCAAGTTAGACAGCAAGGGTGTTGCCATGCACCCCATTACAGCTCGAGGACGAGCTGTCTTCGAAGTGTGGGGGAATGTCATGGCGTGCAGCCTAGGGCATGGAGGCCATAGGGATAGGCTCAGGGTTAGGAATAGTGGATAAAGATTAGATTAGATAAGATTGAGTTAGTTACTTGGGATTAGATTAGATAAGATTGAGTTAGTTACTTGGGATTAGATTAGATAAGGTTGATTTATTACTTGAGATTACATTAGATAAGATTGTGTTATTACTTGAGGGTCAAGTCTTTCTATCTATATAAGGATGGGTTGTACCTCCTTAGGGCTTGTTCGGTTCTACCCCAATCCATATGGATTGAGGGGGTTTTGATCCCTAGTAAGTCAAAATTCCTACCAATCTGTATCAATCCCCTTCAATCCATATGGATTGAAAATAACCGAACAAGCTCTTAAGGGGGAATCAATCAATCAATCAAGAAAAATTAGTCCAAAATCTCTCTAATAGTCTAGTCCCCCCAAGTCGACTCCACTCGGCTATCTTCCCAGCGTTGTTTATCCCGTTATGAACCAAGGATTCATGACAAGGAGCAAACAAGATATCTAACAATCTAAAAGATCTTCCAAAAAATGCATAAAGCTCCAACCTATGAAAGCTTAGAAATAAGCATACATCAAAAAATGGTAGAAATTAGGGAGTAAGAAATATTCATGATGTACAAGCAACAACAACCTACATATCTAGTGCATCTTCAAAAAATCCATAACAAACTAATCAATGAAGGCCCAAGAATAAGCATGCATCCATAGAAATTATGAAGCAAGGTTGAACAATGTCGGAATACATCAACTTTCTTGAGGCATAAGCAGCCTAGATATTTAAAACATATTTCCATAGTTATTAAGGCGGTAAGGCAACTGGCCTCCTTTTTATCTTTTAAGACCCCACATCAACAGATTAGCTATAGTTTACCCAAAACATTGTTTTTGTATTGTTCTGGACTGTACAGTGCACTGTTTACAGAGTGGAGTTTAAATATGGGTATGGGGATGGGTAAGCTGCTGGAGATTGTCTAAGCGGTAAAGCGTAAGGCTAAGGCGACACGACGCCTTATATATATATATATATATATATATATATATATATATATATATATATATATATATATATATATAAATAAATAGAGAAAATATTGATAAAAAGAGAAAGAAAACAAAAAGAACAGTCTAGCCAGCCCAACTCAACCCAACTAGAACATTAATATTAGGTTAAGCCCAACTAACCCTCTCTCCCCCCAGCCATCTCTCCCAACACCAGTCGCCTCCCTCACCCAAGTCCGAGACCCAACCACCACCGACCTCCCTCTCTCCCAGCCGCTACCTCCCTCTCTCTCCCAGCCACCCTCCATCGTGCCACCCTCTGTCGCGCCACACTCCCCGCCGCTGCCCTCCACCACGCCGCCCTTTGTCGCGCCGTCCTTCGCCCCCCCCCCCCCCCCCCCCGCCTTAGGTTCCAGACCAAGGCGAGGAGGACGCCTTACCTCCCCAGCTCGCCTTACCGCCTAGGCGACGCCTTGAATACTATGCATCTTTCTAAAAGTTGCATGCATGGTATAAACAAAAGATTATGTTTCGGGTGCTTTCAACAAAGCAAATAGAGAAATGAGAAATGCCTTATTGAATGCTTGCTAAGTCATTACAATAGTATGAATATGAAATTGTTGGGAAACAATGGCGACATCTCAAAAACTCCAAAAATGAATCAAATAATCTAGAGATAGAAAAGATCAAAATTAACTAGAGAAAAGAAAATGCCTAAAAGTATATAAAGAACAAACAATT
The DNA here is from genome assembly GCF_902167145.1 of Zea mays. Classification (NCBI taxonomy): domain Eukaryota; kingdom Viridiplantae; phylum Streptophyta; class Magnoliopsida; order Poales; family Poaceae; genus Zea; species Zea mays. Next base: position 221,327,493 of record NC_050096.1, read on the forward strand.
AACTTACCTTGGGCTAAGAATTTGATGAAGTGGCATATACATTTGAAAGTCTCTTTGAACCATTTTCTTTCAAACAGTCTGAGCAAACAAAGTGATCTAGTTTTTTGGCCTGTTCAATGGTCATAGCCATGCAAGATGGATGGAACCTGTGTATCATAGGACATGAAAGAGGTAGGAACACAGTAATATATGTTAATAGAACAGCAATGGCAGCATAAAAGGTACATAAAAAGTAAATGTTTTACATTCACAAAATTGATATCTTTAGGTTCATTTGCATGTTCCTGGATCCTGAGTTCCTGACACCTCAAATATCCTCTGGAAGGAAATCCAGACATATTTTCATTTTTTCGAATACGTAGGAGAGCTACGTATCATTATATCAAGAAGAGAAGGTCTAAAGAAGACCAAAACAGATTACAAAAAACAAGGAACACAATAAACAGAAAGAAGACAGAAGAAAAGAAAAGAGAACGAGGAAGGAAACACAAGAAAAAACACCAACTAAGGCCAAAGCCTTGCAAGGGCCTTAGCACCAGGCATGCCCCAAAATCTGACATCCTCCTGAATATGTTGGAGGATAGAGGTGGTACTAGGAGATGCACCATCGAAAACACAAGTGTTTCTATGCTTCCAGATCCACCATGCCACCAGAATGACCAGGGAATTGAAACCCTTCCTATGGGGTGCTGGCACCTGACGTTCAGCCATACTCCACCACTCTTGGAACACAACTTCATTCAATCCAGGTGACAAATGTTGCAGCTGCACCCTATTCAGGATCTGCCACCATATGCTTCTAGAGAAGACACGAGATCAAGATGTGTTGGGCTGTCTCCTCCTGCTGATCACAAAGGAGGCATTTCTCTGGATGGTTTAGACCACGACGAGCTAAATGATCAGCCGTCCAACACCTATTGAGGGGGGTGAGCCAGATGAAGAGTTTGCACCTAGAGGGTGCCCAACTGTTCCATATCCGCTCGGTCGGCTCAAAGGTCACCGATCCAGCCATAAAACGGTGATAAGCTGAATTAACCGAATACTCCCCAGAAGCAGTTGGAAGCCAGCGGCAAGCATCAGGGATTCCTGGCTGCAACTGAAAGTTCTGCGTTAGATCCCAAATAATCAAGAATTCCATAATCACATCAGCTGGCAAGCTACCAGAAATGTCTTCGACCCATTTGTTATCCATAAGAGCTTCCTACACAAGTCTCCTTCTCTTTATTCTTTTAGGAACTCTACTCACCAGAGAAGGGGCCAGATCAGAGATGCATTGACCATGAAGCCAGCGGTCAGACCAGAAAAGAGTTGTAGAACCATCACCCACTATAGAGCAAACTGAGGCTGAGAACAAAGCAACCACATTGGGGTGTACCTGAATATCAAATTCGGCTCAGGGCTTGTCTGGCTGCGTTTTATAGAGCCAAAGCCATCTTAAACTTAGCGCCCAACCAAGAATTTCCAGATTATGAATGCCCAAGCCACCCAGACACAAAGGTCTACAGACCCTTGTCCAACTCACAACACAATGACCCCCTTTAACATCCTTTGTGCCCTTCCACAGAAAACCTCTCCTGATCTTGTCTATTGCCTTGAGCACCCATTTAGGGCATTGAGTTGCTTTTTTTTGAAAGGGAGAGGCAAAAGAGTTGCCTTCCAATATATTAGATAAAAGGAGAAAACACTGTACAAAAACTGGCACAAAAAAAGGCGCCAACACCAAAAAACACTAGACAATCAAACACCTATCTAGCACCACTGAATAAAATTCTAACCCTCTGGCCAGGCCCTCAGACACTACTAGTAGGCCAGACCACTACCCACAAGATCTTTCACCATCTGCACCACTTGATCTGACGTTCTCTATTGACCCTTGAAAATTCTGTTGTTTCTCTCCAACCATAAGCTCCACCAGAAATAAAATAGAAGGCCATCAAAACTTTTTCTTGAATGCTTGTTACAGAGCGCAACCTCAGCCTGAACCACCAATCGCTAATAGTTCCCGTCTTTGAAATCCCGACAAGGAACCGGAGATTAGCCCAAGACAAAATCCTGCTCCACACTTCCATAGCGAAAGGGCAATCCTTACAGAGATGCGACACTGTCTCCAAAGACAAGTTACAAAGAGAACAATTAAGATTGCAGGGCCATCCCTTTTTTTGCAAATTGTCAGCGGTTAAGATTTTGTTGTGCAATAAAGTCCAAACAAAGAAACGACACTTAGGTTCTATTTTTGCTTTCCAAATGGGATTGAAATTAATTTTACAGAAAATTGTTGAGAACTGAATTTTGTAAGCACTACTTGAACTGTATTTCCCATCTGCCGACCATCTCCAAGAAATGGTGTCGTCGAGATCGTTGAGGCTGTGAGTGCTGCTGATTGAATGCCAAAGTGAGACGAATTCTCTCACTTCCTCATCCCGAGTGAACGGTGCACAGAACTGTATCCAGTAATTATTTCGAAGAGCCTTGAACACCGTGATGTTTTTCCTTCTTGCTTTCTTGTATAGATTTGGTGCCATATTCTTTGGAGCCTGCCCTTCAATCCAACTGGAACCCCAAAAATCCGCCATCTTCCCATTACCAATAGTCACAATTGTTGAAGCGTTGAAAAGATCTACATCCACCTTGTCGCACGGTAATGGCATGCCAGCCCATGCCTTTTCTTTAACCATCCACCGTAACCACAGCCATCTTAGTCTCAGCGCTCTCGCAAAACGCTCCAGGTCCAATACTCCTAGACCCCCCCTATTCTTTGGCAAACAAGTTGTGGGCCAATTAATCAAGCAATGACCCCCGCTGCAAAAGTCTGGACTATTCCCTTTCCAAAGAAAGCTTCTTCTTAATTTGTCAATTCTTTTAAGAAGCCATTTTTGCGCCGGAAAAATCGTCAGATGGTAAATAGGCTGAGCAGAAAGCACCGCTTTAACCAAAGTTTCCCTGCCTGGCTTAGAGAGCAACCTGCCTTTCCATCCTGCTAGCCTGTTAGTAATTTTATCAATTAAAGGTTGAAAATCCACTCTTCTAACAGTCCTGAAATGAAGAGGCAGTCCAAGATACTTCCCAGGAAATTTTGAGTATTTGCCGGGAAACACCTCCATCAGATCTGGCCAAAGAGTCTCGGGATAACGAATTGGGAAAATTTCAGTTTTATCAAAATTGATCTTCAGCCCAGAACATCCTTCAAAAACTTCCAGGATCCTTTTCAGAACTTTCAAATCCTCTTTATCTGCTTTAACAAACACTCCTGCATCATCAACATAAAGAGAACAGTGAAGCTTTGCCGCTCATGGTAGAACCCGCCCCATAACCCCAGCATCTGCCGCCATCTCAATCATCCTCTGTAGCGGGTCCATAGCTAAAATAAACAGGAACGGGGATAGCGGATCTCCTTGACGAACACCACGCATGTGCCTGATTGCATTTGTTTGTTGACCATTGATAAGGATTTTGGAGGAGGAAGAGCCCAAAATTGTGGCGATCCAATTCCTCCACTTCTGAGAAAAACCCAAGGCTCTTAAAACCTCTAACAGATATGCCCAGTTGACGGAGTCAAACGCTTTAGAGATGTCAAGCTTGACAAAAAACGCTGATTGTTTGCTCTTATGGAGTTTCTGAACAACTTTTTGAACGTAGAGGAAATTATCGTGAATTGAACGTTTCTTAATGAAAGCGTTTTGGGTTGTGGAGACGATCTCGTTCATTCTTGGCGCAAGTCTATTTGCTAAAATCTTGGTTAAGATTTTCATAAAACTGTTGATGAGACTGATCGGTCTAAACATGTCAATCCTGTCAGCCCCTTCCCTCTTTTGCAAAAGCGTGATATTTGCCTCATTAACAAGATGCAGGCTTTTGCATCTATGATTATAGAAATCATGAATAGCATTGGATAGATCATCCTTAATCAGCTCAAAGCAACACTTATAGAATAACCCTATGAACCCATCTGGACCAGGCGCCTTTTCAGAGTGCATCCCCATAACCACATTTTTAATCTCATCAACGTTGATCGCAGAGTCCAGATCTGATAACTCAAAAGGGCTATAGCCTAAGTTGTCCCAACGAACAGCACATTGTCTAGCACCCGTCGTGCCAATAACTTGGGAGAAATGATTATGGGCCTCGAGTACTTTATCTTCCTGACTAGTGAGCAGTCTGCCGTCTCGAACCAGCAATCTGATAAAGTTTTTTCTCCTTCTATTATTTGCCATTAAGTGAAAAAATTTTGTGTTTGCATCCCCCAGGCGCATCCAAACGAGTCTTGAATGTTGCTTAGCTCTTGCCTTTTGAACTGACACTAATCCGAGGATTTTCAATTTAAGACTTCTCCTGAATTCAAGCTCATCCCCAGAGAGCTGTCTGGATTCCTGTGCTTTCTCAAGGAAAGTAAGGACAGTCTGAATGATTGCTAGTTGCACTTTAAAATTGCCGACAGTCTTTCGACTCCAGGTCTTTAGAGCTTTAGCCGTACGGGCCATTTTCACATGCAGCCGAAGAATGGCGTCTGAGGAACTAACACTAGACGCCCACGCTCGCTGAACCACCTCACTGAACCCATCTAATTTTGTCCAAAAAACCTCAAAACGAAATCCCCTGTAGAAACCAAAATCCGAGCAACCTTGCATAACTAGAGGGCAATGATCCGAGGTCATGGACCCAATAGCTTGCAGATTGGCCTGAGGAAACTTATCATGCCACTCCGTAGTCGCCAAAAATCTGTCAATTCTAGACATCGAAGGGTCGTCTTGTTCGTTTGACCAGGTGAATAATTTACCATTGAGATCAATCTCTAAAAGCTGAAGGTAGTCGATTGTGTGATTGAATTGTCTTAACACTCGTCTATTTATTGGACCTTTGTTTTTCTCCCTTGCTCTCCTTATCATGTTAAAATCACCTAGGATCAACCATTCCGGCTTCATCAAATTTCGAATATTGCGCAGCTCTGTTAAGAAAGACATTTTCTCGGTCTCAGGTTGAGGATGCTATAAGATGATATATAGGGATAGCAGTAAGAACTGATCTAACCAGAGTCAATCTTCCTGCCTGATTGATTACAGCAGCCTTCCAGCCTGGCAACTTACTAGCAATCTTATCTATAAGCTCCATGAACACACTTCTAGGGAGCTTCTTGACCGAGAGAGGAAGCCCCAGGTATTTCAATTTTATTTTAAAAAGGTTATCTGATATGACAAGCAACGTCATAAGCATCATGAATGAAACATGAAAAATCTACATCAACAATAATAACACATTTTTAGTCCCAAGTAAGTTGGGGGTAGGCTAGAGTGAAACCCAACAGAAACTACAAGTCAAGGTCCGGGCACATAGATAGATGTTTTCCATGCACTCCTATTCAAGGCTAAATCTTTAGGTGTATACCATCCTTTGAAGTCTCCTTTTGCTGCCTCTTCACATGTCAACTTCGGTCTTCCCCTCCCTCTCTTCCCATTGATATTGCGCCTTAGGATCCCACTCCGCACTGGTGCCTTTCGAGGTCTCCGTTGGACATATCCAAACCATCTCAACTAATATTGGACAAGTTTTTCTTCAAATGGTACTACCCATAGACTTTCACGTATATCATCATTCCGGATTCGATCCCTTCTTGTGTGGCCACAAATCCAATGCAACATGAAATCTACAAGTTATAATAATTCTCTTCATACATCTATAAAAATATAAATATACTGGCACACAATCTTGAATCCTCTAGCACCCAATTGTATAGTGTCATGTATAAGACTGAATTTTAGATGAAAAGGTTATCCTTCAAGACAAAAGCAAAAGTTCAATTCCTAAACTATCCTATTTGGGACCATATAGGGCGAGAGAGATTTTTCCTAACATCTACCAACCAACAAATTTGAAAGGAGTATTCCCTAGTGGGATCGTCCTGTCTCTGGATGACTCTGAACCAAACAGAACACAAGGTGGGACATCGCACCTAGAACCATCCCATCCCTGGAAAAACATTACCTAAACCTCTGGCAATAACGGTCGCTACAGCCAGACATTGCGGCTAGGATAGTTGACTGTTAGCACTATGTGATCAAAGGTGCTAATAGTTAGATTTAGCACCACTTACTTTGTTGAAACTCATTGTTCCTCACATGACTCCGGTTGGAACGCTTCTAGCAGCAGGCTAAGGCCTTCTCTACTGCCTGCCACAGCTACAAGAGAACCTCCTTATCCAGCATCGTCTAATTCCAGCTCTCCACCTCGGCGCACAACAGCAGCAACAATAGCTCCACTCGTTGCCAGCTCCCCCCCTCTGCACGCAAAAGCGCCAAGCTTTGCTCAATGAGGTGCTCCGACCACTGGCAGTGTGCCTCCTGTCCTTCCTCTGGCGCTTGCTGGCTCACCACCTGTGTCCCTGGGCCCCTATGGTCCCTGCTGCGTCATGGCCATCTGACCCCACGACACTTTCCCTGAGTGCAACCGTGACCATGAGCATGTGCAACGGAGGGCGCAACGCCGTCCCCAGCTGAGGTGCATCAGAGGCCGTTTTGCAGCAGAGTGAGTAGTGGGAAGTGAGAGAGAGGCAGAGTGCACTTAAATATGTGAACTTGAGCACACTGTTGTAGCGGGGATGATAGTGGCGATTACCAGCTATGGTGGCTCAGTGATGATGAAACTAAACTAAATATCCAGAGATTTAAAGCATTTGCTTTGTAGAAGCATAAAATAGACTGAACAAAGGCAAATATCAGTGAAATGTAAATTGAAAATCATTGAGACAAATGTACCAGTCCTTGCAAGCTTCGCACTGCACCATGAGGTCATCCGGGTTGTATGGCATCTCACATTTGCAATACCTTTAGAGAAAAATACACACACCCAAATTATCACAAGCAGGCTCAAAACGCATGCACAGAGAAGAAAAAGTCAACAATGAAAGGATTGAGGAGCTCCGTACACTGCCACGCGGTCAGGGGTGAACGAACCGGTGGCCGCCTTGTACTCAAATCGGGAGAAGAAGTCCTCAGGCCCGACATTATCAAGCTTGGTGTAGTTCTTGAAAGAGTGGACAACACATTTCCCCTCGATGGTGTGGGCGCTCTGTAGGTCGAAATGATCGGAAAGGAAAAGCTCCTTGGCGCCGTGGAACTGCCGGCGACCGCCCTTGGATTCCTCAGGGCGGTAGTACCAGCGCACCTGCACCCGCACGCTGCCGCGTCCGTCGGCCTCCATCTTCTCCACCCGCGCCACATACGGCTGCTTGTCCGAGTCCGACGCCCGCATCAGCACGCAGTCGCCCACTTCCCAGCACAGGCATTGCAACAGCATCAGATACCTCTCACAGGAAAAGATACAACCGGATCGGGGATGCGGGGAATTACCATGGACGACCTTGTTAGTGCCGCGGATTGTGTACGAATCCACGTCCTTCTTTACCGAGATCTTTACCTGCTTCATCCTCACCATGGCCGTGGAGCGAGGACCGATGAGGGGTAGAAACCTAGAAAGAGGAGAAATGGGGAACGAAGGAGGAAGGAATTATTGCCATTACAATTCCGCCAACGTCGCAATTCGCCAGTTTGGTACTCCGAAGCCTTGCCAAAATGGGACTCGTTGAAGTTGTTCTTTTGGCATAAGACCATCTTCATTTATCCATATTCATACTCATATCCAAATTACTCTATAAACAGTACAATCTACAACACAAAACGATACAAAACAGTATTCTTAGTGACCATATAGGCATTGTTTGGGTACTTTCGTATTCACCTCAGTCCACATGTATTGAGGTGGATTGGAGTGTAACTTAAACTAATTTACACTCCAATCCATTTCAATACATGTGGACTAAGGTGAATACGAGTGTACCCAAACAAGGCCATAGGTGTAATATACAGTAGTTCACCCATATGGTCATCAAAAACACCTTTTGCATTGTTTTACACTGTAAATGGGGAACGAAGGAGGAATTATTGTCATTATAATTTCGCCAACATCGCAATTCGCTAGTGTCGCATCCACAGTTCCCTTTGCATCGATAGCAGGCTCGGCACCTGGTACGCATCAGCCCGACCCAAGGGGCGGTCCTAGATCATGTGGCCTGGTTTATTTAGGGTTATCATTAGCCTATGCATCAGGATCATTCATGTGTGTTTGTTATGTGTGTTTAGGGTTAGCTTATAGTGTATAGATTAACAATGTAAATGGTTTTGTGTTTAGTGAATCTATAAGAATCTACAAACTGTGTTTAGTCAATAAATAATGTAATTGATTTTGTCTAGTTAGTTTTAAGTCTGTAGATTAGCATTATGTTTGTACATTTAGTTAGCATTTGTTTTCTAGTTTGTAGATTCAATTAGCATTTACTTTTTAGTTTGTAGATTCTTATAGATTTAATATTTTTCAGTTAGTTGTTTATGTACATTCAGTTAGGAGTTATGCTTCGCATATGATTGAACATTTTTGCAGATGATGGAGCCAAACTAAGTCGCCAACAAGGCCATTGAGATGATGTAGAGCACTGCGAAGCATCTCATGTGTGTCTGCAAGGAGAAGCTTGAATCGAGAAATGCGATGAACGTATACGAGTTGAAGGAACTACAAGTAGCTTCAAAAAAAATTACTAGAGACAAATGACCTAGTCCTCGAGCCCTTGCTTTCAGCACATTTACTATACTTGGAAGAATCTTGCCATACATCCTCACACTGATCCTCCTTCGCCTAAAAAATAGGTCCATGATTATATTCCTTATCTTGTCAGCAAGTTGACATACAGGCAGGTCCTTGTAATCTTTGATCCAGTTGTTGAATACTTCTACAATATTATTAGTGATGTTGTCGCATTTGATGGCAATGTTGAAATGACTCCTCTACCACAACAAACCATGTCAGCCTTTTAACCACTTGTCCACTCCAGGTATTGCTACTGCATTGGAGTGATGGTGCTCGAAGACTTCGGTCCTGTAAGCTCTTGTTGTGAGGTACATGTGCTCGGATCCACCAAAATGCTTAGTATTAGTGATGTTTTGCACCAGATGCGTGAAACATTCTCTCTTCTCAGCATTAGGGAACACTGCTTGCACAGCTAGAGTCAATCCTTTGCAAGCATCAGAGCACACAGCTAGAGGATCAGGCTCTCCAATAGCTTTGTTTAGTTGTTCCATAAACCAAATCCAACTTTCTTTGGTTTCGACTTCAAAGGACCCAAATGCAACTAGATACATCCAATTGTGGCCATCCACACTGGTAGTCGAAGGCATCTGACCATTATACTTGCCATTCAAAGTTATGGAGTCTATGCTAATGTACGGTCCGCATCCCTCACAAAATCCTTGAAAGCAAGGGCCAAAAGCACAAAAGAACCAGCTAAAATAAACCTTCCCATCCTCGACATGTGCATCTATATCAACAACTGAATCTAGTCTAGCATTTTCTTCAAGACAACATCCTTCCATCTAAATAAAAGTTGGAAGCTATCGGGTATGCGCCCGGTCGAGATATAGAATTATTCTCCATTGAGTTAAAACCTGGCACCACATCTATTTCTAAAAGGCCTCATAGGATGGATGTTAAGGATTTAGGTGAGCTAAAGAAGTAGATAGCAGAACTTCTAGACAAAGGTTTTATCCAGCCTAGTTCATCACCATGGGGACCCCCGTACTTTTTGTGGATAAAAAGGATGGCTCTAGAAGGATGTGTATCGACTATAAAGATCCAAATGAAGTGACCATTAAGAACAAATACCCATTACCTTGGATTGAAGATCTATTTGATCAAATGAGAGGAGCCAAAGTATTCTCTAAGGTGGATCTGAGATCTGGTTACCATCAGCTGAAGATTCGAGCTGGAGATGTCTCTAAGACAACCTTCACCACCAGATATGGACTATACGAGTTTCTCATTATGTCATTTGGATTGACAAATGCGCCCACATATTTTATGAACCTGATGAATAAAGTATTCATGGAATATCTCGACAAGTTCGTGGTTGTGTCCATCGATGATATACTAGTGTATTCACCAAATGAAGAGATACATGAGGAACACCTAAGGCTAGTTCTTTAGAAACTTTATGACCACTAGCTATATGCAAAACTCTCAAAGTGCGACTTTCAGCTAAAGGAAGTTGCTTTCCTAGGGCATATCATCACTAATAGTGGAATAAAGGTAAACCCAAGCAAGATCAGTGAAATACTGAATTGGGAGCAACCAAAGGATGTGTTAAAAGTTAGGAGTTTCCTCGGATTAGTAGGCTATTACAGAAGATTTATTGAAGGATTATCCAAGTTGGTGAAACCCCTTACCTCACCTCTAGAGAAAGGTAAAGAGTTCAAATGGACGGAAGCTTGTCAGAAATGCTTCGAGGAACTTAAGGAGAGGCTAACTACCGCACTTGTATTGGTCATGCCAAACATCCACAAGGGATTCAATGTGTATTGTGATGCATCACATTTGGGACTTGGATGTGTTCTAATGCAAAAAGGCAAAGTGATAGCTTATGCATCAAGGCAACTAAGGAAGCATGAGAAGAACTACCCAACACATGACTTGGAGTTTGCTATAGATGGCCAAAAAGCACGAGGCCCGTGAGCCCGGCACGAAGCCCGCTTTTTGGGCCCGGTCCGAGCCCGACACGGTAGAATAAGCGGGCGGGCTTGGACAGGAAACTAGGCACGGCGGGCTAGCCCGGCACGGCCTGTTTACCTCTAAGCCCGTTAAGCCCGTTTTTTTACACTAAAACGTGCTTACCGGCCCGTTTAGCCCGGTTTTCGGCCCGTTTTTTCGTGCTAAACGGGCCGGCCCGGCCCGTTTAGGCCCGCTGCGGGCCGGGCTTGGACAGAAACTTAAGCCCGCTGGCTCAGCAGGCCCGGCCCGGTTTTGGCCGGGCTTCACCGGGCCCGGGCCGGGCCGGGCCGGGCCGGGCCGGCCCGGGCCGGCCCGTTTGGCCATCTCTAGAGTTTGCTGCCATAGTGCACGCTCTGAAAATTTGGAGGCACTATATGATTGGGAATAAGTGCAACGTCTTCACGGATCATAAGAGTCTGAAGTATATATTCACATAAAAGGATCTCAACTTAAGGCAATGGTGATGGCTTGAGTTAATCAAGCATTACGATTTGGATCTTCAGTAACATCCTAGTAAAGCAAATGTTGTGGCCGACGTGTTAAGTTGTAAAGGTCAGGCCAACATGGTTATTGCTCACTTGATGCCCAAAGAGTTATGTTGGGAGATGGAATGACTTAACCTTGGTATGATCGCCCACATAGAAGCGACATTATGGAGATAGATTTGACCTTGGAGCAAGAAATCCGCAAAGGTCAGGAGTCGAACAAAAGGATTAAGAAAATCAAAACCCTGATTAAAATGGGAAAAGCTCTAGAAATTACAGAGGTTGATCAAGGTACTGTTTGGTTCAAAAGTAGAATCTGTGTACCAGAAAGCGATCACCTTCGGAAGATGATCTTGAAGGAAGCACATGACTCCACTTATTCTATACATCCCGGAAGTACCAAGATGTATCAAAGAGTGAAAGTCGAGCATCAAAGGCTAGTAGGTTTGCTTCAAAGGCTAGTAGAGTGAAAGTCGAGCATCACGAAAGTACCAAGATGTATCAAAGAGTGAAAGTCGAGCATTAAAGGAAAAGTACTGGTGGTTTGGTTTAAAAAGAGATGTGGCCACTCACATAGCTCTTTGTGACATATGCCAAAGAGTGAAAGTCGAGCATCAGAGGCCAGTAGGTTTGCTTCAACCCTTGAAGGTGCCCGAATGGAAATGGTAGGAAACTGATATGGATTTCATAGTTGGATTACCCCATACCAGAGATGGCTCAGATTCTATATGGGTTATTATAGACAGACTGACAAAGGTGGCACACTTTATACCAGTTAAGACCACCTATTCCAGAGCCAAACTAGCAGAACTGTATATGGCCAGGATCGCGTGTTTACACGGAGTCCCTAAAAAGATTGTGTCAGACGGAGGAACTCAGTTTACCTTGCGCTTTTGACAGAAGTTGCACGAGTCAATGGATACCAAGCTCAACTTCAACTCTACATACCATCCACAGACAGATGGCCAGATTGAGAGAACAAACCAGATTCTGGAGGACATGTTACGAGCTTGTCCCCTTAAGCATGGTGGAAGTTGGGACAAGAGTTTTCCATATGTAGAATTCTCTTATAATAACAGTTATCAATCAAGTCTCAAAATGGCCCCATTTGAAGCCCTTTATGGAAGGAAGTGCAGGACACCTTTGTATTGGAATCAAATAGGAGAAAGTCAAGTGTTCGGACCAAAAATCCTGCAAGCGGTAGAAAAGCAAGTGCAAATCATGAGAGAAAATCTCAAAATAGCCCAGTCGAGACAAAAGAGTTATGCCGACAATTGGAGAAGAGATTTGGTATTTGAAATTGGAGACTATGTGTATCTCAAGGTTTCACCTATGAGAGGCATGAGAAGATTCAAGGTTAAGGGAAAACTATCACCTCGTTACATCGGACCATTTTGGGTCTTGGAAAGAAAAGGTGAAGTGGCGTATCGACTGGAATTGCTCGCACAACTATCAGATGTGCATGATGCGTTTCACATATTGCAACTTAAGAAGTGCATAAGAGTACCAGAGGAACAATTGCCCTTGGAGGAACTAGATATTAAGGAAGATTTAACATATTCCAAAAATCCAGTGAAAATATTGGAAACGTTTTGCACAATCACCCAGAGTAAAGTAATCAACATGTGTAAAGTTCAACGGAGCCACCGTTCAGAAGATGAAGCAACTTTGGAAAGAGAAGATGAACTCAGAGCAGAATTTCTCCAGCTCTTTGCAGAAGACTCTTAATCTCGAGGACGAGATTCTTTTTAGGGGGTAGGTTTTGTGAACACATCCATTCCTTCATTTAGAACATTTGTTTTATTTAGAAGGGGATAGTTATTTTCAAAAGTGGAATCTAAAATTTTGTGGTGCATTCATCTTTTGGAGCATTTCTTTTCTTTGATTAAGAATTTCCAAAAAGGAATTTACTTGGTGCATTAATTTTTTCTCTTACGTGGAGAATATTTTAGATGAGTTTTGGGGTCTACCCTAAAAAGTATTATTCCCCAAAGGAGTATTTTTATTTTCAAGGTTTTCATGATTTAGGAAAATAATTAAAAGTATCTTTGTATCTCCTTATTTGAAAAGAAAAATAGGAAAAGGTTTTGGAAAAACAAAGAAAAAGAAAAGGAAATCTTCTCCTTGCCCCGGCCCGTGCCTGCTTTCGGCCCAGGAGGCCTATCAGCGTGCCTCCCCTTCCCTTCTCCAGTTCTCCCTCTCTCTGTGTATGTGTGTGTTAGCCAAGCCCCGCGTGTTAGCCCCTTTCCTTTCTTCTTCCCCGCACTCGTGCTCGAGTCCAGAGCTTGCCACCATTGTGCCGCCCACGTCAACCCGCCCTTGTCTGATTCCTAGCCCGATGTGGAGCGCACTGTGATGCCCTTCCTTTTCCCCTCGATCTCGATCAATCTCCCCTTCCCCTCACCGAGTATTTCTTTCCTTTTGCGGTCGCCGTTTATTGAAACCGACCGGAGTTGATCTCCTCGCCGATTCCCATCGATTTGGTGTCTGGCATGCCTCAATCTCGCCCCTATAGGTATCACTCGGACCCCCACCGTCGATTCCAAGCGCTGGCGCCCTCTCCCCAAACATCGCTGCCTCTGTCCGTGCTCGCTGCCGACCTGCCATAGCCTGTGGCCAGGGGGCCCTGGTGTCCCTCCGTCCGTGCCAAGGCTGCCATCGTGTTTCCGGGAGCTTGCTGCTGCTTCTTCGGTCTTCTCCAAGCTCTCCCAGCACTCTATCGAGCCCAGCCGCGTCACCCGACCCCGCTAGAGTTCCTCACACTGCCACTGCTCGTTGCCGACCCTCTCCGCTACCTCGAGCACCTCAGTGAGGTTCCGATCATGTTCGCCTTCACTCTAGCTCCCTCCTGAGCGATTCTCCCAGCATGTTAGGCCCCGAAGCGCCGTTCTGGCCAACTCTGGTGAGCCCACCGGCCATGCACCGCCACGCGCTGTGCGTCCCCCTCGTTGCGTCCCTTCACCATGGCTCACCGCCCACGGAGCAGCGCACGCGTACCAAGCCACCCGATCTAGTCCGTTGGATCAAGATCAACCAATTAACGTTAGTCAAGCCGAGCCGCTCGCCTGTTTTAAATCGTAGCGCTTAGATCTTGATCGGACGGTCACCACTGGCCAATACCCTTTTGCTTGAGCCACGCCATTAAATTTGTAAAAGAGCCCTTGAGTTATTATCTTTATACCCGTCATTTCTCATAATTCGAAGATCTTTATTGATAGGTCCTGAATCTTATGGTTTAGCCCCTACACTTTTATATAATAGGACCTGTCGTCCACCCTGTCCCTTTTGCAACCAAGCCACTTTATTTTCAAAATAAAAGCCTGTAGGCCCTTGTATTTCTCTCAGCAGCCCTTGCAAACTATTTTTCTATTACAAATAGGTCCATGTAGCATGGTTTTCTTTATATCTTGATCATTTAGGTGCAAATAAATTTGTTCTTGTTTTGATAATTTCCTAAAATCGTCCCAAAACTTTTAGGAGTGTTTTTGTAGTATTTCTACTTCAACCCAAATGTAGGTTATTTTCAGATAATTATTTGTACCCTCTTTTGTTAATGAATGGTGTATGTTTTATTGAATGGTGCTTGTTTTCTTATTTTGCATGTGTGTTATTAGAAGACACTCCTGTGTTAGAGAATAAAAAATAGTTTGAAGAAGACCCTCAAGACTATTGTGAAGAAGGCAAGTGGACTTCCTCCCGTGCATCTCTATTTGATCGCAAATCATCATGATAATTAAGTTTACCATTTTATGATATGCATAACTTGATGGGATTACCTAGTTAGCATTGATCAGTCTTTACTAGCCCATACCTTGATTAAACTTAGGTTTATGCTTCGCATATTAGTTGTTATTGCTTTAACTCGGATTAATGATGTCACTCCTTTTATGCTATTAATGTCCCAAAGATTAGGCTTATGCTATTATTATTGTTAATTTGGATAATTAACAAGAACATGTGTGTTAATTGGAACATGGAGTGACCACCTAGGAAAATAGTGCAACCACAAGTGTCATATGGCTCTAGCTTTGGCAAGTAACCTGATATGCTTAGTGCTTAGTAACCTTACCTAAAATATGGGAAAATGGGGAAGCGGTCGATGGTGGCAGCTCATGTTAACATGGGTACGTAGTCTTGTCTAAGCTACATTGCCTAGAGGGCCTCCACACCGACTTGGAATCCTTGCGGGTTGCTTCGTACTAAGTATGTTTTGTGAAAGCCTCATAGTGGATCACTAGTCATTCTCCTTGGAAGTGAATATGGGATGCGCGAACCTAGGCTAGAAGTGATACACTACTTGTGGGTAAAGTTGTACCACCTCTGCAGAGTGTATAAACTGATATATCAGTCGTCCTCACGGTTAAGAGCGGCATGGACCCTCACATGATAATCGAACTTGAAGATGGAGATTAAATCGTGTTTCCTTTTGGATTCAAGTGGTTCACTTAAGTGTTTTTCTTAAGTGGTTTTAAGATGATGATTAATGATACTTATTAGTTGGGTTTTGGGAATTGCTCACCCATAGTAAATAGGTGTTGCTAATAAAAGTTTGACCAACTAAAATGTTGAACACACAACCCCTCAGCCATCCTTTCTAAGCTTTGCATTTTCCCCCTCTTGCTGAGCTCCCACCATAAGTGTGCTCACCCTTACTTAATTTTGATCAGAAGGATGTGAAGAAGAAGGCTTTGAGGAGGACGTTGATGAGTTCTAGATCTAGCGATGCGTCGGTCATCTTCCTGTGGGAGATCACCCATGAGAACTGTTGTGATGTGATGGAATAATGTTTAAGACAACTAAGTTGTAATAAGTACTCTACTTTTATTTATGTTTCAAGCATTGTCTTATGATATTTTACACTTGTGACATCAATATATGTGTGGAAATAGATCCTAGCACACATATGCTATGCATTCAGTTTTGCCCCTAAAATCGGGTGTGACAGTCACTCATTGGGGAAGAGAGTTGAATTGTTGAAGGCCGAGACGACGAGTCCTTCGTCGTTGGAGTCAGAGGATGAGCAATTCGACTCCTATTCCTTGCCAATACGTGCATCACCCTTCTTCTTATAAAATTTCTCCTTCCCTTTAGTGCTCTTGTCTTGTGCCTAGTCGTCATTATCAGGACATTATGCAATAAAATGACCAAACTTATCGCATTTGAAGCATACATGCTTTCCCCTTGATTTGTTCTTGTTGTGATCAAGCGCTTCAAGGCCGCTTTAAAGGGAAGCAAGGACTACCCCAATCAGAATGAACTTAGCTCTTTTGGGTTGCTTCTAGGTTCTAGCTTTGACATTACTCCTTGTTTTTAGTGACCTTGTCCTATTCTTGAGTTTGATCTTGAGCCTTATGACTTACACCACATAAACATAGGTATTACCTCATTGGTTGTATGTCACGTCCTTAAGTCATGATCTTTGATGCACCATGGCTTTTCTCAACTCTATCAACCTTGACTTTTCAAGTCTTCTTCTTCACCCCTAGCTTTGGGTTCCTCCACCTCCTAGACCATCTCCCATGCACTCAGTGCCTCAGAGCTCTTCTTGCCTCCATCCTTGGCTTGACCAGCTGTCTCCAAGTTATGCACACCGAATCTCACATAAGCAATTTTTATCTTCACTTAGCTTGTGATGTCCATTGTCCATATCCACCTCAGCCTATGGACCATCACACTTGATCTCTTGTGTTGAACTTTACAACCTATGCACTAAGCACCTGTCCAACACTTAACACACCTATTAATCTTTCAATTGGGTTGTCATCCTAACCACCAAAACCCACAAGGGAGCTTTCATAATCCAAGTCCCACTCCTTGCCAACGTCGCCTCCCCTTCTTCTTCTTATGGAATTTCTTATTTATTTCCCCTTGACGTTCTTGTCTTATACCTAGTCATCATTATCAAAACATTGTGCAATAAAATGACTAGACTTGCCGCATTTTAAGCAAGCATGCTTTCCTCTTGATTTGTTCTTGTTGAAATAGACCTTATGCCCCTTTAAAGCGGTCTTGAAGCGGTTGATCACAAGCACCATCTCTTCTTTGAGGCTAGCCACCTCAATTTGTGACACCTTATCAGAGAGCGCCTCCTTGTTGTTTGTCGCTTTGAGAGTGATAGGTTGAGGTTCGTTGTAGTGGGGGAGGCTCATGTTGGCGACATCGTCTCGTCGATGTACCTCGCTTTCTTGGCCATCATTCGCTTGCTCATGAATTTTCTAAGGATGTCCTTGGGCGTCATCTTTGTGTAACTAGAACTCCCACAGATCAAGTTTACAAGATTAGGATCAAGAATGGTAAATGACCTTTTCATTAGTCACACGACGTCATGATCCATACATCTTGTACTTTCGTAGTGAAGCGCCCCAACCCTCTGGGACTCAAATGTGATACAATTACTAGTCCCAGGAGGCTACTAAACACATTTATACAACAGATGATTCCAGATCTGCTTACACGAGACAAACCTATAAAGGTGGCGATCAATTTTAAGAGTTGGTCCACAACTCGGGACATATCATCAGAGTGGGGCCGAAGCAGCCTGATATACGCAGCGAAGCAAATCAGTGGTCCAACAACCACATGCAAGGTTGGGAACAGTCGTAACTCTTACCCGATCTCCTTTTTCTAAAAAACAACAAATAAACAAGGGTGAGTACAAACGTACTCAACAGCTCACCTTCACCCGCGGAATGGGGAAATCAGATATAATGCATGGAATATGTGGAGCTCAGGATATTTTGCAGAAATAGCAATATTTTATGTAGGGTTGTTTTGTAAAACATTTTGTATTTTTCAAAGCGCATCCTCTCCCAAAGGAGCAGGAAGTTTTTTTTTCAATATAGAACAAACTCCCCTGGACTAAACCATCCAGGTATCTCAGCAGTTTCCCACTGGTTTTCATTTTCAAAAACAGCTACTGGACTTTCCGTCCACCATAGCTCACGGCTCAACCGCCGGACCTTTTAAAAAACCACTTTTCTCAAAAGCACCTTTTTCGAAAACAAAACACTAATTGTCATACCACACCAGACTCGTCCATTCCTGTGGACACAGATTATTCGAATAGGTTTGAAACTCTGTGTAGAGGTGTACACTTTACCCACTAGTCCGGCTCTGCGATCTCATAGCTAGTGAGACCCGAAACCGAATCTCTTTCTTTCCTCGCACGTCCTTACCTTAACGGTTATACTGGAAGGAGTCAGGCCACCGCCATGCCCAAACCGGACAAAACATTCCCCCTCCTTATCCTCCCGGTGCTCCCCAGCCTTAATAACCCTGGGGTTTGGATCGTACGAGTTCAGATTGAGTGACTGCCCATACAGTCTCGAGTGGTTGTACTTATCATGAGTACAGGTAGTGAAGGATGACAAACCGGTCCTTATATGAGGGGACAATTCTTCTGCTCACGCCTAAACCAGCTGAGCCATCACCTTAGGCCCTCCCCTAAACCAGGGAGTCCCTGATCATCCCTACTCAAAGGTGATAAGGGTGAAAACCCTTCATCATACACATTTTGAAAAGCATTTTCTTTTGAAAACTCTCACCTTTTCTCAAATCATTTGTAACAAATATATCAAGGATTGATTGCGGCAAGCGGCTGGGTGGCCATAATAACTTGTCTCAAAATCATATCATGCATAAAATAATAGGCTGAGGGTTGTGGTTGAAAAATCATAGGTAATTTATGCATCAAAGGGATCCAGTGAGATTACCGTGCTTATCCGGCGAAGGGGGAAGGGGAGCTCGCAGAACTGGCTTCTAGCTCCACTGCCTAGCATAGACTTGCAGATCTGGCCTCCATGAGATGGCACGAACACTCTGATAACTATGCAACATGAACAAGCAAACATACAAACCAGCAAGTATACCAACAAATATTTAGTATAATGGTCAGAATAGCGATATATGGATGGGTAGAGTCTTGAGTAGAATCTGTGTCATGTGGTGTTGAGATACTACTAGTGGTGGAGCGGAGATGCTTACCAGGAGGGTGGACTGGAGGTGAAGCGACACTATGCGTGTAGCCGGCAGACCAGAGTAACTGAGTGGGTGGGGTGTTTGCCTTGGCTGAGGGTGTTGAGTGTGTGGAGAGGGAGAGGGTAGCTGGGTGTATGTGGTGTAGCACAGTGAAGTTCACTGTTGGTGAGAATAGTGACGAATGAATCGTCTGACTTAGTATGAACAGGAGAGTTATAGGCAGAATATAGGACAAGAGTATTTTGTGAGTTTTTCTGGGATACGAACCATG
Organism: Zea mays; assembly: GCF_902167145.1. Lineage (NCBI taxonomy): Eukaryota > Viridiplantae > Streptophyta > Magnoliopsida > Poales > Poaceae > Zea > Zea mays. The sequence goes on from NC_050096.1 coordinate 221,346,810, forward strand.
CTTAAGGGATGACATGGTTGGATAGGGAATAGTTTGATAAGAATTTAGAAACAAGAATTATTAGAATCTGAGTTTGGAAGCCTGGTTCGAAGGAATCTCAAAGTTAAGCGTGCTCAACTTGGAGAAACCTGGGATGGGTGTCCAGATGGGAAGTTCCCTACTGGAAGGAAAATCACAGTCACTGGAGTTCGTATGACTGGAATATGGGTCTAGCTGGTCTTAGGTAGACTGGACATCATGATGGATGAGTAGTTGAAATTTGGGGTGATCGGATGATCGATGAATAGTAATGATGAATAGTGACGACGGAAAAGTTACCATAGATATCATCGATGAATAGTAACGATGATGAATAGTGTCGGTGAATAGTAACGAAGGTGAATAGTGTCGATGAATAGTAACGATGATGAATAGTAACTGTGACTAGTAACGATGAATAGTAATGGTGAATAGTAATGCCGAATAGTGATGGTGAATGGTTCGTATGAGCGAACGATGAACGATGAATAGTGACGATGAACGAATGATGAATAGGAACTATGAACGAACGGACGAACGATCGAACGATCGGAATTTCGGTAGTATAACGACAGGATAAAGATTATCTGGAAGAACGATGAATAGGAACTATGAACGATCGAATGATCGAACGAACGAACGATCAGAATTTCGGCAGCATAACGGCAGGACAAAGATTATCTGGAAGAACGATGAATAGGGACTATGAACGAACGATGAACGATGAATAGGAACTATGAACGAACGGACGAACGATCGAATGATCGAACGAACAAACAAACTAAGAACAGGGGGACGAACGATCGAAGAACGACCGAACGATCCTTGTGCTAGTGTGTGCTTGTGTGGGAAGTGGAGTGGGCGTGTGTGTGGGGAGGGGGGGAAGAGTTGCCATGAAATGGCTTGGGGTGGGATGAGAGGAGGCCTTTGCCCCTCTATTTATAGCCATGGTGGGGGATTAGGGGGAGGGATGAGAGGATTAGTGGGAGGATGAGAGGATTAGTGGGAGATTAACATGGATTTGTCTTATATGAGTGTAATTAGCTTGTAGAGCTCACCGTATGACACCGGAGGCATACGTATATGTATGAGCATGAGAAAAGTTATGAAGAAAATATTTGTGGGGACTTTAAAAATGATTATGAAGGTATTTGTGAGGAGGAAAATATTTGGAGATATATTGGTGGAATATTTGGGCAGTATTTCTGGAAAGAACTTGAGGGGGATTACTGGGCAAATATCCGGGCAATATTTCTGGAAAGAATTTGAGGGGGATCACCGGGGAAATATTTGTAGGATATTTTGAGGAGGATTTTGGAGAGAATATAGACCACTACATTTTATTTGTTGATATCAACTCGCAAACAAACATTTTGAAATGAAATTTAAAATTCATTTTGAATTTAGAGCAAGTTTGAGAAAATTTCAAGATTTGAATTTTTGGGATGCTACACGTAGTTCTAGATTTGGTTCACTAGGGTCTTGAGCCTGTTGTACGTCTATGTTGGCTATTCATCCCTCTTAATGGCAAACCTCCCAAATTCATTCTCGATGAGCTCCATTTTGGTGTTCATCATCACTATCTAGTGCGTGCATTCGATTTTCTACTACGTCACAAATACTAGGATGAAGAGAAAATAAATGACTACACATTTTATGACTCCACCATGAATAGGCCTCCCCATCAAAGTGAGGAGGCTTGCCAAGAGGTATAGAAAGTAAATGCACATTTGAATTATACAGAATGCAAGAGTAATTAAAAGATGTTCGAGTATAGTTTTGTTTGACCGTCTTTTCCTTAGAAAAGGAATCGTCATTGTTCTTTGGTAAGAGGAAGAAGCGTCACTATCGTGGTAGATGATCTTCTTGATGCGCTTCTTGTTCCTCTCGTCCTTCTTGTTTGAGCCCGAGTCGACAGGTGCATCGTCCTTGAGATTGCCATCGACGGGGACCCTCTCGTTCTTGTCGCTCACCTTGCTCTTCCCTTTAGAGTCGTTGCCCACCATCTCTTTGGGTTGTTAGAGACAACGGAAGAGACCAGCTTTGATACTAATTGAGAGCACCTAGAGGGGGGTGAATAGGTGATCATGCAAAATGACTTAAAAATAATACAAACTTGGTCTAATAATAAAAGTTAGTGTAAATTAAAACCAAGTTTGAGAGAGGAGAAGAGAGAAAAAAAGTTCCCTTCACTTGTCTGCTCATCCAAGATATGAATTGTACTAAGAGCATCATCACAAGTGAGAAGCAGAGAACTTAAGAAGAAGAAAAATTGCAATAAAGTAAAGAGACAAGTGAGACACGCGATTTTATCCCATGGTTCGACAATTAATCCTACATCCATGTTGTGGTGTCCTCCTTTGGACAAGACTTGCAATCAACCCCTCTCAACTCATCACGTAGATCAAACTTGAGTGCCACTGTTTTTCCTTATATCTCAAGTATTCTTATTCGCAAGGAATCTCCATAACTTGGAGTCACTTGCAGCCTTACAAAAGATCACAATTACAACTTAGAGTAAGGTTGGGAGAGAGAGTACACACACAAGAGCAAATCACGACAACACACACAAGAAAAACAAAGACACGAGCGCGAGAACACAATATCACAAGAACCGCTCGAAACTAGCGCTCGAATATCACTAAAATCACTAGAATGTGTTGTTGCAGAGAGTTGGAGTGTTGGTGTGCTCTTGGAGTACTTTGGTGTAGAATGGAGGTGCCTAGGGGTCCTTTTATAGCCCCTAGCCATTACCTCCTTCCATAGAGAGCAGCAAAAACTTTCTTGTTTATGGGCACATCGAACCTGTCCAGTGCACCACCAGACTGGGTCTGTGCGCCCCTAGTCCGGGATCTAATCATCGCCTTTCCTTAGGTGGGTGGCTGAAAGGGAAATGTGCCCTTGGGCCATTTTTATAAATGTTTTGGTGACTAGATGCCCAACACATATTGTTTTGGTTGATATGTGCTAAGTGCTAAAGAGATGCAAATCAAGAATCAAGGTATGACTCTAGACTTAGTGAATTGTTTTTGGTTCTAACATATTTCTCTAAGTGCTAGGAATCTTGTCAAATCAAATGAGATTGGATTGGAGAAGTTTGGCTAAGTCCAGCCAGACTTGCACCGGCCTATCCGGTGTGCACCGAACAGTGTCCAGTGCCCAGGCTAGCGTGCTCGACGAACTCGCTGCTCTCGGGAAAAGTTGGGGGAGTCGAGGCTATAATTCATCGGACTGTCCGGTGTGGCACCGGACTGTCCGGTGAGCCAGTTGTGTCCGCACCAACGGTCGACAGCACAATCAGCAGGCGACGTGTGGCCCGCGCCAAAGGTCACCAGGGCACACCAGACTGTCTGGTGTGCCAGAGGGCCCATTGAGAGCACCTAGAGGGGGGGTGAATAGTTGATCCTGTAAAATCAAAGACTAAATAGCCACAAGACTTAGTTATTAAAAATGTTAGTGTGACTAAGTAGCCTTGAGGCGAGTTCTTGTGAACAACACAATCACAGAGAAAGCAACACAAGAGACAAGCGATTTTATCCCGTGGTTCGGCCAAGTAACACTTGCCTACTTCCATGTTGTGGCGTCCCAATAGACGAGGGTTGCACTCAACCCCTTTTAAGTGATCCGATGATCAACTTGAATACCACAGTCTTTTCCTTTAGAGTCTTATCCCGTTTGCGAGGAATCTCCACAACTTGGAGTCTCTCGCCCTTACAATAGAGATCACAAAGAAATCACAGAGTAAGGTTGGGAGAAGCAACACACGCAAGACTCAAATCCGTAGCACAACCACGCACACAAGTCACGATTTGAGCTCGAAACACAACACACGGAGTTCGCAACTCAAATGGAGCTCAAATCACTAACACAATGAAGCGAATGCGCGGGAGCGGAGTCTGGATGCTTTAGAATGCTTCGAGAATGCTTGGTGTACTCCTCCATGCGCCTAGGGGTCCCTTTTATAGCCCCAAGGCAGCTAGGAGTCGTCGGAGACCAACTTGGAAGGCCATCCTTGCCTTCTGTCGAGTGGCGCACCGGGCAGATCCTGTAGACAGTCCGGTGCACGATCTCCTTCCAAAATAGGCATATCTAACCGTTGCCCCTCGGGGCCCGTTGGCGCACCGGACACTGTCCGGTGCACACTGGACAGTCCGGTGCACCCTGCCGATCGTTGGCGCTGGCGACCGTTTGCTCACCGGACAGTCCGGTGCACCACCGGACAGTCTGGTGAATTTTAGCCATACGCCGCCGTTGAATCCCGAGAGCGGCAAGTTCACGCGGACCAGCCTAGCACACCGGACACTGTCCGGTGCACCACCGGACAGTCTGGTGTGCCAGGCCGAATTGGAGTTTGGCTGCACACAACCAAGTCTTTTGCAATTCGATTCTCTTTTCTTCAGCACTGTTTCTAGCACTTAGATAACCTCATTAGTATTCAAAAACAAATGTACTAAGTCTAGAAACATACCTCATGCCTTGATTTGCACTTTTCAATCTTTGGCACATTATGACTTAAAGAATATGTGCTGGGCACTTAATCACCAAAATACTTATAGAAATTGCCCAAGGGCATATTTCCCTTTCAATCTCCCCCTTTTTGGTGATTTATGCCAACACCTCAAAAAGCAACAAAAAACGTGCAACATCAATTCAATTTGAAGATCCAATTGTTTTTTACTATAATTTGGTATATTTTGATCACTCTTTGCCACCACTTGGTTTGTTTTTGCAAATCAAATTCGTTTTCCTATCTCTAAGTCAAACACACTTGTTTGGGCAAAACGAGAGATATTCCAAGAGAAAAATTGATCAAGTGCCAAAAACTCCCCCTTTTCCCATAATCAAAATTCTCCCCCACAAGAGACCAAACTTTGCAATAAGAGTATTTTGGACAAATCAAGAGTTCTAACTCTATTGTTTTCAAAATTCGCAAGTGGTTGGCTGATCCATTTGCTTTGGCCTTAATTTCTCCCCCTTTGGCATTAAGCACCAAAATGGGATCATTTTTGGCCCTTTAACCCCATTGCCTCACCAAAAATGTCAATTAGGAGCAAAAAGGCAAATAGAGCATAAGAATGAACTTGGAATTAAATACACGAATACCGGAGTGCAATGGAAGTCTTTGCATCGTCCAAGTCCATTTTCCCTTTCAATGCACCTTTGAGACTACATCAAGAGTACTCAAACAAACAGGTTAGTCTCAAAGGGTTAAGTTGTAGCACATCTCCCCCTTAATATGTGCATCATTCACATATGGACTTGTGAGGTCCAGGGATCACTTGTACAACTTGAGCACCATAACTAACACGAATTGATTGAAATGCACAATGTAACATGATCAAAGGCATAAAACACATGTATGCTATAGATCAATCCAAGTTACGCGAATCTAGGACATTTAGCTCACTACGCAACCTGCAAAACCTTTTTTCATCTAAAGGCTTAGTGAAGATATCAGCTAGCTGGTTCTCGGTGTTAATATGGTACACCTTGATATCTCCCTTTTGCTGGTGGTCTCTCAGGAAGTGATGCCGGATGTCTATGTGCTTAGTGCGGCTGTGTTCAACAGGATTATCCGCCATGCGGATTGCACTCTCATTGTCACATAGGAGTGGGACTTTGCTCAGATTGTAGCCAAAGTCCCGGAGGGTGAATAGGTGATCCTGTAAAATCAAAGACTAAATAGCCACAAGACTTAGTTATTAAAAATGTTAGTGCGACTAAGTAGCCTTGAGGCGAGTTCTTGTGAACAACACAATCATAGAGAAAGTAACACAAGAGACACGAGATTTTATCTCGTGGTTCGGCCAAGTAACACTTGCCTACTTCCACATTGTGGCGTCCCAATGGATGAGGGTTGCACTCAACCCCTTTCAAGTGATCCGATGATCAACTTGAATACCACGGTCTTTTCCTTTAGAGTCTTATACTGTTTGCGAGGAATCTCCACAACTTGGAGTCTCTCGCCCTTACAATAGAGATCACAAAGAAAAGCAACACACGCAAGACTCAAATCCGTAGCACAACCACGCACACAAGTCACGACTTAAGCTCAAAACACAACACACGGAGTTCGCAACTCAAATGGAGCTCAAATCACTAACACAATGAAGCGAATGCGCGGGAGCGGAGTCTGGATGCTTTAGAATGCTTCGAGAATGCTTGGTGTACTCCTCCATGCGCCTAGGGGTCCCTTTTATAGCCCCAAGGCAGCTAGGAGCCGTTGGAGACCAACTTGGAAGGCCATCCTGGCCTTCTATCGAGTGGCGCACCGGACAGTCCGGTGCGCCACTGGACAGGTCCTGTAGACAGTCCGGTGCACGATCTCCTTCCAAAATAGGCATATCCAACCATTTCCCCTCGAGGCCCGTTGGCGCACCGGACACTGTCCGGTGCACCCCGCCGACCGTTGGAGCTGCCACGCGTTGCCCATAGATTTCACGGCCGACTGTTGGCTCACCGGACAGTCCGGTGAATTTTAGCCGTACGCCGCCGTCGAATCCCGAGAGCGGCAAGTTCACGCGGACCAGCCTGGTGCACCACCGGACAGTCCGGTGTGCCAGGCCGAACTGGAGTTTGGCTGCACACAGCCAAGACTTTTGCAATTCGATTCTCTTTTCTTCGGCACTATTTCTAGCACTTAGATAACCTCATTAGTATTCAAAAACAAATGTACTAAGTCTAGAAACATACCTCATGCCTTGATTTGCACTTTTCAATCTTTGGCACATTAGGACTTAAAGAATATGTGTTGGGCACTTAATCACCAAAATATTTATAGAAATTGCCCAAGGGCATATTTCCCTTTCACCCGTGGCTGCAACGGTCGGCTTTGCCAAAGAAAGAAGGAAATCGTGCACTGTTCACTGTCCGGTGGTGCACCAGACTGTACGGAGCGCCCACGGACAGAAGGCAACTATTGCCTTCCAAATGGAGCTCCAACAGCTCCTAGCTGCCTTGGGGCTATAAAAGGGACCCCTAGTCACATGGAGCAGTACACCAAGCACCTCTTGAACATCCTAAGACGTTGAGACCTCGCATTCGCGCATTTGATTCACTGTGATAGAGATTCGAGCACTTTTCTGAGTTGTAACTCCACTGTGCTGCTTTTGTGTGCTCGCTCTCATCTTGTGTGCGTGTTAGTGCTGCGACTCTCGCTTTTGTGTGTGTTGCTATTCCCACCTTACTCATGTGCTCATTCGAAACCTTTTTGTGTAAGGCGTGAGAGACACCAAAGTGTGGAGATTCCTCACAAAGGGATATACTTGAGATAAAGAGAACCATGGTATTCAAGTTGATCGTTGGATCATTTGAAAGGGGTTGAGTGCAACCCTCGTCCGTTGGGACGCCACAACGTGGACTAGGTAAGTGTTCTACTTGGCCGAACCACGGGATAAAAATCATTGTGTCACTTGTCTTTATTCATGTGTGATTCTCTCTACTTCTATTCACTTCATAATTACTCTAAGTTTAATACTCATCTTGTGAAAAACAATTAAGTAAAGAAGTTTTCTCCACTCATTCTTCTCTCTCTAATTTGGCATTAGCTTTCACTAATATAATATTAGTCCAAGTTTGTGTTGTTTAGTCTTGATTTTTACAGGATCACCTATTCACCCCCTCTAGGTGCTCTCAATTGGTATCAGAGTTGTACTCTTCATTCAGGGACTAACCGGCCAAAGAGATGGATCCTAATGGCAAGGGGATAGTGATCAACGACAAAGAGAAGGAGACTCTCAACATTGACGAAGCAAAAGGTGACAAGCCCACTGACTCAGGCTCGAGTCACAAGAAAGAGGACGGGAAAAAGAAGAGGCACATTAAGAAGATCATCTACTACGACAATGACGCCTCCTCTTCTTCACCAATGGATGACGACGATGAAGACTCTTCATTCAAAAGAAAACGGTTAATTAGAACTACTCTTTTGATTATTCTCGCATCCCTTATAATACAAATGCTCATTTATTATCTATTCCACTCGGTAAACCCCCTCACTTTGATGGAGAAGACTATTCTTTTTGGAGTCATAAAATGAGTAGTCATATATTTTCTCTCCATCCTAGTATTTGGGAAGTAGTGAAAAATGGAATGCATTTCGGTAGTAGTGACAATCCTGTTTTAATTAATGAACAAATTCATAAAATGCCAAGCTACTACTGTTTTGCTAGCATCTCTATGCAGGGATGAATATAACAAAGTCAGTGGTTTGGACAACGCCAAACAAATTTGGGACACCCTCAAGATTTCTTATGAGGGAAACAATGTCACGTTGATCACCAAAATGGAATTGGTGGAAGGTGAACTTGGGAGATTTGCCATGAAAAGGGGAGAGGAGGCAACCGAGACATACAACAAGCTCAAGACCCTGGTGAACAAGATTAGAAGCTATGAAAGCACAAGATGGACGGATCACGACGTTGTTCGACTAATGCTAAGGTCATTTGAATCTTATTCGTGAGAATCCTAGGTACACCAAAATGATGGCCGAGGAAATTTTCGGAAAAAATCGTAAGCGGGCGCATGATGGTAAAAGAAGTTAGGTAGTATATGAAGTCTTTTAACATTGTACATATAGAGGGTCAAATTTAAGGTATGTTACTGAAGATGACATAAACTACAGAATTTTTTAGAGAGTTCTGTAAAAAATAGAGAATATTCCATTAGTGCTAGTTTGGAAACTCCAATCCCCTCCGGAATTTGAGGGGGTTGAGTGTAAAATTAGTTTATTTCTCTTTAAATCTCCTTCAATCTCGAAGGAGGTTTGAGTTTCCAAACTAGGTCTTAGAGAATGGAATTTAGGAGAACATTCTACTTTTAGTTTGCGCCTTCAATTTGTGCTTTTTTTAATGGTTTTACATGTTTCAGCTGCTATGAGAAGTGGAGGGAGGCTACCTTGTGCTTGCCTGAGTGACCTAGCTGATTTGCAATTGCAGCCTTGTGCAATTTGCCCTCCTCAGAGTCAGAAAGATAGACCCTGTGCCGTTTTTTGCTGGTGCAGGCTCCTTCCTTGGAGTTGGAGGTGACCGGGTCTGTTGCAGAGAGTTGATATGAAGGTGGGCCTGTTCCCTAGTAGTTTCTTATCACCATGCTCTCAAACTTTCCATCGAAGCACCCTATCATGGCTGGAGTATCTGGTAAAGCTCGCTGCTTTTGTCTGATCACTTTTCTAGCTCCTTTTCGCTTTCAGGATAGGATGCGATTACGCCCGATATGATCACTACTGGATGATGCTACCATGTTCAAATCAAAGAGCAGTTTACCGAGTGTAATGGGATGATTAATCATCCATTCCGGAGATAATGATGGCAGAATCTGACCTCCTGAGCAAGATCACACTGGATCTTGTAGCACCCAGTCCACTTTGCGTTGATCGGATTAAGAATATGCTGGACGGAGTAGAGAGTACCTTTCTCCCTCGCTATATTGACGGACTGTTATTACCCGTGTTTACTCCGAATTAGATTATATGCCAGTAAAACTGTAATAGGTGTTTGGTTTCTGTGGGCTAATTTTTAGTCCCCATATTTTTATTCCATTTTAGTATATAAATTATCAAATATAAAAATTAAAATAGAGTTTTAATTTCTGTATTTGTCGTTCAGGAGACAAAAATAAAATAAAATAAAATAAAATAAAGAAATTAAAAATTAGTACATGGAAACCAAACACCTCCTAATTAAGTAATCTCACAATATTGACGGGCTGTTGTTCACCCCGTGTTTACGCCTATTTAGGGCTAGTTTAAATAGACTAGTTTGGAAACCTCATTTTTCAAGAATTTTCTATTTTTCAAGTAAAATTAGTTTATTTTTCTTTAGAAAAATATGAATCTCTTGAAAAATAGAGCTCCTAAACTAGCCGTCACTACAAGGCAAGCACATTTACGATTATAAGTAGTCTTGATCTTGATCGTAGCAAGGACATGATGGACAACTAAGGTGCCGTTTGGTTCACATATTAGTAACGTAATGGGTAATCGATAACGTTAAATCATGTTTGTTTAAGTTCAACTGTAACCGATAGCACACTACAAATGGATACCGTCTTATTCAAATTTGTTACCGTCGGTATTCGAGTGTGAATCGTTACCATTATCATTTACGTTACATTTCGCGAACCAAACGACACCTAAAACCGATCAAAGAGTCATCTACTGACAATACCTATTGAGGGGAAAACGTGGAGGTTATTAAAGTATCAGTAAGGACACTTTCATTAAATTTCATTGAAAGACGTAACAAACAATACAATGGAAAGAAGAGAGGATATAAAAGACATAGTAGATATATGTTTTGATGAGTGGTATGGTTTTTCACACTAAATTTCTAACTTAGAACGAGTTTCATTTAACATTCTTTATATGCATGGGTAACTCAAGCCTTATCTTTGTCCATATCCTCAACTGTCTTTATTTTATTATTTGTCATCTCATCAATATTATACACCATCAAGTTATGATACATAACAATGGATAGATCATTTTTTGTATCAAGCATATATGCATCCAAATTTACCTCAACAGACAACACGACTTCTTGCCGATATACTAACTCAAAATGAGTAATTTTAGTGGAACCATGTCTGGATATATGATCTATCTATAGAGCTTGTGATAAAACCTCATGAATCATCCCTGGGTTATCCTCAATATTATTTTTTGATGAGCTTTATAAAATTCTTATTACTAGACTCAACATAGACATTAGCTTAAGCATTGTACGAAGATAAAATGAGCAACTTGATTTAATATAATTCGGACATTTGAAATGTAAGGAATGCGAGAATAACTAAAATACATTTTAGAGTAGTTTGTTTTAACCGTATTTTTCTTGGAGAAGTCGTCCTTGTGCGAAGTGGTTGAAGAGGTAGAAGTCAGGGATGGATCCGGATACTTATTCGGGTGTCAATTTTTTGGTCTTCTTTCTTCGATTGTGAACAAATAACATATAGAATTTGCTATGTAAATTTATATTCTTATTTTTAGCATTGAGGCTATTAATCTTCACAAAAAATAAACATTAAATCTGTTCTATATCTTTTTAAATAATTGATATAAAATTCGGATGTCTATACGAATACGGATTCGGATGTTTTTTCACCTTTTTGTTGTAGAGAGAAAATAATGTACATAAAAAATATACAAAAATTTATTTAAATACTTCATAATATTCTTAATAACATTGCCAAAAATTAGCTTTAAATTCTATATATATATATATGTTAAAATATTAGATTTATGATATAAGTCGGATGTTTTAGAAACATCCCTCGTAGTAGACAATCTTCTTGATGTGATTCTTCTTTTTGCCCTCCTTTGTTCTTGAATCGACAGACTTCTCACCTTTAGGCCCGTAATCTATATCGTTTCCTTCTCGTTGTGGTCATTAGCCACCTTCCCTTCCCTTTAAGGAGCCGGACTCCAATACCAATTGATAGTGACAAAATGGGGGTGAATAGGTGATGCCCGAAAAACATAAATTAAACAAAAGACTTGATCCAAATTAGGTGTTAGTGCAAAATAAGATCAAGTCAGAGTGAGAAGGAGGATAGATCCTTCTACTTGATTGCTCTCACAAGATGTGGAATTAACTTGAGCAATATTCACAAGTGAAGAACATAGAGAGAAGAGAAAGTAAAATCGCAAAGATCAAATACAAGACACACGACAATTTCTGTCATGTGGTTTGGTCAAGCCTAAACGTTTGCCTACTTCACGTTGTGGTATTCCAACGGACAAGGGTTGCACTCAACCCCTCTCAAGTAATCCAATGATCAACTCGAGTGCCACGGTCTTCCTAATCTCAATATCAATCTCCTCGCAAGGATCTCCACAAGTTGGAGTCTCTTGCAGCCGTACACAAGATGAATGGGGGTTACAACTCTAAAGTAACAACAATAGAGAGAACAGGAACACAAACAATAGCACAAACCCAAGAACAACATCGAAAGAACACAAGTACAAGCGCGCTGCAGCAACACAACACTATCTCTCAGAAACGGGCGCTTAAATCGCTTCGATGTGGTTCTCAAATGCGTAGGAGTTATGTGTATGCTCTTAAGTGACTTGGTTGTCCTTGGAGGTCAAAATGGTGGTCCTTTTATAGCCCAAAGGCGGCTATAAGCCGTTGGAACTTCCTCCAAAAACCCGCTAAAAATGAGCTCTCGATGGGCACTAGACCAGAATGTTGGTCACTTGTTTTCAATTGCTATATAGAATAAAAAACAAGGTAACACAATGTTAGAAAGTAGAAGCCTTTGTCCTTGAAGTGATACCTCTTCGGGATAACTACTCAAGAAACGAAGGTAGGATGTAATCGAACGGAATACACAACAGTATGACAAAGAAAGATATTAGAACTCATCTCATGTGCCTTAGCATTTTATTTCTCTTCTCATATAAAACAAGTTTACAATCATACCTTCAGCTTCTTGATGCAAGATAGCACGAAGGTGTTTCAGAGGCTGAGCTATGCGAAGCTGTAGCACCTGGCTAAAGGTACTATATGCAGAGTACTGTCCATCTATTTATAGGGGACATGAACCAACCTTGTACGAATTTACAATAATGCCCATCTATTTTTATATAAGTCATTTACAAATGGTATCAAGGCAGTAGTTTACTTTTCTTTATTCTTGACTTCGCCAGTTCCAACCTTCGGTAGCCAGCTACTTCTTCCTTTCGGCTTGTGGATGAAGCTTAGCTTCGTACGCCTGTAAGGACATTCCTGAAATGCACTTGTTAATCACCAAAGCCTAATGTTAGACAAGTAATTTTCGGGATCCAAGTGATCTTCGGCAAAACCTTTCCTTGTACCCTTAAGGTAATAATGTGACATAACAAAACAAAGGACCTTCAGCAATATAGACCCCCAACAAAGATCTTTTATGGAAATGAACCGAACAAAAGCGATGCCAATTATATTGAAAAAAACATAAACCAGCACGTAATATAACAAAGCAATAACCATAATGACTTGAGTAGCGACAAATAAACAATCAAAACAATAGAACACAAATATTTTCGCTGCCATAACTTTATCAACATCTTTATGAGTTGTTATAAATTGTTTTTTGTTTGCCAAACATGTCTTTTAAAAACAACTCCATCCATAAATCATACTCTTATGCCTTGTTCGCTTCACCTTTAATCCATGTGGATTGAGTGGTATTGGGTCGGTTTAAATCTATAGCAAGTCAAAATACATCCTAATCCATTCTAATACACTCCAATCCACATGGAATTGGAATAACCGAACAAAGTCTTACGTGGAAATGGAGTGAAATAAAGATGAGAAAATAGTAGTCTTTCATAGCTGTACTTTATACTTGTGGGCCTTGGGTAAGATTCGATGATGAGTAAGGATGAAAGTGGATATCCGAATTGTTAGAATAAATTTAATAGTTTAGAATAAATATGTATAAAACTAGGTGAGTACCCGTGCGTTGCAACGGGAACATATAATATCATGATAACTTATATACAAAATGTGTCTTATATTGTTATAAGAAAATATTTCATAATCCATTTGTGATCCTAGCCATATATAAATTTTGTTATTTTAATTTAGTTGTTTCACTACTACATTGCAACCATCAGTATCATACAAACTTCGATATATGTCATGATTTGCATGGTCTCATCATTGGAGAGCACGTGCCACACCGGTAGAAGTTTTGTCGTACATCGTTAGTCATCAGGCACGCACCACCATACACACATGCTTAAACGAAAAATGCAAGTGTGTGTTTGCGAAGAGAATTAAAGGCATGCCGGCACAAAAGCTACCCTGACGATGGCGTGTGGTCATTGTTGTTGGTCCTCCTCTGCTCACCTTTGGCGCCGAGATGATGCCACAATCCTTGATATAGTAGTCGTCGAACGCGCGTGACATGATGAGTACCGATGACTCTTGGCTGAGCTGGCAAATGAAGTGCACCCCGGGCTCATCAGCGAGGTAGTACACCTGGCCGTTTGCACCACCGGATGTGCTACTCCTCTACATACATCTTGTTCGAGGACACTCACATAACAGCAACAATGGTCGTCATCCCAGCGCACAAGAATTCATGGCCGGTCAGTAGCGACTTATGTGGCAGATTGGGCTTCAGGTGGATGATGAGCTGGACGGCGTGATGGCGCTGTCGTCGGTTGCGGTGCCCAGAACAATCCGAGAGTCGTTGGCATTGGCGACGACCATGAGGTCCCCATGTTTGACGATGGACAGCGCGGGGCAGCCGCTCTGGACCGCGTCCAAGCGGCGGTGCATGGGCCACGTAGGACTGCTTCTAGAGGTCGAACTGGCAGTCGCCAAGTTTTTTCTCGTCATCGATGAGCGACGCCAACGCGAGCGCCTCGTGCTAGTGGTGTTTGTTCGGGGTTTCCAAGTAAGAACTTAGATTCATCTTTGGCATTGGTTTATGAAAATGACTTATAAGTTAGATCCATGGAAAAAATATTACGGAGAATAAATGTCACACATGCAAAAAAGGAATTTAAGTTAAAAACATTATTCAAACAAAAGAAATTGCATGCAAGGCTCTTTTTTAAATACTACTCTCTCAATCCAAAAATATAATTTAATAATCTCGGTGATATTTATCTACTACTACACATTGTGCAAGGGTAGCAGGTGGGCTTCGGGAGAGATGTAGTATATGTTTTTACTATAATAGATGTAGACATAAATACACATGTGGTGTAGTGGTAGCTATGAGCACATTTACTTGAGGGGTCATGGGTTCGAATTCCGTTGGGGTTGGGAATGGGAATGAGCTTTGTGGGAGGGAAGTCGGAAAGGCAGAACAGGGAATGGTGAGAATGGACTATGCGGGGAGGGGGAATCGGCCTACCCCTTACTGCCTTAATAAGTAGTAGAGATATGATGCTAATATTTTCTTATGTTATCGAGCTCATTATTACAAATAAGAATAAACATTATGCATAAATTGTTTTATACATTATTTGCTCCCTACAATAAAAAATATAAAAATTATCTATATATAAATTGTATGTGAATTTTATATCTATCATTTGATAAGCTATATGATAAATTTGAGGTTTACCTTTTATAAATATTTACAAGCTGAATGCTAAAAACAGAATACAAATTTGCATAGAAAATCCTATATTCTATTTATTCACAATAAAAAAAACAACCAAAAAATTGGTATCTGAATAAGCCTCTGTTTTCACCCCTATCGACGAGAACATATTTTAAGACAATTTAGAGTAACTCCAACAGTTATGTATAATTATACTACCTAAATCCTAGATTTAGCAAGTCCTCAAATAATAAAGGAAACAAAAAAGTCATCTCCTCCAATAGTTCTCTATATATTACTTTCTAAAAACGTTGAAATTTAATATGTCACCAGTTTAAGTGGGAGACAGATTCAACTTGGTGAGCCGTGTTGGCCTTTTGATTTACTGCCGCAATTGTTTATTCGTTTATTTTTGACATGTGCACGTGTGGCTATTGCATTGGCAATTGTTTAATCTCTAGTTGACCTACTGCAATTGTACGTCGTCGGCGTCCGACGTATGGTCTTTATTAATATATCTTTATTACTACAAAGTAGAAAAATACACCAAAATATAAAAAATTACCGTTAGGTTTTGTGTAGGGAGTTGGTAAATGGTTGATAAATGTAGGGAGAAAATGAGGTTAGATGAGAAGTAGCTAAATTTAGAAAATTCATTTAGAGAGTTGTTGAAGAGGAGTTTTTAGTTTAGCTACCTAAATTATTGATTTAGAGAGTCTTTTAGAAAACTATTGGAGTTGCTCTTATATGCATATTTATTTTGTTAAATAGGTCCCTAAAATAATTTTAGTTTTATTAATAAATTTTCTCATGAAATAACCGAAAACAACTTCACTAATAAATTTGAGCTTACTTGTCTTCTACTACTCTCCTGTCGCATATATTTTCCTCTTCTTAATCCAACTTTATAGGTGGGACAACTTCCTTTTCTTGATCGAACTTGCTGGCAACCTTTCCCTGCTCTCGGCCTTGGCACCCTTCCCTTCCCTTGCTCCTGGAACTCTCGATGACAAAGGAATTAGAGGAGATTGAGGGGAGAGAAAATTCTTTACTATTTAAAATTAAATAGAAAGATATTTCCTCCCACTCAATTCTCTCTAATTTCTTTGTCACCAAACCAACCCTAAATACTCTCTTGTTGCCCGTTGGGTGCAAGGCATTTCCATATGAGTTACCATGTGGTTAAGAATTTTGGGGTATTAAAAGACGCTACATAAAACACTCAATTGAGCATTTGCACCCTTGTTTTATCATTAACAAATAACATTTCCTAGACTCATGTACTAGAGACCAAAGAGTGCTTGTAGCAAAGTTAAGTCCCTCAAGAGTCAAGACTAAAGTGGTTCATATATGTATTTCTTTAGTCAAGTCTGATTTACCATCACAAACACAAACCTCCTCCCTCTGGAACTCGACCAGTTAAAATACATGTTCATTTTTAAAAGTAGACAACATACCCTCTAACCATTTTGAAGAGAATTTATTTGATGATTTTGCTAATATATTGTAAAATTTATTTTGTAAACTTTTTAGATGACCACGAATGTTGATATGATCCTTAAAAAGTTATATAGATTTCAACACTATCTTGATAAGTTGTTTTAAATCGTTTAGAAGTACAAATATTTATGTTAGGTTTTAATTATAAATTCAAATTTCAAATGCCTTCAAATGGAACATACTTTATACCAAATTTACCGTGTTGAAGAGATCAAAATTACACCTTGATTTATTTATTATTATTTAGAAACTTAAATGTTCAATAAAAGATGGTATAGTTAAAAAAACACAAAAAATGGAGGCTCACGTACCATGTTAACCAAAACAATCATCAAAACCATCTTGAACTAGGTTAATTTATCTTGTTCTAAAAGTTAAGGAGACAATATGTTCTTCACTATTCACGTTCGGAAGTATTTTAAACTTAAACAACGAGTTAGTAGGGATAAATTGGACTTTATTTTATTTTAGGGCTAGTTTGAGAACCTCATTTTTCTAAGGAATTTCCATTTTTTAATAAAAATTAGTTCATTTTTTCTTTTAGTAAAATAGAAATCTCTTATGAAAGTAGAGTTCCTAAACTAGCCCTTGTAACCAGCATGACATGGTGCCAAGGAATATATAAGAAAGTGCTAGGATACAAGAGTCTTGTAAAAGCAAAGTGCTAGGGTCAGAAGAGTCTTGTAACAAGGAATATAGCCGGGCCCTCACCTCCGACAAAAAGACGCCCCGTTAAACGACCGGCGCGGCGGCGCCTGCTTTTTCCCTCCGCCGTCCCGCGCGACGGCGACGCGACTGCGTGTCCAACCGCAACACTCCATTGTTCCGTGCCCCCACTGCAGCCGCGGCCGCCGCCCGCCGGCCCGCCGCAGCCTTCCGCGCCTGCGCCCGGTAGCCTACGCGCTGATCCCTTCACCGCTAAGTCACCTCTCTCCCGCAATATTTAACCGCCAAAAAAAAACTCTCCACTCCTGCACTTCACATCCACGCCACAGCCAGGCAGCCAGCCAGCCAAAGTTGCCAGACCCCAAGCTAAAAGCAGCCGCCATTATTTGCGTTGCACCACCAAAAGCAGCTGCTGCTTTGCTGCTGAATAGCTCCGGCGCCGGCGACGCGGCCGGATGGGTGCCGAACGCTCTCGGCGCTGGAAGCTCCTGCCCTTCCGGTCGCTGTCCCTGCCACCGCCGGCAGCATCCAAGCCCAAGAACAGGCCACAGGACGTCACTGTCCCTCCGCCCCGGACGACGAAGGAGAAGGGACAGGAGGAGGTGCCGGCGGACTTCCTGTGCTGCCCCATCCTTGGCACACCGTTGGCGGACCCGGTCATCCTGCCGTCGGGGCGGACGTACGAGCGCGCGTGCGTCCTGGCCTGCGCGGAGCTCGGCCTGTCCCTCGGTCCTGACGGAGTGGTGGCGGGCAACAGGGACCCACCGGGCGGTGGCGTTGCCGCCGCTATACCCAACGACGCGCTCCGGGCGGCCGTCCGGACATGGTGCGCGCTCGCTGATCGCGCGGCGCCCGTGGCGCCTTCGGGCGAGGAGGCGAAGGTGGCCGTGCTGCGCGCGGTGGCGGCACCAGGGACACAGCCTCCGGCTAGGTCGTCGTCGAATCTGTCGTGCTCGTCGGAGGGGGCTCCGGCGCCAGCAAGGTCGGCGTCGAACCTGTCGTGCTCGTCGGAGGGAGCTTCTGCTGCATCAACGTCGTCCTCGTCGTCGGGTAGGTCGTCGAGGGATATGGCGCCGGTCGAGGTGAAGGTGGTGCGCGGGAAGGAGGCGGCAAAGGAGGAAGAAGTCGAACACGTGCGTGTTGCTGACGCAGAGGAGGAGGTCGTGGCGAAGGCGGTGGAGGCCGGGGACGAGACGGCAGTGGAGGCGGCGATGGCCGCACTGCGGCGGGCGACGCGGGAGGGCGCGGCGAGGCGGCGCGCGCTGTGCGGTCCGCGGCTGCTCGCGTCGCTCA
Organism: Zea mays; assembly: GCF_902167145.1. Classification (NCBI taxonomy): domain Eukaryota; kingdom Viridiplantae; phylum Streptophyta; class Magnoliopsida; order Poales; family Poaceae; genus Zea; species Zea mays. The sequence continues at coordinate 221,365,332 of NC_050096.1, forward strand.
GACGCGTGCTGCTGTCCTCGCGCCACACCGCGTCGGCGCGCGCGGACGCCGCCGCGGCGCTGGCGAACCTCTCGCTGGAGCCGGAGAACAGGGTGCCCGTCGTGCGCGCGGGTGCGGTTCCCGCGCTCATCGAGGTGCTCGCGTCCGCCGCCTCGCCGGCCGAGGCACGCGAGCACGCGGCGGGAGCGCTCTTCGGCCTCGCCCTCCACGAGGGCAACCGCGCGGCAATCGGCGTGCTCGGCGCCGTGCCGCCGCTCCTCGCGGCGCTCGCGGACCGCGACCGCGCCCCGCGCGCGCGCCTCGACGCCGGGATGGCGCTGTACCATCTCTCCTTCGCCGCCGTGAACCAGTCCAAGCTCGCGCGTGCCCCGGGCGCGTCCAGGACTCTGCTCTCCGTCGCGTGCGACGCCGCCGAGCCGGCGCTCGTCCGCAGGCTAGCCCTCATGGTGCTCTGCAACGTGGCCGCGTGCGCGGAGGGTAGCGCCGCCCTGATGGATGCGGGCGCCGTGGCGACGGCGTCCGCCATCTTATCCGAAGGAGCGTGCAACACCGAGCTGCAGGAATGTTGCGTGGAGGCGTTGTACGCCATGAGCAGGGGGAGCCCGCGGTTCCGGGGGCTCGCCAGAGCGGCAGGCGCGGACCGTCCACTCATGCTCATCGCCGAGCAGGCGAACGCGGGCATTGACAAGGAGGTGGTTCAGACGGTGCTGCGCACGATGGGCCGCGACAACAGCGACGACGACCACACGTCAGGCTGCAGGAACGACGAGAGCAACTACAGCGGCAGCAGTTTGCCTCACCGCCGGCGCGTGGCAAGCTGGAGCGCTCCGCCTGCCGCGACACCACCAAGTTCTCATCAATGGCGATCCGTGTGCATTGATTAATTAGGTCCATCTGGTGGATTACGTTGGGACAAGCTTTTTCTCATCGGGTTGAAATCTTGCCGTGCTTTCTTCTTGGCCTGTCATTTTGAGTGAATGCTGCAGTGAACTGGTGAAGAATCTGGAAGACAGTTATGCAGTTGAATCCAGTACGGTTGTGTGCGTTTGTACTCTGAACTGTGCTGTTACTTTTTGTTCCTGTCAAGTTAGCCAAACTGTATATAGGTTCGTTGCTTCTTGCTTGCAAGATGTTCCATGATTTGTTTTCGTCGTCGTCAATTGCATAGTAACTTTTTGCAAATGAAGGAGCAATGTGTTTGCTAATTGCAAACGAAGTTACAAATGTTCCGCATGTTTCTAGTTTCTTCATGGTGGATTTGATGATAAACTTCCATCACTCACATCGTTAATTATAATGACTAGCATCAGGGTTAGAGGGGACGGCTTATATTTGCAACCAACCAAGGAGACCTAGCAATGTGCCCTCTTCGGTTAAAGAATGAAGCGCCTGATGGTGCCGAGTGCCGACAAGTTTGTGGCGAGCTTTCTTGTCGGTGTTTCAGACTCGGGGGACCCTCAACCGGACCGACTAGTGAATTTTGTGCCGCGTGCCCCTGTCCAGATGGGTTGATGCAAGATGGAACACAAGTGGAGGGAGAAGGCTTAAGTTATCTTGCACCGGGGGTGCTTGCAGTAGGGGTTACAAGCTGAGCGAGAGAAGGAACGGGCCCTAGGCCTCTTGGGGGGTCTAGCGTCGCGGAGTGGAGCTCGACATTTGGGTGAGTCCGTCTCCGTTGCTCTTGCTGCCCGTGTTCTTCCCCTCTCCCTCCTTTTTCGGAAGGCCCTGGACATCCCCTTTTATAGATACAAGGAGATAGTCCAGCTGTACAATAGGGGTGTAGCTATGTGCTAACGTGGCCGATGGAGAAGTGCTTAAGTCCTGTAGAAGCGCAGCTGGCGGTGCGGCATGGATCCTGCTCACGTTTCCTTGCTTCCGTAGAGAGCTTGTGGATTGTTGACGTCATGGACGCATGCGGGGAACCATCATTACTTGTGGATGGAGTAATCTAGATGTGACTCCGGTCTTGTTCCTTCGTAGCCTGAGGCGGCTAGCTAGAGGTAGGGTAATGGTGTATCCCCTGTAGCGTAGTCGGTCCTTGGTGGCTGGCACAGTTGCCGGAGCGGGGCAACAGTGCTGTTTTCCTGTCAGAACGGTCAGTGAAGGGGCGAAGTGACTGCGGTCACTTCGACCTTGCCGACTGAGGCGCGCGTGTCAGGATAAGGTGTCAGGCGATCCCCGCATTAAATGCGCGTGCGATACGGTCGGTTGGTAAGGCGATTTGGCCGAGGTCGCTGCACGACAAACTTTGCCCGAGCTTGGCTTCGGGCGAGCCGAGGGTGCGCCCACCGCCTGTGGAGGCCCTCGGGCGAGGCGTGAATCCGTCCGGGACTACTGTCCCTGCCTGAGGCCGGGCTCGGGCGAGGTGAGATCGCGTCCCTTGGCAGATGAGGCCTTGAATTGAACCGTACTTATCAGTCTTTACGGTTTGTTCTGAAGACGTTTTCCAGCCGTGCTTGGGAGCGTTGGAGGTACCCCTAATTACGGTACCCGACAGTAGCCCTCGAGCCTCGAAGGAAGTGTAGGCACTCGTTTGGAGGTTCTGCCAGATTTTTTGCAAGGGGCCCAGCCTTTCTCGGTTATATTTTGTTCCGATGGGTGCACGCGAGCGCACCCGTCGGGTGTAGCCCCCGAGGCCTCAGAGGAGTGGTTTGACTCCTCCGAGGTCTTAATTCTTTTTGTGATGCCTCGGTCGGCCTTGTTGTTTCCTCATGTGGCCTGGCCGTAGCCCGGGTGCATGGTCAGGCTCCGAGTTTTTAAGCTGTTTTGTCGACATGGTCGACAATTTGGCCGTAGCCTGGTACAAGAGCAGCCCCCGAGCCTCTGCACGGAGCGAGAGGATGATCAAGGACCGTCTCGACTTTTATTGTACGCCCCTTCATCGCCTTTCCGCAAGGAGGAAGGGGGGAAAGCGCCATGTTACCCTCGGAGGGCATCGGACACGGTGTTTCCAGTGAGTTGCTATCGGGTGATCCGAGTGGACGCCCGAGCCCAGTTCGATAAGGGTCGGCTAGTGGCCCAGAGGCGCGCTCCAAAAGTACCTGCAGGTGATTTGCTGGACCCGGACCCATTTGATAGGGTCCGAGGGCTCGGTGCCTCCCTCCGGTGGGATTCCATTACAAGACCGTTCCTGCTGGTCTCGGATATGTCCTAGGGTACCTCGGGAGCGCAGCCCGAGCCTCGGCCATGTAACGGATGTACACAGGGTCATCCCTGACTCTGCGTGCTATGGGGCGGCTGTCGAACCCTTCCGAGGGGCCAGCCTTCGAACCCCTGATCAGTAAAGGGCTCGGAGCCCAAGTGCTTTGGGGCGGTTGCCGAACCCCGCAGGGCGCAACCTTCGAACCCCTGATCAGTAGGAGGGCTCGGGGCCCGTTTCCTTCGCTGAGAAGGATCCTTTTCCGGAATATCCCCTTTCCCGATCCCTGTGGCAAGAGAGAAAGAGAGGAAAAGGAAAATGATATGGATTTAAATAATGCGGCGCACCTTTTTTGACGTGGTCATCATGATGGAGGTGAAACGGCGCCCGCTTCGCCTGCCAGGGGTGTCGCTTGCCCTACCAGGGAGTTAATGTGACGGGACGGGCGATTCGCGGGGCATCTGTTGCGCGTGCGTGAGTCGTTCGAGGAACGGAACACGGGTGCATCATCTTTATGCCGTGGGAAAGGGCTCCCCTGCCGCTTCAGGAGAGGATGGGAGCCTGTAGGTGATTGGACCGCCGCTTCCACACGTCTGTTGCTGCAATTACTGCCAATCCGCCTCTTGTCATATCAACTGTCGCGCCTATCCCCGCGGCTGACTGACCCGTGATCGTCGCACTTAATGGGCACTGTTGGGTCACGCGTGGGGCTGCCTTGAGTCACTGCACGAGTTCTGTAGTCCCGAGAAGACGCGGCATTGGTGCGAATGGCGGTGCGATTTCTTTGCACGCGGAAACCGGCGCGTCGGTCACACGACATGTGGGCCCAGGCCTCCATGCTGGGCCGCTAGTTGCGACGAAGCTGGAAGGGCGTACAACCGTGGTGCGGTTGCATGCTTCTAGCGCGGCGGCCCGCCCTCTCGACCGCTGGATTTGGCGAGAATGAGGGAGCGCTTACCCGCGGGGCGGTTGCATGCCTTGTGTGCAGGGGTTCGCCATCTTCGCGTTGCGGGTCAGTTTGTATGACATGTGGGACCTAGCCCTCGTGTCGCAGGGCGAGAATCCTGGAGCACGTCGGGGGAGACTTCGCCCGCGACGTTTCAGGGCGTAAGTGGGGAGATCTGCCTATAAAAAGGGACCGATCTCCCGGGCACTAACCATGCCTTGCTCCTCTCGTCTTCATCGTGCCCCTCTGTCTTTCGGGCCTCCAGATGAGGTGTGCCAGTGTCTTCTGGCGACCTCACCGCCGGAGAGCTTGCGCCCGTGACAATGCCGGTGGTCTTGCATTCTTCTAGCTGCTGTTGGAGGAGCACGACCTCGTGGGGGTTGGCGCTCGCTAGTCATCACTCGGCTTCAAGGATTTTCATCATGCAGCCCGGCTGCAATCCCCCGCCGGCGGTCACCCAGGATGATGACTGCCAGCCTTGCGGTGGGGAAGGGCGAGCCGGGCTGTGGCCTCCCTGCCGCCCTCAGCTTCAAGGATGTTCATCATCCGTGCTGGGGAGGAGGGTGCGCCGAGTTGGGTCCCGCCTTCGCGTGGGCAGCGGCCTGCTCCTTCCCTCAGTGATCGGGGGAGAAGGGCGTTCGCCGTCTGTGGCACCGTCAGCTGCCGCGTGTCTGGCTCCCCGGCCTGGGCGGCTCTGGCGCTGCTTCCGGTGCCGCCTCCTACCGCTGGGGTGGAGCGTGGCTGCCCGTCCGCCGCACGGGTGTCGGTCGCACAACACGTCGTACGCCGTGAGGGCGGTGTCCGTGTTCTAGGACAGTATCGTCCTTGCTCCTATGGCGAGGACGGGAGTGAGGACCTGCCGATGCGCTTTGGGGCGGCCGCCATTTGACGGTGCTGAGGTGGTGGCTGCCATAGGTGAGGCTTCCCACCGCCGAGGTGGTTGCCTCTGCCGACGAGACCGTGAGTGTTACCTGCGGGCGGACCTCTGGCTCTTTGGCTCTAATGGCTTGTCCTCGCCCCTCGTGTGGGGGATGGGGACGAGGGCCCTTTCACAGTAGCGTTTGCCCTGAGGCAATCGCTGCTGCTGTCTAGCCACCCGAGGCGGAGGTCGTTGTCGCTGCTGGTGCAGTGGTCACCGGCGAGCCGCTTGAAGCTCGTTATCTTGTAGCCCCTCCGGTGTGGAGGTAGTTCATTCCTGCAGGAATGGAGCTGGGTCCCGTTTGTAAGGGAATGTAAGAGCAAAATGTAATTGCTCCCAGTACTGAGATATCTGCTGTAGGTCGGGAAAGCCGCCGAGGGTGCTGCCGACATCTACGTAGCATAGTTATCCCAAGTACGTGCGTTTGTTTTCTGTGGTTGCCGAGGCCTGAACATTTGGGTATTTGTGTGTAAAGCCATGTTTCTTTCCTCTTATTTCGAGCATTAAGACTTGTTCGTCGGTAGCAGAATCACTTATCCAAGCGTGAGTTACCTTTCGCGGAAGGTGACGAGTAAGGTATCCGTATCCTGGAGGCGTAGAAGTCCCTTGGCTCGGTCGGCCTTATCGTTCAAGGTCTCTCTTGTCGTTTTTAGGATTCCGCCATCGATGCAGTCAAAAGGCACGAAAGACGTTTTGGTAGAAAAACTTTTCCGAGGAAAGTTTCGGCGCAGAGGGGGTTCCCCCTTTCTAGACCCCGAGGCGACCGCTCGGGCCGGGACCCTTGCGGAGGGCCTGGCCGTGGCCGTCGGGTCTGCTTGGTCCGCCCAAGCTAAGGCCTCGCCACAGCGTGCTTGGGCCAAAGGTACGTTTTGCCCGCTTTGTGACTTTGTTTCTGTCTCCATTATTCACCTCGTGTCTGAAGAACATTGTCTGGCTGTCTGCAGGGTTCGAGACAGCTCTTAACGAGTCCGTTAAGAACTGCAAGGCGCTTGCCCAGGCGGCTGAGCAGAAGGAGGCCGATCGCGTGGCCATGTCCGAGGCTATCTCGGCCTTTTGTTGGGCCTTTGGCCTCGACGACGTCCCCTCGGGTAGCTCCCCCCAGAGTCACCTGTGGGCCTTGGGCGGCCATGTGCGCAGCAAACTCTGCGGGGCGCTGCACCATGGCGTTAGGCGGGCCTTCGTCGTCCTCGCCTCCCACTACGACGTGGATCTGGAGCGGGTCAGCGAGGGGCACTACTTACCCGACGAGGAGGAGGCTGCCTTAGCCGAGGTCCAAAGGCTCGACGCAGCTGTCGAGGGCCCAAGTGCGGTGCTGGCTTCCTCCTTCGAGGTGGAGGTCCTTCCACCCGTGTCGCCGTCTGAGGCCGGGCCAGATTTTGCCGAGGGTGGAAACGACGCCGAGGGTGCTGCTCCTCCCCCTGCCGATGTCTGGGCCTGTAGGAACAATTTGTTTTAAGTATGCGTATGTTTCTTGCGGCCGCTGAGGCCTAAACATTTTCAATGTTGGATTATAAGGCTGCGTTTCCTTTCCTCTCGTTTCGAGCATTAGGACTTGTTCGGTAGCAAAGTCACTTATCCGAGCATGAGCTACCCTTCGTGGAAGGTGACGAGTGGGGTATCCGTATCCCGAAGGCGTAGGAGTCCCTCGGCTCGGTCGGCCTTGCCGTTCAAGGTCTCTCTCGCTCGTTTTAAGGATTATGTTATCAATATAGTCGAAATGGTATGAAAGTCGCTATCTACTCGAGCGTTAGGACTTGTTCGGTAGCAAAATCACTTATCCGAGCGTGAGCCGCCTTTCGTGGAAGGTGACGAGTGAGGTATCCGTATCCCGGAGGCATGGGAGTCCCTCGGCTCAGTCGGCCTTGCCGTTCAAGGTCTCAGTCGCTCGTTTTTGGGATTCCGCTATCGACATAGTCGAAAGGCACGAAAGACGTTTTGGTAGAAAACTTTTCCGAGGAAAATTTTGACGCAGAGGGGGTTCCCCCTTCTAGCCCCCGAGGGTGGGTAAGTTTTTGCTGAAGCAAGGCCGATCCTCCCTTGACAGCTAGACTTTTTATTTGTACATGCAAAGGGACCAAGGTACATAAACGACTTGAAACATTTTAAGGGTAAAAGCGACGTAGCTGTTTGATGTTCCAAGCGTTGCTGTAGACCTCGCCTTGATCGTTGGCCAGCTTGTATGTCCCGAGCTTCAAAATCTTGGCGATGATGAACGACCCTTCCCAGGGAGGAGTAAGCTTGTGGCGCCCTCGGGCGTCTTGTCATAGCCGAAGCACCAGATCTCCCACCTAGAAACCTCGGGGCCGAATCCTTTGGGCGTGGTAGCGTCGCAGGGACTGCTGATACCGCGCTGAGTGTAGCAAGGCTACGTCCCGAGCCTCTTCTAGCTGGTCCAATGAATCTTCTCGGCTGGCCTGGTTGCTTTGGTCGTCGTAAGCCTTTGTCCTCGGGGAACCGTATTCCAAGTCCGTGGTAAGATGGCCTCAGCCCCCATAGACTAGGAAAAACAGCGAGAAGCCCATGGTCCGGCTCGGCGTCGTCCTCAGACTCCAAACCACCGAGGGTAGCTCTTTTATCCACCGCTTGCCAAACTTGTTGAGGTCGTTGTAGATCCTTGGTTTTAACCCCTGCAAAATCATGTCATTGGCGCGCTCCACTTGCCCATTTGTCATTGGGTGGGCTATGGGCCCAGTACACACGGATGCGGTGGTCTTTGCAGAAATCTAGGAACTTTTTCCCAGTGAACTGCGTGCCGTTGTCAGTGATGATTGAGTTTGGGATCCCAAAGCGGTGGATAATATTCGTAAAGAACGCCACCGCCTGCTCGGACCTGATGCTGGTTAAGGGTCGGACTTTGATCCACTTGGAGAATTTATCGATGGCGACCAGCAGGTGCGTGAAGCCCCCGGGTGCCTTCTGCAAGGGACCAATGAGGTCCAGACCCCACATAGCAAAAGGCCAAGTGATATGTATCGTCTGGTGAGCCTGAGTGGGCAGGTGCGTCTGTCTTGCGTAGAATTGACACCCTCGACAGGAGCGTATAATCCTAATGGCGTCAGCCACTGCGGTCGGCCAGCAAAAACCTTGTCAGAAGGCGTTTCCCACGAGGGTCCGAGGCGCCGCATGGTGACCGCAAGCCTCCGAGTGTATTTCTTGCAACAGCTCCTGTCCTTGGGCGACGGATATGCATCGTTGGAGAATGCCTGAGGGGCTGCGGTGGTACAACTCCTTTTCATCACCTAGCAAAACGAACGACTTGGCGCGCCGAGCCAGTCGTCGAGCTTCGGCCTTGTCGAGGGGCAACTCTCCTCGGAGGAGATATTCCAGGTACATTGAAAGGGAATTAGGCTTACACCTAGTTCCTATATAATTTTGGTGGTTGAATTGCCCAACACAAATCTTTGGACTAACTAGTTTGTTCTAGTGTATAAGTTATACAGGTGCCAAGGTTCACACATAGTCAATAAAAAGACCAAGTGTTGGGTTCAACAAAAGGGCAAAGAGGCAACCGAAGGCCCCTCTGGTCTGGCGCACCGGACTGTCCGGTGTGCCACCGGACAGTGTCCGGTGCACCAGGGGGACTCAGGCTCCAACTCGTCACCTTAGGGAAAATCCAGAGCCGGCGCGCTATAATTCACCGGACTGTCCGGTGTACACCGGACAGTGTCCGGTGCTCCAACGGGTCGCGGTTCCGGAACTCGCCAGCCTCGGGAATTCCAGAAGGCTGCTCCGCTATAATTCACCGGACATGTCCGGTGTGCACCGGACTGTCCGGTGCATCCACGGAGCAACGGCTACTTCGGCGCCAACGGCTACCTGCGTTACATTTAATGCGCGCGCAGCGCGCGCAGAAGTCAGAGTCGCCCATACTGGCGCACCGGACAGTGAACAGTACTTGTCCGGTGCGCCACCGGACATCGAGGCGGGCCCAGAAGTCAGAACTCCAACGGTCAGATTCCAACGGCACTGATGACGTGGCTGGGGCACCGGACATGTCCGGTGTGCACCGGACTGTCCGGTGCGCCATCGAACAGACAGCCCAGCCAACGGTCAAGTTTGGTGGTTGGGGCTATAAATACCCCAACCACCCCACCATTCATGGTATCCAAGTTTTTCAGCTTCCAACCACTATACAAGAGCTAGCATTCATTGAAAAGCACACCAAAAGAGATCAAATCCTCTCCCAACTCCACACAAAGCTTTAGTGACTAGAGAGAGTGATTTGTAGTGTTCATTTGAGCTCTTGCGCTTGGATCGCTTCTTTTCTTTGGCATTCTTTCTTGTGATCAAACACTCACTTGTAATTGAGGCAAGAGACACCAATTGTGTGGTGGTCCTTGCGGGAAGTTTGATTCCCAAGTGATTTGAGAAGAGAAACTCACTCGGTCCGAGGGACCGTTTGAGAGAGGGAAGGGTTGAAAGAGACCCGACCTTTGTGGCCTCCTCAACGGGGAGTAGGTTTGAGAGAACCGAACCTCGGTAAAATAAATCCGCGTGTCTTACTTTATTATTCGCTTGCGATTTGTTTTGCGCCCTCTCTCGCGGACTCTATTATATTTCTAACGCTAACCCGACTTATAGTTGTGATTATTTTGAGAATTTCAGTTTCGCCCTATTCACCCCCCCTCTAGGCGACTTTCAATTGGTATCAGAGCCCGGTCCTTCATTAGAGCCTAACCGCTCGAAGTGATGTCGGGAGATCACGCCAATAAGGAGATGGAGACCGGCGAAAAGCCCACTACAAGCCACGGGAGCACTTCATCGGAAGAGTCCCGCACCAAGAGGAAGGAGAAGAAGAAGAGCTCCTCCAACAAAGGGAAGGAGAAGAAAACTTCTTCTCACCACAAAGAGAAGAAGGAGAAATCTTCTTCTCACAAGCCACATCGGAGTGGGGACAAGCACAAGAGGATGAGGAAAGTGGTCTATTACGAGACCGACACTTCATCAACATCTACCTCCGGCTCCAACGCGGCATCCGTCACTTCTAAGCGCCAAGAGCGCAAGAAGTTTAGTAAGATCCCCCTACGTTACCCTCGCATTTCTAAACATACACCTTTACTTTCCGTCCCATTAGGCAAACCACCAACTTTTGATGGTGAAGATTACGCTAGGTGGAGTGATTTAATGCGATTTCATCTAACCTCACTCCACAAAAGTATATGGGATGTTGTTGAGTTTGGTGCACAGGTACCGTCCATAGGGGATGAAAACTATGATGAGGATGAGGTGGTCCAAATCGAGCACTTCAACTCTCAAGCAACAACAATACTCCTCGCCTCTTTAAGTAGAGAGGAGTATAACAAAGTTCAAGGGTTGAAGAGCGCCAAGGAGGTTTGGGATGTGCTCAAAACCGCGCACGAGGGAGATGAGCTCACAAAGATCACCAAGCGGGAAACGATCGAGGGGGAGCTCGGTCGGTTCCGGCTTCGCAAAGGGGAAGAGCCACAACACATGTACAACCGGCTCAAGACCTTGGTGAACCAAGTGCGCAACCTCGGAAGCAAGAAGTGGGACGACCACGAAATGGTTAAGGTTATTCTAAAATCTCTCATTTTCCTTAACCCCACTCAAGTTCAATTAATTCGTGGTAATCCTAGATATACTAAAATGACCCCCGAGGAAGTTATCAGGAATTTTGTAAGTTTTGAGTGCATGATCGAAGGCTCGAGGAAGATCAACGAGCTTGATGATCCCTCCACATCCGAAGCTCAACCCGTCGCACTCAAGGCGACGGAGGAAAAGAAGGAGGAATCTACACCAAGTCGACAACCAATAGACACCTCCAAGCTCGACAATGAGGAAATGGCGCTCGTCATCAAGAGCTTCCGCCAAATCCTCAAGCAAAGGAGAGGGAAAGACTACAAGTCGCGCTCCAAGAAGGTTTGCTACGAATGTGGTAAGCCCGGTCACTTTATAGCTAAATGTCCATTATCAAGTGATAGTGATAGGGGCGACGATAAGAAGGGAAGAAGAAAGGAGAAGAAGAGGTACTATAAGAAGAAGGGTGGCGATGCCCATGTTTGTCGGGAGTGGGACTCCGACGAAAGCTCTAGCGACTCCTCCGATGACGAGGACGCCGCCAACATCGCCGTCACCAAAGGACTTCTCTTCCCCAACGTCGGCCACAAGTGCCTCATGGCAAAGGACGGCAAAAGGAAGAAGGTAAAATCAAGATCCTCCACTAAATATGAAACCTCTAGTGATGAGGATGATGCTAGCAATGAGGAGGATAACTTGCGCATTCTTTTTGCCAACCTTAACATGGAACAAAAGGAAAAACTAAATGAGCTAATTAGTGCCATCCATGAAAAGGATGACCTCTTGGACTCCCAAGAGGACTTCTTAATCAAGGAAAATAAAAAGCATGTTAAGGTTAAAAATGCTTATGCTCTTGAGGTAGAAAAATGTGAGAAATTATCTAGTGAGCTAAGTACTTGCCATGACACTATTACCAACCTTAGAAATGAAAATGCTAGTTTATATGCTAAGGTTGATTCTCATGTTTGTGATATTTCAATCCCCAATCTTAGAAACAATGATGATGATTTACTTGCTAAGATTGAAGAATTGAATGTATCTCTTGCTAGCCTTAGATTAGAGAATGAAAACTTGATTGCTAAGGCTAAAGATTTTGATATTTGCAAAGTTACAATTTCTGATCTTAGAGATAAAAATGATATACTACGTGCTAAGATTGTTGAACTTAATTCTTGCAAACCCTCTACATCTACCATTGAGCATGTCACTATTTGTACTAGATGTAGAGATATTGATGTTGATGCTATTCATGATCACATGATTTTAATTAAACAACAAAATGATCATATAGCAAAATTAGATGCTAAAATTGCCGAGCATAACTTAGAAAATGAAAAGTTTAAATTTGCTAGAAGTATGCTCTATAATGGGAGACGCCCTGGCATTAAGGATGGCATTGGCTACCAAAGGGGAGACAATGTCAAAATTAGTGCCCCTCCTAAAAGATTGTCTAATTTTGTTAAGGGAAAGGCTCCCATGCCTCAAGATAACGAGGGTTACATTTTATACCCTGCCGGTTATCCTGAGAACAAGATTAGGAAAATTCACTCTAGGAAGTCTCACTCTGGCCCTAATCATGCTTTTATATATAAGGGTGAGACATCTAGTTCTAGGCAACCAACCCATGCTAAGTTGACTAAAAGGAAAACTGCTAATGCATCAAATGATCATGACATCTCATTCAAAACTTTTGATGCATCATATGTTTTGACTAACAAATCCGGCAAGGTCGTTGCCAAGTTTGTTGGGGGCAAACACAAGGGGTCAAAGACTTGTGTTTGGGTACCCAAAGTTCTTGTGTCTAATGCCAAAGGACCCAAAACCGTTTGGGTACCTAAAGTCAAGAACTAAAATTGTTTTGTAGGTTTATGCATCCGGGGGCTCAAGTTGGATACTCGACAGCGGATGCACAAACCACATGACAGGGGAGAAGAAGATGTTCTCCTCATATGAGAAAAACCAAGATCCCCAACGAGCAATCACATTCGGGGATGGAAATCAAGGTTTGGTCAAAGGGTTGGGTAAAATTGCTATATCACCTGACCATACTATTTCCAATGTTTTTCTTGTTGATTCATTAGATTACAATTTGCTTTCCGTATCCCAATTATGTCAAATGGGCTACAACTGTCTATTTACTGATGTAGGTGTTACTGTCTTTAGAAGAAGTGATGATTCAATTGCATTTAAGGGAGTGTTAGAGGGTCAGCTATACTTGGTAGATTTTGATAGAGCTGAACTCGACACTTGCTTAATTGCAAAGGCTAACATGGGTTGGCTCTGGCACCGCCGACTAGCCCATGTTGGGATGAAGAATCTTCATAAGCTTCTAAAGGGAGAACACATTTTAGGGTTAACAAATGTTCATTTTGAGAAAGATAGGATTTGTAGCGCATGCCAGGCAGGGAAGCAAGTTGGAGCCCATCATCCACACAAGAACATCATAACGACCGACAGACCGCTTGAGCTACTCCACATGGATCTATTCGGACCGATTGCTTACATAAGCATCGGCGGGAGTAAGTACTGTCTAGTTATTGTGGATGATTATTCTCGCTTCACTTGGATATTCTTTTTACAGGAAAAATCTCAAACCCAAGAGACCTTAAAGGGATTCTTGAGACGGGCTCAAAATGAGTTCGGCTTAAGGATCAAGAAAATAAGAAGCGACAACGGGACGGAGTTCAAGAACTCTCAAATCGAAGGTTTCCTTGAGGAGGAGGGCATCAAGCATGAGTTCTCTTCTCCCTACACCCCACAACAAAATGGTGTAGTGGAGAGGAAAAATCGAACACTCTTGGACATGGCAAGAACCATGCTTGATGAGTACAAGACGCCGGATCGGTTTTGGGCCGAGGCGGTCAACACCGCCTGCTACGCCATCAACCGATTATATCTTCACCGAATCCTCAAGAAGACATCCTATGAACTCCTAACCGGTAAAAAGCCCAATATTTCATATTTTAGAGTTTTTGGTAGCAAATGCTTTATTCTTGTTAAGAGAGGTAGAAAATCTAAATTTGCTCCTAAAACTGTAGAAGGCTTTTTACTAGGATATGACTCAAACACAAGGGCATATAGAGTCTTTAACAAGTCCTCAGGACTTGTTGAAGTTTCTTGTGACGTTGTGTTTGATGAGACTAATGACTCTCAAGTAGAGCAAGTTGATTTTGATGAGATAGGTGAAGAACAGGCTCCATGCATCGCGCTAAGGAACATGTCCATTGGGGATGTGTGTCCTAAGGAATCCGAAGAGCCTCAACATACACAAGATCAACCATCCTCCTCCTCCCAAGCATCTCCACCAACTCAAAATAAGGTTGAAGCTCAAGTTGATGAAGAAGAAGATCAAGCAAATGAGCCACCTCAAGATGATGGCAATGATCAAGGGGGAGATGCAAATGATCAAGAAAAGGAGGATGAGCAAGAACCAAGACCGCCGCACCCAAGAGTCCACCAAGCAATTCAACGAGATCACCCCGTCGACACCATCCTCGGCGACATTCATAAGGGGGTAACCACTAGATCTCGTGTTGCACACTTTTGTGAACATTACTCGTTTGTTTCCTCTATTGAGCCACACAAGGTAGAGGAAGCACTCCAAGATTCGGATTGGGTGGTGGCGATGCAAGAGGAGCTCAACAACTTCACTAGGAATGAGGTATGGCATTTAGTTCCACGTCCTAACCAAAATGTTGTAGGAACCAAATGGGTCTTCCGCAACAAGCAAGATGAGCATGGTGTGGTGACAAGGAACAAAGGCCGACTTGTGGCCAAAGGATACTCCCAAGTCGAAGGTTTGGATTTCGATGAAACCTATGCACCCATAGCTAGGCTTGAGTCAATTCGCATATTATTAGCCTATGCTACTTACCATGGCTTTAAGCTTTATCAAATGGACGTGAAAAGTGCCTTCCTCAATGGACCAATCAAGGAAGAGGTCTATGTTGAGCAACCTCCCGGCTTTGAAGACAGTGAGTATCCTAACCATGTCTATAAGCTCTCTAAGGCGCTTTACGGGCTAAAGCAAGCCCCAAGAGCATGGTATGAATGCCTTAGAGATTTCCTTATTGCAAATGGCTTCAAAGTCGGCAAGGCCGATCCTACTCTATTCACTAAAACTCTTGACAATGATTTGTTTGTATGCCAAATTTATGTTGATGATATCATATTTGGGTCTACTAACGAATCTACTTGTGAGGAATTTAGTAGGATCATGACACAAAAATTCGAGATGTCTATGATGGGGGAGTTGAAATATTTCTTAGGATTTCAAGTGAAGCAACTCCAAGAAGGCACTTTCATTAGCCAAACAAAATACACTCAAGACATTCAAACCAAGTTTGGGATGAAGGATGCCAAGCCCATCAAGACACCCATGGGAACAAATGGGCATCTCGACCTCGACACGGGAGGTAAGTCCGTGGATCAAAAGGTATACCGGTCGATGATTGGTTCATTGCTTTATTTATGTGCATCTCGACCGGTTATTATGCTTTCCGTTTGCATGCGTGCAAGATTCCAATCCGACCCTAAGGAATCCCACCTTACGGCCGTAAAACGAATCTTGAGATATTTGGCTTATACTCCTAAGTTTGGGCTTTGGTACCCTCGGGGATCCACTTTTGATCTAATTGGTTATTCGGATGCCGATTGGGCGGGGTGTAAGATTAATAGAAAGAGCACATCGGGGACTTGCCAGTTCTTGGGAAGATCCTTGGTGTCTTGGGCTTCAAAGAAGCAAAATTCGGTCGCTCTTTCAACCGCCGAAGCCGAGTACATTGCCGCAGGTCATTGTTGCGCGCAACTACTTTGGATGAGGCAAACCTTGCGGGACTACGGTTACAAATTAACCAAAGTCCCTTTACTATGTGATAATGAGAGTGCAATCAAAATGGCCGACAATCCCGTCGAGCATAGCCGCACTAAGCACATAGCCATTCGGTATCATTTTCTTAGGGATCACCAACAAAAGGGAGATATCGAGATTGCATACATTAATACTAAAGATCAATTAGCCGATATCTTTACCAAGCCACTTGATGAACAAACTTTTACCAAACTTAGGCATGAGCTCAATATTCTTGATTCTAGCAATTTCTTTTGCTAACTTGCACACATAGCTCATAAATATACCTTTGATCATGTCTCTTTCATATGCTATGACTAATGTGTTTTCAAGTCTATTTCAAACCAAGTCATAGGTGTACTAAAAGGGAATTGGAGTCTTCGGCGAAGACAAAGGCTTCCACTCTGTAACTCATCCTTCGCCATCACTCCAAGCCGCTCTCTATCCTACGGGGAGAGAGCAAAGCAAAAGGACTCCTACTTCGGTAAAATCTTCACTCTTTTATTTATGACCAAAGGAGGAGAAAGTAATTTGAAGGGCTCTAATGATTCCGTTTTTGGCGATTCATGCCAAAGGGGGAGAAAGGTTGAGCCCAAAGCAAAAGGACCGCACCATCACCTAATGTTAAAATATAATTTTCAATTGTCAATTTGGTATCTTATTGTGTTCAAAAAAGGGGGGCAAAGTAGTATTTCAAAAGTGATTCATCAAACCCTCTTGAACACTAAGAGGAGGATTTCTTTTAGGGGGAGTTTTGTTTTAGTCAAAGGAAAAGCATTTGAAACAGGGGGAGAAAATTTCAAAACTTAAAAATGCTTTGCAAACTCTTATTCATTTACCTTTGACTATTTGCAAAAGAACTTTGAAAAGATTTACAAAAGATTTTGCAAAAACAAAGCATGTGGTTCAAGCTAGGTCCAAAATGTTAAAAATGAAGAAACAATCCATGCATATCTTGTAAGTGTTGGCTCAATTCCAAGCAACCTTTGCACCTATATTATGCAAACTAGTTCAACTATGCACTTCTATATTTGCTTTGGTTTGTGTTGGCATCAATCACCAAAAAGGGGGAGATTGAAAGGGAATTAGGCTTACACCTAGTTCCTATATAATTTTGGTGGTTGAATTGCCCAACACAAATCTTTGGACTAACTAGTTTGTTCTAGTGTATAAGTTATACAGGTGCCAAGGTTCACACATAGTCAATAAAAAGACCAAGTGTTGGGTTCAACAAAAGGGCAAAGAGGCAACCGAAGGCCCCTCTGGTCTGGCGCACCGGACTGTCCGGTGTGCCACCGGACAGTGTCCGGTGCACCAGGGGGACTCAGGCTCCAACTCGTCACCTTCGGGAAAATCCAGAGCCGGCGCGCTATAATTCACCGGACTGTCCGGTGTACACCGGACAGTGTCCGGTGTACACCGGACAGTGTCCGGTGCTCCAACGGGTCGCGGTTCCGGAACTCGCCAGCCTCGGGAATTCCAGAAGGCTGCTCCGCTATAATTCACCGGACATGTCCGGTGTGCACCGGACTGTCCGGTGCATCCACGGAGCAACGGCTACTTCGGCGCCAACGGCTACCTGCGTTACATTTAATGCGCGCGCAGCGCGCGCAGAAGTCAGAGTCGCCCATACTGGCGCACCGGACAGTGAACAGTACTTGTCCGGTGCGCCACCGGACATCGAGGCGGGCCCAGAAGTCAGAACTCCAACGGTCAGATTCCAACGGCACTGATGACGTGGCTAGGGCACCGGACATGTCCGGTGCGCCATCGAACAGACAGCCCAGCCAACGGTCAAGTTTGGTGGTTGGGGCTATAAATACCCCAACCACCCCACCATTCATGGTATCCAAGTTTTTCAGCTTCCAACCACTATACAAGAGCTAGCATTCATTGAAAAGCACACCAAAAGAGATCAAATCCTCTCCCAACTCCACACAAAGCTTTAGTGACTAGAGAGAGTGATTTGTAGTGTTCATTTGAGCTCTTGCGCTTGGATCGCTTCTTTTCTTTGGCATTCTTTCTTGTGATCAAACACTCACTTGTAATTGAGGCAAGAGACACCAATTGTGTGGTGGTCCTTGCGGGAAGTTTGATTCCTAAGTGATTTGAGAAGAGAAACTCACTCGGTCCGAGGGACCGTTTGAGAGAGGGAAGGGTTGAAAGAGACCCGGCCTTTGTGGCCTCCTCAACGGGGAGTAGGTTTGAGAGAACCGAACCTCGGTAAAACAAATCCGCGTGTCTTACTTTATTATTTGCTTGCGATTTGTTTTGCGCCCTCTCTCGCGGACTCTATTATATTTCTAACGCTAACCCGACTTATAGTTGTGATTATTTTGAGAATTTCAGTTTCGCCCTATTCACCCCCCCCCTCTAGGCGACTTTCAATGGGGTCTGCCAGTTTGGGACTGGTGTGACCCTATTCCGCTCTCCCTCGACACGTAGGGCCTCACCCTCGGCAGCCGAGGGTACCTCGGGCTGGGCCGAGGTCTCCTCGGGTTCGGGCGCATCGTCGATTTTGATGGATGGCTGATATATATCCTTGGAGAAGACATTCGGGGGAACCGTTGTTTGCCCCGAGGCTATTTTCGCCAGCTCATCCGCGGTCTCGTTGTACCGTCGAGCAACATGGTTGAGTTCTAGCCCGTAGAACTTATCTTCCAAGCGTCGAACTTCGTCACAGTAGGCCTCCATTTTTTGGTCGCGCCAGTGAGAGTTCTTCATGACTTGGTCAATAATGAGCTGCGAGTCACCACGAGCGTCGAGGCGCCCAACCCCTAGCTCAATGGCGATGTGCAGTCCATTAACTAAGGCCTCGTACTCGGCCACATTGTTTGACGCCGAAAAATGGAGTCGTATTACGTAACGCACATGTTCTCCGAGGGATGAGATGAAGAGCAAGCCCGCACCTGCTCCGGTTTTCATCAATGACCCGTCGAAGTACATGGTCCAAAGTTCGGCCTGGATTGGGGCCGTTGGCAACTGGGTGTCTGTCCATTCAGCCAGGAAGTCGGCCAAGATTTGGGATTTTATGGCCTTCCGAGGGGCAAATGAAAGTGTTTCACCCATGAGTTCCACTGCCCATTTTTCTATCCTACCCGAGGCCTCTCGGCACTGGATGATCTCTCCCAGGGGAAAGACGACACCACAGTAACCGGATGAGACTCGGAGTAGTGTCGCAGCTTCCGCCGTGTCAGAATCACCGCGTACAGCAGCTTCTGGATTTGCGGGTAGCGAATATTGGTCTCGGATAGCACTTTGCTGATGAAGTAGACTGGCCTCTGGACGAGTAGTGCATGCCCTTCTTCTTGTCTCTCGACTACGATCGCGGCGCTGACCACCTGAGTGGTTGCGGCTACGTAAATCAAGAGAGCTTCTCCCGCAGCGGGGGGCACCAAGATGGGCGCATTAGTAAGGAGTGCCTTTAAGTTTCCGAGGGCTTCTTCGGCCTCGGGAGTCCAAGTGAAGCGCTCAGCCTTCCTTAAGAGGTGGTACAAGGGCAACCCTTTCTCGCCGAGGCGCGAGATGAAGCGGCTCAGAGCCGCAAGGCATCCCATGACCCTTTGTACTCCTTTCAAATCTTTGATTGGCCCCATGTTGGTGATGGCCGCGATTTTCTCTAGGTTGGCTTCGATGCCTCGTTCGGAGACGATGAACCCTAGGAGCATGCCTCGGGGGACTCCGAAGGCACATTTCTCAGGATTGAATTTTACACTCTTCGCTTTTAGGCACCTGAATGGTACCTCAAGGTCAGAGAGGAGGTCAGAGGCTTTCCTTGTTTTGACAACGATGTCATCGACGTAAGCCTCGACCGTTCTGCCGATGTGCTCTCCGAACACATGGTTCATGCACCTCTGGTAGGTTGCACATGCATTCCTCAAACCAAATGGTATAGTAGTGTAGCAATACATGCCAAAAGGTGTGATGAAAGAAGTCGCGAGCTGGTCGGACTCTTTCATCTTGATTTGGTGATAGCCTGAGTAGGCATCGAGGAAAGACAGGGTTTCGCACCCAGCGGTGGAGTCCACAATTTGATCGATGCGAGGTAGAGGGTAGGGAACCTTGGGGCATGCTTTGTTTAGCCCAGTGTAGTCCACACACATCCTCCACCTCCCACCTTTTTTCTTTACGAGTATAGGGTTAGCTAACCATTCTGGATGGAATACCTCTTTGATGAACCCTGCAGCCATTAGCTTGTGGACCTCCTCGCCTATGGCCCTGCGCTTTTCTTCATCAAATCGGCGCAGGTGCTGTTTCACGGGTCGGGCTCCAACTCGGATGTCCAGTGAGTGCTCGGCGACATCCCTCGGTATGCCCGGCATGTCCGAGGGACTCCACGCAAAAACTTCGGCGTTTGCGCGGAGAAAGTCGACGAGCACTGCTTCCTATTTGGGGTCGAGCTCAGAGCCGATCCTGACTTTCTTGCTGGCGTCGTTGCTAGGGTCAAGAGAGACAGACTTGACTGCCTCGACCGGCTCGAAGTTGCCGGTGTGCCGCTTCACGTCGGGCGCCCCTTTGGAGAGGCAATCTAGGTCGGCGATGAGGGTTTCGAACTCGGCAAGGGCTTCGGCGTACTCCACGCATTCCACGTCGCACTCGTAAGCGTGGCGGTACGTGGGTCCGATGGTGATGACTCCTTTGGGGCCAGGCATCTTGAGCTTGAGGTAAGTGTAGTTGGGGATGGGCATGGACTTGGCGTAGCACAGCCTCCCTAGCACCGTGTGATAGGTCCCTCGGAACCCAACTACCTCGAAGGTAAGGGTTTCCTTTCGGAAGTTGGAGGGAGTTCCGAAGCAGATGGGCAAGTCAATCTGTCCGAGGGGCAGGATACGCTTTCCGGGTGCAATCCCGTGGAAGGGTGCTGCACCAGGCCGGATCTCGGACCGATCAACCCCCAAGAGCTCTAGGGTCTCGGCGTAGATGATGTTGAGGCTGCTGCCTCCGTCCATAAGGACCTTGGAGAGCCTAACGTTGCCGATGATTGGGTCGACGACGAGCGGGTACCTTCCTAGGCTCGGCACGCAGTCGGGGTGGTCGCCTTGGTCAAAGGTGATGGGCTTGTCGGACCAGTCTAGGTAGACTAGCGTTGCTACCTTCACCGAGCAGACCTCCCGGTGCTCCTGCTTGTGGTGTCGAGCCGAGGCGTTCTCCACCTGTCTGTCGTAGATCATGAAGCAGTTGTGGACCTCTGGGAACTCCTCTTCTTTGTCGCCTCCCTTCTTGTTGTTGCCTGGGTCCTTGCCATCCTCCACCGAGGGTCCAGCCTTATTGAAGTAACGCCGGATCATGTCGCACTCTTCCAGGGTGTGCTTGACGGGATCCCTGGGATAGGGGCACGACTCCTTGAGCATCTTGTCAAACACGTTGGTCCCTCTGGGAGGCTTCCGAGGATTCCTGTGCTCGGCAGCGGCGATGAGGTCCGTGTCAATGGCGTTGCGCTTCGCTTGCGCCTTCTTCCTGGTCTTTTTCTTCGTGCCACGCTGGACGGACGCCTCGGGGTTGTCTTCCTCCTGCCTTCCCTAAGGCTGCTTGTCCTTCTGGAATATGGCTTCGACCGCCTCCTGACCAAAGGCAAACTTGGTGGCTATGTCCATCTATTCGCTTGCCTTGGTGGGTGTCTTGCGCCCTAGTTTTCTCACCAGGTCCTGGCAAGTGGTGTCGACGAGGAATGCCCCGATGACGTCCGAGTCAGTGATGTTAGGCAACTCGGTGCACTGCTTTGAAAACCGTCGGATGTACTCTTGCAGGGATTCCCCTGGCTGCTAGCGGCAGCTTCGGAGATCCCATGAGTTCCCAGGGCGCACGTAAGTGCCTTGGAAATTTCCAGCGAAGGCCTTGACTAGGTCGTCCCAGCCGAAGATCTGCGCAGGGGGCAGATGCTCCAGTTAGGCCCGGGCAGCGTCAGAGAGGAAAAGGGGGAGGTTGCGTATGATGAGGTTGTCGTCGTCCGACCCTCCCAACTGGCACGCCAGCCAGTAATCCGCGAGCCACAACTCTGGCCTCGTCTCCTCCGAGTACTTGGTGATGGTAGTCGGGGCCCGGAACCGGGTCGGGAATGGCGCTTGTCGTATGGCTCGGCTAAAGACTCGCGGGCCTGGTGGTTCGGGTGAGGGGCTCCGATCCTCCTCACTATCGTAGCGTCCCCCACGCCTGGGGTGGTAGCCTCGGCGCACCTTTTCCTCGAGGCAGGCTCGACAGTCGCGGCGGTGCTGATCGTCACCGAGGTGATCCCTGGCTGTAGGTGTCTCATCTCTTGTAGGCTCGGTGTGGACCGAGGCCTCGCACGTGTGTCAGGAGGATGCTACGTGATGCACCGAGGGGCACCCTCGCCTTCGGCTCATCGGGCTGCGGCGTTTTCCAGGAGGTTCTTGAGTTCGCCCTGGATACGTCGCCCTTCGGTGGTGGATGGCTCCGGCATCGTTCGAAGCAATACCGCCGCTGCAGCCAGGTCCTAGTCAGCCTCGTTGATGGCCCGGGGCAGCATTGCCCTGGCATCGTCAACAATGCAGCGCTGGACATCCTGGGCCTGATGACGTGCTCCTCCGGCGAGCGCTCGGCCTGCCCACCCTTGCTCGAGGTTTTGCCAGAGCTGCACAAGTCGCCCCGCTTCCTCGTCGAGCTTGGCCTGCATCTCGCGGAGTTGCTCGAGCTATGAGCCCTGACCCCCTGTGGGGACCTGGGCCACAGCTAGCTCCCGCAGGATCTCAACGCGAGACGCAGGTGCAAGGGCGCCATCACTTCCTGGCATGCCAAAGTGGTTTTCTCCGTCGTGATCTTCCTGATCGATGTGGAAGCACTCGCAAGTTGGGTCGCAACCCTCGTCGTCGAGGCTGTGACCATCATCAGAGCAGCCGGAGAGGCAGTGGTCACATGCGGACATGAAGTCGCGCATGGCACTGGGATCACGGAGTCCGGAGAAATCCCAACTGACGTCGGGGTCGTCCTCTTCCTCGGAACCCGCGGGTCCGGAGGTTGAGACGGCCGTCAGTCAGTCCCAAGTTGACCACATATGGTACCTCGGAAGGTCAGGATATGCCCTCACAAAAGCGCTCACCGAAGCGGGGTCGCTTGGTGGATCGAAGCTGAATCTAAAGGGAACGGGATGGAAAACTGAAGGTACCTGCTGGTTGGTAGACGACGGTGAAGTTGCATCGGAGGTGGAATGTGCCGTTATCTCAGGTGCGAGACTAATGCCCGACAAGTCCCTCGTAAGGGTGCCGGCATCATCAGATCGCTTGGGGCTGGCGTTTCACTGGGAGGCGACACCCATTGTTGTCTTAGGTGCGAGGATAACACCCGACATGTCCCCCGCAGGGGTGTCTGCATCGTCGACTCGCTCTAGTCCGACAGCCATCAAGGTGCTGCCTCCCGCCTGGCCATGTTTGCCCCGTCTCCGTTTCCTCCGGCGAGGAGGGTGGCGGGGTTGACCTGAGTGTTTTTCCGCCATGGGAAGATGCCGTCACCGAGTTCGCCTCCGCCGGGCGAGCTGTAGACCGTCGCTGTTGTCGTGCTGCGAGGGGAGCAGTACCATGTCGTAGCCGCCGTCGAGGGACATGAACTCGAGACTTCCAAAGCGGAGCACCGTCCCGGGCTGAAGAGGCTGCTGAAGATTGTCCATCTGGAACTCAACGGGAAAGTATTGTTAACACGCAGCGTCCCCTACCTGGCGCACCAACTGTCGGTGTTTCGGACCTGGGGGACCCTCAACCGGACCGACTAGTGAATTTTGTGCCGTGTGCCCCTGTCCAGATGGGTTGATGCAAGATGGAACACAAGTGGAGGGAGGATGCTTATGTTATCTTGCACCGGGGGTGCTTGCAGTAGGGGTTACAAGCTGAGCAAGAGAAGGAACAGGCCCTAGGCCTCCTGGGGGGGTCTAGCGTCGCGGAGTGGAGCTCGACATTTGGGTGAGTCCGTCTCCGTTGCTCTTGCTGCCCGTGTTCTTCCCCTCTCCCTCCTTTTTCGGAAGGCCCTAGACATCCCTTTTTATAGATACAAGGAGATGGTCCAGCTATACAATGGGGGTGTAGCTATGTGCTAACATGGCCGACGGAGAAGTGCTTAAGTCTTGTAGAAGCGCAGCTGGCGGTGCGGCATGGATCCTGCTGACGTTTCCTTGCTTCCGTAGAGAGCTTGTGGATTGTTGACGTCATGGACACATGCGGGGAACCATCATTACCTGTGGCCGGAGTAATCTAGATGTGACTCCGGTCTTGTTCCTTTGTAGCCTGAGGCAGCTAGCTAGAGGTAGGGTAATGATGTATCCCCTGTAGCGTAGTCGGTCCGAGGCTGAGGTCGGGCGAGGCGGAGTCCTTCTCTCGAGGCCGAGGTCGGGCGAGGCGGAGTCCTTCTCCCGAGGCCGAGGCTGAGGCCAAGGTCGGGGTCGGTCGAGGCGGAGACCTTCTCCCGAGGCCGAAGGTGAGGCCGAGGTCGGGGTCGGTCGAGGCAGAGACCTTCTCCCGAGGCCGAAGCTGAGGCCGAGGCCTGTGGTCGGGCGAGGCGGAGCTCCCTGTTGCGCCCGAGGCCGAACTCGGAAAAGGCCGTGACTATTGTTAGTCTTTCCCTGGTGGCTGGCACAGTTGCCGGAGCGGGGCGAACAGTGCTGTTTTCCTGTCAGAACGGTCAGTGAAGGGGCGAAGTGACTGCGGTCACTTCGACCTTGCCGACTGAGGCGCGCGTGTCAGGATAAGGTGTCAGGCGATCCCCGCATTAAATGCACGTGCGATACGGTCGGTTGGTAAGGCGATTTGGCCGAGGTCGCTGCATGACAAACTTTGCCTGAGCTTGGCTTCGAGCGAGCCGAGGGTGCGCCCACCGCCTGTGGAGGCCCTCGGGCGAGACGTGAATCCGCCCGGGACTACTGTCCTTGCCCGAGGCCGGGCTCGGGCGAGGTGAGATCGCGTCCCTTGGCACATGAGGCCTTGACTTGAACCGTGCTTATCAGTCTTTACGGTTTGTTCTGAAGACGTTTTCCAGCCGTGCTTGGGAGCGTTGGGGGTACCCCTAACTACGGTACTCGACACTTCTGCATTCTGACCACCAAAAATTTCAAAATATTTTGTTTAAAATATCAATTCTGTGTACATTTACTCTGACATTTGTCTTGAAAGACATTTTGACAATTGCATTATGATAGGAGTAACCGTCGAACCTACGCATGTTGGAGATTGTGTGTTAGAGCGCCAATCACTAACGAGGTGTATCGACGGCAGTGAGGACGTTCCGCGGCCTAGGGCCAGAGTCCGCGACCCTGCGATAGGAGCGGGTCTTCTCTGCATTGAGCAAGTTCGCACGTGCGTCAGGGCCGCGGCGATCGCCAACAGCACCTGGATCTCGCCCCAGGAGGGACCTAATTAGAAAGGAGAGATTCTAGGGTTTGTCTTGGGGTCCACAGACCATCCAAGACACCTCCAGACGATGTATAGTTGAAGAGAGGTGAAGATAGAAATAGAAGAAGGCTACGTTACTGCTACTCCTAGGGCAAGAAAGTAAAGGAATAAAATATAGATTGATTGGTTCAATTGTTGGTACGCGCAACCGGTCGTACCCCTTCATATATATAGGAGGCGGTCTACACTCGTTCCTAGGTGTTCCCCAACAGAATCCGCGGATTTAGATGGATAAACTTGCATAGAAAAGGGGCTAAACCGCCTGCTCTGATCTACACGCGGATCATCCGACCTCTCTAGGTGGCACATATGTTGCTCAATACCTGACCCCTGCCTTTTGGGAAAGCTGAGCGAACAAAAAGCATCTGGTACAAGGCATTAGGAACCTCATGTGTACATACCGATTTTTAAGCATCTTGCCATATACTAGGATGAAATTGCTTTAGGAAATGGCCATTCAATGCCTTAGGTAACTCATCACCTTGCAGAGTCTGTAACATATACACATTACCAGACGTGTAACTCTGTAAGGCCCTTTCTAGCTTGGGGACCACTTGTCAAACTTATGGTCCCTAATCCTCAATGGTAAGACTGTTTTCCAGACTAGATCTCCAGCTTGGAATGACTTAGCCTTCACCTTCTTGTTATAGACCTTGGCGACTATGATCTTGTCCTTCTCGATCTCCCTTAGAGCCATCATCCTCTTGTCGGTCACCTCATCGATGTTATCCATCATTAGATCATGATAGTCACCAATAGTTAGATCATTTTGCCTAGCAAATCTGATAGCGTCTAGGCTTATCTCCACAGGCAAAACAGTTTCCTGTCCGTACACAAGCTCAAAGGGAGACACTTTAGTAGCACGATGTTTAGATATTCTATGAGCTCACAAAGCCTCATATAACACCTTGTGCCAATGCCTAGGATGATCAGTTATCTTCTTTTTAATAAGGTTAATCAAAGTCCTATTACTCGACTTGGCCTGACCATTGGCCCGGGCATAATATGGAGAAGAATCGAGCAATTTAATCTTATATAGTTCAGCAAACTCATGTACCTCCTTTGACATGAAAGAATTTCCCTGATTGGTGGTTAAAGTCTGTGGAATGCCAAATCTATAAATAATATGTTTAGTCAAAAACTCAATTATATCCCTGTGTGTCATATTTTTCAGAGCAGCACCTTCTGTCCATTTGGTGACGTAGTCTATGGCAACTAGCACAAAACGATGCCCTTTCGATGATGAAAGATGAATCTCTCCGACAAAGTCTAAACCCCATCTTCTAAAAGGCTAAGGTTTAATAATAGGATGTCGTTCAACGGCATGCACCAGTTGTAGAACACTAAACTTTTGACACCCTTGACAACCTTTGTAATACTTAAAACAATCAACTATCATGTCAGGCCAATAAAAACCAGATCTCCTTAAAAGCCACTTCATCTTAGGAGCTAATTGATGAGTACCACAAATGCCTTCATGCACTTCGGTCATAGCTAATGCAGCATCATCAGGGCCCAAGCATTTAAGGAGAATATCGCTAGAAGTTCAGAGATATAGTTCATCATCGATAAGAACATATTTAAAGGTCATCCTTAGAATACCCATGTCTGTCTTGACACTTGGGCCACACATGTATGTGATTAAAGGTGTTCTCCGATCAACTACATCGGTTGTGTTATTAAGCGAATCAACCAGGGCGATACCTAAGCATCGGATTTTTAGAGACATGGAATTTCCCTCGCTTTATCTGATAACCTAAGGCTTCTTGTGCTATGTCATTTTGCTTTGGAATTCTCAGCCCTCGATATATGTTGAATGTCAAATTCATCAAAAGAGTGCACTATGTCCCAACATCTTTCAAGGTAATCATTCAACATATCGTATAAGCATTGATACTTTCCTAAAACCTATTGGACAACTAGCTGATAATCACCAAATACTTTTACATGTGTTACTCTCATATAATTCAAAAGTTCTAAACCGAACAAGAGAGCTTTGTATTTAGCTTGACTGTTAGTGCAATGAGCTTTCAACCGCCTAGAGAAGTCAAAAGTGGCATTCCTTGGTGAAACAAGCTCGATGTCAATCCCTTGCCTTTCATTGTAAATTGATCCATCAAAATATAGAGGTCAGGGAGTAATAGTGTGATATGATATATCTAGCTTAGGAATATCATCAATTTGATGCTCTACAATAAAATTAGCTACAACATGGCCTTTCATGGATGCCAAAGAATCATAGGCCAAGTCATATTCTATAAGTTCATAAGCCCATTTACCAATTCTACTACTCATGATTAGGTTTTGCTGCATATGTTTGATCACATCAGCTTGACACAACATAGTACAAGAGCTAGACATAAGGTAACATCTAAGTTTGCTGCTTGCGTAAAACAAGCATAGACATAATTTCTCAATAAAGTTGTGCGTCATATCAGCATCCACCAATCCTCAGCTTAAATAAGTTATAACATACTTCTTTCCTTCGTTCTCCTGAGTCAGAACAACTCGGATGACCTTATCTTCAGCTGCGATATATAACCTAAAAGTGAAAGGGAAATGTGCCCTTGGGCCATTTCTAAGTATTTTGGTGATTGAGTGCAAACACAAGTGCTTAAATGTGAATTTATGCTCATGGATGGACAAAGTGCAAATCAAGAGTAAAGGTATGTTTCTAAGCCTTAGTACATTGGTTTTGTGTACTAATATACTTGTCTAAGTGTTAGAAACAGAAAGAAGAAGAAAAGAAAAGAGGTGAAAAAGGCTTGGCTGTGTACAGCCAAGACTCAGCTCAGTCTGGCACACTGGACTGTCCGGTGGTGCACCGGACAGTGTCCGGTGCGCCAGGCTGACTCGGCGCGAAGTGGCCGCTCTCGGGAATTCGCCGACGGCGTACGGCTAAAATTCACCGGACTGTCCGGTGAGCCAACGGTCGGCCGCGGAATCTGCGCGCGACACGTGGCCGGGCCAACAGTCGGAAGGGGGCACCGGACTGTCCGGTGTGCACCGGACATGTCCGGTGCACCAACGGCTCCTTGATATGCAACGGTCGGCCGCGCTATTTTAAGAAGGAAATCGGGCACCGGACAATGTCCGGTGTGCACCGGACTGTCCGGTG
Source organism: Zea mays (assembly GCF_902167145.1). Lineage (NCBI taxonomy): Eukaryota > Viridiplantae > Streptophyta > Magnoliopsida > Poales > Poaceae > Zea > Zea mays. Next base: position 221,393,230 of record NC_050096.1, read on the forward strand.
CACCCGATGACAGAAGGCAAGATTGGCCTTCCAGATTTGCTCTCAACGGCTCTTAGCTGCCTTGGGGCTATAAAAGGGACCCCTAGGCGCATGGAGAAGCATACCAAGCAACCTTAGAGCATTCTTGATCATCCACACTCAGTCTTTGCGCATTCGTTTGTCATTTTCAGTGATTCGAGCTCCGTTCTAGTGAGAACTTTGAGATAGTCTTTTGAGCTCGATTCTTGGCCGTGTGTGTGCGCATTTGGCTGTGGATTTGTGTGTGTTGCTTCCCTCCCTTACTTCGTATTTCTTTGTGAATCTCAAGTGTAAGGGCGAGAAGCTCCAAGTTGTGGAGATTCCTCGCAAACGGGATATTGAAAGGCAAAGCAAAACACCGTGGTATTCAAGTTGGTCTTTGGACCGCTTGAGAGGGGTTGATTGCAACCCTCGTCCGTTGGGACGCCACAACGTGGAGTAGGCAAGCGTTGGTCTTGGCCGAACCACGGGATAAACCACTGTGTCATCTCTGTGTTTGATCTCTTGTGGTATTGTGTTTTGTTGGGACTCATCTCTAGCCACTTGGCGATTATTGTGCTAACACTTAACAAGTTTTTGTGGCTATAAGTTTAAGTTTCATAGGATCACCTATTCACCCCCCCCCTCTAGGTGCTCTCAATTGGTATCAGAGCCGTTCTCTTCAAGAAAGGGACTAACCGCCCGAAGAGATGGATCCTAAAGGCAAGGGGATGGTGATCAACGACAAGGAGAAGGAGTCCTTCGTCAACGAGCCCAATGATGACAAGCCCACCAACTCGGGCTCGGGCCACAAAAGAAAAGACGGGAGGAAGAAGAAGACAAGGCGCATCAAGGAAATTGTCTACTACGACAGCGACGAATCTTCCTCCTCCCAAAAGGACGACGACGACTACGATAAACGAAAGACGGTTAACTCAAACTTTTCTTTCGATTATTCGCGCATCCCGCATAGTTCAAATGCTCAATTGCTTCCCATTCCACTTGGCAAGCCCCCTCACTTTGATGGAGAGGATTACGGATTTTGGAGTCATAAAATGCGTACTCACCTGTTTTCTCTCCATCCAAGCATTTGGGAGATTGTGGAAAGTGGAATGAAATTTGATAGCTCAGATAGCCCTGTGTTTATTAATGAACAGATTCATAAAAATGCACAAGCTACTACTGTGTTGCTAGCTTCCTTGTGCAGGGACGAGTATCACAAGGTGAGCGGCTTGGACAATGCCAAGCAGATCTGGGACACCCTCAAGATCTCTCATGAGGGAAACGACGTCACCTTGCTCACCAAAATGGAGTTGGTGGAGGGCGAGCTTGGACGGTTCGCGATGATAAGGGGCGAGGAGCCGACACAAACATACAACCGGCTCAAGACCCTTATCAACAAAATAAGGAGCTACGGGAGCACGCGATGGACGGACCACGACGTCGTCCGCCTAATGCTAAGGTCATTTACCGTTCTTGATCCTCATTTGGTGAACAATATTCGTGAAAATCCCAGGTACACCAAGATGTCGCCCGAAGAAGTTCTTGGGAAATTCGTTAGCGGGCGAATGATGATCAAGGAGGCGAGGTACGTGGACGACGCCTTGAATGGTCCGATCAACGAGCCACAAACCCTTGCTCTCAAGGCAACACGAAGCAAGGAGGCGCTACCTAGCAAGGTGGCACAGTTTGAGGCGGCCGGACTTAATGATGAAGAGATGGCTCTCATCATCAAAAGATTCAAGACGGTGCTTAAAGGTCGCAAGGGACAACCAAGCAAGACCAAAGCCAAGGGGAAGCGCTCATGCTTCAAATGCGGTAAGCTTGGTCATTTTATTGCTAACTGTCCCGACAATGATAGTGATCAGGATCAAGGGAACAAGAGGGAGAAAAGGAAGAACTATAAGAAGGCAAAGGGCGAGGCTCATCTTGGCAAGGAGTGGGATTCGGACTGCTCTTCGTTCGACTCCGACAATGAAGGACTTGCCGCCACCGCCTTCAACAAGTCATCCCTCTTCCCCAACGAGCGTCACACTTGCCTCATGGCAAGGGAGAAGAAGGTAAGCACTCATAACACTAGTACTTATGCTTCTTCAAGTGAGGATGAGTCTAGTGATGATGATGAGATAGATTACTCATGCTTATTCAAGGGATTAGATAGAACCAAGGTAGACAAAATTAATGAATTAATTGATGCCTTGAATGATAGGAATATACTCTTAGAAAAGCAAGAGGATTTGTTGTATGAAGAGCATGATAAATTTGTAGAAGCTCAGAAATCTCTTGCTCTAGAAATTAAGAGGAATGAAATGCTCTCTAGTGAATTATCTTCTTGTCATGAAACTATTGCTAAGTTAAAAGGTTTTAATGATGATTTGAATGCTAAGTTAGAAATAGCTAGTAAATCAACATCTTGTGTAGAAATTGTTGAAACTTGCAATAGGTGTAAAGATTTTGACATTGATGCTTGTAGTGAACACCTAGTTTCAATTTCCAAACTTAATGATGAATTGGCTAGTCTTAATGCCCAACTTAAGACTAGCAAAAGCGAATTTGATAAATTAAAATTTGCAAGGGATGCCTACACAATTGGTAGACACCCCTCAATTAAGGATGGACTTGGCTACAAGAGGGAAGCCAAGAACTTGACAAGCCATAAGGCTCCTATCTCCGCCAAGGAGAAAGGGAAGGCTCCTATGGTTAGTAGTGCTAAAAAGAACCATGCTTTTATGTACCATGATAGGAGACAAACTAGAAATGCTTATAGGAGTTATAATGCTTATGATGATTTTGATTCTCATGCTATGTTTGCTTCTAGTTCTTCCTATGTGCATGATAGAAATATTGGTAGGAGAAATGTTGTTCATAATATGTCTAGGAAAAATGTTGTCAATGTTCCTAGAAAAGTTATGAATGGTCCCTCTACAATTTATCGTGCCTTAAATGCTTCCTTTGCTATTTGTAGAAAGAATGAGAAGATAGTTGCTAGAAAATTAGGGGCAAGATGCAAGGGAGACAAGACTTGCATTTGGGTCCCTAAGGATATTTGTGCTAACCTTGCAGGACCCAACATGAGTTGGGTACCTAAGACCCAAGCCTAAATTTGCCTTGCAGGTTTATGCATCCGGGGGTTCAAGCTGGATTATTGACAGCGGATGCACAAACCATATGACGGGGGAGAAGAAGATCTTCACCTCCTACGTCAAGAATAAAGATTCCCAGGATTCAATAATATTCGGTGATGGGAATCAAGGCAAGGTAAAAGGGCTAGGTAAAATTGCAATTTCCAATGAGCATTCTATCTCTAATGTGTTTCTAGTGGAAAGTCTTGGATATAATTTACTATCTGTTAGTCAATTATGTAATATGGGATATAACTGCTTATTTACAAATATAGATGTGTCTGTCTTTAGAAGATGTGATGGTTCACTAGCTTTTAAGGGTGTACTAGACGACAAACTTTACTTAGTTGATTTTGCAAAAGATGAGGCCGGTCTAGATGCATGCTTAATGGCTAAGACTTGCATGGGCTGGTTGTGGCATCGCCGCTTAGCACATGTGGGGATGAAGAACCTCCACAAGCTTCTAAAGGGAGAACACGTGATAGGTCTAACCAATGTTCATTTCGAAAAAGATAGACCTTGTGCAGCTTGTCAAGCAGGGAAACAAGTGGGAGGCTCTCATCACACCAAAAATGTGATGACAACATCAAGACCCCTGGAGCTGCTACATATGGACCTCTTCGAACCTGTCGCCTATCTGAGCATAGGAGGAAGTAAGTATGGTCTAGTTATCGTTGATGACTTTTCCCGCTTCACTTGGGTGTTCTTTTTGCAGGATAAGTCTGAGACCCAAGGAACCCTCAAGCGCTTCCTAAGGAGAGCTCAAAATGAGTTTGAGCTCAAAGTGAAGAAGATAAGGAGCGACAACGGGTCCGAGTTCAAGAACCTTCAAGTGGAAGAGTTTCTTGAGGAGGAGGGGATCAAGCACGAGTTCTTCGCTCCCTACACACCACAGCAAAATGGTGTGGTAGAGAGGAAGAACAGGACGCTCATTGATATGGCGAGGACGATGCTTGGAGAGTTCAAGACCCCCGAGTGCTTTTGGTCGGAAGCTGTGAACACGGCTTGCCACGCCATCAACAGGGTCTACCTTCATCGCCTCCTCAAGAAGACTTCGTATGAGCTTCTAACCGGTAACAAACCCAATATATCTTACTTTCGTGTATTTGGGAGCAAATGCTACATTCTAGTGAAGAAGGGTAGAAATTCTAAGTTTGCTCCCAAAGCTGTAGAAGGGTTTTTGTTAGGTTATGACTCAAATACAAAGGCGTATAGAGTCTTCAACAAATCATCGGGTTTGGTTGAAGTCTCTAGCGACGTTGTATTTGATGAGACTAATGGCTCTCCAAGAGAGCAAGTTGTTGATTGTGATGATGTAGATGAAGAAGATGTTCCGACGGCCGCTATACGAACCATGGCGATTGGAGAAGTACGGCCACAGGAACAAGATGAACGAGATCAACCTTCTTCCTCAACAACGGTGCATCCCCCAACTCAAGACGATGAACAGGTTCATCAACAGGAGGCGTGTGATCAAGGGGGAGCACAAGATGATCATGTGATGGAGGAAGAAACTCAACCGACACCTCCAACCCAAGTTCGAGCGGTGATTCAAAGGGATCATCCCGTCGATCAAATTCTTGGTGATATTAGCAAGGGAGTAACTACTCGATCTCGATTAGTTAATTTTTGTGAGCATTACTCCTTTGTCTCTTCTATTGAGCCTTTCAGGGTAGAAGAGGCCTTGCTAGATCCGGACTGGGTGTTGGCCATGCAGGAGGAGCTCAACAATTTCAAGAGAAATGAAGTTTGGACGCTGGTGCCTCGTCCCAAGCAAAATGTTGTGGGAACCAAGTGGGTGTTCCGCAACAAACAAGACGAGCACGGGGTGGTGACAAGGAACAAGGCTAGACTTGTGGCAAAAGGTTATGCCCAAGTCGCAGGTTTGGACTTTGAGGAGACTTTTGCTCCTGTGGCTAGGCTAGAATCAATTCGTATCTTGCTAGCATATGCCGCTCACCATTCCTTCAGGTTGTTCCAAATGGATGTGAAGAGCGCTTTCCTCAACGGGCCGATCAAGGAGGAAGTGTACGTGGAGCAACCCCCTGGCTTCGAGGATGAACGGTACCCCGACCACGTGTGTAAGCTCTCTAAGGCGCTCTATGGACTTAAGCAAGCCCCAAGAGCATGGTATGAATGCCTTAGAGACTTTCTAATTGTTAATGCTTTCAAGGTTGGGAAAGTCGATCCAACTCTCTTTACTAAGACATGTGATGGTGATTTGTTTGTGTGCCAAATTTATGTCGATGACATAATATTTGGTTCTACTAACCAAAAGTCTTGTGAAGAGTTTAGCCGGGTAATGACGCAGAAATTCGAGATGTCGATGATGGGCGAGTTGAACTACTTCCTTGGGTTCCAAGTGAAGCAACTCAAGGACGGCACCTTCATCACCCAAACGAAGTACACGCAAGATCTGCTAAAGCGGTTTGGGATGAAGGAAGCCAAGCCAGCAAAGACTCCGATGGGAACCGACGGACACACCGACCTCAACAAAGGAGGTAAGTCCGTTGATCAAAAAGCATACCGGTCAATGATAGGGTCTTTACTTTATTTATGTGCTAGTAGACCGGATATTATGCTTAGCGTATGCATGTGTGCTAGATTTCAATCCGATCCTAAGGAGTGTCACTTAGTGGCGGTGAAGCGAATTCTAAGATATTTGGTTGCTACGCCTTGCTTCGGGCTCTGGTATCCAAAAGGGTCTACCTTTGACTTGGTTGGATACTCAGATTCCGACTATGCTGGATGTAAGGTCGATAGGAAGAGTACATCGGGGACGTGCCAATTCTTAGGAAGGTCCCTGGTGTCATGGAATTCTAAGAAACAAACCTCCGTTGCCCTATCCACCGCTGAGGCCGAGTATGTTGCCGCAGGACAGTGTTGCGCGCAACTACTTTGGATGAGGCAAACCCTCAGGGACTTTGGCTACAATCTGAGCAAAGTCCCACTCCTATGTGATAATGAGAGTGCTATCCGCATGGCGGAAAATCCTGTTGAGCACAGCCGCACAAAGCACATAGACATCCGGCATCACTTTTTGAGAGACCACCAGCAAAAGGGAGATATCGAAGTGTTTCATGTTAGCTCCGAGAACCAGCTAGCCGATATCTTTACCAAGCCTCTAGATGAGAAGACCTTTTGCAGGCTGCGTAGTGAGCTAAATGTCTTAGATTCGCGGAACTTGGATTGAATTGTAGCATACATGTGTTTATGCCTTTGATCATGCATTTTGTTGCTTAGTAATGGTGCTCAAGTTGTACAAACACTCCCTGGACCTCACAAGTCCGTTGCAAAGTGATGCACATTTTTAGGGGGAGTTGTGTTACAACTTGACCCTTTGAGACTCACCATCTGCTTGAGTTTGCTTATTTTAGTCTCAAAGGAGAATTGAAAGGGAAAAGGTGGACTTGGACCATGCAAGACTTCCACTGCACTCCGATGAAAAGAGTAACCTTTCCAAGTTCATCTTTACACTCTTATTGCCTATTTGCTCTTAATTGAAGATTTTGGTGAGGCAATGGGGTTATCGGGCCAAGATTGATCCCGTTTTGGTGCTTGATGCCAAAGGGGGAGAAAATAAAGGCCAAAGCAATAAATGGATCAGCTACCACTTGAGAAATTTTGAAAATAGTAAAATAGAGCTTTTTGTTTTGTCAAAACTCTTGCATTGTCTCTTTTGTCAAAAGTTGGCCTCTTGTGGGGAGAAGTGTTGATTATGGGAAATAGGGGGAGTTTTTGAAATCCTTGATCAATTTCTTTTGGAATGACTCTCTTTATGCTTCAACATGTGTGTTTGACTTAGAGATAGAGATTTGAGTCTGATTTGCAAAAACAAACCAAGTGGTGGCAAAGGATGATCCATATATGCCAAAATTGAATCAAAATAAATTTGAGTTTTATTTGAAGTGATATTGCACTTGTTCTAGTTGCTTTATGTTGTGTTGGCATAAATCACCAAAAAGGGGGAGATTGAAAGGGAAATGTGCCCTTGGGCCATTTCTAAGTATTTTGGTGATTGAGTGCAAACACAAGTGCTTAAATGTGAATTTATGCTCATGGATGGACAAAGTGCAAATCAAGAGTAAAGGTATGTTTCTAAGCCTTAGTACATTGGTTTTGTGTACTAATATACTTGTCTAAGTGTTAGAAATAGAAAGAAGAAGAAAAGAAAAGAGGTGAAAAAGGCTTGGCTGTGTACAGCCAAGACTCAGCTCAGTCTGGCACACCGGACTGTCCGGTGGTGCACCGGACAGTCCGGTGGTGCACCGGACAGTGTCCGGTGCGCCAGGCTGACTCGGCGTGAAGTGGCCGCTCTCGGGAATTCGCCGACGGCGTACGGCTAAAATTCACCAGACTGTCCGGTGTACACCGGACTGTCCGGTGAGCCAACGGTCGGCCGGGCCAACGGTCGGCCGCGGAATCTGCGCGCGACACGTGGCCGGGCCAACGGTCGGAAGGGGGCACCGGACTGTCCGGTGTGCACCGGACATGTCCGGTGCGCCAACGGCTCCCTGATATGCAACGGTCGGCCGCGCTATTTTAAGAAGGAAATCGGGCACCGGACAGTGTCCGGTGTGCACCGGACTGTCCGGTGCACCCGACGACAGAAGGCAAGATTGGCCTTCCAGATTTGCTCTCAACGGCTCTTAGCTGCCTTGGGGCTATAAAAGGGACGCCTAGGCGCATGGAGAAGCATACCAAGCAACCTTAGAGCATTCTTGATCATCCACACTCAGTCTTTGCGCATTCGTTTGTCATTTTCAGTGATTCGAGCTCCGTTCTAGTGAGAACTTTGAGATAGTCTTTTGAGCTCGATTCTTGGCCGTGTGTGTGCGCATTTGGCTGTGGATTTGTGTGTGTTGCTTCCCTCCCTTACTTCGTATTTCTTTGTGAATCTCAAGTGTAAGGGCGAGAGGCTCCAAGTTGTGGAGATTCCTCGCAAACGGGATATTGAAAGGCAAAGCAAAACACCGTGGTATTCAAGTTGGTCTTTGGACCGCTTGAGAGGGGTTGATTGCAACCCTCGTCCGTTGGGACGCCACAACGTGGAGTAGGCAAGCGTTGGTCTTGGCCGAACCATGGGATAAACCACTGTGTCATCTCTGTGTTTGATCTCTTGTGGTATTGTGTTTTGTTGGGACTCATCTCTAGCCACTTGGCGATTATTGTGCTAACACTTAACAAGTTTTTGTGGCTATAAGTTTAAGTTTCACAGGATCACCTATTCACCCCCCCCCCCTCTAGGTGCTCTCAAAAAGGGGAACCACTCTTTGGTGCTTTTAGCACTGGAACCGAATATAAGTAATCCTTAATAAGATCTAAAGCACGTTGTTGCTCTGCCCCCAAGTGAAATCGACATTATCCTTGAGCCGAAAAATAGGAGTAAAAGCATCAATCTTCTCGTCAAGATTAGAAATAAATCTCCATAAATAATTTTACTTGACAAGAATTTTTGCATTTCAAGCTTACTAGTAGGAGCTCCTATGTTTCGAATAGCTCTTATTCGGTTGGGATCAACTTCTATGCCATGTTCATGAATGATAAATCCTAATAATTTCCCAGCCGACACTCCAAAGGCACATTTGCGTGAGTTTATTTCTAGCCATACATATGCATCTTATCAAAGGCTTTGCGCATATTGGCTAGATGAGAATCAAATGCAGCCGATATGACTACTATATCGTCTATGTAGATTTCCACAATGTTGCCTAACAATTCATGGAAGATAAAATTCATAGCCCATTGATAAGTGGCACCGACATTCTTTAACCCAAATACCATAACAACCCACTCGAACAAACCATTAAAGCCTGGACATATAAAGGCCATTTTGGAAGCATCTTTTTTCGACCATAAAGATTTGATTATATCCAACATTCCCATGAGTCAATTTCCTCTAAAGGATCAGCCGATGTAGACATTTGACCTAACTTGTATAAATCCCTAAACTCCTCTATTGTGCTAACATCAGAGGATAATGTTGCCCTCTATGGGGCGACAGACTATCCGGTCATGAGGGCCAGACCATCCGCGGGAGTGGTTGCACACTGTGGCGCTCTCTGATGGACTCCAGATTGTTCGGTCTCGAGGGCCGGATGGTACGCAAGAGCGGTTGCACATTGCATCCCTCTCTGCTGGACTCCAGACTGTCCAGCCTCGATGGCCGGACTGTCTTCAGGAGGGCCTATGGAACACAGCCCTCTCTATTGGACTTCAGACTGTTCAGCCTTAGGGCTCGAACCGTTCGCGACCTGATATGGTTTTTTGCATGTGCATCATTATTCACTTATAGTTTAGCCGATTTTCCATCGACTTTAACATTATAGGAGTGAAGCCTTCTCTACATACACTTATGAACTAGTAATCCAAAAAATCGACTCATGTCAAACATTTTGTAGTCTCATAAGTAGAAAGTACAGGGACATTGGCTATAGCAATGCAAGCCGATGCATATGCATATACGGTTTCTACTTCATCGTCTACCCATTGTAACAACATTTGATGTAAAGTAGAAGGTACACATTGATTGACATGAATCATATCTCTGCCTAAGATAATACTATAATTTCCCTCTACTTCGGCGACGAAGAAGGCATTAGCGAAGGTCTTTGCCCCGATGGTTAATTCAACAGATGTGACACCCTTGGCCTCGATCGGACTGTTGCTCCCAACACCGCTGAGTGTCATGTTGGTCCTAATCAGCTTGTTATCCTGCTTACCTAGCTTTCTATATAACAAGTAAGGCATTAAATTGATAGTCGCTCCTCCATCAATCAGCATCCTAGAAATTGGTGTCCTATCAATGTGTCGGCGTTTCGAGACCGGGGGGTCCCTAAGCCGACGAGTGAGTGTGCCGCGTGCCCCAGCCCAGATGGGTCGAGCGCGTGGGCGAGCACGAAGGGGGGAAGCGAGGCGGCCGGAGACGGGCGTGAGAGAGGTGGAAATCCCGCGGCCTTCGTGTTCGTCCCGCGCCCAGGTCGGGTGCGCTTGCAGTAGGGGGTTACAAGCGTCCACGCGGGTGAGGGAAGCGAGCGGCCCCAAGAGAGCGCCTGTCCCATCCTCGTCCCCGCGCGGCCAACCTTCTCTAAGAAGGCCCTGGTCCTTCCTTTTATAGGCGTAAGGAGAGGATCCAGGTGTACAATGGGGGTGTAGCAGAGTGCTACGTGTCTAGCGGGGGAAGAACTAGCGCCCTAAGTACATGCCAATGTGGCAGCCGGAGAGATCTTGGCACCCTGCTGGTGTGGTGTCGTGGCTGTCGGAGGAGCAACGGAGCCTGGCGGAGGGACAGCTGTCGTAGCGGTTGAGTTCTTGCTGACGTCCCCCTGCTTCCGTAAGGGAGCTGAGAGCCGCCGTCGTCACCGGGCTAGCGGGGCGCCATCATTGCCTATCTGGCGGAGCCAGCCGGATGGGACACCGGTCTTGTTCTCTGCGGCCCGAGTCGGCTCGGGGTAGGGTGATGATGGCGCTTCCTGTTGACGTGGCGGGCCTGTGCCCTAGGTCGGGCGACGTGGTGGCTCCTCCGAAGCCGAGGTCGAGTCTGTCTTCCGTGGCCGAGGCTGAGCCCGAGCTCCTGGGTCGGGCGAGGCGGAGGCCGTTCGACAGAGGCCAGGGCGGAGTCCGAGCCCTGGGGTCGGGCGAAGCGGAGGTCGTCGTCTTCTGGGGCTTAGCCCAAGTCCGAGCCCTGGGTCGGGCGGAGCGGAGTTCGCCGTCTTCCGGGGCTTAGCCCGAGTCCGAGCCCTGGGTCGGGCGGAGCGGAGTTCGCCGTCTTCCGGGGCTTAGCCCGAGTCCGAGCCCTGGGTCGGGCGGAGCGGAGTTCGCCGTCTTCCGGGGCTTAGCCCGAGTCCGAGCCCTGGGTCGGGCGGAGCGGAGTTCGCCGTCTTCCGGGGCTTAGCCCGAGTCCGAGCCCTGGGTCGGGCGGAGCGGAGTTCGCCGTCTTCCGGGGCTTAGCCCGAGTCCGAGCCCTGGGTCGGGCGGAGCTTCTTATGGCGCCTTTGGCAGGGCCTTCGCGTTAAATGCTCCTGCAACTTGGTCGGTTGGTGCGGCGATTTAGTCAGGGTTGCTTCTTAGCGAAGGCAAGGCCTCGGGCGAGCCGGAGATGTGTCCGCCGTTAAAAAGGGGGGCCTCGGGCGAGACGGAAAAACCCCTCGGGGTCGGCTGCCCTTGCCCGAGGCTAGGCTCGGGCGAGGCGTGATCGAGTCGCTCGTATGGACTGATCCCTGACTTAATCGCACCCATCAGGCCTCTGCAGCTTTATGCTGATGGGGGTTACCAGCTGAGAATTAGGCGTCTTGAGGGTACCCCTAATTATGGTCCCCGACAGTAGCCCCCGAGCCTCGAAGGGAGTGTTAGCACTCGCTTGGAGGCTTTCGTCGCACTTTTTTGCAAGGGGACCAGCCTTTCTCGGTTGCATTTTGTTCCGGTGGGTGCGCGCGAGCGCACCCGCCGGGTGTAGCCCCTGAGGCCTCGGAGGAGTGGTTTCACTCCTTCGAGGTCTTAATGCCTTGCGTAATGCTTCGGCTGGTCTGGTTGTTCCCTCATGCGAGCAGGCCGTAGCCCGGGTGCACGGTCGGGGCCCAAGTTCTCAGGCTGGTATGTTGACGCTGTCAACGGTTTGGCCGGAGCCGGGTTTGCGAGAGCAGCCCCCGAGCCTCTGCACAGGGCGAGAGGGCGATCAGGGACAGACTCGGCTTTTTTACATACGCCCCTACGTCGCCTTTCCGCAAGGAGGAGGGGGGAGAGCGCCATGTTACCCTCGATGGGCATCGAACATGGTGTCTCCGGTGAGCTGCAAGCGGGTAATCCGAGTGGACGTCCGTGCCCCGTTCGTTGGGGGTCGGCTAGGGGCCCAGAGGCACGCCCAAAAGTACCTGCGGGTGATCTGCCGGACCCGGTCCCCTGGCGACGGGGTCCGAGGGCTCGATGCCTCCCTCCGATGGGATTCCGTTACAAGATCGCTCCCGCTGGTCTCGGAAATGTCCTAGGGTACCTCGGGAGCGCAGCCCGAGCCTTGGTTATGTATCGAACGTACCCCTGGTCATCCCTCCCTCGGCGTCTGAGGCGACTGTGAACCCTTCGGGGGCCAGCCTTCGAACCCCTGATCAGTAATGGGCGCGGAGCCCGAGTAGCCTGAGGCGGCCGTGGAGCCCTTCGGGGGGTCGACCTTCGAACCTCTGACCAGTAGTGGGTGTAGGGCCCACGCGATCTGAGGCGACTGTTGAACCCCGCGGAGGGCCAGCCTTCGAACCTCTGATCAGTAGGGGGGCTCGGAGCCTGGTTCCTTCACGGGGAAGGATCCCTTTCGGGGTATCCCCCTTTCCCGGTCCCTGTTGCAAGAGATAGAGAAAGAGGAAAAAAAGGGAAAAAGGATACGAAATCGAACGACGCGGCGTACCTTTTTTGGTGCGGTTGTTTCGGCGAAGGCGAAGCGTCGCTCGCTGCTCCTGCCAGAAACGCCGCCTGTCCAGCCGCGGAGTTAATGCGGCGGGGCGAGTAGTTGGCGGGGCAGCCGCTGCGCGCGCGCGAGCCGTTCGAGGAACGGATCACGGGCGCGTTGTCTTCACGCCGTGAGAGGGGGTTCTCTCACTGCCCCCGGATGGGACGCGAGCTTGGCTGACGACGTGACCGCTGCTCCCGTGCGTCTGCCACCGTCGTTACTGCCAGCCCACTTTGGCCGTGTTGACCGCCGCGTCCGGTTGGTGCTGCTGGGTCACGCGCCGGGTCGCCTCGAGTCGCGGTACTGGTTCCGCAATCGAGGAGGCGCGATGGTGGCGCAAGTGGTGGGGCAGTTGCTTGCATGCAGCGTGCAGCATCCGGCATGCCGGTTGCGCGACGCGTGGGCCTGGGCCCCCATGCTGGCGTGTCGGGAGTCGGAGAAGCGTGTCCACCTGGCGCGGTCGCGTGCCGCCTGCATGGCTGCTCGCCTCTTTCGCCCGTTGGTCTGGGCAAAAGTGGAGGGCCACTTGTAACCGCCGGGCGGTTGCGTGCACCACGCGCGGCGGTTTGGCTTCTTCTGCTCGGAGCCGGTCTGCATGACATGCGGGACCCAGCCCCCGCGCCGTAGGGGAGGGCCTTGGAACGTGTTGGAGAAGACTCAGCCCATGACGGTTGGGGGTGCACGTAGGGAGAGTTGCCTTTAAAAGGAGGGCGACCCCTTCCGGAAGGCGACCATGTCTTCTTGCTCCCTTATGCACCGTGTCTTTCCACCTTCCAAGCCCCCGGATGGGGGGAAACCGCCGTCTTTTCGCCTCGTTGTTGGAGGAACGCAACTCCGCGGGAGTTGGTACCTTTCAGCCATCGTTCGGCTTCAAGGATTTTCATCATGCAGCCCGGCTGCACCCCTCCACCGGCGGTCACCCAAGATGGTGACCTCCGGCTTGATGGTGGGGGAAAGCGAGCCGGGCTGCGGCCTCTGCCCCTCCCTCAGCCTCAAGGATTTTCATCACCAGGGCTGGGGAGGGGAGTGTGCCGAGTTGAGGCCGACCCCTGCGTGGGCGGTGGTCCGCTCCTTCCCTCAGTGATCGGGGGGAAGGGCGGGAGCCGTCCGTGGCGATGACAGCTGCACCGTGCCCGGCTCGCTGAGCCGAGCGACTTCGGAGCCGCTCCCGGTGTCGCCTCCCGCCACGGCAGCTGGAAGAGGTTCCGCCGCCGGCGAGTTTGCCGGCGCCACCCGCGGACCGACCTCCAACTCCACGGCCCTCTGCCCGTCCTTGCCTCTCGAGTTTTGGGCATGGGCGGGGGCCCCCTGACAGCAGCATCCACCCTGAGGTCATTACTGCTGCTGTTCGGCCCCCCGGGACAGAGGTCTTCATCGTCGCCGCTGCTGGGGCGGGCGACGACAAGCCGTTCGTCGGTCTTCCGTTGCTCCGCAGGCCTTCCCCCATGGAGTGGGGTTGTTCGTACCTGCGGAGGGGGGAACCGGAGTTCCGTTTGTAATGGCACTTCGAATGCCAGGGTTTTTTGTTCATTGCGGCTTTCGGGGCCTAAACATGTATGTAACGTCGGCACGGAGCCGTGTTTTTTCCTCATTTTTGAGCGCTAAGACTCGTCTGTTGATTATCTGAACCGCTTCACCAAGCATGAGTCGCCCCGTGTCAAGGTGACGAGTGAGGTATCCGTATCCCGGAGGCGTAGGAGTCCCTCGGCTCGGTCGGCCTTGCTGTCCGAGGCTCCTCTAGCTTAGTTAAAGAGACCCCTCGGCCGCTCTTCGACGAGCCGAGGCCAGGGGTAGCAGTATCAGTATGAACAGTGGCTGAGTCGGCTCGAAAATGAAACCTGGTTGGTCGGAGCCTAACCGGGTCGTCCGTCAGCGGGACCAATGCTGGAATTGATCAGCTGAGGCCCCGGACCGGGCTGGCGCCCTTGGAAGATGGTTGGCCGAGGCCCCAGGGGTAACCGGCCGAGCCGCCTGCTCGGGCCGGTTTCCCGGAGAAGTCCCTGGCAGTGATTGCCCGGGCGTGGTGATGACGTCGTCCTTCGGAGCGGAGACCCTCGGACCGCGTCGCCGTCCGAGGCTAGGTCGGGCCTCGCCGAAGGTGTCGTCGATGCCGAGGGTGCTGCTACCCCCTTCCAGCGTCAAGACCCGAGCCTGCAGGGTCAAAGTGTTTTGTAGCGTGTGCCTTCTGCAGCCGCCGAGGCCAGAACACACACCCTCGCTGCGTTGTAAAGCTGCGTCTCTTTTCCTCTTGTTTCGAGTATCTGGACTTTTTGTCGGTAACAGGGATGTTTGTGCGAGCGAAAGTTGTTTCTCGCGGAAGGTGATGAGTGAGGTATCCGTATCCCGGAGGCGTGGGAGTCCCTCGGCTCGATCGGCCTTGCCGCTTACGCGTACTTTCACCCGTCCATGAGGCCCTATCACCGACTCGGTCGAGAAGGCTCGAAAGATCGCTTCGGCAGAAGGGCTTCCGAACGTAAAGACTCGTTCGATCCGCGGAGCCACTGTATCCGAACGCGAGTTACTTATCGCAGAAGGTGATGAGTGAGGTATCCGTATCCCGGAGGCGTAGGAGTCCCTCGGCTCGGTCAGCCTTGGCTGCTTACGTGTACTCCATCGTTTCCAGGACCCACTTTTCGAAGTAGTCAAAAAGCACGAAAGATATTCTGGTAAAAGAGATCTTTTTTCGAGGAAAATTTTGACGCAGAGGGGGTCTCCCCCCTTTTAGCCCCCGAGGGAGGGTCGGGCTTTGCCGAGGCGAGGCCGACCCTTCCTTGATGACTAAACTTTGTGTGGGTGCGAGGTATATGAACGACTTGAAAACATCTTAAGGGTAGAAGCGACGTAGCTGTTGGATGTTCCAAGCATTGCCGTAGACCTCGCCTTGGCTGTTGGCCAGCTTGTACGTTCCGGGCTTCAGAACTTTGGCGATGATGAATGGCCCCTCCCAGGGGGCGTTAGCTTGTGTCTCCCTCGGGCGTCTTGCCGCAGCCGAAGCACCAGGTCGCCCACCTGGAGATCTCGGGGTCGGACCCCTCGGGCGTGGTAGCGTCGCAAGGACTGTTGATACCGCGCCGAGTGTAGTAAGGCCTTGTCCCGAGCCTCCTCCAGCTGGTCCAGCGAGTCTTCTCGGCTAGCTTGGTTGCTTTGATCGTCGTAGGCCCTCGTCCTCGGGGAGCCGTATTCCAGGTCAGTGGGCAAGACGGCCTCGGCCCCGTAGACCAGGAAGAACGGCGTGAAACCCGTGGCTCGGCTCGGCGTTGTCCTCAGGCTCCAGACCACCGAGGGGAGTTCCTTCATCCATCGCTTGCCGAACTTGTTGAGGTCGTTGTAAATCCGAGGCTTGAGCCCTTGTAGAATCATGCCGTTGGCACGCTCTACTTGCCCATTCGACATGGGATGAGTTACGGCGGCCCAGTCCACCCGGATATGATGGTCCTCGCAAAAATCCAAGAATTTTTTGCCGGTGAACTGGGTGCCGTTGTCGGTGATGATGGAGTTTGGGACCCCGAAGCGATGGATGATGTTGGTGAAGAACGCCACCGCCTGCTCGGACCTGATGCTGTTCAGGGGTCGGACCTCGATCCACTTGGAGAATTTGTCAACGGCGACCAGCAGGTGCGTGTAGCCCCCGGGCGCTTTATGCAAGGGACCGACGAGGTCCATACCCCACACAGCAAAGGTCCAGGTGATGCGTATCGTCTGCAGAGCCTGAGCGGGCAGGTGGGTCTGCTTTGCATAGAATTGACACCCTTCGCAGGTGCGGACAATTCTAGTGGCATCGGCCACCGCCGTTGGCCAGTAGAAACCTTGCCGGAAAGCATTCCCGACGAGGGCTTGAGGCGCTGCGTGATGGCCGCAAGCCCCCGAGTGTATCTCTTGCAGGAGTTCCTGACCTTCGGCGATGGAGATGCATCGCTGGAGGATGCCCGAGGGACTGCGGTGGTAGAGCTCCTGCTCATCCCCCAGCAAGACAAATGACTTGGCGCGTCGGGCTACCCGCCGAGCCTCGGCTTGGTCGAGGGGTAGCTCTCCTTGGCGGAGATATTGCAGGTACGGGGTTTGCCAGTCTCGGTCAGGCGTGGCCCCACTCCGCTCCTCCTCGATGCGCAGCGCCTCGCCCTCGGGGGCCGAGGGTACCTCGGACTGAACCGAGGACGCCTCGGGCTGGACCGAGGGTGCCTCGGGCTGGACCGAGGGTGCCTCAGGCTCGGGCGTGTCGTTGATCTTGACGGAGGGTTGGTGCAGATCCCGGGAGAAGACGTCCGGGGGAACCGTCGTTCGCCCCGAGGCTATCTTTGCCAGCTCGTCCGCAGTCTCGTTGTAGCGCCGAGCGATGTGGTTAAGCTCGAGCCCGTAGAACTTGTCTTCCAGGCGCCGAACCTTATCGCAGTAGGCCTCCATCTTCGGGTCACGACAGTGGGAGTTCTTCATGACTTGGTCGATGACGAGCTGCGAGTCGCCGCGAGCGTCGAGGCGTCTGACCCCTAGCTCGATGGCGATTCGCAATCCGTTGATCAGAGCTTCGTACTCAGCCACATTGTTGAACACCGGGAAATGGAGGCGTAGGACGTAGCGTAGGTGTTTCCCGAGGGGTGAGACGAAGAGTAGGCCCGCGCTGGCTCCCGTCTTCATCAACGACCCGTCGAAAAACATGGTCTAGAGCTCCGGTTGAATCGGAGCCGTCGGTAGCTGGGTGTCGACCCATTCGGCTACGAAATCCGCCAAGACCTGGGACTTGATGGCCTTCCGAGACGCGAACGAGATGGTCTCGCCCATGATTTCCACTGCCCACTTCGCAATCCTGCCCGAGGCCTCTCCACACTGGATGATCTCCCCCAGGGGGAAGGATGACACCACAGTTACCGGGTGAGACTCGAAATAGTGTCGCAACTTTCGCCTCGTCGGGATCACCGCGTACAGCAGCTTCTGAACTTGTGGGTAGCGGATCTTGGTTTTGGACAGTACCTCGCTGACGAAGTAAACTGGCCTCTGAACGGGCAATGCATGCCCCTCTTCTTGCCTCTCGACCACAATCGCGGCGCTAACCACCTGAGTGGTCGCGGCGACATAGACCAAGAGGGCTTCTCCATCAGCTGGGGGCACCAAGATAGGCGCCTTGGTGAGGAGCGCCTTCAGGTCCCCGAGAGCTTCTTCGGCCTCAGGGGTCCAAGTGAAGCTTTCGGCCTTCCTTAAGAGGCGGTACAGAGGCAGGCCTCTTTCGCCGAGGCGTGAGATGAAGCGGCTCAGGGCCGCGAGACATCCCATTACCCTCTGTACACCTTTTAAGTCCTTGATGGGCCCCATGCTGGTGATGGCTGCGATCTTCTCCGGGTTGGCTTCGATGCCCCGCTCGGAGACGATGAACCCCAAGAGCATGCCTCGGGGCACCCCGAAGACACACTTCTCGGGATTGAGCTTGACGCCTTTTGCCTTGAGACACCGAAATGTCACTTCAAGGTCGGGGAGGAGGTCGGAGGCTTTCCTTGTCTTGACTACGATGTCATCGACGTAGGCCTCGACCGTACGACCGATGTGTTCGCCGAACACATGGTTCATACACCGCTGGTACGTCGCGCCCGCATTCCTCAAACCGAACGGCATGGTGACATAGCAGTACATGCCGAAGGGCGTGATGAAAGAAGTCGCGAGCTGGTCGGACTCTTTCATCTTAATTTGATGATACCCCGAGTAGGCATCGAGGAAAGACAGGGTTTCGCACCCAGCGGTGGAATCCACGATTTGATCGATGCGAGGCAGAGGGTAGGGAACCTTCGGACATGCTTTGTTGAGACCTGTGTAGTCTACACACATCCGCCATTTCCCCCCCCCTTTCTTTCTCACAAGCACCGGGTTGACAAGCCATTCGGGATGGAATACCTCTTTGATGAACTCGGCTGCCATTAGCTTGTGGATCTCTTCGCCTATCGCTCTGCGCTTCTCCTCGTCGAACCGGCGCAGAGGTTGCTTGACCGGTCGGGCTCCGGCCCGAATATCCAGCGAGTGCTCGGCGACATCCCTCGGTATGCCGGGCATGTCCGAGGGACTCCACGCAAAGATGTCGGCGTTTGCACGGAGAAAGTCGACGAGCACTGCTTCCTATTTGGGGTCGAGCCCGGAACCGATCCGGATCTGCTTAGAGGTGTCGCCACTGGGGTCGAGAGGGACGGCCTTAACCGTCTCCGCTGGCTCAAAGTTGCCGGCATGTCGCTTCACGTCTGGCACCTCTTTGGAGAGGTTTTCCATGTCGGCGATGAGGGCCTCGGACTCGGCGAGGGCCTCGGCGTACTCCACGCACTCCACGTCGCATTCGAACGCGTGTTTGTACGTGGGGCCGACGGTGATGACCCCGTTGGGGCCCGGCATCTTGAGCTTCAGGTAGGTGTAGTTGGGGACGACCATGAACTTCGCGTAACATGGCCTCCCCAATACCGCGTGGTAGGTTCCTCGGAACCCGACCACCTCGAACGTCATAACCTCCCTTCGGAAGTTGGAGGGCGTTCCGAAGCAGACGGGAAGGTCGAGCCGTCCGAGGGGCTGGACGCGCTTCCCAGGAACGATCCCGTGGAAGGGCGCAGCACCCGCACGGACGGAGGACAGATCGATGCGCAGGAGCCTGAGGGTCTCGGCGTAGATGATGTTGAGGCAGCTGCGCCCATCCATCAGGACCTTGGTGAGCCTGACGTCGCCGATGATGGGGTCGACGACAAGCGGGTATTTCCCCGGGCTCGGCACGTAGTCGGGGTGGTCAGCTTGGTCGAAGGTGATGGGCTTGTCGGACCAGTCTAGGTAGACTGGCGCCGCCACCTTCACCGAGCAAACCTCCCGACGCTCTTGCTTGCGATGCCGAGCCGAGGCGTTCGCCGCATGCCCTCCATAGATCATGAAGCAGTCGCGGACCTCGGGGAATTCTCCTGCTTGGTGATCTTCCCTTTTGTCGTCGTTGCGGGCCCTGCCACCCTCTGCGGGTGGCCCGGCCTTGTGGAAGTGGCACCGAAGCATGACGCACTCCTCGAGAGTGTGCTTGACGGGCCCCTGATGATAGGGGCACGGCTCCTTGAGCATCTTGTCGAAGAGGTTGGCACCTCCGGGGGGCTTCCGAGGGTTCTTGTACTCGGCGGCGGCGACAAGGTCCACGTCGGCGGCGTCGCGTTTCGCTTGCGACTTCTTCTTGCCTTTCTTCTTGGCGCCGCACGGAGTAGACGCCTCGGGAGCATCTTCCGTCGGGCGGCCCTGGGGCTGCTTGTCCTTTCGGAAGATGGCCTCGACCGCCTCCTGGCCGGAGGCGAACTTGGTGGCGATGTCCATCAGCTCGCTCGCCCTGGTGGGGGTCTTGCGACCCAACTTGCTCACCAGGTCGCGGCAGGTGGTGCCGGCAAGGAACGCGCCGATGACATCTGAGTCGGTGATGTTGGGTAGTTCGGTGCGCTGCTTCGAGAATCGCCGGATGTAGTCCCGAAGAGACTCTCCCGGCTGCTGTCGGCAGCTTCGGAGGTCCCAGGAATTCCCAGGGCGCACATACGTGCCCTGGAAATTACCGGCGAAGGCTTGGACAAGGTCATCCCAGTTGGAGATCTGCCCCGGAGGCAGGTGCTCCAACCAGGCGCGAGCGGTGTCGGAGAGGAACAGGGGGAGGTTGCGGATGATGAGGTTGTCGTCGTCTGTTCCACCCAGTTGGCAGGCCAGGCGGTAGTCCGCGAGCCACAATTCCGGCCTCGTTTCCCCCGAGTACTTTGTGATAGTAGTCGGGGGTCGGAACCGGGTCGGGAACGGCGCCCGTCGGATGGCCCGACTGAAGACCTGCGGACCGGGTGGTTCGGGCGAGGGACTCTGATCCTCCCCGCTGTCCTAGCGTCCCCCACGCCTGGGGTGGTAGCCTCGGCGCACCCTTTCGTCGAGGTGAGCCCGACGGTCGTGACGATGGTGCTCGTTGCCGAGGTGGCCCGGGGCCGCAGGCGCGGTGTTGCGCGTGCGCCCGGTGTAGACCGAGGCTTCCCGCATGAATCGGGAAGTCGCGGCATGAGATTCCGAGGGGTACGCTTGCCTTCGGGAGGCAGTGCTCTCGGCCCGTCGGACCGCGGCGTCTTCCAGGAGATTTTTAAGCTCTCCCTGGATTCGCCGACCCTCGGTGGTGGATGGCTCCGGCATCGTGCGGAGGAGCATCGCCGCTGCGGCCAGGTTCTGACCGACCCCACTGGATGCAGGTGGTGGCCTGACCCTGACGACATCGACGACGCGGTGCTGGAGACCCTGGGGCAGGTGACGTATTTCTCCGGCCGGGGGTTGGCCCGCCCATACCTACCCGACGTCCCGGCGGATCGGCTCAAGCGCTCCTGCTCCCTCGTCGAACCTGACCTGCGCCCCGCGGACTTGCTCGAGCTGTGGGTCGTGACCCCCCGCCGGAACGGGGACCACAGCTAGCTCCCGCGGGATGTCGGCGCCAGGCACCGGCCTAGGGAGATCACCGTCCTCTGGCATGCCGAGACGGTTGCCTTCGGAGGGATCCCCTAGCTCGACGTGGAAACATTCGCGGCTTGTGCCGCAGTCCTTGTCGTCAAGGCTGCGGCTACCGTCGGAACAGTCGGAGAGGCAGTAGTCACATGCGGCCATAAAGTCCCACATGGCACTGGGGTTGCCAAATCCAGAGAAATCCCAGCAGATGCTGGGATCGTCATCTTCCTCGGGCCCAGAGGGCCCGTAGGTCGAGACGTCCGTCAATCGGTCCCAAGGCGACCGCATACGAAACCCCAGAGGGGTTGCACTCGCCTCAACGAGAGCGCCCGCCAAAGCGTGGTCGCTAGGCAGGTTGAGGCCGAGTCGAAATGACGTAGGATGGGAATCAGTCAGTACCTTTTGGTCGACGAGGAGCGACATAGTCACGTCGGGGGCTGATCACGTCGTCGTCCTAGGTACGAGGGCGACGTCCTGCAAGCTTTCCGCGAGCGTGCTGGCGTCGTCCACTTGCTCGGGATTGGCGTGTCGCGGGGGGACGATGCTTGCCTTCGTCTCAAACGCGAGGTCAATGCCCGACGAAGCGCGGCCTCCCGCCTGGCCTTGGTTGCCCCGCCTCCTCCTCCGTTGGCGGGGGAGAGGACGGGGCGAGCTCGAATGTCGTTCTTCCACTACGCGGAGAAGATGTCGTCGATTTCGCCGCCGGCGGGTGGGTTGTCGGCCGCCATTGTCGTTGTCGCGCGGCGGTGGAAGGAGTATCATGTCGTAGCTGTCGTCGAGGGACATGAACTCGAGACTCCCGAAACGGAGCACCGTCCCGGGTTGGAGAGGTTGTTGGAGACTGCCCATCTGGAGCTTGACGGGAAACTGCTCGTCAACACGCAGCAGGCCCCTACCTGGCGCGCCAACTGTCGGCGTTTCGAGACCGGGGGGTCCCTAAGCCGACGAGTGAGTGTGCCGCGTGCCCCAGCCCAGATGGGTCGAGCGCGTGGGCGAGCGCGAAGGGGGGAAGCGAGGCGGCCGGAGACGGGCGTGAGAGAGGTGGAAATCCCGCGGCCTTCGTGTTCGTCCCGCGCCCAGGTCGGGTGCGCTTGCAGTAGGGGGTTACAAGCGTCCACGCAGGTGAGGGAAGCGAGCGGCCCCAAGAGAGCGCCTGTCCCGTCCTCGTCCCCGCGCGGCCAACCTTCTCTAAGAAGGCCCTGGTCCTTCCTTTTATAGGCATAAGGAGAGGATCCAGGTGTACAATGGGGGTGTAGCAGAGTGCTACGTGTCTAGCGGGGGAAGAACTAGCGCCCTAAGTACATGCCAATGTGGCAGCCGGAGAGATCTTGGCACCCTGCTGGTGTGGTGTCGTGGCTGTCGGAGGAGCAACGGAGCCTGGCGGAGGGACAGCTGTCGTAGCGGTTGAGTTCTTGCTGACGTCCCCCTGCTTCCGTAAGGGAGCTGAGAGCCGCCGTCCTCACCGGGCTAGCGGGGCGCCATCATTGCCTATCTGGCGGAGCCAGCCGGATGGGACACCGGTCTTGTTCTCTGCGGCCCGAGTCGGCTCGGGGTAGGGTGATGATGGCGCTTCCTGTTGACGTGGCGGGCCTGTGCCCTAGGTCGGGCGACATGGTGGCTCCTCCGAAGCCGAGGTCGAGTCTGTCTTCCGTGGCCGAGGCCGAGCCCGAGCTCCTCGGTCGGGCGAGGCGGAGGCCGTTCGGCAGAGGCCATGGCGGAGTCCGAGCCCTGGGGTCGGGCGAAGCGGAGGTCGTCGTCTTCTGGGGCTTAGCCCAAGTCCGAGCCCTGGGTCGGAAGGAGCGGAGTTCGCCGTCTTCCGGGGCTTAGCCCGAGTCCGAGCCCTGGGTCGGGCGGAGCGGAGTTCGCCGTCTTCCGGGGCTTAGCCCGAGTCCGAGCCCTGGGTCGGGCGGAGCGGAGTTCGCCGTCTTCCGGGGCTTAGCCCGAGTCCGAGCCCTGGGTCGGGCGGAGCGGAGTTCGCTGTCTTCTGGGGCTTAGCCCGAGTCCGAGCCCTGGGTCGGGCGGAGCGGAGTTCGCCGTCTTCCGGGGCTTAGCCCGAGTCCGAGCCCTGGGTCGGGCGGAGCTTCTTATGGCGCCTTTGGCAGGGCCTTCGCGTTAAATGCTCCTGCAACTTGGTCGGTTGGTGCGGCGATTTAGTCAGGGTTGCTTCTTAGCGAAGGCAAGGCCTCGGGCGAGCCGGAGATGTGTCCGCCGTTAAAAAGGGGGGCCTCGGGCGAGACAGAAAAACCCCTCGGGGTCGGCTGCCCTTGCCCGAGGCTAGGCTCGGGCGAGGCGTGATCGAGTCGCTCGTATGGACTGATCCCTGACTTAATCGCACCCATCAGGCCTCTGCAGCTTTATGCTGATGGGGGTTACCAGCTGAGAATTAGGCGTCTTGAGGGTACCCCTAATTATGGTCCCCGACACAATGTGATCGCACACATATAATGGCTTCAAATGATTGATTGATTCTTTGGGTTTGGTGAAGATCATGCATTTAGGACCAAAATCAAACTGAGAAACCACAGGTTCATCATTAATGATAATAGTATAATCAGCCGAAAAAGTAATTACATTAACATACATGTGTGCTCTGGTGAGGCTTCATAATCCACCATGTCTTCTCCCAATAGGTCATCATTGTTGTCGCCATCCTGGTCCATAGGGACTAGAGAGTCTTCAGGAGCTTCCTAGTGGGGCATGAACGATCTAGGTGTTGGGGCCAGATGGTCTAGGTGTTGGGGTCAGACAGTCCGCCGTAGATATAGACGAACCAGGTTCTAGAGCTAGACGGTCTGTGATACCTACAGGGGCCTGCATAGCTGGTGTCTCATTTTGTATTTTTGTGGTCGCTTCTTTTTTTCAATGGCCTTAGGCATCCACCTTTTTGTGGTGGTGGGTACTGAGGGTGTGTAGCATTAAACACTCTTTCAGCATCCTCTTGCCTTCTTTATTTTATTCTCAGGCGCTGCAACTTGCGGTTTTGAGAGTGCGTTAGTCCCGATGGACACCATCAGGGCATGGAATATTTGGAGACCACTTTTTTAGTGCCAATAACTTCATCTCTCTCTTTATTAATTTTGGTCGATTTGCTGAAGGTCATCAACCCTTCATTATTACCATTAATAATGATCTCTGTTGTGCCTATTTTAATGATGTCACTAGCTGTTGTCCTCTTTCCTGCCTTGGAACTTGTGGCCAATTCTATAGATGTGAGAGTTCTCTCCCTATGCCCCAACCGGATTAGTCAGCTTTTGAGGCCAATTATTCCGGTAGTCTTGATGGAACTATCCATGATGACCAGATCAAGGGGGACTCAATCGGTCTTGTACCAGTGGGGCTAGCCTATCGAACACAGATGTTTAGAGTGCCCACAAGCCAGGTATAAGGCATCCCATAAGGATATTGTGGGTATATCATGGGCATCCCCCACATATGGGTTGGAGGATATGGTGGAGGTGGACATGTATGATGATATGAAAAATAAGGTGGGTCTGGCATGGGTGGAGATTGCCTATTTCCTTATCAAGGTCATCTTATTGTGATTCACCCTGTAGTAGAGGGTCCACAACTTTCCTTTTCTGGTTTTGTGCTTCACGAAGAAGTGATTTGTCAATTTGATCCTGATCTATGGGAGTGAGAACAAAACCAACAACTGTGGACTTCTTCAGAGGCATGACGGAGGTACTCTTGATGTCATCAGTTTACCGAAGGTGGGCATCAATGTTGTTCACTTGTTTTTAGCTCCTTCGAAGGCAGAGCGATCTTAGGGCATCCTATCCAACAATGTGTCTAATGCATGACACTTGTAGGAAACAGTGACGCCTAAGAGGGGGGTGAATTAGGCCTTCTAAAAACTTCTTTCTAAACTAGGCCACAAATAAACCCCTAAAACAAAACCTATGCAAATAAGAAATTTAGAATATGCAAACTAGGTTTTGTCTAAGTGTTGCTATGTCTACCGCAAAAGGAGTTTTGCAACCTAAGTTCCAATCCTAAATATTCTAACTAGAAAGGAGAGATTGAAACTTAAGTACTTATTAATGTAAATGCGGAAGGTAAAGAGCAAAGGTAGAGAAAGCAAACTCTCGTTGGTGCCCCTACACAAAGGGTAGCCCATGCGAGGGCCAAGCACCACGATCGAGTAACTCTATAGAGAGCTGCGAGCCTTCTCCACTCACAAGTGGTACTCCGCTTTCATTTTCTCTTAGACACTTCCCGCCATCTCCACTATTGAGCTTCTGGCTGAAACGCCTCGGGTCTCGTTCCCTTCGGTACACGGTGGCCGCCGTGACACAAACACGGTTGTCACGGTCTCGCAAGACTCTCGCCCCACTCGATATAATATTACAACGGCTCACACAAGAGCCAAGGGGTTTTGTGATTTTTTTTCTAAACTTACTCAACTAACTAGGAATCAACCTAGAGCAAGTGCATAAGCGGTCTAACTAACCTAAGCACTTCACAAAGCACCTACGCTAATCACTAAGTGGTCCTATTAAGCAATTGGGTGTATGAGCAATTGAAAATTTCTATAGCATGTGTTGGTATGTTGCTTGGGCTCCCACACCTTCAAATGGACGGTTGGGTGAAGTATATATAGGCCCCAACTCAAATATAGCCGTTGGAGAAAAACTGCTGCTCTCTACGGCACACCGGACAGTCTGGTGCCCTGTAGCCGTTGGATATGACCATTGCAGGTGACCGTTGCCGCATGTCGGCCTTGCACCGGACAGTTTGGTGGCTTTCCTCCACAATGCCACCAGGAACTAGTCGTTGGACTACTATTCCCTGGTGCACCGGACAGTCCGCCGTGTGGCACCGGACAATTCGCTGCTCTCAGTTGGACAGTTTGCGAGTGGCTACACTTTTTTCAAGTCTTGGACTTTGCTTGATACTTGTTGATCTTCGTTTATGATCTTCATAATGTCTTCTTTTGAGGTGTTGCTTACTCAATGCCTTAGTCCAAGTTACTTTAGCATCATGTGAACTACAAATACAAACACTAGCAAACACATTAATCCACAGATTATGTTGATCATCAACCACCAAAATCATTTAGTCAAATAGGCCGATGTCTATTTTCCTTATAACATTGTTCCTCTATTTATAGTGGCGAGGTACATCTTCATATGAAATTACAAGTATGCACATGGTGGAACTCATTAAAGTCTGGCTCCACGGGAGCACCCACCACCTGTGTTTCCATCTGTTTCCAGTAGGGTTGGCATGTAATCTCTTTTTGCACTAGCTAGACCTAGCTTAGAGACTTGCACAGGCAATGAGAGCATGGACATGAGCTAAGTCACCTGTTGTTCACTCGTTTATGGCTTCTTCGAAGGCGGAGCGATCTTAGGGTGTCTCGTCCAACAACGTGTTTAATGCATGACACTGTTTCTCTATTTATAGTGGTGAGGTGCAACTTCGTATGAAATTGCAAGTATGCTCATGAGCCTATTACATGATCTACGACATTCGTGAGGGCAGGGCAATCTTTTCGTGTTGGTAGGGCTTTTGGAACCTTTTCATTGTCGCATGCTTCGTATACTGACGATCTGAAGCTGAAACCTCCATATTTGACTTCATTCGTCTATAAACCTAGGGATGTAATCGGATCGAATACGGACGAATATCACTGAAATCATATTTGTTTTCATATTTTTATTCGGATTCAAATTCGAATACGGATAGCTTCGGATACGAATACGAATACGGATGTTCTCGGATACAAATACAGATAGGTGTGTATCGAATACGGAACTAGTCGGACACGGATATTGTCGGTAACGAATTTTTTGTCGGATGTCGTGTAAGACATCATTCCACACATATCATGGTTGTAATCATGTATCCACTCCTTGAGTCCAAACATTTTTTAGTATTATATGTGTACATATGTCACGCATTTTTTTGTAAAAATCATGAATTTTTAGCCTATGTGCATGTTATTAATTTATTTTGTATAAAATCATCAAAATGCAAATAAGTTACCAAAACTAATAAACATTCTATAAGAATATAACCTCAAGTCTCCACATAAAAATGATAAAGTGAACTTGGATAATTAGAGTGATTTCACGCGTAATTCACACAACAAGTGAAAGTGAAATGAAAGAAACACTATCATATTGTGAATTTTATGGTCCAAATATTTTGGATAATTATATGTGGACATATGGTATGCCTCTATAAATTTTCATGAATTTTTGAGGCTATTTGTGTATTATTAATTTCTTTCTACAAAAAATCAACAAAATGCACACAGCTATCCGGAAGATATCCGGATATTCAAGAAGATTTATCCGAGAAAGTATCCAGATATTCGATATCCGACGGATATCAGATATATTGTATTCGAATTCGATATCCGAACAAAATATCTGTATTCGTATCCGTTATCCGAAAAAAGTCCGGATATCCGAAAATTCCATCCGAACTAGTGTTCACCATCTTCGAATCTGGATTCGGACGGATATTTTTCGAACCATATTACATCCCTATATAAACCCCTCGAAGGTCAAGCTTCTCGCTTCGCCACCGGTTAACATCTCGGTTTGGATGAACGCTAGCTTCATCAGCTTTTGAGTAGTACCTGAAACATGTTTCAGCATATAATGTGACAGTTAAGGACCTTCGGCAATAGAGACCCCAGCTGCTCAACATCACCCTACCAAACATATATACTCATGCTTTGCTTCCTACTCAATAATGTCAAAGCCTTTTTAGGCTGGTGTGAGGTCAAGGGTCCAAGGTTGGTGAGTTGATTATCCGGAATTCCCGACGCGGGTTCGAACCATCATGGTCATAATGTAATGCTTGGTTTGGTGGACACACTCCAACCATGCACTTTGCTTGTTGAGAAACCCTGGGACGATCGACGCCTGGAGCTGGAGCTGGACCTGGACCTGGACCCGATGTGGCGGCATTGCTTTGCTTGGGATCCAAGAACTGTGCTGCGGCTGTAGCTCATGCGTCCTGAAGATAGCTGGTGTACTATAGCACTCTGTACTTTACAAGGTTAATGTTAACCCAAGTACGTCTTTATCAAGTTTGATTTTAAGCCTGAGGTGTCTGGGAAGCTAAGCATTATTGCACGTGCCTCCCAAAAAAGTTGGGCTAAAAAATACTGGTGAGCATCGACGACCAGATTTGCATGCTGCAACTGGCACCCTTGTTTTTGGTTGCGCTACCTGTAAAGGAACGTAGACCAGCTGCCTTGAACACACTATGTTCGGCCAACCTGTCAGTGTTCTTTTATTTGGGACATTTTTACACACAAAAACTAAATATTAAGGCTTGGATGAGCTAGCTGTTGCTTATGCATTTATCCATTATTGAAGCGAAAACAGTGCGTAGGCAGGAAGCTTCGTATGAATATGAGTGGAAAAAGATTTAGGGGACAGTATATATACACAGAGAGAGAGAATTGCTAGTATGCTGTTGATAGCTACGAGGTCTGTGCTATCGATGCTTTAAGTCATCGGATGGTGCAACGGACGAGCGGATGAGGCGGTGTCCAGCATGTGTGTGGTTCCTCATCCGTATCTGGACAAAGTTTAGGTCAGGCTATTTAGGATTGACACCACATAAAAATAAAAGTCCAAAGCACGATCCCCTGAAAGAAAAAAAAGCCGGACAAACACCGCTCAAAATGGCAGACTAAACCTAGCTTTTAGTTTCTAGGCACCGTATGATCTAGCCTAAAATTATTTCGTGCTGTGCTGCTTGAAAAGGTTAGCCCGATAGAACTAGGCCTGATTTAACTTTCAGCTCTATGCCTTCGCCGTTTTCCTCCCTTCCGCTTCTCTCCCGAGTCCCAGCCCCATCTCCCTCATCCCTTGCGCCGGATTACTTCCGCCATGGAAGCCGGTGAAGGAGCTCAAACGTGTACTCCTTCGGCTTCGTCCTGCTCGAGGTCCTCTGCATCCGGTAACATCAGGAAGAGGAAGGGCTAGATCAACCTCCCCGAGTAGGCGGTGAGGCGGAAGAGGAAGGGCTTGCTCGAGACCGTGGTCGACCGTCGGGCTTGCTCGAGACCGTGGTCGACCGTCGGCTGGGAGATAATTGCCATTATGGAAGAAGAGAGAAGGGGATTCGACGAAATGGAGGCGTTGACGTTGGCTTCTCTATTTTGGAGACCGAGCCGACAGACAAACTCCAAAATGGATACAAGACAGCACTTAGGGTTGCGTAAACAGATATCAGTATCCTGTCACCGTTTACCGCTCCCGTACGTAGACGCCGTCTCGTCTCCGTCGCTTCTCCTTCGCCGGCGACGAGGAGGCCCGTGCGGAGCACACGCCGGCAAGATACCCGGCTCCGCAGCGGCGGTGCAGACGCTGGGTTGTCCAGGAAGCTCTTGTAGTAGGCCCCGGTGGCTAGGCCGGCCGGAACCTGGCCGCTAAGCTGGTTGGAGGACATGTTGAGGGAGGTGAGTCGCAGGTTCGCAAGCGCCGACGGTATGGCACCGAAGAGCTCGTTTCGAAAAAAAAACAAGTTCACAAGTATCAAAAGTTGAAAAAGTTGAAAAATACGACAAGTTCACAAATTCACAAAGATCACTAGTTCACAAATTGACAACTGCACAAAGATCACAAATATCACAAGTAGGGATGACAATTGGACCCGTGGGTATGGATACCCACGGGTTTCGTACCTGATGGACATAGATACGGGTTGAAAAACTCACTCGTGGATCCTGTCGGGTCGGCTACCCGAAATACGTCGGGTAGGGTACGTATAGTATATTTTATCAATGGGTATCCACTGGATACCCGAAATATTAATTAACCAACCCAAATGTCGTGTCCCTGTTGGCTGCTGCTAGCCTGGTACTCCTAATTCCTATTCTCCTAACCGACCAATTGAAAGCCGCCTAGAGGGGGGTGAATAGTGTGAATCTGAAATTTATAAACTTAAGCACAACTACAAGTCGGGTTAGCGTTAGAAATATAAACGAGTCCGAGAGAGAGGGCGCAAAACAAATCGTGAGCAAATAAAGAGCGAGACACGATGATTTGTTTTACCGAGGTTCAGTTCTTGCAAACCTACTCCCCGTTGAGGTGGTCACGAAGACCGGGTCTCTTTCAACCCTTTCCCTCTCTCAAACGGTCACTTAGACCGAGTGAGCTTCTCTTCTCAATCAAACGGGACACAAAGTCCCCGCAAGGACCACCACACAATTGGTGTCTCTTGCCTTGGTTACAATTGAGTTTGATCACAAGAAGAATGAGAAAGAAAAGAAGTGATCCAAGCGCAAGAGCTCAAATTAACACAAATGTCGCTCTCTCTAGTCACTATTTGATTTGGAGTGATTCCGGACTTGGAGAGGATTTGATCTCTTTGGAGTGTCTAGAATTGAATGCTATAGCTCTGTAATGTGTTGAAGGTTGGAAACTTGTATGCCATTGAATGTGGGGTGGTTGGGGTATTTATAGCCCCAACCACCAAAAATGGCTGTTGGAAGGCTGCTGTCGCATGGCGCACCGGACAGCCCGGTGCGCCACCGGACAGTCCGGTGCGCCAGCCATGTCAGCAGACCGTTGGGGTTCGACCGTTGGAGCTCTGACTTGTGGGATCTCTGGGCTGTCCGGTGGTGCACCGGACAGGTCCTGTAGACTGTCCGGTGCGCCAACTGCGCGTGCTCTGTTCTCTGCGCGCGCAGGCGCGCATTTAATGCGTTGCAGTCGACCGTTGCTCGTGAAGTAGTCGTTGCTCCGCAGGCACACCGGACAGTTCGGTGACTCACCGGACAGTCCGGTGAATTATAGCGGAGCGCCTTTGAAAGGGAATTAGGCTTACACCTAGTTCCTAAATAATTTTGGTGGTTGAATTGCCCAACACAAATAATTGGACTAACTAGTTTGCTCTAGTGTACAAGTTATACAGGTGCCAAAGGTTCATAACAAGCCAATTCAAAAGACCAATATTGGGTTCAAAATAGAGAGCTAAAGGCATCCCGAAAGGCTCCCTGGTCTGGCGCACCGGACTGTCCGGTGGCGCACCGGATAGTGTCCGGTGCACCAGGGGACTTCGCGCTGAACTCCTCAGCCTCGGGAATTTTCAGAGCTGGCGCGCTATAATTCACCGGACTGTCCAGTGCTCCAAGAGGACGTGGCTCTAGAACTTGGCAGCCTCGGGAATTTGCAACGGCTGCTCCGCTATAATTCACCGGACATGTCCGGTGTACACTGGACTGTCCGGTGTAACTGCGGGGCAACGGCTACTTTGTGCCAACGGTCGCCTGCAACATCAATTAATGCGCGCCAGTGCGCGCAGACGTCAGGCACGCCCATACTGGCGCACCGGACACTCTACAGTACATGTCCGGTGCGCCACCGGATATCGAGGCGGGCCCAGAAGTCAGAGCTCCAACGGTCGAATCCCAACGGCTTTGGTGACGTGGCTGGCGCACCGGACATGTCCGGTGTACACCGGACTGTCCGGTGCACCATACGACAGTCAGCCCCACCAAACGGCTAGTTTGGTGGTTGGGCTATAAATACCCCCAACCACCCACCATTCATTGCATCCAAGTTTTTCACTTCTCAACCACTTACAAGAGCTAGGCATTCAATTCTAGACACACCAAAGAGATCAAGTCCTCTCTAATTCCACACAAGGCTTTAGTGATTAGCGAGAGAGATTTGCCGTGTTCTTTTGAGCTCTTGCGCTTGGATTGCTTCTTTTCTTTTTCACTTGTTCTTGTGATCAAAACTCCATTGTAATCAAGGCAAGAGGCACCAATTGTGTGATGGCCCTTGCGGGGAAGTTTTGTTCCCGGTTTTGATTTGAGAAGAGAAGCTCACTCGGTCGGAAGGACCGTTTGAGAGAGGGAAAGGGTTGAAAGAGACCCGGTCTTTGTGACCACCTCAACGGGGAGTAGGTTTGCAAGAACCGAACCTCGGTAAAACAAATCCGTGTGTCACACTTCTCATTTGCTTGCGATTTGTTTTCACCCTCTCTTGCGGACTCGGTTATATTACTAACACTAACTCGGCTTGTAGTTGTGTTTATATTTGTGAATTTCAGTTTCGCCCTATTCATCCCCCCCCTCAAGGCGACTATCAATTGGTATCAGAACCCGGTGCTTCATTAGAGCCTAACCGCTCGAAGTGATGTCGGGAGATCACGCCAAGAAGGAGATGGAGACCAGCGAAAAGCCCACTACAAGCCATGGGAAGACTTCATCGGAAGAGTCCCGCAACAAGAGGGAGGAGAAGAAAGACTCCTCCAAAGGGAAGGAGAAGAAATCTTCTTCACACAAAGAGAAGAAGGAGAAATCCTCCTCCCACAAGCCGCATCGGAGTGGGGACAAGAAAAAGAGGATGAGGAAAGTGGTCTACTACGAGACCGATTCTTCATCAACATCCACCTCCGGCTCCGACGCGGCATCCGTCACTTCTAAGCGCCAAGAGCGCAAGAAGTATAGTAAGATTCCCTTACGCTACCCTCGCATTTCTAAACATACACCTTTACTTTCCGTCCCATTAGGCAAACCACCAACTTTTGATGGTGAAGATTACGCTAGGTGGAGTGATTTAATGCGATTTCATCTAACCTCACTCCACAAAAGTATATGGGATGTTGTTGAGTTTGGTGCACAGGTACCATCCGTAGGGGATGAAGACTATGATGTGGATGAAGTGGCCCAAATCGAGCACTTCAACTCCCAAGCCACAACCATACTTCTTGCCTCTCTAAGTAGAGAGGAATATAACAAGGTGCAAGGGTTGAAGAATGCAAAGGAGATTTGGGATCTACTCAAGACCGCGCACGAGGGTGATGAACTCACCAAGATCACCAAGCGGGAAACGATCGAGGGGGAGCTCGGTCGCTTCCGTCTTCGCCAAGGGGAGGAGCCACAAGATATGTACAACCGGCTCAAAACCTTGGTGAACCAAGTGCGCAACCTCGGGAGCAAGAAATGGGATGACCACGAGGTGGTTAAGGTTATTCTTAGATCACTCATCTTCCTTAACCCCACTCAAGTTCAATTAATTCGTGGTAATCCTAGATACACACTAATGACTCCCGAGGAAGTTATCGGGAATTTTGTGAGCTTTGAATGCATGATCAAGGGCTCAAAGAAGATCAACGAGCTTGATGATCCCTCCACAACCGAAGCACAACCGGTGGCATTCAAGGCGACGGAGGAGAAGAAAGAGGAGTCTACACCAAGTAGACAACCAATCGACGCTTCAAAGCTCGACAACGAGGAGATGGCTTTAATCATCAAAAGCTTTCGCCAAATCCTCAAGCAACGGAAGGGGAAGGATTACAAATCCCGTTCCAAGAAGGTTTGCTACAAGTGTGGTAAGACCGGTCACTTTATTGCTAAATGTCCATTATCAAGTGACAGTGACAGGGATAACGACAAGAAGGGCAAGAGGAGAGAAAAGAAAAGGTACCACAAGAAGAGGGGCGGCGATGCCCACGTATGCCGCGAGTGGGACTCCGACGAGAGCTCCACCGACTCCACCGACGACGAGGACGCCGCCAACATCGCCGTCACCAAGGGACTTCTCTTCCCCAACGTCGGCCACAAGTGCCTCATGGCAAAAGACGGCAAAAGGAAGAAGGTTAAATCTAAATCCTCCACTAGATATGAGTCCCCTAGTGATGATAATGCTAGTGATGAGGAAGATAATTTGCGTACCCTTTTTGCCAACCTTAACATGGAACAAAAAGAAAAACTAAATGAGCTAATTAGTGTCATCCATGAGAAGGATGATCTCTTGGACTCCCAAGAGGACTTCCTAATCAAGGAAAATAAAAAGCATGTTAAGGTTAAGAATGCTTATGCTCTAGAGGTAGAAAAATGTGAGAAATTAACTAGTGAGCTAAGCACATGCCATGACACTATTGCCAACCTTAAAAATGAAAATGCTAATTTGTTATCTAAGGTTGATTCTCATGTTTGTAATGTTTCAATTTCCAATTCTAGAGATGATAATGATGATTTACTTGCTAGCATTGAAGAATTGAACATTTCACTTACTAGCCTTAGAAATGAAAATGAAAAATTGTTTGCTAAGGCTAAAGATTTTGATGTTTGCAATGTTACTATTTCTAACCTTAGAAGTGAAAACGATATATTACATGCTAAGGTTGTAGAATTAAAATCTTGCAAACCCTCTACATCTATCGTTGAGCACACTTCTATTTGTACTAGATGTAGAGATACTGATGTTAATGCTATTCATGATCACATGGCTTTAATTAAATAACAAAATGATCATATAGCAAAACTAGATGCTAAAATTGCCGAGCATAACTTAGAAAATGAAAAATTTAAATTTGCTAGAAGTATGCTCTATAGTGGGAGATGCCCTGGCATCAAGGATGGCATTGGTTTCCAACAGGGAGGCAATGTCAAACTTAATGCCCCTCCTAAGAAATTGTCCAACTTTGTTAAGGGCAAGGCTCCCATGCCTCAGGATAACGAGGGTTACATTTTATACCCTGCCGGTTATCCCGAGGACAAAATTAGGAGAATTCATTCTAGGAAGTCTCACTCTGGTTCTAACCATGCTTTCATGTATAAGGGTGAGACATCTAGCTCTAGGCAACCAACCCATGTTAAGTTGCCTAAGAAGAAAACTACTAGTGCATCAAATGAACATAATCTTTCATTTAAAACTTTTGATGCTTCTTATGTTTTGACTAACAAATCTGGCAAGGTAGTTGCCAAGTTTGTTGGGGGCAAACACAAGGGCTCCAAGACTTGTGTTTGGGTACCCAAAGTTCTTGTTTCTAATGCCAAAGGACCCAAGACCGTTTGGGTACCTAAAGTCAAGAGCTAAAATTGTTTTGTAGGTTTATGCATCCGGGGGCTCAAGTTGGATACTCGACAGCGGGTGCACAAACCATATGACAGGGGAGAAGAAGATGTTCTCCTCCTACGAGAAAAACCAGGATCCCCAAAGAGCGATCATATTCGGGGATGGAAATCAAGGTTTGGTCAAAGGTTTGGGTAAAATAGCTATTTCACCTGACCATTCCATTTCAAATGTTTTTCTTGTAGATTCTTTAGATTATAACTTGCTTTCAGTTTCGCAATTATGTCAAATGGGTTACAATTGTCTTTTCACTGATGTAGGTGTCACTGTCTTTAGAAGAAGTGATGATTCAATAGCATTTAAGGGAGTGTTGGAGGGTCAGCTATACTTGGTAGATTTTGATAAAGCTGAACTCGACACTTGCTTAATTGCTAAGACTAACATGGGCTGGCTCTGGCATCGCCGACTAGCACATATTGGGATGAAGAATCTTCATAAGCTTCTAAAGGGAGAGCACATTTTAGGATTAACCAATGTTCATTTTGAGAAAGACAGGGTTTGTAGCGCATGCCAGGCAGGAAAGCAAGTTGGAGCCCATCATCCACACAAGAACATCATGACGACCGATAGGCCGCTCGAGATACTCCACATGGATCTATTCGGCCCGATTGCTTACATAAGCATCGGCGGGAGTAAGTATTGTCTTGTAATAGTGGATGACTATTCTCGCTTCACTTGGGTGTTCTTTTTGCAGGAAAAATCTCAAACCCAAGAAACCTTAAAGGGATTCTTGAGACGAGCTCAAAACGAGTTCGGCTTAAGGATCAAGAAGATTAGAAGCGACAACGGGACGGAGTTCAAGAACTCTCAAATTGAAGGCTTCCTTGAGGAGGAGGGCATCAAGCATGAGTTCTCTTCTCCCTACACTCCACAACAAAATGGTGTAGTGGAGAGGAAGAATAGAACTCTATTGGACATGGCAAGAACCATGCTTGATGAGTACAAGACTTCGGATCGGTTTTGGGCCGAGGCGGTCAACACCGCTTGCTACGCCATCAACCGGTTGTATCTACACCGAATCCTCAAGAAGACATCCTATGAACTCCTAACCGGTAAAAAGCCCAACATTTCATATTTTAGAGTCTTTGGTAGCAAATGCTTTATTCTTGTTAAAAGAGGTAGAAAATCTAAATTTGCTCCTAAGACTGTAGAAGGCTTTTTACTAGAATATGATTCAAACACAAGGGCATATAGAGTCTTTAACAAGTCCACTGGACAAGTTGAAGTTTCTTGTGACGTTGTGTTTGATGAGACTAACGGCTCTCAAGTAGAGCAAGTTGATCTAGATGAGATAGGAAATGAAGAGGCTCCATGCATCGCGCTAAGGAACATGTCCATTGGGGATGTGTGTCCTAAGGAATCCGAAGAGCCTCCAAATGCACAAGATCAACCATCCTCCTCCATGCAAGCATCTCCACCGACTCAAAATGAGGATGAAGATCAAGTTGATGAGGTTGAAGATCAAGCAAATGAGCCTCCTCAAGATGACGACAATGATCAAGGGGGAGATATAAATGATCAAGACAAGGAGGATGAAGAGCAAAGGCCGCCACACCCAAGAGTCCACCAAGCAATCCAACGAGATCACCCCGTCGACACCATCCTCGGCGATATTCATAAGGGGGTAACCACTAGATCTCGTGTTGCTCATTTTTGTGAACATTACTCTTTTGTTTCCTCTATTGAGCCACACAGGATAGAGGAAGCACTTCAAGATTCGGATTGGGTGATGGCAATGCAAGAGGAGCTCAACAACTTCAGTAGGAATGAGGTATGGCATTTAGTTCCACGTCCTAATCAAAATGTTGTAGGAACCAAATGGGTCTTCCGCAACAAGCAAGATGGGCATGGTGTGGTGACAAGGAACAAAGCTCGACTTGTGGCCAAGGGATACTCCCAAGTTGAAGGTTTGGATTTCGGTGAAACCTATGCACCCGTAGCTAGGCTTGAGTCAATTCGTATATTATTAGCCTATGCTACTTACCATGGCTTTAAGCTTTATCAAATGGACGTGAAAAGTGCCTTCCTCAATGGACCAATCAAGGAAGAGGTCTATGTTGAGCAACCTCCCGGCTTTGAAGATAGTGAGTACCCTAACCATGTTTACAAACTCTCTAAGGCGCTTTATGGGCTCAAGCAAGCCCCAAGAGCATGGTATGAATGCCTTAGGGATTTTCTCATCACTAATGAATTCAAAGTCGGAAAGGCCGATCCTACTCTATTCACTAAAACTATTGAAAATGATTTGTTTGTATGCCAAATTTATGTTGATGATATTATATTTGGGTCTACTAACGAGTCTACATGTGAGGAATTTAGTAGGATCATGACACAAAAGTTCGAGATGTCTATGATGGGGGAGTTGAAGTACTTCTTGGGATTTCAAGTGAAGCAACTCCAAGAGGGCACCTTCATTAGCCAAACGAAGTATACTCAAGACATTCTAAACAAGTTTGGGATGAAGGATGCCAAGCCCATCAAGACACCCATGGGAACTAATGGGCATCTCGACCTCGACACGGGAGGTAAGTCCGTGGATCAAAAGGTATACCGGTCGATGATAGGTTCTTTACTCTATTTATGTGCATCTCGACCGGATATTATGCTTTCCGTGTGCATGTGTGCAAGATTCCAAGCCGACCCTAAGGAAGCTCACCTTACGGCCGTTAAACGAATCTTGAGATATTTGGCTTATACTCCTAAGTTTGGGCTTTGGTATCCTAGGGGATCCACATTCGATTTGATTGGTTATTCGGATGCCGATTGGGCGGGGTGTAAAATCAATAGGAAGAGCACATCGGGGACTTGCCAGTTCTTGGGAAGATCCTTGGTGTCTTGGGCTTCAAAGAAGCAAAATTCGGTCGCTCTTTCCACCGCCGAAGCCGAGTACATTGCCGCAGGCCATTGTTGCGCGCAATTACTTTGGATGAGGCAAACCCTGCGGGACTACGGTTACAAATTAACCAAAGTCCCTTTGCTATGTGATAATGAGAGTGCAATCAAGATGGCGGATAATCCCGTCGAGCATAGTCGCACTAAACACATAGCCATTCGGTATCACTTTTTAAGGGATCACCAACAAAAGGGAGATATCGAGATTTCTTACATTAACACTAAAGATCAATTAGCCGATATCTTTACCAAGCCTCTTGATGAACACACTTTTAACAAACTTAGGCATGAGCTCAATATTCTTGATTCGCGCAATTTCTTTTGCTAACTTGCACACATAGCTCATTTGTATACCTTTGATCATGTCTCTTTCATATGCTATACCTAATGCTTTTCAAGTCTATTTCAAACCAAGTCAAGGAGTATTGAAAGGGAATTGGAGTCTTTGGCGAAGACAAAGGCTTCCACTCCGTAACTCATCCTTCGCCGTCGCTCCGTGCCACTCTCCATCTTTGGGGGAGAGAGCAAAAGGACTTCGTCTTTGGTATAATCTTAACTCATTTATTTATGACCAAAGGGGAAGAAAGTACTTCGAGGGCTCTAATGACTCCGTTTTTGGCGATTCATGCCAAAGGGGGAGAGAGTATGAGCCCAAAGCAAAAGGACCGCACCACCACCTAATTTTCAATTTAGAGAGTTTTCAATTGGTAAATTTCAAATTGGTATCTTATTGTGTTCAAAAGGGGGAGAAAGTAGTATTTAAAAAATTATATCAAAACCCTCTTGAACACTAAGAGGAGGATCTCATTTAGGGGGAGTTTTGTTTAAATCAAAGTAAAAGCATTTGAAACAGGGGGAGAAAATTTCAAATCTTGAAAATGCTTTGCAAAAAACTTATTCATTTACCTTTGACTATTTGCAAAAGAACTTTGAAAAGGATTTACATAAGAGTTTGCAAAAACAAAACATGTGGTGCAAGCGTGGTCCAAAATGTTAAAAACAAAGAAACAATCCATGCATATCTTGTAAGTATTTATATTGGCTCAATTCCAAGCAACCTTTGCACTTACATTATGCAAACTAGTTCAATTATGCACTTCTATATTTGCTTTGGTTTGTGTTGGCATCAATCACCAAAAAGGGGGAGATTGAAAGGGAATTAGGCTTACACCTAGTTCCTAAATAATTT
This sequence comes from Zea mays, assembly GCF_902167145.1. Lineage (NCBI taxonomy): Eukaryota > Viridiplantae > Streptophyta > Magnoliopsida > Poales > Poaceae > Zea > Zea mays. The sequence continues at coordinate 221,432,152 of NC_050096.1, forward strand.
TGGTGGTTGAATTGCCCAACACAAATAATTGGACTAACTAGTTTGCTCTAGTGTACAAGTTATACAGGTGCCAAAGGTTCATAACAAGCCAATTCAAAAGACAAATATTGGGTTCAAAATAGAGAGCTAAAGGCATCCCGAAAGGCTCCCTGGTCTGGCGCACCGGACTGTCCGGTGGCGCACCGGACAGTGTCCGGTGCACCAGGGGACTTCGCGCTAAACTCCTCAGCCTCGGGAATTTTCAGAGCTGGCGCGCTATAATTCACCGGACTGTCCGGTGTACACCGGACAGTGTCCGGTGCTCCAAGAGGACGCGGCTCTAGAACTTGGCAGCCTCGGGAATTTGCAACGGCTGCTCCGCTATAATTCACCGGACATGTCCGGTGTACACCGGACTGTCCGGTGTAACTGCGGGGCAACGGCTACTTCGCGCCAACGGTCGCCTGCAACATCAATTAATGCGCGTCAGTGTGCGCAGACGTCAGGCACGCCCATACTGGCGCACCGGACACTCTACAGTACATGTCCGGTGCGCCACCAGACATCGAGGCGGGCCCAGAAGTCAGAGCTCCAACGGTCGAATCCCAACGGCTTTGGTGACGTGGCTGGCGCACCGGACATGTCCGGTGTACACCGGACTGTCCGGTGCACCATACGACAGTCAGCCCCACCAAACGGCTAGTTTGGTGGTTGGGGCTATAAATACCCCCAACCACCCACCATTCATTATATCCAAGTTTTTCACTTCTCAACCACTTACAAGAGCTAGGCATTCAATTCTAGACACATCAAAGAGATCAAGTCCTCTCCAATTCCACACAAGGCTTTAGTGATTAGCGAGAGAGATTTGCCGTGTTCTTTTGAGCTCTTGCGCTTGGATTGCTTCTTTTCTTTTTCACTTGTTCTTGTGATCAAAACTCCATTGTAATCAAGGCAAGAGGCACCAATTGTGTGATGGCCCTTGCAGGGAAGTTTTGTTCCCGGTTTTGATTTGAGAAGAGAAGCTCACTCGGTCGGAAGGACCGTTTGAGAGAGGGAAAGGGTTGAAAGAGACCCGGTCTTTGTGACCACCTCAACGGGGAGTAGGTTTGCAAGAACCGAACCTCGGTAAAACAAATCCGCGTGTCACACTTCTCATTTGCTTGCGATTCGTTTTCACCCTCTCTTGCGGACTCGATTATATTACTAACACTAACCCGACTTGTAGTTGTGTTTATATTTGTGAATTTCAGTTTCGCCCTATTCACCCCCCCTCAAGGCGACTATCAGCCTTCTGATTTTCCCGAAGGTAGGGAGTTCAGTTTCAAGTGCCCTGGTGCACCGGACACTATCCGGTGGCACACCGGACAGTCCAGTGCGCCAGACCAAGGTGTCTTTTGGGATGTCTTTAGCTCTCTTTGTTTGAACCCTTTCTTGGTCTTTTTATTGGCTTATTGTGAACCTTTGGCACCTGTAAAACTTATAGACTAGAGCAAACTAGTTAGTCCAATTATTTGTGTTCGGCAATTCAACCACCAAAATTAATTAGGAAAAAGGTGTAAGCCTAATTCCCTTTCAATCTCCCCCTTTTTGGTGATTGATGCCAACACAAACCAAAGCAAGTATAGAAGTGCATAATTGAACTAGTTTGCAAAATGTAAGTTCAAAGGTTACTTAGAATTGAGCCAATATAAATTCTTATAAGATATGCATGGATTGTTTCTTTATCATTTTGGACCACGCTTGCACCACATGTTTTGTTTTTGCAAAATCTTTTCAAAGTCCTTTTGCAAATAGTCAAAGGTAAATGAATAGGATTTTGAGAAGCGTTTTGAAATTTTCTCCCCCTGTTTCAAATGCTTTTCCTTTGACTAAAACAAAACTCCCCCTTAATAAGATCCTCCTCTTAGTGTTCAAGAGGGTTTTAAGATACCAATTTTGAAAATACTAGTTTCTCTCCCTTTTTGAATATAATAAGATATCAATTGAAAAATTCATCATTTTAAAACCTTTTCTTAACTTTAATTTTGAAAATTGGTGGTGGTGCGGTCCTTTTGCTTTGGGCTAATATTTTCTCCCCCTTTGGCATGAATCGCCAAAAACGGATACTTGAGTGAAATATAAGCCCTTGCGAACTACTTTCTCCCCTTTGGCAAACAAAATATGAGTGAAGATTATACCAAAGACGGAGAGTTGCTCGGAGCGACGGCGAAGGATGAGTTGATGGAGTGGAGTGGAAGCCTTTGTCTTCGCCGAAGACTCCAATTCCCTTTCAATAGACCTATGACTTGGTTTGAAATTCACTTGAAAACACATTAGTCATAGCATAGAAAAGAGACATGATCAAAGGTATAGTAATGAGCTATGTATGCAAGACATCAAAAGAAATTCCTAGAATCAAGAATATTTAGTTCATGCCTAAGTTTGTTAAAGGTTTGTTCATCTAGTGGCTTGGTAAAGATATCGGCTAATTGTTCCTTAGTGTTAATATATGCAATCTCGATATCTCCCTTTTGTTGGTGATCCCTTAAGAAATGATATCGAATGGCTATGTGTTTAGTGCGGCTATGTTCAACAGGATTATCTGCCATGCGGATTGCACTCTCATTATCACATAGAAGAGGAACTTTGGTTAATTTGTAACCATAGACCCTAAGGGTTTGCCTCATCCAAAGCAATTGCGCGCAACAATGGCCTGCGGAAATATACTCGGCTTCGGCGGCAGAAAGAGCTACAGAATTTTGCTTCTTTGAAGCCCAAGACACCAGAGATCTTCCCAAGAACTGGCAAGTCCCCGACGTGTTGTTTCTATTAATTTTACACCCCGCCCAATCAGTATCCGAATAACCAATTAAATCAAATGTGGATCCCCGAGGGTACCAAAGCCCAAACTTAGGAGTATGAACTAAATATCTCAAGATTCGTTTTACGGCCGTAAGGTGAGCTTCCTTAGGGTCGGCTTGGAATCTTGCACACATGCATATGGAAAGCATAATATCCGGTCGAGATGCACATAGATAAAGTAAAGAGCCTATCATCGACCGGTATACCTTTTGATCGACGGATTTACCTCCCTTGTCGAGGTCGAGATACCCACTGGTTCCCATGGGTGTCTTGATGGGCTTGACATCCTTCATCCCAAACTTGTTTAGAATGTCTTGAATATACTTCGTTTGGCTAATGAAGGTGCCCTCTTGGAGTTGCTTCACTTGAAATCCTAAGAAGTACTTCAACTCCCCAATCATAGACATCTCGAATTTTTGTGTCATGATCCTACTAAATTCCTCACATGTAGATTCGTTAGTAGACCCAAATATAATATCATCAACATAAATTTGGCATACAAACAAATCATTGTCAAGAGTTTTAGTAAATAAAGTAGGATCGGCCTTTCCGACTTTGAAGCCATTAGTGATAAGAAAATCTCTTAGGCATTCATACCATGCTCTTGGGGCTTGCTTGAGCCCATAAAGCGCCTTAGAGAGTTTATATACATAGTTAGGGTACTTACTATCTTCAAAGCTGGGAGGTTGCTCAACATAGAGACTCCTCCTTGATTGGTCCATTGAGGAAGGCACTTTTCACGTCCATTTGGTAAAGCTTAAAGCCATGGTAAGTAGCATAGGCAAGTAAAATGCGAATTGATTCTAGCCTAGCTACGGGTGCATAGGTTTCACCGAAATCCAAACCTTCGACTTGTGAATACCCCTTGGCCACAAGTCTGGCTTTGTTCCTTGTCACCACACCATGCTCATCTTGCTTGTTACGGAAGACCCACTTGGTTCCTACAACATTTTGATTAGGACGTGGAACTAAATGCCATACCTCGTTCCTAGTGAAATTGTTGAGCTCCTCTTGCATCGCCACCACCCAATCCAAATCTTGAAGTGCTTCCTCTACCCTGTGTGGCTCAATAGAGGAAACAAAAGAGTAATGCTCACAAAAATGTGCAACACGAGATCTAGTGGTTACCCCCTTATGAATGTCGCCGAGGATGGTGTCGACGGGGTGATCTCGTTGAATTGCTTGGTGAACTCTTGGGTGTGGCGGCTTTGGAACTTGTTCATCTTCCTCATCTTGATCATGGGTATCTCCCCCTTGATCATTGCTCTCCTCTTGAGGTGGCTCAACTTCTTGATCTTCTCCTTCATCATTTTGAGCCTTATCCTCATCTTGAGTTGATGGAGATATTTGCATGGAGGAAGTGGTTACCCCCTTATGAATGTCGCCGAGGATGGTGTCGACGGGGTGATCTCGTTGAATTGCTTGGTGGACTCTTGGGTGTGGCGGCTTTGTAACTTGTTCATCTTCCTCATCTTGATCATGGGTATCTCCCCCTTGATCATTGCTCTCCTCTTGAGGTGGCTCAACTTCTTGATCTTCTCCTTCATCATTTTGAGCCTTATCCTCATCTTGAGTTGGTGGAGATATTTGCATGGAGGAAGATGGTTGATCTTGTGCTTGTGGTGGCTCTTCGGATTCTTTAGGAAACACATCCCCAATGGTCATGTTCCTTAGCTCGACGCACGGAGCCTCTTCATCACCTATCTCATCAAGATCAACTTGCTCTACTTGAGAGCCGTTAGTCTCATCAAACACAACATCACAAGGAACTTCAACTAGTCCAGAGGACTTGTTAAAGACTCTATATGCCCTTGTGTTTGAATCATATCCTAGAAAAAAAGCCTTCTACAGCCTTAGGAGCAAATTTGGATTTTCGACCTCTTTTAACAAGTATAAAGCATTTGCTACCAAAGACTCTAAAATATGAAACATTGGGCTTTTTACCGGTTAGGAGTTCGTATGATGTCTTCTTGAGGATTTGGTGTAGATATAACCGGTTGATGGCGTAGCAAGCGGTGTTGACCGCCTCGGCCCAAAACCGATCTGAAGTCTTGTACTCATCAAGCATGGTTCTTGCCATGTCCAATAGAGTTCGATTCTTCCTCTCCACTACACCATTTTGTTGTGGGGTGTAGGGAGAAGAGAACTCATGCTTGATGCCCTCCTCCTCAAGGAAACCTTCAATTTGAGAGTTCTTGAACTCCGTCCTGTTGTCGCTTCTAATCTTTTTGATCCTTAAGCCGAACTCATTTTGAGCCCGTCTCAAGAATCCCTTTAAGGTCTCTTGGGTATGAGATTTTTCCTGCAAAAAGAACACCCAAGTGAAGCGAGAATAGTCATCCATAATAACTAGACAGTACTTACTCCCGCCGATGCTTATGTAAGCAATCGGGCCGAATAGATCCATGTGTAGGAGCTCGAGTGGTCTGTCAGTCGTCATGATGTTCTTGTGTGGATGATGAACACCAACTTGCTTCCCTGCCTGACATGCGCTACAAATCCTGTCTTTCTCAAAGTGAACATTTGTTAGTCCCAAAATGTGTTCTCCCTTTAGAAGCTTGTGAAGATTCTTCATTCCAACATGTGCTGGTCGGCGATGCCAGAGCCAGCCCATGTTAGTCTTAGCAATTAAGCAAGTGTCGAGTTCAGCTCTATCAAAATCTACTAAGTATAGCTGACCCTCTAACACTCCCTTAAATGCTATTGAATCATCACTTCTTCTAAAGACAGTAACACCTATATCTGTAAAAAGACAGTTGTAGCCAATCTTACATAATTGCGAAACTGAAAGCAAGTTATAATCTAAAGAGTCTACAAGAAAAACATTGGAAATGGAATGGTTAGGTGATATAGCAATTTTAGCCAATCCTTTGACCAAACCTTGATTTCCATCCCCGAATGTGATAGCTCGTTGGGGATCTTGGTTTTTCTCGTAGGAGGATAACATCTTCTTCTCCCCTATCATATGGTTTGTGCACCCGCTATCGATGATCCAACTTGAGCCCCCGGATGCATAAACCTACAAAACAAGTTTAGTTCTTGATTTTAGGTACCCAAATGGTTTTGGGTCCTTTGACATTAGATATAAGAACTTTGGGTACCCAAACACAAGTCTTTGACCCCTTGTGCTTGCCCCCAACATACTTGGCAACTATCTTGCCGGATTTGTTAGTTAAAACATAGGATGCATCAAAAGTCTTAAATGTAATGTTGGAATCATTTGATGCAATTGGAGTTTTCTTCTTAGGCAATTTAACACGAGTTGATTGCCTAGAACTAGATGTCTCACCCTTATACATAAAAGCATGATTAGGGCCAGAGTGAGACTTCCTAGAATGAATTCTCCTAATTTTGCTCTCGGGATAACCGGCAGGGTACAAAATGTAACCCTCGTTATCCTGAGGCATGGGAGCCTTGCCCTTAACAAAGTTAGACAATCTTTTAGGAGGGGCATTAAGTTTGACATTGTCCCCCTTTTGGAAGCCAATGCCATCCTTGATGCCAGGGCGTCTCCCACTATAGAGCATGCTTCTAGCAAATTTAAATTTTTCATTTTCTAAGTCATGCTCAGCAATTTTAGCATCTAATTTTGCTATATGATCATTTTGTTGTTTAATTAAAGCCATATGATCATGAATAGCATCAATGTTAATATCTCTACATCTAGTGCAAATAGTGACATGCTCAATGGTAGATGTAGAGGGTTTGCAAGAATTAAGTTCAACAATCTTAGCACGTAAAATATCATTGTTATCTCTAAGATCGGAAATGGAAGCATTGCAAACATCTAATTCCTTAGCCTTGGCAATTAATTTTTCATTTTCAATCTTAAGGCTAGCAAGAGAGACATTCAATTCTTCAATCTTAGCAAGCAAGTTAACATTATCATCTCTAAGATTGAGAATTGAAACATCACAAATATTAGAATCAACCTTAGCAATTAATTTAGCATTTTCATTTCTAAGGTTGGTAATAGTGTCATGGCAAGTGCTTAGCTCACTAGATAGTTTTTCACATTTTTCTACTTCTAGAGCGTAAGCATTTTTAACCTTAACATGCTTCTTATTTTCCTTAATTAGGAAGTCCTCTTGGGTGTCCAAGAGTTCATCCTTCTCATGAATAGCACTAATTAATTCATTCATTTTTTCTTTTTGTTGCATGTTAAGGTTGGCAAAAAGGGTACGCAAATTATCCTCCTCATCACTAGCATTATCTTCATCACTAGAGGATGCATATTTAGTGGAGGATTTTGATTTCACCTTCTTCCTTTTGCCTTCTTTTGCCATGAGGCACTTGTGGCCGACGTTGGGGAAGAGGAGGCCCTTGGTGACGGCGATGTTGGCGGCGTCCTCGTCGGAGGAGGAGTCGGAGGAGCTCTCCTCGGAGTCCCACTCGCGGCACACATGGGCATCGCCGCCCCTCTTCTTGTGGTACCTCTTCTTTTCTCTCCTCTTTCCCTTCTTGTCGTTATCCCTGTCACTGTCACTAGATAGCGGACATTTAGCAATGAAATGATCGGGCTTACCACATTTGTAGCACACCTTCTTGGAACGGGGCTTGTAATCTTTCCCCTTCCTTTGCTTGAGGATTTGGTGGAAGCTCTTGATGATGAGCGCCATCTCCTCATTGTCGAGCTTAGAGGCGTCGATGGGTTGTCTAATTGATGTAGACTCCTCCTTCTTCTCCTCTGTCGCCTTGAATGCGACCGGTTGTGCTTCGGGCGTGGAGGGGATATCTAGCTCGATGATTTTCTTTGAGCCTTTGATCATCAACTCAAAGCTCACAAAGTTTCCTATTACTTCCTCGGGAGACATTAGTGTATATCTAGGATTACCTCGAATTAATTGAACTTGCGTAGGATTAAGAAAAATGAGGGATCTTAGAATAACCTTGACCATTTCGTGGTCATCCCATTTGGTGCTCCCGAGGTTGCGCACTTGGTTCACCAAGGTCTTCAAGCGGTTGTACATGGCTTGAGGGTCCTCGCCTTGGTTGAGTCGGAATCGACCGAGCTCCCCCTCAATTGTCTCCCGCTTGGTGATTTTGGTCACCTCATCTCCTTCGTGCGCGGTCTTGAGTACGTCCCAAATCTCCTTTGCGCTCTTTAATCCTTGTACCTTGTTATACTCCTCTCGACTTAGAGAGGCGAGGAGTATAGTGGTGGCTTGGGAGTTGAAGTGTCGGATTTGGGCGACCTCGTCCGAATCATAGTCTTCATCCCCCGGTGATGGTACATGTACTCCAATTTCAACAACATCCCAAATGCTTGTGTGGAGTGAGGTTAGGTGGTGCCTCATTTTATCACTCCACATATTATAATCTTCACCATCAAACATAGGTGGTTTGCCTAATGGGACGGAAAGTAAAGGAGTACGTTTGGAAATGCGAGGGTAGCGTAAGGGAATCTTACTAAACTTCTTCCGCTCATGGCGCTTAGAAGTTACGGACGGCGTGTCGGAGCCGGAGGTGGATGGCGACGAAGAGTCGGTCTCGTAATAGACCACCTTCCTCATCTTATTCTTCTTGTCACCGCTCCGACCCGACTTGTTGTGTGAAGGTGATCCCTTCACCTTGTTGGCGGACTCCCCGGATGGAGCCTTCCCATGGCTTGTAGCGGGCTTCTCGCCGGTCCCGAACTCCCTCTTGGCGGATGCTCCCGACATCACTTCGAGCGGTTAGGCTCTAATGAAGCACCGAGCTCCGATACCAATTGAAAGCCGCCTAGAGGGGGGTGAATAGGGCGAATCTGAAATTTATAAACTTAAGCACAACTACAAGCCGGGTTAGCGTTAGAAATATAAACGAGTCCGAGAGAGAGGGCGCAAAACAAATCGTGAGCAAATAAAGAGCGAGACATGATGATTTGTTTTACCGAGGTTCGGTTCTTGCAAACCTACTCTTCGTTGAGGTGGTCACGAAGACCGGGTCTCTTTCAACCCTTTCCCTCTCTCAAACGGTCACTTAGACCGAGTGAGCTTCTCTTCTCAATCAAACAGGACACAAAGTCCCCGCAAGGACCACCACACAATTGGTGTCTCTTGCCTTGGTTACAATTGAGTTTGATCACAAGAAGAATGAGAAAGAAAAGAAGCGATCCAAGCGCAAGAGCTCAAATGAACACAAATGTCGCTCTCTCTAGTCACTATTTGATTTGGAGTGATTCCGGACTTGGGAGAGGATTTGATCTCTTTGGAGTGTCTAGAATTGAATGCTACAGCTCTGTAATGTGTTGAAGGTTGGAAACTTGGATGCCATTGAATGTGGGGTGGTTGGGGTATTTATAGCCCCAACCACCAAAAATGGTCGTTGGAAGGCTGTTGTCGCATGGTGCACCGGACAGTCCGGTGCGCCACCGGACACTGTCCGGTGCGCCAGCCATGTCAGCAGACTGTTGGGGTTCGACCATTGGAGCTCTGACTTGTGGGGTCTCTGGGCTGTCCGGTGGTGCACCGGACAGGTCCTGTAGAGTGCCCGGTGCGCCAACTGCGCGTGCTCTGTCCTCTGCGCGCGCAGGCGCGCATTTAATGTGTTGCAGTCGACCGTTGCTCGCGAAGTATCCGTTGCTCTGCAGGCACACCGGACAGTCCGGTGTGCACCGAACACTGTCCGGTGACTCACCGGACAGTCCGGTGAATTATAGCGGAGCGCCCTCTGATTTTCCCGAAGGTAGGGAGTTCAGCTTCAAGTGCCCTGGTGCACCGGACACTGTTCGGTGGCACACCGGACAGTCCGGTGCGCCAGACCAGTGTGCCTTTTGGGATGTCTTTAGCTCTCTTTGTTTGAACTCTTTCTTGGTCTTTTTATTGGCTTATTGTGAACCTTTGGCACCTGTAAAACTTATAGACTAGAGCAAACTAGTTAGTGCAATTATTTGTGTTGGGCAATTCAACCACCAAAATTAATTAGGAAAAAGGTGTAAGCCTAATTTCCTTTCACTAATCCTGAGAGGCTGAGACGTGCGTCCCTGCCCCTAGCATCCCGACGTCGCCGCCCTAGCTACCCAGCCGACCAGCAGCATATCCACCGGATACCTGATACCTGACGGGTACCCGGTGGGCATAGGTACGGGTCCATTTTTTACCTGATTGATTTGGTAGGTATGGATATTTGTATAAGGGTTGGGTATGATATCGGATCGGGTATTATTATACCCGCTGCCATCCCTAATCACAAGTTTACAATGTACATGTATAACAAGTTCATAATTTCCAATATAATAAGTTCACAGTATAACAATTAATATAATGCCATATATGTGTATGCTTATCTGCTAATAGCACAAGCAATAGTTGATGCAAGTATATTAGGTCCTTGAAGCAGCCTTACAATTGTACGGCCGTATTAGGGCATGTACAATGAGTGTCTTTAGATGTATTTTGGAGTGTCGTGAAAAACTCAAGACACGTATTTTGACGAAGACACTTTGTCTTGACTCTATGCTCGAGACAAGTGACATGTTAATTGGTCAGTTTAATTTATTAAATATTCTGGTTGATGCAATGAATATATTAAGACATAGGTTTTAGACACACTTATTATATTGTATTTTAGCCATGTCTTATGCTTAAAAATACCGTGCGTGTCAGAGCTAGGCCACCGATTACTCGAGTCACATGCAAGTATGTTGTATGCATGCTCCCTTCCTTGCACCTCTTGAGCTTGCTTCCATCCAGCCCCAGGCGGGCAGGCCCAGCAGGCCGATAGCTGATCGGGCGAGCCGGGGCATGTAGCAGGCGCAAAGCAGTTGGGCGTGGGGTCAATAGGTAGGCAGCTACAACATAAGAGAAGACAGGGAGGCTGTCGGGTGTCCACCTAGGCGAGGACGCATTCGGACTTGTGAGTACTGGGCTGTGGTCGCGTGGGCTGCTGGGTTAAATAGGTGACTGAGCGAAATACTAAAGTTGGGCTGACTATTTCCGGTAACTTTCGAGATTTATGCCATGTTTGGTTTGTGGCCAAATGTGCCACACTTTGCCTAAGGTTAGTCGTTCGAATTGAATAACTAACCTTAGGCAGAAAAGTTAGGCAAAGTTTGGCAATTGAGGTAATAAACCAAACATACCTTTAATTTCTTAAAAATTTGATTAGATTCGGTAACCGAAGGACGGTAAAAGCACTAATCGATTTTGATACCGATTCGATTTTGATACCGATTCTGACAGAAAATTTCAATCATTGATTTTGTTTCCGAACACGTTACCGACGCATCCGATCGAAAAAATTCGAAAATAATTTCATAATTCTGAAAAAACCGAAATTGTTTTCATCCCTATGAGAAAGCAGTTCAAGTCAGGGTTAAGCTACCAATGACTGTCTAAATCAGTTGTCTCGGTCAGTGACCAATTAACGACATCCTCAGCTATCTACAGTTCACGGCGCCTCAAAACATGTTATCGGTCACCTCGACCACTCGCTCCTCATGAGTGTATTGTTCGAGTTTCCCTGTGAGATATGACAGCAATTCATTGTTGTCAACCACAACATCATCTTACTACATCATCCCTAGTAAAAAGAACCATCAAAGGCATCAAGCGACTTCCCAAAACACTAATAGAAAATTGTTTAACATTATGTTTTTAGATTGTTAGGAAATTAGACATTACATGCTAAATTTGTGATGACAAATATGTTCACGTGTGGTATTCTACTCACAATAGGAGTTAAACAAAAACAACATACTGACTAGAAAAGATATCAGGGTGTATCTATTGGAGGGGCCCATGCTCAAGACACTGACTGCTCTATTCACACTAGTCATTGTGTTTTTTCTAATATTGTGGTTGTATGTGGATGATTAATGTGGATGACATACTAATATTTGGGACTAGTATTGATGTGATAAATGATATGAAATCATTTTTATTTCAAAATTTTGATATGAAGGATTTGGGTGAGGCAGATGTTATATTAAACATAAAAATGATTAAGGGTGAGAATGGGATTATTCTGAAACAATCTCATTATGTGGGATTGTGGGGAACATTCTAAACCACTTTGGGTTTTCTGATTCTAAACATTCTCCAACACCTTTTGATCCTAATATAAAGCTTCGCGAGAACAGAGGACAAAGAATTAATCAGTTGAGATACTCCCCCAAATTATTGGTTCCCTCATGTACCTTGCTGGTGCAACCAGACCTGATATCTCGTTTGCTGTGAGCAAATTGAGCAGATTCACTTCTAATCTAGGAAGCGATCACTGGTGTGCACTAGATCATGTAATGAGATACTTGAGAGGTACTTCTGCGTATGGACTTCACTATACTGGGTACCCTGTTGTACTTGAAGGGTATAGTGATTCTAACTGGATCTCAAATGCAGCTGAGATCAAGGCCACAAGTGGATATATATTCACAATTGGTGGGGCTGCAATTTCTTGGAGGTCTGGTAAGCAGACTATCTTAAGAAGTCTACTAAGGATGCGGAACTTGTAGCACTTGAGTCAGCCACTACTGAGACAGAGTGGTTGAAAAGCTCTTGATAAACTTGCCAATGGTTGATAAACCGATACCAGCCATTCTGTTGCATTGTAATAATCAAAGCATGATCACAATTGTAGGCAATGCAAAGGAAAATGCAAAGTTCTCAAGACATGTGAAATGGTGAATCAAATCAGTAAGGCATTTGAGAAATACTAGAGAGATCGTCGTAGAGTATATTAATACTGCTCGAAACTTAGTGGACCCTTTTACAAAGGGATTAGCACGTGTTGTGATTGATGAAGCATCAAGGGAGATGGGATTGAAGCCCACGTGATGATATCATATAATGCTAACCCAATATATGTGATCGAAGATCCTGTGAATTAGTAATTCGAAAGAATAAACTATTTTGTATAACAAGAGAGTACATCATTTTACTCGTTTCTCGCTAGAAGATGCATACTCTCGGTACTGCAAGGGAGGTTGACTTTTGTCTTAACGTATTCTGAGGCCTGTAACAGGCAATGTCCTGTCCTACAGGATACACTTGTAAAAATACACATATGTGAGTTTGACTGTGAGGTCGCAGTCTATGAGATGTGAGTAATCTCAAATAAATTCACTAGAACACATGGGAGCATGACTATAACACTCCAATCAGAGGCGTGGCTTTAGGCGGCCTAGTATCAGTGATGCCTATAGGTGAAACCAACTTACACAAGACTAGTAATTTAAGACTTTGTCCATTGCAAAGTCGTGAGGAGGTGAATCCTATAATGCAAGGTATAGCTCAACCTGTATCGGGTCTGCACTATAAAGCTGGTATATGAAAGCGTAGGGATTTAGTCAATTGGAGACATTGGCTTTGGCGGGGATTGTTGGAATTAGGCCCACTAGTGTGTGGCCCAATTCAATAAGGAAGCCAATATGATGTGTAGAAATGGCATGTGGTTTAGTCCCATATTACACATCTAGGTAGGAGAGAACCAACTTATATGTGGGAGTGTTCTCTACTCTTCACATGAGACAAATAAAGGGCTATGGAGGCTGTAAAATATGCGCTCGCTCGCGTTTCACATTTTTTCACGTTATTTATAGCGTGACTTGTGACTTGCGACGATACGTGATCGCGTCGTGACGTGTTCTAAACAGAAGTTTAATTTTTTACTTTTGTTTATTTGGTTATGAAATATCACACCTAGACTGCCACGTCAACCAGGAGTAATGGGCATGCACGTTACGTGCGAGATCTCCGGACGGTTGCACATAGAGATATTCTAGAGGCGGTTCCTGGAATTTAGGAGATCGAATCAAGAAGGTTGCGACGACCCCTCTATAAAGGGCAGACGTGTCGGTGTTTTGGGTCCGACCGCACACCCGGGGTTGCCCCTCAAGGTGTTTTTAGGAGTAGGACGGTGTCGACAACTGTAGCAAAATGGTTCGTGCCGATTGCACGAGGAACAGTGGACAAGGTTTACAGGTTCGGGCCGCTTAGAGATGCGTAACACCCTACGTCCTGGTGAGTATGCTTGGTGAATGTGGTTACAAGAGAGCTCTCTGGATTGAGAATGCAGAGAGTTGATGTGGGTGGCTAAGTAATAGGGTCGATCGTTCTGAAGGGGTGCCCCTAGGCCTTATATACTCGACCGTGGGGCAATACATGTGGATATGATAACAACGAGTAGCTAAAAGATAGTGAACTGCTTGAGTTTATCTCCATGTAACTCTGCCGACTTATCCTCGCATGGCTCCGTTGCATGGGGGCTTCAGCACGGGAAAGTCGGATCTCTGTTGCGGTCACTCGCTCGACGTTGTGAGTCGTCCGGGTTTGCACCAATCCGGCCTCATGTCGATCTGCTCTGTTGGTTATCTCTCCCCAGGCCCACGAAAGAATGACCTTACGATTTATTGGGCCCTTGGGCCTTTCGTGAGGTCTTTTACTCTTTTAGTGGACCGGGGGATATCTATCCCCCACAAGCCCCCGATCTTTGGGTTAATTTAGAGGTAATCAGCCCAAAGATCCCAGGTCCAGCTTGCAGGTGATTTGAAGAAAATGACTTCCTGTTGTCTTCTCCTGCTTTGATCACTCGTTGACCGAAGCTTAGTTTCGTGCTTGTGCCTTAGAGGTCGGCATTTCAATTTGTAGGATTCTGAACTTCATTGGGTGCACCGAAGGTGCACCCAATGGGTGTAGCCCCCGAGCTTCGAGTATATTTTTAGAAAATAATCTGCTCGAAGGTCTTCCCCAGAAATTATTTCCATTTGTGCTCCTGCGTTTTGGTTGAGGGTTGGCCTTTTAATCTTGTCCCACGCCTTAGAAGTCGGCACTATCTTGGCTTGGAATGATAATCCATGGGGTGCACCGGAGGTGCACCCAATGGGTGTAGCCCCCGACCTTCAAATGGATTTTTGAGGATAATCCATTCGAAGGTCTTCCTTTTGTGTCTCTTTGCTGAAAATTATCCTTTCTGTTTGTAGAAATTGGCATGAAGCTATTCGCATTATGCTTTGGAGGTCAGCATTATGTCATCAATATTTTGCTTCAGATGTCAGCATATATTTTGTCTTTAGCAGCCGAGTTCGCAATCCATCCATATCTTGCTAGGTAGTGCAATTTATTTGCTCTGCGACTGATTGGACGTTTGATGGACGTTCTCTGTCTAGTCTTCACGTCGCTTCTGTCGGCCATATTTTGTACTTCACTGGCTATATTTGGCTTTCCTCTGATCCTTACTGATATCTCATTTTTGTCTTGAGGTATTCACTGCGTGCCCTGCACAGATGTGACCGTTTTGAAAAATATACTGATAATTCCTGGGCGTCCCCCCAATGGGTGTGGGCAAGGGACGGCTTGGTACGCTGAGTGTTTTAGCCGGCTGCTTCTGAGTAGTAATGTGACGTGACGGCGAGTGTAATCATATCCTCCACGCTGTTGACTGGAGTCCCAATGGGTGTTGTGTTGCGTGAAACGGCGTCAGCTGCCTGACGTGTCTTCAGACGGGTTGAAGTGCTTATTGAATGCTTTGCGACTGTTCAGTGACCGCGGTTGGAGGTGAGCGGTTGCTTTCTCCTTCTATAAATAACGTCGTTGTCTCTCTGGCCTTTTCACATCTCTCGCTGTTCTCTGTTGCTTCCCTTTCTTCTCTTCCTTGTGCTTCCACCATGGGCAAGAACAACAAGCGCAAGCGTGAACCAACTCCTCCATCGGAGGAGTTTGGTGACTCGGAGTACTCAGAGGAGGAGTTCTCCTCTGAGTCCGAGGGGTCTCCGGCTCCCGTCCCCCTACGTGAGTCGTCTGACGACTCAGACGACTCCCAGGGGCTCGCGGCGGAGGTCTGGACGTACATCCGGGCCGTCGAGCGCTCCGGGCTCGAGGGCTCGGATGAGTCGGAGTACTCCTCGGATGAGGAGGACTCGGACGGCGGCGGCGAGGACGAGGACGACGACGACGACGACGACGACGATGGCGACGGTGCCGGTGACGGCAGCGGCAGGGGCAGCGGCGGCGGCAGCAAGGACGGTGACGGCGGTGGCAGCAGGGGCAGCAACCGGGGCGGCAGCAGCAGGGGCAGCACCAGGGGCGGCAGCGGCGGCGGCAGCAACAGGGCCAGTGGCTAGATGCCACTGGTTTTTTAGATATTAGTATAGTATAGTTAGAATAATGTAGTTGTAATGTAGAGTAGTATAGCGTAGTGTAGTAGTAGTAGCAGTAATGTAATGTAGTAGTAGTAGGGAAGTATCAACTCGTAAAGAGTTGATTTGTAAGTCTGTTATCTTCCCTTCTAATGAAAGAATGACGTTAGCTTCTCCTTTATGACTTGTCTTGCTCGTTTGTGAAGCTGATTCCTTTGAGACAGTAAATGAATAACTCGGGCATCAAACTGATGCTTTTAGGAATAGCCGCCGAGTAACTTCGTAGATGGTGCCGGCGCTTTTAGAGTAACTGCTGAGTGATTGAACACAGTATCGGAGTTTTAGAGATAACTGCCGAGCGACTGAATACAATATCAGCTTTTTAGAGGCAACGCCGAGTGACTAGAGGGCGATGTCGGCGTTTTAGAGGCAACGCCGAGCAACTGATCACTATGTTAGCGTTTTAGAGGCAACGCCGAGTGACTGGAGGGCGACGTCGGCGTTTTAGAGGCAACGCCGAGCAACTGATCACTATATCAGCGTTTTAGAGGCAACGCCGAGTGACTGGAGGGCGACGTCGGCGTTTTTAGAGGCAACGTCGAGCAACTGAACACGAAATCCGCGTTTTGGAGGCAGCGCCGACTAACTGAAGGGCGACGTCGGCATTTTAGAGGTAATGCCGAGCGACTGAACACGAAATCGGCGTTTTGGAGGCAACGCCGAGTGATAGCAGGTCGCGCGAGCCACTTTGAGGATGATGGCCGAGTGATGAGGTGGCGCACCGGTGTTCTGGAGATAACTGTCGGGTTTCCACGTGGCACGCTGGGGTTTTGGAAATAACCGCCGGGTGATGACTGGGCACTTTTTGAAACGGTATCTGGCTCGAGAATATCCCATAAGTGCTGCGCTTTTAGCCGCCTTTGCTTTCCGTGCCCTAGTTCTTGCTTTCTCGCTTCTGAATCCTCTCTGCTACTCGCCTCTCATTCCGCTCGCTGATAGAATCGAGATAGCGCCCAAGAGGAAGACCTCAAGTTCATCCGCTGTGGTGATTCCTCCAATCGACCCCAACAGCCAGTTGCCTTTCGCAGGTAACCACGTGTCTATCATTTCTGAGCCTGAACTTCTCCACCTCGTATCCATCTGGGTTCTTCCTCTGCGGGAACTCTGTTCTTGGCGGATTTGCCATGGGTTTACTGTTCCGACCGAGGATACCCATGAGTCCGTTGTTTACGCCCCTTTCCTTCTCCGCGGCCTTGGCCTTCCCATTTCTCCCTTTTTCCGCGGCCTCCTTGATTTCTACCATATTAACTTGACCTATTTGAACCCCAATTCAATTCCGCAAATCTCCATTTTCGTTCATTTATGCGAGGCCTTTCTTGGCGTGCTGCCGCATTTCGGTCTGTGGAAATACTTGTATCATTGTCGCCCTGGTATGGCCGGGGGACAACATCAGTTGGTTGGGGGTGCCAGCTTGGAGATGCGCCGCGGGAGGAAAACTGAATATCTCGAGATCCCTCTCAAGGACAGTATTAAGGGATGGCACCTGTAGTGGTTCATAGTTGAGAATTATGGGAATTCTCTTCCCTCCCGGTCAGGAAGACAGCCGGACGTTCGCACCCCAAGCTGGACCGAGTCTCCCACAGATCAGGAGGTAGCTGAGGCAGGTGTGTTGCTAGCTGAAGTTGGACTGCTGAAAGAGAGGGGTCTGACTGCTGAAGCCGTGGTTACTGATTTTGTTTTCAAGAATATTCAGCCATTGAAAGACAGGGCCTATCCAGCTTATCTGTATCGAGGGCTAGCCGACTCAACTCGGGTTACTAACAGAAGAATTCCCTCTGCAGACTTGGTGAGTCGACTAGAGATGATCCTTAGGGGCAAAGTGTCAAATGATGGTGCTCCAGTGGCATACTCGGCCTGGAACCTGCCTCCTCCCAAAGCCTTCACCCTTTTTGTGTCGAATCCACCTATTACTGATGGCAGTTTGGGCCTTAGAGTGCGACCCTCTGCTGATGAAGTTAGTGCTTTGGTTGCCTCGCTTGGGGAGATTCCTGATGACGAACGGCAGGTCCATTTTGAGGTGCCCCTGAACCCTAGTGATGCGGAGATAAGTGCTATGCTTGATTTGCTGGCTGAGGATTCTTCCGACGCTGCTCCTGCTGGGGCGTTGGTAGTGGCGCCCCTCCCAGAGGCTGATACAACTTTGGATATTCAGAAGCCTGTCAGTACTCGCCCGAGGCGCCCTTGCCGAGCCAATCAGCCTGATCCTTCTGCTGATGAGCAGAAGAAGAAAAGACGATGCCTCCGGCGAGTATCCAGTTTTGATCAGGACGCTGGTACCTCGGCTCCTGCTACTGAAGAAGTGCCTGCGACTGGATTTACTGATGCTGGCCCCAATGGGTGTACCCAATCCGCTGCTGATCCCAATGTGGGTGCTCCATCTGTTGCTGATCCCAATGGGGGTGCTGCTTGTGTTGCCAATGTGGATGACGAGGAGGAAGAAAATGAGATTCCTTTGACTCGGAAAAACAGTCGGCAGTTCATCGCCAGTGGTGAAAGTAGTGGAATTCCCTCTCCTGCTTTGTCTGCCCTCATTGGTCTGCAAGAACTATCCTTAGCCAACTTTGATCAGACTCTTGAGGATATGGTCCCAGAGGACTTGTTATCGAAGCCAGTGGATGATGGTGCAATGAAGGTTTGCGCTGATGTGCCTGATGCTGGGTTGAGGTCATTCTGTGCCTCGTCGACCTTAGAGCGCGATCTCGAGGGTCGGGAGACTGGCTTGGATCATCTTGGTCCTATGGAAGTAGCTGAGGACCCGTCAACCTTAGAGGTGGTTACTGCAGAGAACTTGGACCTCAAGAATGGTGCTGACACGTGCCCAGCCCCCGAGGGTGCTGCCGGGGATGACTTGGCTCGGGTGAAGAGTGTAAGCCACTGCCCAGCCCCCGAGGGTGCTGCCGGGGATGATCCGGCTCAAGTGGGCAGTGCAAACTATGACCCAGCCCCCGAGGGTGCCCGAGCAGGGTCTCCCTCCTGTACTTCCATGGACGTTCATGCGGGATCTCCTCCACACTCTGGTTGTATGGTGGTAGCCCAAACCTTGGACCAGGGAGTCGCTTTAGAGGGCAGCTTCCCCGCTGATCGAGTGTTTGGCTCTGTTGAAGGCACCGAGCTGATTCCTACTGGTTCTTTGCAAGCTGCTTCGGGTGGTGGCCTTATGCCTGATTATCAACTGATCTCTCCTGATTTGGGGATCTCTTCGTTCTTTTCCAACCTCCAGGTACAGTGATGTATTTAGCTTGATTTTCACATTATATGAACTGTTGTCATTACACTCATCTGCTTTCCTCATCAGGCTTTGGTGGATGGGATGGCTAGCCAGCTGAGGCTACAGGGTGCTTCCGTCCCAGAAGTAGCTTCGTCTCTTGCATGTTGGAATCCAGTGTCACTTCAACATCGCGTCTCTGAATTGGAGGCAACCAACGCTGGTTAGTGCCTTTTTGCTTCTCTTTGCCTTCATTGTGGACTGCTTTACCTTCTGACCCCGTTTTGTTTGATTATCCTTTGCTAGGAATGACTCGGCAGATTTCAACTCTTGAGGAAAAACATTCCCAAGATCAGGCTGAATTGGTCCAGCGGTGTGCTGACTTCGAGGAGAGGTACTCTCAGAGCCAAACTGAGCTGGGTCAAGTCTCTGCTGCCTTGGATGACGTCAATGCACTGAGTTCTTCTCTTCATGCTCAGCTCGATTCTGAAAAGGTAATTTACAAAACTGTGCTTTGCCTTGCTGTGTTCCTATTACTTGTTTGGTTTTTGAAGGAGTTGATTTTTGCTCGCAGGAAGAAAAGCGTATCCTCGCTGCCTCTCGTGACAGTCTTGACAGATTGTATCGTGATTCTAGCAACTCGCTGACCATCTTGGAGAGGAGTCACCGCTTTACAATGGAGGAATTGGACAATCAACGCTGCAAGCTGCAAGAATCCGCGGACGAAGTGACCCGCCTCAAGCAGTTGATATCAGCAAAGGATGCTACCATCAAAGAACTCTGAGCTTCCAAAAAATCCATTGTCCAGGAGTTAGAAACTGCTCGACTGGCTGCTAAAGTTGCCGAAGAAATTTCTGTTACTCTCAGAGCCCAGCGCGACAGAGCCATGGACAAGGCTATTCGGGTGGGACGAATCTTGATGAGGAGACCCGGCGTGGTTGTTCCTGAAGACATAAGGGCTGATGTGAATGCTGCCCCTGATTCCTCGAGTCGCCCTTCTTCGTCGGTCGCTCCTGAGAAAGACATTGCGAAATAGAGAAACATTTTGCGTGCTTTGAGCGTGCGGTTAGCATGATCGAGTATTTGTTAGAGGACATCAGTTCAGCATTCGAATGATATAATTACTCTCTTATTGTTTCAGAATTCATCAGTTCGTAAATTTGCAGTAGTGAAATAACGCGCGATGATTATGAAATTTGTTTGCGGGATATAGAAGTCATCCCTGTATGAGTAATCATAATTACGTCAGATCGCCTTAAGTCCATGCTGACTTAAGTTGATTATTTTTGTTAATAGGGCGTAGTGGTCACCCTGAACTGCATAGGCATGAGCATGTTGCACCGGCTTAAGTCGCCAGTGACTTTAGCTGATTGCTCCATTAGTAGGGCATAGTGATCACCCCGAGTTAAGTAAGCGTGAGCATGTTGCACCGCCTTAAGTCGTTGCCGACTTAAGTCGATTGCTCCGATAGTAGGGCATAGTGATCACCCCGAGTTAAGTAAGCGTGAGCATGTTGCACCGCCTTAAGTCGTTGCCGACTTAAGTCGATTGCTCCGTTAGTGGGGCATAGTGGTCACCTCGAGTTAAGTAAGCGTGAGCATGTTGCACCGCCTTAAGTCGTTGCCGACTTAAGTCGATTGCTCCGTTAGTAGGGCATAGTGGTCACCCCGAGTTAAGTAAGCGTGAGCATGTTGCACCGCCTTAAGTCGTTGCCGACTTAAGTCGATTTCTCCGTTAGTAGGGCATAGTGGTCACCCCGAGTTAAGTAAGCGTGAGCATGTTGCACCGCCTTAAGTCGTTGCCGACTTAAGTCGATTGCTCTGTTAGTAGGGCATAGTGGTCACCCCGAGTTAAGTAAGCGTGAGCATGTTGCACCGCCTTAAGTCGTTGCCGACTTAAGTCGATTGCTCCGTTAGTAGGGCATAGTGGTCACCCCGAGTTAAGTAAGAATGCAAGTCAATCGTAAACAAACTGAGTATCTTTGAAACCTATTTTTTATTGATGACATATTTCCACTTTACAGAATACATCGTCGTCCCGGCAGTTTTTGAAATACAGCTTAGGGATAAAACTTTCTGAGGTGTTCTATGTTCCAGGAGTTCCCGACTTCTATGTCATCCATCTGAGTGAGACGATACGATCCGGGCCGAGTGACTTCTGCTACCATGAAGGGTCCTTCCCAAAAGGGTGATAACTTGTGCCGTCCCTCCCCCGTTAGAATTCGGCGGAGGACGAGATCTCCTATTGAGAAGGATCGTTGTCGCACAGCCTTGTCGTGATAGCGCCTTAGAGTCTGCTGGTACCGTGCTGATTGGATTACCGCATTTAGTTGTTCTTCTTCAAGTACATCAATGTCCTCCAGCCTGGTGGCCTCAGCTTCTGCTATGCTTTCGAAGATCAACCTTGGCGCCCCGAACTTGAGATCGGCGGGTAGCACTGCCTCCGACCCATAGACCATGAAGAAAGGAGTGTTTCCATGCAGGGCTCGGCTAGGTTGGGTTCTTAGGCTCCAAACGACATAAGGCAATTCCCTTATCCACTTTCCTGCGAATTTTTCATTCTTATCGAAGACCTTTTTCCTGAGTGCCTCCAATATCATCCCGTTGGCTCGCTCAACCTGCCCGTTGGCTCTTGGATGTGCTACAGATGCATACCTGATCTGAATGCTCTTTTGCTCGCAGAAGTCAAAGAATTCTGAACTTGTGAAGTTGGATCCTAAGTCAGTTATGATGCTGTTTGGTATCCCGAATCTGAATATTATGTCCTGTATGAATTCCACGGCTTTAGCAGAGGTTAAAGAAGCAATGGGCTTGAACTCTATCCATTTAGTGAATTTGTTGATCGCTACCAATACATGAGTGTATCCCCCCTGAGCTTTCTTGAAAGGTCCGATCATATCCAGTCCCCAGCATGCGAAAGGCCAAGTTACTGGTATGGTCTGCAGTTGCTGTGCTGGCAGGTGTTGTTGCTTTGACAAGTATTGGCAAGCTTCGCACCTCTGAACTAACTCGGCTGCATCGTTCTTTGCTGTTGGCCAATAGAATCCTGACCTGAAGACCTTCCCGACTAGTGTTCTGGAGGCTGCATGTATTCCACATTGCCCAGCATGGACCTCCTCCAGAAGTTGCTTCCCAGTGGACGGGAGGATGCACTTCATGAGGACGCCTGACGCACCCCTTCTATACAATGTCTCCCCAATGAGTGTGTAGTGAGCCGACTGTCTGGCAATGCGCTCGGCCGAGTTCTTGTCATCTGGTTCTTCTTCATTCTTTATATACTTGATGATTGGCCTTCTCACTCTTCTGTTTGATCCATTGAGATACTCGGCTGCAGTATTTCTTGCACAAAGACTCCGGGTGGGACCTGAGTTCGACTGGATCCTAGCTTGGACAGTACATCGGCTGCTGTGTTCCGATCTCTTTCTACGTGATGAAATTCCAGACCCTCAAATTTATCTTCCAGCTTTCGGACGGCAGCACAGTATTTTCCCATTGAATCGCTCGAACAATCCCACTCCTTGTTAATCTGGCTGATGACTACCAGAGAGTCTCCGTATACCATCAATCTCTTGATGCCCAACGAGATGGCGATGTTCAATCCATGGATCAGAGCTTCATACTCGGCTGCATTGTTGGAGGCCGGAAATAGCAGCTGGAGGGCATATTTGAGGTGCTCGCCTCCAGGTGCGGTGAAGAGAATTCCTGCTCCTGCTCCCTGCAACTTCAGCGAGCCATCAAAATACATTCGCCACACTTCTGCAGTCTCTGGGTTATCTGGTACTTGCTGTTCAGTCCACTCTGATACGAAATCAACCAGTGCTTGAGTTTTGATGGCAGTGCGAGGTCGGAACTCGATGTCATGAGATCCCAATTCACAAGCCCATTTGGCTATCCGGCCAATGGCCTCCTTGTTGTGAAGAATATCCCCTATTGGAAAACCGGTGACTACTATGACTTTGTGGTCACCAAAGTAGTGACGTAGCTTGCGGGCAGTTAGAAGTACTGCGTATAATAGCTTCTGAACTTGAGGATACTTTTTCTTTGAGGGGCCTAGAACTTCACTGATGAAGTAAACAGGATGTTGCACTGGGTAGGCGTGTCCTTCTTCTACTCGCTCGACTACCAACGCGGTGCTTACCACGTGAGTCGTGCAAGAGATATACAGTAGCAGATCTTCAGCTGGTTGAGCTGACGTAGCTCGTCGGGGTGGCTTCAGTACCGGTGGTGTTGTCAAGAATTTCTTCAGTGCATCTAGAGCTTCCTGTGCTTCTGAAGTCCACTGAAACTTATCCACCTTCTTGAGTAGCTTGTAAAACGGCAAACCTTTTTCCCCCAGCCTGGATATAAATCTGCTCAGAGCTGCCATACATCCAGTAAGTCGCTGAACCTTCTTTTGTGATCGAGGTGCTTCCATCTTCATGATAGCTTCAATCTTATCCGGATTAGCCTCAATTCCTTGGTGGCTGACGATAAACCCGAGTAACTTTCCCGCCGGTACCCCGAAAACACATTTTTCAGGATTAAGCTTCCATCTATACCGTCTCAGACTGTTGAAAACCAGCTGTAAGTCTTCGATGAAGTTTTCCGAATTCTCCATTTTGATTACCACATCATCTACGTAGGCCTCCACACGCTTGCCCCAGTGATCGGCTAAGCACGTTTGGATGGCTCTCTGATAAGTCGCTCCAGCGTTTTTGAGGCCAAACGGCATGGAGGTATAACAGAAAGCACCAAACGGAGTGATGAACACTGTTTTTTCCTCGTCTTCCTTCGCCAAACTAATCTGGTGGTATCCGGAATAGTAATCCAAGAAAGACAGCACAAAACATCCAGCGGTGGAGTCCACCACCTGATCTATCCTCGGGAGCCCGAAGAGATCCTTCGGACAGTGTTTGTTGAGATCGGTATAGTCGACGCACATGCGCCAATCCACTTTATTCTTTTTGAGTACAAGAACAGGGTTGGCTAACCACTCGGGGTGTAACACTTCTTTAATAAATCCAGCCGCGACCAAGCGAGCTAACTCGGCGCGAATGGCCTCTCTCTTGTCGGGCGTGAAACGACGTAGCTTTTGCCGAATCGGCCTTGCCTGGGGATAGACCTTCAGTTTGTGCTCGACCAGTTCTCTTGGGACTCCCGGCATATCCGCAGGTTGCCATGCGAATACATCTCGGTTATCTTGCAGAAACTGGACGAGCGTGCTTTCCTATTTGTCGTCCAAGCTGGAGCTGATGATGGCAGTCTTGCGTTCATCAGCGAACCCCAGGTTGATCCTCTTGGTTTCTTCAGTCGGCCGCATAGAAGTCGCGGCCTGAGCTTCGTTTGCCGGTACTGCAAGGTCCTCTTCAGGCTTAGAGTTCGCCAGTGTCGAAGAAACCGCCGACGGCTTGGTGGTGAGGGCTGCTTGTATGGCCACTCGGAAACACTCTGCGGCGCCTTGGAAGTCGGCGCGCACAGTTATGATTCCTTGCGGCCCTGGCATCTTCAGTATCATATACGTGTAATGAGGGATGGCCATGAATTTGGCCAGTCCCGGCCTCCCGATGATGGCGTTGTACCCGCAGTCGAAGTTCGCCACTTCGAACCTCAGGAACTCGGTTCTGTAGTTCTCCGGAGTTCCAAAGGTGACTGGCATGTAGATGTGGCCCAGCGGGTATTCCCCTTCCGTCGGCACGATGCCGAAGAAAGGAGTGTCCGACTCGTGGAGCTCTTTGAGGTGAACTCCCAAGCCTTGGAGTGTCCGGGGGAAGGTGACGTTGATGCTGCTCCCCCCGTCCACTAGCACCTTCTTTACCCGGCTCTCTCGGATCACCGGATCGACGAGGAGCGGGTATTTGCCCGGATGGTCGAAGTTGAGCCATTGATCCTCCCGAGTGAAAGTGATCGGGTGTTCCGACCACCGGTATGGGGCGGGAGGACCGGTGGTCGCCACCAGTATCTGGCAGTCGTTGAGCTTTTGTTGTCTTTTGTTCTCCTGCGACCCATGTCCACCGAAAATGACGTTGACCTCCCTGTCGACGCGTGGGAAAGCTCCTCCTCCTCCCTCCTCCTGCTGATGGGGTTGTCGTGGTTCATCTGGTCCTCCCCTTGGCGGAGGAGGAGGTAAAGGTTGGAAGGGTCGGCAGTGTCCGACGGAATGCTTGAAGTCCCGGCAGTTACGAAGAGTGTGGCGCATGTCCTTGTGGTACGGGCACTGGGCGTCGAGGATGTCATCCAGCGTGCGTTCGCCTCCGCGAGGTCCTCCTCGGGCGCGAGAGGCAGGTGGTCCGGCGGCGTGTACTTCTTCGCGAGGCCTCTTCTCCCATCGTTTGTCGGGTTGTTGGTTCGCGTCGCGTCGTGGTGCTGCCGGTGCGGGCTTTGCTCCTCCGATGAGGTCCTGGGCCCGCTCGTCGGCGGTGATGTAGAGGTCGGCTTCCCGGAACAGCTCCTCGGAGGTAGTCGATGCCTTCTGTAGTATGGCTCGGACGAAAGCCGAGTCATTGGATCCTCTGTAGAAGTCCTCGATCACGGCCGCCTCCGTGACCTCGGGGATACGATTTCTCATGGTCTGGAACCTTTTGAGGTACGACCGGAGAGTCTCGTCCCCCCGGCGCTTGATGGATTTGAGGTCCCACGGTTGCGCCGGCTTGTCGGAGAGGGACTGGAAGTTGGTGGTGAAGCGTCAACTGAAGTCACCCCAGTCGTCAATGCAGTGTCGGGGTAGATGTCGCAGCCATTGCAGCGCGTCTTGCCTAAGGACAATGGGTAAGTACGCGGTCATCACGTCTTCGGACGCCCCGGCAGCTCGAGCAGCGGTGGTGTAGACGGCTAGACAACCCCCTGGATCCTGCTTAGGTTCATATTTGTCGACATTGGATACCTTGAAGTTGGGAGGCCATTGGATGGCCCTAAGGCGCTGAGTAAGAGCAGACACTCCGCACGTGTCCTCCTGTCGTCGGGGATGATGTCTGTCCCGAGGAGGGGAGTAGTGGTTGTGGTTCCTCGACCGTCCCCGGGTGGTACCGCCAGTTGAGGCCGTTGCTGACTCAGTTCTGGTGGCCTGACTCTGAGCCGGGATGCCATGATCCCTGTCGTACTCCTCCCAGCGGCGGATCTCGTTCTCATGCCGCCGTTCGCGCAAAGCATTGATGGAGCTTCGCGCGTCTCGGCGACTATTGATGGCGTGTCGTAGATCGTTCGGCGGGTGAGCAAGCGGTAGAAGATGGTTGGCCGCCTGGGTGAACAGTCGTCGGTAGCCCTCAGCGTCGGGAGTTCGAGGGAGTCCATCAGCTATCCGAGCTAGTACCCCTCCGACTTCGCTCGGTGTGTTCATAGCTCGGGCAAAGTCGGGATTCAGGTTGCACCCGAAGAATGGATTCTCCCGGCGTTGCCTTGCATCTTGCTTGGCTTGTTCCTGAGCCCGTCGGCGATCACGTCGTCGGGAGTTCCTTCGTTCTCTGAAGACGCGTTCTTCCGGAGTTTCTCCTATCTCCGAGACCTCGTCTCGCGAGACAGGCTGCTCCGGATCCCGTTATCCGGCCGCGTGATGTCGTCGAATGTTCCTGCGCCGATTCCTCCGTCGGCGGGATTCTCGTTGAGGCGGTTCTTCTCCGGGTGCGGTCGGCTCATCGTCGGAGATGGTTGGCGACTCCACTCTCCCGATGAAGAGGACGTCGGGGTAGAATGGTGCTGCTGTCGTGGCGACCTTCTTTCCGTTCTCCTTTGAGGGCGGAGGAACGGAAAGAACAACTTGCTTCTCCCTGGTCTCCTTCTTCCTCGCGATCTGTGTCCATTCTTTTGTCGGAGAAGTAGACAGTGGAGTTCTCCGGGTCAGCGGGCCCTCGGCCCCCGACTTTCCGGAGACGATCTTTTTCCGGAGAGCTGGAGGTTGCGCTTCTCCGGCATTTTCGGAGTTCGTTGGAGGAGACTTCTTTTTCGGCGGATCCGCAATGCGGTGTAGAGTTCCCTCTTTATCCGCTACGGATGAGATTGTTCCGAAGCAGAATATGGATCCGGGACGCAGGGTGATCTTGCTGTAGAAGGTGACGGCCATTGAGCTAGCTTGGATCGTCGACACACCCCCTACCTGGCGCGCCAGCTGTCGGTGTTTTGGGTCCGACCGCACACCCGGGGTTGCCCCTCAAGGTGTTTTTAGGAGTAGGACGGTGTCGACAACTGTAGCAAAATGGTTCGTGCCGATTGCACGAGGAACAGTGGACAAGGTTTACAGGTTCGGGCCGCTTAGAGATGCATAACACCCTACGTCCTGGTGAGTATGCTTGGTGAATGTGGTTACAAGAGAGCTCTCTGGATTGAGAATGCAGAGAGTTGATGTGGGTGGCTAAGTAATAGGGTCGATCGTTCTGAAGGGGTGCCCCCTAGGCCTTATATACTCGACCGTGGGGCAATACATGTGGATATGATAACAACGAGTAGCTAAAAGATAGTGAACTGCTTGAGTTTATCTCCATGTAACCCTGTCGACTTATCCTCGCATGGCTCCGTTGCATGGGGGCTTCAGCACGGGAAAGTCGGATCTCTGTTGCGGTCACTCGCTCGACGTTGTGAGTCGTCCGGGTTTGCACCAATCCGGCCTCATGTCGATCTGCTCTGCTGGTTGTCTCTCCCCAGGCCCACGAAAGAATGACCTTACGATTTATTGGGCCCTTGGGCCTTTCGTGAGGTCTTTTACTCTTTTAGTGGACCCGGGGGATATCTATCCCCCACAAGACGTCCTTCAGTTGGAGGATATACGCGAATAGCAACCGACTCGTCCTCTTCTTCTCAATTCTATGCATCGCCGCTTCTCTGCCCTATCGTCCCTTCGTCTGCCATGCATCAGATCAAGGGAGAGCGGTGTGTCCGAACCACCGTCGGCATTTTGACAACATGCACAGGTGCCAGCAAATCAGGTTTATAGGAAGTGCTTCGCGCACGTGCGCTTGGATTCCTCTCCAACACTCGTGGAAATCGCTGTGAGTAAATCTGCATTTTCAGTTTATTGCGATAACGGTCTTATGGTTAGATCCGTTGTCGATTTTTCTTTTATGCGTTAATCATGTTGAGTTAGTTCAGATTTTCTGTTCTATTGTCATGGATAATATCTGCTAGTAGATCTGGGTTTTTCGTTTTATACTGCATTATCAAATTAATCTTAGGCCATGTGAATTTTCCAACACTTCGTCCACCATAACTTGTCAATATTTTCATGGGTTGTCATTCTACCTTAATTTTTGGTTGCGCTCTGCCACTGATCAGCACTCGTGTATATAGATGAAACAAACTTACCGCTGATTGATTATTGGATAATGAATCTGTCATCTCCATTTCGTGGGCTCTATATATAATAGCCAAATGTCACAACGACATTGGTTATGTATCTCGAGAGCGTTGCATGGGAGCCAAACTCCCAACTGAGACGTACGCGTTGTTGCGGTTTGCTGTATTTTATTGTTGTTTACTGTATTTTATTGTTGTTTCGTTAAAAGTACGTTATTACGTTGGCTTTTGGATCGAAATATATCGGATGCTATTGTTCGTTCGTTCGTTCGTTATTGTTGTTTCGTCCGTACATTCTCTCCAGAATCTTTGACAACCGACACGTCCGTACCGTACGTGCTAACGACGCCATTTCGCATGAATGCATGCATGCAACGGTTGACTTTTGATTTCGTCTCCAGCCTTATCTTCCAGAGCTAGTTCTCGAGCAGCTGTTGCCGAGCTTAACATTTTCTAATTAAGGATCCATTTGTCAACTGAGATCATCGGTAGCAGAAGGACAAACTGTAGGCCAGATTTAATCCCATCCATAGAGAAATAAACAACGTTTGATTAATTTAGTTAGGTCAAATCCTGAAAGGGTTTACGCCTCCTCTGTTACGAACAGCGGCGTTCAATTCACAGGCAATTCGATAGATTGGAGTCACTAATTCGTTTTGTTCTTTTCTTTTCGTCCATGTAACGGAATGCAGAACATACTCGCTAAAACGCTTGGGTTTGTTTGCTTGTTATAAGTGGATTAAGGGGGGTTGTGGAGGAAATATCCCCTTCAATACTCTTCTAACCAAACAAGCACTTCTCTGTGTAGAGGAAACTCGGATACTTCGAGAAAATTTTGTCGTTTACAGTTTGAACCAAACTAAATCTGTAGAGTTTTGGAGGGATCAACTCGTCTAAGGCCACCTTCAACCACACCCCAAACCTTCCCACCCCACCCCACGTAGAGTGCCATTTGGGGAGAGCAGGCCCTCCAACAGCTCCACCAACCACCGCATATAGCCCTGTTCGGTTAGGGGTAGATTGAGGGGGATTGGAGGGGATTCAATCCTCTTCTATACAAATTTATATAGAAGGGGATTGAATCCCCTCCAATCCCCCTTAGGCCTTGTTCGTTTCCGTCGGATTACACCCGGAATCGTTCAGCTAATCAAAGTTTATATAAATTAGAGAAGCAATTCGGTCAGGAATCGTTCCGACCCACCAATCCGGCAGAAACGAACAAGGCCTTAAACCTCTTCAAACCGAACAAGCCCTATGTGGGAAGATAAAAAAAAAACTCCCCCACATATAGGGTGAGTTCTAATTACCTTAATCACTCAATTTCTTTGTAATATTAATATTTTAAGTACGGTAACCTAAAAATAATATGCATTGTGATAGTATAAATAATGTATGATTTTTCCAGACTTCAAAAATTGATGAGAAAATATCAAATTACTGAATTATAGTATATAAAGGGAGCTGGATATGGTAAATGTTTGAATACTTTCTGGATGTGAGGGAGTACGTTTGGAGGTGATATAGTAAAATACGACAGAAAGTACATATAAAGATAGAAACGTGGGCGAATGGTTGGAGATGGTCAACGTGTGTTGTGCTGGGCCATCTGCATTGCACTGCGTCCACAGAGATGAAGATGGACACCAACGTGGTGCATGATAGAAAGAAAGACAAGGAGTCAAGTGGAAGAAATGCGGACTCATTTCGTCAAACAAAAAAAACAATTGTGGACTAAGAAATTAAAACGAGTGAGATGTAAGGTTACTCCTATAATTATGTACATACACACAAATTTAGTATAACAAGAATGTGTATTGAAAGAAAATAAATTGACATACGCGAGATTTATGAAATCGTGATAAATGACCTCATTTCTTAGAGCAGTTACCTTTGTCTAAATTTCTATTTCGTTGCGTAAATGTGTGTCGTAAATATCTTATACATATGGCGTAAATGTTAGGAACCGAATACACACTGAATTAAGTAACGAGATAATGCATAAAATCAATAAATCGTTTGCGTAAAATGTGAATAGAAATATCATAACCAGATAATAGATGAAGTGGAGCCATTAACTGAAATATATGTCGTAAAAATCTATTGAGCTTGACATAAATATGTATACAAAATATCATAAAAATAGGCCCATCGCACGCGTCTAGGAGAGCCACCGACACCATGCGCGCCTCTAGGATCCACCGTCACTCGCTGATGTTGTCGAACCCGAAGCGGAGTAGCACGTCCTGCAGGTCCACCGTCGTCGCCGCCGCTGCTCGCACCTCGGGCAGTCGTCGCCGCCACCGTCGATCGTACCACAGGAGGTCGGTCGCCGCCACCATCGTGGCGCTCGTGTCTCGAGCGATGCTCACCGACGCCGCCTGCCGCTCACCGATGTTGCATGCCACTCATCGACGTCGACCGCCGATGTCGCAGCTCTGGCTGCCCCTCACGTCTCACGCCGACGCTCGCTACTCGCGCCTCACGCTGTCGTCAACCGCTTGCTGTCGCTCGCGCCTCATGCGATCGCAACCGCTGCTAGAAATCGAAACCCTAATCCCTAGGGTCTGGACTGCTTTTATAGATGTCTGGGATCTGGGTCGCTTGAGGTGGTGCGGTTGAACCGAAGACAACATCGGGTCAAGGCTTTCGCCAAGCTATTGAAAGCTCATGACTCTAAATATCTAAACTATATATATGTACGTATACACAGTGTGTGAGTGGGTGCGTTAATTTTGTTGCAACTGATGGCAATAGTTTAAGAGAAATTTGCGGGCAATTACCAGCCTTCTGCAACTTGAAGCCACAGCCACGCACTGAGATCCTGATCCCGATAGAGATCGAACGAGTCGCCACGCCACTTGCTTGATGAACAGGTCGCTTGAGCACATGTAGTAGCTACTAGCTAGTTTAATTGAAACAATAATGTATCAACACTCGTGTACAAAGAGCAAAACGGCTAAAGTGGTTTTTTTTTCAGCATGTGCATGCCGCCTGTTGATTGTAAGCCCTTTGCCCATTGCGATTGCATCGACGTTCCAACAGCAATAGCTACTAATCCAAGGATGCAGTATATAGCTCGAAGAATATAGAAGATTAATGGGCTAGTATGATGGTGGACTGATTATTTCTATCTGTCGGATTAATTTATAGCTTTCCAAACCGCTAAATCTAAAAACCTAAATACATAAATAATTTTCTCCTTGTCTCTCTCATTCTCCTCCCTCCCTGTCACGATCGTCCTTCATTCACCTTTCTTTGGCCATATTCAGCAGGTCGTGTAAAGTACCGTTTTGCCCTGTAGATTGTACTGTTTGCAGAGTAAAGGTTAAAACATGGAGTGAGATAGTGAGTCTGCTGAAAATAGTCTCTCATTTGATTTCTTTTCACTACACGTCCACAGTCCACAACCATATGGACATGTGGCGAAGGCACATATCCGGGAGCTAGCGTGTCCTCATAGCAGTGGGGGCGTGCATTAATGTTTGTGTCCCTGCGGCGGCGCTACAACGCGTGGCTCGGAGCGCATTCTCTCTAGTGTTGGCCATGGAGCCAGCCCGGTTCGGGCACAACCTGCAAGGTGTCGGGCCGGCACATCATGTCTCTCGTGTCGGATTAGAGCATGTCTCGTGCCTGGGCTTTGGCCCACGCATGGCATGCGGGTCGTTTTTGGGCTGTGCTGGTCCGAAAAGCACGACCACGACCTCATGTTAGGCCAGCCCATGGCCCGGTGATCACTTGCGCAACTGCCAATCAAAGCCCGGTGCTGGAGAAGACGATAACCACCAAGAGCCTGGAGAAGACGACAATCAGATAGCAAGGAGCCAAGGACAACAACCGATGGAGGGACAGACGGGGACGATGTACTCACATAACCACTGTCACCGAGATCTACACGACAGATAGTGAGATGGACAAGGGAGAGGCGGCCATGGAGTGGAGGTTGGCGGCGACGGGCGATTCGAGGTCACTAGAGTCGACAGTGGCATCGAGGGGGGGCAGTGGTGGAGTGGGAGAGGCAGAGTCGCGGATAACTAGAGAGGCGGAGAGTGCCTGAGTGTGAGCGAGCGATAGCGAAATGAATTAGAGTTAGGAGAGGGAGGGAGAGCCGGGCGAGCGATGGGGGCGAGGGGTGAGCTGGGCCAGTTTGGCCCGTCGCCTAAAGGTCGTGCTGGATTGTGTCTGCGTGCGGGCCTAGGTGACAGCCAAGGCATGGCCTGCTACCCTGTGTCGGGCCAGCCTGAGTCCAATGACCCTTGAGCCGGGTTGGGCCGAAAATATGGGCTTCTACCGAGCTATCGGGCCTTAGGCTTCATGGCTTTCTATAGTCCTCGCGAAGGGAAGACACGAGTAGAGTTGAAAGTAGTGAGGAGACCAAACGGTTCGGTCCAAACTTTCGGGTCTAGACACGAGTGAAGCGGCGGCGTGATATGAGGGGACTAGTAGAGTGACTGTAGTAGGTAGACGGTGGCGAGCTAGCACAGGTCTAATGGCCCGCCAAGCCAATCGTCATGGCACGACACACCTAAGCACATGTAAGACCATGTGTGGACCGAGAGGAGAGCTTGGTGATTTGACGTAATATAATATAACATAGCTAGAACATAGTGTCACTTAGTATCGTGGCAAATAGTGTTAGGATCGAGTTAGGGTCGAGGGCACCTGTATGACTATGTATACATAAGAAGGAAATATATAATGCTTAATAAAAAGCACCTTTTTGATGTTAGTTACTCTCTCTCCACCTACAAAAGAATGTAATTTTCGCTTTCCGAGAAGAGAATCAGTTTAAGCAAAGAAGTATTAACCCTCGTGATGCAAAATAAGCATTAGATTAATTATTGAAAATATTTTTATAATAATTTATTTGGAGGTATAAATGTTAATATTATTTAGTACAAATTTGATTAAAGCGAGGACCGAGGTGCGCGGATACTAATAGTATAATTGCATTCATGCGTACACGGACGGAGGAGTGACGAGCACATCTCTCTCTATCTCTCGCTCTCTCTGTGACGTCACCAGGTTTGGTGGTGATGTTTCGTGTCTGACATCATGAGGAGACAGGATAGGCACTTTGCGGTTTTGTTTTTCCATCGACGCGCAAAGAGGGTTGAAGATTCCTGGTGTGGAGGTACACGTCGGCCGGTCGCCGGTCAAGATTGTCTGGTTTCTCCACGCCCAGCCCAACCCCAAACTCTGACCATCACTTCACACACATGCCTTCTCTCGCCACTTCACTGTAGTATTATTATTTAATAATAACGATAAAAACATCTCACCATCACCATCAATCTAATCACTAATCAGGCCGTAGTAGTACTCCACATCACATCTCGATTTATATCAGAATCACATTGGTCAACGGAGAATTTTTTTTTGGGTTAGACTTTCTTCATCCTGGTGAGTAGAGGCAGCGAAACAGATTATTAGGTCATCATGAAAATCATAAAGCTAGAGTTATAGGATTTTGTAAGTTATTTTGATAAATTATTTTATTTAATATTTAGGTTAAAAATATTGTTTGACTTCTAAACTTATATAACAAATTATAGCTTCACGCTATAGCTGGAACTTGGAGTAGACTCAAACCCTACTTGTATAAGATAAGATAAAAATCCAAGAGAATTCATATATTGAGCAGAAACCTTTCTCTTTCCCTCATGTAATGTTTGGTTTCCGGAGTCAATTAGAATGGAGCGACTCCGTCCGAAAGATTTTTTGTGGAGCCGGATGGTTCAATATTTAAGCTTAATTTTTATTTTTTTAGATCCACTCTATATACTATATATAATTAATCCAAACAACAATAAATTGAGAGAAAAACACTAGATTGTTAGACACAACACATGCCGAACTGAGCGTGCTCGTATCGTAGCAGATGACATACCAGGAACGGGAGCGAGACCAGACAAAAGATATACAGGCTGTGCACGAACGGAGAAAACGAAACGAGGTCAAGTTATAAGACGACCCAAAAGTGACCGAATCTTTTAAATCTCCAGCAGAACAACAGAACAGATCGGGGCATGCTGCCCTCACTCTCGCTCACCAACCCAAACTCGGAGCAGCAGCAGCTCATGCTCCTGTATGCCGGTGGTTTCTGACACGGCGGAGATGCAATTAGAGAGAGGGAAAAGTGCAACTCATGGCAAGTTGAGAGGTTTGAACCGGTCAGGATTTTGACTTTGAATTGAACCCTCAATTGGATTGCATTGCAGCTCCCTTCTCTCTGGTTGGTTGGTTGAGACTTGAGAGGCAGAGAAAGACCGTGGAACCGGTCCAAGATTCCCCCCAATGCTTGCTAACGGTAGCGGATCCCCCACCCCGACCCGGGACGCGGCGGTTCGTTCAACGGTCAAACAACAACATAACCAACTAGTGCCACCCAAACCGCTAAAGTGAAATATTGGACCGGACCCATGATTATATAGAGATCAACAAGACATCCATGGGAATCGGATGGTTTTTTTTACAGGACAAGTCGTTTTCGCCAACAATAAGAAATGATTCTATCTAGTATCTAGAAGATTACATATCTAGAAGATTTAAATATCGTAAATCGTTTATATATTAAGCTGATCACAGTTTGTCTCCCCCTTTAGCTTACATGTATAACAACTGTACAAACATGTCTGATTGGCTTCGAAGATGTCTTAGAGCATGTTTAGATCCATGCAGCAAACAATTTGTCGTCTAATTTTAGCATATTACCCTCCGAACACGCTAACTAATAAATTGTCTAATTGTTAGCTGGAGGACTGACAAACTGTTTGCTCATTAGCCATTTGATCTTGCTAATAGGTGCTAATGTATCGTATAAAGAGAAAAAGGGACATAAGTGAGCCGAGACACTAAATATATCCTGGATAATTGTTGGTAGCTAATTATTTGCCTGCTAATTGTTAGCCACTGGCAAATAATTAGCTAGGAGGATCCAAACATACCTTAATTATTTCTAAAAAAAAACATCTCCAGCCACCTGGCATTTAAAATATAGTTTTCCTTCATTTTTTTTACAGTTTTTAATATCACTAATGTAGCGTTCAGCTACAGGTCTTGAGGTTTTATCCAAATTACTTAAGAGGGATCGAGGACAAGTGTTTAACAGTATGTCGGATCAAACTCACTTCACTTGAAAAGCTCACTTCGCTTGAAAACCACACTTCACTTGCTTTAAGTAGGGCGGGCGAGCAGATGACAAGCCAGGACCCGACCCGGCAAGCGCGGCAGCCAATCGCAGCGCGGTCTCCCCGATCTGGGGCGGTCAAACAAATGATCGGCTTCCTCTGGTCGCCTCGCCTCACTTCACTTGAAATTCCTAGACGCAGACGCGCTTCCCACTCCGGCCCGGACGCTTGCTATAAAAACCTCCGCTCGCCATCCCGCTTCCCTCCACTCCACCACCACTCGTCCACTCCTCCTCCACGTCAAGCGAAGCCACTCCTGATCGCCGATCGCTCGCCAACTCACGCGGACCGCCCCTCGAGCTGCAACGACCGGCCTCCCTTGCTCCGGCTCCCACCGAGCCTCGATCGATCGCCGCAGCAGTCGCCAATGGCTGATGCAGTGGAGAGCCGCGGCGGGCGGGCGCGCCTGGTCTCGGACCTGGGCCGCGTGCAGGACCTGGTGCGCCAGCTCGAGCTGCAGCTGCGCGCGCCCGGGGACGCAGCCTCCGTCGACCTCTGCCGCCGCCTCGTCCACCAGATCGTCGCGCTCACCGACAGCTCCATCGGCATGCTCCGCTCGTCCCCGGACCTCGCCTCGCCGCTGCCCGCCACCGGGACCGGGAGCCCGATCAGCAGCGACGCCGCCTCCGACCACCCCTTCCGCGCCGCCGCCAGCGCCAGCGCCAGCCCCAAGAAGCGCAAGGCCACGGCGCGCTGGACCAGCCAGCAGGCGCGCGTCAGCGCCGCGGGCGGCAGCGGCGCCGAGGGCCCCGTCGACGACGGCTACAGCTGGCGCAAGTACGGCCAGAAGGACATCCTCGGCGCCAAGCACCCGCGGGCCTACTACCGCTGCACGCACCGCAACTCGCAGAACTGCCCGGCCACCAAGCAGGTGCAGCGCACCGACGACCACCCGGCGCTCTTCGACGTCGTCTACCACGGCGAGCACACCTGCAGGCCCGCCGCCGCCGCCGCCGGCGGCGGCTCCAAGAGGGCGGCACAGCAGCACAACCCGCACGCGCAGGCCGCGCTGCAGGGCCTCGCCGCGCGCCTCACGGTGGCCACCGCCACGGACGCCGCCGCGCTCCCGCCCATGACGCCCGAGAGCTGCCCCGTGCGGGGCGCCTCATCCCCGTGGTCGCTCGCGTCGTCTGTCGCCTCCGACTCCAACGGCTGCATGCACCAGGACGTCTCGCCGTGCCCGGTACCCGGGTACAGGGAATGGACCTCGGACGGCGACCTCCAGGAGGTGGTGTCATCTGCGTTCGCCGCCGTCTCGTCGGTTGCGCCCCTGCCGGTGCTCGACGACGAATTCATGCCTCTCGAGTGCTTTGGATTCGACCATACCTTCGACATTGACACCGCAATGCCAAGCCTCTACTATCCATGAGGAGAAGAGCGTCCAATACAAGTCGACATTATTGACACCGCAGTGCCAAGCCTCTGCTATCCATTAGGAGAAGAGCATCAAATACACGTCTGATCG
This sequence comes from Zea mays, assembly GCF_902167145.1. NCBI lineage: Eukaryota > Viridiplantae > Streptophyta > Magnoliopsida > Poales > Poaceae > Zea > Zea mays. The sequence goes on from NC_050096.1 coordinate 221,469,203, forward strand.
GATCGGCAGCAGCCCTGTCGTCGTCTCCATGACAGGAGGGAGGAGCAGAGGAGCCTCTTCCTAAGAACTGTGCAGTAGCAGAAGCCAACAGGGCTTTTAGAACATCTTAATGAATAGCTTGTTTCATTACCTTTTGTTTCCTTCTTTCTTTACTTTTTTTGTGTCAGTTCTCAACTTGCTTGATCGGGTTTTGTTGATTTCAGTCAGCAAGATAAATGTTAAATTTTACTACTTACGGTGCAATCAGTTTCAATCTCATAAATGATAAATCATCTTCTCTTGAAATTGTTTCACTTTCATGTTTGCACACCACCTAACCTTAGAGAGCAACAAATCGTAAAACGCATTCAACGACCAAGTTAAAATCAAACTTGCAACATCTTAACCATAACATCCCTTCAGAAGTGATCATGAGAAACGAGTCCTGATTTAAACAAAACAATTGGGAAAAAAACGTTTCAGTCTTGTCCAACAACAGAAATGTGCAAGCACAACAACCAGTGGTCGAACAGCTCACATTGCCCCATCAGAGGGGAAAAAAAACGATCTCCTACATCACAGCTCAGGGCAGGCCTAATAACAGTTGTGGAACAATTATACTGGCATTCATATGCTCGATGGTCGCAATGCTCAAACATAGATAAAATGTAGCTTCTCACAAATTTATGTCCCGTAATAAATTCAATACAAACTATCCTGTCATCATCATGAAGCCTTCAACTGACCGATGCAGAAATCCTCGATGATATCGAAGACCCTAGTGCCATGCTGTGGCCTGTGGATCCAGAAAAAAGGAATGTCATAGAGCTGAGGAAGAAAAACAGAAACTAACTAGAGACTGAGTCCGTTCATGCAAAAGCATGAAAGTCACACTAGCAAAGGCATATTAGAGCATCTCCAACAGTGCCTTAAAACAGTGTCCTATCTTAAAATATAGACTCTAAACGGTGCTCTATTTTACAATTTTTTGTCAAAAAAATATAGAGCACTCCATGAAGTGACCCAAATATACTACACCCCATACTAGTGCCCTATCTTTGTTTTCTACACTATTCTCAATATTTTCTTTCCTAATAATATAATTCACTTCCAAAAATACATGATTTAGGGTTTAACCGTTGGAGCACAATTTGTTTTTAGTGCACTAAACACTTTGAATGATTTAGCATTTTAATTTTTAGGGCACTATTTTGAGTCACCTTGTTGGAGATGCTCTTATGACATATTCCAGTTCAGGAAAAGGCAAGGTAAGAAACACATGCTCCATCAATACCATCATTTCATTACATAGCTATCATGCAACTAGTGGTGCTTGGTGTGCACATAACAAAGTGGGCTAAATAAAGATCACTTTTGAATTTGGACACACACTGGGACTTCAGCTCAAAATGGAAACATGTTTAAGCTGATTTATCAATCTAGTGTGATTTAACATGAATTCTACTCTAGAGCAAACAAAATCAACAATAAAGACAAGCTTTGAAGTAGCATCTAACAGCTTTTATGGAATTATTATTTGTGTATAGTATTTCTGTACAAAATGTTAGTAGTAGCAATACCTGGAAAGGCAGTACAGGAAATTTAGAAAACTGACCATTTTTACCTATCATTATGGTGATACTGTCATTGCCCTTTTTCATTTCCCTTCAAATGTTTTTACAGAGTATCTAAAATGTACTCTAAAATGATGCTAAGGGCGTGTTTGAATGCACTAGAGCTAATAGTTAGCTACTAAAATTAGCTATAGAGTATAGACATCCAAACAGGCTAGCTAATAATTTAGCTATTAGCTAATAGTTGGCTAGCTAATTTCACTAGCAATTTTTTAGCCAACTACCTATTAGCTCTAGTGAATTCAAACACTCCCCAAGTCTTCATGGCATATTGTTTGTAGTAGGAAAAATAATGTTGCTAAATCTTCACTTATCAGTCCATTAGATCGCCATAACTTCAAAACGACAGCTAATAAACCAATATGTAAATGCATACCATGTAAATTTTGGATGACCCAAAAGGATGAATTTCTAATTTCTGAAGAAACAATTCCATGAAAGGCAGTGAAGTCTTGCTAAAAGAGGACTACCCCACCCCAGTGCGTGTCCCCTTTGCGACCAAGAAGAGGAAACAATACAACATCTTCTCATCTCTTGCATTTTTGCAAGACAGTTCTGGTACCTCTTGCTGCACAGGTCCGGGTTGCCTAATCTTTCACCGGACAATGCTCTTTGCAGCTTAGAAGACTGGTGGAGCAGGGCTGTGGAGAAGGTTCCCCGAGATCTCCAATCAGGCTTCAATTCTCTAGTAATTCTTGGCGCTTGGAGCCTTTGGCGTCATCGCAACAACTGTGTGTTCAATGGGAGGTCGCCGAGCCTAGCAAGTGTTCTCACCCTCGCTGGTGATGAGCTTAGGATGTGGTGTCTTGCCGGAGCTAAAGGGTTGAAATTGCTTTCAGCTCTAGTGTTTGTGTTTGACCCCGGGTGATAATCTTGTGCCTTGTTCAGAGTGTTTGTGTGTGGTGGCTGTGCTGTGTCTTGTGTCGTGTGGGTTGAGTTGTGTGTGTTGTGTTGTGATGTACCTTCTTCTATCTATTAATGGAAAGATACGCATATCTCCTGCGTGTTCGAGAAAAAAAAAAGGCAGTGAAGTGCTGAACCAATGAGGCTACGACAGAGCATGATATGAGGTATAAAGAAGCAATATAAGTTACAAACCCAAAAAAGCCCTCCGTGGAATCACCCCCAGCATTATTTAGAATGGCATCTCCGCCTGGATGTTCCTCTACATAAGGAGTGACATCATAGACCTGGTTCAACCACCAAAGATAAATTTAGAAGATCAAAATATTTGAATCTCCCTATTTTAATGCATAGGGGATTGAAATGGGAGAAACTGAAATGCATTTGTACAACCTTGTCCTTGATAATGATCCAACAGTCCTTCCTTGTGGAATGTTTAGAGATCTCTTCTGTCGTAAAGCTCCTAGATGTCTGAATGTAGAGAGACAGTAAAAACAAAAAGGAATGATTTCTTCAAACTATCTAAAATATTATCAGTATTATGGTGCAGATGAGGGGAAAATGTCTTGTAGCGTGCATTTGTAGGCTCAAGAAAACCAGCAAACTAAAAATGAAGAGTTTACCGTTCCAGCTCCTAAGTCGTTTCTCTTTGATTTACCTGCAATTCAAGAGTTGCTCAGATCCAACTAGGTCAAGCTACTTTAATAAATTACGCAACTTGTACCTTTATTTTGTGACTTTGGGATCACAAAGAGAGCTCCTAGTGCCAAAAGAATGACAAGTGAGATGATGATAATAATATCCATCTTGCTCCTCTAGAATTACAGAACTTTGCAGCCACACAAAAGAAGTGCTGTACTGAAAAAGATTCAATTAAGAACAGAGCCAAAAGTATTAGTTCCAGAGCGAGTAAAATTTATGTGTGGAGTTTGAATCAGTAATAAAGAAACCTGATATAACATCCTTGGTGAAGAATAACAAAACATGACAATGTCAGCACCATTGTTATTAAAACGTCGCTTAAAAGTCGTTTAAACGACAAAACGTGACTAAGAGTTAAAACGTCCGAACGTTTTACCAAAATGGAGTAGAACGTCCGTTTCACGCATTTAAACGTCGCTTAAACGTCCTCCGAGCGTTTTACTTGCGTTTAGGACGTTCTACTCGTTGTGGGCTTTTCCTTTCCTGGGCCAAAAGATGGAAAACCCCTAAGTTCCTAACGCCTAAGCCTTCCAGGCGGTCCATCCTCAACAGCCAGCTCCTACGTTTTAGGCTCTATTTTGATTTTGCTCAGTGACTCACTGAGTCACAGTGAATCATTCCTTTAGGTCTTGATATTGATGAGTTGGATGATGGTTACTGATCATAGATACTTCATAGATACAAGTTGTAACTAGTGTGGCTGAACTTGTGTTGAACCTGATCTGTTTCCTTTTATGCTATTTGGTTTGTGAACTCAAGTACTCAACTTATGTATGAACTTATTCTATATTTGAAGTTCTATGCAAGTCTGAAAAGACGTTTCAACGTTTAAATATTAAAAAGGTGGTTCATAACGTTTTATCGCTTTAATAACCATGGTCAGCACACTGCACAATGCAATGGTATTTCCATAAAGTCCATTGAGTCATTGACATAAGATACTATGAAGCATAGTAAGGAAAACAAACTAAGGCTAGACTATAGCCCCCTAAACCGATCATGTCATCTTTTGATAAGATGTTACCATCAATGCTAAATCGGAGAGAGAAGTGGGGGTGACATCATAGCTAAGATGATGGATGATGTTATTAATGATGCGTTAGCATAATTCTTAAACTATTTCCAGCAGACTCCATATCTCACTACCTATCTCACCCCCTATTTCAAACTCCACTCTGCAAACAGTACAATCTACAGTGCAAAACAATACTTTGCACGGTCGTTTACACGGCCTGCTGGAGATGGCCTTAAGGCAATAAGGCGAGCAACCCCTTTTTTACCTTTTAAGCGGAAAGGAGTAAGACGAGGCAACACCTTACTCATATATAAAGATAGGAAGATATAGATTTAAGGCGAGGTGTTTATATAAATATATAAATATAATATACATATTTGCACACAAAATTAGGTCTTGAACACTCTAATGGGTATCTAAAGTACAAAACTCAAAGAATTCAGCAATTTTTTGAATTATAAATTGTCAAAAGATGTTATATAGAAAAAAGAAGTGGAAAAGGAAAGGAAAAAAGAATGGTATGGACTTTTATTTGGTGGCCCATCTAGAAGCCCATTAATTCAGCACAAACCCAGATTCCAGCGCAACCACACGTACCCTAACGCCTAACCTTTTCATTGCTCCAGCCACCAGCAAAGGCACATAGCGGCTGTCGATTCTTCATCTTCCCCGCAGGCTCGCAGCACCAGCATTCCATCCTCCGCTCCCTCCCCCACTCACACTCAGCACGCAAGCTCGACTGCGGGGTCAACAGCTACCCATCCCGCCAGTAGCCTCGCACCCTCGCCTCCAATCCTCAACACACCCACATTAGCACAATAACACAAGTTCAACTAATAGCAAGTCGACAACCGCAGACAAAGTGGAATGAGATGTCTAGTAGTCCACAATCGCAAACATAACACCAAAACAACTAAAGTGGAATGCAATGCAGAGGAGCGGCAGACGACAGCACATACTAGAGGAGCATTGGGGCATATACCAGAGTACCAGACGAGTAGGCGGGCAGCAAACGTCGGTCAGCACCAGCCAGAGGAGGAGCAGCAGAGACCAGAGGAGCAGCAGACATCCGCAAAGGCCAAAGGAGCAGCAGACATCGGCGACAGAGGAGCAGTGGACCAGAGGAGCAGAAGATGACGTCGGCCGGCGGCGTGGATTGGTGCAGGCGCGTGCGTCGGGAAAGCTGGGCTTCAGGGTGGAGCATCCTGAGCCGACGGCACGTGCATCAGGGCAGAGCTAAGCCGACGGCGCGGCCGGGCACCAGGCGACGGCGGCCTGGAGTGGCGTATTGGCGGCACCGAGCAGCTGGACTGGAGGCGCCGTGGCGGCTGGGAAACTGAGCAGGATAGGGCTATTGGGAGTGGTTAGAGAGATGGGTTGTTGGACTTATTGTCTTAAGACTGGGCCGGGACAAATGTCACGGGCTAGGGATAAAACATTCGAAACGTGACATTTCACTACAAATAGCGTTGAAAACTAAAACATTATGTTTAAACATCATAAAACGGCGTTTTACAATGAATTCTAAAACGTTCGAAACATGATGTTTCACAATGATGAGCAAGCAATTAGCAAATCAAATTACTTTTCAACGCATCAAATAATGTGACAAGGATTTTTTTGCTTCCAACCATTGTTTTATGCCTAGTATTTTCTTTTCCCTCAATGTCGAGCTAATGTGTCTGAACTTGTGATGGCGACACTAGCAACTTTCCAATAAAAAAAGGACTACATCAGGGATCAGCATTGAGCCCTTATTTATTTGCTTTGGTGATGGATGAGGTCACAAAGGACATACGAGGGGGTATCCCTTGGTGTATGCTCTTTGTTGATGATGTGGTGTTAGTTGATGAAAGTAGGGAATGGGTTAATAGGGAAGCTAGAGTTGTGGAATCACACATTAGAGTTGAAAGGTTTCGGACTTAGTAGGACAAAGACTGAATACATGATATGTGAATTTAGCGCAACTATACATGAGAATGGAGACGTTACCCTCGATGGGCAACTAGTGGCTAAGGAGTCTTTTCGGTATTTAGGATCAATGCTACAAAAGGATGATGACATTGATGATAATGTTAGGTATAGAATATCAGCCGATTGGTTGGAATGGCGTCATGCGTCCTCTATGACAAGAGGATATCACAAAAGCTTAAAGGTAAGTTCTATAAGACGACGATTCATCCGGCGATGTTGTATGGTGTTGAATGTTGGTCGACAAAAAGATGACATGTCCAACAACTGAGTATAGCAGGGATCATATGTTATGTTGGTTTTGTCGACATATAAAAAGGGATAGAGCTTAAAACAAAGATATTCAGGATAGGGTCGGGGTGACACCCATCGAGAAGAAATTGATTCAACATCGGTTGAGATGGTTTGGACATGTTCAAAGGAGACCTCCTAAGGCGTCGGTGCGTAGAGGGGTTTTAGAACGGACCGATATTGTAAAAAGAGAAAGAGGTAGGGATCGACCCAAAATGACTTGGGACAAGGCGGTTAAGAGAGATCTTAAGGAGTGAAATATCTCCAAGGAATTAGCTAGGGATAGGTGTGCTTGTAGACTAGCAATCAACGCACCTGAACCATGATCTTTGTCTATTTTTTTGTTTACCTTTAACTCTACCATCTTTCTTTTATCTTTCTATTTTTGCTATCCTCATTTTTTGTGGGTTTCATCTCTAGCCTACCCTGACTTGATTGAGACAAAAAGCTACATGTTGTTATTGCAAAATCGATTGAAATTATATTCTGTTGGGTTGAGATATAACGGTATAGTGGAAAGAGATATCTGCAATTTCACCACCACCGACAGTGGGTGACAGTGAGTTTCGCAGTCGCACAATGTTTTGTGCCTTTGTTCAGTTAGATAGTACACTCAATAGGTGTCCTTGAATCGGGTGAAGATAGCATAAATACATGTTCAGGGACAGTCCGGTCAGGAAATCCCACTTGGGTCTGAGACGGACCACATCTAGCCTAACTGAAAGGTACAGAAACGACTTGCAGGAAGCAAGAAAACAAGCTGGATGGGTTCGGACGTTGAAGCAGCTATCCCAATCGCAAAATGGGTTCGACTGTTGGAATGAGAGCTACTATCCCAATCCCACAAAGGAAGATCCTGATTAGAGAACAGTATGAACAGCCCATCCAAGCCAGACTTACACAGCTAGGCTAGGGATTCCTTACCAGTAGTAGAAGAAGAAGCCAATCCGGGTGCAAAATGGGATGGGGATGTATGGATCTCGCTCAAACGCACGAGGGCGGCGGCGCGAGAGCGGGAGGGAGAAGTGCGCCTATGAAGGCCGAAAGGGACACACGGCAGGCCGAGTGCCTGCGTCGTGTGCAGTTTCGTGTGGATCCGCGGACTGGCTCTACGCGAACCGTTGGCAACGCTGCTCATGTCCTAGACAATTTTCGTTTATTAGGCGACGTTGCAACGGGAACCTATAATAACACGATAACTTATATATTGTCGGGGACCATAATTAGGGGTACCCTCAAGACGCCTAATTCTCAGCTGGTAACCCCCATCAGCATAAAGCTGCAAAGGCCTGATGGGTACGATTAAGTCAGGGATCAGTCCAAACGAGTGACTCGATCACGCTTCACCCGAGCCTAGCCTCGGCCAAGGGCAGCCGACCTCGAGAGACTTCCGTCTCGCCCGAGGCCCCCTTTTTATGGCGGACACATCACCGGCTCGCCCGAGGCCTTGGCTTCGCTCAGAAGCAACCTTGACTAAATCGCCACACCGACTGACCAAATTGCAGGGGCATTTAACGCAAAGGTGGTCTGACACCTTTATCCTGACACGCGCCCCCGGCAGAGCCGAAGTGACCGTCGTCACTCCACCGCTCCACTGGCCAGTCTGACAGAAGGACAGCGCCGCCTGCGCCACTCCGACTGCAGCGCCACTCGACAGAGTAAGTCTGACAGGCAGTCAGGCCTTGCCAAAGGCGCCACGGCGAACTCCGCTCCGCCCGACCCCAGGGCTCGGACTCGGGCTAAGACCCGGAAGACGGCGAACTCCGCTCCGCCCGACCCCAGGGCTCGGACTCGGGCTAAGACCCGGAAGACGGCGAACTCCGCTCCGCCCGACCCCAGGGCTCGGACTCGGGCTAAGACCCGGAAGACGGCGAACTCCGCTCCGCCCAACCCCAGGGCTCGGACTCGGGCTAACACCCGGAAGACGACGAAACTCCGCTTCGCCCGACCCCAGGGCTCGGGCTCCGCCCTGGCCTCGGCCGAACGACTTCCGCCTCGCCCGACCCCTTGGCTCGGGCTCGGGCTCGGCCACGGCAACGGAAGGCAGACTCAACCTCGGCTTCGGAGGAACCCCCACGTCGCCCTGCCTAGGGCACAGACCGCCACGTCAACAGGAAGCGCCATCATCATCCTACCCCGAATCGACTCGGGTCACGGAGAACAAGACCGGCGTCTCATCCGGCCCGCTCCGCCGGAGGGGCAATGATGGCGCTCCACAAGCTCTATGACGACGGCGGCCCCCAGCTCTCTTACGGAAGCAGGACGACGTCAGCAGGGACTCGACCGCTCCAACAGCTGTCCCTCCGCCAGGCTCCGCCGCACCTCCGACAGCCACGACATCACGCCAGCAGGGTGCCCAGATCTCTCCGGCTGCCACATTGGCATGTACCTAGGGCGCTAGCTCTCCCTCCGCTAGACACGTAGCACTCTGCTACACCCCCCATTGTACACCTGGGTCCTCTCCTTACGACTATAAAAGGGAGGACCAGGGCCTTCTTAGAGAAGGTTGGCCGCGCGGGACCGAGGACGGGACAGGCGCTCTCTTGGGGCCGCTCGCTTCCCTCACCCGCGTGGACGCTTGTAACCCCCCTACTGCAAGCGCACCTGACCTGGGCGCGGGACGAACACGAAGGCCGCGGGACTTCCACCTCTCTCACACTCGACTCCGGCCACCTCGCCTCTCCCCCCTTCGCGCTCGCCCACGCGCTCGACCCATCTGGGCTGGGGCACGCAGCACACTCACTCGTCGGCTTAGGGACCCCCCTGTCTCGAAACGCCGACAGTTGGCGCGCCAGGTAGGGGCCTGCTGCGTGCTGACGAACAGCTCCCCGTCAAGCTCCAGATGGGCAGTCTCCAGCAACCTCTCCGGCCCGGGACGGTGCTTCGTTTCGGGACTCTTGAGTTCATGTCCTTTGACGGCAGCTACGACATGATACTTCTTCCACCGCCGCGCGACTACGATAATGGCGGCCGACAACCCGCCCGCCGGCGGCGGAATCGACGACGTCTTCCCCGCGTGGTGGAAGAGCAACATTCGGGCTCGCTCCGTTCTCTCCCCCGCCAACGGAGGAGGAGGCGGGGCCGTCAGGGCCAGGTGGGAGGCCGCGCTTCGTCGGCCGTCGAGCGAATCGACGCCCCCGACGCCCCGACGGAAGGCACGCCGGACGTCGACCTCGCGTTCAAGACGGAGGCAAGCGCCGTCCCCTCGCGGCACGCTGACCCCGAGCAAGAAGACGACGCCGGCGCGCTCGCGGAAAGCCTGCAGGACGTCGCCCTCGAACCAGAGATGACGGTGCAACCAGTCCCCGATGTGACTACGTCGCTCCTCGTCGACCAAAAGGTACCGACTAACTCCCATCTTGCGTCATTTCGACTCGGCCTCAACCCGCCAAACGACCTCGTTTTGGCGGGCGCTCTCATTGAGGCAAGCGCAACCCCACTGAGGTTCCGTATGCGGTCGCCTTGGGACCGACTGACGGACGTCTCGACCTACGGGCCCTCTGGGTCCGAGGAAGATGACGATCCCAGCATCGGTTGGGATTTCTCCGGACTTGGCAACCCCAGTGCCGTGCGGGACTTCATGACCGCATGTGACTACTGCCTATCCGACTGTTCCGATGGAAGCCGCAGCCTTGGCGACGAGAGCTGCGGCCCAAGCCGCGAATGTTTCCACATCGAGCTAGGGGATCCCTCCGAAGGCAACCATCTTGGCATGCCGGAGGACGGTGATCTCCCTAGGCCGGTGCCTCGCGCCGACATCCCACGGGAGCTAGCTGTGGTCCCCGCTCCGGCGGGGGGTTACGACCCACAACTCGAGCAAGTCCGCGAGGCGCAGGCCAGGCTCAACGGGGGAACAGGAGCGCTTGAGCCGATCCGTCGGAACGTCGGACAGGCATGGGTGGGCCAACCCCTGGCCGGAGAAATACGTCATCTGCCCCAAGGTCTCCAGCACCGCGTCGCCGACGATGTCAGGATCAGGCCGCCGCCCGCATCCAGCGGGGTTGGTCAGAACCTGGCAACCGCAGCAATGCTCATCCGCGCGATGCCGGAGCCGTCAACCACCGAGGGTCGGCGAATCCAGGGAGAACTCAAGAATCTCCTGGAAGGCGCTGCGGCCCGGCGGGCCGAGAGCACTGCATCCCGAAGGCAAGGATATCCCTCGGAACCTCATGCCGCGACTTCCCGGTTCATGCGGGAAGCCTCGGTCTACACCGGGCGCACGCGCAACACCGCGCCTGCGGCCCCGGGCCACCTCGGCAACGAGCACCATCGACGCGACCGTCGGGCTCACCTCGACGAAAGGGTGCGCCGAGGCTACCACCCCAGGCGTGGGGGGCGCTACGACAGCGGGGAGGATCGGAGTCCCTCGCCCGAACCACCCGGTCCGCAGGCCTTCAGTCGGGCCATCCGACGGGCGCCATTCCCGACCCGGTTCCGACCCCCGACTACTATCACGAAGTACTCGGGGGAAACGAGACCGGAACTGTGGCTCGCGGACTACCGCCTTGCCTGCCAACTGGGTGGAACGGACGACGACAACCTCATCATCCGTAACCTCCCCCTGTTCCTCTCCGACACTGCTCGCGCCTGGTTGGAGCACCTGCCTCCGGGGCAGATCTCCAATTGGGACGACTTGGTCCAAGCCTTCGCTGGCAATTTCCAGGGCACATACGTGCGCCCCGGGAATTCCTGGGACCTTCGAAGCTGCCGGCAACAGCCGGGGGAGTCGCTCCGGGACTACATCCGGCGATTCTCGAAGCAGCGCACCGAGCTGCCCAACATCACCGACTCGGATGTCATCGGCGCGTTCCTCGCCGGCACCACTTGCCGCGACCTGGTGAGCAAGCTGGGTCGCAAAACCCCCACCAGGGCGAGCGAGCTGATGGACATCGCCACCAAGTTCGCCTCTGGCCAGGAGGCGGTCGAGGCTATCTTTCGAAAGGACAAGCAGCCCCAAGGCCGCCCATCGAAAGAAGCTCCCGAGGCGTCTGCTCCGCGCGGCGCCAAGAAGAAAGGAAAGAAGAAGTCGCAATCGAAACGCGACGCCGCTGACGCGGACCTTGTCGCCGCCGCCGAGTATAAGAACTCTCGGAAGCCCCCCGGAGGTGCAAACCTCTTCGACAAGATGCTCAAGGAGCCGTGCCCCTACCATCAGGGGCCCGTCAAGCACACCCTCGAGGAGTGCGTTATGCTTCGACGTCATTTCCACAGGGCCGGGCCACCCGCCGAGGGTGGCAGGGCCCGCAACGACGACAAGAACGGAGACCACCCAGCAGGAGAGTTCCCCGAGGTCCGCGACTGCTTCATGATCTACGGAGGGCATGCGGCGAATACCTCGGCTCGGCACTGCAAGCAAGAGCGCCGGGAGGTCTGCTCGGTGAAGGTGGCGGCGCCAGTCTACCTAGACTGGTCCGACAAGCCCATCACTTTCGACCGGGCCGACCACCCCGACCACGTGCCGAGCCCGGGGAAATACCCGCTCGTCGTCGACCCCGTTGTCGGCGATGTCAGGCTCACCAAGGTCTTGATGGATGGGGGCAGCTGCCTCAACATCATCTACGCCGAGACCCTCAAGCTCCTGCGCGTCGATCTGTCCTCCGTCCGAGCAGGCGCTGCGCCCTTCCACGGGATCATCCCTGGGAAGCGCGTCCAGCCCCTCGGGCGACTCGACCTCCCCGTCTGCTTCGGGACACCCTCCAACTTCCGAAGGGAGACCCTGACGTTCGAAGTGGTCGGGTTCCGAGGAACCTACCACGTCGTGCTAGGGAGGCCATGCTACGCGAAGTTCATGGACGTCCCCAACTACACCTACCTGAAGCTCAAGATGCCGGGCCCCAACGGGGTCATCACCGTCGGCCCCACGTACAAACACGCGTTCGAATGCGACGTGGAGTGCGTGGAGTACGCCGAGGCCCTCATCGCCGACCTGGAGAACCTCTCCAAGGAGGTGCCAGACGTGAAGCGCCATGCCGGCAACTTCGAGCCAGCGGAGACGGTCAAGGCCGTCCCCCTCGACCCCAGTGGCGACACCACCAAGCAGATCCGGATCGGTTCCGGGCTCGACCCCAAATAGGAAGCAGTGCTCGTCGACTTTCTCCGCGCAAACGCCGACGTCTTTGCGTGGAGTCCCTCGGACATGCCCGGCATACCGAGGGATGTCGCCGAGCACTCGCTGGATATTCGGGCCGGAGCCCGACCCGTCAGGCAGCCTCTGCGCCGATTCGACGAGGAGAAGCGCCGAGTGATTGGCGAAGAGATCCACAAGCTACTGGCAGCGGGGTTCATCAAAGAGGTATTCCATCCTGAATGGCTTGCCAACCCTGTGCTTGTGAGGAAGAAAGGGGGGAAATGGCGGATGTGTGTAGACTACACTGGTCTCAACAAAGCATGTCCGAAGGTTCCCTACCCTCTGCCTCGCATCGACCAGATCGTGGATTCCACCGCTGGGTGCGAAACCCTGTCCTTCCTCGATGCCTACTCAGGGTATCACCAGATCCGGATGAAAGAGTCCGACCAGCTCGCGACTTCTTTCATCACGCCGTTCGGCATGTACTGCTATGTCACCATGCCGTTCGGTTTGAGGAATGCGGGCGCGACGTACCAGCGGTGCATGAACCATGTGTTCGGCGAACACATCGGTCGCACAGTCGAGGCCTACGTCGATGACATCGTAGTCAAGACACGGAAGGCTTCCGACCTCCTCTCCGACCTTGAAGTGACATTCCGGTGTCTCAAGGCGAAAGGAGTCAAGCTTAATCCTGAGAAGTGTGTCTTCGGGGTGCCCCGAGGCATGCTCCTAGGGTTCATCGTCTCCGAGCGAGGCATCGAAGCCAACCCGGAGAAGATTGCGGCCATCACCAGCATGGGACCCATCAAGGACTTAAAAGGGGTACGGAGGGTCATGGGATGCCTCGCGGCCCTGAGCCACTTCATCTCACGCCTCGGTGAAAGGGAATTAGGCTTACACCTAGTCCCTAATTAATTTTGGTGGTTGAATCGCCCAACACAAACAATTGGACTAACTAGTTTGCTCTAGATTATATGTTACACAGGTGCCAAAGGTTCATCTATAACTATACTAAATCGACTGTCCGGAATACCGTAGATTATTCCGGACAGGAGAAGCTTTTTGGAAAAACAGGCCAAGCGCGAACCGTCCGGGCCCCTGCGGCGGACCGTCCGCGACACAAGAATGTCACTCGGACAGAACCAATGCAAAAACACAAGTTTTCACTACAGACTGTCCGGAGGAAAAGCGAAGACCGTCCGAGCCCTCGCGCGGACCGTCCGGCCTCAGGCGCGGACCGTCCGGTCGGTAAGAAACCGAAAAAACCCGAAGGTGACGGGTTCGGAGAAATGAATTATAGGGGGCCTCGCGGACCGTCCGGGGTGCACGACCGGACCGTCCGCGACTGGCTCTGTCTGACATCTGACGACGCATTAAATGCAATATAGCCGTTGATATAGCCGTTACTGCTGACCGTTGCATTTTCAGCCGTTGATCTACAGGGGCGGACCGTCCGCACCAGGAGGGCGGACCGTCCGCGCTCAGCAGAATGGCCCAACGGCTAGGAAGTGGTTGGTGGCTATAAATACAACCCCAACCACCTCCATTCACAACATCCAAGCATTCCAACCTTCAACATTCAATACAAGAGCTAGCAATCCACTCCAAGACACATTCAAAGCCTCCATCTCTCCAAGTTTCACAATTGAGAAAAGAGATCATTAGTGATTAGTGGCTTGAGAGAGAAAGTGATCCGTGTGTTATTTGTCGCTCTTGTCGCTTGGCTTTTTCAATCGTGCTTTCTTGATTCCTTCATTGCGATCAAACTCACTTGTAATTGAGGCAAGAGACACCAAACTTGTGGTGGTCCTTGTGGGAACTTTGTGTTCCAAGTGATTGAGAAAAGAAAGCTCACTCGATCCGTGGATCGTTTGAGAGAGGGAAGGGTTGAAAGAGACCCGGCCTTTGTGGCCTCCTCAACGGGGAGTAGGTTTGCGAGAACCGAACCTCGGTAAAACAAATCCGAGTGTCACACTCTTCACTTGCCTGCGATTTGTTTTGCACCCTCTCTTGCGGACTCAATTATCTTTCTAACGCTAACCCGGCTTGTAGTTGTGTTTATTTTTGTAAATTTCAGTTTCGCCCTATTCACCCCCCTCTAGGCGACTTTCAATTGGTATCAGAGCCCGGTACTTCATTAGAGCCTAACTGCTCGAAGTGATGTCGGGAGATCACGCCAAGAAGGAGATGGAGACCGGCGAAAAGCCCACTACAAGCCAAGGGAGCACTTCATCGGAAGAGTCCCGCACCAAAAGGAGGGAGAAGAAGAAAAGCTCCTCCAACAAAGGGAAGGAGAAGAAATCTTCTTCTCACCACAAAGAGAAGAAGGAAAAATCTTCTTCCCACAAGTCGCATCGGAAAGGTGACAAGCACAAGAGGATGAGGAAGGTGGTCTACTATGAGACCGACACTTCATCAACATCGACCTCCGACTCCGATGCGCCCTCCGTAACTTCTAAACGCCAAGAGCGTAAGAAGTTTAGTAAGATCCCCCTACACTACCCTCGCATTTCTAAACATGCACCTTTACTTTCCGTCCCATTAGGCAAACCACCAACTTTTGATGGTGAAGATTATGCTAGGTGGAGTGATTTAATGCGATTTCATCTAACCTCACTCCACAAAAGTATATGGGATGTCGTTGAGTTTGGTGCACAGGTACCGTCGGTAGGGGACAAGAATTATGATGAGGATGAGGTGGCCCAAATCGAGCACTTCAACTCTCAAGCGACAACGATACTCCTCGCCTCTCTAAGTAGAGAGGAGTATAACAAAGTGCAAGGGTTGAAGAGCGCCAAGGAGGTTTGGGATGTGCTCAAAACCGCGCACGAAGGAGATGAGCTCACCAAGATCACCAAGCGGGAAACGATCGAGGGGGAGCTCGGTCGGTTCCGGCTTCGCAAAGGGGAGGAGCCACAACACATGTACAACCGGCTCAAGACCTTGGTGAACCAAGTGCGCAACCTCGGGAGCATAAAATGGGACGACCACGAGATGGTTAAGGTTATTCTGAGATCACTTATTTTCCTTAACCCTACTCAAGTTCAATTAATTCGTGGTAATCCTAGATATACTAAAATGACCCCCGAGGAAGTTATCGGGAATTTTGTAAGTTTTGAGTGCATGATCGAAGGCTCGAGAAAGATCAACGAGCTTGACGAACCCACCACATCCGAAGCTCAACCCGTCGCATTCAAGGCGACGGAAGAAAAGAAAGAGGAGGCTACACCAAGTCGACAACCAATAGACGCCTCCAAGCTCGACAATGAGGAAATGGCGCTCGTCATCAAAAGCTTCCGCCAAATCCTCAAGCAAAGGAGAGGGAAAGACTACAAGTCCCGCTCCAAGAAGGTTTGCTACAAATGTGGTAAGCCCGGTCATTTTATTGCTAAATGTCCCATATCTAGTGACAGTGACCGAGGCGACGACAAGAAGGGGAGAAGAAAGGAGAAGAAGAAGTACTACAAGAAGAAGGGCGGCGATGCCCATGTTTGTCGGGAATGGGACTCCGACGAAAGCTCAAGCGACTCCTCGGACGACGAGGACGCCGCCAACATCGCCGTCACCAAAGGACTTCTCTTCCCCAACGTCGGCCACAAGTGCCTCATGGCAAAGGACGGCAAAAGGAAAAAGGTGAAATCTAACTCCTCCGCTAAATATGAATCTTCCAGTGATGATAATGCTAGTGATGAGGAGGATAGTTTGCGTTCCCTTTTTGCCAACCTTAACATAGCTCAAAAGGAAAAATTAAATGAATTAGTCAGTGCTATTCATGAAAAGGATGACCTTTTGGATTCCCAAGAGGATTGTCTAATTAAAGAAAACAAGAAACATGTTAAGGTTAAAAAGGCTTATGCACTAGAAATTGAGAAATGTGAAAAATTATCTAGTGAGCTTAGCACTTGCCGTGAGATGATTGACAACCTTAAGAATGAAAATGCTAGTTTAAATGCTAAGGTTGATTCACATGTTTGTAATGTTTCAATTCCTAATCCTAGAGATAATAATGATGATTTGCTTGCTAGGATTGAAGAATTAAACATTTCTCTTGCTAGCCTTAGAGTAGAAAATGAAAATTTAATAGCTAAGACTAAAGAACTAGATGTTTGCAAAGTTACAATTTCCGATCTTAGAGATAAAAACGATATTCTTCATGCTAAAATTGTTGAACTTAATTCTTGCAAACATTCTACATCTACTATCGAGCATGTCACTATTTGTACTAGATGTAGAGATATTGATGTTAATGCTATTCATGATCATATGGCTTTAATTAAACAACAAAATGATCATATAGCAAAACTAGATGCTAAAATTGCCGAGCATAACTTAGAGAATGAAAAATTTAAATTTGCTAGAAGTATGCTCTATAATGGGAGACGCCCGGGCATTAAGGATGGCATTGGCTTCCAAAGGGGAGACAATGTCAAACTTAGTGCCCCTCCTAAAAGATTGTCTAATTTTGTTAAGGGCAAGGCTCCCATGCCTCAGGATAACGAGGGTTACATTTTATACCCTGCCGGTTATCCCGAGGACAAAATTAAGAAAATTCATTCTAGGAAGTCTCACTCTGGTTCTAACCATGCTTTTATGTATAAGAGTGAGACATCTAGCCCTAGGAAACCAACTCGTGCTAAGTTGCCTAAGAAGAAAATTCCTATTGCATCAAATGAACATAGCATTTCATTTAAGACTTTTGATGCATCTTATGTGTTGACTAACAAATCCGGCAAGGTAGTTGCCAAATATGTTGGGGGCAAGCACAAGGGCTCCAAGACTTGTGTTTGGGTACCCAAAGTTCTTGTGTCTAATGCCAAAGGACCCAAAACCATTTGGGTACCTAAAGTCAAGAACTAAACTTGTTTTGTAGGTTTATGCATCCGGGGGCTCAAGTTGGATACTCGACAGCGGGTGCACAAACCACATGACAGGGGAGAAAAGGATGTTCTCCTCCTATGAGAAAAACCAAGATCTCCAACGAGCGATCACATTCGGGGATGGAAATCAAGGTTTGGTCAAAGGTTTGGGTAAAATTGCTATATCTCCTGACCATTCCATTTCCAATGTTTTTCTTGTTGATTCTTTAGATTACAATTTGCTTTCCGTGTCTCAATTATGTCAAATGGGTACAACTGTCTATTCACTGATGTAGGTGTCACTGTCTTTAGAAGAAGTGATGATTCAATAGCATTTAAGGGAGTGTTAGAGGGTCAGCTATACTTAGTAGATTTTGATAGAGCTGAACTCGACACTTGCTTAATTGCTAAGACCAACATGGGTTGGCTCTGGCACCGCCGACTAGCTCATGTTGGGATGAAGAATCTTCACAAGCTTCTAAAGGGAGAACACATTTTAGGATTAACAAATGTTCATTTTGAGAAAGACAGGATTTGTAGCGCATGCCAGGCAGGGAAGCAAGTTGGCACTCATCATCCGCATAAGAACATAATGACGACCGACAGGCCACTGGAGCTCCTACACATGGATCTATTTGGCCCGATCGCTTACATAAGCATCGGCGGGAGTAAGTACTGTCTAGTTATTGTGGATGATTATTCTCGCTTCACTTGGGTATTCTTTTTACAGGAAAAATCTCAAACCCAAGAAACCTTAAAGGGATTCTTGAGACGGGCTCAAAATGAGTTCGGCTTAAGGATCAAGAAAATAAGAAGCGACAACGGGACGGAGTTCAAGAACTCTCAAATTGAAGGATTCCTTGAGGAGGAGGGCATCAAGCATGAGTTCTCTTCTCCCTACACTCCACAACAAAATGGTGTAGTGGAGAGGAAGAATAGAACTCTATTGGACATGGCAAGGACCATGCTTGATGAGTACAAGACTTCGGATCGGTTTTGGGCCGAGGCCGTCAACACCGCTTGCTACGCCATCAACCGATTATATCTACACCGAATCCTCAAGAAGACATCATACGAACTCTTAACCGGTAAAAAGCCCAACATTTCATACTTTAGAGTCTTTGGTAGCAAATGCTTTATTCTTGTTAAAAGAGGTAGAAAATCTAAATTTGCTCCTAAAACTGTAGAAGGCTTTTTACTTGGTTATGACTCAAACACAAGGGCATATAGGGTCTTTAACAAGTCCACTGGACTAGTTGAAGTCTCATGTGACGTTGTGTTTGATGAAACTAACGGCTCTCAAGTAGAGCAAGTTGATCTTGATGAGATAGGTGAAGAAGAGGCTCCATGCATCGCACTAAGGAACATGTCCATTGGGGATGTGTGTCCTAAGGAATCCGAAGAGCCTCCAAATGCACAAGATCAACCTTCCTCCTCCACGCAAGCATCTCCACCAACTCAAAATGAGGATAAAGCTCAAGTTGATGAAGTAGAAGATCAAGCAAATGAGCCACCTCAAGATAATGGCAATGATCAAGGGGGAGATGTAAATGAGGAAGACAAGGAGGAAGAGGAACAAAGGCCGCCACACCCAAGAGTCCACCAAGCAATCCAACGAGATCACCCCGTCGACACCATCCTCGGCGACATTCATAAGGGGGTAACTACTCGATCTCGAGTTGCACATTTTTGTGAACATTACTCGTTTGTTTCCTCTATTGAGCCACACAGGGTAGAGGAAGCACTCCAAGATTCGGATTGGGTGGTGGCGATGCAAGAGGAGCTCAACAACTTCACTAGAAATAAGGTATGGCATTTAGTTCCACGTCCTAACCAAAATGTTGTAGGAACCAAATGGGTCTTCCGCAACAAGCAAGACGAGCATGGTGTGGTGACAAGGAACAAAGCTCGACTTGTGGCCAAGGGATACTCCCAAGTCGAAGGTTTGGATTTCGGTGAAACCTATGCACCCGTAGCTAGGCTTGAGTCAATTCGCATATTATTAGCCTATGCTACTTACCATGGCTTTAAGCTTTATCAAATGGACGTGAAAAGTGCCTTCCTCAATGGACCAATCAAGGAAGAAGTCTATGTTGAGCAACCTCCCGGCTTTGAAGACAGTGAGTATCCTAACCATGTCTATAAGCTCTCTAAGGCGCTTTATGGGCTCAAGCAAGCCCCAAGAGCATGGTATGAATGCCTTAGAGATTTTCTTATTGCAAATGGATTCAAAGTCGGAAAGGCCGATCCTACGCTCTTTACCAAAACACTTGAAAATGATTTGTTTGTATGCCAAATTTATGTTGATGATATTATATTTGGGTCTACTAACGAGTCTACATGTGAAGAGTTTAGTAGGATTATGACACAGAAATTCGAGATGTCTATGATGGGGGAGTTGAAGTATTTCCTAGGATTTCAAGTAAAGCAACTCCAAGAGGGCACCTTCATTAGCCAAACAAAGTATACTCAAGACATTCTAAGCAAGTTTGGAATGAAGGATGCCAAGCCCATCAAGACACCCATGGGAACTAATGGGCATCTCGACCTCGACACGGGAGGTAAGTCCGTAGATCAAAAGGTATACCGGTCGATGATAGGTTCTTTACTCTATTTATGTGCATCTCGACCGGATATTATGCTTTCCGTTTGCATGTGTGCAAGATTCCAAGCCGACCCTAAGGAAGCTCACCTTACGGCCGTGAAACGGATCTTGAGATATTTGGCTTATACTCCTAAGTTTGGGCTTTGGTACCCTCGGGGATCCACATTTGATTTGATTGGTTATTCGGATGCCAATTGGGCGGGGTGCAAAATCAATAGGAAGAGCACATCGGGGACTTGCCAGTTCTTGGGAAGATCCTTGGTGTCTTGGGCTTCTAAGAAGCAAAATTCAGTCGCTCTTTCTACCGCCGAAGCCGAGTACATTGCCGCAGGCCATTGTTGCGCGCAATTGCTTTGGATGAGGCAAACCCTGCGGGACTACGGTTACAAATTAACCAAAGTCCCTTTGCTATGTGATAATGAGAGTGCAATCAAGATGGCCGACAATCCCGTCGAGCATAGCCGCACTAAGCACATAGCCATTCGGTATCATTTTCTTAGGGATCACCAACAAAAGGGAGATATCGAGATTTCATACATTAATACTAAAGATCAATTAGCCGATATCTTTACCAAGCCTCTTGATGAACAATCTTTTAACAAACTTAGGCATGAGCTCAATATTCTTGATTCGCGCAATTTCTTTTGTTAGATTGCACACATAGCTCACTTATATACCTTTGGTCATGTCTCTTTCATGTGTTATGACTAATGTGTTTTCAAGTCTATTTCAAACCAAGTCATAGGCATATTGAAAGGGAATTGGAGTCTTCGGCGAAGACAAAGGCTTCCACTACGTAACTCATACTTCGCCGTCACTTCAAGCATGAGCATCAAAGAAAAGGATTTTGTCCTTGGGGGAGAAAGTAAAAACCCAAGGCAAAAGGACCGGACTTCTTCTTTGGTATAATCTCAACTCATTTATGACCAAAGGGGAAGAAAAGCACTTCGAGGGCTCTAATAATTCCGTTTTTGGCGATTCATGCCAAAAGGGGGGAGAAATGAGCCCAAAGCAAAAGGACCGCACCACCACCTAATTCAAATTTCAAAAACTCAGTGTTGAATATTTTTCAATTGGTTTTCCTATTATGTTCAAAAGGGGGAGAAAGTAGTATTTCAAAATGATACATCAAAACCCTCTTGAACACTAAGAGGAGGATTTCATTTAGGGGGAGTTTTGTTTAGTCAAAGGAAAAGCATTTGAAACAGGGGGAGAAAATTTCAAATCTTGAAAATGCTTTGCAAAATCTTATTCATTTACCTTTGACTATTTGCAAAAAGACCTTTGAAAAGAATTTACAAAAGAGTTTGCAAAAACAAAACATGTGGTGCAAGCGTGGTCCAAAATGTTATAAGTAAGAAACAATCCATGCATATCTTGTAAGTATTTATATTGGCTCAATTCCAAGCAACCTTTGCACGTACATTATGCAAACTAGTTCAATTATGCACTTCCATATTTGCTTTGGTTTGTGTTGGCATCAATCACCAAAAAGGGGGAGATTGAAAGGGAATTAGGCTTACACCTAGTCCCTAATTAATTTTGGTGGTTGAATCGCCCAACACAAACAATTGGACTAACTAGTTTGCTCTAGATTATATGTTACACATGTGCCAAAGGTTCATCTATAACTATACTAAATCGACTGTCCGGAATACCGTAGATTATTCCGGACAGGAGAAGCTTTTTGGAAAAACAGGCCAAGCGCGGACCGTCCGGGCCCCTGCGGCGGACCGTCCGCGACACAAGAATGTCACTCGGACAGAACCAATGCAAAAACACAAGTTTTCACTACAGACTGTCCGGAGGAAAAGCGAAGACCGTCCGAGCCCTCGCGCGGACCGTCCGGCCTCAGGCGCGGACCGTCCGGTCGGTAAGAAACCGAAAAAACCCGAAGGTGACGGGTTCGGAGAAATGAATTATAGGGGGCCTCACGGACCGTCCGGGGTGCACGACCGGACCGTCCGCGACTGGCTCTGTCTGACATCTGACGACGCATTAAATGCAATATAGCCGTTGATATAGCCGTTACTGCTGACCGTTGCATTTTCAGCCGTTGATCTACAGGGGCGGACCGTCCGCACCAGGAGGGCGGACCGTCCGCGCTCAGCAGAATGGCCCAACGGCTAGGAAGTGGTTGGTGGCTATAAATACAACCCCAACCACCTCCATTCACAACATCCAAGCATTCCAACCTTCAACATTCAATACAAGAGCTAGCAATCCACTCCAAGACACATTCAAAGCCTCCATCTCTCCAAGTTTCACAATTGAGAAAAGAGATCATTAGTGATTAGTGGCTTGAGAGAGAAAGTGATCCGTGTGTTATTTGTCGCTCTTGTCGCTTGGCTTTTTCAATCGTGCTTTCTTGATTCCTTCATTGCGATCAAACTCACTTGTAATTGAGGCAAGAGACACCAAACTTGTGGTGGTCCTTGTGGGAACTTTGTGTTCCAAGTGATTGAGAAAAGAAAGCTCACTCGATCCGTGGATCGTTTGAGAGAGGGAAGGGTTGAAAGAGACCCGGCCTTTGTGGCCTCCTCAACGGGGAGTAGGTTTGCGAGAACCGAACCTCGGTAAAACAAATCCGAGTGTCACACTCTTCACTTGCCTGCGATTTGTTTTGCACCCTCTCTTGCGGACTCAATTATCTTTCTAACGCTAACCCGGCTTGTAGTTGTGTTTATTTTTGTAAATTTCAGTTTCGCCCTATTCACCCCCCCTCTAGGCGACTTTCACTCGGCGAAAGAGGTCTGCCTCTGTACCGCCTCTTAAGGAAGGCCGAGTGTTTCGCTTGGACCCCTGAGGCCGAGGAAGCCCTCGGCAACCTGAAGGCGCTCCTTACAAAGGCGCCTGTCTTGGTGCCCCCGGCGGACGGAGAAGCCCTCTTGGTCTACGTCGCCGCGACCACTCAGGTGGTTAGCGCCGCGATTGTGGTCGAAAGGCAAGAGGAAGGGCATGCATTGCCCGTTCAGAGGCCGGTCTACTTCATCAGCGAAGTGCTGTCCGAGACTAAGATCCGCTACCCACAAGTTCAAAAGCTGCTGTATGCTGTGATCCTGACGAGGCGGAAGCTGCGACACTACTTCGAGTCTCATCCGGTAACTGTGGTGTCATCCTTCCCCCTGGGGGAGATCATCCAGTGCCGAGAGGCCTCGGGCAGGATCGCAAAGTGGGCGGTGGAAATCATGGGTGAAACGATCTCGTTCGCCCCTCGGAAGGCCATCAAGTCCCAGGTGTTGGCGGATTTCGTGGCCGAATGGGTCGACACCCAGCTGCCAACGACTCCGATCCAACCGGAGCTCTGGACCATGTTTTTCGACGGGTCGCTGATGAAGACGGGGGCCGGCGCGGGCCTGCTCTTCATCTCGCCCCTCGGAAAACACTTGCGCTACGTGCTGCGCCTCCATTTCCCGGCGTCCAACAATGTGGCCGAGTACGAAGCTCTGGTCAACGGATTGCGGATCGCCATCGAGCTAGGGGTCAGACGCCTCGACGCCCGCGGTGATTCGCAGCTCGTCATCGACCAAGTCATGAAGAACTCCCACTGCCGCGACCCGAAGATGGAGGCCTACTGCGACGAGGTTCGGCGCCTGGAAGACAAGTTCTTCGGGCTCGAGCTCAACCACATCGCTCGGCGCTACAACGAAACCGCAGACGAGCTGGCTAAGATAGCCTCGGGGCGAACGACAGTCCCCTCGAACGTCTTCTCCCGGGATCTGCATCAACCCTCCGTCAAGCTCGACGACGCGCCCGAGCCCGAGGTACCCTCGGCTCAGCCCGAGGCACCCTCGGCCCAGCCCGAGGTACCCTCGGCCCCCGAGGGCGAGGCACTGAACGTCGAGGAAGGGCAGAGCGGGGCCACGCCAGATCAAGATTGGCAGGCCCCGTACCTGCAATATCTCCGTCGAGGAGAGCTACCCCTCGACCAAGTCGAGGCTCGGCGGGTAGCGCGACGTGCCAAGTCATTCGTCTTGCTGGGCGACGAAGAGGAGCTCTACCATCGCAGCCCCTCGGGCATCCTCCAGCGATGCATCTCCATCGCCGAAGGTCGGGAACTGCTGCAAGAAGTACACTCGGGGGCTTGCGGCCACCACGCAGCGCCCCGAGCCCTTGTCGGAAATGCTTTCCGGCAAGGCTTCTACTGGCCAACGGCGGTGGCTGACGCCACTAGAATTGTCCGCACCTGCGAAGGGTGCCAATTCTATGCGAAGCGGACACACCTGCCCGCTCAGGCTCTGCAGACAATACCCATCACCTGGCCCTTCGCTGTATGGGGTCTGGACCTCGTCGGTCCCTTGCAGAAGGCGCCCGGGGGCTACACGCACCTGCTGGTCGCCATCGACAAATTCTCCAAGTGGATCGAGGTCCGACCTCTGAACAGCATCAGGTCCGAGCAGGCGGTGGCGTTCTTCACCAACATCATCCATCGCTTCGGGATCCCGAACTCCATCATCACCGACAACGGCACCCAGTTCACCGGCAAAAAATTCTTGGATTTTTGCGAGGATCACCATATCCGGGTGGACTGGGCCGCCGTGGCTCATCCCATGTCGAATGGGCAAGTAGAGCGTGCCAACGGCATGATTCTACAAGGGCTCAAGCCTCGGATCTACAACGACCTCAACAAGTCCGGCAAGCGATGGATGAAGGAACTCCCCTCGGTGGTCTGGAGCCTAAGGACGACGCCGAGTCGTGCCACGGGCTTCACGCCGTTTTTCCTGGTCTACGGGGCTGAAGCTATCTTGCCCACTGACCTGGAATACGGCTCCCCGAGGGCGAGGGCCTACGCCGAACAAAGCAACCAAGCTAGCCGAGAGGAATCGCTGGACCAGCTGGAGGAAGCTCAGGACAGGGCCTTACTACACTCGGCGCGGTACCAACAGTCCCTGCGACGCTACCACGCCCGAGGGGTCCGGTCCCGAGAACTCCAGGTGGGCGACCTGGTGCTTCGGCTGCGGCAAGACGCCCGAGGGAGGCACAAGCTCACGCCCCCCTGGGAAGGGCCATTCGTCATCGCCAAAGTTCTGAAGCCCGGAACATACAAGCTGGCCAACAATCAAGGCGAGATCTACGGCAACGCTTGGAACATCAAACAGCTACGTCGCTTCTACCCTTAAGATGTTTTCAAGTTGTTCATATACCTCGCACCTACGCAAAGTTTAGTCGTCAAGGAAGGGTCGGCCTAGCCTCGGCAAAGCCCGACCCTCCCTCGGGGGCTAAAAGGGGGGAGACCCCCTCTGCGTCGAATTTTTCCTCGAAAAAGGATCTCTTTTTAGCAGGTTTTCTTTCGTGCTTCTTGACTACTTCGGAAAGCGGATCCTGGAAACGACGGGGTACACGTAAGCAGTCAAGGCTGACCGAGCCGAGGGACTCCTACGCCTCCGGGATACGGATACCTCACTCATCACCTTCTGCGATAAGTAACTTGCGCTCGGATAAAGCGACTCCGTGGACCGAACAAGTCTTCACGTTCGGAAGCTCTCCTGTCGAAGCAGTCCTTCAAGCTTTCTCGACTAAGTCGGGGACAGGGCCTCATGGATGGGTGAAAGTACGCGTAAGCGGCAAGGCCGACCGAGCCGAGGGATTCCCACGCCTCTGGGATACGGATACCTCACTCGTCCCTTCCGCGAAAAGCAACTCTCGCTCACACAAACATCCCTGTTACCGACAGAGTCCAGATGCTCGAAACAAGAGGAAAAAAGACGCAGCTTCGCAAGCGCGGCGAGGGTGTGTTTTTCTGGCCTCGGCGGCCGCAGAAAGCACACGCTACAAGATGATCTGATCCTGCAGGCTCGGGTCTTCACGCTGAAGGGAGCCGTAGCACCCTCGGCATCAACGACGTCTTCAGCAAAGTCCGACCTAGCCTCGGGCGGCGACGCGGTCCAGGGACTCCTCCGGGAATCCGGCCCGAGCAGGCGGCCCAACCGGTTACCCCTGGGGCCTCGGTCAACCGGCTTCCAAGGGCGCCAGCCCGACCCGAGGCCTCGACTGATCGACTTTGGCGTCGGCTCCGCTGACGGACAACACGGCTAGGCTCCGGCCAACCAGGTTCCCATTCTCGAGCCAACTCCGCCTCTGTTCATACTGATATCGCTACCCCTGGCCTCGGTCCACCGAAGGGCGGCCGAGGGGTCTCTTTAACTAAGCTAGAGGAGCCCCAGACAACAAGGCCGAACGGGCCGAGGGATTCCTACGCCTCCGGGATACGGATACCTCACCCGTCACCTTGACACGGGGTGACTCATGCTTGGTAAAGCGGTTCAGATAATCAACAGGCGAGACTTAGTGCTCGAAAATGAGGAAAAAACACGGCTCCGTGCCGAAATTACATACATGTTCAGGCCCCGACAGCCGCAATGAACAAAAAACACTGGCATTCGAGATGCCACTACGAACGGAACTCCGGTTCCCCCTCCGCAGGCACGAACAACCCCACTCCGAGGGGGAAGGCCTGCGGAGCAACGGAAGGCCGACGAACGGCGCGCCGTCACCTGCTCCGGCAGCGGCGACAACGACGACTTCTGCTCCAGGGGGCCGAACAGCGGCAGCACTGACCTCAGGGTCGATGCCGCTGCCAGGAGGCCCCCGCCCATGCCAAAACTTGTGAGGCAAGGACGGGCAGAAGGCCGAGAAGTTGGAGGTCAGCCCGTGGCCGGTCCCGGCCGCCGCGCCGGCGGAAGAACCTATTCCAGCTGCTGTGGCGGACGCCGGCGCCGCAAGCGGCCTCGAAGCCACTCGCGGCTGAAGACCGGGCACGCTGCAGCTGCCGGACGCCACGGGCAATGCCCGCTTCTCCCCCCATCACTGAGTGAAGGAGCGGGCCACCGCCCACGCAGGGGCCGACCCCAACTCGGCACTCTCCCCTCCCCAGCCTTGGTGATGAAAATCCTTGAGGCTGAGGAAGGGGCAGAGGCCGCAGCCCGGCTCGCTTTCCCCCACCATCAAGCTGGAGGTCGCCATCTCGGGTGACCGCCGGTGAAGGGGTGCGACCGGGCTGCGTGATGAAAATCCTTGAAGCCGAACGATGGCTGAGAGGTACCAACTCCCATGGAGTGGCGTTCCTCCAACGAGGAGGCGGAAAGGCGGCGGATACCCCCCATCCGGGGGCTTGGAAGATGGGAAGACACGACGCTTAAGGGAGGAAGAAGACATGGTTGCCTTCCGAAAGGAGTCTCCCTCCTTTTAAAGGCAACTCTCCCTACGTGCGCCGCCAGGCGCCGCGGGCTGAGTCTTCTCCAACACGCTCCAAGGCCCTCCCCTGCGACTCGGGGGCTGGGTCCCGCATGTCATGCAAGCCGGCTCAGGGCAGAAGAAGCCAAACCGCCGCGCATGGTGCGCACGACCGTCCAGCGGTTACAAGCGACCCCCCATTTTCGCCCAGACCAACGGGCAGAAGGGGCGAGCAGCCATGCAGGCGGCATGCAACCGCGCCAGATGGACGCGCTTCTCCGACTTCTGACACGCCAGCTTGGGAACCCAGGCCCACGCGTCGAGCAACCGGCGCGCCAGTTGCTGCATGCAAGCAACCGCACCGCCACTTGTGCCACCATCGCGCCTCTTCGGTTGCGAAGCCTATGCCGCGACTCGAGGCGACCCAACAGCGCCAGACTGGCGCGTCGGTCAAAGCGACCGAAAGTGGGCCGGCAGTAATAGCGGTGGCAGGCGGGCGGGCGCAGCGGTCACGTCGTCAGCCAGGCTCACGTCCCATCCTAGGACAGCAAGAGAGCCTCCTCTCAAGGCGTGGAGACGGTGCACCCGTGACCCATTCCTCGAACGGATCGCACGCGCGCAACGGCCGCCCCGCCAACCACTCGCCCCGTCGCATTAACTCCGCGGCGGGACACGCGGCGCCTCTGGCAGGAGGAGCGCGCGACGCTTCACCTTCGCCGTAATAACCGCGTCAGAAAAGGTACGCCACGTCGTCTGATTTCGTATCCTTTTCCGTTTTCCTCTTTCTCCATCTCTTGCAACAGGGACCGGGAAAGGGGGATACCCCGAAAGGGATCCTTCTCCGCGAAGGAACCGGGCTCCGAGCCTCCCATTACTGATCAGGGGTTCGAAGGCTGGCCCTCCGAAGGGTTCAACAGTCGCCTCAGATCGCGTGGGCCCGACACCCACTACTGGTCAGGGGTTCGAAGGCCAGCCCCCCGAAGGGCTCCATGGCCGCCTCAGGCTACTCGGGCTCCGCGCCCATTACTGATCAGGGGTTCGAAGGCTGGCCCCCGAAGGGTTCACAGTCGCCTCAGACACCGAGCGAGGGATGACCAGGGGTACGTTCGATACATAACCGAGGCTCGGGCTGCGCTCCCGAGGTACCCTAGGACATTTCCGAGACCAGCGGGAACGATCTTGTAACGGAATCCCATCGGAGGGAGGCATCGAGCCCTCGGACCCCGTCGCCAGGGGACCGGGTCCGGCAAATCACCCGCAGGTACTTTTGGGCGTGCCTCTGGGCCCCTAGCCGACCCCCAACGAACGGGGCACGGACGTCCACTCGGATTACCCGCTTGCAGCTCACCGGAGACACCATGTTCGGTGCCCATCGAGGGTAACATGGCGCACTCCCCCCCTCCTCCTTGCGGAAAGGCGACGTAGGGGCGTATGTAAAAAAGTCGAGTCTGTCCCTGATCGTCCTCTCGCCCTGTGCAGAGGCTCGGGGGCTGCTCTCGCAAAATCCGGCTCCGGCCAAATCGTTGACAGCGTCAACATACCAGCCCGAGAGCTTGGGCCCCGACCGTGCACTCGGGCTACGGCCAGTTCGCATGAGGGAACGACCAGACCAGCCGAAGCGATACGCGAGGTATTAAGACCTCGAAGGAGTGTAACCACTCCTCCGAGGCCTCGGGGGCTACACCCGGCGGGTGCGCTCGCGCGCACCCACCGGAACGAAATGCAACCGAGAAAGGCTGGTCCCCTTGCAAAAAAGTGCGACAAAAGCCTCCAAGCGAGTGCTAACACTCCCTTCGAGGCTCGGGGGCTACTGTCGGAAACCATAATTAGGGGTACCCTCAAGACGCCTAATTCTCAGCTGGTAACCCCCATCAGCATAAAGCTGCAAATGCCTGATGGGTACGATTAAGTCAGGGATCAGTCCACACGAGTGACTCGATCACGCTTCACCCGAGCCTAGCCTCGGCCAAGGGCAGCCGACCTCGAGAGACTTCCGTCTCGCCCGAGGCCCCCTTTTTATGGCGGACACATCACCGGCTCGCCCGAGGCCTTGGCTTCGCTCAGAAGCAACCTTGACTAAATCGCCACACCGACTGACCAAATTGCAGGGGCATTTAACGCAAAGGTGGCCTGACACCTTTATCCTGACACGCGCCCCCGGCAGAGCCGAAGTGACCGCCGTCACTCCACCGCTCCACTGGCCAGTCTGACAGAAGGACAGCGCCGCCTGCGCCACTCCGACTGCAGCGCCACTCGACAGAGTAAGTCTGGCAGGCAGTCAGGCCTTGCCAAAGGCGCCACGGCGAACTCCGCTCCGCCCGACCCCAGGGCTCGGACTCGGGCTAAGACCCAGAAGACGGCGAACTCCGCTCCGCCCGACCCCAGGGCTCGGACTCGGGCTAAGACCCGGAAGACGGCGAACTCCGCTCCGCCCGACCCCAGGGCTCGGACTCGGGCTAAGACCCGGAAGACGGCGAACTCCGCTCCGCCCGACCCCAAGGCTCGGACTCGGGCTAAGACCCGGAAGACGGCGAACTCCGCTCCGCCCGACCCCAGGGCTCGGACTCGGGCTAAGACCCGGAAGACGGCGAACTCCGCTCCGCCCAACCCCAGGGCTCGGACTCGGGCTAACACCCGGAAGACGACGAAACTCCGCTTCGCCCGACCCCAGGGCTCGGGCTCCGCCCTGGCCTCGGCCGAACGACTTCCGCCTCGCCCGACCCCTTGGCTCGGGCTCGGCCACGGCAACGGAAGGCAGACTCAACCTCGGCTTCGGAGGAACCCCCACGTCGCCCTGCCTAGGGCACAGACCGCCACGTCAACAGGAAGCACCATCATCATCCTACCCCGAATCGACTCGGGTCACGGAGAACAAGACCGGCGTCTCATCCGGCCAGCTCCGCCGGAGGGGCAATGATGGCGCTCCACAAGCTCTATGACGACGGCGGCCCCCAGCTCTCTTACGGAAGCAGGACGACGTCAGCAGGGACTCGACCGCTCCAACAGCTGTCCCTCCGCCAGGCTCCGCCGCACCTCCGACAGCCACGACATCACGCCAGCAGGGTGCCCAGATCTCTCTGGCTGCCACATTGGCATGTACCTAGGGCGCTAGCTCTCCCTCCGCTAGACACGTAGCACTCTGCTACACCCCTCATTGTACACCTGGGTCCTCTCCTTACGACTATAAAAGGGAGGACCAGGGCCTTCTTAGAGAAGGTTGGCCGCGCGGGACCGAGGACGGGACAGGCGCTCTCTTGGGGCCGCTCGCTTCCCTCACCCGCGTGGACGCTTGTAACCCCCCTACTGCAAGCGCACCTGACCTGGGCGCGGGACGAACACGAAGGCCGCGGGACTTCCACCTCTCTCACACTCGACTCCGGCCACCTCGCCTCTCCCCCCTTCGCGCTCGCCCACGCGCTCGACCCATCTGGGCTGGGGCACGCAGCACACTCACTCGTCGGCTTAGGGACCCCCCTGTCTCGAAACGCCGACATATATATAATATGTATTATATTGTTACGAGAAAAAAATTTCATAACTCATTTGTGATCATATCCATACATAAATTTCGTTATTTTAATCTAGCCGTTTTACTACTATATTGCAATCATCAGTATCATACAGACTTCGATATATGACACGATTTGCATGGTCTCATCATTGTAAAGCATGTCTCACACCTGTCAGAAGAAGTCCCCTCGTACATCGTCAGTCATCAGGCATGCACCACCATATGCACTTGCTTAAACAAAAAAGACAAGTGTGTTTTGCGAAGAGAATTAAAGGCACGTTGGCACAAAAGCTACTCTGACGGTGGCGAATGACGAACTGGTCATTGATGTCAGTCCTCGTCTGTGTCACCCCCGGTGCCGAGATGACGTCACAGTCCTTGATATAATAGTCATCGAACGCGCGCGATATGTAGAGTATCGATGACTCTTGGCTGGGCTGCCCGACGAAGTACACCTCGGGCTTATCAGCGAGGTAGTACACATGGTCATTGCACCACCGGATGCGCTACACCTCTACATACATCATGTTCGAGGACACTCACACATCGTCAGCAACCATCGTCGTCATAGCGCACAAGAATTCATGGTTGATCAGTAGCAACTTACATGTCAGGTTGGGCTTCAGGTGAACGATGAGCTCGACGACGTGATGACACCATCGTCTGATGCGGTGCCCAGAACAACCTGAGAGGCGCTGACGTTGGAGACGATCATGAGGTCCCCTCCTTGACGATAGATAGCGCGGTGCAGCCGGTCTAGATCTCCATATATGCGACTAGGGGTGAAAACGGGTCGGGTATACCCGTCGGGTACCGGATACGGATAGTGCAAATACCCGTTCTTCCGGATACAGATTCGGGTAGTTTTATATTCGGGACGGATACGGGTAGTACCCGGATACTGTAGCTTCGGATACGGGTCGGATACGGAACGAGGACTACTCGGTAAATACCCGAATATTCGGGTCGGATACGGGTACCCGGAATTCGGGTACCCGTTTTTTCTTTTTCTGCATAATAATATAGTTATAAAATCATAACTTTTACATATGAAATCGGATGAAGATAAAGTTTATATGAAAATTGTAGAGCTCAAAGTGATCTAAAACTTTGTAGTACATCAATTTTTTGTTTAAACATATATTTAGGCCAAAATTATTAAAATTATGTCCAAATTTATATCAAATTAATATACTTTATCATTTTTATGTGGAGGGCTTAATGTTATCTCCACGTGGGAACTTAAGGTTATCTTTGTATAGACTATTTATTAGTATTGGTAACTTATTTGTAATTTTCGGTCGACGCTACGTTATTTGATGGATTTAATTGTATTTTGATGATTTTCTACAACAAGAAATTAATAATATATAAATAGTCTCAAAAAATCATGAAACTTTACGGAGGCACAACATATGTTCCTATATAACCATAAAAAATGTTTGGATCATAAGAACTATAAGATGTTCTCGTTTCTTCCATTTCACATTCACTTATTTGTATGAGTTATATGTAAAATCACTATAAGTATCCAAGTTTCAACTTAATCAGTACTTTACTTTATCATTTTCATATGAGATCTTGAGTTATCTTCATATAAAATGTTTATTTGTTTTGTAACTTATTTCCAATTTTTTAGTGAAACTAGAATATTTTATGAATTTTTAATATTGCGGTGTTGGTTCTACAGTGTCCTTGTAATTAGTAACTTTGAACTGCATGATGTCAATTTTATTGGTTTCCTTTCTTACATTTGATCTATCATATACATGATTATGTATTGCTTAATTTATATATTTGTTGGGTGGTTGGACAATTAATATCATCGGGACGAACTACCCGACAATTATCCGGTACCTACCCGAGTAGTATCTGTTATCCGTTTCTTACCCGCCCCGATTATTACCCGGTCCCGTCCTGTATCCGTTCCGAATCTTAACTACCGGTATCCGGTCTCGTATCCGAGAGAAATACGTTAGGGTAGGATACATGATGACCCTGTATCCGGCTGTATCTGTCTCGTTTTCATCCCTATATGCGACGGCTGCGTCAGAGCTTGTTGTACACAACGACACTTGCGGGCACGTAGGACTGCTTCCAAAAGTTGAATTGGCAGTCGCCAAGCTTCTTCTCGTCGTCGATGAGCGACGCCAACGCGAGCGCCTCCTGCTAGTGGTGTTTGTTCGGGGTTTCCAAGTAAGAAACATGGATTTTGTTTGGCGTTGGTTTATGAAAATGACTCACAAGTCAGATCCATAGAAAATATTACGGAGAATAAATGTCACGCATACCAAAAAAAGTAATTTAAGTTGAAAACATTATTCAGACAAAATAAATTGCATGCATGACTCTTCTTTAAATACTACTCTCTCCTTCCAAAAATTTAATTCAAGAATCTTGGTGATACTTATCTACTACTAAACATTATGCAAGGGTAGCAGGTGGGTTTGGGGAGAGATGTAGTAGATATTTTTTCTGTTATAGATGTAGACATAAACACACATATGGTGTAGCGGTAGCTACTACTCACATTTGCCTAAGGGGTCATGGGTTCAAATCCCCTTAGAGCCATTTGTGTTTTTTAGCTAGACGTGGGTTGTACGGGGAATGAGAATGAGAGTGGGCTTTGCGAGAAGGGGGAATGGGAAAGGCAGAAACACGGAATGGCTCACTAAGAGATGACAATTGATTGGATTCAGATAAAAAATTGCAAATATTCACCCGTAATCATATTCACGATTCCAACTAATATCCGTCTACGATCATACCTACGGGTAGAAAATTATATCCATATCCGTGTCCATCGTATTTCGGACAACGAGTTTCGAATATCCATTGGATATGGCAGACATAATCATTTTTCAACGATTCAATAGCATTATTAATAAAAAATCCAATTCACCATCATACACAATTAAAAAATTAATAAAATTATTATGGCCTTAGGTTAGGGTGCGACCAAGGACACTGGAGCTAGAAAGGGGTAGCTACCGACCAGCTGCCAGCCGTGTTGCGGCTTATGGGACTTGGAAGGGGCCCGAGGCACAACGCAGGAAGATACAAGGCTAGAATGGGCGACCAACAGTGGGGAATTGGGAGCATTAGACGTGGGGTTCATGGAGTTAGGGTTTGCTTTTTATTGTGTAATATGGGTTAGGCAAAAAAACTATATGTCGATTTCGAATATCTAACGGATAACCCACGGGTGGGAGATAATATTATAATCTGTGCTTGTCCAACTTTGGGTCGGATACGGTTTTGACCCATGGGTAAAAAAATGTATCCATATCCAGCCCCGTCGGATCGGATATCCGACGGATATCCAAATCCGTGGGTCAAATTGTCATCCCTATGGCTGACTACATACGACAGTTTTCTGTGTACCAGCGGATGCAACCAAATAGCTATAAAATAACTTTTGCATCCACTCATATAGCTTATGTCTCCCGTGTGTAGCCAACTAAACAAGAGCTCAAACAGAGTCAACGCATACAGTGGTCCAAGACGAGACGGTGCGGGTAACCAAACATATAGTATATGAGAGCATCTCCGCTCACAATTGAAACTAACAAAACAATAATTTAGGGGTAAAGGTGAAAATACATAGTCCAACAATTCCTGATCTGTGGTTCCAATTTATTTGGTGTCCTAAAACCAAAGCCTCTTTGAAAGTAGCCTAGAGGGGGGGTGAATAGGCTACACCTGAAAATTTTCACTAAAAACTTCGAAATAGGTTAAATTAAAGTAGCACAGGTGCAAACCGGTTCAGTCGATTTTAATCACAACTGAACAAGTTTGAACCCACTCAACTTAAATTTAATAATCTATTGAACAAATGCGAAGTAGTAAAGACAATAGCTAAAGATTTGCCCTACACAAGAACTACTTAAATGAATAATATGAACCAACCACCGAATATGAAGTGCTTAACAAGAACACACAAGAACACGCGATATAACCCGAGGTTCGGCAACCACCACAAAGGTGTCCTACTCCTCGTTGAGGAACCCACAAAGGGCCGGGTCTTTTCCAACCCTAATCCTCCACAAGCCGACCACAAAGGTCAAGGCAATCTCTTCTCAAATCTGCTCAAGAAGCGGGTGATACAAACTTCTTGGGGTCGTCCACAAATTTGGAGACTCCCAAGCAACCTCTAACCGTCAAGGAACACGAGGTTCCAAGAGTAACAAATCCGCACACGGTTAAGTTTGCAACGAGCTCAAGAACAAGAGAATGGGAGAATC
This sequence comes from Zea mays, assembly GCF_902167145.1. Lineage (NCBI taxonomy): Eukaryota > Viridiplantae > Streptophyta > Magnoliopsida > Poales > Poaceae > Zea > Zea mays. The sequence goes on from NC_050096.1 coordinate 221,504,154, forward strand.
GAGATGAAATTGACAGCGAGTTTAATCGAGTTCACCTCACACCAAGGGTCCTTCAAATGATTGAAGGAGATGCGATTGCGGGTGTGAGAGGTGAAGTGAATGCTCTTGTTTGAGGGTTGGTCAGCCAAAGATTCGAGGGAGAGGCCGAAGTAAATGAGAGAGAGAGTGTGAGGGGGTATATAAAGGATCCCCCAAAAGCTGGCAGCCGTTGGGAGAAAGTGGGCAAAAACCGGTTGAACCGGTTTCCAAACCGGTTGAACCGGTTTCTACCAGGGGGATCCCGGTCCACTGGTCTACTCAGCCGGACACTGGACCGGTTTCAAAACCGGCTGAGTAGGGTCAAATTTCGGCTCAACCGGTTTCAGAAAAATATCTGCTGCGACTTTTCTGACAGCTCTGACTGTCAGACAGGTCAGAGCAGAGGTGGCAGGGTGAACAGTACCAAAACCGGTTTCAGGACCGGTTGAACCGGTTTTGGGGGCTGAAACCAAAATTTGAGAATTTTGAAGAGAACAAAGGGGGAGACTTTGTGGGAAGTGAAATTTGTTTTTCTCAAGAGCATTCATGATCTGAGAAAAAATGATCTCAAGGAGTTTTTCAAAAGAATTGAACTTGGCTCGTTTCACAACTTACTTAACCGTCGCGGATCCCTCTTAATTGTACGGCGATTCCTATGACTCAAGAATTATAAACTTAGCACCGCCGATGATTCATAGCACTTGGAGCACGCCATTTGATGTGGAATTTTAAATCCGCTGTGCTTTATACTTTTATGCTCGTAGGATCTGTGCTTCTCCTGTCTGTAGAAATACTGTGTACACACTAGGAGCAAACTTGTTAGAATCTTAGTTTGTTTTGTCATTAATCACCAAAACCCTCAATTAGGGTTGATTGCACTTACAATCTCCCCCTTTTTGGTGATTGATGCCAAAACAAACTAGAATGGAAATAATAATTAAAAGTTACAAATACTTGTGATAAAAAATCTTTTGTGTATGTGTAGCTCCCCCTAAATATGTGCATGAGTTTTGCGATATTAACATTGACTTGATATGTCAATTTGCAACATATTTAGAGAGAGAGAACAATCAACACCATACACAAAAATGATGAGATATGAAACATAATTGAATATAAAGAGTAAAAGCACATTCAAGCTCATCATTGCATAGCATATGATATGAAAAAGTTCTACAGCTATTACAATAATGAGAGCTCGTCTCATCACATCATCAAGTGTTTATGGCTTTCAAGCCATGCATGCAGCAAATAGTTATTACAGACCAAGTGTTCATTACAAAAATAAAGTACTGAATAATAAACGTTCTCCCCCTTTTTGGCACCAAGAACCAAAAAGAGAGAGAGAGAAGCGCCAATACAAGGATCACCAGTGGGGAGGAGGATGATGAGGAGCGAAGAGGTGTTGCGCCAGGTCGTAGGCAAAGTGTTCCTCTCCAGACTGGGCCGGAGGAGGAGCACTGCCAGACGGGTCCTGGGGCGGAGGATAAGAGGACGATTGGCCCGGATCCCCATGATATGGGGGCGGGACAAACTGCTCCGGATCATCAAAGAAAGTTTCTTCTTCTTCGACGTCATCAGTTGTAGAAAAAGGTACCCCATACGCCTGCTGGTACCACTCGTTGACATCTGGAGGAGGAGGGTGAAGAGGTACATCAGGAGAGTGAGGGGCGAAGGGAGTACCCAAAGCGGAAGCTTGACGACGAAGGTTGTCGTCGGTCTCCCGCTGACGTCGAGCCACCTCATGGACATCTGCAGCAATATTTCGGCACATGGAGAAGAAGGCCGCAAACCCGTGGGCCAGGCGGGCACCCATCCCACGTCCACGACCTCGACCACGACCACGACCACGTGGTGTGGGAGATCCGCGGCCAGGAGAAGGGCGCGAGGCACCAGCAGCAGCAGCAGCACCAGCACCGGCAGACGGACCAGCAGATGTATGACCACGAGAACTGGAGGGGGCTTTCCTGAGGCGCCCAGCTGGATTGTTGGGATCAATCCAGAAAGGAGTGTATGACTGATGTCGGGTGCCTTTTTCAAATCTGAATTGGGACACGACCTCAATCATCTTCATAATGAATGGAGCATGAAGACACCCCTTCAAAGGAAAGCAGGATGCATGAATAATTTCCTGCCATATCATGTCAAAGACATTAATCCTTTCTGAGCTGTTTGGTTTCGTAAAAGAGAGCAAGACCTTGCTCTCCCCAAGGATGTTCATCTGATTTCCCCCTTTTGGAATGAGAGTCATCCTGCAGAGGGAGTTGATATAACGATAATACTTATGAATGTTGGTTGACTCCCAATACTTTCCAGACTCAGACAAATGAAGGTCCTTGGCTTCATCTCTTGTGGGCTGCCGGAAATCATGAATCTTGATCTTGTCTCCAGATATATCCTCGTCAGAAAAGCCAAGAATGTGAGCAAATCGACGATAGCTCACCTTGTACCAACTACCTTCAATGAAGAAGTTCAGATAGGGGTAGTTGTAATGGCTCTCCTCGTCAGCAAGCTTTATCCAGAGAGTGGAGTAAAATTGTGCAATCACTTCATCATTCCAATCATATTGGAATGTCATGATGTTCTTCATTTGCTTCCTTTCACAGGCCCTCAGTGCCTGTGACATTTCTGGGTCCCCAATTGCTTCGCAACCTTCCCAGTTAATATAACGTTGATGAAGGATGGGTTGATGCTTCTTGGGAAGAATAACTGAATTATAGAAATCCACGTGGTGAAGAGTCCAAAAGCGATTTCCATCGATCCTGGCATCGCGAATACGCAATACCGGATTTTGGAAACGCAGATCCTGGAGAAGAGCAGACCCTCCACTGGCCGTGAAGTCAGTGACTGGCTCATTGCCAGCCCGCCGAGCCTCGGCCCGGTGGAGCACCAAGCCGCGAATCACAGGAGCCTGAGCCGGGGGAAGATCAACTTCATCGTCCTTCCCACCATCATCATCACTTGCAGGCTCCCACGCCTGCGGATTCGTCGCAGGTCGAGACCGACCGGAAGGAGTCCGGGAAGTCCGACCGCGAGCACTTTGAGACCCGGAGGCCTCAGTACCCGGCATGACATTTCCGCATCCGCGCCCTCGCTTGGATCGAGAGCGAGGAGGGGTATCACCATGGATCTCCTGTTCATCCGATGAGTCGGATTCGACCACTGACGGGTTCCTTCGACGCACCATTCTAAGAAATAAGAAATAATAGATAGAACCTATGATGAGCAAGGATCAACCACGTTTGAGAAGAAACGCATAAGAGATTGAATCATGCACTTCAACCGTTCATATGAGCGGTTCAACTACAACGAACAATATCAAATCGCTAATCTCAAACAGTGTTTGTGACAAAATGAAGATAGTCTAAGTGATGCAATCTCTTAAACTAAAATGTACCCAACGAATGATACATAAGATAATCAAGAACGCGTAGGATCGAGTACAAGGAAATAACATAGAACAATACCTCGATCCGAAGATGGGGGTCAAGATCTCCCAACGAGATGGAGGAAGATGGTGGAAACACGCCGGGAAGAACGGATCTCCAACCACACTTCCAAAAGGGTGAGAGCTCGAGAGAGTTTGGAGAGGAGAGAGGAGAAACAGAAATGGCGGCGGCGGCTGGTAACAAGACTCAGAAGGGAAGAGGAGAGAGGGAGAGGTATAAAAAGGAGAGGAGTCGGCCGCCAGAAAACCGAAAACCGGTTCAACCGGTTTCAAAACCGGTTCAACCGGTTTCGGGTCAAACGGCGCAGTAAAAGCGCACAGAAAACAGTGTTGACTGCGCGAAAAACCTGGCAGTCTGACAGCACAGACTGCAAAACTGACAGCGCAGACTGCGCAGCTGTCAGCGCAGACTGCGCGCGGACTAACGGCGCGACGGCCAAAACCGGTTCAACCGGTTTTTATACCGGTTCAACCGGTTTCCACCAGGAAGAAACCGGTTGAGTGGTCTACTCAGCCGGTTTACTCAACCAGATTTCAAATATTGCCCGGAGGGGCTGTAATAGCACTTAGCAAATATGACATGAGATATTATAAAGATAAAAATGACATTTCTCAATTCATATTGCTCAAACAATCAATTTTCAATCATCAAATTTGATCAAAATTTTAGTTATTAAGTCACGTTTCGAGAATCCAAGATATTTAGCTCACTCCTAAGAAAACAAAACCTAGTCTCATCAAGGGGTTTTGTGAAGATATCGGCTAGTTGATTTTCGGTGCTCACATGAAATAGTTCGATATCTCCTTTGGCTTCATGGTCTCTTAAGAAATGGTGTCTGATGTCAATATGTTTAGTTCTAGAGTGTTGCACTGGATTGTTTGCAAGTTTTATGGCACTCTCATTGTCACACAAAAGAGGAATTTTGTTAAACTCACAACCAAAATCTCTAAGGGTTTGCTTCATCCATAGCAACTGTGCACAACATGCCCCAGCTGCTATGTATTCAGCTTCTGCAGTGGAGAGTGCAACACAATTTTGTTTCTTGGAACTCCATGACACTAAGGACCGCCCAAGGAATTGGCAAGTCCCAGTAGTGCTTTTTCGATCTACTTTGCAACCGGCATAATCTGAGTCAGAATAGCCAAGCAAATCGAAAAAGGAGCCTTTAGGATACCATAATCCTAGGTTTTGGGTGTGGACTAAGTATCTTAGAATTCTCGTAACGGCTACAAGATGGCAGTCTTTAGGATTTGCTTGAAAACGTGCACACATACAAACACTCAACATTATATCAGGCCTAGATGCACATAAGTAAAGCAGTGATCCTATCATTGATCTATATAATTTTTGATCTACAGGTTTACCTTCCTCATTTAGGTCGAGATGTCCATTTGATGACATTGGAGTCTTGGCGTGCTTTGCTTTTTCCATGCCAAACTTCTTGAGCATATCTTGAGTATATTTAGTTTGGCATAGAAAGGTACCTTCCTTGAGTTGTTTGACTTGAAATCCCAGGAAGTATTTAAGCTCGCCCATCATAGACATCTCAAACCTGTTCGTCATTACTTTGCTAAACTCTTCACAAAATTTTTCATTAGTACTACCAAATATAATGTCATCAACATATATTTGGCACACAAATAATTCATTATCAACTTTTCGAGTAAACAAAGTAGAGTCAGCTTTTCCTATTGTAAACCCATTTTTAATTAGAAATTCTTTAAGACAGTCATACCAAGCTCTAGGGGCTTGTTTAAGCCCGTAGAGTGCCTTGTGAAGAAGATAAACATGATTTGGCTTCTTTGGGTCTTCGAAGCCCGGTGGTTGCTCCACATATACTCTTTCTTGTAGTGGTCCATTTAGAAAAGTGCTCTTGACATCCATTTGATATAGCTTGAAATCATGGTTAGTAGCATAGGCAATTAATATTCTAATTGATTCTAACCTTGCTACCGGCGCATATGTTTCACCAAAGTCAAGTCCTTCCACTTGAGTATAGCCTTGGGCAACCAACCTTGCCTTGTTTCTTGTAACAACGCCATTTTCATCTTGCTTGTTCCTAAAGACCCATTTAGTCCCAATCACATTTTGTTTGGGTCTTTGGACTAAGGACCAGACTTCATTCCTAGTGAAGTTGTTCAACTCCTCTTGCATCGCAGTTATCCAATCCGGATCACCCAATGCTTCTTCAACCTTAAGTGGCTCAAGAGAGGAAACAAACGAGTAAAATTCACAAAAATTAGCTAAACGAGATCGAGTCGTTACCCCTCTCCTGATGCTACCCAGGATGTTGTCCACCGGATGATCCCTTTGAATTGTATGATGGACTCTTGGATGAGGCACTGATGGATGTCTTTGTATTTGCTCTTCCTCATCAGTTACTTGATCAAGAGGCACTTCACCATCAATATTTTCTTGTTCATCTTCTACCACTGTTGGCATCCTTTGATGATTTTCTTCGTGGTTTGGATGACTTGAGGTTGATGGGTTTGCTTGGGTGGAGACATTGTCACTCACCACCCTTGCACCCACATCAACTACCTCATTGGTCATCCACAAGGTTCCTTCTTCATCATCCCTTTCTTGAGGTCTCACCTCACCTATGGCAAGTTTCTTTATGGCCTCACAAGGTAGTTTTTCATTTCCTGCAGTGTCATTAGAAACATGCCCTTGCGAGCCATTAGACTCATCAAATGTCACGTCTATCGCTATTTCAACAAGACCGGTGGAATTGTTGAAAACACGATATCCATGCGCATTTGATGCATAACCAAGCAAGAAACCCTCGTCCACTCTAGGAGCAAACTTTGAGCTCTTGACTTTCTTGTTAAGAATAAAACATTTACAACCGAATACTCTAAAATAATCAACTTTAGGTTTGTTACCAGTGAGAAGCTCATAAGCAGTCTTTTTGTAGATCTTATGAAGATAGAGGCGGTTGATTGCATGACAGGCGGTGTTGACCGCCTCTGCCCAGAAGTTGTCAGGTGTCTTGTATTCATCCAACATGGTTCTTGCAGCTTCAATTAGAGTCCGGTTCTTTCTTTCCACAACACCATTTTGTTGTGGAGTGTAAGGCACCGAGAACTCATGCTTGATTCCCTCTTCTCCTAAGAATTCTTCGACACCTGTGTTCTTGAATTCCGTCCCATTATCGCTTCTCACTTTCTTGATTTTGAGCTCAAATTCATTTTGAGCTCTCCTCATGAATTTCTTTAAAATTTCTTGAGTTTCACCTTTGTCACTCAAAAAGAAAACCCAAGTGAATCGAGAAAAATCATCAACAATAACTAAACCATACTTACTACCACCAATGCTAATGTAGGCCACAGGTCCGAAGAGGTCCATGTGAAGAAGCTCCAATGGCCTCTTTGTTGTGACCACATTCTTTGATTGATGTGGGACTCCATGTTGCTTTCCTGCTTGGCATGCGCCACAAACCCTATCTTTCTCAAATACAACATTTGTTAGTCCAATGATGTGATTATCCTTTTGAAGTTTGGCCAAATTCCTCATACCGACATGGGCTAGCCGGCGATGCCATAGCCAACCCTTGTCGGATTTTGCCACTAAACAAGTCTCAGGCGTCACTTTACTTGTTGTGAAATCAACAAGATAAAGCTTACCCTTCAAGCGACCGGTAAAGGCAACTGAGGAGTCCTCCCTTCTAAGGATTTTCACATCCACATCCGAAAATAAGCAATTATAACCCATTCCACAAAGTTGTGAAATGGACAACAAATTATAGCTCAAGGAATCTACTAATAAAACATTTGAAAGTGATTGTTGGTCAGAGATAGGAATTTTACCAATACCAATCACCTTACTCTTGCCACTATCTCCAAACACAATTTCTTGTGCTTCTTGAGTTAGTTGCAATGTATGAAACATGTCTTTCTCCCCGGTCATGTGATTTGTACATCCACTGTCAAGCACCCAACTTGACCCACCAGAGGAGTAGACCTGCAAAACAAGTTTAGGCTATACTTTTAGGTACCCAAATTGAATTGGGTCCTACAGTGTTAGTTATAGCCTTGGGTACCCACACACTTCTTTTCATGACTTTTTGTTTAGTGTAGGCACCCACATATTTCACAACCAATTTCCCTGAGTCCCAAGTCAACATATAATCACAAAGATATGAGTGGGAAATGGGAGCATTAGATTTTTGTCCACTTGAGGATCCCACTTCCTTCATCTTACTCTTTGTGGAACTCAAGTTAACCTTTACCTGAGATGACTTGTCATTTGAGGAGTGGATCCTCCCCAAGGCATCATATAGAGTGGTTCCCTCTATGAACTTGGGGGATCTCCACCCCTTATGCACTGTGCTAGGGTTTTCCTTGGATGAGTTGAACCCAAGCCCCCTTCTACCATTGTTGGGCTTAAGGGACTTGTACTTGGGTTCAACTTTCTTTAACCCATCATTGCTAGAGCATCTTTTCAAAATTTCTTTGACCTTCACCTGTGGGCTATGCTTCCTTGCATGGTTAGTTAGACAACAAGAAGCATGATATTTGGCACAATGCTTGCAGGAATTATCATTAGAGCTAGACTTAGATTCAAATACTAAAGTGGGGGCATTGATGTTCTTGCAATTTTCAAGTTGCACTTGAAGTTCTTGATTTTGAACATTCAAGCTTAACATGCTTGATTCAAGTGCATTCTTTTCATTTGCAAGGTTATCAATAGAGGTTTTCAAGTTAATTACTTCTATATCTTTATTGTGAATCAACTCTTGAAGCTCTAGGTTTCTTTCCTTTTCAAGGATAAGCAAGTCTTCTTGAGCATCAAGAGTTGCCTTTCTTTTATCTAGCTTTTCCATTAATTTTGTGATAACATTGTATCCATTTAAGCCAAATTCTTTAATCATTTTATTTTTCATGGCAATTTGATCATCATCATCATCATTTGAAAAATCATTACTAAATAAAGTTACCTTATCTCCCTTTGCCATGAGGCAAGTTGGAATGTAGGAGTCGTCTTGAAGGTTGGTGAAGAGTTGCGCGCTTGAGGTAGATTGGATGGCCACATTTGCCACCACTTCCTCTTCCTCGGAGCTAGAACTCTCATCATCGGAGTTCCATTCTTCACCAATATGAGCTTGTCCATACTTCTTCTTCTTGAAGTATCCCTTGGTCTTGCCTCCCTTTTTAAACTTATCCTTCTTGTATTCCTTCTTGGCAGGACAATCCGCTATGAAATGACCGGTTTGGCCACATTCATATCATGCCCTCTTCTTTCCTTTCCTTTGGAACTTGTCATTCTTCCTTACAAATTTCTTGAAAGTTTTGATGAACATAGCTGTGTCTTCATCACTTGAGCTATCTTCATCACTTGAGGTCTCGACCACTTTCTTTGCTTTGTGGTCTTTGCTCTTCTTGAGATTGTCTTGTTCATTTGTGATCAAGGCATGAGAGTCTCTTGTCTTGATGGGGGCTTCTTCGGACTCGTGTTGTTGAATTTTTGCAAATAATTGATGAGGCGTCATGTCCTCATAATCATCACGATCCCTTATCATCCTTGCAAGACTTTTATCCTTCTCTTTATAAGCTCTCATGAACAATCTTGTGACCTTGGAGTCACTCCAATCTTCACTCCCAAGAACTCTTATTTTGTTGACCAATACCATCAATCGATCAAAGAGTGATTGGAGCGACTCACCCTTTGTCCAATCATATCTTGCAAGCTCACTTTCCAAAGCTTCAACTCTATGTCTTTTAGCTTTGGGATCTCCTTCATGTGACATTCTAAGAATGTTCCAAATGTCACGAGCATCTTCTCTTCCTTGAACTTTCCGGTATTCTTCCGGACAAAGACTTCCTTTGATTATGCTCACTGCTTGAGCATTTCGATGAACCTCTTGCATCATTTCCGGAGTCATCTCTTCTCCTTGGGCGGGCTTATACATACCTACATTAACAATCTCCCAAAGACTAGGATGCACACCGATTAAATGCGACTTCATCTTGTCGGCCCACTCATCATAGTTCAACTCACTAAGAGTTGGTAACTTTCCAAGTGGGGCGGAAGAGAAGTTGGGAATATAATTTCTAGAGTAATCGAATTGAACTTTGCTAAAGTCATTACCTTTGCTTTTGGTAGATGATCCTTCGGTGTTGAGACTTACCTTGCTCAATACCTTAGACACCAAAAGATCCACTAGATCGTCATTATAATCAAATGTTCCCTTACCTTTATCTTCTTCGGCCTTTCTTCTTGATTCCTCTTCTTCGGCCTTTTTCCTAGCATCTTCCTCTTTCATTTTGAGGAACATTTTCTCGGCAATCTTCATGGCGAGGTCGAGGACCTTGGGGTCCACTTCCTCACCGGAAGATGTGACGGGGATTTCCTCGAGGAGAGGATCCACATGGTCCCGTTGTGTAGACATGATCGTTTCCTCACGCGGTTAAGCGTAAAACGAGGCACGAAGCTTTGATACCAATTGAAAGTAGCCTAGAGGGGGGGTGAATAGGCTACACCTGAAAATTTTCACTAAAAACTTCGAAATAGGTTAAATTAAAGTTGCACAGGTGCAAACCGGTTCAGTCGATTTTAATCACAACTGAACAAGTTTGAACCCACTCAACTTAAATTTAATAATCTATTGAACAAATGCGAAGTAGTAAAGACAATAGCTAAAGATTTGCCCTACACAAGAACTACTTAAATGAATAATATGAACCAACCACCGAATATGAAGTGCTTAACAAGAACACACAAGAACACGCGATATAACCCGAGGTTCGGCAACCACCACAAAGGTGTCCCACTCCTCGTTGAGGAACCCACAAAGGGCCGGGTCTTTTCCAACCCTAATCCTCCACAAGCCGACCACAAAGGTCAAGGCAATCTCTTCTCAAATCTGCTCAAGGAGCGGGTGATACAAACTTCTTGGGGTCGTCCACAAATTTGGAGACTCCCAAGCAACCTCTAACCGTCAAGGAACACGAGGTTCCAAGAGTAACAAATCCGCACACGGTTAAGTTTGCAACGAGCTCAAGAACAAGAGAATGGGAGAATCGAGATGAAATTGACAGCGAGTTTAATCGAGTTCACCTCACACCAAGGGTCCTTCAAATGATTGAAGGAGATGCGATTGCGGGTGTGAGAGGTGAAGTGAATGCTCTTGTTTGAGGGTTGGTCAGCCAAAGATTCGAGGGAGAGGCCGAAGTAAATGAGAGAGAGAGTGTGAGGGGGTATATAAAGGATCCCCCAAAAGCTGGCAGCCGTTGGGAGAAAGTGGGCAAAAACCGGTTGAACCGGTTTTCAAACCGGTTGAACCGGTTTCTACCAGGGGGATCCCGGTCCACTGGTCTACTCAGCCGGACACTGGACCAGTTTCAAAACCGGCTGAGTAGGGTCAAATTTCGGCTCAACCGGTTTCAGAAAAATATCTGCTGCGACTTTTCTGACAGCTCTGACTGTCAGACAGGTCAGAGCAGAGGTGGCAGGGTGAACAGTACCAAAACCGGTTGAACCGGTTTCAGGACCGGTTGAACCGGTTTTGGGGGCTGAAACCAAAATTTGAGAATTTTGAAGAGAACAAAGGGGGAGACTTTGTGGGAAGTGAAATTTGTTTTTCTCAAGAGCATTCATGATCTGAGAAAAAAATGATCTCAAGGAGTTTTTCAAAAGAATTGAACTTGGCTCGTTTCACAACTTACTTAACCGTCGCGGATCCCTCTTAATTGTACGGCGATTCCTATGACTCAAGAATTATAAACTTAGCACCGCCGATGATTCATAGCACTTGGAGCACGCCATTTGATGTGGAATTTTAAATCCGCTGTGCTTTATACTTTTATGCTCGTAGGATCTGTGCTTCTCCTGTCTGTAGAAATACTGTGTACACACTAGGAGCAAACTTGTTAGAATCTTAGTTTGTTTTGTCATTAATCACCAAAACCCTCAATTAGGGTTGATTGCACTTACACTCTTAGTACAGATTTGGAATCGAGCCACTGTCGCCCCCTATGAGCGTGTTTTTGTTTCCTGCGTCCAAAAGCGACGTCTGTCGTTCTAGAATATGCTCGTGCCACCTCCATCCTCTCCTTCGCCACCACCCATATCAAGGCCTCGGTCCGAACACCCGCTGTTGTTGTCCCGCCTCCACTCCACACGCGTGTCGTCGATGCCCTCCCACCTTCGCTCCAGACATGTGCCGACACCGGTCTCCCGCACCTGCTTCGGACGTACTCCGATGATGTCGACTCGCCCTGACTTCGGACACGCACCATTGATGCCAACCTGCCCTAGCTCTAGATGCACCGAGCTAGATTGGCTGCATATTAGGGTATTTTAAGGAGCTGTTTGAGTTGGATATGTTTTTTGGGCTTTTAGACATTTAGGAGGAGCCCAATATATAGATATTGGGGGTACAAATATTAGGAGTTATTGAGATGGTGTGAGAACAATTGAACAAATAAAGTAACATTAATAGTAACAATAATAAGTATATTTAATAAGACTATCACTTGGATTTTGGCATTGGAATATATTTTAATAAGTACTCCCTTCGTCCCAAATTAAAAGTTGTTTTAGTTAATTAATGGGTTCATACAATATTTGATGTATTAGTTTTATATCTCTATCTCTACTATATTAAAGCACCAGTTTCGACGGTCGTCCTGTGTGACATTTTTACACAAACCCCCCTTACTTTTCGTTGTATCAACTCACCACCCCACGGCTCCCTATGACCCTATCTATCCATCTTTATCTCAACCGCAAGCAAAACCCCAAGCCCGCGGCATCCGCCTGCAACACTGTCGCTTCACCGCCACCCATCCCTCCGCACAACGCGCCGCTCCTCTCGTGCTTGTCGCCGTCACCAGCATTGTCTCTTCCCCATTGCCACGCCTTCGTTGCTCTTCAGAATGTCGTCCCAGCCTTAGCCGAGCTCCATAAACGAAACCTCCTCGACCCAAGCGTCGATCAAGCCCGCGTCCGGCTCCACTAGTGGAATACCTAGGTCTCCAACATCGTTCCAACCCATGTAGGGCTCCACCGGCGGAAGCCCCTAGACCTCGACGAAGCTCTCCACCCAACATGTCCCCTCGTCAGGCAACGCTCTCCCCCAACCTGTTCCCCGCGTCACGCGGAGAAGGGTATGTGCCTCTCGCCCTCCCTGTCTCTCATTTTCCGTCCGACGGCCACACCGACGAGGACGTTAGTGACGCGGTGGCGGATGTCGGTGCCTACAACTCTGCATAGTCGTCCATGTTCTCTGTTTCACCTCCATCATCCTGACACCGGCCCTCACCGTTGCCGCCGTGGCGGTATCAACAACAGGAGATACACATGGAGCAGGAAGAGAAAGCGACGTCATCAGGATCAGGACCGCCGTTGCCGCTAGGCTCACCATGGTATATGTTCCCTTCTTGCTCTATTTTTCTCTCCCGAACCAGTTCATCTGTGTTTCATGGCGAATTTGTTTTTCTTCTTTTTGTGTTTCGAATCCTATTCCTAGAAAAAGGCGTGAACTTTCTTTCAGTACCGACGACCATAGTTGACAGTACTAGAGGGACTGACCAGCAGCATCATATCGAGGAGTGGATTGCTCTGATGAACTTTTCCACGGCGATGATTGGGACTTGAGACGGTTTGTTGATCGTCGTGGACTTTGGTCTCCTCTGAGATGAGATGTGTTGCTTAGTAGCCGCCGCTGAAATTTTTAGGATGAAGACAAGAAGTGACCCAGCAATTTTCACTCCCTTGTTCAAGTTCTTTTGATTGTCTCTGTTACTTATTCATCTCCCTTGTAGATTCGAGTTGTGATTCCATGAATTTGTTGCTTGGGTTATATGTTTTAATTTGTCGTGTCATGAACAAGATTTAGTCTTTGATATAAGTAAAGATATTGAACAGTTGGTTGTTTGGTCCCATTCCACTCACCCACTACGCTTTATGTGTGTACAACCGCAACACAGTTGAGGAAACGCTTGCGTCCGTTGGATGAGAGGGACGACATCCTTCGCTCGGGCATCGTAGAACCTTGATCTTCTATAGCGACACTCCCTTCAAGGTAAGTTTTGACTTGGGTATCGATTTTTTTCTTGCGGACGATGGCACATGAAATCCCCATTGTCTCTCATCCATGTTTGTTTGAATTATAACCTTGCGTTTAGTCCTAATATTGAGATATTGGTCTTTCCCTGTCCAAATCCTAATTTAGCCCAAGTCAGACGTAGCAGTTGGGGAGTTTAGGGATTGGCCGTAAATCACACTCAGATTTATGGTTTACGGTTCAGATCTACAAGAACATCAAACACCTATGGTTGAGTTGATTCTATAGCTTTATTTTTTTCTAGGATTAGCTGCGATGAGGCTGTTTTTTCTTGGAACAGTTACATTATCCTAGCTTTGGTGTGGTACTGCTTGATTTATTTTGTGTTTTAACACTTCAATGGGAGGTGATTCGTTAGTACAAGAAATTTGTATCCTCCTTTCCTTGACAAAATCTATGACATCCTGATTCAAAATGGAAATTTCCTACACAAACACGTAAGCAGTTACAATAAGCAACGTAAAAGTTCTATAATAGTGTATCAGTCACCTTCAAAGTGGCATCACATTAGCTGATCCTGATCGTCGATGTTGTTAGTTGGTGTCTGTTGTCCTACACTGGTTGTGTAACCAGATAATGTGAGTCAACCAGTGCTAGCCTCATCTTCTTCGTGCCACACATACTGAACCAAAGAACCATTTTCATTTCTTACGAGCTCTTGCTCTTCAATTTATTCACCCCACATGCATACAACACGTTGTGTAGCTACAACTAGATTGACTTTTAACAGTGATTATTGTTTCAGCACCACACATCTCAGTCAACATGCATCCATCGATCCTTACCATGCAGCACCATGACATAATAACATCTCAGGCAAGCATGGCAATGAGGCACAATCATGTCAGCAGACTGCTCATCTGCACTAGAATGTGTTTGCTCAAAAGATATTATTCAAAATTTAGCTGAAAAATTTTGTTCGTTGCACAATTATTGTATTGCTTTGTTTGTTGAATATTATTTCCTTGGTGATGGGCTGCTGCTGCTAGCAAAATTGAGAACGGATGGGTTGTAAGCTATTGTTGGTGCCTGGTATCAGAGAGGGAGACAGGGGGTGCACCTATCCACAATCTCGAGGTGAGAATACCGAAACTGTCTAAGAGACTTCTCGAGGTGAGAATATCGAAAGTCTCTTTCTCTTTATATATATAACATGACCAATTTAGAGGTGTGTAGTAATTACGCAATAACATTATCAATCTTAATTATTTATCGATTTAGTTCTTTGAAGATGCTGATAGAGGTAGAGCGCCCACACTTATGTTCATGTAAGTATGCACGCGTGTATGTAATTGTTTGCATTGTCATTTTGAACCATGTTGTTAGAGGGGTGTTACAGGGAACTGTTGAGCTAGAGCATCTCCTTTCACTAAGGTCGACACATAAACCATCAATAACGGGGTATGATGAGGATAACAATGTGATTTTTCCTTTGGACAAGCGTCTTCATGATCCAACTTGAATCAATGAAGTTCACCAAAGTTTTCGATGACACCGGTATTCATGGCTATTTTCCCTTCACAACTTTCTATACTGCTGGTAATAGCTCATCTTTGCTTTTCACATTGCACAAGGTAACTAAATGAAATTACTTTGTGTATGTGATACATAGATGTTCATATGATTAGTCTAGTAGTAAAAGAAAATATATTGTCGATGCTTCGGTGCCTGCTTAAATTATTTTGTAGTGGTTTCATGCACTCTTATTTTCAGCATGCTCTTCATACCAATATGAAATTGGCATTGTTTGCACTTAAAAGTAAAGTTGAACAGTCTTATATTTGAATGGGGTATCTTTTTTGGTACCGTTGAAAGCTTAGACCTTGTTTTTTGGTTTTATTCATTAATCACTATCTTTTTATGCAAGATAACATTTACCTCTATCTAATTCGTCATGTGCTATGTTGAAACCTGTATGTAGAAGTCCTGAAAGTGATGTTTTCATTTTTACCTGAATTTTATCTAAATATGTGAGGTTTTCATGTCATCTTTTCCTGGCACCTTCGATTGGTGAAGTCTAGACTTTTGTATCGTGTTGTATTAGTAATGCTACTCATGCAGTATTATGCACAAATAATAAGGAGTCAGTGAGCATTTATTGGACTAATATATCACACTATTATCATGAAACAATAAGTGGTCTCATACACGGTGGCGAATCTAACCGAGAATATTGTCGGGATCAACACTATTAACTTTGCTATATGACATAAATTTTCTTGAACTCTAACGATGTTTTGCTAAAGGATTTTGAAATTTTATGGGGGTCGGCTGACCCCGACAAACCTAGCTAAATTCGCCCCTGCTAATACAAGTATATATTGTTTACAAACTTGTCACATCCTGTTCAACTAAACGACATGACAGAGGCATGATTCCTTTTTGTACTCGGTTCTCACTCGGAAAAATTTCTGCATAAAGTAACCTCTTCCTAAAATGCGATTGATTTAACTGCGCTTGTTGAGGAGATTATTTTACCTGTTTGATATGTTCGTTTTTAAATTATAAATATATTGTTTGCATTCTATTTCTTTGCAAAACTAATGGATTTTAAATGAATTATTGTGTGCAGAAATTTGACCGGTAAGATTGCACAAGAATTTCAAAAGCGTCAGGTTGCACTCTCATTCATGCTAGAATTCTTAGTCATTTTTTATTGTTGTTATCTATGACTTGTACATGGGTTTTGGTGTGCTTTATTTTTGTATCTAACACATGTTAAAGTTGTAAACAATGTTTCTTTTGTTTTTTCTTAGTATTAGTTTGTTATCATATATGACCTACTGACATATTCTTGTAATCATAATATTCTTCGTTACTACCAGTTTGGTTATTGCAGTATTGGTTATTCAATAGTTTACACAGTCGCCACCACTCCCCTCCCCTTCACTACCTCATCTCGCTCGCTCTCAACATCCCTACCACTGTTGGCTCCTCCCTCGTGCCTGTGTTGCGTCCCCACTCGCTACCTCTCCTTGCCCTCTCCCATCTTTCTGCTTGCCGCCTCTCCCCTCTCTTATCCCCATCTGTTGCAACGCGCGGGTATTATACTAGTATGTTTCTAAGTTCATCTTTATCCATTTAAATATAGACATAAAACCAAGGACTAAAACGACTACTATTTTTAGATGGAGGGAGTATAATTCAGGCATAGAAGCTAATATGATTTTATATGTACTATTGTCAGTTATATGAATATCGAAGTAAGCTAAAAAGTATATCATAAGTTGCAAAGTAAAAATAATATGATCTAGAATATTTTTTATATTTTGTCTTATCAAATTACGATAGATTTATATTTGAACTTTAAAATAAAAATATTAAATTCTAAATTAAAAAGTCTAATCCATCAATAAAATTCTAATTCCTCCAAAAGAAAGATTTAAAGGTCCTCCTAACCTTGATTTTCCAGTATTATATCTCATCACTTGGTAGTATCATTGCTTGTTTAAAGATGCACGACAACTTCACTTGTCTCTAGAAGCCATTCCAAAATTTCACCTCGTATGCACTTGGTAGTAACATCGCCAACGATCGGCTCTGTCAGACAAAATGTGGCTTCTTGTAGGGACAAGCTGACAAGGTCCAGTGGTGCACCCGACTGACGCTATAGGGGTCCGGTGCACCACCCGAGATAGGAGTTTTTACCACTTTTCTCCAACAGCTCTTTTGGTTATTGGGGCTATAAATACCCCTAACCAGCACATTGAAGGCATAAGAACTACTCCAACCTACTACACATCAAGAGTAACATCTCCAAAGCTTCCAAAGCCTATTCCGCGCCGCATTCAATCGTTTTGAGTTTGAGAGATTTAGTGGCTTGCACATTCGAGTGTTGCGAGTTCTTGTGATCTTGACATGAGTTTTCATTCTCACTCTGTCCCCATTCTCTTTGTTGTAAAGCGAGGCAAGAGGCTCCGATTCTTTGTGTGGAGGTCCTTGCGACACTTGGTGTCCCTGAGATAGTGAAGAAAACTCATCCGGTCTCTGCAACCGTGTGAGAGAGGGAAAGGGTTGAAAGAGACCTCGTCCTTAATGGACTCCTCAACGGGGACACATGTTCTTAGAGTAGAACCTCGGGAAATAAATCGTTGTGTTCTTTGCGTTGATCATTAATTTGTGATTTGGTTCTTCCTCTCCAGTCTCTCTTGTTCTCTTGCTTGTGATCGCTTTTGAGTTGGCTCCCAAAGTAATCCGTAATCGATTCAGCAACTCTAAGAAAGAACACCTCTCCCACACTACACTTTTCTTTATACTCGTTCTAACACTAACTCGGGATGAAGTTTGTGTTTAAAGTTTGTAAATTTCAAGTTTCACCTATTTATCCCTCCTCTAGGTGACTTTCACTGCCGCTCGGATATCTCTAGAAAGATGTAACAACACGGTAAAAATCCCCCGCTGCACTAGCTCCCTCACTGCAGCTGCCTTCTTCCTCACCTCCATTCGGCTTCTAGACTACGATATTTTTTGAACCGCTCAGGAGACCCGTCACCCTCCTCCCCTCACCATACATGTGTGGTAGAGTTTGACGTGGGACCACTTCATGGGGCAGTGCATGGTGGTGCTCCAGTATGAGGCGTACATGGCCATACCATGGGAGGCCCAGTCCTAGCACGCGCTACGGTGGTTGTCACTAAATCATCGACGAGCTCAAGGCTAAGCCGATGAAGCCCCCTACTTCGATCATGTAGATGGTGAGGGACGCGATGTGGTTGCCATCCAGATCTAGGCAGGCGACCACAAGTGAGGGAGGCGACGACACGAGGTGGAGTGCGCATGGTGCACGCCGACACTAGGTGAAGGGATCTGGTTGTAGGGGCGACAGGATGCGCGCCGGCGAGGGCGCCGGTGGCATGAGCAGGTTTCTATGCTATGTATGGCACGCTTGAGAATATCATCCTATTTTGTCGGGTTATTTAAGAATTACCAAGTACGGCTCATGGAAACTGTAGCATACTCATTGCAAAACATATTCACTTTTTTCTTGATTTTATTGAAGTTCAAGATCTAGGTAGGTGCATCGAGCTGATCATGCATGTTTGTGCAAAAGTTCATGTCTCTTCGTATGTATTTGTTTTGTTTGTTCAAATATAATAACATTGAGAGATGTACCTGCATTCATAATTATTAAGACAGTGTATGTGTGTATTGAAATGAACTAATAATAGTAATTTAGGCATATATTAATTAAGCTAATTGGATTTTATGTAAAATATATTTGTATACTATTATTAGCAAGATGTCGAAAATATTTATGTGCTACATTTTTACTATAGATGAAGAGTGTCATTTAAGTTACAGAGTAGAAACAAATTCTACTAATGCATAAAATCATTTCTCATCCTCCACCCCATGAATTTGAGATAGACTTATATCTGAACTTTGGAAAGTGGTGGAATATCAAATTTCAAACTAAATAAGTTATTTTATTGAGTGAATTCTAATTCCTCTAAAATGAAGGGATCCAAACGCCCCGTGAAAGAAATGCAAGGAGGATACGTTTTCCCTTGTTTATAATGATTGATTGTATTAATTTATTTGAAAAAATTGTATGGTGAGCTTCAAATATTGTACAAGGTGCAAAGTTTTATCTCTGGGTGTTGCTTCTCTGTTATTCTGAATTAAGCAATATCTCTATATTCTTACCAGAAAGAAATTTTTGAGGATAACACGAGTTTTTTCCCCTTGTTAGGCATGCTCATCTTTCCACAATCATTGGAGGACGTTTGATGTTTCTGCACTTGTGGCCTTTAGTAGATGTCTCTTCGTAGCATTACACGTGATGTAAGGGATGGCTTTGGGAGCTTGTCTCGAAGAGGGTTTAAGGTGAAGCTTCTAGGCCACCGCAAAGGGAGATCCTATGGTGTTGTCTATGAGATGCATGATCCAGCCCTAGTTATTCAGAGCAGTTGTTGGGCTAATTTGCCCATGAACTGCTTTAAGATGTGATCGAGAGGTTGGAGCCTTGGAGGCCAGTGAAGCCACATGGACTAACAGGAAGAGTGTAGGCTCTTTGTGCAGTTGTTTGTCAAACCTAGGGAGATATGCAAAGAGATTGTTAGGAATCTAGAGTTTTGTGGAAAAATCACGTGTCCTTAAAGCAGGTGACGGTGCTCTCTTCGATCCTTATATGTCATGTTTTTGTTTCCTTTTTTTATAATTTTATATAACTTACATATACTTTTCTATCCTGGTTGTATGGCTTGCTAGGTTAGTTGATTCTTAATGAAACCTAAAACATTATTGTATGGCTTACTAGGTTAGTTGATTGTTTCTAGCTAGGATGGCCTATGAGAGTTGATGTTAACTTTTTCAAAACTTCGATGTTGCTACACATTTATTTTCTGGCAAAAATTGTGAGATGGTGACGCCGATGATAATATATATGTTGTTTGGTTTTATGTAATTATCATACACTAGCATTTTTATATGTCGTTGCAACGTACATGCATTGTACTAGCCAATAAAAACTTGTGGTGGGCACCCCTTGGCTTGAAGTATCCAAACCTCACCCTTGTATGGTCCAAAATCCATGGTTCCCTTTTCCCTACTCATTGTCTGTTATCAAACATTGAGTGAGAGTTACTTGTGGAACTTATTGACGACACTATTTTGTTCTTTGTAAACAAATAAAATCACTTATTGTTACCTAGATTTGTTTGTCTCTTATTTCATCTTCTTCTATCAACCAAAAATACACATTAATATAAGTTAAACACAATTATATTTTTTCCTTAGCTAATCACTTATATTTTTTATGGTAAACACCACAAAGGAAAACACTATTTCATACCACACATATCCAATGCCATAACAAGTTATTATTTTATTTTCACTAGTAAAAATATCTCGTTCAAGACCAAGACGATGACGACCAGGTGCTAGCCTACTGGAAAGGCTCCTGCCAAGATTCCGTCAAGCACGACGTCACCTGCAATCGCAAGCTTATCGACGTTGGGTTCTCTATCACCGCCGTCAGCTTCGTGCCCCACACCAACCTCTTGGACTATGCTACTACCACCGCCGTTGTGCCGCCTACAGTGTCTGCTGGTCGACGGAGTGCACCGCCATCGACGTCCTCAGGGGCTTCGAGTCTGGCATCCACAATGGCCCCAATGTCATCTTCGTCTCCTTCGTCGAGGACACGCCCCTCGCTAACGATGCAAGTTCCTCTTCCACGAGCCCATCACGTTCGGCTCCCTCCACACCGCCCATCTACGGAGTCTCCTCGTCTGCTTTACCGGCAAATTCGACCCCTACGATGACATTGTCATCAACGTCGTGCCATGAGTCACCATGGTCACCGCCACCATTGTCCAAAGTGACTTCCCCAACGTCCTCACCCTCGACAACAGCGGGCATCTCAGGGGATGAGCCTCAAGTCCACCACACCGCACTCCAGCGTACTCTACCTGATAGGCGACGTCGTGCATGCTGCCCGCGCCACCTCCAACCTATACGTCGCCGCCAGCTATGGGCTCAACACCCTCGACTCTGTGAGTGGGTCACAAGTGGAAGCGTGATTGATGAGGGAGGGATGATCCAAATAAGTTATATCGTTGGATTTGAGTGAGTAAAAAAAGAAGAGATTTCGTCCCTTAGTTTTAAAGGTGTGATGGTTCTAGGTGCATTTGTTTGAGTGAGTGTTACAAAGTTTATCTACAAATCCCCCTTATGTACATATTTCTATGGGGAATCGTGCTTTAATTTTTCATTGTATTAAATATCTTGAATAAAAAAAGAGGGAATTTGTTCTGATATAGATTATAGCCAGGCCTTCTTGGCCCACCTAAGTGCACTTACGATAAAAGAAAGGATATGTAGATAGGTGGATAACTAGATTGGCAAGTACTTAAAAAATAAAGTACTTTATCTTTATTTTAGGATTCTACAACGAAATCCTTTATTTTCTAGCAATTCTACTACTACGAAACAAAAAAGATCCTTCAAATTATTTTTGAAAAAGAAACTAAGGTGCTATTCTAAATCGAACTAAAGTCAAACTTTCTAGTGCTTATAAATTCTCATGGCTTTATCCCTTTCATAGAAAGGAGATAAAACGAGAAATCTTTGTTATCTAATCTTTTTAGAATATCATAAAGTTTCAGTGGCAGAATTTTTTTCTAGGATTGTTTTATCAATTCATTTTTATTCCCTTTCAACCCCTACTAAATTCGAAGTGGTGTTAGTTTTATATAGGGTATAGATATAGAATATAGATAGATTATCTATGAAGGTATATTTAGGAGGTGTTTTGTTTGGGATTATAATATGTCTAGATTATATAATCTAACAAATTTTAATTAATTCTTGTATTATAATCTCTCCAAATTATATAATCCGATTATAATTTCAAATAAACACCGTCTTAGCTATTTTATGGTATGCATAAATAATATCTGGACACGTGTCAATATAATATCCTATGCGGTATTGCTAAGACAAATTTTAGTAGTATATAAAGAAATGAGAGAATTATTGATTTATTATTACTTTCTATTTCTAAACCTCTAATCATTTTAGACCCATATGTTAACTCTTTATTTGTTGCTTTATTACTTGTAGCAAATATTTGTTCCTCTCTTTGCCTTGCAGACAAATAGCACACAGCAATCAACCGTCGTCTTCTTCCTCGACGCCTCATAGGCTCATAGGGTTCTCCAAATTCTAAATCGTTGCAAGCGAAACCACCAAAACTGTACTCACAACCCTCGTCTGCGCTGCGCCACCACTCCCCCGTGGCGGCTTGTAGTTGTAGAAGTTCCCGGAACCAGACAACCCCTAGGCGCTGAGTTTTCTGATAGCGGCTTCGGATATCTCGTCGTGGGCGGCCATGGCGGGCCCGTGCTGAGTGCGGGGCGGGAGCAGGTGAAGGTCTCCGAGCTCGAGATCTCGATGCAGATTCGGGAGGGCCCGGCGCGGCGGCAGGCGCCGTCCGCCGCTGGGGCGCTGCGGTCGCCCATGTCCGCCATGATGCTCGCTATGTTCGCTACTATGGCCTCCTTCTACGTCGCCGGTCGGTGAGTATGCCCGCCCGCCGGTTTCCGGCATTAGTTTCTTCGTGAGAATGCTCGCCTGCTTGGGTTCTTCTCTTGGATTGTTTGGTTTGCATGTGTTAGTGTTACCGATCGCCCGTGGGGGATTCTAGATCCATGTATTTCTCTGGCGGGAGATGCTCATGGTGATATTGCTAGGGAAGTTTTGATCCAGCCGGTGGTATATTTTAGAACAGCGAGTGAAGTTTTAATCTCTCAAACGAAATCCAGTGCGAGGCTCACATTTTGTTGCGACGTTAGTGTTTGTTTCTGCAGCTCTCGCCTCTCGGGTTTTGCAGTTCACAGTTCATTATTGTAGTATTACATTTTCTGCTAGTATTGGTGAAAACCAATCTTAGTTCTCAGGCACCTTATTACCTCTTAGCTTGATCTGGGTTGTCATAGTAACGGGAACTGTTCCTCTGTAGAAATGGTTTGTTGCTGTTTGTAGAGGAAATTTTGTTGACTTCTGGAATTTCAGATTGTGGCAGGATGCTCAGAACCGACTTCATCTCATTAAGGAGCTCGACAGACGAACAGGCCAGGTAGGCACCAGAGATCTGGCTCTTTTGTTCTCTAGCGGAACTATCCAACAGTGCTGCGGGCTTAAAGAGCTCTATTAACTGTTTGTGCATGTGATTCAGGGGCAATCAGCAATATCTGTGGATGATACCTTGAAGGTTGTTGCATGCAGGTAATTCTAAATCTGTAACCTTTCAGGTTATGCCAAAATTGCCTTCCAATGCACAATCTAACAATTTTCTTAACGTGCTTGAAAGACGTATTTGCTGTCCAATTGGAGCTAGTGCTCCAAACATGCAGAATTTGTTATATATCAGAGTTTGGAGCTGTACTAATTGCTTCTGTGTAAACATCCTCCACTTTTTAGGCAGCAAGGGAAGCGGTTGGCATCACTTGAGATGGAGCTGGCTGCAGCAAAGCATAAAGGTTTTGTTGGCAAATATACTCCTGAGACAAATGGAACTCATTCTGGGAAAAAGCCACTGATTGTTATTGGAATAATGAGTAGCTTTGGGAGGAAAAACTACCGTGATGCTGTCAGGAAATCATGGCTTCCAACAGGTACACTTCATGCTTGCATTTTTCTTGCATCTATTTTTTTTGTATTCTGACAGACAACAATATTAATAATTCCATAAAAAGAATATTAATATTAAAATCTGGTAATTCACTTCTCGTAGTTAGGGGGGGGGGGGTTGATTTCTATGGACTAATTTTTAGTCCCTCAATTTTATTCCATTTTAGGTGTTTGGTTTCTATGGACTAATTTTTAGTCCCTCCATTTTATTCCATTTTAGTTGCTAAATTGTCAAATACGGAAACTTTAAAATTTTCGTATTTGGTAATTTAGGGACTAAAATTGAATAAAATGGAGGGACTAAGGCCCCGTTTGGTTCCATTAGTCCTATAACTAAAGTTTAGTCTAGGGACTAAATTTTAGTTCCTACCCTGTTTGGTTGTAGGGACTAAATAGATTCTAAATACATTAAATGCAACACATAAAGACCAAAATGCCCATTTTTTTGTTTGACACCAATTTTCTAGCAAGGGTAATTGGAGTAAATGTTGCCCTTTAGTCCCTTTTAGCACCCATGTGAGGGACTAGAGATTAAAGCCAATTAGTCCCTACTTTAGTCCTTCCGTTTGACAAAATAGAGACTAAACGGGACTAAAAACGAGGGACTAAAGGTTAGTCCCTCTAACCAAACGAGGCCTAAAAATTAGTCCCTAGAAACCAAACACCCCCTTATTATGTTAGAAAGTGTTTTTTTAGTTCTAATAGTTATGTTACAGAGTGCTTATAGTACTCTAAAATAAGGATGCTTGTTTCTATTTCGCCGGATAGATTGTTGGACAAAACTCAGTATTTTTGCCAATTTTAAGGAAGTTTAGCAATGTATTTGTTTTTGGTGTATCTGCTGGAAAACAGATACCCCCAGGGCCCAGCACTTGTGCGAAATTGTGGTAGATGCAAGGTAATGTTCTAAGTAAAGTCAGATACATGTGCTTAAGTTTTGGATTGTATAAACACCTAAAATTTCTAACAACTTTAAATGATATCCTGAAGATTAGCCATCACAGTATGAAAAACTTGGATGCAGATCTGCGTTTTGCAATGTTAATTAATACCATTCGGTCCTAGTCATTTTTCATCTTGTAGGTGGTTGATTGTGTGATGGACAGACCTGGTGTAGTGGTGAGGTCATGGGTTCGAAGCAGCCTCTACGCATTTGCGTGAGGAAGGCTTGTCTCAGTTTATCCCTTCTGTAGGCCCCACTAGCCTCCGGCACTACGACTGCCCTCTAGTTGTTTGATTGTGTTTTGAAACAAATGACCCAGTTTTGATTATTCTCCCGTTGTAGTACCATGGATATGGTACCCTTACCTTTAAATTACCTTTCTGTTGATAAATTTAAAAAATACACTTCTTATTTTATTATTGTTCTAAACCTACTGTTGTGTATAATATCATATTTTTCTGTGTAGTTTAATTGTACCTCTCTGCACAGGTTCAATGCTGAAGAAACTAGAAGAAGAAAAAGGCATTGTAGTACGTTTTGTTGTTGGAAGAAGGTACCTGATATCCATTACCCTGCTGGAATAAACTTACAAACTTTAGATTTCTGATATTTTCTCATATGTAGTGCAAATCGAGGTGATACTTTCGATAGGGAGATTGATGACGAAAATAGGAGCACCAAGGATTTCTTGATATTGGTAAGCCTGATTGAACAATTTATTATGTAGTACTATCTACTATGTTGATGGACTCAATGATAACTTTCTTTTATGTACTTGTTGTGTTCCTTGCTTAATGTTGATAGAAGATTCATATACTTTGGTAGTTCATGTGTATCTTTATATGGCATTAGTAATTTTATAGTACAGTACTTTGGATTTTTTAGCGTCAAAGTTCGACGTAACTGACAAAAAGGTGTTAAGATGAATATTTCCATTAATAAAAAATGTTTTCAAGTCGGACGACTTGCTGGTCGTTCTGGCTAACCGACTTGGGCGGTTAATCACGATTAGTCGGACGACTTGGCGATTAATCACGATTTTTCCAAATTTCCTTGGACGACTAGTCGGTCGACTTGAATTTTTTAACTAAAAACTCTTGCTTGTATTTTAGCTCATGCTGTTGATTTAGTTTTGGAACTTGACTATTAAGTGGTTTTGCAGGATGATCATATAGAATCTGATGAAGAGCTTCCTAAGAAGACAAAAAGTTTCTTTGCTAATGCAGCAGAAACATTCAATGCTGCATTTTATGCTAAGGTCAATGATGATATATACATAAATGTCGGTATGTGCCATGTGTTAACTTTGAGGGGCTCTATTAGTGGTTTGTGTTTTATTACAAGGGTGTAAATTTTAGGATCTTTGCTACTACTCATGTTCCAGATACTTTTGGTTTCTTAAAGTTTGACTCTGTTAATGTTTACCAGATATGCCAGTGAAATCATTTAAACTAATTTTCAGCAGTTGGTGCCACAGTTTCAAAAAAATCCAATAATTTAGGCTGATTTTAATTTTTAAAACATTATGAAACCTGAACCAGATTAATTCTGGACAATCATTTGTCAATTTTGGAAATATAAGTTCCTCCTTTTCAAGTCGGGAGGTTTTGAAATTCTCCTTGTGCACTGAAATGAGATTTACAAAAGGCTATTGTCGTTTTCTGTCTCTGCATGCAACAACTTCAATTACCTATGATATATATACATGGACTTTTTGAACTCCTCTGACTTGTTAAGACACTCATTCTGTGTGTTCTGGAATACTGGATTGCCTCTGGCAACAATTGCTTGTAGTCTTGTGTTTGTTTAGATGTGGTTTCGAAATATATTAACAGGAACTGTACTTAACATGGAACAACATATTGTGTTTCTGTAGATACTTTGAGTGCAATGCTCGAAACTCACTGGGACAGGCCTCGTGTCTATATAGGTTGCATGAAATCGGGCGAGGTTTTCTCTGACTTGTGAGTGTTTACTGTTTACAACAATTCATTTTAGGAACTTGATAGTTTTCTTTTCCCCATTTGAGTGCTTCTTCATTTGACAAACTAAACTAGAGCTCCATTGAACACAGAACCCACAAGTGGTACGAATCAGACTGGTGGAAATTTGGTGATGGGAAATCGTATGTATGCTTGCCTTAGCAATTTTAGCTTCTACTCCCTCCGTTCCAAATTATAAGATGTTTTGACTTTTCTAGATACATTGCTTTTTACAATGTATCTAGAAACACCAAATACCTTATAATTTAGAAATAATGGAGTATTACATTTAGTATTGTGCTAGATTTAACATTTGAATCAACTCATCTACTTTTATCAAACAATAGGTACTTTCGACACGCTTCTGGTGAAATGTTTGTCATATCCAGGGCCATAGCTCAGTTCATTTCTATAAACAAGTATGCAACCTTGTGCACATTCTATATCCTTCTCCCACAAGGATCTGAAAAGGAATAAGAATATTTTAATGAGTAATTTCATTAATTATATTTATGGATCTTTTTTCGATAGGTCCGCTCTCCGGACATATGCCCATGATGATGTTAGTGTTGGATCGTGGATGATTGGCCTTGCCGTGAATCATGTAAATGAAGCAAAACTGTGCTGTTCATCGTGGCCCTCAGGTTGGTTGGCATCTTTGGACCTTGAAATTGATTCTTTTTTTGTTTGATATATATTTACGTAGCCTACCGTCTGTAACCGGAAGGTCCTGGGTTCGAGCCCCAGCCTCTGCATATTATGCGGGTATGGCTTGGCGCTTAAAGATACTCTTCCCCAGACCCCGCACAGTGCGGGAAGCCTATGGCACTGGGTACGCCCTTTTATATGTTTACGTTATTCTAATGATCTATTTTTCTTACTGGTCAAATCTGAATCTTGATGATTGCTTCCATGTGATTAGTCCCTCTGTTTGCATACTTTGTCAGATCCTTGATTGTCTTGATTTTTAATCCTGTATTTGGACAACCTTGCGAGTACTGAAACTTCAAGGATGAGAGAAGTAGCAGATACACATGAACAAGAAATGTGTAATTTCCTTGTTCAGTGTAGAAGTAAAACAGGGGATGGAGCTAGGGAGCATATCCAATGAAAACTACTCCCTCCATTCCACTAAGACGTTTTGGCATTTCTAGATACATAGGCCATGTTTAGAACCGCTTAGGCTATCTCCAGCAGTCTTACCTATACCATCTCCTATTTCAAACTCCACTCTGTGAAAAAATGTTGTTTGTAGTGCATAACAGTGTTTTGCATGGTCATATATACGGCTTGTTGAGCACAGTCTTATAGGACAAGCGATTATAATCTGATCATGATTTTCTAATAAGTTGTGGTCCAAAAAATCTAAGCATGAAAAATCAGGGTGTTCGGCAATCTTCATTATCATAGCAATTTTGAGTGTAAAAGGACTTTTATGTGATTCTTCCTCACCAGCCCGTCACCACCTGCTCACGACCAGCCTGCTGCTGCCGCCGCAGAGAGGACGAGCGGATGCTGGCTCCGCTGCTCCCCTGCACCAGACCGCCACTGTTGCCTCTGCAGAGAGATGAGCGGATGGGATCAGAGGGAAGTGGCGTGCCTGGAGGAATGTGGCGGCGGCTGAGATCCGCCCGATGGCGCTGGATCTGGGGGACAGAGGGGTGGTGGTGGTGGAGGGAGGGATGGTGGTACACTTGTACAGTACAGGACCGGCACCGGTGGAGGAGGACGACTTGAGGGGTGAGTGCTCGAGAAGGGGCAGGGGCAAGCAGGGAGACACAAGGAACAATCGCAAAGCGCAGCCTGAGGCTATCCGCACTCATACTACTCTAAATTTGTACTCTAAAAGAAATATTCTATCCTCGTCAGCAAGATTCTTTACTCTATACCACAATCCTCCGCAGTCATGTTTACTCTATATCTCAACTCTATACCAACTACCACATATTATATCATTTCTTTTCAAATACCAACTCACGTCTACAGTGGCCCTGCGATCCGAACCACAGCGGGACCAACGATCCGCTGCCACCGTGGATGTGAGAGAGAAGATGGAGTCCAAACGCCAAGTCTCTAGGAATAGAGTTCGAAGGTGCGTCGGGCTTGATGCAGTTTAGGATAGAGTTCACCGCTGCAGCTGTTTTCGAACTCCAAAATGCCACCAAGGCGGTAGAGTTCAGCGTGGAGTTCGTCAGTGCGGATAGCCTGAGCTCCGCGTTTTGAACCGCCATTGCGGGAGAGAATCCAACGCGGACGCGCGGTCGTGATGAGTGTGTGGTTGCCTGGTGTTTCTAGCTTATTTGGCACAACCGAATGGCTGCAGAAACAAACAGGACGATAGATTTTGCTATGTATCTAGATATACACTTATGTCTAGGTAGATACATAGTAAAATAATGCATCTAGAAAATCCAAAACGCCTTATGATTTCGAATGGAGCCATGGAGGGGGGTAGGTATGTTCAACTTAACTAGTTATCTTGCAGTTGCTACAACTGCAAATGACCTATGAATACTAAAGCTAAAGCATGTCCTTCAGCATGTATTCTGGAATACGAATTTCAGAAATGAACCTGCTAGAGTTAGCAGTTTATGATCAGCGGATATTTATTGTCTCATTTGTAACAAGTTAACCCAAAATTTAGGTTCAGTTTTCCTTAGACCTTTGACTACAAACCATAGCAGGCTTCCCTAGTTATGGTTTGCTTATGTTTGGGACAGAAGGCAAGGGTTTCATGGTTCAGCGGAAAATAGAATGGATGCAAATTAGCTTGTTTTGTAAAAAAAAACAGTTGGTTATTTTCATGTTTGCTTATGTTTTGGACTAAGGGGCTGTTGGATGGATACCCCTGCTGGCCAGGCCAAATTTCATCCGTTGACCGAGGAGGCTCTGCCGCTTTTGGATGTGTGCTGTTTTTTTGGGTTATCGGACTGCTATGACTAATCTCCAGTTTCAAATTTGATGCCCCTCCCAGGCTTGATTCGGAACGGCTGAATCAGCAGCCAAAGTTCCGCTGAACTTTGGCACGACATACATAGGTGGCATCCAAACATGCCCTGAGGTTCCTCACTGGTCCTGATCAAGGTCCTGTTTAGGTTCTAAATCTTTCGCTCAATCTATTCCATGGCTTACCACCTTTATTAAATCTTAAATATTGGTGGATAAATGATATGATTAACCAAAGATGGTGAATATTGAACTTCTGAGATTGGAGAAATGAACACATTTTTGCTTGTGTATTATTCATGTAATGAGTTGCTGGATTTCACCACAAATTCCTAGATATTTTGCAGGGCTAACCACTAAGATAATTTTTGCAGGTGCGTTATGTTCAGCGCTATAACGAGCAACAATGCTTAATGAGGAAGAGTTTTGCAAACACTGTGCCTGTTGGATCGAATCGGTATTGGGAAAATTTTGTTTTCTTCTGCCATCTTGTGTAGTCCTTTGGAGGAGGCTTGTACGAGCCAGTTCATACTGATTACTGGATCGGATATCTTGTTTTTCTTTTCCAAAGGAAAGGTCTTGCATATTTTCTTTGCAAGGCCACTACACTAGAATCATGAGTTCTGACGAAAAGCCCTCTGCAGATTGTATCCTGTTCCGCGTGCCATTTGTAGATGCCCCACCCTTTACCATTCTTTTTTCTGACAGACACTGCCATTGTTGGAGTGACAGAAATCAATAGCAATTCGGGAGATTACTTTGCTCCAGAATACATTTATGCGTAATGCGTGTCTTCAGACCTGTTGCCATGGTTGTGATTTTTTGACACATACATAATGATGCCCTCTTGAAGTCAAGAATCTGCCATGTACACTCTCTGGTTGTTTTGAGCTTACAGAAGAAGTCCTATAGTCCATGCAGGTCATTATTGTAGATGGTATCGCATGGAAGTCTTCATCTTAAATGCATGGCGACCAAAAAATTCTCGCCATTTTTTTTTTTGACGGGGAAAAGAGTTCTCATCATTGACATGTTCTTATTTTCGAAGCACGTTTAACAAGAAGTGGAATAGTTCAAAGGTTCTACTCAAATCGGGAATTATCCCCTAAGCTTGTGGAAATAAAACTATTTCTTGTAGAGTTTAGCCAAATCCTATACGATTTTGAACCCGACATGTGACGTGGATCTGAAAACCAAAAAGAAATTATAGGAGGTTTTGTTAAAAACATAAAGAATAAATTATAGGGGTTTTTGGTTGGTCCGGTGTTCCTGCGGCTGACAGTTGCATTGGCGTCGCGCAGTAAATAGACAAGGGAAGGAAAAAAAGTCTTTGTTAGAGCAAATAGACAAGGGAAAAGTCAAGTTAGAATATGTTTCGCATGACTTTGGAGCATAACTTTAACTCCATTTAGGACATGTTTAGTATGGCTCTGGAACATAACTTTACGTTGGAGTAAAAAATTTCTACCCAAACACTACAACTCTAGAGCAAAGAACTCCGCAGAGTTTTTGGAACTGTAGTATAGAAAACTAGATTACCTCTTTTCTTGCTCCAAAAACAGTCAAAACAAATCTAGATGTGGAGTTTTGAATTATTTACCCGCAAATGTCATTAGTTATGATATAACTTTTCGTTTCTATTCTATCACAAACCGACTCTTGAAAGAGTTCCCAACAAAGAGCACCGACGAGCCGAAGCCATTTAGTCGAAGCCATTTTTATAGGGAAGAGCCGAAGCTAAAAAAATTAGGTCAAAATTAGGTCCTAGCGGCTCCTCTTCTCACTCCCCTTCTCTCGTGTTTCTCTCGTGTCAAGAGGAGCCGTTTTATCAAACGATTTGTTAAAAAAACACTGACTCCTACAAATGAGCTGTTCTTGAAGAGAGGACAGAGCCCTAGTCATTTTTAAAGGAGCCGGAGCTGTGCTAAACGGCGTCATAGTTGCCCAGCCGATAGGCCTGCAAATGGCAAAAAATCCAATCCACTCCCACCCATACCCAAATCTAATTACTTTGATATCCATCCCACACCCAACCAAAAATACTAGAGGGAAGTTAAACCCAACCCATCCAATAACATTATTGATCCCAAACCAACCCGTAATTGGGTGGAAACCCATGGAAAACCCGTGGGTTTAGCTTATTGTCTCACATCAAGCCAACTGCATACATATTTTAAAGCAGCAAATTAATTCAAATGAAAAAGTTTTCAACTACAAATTTGTATAACTCATCATGATGTACATTTTATATTTTGAACATTTCTTCATATGATAGACTAAAAATAAATTTGTTCATAAAACCTATCTCTCTCTCATAGTTTATGGAACTACGAGAGATATGTATAAAATTTGTGCATATTGTTAGAACTATCATGTGAGATGAACAAATGATCAAACAACCAAAATAAACTTTGTAGATCTTGAAAAGTTATAGAAGTTTTTAGTTGACAACTTTTCATTTGAAGTCATATTGTCAACGAAAACTATGCCTGAATTTAAAAAATGTAAAATTTGAATTTTGAAAACAACATCGAAAGAAAAAACCACCAACATGAAAGTTGTAGGTATTTAAGAGTTATGAAACTTTGTAGTTGACAATGTTTTGGTTTGAAATCATCTTGCCATGCAAAACTATGTTTGAATTTTAAATTTTTCAAACTACCTCGGATGGAAAAACCACCAAAATAAAAGTTGTATGTCTTGAAATGTTATGAAACTTTGTAATTGTCAACTTTTTTATTTGAAATCATCTTATCATTGAAAAATTCGTGTAAAGTTTTCAAATTTAAAATTCAAATTTTGTAAACGGTCTCGGATGTAGAAACTATTAAAATAGAATTTATAGATATCAAAAAGTTATGCAACTTTATAGTTGGTCACATTTTTTAAAAAAATAGTACTGATAAAATGGTATAGTATAGTGTGCTGTGTGTGACTAAAGAAATCAAAGACTTCTCTAAACCTGAAATAAAATGGTACTGATTAAGGTGGTAGTCTGATTGGTGAATACCCATGGAAACCCATACCTATACAAATCCATTTATACACATGGGTATCCACTATTTTGACCCGCAATATAAAATAAACCCACCCAACCCAACCCGTTAATAATTAAAACCCATCATAACCCACCAAAACAAAACCATTTCTTAAACCCACCTAAAATACTCATTTACACCCATCCCATTTGCAGGCCTACCAGCCGAGTCCCCACAAATGGCTTCATTCTCTAGCCAGCCTACCTCGCGACATCAGCATAGTTGGTTGTGCATCAGCAGAGCTGCCTCGCGACGTCAGCAGACTGAACTCGCGGCACCATCACAACTACCTCACGACATCAATAGAACAGACGGGATAGGTGCGGTTTCACGGGGAACTCGACCTCGATCTTCACCTACGAATTGGTGCGGATCCACGGAGATAGAGTCGCAATGGGGACTGAAAATTTCTAGCTCAGACGGAGGACGATGACTGATGTAGCGGAGTTGCGGCGGGGATGATGTAGCACTCAACCTCAGGCGATGGGTGGACGGGCGGTGAGAACTGAGTCAACGCGGGTGCAGCGCTCGTCCTTGGCTGCCGACTCCCTGTTCATAGCGGCGACAGGGTTAGCGGAGATGGTACACGATGTTGTGATAGAATAGAAACGAAAAGTTATCTCATAACTAATGACATTTGCGGGTAAATTCATTTTATAGTAGCACTCTCGTCAAGTTGTATTGATTGGTCATTCATTAAATATAGGAACAATTGGATCTATACCATTAAAAGATCCAAACTTTAGATATATACCATGGACCCCACATGTCATTAACTCATGTGGACCCACATGTAAGTGAGATAGTAATGGTATGGATTCAAAGTGGTAATCTTTTAATGGTATGATCCAAATTTCCCTTAAATATAATATTATATCTATTTTATTGACAAGAAGAACTTGAATGATCTTGCCGCTGAAAATTGCTGTCAGTACGTGTTAGTATATTGGAAGACAAATGTTCTATTTGTTTGTACTGTAGACTGCTATATATTTTTTTAGAAAACAGTGGTATTAAATTGTTGAAGTAATATTTGTAGAATAGAGTAATACTACATTCCAGTGTATTTATTCCTTCTTTGTCATTTCCAGTCCTCACCTGCTATGGAGCTCACGATCGAACGCCATTCTCTGAAGAACTAAGACGTTGTGACTAGAGACCGCCAAGGTGAGCTCTCTTTTTTGTTATGAAGAAATTGCATAGGCCGTATGAGACATTGCATAATGTCTAGAAAATTGCATATTGTCTGAGACATTGTTGTGAGCTGTTATAGATGGTTGAGATTGATTGGAATGCTGAGAACACACAAATCCTTTGCAAATTATTTGACGAATAAGTTGCAAGTGGGTTTCGTCCCAACACTTGCTTGGAATTCGGTTGGGTATGCCGAAGTAGAAAAAAGGAATGAAAGTGCTTGGTGTTGAGTTAAACAAAACACAAATCAAGAATAAGTGGGACAAATTGAAAGAAGATTTCAAAGCATGGAAGAAATTAATGATGAGGCAAACTGGAACTGGATGGTGCCCAATAAAAGGCACTATCGTTATGGTTGATGACTGGTGGAAGAAAGCTAAAGCTGTAAGTGTAGCTTTATGTGATTATGTGTTATTTTTCGCATTACTTATTTTACTAACATGTGTACTTATTGCTTTTCACGAAATTCCTGGTTGTGGGAAGTTCGGAAAACAAGGTCTTAAAAATAAAGAAGAACTAGAATGATATTTTGGAAGCATCACTAATACTAGTATGGACCATGGTCTCCTCATATGGCCAATGCTTCAATCAATGTAGACTAGAGGGGTACACAAGAGGAGCATTGAACTTTGAGACACAAGAGCAGGTATACAAGAAGATGGAAGTACAAATGAATGTGAAGAAGTTTCTCCGGTCAATGCAGCAAATGGCAAGAGACCTTGTAGTTTCACTCAAGATAAAAGCAAAAAAGGCTAAAACATGGACTGCCCTTATCATACAAGAAGCAGTAGCATCTATGGCTACTTCAGCTAGCTCATTTGCTGCAAAAAAAGCGGGCAAATTTGATATTGACGAAGTGATGGAACAAATGCTTGCTTGTGGTGCTAACTATGGTAGTAATGAACATTTCATTGCTACTAAATTATTTGTCAAAAAGGAGCAAAGAGAGATGTTATGACCTTGCCTAATATTGATATTAGGTTCAACTGGCTTAAATGAAATATATAGCCAAATATGGCAATTAGAGGTGGTCATGGTTATGACTTGTATCTTTCATTTAAAGACTCTTTGTTTGTTGCTATTTTTTGTTTCATCATATGTGTCTTTTGAAGGTCCTCAAGAACACAAATTAACCATTGGTTATCAACATTGTGGGGGACAGATATCCCCCGGGTCCACTGGGAGGATAAAAGACCTCACGAAAGGCCCAAGGGCCTAATAGCTCGTGAGGTCACTCCTTCATGGGCCTGGGGAGGAACGACCAGTGAAGCAGATCGACATAAGGCCGGGTTGGCGCAAACCCGGACGGCCCCACATCGTTGAGCAAGCGACCACGACAGAAGATCTGACTTTCCCGCGCTGGAGTCCCATGCAGCGGAACCAGGCGAGGATAGGTCGGCAGAATCATAGGAAGATAGACTCAAACAGTTCACTATCTTTTAGGTGCACATTGTTATCATATCCACGTGTATCGCCCCACGGTCGAATATATAAGGCCTAGGGGGCACCCCTTCAGAACGATCGATCCCATCACTCAGCCATCCACCTCAACTCCCCACGTTCTCGCTTTAGAGAGCTACCTTGTAACCCATTACACAAAGCATACTCACCAGGACGTAGGGTGTTACACATCTCTAAGCGGCCCGAACCTGTAAACATTGTCCATTGTCCCTCGTGCATCTGGCACGAACCATTTTGCTACAGTCGGCGACACCGTCCTACTCCTAAAACACCTAGAGGGGCAACCCCGGGTGTGCGGTCGGACCCAAAACACCGACAGCTGGCGCGCCAGGTAGGGGGTGTGTCGACGATCCAAGCTAGCTCAATGGCCGTCACCTTCCACAACAAGATCACTCTCTGTCCCGGATCCGTATTCTGCTTTGGAACAATCTCGTCCATAGCAGATGAAGAGGGAACTCTACACCGCATTGCAGATCCGCCGAAAAAGAAGTCTCCTCCAACAAACTTTGAAAATACCGGAGAAGCGCAACCTCCAGCTCTCTGAAGAAAGATCGCCTTCAGAAAGTCAGGGGCTGAGGGCCCTCTGACCCGGAGAACTCCACTGTCTACTTCCCCGACGAAAGAATGGACACAGGTCGCGAGGAAGAAAGAGGCCGGGAGAAAGCAAGTTGTTCTTTCCGTTCCTCCGCCCTCAAAGGAGAACGGAAAAAAGATCCTCACGACCGCCGTACCATTCTACCCCGACATCCTCTTCATCAGGAGAGTAGAGTCGCCCCCCGTCTCCGACGACGAGCCGACCGCGCCCGGAGAAGAACCACCTCAGAGGGAATCCCGCCGACGGAGAAACCGGCGCCGAAACATTCGGCGACACCACGAGGCCGGAGAACGGGATCCGGAGCAACCTGTTTCGCGAGACGAGGTCTCAGAGATAGGAGAAACTCCGGAGGAACGCGTCTTCAGAGAACGAAGGAACTCCCGACGACGTGATCGCCGCCGGGCTCAGGAACAAGCCGAGCAAGATGCAAGGCAACGCCGGGAGAATCCACTCTTCGGGCGCAACCTGAATCCCGACTTCGCCCGAGCCATGAACACGCCGAGTGAAGTCGGAGGAGTACTAGCTCGGATAGCTGATGGACTCCCTCGGACTCCTGACGCCGAGGGCTATCGACGACTGTTCACTCAGGCGGCCAACCATCTTCTACCGCTTGCTCACCCGCCGAACGATCTACGACACGCTATCAATAGCCGTCGGGACGCGCGAAGCTCCATCAATGCTTCGCGTGAACGACGGCATGAGAACGAGATCCGCCGCCGGGAGGAGTACGACAGGGATCATGGCATCCGGCTCGGAGTCAGGCCACCAGGACTGAGTCGGCAACGGCCTCAACTAGCGGTACTACCCGGGGACGGTCGAGGAACCACAACAACTACTCCCCTCCCCGGGACAGACATCATCCCCGACGACAGGAGGACACGTGTGGAGTGTCTGCTCTTACTCTACGCCTTAGGGACATCCAATGGCCCCCTAACTTCAAGGTATCCAATGTCGATAAATATGAACTTAAGCAGGATCCAGGGGGTTGGCTAGCCGTCTACACCACCGCTGCTCGGGCCGTCGGGGCGTCCGAGGACGTGATGACCGCGTACTTACCCATTGTCCTCGGGCAAGACGCGTTGCAATGGCTGCGACATCTACCCCGACACTGCATCGACGACTGGGGCAATTTCAGTCGACGCTTCACCGCCAATTTTCAGTCCCTCTCCGACAAACCGGCGCGACCGTGGGACCTCAAATCCATCAAGCGTCGGGGGGACGAAACTCTCCGGTCATACCTCAAAAGGTTCCAGACCATGAGAAATCGTATCCCTGAGGTCACGGAGGCGGCCGTGATCGAGGACTTCTACAGAGGATCCAATGACTCGACCTTCGTCCGAGCCATATTGCAGAAGGCGCCGACTACCTCCGAGGAGCTGTTCCGGGAAGCCGACCTCTACATCACCGCCGACGATCGAGCCTAGGACCTCATTGGAGGAGCGAAGCCCGCACCGGCAGCACCACGACGCGACGCGAACCAGCAACCCGACAAACGCTGGGAGAAGAGACCTCGCGAAGAAGTACACGCTGCCGGACCACCAGCCTCTCGCGCCCGGGGAGGACCTCGCGGAGGCG
Organism: Zea mays; assembly: GCF_902167145.1. Taxonomy (NCBI): domain Eukaryota; kingdom Viridiplantae; phylum Streptophyta; class Magnoliopsida; order Poales; family Poaceae; genus Zea; species Zea mays. The sequence goes on from NC_050096.1 coordinate 221,541,558, forward strand.
AGCGCACGCTGGACGACATCCTCGACGCTCAGTGCCCGTACCACAAGGACATGCGCCACACTCTTCGGAACTGTCGGGACTTCAAGCACTCCGTCGGGCACGACCGACCCTTCCAACCTCTACCTCCTCCTCCGCCGAGGGGAGGGCCAGAAGAACCACGACAACCCCAGCAGCAGGAGGAGGGAGGAGGAGGAGCTTTCCCGCGCGTTGACAGGGAGGTCAACGTCATCTTCGGCGGGCACGGATCGCAGGAGAATAGAAGACAACAAAAGCTCAACGATCGCCAGATATTGGTGGCGACCACCGGTCCTCCCGCCCCATACCGGTGGTCGGAGCACCCGATCACTTTCACTCGGGCGGATCAATGGCTCAACTTCGACCATCCAGACAAATACCCGCTCCTCGTCGATCTGGTGATCCGAGAGAGCAGGGTGAAGAAGGTGTTAGTGGACGGGGGGAGCAGCATCAACGTCACCTTCCCCCGGACACTCCAAGGCTTGGGAGTTCACCTAAAAGAGCTCCACGAGTCCGACACTCCTTTCTTCGGCATCGTGCCGACTGAAGGAGAATACCCGCTGGGCCACATCTACATGCCCGTCACCTTCGGAACTCCGGATAACTACAGAACCGAGTTCCTGAGGTTCGAAGTGGCGAACTTCGACTGCGGGTACAACGCCATCATCGGGAGGCCGGGATTGGCAAAATTCATGGCCATTCCGCATTACACGTACATGATACTGAAGATGCCAGGACCACAAGGAATCATAACTGTGCGCGCTGACTTCCAAGGCGCCGCAAAGTGTTTCCGAGTAGCCATCCAAGCGGCCCTCACCACCAAGCCGTCGACGACCTCTTCAACACAGGCGAACTCTAAGCCTGAGGAGGACCTTGCAGCACCGACGAATGAAGCTCAGGCCACAACCTCTATGCGGCCGACTGAAAAAACTAAAAGGATCAACCTGGGGTTCGCTGATGAGCGCAAGACTGCCGTCATCAGCTCCAGCCTGGACGACAAATAGGAAGACGCGCTCGTCCAGTTTCTGCAAGATAACCGAGACGTATTCGCATGGCAACCTGCGGATATGCCGGGAGTCCCAAGAGAACTGGTCGAGCATAAACTGAAGGTCTATCCCCAGGCAAGGCCGATCCGGCAAAAACTACGTCGTTTCACGCCCGACAAGAGAGAGGCCATTCGCGCCGAGCTAGCTCGCTTGGTCGCGGCTGGATTTATTAGAGAGGTGTTACACCCCGAGTGGTTAGCCAACCCTGTTCTTGTACTCAAAAAGAATAAAGTGGATTGGCGCATGTGCGTCGACTATACTGATCTCAACAAACATTGTCCAAAGGATCCCTTCGGGCTCCCAAGGATAGATCAGGTGGTAGACTCCACCGCTGGATGTTCTGTGCTATCTTTCCTGGATTGCTATTCCGGATACCATCAGATTAGCCTGGCGAGGGAAGACGAGGAAAAACAGCGTTCATCACTCCGTTTGGTGCTTTCTGTTACACCTCCATGTCGTTTGGCCTCAAAAACGCTGGAGCAACTTATCAGAGAGCCATTCAAACATGCTTAGCCGATCACTGGGGCAAGTGTGTGGAAGCATACGTAGATGATGTGGTAATCAAAACGAAGAACTCGGAAAACTTCATTGAAGACTTACAGCTGGTTTTCAACAGTCTACGGCGGTACCGATGGAAGCTTAATCCCGAAAAATGTGTTTTTGGGGTACCAGTAGGAAAGTTACTCGGATTTATTGTCAGCCACCGGGGAATTGAGGCTAATCCGGATAAGATTGAAGCTATCATGAAAATGGAAGCACCACGATCGCAAAAGAAGGTTCAGCGACTTACTGGATGTATGGCAGCTCTGAGCAGATTTATATCCAGGCTGGGAGAAAAAGGTTTACCATTTTACAAGCTACTCAAGAAAGTGGATAAGTTTCAGTTGACCTCAGAAGCACAGGAAGCTCTAGATGCACTGAAAAAATTCTTGACAACACCACCAGTACTAAAGCCGCCACGGCGAGCCACGTCAACTCAACCAGCTGAAGATCTGCTGTTGTATATCTCTTGCACGACTCACGTGGTAAGCACGACGTTGGTAGTCGAGCGAGCAGAAGAAGGACATGCTTACCCAGTGCAACATCCTGTTTACTTCATCAGTGAAGTTCTGGGTCCCTCGAAGAAAAAGTATCCTCAAGTTCAGAAGCTATTATATGCAGTACTTCTAACTGCCCGCAAGCTACGTCACTACTTTTACGACCACAAAGTCATAGTAGTCACTGGTTTTCCAATAGGGGATATTCTTCACAACAAGGAAGCCATTGGCCGAATAGCCAAGTGGGCCTGCGAACTAGGATCTCATGACATCGAATTTCGACCTCGCACTGCCATCAAAACTCAAGCATTGGTTGACTTCGTATCAGAGTGGACTGAACAACAAGTACCAGATAACCCAGAGACTGCAGAAGTATGGTGAATGTATTTTGATGGCTCGCTGAAGCTACAGGGAGCAGGAGCAGGAATTCTCTTCACCGTACCTGGGGGCGAGCACCTCAAATATGCCCTCCAGCTGCTGTTTCCAGCCTCCAACAACGCGACCGAGTATGAAGCTCTGATCCATGGATTGAACATCACCATATCATTGGGCATTAAGAGACTGATGGTGTACGGAGACTCTCTGGTAGTCATAAGCCAGATAAACAAAGAATGGGATTGTTCAAGCGATTCAATGGGAAAGTACTGCACTGCCGTCCGAATACTAGAGGATAAATTTGAAGGTCTGGAATTTCATCATGTAGAAAGAGATCGGAACACGGCGGCCGATGTATTGTCCAAGCTAGGATCCAGTCGAACTCAGGTCCCACCTGGAGTCTTTGTGCAAGAAATACTACAGCCAAGCATCTCAATGGATCAAGCAGAAGAGTGTAATATCGTGAATCAACCAGAGTCAGACTCTGATGACTGGAGAAGGCCAATCATCAGGTATATAAAGAATGAAGAGGAACCAGATGACAAAAATGCAGCCGAGCGTATCGCCAGACAGTCGGCTCACTACACACTCATTGGGGAGACATTATACAGAAGGGGTGTATCGGGCGTCTTCATGGAGTGCATTCTCTCATCTACCGGGAAGCGACTTCTGGATGAGGTCCATGCTGGGCAATGTGGAATACACGCAGCATCCAAGACACTAGTCGGGAAGGTCTTCAGGTCAGGATTCTATTGGCCAACAGTGAAGAATGACGCAGCCGAGTTAGTTCAGAGGTGCGAAGCTTGCCAGTACTTGTCAAAGCAACAACATCTACCAGCACAGCAACTGCAGACCATACCAGTGACTTGGCCCTTCGCATGCTGGGGACTGGATATGATTGGACCTTTCAAGAAAGCTCAAGGAGGATACACTCACGTACTGGTAGCAATCGACAAATTCACTAAATGGATAGAGTTCAAACCCATTGCTTCTTTAACCTCAACTAAGGCCGTGGAGTTCATACAAGACATAATATTCAGATTCGGGATACCAAACAACATCATAACTGACCTAGGATCCAACTTCACAAGTTCAGAATTCTTCGATTTCTGCGAGCAAAAAGCATTCAGATCAAGTATGCTTCTGTAGCACACCCGAGAGCCAACGGGCAGGTTGAACGAGCTAATAGGATGATATTGGAGGCACTCAGGAAAAAGGTGTTCGATAAAAATGAAAAGTTCACAGGAAAATGGATAAGGGAATTGCCCTACGTCGTTTGGAGCCTAAGAACCCAGCCTAGCCGAGCTCTGCATGGAAACACTCCTTTCTTCATGGTCTATGGGTCAGAAGCAGTGTTACCCGCCGACCTCAAGTTCGGGGCACCAAAGCTGATCTTCGAAAGCATAGCAGAAGTCGAAGCCACTAGGATGGAGGACATTGATGTACTCGAGGAAGAACGACTGAATGCAGTAATCCAATCAGCACGATACCAGCAGACTCTAAGACGCTATCACGACAAGGTCGTGCGATAACGATCCTTCTCAGTAGGAGATCTCGTCCTCCGCCGAATTCTAACGGGGGAGGGACGACACAAGTTATCGCCCTTATGGGAAGGACCCTTCATAGTAGCAGAAGTCACTCGGCCAGGATCATATCGCCTCACTCAGATGGACGGTACAGAAATTGGGAACTCCTGGAATATAGAACACCTCAGGAAGTTTTATCCCTAGCTGTATTTCAAAAGCTATCGGGACAATAATGTACTCTGTAAAGTGGGAAATATGTCATCAATAAAAAAGGTTTCAAGAATACTCAGTTTGTTCATGGTCGACTTGCATTCTTACTTAACTCAGGGTGACCACTATGCCCTGCTAACGGAGCAATCGGCTTAAGTCAGCAACGACTTAAGCCGGTGCAACATGCTCGCGCTTACTTAACTCAGTGTGACCACTATGCCCTGCTAACGGAGCAATCGACTTAAGTCGGCAACGACTTAAGCCGGTGCAACATGCTCGCGCTTACTTAACTCGGGGTGACCACTATGCACTGCTAACGGAGCAATCGACTTAAGTCGGCAACGACTTAAGCCGGTGCAACATGCTCGCGCTTACTTAACTCGGGGTGACCACTATGCCCTGCTAACGAAGCAATCAGCTTAAGTCGGCAACGACTTAAGCCGGTGCAACATACTCGCGCTTACTTAACTCGGGGTGACCACTATGCCCTGCTAACGGAGCAATCGGCTTAAGTCGGCAACGACTTAAGCCGGTGCAACATGCTCGCGCTTACTTAACTCGGGGTGACCACTATGCCCTGCTAACAGAGCAATCGGCTAAAGTCAGCAGCGACTTAAGCCGATGCAACATGCTCGCGCTTACGTAACTCGGGGTGACCACTATGCCCTATTAACAGAAGCAACCGATTTAAGTCAGCGGCAACTTAAGGCGATCTGACGCGCTTACGATTACTCATATAGGGATGACTTCTATATCCCGCAAACAAGTTTCAAAACCATTACACATCATTTTACTACTGCAAGTTTACGTACTGATCGAATTCTGAAACAATAGGAGAATAACAATATCATTCAAGTGCTAAACTGGTGTCCTCTAACAAATGTCTGACCATGCTAACCGCGCGCTCAAAGCACGCAAAATATTTCTCTATTTCGCGATATCTTTCTCAAGAGCAACCGACGAGGAAGGGCGACTTGAGGAATCAGGAGCAGCATTCACATCAGCCCTTATATCTTCAGGAACAACCACGCCAGGTCTCCTCATCAAGATTCGCCCCGCCCGAATGGCCTTATCCATGGCTCTGTCGCACTGGGCTCTCAGAGTAATGGAAGTTTCTTCAGCAACCTTGGCAGCCAACTGAGCGGTTTCTAGCTCTTGGGCGATGGATTTCTTGGAAGCACGGAGTTCTTTGATAGTAGCATCCTTCGCCGATATCAATTGCTTGAGCCGGATCACCTCATCTGTGGACTCCTGCAGCTTACAGCGATGGTTGTCTAACTCCTCCATGGTGAAGCGATGACTCCTCTCCAGGATGGTCAACGAGTTGCTAGAGTCGCGATACAGTCTGTCAAGATTGTCGCGAGAAGCAGCAAGGGTACGTTTTTCTTCCTGCAAACAAAAATCAACTCCTTCAAATATCAAGCAAGCAATAGGAACACAGTAATGCGAGGCACAGTTCCATAAGTCACCTTTTCAGAATCAAGCTGAGTGCGAAGGGAAGAGCTCAGTGCATTGGCGTCATCTAGGGCAGCAGAGACCTGAGCTAGTTCAGTCTGGCTTTGAGAATACTTTTCTTCAAAATCAGAGCACCGCTGGACCAGTTCAGCCTGATCTCGATAATGTTTTTCTTCAAGAGTGGAAATCTGCCGAGTCATATCTAGCAGGAGACAATCAAACAAAAGGGGTCAGAATGTAAGGTAGTTCAATAATGAAGACAAAGAGAAGCAAAAAAGCACTAACCAGCGTTGGTCGCCTCCAAGTCAGAGACACGATACTGAAGTAACACTGGATTCCAACGTGCAAGAGACAAAGCTCCTTCTGGAACAGAAGCACCCTGCAACCTCAGCTGGCTAGCCATCCCGTCCACCAAAGCCTGATAAGGAGAACAGATGAGTGTAATGATAGCAGTTCATGCGGTGTAAAAATCAAGCTAAAATATATCACAGTACCTGGAGGTTGGAAAAGAACGAAGGGACTCCCAAATCATGAGAGATCAATTGATGACCGGGCGTAAGGTCGCCACTCGAAGCAGCTTGCAACGAACCAGCAGGAACCAACTCAGTGCCATCAACAGAGCCCAAAACTTGGTCAGCGGGGACGCTGCCCTCTAAAGCGACTCCCTGGTCCAAAGCTTGGGCTACCACCATACAGCCGGAGTGCGGAGGCGATCCCGCATGAACGTCCATGGAAGTACAAGAGGGAAACCCCACTCGGACACCCTCGGGGGCTGGGTCACGGTTTGCGCTGCCCACTTGAGCCGGATCATCTCCGGCAGTACCCTCGGGGGCTGGGCAGTGGCTTGCGCTTCCCCCCCGAGCCGAGTCACCCCCGGCAACATCCTCGGGGGCTGGGCAAGTGTCAACACCGTCCTTGAGGACCAAGTTCTCTGTAGTAGACGCCTCTAAGGCTGATGGACCCTCAGTTACTTCCATGGGACCAAGATGATCCAAGTCAGTCTCCTGACCCTCAAGACCGCGTTCTAAGGTCGATGAGGCACGGGATGACCTCAACCCAGCATCGAGCACATCAGCACAAACCTCCATCACACCATCATCTGCTGGCTCTGATAACAGATCCTCTGGAACCATATCCTCAAGAGTCTGATCAAAATTCGCAAGGGACAATTCTTGCAGACCAATGAGAGCAGACAAAGCAGGAGAAGGAACTCCACTACTTTCACCACTGGCGACGTACTGCCGACTGTTCTTTCGAGTCAGAGGGACCTCGTCCTCTTCCTCCCCGTCGTCTTCACCAGCAACACAGACAACACCCACATTAGAATCAGCAACAGATGGAGCACCCCCATTGAGATCAGCAACAGATGGAGCACACCCATCGGGGCCAGCGTCAGTAAATTCAGGCACAAGCACTTCTTCAGCAGCAGGAACCGAAGTACCAACGTCCCGATCCAAACTAGATACTCGCCGGAGGCGTCTCTTTTTCTTTTTCTGCTCATCTGCGGAAGGATCAAGTTGATTGGCTCGGCAAGGGCGTCTCGGGCGAGTACTGACAGGCTTCTGGATATCCAAGGTTGTACCAGTTTCTGGGAGAGGCGCCACCACCAATGTCCCAGCAGGAGCAGCATCAGAAGAGTCTTCAGCCAGCAAATCAAGCATAGCACTTATTTCTGCGTCACTAGGATCCAAAGGCACCTCAAAATGGACATGTCGTTCATCATCAGGAATTTCCCCGAGCGAGGCAACCAAGACGCTAACTTCTTCAGCAGAGGGTCGCACTCTAAGGCCCAAACTGCCATCAGTGACAGGTGGATTCGACACAAAAAGAGTGAAGGCCTTGGGAGGAGGCAAAGTCCAGGCTGAGTATGCCACTGGGGCACCAGCATTTGACACCTTCCCTCTAAGAATCATCTCAAGTCGGTTCACCAAGTCTACAGAGGGAATTTTTCTGTTGGTAACCCGAGTTGAGTCAGCTAGGCCTCGGTACAGATAAGCCGGGTATGCCCTGTCTTTCAACGGCTGAATATTCTTAAAAACAAAATCAGCACCCACAGCCTCAGCAGTCAGACCCCTCTCCTTCAACAGCCCAACTTCAGCTAGCAAAGCACCTGCCTCAGCTACCTCCTGATCAGTGGGGGATTCGGTCCAACTTGGAGTACGAACATCCGGCTGTCTTCCCGACCTAGGGGGAGAGAATTTCCATGGTTCTCAACAATAAACCACTCCAAGCGCCATCCCTTGATATTGTCTTTGAGAGGGATTTCAAGATATTCAGTCTTCCTCCCGCGACGCATCTCTAAACTAGCACCCCCAACCAGCTGATGCTGCCCCCCGGCCATCCCAGGGCGACAGTGATACAAGTACTTCCACAATCCAAAATGTGGCAGCACGCCAAGAAAAGCTTCGCACAAATGAATGTAAATGGAAATTTGCAGAATGGAATTGGGATTCAGATGGGTCAGGTTAAGGCGATAGAAATCAAGGAGGCCGCGGAAAAAGGGAGAAATGGGAAGACCGAGACCGCGGTGAAGAAAAGGAACGTAAATTACGGATTCATGGGTATCATCTGTCGGGACAGTGACCCCATGACAAACCCGCCAAGAACAGAGCTCCCTCGGGGGAAGGACCCCGATGGACACGAGGTGGAGAAGGTCGGGCTCGGAGACAATAGACATGTGGTTACCTGCGAAAGGCAACTGACTGTTGGGGTCGATTGGGGGAATCACCGCGGCGGATGAACTCGAGGCCTTCCTCTTGGGCGCCATCTCAACTCTACTAGCGAACAGAGCGGGAGCCAAATTGCAGAGAGGATTTGGAGGCAGGAAAGCAAGAACTAGGGCACGGAAAGCAGAGGCGGCTAAAAGCGCAGTACTTATGGGATATTCCCGAGTCAGATACCGTTTCTAAAAGCGCCCAGTCAGCACCCGACAGTTACTTTCAAAACACCAGCGCGCCACGTTGTCACCCGGCGGTCACTTCCACATCATCACTCGGCTATTACCCTCAACATGGCCGGCACAGCCCGTTCTAACTCGACCGTTATCTCTAAAACGCCGATGTTACCCTCAGTCGCTCGGCAGTTACCTCTAACACGCCGACGTCGTCTTCAGTCGCTCGGCAGTTATCTCTAACACGCCGACGTCGTGTTCAGTCGCTTGACAGTTACCTCTAACACGCCGACGTCGTCTTCAGTCGTTCGACAGTTATCTCTAAAACTCCGACGTCGTCTTCAAGTCACTCGGCGTTACCTCTAAAACTCCGACGTCGTCCTCAGTCGCTCGGCAGTTACCTCTAAAACTCCGACATCGTGTTCAGTCGCTCGGCAGTTACCTCTAACACGCCGACGTCGTCTTTAGTCGTTCGACAGTTATCTCTAAAACTCCGACGTCATCTTCAAGTCACTCGGCGTTACCTCTAAAACTCCGACGTCGTCCTCAGTCGCTCGGCAGTTACCTCTAAAACTCCGACATCGTGTTCAGTCGCTCGACAGTTACCTCTAACACGCTGACGTCGTCTTTAGTCGCTCGACAGTTATCTCTAAAACTCCGACGTCGTCTTCAAGTCACTCGGCAGCTACCTCTAAAAGCGTCGATATGATGCCCGAGTTATTTACTTACTATTCCAAGAGAATCAACTTCACAAATAAGGTGGGCGGAGGAATGATTCAAGAACTCTAAGTTATGCTACAAACATAACAGATAGAGAACATCATGGGCAGTGAATATCACGGCAAAAATTAACTGATTACGAAGCAAAACAATCGGCACAGAGAAGGCAACATCATTCTTCATTAAAGGGAAGTAACAATACTTACAAATCAAATCATTATGAGTTGATACTTCCCTACTACTACTACTACGCTACACTATACTACTCTACACTACTAATACTACTACATTATTTCACTATACTACTTCTAATCTATACTAATATCTAAAAACCAGTGGCATTTAGCCACTGGCCTTGTTGCTGCCCTTGTTGCTGCCGCCGCCGCCGCTGCCGCCCCTGCTGCTGCCGCCGTCGCCATCCTTGCTGCCGCTGCTGTCGCCCCTGCCGCCGCCGTCACCGTCATCGCCGCCACCGCCTTCGTCGTCGCCGTCGTCGTCGTCGTCGTCCTCGCCATCGCCGCCACCGTCCTCCTCAGATGAGTCCTCCTCGTCCGAGGAGTACTCCGACTCATCCGAGCCCTCGAGCCCGGAGCGCTCGACGGTCCGGATGTAAGTCCAGACCTCCGCCGCAAGCCCCTGGGAGTCGTCTGAATCGTCAGACGACTCACGCAGAGGGATGGAAGCCGGAGACCCCTCGGACTCAGAGGAGAACTCCTCCTCTAAGTACTTCGAGTTACCGAAGTCCTCTGATGGAGGAGTCGGCTCACGCTTGCGCTTGTTGTTCTTGCCCATGGTGGAAGTAAAGAAAGAAGAAGAAAGCAAACAGCAGAGAACAGCAAGAGATGTGAAAAAACCGGAGAGACAAAGGCATTATTTATAGAAGAAGAAGGCAACCGATCACCTCCAACCACGGTCACTGAACAGTCGCGAAGCATTCAATACACACTTCAACCCGTCTGAAGACACGTCAGGCGGCTGACGCCGTTTCACGCAACGCAACACCCATTGGGACTCCAGTCAACAGCGTGGATGATATGATTACGCCCGCTGTCGCATCACATTACTACTCAGAAGCAGCCGGCTAAAATACTCAGCGTACCAAACCGTCCCTTGTCCACACCCATTGGGGGGGACGCCCAGGAATTATCAGTATATTTTTCAAAACTGCCACATCCGTGCAGGGCATGTAATGAATACCTCAAGACAAAAATGAGATATCAGTAAGTATCAGAGGAAAGCCAAATATAGCCGGGGAAGTACAAAATCTAACCGACAGAAGCGACGTGAAGACTAGCCAGGGAACGTCCATCAAATGCCCAATCAGTCGCAGAGCAAATAAATTGCACCACCTAGCAAGATATGGGCGGATCGCGAACTCGGCTGCAAAAGACAAAATACATGCTGACCTCTGAAGCATAATATTGATGACATAATGCTGACCTCTAAAGCATAATGTGGATGACATAATGCCGACTTCTAAGGCAGAAAAGATAACCTCCAACAAAAAGACACGAAAGGAAGACCTTCGAGTGGATTATCCTCAAAAATCCACTCGAAGCTCAGGGGCTACACGCATTGGGTGCACCTTCGGTGCACCCCATGAATTACCATTTCAAGTCAAGATAGTGCCGACTTCTAAGGCATAAGACAAGATTAAAGACAAGGCTGGCCCTCAACCAAAGTACAAGAGTAAAATAAAAATAATTTCTGATGAAGATCTTCGAGCAGATTATTTTCCAAAATCTACTCGAAGCTCGGGGGCTACACCCGGTGCACCCAATGAAGTTTAGGGTCCTACAATTTAAAATGCCGACCTCTAAGGCACAAGCATGAAACAAAGCTCCAGTTTACGAGTGATCAAAGCAGAAGGAGACAGTAAAAAATCATTTTTACCAGACTGCTTGGAAAGCATTTCTTATCACAAACAAAGACCGCAAGCTGGACCTAGGATCTTTGGGCTGATTATCTCAAAATCAGCCCGAAGATCGGGGGCTTGTGGGGGACAGATATCCCCCGGGTCCACTGGGAGGATAAAAGACCTCACGAAAGGCCCAAGGGCCTAATAGCTCGTGAGGTCACTCCTTCATGGGCCTGGGGAGGAACGACCAGTGAAGCAGATCGACATAAGGCCGGGTTGGCGCAAACCCGGACGACCCCACAGCGTTGAGCAAGCGACCACGACAGAAGATCCGACTTTCCCGCGCTGGAGCCCCATGCAGCGGAACCAGGCGAGGATAGGTCGGCAGAATCATAGGAAGATAGACTCAAACAGTTCACTATCTTTTAGGTGCACATTGTTATCATATCCACGTGTATCGCCCCACGGTCGAATATATAAGGCCTAGGGGGCACCCCTTCAGAACGATCGATACCATCACTCAGCCATCCACCCCAACTCCCCACGTTCTCGCTTTAGAGAGCTACCTTGTAACCCATTACACAAAGCATACTCACCAGGACGTAGGGTGTTACACATCTCTAAGCGGCCCAAACCTGTAAACATTGTCCATTGTCCCTCGTGCATCTGGCACGAACCATTTTGCTACAGTCGGCGACACCGTCCTACTCCTAAAACACCTAGAGGGGCAACCCCGGGTGTGCGATCGGACCCAAAACACCGACAAACATATCCTCAAGTATTGCAGGAGCTTCGACGCTAGGATGCCTTCGGAGCAGGATGTGTAGAGAAAGACGAAGATGTCAGCTTCGTCATGACAACAAAAAAACAAGGACAGATGACCGACGAAGCCAGGAGAAGGTGTCCACATGATTATGTGGCCGAAGCACTAAAGGCAGAAGACAATATTGCCCTCGCATTATTTTAAAAATCATATGTATCGGCTTTGTGGACATATTTATAATTTCATACGAAGCTGTACTTTTCTTTATAAATAGATGAATAGTGCCCTGCATAAGCACCTTTTAGGGGAGCTGGATAATTGTTTCTTCTTTTCCTTTCTTTGAAGCTCCTTTGCTCTAACTCACTCCATAGAGCCGAATGTACGATTGTAAATGCATTATATGAAAGGGGAGAAATGGAATGTTAAGACATTGAAGATGAGTTAATATGTTTGACCCCTCTACATTCCTTGTATATTTACTTTTATACCTCTGTATGATTTATTCGATCAAAATCTCAACCTTTGTCCCCGAAGGAGTTATTTCGAAGGGATAACTGTTTGTGGACGAAGATTAACTACCTTCTTAATATTGTGTTGCTTTGTTTTTACTGTGTACAACAATTGAGAATATAATTACCTTCTGACCGTTTTCGGTTTTTCTTTTTTAGTCGACATATTTCATTTTTATTCGTATATATTATCTTGTTTTACATAATATAATAAATAAATTATAGATGCCTATGTCGCGTCACAACAAACTAAATCATAACTATTTTTTTCTTTGACAATGTATATTATAATATATTGCTTTCATGTCTAGATGAGATGCCTTAATTGATTGCAATACCACTTTATTTTTGTACTCTATGCAATGATATTTTCGCATGTACGTTCGATTTTGACTCGTTATCTATTTGTCTCGTTGGTTTTGTTCATTTTCATCACCCCACTAATTTCATTTTTTATCTATTTTCAATGGCCCTGTTTCTAATCCCATTTTTTAAATAAGACGTGAAATAAGAGAACGAGATAGAGGTTTATCTCGTCGACCCATTCGTTTTCATCCCTAGTTGAAGATTTATGTTATTGGAATACAAGATAAATGAATAGTTATTTTTTATCAATTTAATCGTTTAGATTAAATTGATTGGTACATGTAATTTAATAAGATATCAAATTGACAAGTCTGACTTGTGAGAATAGAACAGTCGTAGGAATTCAAAAGCGTTTTTGTTTTGTCGAAACCGAAGATGGAAATCAACACACGACAACACAACCTCTCCACACGAGAAAAAGGAAACCTAACGCCATCACAGGACTTCTCTAGAAAGCGACACCAAAGTCTTCTCCCTCTCCCTCCCGCGGTTCCGCCCGCCACGCCTCCTCTATTCCAGGAGTCTTCTAGAGGTGAAGAGGGACCACAGGTCCACAGCCGCGGCAGCACCGCCACCTACGCCGGCAGAATCCTTGATCGAGACAGGAGCGGACGTGGCCTAGGGTTTCTGAGCCAGGCCGGCGCCATGGTGGGCTGCTCTAGGGGCTCCCTCCCCACCTGGATGACCGCCGCCGCCGCGCGGGTCGACCTCTCTGGCGGCGTAACGCCTTCGCACCAGGGCTCGCCCTCTCCACCTCACTCCTCCTCGGGTCCCGCTCCGGCCGCGGGGGCGGACCAGCAGCTTGGGTTGTTCGAGCGCGCGCTCTCCGCCGCCGGCGCCGCCTTCGTCTCAGCTATCATCGTCAACCCTCTCGATGTTGCCAAGGTCGGTTCCCGGGGCACTCCTTCACTCATGCAGGCCTCTCCTCCCACGGGAGTGGAGTGTTATGCGTTCGCTTCGGCGTCTAATGCGTTTCCTGTGTCGATGCAGACGAGGCTGCAGGCTCAGGCCGCAGGGGTGCTGTACCACCAGCCTGCCCAGATGGCGGCGCTCGGCCCCGATGCAGTGAGAAATCCGGTTCATTCTGTCCTGCTTCAAGTTTATTAGACTTGAGGATTGCTGCTGATGTGTTTTCAGTGTTTCCAGATCCTGTCTGAATTCAGATGTTCTCCTTCATGCACACGTGGTCTCTTACTAGGAAGTGAGCCAGTTTGTCCTCCTGATTGCTTCCAGTACAAGGGAACACTTGATGTATTCTTGAAAGTGGTTAGACAGGTAGCTAAGTGTTCATTCTTTTTGGTACCTCGTCTTTTAAGCAAGTGGCAGTATATGATGGACAGATAAACTCACAGCAGTGCTTAATTGGTTGTTTTAGGAGGGTTTCAGTAGACTATGGAGAGGAACAAATGCAGGCTTAGCATTAGCTGTACCCACTGTAAGTTATCTGCTACACTCCATTTTTGTGGTCATTATCTTGTTTTTAAATGTTCTATACTGCTCTGTTGCTTGCAGAACATCTATTTAGTAGCTTCAATTTGTGCTATCTGAAGTATTCATATAATGTTCACTTAGCTTTGAAAACAAAATCACTTTATTTTGTTTTTTGTATGATGAGATATGTATGTTTCATTGTTTGTAGAAGAAGCTTTATGGGGTTTACCTCTTGGACTAAGTTGCACCTGTCTAACTGAGGCCTGTAGTATTATAATTTGTGTTGAGTACTTGAGTTTTTAACCATATCCCTCCCAGCAATTCTGTATAATTTGACATCTCCATTTTTCTATTTTTCCCTTTTGTACAACGTAATATTAAATCCATATCACTTTGCATGTTTAAACCAATCGCACCTGTTACTAATTTCTTTGATCACGAACAGGTTGGGATATACTTGCCTTGTTATGATATATTCCGCAACGGCATTGAGGATTTCACAAGAAGTAATGCTCCTGGCTTGACACCATATGCCCCACTAGTAGCAGGATCAGTTGCACGTTCGTTAGCATGCATTGCTTGTTCTCCAATTGAGTTGGCAAGGACGCGTATGCAGGTACATCTCCATGTGAAGTGTTTTGTATGTGGGTTCATGCCATATATATAGTTTATAGCTATGTCTTATAACACATTCATCTCAGATCATCATTTCTGCACACAAGTTAGTCTTATGTAACTTTTCTGCCTTATATATAGTTTATAGTTTAGTTATGTCTTATAATGCATTCATCTCAGATCATCGTTTCTGTAAACAAGTTAGTCTTGTGTAACTCTTTCTCCTCCATTTGAAATCAAAATATCAAGTAGTCACTAGTCTATGGTAACAGGCATATAAAGAGTTTCGTCCTGGATTAAAGCCTCCTGGAATGTGGAAAACCTTGGTTGGTGTTCTCCCACCACTTGCAGGTTCTAGTCAGAATGGTATGTTGGTTTTAACTGTTTCTGTATCTTCATATCTTTTTTGGATGACATGTCGTATCTTTGCCATTTTGGCACTTGTCAACTTCCCGTATTCTTGTCTTTGTTCTAACGGCTTATTGTTTTGATTGGTGAAACAGTACAAAATTATCGTGTTCTGTGGACTGGGGTGGGTGCACAACTGGCTCGAGATGTTCCTTTCTCCGCTATATGCTGGTCAACTCTTGAGCCTGTAAGTTTCTGCCTTCTTGGTCATGGAAACTCCTATTTGTTAAATCCATGCATCACTTCCAGAGTTCCATGACATCGATCTCACTTTGCTAACACCATGTGCAGATTCGAAGACAACTGCTTGGTCTTCTTGGAGAAGACGGCAATGCAGCCAGTGTATTGGGTGCAAATTTTGCTGCTGGTTTTGTAGCAGGCAGTCTTGCTGCTGGTGCTACATGCCCGTTGGATGTTGCAAAAACAAGGAGACAGATAGAGGTTTGTGTATTATTTGGTACTCTGTATACTTCACGTTCCATTATTTTTCACCTGTTACCTGTTCCTTATGCGAGCATACTCTACATATATTGCCATTTCTTGTCCCTCTTTCTATTTTTTTTAATTTATTGCCATTTCTTTTTCGTGTTTCTATTTTTTGTTCCTTCCTGTTTAAATTTCAGAAGGATACTGAAAAGGCAATGAGGATGACTACAAGGCAAACGTTAACTGAGATATGGAGGTAAGGAAATTCCTCATTCCCAAAAGATAAAGTAGCATGCTCAATGAGCTGTACATTTGTTATTGTGGTTGTGTTGGTTTCAGTTTTGAACACTAATGATTTAGGGCATGTTTGGTTCTATGCCTAGGATGCCACGCCTAAGCTTAGTTAGCTGCCACATTTGTGGCTTGCCTAATCTGCCTTAGCTTAGCTTGTGTTTGGTTCATGTGTTCGCCTAAGATTAGGCTTGACTTTAAAAACTGTGGCACTTGTTTGGATTATTGCCACGCCTAAACTTAGGCATACATGTCAATGTGTGGCAGCTGTTTGGTTGTTCACCAAACTCCATTCACGCCACATAAACTAAACAGGTGCATCACATGAACACATATATAAGAATATAAAAAACTTACACCACTATAATCACATGCGCATGATAAGCTAATAATCAGTTCATAATAGCTCCACAACATGTTCATTACAGCTGATTAATAGGTCTAAAATAGATTCGAAACAGTCTGAGGTAGTTGCTATTACAATACACACACAAATATGTATATATAATGGTGCTAAACATTCAGCTATGAGCAGCACCATCTATCTCCTTAAGCCTTATTGATCAGCTTAGAAGACGTGCAAAAGAATCAGGCATCACCACCGCCATAAACATCACCTGGCCACTGAGCAAAATAACAGGCAACCACCTAAGGAATTCACACCAAAACAGCCAGCCAACAACACCACCCTTCCATCCACAAAAGAGTACCTGGTTGAGCCTAAAACAAGTGCAAAACATATCAGCTAAGTACAAGTTGAAACAATAAAACTAATGATATGTGAATCACCTAATCACTTCACAGTAGTGTTGAATCACTCAAAAACTTGAATACCCATGACTGAAATGTTGTTTCAGCTGAAGCGGATAAGAAACCACGCATGCCCTTTTGATCCTTTGATGCTAGAAATGTCCCAACTATCAGTTTTTGATCAGTAGTCAATGTCATTTTTTCAAGCCTTTGCCATAATTCGGCATCAGAGTTCAAAGAAGGTATAATAGGTGGAGGTGGTGGTTGTTTAAGTTCGTTCCGGAGATCCATCAAAGTAGTGTTGATTTCATCTCCTATCTTTGCCATGCGGCTCCGTGGTCTCACATCTCTTTTGACTGGTATGGCATCTCCTCTTGGACGCTTGATTCCAGAGCTAGATGAGCTCTGATCGATAACTTGAGATGGAATTTTAGGAGATGGTAAAGTGTCAGAGTCATCACCTAGGTCATCCTCAGGTTGACCATAGTTGGAGACATCATTGCATATGTCATCATCATTATCATTATCATCGACAGGTTGACTTTCATTTAGGCAAGTAGTAGCATCCATGGCAAGAGATCCATCAGCACTACTGTCAAGGAATAACTCCTGCATTTCATTGAAGAATTTGATGGGCTTTGAAAGGAGCCTCCTTGCTCTATCCTGCATCCGGTTATATGTTTGTTAGTAATATTCATGGACCATGCTGTGAAAATAAAATTAAAACAGAATACCTTTAGTTTTTCCTTCTCTGATTCTGATATGATTACCATAGACCTTGTTGTGTCAAAAGTGTTACCACTCTTGTTTAAGGCTGTTGCAATGAACTTCCAATTTTCTTTGTAATGCCTAAAATGTCTCTCCACTTGAGTTGCTGTTACCCCCATATTGAATTGTCTATTCAATGATTCTGCACACTTAAAGTGGTGCTGTTTTTTAACCTTAAAACCGGCATGTTGATCCTTTATGAAGTCCATGTACCAACCAAGCATGAACTTTGTTTGATCCTCATCCCATAGAATGGTCCTCTCACGAGTACAGTTGTCACCGTCAACCTTATCCTTCCCTTTGCCCATCTGTGGGCATCAACAATATAGTAGCAGTATAAACTAACCACTTAAGATTGGAAATATCAATAACAAAATAGGCACTTTAGGTCTTAATATCAATACAAAACAACTGCTTAAGGTCCAAAACAACAATACAAACAACGACACAATACAAAAAATAGGTCTGAAATACATTACTACAAAGCAGCCACACAAATACATCAATTGTGATCCAAATCGTCCCACATCTGTTGAGCTAACTGATCACGCATGTTAGCCCATTGTTGGTTGTCTCTATTCATGTCAACATGGGAACGATTGCTTCTTGGAAGGCTTTGAAACCAGGTCTCATCATCATATACATAAATATCAGGACCATCATCTATTATAAAGTTATGTAATGCACAACAAGCCAAAACTATCTTCACTTGAGTTTTCAAAGGGAAGAATGGTTGACTTGTTAGTATCTTAAATCTATTTTTAAGTGTGCCAAATGCCCGTTCAATTGTTGTTCTAAGAGATGAGTGACGTAGGTTGAACACTTCCTTTGGATTTTCTGGTCGTCTAGTACCCTGAAACTCCTTAAGATGGTACCGAACACCACGGTACGGGGGTAGTATACCAGGTCTTGCTGCATAACCAGCATCAGCTAGAAAGTAATGACCTACAATTGGATTTTACTATAATTAGCTATGCATTTAAAAGAGAAAATATGATATATATATTTATGACTTTACTAATACCTTCAAGAATTTTTAAGCCCGAAGGGCGTGACAATGCGTCTTGGAGCACAAAGGAATCATGAGCTGATCCTTCCCATCCAGCCAACACATACGTAAACCTAAGATCAAAGTCCACCGCAGCTAATACATTCTGTGTTGGGTAGTGTTTTCTACCCCTGAACCTATCTTGCATATAAATAGGAACCCATGCTGGTATATGTGTGCCATCTAGTGCTCCAATACATTTCTAACAACATTAATGATGGTCTCCTAGTGCCCTCAGCTTGCAACAAGTCCCTAAAAAAGATGATGAAAATATTAATGATGGTCTCCTACTAAATATGCTATACTGTAACTAGAAATCTATTGTAGCAAAAAAATCATGTTGTCTAGCTGCAACAATTGAAATAAAAGCAATCTGAAATAGTACTCGAAAACAGCAACATATTACATGAATTTTGGTCCACAAAACAGCAACACAGTACATGAGTTTTTTGTCCTAAAAACAGCTACACATTACATGAGTCTTGGCCCTGAAACAGCTAACACAATACATCAATTTTGGTCCTGAAATCAGCATCCAAGAAGTTGGTACAGGCACTGGCATCCTGGCCGCCCAGGGGCACGACAGCCACCCAGGGACCATGGCACCCAGGCACGATGGCCACAGGAGCGGCGACCATGCGCAGGCCAAGAAAGCTCCAGTTCCATGAGATGCGCAGGCCATGCGCAGGCCAAGAAAGCATGAGATGCGCAGACCATGCGCAGGAGCGACGGATCCAGACCAACGGAACAACTCCAGTTCCATGCGACCAAGAAAGCTCCACCTCCCCCACCGCGCACAAGAAAAATCTAGCAGCTATACCCCCTAATCCCCACCAGTAATCCCACCATGGCCTCGTCTTTGCCGCCGCGCAGCTCCTACCAGGTGACCGTCCCTCGCCTTCTCTCTCCCCCCCCCCTCAAAAACCCAAGCACAGGAGCGACGAACTCAGAGGAGAGATGAGAGGAATCGCCAGTTACCTGTGGCAGCGACGAGCAGATTTTTGCGGCAGCGTCTGGCGTAGAGTTGAGGCGCTCGATTTGGACGCCGCAGTTGTGGCGAATTTTTGGTGTGGCGAGTGGTGTGGCGCATGCCTAAGAATTTGTGGCGGCCTAACCTTAGGGAAACACCAAACACATGACCAAGACAGTGTGGCATGCCTAATCTTAGGTCGTGGCGCCCTAGGCAATAAACCAAACATCCCCTTAGTCAATTGGGTATATGAATCATGCTTTTACCATGTTGTCCACCGTGCCCCAATAGAATCGCTGCCAACCACCTAATTGATTTCTTTTTATAGCTCAGTTTGCAAACCCTAGGTATATGACATATATGCAAGGTTTTAAAGTCGTCCGACTAATCACGATTAGTCGGCCTTATCGCTAGTCCGAGCTCGATTAGGGTCTCTGACTCGACTAGAGCGACTAGGTAGTGATTAGTCATCCTAGTCGCCGACTAATCGCGATTATTCGTCCGACTAGGGGTTATGGTCGACTAATTATGCCTATTTTGGGCCACTAATCCGGCCTATATTATGTGGGTCGGCCCACGATCTGTACACATCACAAACACTATTTTGCCCTACACCCATGCCTGTACCAATACGGTACGCACTGATGCGTGTGCACTCTTCCCCATCGCAGCCACCCCTTCTCCAGTGTCGTCATCCCTTCTTCATCACCAACGCCGTCATCTCCTGCCGCCCTGTTGTGCTCTGGTGGCCCTCTGCTCGAGCAGCAACTACGCCCCCTCCATCGCGCGGCGACTATAGTCTGCAGAGGCCCTCTCCAGCGCGCTCCCGTCCTCCTCTGTTGTCTGTTCAGCGGCTGAACATGCAAGTAGGCGATCACTCCTCTGTTTAGAATTCAGAGACCGAGATGAGGATTGAGGACCTCTTAAGACGGTAATTGCTCTGATATTTTGGTTGTTCAATGTTCTCTGTCCACTTAAAGAGCAGTATTTTGCCCGCCTTGGCCTCCTCTTGAGTTGTGCTTCACTTGATTGTTGTGCCACTACAGATGAGAATAGGAGGTGGTGTAATAATGTTGAAGTCATCTTTCCAGAATCTGTGTTGCCCCAGCCCCAGAACGATGGCAGTCACACTGATACAGTTCATGCAGTCTTGCAGTCCAGCTAGGCAGCTACAACTATATATATTCATATATATATTGATATACACACGCATATGGTCTTGTTATAGGTGGACGACTATAGGACGACTAGAAGTCGACTAGGCTTGACTAATCGAGCAAATCGACGATCAATCACGATTAGTACCTTATCGGTGCTCAGGCGACTAGAGTCGACTAGCCGACTTTAAAACCTTGCATATAGGTTGACCTGAGACTAGAATTCTTTTAGAACTCATCATTGACTATGTGATACAATCTAGGATCCTATCGTGATACTGATTGCATAGGTTGGACGAGTATGATGGCTGTGGCTTGTGCCCTCGGCGGCGCATAGGAGTCGTGGTAGTGCACATGGAGCGGGCGAGCGAGAGAGGGAGAGACGTGGGAGACGATCCTTAAGGCCAAACAAGATAATTGCCTTGCTTGTCTTATCCCAAAACTATTTAGAGGTATTTGTCCTCCCCTAACAAGAATCAATCATGATTCATTTTTATGGAAACAAAGCAACATATCTAAGGAAAATCCTAGACATTTCACCCCAACTGACGGCGTGGCCTCGACACCTATATGTGATGTCGGTCATCACATCTCTGCTTGCCTCTCCGAGCAGCTCGTCCTCGGGATGAACCTCAGGTAGAGGTCCTTGAAGTGCTAAAGTAGCTCCCAAGTGGTGTCGTTGTTGGGCAGGCCACACCACTAAAAGAGGACGTGCAAGGTGTCTCGATGTAGTTGGGTGCGCAACACATGCTCTGGCACTGGCCGTAGTCGTTGGTCTTGTACGGGCGTTATGAGTGATGGAGTTGTCGGAGGATCCCATGCAAAATAACTTGAGTAGCTCCATGTGGAGCGAAGTATTGTAGCAATACCTTACCGAAGGAAGCCTGTCAATCTAGGTGCACGAACAGTCCCCCGTGGCGCAATGGAGATACATGACCATCACTTTCCTTCTGATTGGTATGCTGCACATGTCCGTCCCGTTTGAGCGCGTGCGTTGACCCGACGCTAGCCTTTGTTTGGTTAAGTGCATATAAAACGAGATCAAGTTGTACCGGCAGATGCAACGCTGGCAAAAAAATATCTCTTCAGGCTGCATGGGCGGGTACGCTAAACTTCTGTTTCGCACGGGCCATGCTCGCCTGAGGCAGGCCACGGGCAACAGTCCAACCAATCAGCCGCTTTGTGGACAACCTTTGACTAATCGTCTGTTAGAGGGTGGATCGCCGTGCTTAAGTGAAGCTTGACGCTGGTCATCTTGGAGAGATCGTGCCACAAGTGACTGGTGAAGACCGGGTTGGGGTTGATGATGATGGAGGTGGGGAAGCCGTGCAGATGAACAATGGCCTCGAAGAAGGCGCGGGCAATGGGTGGATGAGGGCGGTGAAGTGCATGTACTTGTAGAAGCGGTCGACGACGTTGAGGGTGTGTTTGGTTTGGCTTTTGTTCCTCCAAAAGCGAAAAGCCAAACCAAACGGCCCAATCTAGGAAGCAGTTTTTTTTCTCTCCAAAAGTTAGCTTTCGCACAGTGAAAATTGAAAGCACCTCTGGACCTGCTTTTAGCGACTTTGGATGGAACTGTGCAAATATATATGGAAGAAATTTTAGTGGTTTTAGCGGCTTTCACCAAACGTTTTTTTAGCATTTACAGCTCACAACTCGCAACATCTTTTTTCACAGCTCACAACCCACAATAGCTTTTTTTACAGTCACAACCCAACCAAACAGATCCTGAGAACAACAGACTTTTCGTGGACCTTTGGGAGGCCCTCAATGAAGTCCATCGAGATCTTAGCCCACACCTAGGATGACACGTCGTGCGACTAAAGGAGACTGATCGACTACAAGGTCGGCGTCTTGTTGCGCTTGCACGTGGTGCGCACATAGACGTAGTCTTTGATGAGTGCTCGATCGTCGGAGATGCAGAAATTCACGAGCAGACGCTATAGAGTCTTATTTATCCTTCATGGTTAGCAGTATGGGCCCCAACACAAGGATCTGTTGGCGCAAGTTGAGCTATGTCGGCACGAATGCGCGCTTGCTGTGGAGCATGAAATCAGCGGACCCTGAGGGATATGTCTTACAACTTGGGGGTTATCTAGCGATCTGAACCGTTGATTTTGATTAGATCTGATTATAGGCCACCCGATCCGACCCGACCAATGCAACGGGCGGGTACGGGCCATAGTTTTTTACCCGTAATAATTCACGGGCCATGATTTTTGACCCAAAACCCGACCCAACCCGAAAAACCCGACCCAAAGCCAAAAAACCTAACCCAACCCGAAAAAACCCGACCCAAAGCCAAAAAACCCGATCCAATCTGAAAAAACCCCGACCTGACACGTCAAACAGGAGACACGGGCCAACCCGACACTCGACACGGGTTGGGTATGGGCAATGATAAATGGCCCACGACCTTGACCCGACTCGAACCCGACCCGACGTTTGAACAGGTCTAGTTTTGATGGTGTATTAAGTCTAGGTGTAATTTGTTTGTTGGATTTAGTGGAGGTTATGGGCGTGGGGGTGCTTTGGGTTGGGTGGGTTTTGCAAAGTTTTAACTGATAGATTATATAGTGGTATAGATAAAGGTGATATATAATATACTCGTAACTGATTTGCTGCTCGCTTATATTTTTGTTGTCTGTGGCAGGTCTGGAGGCTTGAAAGGGCTGTTCACCGGCGTCGGCCCACGTGTTGCACGTGCTGGTCCATCAGTTGGTATCGTCGTTTCCTTCTACGAGGTTGTCAAGTATGCTATTCATCAAAGGCACACCTCATGATCCAGTTTTTAGTTGAAAAAGGGATGGAAGCCCTTTCACTTTGTAAAAACAACACCGACCCCGGTTTCCGAAAGTAGGCCTCGTTACTCTGACCTTTTGGACGGTCAGGGCTAGGTGTAACATCAGAGTGCTCAACAGTCGACTCAACAGCCTTTTTCGTCGACAATGTCCATCTCGGTGGAGGATAACATATCAGTTTTGCCTGGCAGGTTTTGGATCATTGCCTAATCTTATGTTTGGGCGGATCTGAAGCTGCTTTGTTTAACTTGTTAGGTAGTCTCTGTAATTGAAGGTGTAGTAGCGCATACGCTGATCAAATAATAATACCCTCGGAACTACAGAAGAAATCTTGCACATCCTAGTCTGATGCTTTCTCCCAACCATGTCTTAGTTTCAAGTTTGCAACTAGGTTATTTTGTCGGTTAGATGTTATATGCGTGTACGATCGTTGTTCAACAAAGTTTATATTGCTTAAAGAAGCGTTTGCAGCAAAGTACCTTTGCACGGGTGGCTTGGAAGTTTTTAGGACAGTCTGGGAGCCACAAAACCGGACCGGAGGAGGGTTGGAGAGGAGCCGGTTTTGTTTGTGGCTCCTAAACTAGCACTTTCAGCTCATGTGACTTTCAGCTAATGGCCTTTGGTATCTGTGGGATCTCTCTGATCGCAAATGGCATGGGGACCTCCAGCTCATGTGACGCCTTCAAATTGCTACGGAAGTTTACTCCAAAATATATCATTTTGTTACTTTATCTGTTCTAAATTTAAATTACAAGCGGATACTAATATAGGACGGAAAGTCTTTTTGTTGACAA
Organism: Zea mays; assembly: GCF_902167145.1. NCBI lineage: Eukaryota > Viridiplantae > Streptophyta > Magnoliopsida > Poales > Poaceae > Zea > Zea mays. Next base: position 221,565,787 of record NC_050096.1, read on the forward strand.
CTTGGCATCCGTAGACCCTAAACCCGTGTCATTATGTGCTTTTGTTTAGGGTTTAGGCTGCATGATTCATCTGTCTGTGCGTAGATCGTTGGATTTACTTCCGATTTGTGCAGAAGATTGTGGTTGCTCGGAATATGTGTTCATTGGCATCCCATAAAGTGGTTGGGATGGTCGTGTCAATTTGCAGCCGATGAATTATGCATTTTCCCTATAGATTCAACCTCTTGTGTAGGGAAATTAGCAACCACATATTATCAAATGCACGCGCTAACCTTTTGTAATCATCTTGCATACCTCATATGATTTATTGCATTTGTTCTCGTTGCTCATCTATGTAAGATCTAAAAGATTGAATTTTGTTTGTTTCACTTACTTTGGGGTAGCTGCAGTAGGTCGGAGCGAAGCAAGATCAGTCACCCGCTGCAAGACGACCATGTGATTCATGTCCACTTTAAAGTTGGCCAGGAATTTCGCCTGTGCTTTCTTGATCAGCTGCTCCTTGTGTTCGTTGAACTCCTGCTGATCTTTAGCTGTCAGAGTCTCCATAGTCGACTCGATGATGTCGTTGGGAGAGATATTGGAGTTATCCTTTGAACTGGCCATTGAGAATCAATCTGATGGATCCTCGCGCATGTCCCAGCGGAGTCGCCAAAAAGTATGTTGACGTCAATGTAGCCGCCAATCGCCGCGAAGTGTGCCGACAGCGGTGCCCTCTGCGGTAGCGCGGACGGTCCGTAGCCTAGGGCCGGACGGTCTGTGACCTACAACAGGAGTTGAGTCTTCTTTGCGCCAAGCCAAACGGTCTGTGTGTGTGCAGAGGCGGCGACATTTGCTAACAACATCTGGATCTGACCCTCTAGGAGGGACCCCGTTAGGGATGAGAGATACTAGGGTTTGTCTTGGGATCGACAGTCCACCCAAGACGTCTCCAGACGACGTAGAGTTGTAGAGAGGTGAAAAAGACTATGTTACTGTCTACTCTTAGGGCAAAAGTAAATGAACAGAAGATATATTGATTTTGGTTTGATTGTTGGTTTTCAATCGGTCGTACATCTTCAAATATATAAGGGGGGTCTGGATCCGTTTCTATGCGTCCTCCAACAACTCCCATGATTTTAGAGAGATAAACTCGCGTGAAGATAAGAATTAATCCGCCTGATCTGATCTAATGGCGGACTGTCCGATTATGCCCCGTGCTACAAATGGTGCCCAACACATTTCTAATATATCTATCCATAGCTTTTTTTGAGATTGAGTTAACTCCTATATTCTTTACCTCTTTTTACGCTTTTGAGAACCCGAGTCATATTTTCTAGACCAATTTGCAGAAGACATGGCTTGAATTCTGAAATATGAAGCACTGCATTATGCACATGTATTACTATGTGTACGTAAGATAACAGGGACAACATTGAAGAATTGAACCAATAAAGAAATGATCAAATCGTACCTGTGTTGTGCAGGGAGCAGGCGTAGTGAGCAGTGTGTTGTGTGCACAATGTACAACCTGCAGGCAAATCACCTCCACTTCTCGTACTACCATATATTTCATGATAACGCTACTATTCTACGAAAAGTAGGAGAGAGATCGACGATGACGACGGCACGATAGGATGGGATGGGTTGACAACTGCGATGGCAGCGGCATAAGTGAAGGGAAGGGAGCGAGGTTGGGGGCGGCGAGATTGCAGGTGTGGGAGAGAGATGAGATGATAGATGATCTAAATAATATTATTTATTGGATTTGAGGAAGTAAGAGAGATGGTTATCTAGTGATTTGAACCATTGTTTTTTATGGAAACTACAATATATTTATCTTTCTGACTAGAGTTTATCATTTTTGAACAATCGACAATTTCAATCCCGTATTTCGACAGTTGGTTTCCGTGTTTGTTTTCGTCGTCAAAAAAATATGAAAACAAAAACAATTTAGTTGTTTTTCGATCGTTTTCAACCGTTTTCATCTCTGCTGTTGCTCGGTGGCTGGCCTGCGTGGCCTCTTTGGGCCAGACAAGTTAATTTCCTTGCTAATATAAACCAGAATAAAATGGGAAAATACCCACTAAAACGGGATACCGGAAATAGGGACGAGAAACAATCTTAATTGTTTTCGCACCCGTTTCCGTTTGTTCTCATCCCGTTTTCGTATCGTTTTCATATTTTCGCGAAAATACGAAAATGATTGGGAAAATATGAGAATACTGTGCGGGATGGGACGAGATTTTTCCTATTCGTTTTCATCCCTAAGGGCTATTAGAATTTGGGCCCCATGTTCTATTGAACCGGTTGCACTTCCATAGGAACGACCCTACTGATTACAGTCCATTTTTGTTGCACATCTGTTTGTTTTAATTCGTTTTCGTGTAACCGTAACCCTTCTGTTTTCGGCTATACTCCTCCCGCTCTCGCTCCCGTTTTCAGTAAAAAATGGTAACCAAAATGTGAGGGGTTTTTTCGACTGTTTTCGTTCGTTTTCATCCCTACTTGGAGCTTGATTAGAAATGATAGAACTAGTTAATTTCTTCGCTTGTCTTTAATTTGTATCGACTTTTACTATTTTTATAATATTTGTAGCTGCACCAATTTAAACAACTATGTTTAATTTGAAGCGAACAATCCAGTGCTTTTTAGGAGAGGATGCAAGAGAAGAAAGTAAGAGCAGTCCATGGCTCCATGCTCGAGATCCGGATCCACCATGGCTCGCGCTACAAAGTCGAGCCGGCGAAAAGACCGGAAAACTTTAAATGAAGAATCAAATCGAAATAAAATAAATGGGAAAAAATGTCTTCGTCCCTAACCCAGCCTAGCGTCGCGTGGCCTCCTTCCGTTACTCTCCTCCCACCACTCTCAGATCTCCCCACCCCTCCCCGTCTCGTGTCGCCACCGCCCCCAAACCCTATCCCCGCCTCGTTGGATCGGGTCAGACCTCGGCTTCACGCCACGAGGAGCAGCGGTGGCGCCCGCTGCGTCGATGCGGAGCTCTATCGCGACCTACCGGGAGAGCCTGTCTCGGCTCGCCGGCGAGGTCGACGACGCCGCTGCCGACGAGGTCCCTGGGCCGCCGCTCGCCCCGGCAGCTAGGGGCGTCGACATATCCGCCACACCACCGTCGTCGGGAAGGCGCCGACGGTACTCCCGCCCTGGCCCCGGCTCCGATGCCACCGAGCCCGACGAGGTAAACCCCCATTCCCCGCCGCAAATTTCTCAGGTGGATTGGTTCAAATAGAGGTTCAGGTGTGCCTGGTAAGTTCTCGGGATCCTTTTGAGAGTGCATCTACCGACGCCTTTTAGATAGTATGGTTTCGATCACTCAACCAGCGCGTGTAGCCAAGTTATTACGGGAAATTCACATTGATGAGCAGGATGTTGATGTTGGAAGAAAAACCAGTATATAGAGTGTTGATATCCGGGTTTAAGGGGGTGCTGATAGCGAGGTGGGTAAGGTATCATTGTAGGTTAATGTAGCCTCTACCTCCGATTAATTGATCCTGTGGTTAACGTGGCTTCGAGTTAGGGTGCATAAGTTCATCTAAGTTGGTAAACTGATGATATATCAGTTTACCGATGCTACTTCAAACAGAAATGTTGCGTATTATATCAAGAGTCTGTTCTAATAGATGGTTAAAAGCAGTGAGAAGTAAACTCTTTCCTGGGATAGCATGCAACCAAAAACGGGGCTGGTTACTTGTGATCTTAGACAACGCATATTGCACAGAAGCTGTACCTGGGGACTGGTGGACTATAAGAAACTTGTTGATTGTCTGTCAATCCGTCAAAATGTTGAACTGTAAAGTGAACTATTATTTGGTATGTTGCATGAGGTTCTACTTGTTCTAAGAACAGATCTTACTGGTTCCATTCCCACATGACAAATTGTGAAAGCAGTGTAATAAGTATGAATTGATGTAATTTCATTTTCCTTTGCAGATTTCTAAACTGAGGGATGACATTCAAAAGCTTCAAGCTTCTGAGGCTGAAATAAAGGCACTATCTTTCAATTATGCTGCAATGTTGAAGGAAAAAGAGGTATGCCTTCTTTAAAGTCCCTGTTTCTCCCTTCTCACTTATCTGCTTGCCAGATCATTTTTACTGGATACCTTGTTTTGAATGCCATAATCAATTTTAGTTAGGTTTTCACATCATAATAAGGTTAGTATGTACAATTTTTATTTCATTAAAACATAGACAATTTTACTGATTTTACGTGGCAGGCTTACAAGTTTGCTTATATTTGGGGTGTATTGTTTTTTTTTTGTAGGAGCAACTGGGAAAACTTCGTGAAGAAAATGGGTCTCTTAAAAGAAGCTTGGAGAGCTGTAAGGCAGTTTCAGCCAATTCTAATGTAATCATGTGTTTTATTCACTTTTATAGTGTTACTGTGTGTCATCTATTATGCAACATGCTACCATGATAAACTATTAACATAAGATCTTACAGGGCACTTTGGAAAGATCACCTAGAGTGCAAAGGAATGCAGTTCAGGAAAATTCATTGAATCTCACCAAGCAGAACGGATATGGTGGTGGTTCTTCTCACAGTACCCAGACAAATGGTCTGCATCCAATGGCAGGTTATCAGAAGGTAGTTATTACTTATAATTAGTTTCATTTATTTGCGTATATTATATGTTACTAGTTTGTATTGTGTTCCACCCTCATCCTACTCAAAAACTGTCGATGTGATTGTTTTGTCCTATGTTTAAGTGTTCAAAAGAACAGCTTTAATATATTTATTTTTTACATGCAAAGAAACCATGTACTTACTACTTAGATAAAATAATTAATACTCTTCATTGAATTTAAATCATTTTACAGGGAAGTATATCGGAGGAAGAGAGATCATCCTTTACTACCAAGCAGGCTAGTCTTGAAAATGAAATCAAACAATTGAAACAGCAGCTCAGCAATAATTCTGAGAAAGAAACTGAAATTAGGAGGAGGCTAGAAGGTATGCTTGATCTAAGTCCAAACTGTTAGATCTTAAACAGTTAGCAGCCTATATTAAAATTCAGTGAGCTTTATTTTTCTAAATTTTCTGTTTCCACATTTTAGATGAAACCAAGCGGAGTGAATTTCTTCAGCAGCAACTAAATGAGCTCAAGATGGACAAAGAGAGGGTAAGTTTTTCTACCTATGTAGGACATTCCTGTGTATCTTGATCCACTGTCATCAACATGTTTAAGGTAATAGATTTGACTCTATGGGTGTGAAAATTATTTCTTATGTACTTCTGCAGATGACAACTAGCATGGAAGAGCTACAAAAGGAACTGAGTGAGAAGAAATCAGAGTTTAGACGTGTTCAGGATGAGCAAAGCAAAAGGGACAAGGAGCACGTCTCGGACGGATCTCTTCAGAGCCTAAGAAATATGTTGATGGCTTTACAGAAGGAGAACTCTAGCCTAAAGGTCTCAATAGATCATGCATATACTGTAATAATAGTGCTAATACAATGATCATATGTAAATGTCGCAACAGATTTTGACAACATAATATTTGCTTCTGCAGATAGAGAAAGTCAAGCTTGATGCAGATCTCAAGAGTATGAAGAGTACCTCACAAAAAACTGTTGACAGTACATTAGATGCTAACAAGATTTCTGACTTGGAAAAGGTACGATCTTGCTCTTTATTCAGAACTTTGATGTTAAATCAATACCTCATTGCATTATATGTTGCTTAATGTGCTGAAATAAGTTTCCACAGCTCTTGCTAGTTTGAGTCATCTGAAAACTGTCAAGATCATAGAGTGTAAATTTCACTATGGATTACTTTTTACCTAAGAGTTATAGGCCAACAAAACAAGGATTTGTAGCATATATTACTTGTGATACTACTTAATGACAAAGTGAATAAAAGTACTGATGTGCTTGTAGTTCTACTGTGAAGGTTAAGAAAGAGATGGACTCTTTGAAAAGAGCATTACAGGATGCTTCTCGTGAGAGAGACAAAGCAGTGCAGGATCTGGCTCGGCTGAAGCAGCATTTGTTAGATAAGGTAACCCATATATTGGTATTTGTCATTTCTTGCATTTTTGTTGTACTAGTGAGACAAGCAAAATATCATGTGGTCTCTTCATTTATACTACCTACATACAAGTTATGTGCAATATCTTTGTGTTTAACATGATAACTTATTTACTGGACAATATGATGTGCAAATTGATTAACAATTCACTTCCATTAGGATCTTGAAGACCAAGAAAAGATGGATGAAGATAGTAAACTCATTGAAGAGTTGCGGGTAGTATGCGAGCAGCAAAGGGCTCATATAATGCAGTTAGAGAGGGCTTTAAAGGTCGAGATGGCAAAGCAGGAGGAGAACAAAAAGGTCATAAGTGAAGAGCACCAGAGGTCAAATGAACAAATAGAAAATTTGAACTACAAGCTTGCAAGCTGTATGAGTGCACTTGAATCAAAAAATGTGGAGCTGCTAAATCTTCAGACTGCCCTTGGACAGTACTATGCTGAGAGTGAAGCCAAGGTGATTGAATTCTTGGGGTGTTATTTATTTGAAGTTTACGAATTCACAAATTGTCAGATTGATTGTGGTCTTCAATTTGTATCTAGGACCGACTTGGAGGTGATTTAGCTGTTGCTAGGGAAGAACTGTCTAAATTGTCAGAGTCATTAAAGGTAAAAACAGAGCATACCTTATTGATGCTTGTGCAAGCATTGACCAACTTCAGTATTTATGGTTGTTCCTCTTATCTTTATTGGATTATTGGATTCATGAATGTCTAAACATATGGTGTGCCCACATACTGTGTCTTTGATAGTGCCCAGTGACATTCCTAAGGCATATCTCTTTTATGCAGGTGGCAAATCAAACCATTGAGATTTCAAGAAGGGAAAAGGAAGATATGGCTACCAAACTTTCACAAGCAGAGAGGATGTTGGCAGATGGGAAACGATCCATGCAGAAGCTTGAGGATGACAATTCAAGATTGCGAAGAGCGCTAGAACAAAGCATGACAACTGTGAATAGGATGTCACTAGATTCAGATAACTCCGTTGACAGGTTGGTAATGGTTACTTTTTCTTCTGTAATAATTCTAGTGAATGCATCTATAGATGATAGCTGGTTTATATAATTATGTACCAATCATGGTTTTTGAAGCATCACTTGGTATGTTGCTTAGGTGTCCAGGCATACCCTAAGCGCTGCAGGGTACCACAAGGTTTTAGTCACACCATATCGCTTAGGCATCGCCTAGAACGCGTCTAGGCATTCAGGTGTACTCCTAGCGCTACAGGACGCCACGATGCCTCAAAAACAATTGTACCAACTCATTGCATAGGCGTCCAGGCATATCCCATGCACCACTGGCCACCACAAGGTTTTAGTTACAGCATGTTGCTTAGGCATCTAAGCATTCAGGCATGTACTACTAGCACCACAAGGCCTAAAAAACCTTGGTACCAATGATGTAGCTATGTGTTATCTGGCAAAGGCTTTTGTTCAATACATGATAAGAGTAATAATTGAAATGACTTTTCAAAATGAGGCCATGGTCATTCATTCATTCCCAACTCTTTACACAAGAACAAGATACCAGAAGTAGAATATTAGACCTTGGTCTCCTTTGGAATCAACACAAAAGATGTGTCTTCGATGGGGCTGTACCTGATGTGTGAAATGTTTTGGCGTTGGCATCAATTCATTGATTGCCCCGCTTCTTGATGCTGTTTAGCTCAGGCCTCGGCCGTGTTTGTGGTCGTTTTGTTCTTACGTAGTAAAAGCCACAATTAGGGCTGAGTTGGCTCGGTGGCTCGTTTCAGAAGTGTTCTGATTGGACTCATTTTTCTTTTGAAATGAAAATGACTTTTGACTTCAGCTCAGCTCATTAAGCTGAGCATGAAGCTGGGTTTCAAACAATCCAGGAGACTGATAAATAAGATTATGTCAATTTCCAAAAAAGCTAAAAAAAGTGTGGTTGGCTCGATATCCACCCCTAGCCGCAATTGTAGCTTATCATCCCCTTATGCGTGAGTGTGGTCTTGTTTTCTTTTGTTGGGACTCATTAACCCCCTTTTTCATCAGCTTATTATAAAGATGTGCAGCTTTCCCTCCTGTGTGTACGATAAAAAAAGCCCAATTGTGTTTTCTGTTCCTCTCGTTTGCACTTTTTCTCCTTTTCTTTTGATTTAAGAATTGATGGTCAAAACTTGACTGCTGGGTAATACACGGTTTTGCCATGTTTTCTATGTTTTTTTGAAAGATGCATGCTATCTGCAGTTTAACATTTCCAATTTTTACCATCCTGCTCTATTCCAAAGTTCTCCGTTTCACAAGATATATCTTGTAACAGAATTTTCTTTTGTTCGTGCACTTTTTATCACCTCATCCGACATATCAGGGTATGCTACATCTACAAAATAATCAAACTTTTGCTTGCAGGCGCATTGTGATAAAACTGCTAGTCACCTACTTCCAACGAAATCACAGCAAAGAGGTGTGTGGCTCGTCCAAATCAATTAGTGCCATATACACGCAAAATAAAGTTTTGTTATAAAATAGTTTGCCGATGTTGGATAACGGCAGGTTCTGGATCTCATGGTGCGCATGCTTGGCTTCTCCGAGGAAGACAAGCAAAGGATTGGCTTTGCACAAAGTAATGCTGGTAGGGGTGTCGTTCGTGGTGTTTTGGGTCTCCCGGGACGCCTAGTTGGAGGAATCGTTGGTGGAGGTCCATCTGGCAAATCTACTCAATCGTCCCAGGATAGCCAGGTGGGATCTTTATGCCTGATACCCTTTTTTTCTTCTCATGATCCTATTCCTTTCACCTCTGAAGTTGAGCAGACAACAAGAAGCACTAAGCTGTGCTTTGCATTATGCTACAACCTGACGGTTGGTATTGGTTTCCCTGTGACATCATGTGCAGTCCTTCGCGGACCTATGGGTGGACTTCCTGCTCAAGGAGACGGAAGAAAGGGAGAAACGGGAAGCCTCAGAAGCTGCAAGGCAATCACAGCAAGAGAGCCACACCACCACCGGTCCAAGTACATCGTCGAGTATCCAACAGCCATCACAGCACAACCCCTCAAACGTTGCACCTGGCCCATCCACAATGCCACACACCGCTTGGGTCTCCCAGAATCGGAATCCTCAACAGTTCCGCTAGCATCATCATGCTCGTCCGTGCTGGCTCCATCCCCAAGACCACCTCTAAGATGATACTCGACGATGCCAATTTTCTTTTTATGGAGTAGAAATCAAGTGCACACTGTACAGTATCGGATACCTTTTTGTTGTGCTGGGAGTGATCCCGCATGCGGACGCCAAGGCTATTTGTTCCATTCGTTGACAATGCGATGATGATAGTAGTAGATTCAAAAATTGGCCTCCTTCCTGGAGCATGTAAAGAGATCGATATGTAAAATGGATTCCTACCCTCGACAACAGATGGAGGTAAAATGGGAGTTGGTTATACGTATGTTTTGAAGTAAGAATTTTGATCTGCATCCAAACTGCTATACTTTCTTTCTATACTTGCTACCGAATATTCCCGCTTGTCACGCTGATGGCCCGGGTTCGATCTCCGGCACACACACACATATATATATATATAATTCCGTCTGAATTTTTTTAATGGAGTCATGTGATCTTTTTCCTGCTCCTCAAGTCGACATGGTGGTATGTAGGATAGGACGACAACCACTAATCCGTGTGTCCGAGCTTGCGTGTGGTGTTCCCTAAAATTATGGCCATACTGCAATTTATGAGAAGCCGCGTGATTTCCTACACCAGCACGACTGCACAAACCCTCCCAGAAAGGCCATCACGTGCATGCTGCCGAAACACAAACCATCGGAATCGCATGGATCGGGATCAGTACTACAGCAAAAATGTGAATTCCTTGCCAAGGGAGAAGAGTAGATGACCTGGGTACAGTGCAGCCAGCGACCTTCTTCTTTGTCAAACATTTCGTTTTGTCCTGTTCAGCTTTCAAAACATGTGTCCTCTTCATGATCTTGTTTGTTATTATTGATTTGCCTTGCGGCTCCAGCTCGTCAAAATGTCTTTTCTAGTTCGAGATATCTTTTTTCTAATGAAACTGGATTTTTTTAGAGTGAAGTTTGAAATAGGAGATGAAAAGTCTGTCGCCGTTTGGTCCATTGCACAAGCAAATATCATACGTCTTGTAAACATTCGATCGAAGTTTATAGATACGGATACAGACGCCCCTATATATGCCAGTGTACAGAGATAGATGATAGATCTGCATCCGGCCAGTCCTGTGCGATTCAATTGTTTGTCCTCTGCATCGGCACTTTCAGCATGTTGGGCAGGCTGCCTTTCCAGTCACACTTACGTATGCCTGCATGGACTTGTGACCTGAGTAATTAACAAGCCTTCATTATTAGAATTTACGATTTGCGTGGATTTGCTTATGCGTGTATTACAACATCCCACTTTGTATCTGGATCTCGCACTTCCTTGGCTCGTGTGTTGTATGCATTTCCTCGCAGTGATGTCCACTGCCGGTTGGGGTGACTATGAGCTCTAAATTTTATATTATAAAATTTAAAAATCGAATCGGATTAAGATCAGATCCTATTTATATTTATTTTTAATTAAAATTTATTTAAGGTTCTATCACTTCTATGAAGAAGTATTTGAATCACGATCCATTACCATCCCCTACCGCCGGTCATCGGACATGTGTTCTCTACATATGCATCCAGAAAACACGAGTGTGCTAAAAAATCAATGAGCAGTAGAAAGGATTCTTCCAGCCTGACATTTCCCTCCTTGTAAAAGACCATCACTAGATCCAGACATTTCCTTCTTTGTAAAAGACCATCACTAGGTCAGCATCAAGTCAAGCAAACAAGCACAGAGGAAGAAGAAAAAAAAGACTGAAACATCGCGCTGGTTTAATTCTACGGAAAATCAAAATCAATCTCAAGAGATAATAATAATAATAATAATAATAAGGATGGTGCGTGTGCGACACCTGGCCGTAATTTCGTTTCCCTCCGTTGTCATATCAAGTGACGGTCTTTTACAAGGAGGGAATCTTCGCGCTACTCATTGATTTGATTATAGATTGCCGGTCTTTTTTGTTTAGTTTAGCACACTCATGTTTTTTTGGATGGATGTATCTGTAGAGACGACTGTTATATATCCACCTGTCTCTATAAACCATATTTTTTAGAGCCAGTTAGAAACATGAGTCATCATATCTATAAATTGCCGGTCGCGAGATAAAACCATGGTCCAGAAATCACAAACCTGGGCCCCAAAAATCGGTACTTCACTTGCTAGGCAGCCACAGAGACACACGATATCACAAGTCATATGATTTTCTGCGATCTCAGGCGGCTTCATGTGCATCTATACCTCCTCAAACCACTACATCCATGCATCAATAATCACTTGCCTAGCTTGTTCTGATTTCGAAATTAGTACGTAGTTGAGACCCTAATGAATGAATTTCGGTGAAAATATTATCAATTACAAAGTTATTGTATAAGTTTTTAATAACTTCGGTTTTGATTATTTCTCTATTCATGGCCATTTAAAAAAAGTTTATTTTTTTTTATACTGTACAGCTAGCGCTCCTAATTTTAGAAGCATGCAGCAGCTGAGACATCTTGATTTTTAGATGTGACCGGAAATATTTGCCTATAAAAACGACAGTCATTTATAGAGGCGTCTAGAAACAACAACAGCCCTCTCTCTCTCTACAAATGTACGTGTTTTTAGAGGCAGCTCGGTTTTGACCAATTCAGCTCCGACTCTATAAAAAAAAACTCCCGGTTCGTGTTGAAACGCATTTATGCAGTAGTGATATCTTCATTTCTAATAAGAAAATAGAGATGGCGTTTAATTTATTTGTTGAGTTAACCTAACAGTAGCTTCGTGTAAAATCTAAGGGCTGTAGCGTTCTCTAGCTCCGAGAGTTGATATAGTGATTCCGAGTGATTTCGAGAGCTGATATAGTGGCTCGGCAGGAGTGATTCTCGCTGGGAGCGGAGCTATAAAAGCTTTGCCAAACGCCCACTAAGGTTCTTGCTCACCGATTAGGGCTAGTTTGGATACTTAAATCACCTTCGGGATTGAAAGAGATTGGAGAGAAAATTAGTTCATTTCCATCACAATCCCCTCCAATTCCGAAGTGCATTTTAGGTTCCCAAAGTAGCCCTAGTAGCCCTTATAGTATAAATAAATCCAATGCTGTCACGGTTTGTTATCGCCAATGATTGCACAGGACGACACAGGCCGCACCCAATACGCCATTGGATGGCCAGAAACCGCCAGTTCATATCTCTTGCTACCTCGAGCCAGCGCCCAGCAGTACGTGATATCCATGTGTTCCGCAACAAAGGAAACGATAGGTGCGAAGCAAATTTTGCATGAGCAAGCCAAAGATGCTTTGCTTGCTTCACATGCACATAGATGAAGTGATCAAGCCTTGCCCAGCGACGCCGCGCCTGTGGGATCGACTAGGGGACCATTAATCTGGCACTGACAGCCATCTTTTTTCTCTCTTACATACATAGTTACACTACACAACAGCAGCAAATATAAAACCTGCTTGTAGCGTGAATGAATATCAGATCGATCCATTGCTCGGCCTAACTTGCGTAGGTATATATGGGCGCAATTGTTCTGTATCTATGTATATATGTATGTATGGGCAACTGTCATACATGTGAGAGGGTCGTCGATCGATAGATCAACTGTTCGCATCATCAGCTAGAAGAAAGGCAGATTAATGGTCCACAAGTGCTGCCCTCGTTGCTTTGCTAGCTCCTGTAGAACGACGCAACATGTACTACATATACGGTCAGCTTAGCTTGCCTTTTCACACTATAAATACGCTGCCCTAGCCATGGAAATTCGCATCACAAGCAATCGATCAAGCTAGCATGGCGGTGAAGGTGTGGGTGTTCGCCGTGGCACTGATGATGTGCGCTGGTGTAGGGCTTGGAGCTGACGACGACGGCGGCAGCCGCCTTATTAGCCGCTGTCGTCTGAGCTCGCCCAACTACCGCGGCGCCCTGGCAAAGGCCATCCTCTTCTTCGAGGGGCAGCGGTCGGGGCGGCTGCCGGCAAACCAGAGAGTCAGGTGGCGCGGGGACTCGGCGCTCACCGACGGCCAACCCGAAAACGTGCACTAGCTCTCGCTCTTTCTTTTATTACTATTAGCATATCGACGATTATTATTGCCATATTTTTCTAATAAATTTACACAAGGAAGCTAGCTAGGACGCATGCATGCATGCATTATATTGACGACGGACCTTTTTGACAATTTTTTTCTTTTTTCTTTTTCAAAAAGAAAGAAGGAAGAATTGAAGCTCATTGTGTTCGTGTCGTCGTTGCTGCTCCATATGTAGGTGAACTTGACGGGTGGCTACTACGACGCCGGAGACAACGTCAAGTTCGGTTTCCCGATGGCGTTCAGCGTCACCCTCCTGAGCTGGAGCGCCGTCGAGTACCGCGACGAGGTGGCGGCGGCGGGTCAGCTCCGCCACCTCCGGTCCGCCATCCAGTGGGGCGCCGACTTCCTTCTCCGTGCCCACACCACGCCGACCACCCTCTACACTCAGGTATACGTACGGTACAGTCATCATATATATATACGTATAGTACAGCTGATGAATGAATTCCATTCTTTTTCTATAGGTTGGCGACGGCAACGCCGACCACCAATGCTGGGAGCGGCCAGAGGACATGGACACGCCGCGGACGCTGTACAAGATCACCCGGAGCTCGCCCGGGTCCGAGGCCGCCGGCGAGGCGGCGGCAGCGCTCGCCGCCGCGTACCTGGTGTTCAGGGACGACCGGGACAAGACCTTAGCCACGCAGCTCCTGGCCGCGTCCAGATCCGTGCGTCGTCGTCACGTTACGCCTCATCTTTTATTTTTTTTCCTTTCCCGCCACTCCATGCTGGCTCCTCTCCGATCCATGCATGCATGCACGCACATATCCGGATTTTCCTTTAATTGCATAGTGTGTTGTCTCGTCTGATTTTTGTTTGATAACACGTGACCAGAGTGAGCAAAGCTTTCCCACTAGGGATCCAGCAGCATCTTATTGCGTTGCGTGCGCGCACTGCTAATTAATCGATCGATCTGGCCTGTGGTGCATTTCTTCTTCTTCTTCTCTCTCTCAGTGTGTTTTGAATTAATCTTGGCCTTTGCACTTTTGAACTTCTTTTCCTTTTGAATTTGTTTTGAATCTTGGCCATGCATGCATGCTGACCAAAACACGTACGATATACATCAGCTCTTCGACTTCGCAAACGACTACAGGGGATCCTACCAGTTGTCCTGCCCATTCTACTGCTCCTACTCAGGCTACCAGGTTGGACCATGCACGCAAGAACATCGATCCGTACTAGGCTTTATTAATTCAGCTCCTCGGCTCTCCTCTGTGACTGTACCAGGACGAGCTCCAGTGGGCGTCGGCATGGCTCTACCGGGCAACCAAGGACAGCAAGTACCTCGACTTCCTGCAGAACAACCAGGGCGGCAGCGCCACCGAGTTCAGCTGGGACAACAAGTATCCCGGAGCTCAGCTGCTTGCAACACAGGTCACCCCCGGCCATCGATCTTGCATGCACATGAACCATATACATATATATATCACTCAGAAACCACGTGTACTAACTTGACGCATATGCATGCATGAACCATCATCATCATCTATCCTTGGTCGTCAGGAGTACTTGGCTGGAAGGACAGAGCTGGAAGGCTACAAGAGGGGCCTGGACTCGTTCGTCTGCGCCGTGATGCCCAACAGCGGCAACACGCAGATCCGCACCACCCCTGGTCCGTCGTCGTCCGGCCGTAAATAACGATCTGCTGCTGCAACCTGATGATCTGATTGACACGACACGACACCGCATGCAGGAGGGCTTCTCTTCACCCGCGACTCCGTTAACCTGCAGTACACAACCACCGCCACCCTGCTGCTGTCGATCTACGCGAAGGCCCTCCTCGCTTCTGCAGCAGGAGCAGTCCAGTGCAGCGCCGCGACCTTCTCTCCGGACCAGATCAGTTCATTTGCGACGTCACAGGTACGTAAGCAAGCAAAGCAAAGCATATATATACACAGTTTGCATGCAGCGCCAGCTAATTAACGAACCTCGCTCATCGATCGGACTCTCGTCTTGGTCTTTCGTTTCCTGCAGGTGGACTACATCCTGGGAGACAACCCCAGGAGCGCGTCCTACATGGTCGGCTTCAGCTCCAAGTTCCCGAGGCGCATCCACCACCGCGGCTCCTCCATTCCGTCCATCAAGGTCCTCCCCCGGAAGGTCACCTGCAGCGAGGGCTTCTCGTCGTGGTTCCCGACGGCCAACCCCAACCCCAACGTCCACGTCGGCGCCATCGTCGGCGGGCCCGACGGGAACGACCAGTTCGGCGACAACAGGGAGGACTCCACGCACTCCGAGCCGGCAACGTACATCAACGCGGCATTTGTGGGCGCCTGCGCTGCTGCACTGGGGCGCAGCCAGCAGGTGCCTGTGGACGAAACAGCCTCAGCCCACAGTGATGTTATGTAACTAGCTACAACGGAGGAGTATGCAAGGGCGGGCAACCAAACCATGATATCGCTTTGTGTAACATCCCAAGGCCCCTACCCCCACTACCACTCTTGATCATCCTGATAAGAAGAGATAAATAAATAATTAAATACAATGGCAAATCTGCAGTAGTAAACATTATCTGCCGAGTCAAACATGCATCATTCAGCAAAACCCAATCACATGACTAGAGAAAGCAGTCAATCTCGTTTCAACTTTGATCGAAATGAAGTGTCTTATCTACAATGGTTTGCTGCAGTACTCCAGCAACAGCTGGACAAATCAAAACTAAACTGGGGGGGTTCTATTTTTCTTTATACTGCCATTTCTATATATAGTAGTGTGCCGCTAAGCTAGCTGGCCAATCCAGGAACCAGCCAGAGATGCACAATTAACCGCGGTGCCAAAGAAGAGTTCCCAGAACCAAAGATCCACCGCGAGAACCGAAGAGAAGATGAGCAGGGCGAGCGTCTCGTATCTATTCAAAGGCCAGCCTGAAGCCTCAGCCAGCGTCTTCAACAAGGGGAGGGATTCGCTGTCTATCTCCCGGCTTCTTATTGACCACGCGGTGACCCACTGCACATCGGCCGGGACCATGTCCAGCTCTTCTCGAAGGCGTCTTCCCAGGTCTGGCATGTGTCCGCCGCCGTAGAGGACCGCTATTCTCTTGTACCCACCGTTTATTGCTTCCTGGATCTTCTCGGCAGCAACTCTGTTCCTCTCCCCAATGATAACTGATTTCTCCTCAACGGGTGTAGGCACAGCTGTGAATCTTTAATAAAAAAAAGAGAAGTAAATCAGCGAATACTAAGAACCTCAATTGCCTGATTGGTTTCAGATTACTCACTCAGATGTCAGTTGCTTTGCCAAGAAAATCTTCAGTGCAGCTCCAAAATCTAGCCTGGACAATGCCTCCAGCTCTGGAAACCCATCTTGCTTTTCCACTGGCAGACACAGCCCAGTGATGACGAGTAGCCCAACAAGTGGCATTGGTAGCACACGCGAGGCCCATAGTAACTTCGACCTCCAAAAGTTAAGGCCATCTGGCATGTTACTTGGCTGCACCAAGGCTTTGGTTGATTTCAGTGTCATGTCTATGGCAAACGTGAGAATACTTTCACCTCTTTCACTCTGGAAGAAGAAGAAGAAAAAACACTGTAATTAAAATATACTCTAATAAGAATGGCCAGGGTAGTACAGTCAGGGAACATGAGTGCTAACTGGTTCATACTCCATACCTAGTATGACCAGCAAAACAGTTGGTACCATGTGACACTAGTTTCCTACTAATGTGGTGGTGACCAAACATTTCAAAAAGCAAAAGACTAATGACATGACTAAATGAAATAATTACCTGAAGCTGTTTGAATGTTTCATAGTCAAGGTCAGCATGTTGCCATTTCTCATTGCCATAATCAAGACAGTCTAACTGATAATCCAACGAAAGGACCCGAGCCATTTGTTTCTGTATGAAACCAATAATACTAAATCCTCTGCGTGAAGATTTCATCTTCTTAGCAGCCATTGGACCTTTCGGATTGCTCAAATTCTCCCGAGTTGTAACCATTTCATACAGGACACAATCGTAATCTTCAAGCTCTCGCTGCAGTCTATCAAAGTATCTGAAGAAAAAAACTGAAGATCTCAGCTAATTCTCTATAGTAATAGTAGCTATAAACATTCATGAATGGCAGGACATTTGAACAAGGGAATGATGATAATTCACAGGGAATGCACATCAACATGACAGCAAAACTTAATGCGAGAAAACAATACTTTAACATGAAACAGAGGAAACGCGTACATACTCTTTGTCTGCAATGTGGACTGTAGAAACCAAATCAACCTGCAGCATAACAGGAGTTGACAATTGAATAAAAGCTAGAGAAATTTCATTAGAAAGTTCTAGGACATTGACTCAACACTGTTTTGCACCTATTGGGTTCTTCTATCAGCTAAGTGGCAATCAAAAAACTTATGAAAGTGCTAAAACTTCCAGAGCGAAGTGGGCATCAGAGTGTTGCTAATGCGAAGCCCACAAAATCCAGGCATTGAAGTGGTAACAGCATTTAAGCCAGTCTCCCTATTTATTGTTAAAGGATAACATTAACGCGGGAAATTCCTCACTATGACTACTAATTCTGCAGGGAAGTTGAGAGGACCAATTAAACGGCGGGGATTAACATCCATTTTGTGCATTTTTTTTATACAAACATTTTTGTGCAATTCTCGCTAGCACATCGGATTTGAGTGTCGAAGGAAGCAGGCGAGCGACACACGCACAAGGAGCCGGCAGACTCACGTGGAGGAAGGGGTGGAGAAGCGACCACGGGAACCGCTTCTTGAAGCGCACCACCGCCGTCTGCAGCTCCCCGCCTGGCAGCCCGCCTCCGCCTGCCCCTCCGGCACAGCCAAGCTCGGGGCGGCGGTAGCGGAGGTAGTCGGTGATGGAGCTGCTGGTAGCGAACCTCTCCACCTCTCCGTCCCCCACCCCGGACGTGGCGGCTGCGGCGACGGACCGCAGCCAGGGGGCGCGGCGCCGGCGGCGAGCGCGGGAGGAGAGGAAAGCGGCGGCGAACGAGGTGGAGGGCACCGAAGCCGTCGAGAGCATCGCCGTCGGCGGTTAGGGTTTTGGAGAAGACAGGGAGCGAGAGAGTTGAAGCGGCAGTGGGTGGAGGGGGCGACCGGGCGAGCGACGAGCGTGGCGGATTGCTGGATGCTGCCTCGCCTCGGCCTTCCCCTAATCCCCTGTCTCTCCGTCCAGGAAGATAACCGAGACGTAGGCCCACCGAGGTTGTTTGGTTGGCTGGCGCGAGGCCACGACCTCTTGAACGCCTAGGAAACGTTTCCGCTCGGCAGCGTGGCAGTCTATAAATCAGTAGTGTAGTGCACCGATTTTACTGCGTTATAAACACTGTTATATCATATACGACGTGAATAAGACCCTGTTTGGTCCTTGTCTAACAATTATATTACCGGTTGAAAATTAACAACGATAAGATGATTAATACTTGAGACAATCTTCAGCTATATATCTTTTTGATAGATTAATAATTCATATGTATTCAGAGAACCAGCCAACGTAGATACAGGCAGACTAGACTCCTTCAGTAGACAACTGATTTATAGAAACAGTTTCCGGTATATCGGGGAGATGATTGTCTGATTAGGATAATCTAACCATGGACATGCACGCACCCAGGATTAGTGGCATGCAAGCCTTACACCAAAAAAAAGGATCAATCTACGTATGCAGCAATAGTGGCATGCAAGCCCACTTAATCTAAATATAGTCTAGCCTGCCTATATTTGGGCACAGAAAAGCAGCTTATCTGAGAAGCTGGTGAAAAACAACTTCTGCTTGTTGGCTGCTTTTAGTTCATTATGAGAAGCAGCTAAACTAATAAGTTGCTGGAGAAGCTGCTTGTTTAGCACAACTTCTGCTTAAATCTACGAAGAACTTGAAAATAAGCTGTGCCAAATCTACGTTGGCTGGTTCTTATAATACATATGGATTAGTTGGCTGGTTCTCAGAATACATATGGATTATTAATCTTTCATGGTACCAGAGGGTTCGTTCCGAACCAACTTCCACATTTTCTAGCCACGCTACCTCGCCACCTCGTTGCCATGGCCGACGATGATGTTGTTGTCGCCGCTCGTCGTGCCTTGGAGCAGCGTGTTGCTGCCTTTACTGCTGAAGAACATCGTGAGGCTGCTCGCCAAGAAGCTGCACACCTAGAGGCTACGCGCGTTGAGGCCGAGCGCCGGGAGGCTGCACGCTTGGAGCAGGAAAGACGTAACGCCGATGCCCATGCGCTAGTCGTCGCCGGTGAGGTTGCCGTGGCTACTGCCGCACTTCATGCTCAAGTCGCGGCGATCCTCAACGCCAAGTCTCTCGTCCCCATCGTCCTCGACTTCACGTCGACCCACTACAACCGATGGCGTGGTCTCTTCCTCAACACTCTTGAGCGCTATGCGCTCGTTGACCATGTGCTTTCCGACAACGATCACTCCAACGACACCATGTGGAAGCGCATGGACTGCACCTGTAACACCCCAGGTGTTTATTTCTCGTCCGACAACGAGTATGAATTTAAGCACAGGATATCAATGAATATAAAGGTCGCTAAGTTCTAATCATTTTTGTCCATGAATCTATACTACCCAAAAAATTTCGCGAAATTCAGACTTTAGTTAATCTTCTGAATTATTGAGTCTTGTGCCTAATTAAAATTTATCGATTAAGCGAATACGAATTTGGAACCTCGACCCACTCTTGTGATTTTTGACCCTAGTAAAATTTTATTAGAAGCTCGGCGACAAGAGTGTTGATGCGAGATTAAATTGGACCGAGATAATTAGAGCCGATATTGAGTATTCGTAATTATCAGTTTCTCTGTTCAGACTGCGGATGAATTATCAGATTTCAAGTTAAATTGAATCAAACCTGGTTCAAATTTTGTCGTCGGTTTTGTTTGATTCGACCTGCTCATACCTCTTTTAGACCCAGATTTCAGAACCCTAAAATATCTACATTTTTCTTTTGTTTAAGGCTTGGAGAAGAAAAATCAGCATTTCTCCTTATCTTCTCCACCGTCTAACTCCCTATCCCTTATCCCATCGTGTGCTTCCCTTCTCTTCTTCCATGGCCGTCGACCCTCCCCGCCATGGTGACCGCGCCTCTGCTCGTCCTCGCTGCTCCCCAGAGCTCGCCTCGGCTCCCTCTGGCAGATCAGCCATGGATGCCGCTCTTCCTTCCTACAGTACGTCAGCGGCCTCGTCTCCCTTCCTTCCTATGGTGCTCGGCACCCATCCCTGTGGTGCTCAGCGTTTCTCCCTCCCTGGTAGCCGAGTATAGCCCCTGCACTCGCGCCTTCGCTGCTCGGTTCCTAGCGAGCTCGCCCCTGCCCTCAGCCATGGCGCCCCCTTTGTTCTTCCCCAGCCCACCTTTCTATTGATGGCATGCTGCAGTCCCCCCCACCATCACGCCATCTCTAGCCTCCTGCACATCGGCCACCAGGAAGGCATCCCCCTCACGGTTGCTCCCATGGCTGCCCTCAACCCCATGGTCGAGCTCGCCCCCAAGCCTAGAGTCTCGATGTTCCCCTCCTCGCGCCGATGTTGCAGCCAGGCTATGCCTCTCCCTGTTGCAGCACCTCGCTGATGTTTTGTTCGTTGCCGGTGAGAGCCGATGTTCATTCTCTTTTCAATTCGTATTGTCATCCTTTCCGTATTATGATTATTGAAAGTCGCCTAGAGAGGGGTGAATAGGAAAATCTGAAATTTATAAACTTTAAGCACAACTACAAGCCGGGTTAGCGTTAGAAATAAAGTCGAGTCCAAAAGAGAGGGTGAAAACAAATCACAAGCAAATGAAAGTGGATGACACGGTGATTTGTTTTACTGAGGTTCGGTTCTTGCAAACCTACTCCCCGTTGAGGTGGTCACAAAGACCGGATCCCTTTCAACTCTTTCCCTTTCTCAAACGGTCACCTAGACCGAGTGAGCTTTTCTCCTCAATCAAATGGGTCACTTAGACCCCACAAGGACCACCACACAATTGGTGTCTCTTGCTTTGATTACAAATGTGTTGAGAACAAGAATGGGGAAGAAGAAAAGTGATCCAAGCGACAAGAACTCAAATGAACACGAAAATCTCTCTCTCACTAGCCACTAAGTGTTTGGAGTGATTTTAGACTTGAGAGAGGTTTTGATCTCTTGTTTGTGTCTTGGAGTGAAGTCTAGAGCTCTTATATTGAGTGCAATGGTTGAAAACTTGGATGCCTTGAAGTGGTGGTGGTTGGGGGTATTTATAGCCCCAACCACCAAACCAACCGTTGGGGTTGGGCTTCTATCGATGGGCGCACCGGATAGTCCGGTGCGCCACCGGACACTGTCCGATGTGCCAGCCACGTCACCCAACCGTTAGGGTTCGACCGTTGGAGCTCTGACAGCCTGGGCCACCGGACAGTCCAGTGGTGCACCGGACAGTCACTGTTCACTGTCCGGTGCGCCTTCTGGTGCTGCTCTGACTTCTGCGCGGACTGTCCACGCACTATAGCCCTTTTCAGGTTTCCATTGGAGTCGATCGTTGCGCTGTAGCCGTTGCTCCGCTGGCACACCGGACGGTCCGGTGGCACACCGGACAGTCTGGTGAATCATAACGGAGTGGCTTTTCCAGAAACCCGAAGGTGGCAAGTTGGAGTTGATCCACCCTGGTGCACCGGACACTGTCCGGTGGCACACCGAACAATTCAGTGCGCCAGACCAGGGCAGCCTTCGGTTTCTTTTGCTCCTTTCTTTTTGAACCCTAACTTGGACCTTTTTATTGGTTTGTGTTGAACCTTTGGCACCTGTAGAACTTATAATCTAGAGCAAACTAGTTAGTCCAATTATTTGTGTTGGGCAATTCAACCACCAAAATCATTTAGGAAAAGGTTTGACCCTATTTCTCTTTCAATCTCCCCCTTTTTGGTGATTGATGCCAACACAAACCAAAGCAAATATATAAGTGCAGAACTGAACTAGTTTACATAAGGTGAGTGCGAAGGTTGCTTGGAATTAAACCAATTTTAAACTTTTATAAGATATGCATGCATTACTTTCTTCCTTTTAACATTTTGGACCACACTTGCACCACTTGTTTTGTTTTTGCAAATTCTTTTGGAAAATCTTTTCAAAGTCCATTTTGCAAATAGTCAAAGGTATATGAATAAGATTTCGAGAAGCATTTTCAAGATTTGAAATTTTCTCCCCCTGTTTCAAAAGCTTTTCCTTTGACTAAACAAAACTCCCCCTAAATAAAATTCTCCTCTTATTGTTCAAGAGGGTTTTACTAATTGAAGGAAGATCAAAATATTTTGGATACCAATTTTTGAAAAACTCCTCCTTAAAATATAGATACCAATTGAGATAGAATTTCTTAGAGGAATACTAATTTCAAAGATACCAATTGAAAACAACTTTGTTTCGAAATTTTTTGAAATTGGCGTGGTGGTGCGGTCCTTTTGCTTTGGGCTTATACTCTCTCCCCCTTTGGCATTAAACGCCAAAAACGGAGGCTTTAGAGCCCTTTTTACTTTCTCCTCAATGGTACAAGTAAATATGAGTGAATATTATACCAAAGTGGAGAGTGACGCGGAGTGACGGGGAAGGGTAAATGATACCGGTAGAGTGGAGTGGAAGCCTTGTCTTCGCCGAAGACTCCATTTCCCTTTCAATCTATGACTTAGCATAAGAATACGCTTGTCGGCGTTTCGACCCTGGGGGGTCCCTGGACCGACGAGTAAATTGTCGCCGCGTGTCCCAGCCCAGATGGGTCGGCGCGAGACGGAGCACGAAGGGGAACAAAAAGGGAGACAGGCAAAAGGGGAAACCTGCGGCCTTCGTGTTGTCCTGCGCCCAGGTCGGGTGCGCTTGCAGTAGGGGGTTACAAGCGTCCGGGTGGGAGAGAGCGAGGGACTTTACGCATCGTCCCGTCCTCCCGCGCGGCCAACCTTCTCGTACGAGAGCCCTGGTCCTTCCTTTTATAGGCGTAAGGAAAGGACCCAGGTGTACAATGGGGGATGTAGCAGCGTGCTAACGTGTCTAGCAGAGAGGAGCTAGAGCCCTAAGTACATGCCGTTGTGGCAGCCGGAGAGGTTTTGGCACCCTGTTCATGTGATGTCGTGGCCGTCGGAGGAGCGCTGGAGCCTTGCGGAAGGACAGCTGTCGGGGCTGTCGAGTCCTTGCTGACGTCTCCTTGCTTCCGTAAGGGGCTGAGAGCCGCTGTCATCATGGAGCACGTGGGGCGCCATCATTATTTGTTTACCGGGGCGAGCCAGATGGGACGCCGGTCTTGTTCCCTGTAGCCTGAGCTAGCTAGGGGTAGGGTAATGATGGCCCCCCCATGTGACGTGGTCGGTCCGAGCCCTGGGTCGGGCGAGGCGGAGGCTCCTCCGAGGTCGAGGTCGAGTCTGTCTTTCAAGGTCGAGGACGAGTCCGAGCCCCGGGTCGGGCGAGGCGGAGACCGTCGTCTGAGGCCAAGGCTGCGTCCGAGCCCTGGGGTCGGGCGAGGCAGAGTTCGTCGTCTTCCGGAGCCGAGGCTGAGTCTGAGCCCTGGGGTCGGGCGAGGCGGAGTTCGTCGTCTTCCGGAGCCGAGGCTGAGTCCGAGCCCTGGGGTTGGGCGAGGCAGAGTTCGTCGTCTTCCAGAGCCGAGGCTGAGTCCGAGCCCTGGGGTCGGGCGAGGCGGAGTTCGTCGTCTTCCGGAGTCGAGGCTGAGTCCGAGCCCTAGGGTCGGGCGAGGCGGAGTCCATCGTCCGAGGCCGAGACGGGGGCCGAGCCCTGGGGTCGGGCGAGGCGGAGCTTCCTATGGCGCCCGAGGCCGGACTTGGCTGCTGTCAGCCTCACTCTGTCGAGTGGCATAGCAGTCGGAGCGACGCAGGCGACGCTGTCTTCTTGTCAGGTCGGTCAGTGGAGCGGCGAAGTGACTGCGGTCACTTCGGCTCTGTCGACTGAAGAGCGCGCGTCAGGATAAGGTGTCAGGCCATCCTTGCATTAAATGATGCTCCTGCGATACAGTCGGTCGGCGTGGCGATCTGGCCAAGGTTGCTTCTCGGCGAAGACTGGGCCTCGGGCGAGCCGAAGGTGTGTCCGTTGTTTGAGGGGGTCCTCGGGCGAGACGTGAATCCTCCGGGGTCGGCTGGCCTTGCCCGAGGCTGGGCTCGGGCGAGGCGAGATCATGTCCCTTGAGTGGACTGAGCCTTGACTTAATCGCACCCATCAGGCCTTTGCAGCTTTGTGCTGATGGGGGTTACCAACTGAGATTAGGAGCCTTGGGGTACCCCTAATTATGGTCCCCGACAGTAGCCCCCGAGCCTTGAAGGGAGTGTTAATACTCGCTTGGAGGCTTTTGTCGCACTTTTTTGCAAGGGGACCGGCCTTTCTCAGTTGCGTTTCGTTCCGGTGGGTGCGCGCGAGCGCACCCGCCGGGTGTAGCCCCCGAGGCCTCGAAGGAGTGATTTGACTCCTTCGAGGTCTTAGCGCATTTCGCGATGCTTCGGCCGGTCTGGTTGTTCCCTCATGCGAACTGGCCGTAGCCCAGGTGCATAGTCGAGTCCCAAGTTCTCGGGCTGGTATGTTGACGCTGTCAACGGTTTGGTCGGAGCTAGGTTTGCGAGAGCAGCCCCCGAGCCTCCGCACAGAGCGAGAGGACGGTCAAGGACAGACTTGGCTTTTTTACATACGCCCCTGCGTCGCCTTTCCGCAAGGAGGAGGGGGGGGGGAAGGCGCCATGTTGCCCTCGGAGGGCGCCGAACATGGTGTTTCCAGTGAGTTGCTAACGGGTAATCCGAGTGGACACCCGTGCCCCGTTCGTTAGGGGTCGGCTAGTGGCCTGGAGGCGCGCTCCAAAAGTACATGCGGGTGATTTGCCGGACCCGGTCCCCTTTTGACGGGGTCCGAGGGCTCTATGCCTCCCTCTGGTGGGATTCCATTACAAAATCGTTCCCGTTGGTCTCGGAAATGTCCTAGGGTACCTCGGGAGCGTAGCCCGAGCCTTGGTTATGTATCGAACGTACCCAGGGTCATCCCTCGCTCTGCGTCTGAGGCGGCTGTCGAACCCTTCGGGGGCCAGCCTACGAACCCCTGATCAGTAGTGGGCGCGGAGCCCGAGTGGCCTGAGGCGGCTGTTGAACCCTTCCGAGGGGCCAACCTTCGAACCTCTGACCAGTAGTGGGCGTGGAGCCCGAGTGCTCTGAGGCGGCTGTTGAACCCTTCCGAGGGGCCAGCCTTCGAACCTCTGATCAGTAGGGGGGCTCAGGGCCCGCTTCCTTCGTGGAGAAGGATCCCTTTCGGAGTGTCCCCTTTCCCGGTCCCTGTGGCAAGAGAGAGAAAGAGGAAGTGGAAAAGGATACGAAATCGAATGACGTGGCACACCTTTTTTTTGACGCGGTCATCATGGCGGAGGTGAAGCGTCGCCTGCTTCGCCTGCCAAAGGTGCCGCCTGCCCTGTCGCAGAGTTAATGCGACGGGACGAGTGGTTCGCGGGGCAGCCGTTGTGCGTGCGCGAGCCGTTCGAGGAATGGAACACGGGCGCGTCGTCTTCACGTCGTGGGAGAGGGTCCTCTCGCTGTCCCAGGAGGGGACGCGAGCTTGGTGACGACTTGACCGCTGCTTCTGCCCGCCTGCCACCGCCATTACTGCCGGTCCATTTCTGGTCGTATCGACCGTCGCGCCTTCTCCCGCGGCTGACTGTCCCGTGACCGATGTGCTCGGTTGGCACTGTCGGGTCATGCGCAGGGTCGCCTCGAGTCACGGCACCGGTTCCGCAGTTGAGAAGGCGCGGCACTGGCGCGAGTGGCAGTGCAGTTTCTCGCACGTAGTAACCGGCGCGCCGGTCACATGACGTGTGGGCTTGGGCCTCCATGCTGGACGCGTCGAAGTCGAAAGGGTGCGCCCCCTTGGTGCGGTTGCATGCCGCCTGCATGGCGGTCCGCTCTTTCACCCGCTGGTCTAGGCGAAAGTGGGGAAGCGCTTGTAACCGCTGGGCAGTTACACGCACCGTGCGCGGTGGTTTGGCTTCTTCCGCCTTGGGCCAGTTTGCATGACGCGTGGGGCCCAGCCCCCGTGTCGTAGGGGGACGACCTTGGAGCGTGTTGGAGAAGACTCAGCCCGTGACGGCTGAGGACGCAAGTGGGGAGAGTTGCCTTTAAAAGGAGGGTGACCCCCTCGGAAGGCAACCATGTCTTCGCACTCCCTTCATGCCTCGCGTCCTTCCACCTTCCGAGCCCCCGGATGGGGAGCGCCCGCGGTTCTTCCGTCTTGTCGTCGTTGGAGGAACGCAACTTCGCGGAAGTTGGTACCTTTCAGCCATCGTTCGGCTTCAAGGATTTTCATTAGGCAGCCCGACTGCATCCCCTCACCGGTGGTCACCCAAGACGGTGACCACCAGTTCCAGGGTGGGGAGAAGCGAGCTGTGCTGCGGCCTCTGCCCCACCCTCAGCTTCAAGGATCTTCATCATCCTTGCTGGGGCGGAGAGCGAGGTGAGCCGGGGCTCTACCTCCCGCACGGGTCGGCTGGCCACCTCTTCTCCCAGCTTTTGGTGGTGGAAACCATCCTCCAGCTCTATGGAGGAGGCGTCCTCCAGCCATGCCGGGGAAGGCGAACTGTTGCTGCCCAGCTAGGATGCAACATTTCGTCCTCTGTCCTCGCTTTCGTGGCGAGGACGGGAGTGAGGGCCTGCCGGTGCGCTTTGGAGCGGCCTGCGCTCGCTGGTGCGGCGTTGGTAGATAGGCGGACGCCACCGTTGGTGCTGACGTGGTGGCAGCTGGAGAAAGCTTCTCCGCCGTCGAGGCCGTCAGCGCTGCCTACGGACTGACCTCCGGCTCTTTGGCTTTAATGTCTGGTTCACGTCCCTTGAGTGGGGACGCGAACGAGAGCCTTCCGGTGGCTGCATCCGTCCTGGGACCATGGCTGCTGCTGCAGAGGTCGCTGGCGAGTCGCCTGGAGCTTGTCGCCCCGCAGGCTCTCCAGTGTGGAGGTTGTTCATACCCGTGGGGGTGGAACCAGAGTTCCGTTTGTAATGGCACCTTGAGTGCTGGTGTCTATTCATTGTGGCTGTCGGGGCCTAAACATGTATGTATTTTCGGCACGGAGCCATGTTTTTTCCTCATTTCGAGCACTAGGACTCGCCTATCGGCTAACTGAACCGCTTAACCAAGTGTGAGTTGCCTCGTGCGAAGGTGACGAGTGAGGTATCCGTATCCCGGAGGCGTAGGAGTCCCTCGGCTCGGTCGGCCTTGCCGCCCGAGGCTTCACTTGCTTAGTTAAAGGAACCCTCGGCCGCTCTTCGATGAGCCGGAGCCGGAGGCAGCGGTGTCAGTGTGGACAGAGGCAAAGTTGGCTCAAAAAGAAGACTTCGTCGGCCGGAGCCTGGCCGGGCTGTCCACTAGCGGGACCAGCGCCGGGGTTGAGTTGCTGAGGCCATGAGCCGGGCTGATGTCCTCGGGAGACAGCTGGCTGAGGCTTCGGGGCGGCCGGCCGAGCCGTCTGCTCGGGCCGGGTTCCTGGAGGAGACCCTGGCGGCGATGGCCCGGGCGCGGTGCTGACGTCGTCCTTCGGAGCGGAGATCCTCCGACCGTGTTGCCGTCCGAGGCTCGGTCGGACTTCGCCGAAGGTGGAGTTGACGCCGAGGGTGCTGCTGCTCTCCCTCCGTCAAGGTCTGAGCCTGCAGGATCGGTTTATCTTGTAGTGTGCGTATGTTTTCTGCGGCCGCCGAGGCCCAAACATACTGTCGTTGTGTTGTAAAACTGCGTTTCTTTTCCTCTTGTTTCGAATATCAAGACTTATTTGTCGGTAACAGAATTGTTTGTCCGAGCGAGAGTTACTTTTCGCGGAAGGTGATGAGTGAGGTATCCGTATCCCGGAGGCGTAGGAGTCCCTCGGCTCGGTCGGCCTTGCCGCTTACGTGTACTCTTTACTCGTCCGTAGGATTCTGCTATCGATGTAGTCGAGAAAACCCGAAAAACCATTTCGGCAGAAAGGTTTTCGAGCATTAAGACTTGTTCGGTCAGCGGAATCGCTTATCCAAGCGTGAGTTACTTATCGCAGAAGGTGATGAGTGAGGTATCCGTATCCCGGAGGCGTAGGAGTCCCTCGGCTCGGTTGGCCTTGGCTGCTTACGTGTACTCCGTCGTTTTCAGGATCCCACTTTCGAAGTAGTCAAAAAGCACAAAAGACGTTCTGGCGGAAAGACTTTTTCCGAGGAAAATTTTGACGCAGAGGGGGTGCCCCCTTCTAGCCCCCGAGGGAGGGTCGGGCTTTACCGAGGCAAGGCTGACCCTTCCTTGATGGTTAGACTTTGTATGTGAATGAGGTGTACGAACAACTTGAAAGCATCTTAAGGGTAGAAGCGACGTAGCTGTCGGATGTTCCAAGCTTTGCTGTAGACCTCGCCTTGACTGTTGGCCAGCTTGTATGTCCCGGGCTTCAGAACCTTGGCGATGACGAATGGCCCTTCCCAGGGAGGCGTGAGCTTGTGCCGCCCTCGGGTGTCTGGTCGCAGCCGAAGCACCAAGTCGCCCACCTGGAGGTCTCGAGACCGAACCCCCCGGGCGTGGTAGCGTCGCAGGGACTGCTGATACCGCGCCGAGTGTAGTAAGGCCATGTCCCGAGCCTCTTCCAGCTGGTCCAGTGAGTCTTCTCGGTTGGTCTGATTGCTTTGGTCGTCGTACGCCCTCGCCCTCGGGGAACCGTATTCTAAGTCTGTGGGCAAGATGGCCTCGGCCCCATAGACTAGAAAGAACGGTGTGAAGCCCGTGGCTCAGCTCGACGTTGTCCTCAGACTCCAGACCACCGAGGGGAGTTCCTTCATCCATCGCCTGCCGAACTTGTTGAGGTCGTTGTAGATCCTCGGCTTGAGTCCTTGCAGAATCATGCCGTTGGCACGTTCTACCTGCCCATTCGTCATGGGGTGAGCCACGGCGGCCCAGTCCACCCGGATGTGGTGATCCTCGCAGAAGTCTAGGAACTTTCTGCCGGTGAACTGGGTGTCGTTGTCAGTGATGATGGAGTTCGGGACCCCAAACCGATGGATGATGTTGGTGAAGAACGCCACCGCCTATTCGGACCTAATGCTGTTTAGGGGTCGGACCTCGATCCACTTGGAGAATTTGTCGATGGCGACCAGCAGGTGCGTGTAGCCCCCGGGTGCCTTCTGCAAGGGACCGACGAGGTCCAGACCCCACACAGCAAACGACCAGGTGATGGGTATTGTCTGCAGAGCCTGGGCGGGCAGGTGGGTCTGCCTTGCGTAGAATTGACACCCTTGGCAGGTGCGGAGAATTCTAGTGGCGTCGGACACCACAGTCGGCCAGTGGAAACCTTGTCGGAAAGCGTTTCCAACAAGGGCTCGAGGCGCTGCGTGATGACCGCAAGCCCCCGAGTGTATTTCTTGTAATAACTCCTGGCCTTCGGCGATGGATATGCATCGTTGGAGGATGCCTGAGGGGCTGCGGTGGTAGAGCTCCTTCCCGTCACCCAGCAAGACGAACGACTTGGCGCGCCGCGCCAGTCGCCGAGCTTCGGCTCGGTCGAGGGGCAGCTCTCCTCGGTGGAGATATTGCAGGTACGGGGTCTGTCAGTTTCGATTAGGCGGGACCCATTCTGCTCTTCCTCGACGCGCAGTGCCTCACCCCTCGGGGGCCGAGGGTGCCTCGGGCTGAGCCGAGGGTGCCTCGGGCAGGGCCGAGGCCTTCTCGGGCTTGGGCGTGTCGTCGGTCTTGACTGAGGGTTGATGTAGGTCTCGGGAGAAGACGTCGGGAGGAACCGTTGTCCATCCCGAGGCTATCTTAGCCAGCTCGTCCGTAGTCTCGTATCATCGGGCGATGTGGTTGAGCTCGAGCCCGTAGAACTTGTCTTCCAGGCGCCGAACCTCGTCACAGTAGGCTTCCATCTTCGGGTCGCGGCAGTGGGAGTTCTTCATGACTTGGTCGATGATGAGCTGCGAGTCACCGTGAGCGTCGAGGCGTCGGACCCCTAGCTCGACGGCGATGTGCAACCCGTTGACCAGAGCCTCGTACTCAGCCACGTTGTTGGACGCCGGGAAATGGAGGCGCAGCACGTAGCGGAGGTGCTTCCCGAGGGGCGAGATGAAGAGCATGCCCGCGCCTGCCCCTGTTTTCATCAGCGACCCGTCGAAAAACATGGTCCAGAGTTCCAGTTGGATTGGAGCTGCCGGGAGCTGGGTGTCGACCCATTCAGCCACGAAGTCTGCCAAGACTTGAGACTTGATGGCCTTCCGAGGGGCGAACGAGATTGTCTCGCCCATGATCTCCACCACCCACTTTGCAATCCTACCCGAGGCCTCTCGGCACTGGATGATCTCCCCCAGGGGGAAGGATGACACCACAGTCACTGGATGAGACTCGAAGTAGTGTCGCAACTTCTGCCGCGTCAGAATCACCGCGTACAGCAGCTTCTGAATTTGTGGGTAGCGGATCTTGGTCTCGGACAATACTTCACTGATGAAGTAGACCGGCCTCTGGATGGGCAATGCATGCCCTTCTTCTCGTCTCTCAACCACGATCGTGGCGCTGACCACCTGAGTGGTAGCGGCGACGTAGATCAAGAGGGCTTCTCCGGCGGCGGGGGGCACCAAGATGGGCGTGTTCGTAAGGAGCGCCTTCAGGTTCCCGAGGGCTTCCTCGGCCTTTGGGGTCCAAGTGAAGCACTCGGTCTTTCTTAAGAGGCGGTATAGAGGTAGGCCTCTTTCGCCGAGGCGCGATATGAAACGGCTCAGAGCCGCAAGGCATCCCATGACCCTCTGTACGCCTTTCAAGTCCTTGATGGGCCCCATGTTGGTGATGGCCGCGATTTTCTCCGGGTTGGCCTCGATGCCCCGCTCGGAGACGATGAACCCCAAGAGCATGCCTCGGGGGACTCCGAAGACACACTTCTCGGGATTGAGTTTTACGCCCTTCGCCTTGAGACACCGGAATGTCGTTTCAAGGTCGGAGAGGAGGTCGGAGGCTTTCTTCGTCTTGACTATGATGTCATCGACGTAGGCCTCAACTGTTCGACCAATGTGTTCGCCAAACACGTGGTTCATGCACCTTTGGTATGTCGCACCTGCATTCCTCAAACCAAATGGCATAGTAAGGTAGCAGTACATGCCAAAAGGTGTGATGAAAGAAGTCGCGAGCTGGTCAGACTCTTTCATCTTGATTTGGTGATACCCTGAGTAGGCATCGAGGAAAGACAGGGTTTCGCACCCAGCAGTGGAATCCATGATTTGATCGATGCGAGGCAGAGGGTAGGGAACCTTCGGACATGCTTTGTTTAGACCGGTGTAGTCTACACACATCCACCATTTCCCTCCTTTCTTTCTCACAAGCACAGGGTTGGCAAGCCATTCGGGATGGAATACCTCTTTGATGAACCCTGCTGCCATCAGCTTGTGGATCTCCTCGCCTATGGCTCTGCGCTTTTCTTCGTTGAATCAGCGCAGAGGCTGCTTCACGGGTCGGGCTCCAGCTCGGATATCCAGCGAGTGCTCGGCGACATCCCTCGGTATGCCAGGCATGTCCGAGGGACTCCACGCAAAGACTTCGGCGTTCGCGCGGAGAAAGTCGACGAGCACTGCTTCCTATTTGGGGTCGAGCTCGGAGCCGATCCGGATCTGCTTGGAGATGTTGTTGCTGGGGTCAAGAGGGACAAATTTGACCGTCTCTGCTGGCTCGAAGTTGCCG
Source organism: Zea mays (assembly GCF_902167145.1). NCBI lineage: Eukaryota > Viridiplantae > Streptophyta > Magnoliopsida > Poales > Poaceae > Zea > Zea mays. The sequence goes on from NC_050096.1 coordinate 221,597,558, forward strand.
GCATGGCGCTTCACGTCTGGCGCCTCCTTGGAGAGGCTCTCCAGGTCGGCGATGAGGGCCTCGGATTCGGCGAGGGCCTCGGCGTACTCCATGCACTCCACGTCGCATTCGTACGCGTGTCGGTACGTGGGGCCGATGGTGATGACCCCGTTGGGGCCCGACATCTTGAGCTTGAGGTAGGTGTAGTTGGGGACGACCATGAACTTGGCGTAGCACGGCCTTCCCAGCACCGCGTGGTAGGTTCCTGGGAACCCGACCACCTCGAACGTGAGGGTTTCCCTTCTGAAGTTGGAGGGAGTCCCGAAGCAGACGGGTAGATCGAGTTGTTCGAGGGGCTAGACGCGTTTCGCGGGGATGATCCCGTGAAAAGGCGTCGTGCCTACCCGGACCGAGGACAGATCGATCCGCAGGAGCCCGAGGGTCTCGGCGTAGATGATGTTGAGGCTGCTGCCTCCATCCATGAGGACCTTGGTGAGCCTGACGTTGCCGATGATGGGGTCGATAACGAGCGGATATTTCCCCGGGCTCGGCACGCGGTCGGGGTGGTCGCCCTGGTCGAAGGTGATGGGCTTGTCGGACCAGTCTAGGTAGACTGGCGCCGCCACCTTTACCGAGCAGACCTCCCGACGCTCTTGCTTGCGGTGCCGAGCCGATGCGTTCACCACTTGCCCACCGTAGATCATGAAGCAGTCGTGGACCTCGAGGAACCCCTCTACCTCGTGATCCTCCTTCTTGTCATTGTTGTGGGCCCTGCCACCCTCCGCAGGTGGCCCGGCCTTGTGGAAGTGGCGCCGAAGCATGACGCACTCCTCAAGGGTGTGCTTGACGGGCCCCTGATGATAGGGGCACGGCTCCTTGAGCATCTTGTCGAAGAGATTGGCACCTCCGAGAGGTTTCCGAGGGTTCTTGTACTCAGCGGCGGCGACAAGGTCCGCGTCGGCGGCGTCGCGTTTCGCTTGTGACTTCTTCTTGCCCTTCTTCTTGGTGCCGCGCTGAGTGGACGCCTTGGGGACATCTTCCGGCTGGCGGCCCTGGGGCTGCTTGTCCTTCTGGAAGATGGCCTCAACCGCCTCCTGGCTAGAGGCGAACTTGGTGGTGATGTCCATCAGCTCGCTTGCCCTGGTGGGGGTCTTGCGACCCAGCTTGCTCACCAGGTCGCGGCAGGTGGTGCCAGCGAGGAACGCGCCGATGACATCCGAGTCGGTGACGTTGGGCAGCTCGGTGCCTGAAGCGTCCCAATCCTCTGGGACTCAAATGTGATACAATTACTAGTCCCAGGAGGCTAGTAAACACATTTATACATCAGATGATTCCAGATCTGCTTAAACGAGACAAACCTATAAAGGTGGCGAACAACTTTAAGAGTTGGTCCACAACTCGGGACATATCATCAGAGTGGGGCTGAAGCAGCCCGATATACGCAGTGAAGCAATTCAGCGGTCCAACAGCCACAGGCAAGGTTGGGAACAGTCGTAACTCTTACCCGATCTCCTTTTTCTGAAAAACAACAAATAAGCAAGGGTGAGTACAAACGTACTCAGCAGCCCACCTTCACCCGCGGAATGGGGAAATCAGATATAATGCATGGAATATGTGGAGCTCAGGATATTTTGCAGAAACAGCAATATTTTATGCAGAGTTGTTTTGAAAAACATTTTGTATTTTTGCAAAGCGCATCCTCTCCAAAAGGAGCAGGAAGTTTTTCGGTATTATAACAAAATCCCCTGGACTAAACCATCCAGGTATCTCAGCAGTTTCCCACTGGTTTTCATTTTCAAAAACAGCTACTGGACTTCCCGTCCACCATAGCTCACGGCTCAACCGCCGGACCTTTTAAAAACCACTTTTCTCAAACGCCCTTTTTTTTGGAAAACAAAACATTAATTGCCATACCATACCAGACTCATCCATTCCTGTGGACACAGACTATTCGAATAGGTTTTCAAACTCTGCGCAGAGGTGTACACTTTACCCACTAGTCCGGCTCTGCGATCTCATAGCTAGTGAGACCCGAATCCGAATCTCTTTCTTTCCTCGCACGTCCTAACCTTAATGGTTATCCGGAAGGAGTCAGGCCACCACCATGTCCAAACCGGACAAAACTTTCCCCCTCCTTATCCTCCCGGTGCTCCCTAGCCTTCATAACCCTGGGGTTGGACCGTACGAGTTCAGATTGAGTGACTGCCCACACAGTCTCGAGTGGTTGTACTTATCATGAGTACAGGTAGTGAAAGATGACAAACCGGTCCTTATAAGAGGGGACAATCCTTCTGCTCACGCCTAAACCAGCTGAGCCATCACCTTAGGCCCTCCCCTAAACCAGGGAGTCCCTAATCATCCCTACTCAAAGGTGATAAGGGTGAAAACCCTTCATCATACACATTTTGAAAAGCATTTTCTTTTGAAAACTCACACCTTTTCTCAAATCATTTGGAACAAATATATCAAGGATTGATTGCGGCAAGCGGCTGGGTGGCCATAATAACTTGTCTCAAAATCATATCATGCATAAAATAACAGGCTGAGGGTTGTGGTTGTAAAACATAGGTAATTTATGCATCAAAGGGATCCAGTGAGCTTGCCGTGCTTATCCGGCGAAGGGGGAAGGGGAGCTCGCGGAACTGGCTTCTGGCTCCACCGCCTGGCGTAGACTTGCAGATCTAGCCTCCACGAAACGGCACGAACGCTCCGATAACTATGCGACATGAACAAGCAAACATACAAACAAGCAAGTATACCAACAAATATTTAGTATAGTGGTAAAAATAGAGATATATGGATGGGTAGAGTCTTGAGCAGAATCTGTGTCATGTGGTGTTGAGATACTACTAGTGGTGGAGCGGAGGTGCTTAGCAGGAGGGTGGACTAGAGGCGAAGCGACACTATGCGTGTAGCCGGCGGAGCAGAGTAACTGAGTGGGTGGGGTGTTTGCCTTGGTTGAGGGTGTTGAGTGTGTGTGGAGAGGGAGAGGGTAGCTGGGTGTATTTATAGCTGGGTGTATGTGGTGTAGCACAGTGAAGTTCACTGTAGGTGAGAATAGTGACGAATGAATCATCTGACTTAGTATGAACATGAGAGTTATATGCAGAATATGGGACAAGAGTATTTTAGGAGTTTTCTGGAATATGGACCATGCTTAAGGGATGACATGGCTGGATAGGGAATAGTTTGATAAAAATTTAGAAACGAGAATTATTGGAATATGAGTTTGGGAGCCTGGTTCGAAGGAATCTCAAAGTTAAGCGTGCTCAACTCGGAGAAACCTGAGATGGGTGACCAGATGGGAAGTTCCCTACTGGAAGGAAAATCACAGTCACCGGAGTTCGTATGACTGGAATATGGGTCTGGCTGGTCTTAGGTGGACTGGACAGCATGATGTATGAGTAGTTGAAATTTGGGGTGATCGGCTAATCAATGAACAGTAACGATGAATAGTGGCGATGGAAAAGTAATTATAGGTATCATCGATGAATAGTAACGATGATGAATAGTAATGATAAATAGTAACGATGATGAATAGTGTATGTGAATAGTAACGATGAATAGTAGCGGTGAATAGTAATGGTGAATAGTAACAGGAAATAGCGTATGAACGAACGATGAACGATGAATAGGAACTATGAACGAACGGACGAACGATCGAATGATCGGACGAACGAACGATCGGAATTTCGGCAGCATAACGACAGGAAAAGATTATTTGGACGAACGATTGAATGATCGGACGAACGAATGATCGGAATTTCGGCAGCATAACGGCAGGACAAAGATTATCTGGAAGAACGATGAATAGGGACTATGAACGAACGATGAATAGGGACTATGAACGAACGATGAACGATGAATAGGAACTATGAACGAACGATGAACGATCGAATGATCGAACGAACGAACGATCGGAATTTCGGCAGCATAACGGTAGGAAAAAAGTTATTTGGACGAACGGACGGACGAACGATCGAACGATCGGACGAACGGACGAACGAACCATGAACGATCGGACGAACGATCGAACGATCGGACGAACAAACGAACAAACTAAGAACAGGGGACGAACGATCGAAGAACGATCGAACGATCCTTGTGCTAGTGTGTGCTTGTGTGGAACATGGAGTGGGTGTGTGTGGGGGGGAGGGAAGAGAGTTGCCATGAAATGGCTTGGGGTGGGATGAGAGGAGGCCCTTGCCCCTCTATTTATAGCCATGGTGGGGGGATTAGGGGGAGGGATGAGAGGATTAGTGGGAGGATGAGAGGATTAGTGGGAGGATGAGATGATTAGTGGGAGATTAGCATGTATTTGCCTTGTATAAGTGAGATTTGCTTGTAGAGCTCACCGTATGACACTGGAGGCATACGTATACGTATGAGCATGAGGAAAGTTATGAAGAAAATATTTGTAGGGACTTGAAAAATGATTCTGAAGGTATTTCTCAAGAGGAAAATACCTGGAGAATTATCGGTGGAATATTTGGGCAGTATTTCTAGAAAGAACTTGAGGGGGATTACTGGGGAAATATCTAGGCAGTATTTCTGGAACAAATTTGAGGGGGGTCACTGAGGAAATATTTGTAGGATATTTTGAGGAGGATTTTGGAGAGAATATAGACCACTATAATTTATTTGCTGATATCAACTCGCAAACAAACATTTTGAAATGAAATTTGAAATTCATTTTGAATTTAGAGCAAGTTTGAGAAAATTTCAAGATTTGAATTTTTGGGATGCTACAAATCTACCCCACTTAAAAGGAATCTCGTCCTCGAGATTCGGCTTAGAAGGGTTATGGGTATAGCTTTACTTCAGCTACATATCTTCACTTTGCAACTCTTCGAGGAGATGGAACTTCAACAAAATCCGGCCTTTGAGGAGCATCCGGTTGCTGATTGCAAATGTTGATTCTGGCTACTCAAAGATCATCTTCAGGCTTCAGCTTTCGCTTGGCAGCTAGCTTATTGAGGAAGCATCGATGCCAACACACAAACCTTTCTCTTGCGAACTCCCACATGGATTCCTTCCTTGATTGGTCTTCTGGTGCTTCATCAACAAAACTTGGGTAACCACTTCTCATCCAGAAACTTATAAGCTTCGATGATCTGGTCCTCCACAAGCTTACTACAAGCCTTCTTCTTTTTCTCCATAGCAGGAACCTTACTGGAATACTACCCCTCTTAAAAAGAATGAGGGTAGATCTCTTGAATCTTGGGGATTTGAACTCCTTGAAGTACCTCATAACAAGGGTGTTACGGGGCCTTCTTCTGTTGTTGCTGCTTGAGCAGGCTGCGGAGAGATGACTGACACAGGGTTGATTTTGGGAGAACCTTCTTCTTATCTTCTCTTCGCTATCTTTTTTTCTCTTTTCACTGCTCCTTTCTTTCTCTTTGCTCTTCCCACTGGAGGATTCTATCAAAGAGTATTACCATCATACAGAGGAGGAAACCAAAGATGTTGAACCATATACAACAGTCTTCAACCCAAGAATTACCAAGCATTGTGATCTTAGGGGCAAGGGAGTGGAAAATTGAGTTGCTTGCGATTTGGCAGAGGGTATTTTATCTGGTGTGTGTGCTTTGCTTGGGATGGGAGTTGAGGGAGCTGGGGGGGGGGGTTTATAGGCGAGCGGGGGTGCTCGGGGGGTGTGGAGTGGTAGTGATGGAGCAGGTGACACGAGGCAGCAGGTGCGACAAGGGGAGGGGGGGTCTGGTGTTGCCGGCGATGATGGTGGCGGTGGGTGCGCTGCAAAGGTGGCGTGGGCGGCGGTAGTGCGCTGCAAGGGGGGCATGGGGCAGTGGTAGTGCGCATGGAGGCGGGCATGCGTGCGAGGGGCACGAGTGAGTGGTGGGGTCAATGACCCTGATGTTTGTGGTCTCTGGTTCCAAGAATCTTTGCCTCTCTGTATGGTAATAACTCCTTCTGTCCTCTTTTCCTGTTTACTTTGACTCAGGGGCAGTGCTTTGATTCCCACGGTCGGTCCTTTTGACTGAGCGACTGGACTGGTTTCTTCTGTAGCTTGTTACAGGCTTCAAGGGTGAGCTTCCCGGTGTCTTCTTGGGTAAGGCACTTTTTTCTTCAGATGGGTTAAGATGAGAATGGAAGCATAAGGTAAGGATTAGCTCTAATTTGTGATCTATGTTTTTAGAGAAAACCTTTTTAAGAAAAACGAAAAGAAAACACACAAGCTCAGCAATGATAAGCACAAATAAATCAAATGTTTTGAATAAGGGAAGAATAGAGTTTTTCCAAAGCACGGGCTACTCAGATTCGGGGGCTAAGCATAACTACTATTGCTTGGCTCCTGAATTGAGAACTATGCTAAATGCAACTTATGAGCACTAACGTTAAAGCATCACATATGCACTCAAAAGGGGAGAAAACATCAAGCGAAATTCATTTTGAAATGCCCTAGGGCCACACAAATAGAGTTTTTCAAGGCACGGGACTACATGATTACCTCTCATACATGCAGGGCTCTAGCCAAAGTGAAGAAAAACTTCACTACCCAATGCACGCAGAGGACTGGGTATAACTAACTCAGATCTGGCAGCTTCTCTTCTGGCAAGGCTGACGCACAACTTCAATCTGAGATATCTCCTGGATGGGTCAACAGGGAGCTGATGTTGATGACTTCTTCTGGCGGCGACTGAGATGGCAAGACGTGGTCGAACTCTTCTTCAAGCTGGACTGACTCTTGTAGCTCCTCTGAGGGCGGCGGTGCTGGCGGGGTGCTTGCAGCTTCTTCCTTGACCTCAAGGGACTGTGCTGGAATCTTCTTCATGGTGAGGGGCTCAAACAACTCTGGCGGGGGATCTTGGGAGGATTCAGGGTGCTCTTGTTTATCCATAGCCTTAGGGGAGACTGGAATTCCTTCCAAGACTATGGTTCCTTCCGGGAGTTCCCAAGCCTTCTTCTCTCCTCTGATAGAGACCGGGTGACCTTCAAGAATCTGGGGATCTTCAGCTCTCCTGGGTTGAACTGGGTTGGATGGAGCGGGCTCTTGGATCCGCAGGGCTCTACGTTGGTTATGGGTTACCAAGTAGGCCTCCATCAGCTTCTGGACATGCTCATCCTTGGCTTGCTTCAGGGCTTCAACAGCAATGACTTCACGACTTTCTAAGGCAGCTACACGGGCTTGAGCTGTGGTGAGATCCACATGGAGCTTACGGTTGAGCTTCTCTGCATCTTCTGCTCGGGCAATCATCTGACGGTGGTGCCAGGCCAAGAAATCATACTGGGCATCCAGGGTGAGCAGGTATGCAGTGAGGTACACGACTGTGGGGTCGTCCTCAAGCAGCTGCTGCTCTTCCAATGCACGCATCTTGGCCATCCAAACTGGACGGTCTCTCTGAAAGGGCGGAAAGAATCTGAGCAGGGTGTCGGCCACTTCTTCTTCATAGATCTGACACAGGGCCCTCAATGCCTTGCGAGCGACGACTTGGCAGGTGTCTTTGAATCTGTGCCCAGCAGTAGTGACACTCCATTCCGCATGGTGCGGACTGGATCCAATGTATACAGTCACGACACACTTCTCTGTGCCATGCTCGATGAATTCACGACCATCATACTCTGGCTGGCTCCTGATTCCAAGGCAGACTGTGCATGCTCTCATCAACTTGGGGAAACCATCTTCATTCTGGCAGAAGCTGGTTTGGCACTGAACCTCCATCTGACTTCTGAGAGAAGGAAAGGGGGAAAACATTTTTGAAATGAAGGGATGAGAGCAAGAATTTTTTAAGAAAATCGTTTTGACTCAAAAACTTTTGATCAGGCTAAGGGTTACGTCCTGCGGCCAACCTAACAGCTCTGATACCACCTGAAGCGTCCCAATCCTCTGGGACTCAAATGTGATACAATTACTAGTCCCAGGAGGCTAGTAAACACATTTATACATCAGATGATTCCAGATCTGCTTAAACGAGACAAACCTATAAAGGTGGCGAACAACTTTAAGAGTTGGTCCACAACTCGGGACATATCATCAGAGTGGGGCTGAAGCAGCCCGATATACGCAGTGAAGCAATTCAGCGGTCCAACAGCCACAGGCAAGGTTGGGAACAGTCGTAACTCTTACCCGATCTCCTTTTTCTGAAAAACAACAAATAAGCAAGGGTGAGTACAAACGTACTCAGCAGCCCACCTTCACCCGCGGAATGGGGAAATCAGATATAATGCATGGAATATGTGGAGCTCAGGATATTTTGCAGAAACAGCAATATTTTATGCAGAGTTGTTTTGAAAAACATTTTGTATTTTTGCAAAGCGCATCCTCTCCAAAAGGAGCAGGAAGTTTTTCGGTATTATAACAAAATCCCCTGGACTAAACCATCCAGGTATCTCAGCAGTTTCCCACTGGTTTTCATTTTCAAAAACAGCTACTGGACTTCCCGTCCACCATAGCTCACGGCTCAACCGCCGGACCTTTTAAAAACCACTTTTCTCAAACGCCCTTTTTTTTGGAAAACAAAACATTAATTGCCATACCATACCAGACTCATCCATTCCTGTGGACACAGACTATTCGAATAGGTTTTCAAACTCTGCGCAGAGGTGTACACTTTACCCACTAGTCCGGCTCTGCGATCTCATAGCTAGTGAGACCCGAATCCGAATCTCTTTCTTTCCTCGCACGTCCTAACCTTAATGGTTATCCGGAAGGAGTCAGGCCACCACCATGTCCAAACCGGACAAAACTTTCCCCCTCCTTATCCTCCCGGTGCTCCCTAGCCTTCATAACCCTGGGGTTGGACCGTACGAGTTCAGATTGAGTGACTGCCCACACAGTCTCGAGTGGTTGTACTTATCATGAGTACAGGTAGTGAAAGATGACAAACCGGTCCTTATAAGAGGGGACAATCCTTCTGCTCACGCCTAAACCAGCTGAGCCATCACCTTAGGCCCTCCCCTAAACCAGGGAGTCCCTAATCATCCCTACTCAAAGGTGATAAGGGTGAAAACCCTTCATCATACACATTTTGAAAAGCATTTTCTTTTGAAAACTCACACCTTTTCTCAAATCATTTGGAACAAATATATCAAGGATTGATTGCGGCAAGCGGCTGGGTGGCCATAATAACTTGTCTCAAAATCATATCATGCATAAAATAACAGGCTGAGGGTTGTGGTTGTAAAACATAGGTAATTTATGCATCAAAGGGATCCAGTGAGCTTGCCGTGCTTATCCGGCGAAGGGGGAAGGGGAGCTCGCGGAACTGGCTTCTGGCTCCACCGCCTGGCGTAGACTTGCAGATCTAGCCTCCACGAAACGGCACGAACGCTCCGATAACTATGCGACATGAACAAGCAAACATACAAACAAGCAAGTATACCAACAAATATTTAGTATAGTGGTAAAAATAGAGATATATGGATGGGTAGAGTCTTGAGCAGAATCTGTGTCATGTGGTGTTGAGATACTACTAGTGGTGGAGCGGAGGTGCTTACCAGGAGGGTGGACTAGAGGCGAAGCGACACTATGCGTGTAGCCGGCGGAGCAGAGTAACTGAGTGGGTGGGGTGTTTGCCTTGGTTGAGGGTGTTGAGTGTGTGTGGAGAGGGAGAGGGTAGCTGGGTGTATTTATAGCTGGGTGTATGTGGTGTAGCACAGTGAAGTTCACTGTAGGTGAGAATAGTGACGAATGAATCATCTGACTTAGTATGAACATGAGAGTTATATGCAGAATATGGGACAAGAGTATTTTAGGAGTTTTCTGGAATATGGACCATGCTTAAGGGATGACATGGCTGGATAGGGAATAGTTTGATAAAAATTTAGAAACGAGAATTATTGGAATATGAGTTTGGGAGCCTGGTTCGAAGGAATCTCAAAGTTAAGCGTGCTCAACTCGGAGAAACCTGAGATGGGTGACCAGATGGGAAGTTCCCTACTGGAAGGAAAATCACAGTCACCGGAGTTCGTATGACTGGAATATGGGTCTGGCTGGTCTTAGGTGGACTGGACAGCATGATGTATGAGTAGTTGAAATTTGGGGTGATCGGCTAATCAATGAACAGTAACGATGAATAGTGGCGATGGAAAAGTAATTATAGGTATCATCGATGAATAGTAACGATGATGAATAGTAATGATAAATAGTAATGATGATGAATAGTGTATGTGAATAGTAACGATGAATAGTAACGGTGAATAGTAATGGTGAATAGTAACAGGAAATAGCGTATGAACGAACGATGAATAGGAACTATGAACGAACGGACGAACGATCGAATGATCGGACGAACGAACGATCGGAATTTCGGCAGCATAACGACAGGAAAAGATTATTTGGACGAACGATTGAATGATCGGACGAACGAATGATCGGAATTTCGGCAGCATAACGGCAGGACAAAGATTATCTGGAAGAACGATGAATAGGGACTATGAACGAACGATGAATAGGGACTATGAACGAACGATGAACGATGAATAGGAACTATGAACGAACGATGAACGATCGAATGATCGAACGAACGAACGATCGGAATTTCGGCAGCATAACGGTAGGAAAAAAGTTATTTGGACGAACGGACGGACGAACGATCGAACGATCGGACGAACGGACGAACGAACCATGAACGATCGGACGAACGATCGAACGATCGGACGAACAAACGAACAAACTAAGAACAGGGGACGAACGATCGAAGAACGATCGAACGATCCTTGTGCTAGTGTGTGCTTGTGTGGAACATGGAGTGGGTGTGTGTGGGGGGGAGGGAAGAGAGTTGCCATGAAATGGCTTGGGGTGGGATGAGAGGAGGCCCTTGCCCCTCTATTTATAGCCATGGTGGGGGGATTAGGGGGAGGGATGAGAGGATTAGTGGGAGGATGAGAGGATTAGTGGGAGGATGAGATGATTAGTGGGAGATTAGCATGTATTTGCCTTGTATAAGTGAGATTTGCTTGTAGAGCTCACCGTATGACACTGGAGGCATACGTATACGTATGAGCATGAGGAAAGTTATGAAGAAAATATTTGTAGGGACTTGAAAAATGATTCTGAAGGTATTTCTCAAGAGGAAAATACCTGGAGAATTATCGGTGGAATATTTGGGCAGTATTTCTAGAAAGAACTTGATGGGGATTACTGGGGAAATATCTAGGCAGTATTTCTGGAACAAATTTGAGGGGGGTCACTGAGGAAATATTTGTAGGATATTTTGAGGAGGATTTTGGAGAGAATATAGACCACTATAATTTATTTGCTGATATCAACTCGCAAACAAACATTTTGAAATGAAATTTGAAATTCATTTTGAATTTAGAGCAAGTTTGAGAAAATTTCAAGATTTGAATTTTTGGGATGCTACAGTGCGCTGCTTCGAGAATCGCCGGATGTAGTCCCGGAGAGACTCTCCCGGCTGCTGGCGGCAGCTTCGGAGATCCCAGGAGTTCCTAGGGCGCACGTACGTGCCCTGGAAGTTGCTAGCGAAAGCTTGGACTAGGTCGTCCCAGTTGGAGATCTGCCCCGGAGGCAGGTGCTCCAGCCAGGCTCGAGCGGTGTCGGAGAGGAACAGGGGGAGGTTGCGGATGATGAGGTTGTCATCGTCCGTTCCACCCAGCTGGCAGGCCAGTCGGTAGTCCACGAGCCACAGTTCTGGCCTTGTCTGCCCCGAGTACTTTGTGATGGTAGTCGGGGTTCGGAACCGGGTCGGGAACGACGCCCGTCGTAATGGCCCGGCTGAAAGTATGTGGACCGGGTGGTTCGGGCGAAGGACTCCGATCCTCCCCGCTGTCGTATCGTCCCCCACGCCTGGGGTGGTAGCCTCGGCGCACCCTCTCGTCGAGGTGGGCTCGACGGTTGTGGTGGTGGTGCTCGTTGCCGAGGCGACCCGGGGCCGTAGGTGCTGTGTTGCGCGTGCGCTCAGTGTGGACTGAGGCTTCCCGCATGAACCGGGAAGTCGCGGCGCGATGCTCCGAGGGGTACCCCTGCCTTCGGGAGGCAGAGCTTTCGGCCCGTCGAACCGTGGCATCCTCCAGGAGATTCTTGAGCTCTCCCTGGATACGCTGCCCTTCGGTGGTTGATGGTTCCGGCATCGCGCGGAGTAGTATTGCTGTCGCAGCCAGGTTCTGGCCGACCCCACTGGAAGCCGGTGGCGGCCTTGCCCTGACGTCGTCGGCAATGCGGAGCTGGATGCCCTGGGGCAGATGACGCGCTTCTCCGGCCGGAGCTCGGTCTGCCCATTCCTGCCCGGTGTTCCGCCAGAACTGCTCAAGCGGTCCTGCTCCCTCGTCGAGCCTGGCCTGCACCTCGCGGATTTGCTCGAGCTGTGCGTCCTGACCCCCCTGTCACACCCGGTTTTAGAAGGCAAACCGAATGCGAACCATGTACGTGCCAGGATCAGCAATTCACGTACACATCAGTTACATAACATGGACATCATCACACAGTGCTCAAATAGTATTAAAAAGGGAAATAATAGTCGATTACATCATGTCTGAGACATCCACATAGTCCTTACAATAAATCAAAGTGCGAAAACGAAACGTAGATAAACGCGGCCTTCACAGGCAGCCGACTGGGGGTTGCCGCTAACCCACGCCTAGAACTCGTCGTAGTCTTGGAACTTCTGGAAGTCTCCTTCCATAGCTTCATCTTCGCCTGAGCAGTGGTTGCAATGCTGACAACCTAGGGATGGGGGGTTTGGTGTGTAGAGCAAGGGTGATTACACATCAACATACTCAGCAAGTATCATGTTTGGCTGTAGTGGACTAGCTTTATGTGGGGGTAAGTCAAGCAGTTGCTTTTAATTGGTCAGATTATTATTTACTAATAGAAAGCCAAGTTTTAGCATTAACCCAAGTTATTAGCCCGATGTACCCTTTCCAAACGGAAAGAATACCACTTACCAGCACCATAGTCATAACCAGAACCATCAATCTCATTGCCACCTGTAAACCAAAATGTCTCTGATCAAGTACCACTAATCACTGGAGCTCCCTTGGCCGCTCATAACCGCGAGCACGGCTGATATATCAGTTTTCAAACACTCTGCAGAGGTTGTGCACTTTACCCACAAGCCGTGATTCCCTTTCTGCCCAGAGATCATGACTCTCCATTGATCACTACCAAGGTGACCCAGCAGGGCATCACTACGTAGCCTTTACAAAGATTCCCCAGGGCTGTAGCCGCCCGTTAGGTTTCCTAAATGCACCGCACTCCTCCCTAAGGGGCGAACCCAAGCTTGGCAGAGCGAGCCACATACACCGAGCCCCATTGACGGCACGACGGCTAAGCGAACTACACCCCAGATCCTCTAATTATTCAGCTAAGGGCACCCCATTCCACCCTCATGGTTGCACTGTTTTCCCGGACGGTCATCCAAAGAACAGGTCCTTACGGAGAGGCACTCGAGAAACCGCTCGAGTCCCCTTAAGGGCCACAAGTTCCATCATCATAATCAAAAGGGAAAACAGCGTATCATAGATAATCTCATCATGTTCATTGATTATGGTTGAGCAATAGCATAAAGCTAAACAATAATAATCCAACCCAAATAGGTAAACAAGGACATGGATAACAAAGCTAGTAAATCCTTAGGCATAAATGTGTAATGCGGGAGGTGAATTAAAGAATGAATATGACAGAGATAGGTCAAGGGACACTTGTCTCCACCAACCGATTGCTGCTCAGGGGCTTCTCCTGCGAGTTCCTCGGGCTCTTCGACCGGATCGTTCTCTATGCGGTTGCAAACATACATACATCCATCCATTGAAATTAGGAAACCAACAGTACACCATACAAGAGAACAAGTAGATTAAACATGCATAGAATATGACATGCGATATTGCATTTACCTTGGTTAGAAAGAAATGGGGAAAGGTCTCGCAGGGGTTAAAACTTATGCTCGAGGCGCACTACGGGTAGACGAATAACTTAACGTTACGTGCTCTATTTCTACTTAGCTCCAATAATAAGGATTAGCTACATGCACTAATGGAAACGTGACCACTTTTAGTAGATTAACGTTAAATGAGATAGACAATTAGCTATACAAATTAACTAACGTAACCAATTTCTAAATTGAGACTCCTATCTTATTAACATGAACAATGTGATTAGCACGCATAAAATATAAAAGGGGGGGGGGTAGACGGGGACGTCTGGGGGTAGAAGAAGGCACGACGGGCCGTGCCAAGGCACTGCGCACTACGCGAGCACGCGTGCAAGGCCACACGCACACGCCACGAACTAGCCGTGCGCACGTCGAGGCCGCGCGCTAGCCGAGCTCAAGGCCGCGCCGGGGCCGTCACGCCGGGGCGGGCGGGCGAGCACGGCGCACGGGCGGGGCGAAGCACGGGCGGGGCGGGGACACGGCCGGGGCGAGGGCGGCCGGGCGCGGGGGGCGGGCACGGGGCGACGCGGCCGGGACGGGGGCCGGGCGGCGCGGGACGGCGCGGCCGGGGCCGAGGCGGGGCCGGGCACGAGGGCGGCTCGCCGGGGCGGCCGGGCGCGGGGCGGGGGCGGACTCGCCGGGGCGGGGCCGAGGCGGCTCGCCGGGGGCGGCCGGGCGCGGGGAGGGGCGGGGCTCGGCCGGGCGGGCGCGGGGGCGGGGCGGCTCGTCGAGGGACGAGCGAGGGCGGGGTGGGGGCGGCTCGCCGGGACGGGGGCCGGGCACGGGGCGGCGCGGGTCGCCGGGGCGGCCCGGCGGGGAAGGGGGAGGGGGAAGGGGGAGGAGATGGGAGGGGGGGCCTCACCGCGGCAGGGGAGGGCGGCGCGGCGGCGGCGCTGGGGGAGGGAGGCGGCGGCGGCGCTAGGGGAGGGGGGCGTGGTTAGGGCAGGGGAGGGGATGACGGGCGGGGCCCGCAGGGGAGGGGAGAGAGAGAATTTGGGGGGGGGGGGGAAGGGGCGGCTGGGCCGCTTGGGCCCAAAGGGGGAGGGAGGGGGGCGGCTGGGCCGGCTGGGGCGGCCCATGGCGGGGGAGGGGGGGCGGCTGGGCCGGGCGCGCGGGGTAGGGGGCGGCTGGGCCAAAAATGGGGAAGGAGGGGGGAAAGGGAGAAGAAAAAGGTTTTCCTTTTTCTAAAAATCTATTTTCTCTTGATGAATGCATTTACATTTTAAACAATCAAAAAGTATGCATGGTTCGGCATGGTGCATCACACAAAATAAAGTATTTTAGGGTTTTGCTTTACACGGGATCCCAAGCCGAATCCCGCTATAACTTTGGAAAAGATCAAGGTTTAGTGAGGAGAAAAGGGAAAAGGAAAGGGTAACGCCTGAATTTGGTGAGGGAAAAGAAGAAAAATCTACCCCCAAATTCAGGGCGTTACAAACCTATCCCCCTTAAAAGAATCTCGCCCTCGAGATTTAGGGTTGGCTAGCAAAGAGCTCTGGGTATTTAGCCAACAGATCATCTTCACGCTCCCAGGTTGCTTCTTCCTCAGAGTGGTGATTCCACCTGACTTTGCACATTCTGATGTTCTTCCTTCGGGTGACTCTGTCTGCAATCTCAAGGATTTGCGCTGGTTTCTCTGTGTAGGTCAAGTCCTCTTGGACCTCCAGACCTTCCACTGGCAACTGCTCTTCTGGCACACACAAGCACTTCTTCAACTGAGACACATGAAAGACATCATGCACAGCAGACAAATTTTCTGGCAGACTGAGCTGATAGGCCACTTCTCCACGCTTTGCGAGAATTTGATACGGACCGATGTAGCGGGGTGCTAGCTTGTCTTTGACTTCGAATCTTCTGACTCCTCTGATCGGTGACACTTTCAGATAGACAAAGTCTCCGACTTCAAAACTCAGCTCTCTTCTTGTGTCTGCATAGCTTTGCTGCCTTGATTGCGCTATCTTCAGATTCTCTCGGACCATCTTGATGTTCTCTTCGGCTTCAAGCAAAATGTCTGGCCCAAACACCTGCTTTTCTCCAGGTTGATCCCATTGCAACAGAGTTCTACAACTCCTTCCATAGAGCGCCTGAAATGGTGACATCTTCAAGCTGGCCTGGTAACTGTTGTTATAGGAAAACTCTGCATAAGGCAATCTCTTATCCCATCCGGACTGATCCTGCAACGCACAGGCTCTCAACATGTCTTCAAGAATTTGATTGGTTCTTTCGGTCTGACCATCTGTCTGCGGATGATAAGCTGAACTGAAATTCAGATGTGTGCCCAAGGCTTCATGAAACTGCTGCAAGAAATGAGAGGTGAACTGCGTTCCTCGGTCTGACACTATCTTCTTTGGCACACCATGAAGACAAACGATCCGAGACATATACAGCTCTGCCAATACTGCACTGCTGTAGTTGGTCTTGACAGGTATGAAGTGGGCTGACTTGGTCAAGCGGTCCACTACTACCCAAATGGAATCGTAGCCGGCTCGAGTGCGAGGCAATCCGACTATGAAATCCATGCCGATTTCATCCCATTTCCACTGGGGAATTTGCAACGGTTGCAACAATCCAGCTGGTCTCTGGTGCTCTGCCTTGATCCTTCGACAACTATCACACATAGCCACATGCTCTGCGATTTCTCTCTTCATTCCGTACCACCAGAATTTCTTCTTCAGATCCTGATACATCTTCTCACTGCCAAGGTGAATCGAATAAGCTGTCTCATGAGCTTCCTTAAGGATCAACTCCCGAATAGACTGGACATTGGGAACGCACAAGGGGTCTTTTAACCATATCACACCTTCTGCATCTTCCCGAAAGTCTTTGCCTCTGCCATCTAGAATCAGTCGCCGGATCTCATTGATCTTCTCATCATTCTTCTGCGCTTCTTTGATTTCCCGCTCCAGGTTAGGTTCCAACTCAATTGTGACTCCTCGCGTGTTGTTCAGAAATCCGAGACTCAACCTGTTAAACTCCTTGGCCAACTCATAAGGCATCGGACGAGCGACCATCAGATTGATCTGACTCTTCCTGCTCAAAGCATCTGCCACTACGTTCGCCTTACCTGGATGGTAATGAATCTCCAATTCGTAGTCTTTGATCAGCTCTAACCATCTTCGCTACCTCATATTCAACTCTGACTGAGTGAATATGTACTTCAGACTCTTGTGGTCTGTGTAAACATCACATTTCTGTCCATACAGGTAGTGCCTCCATGTCTTCAGTGCGTGAACCACTGCTGCCAACTCTAGATCATGGATTGGGTAATTCTTCTCATGAACCTTCAACTGTCGGGACGAGTAAGCCACAACTCTTCCCTCTTGCATCAACACACATCCCAAACCTGTGTAACAAGCATCACAATACACCGAGAAGGGCTTGTGCACATCAGGCAAGACTAAGACAGGCGCTGTAGTCAACTTCTCCTTCAGCGCTTCAAAGGCCTCTTGGCATTTCTAGGTCCACTTGAACTCGACCTTGTTGCCTAGCAGCGCTGTCATTGGCTTCGCAATCTTCGAAAACCCTTCGATGAATCGCCGATAATATCCAGCCATTCCAATGAAGCTCTTGATTCCTCGAGCATCTGTTGGCGCCTTCCAGTTCAGAATGTCTGCCACTTTCTTCGGATCTGTTGGGGACTTGTTCTCAAATGCTATGAATTAAGAACAAGACAACATAAAGTGTTAAATGTCAATGTCCTTCGTCCATGAAACATTATTCCCTTGAGGATAATGGGCCTTGGACGAAGGCTGATAAGAGCATAATTACGAAGTTTAAGTCTTCGTAACAAAATTTCAGTAAAAATTATAAGATAACATAAAAAGGTATAAAAAGGATAAATACATCATAGACAAATTACATTGTATCTATTTAATGTATTGAATCATTGAATACAATAATACCTTTGCCTTGGCAAAAGGTTGGATTCCAGAAGATGCAATTGCAATAACTCGAATGCGTGAACAGTAATGGAATACTGTTCACTATTTATAGGCACAGGACGCAGCCTGTGAGGAATTACAAGTAAGCCCCTTATAAAAGCTTACAACATTGACTCAGACCTTTATGGACTAAAAGGTCATTCTATCTTTAAGTCGGTTTGCAATACCGAAGCTTCACAAAAAGGAACCTTCGGCCATTTTATACAAACAGCTTCCGCCGAAGACTGCTTCTCCCTGTAAGACCTTCGGCGACGAAGCATAGGCCCAACAGTAGCCCCTTTCGCGGTGCTAGATCGTTTTTCGTAACGAGCTTGATCCGTGAAAAAAGTCTCTTAAGCTTCGGAGTGCCGAAGGTCTAAAAAACACCTTCCCTGAGCTCGTTGTCGAGAAACGATTCAATCTCCCAGCGCGTAGCGGCCCCACTTTGCAGAGTTACTGTTCGGTCTCTGCGGTCCACCACGCAGCGAGTGCGAGCGGGTGTCCGCCTGGTGTAAAAATTCTGGCGCTTCGCCTGCTTACCTGCAGCACTATATAAACAGACGAGTAGGTGTGAAGTTACCACAGCATTCATTGCTATTTGCACTGTTTTGCTGCCAAAATTTTTAACCGTCGCCGAAGCTTGTCTGTCGGAATCGAACGAAGCTCCAGTTTGAAACCTGCTTCGTCAGAAAAAACTTCGGAAGAAGAAAGTGTTAAATTTCCACATATTCATAATTAAATGGCCAGAGTGCGTTCTACTGCCAGGGTTGAGCGTGAGGGAGGCGAAACTGAAGCTTCGGAGACTGTTCCCATCTCCGAAGCCATGCAACGATCCGGGCTGGTAGTGTCTGAAGAGATCCCTAGTGAAGATGTAGAACAAGCACAACAAGCACCTGCCGGAGTAGAAGAAGAAGTTATTGAGGAAACTGATCCCGAAGACGATTATCGTATTGCCATGCCAAGTAAGCCCAGCCACTTGGACTTTGGAAAATCCACCGTTTCGAAGGCTGATCTCTCCAAAATGGTAAAGTCAGGCTTTTTCAATGAAGATCAGAAGAAGCTATTACGCTTCGGGGGAGAAGAGACTACCCCGAAGCCGGAAAAGGATGAAATTGTTATTTTTAAGAGCTTTTTAAAGGCTGGATTAAGATTCCCCCTTCATGGGATTATTGCAGAGGTGCTGAAGAGGTTCGGTATCTATTTTCACCAGCTGACCCCTAACGCTATCGTTAGGCTCAGTGTTTATATCTGGGCACTCCGAAGCCAAGCAGTGGAGCCATTTGCGGACAGCTTTTGCCGGGTTCACGAGCTGCATTATCAGACGAAGGCTAGAAAGGATGGATTGCATGACAATTTTGGTTGCTACAATTTTGCTTATCGGAAAACTACGAAGTTTCCTGTAATCAGCTATCGGAGTAAATGGGCAGCAGGGTGGAAGTCTGAGTGGTTCTATGTCAAGGTTAATGATGACAAGGAGAAGCTCGTGCAAAGTCCGCTCGAACTAATCTTCGGAGAAACCCGACCTCTCTGCAACATGTCAGTAGACGGTCCCACACAACAAGCAATGAATGAATTCAGAATTGTTGCAGATCATATTAGTACAGGAGACCTGGTTCAGGAGTTCTTGGCTTTCCAAGTTTTTCCTAGCTTAAAAGAATGGGAAATGCCGAAGCTGAAGGGGAAAAAGAAAGAAGGTGAACTTGTGCGTTTGCCTTACTATTACAAATTTAAGAAATACTTTAAAACACCTTGCCAAGAGTGGCTGGAAACAATTGAAGCAATGTGCAACGAAATACTTGGGAACTATTCCAAAAAAGAAGATCAATTGATGACCGCGGCCTTCGGCACCCGTCCGAAGCGAAGACTAAACCGAGTGCTGGACGCCCTGGGTTTCGAATACCCTGATTACGAAAATCTGAACAAAGGTGCCGGAGGCCAAAAAAGGAAAAGGATAACTGAAGCCTTAAAAGAACCATCAAAGAAGAAAATTCCGAAGAAGAGGAAAACTTCTTCTCCGAAGCAACAAATATCCGAGGCAGAAGAAACCCCCGCATCACCTTCTGCTGCTGTCGTTGAGGAAATTCTGAAGGTAATGACTGAATCCTTACCTGCGAAGCTAAGTCCACTGGGCCCTCATCTGACAAAGTTTTTTCAGAAGGACAAGGAGCCCGAAAAATCGAAGAAAACAATCAAAGCAAAGAGACAAAGAATTATCACTGTAACAGAGGTAATTGACAAGACGCCGCCAAGAACTTCAGCCCAGAAAACACAAGCGGCTGCAGAGGGGACAGATATTGAAATTACACCTTCGGAGGCTGCAGCTGCCGAAGCTGCCTCAGCTGAAGAGTTGAATCTGGAGAGCACAATTGAACATATTGACCAAATACTCCTAGACATGGCTGCAGAAGAAGCTACCACCGCCGCCGAAGAGGCCGTGACCGCAGCGTCGGGGAAAGGAAAAGAAATTGCTGATGAAGCTTCAGAAAATGAAACCTTCATGTTCCAGAACTTAATTGGAGAACAACTATCAAAAGCTGAAATAGAAGAGCTTAGAGAGTATGCCAAATCCTGTGGATACAAACCTGGGGCACTCCTCTTCGGAGGCGTTGATGATGAAAAAATAGATTGCATTCGAGATCAAACAGGAGCCAAAGTTATCAGTATTCTATCCAAGAGTATCGGATTCCCGAAGCTAGAAACAGACATCAGCCGTTACCGACGACAACATGTCGTTGGTAGTTTATTTTATTCCAACTTCAAGGTGAACTACTTGTCCCTTAACTTTTATTGTTTCTAATAATAAAAACATATCTGACGAAGGTTGTTTTCGTGCAGAGTATGCTGTTGAGCAAAGCCTTGCAAATGCAACAAGATTTTGAAGATAAAAAGCATGAAGTTATAATTGAAAATTTGGAAAGCAAAATAAAGGAACAATCAGATGCTTTCGAGAAAAAAACTTTGAGCTCCAGGCAACCGAAGGTTTATTGGCGGAAGCTGAAGCAAAAATAACAGAACTGAACACGAAGCTTCTCCGCCAGTCTGAGCAGTTCGAACTAGAAAAACAAGATCTTAATGCAAAACTTGAAGCCGAAGCTCAACAAAATTCAGATTTGAGAAAACTATTGACAAGTCTTCAAGAAAAATGCTTGGAATTTAGCAGCAAGTGCATTCAACGATTAAGAAAGATTTTTTACTCAGTTGGAGACAGCAGTGAAAAATTCACCCCCTCAGCTGAAGATCTACCGAAGACCTTCGAACATATTGAGGGGGAGATTGACGAGCTCGACGAAGTCATAGCTGGGCATGGTGACTTCTGTGCCTGGGTGGCTTCTCGAGGGACTGCTGCAGCTTTCCTGAAGGCTGGCTGTGATCATGGAAAAATTGTTAATAGGCCAAATTTCACTTTAACACCATCAATCCTGGACGACATTCCTGACCTTGCCCGAAGTATCTCGAACAGATTTGTAAAAATGATATGGACAAAAGGTGGGCGAGAGAAGGCTGGAGACGAAGCTCGTAGCCACCTTGAACCAGTAAGAAACCATACCTTGTGCTTACCTTTTCTTGTAAGCTTGATTTTGACTTACAACGACCTTATTCATGTAGGATGACGAAGCCGAAGCCGAAGATCAAGAATGACGCCGAAGCCGAAGCTCCTTGGGGATTAAATAGTAGACTGTAGACAGTACTTGAGAAACTTTTGAGATAACTTTTGTAAATGTAAACAAAACTTGTTTTTAATGTATTCTGTTCATACCTTGTAATATATCCTTATCCTTTCATTGATGTATGAGAAATGCTTTGATGTGGACGAAATTTTCTTTTTTGAGCCGAAGGCGAAAAAACACCTTCCCTTCTTTTCGTACACAACAAAGCATAGAAAACAACATTTTCCTTTTTTCCGAAGCTCTCCTTTTTGTATACGAAGCCCTTTCTTTCCGAAGCTCTCTTTTTTTTACTTGCCGAAGCAACCGCTTATGCTATGAAGATGATTATCCTACATATGCCTGGATGAATGTTTATGAATGCAAATGTTATGATGTAATGCGATGTGCAAATGAATGGCCAAACAATCACACTTCAAGCCATACTCATAGCCATTATTTCCTTAAAAACAATCACACCTCAGCTCTGCATCCCCTTAGGAACGACTTTGGAGCTTCTTCGCCTTTACTTTCGGCGGAATCAGCGTTGACTTTTCGCTGTAAGCTCTGCATTCCCTTAGGAACGACTTTGGAGCTTCTTCGCCTTTACTTTCGGCGGAATCAGCGTTGACTTTTCGCTGTAAGCTCTGCATTCCCTTAGGAACGACTTTGGAGCTTCTTCGCCTTTACTTTTTGGCACTCGATGGTGCGTTCTCAGCTTTTACATTTACATTCCTTGGGGGATTTTGCTCTTATAGAACTAAAAAAGGAAATTACATGTGCTGGCCCCATTAAAAACCTTTCTCCCCCTTCGGAAAGGAAAAGGGTGCCATGAAAGAAAAAATAAAAAATATGAAAAATTACATCGAGTTATACATAATATCGCCGAAGCTCATCCGCATTCCAAGACCTAGGAATGTCGTTGCCGTCCATATCCTTCAATCTGTATGAACCGGGTCTTGACGAAGATGCTACTAAGAAAGGTCTGTCCCATTTCAACTGCAACTTGCCCACTGTTTCTGGGTTGGCCACTCTCCAAAGCACCAAGTGCCCTGGCTCAATATTTTTTAGCCGAACCTTTCTATCCCGCCATTTGATTGTTTCGGCTTGATATTTATTGATATTCTCCACGGCTTGCAGTCTGATCCCTTCTAAAGCATCTTTTTCTATAGAATAAGTAGCTTCGGAATCTGATTCTGCCGAAGCTAATATCCTTATTGATCCGGTTTTAGCTTCCTCCGGAGTTATTGCTTCGTCACCGAATAACAACTTAAATGGAGTAAAGCCTGTAGACCTTGATGTTGTTGTGTTGTGGCCCCACACCACTTTGGTTAACTGATCTGGCCATTTTCCCCTGGGTTGGTTGAAGATTAATTTCATTATTCCTGTCATTATAATGCCGTTGGCTCTTTCAACGAGTCCATTTGACTCCGGGTGCCTAACTGATGCAAAATGGATCTTCGTACCAATTTGGTCACAAAAATCCCTGAAAGCTTCGGAGTCAAACTGTGTCCCATTATCCACAGTGATAGCCTTTGGCACCCCGAAACGACAAACGATATTCTGCCAGAAAAACTTTTGGACGGTGGCCGAAGTTATTGTGGCTAAAGGCTTCGCCTCAATCCATTTAGAAAAATATTCCACAGCTACTATAACATATCTCAGGTTCCCTTGGGCCGGTGGTAATGGACCTAACAAGTCAAGGCCCCACCTTTGCAATGGCCAAGTGGGTTGTATGAGCTGTGTTAAGGACGAAGGTTGTTTTTGATCTCTTGCACATTTCTGACAACCTTCACACTTTTGAACCAACTCTGCTGCATCCGAAGCTGCCTTCGGCCAATAAAATCCTTGACGGAAAATTTTTCCAAGTAACGACCTAGATCCGATGTGAGATCCACACAGGCCTGCATGTATTTCTTTCATTAACTCTATACCTTCGGCTCTGGATAAACATTTGAGTAGCGGAGCACAAACTCCATGCTTGTACAACTCCCCTTCTATTATGACATATGGACGAGCTCTTGCCTCTATCCTCTTGTTATAAGCTTCGTCATCTGAAAGGAATTTACCCTGAAGGTAAGAGATGATCTCAGTTCTCCAATCTTCGCTGTAAACAGGAGATATACTGAGGACTGCTCTTTCAAGAAGTTCCACCGAAGGTGCTTTTATTGTTTCGAAGAACACATCCGAAGGTAAGGGCAGCCCCTGCGCTGCTGACTTAGCTAACAAATCAGCATGCTCATTTTGTCCTCGAGGGATATTTTTGACAGAAAATCCCTCGAAAGAAGCTTCAACTCTTCGAACCACATCCAAATACTTTTCAAGCTTCGGATCTTTAGCCTTGCAACTTTTGTCAATATGACCCGAAACAACCTGGGAATCAGTTTTAAGTATGGCCCTTCTGATTCCCATTGCTTTTAACTTCCGAAGACCTAGAAGCAATGCTTCGTACTCGGCAATGTTATTTGTGCAACTAAAATCAAGCTTTGCCGCATAACAAGTTTTGACTTTGGAAGGTGAAACCAGCACAGCAGCCGCTCCTGCTCCGAAGGTTCCCCAAGATCCATCACAAAATACTGTCCAGGCTTCGTTGTCTTTATTCGTTTCTTCCTCCTGAGCCCCTGGCGTCCAGTCAGCAATGAAGTCTGCCAACGCCTGGGACTGAATCGAAGATCTATGAACATATTCAATACAAAATTCATTGAGCTCTGCAGCCCATTTTCCAATCCTTCCAGTAGCTTCTCGGTTCCTCATAATATCCTTCAGAGGTTGTGAGGAAGGAACAATTATGTTGTAAGCTTGGAAATAGTGCCGAAGCTTCCTGGAGGCCATCAAGACAGCATACAGTACCTTCTCCAACTCTGTATAATTTTTCTTTAATAAACTAAGAACCTCGGAAACAAAATATATTGGGGCCTGCCTCTTGACTTGACCATCAAGCTTCTCCTGTACAAGCGCTGCACTTACCGCTGAGTGCGAAGCTGCCACATATAATAATAAAGGAGCCCCTGGCATTGGTGGAGTCAATGTTGTTAGATCTATCAAATACTGTTTCAACTCTTCAAAAGCCTTCTGCTGGATTGGTCCCCATTGAAAGACTTCGGCTGACTTCAGCACTTCGAAGAATGGTAAGTTTCTCTCTGCTGATCTGGATATGAATCTATTGAGAGATGCCAATCTTCCTGTCAATCTTTGAGCCCCCTTCTTTGTAGTTGGTGGCTCCATCCGAAGTATAGCTTCAATTTTACTTGGATTAGCTTCAATTCCCTTTGTTGAAACCAAGCATCCAAGAAATTTCCCCTTCTTTACTCCGAAGACGCATTTTTCTGGATTTAACTTTAAGCCAGCTTGCCTGAAACTGGCGAAGGTCTCCTGCAGATCAGCAATATGATTCTCCTGCTTCGTGCTTTTTACAATGATGTCATCAACATAAGTTAGCACATTTCTGCCTATTTGAGATTGGAGAACCTTCGCAGTCATTCGGCTGAAACTCCCTCCAGCGTTTTTGAGCCCCTCAGGCATCCGAAGATAGCAATATGTGCCACTTGGAGTTATGAAGCTAGTCTTCGGCTCATCTTCCTTCTTCATCCAAATTTGGTGATAGCCTGAATAACAGTCTAACAGACTCATGAGCTCTGAAGAAGCTGCTGCATCAACTAAAGAGTCTATCCTTGGTAGTGGGAATTCATCCTTCGGACAAGCCTTGTTAAGATCTGTAAAATCGATGCACATTCGCCACTTGCCATTGGCCTTTTTTACCATAACAGTGTTAGCTAGTCATTCTGGGTACTTCACTTCTCTGATAACTCCTGCACTGAGGAGTCTTTTGACTTCGTTGCGAGCACCTTCGGCCTTATCATCTGACATTTTCCGAAGCCTTTGCTTTCTGGGTCTGAAGGATGGATCGACATTGAGCGAGTGCTCAATAACATCTCTATTAACTCCACAGAGATCATTGGCTGACCATGCAAAAACATCTTTGTTATTGAACGAAAACCTTATCAAGGTTTTCTCCTGCTCTTCGGATAATTGAGAGCCTAACAGCACCTTCTGCTCTGCTATATCCTCACATAAGAGCATAGGCTTCGGCTGATCTGCTGAAGCTGCTTTCTCCCTTCTGAATTTGTACTGTTCACAAGCTTCAGCTCCATCTATGTTATGGATTGCTTTTGAGTCAGTCCAATTGCCTTCGGCCCTTCTTGTAGCTTCCTGACTTCCATGGATAGCAATGGGTCCCTGATCCGAAGGTATCTTCATGCAAAGATAGGCAGGATGAAGGATTGCTTCGAAGGCATTGAGGGTACCACGACCAATAATTGCATTGTAAGGGTATTCCATGTCAACAATGTCAAACACAACTTGCTCAGTTCTAGTGTTGTTGATGAACCCGAAGGTCACTGACATGGTGATCTTGCCCAGTGCTACAATCTGTCTTCCTCCGAAGCCACAGAGAGGATGTGTAGCATCATGAATCTTATCTTCTGGCTCTTGCATTTGTCTGAAGGCCTTAGCAAATATAATGTCAGCTGCACTGCCTGTGTCAACCAAGACATTGTGGACCAGAAATCCTTTGATAACACAAGAGATAACCATGGCATCGTTGTGTGGGTAATCTTTGAGCTGAAGGTCCTCTTGGGAGAAGGTAATAGGAATGTGAGACCATCTTGACTTGATGAAGGGTCCTTGCACTCCAACATGTTGTACCCTTCTCTGTGCTTCCTTCTTTTGTTTCTTGTTAGCTGGCTCTGAGGACGAGCCACCTGTGATCGGGAGCACCAGCTTCGGGTCCGAAGCAGCTCCAGTTTGGTCGTTGAACGAAGCCATTAGCTCAAAAAAGTGGAAGTGAGTTCACCGGAGGTGGGCGCCAATGTTGGGGACTTGTTCTCAAATGCTATGAATTAAGAACAAGACAACATAAAGTGTTAAATGTCAATGTCCTTCGTCCATGAAACATTATTCCCTTGAGGATAATGGGCCTTGGACGAAGGCTGATAAGAGCATAATTACGAAGTTTAAGTCTTCGTAACAAAATTTCAGTAAAAATTATAAGATAACATAAAAAGGTATAAAAAGGATAAATACATCATAGACAAATTACATTGTATCTATTTAATGTATTGAATCATTGAATACAATAATACCTTTGCCTTGGCAAAAGGTTGGATTCCAGAAGATGCAATTGCAATAACTCGAATGCGTGAACAGTAATGGAATACTGTTCACTATTTATAGGCACAGGACGCAGCCTGTGAGGAATTACAAGTAAGCCCCTTATAAAAGCTTACAACATTGACTCAGACCTTTATGGACTAAAAGGTCATTCTATCTTTAAGTCGGTTTGCAATACCGAAGCTTCACAAAAAGGAACCTTCGGCCATTTTATACAAACAGCTTCCGCCGAAGACTGCTTCTCCCTGTAAGACCTTCGGTGACGAAGCATAGGCCCAACAGGATCTATAGCCAATCCTTCTTTGTTGATTATGTGACCCAAGAACAGAACTTCACTGATCCAGAACTCGCACTTGCTCAATTTTGCATACAACTGGTGCTCTCGCAATCTCTGCAATACCATCCTCAAATGATCTGCATGCTCTTCTTCGCTTTGAGAATAAATCAGAATGTCATCAATGAATACCACCACAAACTTATCAAGATAATCCATGAATACACTGTTCATCAGATTCATGAAAAAGGCTGGTGCATTGGTCAAACCAAAAGACATCACAGTGAACTCATACAAACCATACTTGGTAATGAATGCTGTATTCGGAATGTCCGAAGGTCGGATCCTGAGCTGATGATAACCTGACCTCAGATCAATCTTGGAGAACACACTGGCTCCTCTCAACTGATCGAACAGATCTTCTATTCTGGGCAAAGGGTACTTGTTCTTGATCGTGACTTCATTCAGAGCTCGATAATCGATGCACATCCTTTTGGTGCCATCTTTCTTCTCCACAAATAGGACAGGGGCGGCCCAAGGCGAGGTGCTTGGCCGGATGTAACCTTTCTCTGACAGCTCATCAATCTGCTTCTTAAGTTCAACCTACTCTGGTCCGGATATTCTGTAAGCTCTCTTAAAGATGGGGGCGGTTCCAGGAAGAAGCTCTATGGCAAACTCAACTTTCCGCTCTGGTGGCATACCCGGTAAGTCCTTTGGAAACACATCTGGAAACTCAGACACAATCTTGATCCTCTCAATTGGGTCTGCTTCACTGCTATCGACAGCCATCTGATAACAACTTCCTTTCTTCGGCCCAGGCGGGACTAACTCGGTCACCACTTCCTCTCCTAGTGGGGACACCAACTTGATTGTCCTCTTATCACAACTGATAACTGCCTGATACTTATCTAGCCAATTTATCCCTAGGATGACATCTATTCCCTGAGTACCCATTACTATGAGGTTGGCGGGAAACACTATCCCCCTTATTTCCACACATACATTCAAACAAATGCTATCGGCTCGAATTCTACCACCGGCTGAGTCAATTTGAATGGGGGTTGACATGGTAGTAATTGGAAGATTATGTGCTTCTACCCATGATACAGTAATGAAAGAATGCGTTGCTCCAGTATCAAATAACACTTCTGCAATATGGGAGTCGACTAGGAACATACCTACTATCATGCCGGGGGTCTCCTGAACTGCTTCAGCCTCCAAGTGATTCAGTCTCCCATGGTTGTAGCGCGGCTGAGAGCGGTTGCCTGATCCAGGCTGAGACACATTCTGCTTCGCTGGGGCATTGGGGCCTGACTGCTGCTGGGCTGCCTTCTTCGGACATTACATCACCCAGTGGCCTTGCTCTCCACAGTGGAAACATGCTCTGTTTCCAACCTGAGCTGGTGCTGTCTGACTGTTCTGCTGGTTTGCTGGGGCAGGAAGACGAGGTGCCTGCTGATTCTGCCTCTGAAACTGACCTCCTGACTGGTTGCTCTGACGGTTCTGATACTGGTGCTGAGGATACTGCCTTTGGAACTGCTGATGCTGCTGAGGTGGACGCTGGTTCTGCCTGAACTGCTGAGGTTGATTGCCTGAGAAACGAGGACGATTGCTGCTTCCAGGCTGGGGTCCACTAATCTTGCGCTTACGATCCTCCATTTCCTTACGCTTTCTCTCTGTCATGATTACTCTGTCAATCAGGTGCTGGAATGTTGGAAAGGTGTGATTCATCAGTTGGTACTGCAGAGGATCAACCAAGCCTCTCAGGAAACGGTACTGTCGCTTGGCGTCGGTGTTGACATCTTCAGGAGCATAGCGAGACAGCTGCAGAAACCTGTCCTGGTACTCACTGACAGACGATGACCCTTGCTTGAGGGCCAGGAACTCCTCCTTCTTCACTGTCATCAGACCTGCAGGAACATGGTACTGACGAAAGCTACCTCTGAACTCTTCCCAGGTGATGGTGTCGGGGTTGGCATGGGTGGCGAGATAAGACTCCCACCATGACTGAGCTGCTCCTCTCAACAGACGGGGACCATACAAGACTTTCTCCCTGTCATCACACTGAGCGGTATGCAACTCCCGCTCCACAGTGCGCAGCCAGTCTTCAGCATCCATGGGGTCAGAAGAATGAGCGAACGTTGGTGGATGACCTCTCATGAATTCAGCACGCTTGTCTCTAGGCATCTGAGGCTAGGGTGGTGCCTGCTGCTGCTGCTGTTGAATGGCGGCCAGAGTCTGACCGATGGCTTGGACTGCCTGAGTCTGCATCAGGAACATCTGCTCGATGGACATCGGGGGCGGGGGTGGCAGCTGCTGTTGCTGGGGTACCTCTTCCTGCTGAGCGGCTTGCTCCTGCTGAGCACGCCTTCCTCCTCTGCGCCTGTTTTCTGACATCTGCAGAATGCAACCACACATCAGAACTGATCTTGCAAATCTTGCAGCATAAGAAGAGAGTATAGAATTTTCCACCACACTGAACAGATGAGCATCTTCACTGATCTCCAACACAGACCAACACAGCTTCTCAGATAAAGAGGAAAGTGGAATAAAAGGCTTCCCAACTAGCTAACTAACTCCATTAACATAATAGGTAAACCAAAATGTAGGGGGTACCCACACTCTGGTGACAGTCATTACAAAGATCCAAATCAAACATAGTTCATCATGACAAACATACATGCACGGGATATAGCAAAGTACCTTGTCTAACTAAAACTAACTAAAAGCGAGACTAACGCTAAGACTGTAGCTTCTACGTATATATTTTGTATTAATTACAAGATCCAACTCTAACGATCTATGGTTCTAGATTTATCTTGGTCTTGCAGTCGGGATTGTCATAAGACTGGCGTCCACGCCGAGGTGAGTGGTACGGGTGCTGAGTCCCGACGGGGGCGGGGGAACCATCATCCAGGTGACGACGTTCCGCGCGCTCAGCCCGCAGCAGGGCGATCTCAGCACGAGCCCTACTCAGCTCGTCTAGTGCATGGTCCAGCTCCGTGTTTAGCACGGCGGCTAGGTTGACTGTGCTGCTTAACCTAGGATTGTCCTCACCAACAGGTGAGACAATCACGCCTCCTGTGCTGCCAGATGGACGGCGAGGGTAATACTTCAGGTTGAGACCGTCAGCTACCCCACCGAGAACCAAGCAGTAGTGCGAAAGCGCACGCCGTGCAGCATCTTGCATGGCCGCCTCAGCTGAGTCCCGCTCAGAGATAGAATAGTGCTCTGAGCAGGCCTCCGCACCCTGGAGACTGTTCTCCAGACGACGCACCAAGCAGGTCGCCTCCCAGCGGTCCGGGTAGACCCCGCGACTATGCTGGTAGACCACACAGCGATACTCGATAGACCAAGTACGCCGGTTAAGTGCCCGACGTAGCAGGGTGTCGAGCGCATCGTGGAAGTGACACCCGCGAGCAGCGTCGCGAGTGATGGGTCGAGCGACCCATCCTTCCGGCTCCTGGTCAGCAGAGAAGTCGGTGTCATGGCTCGAGCTGTCGTCGCCACCTCCGTCGTCTGGGTCTCCTCCAGCAGCTACTCCAGAGGCTGGGGCGCCCAGTGGTGGTGCAGGGGGCGCCTCCAGAGGAAGCACAGGGGAGCAGCTCCTCACGGACTCTATCTCCTGCTGGAGCGAGAAGGAAGAGCCCTGCTACTCCTGCTCCTGTCGTCGACGCTCTTGCTCCTCGTGCAGGCGGTGGTGCAGCCTCTCCAAGTGGCTGGACTGACCGGCCACGGGTTGGCGAAGCGGACGCTCAGCAAGGCGGGAGGGTAAGAAGGGGATGACGAACTTTCGTGCAGTCTGTCTAAGTCGAGCCATCTACAAAAGACACCGCAAGCAAAAGAGTGAGAACAGAATTAATATGACCAGCAAGTAATGAATCATAAATAAATGAAGGATTAGAATAAAACATAATTTTCAGCAAGGTATAATATATAGTAGAACATAGGTTTGGTCGGTATGACCAACTTTTGAAGGGATATCAAAGTCAAGGCAGGGACAGAGGTCTATAGTCCTTAGAATGACCATTCTACTCTAGGTTAGCGGTCCTACAGTCATCACGGCTTTGATACTACTTATGTCACACCCGGTTTTAGAAGGCAAACTGAATGCGAACCATGTACGTGCCAGGATCAGCAATTCACGTACACGGCAGTTACATAACATGGACATCATAACACAGTGCTCAAATAGTATTAAAAAGGGAAATAATAGTCGATTACATCATGTCTGAGACATCCACATAGTCCTTACAATAAATCAAAGTGTGAAAACGAAACATAGATAAACGCGGCCTTCACAGGCAGTCGACTGGGGGTTGCCGCTAACCCACGCCTAGAACTCGTCGTAGTCTTGGAACTCCTGGAAGTCTCCTTCCACAGCTTCATCTTCGCCTGAGCAGTGGTTGCAATGCTGACAACCTGGGGATGGGGGGTTTGGTGTGTAGAGCAAGGGTGAGTACACATCAACATACTCAGCAAGTATCCTGTTTGGCTGTAGTGGACTAGCTTTATGTGGGGGTAAGTCAAGCAATTGCTTTTAATTGGTCAGATTATTATTTACTAATAGAAAGCCAGGTTTTAGCATTAACCCAAGTTATTAGCCCGATGTACCCTTTCCAAACGGAAAGAATACCACTTACCAGCACCATAGTCATAACCAGAACCATCAATCTCATTGCCACCTGTAAACCAAAATGTCTCTGATCAAGTACCACTAATCACTGGAACTCCCTTGGCCGCTCATAATCGCGAGCACGGCTGATATATCAGTTTTCAAACACTCTGCAGAGGTTGTGCACTTTACCCACAAGCCGTGATTCCCTTTCTGCCCGGAGATCATGACTCTCCATTGATCACTACCAAGGTGACCCAGCAGGGCATCACTACGTAGCCTTTACAAAGATTCCCCGGGGCTGTAGCCACCCGTTAGGTTTCCTAAATGCACCGCACTCCTCCCCAAGGGGCGAACCCAAGCTTGGCAGAGCGAGCCGCATACACCGAGCCCCATTGACGGCACGACGGCTAAGCGAACTACACCCCGGATCCTCTAATTATTCAGCTAAGGGCACCCTTGCTCTACACACCAAACCCCCCATCCCCAGGTTGTCAGCATTGCAACCACTGCTCAGGCGAAGATGAAGCTGTGGAAGGAGACTTCCAGGAGTTCCAAGACTACGACGAGTTCTAGGCGTGGGTTAGCGGCAACCCCCAGTCGGCTGCCTGTGAAGGCCGCGTTTATCTACGTTTCGTTTTCGCACTTTGATTTATTGTAAGGACTATGTGGATGTCTCAGACATGATGTAATCGACTATTATTTCCCTTTTTATAACTATTTGAGCAATGTGTGATGATGTCCATGTTATGTAACTGCCGTGTACGTGAATTGCTGATCCTGGCACGTACATGGTTCGCATTCGGTTTGCCTTCTAAAACCGGGTGTGACACCCCCGCAGGGACTGGGACCACAGCTAGCTCCCGAAGGATGTCAACGCGAGGCACAGGCCTAGGGGGATCGCCGTTTTCCGGTATACCAAGACGGTTGCCTTTGCTGGGACCCCCTAGATCGACGTGGAAACATTCACGACTTGGGCCGCAGTCCTCGTCGCCGAAGCTGCGGCTACCGTCGGAACAATCGGAAAGGCAGTAGTCGCATGCGGTCATGAAGTCCCGCATGGCACTGGGGTTGCCGAGCCCGGAGAAATCCCAACAAAAGTCGGGCTCGTCATCTTCCTCGGAACCCGAGGGTCCGTAGGTCGAGACGACCGTCAGCCGGTCCCAGGGTGACCGCATACGGTACCCCGGAGGGTTTGGACGTGCCTTTGTGAAAGCGTCCACCAAAGCGGGGTCGCTCGGTGGGTCGCAGCTGGATCTAAAAGGCATGAGACGGGAATCGGTCGGTACCTCTTGGTCAACGGGCGGTGACGAAGTCGCGTCAGGGGCAGACTGCACCGTCGTCTCAGGTACGAGGGTGATGCCCAGCAAGTCCTTCGCGAGCGTGCTGGCGTCGTTCGTTCGCTTGGAGTTGGCGTGTTGCGGGGAAACGGCGCTCGTCTTCGTCTCAGACGCGAGGTCGACGCCCGATGTGTCCCCCGTTGGGGCGCCGGCGCCGTCGACTCACTTGACAGCCGACGAGGTGCCGCCTCCTGCTTGGCCATGGTTGCCCCGCCTCCTCCTCCGTCGGCGGGGGAGGTGACGGGACAAACCCGGATGTTGTTCTTCCGCCACGTGGGGAAGACGTCGTCGATTCCACCGCCGGCGGGCGGGCTGACGGCCGCCATTGTCGCTGTCGCACGGCGGAGGAAGGAGTATCATGTCGTAGCCGCCGTCGAGGGACATGAACTCAAGACTCCCGAAACGGAGAATCGTCCCGGGTTGGAGAGGTTGCTGGAGACTACCCATCTGGAGCTTGACGGGAAGCTGTTCGTCAACACGCAGCAGCCCCCTACCTGGCGCGCCAACTGTCGACGTTTCGACCCGGGGGGTCCCTGGACCGACGAGTAAATTGTCGCCGCGTGTCCCAGCCCAGATGGGTCGACGCGAGACGGAGCATGAAGGGGGAAAAAAGGGAGACATGCAAAAGGGGAAACCCGCGGCCTTCGTGTTGTCCTGCGCCCAGGTCGGGTGCGCTTGCAGTAGGGGGTTACAAGCGTCCGCGTGGGAGAGAGCGAGGGACTTTACTCGTCGTCCCGTCCTCCTGCGCAGCCAACCTTCTCGTACGAGAGCCCTGGTCCTTCCTTTTATAGGCGTAAGGAGAGGACCCAGGTGTACAATGGGGGATGTAGCAGCGTGCTAACGTGTCTAGCAGAGAGGAGCTAGAGCCCTAAGTACATGCCATCGTGGCAGCCGGAGAGGTTTTGGCACCCTGTTCATGTGATGTCGTGGCCGTCGGAGGAGCGCTGGAGCCTTGCGGAAGGATAGCTGTCGGGGCTGTCGAGTCCTTGCTGACGTCTCCTTGCTTCCGTAAGGGGCTGAGAGCCACCGTCGTCATGGAGCACGCGGGGCGCCATCATTATTTGTTTACCGGGGCGAGCCAGATGGGACGCCGGTCTTGTTCCCCATAGCCTGAGCTAGCTAGGGGTAGGGTAATGATGCCCCCCCTGTGACGTGGTCGGTCCAAGCCCTGGGTCAGGCGAGGCGGAGGCTCCTCCGAGGTCGAGGTCGAGTCTGTCTTCCGAGGTCGAGGACGAGTCCGAGCCCCGGGTCGAGCGAGCCGGAGACCGTCGTCTGAGGCCAAGGCTGAATCCGAGCCCTGGGGTCGGGCGAGGCAGAGTTCGTCGTCTTCCGGAGCCAAGGCTGAGTCCGAGCCCTGGGGTCGGGCGAGGCGGAGTTCGTCGTCTTCTGGAGCCGAGGCTGAGTCCGAGCCCTAGGGTCGGGCAAGGCGGAGTTCGTCGTCTTCCGGAGCCGAGGCTGAGTCCGAGCCCTGGGGTCGGGCGAGGCGGAGTTCGTCGTCTTCCGGAGTCGAGGCTGAGTCCGAGCCCTGGGGTCGGGCGAGGCGGAGTCCATCGTCCAAGGCCGAGACGGGGGCCGAGCCCTGGGGTCGGGCGAGGCGGAGCTTCCTATGGCGCCCGAGGCCGGACTTGGCTGCTGTCAGCCTCACTCTGTCGAGTGGCACAGCAGTCGGAGCGACGCAGGCGACGCTGTCTTCTTGTCAGGTCGGTCAGTGGAGCGGTGAAGTGACTGCGGTCACTTTGGATCTGTCGACTGAAGAGCGCGCGTCAGGATAAGTTGTTAGGCCATCCTTGCATTAAATGCTCCTGTGATACGGTCGGTCGGCGTGGCGATCTGACCAAGGTTGCTTCTCGGCGAAGACTGGGCCTCGGGCGAGCCGAAGGTGTGTCCGTTGTTTGAGGGGGTCCTCGGGCGAGACGTGAATCCTCCGGGGTCGGCTGCCCTTGCCCGAGGCTGGGCTCGGGCGAGGCGAGATCATGTCCCTTGAGTGGACTGGGCCTTGACTTAATCGCACCCATCAGGCCTTTGCAGCTTTGTGCTGATGGGGGTTACCAGCTGAGATTAGGAGTCTTGGGGGTACCCCTAATTATGGTCCCCGACAACGCTTGGAAACACATTAGTCGTAGACATAAAAGAGATATGATCAAAGGTATATAAATGAGCTATGTGTGCAAAGTATCAATCAAAATTCTGAGAATCAAGAATGTTTAGCTCATTCCTAAGTTTGGTAAAGGTTTTCTCATCTAATGGTTTGGTAAAGATATCGACTAATCGTTCTTTGGTGCTAACATAAGCAATCTCGATATCCCCCTTTGTTGGTGATCCCTCAAAAAGTGATACCGAATGGCTATGTGCTTAGTGTGGCTATGTTCAACGGGATTATCCGCCATGCGGATTGCACTCTCATTATCACATAGGAGAGGGACTTTGCTAAATTTGTAGCCATAGTCCCTAAGGGTTTGCCTCATCCAAAGTAATTGCGTGCAACAATGGCCTGCGTCAATGTACTCGGCTTCGGCGGTAAAAAGAGCTACTGAATTTTGTTTCTTTGAAGCCCAAGACACCAGGGATCTTCCCAAGAACTGACAAGTCCCTGATGTGCTCTTTCTATCAATCTTACACCCTGCCCAATCAGCATCTGAATAACCTATTAAATTGAAGGCGGATCCCTTGGGGTACCAAAGACCAAACTTAGGTGTATGAACTAAATATCTCAAGATTCTTTTTACGGCCCTAAGGTGAACTTCCTTAGGATCAGCTTGGAACCTTGGACACATGCATACAGAAAGCATAATATCCGGTCGAGATGCACATAAATAGAGTAGAGATCCTATCATCGACTGGTATACCTTTTGATCTACGGATTTACCTCCCGTTTTGAGGTCGAGATGCCCATTGGTTCCCATGGATGTCTTGATGGGCTTGGCATCCTTCATTCCAAACTTGGTGAGTATATCTTGAATGTACTTAGTTTGGCTGATGAAGGTACCTTCTTGGAGTTGCTTGACTTGAAATCCTAAGAAATACTTCAACTCCCCCATCATAGACATCTCGAATTTTTGAATCATAATCCTACTAAACTCTTCACATGTAGATTTGTTAGTAGACCCAAATATGATATCATCAACATAAATTTGACATACAAACAAATCATTTGCAATGGTTTTAGTAAAGAGTGTAGGATCGACGTTACCGACCTTGAAGCCATTAGTGATAAGGAAATCTCTTAGGCATTCATACCATGCTCTTGGGGCTTGCTTGAGCCCATAAAGCGCCTTAGAGAGTTTGTAAACATGATTAGGGTACTCACTATCTTCAAAGCCAGGAGGTTGCTCAACATAGACTTCTTCCTTGATTGGTCCATTGAGGAAGGCACTTTTCACGTCCATTTGATAAAGCTTAAAGCCATGGTAAGTAGCATAGGCAAGTAATATGTGAATTGACTCAAGCCTAGCTATGGGTGCATAGGTTTCACCGAAATCCAAACCTTCGACTTGTGAATATCCCTTGGCCACAAGTCGGGCTTTGTTCCTTGTCACCACACCATGCCCATCTTGCTTGTTGCGGAAGACCCACTTGGTTCCTACAACATTTTGGTTAGGATGTGGAACAAGATGCCATACCTCATTCCTCGTGAAGTTGTTGAGTTCCTCTTGCATTGGCAACACCCAATCCGAATCTCTTAATGCATCTTCCACCCTGTATGGCTCAATAGAAGACACAAAAGAGTAATGTTCACAAAAATGAGCGACACGAGATCGAGTTGTTACCCCCTTATGAATATCGTCGAGGATGGAGTTCACGGGATGATCTCGTTGTATTGCTTGGTGGACTCTTGGGTGTGGCGGTCTTGGACTCTGATCATCTTCCTTGTTTTAATCATTGGCATCTCCCCCTTGATCATTGTCCTCCTCTTGAGGTGGCTCATCTTCTTTATCTTCATTCTCATCATCTTGAGCTTGACCCTCATCTTGGGTTGGTGGAGATGCTTGCATGGAAGATGAAGCTTGATCTTGTGCTTATGGAGGTTCTTCGGATTCCTTAGGACACACATCCCTAATGGACATGTTCCTTAGCGCGACGCATGGAGCCTCTTCATCATCTAGCTCATCAAGATCAACTTGCTCTACTTGAGAGCCATTAGTCTCATCAAACACAATGTCACAAGAAACTTCAACTAGTCCAGTGGACTTGTTAAAGACTCTATATGCCCTTGTGTTTGAATCATATCCTAGTAAAAAGCCTTCTACAGCCTTAGGAGCAAATTTAGATTTTCTACCTCTTTTAACAAGAATAAAACATTTGCTACCAAAGACTCTAAAATATGAAACATTGGGCTTTTTACCGGTTAGGAGTTCATATGATGTCTTCTTGAGGATTCAGTGAAGGTAGAGACAGTTGATGGCGTAGCAAGCGGTGTTGATTGCTTCCGCCCAAAACCGGTCCGAAGTCTTGTACTCATCAAGCATGGTCCTCGCCATGTCAAGTAGAGTTCTATTCTTCCTCTCCACTACACCATTTTGTTGAGGTGTGTAGGGAGAAGAGAACTCATGCTTGATGCCCTCGTCCTCAAGAAAGCCTTCAATTTGAGAGTTCTTGAACTCTGTCCCATTGTCGCTTCTAATCTTTTTGATCCTTAATCCAAACTCATTTTGAGCCCGACTCAAGAATCCCTTAAAGGTCTCTTGGGTTTGTGATTTTTCTTGCAAAAAGAACACCCAAGTGAAGCGAGAATAATCATCCATAATAACTAGACAGTACTTACTCCCGCCGATGCTTATGTAAGCTATCGGGCCGAATAGATCCATGTGGAGTAGCTCAAGTGGCCTGTCGGTCGTCATGATGTTCTTGTGTGGATGATGGACACCAACTTGCTTTCCTGTCTGACATGCGATACAAACCCTGTCTTTCTCAAAATGAACATTGGTTAGTCCCAAAATGTGCTCTCCCTTTAGAAGCTAAGATTCTTCATCCCAACATGAGCTAGTCGGAGATGCCAGAGCCAACCCATATTAGTCTTAGCAATTAAGCAAGTATCGAGTTCAGCTCTATTAAAATCAACTAAGTATAGCTGACCCTCTAATACTCCCTTAAATGCTACTGAATCATCACTTCTTCTAAAGACAGTAACACCTATATCCGTAAAAAGACAGTTGTAACCCATTTTGCATAATTGAGAAACTGAAAGCAAGTTATAATCTAAAGAATCTACAAGAAAAACATTGGAAATAGAATGGTCAGGTGATATAGCAATTTTTCCAAGTCCTTTGACCAAACATTGATTTCCATCCCCGAATGTGATAGCTCTTTGGGGATCATCGTTTTTCTCATAGGAGGAGAACATCCTTTTCTCCCCAGTCATGTGGTTTGTGCACCCGCTATCAATGATCCAACTTGAGCCCTCGGATGCATAAACCTACAAAACAAGTTTAGGCCTTGTTCTTAGGTACCCAAACGGTCTTGGGTCCTTTGACATTAGAAACAAACACCTTGGGTACCCAAACACAAGTCTTGGAGCCCTTGTGTTTGCCCCAACATATTTGGCAACTACTTTGCCTGATTTGTTAGTAAGCACATATGAAGCATCAAAAGTCTTAAATGAAACGCTAGGTTCATTTGATGCAACAGGAGATTTCTTTTTAGGCAATTTAACATGAGTGGATTGCCTAGAACTAGATGCCTCACTCTTATACATAAAAGCATGATGAGCCAGAGTGAGACTTCCTAGAATGAATTCTCCTAATCTTATGTTCGGGATAACCAGCAGTATATAAAATATAGCCCTCGTTGTCCTGAACCATGGGAGCTTTGCCCTTAACAAAGTTAGACAATTTCTTAGGGGCATTAAGCTTGACATTGTCTCCCTGTTGGAAGCCAATCCCATCCTTAATGCCAGGGCGTCTCCCACTATAGAGCATACTTCTAGCAAATTTAAATTTTTCATTTTCTAAGTCATGCTCATTAATTTTAGCACTAAGTTGAGCTATGTGATCATTTTGTTGTTTAATTAAAGCTAGGTGATCATGGATAGCATCAACATTAATGTCTCTACATCTAGTACAAATGGAAACATGGCTAACAGTAGATGTAGAGGGTTTGCAAGCATTTAATTCATCAATCTTAGCATGTAACGTGGCGTTCTCATTTCTAAGATTGGAAATAGAATCATTGCAAACATTTAAATCCTTAGCCTTAGCAATTAAATTATCATTCTCAATCTTAAGGCTAGAAAGTGATTCATTCAACTTGTCAATTTTAGAAATCAAACTAGCATTATCATTTTTGAGGTTGACAAGAGAATCATCACAAACATTTAACTTTTCAACCTTAGCAATTAATTTTGCATTCTCATTTCTAAGGTTGGAGATAGTATCATGACAAATGGTAAGCTCACTAGTCAATTTTTCACATTTTTCTATCTCCTGAGCATAAGCATTTTTAACCTTAACATGCTTCTTGTTTTCCTTAATAAGGAAGTCCTCTTGGCTATCAAAGAGTTCATCCTTCTCATGAATAGCACTAATTAATTCATTCAATTTTTCTTTTTGTTGCATGTTTAGGTTGGCAAAAAGAGTGAGCAAGTCATCCACATCATCACTAGAGCTAGCCTCATCACTAGATGTTGCATGTTTAGTGGAAGCTCTAGATTTTACCTTCTCCTTTTTGTCGTCCTTTGCCATGAGACACTTGTGGCCGACGTTGGGGAAGAGGAGACCCTTGTTGACGGCGATGTTGGCGGCATCCTCGTCGGAGGAGGAGTCGGTGGAGCTCTCATCCGAGTCCCACTCCCGACACACATGGGCATCGCCGCCCTTCTTCTTGTAGTATCTCTTCTTTTCCTTCCTCTTACCCTTCTTATCGTCGCCCCTGTCACTATCACTTGATAATGGACATTTTGCAATGAAATGACCGGGCTTACCACACTTGTAGCAAACTTTCTTGGAGTGGGGCTTATAATCCTTCCCCCCTCCTTTGCTTAAGGATTTGGCAGAAACTCTTGATGATGAGCGCCATCTCCTCATTGTCGAGCTTGGAGGCGTCGATGGGGAGCCTACTTGATGTAGACTCTTCTTTCTTCTCCTCCGTCGCTTTGAATGCGACAGGTTGCACCTCCGGTGTGGAGGTGGCGCCTCGCTCGATGATTTGTTTGGAGCCTTTGATCATCAATTCAAAGCTCACAAACTTTCCTATAACCTCCTCAGGAGACATTAGCTTGTATCTAGGATCACAACGAATTAATTGAACTTGAGTAGAATTAAGAAAAACAAGTGATCTTAGAATAACCTTGACCATTTCATGGTCATCCCATTTTGTGCTTCCGAGGTTGCGCACTTGGTTCACCAAGGTCTTGAGCCGGTTGTACATGGCTTGTGGCTCCTCTCCTTGGTTGAGCATGAATCGACCGAGCTCCCCCTCGATCGTTTCCCGCTTGGTGATCTTGGTCACCTCATCTCCTTCGTGCGCGGTCTTAAGCACATCCCAAATCTCTTTAGCACTCTTCAACCCTTGTACCTTCCCAACTCTTTGAGCACAGCCCAGATGGGTCGAGCGCGTGGGCGAGCGCGAAGGGGGGAAAGGAGCGAGGAGGGCGGAGTCCGGCGAGAGAGAGAGATGGGAATCTCGCGGCCTTCGTGTTCGTCCCGCGCCCAGGTCGGGTGCGCTTGCAGTAGGGGGTTACAAGCGTCCACGCGGGTGAGGGAAGCGAGCGGCCCCGAGAGAGCGCATGTCTCGTCCTCGTCCCCGCGCGGCCAACCTTCTCTAAGAAGGCCCTGGTCCTTCCTTTTATAGGCGTAAGGAGAGGATCCAGGTGTACAATGGGGGTGTAGCAGAGTGCTACGTGTCTAGCGGGGGAGAGCTAGCGCCCTGGGTACATGCCAATGTGGCAGCCGGAGAGATCTTGGCACCCAGCTGGTGTGGTGTCGTGGCTGTCGGAGAAGCAACGGAGCCTGGCGGAGGGACAGCTGTCGGAGTGGTTGTGTCCTTGCTGACGTCCCCCTGCTTCCGTAAGAGAGCTGAGAGCCGCCGTCGTCACAGGGCTTGCGGGGCGCCATCATTGCTTATCTGGCGGAGCTAGCCAGATGGGACACCGGTCTTGTTCTCTGCGGCCCGAGTCGGCTCGGGGCAGGGTGATGATGGCGCCTCCTGTTGACGTGGCTGGCATGTGCCCTAGGTTGGGCGACGTGGAGGCTCCTCCGAAGTCGAGGTCGAGTCTGTCCTTCATGGCCGAGGCCAAGTCCGAGCCCTTGGGTCGGGCGAGGCGGAGGTCGTCGGCAGAGGCCAGGGCGGTGTCCGAGCCCTGGGGTCGGGTGAAGCGGAGTTCGTCGTCTTCTAGGGCTGAGCCCGAGTCCGAGCCCTGGGGTCGGGTGAAGCGGAGTTCGTCGTCTTCTGGGGCTGAGCCCGAGTCCGAGCCCTGGGTCGGGCGGAGCGGAGTTCGCCGTCTTCCGAGCCTTAGCCTGAGTCCGAGCCCTGGGTCGGGCGGAGCGGAGTTCGCCGTCTTCCGAGCCTTAGCCCGAGTCCGAGCCCTGGGTCGGGCGGAGCGGAGTTCGCCGTCTTCCGAGCCTTAGCCCGTGTCCGAGCCCTGGGTCGGGCGGAGCGGAGTTCGCCGTCTTCCGAGCCTTAGCCCGTGTCCGAGCCCTGGGTTGGGCGGAGCGGAGTTCGCCGTCTTCCGGGGCTGAGCCCGAGTCCGAGCCCTGGGTCGGGCGGAGCGGAGTTCGCCGTCTTCCGGGGCTGAGCCCGTGTCCGAGCCCTGGGTCGGGCGGCGCTTCCTACGGCGCCTTTGGCAGGGCCTGGCTTTCTTTTTCGTTAAATGCTCCTGCGACTCGTTCGGTCGGCGCGACGATTTAGTCAGGGTTGCTTCTTGGCGAAGGCAAGGCCTCGGGCGAGCCGGAGATGTGTCCGCCGTTAAAGGGGGGCCTCGGGCGAGGCGGAAACCCCTCGGGGTCGGCTGCCCTTGCCCGAGGCTAGGCTCGGGCGAGGCGTGATCGAGTCGCTCGTATGGACTGATCCCTGACTTAATCGTACCCATCAGGCCTTTGCAGCTTTATGCTGATGGGGGTTACCAGCTGAGAATTAGGCGTCTTGAGGGTACCCCTAATTATGGTCCCCGACAGTAGCCCCCGAGCCTCGAAGGGAGTGTTAGCACTCGCTTGGAGGCTTCCGTCGCACTTTTTTGCAAGGGGACCAGCCTTTCTCGGTTGCATTTTGTTCCGGTGGGTGCGCGCGAGCGCACCCGCCGGGTGTAGCCCCCGAGGCCTCGGAGGAGTGGTTTCACTCCTTCGAGGTCTTAATGCCTTGCGTAATGCTTCGGCTGGTCTGGTTGTTCCCTCATGCGAGCTGGCCGTAGCCCGGGTGTACGGTCGGGGCCCAAGTTCTCGGGCTGGTATGTTGACGCTGTCAACGGTTTGGCCGGAGCCGGGTTTGCGAGAGCAGCCCCCGAGCCTCTGCACAGGGCGAGAGGGCGATCAGGGACAGACTCGGCTTTTTTACATACGCCCCTACGTCGCCTTTCCGCAAGGAGGAGGGGGGAGAGCGCCATGCTACCCTCGATGGGCACCGAATATGGTGTCTCCGGTGAGCTGCAAGCGGGTAATCCGAGTGGACGTCCATGCCCCGTTCGTTGGGGGTCGGCTAGGGGCCCAAAGGCACGCCCAAAAGTACCTGCGGGTGATCTGCCGGACCCGGTCCCCTGGCGATGGGGTCCGAGGGCTCGATGCCTCCCTCCGATGGGATTCCGTTACAAGATCGCTCCCGCTGGTCTCGGAAATGTCCTAGGGTACCTCGGGAGTGCAGCCCGAGCCTTGGTTATGTATCGAACGTACCCCTGGTCATCCCTTGCTCGGCGTCTGAGGCGGCTGTGAACCCTTCGGGGGCCAGCCTTCGAACCCCTGATCAGTAATGGGCGCGGAGCCCGAGTAGCCTAAGGCGGCCGTGGAACCCTTCGGGGGGCCGGCCTTTCGAACCTCTGACCAGTAGTGGGTGTAGGGCCCACGCGATCTGAGGCGGCTGTTGAACCCTTCGGGGGGGCCAGCCTTCGAACCCCTGATCAGTAAGAAGGCTCGGAGCCTGGTTCCTTCACGGGGAAGGATCCCTTTCGGGGTATCCCCCTTTCCCGGTCCCTATTGCAAGAGATAGAGAAAGAGAAAAAAAGGAAAAGGATTCGAAATCGAACGACGTGGCGTACCTTTTCTGGCGCGGTTATTACGGCGAAGGCGAAGCGTCGCCTGCTTCTCCTGCCAGAGGCGCCGCCTGTCCCGCCGCGGAGTTAATGCGACGGGGCGAGTAGTTGGCGGGGCAGCCGTTGCGCGTGCGCGAGCCGTTCAAGGAACGGATCACGGGCGCGTTGTCTTCACGTCGTGAGAGGGGGCTCTCTTGCTGCCCCCGGATGGGACATGAGCTTGGCTGACGACGTGACCGCTGCTCCCGCGCGCCTGCCACCATCATTACTGCCGGCCTTCCTTTGGCCGTGTTGGCCACCGCGTCAGGCTGGCGCTGCTGGGTCGCGCGCTGGGTCGCCTCGAGTCGCGGTATTGGTTCCGCAATCGAGGAGACGCGGTGGTGGCGCAGGCGATGCAGTTGCTTGCATGCAGCATCCGGCGCGCCGGTTGCGCGACGCGTGGGCCTGGGCCTCCATGCTGGCGTGTCAGGATTCGGAGAAGCGCGTCCACTTGGCGCGGTTGCATGCCGCCTGCATGGCTGCCCGCCTCTTTCGCCCGTTGGTCTGGGCAAAGGTGGAGGGTTACTTGTAACCGCGGGGCGGTTGCGTGCACCACGCGCGGCGGTTTGGCTTCTTCTGCTCGGAGCCGGTCTGTATGACATGCGGGACCCAGCCCCCGCGCCGCAGGGGAGGGCTTTGGAGCGTGTTGGAGAAGACCCAGCCCATGACAGTTGGGGCGCAAGCAGGGAGAGTTGCCTCTAAAAGGAGAGCGACCCCTTTCGTAAGGCAACCATGTCTTCTCGCTCCCTTATGCACCACGTCCTTCCTCCTTCCAAGCCCCCGGATGGGGGGATGCCCGTCGTCTTTTTGCCTCATCGTTGGAGGGACGCAACTCCGTGGGAGTTGGTACCTTTCAGCCATCGTTCGGCTTCAAGGATTTTCATCACGCAGCCCGGTTGCTCCCCTCCGCTGGTGGTCACCCAAGACAGTGACCTCCAGCTCCTGGATGGGGAGAGGCAAACCGGGCTGTGATCCCGGTCCCGCCCTCAGTGTTGAGGGTGTTCGCCATCCTCGCTGGGGCGGGGGGCGAGGCGAGCCGGGGCTTCACCTCCTGCGCGGGTCGGCGGACCACCTCTTCTTCCAGCTTCTGGTGGTGGCAATCGCCCTTTAGCCCTACGGCGGAGACGTCCTCCAGCCATGCCGGGGAAGGCGAACTGCTGCTGCCCAGCTAGGATGCAACATTCCGCCCTCTTCCTCGCATTCGCGGCGAGGACGGCAGTGAGGATCTGCCGGTATGCTTGGGGGCGACCCGCGTTTTGCTGGTGATTCGCCCAGAGCTTGTCGCTCCACGGGTTTTCCCGGCGTGGAGGTTGTCCATACCCGCGGGGACGGAACCGGAGTTCCGTTTGTGACGGCACTTCGAATGCCAGGGTTTTTTGTTCATCGCGGCTTTCGGGGCCTGAACATGTATGTAATTTCGGCACGGAGCCGTGTTTTTTCCTCATTTTCGAGCGCTAAGACTCGTCTGTTGATTATCTGAATTGCTTCACCAAGCATGAGTCGCCCCATGTCAAGGTGACGAGTGAGGTATTCGTATCCCGGAGGCGTAGGAGTCCCTCGGCTCGGTCGGCCTTGTTGTCCGAGGCTCCTCTACTTAGTTAAAGAGACCCCTCGGCCGCTCTTCGATGAGCCGAGGCCAGGGGTAGCGATTTCAGCATGAACAGAGGCGGAGTTGGCTCGAAAGTGAAACCTGGTTGGCCGGAGCCTAGTCGAGTTGTCCGTCAGCGGGACCGATGCCGGAGTTGATCAGCCTAGGTCTCGGACCGGGCCGGCGCCCTTGGAAGATGGTTGGCCGAGGCCCCGGGGGCAACCGACCGAGCCGCCTGCTCGGGCCGGATTCCCGGAGAAGTCCCTAGCAGCGATTGCCCGGGCGTGGTGATGACGTCGTCCTTCGGAGCGGAGAACCTCGGGCCGCGTCGCCGTCCGAGGCTAGGTCGGGCCTCGCTGAAGGTATCG
This sequence comes from Zea mays, assembly GCF_902167145.1. Lineage (NCBI taxonomy): Eukaryota > Viridiplantae > Streptophyta > Magnoliopsida > Poales > Poaceae > Zea > Zea mays. The sequence goes on from NC_050096.1 coordinate 221,642,515, forward strand.
TCGATGCCGAGGGTGTTGCTGCCCCCTTCCAGCATCAAGACCTGAGCCTGTAGGGTCAAAGTGTCTTGTAGCGTGTGCCTTGTGCGGCCGCCGAGGCCAGAACACACACCCTCGCTGCGCTGTAAAGCTGCGTCTCTTTTCTTCTTGTTTCGAGTATCTGGACTTTTTGTCGGTAACAGGGATGTTTGTGCGAGCGAAAGTTGCTTCTCGCGGAAGGTGATGAGTGAGGTATCCGTATCCCGGAGGCATGGGAGTCCCTCGGCTCGGTCGGCCTTGCCGCTTACGCGTACTTTCACCCGTTCGTGAGGCCCTGTCACCGACTCGGTCGAGAAGGCTCGAAGGATCGCTTTGGCAGAAGGGCTTCCGAACGTAAAGACTTGTTCGATCCGCTGAGCCACTTTATCCGACCGCGAGTTACTTATCGCAGAAGGTGATGAGTGAGGTATCCGTATCCCGGAGGCGTAGGAGTCCCTCGGCTCGGTCAGCCTTGGCTGCTTACGTGTACTCCGTCGTTTCCAGGACTCACTTTTCGAAGTAGCCAAAAAGCACGAAAGATATTCTGGTAAAAGAGATCTTTTTTCGAGGAAAATTTTGACGCAGAGGGGGTCTCCCCCCTTTTAGCCCCCGGGGGAGGGTCGGGCTTTGCCGAGGCGAGGCTGACCCTTCCTTGATGACTAAACTTTGCGTGGGTGCGAGGTATATGAACGACTTGAAAACATCTTAAGGGAAAAAGCGACGTAGCTGTTGGATGTTCCAAGCGTTGCCGTAGACCTCGCCTTAGCTGTTAGCCAGCTTGTACGTTCCGGGCTTCAGAACTTTGGCGATGACGAATGGCCCCTCCCAGGGGGGCGTGAGCTTGTGCCTCCCTCGGGGGTCTTGCCGCAGCCGAAGCACCAGGTCGCCCACCTGGAGGTCTCAGGGTCGGACCCCTCGGGCGTGGTAGCGCCGCAGGGACTGCTGATACCGCGCCGAGTGTAGTAAGGCCCTGTCCCGAGTCTCTTCCAGCTGGTCCAGCGAGTCTTCTCGGCTAGCTTGGTTGCTTTGATCGTCGTAGGCCCTCGTCCTCGGGGAGCCGTATTCCAGGTCAGTGGGCAAGACGGCCTCGGCCCCGTAGACCAGGAAGAACGGCGTGAAACCCGTGGCTCGTCTTGGCGTTGTCCTCAAGCTCCAGACCACCGAGGGGAGTTCCTTCATCCATCGCTTGCCGAACTTGTTGAGGTCGTTGTAAATCCGAGGCTTGAGCCCTTGTAGAATCATGCCGTTGACACGCTCTACTTGCCCATTCGACATGGGATGAGCTACGGCGGCCCAGTCCACCCGGATGTGGTGATCCTCGCAAAAATCCAAGAACTTTTTGCCGGTGAACTGGGTGCCGTTGTCGGTGATGATGGAGTTTGGGACCCCGAAGCGATGGATGATGTTGGTGAAGAACGCCACCGCCTGCTCGGACCTGATGCTGTTCAGGGGTCGGACCTCGATCCATTTGGAGAATTTGTCAACGGCGACCAGCAGGTGCGTGTAGCCCCCGGGCGCCTTCTACAAGGGACCGACGAGGTCCAGACCCCACACAGCAAAGGACCAGGTGATGGGTATCGTCTGCAGAGCCTGAGCGGGCAGGTGGGTCTGCTTCGCATAGAATTGACACCCTTCGCAGGTGCGGGCAATTCTGGTGGCGTCGGCCACCGCCGTTGGCCAGTAGAAGCCTTGCCGGAAAGCATTACCGACGAGGGCTCGAGGCGCTGCATGATGGCCGCAAGCCCCCGAGTGTATCTCTTGCAGGAGTTCCTGACCTTCGGCGATGGAGATGCATCGCTGGAGGACGCCCGAGGGGCTGCGGTGGTAGAGTTCCTTCTCATCGCCCAGCAAGACGAACGACTTGGCACGTCGCGCTACCCGCCGAGCCTCGGCTTGGTCGAGGGGTAGCTCTCCTTGGCGGAGATATTGCAGGTACGGGGTTTGCCAGTCTTGGTCAGGCATGGCCCCGCTCCGCTCCTCCTCGATGCGCAGCGCCTCGCCCTCGGGGGCCGAGGGTACCTCGGGCTGAACCGAGGACGCCTCGGGATGGGCCGAGGGTACCTCGGGCTCGGGCACGTCGTTGATCTTGACGGAGGGTTGGTGCAGATCCCGGGAGAAGACGTCCGGGGGAACCGTAGTTCGCCCCGAGGCTATTTTTGCCAGCTCGTCCGCAGTCTCGTTGTAGCGCCGAGCGATGTGGTTAAGATCGAGTTCGTAGAACTTGTCTTCCAGGCGCCGAACTTCATCGCAGTAGGCCTCCATCTTCGGGTCGCGGCAGTGGGAGTTCTTCATGACTTGGTCGATGACGAGTTGCGAGTCGCCGCGAGCGTCGAGGCGTCGGACCCCTAGCTCGATGGCGATTCGCAATCCGTTGATCAGAGCTTCATACTCAGCCACATTGTTGGACGCCGGAAAATGGAGGCGTAGCACGTAGCGTAGGTGTTTCCCGAGGGGCGAGATGAAGAGCAGGCCCGCGCCGGCCCCCGTCTTCATCAGCGATCCGTCGAAAAACATGGTCCAGAGCTCCGGTTGGATCGGAGCCGTCGGCAGCTGGGTGTCGACCCATTCGGCTACGAAGTCCGCCAAGACCTGGGACTTGATGGCCTTCCGAGGCGCGAACGAGATAGTCTCGCCCATGATTTCCACCGCCCACTTTGCAATCCTGCCCGAGGCCTCTCGGCACTGGATGATCTCCCCCAGGGGGAAGGATGACACCACAGTTACCGGGTGAGACTCGAAGTAGTGTCGCAACTTCCGCCTCGTCAGGATCACTGCATACAGCAGCTTCTGGACTTGTGGGTAGCGGATCTTGGTTTCGGACAGTACTTCGCTGACGAAGTAAACTGGCCTCTGGACGGGCAATGCATGCCCCTCTTCTTGCCTCTCGACCACAATCGCGGCGCTAACCACCTGAGTGGTCGCGGCGACGTAGACCAAGAGGGCTTCTCCATCGGCTGGGGGTACCAAGATAGGCGCCTTTGTAAGAAGCGCCTTCAGGTTCCCGAGAGCTTCCTCGGCCTCAGGGGTCCAAGTGAAACACCCGGCCTTCCTTAACAGGCGGTACAGAGGCAGACCTCTTTCGCCGAGGCGTGAGATGAAGCGGCTCAGGGCCGCAAGACATCCCATGACCCTCTGTACGCCTTTTAAGTCCTTTATGGGCCCCATGCTGGTGATGGCTGCGATCTTCTCCGGGTTGGCTTCGATGCCCCGCTCGGAGACGATGAACCCCAAGAGCATGCCCCGGGGCACCCCGAAGACACACTTCTCGGGATTGAGCTTGACGCCCTTTGCCTTGAGGCACTGGAATGTCACTTCAAGGTCGGAGAGGAGGTTGGAAGCCTTTCTCGTCTTGACTACGATGTCGTCGACGTAGGCCTCGACTGTGCGACCGATGTGTTCGCCGAACACATGGTTCATGCACCGCTGGTACGTCGCGCCCGCATTCCTCAAACCGAACGGCATGGTGACATAGCAGTACATGCCGAAGGGCGTGATGAAAGAAGTCGCAAGCTGGTCGGACTCTTTCATCCGGATTTGGTGGTACCCTGAGTAGGCATCAAGGAAGGATAGGGTTTCGCACCCAGCAGGGGAATCCACGATCTGATCGATGCGAGGTAGAGGGTAGGGAACCTTCGGACATGCTTTGTTGAGACCAGTGTAGTCTACACACATCCGCCATTTCCCCCCTTTCTTTCTCACAAGCACAGGGTTGGCAAGCCATTCGGGATGGAATACCTCTTTGATGAACCCTGCTGCCATTAGCTTGTGGATTTCTTCGCCTATCACTCTGCGCTTCTCCTCGTCGAATCGGCGCAGAGGCTGCCTGACGGGTCGGGCCCCGGCCCGAATATCCAGCGAGTGCTCGGCGACTTCCCTCGGTATGTCGGGCATGTCCGAGGGACTCCACGCAAAGACGTCGGCGTTTGCGCGGAGAAAGTCGACGAGCACTGCTTCCTATTTGGGGTCGAGCCCGGATCCGATCCGGATCTGCTTGGAGGTGTCGCCACTGGGGTCGAGAGGGACGGCCTTAACCGTCTCCGCTGGCTCGAAGTTGCCAGCATGTCGCTTCACGTCTGGCACCTCTTTGGAGAGGTTCTCCAGGTCGGCGATGAGGGCCTCAGACTCGGCGAGGGCCTCGGCGTACTCCACGCACTCCACGTCGCATTCGAACGCGTGTTTGTACGTGGGGCCGACAGTGATGACCCCGTTGGGACCCGGCATCTTGAGCTTCAGGTAGGTGTAGTTGGGGACGGCCATGAACTTCGCGTAGCATGGCCTCCCCAATACCGCGTGGTAGGTTCCTCGGAACCCGACCACCTCGAACGTCAGAGTCTCCCTTCGGAAGTTGGATGGCGTTCCGAAGCAGACCGGAAGGTCGAGCCGTCCGAGGGGCTGGACGCGCTTCCCAGGAACGATCCCGTGGAAGGGCGCAACGCCTGCTCGGACGGAGGACAGATCGACGCGCAGGAGCCTGAGGGTCTCGGCGTAGATGATGTTGAGGCAGCTGCCCCCATCCATCAGGACCTTGGTGAGCCTGACGTCGCCGACGATGGGGTCGACGACGAGCGGGTATTTCCCCGGGCTCGGCACGTGGTCGGGGTGGTCGGCTTGGTCGAAAGTGATGGGCTTGTCGGACCAGTCTAGGTAGACTGGCGCCGCCACCTTCACCGAGCAAACCTCCCGGCGCTCTTGCTTGCGATGCCGAGCCGAGGCATTCGCCGCATGCCCTCCGTAGATCATGAAGCAGTCGCGGACCTCGGGGAACTCTCCCGCTTGGTGATCTTCCTTTTTGTCGTCGTCGCGGGCCCTGCCACCCTCTGCGGGTGGCCCGGCCTTGTGGAAGTGGCGCCGAAGCATGACGCACTCTTCAAGGGTGTGCTTGACGGGCCCCTGATGATAGGGGCACGGCTCCTTGAGCATCTTGTCGAAGAGGTTGGCACCTCCGGGGGGCTTCCGAGGGTTCTTGTACTCGGCGGCGGCGACAAGGTCCGCGTCGGCGGCGTCGCGTTTCGCTTGCGATTTCTTCTTGCCTTTCTTCTTGGCGCCGCGCGGAGTAGATGCCTCGGGAGCCTCTTCCGACGGGCGGCCCTGGGGCTGCTTGTCCTTTCGGAAGATGGCCTCGACCGCCTCCTGGCCAGAGGCGAACTTGGTGGCGATGTCCATCAGCTTGCTCGCCCTGGTGGGGGTCTTGCGACCCAACTTGCTCACCAGGTCGCGGCAGGTGGTGCCGGCAAGGAACACGCTGATGACATCTGAGTCGGTGATGTTGGGCAGCTCGGTGCGCTGCTTCGAGAATCGCCGGATGTAGTCCCGAAGAGACTCTCCCGGCTGTTGTCGGTAGCTTCGGAGGTCCCAGGAATTCCCGGGGCGCACGTACGTGCCCTGGAAATTGCCGGCGAAGGCTTGGACCAAATCATCCCAGTTGGAGATCTGCCCCGGAGGCAGGTGCTCCAACCAGGCACGAGCAGTATCGGAAAGGAACAGGGGGAGGTTGCGGATGATGAGGTTGTCGTCGTCCGTTCCACCCAGTTGGTAGGCCAGGCGGTAGTCTGCGAGCCACAGTTCCGGTCTCGTTTCCCCCGAGTACTTTGTGATAGTAGCCGGGGGTCGGAAACGGGTCGGGAACGGCGCCAGTCGGATGGCCCGACTGAAGGCCTGCAGACTGGGTGGTTCGGGCGAGGGACTCCGATCCTCCCCGCTGTGGTAGCGTCCCCCACGCCTGGGGTGGTAGCCTCGGCGCACCCTTTCGTCGAGGTGAGCCCGACGGTCGCGACGATGGTGCTTGTTGCCAAGGTGGCCCGGGGCCGCAGGCGCGGTGTTGCGCGTGCGCCCGGTGTAGACCGAGGCTTCCCGCATGAATCGGGAAGTCGCGGCATGAGGTTTCGAGGGGTATCCCTGCCTTCGGGAGGCAGAGCTCTCGGCCCGTCGGGCCGCAGCGCCTTCTAGGATATTCTTGAGCTCTCCCTGGATTCGCCGACCCTCGGTGGTTGATGGCTCCGGCATCGCGCGGATGAGCATCGCTGCGGCTGCCAGGTTCTGACCGACCCCGCTGGATGCGGGAGGCGGCCTCACCCTGACGTCGTTGGCGACGCAGTGCTGGAAACCCTGGGGAAGGTGACGTATTTCTCCGGCCGGGGGCTGGCCCGCCCATACCTGCCCGACGTCCCGGCGGATCGACTCAAGCGCTCCTGCTCCCTCGTCGAGCCTGGCCTGCGCCCCGCGGACTTGCTCGAGCTGTGGGTCGTGACCCCCCGCCGGAACGGGGACCACAGCTAGCTCCCGCGGGATGTCAGCGCAAGGCACTGGCCTAGGGAGGTCACCGTCCTCCGGCATGCCGAGATGGTTGCCTTCGGAGAGATCCCCTAGCTCGACGTGGAAACATTCGCGGCTTGGGCTGCAGTCCTTGTCGTCAAGGCTGCGGCTACCGTCGGAACAGCCGGAGAGGCAGTAGTCACATGCGGTCATGAAGTCCCGCATGGCACTGGGGTTGCCAAATCCAGAGAAATCCCAACAGATGCTGGGATCGTCATCTTCCTCGGACCCAGAGGGCCCGTAGGTCGAGACGTCCATCAATCGGTCCCAAGGCGACCGCATACGAAACCCCAGAGGGGTTGCACTCGCCTCAACGAGAGCGCCCGCCAAAGCGAGGTCGCTAGGCGGGTTGAGGCCAAGTCAAAATGACGTAGGATGGGAATCAGTTAGTACCTTTTGGTCGACGAGGAGCGACAGAGTCACGTCAGGGACTGATTGCGCCGTCGTCTTGGGTACGAGGGCGACGTCCTGCAGGCCCTCCGCGAGCGTGCTGGTGTCGTCCACTTGCTCGGGATTGGCGTGTCATGGGGGGACGACGCTCGCCTCCGTCTCAGACGCGAGGTCGACGCCCGACGCATCCCCCGTTGGGGCGCTGGGGACGTCGATTCGCTCGACAGCTGACGAAGCGCGGCCTCCCGCTTGGCCTTGGTTGCCCCGCCTCCTCCTCCGATGGCGGGGGAGAGGACGGGGCGAGCTCAAATGTCGTTCTCCCACCACGCGGGGAAGATGTCGCCGATTCCGCCGCCGGCGGGCGGGTTGTCGGCCGCCATTGTCGTTGTCGCGCGGCGGTGGAAGGAGTATCATGTCGTAGCTGCCGTCGAGGGACATGAACTCAAGACTCCCAAAACGGAGCACCGTCCCGGGTTGGAGAGGTTGTTGGAGACTGCCCAACTGGAGCTTGACGGGAAACTGCTCGTCAACACGCAGCAGCCCCCTACCTGGCGCGCCAACTGTCGGCGTTTCGAGACCGGGGGGTCCCTAAGCCGACGAGTGAGTGTGCCGCGTGCCCCAGCCCAGATGGGTCGAGCGCATGGGCGAGCGCGAAGGGGGGAAAGGAGCGAGGAGGGCGGAGTCCGGCGAGAGAGAGAGAGAGATGGGAATCCCGCGGCCTTCGTGTTCGTCCCGCGCCCAGGTCGGGTGCGCTTGCAGTAGGGGGTTACAAGCGTCCACGCGGGTGAGGGAAGCGAGCGGCCCCGAGAGAGCGCCTGTCTCGTCCTCGTCCCCGCGCGGCCAACCTTCTCTAAGAAGGCCCTGGTCCTTCCTTTTATAGGCGTAAGGAGAGGATCCAGGTGTACAATGGGGGTGTAGCAGAGTGCTACGTGTCTAGCGGGGGAGAGCTAGCGCCCTGGGTACATGCCAATATGGCAGCCGGAGAGATCTTGGCACCCAGCTGGTGTGGTGTCGTGGCTGTCGGAGAAGCAACGGAGCCTGGCGGAGGGACAGCTGTCGGAGTGGTTGTGTCCTTGCTGACGTCCCCCTGCTTCCGTAAGAGAGCTGAGAGCCGCCGTCGTCACAGGGCTTGCGGGGCGCCATCATTGCCTATCTGGCGGAGCTAGCCAGATGGGACACCGGTCTTGTTCTCTGCGGCCCGAGTCGGCTCGGGGCAGGGTGATGATGGCGCCTCCTGTTGACGTGGCTGGCCTGTGCCCTAGGTTGGGCGACGTGGAGGCTCCTCCGAAGTCGAGGTCGAGTCTGTCCTTCATGGCCGAGGCCGAGTCCGAGCCCTTGGGTCGGGCGAGGCGGAGGTCGTCGGCAGAGGCCAGGGCGGTGTCCGAGCCCTGGGGTCGGGTGAAGCGGAGTTCGTCGTCTTCTGGGGCTGAGCCCGAGTCCGAGCCCTGGGGTCGGGTGAAGCGGAGTTCGTCGTCTTCTGGGGCTGAGCCCGAGTCCGAGCCCTGGGTCGGGCGGAGCGGAGTTCGCCGTCTTCCGAGCCTAGCCTGAGTCCGAGCCCTGGGTCGGGCGGAGCGGAGTTCGCCGTCTTCCGAGCCTTAGCCCGAGTCCGAGCCCTGGGTCGGGCGGAGCGGAGTTCGCCGTCTTCCGAGCCTTAGCCCGTGTCCGAGCCCTGGGTCGGGCGGAGCGGAGTTCGCCGTCTTCTGAGCCTTAGCCCGTGTCCGAGCCCTGGGTCGGGCGGAGCGGAGTTCGCCGTCTTCCGGGGCTGAGCCCGAGTCCGAGCCCTGGGTCGGGCGGAGCGGAGTTTGCCGTCTTCCGGGGCTGAGCCCGTGTCCGAGCCCTGGGTCGGGCGGCGCTTCCTACGGCGCCTTTGGCAGGGCCTGGCTTTCTTTGTCGTTAAATGCTCCTGCGACTCGGTCGGTCGGCGCGACGATTTAGTCAGGGTTGCTTCTTGGCGAAGGCAAGGCCTCGGGCGAGCCGGAGATGTGTCCGCCGTTAAAGGGGGGCCTCGGGCGAGGCGGAAACCCCTCGGGGTCGGCTGCCCTTGCCCGAGGCTAGGCTCGGGCGAGGCGTGATCGAGTCGCTCGTATGGACTGATCCCTGACTTAATCGTACCCATCAGGCCTTTGCAGCTTTATGCTGTTGGGGGTTACCAGCTGAGAATTAGGCGTCTTGAGGGTACCCCTAATTATGGTCCCCGACATATATATATATATATATATATATATATATATATATATATATATATATATATATATATATATATATATATATATATATATATATATATATCATATAGGCTTTGTTTAAATGGATACTTTTTAAAACATATTTCAAAAATCTTTACAATAATAATAAAGTACTGGGAGCGATTGCTACGTCTGTGGAGGGGAGCTAGCCTAGCGTAGAGAGAACGAAGTGAGCCACGCACGAAGAAATTGCCAGAGATATGGGCCGCCCCATTACTTTGCTCGCTCTGCTCTATTTGGACCGCAATAAGACATCCAGCCCACGACGTCTGTGGCTTCGTTTTTATGGGTGTTGCAACTTTAAATTAGTACCATATGGACTACCAAATGGTGCAGAAACTGGCTTATAAACTCAGGTGCGGAGGCTGTAGTACCGTTTCTCAGTTCGTCGTGTAGGCGCCCCGAGGAGGCACCAAGACAGTCTGCAACGCCACACTCCTAATCTGTGTTTGTTTTTTGTTAAATGGGATGTTGGGTTGCGTGAGGGTGAGAGTGACATGGGGAGGATCCACGGGCCCACCTGCTAGAGTCTGGGGGCAGAACAGGAGGCAGAACCACGGTGCACGGATGGTCTATATTAGAGTTTTATAGAGTAGTAGGGATTTCTAAGGTAAATTATGTTTTTCTACTGATCAACAAAATTTGAATCGAAGACTCAGTTTGTACATAAAGAAATAAAAAAGACAAATTCTATTAAGAGGTAAATTGAACCAACTCAAAGTAGAAAAGTAGAAAGATAAAACGAACTAAAAAATATTTTATGGGGTTACGTGAACATTGTTTATATGTGAGGAGAGTAATTTAGACTTCTCCTAAGAAAAAAAGGATAAAAATGTTGAGCGGCAGCCTAACTTTGTGGAAGGACTAAGTTAAATACAAGTAGATTTCCATTACAGACATAATTTCCAGTTTATTTTGAAACGTTATTTGAACAAGAAAGCAGTCAAGTGAAGTATCTCACTTATACAAATCTGCCATGTTTTCCTCTGTACAGTCAATGGCAATCATAATAGCCAAGTAAATAAAAAATTGCAATATATTCAGGTACTTTACATTCTGTTGTATGGTTCCTCCTTCACAGATGAGCATATCACAAGCACACAAATGGCACGGCCAGCAGAGCTCATTAATAATCGGATGAAAGTGTAAAACTCAGAGCCAAATCTCCTGTTTCCATCCATGAAATCTGCTGCATTCAAACTTAATAGTTCTCTACTTGCATGTTCATGCTGTGTTATCCTTCACAAGTAGACAGTACAATCCAATGTACCAGTTACCATAAACTTTCAAAGCTGCAGAAATACACTATACACAATAGTTTGCAAGTTATTTATTTGCAGAAATCAAAGGGTCTTTGGCAGATCATATGTTTTCTTGAGGAACTTAGTAGCTATCTCGTCATTTCGATAGCATAATACACGCAATATTGTGTTGGGGTTGTCCGGACTCCAACGAGCAGGTACAGGAGGCATCGGGAACCTAGATGCGGTTGTAGGTTCATAAGATTCAGAAATTAGCTGCTTGAACCGTTCAATGAGGGTTTCTGTGTCTGTCCGTAGGAGTGGCAGAATGTTCTTCACCTCCGAGGAAGCCTTGCCAACTAATTCCTCAGGCAGCCCATCACAATATGACAAATATAAGCCTCTTAGGGCTCGGAAATCGTCCTCTATTACCTGGTAGTCCTGGCAGCTGAAAGCACGTGTCGGTCCACCAGCAAGAAGCACCAACAAGAAGCCATCAAAAGAGGCTTTCATCAATGCAGTTATGAGACGATTTTGCACTTCATTGTGCACTGTGTCAGATATAATCCTAAGGATAGGACCAAGCTCTTTTAACAAAGGCAGGATCCTGTTTGACGCAGGGCTCCCAACATAGAGAGTATTCAGGAGAACGTGGCTCAGATCATTGAACATCACCATATATGCAGTAGTCTCACACAGCTGTCGAATTCCTTCTTGGCAAGCTGCCTGGGATAGCCCAAAGTTTATGTTCAGATCATCAGCATTATCAGGCTGAAATAACTCAACTTTCTGCAAGCATTCTTTCGTCTTCATATGCAGGTTTTCAAGTTCAGTTTGGATGTAGTAAATGGTATTTATTCGAAAACATAGTCCACGAAGGCTCGAGGCTTCATTCCCAGTTGTTGATCCAACTTGTGATCCTCTCTTCATAAGAAACTGTGGTTTCTCGTTTTTCTTGAATAACTTGGATCCAACGTCACACCTTGTCAGATGAGGTAGCTGCGGAAAAAGGCTACTCCGAGTTCCTGTAAATTAATACAAAATGAACTCACCTGAATTACTTTGTGCAAGAACTGTCTTCGCAATATACTTACCGCAGCCCGATTTCACATTAGAGACATAATAATGTAGACATTTATCGAGTCCAGCTGTCAGATCAGCAAGCAGAGTAGAGCGGATTGGTATAGACAATCGTACAAATGCATCCATAGTTTCCTCAATTCTGTGCAGCATCTCCACAGATGAGTGAGCAAAATTATCCTTGTCCTTATCCTCTGGGTTCCAAGTCTGCATAGCAATTTACAAAACTAGTGCCGTATTATTATATCAATCCATTGCATCCTAGAATATTGCATATATATTACTCCATTAAAAAACATAAGGACTTTTGAGTTTGTTCCTAAGTCATACTTTAGATTTGTTCCTAAGTCAGAATGAAAAGAAAACAAGATCACCTGCTGTTGTAGCTTCTGGTCAGTCCAAATCTTAAGCCTGTCAAGTTGTTCTTTTGCCCATGATTTTACCAGATTATCCATTACAGTTCCAGCTTCATAACGTGGCATTTGACTAATCAATGACTTGCCACTATCACCAACGTCCATAGAATCTTCAATAGCAATATGAACTAGATCCTTTTCTAACTTGTCAGCCGCCTTAAGCACTTGAGCTGTATCTGGTGTGAGCTCTGTAAGCCCAACTATAAACTTTTTTAGCTCATTTCCAAAGCAACCATGAAGAGTTGCAACAGCAACACCTGCAGCAAAGGGGTGCCATTTCTTCAGTATTGGACTGTATACATTTTTCTCCTTAATAGCAAGCTCAGTTGTTTTCTTTGCAAGAATAGACAGAACAGGTGTACGATTTCTGGATGACCGATTTGAACCTGCCTCTTTCATTTTCTGCATGAATACACACACAAAAAAGCACTGGTATAAGTGTTGAAAGTTCAACCTCTAAAGCAATTTTCAGATAGTTATCAGCAGTATTCAATGTCTAAGGTTTCAGTCATGCTTTGCAGTATCTGGTACGTTTGGTGACAATGAGACATACAATCATGAAAAACATTGAACTTTGAATTACCCATCCATAAATAGTGAAAAAACTGAGCAAAAAGAGTCATCCTGTTTGGAACTTACTTGAGCAAAAGTAGTGCGGATTGATGATTTTATATAAGTTTCAATCCTGCTGCGCACAACATCAATATCTCTGTTTGTTCCACTATGGTATTCATAAGATACATCTTCAAAGAGAATCTTTGCAGCTGAGATTCCAATTGAAATAGTATATTGCATGGAATAAAGATTACTACCACCGAAAGTTTCATGGTATGCAAGCAGTCTTTTCTCTTCCCAACCCATTATTGAGATTAAAGTGGAGCTCAATACATCACAGTAATCTGGATCTTTGGTTATTTTAGCATCTTTTGCAACTTCAACTAATAGATTCTCTATAGCAGAAAATAACCCATTATCTTCTTGGCCCAAAATGACAAAATGGTTGAACAAAACCCAGGTAAAGTAAAGGTTGTGGAGCATTTGAGTGACTCCGAAAACAGGCCAAGTCTTCTTCAACAGCTCCATCATTTCATCAATCTCATCTACTACAGTGCCTTCCTCAACATCAAAGCAAGCTTCCACCAACATTTTGTAGATATGGAGATTAAAGGGAAAACCATCTGCCCAATGACACTCATTGGAAGTTTCACAAAGGGATCTACACGCAAGGGACATGACAGTGTTGTGCAATATTTGCATGGATTCTGAATTCCTCCCAGCTTCAACTTGCCCAACATATGCTTTATGTATTATTCGCTGCATTCTCTTTGCAGGAATGTCTGATTTCTTTAAAGGAATAAGTGGGTGGACCAGCACACCAGCCTCAAGAAGCTTGAAATTCCTCATCTGCCAAGCCTCGTACTCTAGAGGGTCAGGAAAATCTGATGCTTTACACTTCTGCAGGAACTCTAAGGGCAAAACCATAGATTCTGCAGGTCTGCCAAGCTGTTTCAAGGGAGAAAATAGACTTAAGTTAAACCTCTATGTTTATATGCAGCAGATATGGTTTTGTAAAATTGATATGAAACCGACAGTGACTGAACAACCACTGCCAATAGTACTCTCAAGTAATTTGTTTTCCTAAATAGAACGCTTAGTGCAGCATTGAAAATCATAGTCCTCATTTGCCACGTTTAGTGCTAAAACCCACAACCAAAAAAGAAACTCAGATTAGCAAGCATATCAAGCAACGCATACTAACCAAAAGAATCATCAACGAACACATACTAACCAAAAAAAATCATCAACGAACATCGCCTAACAGTCCAAGAAACGCATATCAGGCAACAATTATTGTAAGAATGCCTCGTAATACAAGCCAAGAAGACCATCCAAATGACTACTTGGGCACCATAATATGAAATAATTGGACATGTCACCAGAAGTACCATAATAACCAAATTTATACATCAAGCTGCAATTGTTTTTTTTTCTCGAACAGACAAGAAAATTATGTGTCATTTCATTCAGAGAAGAAAAGATAGTACAACACAGTGATATCTGATATGAAACATCCGTCCATAAAAAAAAGGATCATACTACACACAACCCGACTAGGGTTGCGGAGCACTCAAGGTCCTGCCCCTAGGAGTGGTAATGGATCACGATCCAAATGCTTCTTCACAAAATGGTAGGGTCATAAATAAATTTTAGTTCAAAAATGAATAGAAATAGGGTCCAATCCTAATCTGATCCGAAATCTTATAGTGTCAAATGTAGAGCCCATTGTCACCATAACACAGTCATTAGCTATGGCCAGTAGAACAGTCCCAAAGGCTGGGCAGGCCCTATTGAACAAACAAACGTCCGTATGCTTCTAGGTTTCCTAAGCTGCAATTGACACCCCCACCCACCCACACACAAAAGACTGTATTTAGAAGCCGAATGGAAACCCCTGGCTGCAATTGTTTGGCAACCCAGTCCTTCATTACTCAATCACACACGTGAAACACCCTGATGTGGAAGGACAGAAACATTAGTACTCGTCATTACTTATTCAGATACGGTCAAGTACAGAAAGGACAGAACATGACAACAAACAATTTGCCTCAATCGAGCCTGCAACCCAATGACAAACAAAACGACCAAGAATCAAAGCAAAGAACTTGTTACTGGTGTACTACCGACCGCACGGAACTAACCCGAACCAGCCGACAACGCAACAACAACCCCCGCCACCAAAAAAAAAAGCCTCTGATGAAGAAGTAATAAGCTGCATTGTCCCTTTCAAGAATCAAGAGTGTGTGTGGTGGTGGCCTGGTGGGGTGGGGGGGGGGGGGGGGGGGGGGACTAACCTGTCCGGCGGCGACGCGGAGTAGCAGCCGGCGGATCGTAGCGTCGGCCTGCTCTGTAACCCCCATCCGCACCCGCACCAGCTCCAGCACCGCCGCCCTCCCGACCTTGGACGGCGGCGAGGACCCGAGACCGAACGCGCCCTTGAGCTTGCTAGCTGCCGTCGTGGGCTGAGGAATGTAGGTGAGGGGCTTGGCGCCGGTGGCCCGTGAAGCGGCAACGAGAAGCTCGTAGGCGGTGACGCGGAGATCGGCGGCGGAGAGGGCCACTCCGAGGTCGGGGAGTGGGGGCGGCAGCGGCGGCGTGGCGGCAGCGGGGTCACTGGAGGTGGAGGAGTCGCGGAAGTGGCGCGTCATTGCCGCCATTCTCTTTTCTCTGCGATGCTCCCCCGCGTCGTCTATTTGCTAGGAGCCGAGGACCCTCTTGATTTAATTGGGTGCAAAAGAGCCAACTTAACCGACAAAAGCTACTCCAACTCACCTAACAAATTATCTTCCTATTTTGCGTTTTCACTTTTCCTATGTACTTATCAGTCAGTCGTCTAAAATTTCTGTTTCATTCACACGAGATGTGATCCGTCCATCTTAATTTAAGATTTGTGCATTTATTTGTTGGATTCTATTGCATTCAGCTATAATCCATGGTAATATAGAGCTGAAGGTTATCTCTAGTAAATCGTACATTTTTTTATAAGAGAAAATTTATTGCATCGAGATAATCATAAGTCATAACTCTCTTCAAAACAAAAAAACCGACTTATGTATCACGTAAGATATACACGCTCTAAACAAGACGAACAATCTAAACACTCTAGTAGTAATTAATCATAAGACTAGATCGTCACCTATAAGCCTAGGTAAAAAGCTTCCTAGCCACTTGCTTCAAACATTGACAAGTAGCCAAAACCAACTCATAAAAGATATGTTTTTGTAGCATAACTCAGGAACAGAACAAGTGAATAGCCGAACTTGCAAAGAATTTGTTATATTTTTACGTTTAAACACAATGTCATTTCTATGTCGCCAAATAGCCCGACAAACTGCTGCTGCCCCTAATAGCGCTAACAATTTTAAATCTTTACGGATCCCCTAGCCAAGAACCAAATATATTCGCGATACTATAGGGAGGATAAATATTTGTGGCTATTTGGACTATATGCCAGATGACCCACGCTACGTGGCACTCGAAAAAGAGATGCCTAATTGTCTTATTGTTGTGAAAAAAGCACACTTCACTCTACTATTCCAATTTCGGTTCGCTAGATTATCCTTGGTTAATATTACACCTTTTCGTAAAAACCAAAGGAATATTATTATTTTTATAGGGGCCGTTAGTTTCCATATTTTTTGTTAAGGTTGGGTACATCTAGGTGAATTAAGCCAAGATAAGTTGACTTCACTGAGAATTACCCATCTGATGACAGATTCCATCAAAATCCATCTTGTTCATCCGATAGAACTATAGTCATGGGGTTAGATCATTCCACGCTACTAATTTATATCCTATTAGATCTCTACGCCAAGATAGATCCATTTAGATGAAAAACCTTTCATTCCTAGAGTTTGAAATAGGAAAGGCCATTTAACATTGTCATAAGCTTTCTCAAAATCTATCTTCAAGATGACTCCACTCTGTTTGTTTCAAAGGAGTTCATGGATAGTCTGGAGTAGCTGTATTTTTTGTTTTATTATCCATTTATTTATGTACCGCTAATAACTTTCACATATGAACTCTGATTAATCTGATTCTTTCACCAAAGATTTTCTAAAATCAAACCATTCACATTATTATTATTATTTTCTAAAAATTAAACTATGCATATTAATTATAAAAAACACAATGTACTCATATTTATACTTGTTGTGTGATTGCCTATTGTACGCGTGCTCGTTGGCGACTGTTGGAACAGAGCCGGTCCCAGAAGAAGACCAGCCAGAGCCTGTCGACCAGGAGCCCAACGTCGAGGAGGAGTACGCGAGTGAAGGCAAGTCTCATCGACCTCTTACGCTGATGGTGTTTGCTCCCAAGTGAGGAAAATATAAAACATGGTAGACATAACAGTGGCATGTAATGATACACCTAATACTGAGTGAATGAGAGAAACCTTTGATTGATGCCTTGATGCATGTTAATTGTATAAATATTGATACATTGACACTTGATGAAACTAGATGGGGATGAAACCAGAGCAGCAGGGTAAGTGTTGGTGCATGCGCTACCGTGGTGGTAGACTTGCGACCGAGTTGCCGTGGTGACACCTCGGGTTTGCTGGTTCTGGTTGGTGGCTGCTCTGGTGAGCCATAAGGACCGTGTGTTGGGGTGCCATCTCACATAACTCATCTACAGTGCGTCCACACGAGCTTGTATGGGCAAGCCTTGGCCTAATCCCACTGGCTGGCCTGGTAGTCGCTCGAGGTGGACATGTTTTGGGTTAGGGACCCGAGTGGTCAGAACCCAGGGTTGTGGACGGCTATGCGAGGTTGAGCCATGGCTGGGTGTCGGCTATGACAGAACCGTCTTGGGATGGTGATGTGCGTGTGGGTACCGCGTACAACCTCTGCAGAGTGAATAATCCATTCGAATGGTCCGTGTCCTCGGTATAGGACATGTTATGGTGTGGACACTTCAACTAGATGAGCTACCTATTGGCTATGGAGGATGGTTATGGGTTTTACTTTTAGTTTGCACTCATTAATCACTTATACATTCAACATTTGTCAATGATTCATGCACAATGTAATTCCCTCACCGTAAGTAGGGGTGGGCGTTCGGGTTACCCGAAAATTTCGGGTCGGGTAATTCGGGTTTTTAAAATTTCGGGTTTTGAGAATCGATACCCGAAATTACAACGGGTTTTGCAATACCCGAAATTTCGGGTACCCGAAATTTCGGGTTCGGGTTCGGGTATTCCCGAACTACCCGAACTATTGTGTCACCTTCATAAAAACACATACACCCTATTAAATTAGTATAAAAATATAGTTTGAATAATGATACACATGGACATATAAAACACAAGCAATCTACAATCACAAGTTATGCACACATACACATAATTATAAATGTACAAATTAATAATTAAGCATGACATGAGTACATGACACATTAAAGTTCGGGTAATTCGGGTATTTCGGATACCCGATTGTGATACCCGAATTACCCGAACTAAATTCGGGTTTTGCAAGTTGCTACCCGAAATTCCCGAACAAAATTCGGGTTTCGGGTATTTCGGGTTCGGGTTCGGGTATTCCGGGTTCGGGTTTCGGGTTACGGGTTTTTTGCCCAGTCCTAACCGTAAGGGCGAGGTGGGACTTGCTGAGTACCTTTGTGCTCACCCGTTGATGATTTGTTGCAGAGGATCCTGACTTTGTGCTCGACGAGTAGCGCGTTCCTACACCCAAGTCCCCTGTGGTGCCATTGTGTTGTAGCAGACGCCATGTCCAACGAGGAGCTCGCAGTCGCGTTCTTCGCCACCACTATTTTATTTCTAGTTTCTATTATCGTATTATTAGAATGTACTAAATAAAAGGCTTGTATGTTATGGCACCACTTGAGCATGGTACTAGAACTCTGTATTCTAGTATATCTATGCATGTTTAGTTTCGGTCATTAGACCGAGACACTTCACGTTTCCACCTCCCCATGGAGGCTGCGGGCGCCGCGGTGGCGTGCTTCGGCGCGATGAACGCGGTGGCGCGTCCCACGGGCGGGTTGGTGTCGGACACGGTGGCGAGACTGTTCTACATGCGCGGGAGGCTGTGGCAGCAGGTGCCTGCGTGCCACGCCCCGTCCTCCCGACATCGACGTCACGTCCGCCCCGCTCGCGATGCCCACTCCCCCAACCTTGCTTCGACAGACACCGCGTCCATCCTCCACGGCGGTGAGACGACCGTCGTCTCCCCCCTGCCCCGCTCGCGCGTTACCCGGGCCCTCCCGCCCAAGATCGCCGCCAAGTTCCGCCCCCTCCCTTTAATCCCATCTCGATCTCGCCCCAAATGTGGTGTGAGCGGCCACTCCTCATATCCAGTCGTTGCTCTTCCTCTACCATTGCCCGCATTGTCAGTGAACTGGTGATCAGTGAGGAGGCGGTTACTTGGTGTCCGACGTCAGCGTGGCTGCGAGGGAAGGGGTAGCTCCAGCAATCTCGGCACGCGGGGGCGTGGACGATTTAGACACCGTCCTAGATCCGGTCGTTCGATAGATGGTTGGCACCAGCGATGGAGGAGCTTTCCTGAGTCACCGTCGTCGTTGGTGGGTGGAGGCTGCAGTCCAACTGCAGAAGAAGGCTTGGATTGTGGAAAGGTAGCTCTGCTTTTCATGTATTTTCCTAAAATGCCTAGATCTGTGATTTTGTTTGGTGATTTGCATAATTTCGCCCTATGTCATTGCTTACAAGAGCTGTGAAATAGTTAGTACACATGTAAGCATGAAATTCAATCATGTTTTCTATCTGGCCGATACATTTGCTGTTGTACACTCGATTTTTTATGTGCAGTCTGATGAAGTCTGTTTTAGACGTTGAGTGTTCAGTCAGAGTAATTTTATAGCTTTCTAGACTAGATATTCTAATTCAGTTAGATGATGCTTTATAGATATGCCAATTCAGAGATGGATCTTCATTTACAAAAAAGAGTTTGTTGACTGGAGGGAAGTATGTTCCAGTGCATCTTCGCTTCGAACATGTTTCAAGTATCTTATTTGTTCACAATTATGACATTTTTCATCCTACTAATACCATGTATGTTTTAGGATATGATAGCCTTTTTGTGTTGTACATATGATGGTCGTTGGAGGGAGAAAACTGAAAGGGACCATGCTCGTGAAAAGAGCTGGAGAGGTAAGTTTCGTCAGCATGGTCGAGTGATAGACCCTGAGGCAAACAAAAGGGATGAAAAGTGTCCTCTTACTCCTTTAGAGGTTGGGACTTATTTCCCTTTTGACTTTGTTTACTATAAACATTTTTTGAGTCTGGACCTCTTAGGATGTACTGCCACACTAGATCATTTTATGGGAGTCGAGTATTTTTTATGTTGGATAGACAGTTGCTTCGTATGCATTGAATCATGCAGTTCATGGGAGTCGAGTATTTTTTATGTTGGGCAGATAATTGTTATGGGTGCTCCACCTATCATTTTCATTGATGAAAGATTCAATTGCATATATATATATATATATATATATATATATATATATATATATATATATATATATATATATATATATAACGTTAAGGGTTTTAATCAAGATGACATCTCAAGACAAATTCATGTGATTGAAAATGTATTTTGAAGCAACACATAACCCTCTGGTCAGTCACTCAGTCCATCCAACAATCGAAGCGCATTCCAAATCAAATAAATGAAAAAGAATCAAAATGCCCACCTACGAGACGGCCAACCCACCAAAGTAGCAAACAATTGAAGCCCATTCCAAACCGTCCTCCCCCGAGTCCCCCCCTCACCAGTCCTGAAAAGCGGGCCCCCTTTCTCTTCCTCTTCCTTCCAGGAATCCAGGCGTCCTCTGTCCATGGCCTCCCATCCTGAGCACCCGGCGGAACCGCGAGCACCGCCCGCCCCAACGACCATAGGCGATCTCTCCGACGACCTCCTGCGCGAGATCCTCCTCCGCCTCCCTTCCCTTCCTTCACTCGTCTGCGCCTCCCTCAGCTGCCGCGCCTTCCTGGCCGCCGTCCGCTCCTCCCGCACCTTCCGCCGCCGCTTCCGCGCGCTGCACCCGCCTCCTCTCCTCGGCTTCTTCTTCGACCCCGACGGCAACGAAAATCCCACCTTCATGCCCATTCGCCGCGGCTCCGACCGGGGCCACGCGGCCGCCGTCCGCGGCCTGGACGCCTTCCTGACCCGCGTCCCGCACGAGGACGACGTCTTCCCCGGGTGGCAGATAATGGAGTGCCGCGGCGGTTGCCTTCTCCTCCTCAACTGGAGAACCAAGCAGCTCGCCGCCTACAACCCCCTCACGGGGGCCTTGGATCTCGTCCCCAAACTGCCTGACGACATCTGCAAAGGGCACCGCGGCAAGTTCATCTCCGGTGATTTTTTCCTGGTAGTCCCCGACGACGAGGCTCCCGACAGGCGTTCGTTCCGCGTGGTCTCCTCCTGCCACGACAAGTACCGGGTGCGCGTCGCCGTCTTCTCGTCTGCCACCAGGAAGTGGCAGATTCTCCCCTGGTCGGAGCCTGTGCCGACACAGCCGGCGAGCGGTAAGTACTGGCTTCTCTCGGGGAGGCAGGTGAGTGGGTTCCTGTGCTGGTCACACCATAAGAATGCCTACAAGGTGTTGCTGGACACTGCGACCCTGCAATTCTCCGTCATCGATCTGCCGTATGGCTTGAGTGGGCAAGGCCACCTCTACAGGACTGGGGATACCAAGGATGGGAAGCTCTGCATCGTTGCCGCAATCGATTTCTCGCTGTTCGTTTGGTTCCGGACACCAGACGCTGGTGGCATTGACAGGTGGGTGCTCCGACATGTATTGCAGCTGGAGGATGAGGTTCTTGAGGCCACCGAGGGCTCACGGAATGAACTTGAACAGCTTAAAGTGTTTGCAATTCTGGACGGCATCGTGTACATGACGACATTTGAGACGTTTAGAGATGCTACCTTGCCTTGTTGGTACCTATCCTTCTGCCTGGAAACAAGGAAGCTGGAAAAACTCTTCTATGTAAAAGCTAATGGCCATGCTCATCCCTACTTCATGCCATGGCCTACTGCTTTAGTAGGTAACAATTTGAGCCCCTGACTAGGAGGAGGTGCTTGTTCAAGTGAAACTGGTTACAGTAACATGTAAGTTTCTTGTTCTGTCTAGACTCAACAGTTTGTTCACTTATCCTCTTATATACTAGTAACGGGTACGCGCTTTGCGTGGTAAATGGTATGCAATATTGTCAGACGATTAAAGCGAGGGAGATTTTTTAAGATGATACAGAGCATGAAAGACAATTTAGAACACAACAGATTTATATAAAATAAAATATAGTTAAAGTGAGCATTGGCAGAAGGTAATATGTTTGTTGCAATATTTGAAGCTACCTTGTTATATTTATATGAAATGTTTTTAGAAGAGTTGAGCAGTTATATATAATTACATAGAGGGCATTCTACAACCTAAAAAGCTGCTGATAATCTGAGAAAATCTTCAGTTTTTGGAAGATATGGTGTCCGGCTTTTCTTTGATGCACAGAGGTCCATGTTTGAACCTGTATAGTTGAGAAACAAATAATTTTAATGTCTTCGTTTATGGAAGCAGAAGAGAAAGGGACAGAATTGTTCAGCATAAATGGTTATCACAATTAATTTCTAGTTTCTATTTACATGTATATGTGGTATTAAATTTTGGATAAGTTAAATATGGGGAAAAATGTGTGAAAGAAATATAGTTTTGGATAAGTTCACTTTTGTAGTCGCAATAATTACCAAACAAAAATGAAATGACGCTTTTATAATAGATAGAAAATAATACATGTAGGATATTGTATAGCAAAGTATAATTTTTTGGGTGGAGATTCAATTGTAGCTGTTGGACCTTTTCCCTTGTCGTCAAGTATTACATCATGCTGTATATGTAAAAATTATTTATAAAGAAGTGGCAAGAAGGTGATGGTATTTGTTAAGTGTAAATGAAAGTGTGAAGCAGTATTATCTATAACTGTCTATTAGTTATAGGTATCGAAAGATGGATAGCTAGAAAAGGAAGCAATATATTTTGTTGGACAATCGAATTTTAATAAAGTGTTTGAATATGAAGTGTTTGAATATGAAGAGAAGATAGTTTAGATTTAATGAATGCTATCATTCATGATAAGAATAATTTATGTTACAATCTGTTATGGAGTAGCATGTTGTTGTAATTTTCTTCAATCTCATCTTACTAATATTATCTGTTACATATGAATTGTGCATATGGAGTAAATGATGTGCGTAGAATGGAGTGTTTTCAGAGCATTAGACTGTGTATATATAGAGCAAGTGTTTGTGTGAACGATCATAGTAATCTAGTTTAATTACATGAAAGTATTGTGGTAGGTTAATTAAACGGAAAAGATTGTAGTTGATGATATATTATTGTGTTGTGTGATCTTAAAAATAGGAAGAATGGTGTTCTGCTGAAATGCTAATTTCGATTTCATTTGGTTTAGGACATTTGTGCCACTATAATTAGTGTCTCCTTTCCTAGTGTGGTGGACTTGTATAGTCCATCCCTTGCAGGCGCTCATCTTCTTTTTAATATAACAGGCAATTCTCTTGTCGGTTTAAAAAAATTATGACTAGATTGAATTTAGTTCAAATTGAATAGAAACAAAATAGGAAAAATGGGTAGGAAGAAAGGAAATTATAATGTTTCATTAAGCTATTAAGTTTGAATAGAATGTTCATTATGCATTCAGGATTGCCTGGAGTAGCAGTTGTGTAGGTCCTAGTATGTGTTACTGCTAAGCATAAGAATGGATTTTATTATAATTTATTAAATAATATTATGGAGTTTTAT
The DNA here is from genome assembly GCF_902167145.1 of Zea mays. Lineage (NCBI taxonomy): Eukaryota > Viridiplantae > Streptophyta > Magnoliopsida > Poales > Poaceae > Zea > Zea mays. Next base: position 221,665,567 of record NC_050096.1, read on the forward strand.
TTTTTTTGTTGCATTTAATTGTGCCAGTATTATCTGTTGTATGAAATGTTCATATGGAATAACCGAGCATGTGAAGGATGGAATGAGTTAAATTTAGGAAAAAAAATAAATATGGTAGATTAGTGAAACAAAGAAGATTGTACCTCTATGTTTCCTTTGTCGATATCGTCGTTTTCTGCATCAGTGATATCCAAAGTTCAGCTAGGCGCTAGGCGGAATCTAGGCGGTGTCCCATTGCCTAGCGCCTAGTCGGGAGTACTCGGTCTTAGGCGCTTCTAGGCGCTTTTCTAGGCGTTTTGGCAATATAGCCATAAATTATATATATATATATATATATTATGTATATAACTATATATACATATATAACTACTATATATGAGTCACAGTAAGTATAAAAAGAAGGCTAGTAGACATATCTGATTCCTAGCTGAGCTTACTCTTGCATGTTCCTAGCTCCTGCAAGGCTGCAACACATTTTGACAGCTAGTAGTTAGTAAATTAGTCAATACACAACTAGTTGTTCATCAAAAAAATAGAAAACACTAAATTGTGACTTATCTGGATGATTTCAACAACCTCCCATTCATGAGCAGTTGAGCACACCATATCAGCAGCTGGTAATTACAACACAAATGGATATGACAGTAATACAAGTGCAGAACACAATTTATAAATAAAGTACAACACAAGCACATAGTTCTTAGTTCAGGTCTCACACAAAAGAAGACACATAGACACAAAGTGACACAGCTGCAGTTCATAAGACCAGGGCATCACAAAAGGCTTCACTACTAGATGGAGATGGTCCAGATCATATTTCATCTTCACTGTAGCACAAATCTTCATCTTCATACTCTTCTTCTTCAGACTCAAACTCTTCTCCTTCATAGAGCTCTCTCACTCTTGCACTTCTACGAGGCTCAAGCTGTTCTTCTGCTCACACTGCCTCTCCAATAACAGACCAAGGTATCCCTGTACCTTCCATCTCATCTTCCTCCCCATCTCTAAAGACAACTTGTGCACAATCATCTCCACCCTCTTGGAGAAAACCTTGAGCTTCAGTTGTATCACTAGACAAGAGAACATCAGTGATTTTCTTTGACTTAATCTTTTCTCTGTTATTCATCAGCCTGTTATTGAACTGAATATAGACCAACTTGTTGAGGCGGGTTGTAGTCAGCCTATTTCTCTTCTTAGTGTGTATCTATAAATTAGAAACAAAAGCATTTTCAATTCTGAAATTTAATCATAGTACTGCTGAAATGATTAATAGATAGGTACTGACCCCTTCAAACCCACTCCAATTTCTTTCACAACCAGAAGAGCTTGATGTCAAAGATAATATCCTTGTAGCCATCTTCTGTAAAGCTGGTGTTTCAGTTCCATATAACCGCCACCATGATGCTGAAATAAATTAGAAACACCTCTATTAGTTTAAAAAACAGCAAACAGCCATGTTAGAAAACAGCAAACAACCATATAATAAGTACCTCTACCTGGATTGTAATCATAGTTTTGAAAAGTTCTTGCAAGCTTCTTGCTAAATGGTCCTTCTCTATTCTGAAATTTTTTCAATTCAAAGTTGGCAGCCTGTTCTTGTTGGTCCTCATCATGATAATAAAATTGCTCGACACAAGATATGAAGGCTTCATTCATTTTGGGCTCATCAAAGATTGATGGGTTAGCATAGCTATAGTGTGGATTCAGCAAAAAAGCTGTCAAATGCAATGGATAATCAAGTCTTCCATTCATCTTCTTCTCAATTACAACCATAACATCTTTGAATCGAGACTCAACATTGCCAAAGGCCTCTTTGACCTCTCTCTTTGCCTTTAGTAGCTCTCCATAAAGGAAACCCATGGATGGCTTCACATCCCCATCAACCAAACGGAGGACTTTGACCAATGGCTCAAAAACAGCCAACATTAGCTTCACATCCTTCCAAAAGGCTGGACTCAATATAGTAGCTGTGGCCTTTTTCCTTTCTTTGATTTCACATCCTTTAATGAGTCCCACCTGCTATGAACCACCATCTTCCTTAACTTGTCCTTCTTCTCTTGCATACTGTTCAAAGTGAGAAAGTATGAAGCAAACCTAGTCACTCCTGGCCTCACTAGCTCTTTCCCCTCTGTGAAGTATCTCAAGCACTCCAATGTTCTTGTGTGGCCATACACAAATATGGTAAATGACTTTGGTTGGTCAATCACTTCCTGAATCGAGGCAACTTGCCAATTCCTTGGAGCATCAAGTTGATTGTGTGAGCTGCACAAGAGGTCCAAAATATTTGTGGTCTCTTCTCAAGCAATAGCTTCTTTGCTCCCATGTTGTTAGAGGCATTGTCAGTGACTACTTGCACCACATTTTCTTCACCAATGTCTTCAATTGCTTTGTCCACTAATTCAAAAATGACTTCACTTGTATGTGACACATCTGACATCTCTTTTGAGCTGATGAAGGAGGTTCCATCAGCACAATTAGTGCATATATTCATTATGCTTCTCCTCTTCCTATCTGACCAAGCATCGGTCATAATAGAGCACCCATTTTTCATCTTCTCGGCTGCAAACACTTGGTTCTTTCATATTCTTCTTCCAGCCAACTACCTCGAAAGGCATCTTGAGTTGGAGGTGTAAGTCCTGGTCCAAATTGTCCAATTGCTTCACACATTTGCTTGAACTCATCATTGTCACATGCATTGAAAGGTATTCCTGCCAATGATTAAAAAATGAAGTCTAATTAGTGTTCAGTTCATGAATTTTAAAATGTGAAAACAGCATCGTATACTAGCAATTTACCATGATTATAGGCCCATCTTGCAATAAACTTGTGCACCTCATGCTCTCTTTCTTTCCATAGTTCCTTGTTCAGCTGCTGTTGTTTTAATGAATCAGCCTTGGTAGGATCAATAGCACGTGTCCATTTGTCAATTGGCCCTAATTTGTGAGGCTGTGAGCTTCCAACACAAGTGACTTCTTCTGACTCCTCTCCAACCATAGATACATTCACTTCCTCTCTAAGTTCTAGCTCACGAACAATCTTCTCCTCCCTCTTCCTTTTTGTAGCCTCTGTTGCTTTCTTGCACTTCTCTTTAGCCTCTAGAGCCTGCAGTGTTGCAGACGTGCATTTCTTCACATTCTTTCCAACATGGGCAAGATGCTCCTTCAACCTATAAATCCCTCCCCTCATCTCCTTGTCACAGAACTTACACTTCACCTTGTCTTTGTTGTTAGCATCAACAAGAACACCATATTCCCATCCAACATCATCTGAATTTCTTTTTAGGAGATTCGCTCTAGCTGCTTCAGTTTCAGAAGGTGCAGCTGCAGTTTTTGATGACATCCTTAATCCTTTCACTTGTACACCGCAGGCTATCCTTTCTCTTGACCGCAGGATCTAGAGGCTAAAAGCAGGGGAGGAAAGCAGGGGAGGCCAAGTTAGCAAGGGAGCGGCTGGCGGAGGGGGATGAGCAGGGAGGGGAGCAGCCGGCGGGGGAGGAGAACTCACCTTGGGGAGTGGGGTGGCCGACGGGGAGGGGTGCGGCGGCTAAACTCTGGCACTGGCAGGACCGCAGGAAGCAGGGCCAGCGGGGACGAGGGAGGCCGGCGGCTGAACTTCCTCCGGCGTGGGATAGCGTCTGGATTTTGCCACGCGGGGAGGAGGGATGCCGAGCGGGATAGCGTCTGGACTCTGGATTTTCCCGCGCGGGAGCAGGACGGCGCGCGCTAAAAATCGACGCGCGCTCCCGCCGCCCGCCTACGCGCCTGCCTACGGCGCCTGCGCGCCGCAAAATCGCCGAGGAGGCGCGGCTGAGCGCCGCCTAGGCGTTGCGCCCGCCTAAACGCCGCACAGCGCCCTAGGCTACACGGCAGCCCACCGATTAGCGCCTAGGCACGCCTAGCCGTCGCCTAACCGCCGCCTAGCCGAACACTGGTAATATCAATGCTGGTTGGTCTGTGAATATGGAACAGGTGTGATACAAATAGTTGTTAGTATAATGTGTGACTATGATACATTTTAACATGGATGAATATATATATATATTCAATAAAAGAGAGTTAGTACGGTTTTGTTGTGCCGTCATTTGTTGGATATAGAAGCTTCTTCACAACCTGCAAAAGTTAATTGACACATTATTTCAGTTCGAAGTAATAGTGCGATATGTATGTACTGTATTATTTTTTGATTGAAAAAAATATCCTATAGTTGTTGAAGTTGTGGATAATTTTTCTAGAGCTGTAGATGGAGAATCTTCAAACAACTTCAGTTTTGATGTGTTCGAAGGTGTTGATGGTCCTTGTTGCTCAAGATTTTGAGCTTGCACTGGTAAAGTTGTTGTCTTTCATGTGCCGTAACAATGGAGTTGATTCGCAACACGTTTGGATGGTTGTTTTGTTGGAAAAAGGATTGATCATCAACTGTGACTCTAAATGTAAATTTTAGGGATATGATTTGTGCTAGGTCAGGTGGGATAGGTGAATGCTCACTAACGCCTCTTAAAATGATTTGTCTTGCTATGTTATTGAAATAAAACATTTCTGCGGTTTTTGTCCCGTCAGATGCTAGGAATTTCAGCTTGTATCTGATGTGCAAAAGGTATTTTCTGAGTAATTAGTACAATATAAATTGTATGGTGCATACATAGATTTAACTATTTGTTGACACTAAGGAATTTCAATTATAACAACCGAAAATAAAGTACTTAGTTTAGAAACTTACCTAAATGTATATTTGTCCCAGTTACAGTCATCGCAATGATAAACTGTATTTTGTGGAGTTGACGCTTTAACGCATTTTGTGCAAGCTGGATACCACCATTTGTTTTTGACCGGTATTTCTGTTATTGTGACAGTACATTCATATCCCATCTCCTGTGTTTTGGATAGATGTTTAAGTTGATGAGAATTAAAAATCATAAGGGAATATAGTGTGAGAGAACTTACCGGGAAATCATATGGATTAATTCTTATAAGGTCATAAAGACTCTTTGATTCAACTGCTTCTTTGTGTTCAACTGTTGGAGGATGATTTAAAGCATGGGGAAGTTGTAATGCAATTGTTCTTGTCTAGGATACAGAGTATCGTATCACTGTATATGTTATTTTTATGAGAAGAGGGTATTTGGTTTAATAGTTTTTGCACACAGTTTTTGTACCTGGTATGATAAGGTTCTGCTTCTGGAATTGTAGGATTGAAGTACCATCTATAGGCAGAGCCACCACTTAAGTAAACACCTGGTATTTGTAAAGGAGAAATTGTTAGAACATGTAGGAGGTAGTACAATTTAAATAATCTAATTTAGTGTTAAATTTGTTTTGTATATGTATATAAATGAGGCATACCTTTGTAAAATTTCGGCAAGCATCCAACAAAAAGCACGATAATTGGTTTTTTGTGTTTGGGTCGTACACATCATGAAGGCTGAATGATGTTGCTTGGTTTGCCCATAAAGTGATCTTCAAAGGTGTGTAGCTGTTTTTTTGTGTTTTGTTAGATGTTAAGGTACATGTTTTTCTGTTATATAAAATACGATATCATTAAAGAGAGGGTTGCAATACCTGAGATCTTCTATAATAATGTTCCTTGTCAGTACTGGGGTCAATTGGCTCTGGATATGTATGAGTGTCAGTTCATGGACCTAGATTATGACACCAAGGACATCTGACACCAATTTTGAAGTTAGAATATATTAGATAAGTGAACATAAGCCATGAGTAATAGATAATATATTCTAAGTCGTTGTGTAATAATACATAGAAAGTTTGGTTTGGTCTGATTATTAGATTCAATCTTATCAAACGGTGTAAGTCGATAGACATATGTTGGAAACACCGTTGGAGGGTTTATGACACGTTTTACGATGGTATGGAACATGAATTGGACCATCTTGTCACCATCGACTACTTGGAACGTGTTTTTGCTGCGCAAACTCTAAATCTGCTGATATTATAAACTCATTCCTCTTCAATATCTGGTGCTTTTTGTTTAGCTAAGTTTGCTGGGATTTCAGCATAGATAGCATTGCCCTGTCACAGCATGAAATTTGTTAGGCGAGCCAATTATATATATACTAGCTGAGTGCCCGTGCGTTGCAATGAGAATATATAATATCAGTATACTACGATAACTTGTATACAAAATACGTGTTATACTGTTATGAGAAAATATTTCATAATCAATTTGTGATCCTAGCCATACATAATTTTTTTTATTTTAATCTAGTTGTTTCACCACTACATTGCAACCATCAGTATCATGCAGACTTCGATATATGCCACGATTTGTATGGTCTCATCATTGGAGAGCACGTTCCACACATGCCAGAAGAAATTCCCTCGTACATCGTTAGTCATCAGACACACACCACCATACACTCTTGCTTAAACAAAAAGGTAAGTGTGTGTGTTTGCGAAGAGAATTAAAGGCAGGCTGGCACAAAAGCTACCCTGACGGTGGCGAGGATGACGAACTGGTCACTATTGTCGATCCTCCTCTGCGTCACCTCCGACGCCAAGATGACGCCACAATCCTCGATATAATAGTCGTCGAACGCACGCGACATGGCGAGTACCGATGACTCTTGGTTGGGCTGCCAAACGAAGTGCACCGCGGGCTCATCAGCGAGGTAGTACCCCTGGCCGTTGCACCATCGGATGCACTACTTCACTACATACATCATGTTCGAGGACACTCACACAACGTCAGCAACGTCCATCGTCCCAGTGCATAAGAATTCATGTCCGATCAGTAGCGACTTACGTGGCAGGTTGGGCTTCAGGTGGACGATGAGTTGGACGGCGTGATGGCGTCGTCGTCGGATGTGGTGTCCAGAACAACCCGAGAGTCGTCGACGTTGGCGACAACCATGAGGCCCCCCTGCTTAACGATGGACAGCGCGGTGCAGCTGCTCTGGACCGTGTCCAAGCGGCGGCTTCGCGGGAGCTTGTCGTACACAGCGGCACATGCGACCATGTAGGACTGCTTCTAGAGGTCGAACTGACAGTCGCCAAGCTTCTTCTCGTCATCGATGAGCGACGCCAACACGAGTGCCTCCTGCTCATGGTGTTTGTTCGGGGTTTCAAGTAAGAAACATGGATTCATGTTTGGCGTTGGTTTATGAAAATGACTCACAAGTCTGATCCATGGAAAAAATATTACGAAGAAAAAATGTCACGCATGCAAAAAAAGAGAATTTAAGTGTAAAACATTATTCAAACAAAAGAAATTGCATGCAAAGCTCTTCTTTAAATAATATTACCTCCATAAAAAAATATAATTCAAGAATCTCGGTGATACTTATCTACTACTACACATTGTGCTAGGGTAGCAAGTGAGCTTGGTGAGAGATGTATTAGATGTGTTTCCTATCATAGATGTAGACATAAACACACATGTGGTGTAGCGGTAGCTACTCTTGGCCTTTGCTTGAGAGGTCACAGGTTCAAATCCCTTTGAGGATATGTGTGTTTTTTTAATTTTAGCTAGACGTGGGCTGTACGGGAGAATGGGAATGAGAATGAGCTTTGCGGGGAGGGGAGAATGAGAAAGACAGAACAAAGAATGATGGCAGAACATGAGAATGACAGAACAAGGAATGAGAATGGTGGCAGAACAGGAAGACTACTCTTGCAGCCTTAATAAGTAGTAGATATATATACACATTGTTACTGGCAAAAAATGTATGTATGAAGATTAAAGGTTGTGACTTGATACCTCTTGATCAGATAGAACCATATCAACATGCTGCAGTGGAGCGTTATCATTAGCACCTCGGAAAAGCCACTTTCTGGTCACACACACTTGAATTTTTGCAAGTTTCTTGTGCGGTTCTAAGTCAGTTAACAGTGTATAATCCATTGTTCTGTGTTTATTAAGAGAAAACGTTATGCTTAGAAAATAAAAAAGTGATATAGAGTTAACCTGAGTTTAATAACTTATGAATGTGAAAAGCGCTGACATATAATTTGATGTAATGCAACTAAATTGGCAATTGTATGTGTTTAAAGTAAATTAGTTGTTAATAATCATTGAATAGACAATAACTAGATTTTGGCAATTGTATTATTTTAAGAAACTATGTGTAGTAGAATATGAGAGGTGTGTATGTTAAGTGAAATAGACTAACGTCCCGTTTGGGTCATTGGAATTGAATTCCATTCTAACAATAGTAATTTAGACATATATCAATTAAATTAATTCGGTTTTATGCAAAATATATCAATATACTATTATTAGCAAATTTTTGGAGGTATTTATGTACTATATTTTTACTATAGGGGAGTGAGTCGAAGATTGTGTTGTAAGTTAGAGAGTAGAAACCAATTCTAGTAATACATAAAATCATTTCCTATCCTCCACCCCATGAATTTGAGATAACCTTATATCAGAACTTTGGAAACTGGTGGAATGTCAAATTCCAAGTTAAATAGGTTACTTTATTAAGTGAATTCCAATTCCTCTAAAATGAAGGGATCCAAACGCCCCATAAGTATAATACAGTATGATATGCAAAACCTTATCGTAATATGCAATTGTAAGATATATAAATTTATAATAATACATAATGTACAGATTATGAGTATTGTTAAGGGTTATGAGGACATGACAGTAGCATTAGTGGCAATGCGACTGAATATTTCTTTGTAAACTATATTCTTCGTCTCCTTGCTTGACCTTCCATTGTCGTCTTCAATCAATATTTTCAAACCTTCTTTGGAAGTCACACGAGATACATCAACATAAAGCTGCCCATGGGTGAATACAAGTTTTTTGAGGTAAATACCTACTTGTGATAGTGTTTGACCTTGACTTTTGTTGATTGTCATATCATAACAATTTTTTATAGGATATTGTCTTCTTTCTAGCACCAAAGGAACTTTGATTGTTTTCAGTGGTAGACATATCCTGGGAATGAGAACAATTTTTCCGGTATGTGTTCCGGTTCTTATTTGAGCCTCTAAAGTCATGTCTCCTAGAGCGGTTATAATGAGCCTTGTACCATTATATAATCCTCCAGATTGATTTAGATTTCGAAGCAACATAATGGGCACTCCCTTTTTTAGCAACAACTTGTGCCGTGGAAAATTGTTGCCATCTATTGAACTTAGAAATTCAATCGGGTACAACAGATCTAATGTCCCTCCCACATTTGATTATGGTGCAATTCTGTCACAACTTAGATATTGTCAGTGAATTACTGGAATGAGGTTGACAATATGGTGGTTAATTAAGTCAACTACATCATTTGTCGGTGTTAACATAGCCCGCTGACGTAGGTAGCTTGGATCACTGTAGTTTTCTGCTAATTTTGGATATACTTCTGCAATAAAGGCTAGAACCTGATTTTTTCGGGCGTTAATAGAAATTCATCAGGTATTTGTATCCAAGTAGGTTTTGATTCACCTGGTCTTTCTGTAGCTGGTATAGTACCGTTGCCAACATCTAAGATCCATGCACTGAAATGTGCAAGTTGAGTTCGTTCGCTTTTTGTTAAATGTGTTGAACAAAGTCTCATGTTTTATGTAAGATGTAAGATTGTTACTGAACTCCAAAGCGGTGAGTTAGTTATAGCAGCATTAATAATTTGTGCCTGAGTGCCACCTTCTATTACATGTAGTATTTGTCTAGGATCGCCTCCTAATACAATGGTCTTACCACCAAAAGGAAATTGAGCTGCTTGGGCAGAATTCAAAGAAAGTAAATCATGAAGAGAACGATCTAGAGCTTCGAAAGCATGCCTATGTGTCATGAATGTCTCATCCCAAATTATTAAAGAAGTTGCCTCAATCAACTCAGCAAGCTTTGAACCTCTTTTAATATCACAAATTGATGTTTCATCCAGCTCACAAGGTATTTTAAACCTTGAATGTGTTGTGCAGCCACCTGGAAGGAGTAGGGAAGCAACACCTGAAGATGCAACTATTAAGACTATTCTTTTTTGCGCTCTCAAATGTGTTACGATTGCATTCCAAATAAAAGTCTTTCCGGTGCCTCCATACCCAGATAAGAAGAAGAGTCCAGATTTATTTGATAAAACAATATGAACTATGGTATTAAAAGCATACAATTGTTGCTCATTTAATTTCATGTGGAGATTTTGCGATTCACTTAATAAAGCAGAAGTTGTATGATAACTCTTCTTCAATATATCGATTACCGTAGGATGATCCCGCAAAATTGTTTTTCTGTGGCAAATTATAATCTCTTATATTTGAGTCGCACTTGTTGAAAAGTACAGATAATTTGTCAAGTAAATGATCCCTTATTTCATTTATGTCAAGTAAATGATCCCTTATTTCATTTATGGGCATCTGGTAAGAGGGAAGGTTCAATGTTTTTCTCATATTGTATTGGATATCATCTGCTAGTAATTGCCATACTTTTTCAAAAAATGTATGCTCATCTCCAACTTCGCAATAAAGAAGCATGGTAACAAATAGATGTCGCAGTTGCTCTGAGGTGGGCCATCTGGCAGCCTCATCAAAAGCATTATACCACTCATTATCATCATTAAGAAGGCCACGTGCTATACATGCTTCTTTGAATGTTGGGTGTAACATATTGTTATATGTCCTTAAGTCTTCGTAGCTCTGAGCACCTTTGACGATCATTAGTAGCATCCTTAAATTGTATCTTCCCCTGTAGATGGATGTACATAGTATATACGACAATTTTTCCTCCCCTTTCCATGTCTCGGTTTCCAGGTTCTTGTTTTGTCATCCCAACGCCATTTAGATGGGAATTCAATGTATGTTAGAATGCGCGCTGCATTTGTATTTGAATTGGTAGTGAACCACTCAGTGAGCATTGTTTTCCGAAGAAAAGTTTCAGTTAAAATACTTCATATATTACTTGCTGCATTATATGTTATGTACTTTTCGTTAGGTAAATGCACTGGCATTCATTCTACTGCAGGATAGTGTCTGTGTATCTCATATCCAAGCACACACCAACATGAATCCTTGTCACATAGATAGCGAGTATCAAAATATTATTTGACCTCGTTTCTTGTATAAGTTTCTTCGTCGTAAGGTGTGTCTTTGCCATTTCTTATTCTCTGCAAATATACTTTGCTATAATATGGACCTTTCGATACATACTTCAAAAGGTATTTTACAAAGATAGTTTTATTACACCATTCAATATTGATGTGGGCTTGGTAAGTCTCCAACATAATCTCATTATATGGGACTACCCACCTATTATCCAATCCGTATCCTCCTTTCATGACGTAGCGTCCATTGTTGCTTCGTCTGTATGTAGCAAATCCTTGTTCGTCCAAGTTAGTTTCTTCATGGAATTCTTTTAGATACCTCTTTGAGCATCTATTATTTTTCATACATGGAGAATTGGGGTTCAATGCTCCACATGGACCATGCATCATATGTTCTGCCACTAAACAATATCCAAGAGGATCAATTGTCGGATCTGGAATTTCGGCACTGATAAAAGATTCTATGAAAGTGGATGTAGCTTGCGATGTAGAATTCGATATCTAAAATATGATGTGTGAGTGAGGCAGACCTCGTTTCTGGAACTCAATTGTGTAAAGCACTACATGTAGGAGATGATGGCAATTTTATTAGTTTGTGAAGTACTTGTACAATACTGGTTTGCTATCTTTATATATAGATGATTCTCTTTATACATGTGTTTTTCAATACAAAAGTGGTCGTACCTACAATGCATGGGCCAAAAATAGATCCATTTTTTATGTCATGCATTAAATCTATATGGTATACTCAAACTATAACATCAGATCTGTCTGGAGGGCTCTGTCCGAGCTCGAACATGTTGTCCAAAATCTCAGGCCAGTTTGTGTTGCATGTAAAAGTGACAAAAAATCAGGCGGGCCATGAACTCGGCAGATAGCTATGCTATCATGGTAATTTTGAATCATATATCTTCGTCTTCCTGTATGTGACGCATGGAGTATGATAGTTTTTCCAACTTCGTCACCACTAATACAACCAGAACTAATTGCATCTGTAATACCTTGTATGCTTTCAATCCTCATGTTTTTTTATTGCTAATAATATAGTTCAATCTATTTTCATCAATGCATGCTCTGGCATCCACTTTAGCCTGACTTGATAATAAACCGTAACACAAATATGGATTTGGTTGATTTTTCCTATAATGAAATTGGTAGAAATAGTATTCCTCCATGGTCATGTGTCTTCTTGCATTGTTTTGAGTTGGACTTAAGTCATTGTATAGGATTCCAACCTAAAAGCCACGTTCACCAAAAGGAAAAAGCAATGGGTACCGCAGAGCCATATAAACTAGATGAAGTGAGGATATTCATTTAAGTTCGTTGTTTCGAGTTTCAATGATATTATCACGCTTGAATGTGTCCAAACTAAAATCCCCAACAATTAACATGGCAAGTTGATCTATTGTTGGTAAATTATACTGGACAGGGTCACCTTCCTTAGCTCCAATGAGTCTAATAATGAAATCTTCACTTTCATTATCAGATAGACGGTCTCTTGCCATGCGGAATTGTTTTGCGAATGGATTGTGATTGTCTAGCATCTTAATTAATCTATTGAATATATCAGAATCCAAATTATCTTGGTTGTTGATCTCATATCCTAGGAAATTTATTATGTTTTGAACCTCATTAGCAGTGTCGTAAATGTACAACTGAATGAACTTTGGTGGTGATCCATTCGGAGGTAATAGAGATCCATTCCTATGATGCACTTGCCCACATATTTTAAATAGCCGTGGACCACGACCATCATTAACCGAATAATCTATGTGTGCACCCGTTCATGTGAAAGCAAATAAGCAATTGTATTGCCTTATGCTTCTCATGAATCTCTTTGAGGTTGTATCTGTTGGGGCGAAGGCGAAGACGCTACCCTTCGCTCGATGCCTTTGCCAGTCTTGCCGCACCAACGGAGGCAAAGCGACCGGCAGTTTCCACCCTTCGTCCAACACGCTGCAAGATGAAGGCCTACGACGAGGTCGCCCCGTCTCGCGTCCTCGTCCAACACGAAGGCCCACGTGGAATTCGGCCCATTGTAACAGGCCCCGCGCGGCTGAGTGTATTACGGGCCCGATTTGTAAAGGCTTTTCTGTAATGACAGTCTGTAACCCTGCTTTATGGGAATATTCCGGGGATAACCTAGGCACCTGAGGGCACATGCGTCCTTAATCCAAGACGCTGGGTACTCGGGCACCTATAAATACCCCCGCACAGTGCTCTTGAGAGGTCGGATTAACAGAGCTATTGCCATCTCAAGTTGTAACCCTATTTACGTTGCTTTCATTCCTCCGTTGGATCAACTTGCCCAGGAGAGCAAGTTCCAACAGTATCACCATCAAATCTTGCAAGAGAAAATAGAGGTTCGTGTCTAGGCTTATATGGAGGTATGCTGATCTTGCCACCTTTGCAGCAATTGTTTCATGTAATAGATGTAGCACCATGCCGATTTCGTACTCTTTTAGCATACCAAAAAAATAGCATGACAGTGTGAGCACTCATATTCAGGTTTCCCATGATATGGTCTAATTGGATATGAAGCTATGTTTGATTTTGGCCAAAAAAGTTCATGTAGGATTAATTGAATTAAGGATTTGCAGAGAAAATGGCACAATGTTAGCAAGGTCTTTTTAATAAGGATAAAGAAGGTCTACTTAAAAAAAGAGGTAATCGTATATCGCATTACCTTTACGTGATTGTATGTACTCATCTGTGAAATAGGCACATTGTGAAGTCGTCGTTGTAGTCAACATTGAGTCTTTTTTTAACAAAAGAAGTAAGGTAATTAGAAATTTCATTTATTTATTCATGAAGGAATTGTAACCACGTCTGGTGCCGTCACATTTGGTTAAGTTGGTATTACCTCTTCTGCCGAGTCTATTTTGGTTAAGTAACAATCTTCGGGTTCTTCGTGCTTCTGCAACATTTGTGGGTAGTGGTATATATGGAGTAAAAGAGTCTGAAAACAGAGGCCATCTATCAAGTCAATAATTGACTGTTTTCTACATTCATTCTCTAATCTGCTATGAATGTGCAAGATAAGAACGTACTGCGTTTCCTTTTGTTCACACGTTTGTTGTTGCTGCTTACTGCATCTGTCGATTGGGGATTCATTATTTTTCTAAGTTATACTCGTAACCTGTTATTTTTCAATGACCTTTAATTAAGTAGGAATGCAATAGGCAAAGAGGCAAAGAGAAATAAAGAGAGAGCTAATAGAGATGATCTGATGATTTATACTTGAGTAAGGAGGACATAGAAAATAGGTAATTGTGTTCAATGAATATGAGCATATATGTGTGCGTATTATATATGCATATGCACATTTATAAGACATATAAATATGTAAGTATGTGGGCATTGGCGATGCTAATCATCTATGCTTCTACAGTTTAATATAGCAACATACATAAATATATGGCAATATCATCATTTTTTTCTTGGTATTGGTATGTTTAGTTGAGTAACACAATGAAGAAACATAGAAGTGAGCGTGTTGTCTGAAATAAAAACTCATACCTGTTCTAGAAGTAGATGCAGTCTTTCTAAATTAATTCTACAGTAGATATCATTCCACTTGAATTTTGCAATAGATGGAAGAGAGTAAACACCCTTTAATAGTTAAGATGAACTAGTCAAAAGATGTTTCGTCGATGTCGAGGAGTGTCGAGTAATTCAACTTGATACATTTGTTGATTATACCTGGTCCTTTAGGGGCTATAGCACTTTAGAAGCAAGCTGTGTCTGTTCCAAGTGTTTCAGCGACCTGTTCCATTTGGGCCAAATTATAAGTTGCTATATGTACGTTAAAGATTTTTAGAAGAAAAGATAACAGATTTATAAGTCGTTATATGTAGTAGTTAAATGTGTCAAGCAAAAGTATTTGTTTTCCTATTTGTTGGGTGGACGAACCTGATCTTGATAGAAAAAATACAGGATGTAATAACCGATCCTCGATGGTTCTAAGCAACGAAACGATCCAGCGGGAGGGCTTGCAAGATGTGGAATTAACATATCAAATCTTGTTTTATACATATTAATGGCAATGAAAATAGGGTTATGATGGTGCCTTAGTAAACAATTCAAGTTTAGCCAAGTACTGAGAAAGGGTCGCCAAAGTGAAATCATGTTTGCTCTGGTGGACACAGGATAATGAAATCTGCTTTTCCTATACGGATTAATGTAAGGAGAATGGTGGGAGTGGCTACTCCTGCTTTCGCTGCTAGACGACTAGGCTTCTTTTCGAGCTCTCATTTTACATCTGCGTGATATTCATTTGACAAACAAAAAAACCCTATCTCCTCTCTATCTATCAGTGTGAGTAGTCATGTGTAAATCTACAGCACATTATTGGAAATTGGAGCATGTACCTGCAGTCGCGCATTATTGGAAACTAGAGTAAAGTTCGAGTCACTGCAGTCGGCACAGGCAGCAGGCCAGCAGCTGGGACCGAGTCGAACCGAAGGGCAAAGAGCTGCTACCCTGCCGGTGCCGGGGTTTGGCCGACTTGCTAGTCTCTCACACTCAGGCGGCCGTGCCTTTGCGCGACTACAGTGAATCGGACTTTGCGTACTGGATTTTGAGTGGAGGTGGTCCTTCGGTCTCCAAGCTTGAGAAGAAACTCGGCGCTTCGTAGATCCGACATAGGCTGACCTCCTCTCGTCGCGGATAAGAAGAGCGAGGGCGACATTGACGGTGGCCAAGATCGAGAGGTTGGAAAATCCTAGCTACCAGTATGCGCTTTTGGGGGAAAAAAAGAACGCTGCCCTTGGTAGATCCGACACATGTGGACCTCATCTCATCGCAATTAAGAAGAAGAGCGAGGGAGAGGGTGACATTGAAGCCGACCAAGATCAACAGGTTAGAAAACCCCAGCTAACAGTATGTGTTGTTGGGGAAGGAAAGGCTATGACGTGTTGGACGAACCTGCACAAGCTGTGGAGACGGATGGAGCAGACGAGGAGAGGGGACGCACTCCCGGTGGTCTCCGGAGCCGCGGTCGCCGGCTCTGCAAACGGCAGGCCCTTTGAGAGGCCCTTTGGGAGACGACGGAGGCGAAGTATTCGTATACGCCTTACTGGAACCTTCCATGCAAAGGCAGACTAAGAAACCACATCCGTTGATGAGAAATCGTGCGCACGGATTTTTTACGCCGACGTGGATGAACAACATCACATGTTTGCGTCGCGCTTTGTATAGTAGTAAGGTATTTATTAAATGTAAATGAAAGTGTGAAGCAGTATTATCTATAACTGTGTCTATTAGTTATAGGTATCGAAAGATGGATAGCTAGAAAAGGAAGCAATAGATTTTGTTGGACAATCGAATTTTAATACAATGTTTGAATATGAAGAGAAGATAGTTTAGATTTAATAACAACGAATGCTATCATTCATGATAAGAATAATTTATGTTACAATGTGCTATGGAGTAGCATGTTGTTGTAATTTTCTTCAATCTCATCTTACTAATATTATCTGTTACATATGAATTGTGCAAATGGAGTAAATGATAGTGCGTAGAATGGAGTGTTTTCAGAGCATTAGACTGTGTCATTTTTTATAAGAACTGTGTATATAGAGTAAGTGTTTGTGTGAACGATCATAGTACTCTAGTTTAATTACATGAAAGTTTTGTGGTAGGTTAATTAAACAGAAAAGATTGTAGTTGATGATATATTATTGTGTTGTGTGATCTTAAAAATTGGAAGAGTGGTGTTCTGCTGAAATGCTAATTTCGATTTCATTTGGTTTGGGACATTTGTGCCACCATAATTAGTGTATCCTTTCCTAGTGTGGTGGACTTGTGTACTCCAGCCCTTGCAGGCGCTCATCTTCTTTTTAATATAACATGCAATCCTCTTAACGGTTTTCAAAAAAAATTATGTCCGGATTGAATTAGTTCAAATTGAATAGAAACAGAATAGGAAAAATGGGTAGGAAGAAGAGAAATTATAATCTTTCATTAGGCTATTAAGTCTGAATAGAATGTTAACTATGCATTCAAGATTGCCTGGAGTAGCAGTTGAAGGTCCTAGTACGTGTTACTGCTAAGCATAAGAATGGATTTTATTATAATTTATTAAATGATATTATGGAGTTTTATTTTTTTGTTTGCATTTAATTGTGCCAGTATTATCTGTTGTATGAAATGTTCATATCGAATAACCGAGCATGTGAAGGATATAATGAGTTAAATTTAAGAAAAAAGAATTAAATATGGTAGATTGGTGAAACAAAGAAGATTGTACCTCTATGTTTCCTTTGTCGATATCGTCGTTTTCTGCAACAGTAATATCAATGCTGGTTGGTCTGTTTAGAGACACTACCTTGCCTTGTTGGTACCTATCCTTCTGCCTGGAAACAAGGAAGCTGGAAAAACTCTTCTATGTAAAAGCTAATGGTCATGCTCATCCCTACTTCATGCCATGGCCTACCGCTTTAGTAGGTGTTGGGGACTTGTTCTCAAATGATATGAATTAAGAACAAGGCAACACAAATGTTAAGACCTTCATCCTTCGAAGCATTATCTCCCTTAGGATATAATGATCTTCAGACGAAGGTCATGATGGACATACCTTCATCATCTCAATACTTAATAAAGAGCAGGATCATATGATACATATAAATAAAACATGAATAATCATATGATATCATATGATCTTTTTATACTCTCATTCTATAATCATGAATAAACATCAATGATATTGAAGTACATTTATACCTTCGGTTTGGCAGAAGGTAAGAAATCAAATGCGACGTGCGAGTGAATACCAGTCCGCGTGAACAGTACGGGGGTACTGTTCATCTATTTATAGGCACGGGACGCAGCCCGGACAAAATTACATTTGTGTCCTTGATAACTAATCATAACCATGACACAAGTTATCATGGACTAAACGGTCTTTTACTCTTTAAGTCGGTGCTGCCCTTCGTCTTAAGGCGTGTCATCATGCCGAAGCTCCTTAGGTTGTAGCTTCGGCATATACCCTCGTGTTGTGTCTGCTTGCATATCACCCTGCCGAAGGTGTTTTTGCTTGGAGGACCTTCGGCGACGAAGAAGGCCCCCAACAGTAGCCCCTTCGCGGTGCTAGATCGTTTTTCGTAACGAGCTTGATTCGCGAAAAATCTCAAAGGCTTCGGAATGTCGAAGGTCCGAAAAACACCTTCCCTAAGTTTGTTGCCGAGAAACGATTAAAATATTCGAAGCATCGGGTGGTCCACCGTTCAGCGGATATAGGCGATCTGGCGGTTCACCTTCCAAGCGCCGAGCGGTCCACCGTTCAGTGGGTGCGGGCGATTTGGCGGTTCACATTCCCACCTGCAGCACTATATAAACAGATGGGTTGGTGCAGAGTTACCACAACATTCATTGTCGTTGCACTGTTGTGCTGTTAAAAAAATTAACCATAGCCGAAGCTTTTTCACTGCGCTCTCAAGCGAACACTTCATCATTTAGAGTTAACTTCGTCAAAAGAGTGAGCTTCGTCAAAACTGCAAAAAAGAAACGTCAACTTCGTGAGAACCGCAAAAAATCCATCAGATGGCCAGAGTACGTTCGACTGCAAGGGTGACTCATGAAGGAGAAGAGACCGAGGCCACCGAGAGAGCGCTAATTTCCGAAGTTATGAAACAATTAGGTCTAGTTGTGACGGAGGTAAAAACTGACGAAGGTACTGCTGTTGCCGAAGCTGATCAGACTGTTGTTGAAGAAGAAGATATTGAAGAGGATGAAGAAGATTATAGTATTTTGATCCCATCAAAACCCAACCATCTAGATTTTGAGAAATCTACTGTGTCTGAAGCTGACATGCCCATGATGATGAAGCTGGCCTACTTTGGGGAAGCTGAAAGGAAACTTGTCCGATTCGCCGGAGAAGAGACCACCCTAGCGCCGAAGGATGATGAAGTAGTGGTTTTCAAGAGTTTTTTCAGAGCAGGACTCCGACTTCCTCTGAATGAGATGATAGGGAAAGTCTTGAAAAATTTCAAAATATATCTTGATCAACTGACCCCTAATGCCATTGTTAGGCTTAGTGTCTTCATCTGGGCCCTCCGAAGCCAAGGGATGAGCCCAGATGCCGAAGCATTCTGCGGAGTGCATGAGTTGCACTACCAGATGAAGGCCAGGGCAGACGATCTGCATGAAAATTTTGGCTGCTACAATTTTGCGTATCGCAAGGATACGAAGGCTCCAGTTCTCAGCTACCGCACCAAATGGCCAACCGGCTAGAAAGGTGAATGGTTTTATATCAAGGCCGATGAGAAGAAGAGGGGGAAACTGATGACGATGGTCATGTGCCCGCTGACTTTAAACTTCGGAATGACCAGGCCCCTGTGCAACATGTAGCTAGGGCCAGCATGCTAGCTGGCCGAGGTAGAATTCAGGGTGGTGGCTGAACAAATCGGCACCAGGGACTTGGTGCAAGAATACCTAGCCAACCGAACGTACCCAACGCCAAGTGACTGGGTGATGCCGAAGATGAAGGGAACAAAGAAGAAATATGAACTTGTTCAATTACCTTATTGCTTTAAATTTGAAAAACAGTTCAAGGAGCCTTGCCAAGAATGGCTAGACATGATTGAAACTATGTGTAGAAATTTTGGGGAATTATACCAAAAAAGAAGACCAATTAATGACAGCAGCCTCGGCACCCGACCAAAACGAAGGTTAAACCGGGTAATGGACACTCTAAAATTTGAATACCTTGATTATGAGCAGCTCAACAAGGGTGCCGAAGGGGAAAAAAGGAAAAAGATTGTTAGCGTTCTGAGCAGACAAGCTGCCAGAATGGTGAAGGAGGATGAGAATATTTTAAATAAGAGAAAATCCACTCCTAAGTTGAAGGTGGCAGCTTTGAAGAAAAGAAAAGCTACAACTCTAGAGCCGAAGGTGACCGAGGTAGAAGAGGAGACTCCTTCAACACCTCCTGCTGCCGAAGTGGCAGAAATTTTAAAGGTAATGACTGAATCTCTACCTATCAAGCTGCTAAGTCCTCTAGGACCGGAACTGACGAAGCTTTTACAAAAGGAGGAACCTTCGGCTACAAAAAGGTGGTCGGGCAGAAAAAGCGAAGGATCGGTACTGTAATGGAAGCCATTGAACGGACACCACCATCGGCCTCGGCCACTACCGAAGCAAATATTTCTGTCGAAGCTGCAGCAGCCACCGAAGCTACCAACTTAGAGAGCACACTATCTGGAATTGATAAATTGCTATTGAGTATGCCTACAGAAGAAACAGCTGCAACTGCAGAAAAGGTCATGGTCCCAGTGCCTGACAAAGGAAAGAAAATTGTCGATGCTGCTTCGGAGGGAAAATATTTCGACCTTCAGAACCTGGTTGAGCAAGAATTATCTGAGGCCGAAAAGAAGGAGCTACAAGAATATGGCATTTACTGTGGCTACCAGCCAGGAGCCATGCTCTTTGGTGGGATCGAAGAAGAGGCCTCAGGATGCGTTCGCGACCGCACCAGGGCGAAGATAATCGGCACTCTATCGAAAAGTGTTGGTTTTCTGAAGCTCGAAGCTGATATTAGCAGCTACCGACGACAACATATTGTAGGTAGTTTGTTTTATTCCAACTTCAAGGTAAAATTCTTGTGATGAAGCGAAATTTTTCTTTTTTTATTTTTGCGAAGAAGAAAATTTGCTGATGAAGATTTATCTCTACAGAGTATGTTGCTAAGCAAAGCACTGCAAATGCAGCAAGACCTCGAAGATAAAAAGAACGAAATTATAATCGAGGGTTTAGAGAACAAAATTAAAGAATACGAAGCTTCTCTTGAAAAGAAAGATTTCCTTCTCCAAGCAATGGAAGGTTCCTTAGCAGAAGCGCAAGCTGAAAATACTAGATTAAACGGGGAACTTCTGCAAAAATCAAAGAGCTTCGAACAAGAGAGAAAAAGCTTGCACACAAAATACGAAGTCGAAGCTGTCGAAAATACGAAGCTGCATCAATATTTGAAAGAGCTTTGGAACATGTGTCTAGGTTTTGGCAGCCGCTGCGTACAGCGATTGAAAAAGGTTTTTAGCTCAGTTGGAGCCAGCGCTGAAAAGTTTACCCCTTCGGCCAAAAACATTTCAAGCACCTTCGAACACATTGAAGGCGAAGTCGAGGCGCTTGACGAAGTAATAGCGGGGCATAGTGACTTCTGTGCCCTGCTAGCTTCTCGCAGCATAGCTGCAAGATTTCTGAAAGCTGGCTATACGCACGCGAAGATTGTGAATAGACCAACCTTTAGCCTATCTTCAACAGATTTGGTTGATATTCCTAGCGAGGCCCGAAGCATGCTTAAGCCGGTATGAAACTTATACCTGTTGCTTACCTTTTCTTGTGATTACGTTTTTACCTTATACGACTTTGTTGTGTGTAGGATGATGATGCCAAAGATTAATAATCTGAAGCAGATTCCAAAGGCCGCTGAAGCTGTTTTTAGGCCTTCCTGCATAGATCTTAGAAGCATTTGTATTATCCCTGTAAAAGACATTGTAATCGAGAATTGAACATTGCTCTGTATATTTGTCCATACCATGTAATATATTTTAACCTTTCCATTGATGTATAAATTGCTTTACTATGGACAAAACTTGTGTTTTTTGAGCCGAAGGCGAAAAACACCTTCCCTTCTTTTCGTACACAACGAAGCATATTCTTGCTTCGTGCTTTTCAAAGCATTGTTATCAAAGTTGAAGTATCTGTTTGTGCTTCATGTTATGATGATGATCCTATGAATGTCTACATGAATGTATATGAATGCAATGAATGATGTAATGTAATGTGCAAATGAATGTCCCAGACACACACACGAAACCACACCCAGACTTTGTATCCCCTTAGTAACGACTTTTGAGTCTTTTAAGCTCTGCATCCCGTTAGGAACGACTTTTGAGCTTCTTCACCTTCTATTTCGGTGGCATTTAAGTTCAGCATCCCCTTAGGAACGACTTTTGAACTTCTTCACCTTCTATTTCGGTGGTATTTGGCTATGCATTCCCTTTGGAACGACTTTTGAGCAGAAAACTTATACTGCGCTCCCTTGGGAACGACTTTTTTGCAGCTTCATCATGCTTTTGGCTCTGCATTCCCTTAGGAACGACTTTTGAGCACAAAACTTACAATGCGCTCCCTTAGGAACGACTTTTTTGCAGCTTTGTTATGCTCTGCATCCCCTTGGGGACGTCTTTTGAGCTTCTCCCTGTTTTTTTGCACTCGATGGTGCATGCTCAGATTTTACATATTACATCTTTGGGGGATTTGGCCCTCGTAGGGCTAAATAAGAATGAAAAATTACAAGCTATGGCCCCATTAAAAACCTTTCTCCCCTCTCGAAAGGAAAAGGGTGCCATAGAAAAAATGTAAAAAGATTACATCACATTACACATAGTATCGCCGAAGCTCATCCACATTCCAAAATCTGGGTATGTCGTTGTCGTCCATATCCTTCAATCTATAAGAACCGGGTCTTGACGAAGATACTACCAGAAAAGGACCTTCCCACTTCGATTGCAACTTGTCCACTGTATCTGGGTTGGCCACTCTCCGAAGCACCAGATGCCATGGTTTGATGTTTTTCAATCGAAATTTTCTATCACACCACTTTATTGTTTCGACCTGATATTTATTGATGTGCTCTATAGCCTGAAGTCCGGTCCCTTCTATAATATCTTTTGTTACTTGATAATCAGCTTCGTCTTCTACCAAAGCTATTGTTCTTATTGACCCTGTCTTTGCTTCTTCTGGAGTTATTGCTTCGTCACCAAATAAGAGCTTGAAGGGTGTAAATCCTGTTGACCTTGACGCAGTTGTGTTGTGGCTCCACACCACTTTAATCAGCTCGTCTGGCCACTTTCCTCTGGGCTGGTTGAAGATTAGCTTCATTATTCCTGTCATTATAATGCCTTTTGCTCTTTCTACCAGCCCATTTGATTCTGGATGCCTAACTGATGCAAAATGAATCTTTATACCAATTCGGTCACAAAAATATTTGAATGTTTCAGCATCAAATTGTGTACCATTATCCACAATTATTGCCTTCGGCACACCAAAGCGACAAACAATATTCTGCCAGAAGAATTTTTAGACCGTGACCAAAGTTATTGTAGCCAAAGGTTTCGCCTCAATCCACTTAGAAAAATATTCTACTGCCACTACAACATACTTCAAGTTGCCTTGTGCTGGTGGGAGTGGACCCAACAAATCTAGGCCCCATCTTTGCAATGGCCAGGTTGGTTGTATTAACTGAGTTAGCAACGAAGGTTGTTTCTGGTCTCTTGCACATTTTTGACAATTTTCGCACTTTTGAACCAGATCTGCTGCATCCGAAGCTGCCTTCGGCCAATAAAATTCTTGCCTAAAAATGTTTCCCAGCAAAGGCCTGGACCCAATGTGAGATCCACACAAACCTGCATATATTTCCTTCATTAGCTCTATACCTTCGGTTCTGGATAAACACTTGAGAAGTGGAGAGCAAACTCCATGTTTGTATAACTCCCCTTCTATCATGACATATGGTCTTGTCCTTGCTTCCATTCTTTTATTATAAACTTTGTCATCGAAAAGACAGTTACCTTGGAGGAAAGATATGATTTCAATCCTCCAATCTTCACTATGTACAGGTGATATTGCGAGCACTACTCTCTCCATAAGTTCAACTGAAGGTGCTTTTATTGTCTCAAAAAATACTTCCGAAGGTAGAGAGAGCCCTTGTGCTGCTGAATTAGCTAGTAGATCTGCATGCTCATTTTCTCCTCTTGGAATATTTTTTACAGAAAAACCTTCGAAAGAGGCCTCCAACCTTCGGACCGTGTACAAATATTTTTCAAGCTTCGGATCCCTTGCCTTGCTGCTTTTGTCTACATGGCCAGAGATGACTTGGGAGTCAGTTTTAAGGATCGCCCTTCTTATTCCCATTGCCTTTAGTTTCCGAAGCCCCAACAGAAGGGCTTCGTACTCAGCGATGTTATTTATACAACTAAAATCCAGTCTTGCTGCATATCATGTTCTAACTTTAGAGGGCGCAACTAGGACAGCAGCGGCTCCTGCGCCGAAGGTTCCCCAAGAACCATCACAGAAGACTGTCCAGGCTTCGGCGTCTTTTGTTTCTTCTTCCTGAGCCCCTGGTGTCCAATCAGCGATGAATTCTGCTAACGCCTAGGACTGAATTGAGGACCTATGTACATAGTCAATAGAAAATTCATTGAGCTCGACAACCTATTTTTCGATCCTCCCAGTAACTTCTCTATTCCTCATTATGTCTTTCAAAGGTTGCGACGAAGGAACAATTATATGATATGCTTGAAAATAATGCCGAAGCTTCCTGGAGGCCATCAATACAGCATATAGCACCTTCTCCAATTCTGTATAATTTTTCTTTGATATGCTTAGAACTTCGGAGATGAAATATACTGGTGCTTGTTTTTTGACCTAGCCATCTTGCTTCTCCTGTACAAGTACCGCACTGACTGCAGAGTGAGAGGCTGCTACATATAAGAGTAATGGACCCCCTGGCGAAGGTGGAGTTAGAGTTGTCAAGTCTATCAAGTATTGCTTTAACTCTTCGAAAGCCCTTTGCTGAGCCGGACCCCATTGGAAAACTTCGGCTAACTTCAATATTTCAAAGAATGGTAGATTCATTTCTGCTGATCTGGATATAAATCTATTTAACGATGCCAGCCTTCCTACCAACCGTTGGGCCCCCTTCTTTGTATTTGGCGGCTCCATTCGAAGGATAGCTTCGATCTTATTTGGGTTAGCTTCGATTCCCTTTGTTGATACCAGACATCCAAGGAACTTGCCCTTCTTTATTCCAAAAACACACTTTTCTGGATTTAATTTCAGACCAGCTTGCCTAAAATTGGCAAATGTCTCCTGCAAGTCAGCAATATGATTATCTTGCTTCGTGCTTTTTACTATAATGTCATCAACATAAGTCAGCAAATTCCTGCCTGTTTGAGAGTGAAGGACCTTGGCTGCCATTCTGCTGAAGCTTCCTCCAGCATTCTTGAGTCCCTTAGACATCCGAAGATAGCAATAAGTGCCACTAGGAGTTATGAAGCTAGTCTTTGGCTCATCTTTCTTCTTCATTCAAATTTGATGATGGCCTGAGTAACAGTCCAGTAGACTCATGAGCTCTGAAGAAGCTGCTGCATCTACAAGGGAGTCTATTCTTGTTAATGGGAACTCGTCCTTTGGGCATGCTTTGTTGAGATCTGTGAAATCAATACACATTCTCCATTTGCTATTAGCCTTCTTCACCATAACAGTGTTAGCTAGCCATTCTGGATATGTTACTTCTCTGATAACACCAACACTGAGAAGTCTCTTTACTTCGTTCCGAGCACCTTCAGCTTTATCATCAGACATCTTTTGAAGTCTTTGCTTCCTTGGCCTGAAAGATGGATCCACATTAAGTGAATGTTCGATGACATCTCTGTTGACACCACAAAGATCATTGGTTGTCCAAGCGAAGACATCTTCGTTGTTGAACAAAAACCTTATCAGAGTTTTTTCTTTCTCATCAGATAGCTGAGATCCCAGCAGTACCCTTTGATCTGCTATATCTTCACATAGGAGCATAGGCTTCGGCTGATCTACCGAAGCAGCCTTCTCTCTTTTGTGTTTGTATTGTTGACCAACTTTGGCTCCATCTATGTTGTGGATTGCCTTTGAATCTATCCAACTCCCTTCAACCCTTCTGGCAGCTTCTTGACTTCCATGGACAGCAATGGGCCCTTGTTCCGAAGGTATCTTCATGCATAAGTATGCTGGGTGAAGTATTGCTTCGAAGGCATTAAGTGTCCCTCGACCAATGATTGCATTATACGGGTACTCCATGTCGACAATGTCAAAAACAACTTGCTAAGTTCTTGTGTTGTGGACATAACCGAAGGTTACTAACATTGTGATTTTGCCAAGTGCCACAATCTGTCTTCCTCTGAAGCAACAAAGAGGGTGTGTAGCATCATGAATCTTGTCTTCTGGTTCTTGCATCTGCCTAAAAGCCTTTGCAAATATAATGTCCACTGCACTGCCTGTGTCAACCAGAACATTGTGGACCAGAAATCCATTGATGACACAAGATATGACCATAGCATCATTGTGAGGATAGTCTTTTAGCTGAAGATCCTCCTGGGAGAAGGTGATTGGGATGTGGGACCACTTGGACCTGATGAAGGGTCCTTACACCCCAACATGCTGCACTCTTCTCTCCGCTTCCTTCTTCTGCTTCATGTTGGCTGACTCTAAACTTGACCCGCCCGTGATTGGGAGCACCAGCTTCGTGATCGAAGGTGCTACAGCTTGGTTGTTGAACGAAGCCATCGTCTCAACAGTGGAAGTGAGTTCACCGGAGGTGGGCGCCAATGTTGGGGACTTGTTCTCAAATGCTATGAATTAAGAACAAGGCAACACAAATGTTAATGGTTAAAGACCTTCGTCCTTCGAAGCATTATCTCCCTTAGGATATAATGATCTTCAGACGAAGGTCATGAAGGACATACCTTCATCATCTCAATACTTAATAAAGAGCAGGATCATATGATACATATAAATAAAACATGAATATTCATATGATATCATATGATCTTTTATACTCTCATTCTATAATCATGAATAAACATCAATGATATTGAAGTACATTTATACCTTCGGTTTGGCAGAAGGTAAGAAATCAAATGCGACGTGCGAGCGAATACCAGTCCGCGTGAACAGTATGGAGGTACTGTTCATCTATTTATAGGCACGGGACGTAGCCCAGACAAAATTACATTTGTGTCCTTGATAACTAATCATAACCATGACACAAGTTATTATGGACTAAACGGTCTTTTACTATTTAAGTCAGTGCTGCCCTTCATCTCAAGGCGCGTCGTCATGCCGAAGCTCCTTAGGTTGTAGCTTCGGCATATACGCTCGTGTTGTGTCTGCTTGCATATCACCCTGCCGAAGGTGTTTTTGCTTGGAGGACCTTCGGCGACGAAGAAGGCCCCCAACAGTAGGTAACAATTTGAGCCCCTAACTAGGAGGAGGTGCTTGTTCAAGTGAAACTAGTTACAGTAACATGTAAGTTTCTTTTTCTGTCTAGACTCAACAGTTTGTTCACTTATCCTCTTATATACTAGTAACGGGTGCACACTTTGCGTGGTAAATGATATACAATATTGCCGGACGAATAAAGCGAGGGAGTTTTTAAAGATGATACAGAGCATGAAAGACAGTTTAGAGCACAACAGATTTATATAAAATAAAATATAGTCAAGTGAGCACTGGGAGAAGGTAATATGTTTGTTGCAATATTTGAAGCTACCTTGTTATATTTACATGAAATGTTTTCAGAAGAGTTGAGCAGTTATATATAATTACATAGAGGGCATTCTATAACCTAAAAAGTTGCTGATAATCTAAGAAAATCTTCAGTTCTTGGAAGATCTAGTGTCCGGCTTTTCTTTGATGCACAGAGGTCCATGTTTGAACCTGTATAGTTGGGAAACAAAGAATTTTAATGTCTTCATTTATGGAAGCAGAAGAGAAAGGGATGAAAGTGTTCAGCATAAATGGTTATCACAATTAATTTTTATTTTCTATTTGCATGTATATGTGGTATTAAATTTTGGATAAGTTAAATATGGGGAAAAATATGTGTGAAAGAAATATAGTTTTGGATAAGTTCACTTTTGTAGTCGCAATAATTACCAAAGAAAAATGGAATTGTTGGGGACTTGTTCTCAAATGCTATGAATTAAGAACAAGGCAACATAAAATGTTAAATGTTAATGTCCTTCATCCACGAAGCATTATTCCCTTAAGGATAATGAACCTTTGGATGAAGGTTGATGACAGTACAGTTACGAAGGTTAAGTCTTCGTAATTGTGTTTTAATAAATTGTATAAGGTAACATAAAATAAAGAGTATCCAAAGGTAAATGAATCATAAATGAACCATATCATATTTACTCAATATATCTAATTATTGAATACAATTATACCTCAGCCTTGACAAAGATTGGTTCTCGAATGATGCGATTGCAGGAAAACAGGAATCCGTGAACAGTAAGAGAATACTGTTCACTATTTATAGGCACAGGACACAGCCTGTGGGAAATTACAATTATGCCCCTTATAAAGGATTACAACAGCGACCTAAGCACTTATGGACTGGAGGGTCATTCTACTTTTAAGTCGGTTTGTAATACCGAAGCTTCATGAGCAGGAACCTTCGGTCATCTCATACGAACAACTTCAGCCGAAAGCTGCTTCTTTCTTCAAGACCTTCGGCGACGAAGCATAGTCCCAACAGTAGCCCCTTTCGCGGTACTAGATCGTTTTTCGTAACGAGCTTGATCCGTGAAAAAAGTCTCTTAAGCTTCGGGAAGCCGAAGGTCCAAAAAACACCTTCCCTGAGCTCGTTGTCGAGAAACGATTTAGTTTCCCAGCGCGTAACGGTCCCACCTTGCAGAGTTACTGTTTGGTCTCTGCGGTCCACCACGCAGGGAGTGCAAGCGGCTGTCCGCCTGGTGTAAAAATCCTGGCGTTTCGCCTTCTTACCTGCAGCACTATATAAACAGACGAGTAGGTGTGAAGTTACCACAGCATTCATTGCTATTTGCACTGTTTTGCTGCCAAAATTTTTAACCATAGCCGAAGCTTGACTCTCGGAATCGAACGAAGCTCCAGCTTGAAGCCTGCTTCGTCAGACGAAAAACTTCGGAAGAAAAAGTATTCAATTGCCAGAAATTCAGAATTAAATGGCCAGAGTGCGCTCTACCGCTAGGGTTGAGCGTGAGGGAGGCGAAGCTGAAGGTTCAGAGACTGTTCCTATCTCCGAAGCGAACGATCCGGGCTGGTAACTTCGGAAAAAATCCCCAGTGATGATGCAGAACAAGCAGAACAAGCAACTGCCGAAGCAGAAGAAGAAGATATTGAGGAAACTGATCCCGAAGATGATTATCGTATTGCCATGCCAAGCAAGCCCAGCCACTTGGACTTCGGAAAGTCTACTGTTTCGAAGGCTGATCTCTCCAAGATGGTAAAGTCGGGTTTTTTCAGTGAAAATCAGAAGAAGTTATTACGCTTCGGGGGAGAAGAAACTACCCCAAAGCCGGAGAAGGATGAAATAGTCATTTTCAAGAGTTTTCTAAAGGCTGGATTAAGATTCCCCCTACATGGGATTATTGCAGAGGTACTGAAGAGATTTGGTATCTACTTTCGTCAGTTGACTCCTAACGCTATCGTTAGGCTTAGTGTTTATATCTGGGCCCTCCGAAGCCAGGCAGTGGAGCCGTTTGCGGACAGCTTTTGCCGAGTTCACGAGCTGCACTATCAGACGAAGGCTAGAAAAGATGGGTTGCATGACAATTTTGGTTGCTATAATTTTGCTTATCGGAAAACCACAAAATTTCCTGTAATCAGCTACCGAAGCAAATGGGCAGCAGGCTGGAAGTCGGAGTGGTTCTATGTCAAGGTTGATGACGACAAGGAGAAGCTTGTGCAGAGTCCGCTTGAACTTATCTTCGGAGAAACCCGACCTCGCTGCAACATGACACCAGAAGGCCCAACTCAACAAGCGTTGGATGAATTCAGAGTTATTGCAGAGTATATCAGTACAAGAGACCTGGTTCAGGAGTTCTTAGCTTTTAGGGTTTTTCCTAGTTTAAAGGAATGGGAAATGCCGAAGCTAGAGGGGGAGAAAAAAGAAGGAGAACTTGTGCGGTTACCTTACTATTTCAAGTTTAAGAAATACTTTAAAACACCTTGCCAAGAGTGGCTGGATACAATTGAAGTAATGTGCAATGAAATACTCGGCAATTATTCCAAAAAAGAAGATCAGTTGATGACCGCAGCCTTCGGCACCCGTCCGAAGCGAAGACTAAATCGAGTGCTGGACGCCTTGGGTTTTGAATACCCTGACTACGAAAATCTGAATAAAGGTGTCGGAGGCCAGAAAAGGAAAAGAATAACCGAAGCCTTAAATGAAGATGAGAAAGAACTATCAAAAAAGAAAATCCCGAAGAAGAGGAAAGCGTCTTCTCCGAAGCAAAAAATATCCGATGAAGAAGAAACCCCCGCATCACACTCTGCCACTGACGTGGAGGACATTTTGAAGGTAATGACTGAATCCCTGCCTGCGAAGCTAAGTCCATTAGGGCCTCAACTGACAAAGTTTTTTTAGAAGGAAAAGGAGCCCGAAAAAACGAAGAAAACGACTAAAGCAAAGAGACAAAGAATCATCGGTGTGACAGAGGTCATTGACAAGACGCCACCGAGAGCTTCAGCTCAGAAGATACCAGCGGCTGAGGGAATGACAAATATTGAAATCACACCTTCGGAGGTTGCGGCTGCCGAAGCTACCTCAATTGAAGATTTGAACTTGGAAAGCACAATTGAACATATCGACAAAATGCTGCTAGACATGGCCGCAGAAGAAGCTACTACTGCCGCCGAAGAGGCCGTGGTCGCAGCGTCGGGGAAAGGAAAGGAAATTGCTGACGAAGCTTCAGAGGACGAAACCTTCATGTTCCAAAATTTAGTTGGAGAAAAATTGTCAAAAACCGAAATAGAAGAGCTTAGAGAGTATGCCAAATCTTGCGGATATAAACCAGGAGCACTCCTCTTCGGAGGTATTGATGATGAAAAATTGGACTGTATCCGGAATCAAACTGGTGCTAAGGTTATCGGTACTTTGTCAAAGAGTATCGGTTTTCCGAAGCTAGAAACGGATATTAGCCGCTACCGACGACAACATATCGTTGGTAGTTTATTCTATTCCAATTTCAAGGTGAACTATTTTTCCCCTGACTTTTATTGTTTTGGATAATGAAGACATGTCTAACGAAGGTTGTTTTCGTGCAAAGTATGCTGTTAAGCAAAGCTTTGAAAGTGCAGCAAGATCTGGAAGACAAGAAACACGAAGTTATAATTGAAAATTTAGAAGGCAAGATAAAAGAGCAATCAGCTGATATTGAAAAGAAAAACTTCGAGCTTCAAGCAACTGAAGGCTTACTGGCAGAGGCCGAAGTTAAAATAACAGAACTGAACACGAAGCTTCTCTGCCAATCTGAACAGTTTGAACGAGAAAAGCAAGAACTTAATGCAAAACTTGAAGCCGAAGTCCAACAAAATTCAGTTTTGAAAGAACTGCTGGCGGGCCTTCAGGACAAATGTTTAGAATTTAGCAACAAATGTATTCAACGGTTGAGAAAAATTTTCCATTCAGTCGGAGCTAGCAGTGAGAAGTTCACCCCGTCAGCTGAAGATTTACCAAAGACCTTCGAACATATTGAGGGTGAAATTGATGAGCTTGACGAAGTTATAGCCGGGCATGGTGACTTCTGCGCCTGGGTAGCTTCTCGGGGCACTGTTGCAGCTTTCCTAAAAGCTGGCTGCGATCATGGAAAGATTGTCAATAGGCCCAATTTCACTTTATCGCCATCAATTCTAGATGACATTCCTGATCTCGCCCGAAGCATTTCCAATAGATTTGTAAAAATGATATGGACAAAAGGCGGGCGAGAAAAGGCTGGAGACGAAGCTCGGAGTCATCTTGAGCCAGTAAGAAATCATACCTTGTGCTTACCTCTTCCTTCAAGTTCGATTTTGACTTACAACAACTTAATTCATGTAGGATGACGAAGCCGAAGCCGATGATTAAAAAGAATGACGCCGAAGCTTGTATTATGCTCTTATCCTTCCATTAATGTATGAGAAATGCTTTGTTGTGGACGAAATTATCTTTTTTGAGCCGAAGGCGAAAAAACACCTTCCCTTCTTTTCGTACACAGCGAAGCATAGAACATAACATTTCCCTTTCTTCCGAAGCTCTTCTTTTCGTACACGAAGAAGCTCTTCTCTCTCTTTTTTTTCTTTTTGCTGAAGCAACCACTTATGCTATGATGATGATTATCCTACATATGCCTGGATGAATGTTTATGAATGCAAATGCTATGATGCAATGTGATGTGCAAATGAATGTCCAAACACATATCCGAAGCCATAATCACAGCCATTATTCCCTTAGAGACAGTCACATATCAGCGCTAACTTTTCGCTGTAAGCTCTGCATTCCCTTAGGAACGACTTTGGAGCTTCTTCGCCTTTTACTTTCGGCGGAATCAGCGTTGACTTTTCGCTGTAAGCTCTGCATTCCCTTAGGAACGACTTTGGAGCTTCTTCGCCTTTTACTTTCGGCGGAATCAGCGTTGACTTTTCGCTGTAAGCTCTGCATTCCCTTAGGAACGACTTTGGAGCTTCTTCGCTTTTTACTTTTCGGCACTCGACGGTGCGTTCTCAGCTTTTACATTTACATTCCTTGGGGGATTTTGCTCTTATAGAACTAAAAAAGGAAATTACATATGATGGCCCCATTAAAAACCTTTCTCCCCCTTCGGAAAGGAAAAGGGTGCCATGAAAGAAAAAATAAAAAATGTAAAAAATTACATCAAATTATACATAATATCGCTGAAGCTCATCCGCATTCCAAGATCTAGGAATGTCGTTGTCGTCCATATCCTTCAATCTGTATGAACCGGGTCTTGACGAAGATACTACCAAAAAAGGTCCCTCCCATTTCAACTGCAACTTGCCCACTGTGTCTGGGTTGGCCACTCTCCGAAGCACCAAATGTCCTGGCTCAATATTCTTTAGCCGAACCTTTCTATCACGCCATTTGATTGTTTCGGCTTGATATTTATTGATATTCTCCACAGCTTGAAGCCTGATCCCTTCTAAAGCATCTTTTTCCACAGAATCAGCGTCTTCAGAACCTGATTTTGCCGAAGCTACTACTCTTATTGATCCAGTTTTAGCTTCCTCCGGAGTTATTGCTTCGTCACCGAATAATAACTTGAATGGAGTAAAGCCTGTTGACCTTGATGTTGTTGTGTTGTGGCTCCACACCACTTTGGTTAACTGATCTGGCCACTTTCCCCTGGGTTGATTGAAGATTAACTTCATTATTCCTGTCATTATAATGCCATTGGCTCTTTCAACGAGTCCATTTGACTCCGGATGCCTGACTGATGCAAAATGGATCTTCGTACCAATTTGATCACAGAAATCTCTGAAAGCTTCGGAGTCGAACTGTGTTCCATTATCTACAGTGATGGCCTTTGGTACCCCGAAACGACAAACAATATTCTGCCAGAAAAACTTTTGGATGGTAGCCGAAGTTATTGTGGCTAAAGGCTTTGCCTCAATCCATTTAGAAAAATATTCCACAGCCACTACAACATATCTTAAGTTCTCTTGGGCCGGTGGTAATGGACCTAACAAGTCAAGGCCCCACCTTTGCAATGGCCAGATGGGTTGTATGAGCTGTGTTAAGGACAAAGGTTGTTTTTGATCTCTTGCACATTTCTGACAACCTTCGCACTTTTGAACTAATTTCGCTGCATCCGAAGCTGCCTTCGGCCAATAAAACCCTTGGCGGAAAACTTTTCCAAGTAACGGCCTAGATCCAATGTGAGATCCACACAGGCCTGCATGTATTTCTTTCATCAACTCTATGCCTTCGGTTCTAGATAAACACTTGAGTAGCGGAGCACAAACTCCATGCTTGTATAACTCCCCTTCTATCATGACATATGGACGAGCTCTTGCCTCTATCCTCC
Organism: Zea mays; assembly: GCF_902167145.1. Classification (NCBI taxonomy): domain Eukaryota; kingdom Viridiplantae; phylum Streptophyta; class Magnoliopsida; order Poales; family Poaceae; genus Zea; species Zea mays. Next base: position 221,699,161 of record NC_050096.1, read on the forward strand.
TGTTATAAGTTTCGTCATCTGAAAGGAATTTACCCTGAAGGTAAGAGATGATCTCAGTTCTCCAATCTTCGCTATAAACAGGAGATATATTGAGGACTGCTCTTTCAAGAAGTTCCACTGAAGGTGCTTTTATTGTTTCGAAGAACACATCCGAAGGTAATGGCAGCCCCTGTGCTGCTGACTTGGCTAGCAAATCAACATGCTCATTTTGTCCTCGAGGAATATTTTTGACAGAAAATCCTTCGAAGGAAACTTCGACTCTTCGAACCATGTCTAGATATTTTTCAAGCTTCGGATCTTTAGCCTTGCAACTCTTGTCGATATGACCCGAAACAACCTGGGAATCAGTTTTAAGAATGGCCCTTCTGATTCCCATTGCTTTTAGCTTCCGAAGACCCAAAAGCAGGGCTTCGTACTCAGTAATATTGTTTGTACAACTGAAATCGAGTCTTGCCGCATAACAAGTTTTAACTTTGGATGGCGAGACCAACACTGCAGCTGCTCCTGCCCCGAAGGTTCCCCAAGACCCATCGCAAAACACTGTCCATACTTCGGCATCTTTATTTGTTTCTTCATCCTGAGCCCCTGGCGTCCAATCGGCGATAAAATCTGCCAATGCTTGGGACTGGATCGAAGATCTATGCACATAATCAATGCAAAATTCATTGAGCTCTGCAGCCCATTTTCCAATCCGCCTAGTAGCTTCTCTATTTCTCATAATATCCTTCAACGGCTGCGAAGAAGGAACAATAATATTGTATGCTTGAAAGTAATGCCGAAGCTTCCTGGATGCCATCAAAACAGCATATAACACCTTCTCTAACTCTGTATAGTTTTTCTTTGATATACTAAGAACTTCAGATACAAAATACACTGGGACCTGCTTCCTGACCTGGCCGTCAAGCTTCTCCTGGACAAGTGCTGCACTTACCGCTGAGTGCGAAGCTGCCACATATAACAACAACGAGCCCCTGGCGTTGGTGGAGTTAAGGTTGTTAAATCTATCAAATATTGCTTCAGGTCCTCGAAGGCTTTTTGTTGGCTTGGTCCCCATTGAAAGACTTCGGCTGATTTCAATACTTCAAAGAATGGTAAATTTCTTTCTGCTGATCTGGATATAAATCTATTAAGAGATGCCAGCCTCCCTGTCAATCTTTGGGCCCCCTTTTTTGTAGTTGGTGGCTCCATTCGAAGTATAGCTTTAATTTTACTTGGATTAGCTTCAATTCCCTTTGTTGAAACCAAGCATCCAAGAAATTTCCCCTTCTTGACTCCGAAGACACATTTTTCTAGATTCAACTTTAGGCCAGCTTGCCTAAAACTGGCGAAGGTCTCTTGCAAATCAGCAATGTGATTTTCCTGCTTCGTGCTTTTTATAATGATATCATCAACATAAGTTAGCACATTTCTGCCTATCTGAGATTGGAGAACCTTCGCAGTCATTCTGCTGAAACTTCCTCCAGCGTTCTTGAGCCCCTCAGGCATCCGAAGGTAACAATATGTTCCACTAGGGGTTATGAAACTGGTCTTTGGCTCATCCTCCTTCTTCATCCAAATTTGATGATAGCCTGAATAACAATCGAGAAGACTCATAAGCTCTGACGAAGCTGCTGCATCAACTAAGGAGTCTATCCTTGGCAATGGGAATTCGTCCTTCGGACAAGCCTTGTTGAGATCTGTAAAATCGATACACATTCGCCATTTGCCATTGGCCTTTTTTACCATAACAGTGTTAGCTAGCCATTCTGGATACTTTACTTCTCTGATAACTCCTGCACTGAGGAGTCTTTTGACCTCATTACGAGCACCTTCGGCCTTATCATCAGACATTTTCCGAAGCCTCTGCTTTCTGGGTCTGAAGGATGGGTCAACATTGAGAGAGTGTTCAATAACATCCCTATTAACTCCGCAGAGATCATTGGCTGACCATGCAAAAACATCTTTGGTGTTGAACAAAAACCTTATCAAGGTTTTCTCCTGTTCTTCGGATAATTGAGAGCCCAACAGCACCTTCTGCTCTGCTATGTCCTCACATAAGAGCATGGGCTTCGGCTGATCTGCTGAAGCTGCTTTCTCCCTTCTGAATTTGTACTGTTCACAAGCTTCAGCTCCATCTATGTTATGGATTGCTTTTGAGTCAGTCCAGTTTCCTTTGGCCCTTCTGGCAGCTTCCTGACTTCCATGAATAGCGATGGGTCCTTGATCCGAAGGTATCTTCATGCAAAGGTAAGCGGGATGAAGAATTGCTTCGAAAGCATTAAGGGTGCCACGACCAATAATTGCATTGTAAGGGTACTCCATGTCAACAATGTCAAACACAACTTGCTCAGTTCTAGTGTTGTTGATGAATCCGAAGGTCACTGGCATGGTGATCTTGCCCAGTGCTACAATCTGTCTTCCTCCGAAGCCACAGAGAGGATGTGTAGCATCATGAATCTTATCTTCTGACTCTTGCATTTGTCTGAAGGCCTTAGCAAATATGATATCAGCTGCACTGCCTGTATCAATCAAGACATTGTGGACCAGAAACCCTTTGATAACGCAAGAAATAACCATAGCATCGTTATGAGGAAAATCCTTGAGCTGAAGGTCCTCCTGGGAGAAGGTGATTGGGATGTGAGACCACCTAGACTTGATAAAGGGTCCTTGCACTCCAACATGTTGTACCCTTCTCTGCGCCTCTTTCTTCTGCTTTTTGTTGGCTGGTTCTGAGCACGAACCACCTGTAATTGGGAGCACCAGCTTCGGGTCCGAAGCAGCTCCAGCTCGATCATTGAACGAAGCCATCAGCTCAAAAAAGTGGAAGTGAGTTCACCGGAGGTGGGCGCCAATGTTGGGGACTTGTTCTCAAATGCTATGAATTAAGAACAAGGCAACATAAAATGTTAAATGTTAATGTCCTTCATCCACGAAGCATTATTCCCTTAAGGATAATGAACCTTGGATGAAGGTTGATGACAGTATAGTTACGAAGGTTAAGTCTTCGTAATTGTGTTTTAATAAATTGTATAAGGTAACATAAAATAAAGAGTATCCAAAGGTAAATGAATCATAAATGAACCATATCATATTTACTCAATATATCTAATTATTGAATACAATTATACCTCAGCCTTGACAAAGATTGGTTCTCGAATGATGCGATTGCAGGAAAACAGGAATCCGTGAACAGTAAGAGAATACTGTTCACTATTTATAGGCACAGGACACAGCCTGTGGGAAATTACAATTATGCCCCTTATAAAGGATTACAACAGCGACCTAAGCACTTATGGACTGGAGGGTCATTCTACTTTTAAGTCGGTTTGTAATACCGAAGCTTCATGAGCAGGAACCTTCGGTCATCTCATACGAACAGCTTCAGCCGAAAGCTGCTTCTTTCTTCAAGACCTTCGGCGATGAAGCATAGTCCCAACAGGAATGATGCTTTTATAATAGATAGAAAATAATACATGTAGGATATTGTATAACAGAGTATAATCTTTTGGGTGGAGATTCAATTGTAGTTGTTGGACCTTTTCTCTTGTATAGGTAAAAATTATTTATAAAGATTTGCAAGAAGGTAATGGTATTTGTTAAGTGTAAATGAAAGTGTGAAGCAGTATTATCTATAACTGTCTATTAGTTATAGGTATCGAAAGATGGATAGCTAGAAAAGGAAGCAATAGATTTTGTTGGACAATCGAATTTTAATACAGTGTTTGAATATGACGAGAAGATAGTTTAGATTTAATAACAACGAATGCTATCATTCATGATAAGAATAATTTATGTTACAATCTGTTATGGAGTAGCATGTTGTTGTAATTTTCTTCAATCTCATCTTACTAATATTATCTGTTACATATGAATTGTGCATATGGAGTAAATGATAGTGCGTGGAATGGAGTGTTTTCAGAGCATTAGACTGTGTCATTTTTTATAAGAACTGTGTATATATAGAGTAAGTGTTTGTGTGAACGATCATAGTAATCTAGTTTAATTACATGAAAGTATTGTGGTAGGTTAATTAAACGGAAAAGATTGTAGTTGATTATATATTATTGTGTTGTGTGATCTTAAAAATTGGAAGAGTGGTGTTCTGCTGAAATGCTAATTTCGATTTTATTTCATTTGGGACATTTGTGCCACCATAATTAGTGTCTCCTTTCCTAGTGTGGTGGACTTGTGTACTCCAGCCCTTGCAGGCGCTCATCTTCTTTTTAATATAACATGCAATCCTCTTGCCGGTTTTCAAAAAAAATTATGTCCGGATTGAATTAGTTCAAATTGGATAGAAACAAAATAGGATAAATGGGTAGGAAGAAAAGAAATTATAATGTTTCATTAAGCTATTAAGTTTGAATAGAATGTTAACTATGCATTCAAGATTGCCTAGAGTAGCAGCTGTGTAGGTCCTAGTACGTGTTACTACTAAGCATAAGAATGGATTTTATTATAATTTATTAAATGATATTATGGAGTTTTGTTTTTTTGTTTGCATTTAATTGTGCCAGTTTTATCTGTTGTATGAAATGTTCATATGGAATAACCGAGCATGTGAAGGATGGAATGAATTAAATTTAAGAAAAAGAATTAAATATGGTAGATTGGTGAAACAAAGAAGATTGTACCTCTATGTTTCCTTTGTCGATATCGTTGTTTTTTGCAACAGTAATATCAATGCTGGTTGGTCCGTGAATATGGAACATGTTGGGGGCCTTCCTCTTCCGAAGGTCTTCAAAAACATGACTATCCATTTGCTTCTAGCATAATATTGATTATTACAGAAGCTTCGTCACAAGCAAAGATTCATGATGGAGTGTTCTCCTCCACCGTAGGTCTGTGAGATAAAGAAATAGCCCGAAAAAGACAACAATAAATGCTGAAGCTATGACCGAAGAGAAACAACTTCGGCTTAAAGTGGTGTCGAAGATCAAACATGGTGCTGAGCCGAAGAGGAAAAGACTAGCTAGTCCCTAATGATTTATGTTACAGTTATGAACAAATGTTAAGGTCATAAAAGTATTTCTTCCCGGGCCGCGTCCCGTGCCTATAAATAGGTGAACAATACCCCCGTATTGTTCACGCTGGATTGTAATTGCTCTTGCGTCAACATCTTCGAACAAGCCGAAGGTATCAATGTAATAGAAATCTTGTTAATATTCATATGTTCATCATGAGATGAATATATGGATCGACATATAAATGGATAATATTTACTATCTCTATGATTTGTTATTCTTTCTAATGATGAAGGTGCTTCCTTCATGACCTTTATATGAAGATCATTATATCCAAAAGGAGATAATGCTTCATAGGACGAAGGTCTCTAATCTTTAACAATTGTATTGTCTTGTTCTTGATTCACAACATTTGAGAACAAGTGACCAACATTGGCATCCACCTCCGGTGAACTCAAACGACCACCTTCGACAACAGTTTAAGTACTCACCTTCGTCATGCCACCGAAGAAGGCAATAGTGCCAGGGGCTGCCCTTGCACCGCTAGACATCAACCATGAAGGGATCCCTCTGAGAGAAGCCCGAAATCAGAAAAGAAAGGCCACCAGCCCAACACCACAGGAGGAGGAGATGGACCAAGAGATCAGAGACCTAGAGGTCATCCACCAACAAGTGCAGAGAAAGAGAGAGAAAATGCTTCGGCTAGCCGAACTTCAGAAGAAGATTGATGAAGCTGCCGAAGAAATGCGCAATATCACGCAAGACGAGCAAGGACAAAGGCCACAACAGAGAGAGCTTCAGCAAGAAAGTCCAAGCTATGATGATGTATGGTATGATGATTTCCACCATGGTAACTTTGCTTTTGATGATGCTTCTCCTCTAGCAGCAGAATTGCAAGATACCCCATGGCCACCATCCTAAAAACCACCGCAACTTCACATGTATGATGGGCATTCTGATCCGAAGCAGTTCCTTATGAGCAATGAGGTGACCATATCATCATATGGTGGCAACACAGTTGTCATGGTAGTTAGGAGCGTGGCTCAGACGTGGTATTCCTCCCTTCGCCTAGGAATGATCACGTCATGGTAGAAGCTGAAGGACATGATGGTAACCAGTTTCTAGGGTTTCCAAACGAAGCCAGTAACTGATCAAGCTCTGTTCCAGTGCACGCAGGACCATGAGGAATACTTGCAAGCGTATGTCCGATGGTTTCTGCGTCTCAGAGCTCAGGTGCCAACGGTGCCAAATGAGATTGTCATCGAAGCCATGATCAAGGGGCTTCGACCAGGACCAACAACACAGTATTTTGCTAGAAAACCTCCACAAACTTTGGAGAAGCTTCTGCAAAAGCTGGACGAATATATCAGGGCTGACAATGACTTTCGGTAGAGAAGAGAAGAGGCCTACAGATACTCCATGATGACTAGGGGCTTCGAAGGAAGGCTCCACCTTAGGCATGTAATAACCCTAGCCCAAGTGATGATAAGGGCAATCATACTCAAGGGCATCAGCATAGCTCTCAGTCATCAGGAACACAACAAAGCTCCTTCAGGCCACCAGCTCCAAGAGGCAGAGGAGGAAGAAGCTTCGGTAGAAGGTTCAGCTCCCAACCAAAAAGGTTGTTTTGTTTATTCTGTGGAGAAGACAAAGGACATACAACAAGGACGTGCCAAGTCACAATCCAGAAACAAAAGGAAATAGCTGAAGCCGAAGCACGACACAATCAGCCGAAGCAGGTCCTACATACTGCTTCATGCTATTCCCCATACATCCCCGAGTATGTCGGCAACTAGAAGTCCACAGTATCAGTTGCTTCGACAAGCCATTCTCAAGCTGCATGGACCCCGCTACCACCACCACCACCCATGGCTCCAATCTTGCCTCACAATCAGCAGCCAGAAGGGCATCGCCAGGCACAACAGTGTGATACGCGTGAAGAGTCTGAAGTTCGGATAGTCAACAACACTGTGCCAGAGTCGAAACACATTTACTGAAGCAATACAGGGGCTCAATCAAAAATTTCCATACTCAATGTAACCTTTGCTTTACTTATCTTTATGTTTTTCCTAAAGACAATATAAGAAGGTACAACCTTCGGTTTGTTGTAATGAATCTGGGGTTACACCATCGAGTATAACAGAAAAGATGAAGAAGCTCCAAAGTCATTCCTACGGGGATGCAGAGCTAAAATACCACCTAAGTAAAAGGTGAAAAAGCTCTAAAGTCGTTCCTAAGGGGATGCAGAGCTTAGCTCCAAAGTCATTCCTAAGGGGATGCAGAGCTAAAATACCACCTAAGTAAAAGGTGAAGAAGCTTCAAAGTCGTTCCTAAGGGGATGCAGAGGTTAGCTCCAAAGTCGTTCCTAAGGAGATGCAGAGCTTAAATACTGTAACACCCTGAATTTGGGGGTATAAAATTTCTTTTATTATATTCACCAAATTTAGGTGTTACCCTCTTCTTTACTTGTTTTTCTTCTCTTTTTTTCTAAATAATGGTCAGTAATTTTATTATATATATAAGTTTTTAGCGTAGTAAAATAAAATCCTGGAGAAGCTTTGATTGTTGCATTCATGTCGTTGCATAGTGTTTATAAGTGCAAAGGTTTTCAAACTATATCGGATTATCTTGTTTATGTTTTCAGAAACTTTCGAAACGTTTCTTCGAGTATTAAATATTAATTTCAGTTTTCTAATATTAATTAAATACCTAAAATGTGGTAGTTGCGAAAACTATAAAATTTTGGAATTTCGATTATATATATATATTCCTCTCGTCGAACCTGTTCCAGATCTAGTGCCCTTTTTCGCGAGATCACTGAACCGTGTCTTCTCGCTTTGCGATCCTCGTCTATCCCCGCCTACCCCTTCGGCGTCCACCTCGTCATCTTGGACCTGTGGGCTAGCTCTGACCGTCTTCGTGTAATTTTATCTAACCCTGTCTACCACCCTTCTGACTCATTCTCCGTCTTACACTGTCTCGCTCAATTCGTCGCGCAACCATCTCCTTCGCTCGGCCATAACACGGTCCGCGATGAATTTGACAATCCTCTCCCACACCCGCTTTTTTTATATAAATCCACCCCGCCCTCGCATGACCTATCGTCTGCGCCCCACTCCGTGCCAGGTTGTTGCGCTGTGGGCTCCACTTATCAGCCGCACAAGAGCCTTCCTCGCTCCTACGTCGGGTCGTGGGTCCCGCTTGCCTTTCCTCCAGTGGAAACCACCCATCCCGCATGAACCAGACAGTGGCCACGACACACGATCCCAATAACCACCCACCCTGGTTGTCTGCTTATGAGTGAGAGCACCTAGAGGGGGGGTGAATAGGTGATCCTGTAAAACTTGAAATTTAACTCACAAAACTTGATTAGGAGTTAGCACAAATAATGCCAAGTGGCTAGAGAGGAGTCTCAACAAAACACATTAACCACAAGAGATCAATCACAGAGATGGCACAGTGGTTTATCTCGTGGTTCGGCCAAGACCAACGCTTGCCTACTCCACGTTGTGGCGTCCCAACGGACGAGGGTTGCAATCAACCCCTCTCAAGCGGTCCAAAGACACACTTGAATACCACGGTGTTTTGCTTGCTTTACTATATCCCGTATGCGAGGAATCTCCACACTTTGGAGCCTCTCGCCCTTACACTTAGATGATCACAAAGAAGCACGAAGTAAGGGAGGGATAAGCAACACACTCAAGACAAGAAATCACAGCAACTCCACGCACACAAGTCGCAACAAGAGCTCACAACACAACTCAATGAGTTCACAACTCAACTAGAGATCTAATTGCTATCGCAAGGAATCAAGAGCGCGGAATCGATGTCTTAGTGCTTAGGAATGATTAGAGGATGCTTGGTGTTCTCCTCCATGCGCCTAGGGGTCCTTTTATAGCCCCAAGGCAGCTAGGAGCCGTTGAGAGCATTCCAGGAAGGCAATTCTTGCCTTCTGTCGCCTGGCGCACCGGACAGTCCGGTGCACCACCGGACATTGTCCGATGCGGATTTCTTTCCTTCTGTGGCGTAGCCGACCGTTGGCGCCTGGGAGCCGTTGGCGCACCGGACACTGTCCGGTGCACACCGGACAGTCCGGTGCCCCCTCCCGACCGTTGGCTCAGCCACGTGTCTCGCGCAGATCGCGCAGCCGACCGTTGGCCCGGCCGACCGTTGGCTCACCAGACAGTCCGGTGCACACCGGACAGTCCGGTGAATTATAGTCGTACGCCGTTAATTTATTCCCGAGAGCGGCAAGTTCGCCTGAGCCAGCCTGGCACACCGGACACTGTCCGGTGCACCACCGGACAGTCCGGTGCACCCAGACTGCGCTGACCTTGGCTGAACTTAGCCATCTCTGCTCCAATTCAATCTTTCCTGTTTCCAGCACTTAGACACAATACATTAGTCCATAAAACAATGTACTAAGTCTAGAAATATACCTTTTGACATGATTTGCACTTTGTCCACCACTTTGCATAGATTAACACAAAAGCACTTGCATTGGCACTCAATCACCAAAATACTTAGAAATGGCCCAAGGGCACATTTCCCTTTCAATCTCCCCCTTTTTGGTGATTTATGCCAACACAACATAAAGCAACTAGAACAAGTGCAATATCAATGCAAATGAGAACTCAAAATTGTTTTGATTCATATTTGGCATATATGGATCACTCTTTGCCACCACTTGGTTTGTTTTTGCAAATCAAACTCAAATTTCTATCTCTAAGTCAAACACACTTATTAATACACAAAGAGAGTCATTCCAAGAGAAATTGATTCAAGATTTCAAAAACTCCCCCTTTTTCCCATAATCAACACTTCTCCCCACAAGAAGCCAACTTTTGACAAGAGAGACAATAAAAGAGTTTTGACAAACCAAAAGCTCTATTCTACTATTTTCAAAAATTCTCAAGTGGTAGCTGATCCATTTATTGCTTTGGCCTTTATTTTCTTCCCCTTTGGCATCAAGCACCAAAACGGGATCAATCTTGGCCCTTTAACCCCATTGCCTCACCAAAATCTTCAATTAAGAGTAATAAGGCAATAAGAGCACTAAGATGAACTTGGAAAAAGTTACTCTTTCATCGGAGTGCAGTGGAAGTCTTTCATGGTCCAAGTCCACCTTTCCCTTTCACACCTCCTTTGAGACTAAAACAAGCAAACTCATGCACACGGTTAGTCTCAAAGGGTCAAGTTGTAGCACAGCTCCCCCTAAATATGTGCATCACTTGCAAACAGGACTTGTGAGGTCCAGGGAGTGTTTGTACAACTTGAGCACCACAAGTAAGCAACAAAATGCATAAGGAACATGATCAAAGGCATAAACACATGTATGCTATAAATCAATCCAAGTTCTGCGAATCTAGGACATTTAGCTCACTACGCAGCCTGCAAAAGGTCTTCTCATCCAAAGGCTTGGTAAAGATATCGACTAGCTGGTTCTCGGTGCTAACATGAAACACTTCGATATCTCCCTTTTGCTGGTGGTCTCTCAAAAAGTGATGCCGGATGTCAATGTGCTTTGTGCGGCTGTGCTCAACAGGATTTTCCGCTATTCGGATAGCACTCTCATTATCACATAGGAGTGGGACTTTACTCAGATTGTAGCCAAAGTCCCGGAGGGTTTGCCTCATCCAAAGTAGTTGCGCGCAACACTGTCCTGCGGCAACATACTCAGCCTCAGCGGTGGATAGGGCAACGGAAGTTTGTTTCTTAGAATTCCATGACACCAGGGATCTTCCTAAGAATTGGCACGTCCCCGATGTACTCTTCCTATCGACCTTACATCCAGCATAGTCGGAATCTGAATATCCAATCAAGTCAAAGTTAGACCCCTTTGGATACCAGATCCCGAAGCAAGGCGTAGCGACTAAATATCTAAGAATTCGCTTCACGGCCACCAAGTGACACTCCCTTGGATCGGATTGAAATCTAGCACACATGCATACACTAAGCATAATATCCGGTCTACTAGCACATAAGTAAAGTAAAGATCCTATCATTGACCGGTATGCTTTTTGATCAACAGACTTACCTCCTTTGTTGAGGTCGGTGTGTCCGTCAGTTCCCATCGGCGTCTTTGCGGGCTTGGCGTCCTTCATCCCAAACCGCTTTAGCAAGTCTTGCGTGTACTTCGTTTGGGAGATGAAGGTGCCATCCTTGAGTTGCTTCACTTGGAACCCAAGGAAGTAGTTCAACTCGCCCATCATCGACATCTCGAATTTCTGCGTCATCACCCTGATAAACTCCTCACAAGACTTTTGATTAGTAGAACCAAATATTATGTCATCGACATAAATTTGGCACACAAAAAGATCACCATCGCAAGTCTTAGTAAAAAGAGTTGGATCGGCTTTCCCAACCTTGAAAGCATTAGCAATTAAAAAGTCTCTAAGGCATTCATACCATGCTCTTGGGGCTTGCTTAAGTCCATAGAGCGCCTTAGAGAGCTTACACACGTGGTTGGGGTACCGTTCATCCTCGAAGCCAGGGGTTGCTCCACGTACACCTCCTCCTTGATCGGCCCGTTGAGGAAAGCGCTCTTCACATCCATTTGGTACAACCTGAAAGAATGGTGAGCGGAATATGCTAGCAAAATACGAATTGATTCTAGCCTAGCCACAGAAGCGAAAGTCTCCTCAAAGTCCAAACCTGCGACTTGGGCATAACCTTTTGCCACAAGTCGAGCCTTGTTCCTTGTCACCACCCCGTGCTCGTCCTGTTTGTTGCGGAACACCCACTTGGTTCCCACAACATTTTGCTTGGGACGAGGCACCAGTGTCCAAACTTCATATCTTTTGAAGTTGTTGAGCTCCTCCTGCATGGCCAACACCCAGTCCGGATCTAGCAAGGCCTCTTCTACCCTGAAAGGCTCAATAGAAGAGACAAAGGAGTAATGCTCACAAAAATTTACTAATCGAGATCGAGTAGTTACTCCCTTGCTAATATCACCCAAAATTTGGTCGACGGGATGATCTCTTTGAATCATCGCTCGAACTTGGGTTGGAGGTGTCGGTTGCGCTTCTTCCTCCATTGCAAGATCATCTTGTGCTCCCCCTTGATCACACGCCTCCTGCTCATCATCTTGAGTTGGGGGATGCACCATTGTTGAGGAAGAAGGTTGATCTTGTTCAGCTTGTTCCTGTGGCCGCACATCTCCAATTGCCATGGTGCGTATTGCGGCCGTTGGAACTTCTTCTTCATCTACATCATCAAAATCAGCAACTTGCTCTCTTGGAGAGCCATTAGTCTCGTCAAATACAACGTCGCTAGAGACTTCAACCAAACCCGATGATTTGTTGAAGACTCTATACGCCTTTGTATTTGAGTCATAACCTAACAAAAACCCTTCTACGACTTTGGGAGCAAATTTGGAATTCCTACCCTTCTTTACTAGAATGTAGCATTTACTCCCAAAAACTCGAAAGTACGAAACATTGGGTTTGTTACCGGTTAGTAGCTCATACGACGTCTTCTTGAGGAGGTGATGAAGGTAGACCCTGTTGATGGCGTGGCAAGCCGTGTTCACAGCTTCTGACCAAAAGCGCTCGGGGTCTTGAACTCTCCAAGCATCGTCCTCGCCATGTCTATTAGCGTCCTGTTCTTCCTCTCTACCACACCATTTTGCTGTGGTGTGTAGGGTGCGGAGAACTCGTGCTTGATCCCTTCCTCCTCAAGGTATTCCTCCACTTGAAGGTTCTTGAACTCGGACCCATTGTCGCTCCTTATCTTTTTCACCTTGAGCTCAAACTCGTTTTGAGCTCTCCTTAGGAAGCGCTTGAGGGTCCCTTGGGTTTTATATTTATCCTGCAAAAAGAATACCCAAGTGAAGCGGGAAAAATCATCAACTATAACAAGACCATACTTACTTCCTCCTATACTTAGATAGGCGACGGGTCCGAAGAGGTCCATGTGAAGCATCTCCAAAGGTCTTGATGTGGTCATCACATTTTTGGTGTGATGAGAGCTTCCCACCTGTTTGCCTGCTTGACAAGCTGCACAAGGTCTATCTTTTTCGAATTGCACATTAGTTAAACCTATCACGTGTTCTCCCTTTAGAAGCTTGTGAAGGTTCTTCATCCCTACATGTGCTAAGCGGCGATGCCACAGCCAGCCCATGCTAGTCTTAGCAATTAAGCATGCATCTAGACCGGCCTCCTCTTTTGCCAAATCAACTAAGTAAAGTTTGCCATCTAATACACCCTTAAAAGCTAGTGAACCATCACTTCTTCTAAAGACAGACACATCTACATTTGTGAATAGACAATTATATCCCATATTGCATAATTGACTAACAGATAACAAATTATATCCAAGAGACTCAACTAAAAACACATTAGATATAGAGTGCTCGGATGAAATAGCAATTTTACCTAACCCTTTTACCTTGCCTTGATTCCCATCACCGAATATTATTGAATCTTGGGAATCCTTGTTTTTGACGTAGGAGGTGAACATCTTCTTCTTCCCCGTCATATGGTTTGTGCATCCGCTGTCGATAATCCAGCTTGAACCCCCGGATGCATAAACCTGCAAGGCAAATTTAGGCTTGGGTCTTAGGTACCCAACTCTTGTTGGGTCCTACAAGGTTAGTCACAATTGTCTTAGGGACCCAAATGCAAGTTTTATCTCCCTTGCATTTTGCCCCTAATTTTCTAGCAACTATCTTCCTATCCTTTCTACAAATAGCAAAGGAAGCATTTAAAGCATGATATATTGTAGAAGGTTCATTAACTTTCCTAGGAACATTGACAACATTTCTCCTAGGCATATGAACAAAATATCTCCTAGACATATCTTTACCATGCATATAGGAAGAACTAGAAGCAAACATGGCATGAGAGTCAAAAGCATCATAAGCATTACAACTCTTATAAGACCGTCTTCTATCATGATACATAAAAGCATGGTTCTTTTTAGCACTACTAGCCATAGGGGCCTTCCCTTTCTCCTTGGCGGGGATGGGAGCCTTATGGCTTGTTAAGTTCTTGGCTTCTCTCTTGAAACCAAGTCCATCCTTAATTGAGGGGTGTCTACCAATCGTGTAGGCATCCCTTGCAAATTTTAACTTATCAAATTCGCTTTTGCTAGTCTTAAGTTGGGCATTAAGACTAGCCACTTCATCATTCAAATTAGAAATTGAAACTAGGTGTTCACTACAAGCATCAATGTCAAAATCTTTACACCTATTACAAATTGTAACATGTTCTACACTAGCTATCTCTAACTTAGCATTCAAATCATCATTTATGCTCCTTAAGCTAGAAATTGTCTCATGGCAAGAAGATAGTTCACAAGAAAGCATTTCATTTCTTTTAACTTCTAAAGCAAGATATTTTTGTGCCTCTACAAATTTGTCATGCTCTTCATATAAAAGGTCCTCTTGTTTCTCTAAAAGTCTATCCTTTTCATTCAAGGCATCAATCAACTCATTGATCTTATCTATTTTAGTTCTATCCAATCCCTTGAACAAACTAGAGTAATCTATTTCTTCATCACTAGACTCATCATCACTAGAAGAATCATAAGTGGCATTGTTTTGATTACATACCTTCTTCTCCTTCGCCATGAGGCATGTATGACGCTCGTTGGGGAAGAGGGATGACTTGTTGAAGGCGGTGGCGGCGAGTCCTTCATTTTCGGAGTCGGATGACGAACAATCCGAGTCCCACTCCTTGCCAAGGTGTGCCTCGCCCTTAGCCTTTTTATATGCCTTCTTCTTCTCCCTCTTGTTCCTCTGTTCCTGGTCACTATCATTATCGGGGCAGTTAGCGATAAAATGACCAATCTTACCACACTTGAAGCATGAGTGCTTCCCCTTTGTCTTGGTCTTGCTTGGCTGCCCCTTGTGACCCTTTAGCGCCGTCTTGAAGCGCTTGATGATGAGAGCCATCTCTTCATCATTTAGTCCTGCCGCCTCAACTTGTGCCACCTTGCTAGGTAGCGCCTCCTTGCTTCTTGTTGCCTTGAGAGCAAAGGGTTGAGGCTCATTGATTGGACCATTCAATGCGTCGTCCACGTATCTCGCCTCCTTGATCATCATTCGCCCGCTCACGAACTTCCCAAGAACTTCCTCGGGTGACATCTTGGTGTACCTAGGATTTTCACGAATATTGTTCACCAGATGTGGATCAAGTACAGTAAAGGACCTTAGCATTAGGCGAACGACGTCGTGGTCCGTCCATCGCGTGCTTCCGTAGCTCCTTATTTTGTTGATGAGGGTCTTGAGCCGGTTGTATGTTTGGGTTGGCTCCTCGCCCCTTATCATTGCAAATCTCCTGAGCTCGCCCTCTACCAACTCCATCTTGGTGAGCAAGGTTACGTCATTCCCCTCATGAGAGATCTTGAGGGTGTCCCAGATCTGCTTGGCATTGTCCAAGCCGCTCACCTTATGGTACTCGTCCCTGCACAAAGAGGCTAACAACACAGTAGTAGCTTGTGCATTCTTATGAATCTGTTCATTAATGAATATAGGACTATCCGAGCTATCAAATTTCATCCCATTCTCAACAATCTCCCATATACTTGGATGGAGAGAGAACAAGTGACTACGCATTTTGTGACTCCAAAATCCGTAGTCCTCCCCATCAAAGTGTGGAGGTTTGCCAAGAGGGATGGAAAGCAAATGTGCATTTGAGCTATGCGGAATACGAGAGTAATCGAAAGAAAAGTTCGAATTAACCGTCTTTCTTTTGTCGTAGTCGTTGTCGTCGTTGTCCTTTTGGGAAGAAGTGGACTCATCGCTGTCGTCGTAGTAGACAATCTCCTTGATGCGTCTTGTCTTCTTCTTCTTCCCATCTTTGCGTTTGTGGCCCGAGCCCGAGTCGGCAGGCTTGTCATCCTTGGGCTCGTTGACGAAGGACTCCTCCTTATCATTGATCACAATCCCCTTGCCCTTAGGATCCATCTCTTCGGGCGGTTAGTCCCTTTCTTGAAGAGAACGGCTCTGATACCAATTGAGAGCACCTAGAGGGGGGGTGAATAGGTGACCTGTAAAACTTGAAATTTAACTCACAAAACTTGATTAGGAGTTAGCACAAATAATGCCAAGTGGATAGAGAGGAGTCTCAACAAAACACAGTAACCACAAGAGATCAATCACAGAGATGGCACAGTGGTTTATCCCGTGGTTCGGCCAAGACCAACGCTTGCCTAATCCACGTTGTGGCGTCCCAACGGACGAGGGTTGCAATCAACCCCTCTCAAGCGGTCCAAAGACACACTTGAATACCATGGTGTTTTGCTTGCTTTACTATATCCCATATGCAAGGAATCTCCACACTTTGGAGCCTCTCGCCCTTACACTTAGATGATCACAAAGAAGCACGGAGTAAGGGAGGGATAAGCAACACACTCAAGACAATAAATCACAGCAACTCCACGCACACAAGTCGCAACAAGAGCTCACAACACAACTCAATGAGTTCACAACTCAACTAGAGCTCTAATTGCTATCGCAAGGAATCAAGAGCGCGGAATCGATGTCTTAGTGCTTAGGAATGCTTAGAGGATGCTTGGTGTTCTCCTCCATGCGCCTAGGGGTCCTTTTTATAGCCCCAAGGCAGCTAGGAGCCGTTGAGAGCATTCTAGGAAGGCAATTCTTGGCTTCTGTCGCCTGGCGCACCGGACAGTCCGGTGCACCACCGGACACTGTCCGGTGCGGATTTCTTTCCTTCTGTGGCGTAGCCGACCGTTGGCGCCTGGGAGCCGTTGGCGCACCGGACAGTCCGGTGCCCCCTCCCGACCGTTGGCTCAGCCACGTGTCTCGCGCAGATCGCGCAGCCGACCGTTGGTCCAGCCGACCGTTGGCTCACCGGACAGTCCGGTGCACACCGGACAGTCCGGTGAATTATAGCCGTACGTCGTTAATTTATTCCCGAGAGCGGCAAGTTCGCCTGAGCCAGCCTGGCGCACCGGACACTGTCCGGTGCACCACCGGACACTGTCCGGTGCACCCAGACTGCGCTGACCTTGGCTGAACTTAGCCATCTCTGCTCCAATTCAATCTTTCCTGTTTCCAGCACTTAGACACATTACATTAGTCCATAAAACAATGTACTAAGTCCAGAAACATACCTTTTGACATGATTAGCACTTTGTCCACCACTTTGTATAGATTAACACAAAAGCACTTGCGTTGGCACTCAATCACCAAAATACTTAGAAATGGCCCAAGGGCACATTTCCCTTTCAATGAGACCTCGGCATCCAGTGACCAGTGGACCCCCACTCCTCCAATTCCGTCACAACGTCGGTGGCCGAGCAAGCAGCCCCAGCCTCTAGCGTCTACCTGCCCTCGTTAGCGATGTAGCACCAACTGAAGGCTGAAGCCGCACCCGCACACCCGTGTTGGTGCCCTACCGCACGTTGTTGTCGGCCAAGCCCCGCTGCCGAGCTCATAAGCGTTTTCGTACAGCCAAGCCGTCGTTGAGCACCGCGTGCCGGAGCTTCACTAGGAGTAGACCTGAAACTTGGGTCGGGCTGGGTCGGCACAGCACGAGCCCATCGTGCCTTGGGCCTTAAGTCTTCGGGCCGACACGGCTCTTAATATTTTTGTGTCGGGCCGTGTTGGGCCAAACACTTAAAATGTAAGCCCGACACGGCACTAAAGCACGTCGTGCTTGTCTTGGGCTGGGCTGGCCCAGACACGACCCACAACCAAACAAGTCATTTTAAAGATATATATAACACAGTCTAATATAATTTTGATGTCACATTTTTACCGGTCTTTTCGCTGTCGGGTCGGCCCGAGCACGGCCCAGCCACTCGTGCCGGGCAGCACGATGGGCTGAAAATCAAAGCTCAGCCCAGTCCTGTATTCGTGCCGTGCTGGCACGGCCCAATATATTTCGTGTCGGGCCATGCTTCGGGCCTGTTTTCTTGGATCGTGTCTGGGCGACCCAAAACAGCACGACTCAAACTTTCAGGTCTAACTAAGAGGCATCCACGAGCTCTCTCCGCTAGGCTGTGTCGTGAGGTGAGAAGTCTGGCACATCCTCCTTCGTTTTCCTTACGGCGCAGCAGCCTGGCTCCCAACCGCTGTGCCCCACGTGCCCCGGCTGCAGCCCGCCTTGCGATGCCATCTTCCCTACGCGGCAGCGGCGCGGAGCCGAGTGGCCTTGCTCCAGCCATGGCCAGCCCTCTGCGGCCGTGCCCCAGCCACGGCGTAGCCCGCGTGGCTGCCCCCTCGCCCAGCCAGCCAGCCGCGGTGGCATGGCCATGGCCCCTACACCCCTGCTCTGGCGAGCCCGCCCAGACCAGCGAGGCTATCTTCCCCATCTGAGCCTCCTGCCATGGTCGATCCCCCCTTCTCCCATTACTGCTGCACCGTGGAAGAAGAAAACTAAAAAAAGGAAGGGAACCGTCCGTGCGTGCGTGTGGAGAAGAAATTGCTAGGCCACATTGGATCCCACCTCTGTTGATTTTTCTATGGCTACACACTACGTGGCCATCCGTGTGGCAAGTCTCCTGCCAATAAAAACGAGCCACATTGCCTATAATCCTCGACGTACTAAAAATGCAATATCTTTTACATTGTAAACCCGTTCGAATCTGTTTCAGTCGCGTTAATTTTGTAATAACGTCGTGTACGTGTTAGTAACATTATTTTATCGTGACACATGTTTTAATTAATTAATTTGTTTATCCAATGGTTATTAAAATAGCAATTTCTAATTTATAGTTTTAAGTTATGCCTTTATAACTACATATTAATATGATTAATGTCTACTTAAATATTTAAGATTAATACTTACTCAGTGTAAACATGGCATCTATATTTAGTAGTTCTCGCACGCTGTTGTGCACATTATAGTGTGTTGATTCACGTGTCATTCGCGTGATGTCGCACGCATGGTTTCACGTGTTGTTTCGTGCGCGTCGTCACACGTTATCTGCACATGTCGCGCTTGCGGATCACGTGTGTCACCACATGTCGTCTACATGCTAAGTCATGTGTGTCCGCGCGTCGTTCGTGCATCGTTCACACGTGCCGTCCGCGCGTGTCGCGCACATTGTTTTAGAACGTCATGCCTTGCAGTGCGTCGTAAACCCATTTCGACTCATTCAGTCGTGTCAAATTCGTAACAACACGATTCCGTATTAGTAACGATTTTATCACGTCACAAGTTTTAATTATTTAATTAGTTGTTCATTCGATACCTATTAAAAATGACCTTCTAATTAAAACTAGTTTATAGTTTTTAACTCGTGCTTTTATAATTAAATGTTAACTTGATTATTGCCAACTTAAATGCTTTTCATTTAATACTTGGTTAGTATAATCGTGTTATATGTAAGCGAGTATCGTGCGTCGTCGCACTGTTTGCGTGTTGTTTGCGCGTGATGTGCTCAGGGTCGCGTGTTGATTCGCGCGTTATTCGCGCTGGACGCACACATTGTTTCATGTGTTGTCAGCGTGCCATGTCGCGCGTGACCGCGCGTCGTTTGCATGCTGTCACATTGTTTTGTGCGTCGTAAATTCGCCTCGCATAGAATCTCTCGCTTTAATTAAATTACTGGTTTAACTGACAGCTGTTAGTGTAGCAGATTTAATCAAAACTAAATAGCAAGTTATAATTTATATTTGATAATGTCGAATTAAATGTCTTGACTATTACTTGTGTTGCATAAACGTTATAACTTCTCGACCGTAACTTCGACCGTCGTGTTTCTTATCCTTGTGTAACCGTAGAAGCGCTCTCTATTTTATATTGCTCGTTTTTATAATATTTTATCATATATGGTGTAATATTCTTGTGCAAGTATATATTTGTTTGCTTGTGCATGTTCGTCTTCGCTTCGCATTGCGATTAGATCGCGATTCGTTTCCAAGCTTCGAGGAATCGACGGTCAAGTTTTGGCGACCAAGTGATCTAGATCTTCGAGTTCTACGAGATTGAAGACCCTTAGCATCTGATTGGTGAAGGCAAGTGTCCTCTGACCTATTATGTCCTACTTACTTTATAATTCGATGTTCCGCATTACATTATGGAAACCTAAGGATTGACTAGTCTGTATTTACCTTATCCTTGTTTACCTTTTGGATTATCTTGGTTAGCTTTATGCTATTGCTTTACCTTAATCAACAAACATGATGTGAACTGTAACACCCTGAATTTGGGGGTATAAAATTTCTTTGCTCATATTCACAAATTCAGGTGTTACTTCCTTTTCTCATCCTTCCTAATTCTTTTCTCTCTCATTTCTATAGGAGCTAAGTGCTTATTTTACTTGTAATTATAGTCTATTATGTTAAACCCTAAGGGAGTATGAATTGTTGCATCATGTTGAACCCTAGATTTCACTTTTGTTTGGTGCATAATTCTCAAAAAGTCTAATTTGGATTTTGGGGCTCATTTGAATTTGAATCAAATAGAATAGGTAAAAAGAAAAGGGAAAAACAATTCAGAATAAAAGAAAAAGGCAAAGAGGCCCAACCCAGCCGCCCCCTCGGCCTTTCGGCCCAGCCGGCCCATTCCCGCGCGCGCGCCTCTCTCCCCTCCTCTCTCTGCGCAGCGGGCCCGGCCTGTCGGCGCGGTCGCCTTCCGCGTACCCGCCTCCCTCTCTCACTGCTCGCCCGGCCCCACCTGTCGGCGCTGCCGCTTCCCCCCGCGCGCCCGCTCCCTCGCTCTCACTCTGCCCGTGGGCCCAACCCGTCAGCCCCGCTTCTCTCGCGCCCGCACCCGCTTTCTTCTCTCTCTCTGCGTTGCGGGCCCGGCTTGTCAGCCCCGTCGTCCCCGCGTAACCGCCGCCGAGCTGCTCGTGCCCGCCTTCCCCGCGCCCACGTCGCGCGTGGGACTCGCCCCACCTCGCCCTCGATCACTTGTGACCCGAGCCCCACTCGCCCTCACCCTCTCCCCCCATTTGCGCCCAGTAGACCCTCTTTCCCCCTCGCTGCGCGCACGCAGAGCGCCGCCGCCATAACCCCGCCGCCCCGAGCTCGGTTTCTCGTCGCCGTTGGAGCTCCGCCGCGCCCTTAGCCCCGGTGAGCTCCGCCCCGACGTCCGCAACCCGGAACGCGCCCCAATTCCCTCTCCCCCTCCCTATTTCTCTCTGCCCGCGCTCACCCGTCGTCCGCCGTGCAGCCGCCACCGTCGACCCGGGTCCCCGTCGCGTCTCTGTCGCCGCCGAGGAGTCCCCGGAGCCCGCCTTGAGGTAAGGGACCTCTCCCGCCCCTATCGCCCCTTGTTTTGCTCTCTGTTGCGTTTGATTGCTCGCCGGAGTAGAATAGCCCCGCCGCCGAGCCGCCCCGCCGTGAACCGCCCCCCTCCGGTGCCTCTGCCCCGACCCAGACCCCACCAATGGAGTCCCCGTGCCCTCCCCGACCTCCCCGACCACTCGGATTGCCCCAGAGCCCCGCCAGTCGCCCGTGCCCCTCGTCTCCGGCGAGCCCTCCGCCGCGGGGACGAGCGCCGCCGCCCCAGCTAGCCGTAGGGAAGACCCAGGCCGCCCATCCGATCTCCGCCGTTCAACCCAGATCGGGCGGTCCTGATTCAACTCGCCCGGACCTAATCCTGGCCGTTCGCCAGCGATCCAGCGGCCCAGACCCACTACCCCCTCACCCCGTCTCTCTGTCCGCCCGGCCCCGCCTGCCAGTCGCCCGCGCCCGCGCTGTCCGCCCGGCCCCGCCTGTCAGCCCCGCGCCCGCGCTGTCCGCCCGGCCCCGCCTGTCAGCCGCTCACGCCGCCGCGCGCCCGCGCGCCCGCCGCGGGATCTAATCCTAGCCGTCGATCTGAGATCCCACGGCTGTAGGCGCCCGATACCCCTTCGCCCGCGCATTTTCTTAAAGAGCCCCCCTGTTTTCTGGAAATTGCGCCCGCCGTCCCTGGTTTCTCGCAGTTAAGTCCCTGGCCCTTTTATCTAATTAAAAATAAGTCCTTAGGGTATAATTTTAACCCCTAAACTTGTAAAATTCATAACTTTGTCATATGAACTCCAAATTAGGTGCTTCAAATTGCAAAATGTTCATAATATTATTATCTATCTGTTTATGCAATGTTTCCCTGCTGTTTCCATGTATTAATTAATAGCTAATCACTAGGATAGGATTAAGACTATTGAAACCTTATTTAAGATAATTGGAAATGAGTAGACTTTAATAAAGGTTGGATTACTTAAGTTTATGGACTTAAACACTTAAGTTTAGGAACTTAAACCAGATAATTATTTAATCCCATCACTAACTTAGACCTGATTAGTGGATAGTGAATCACTTTGTGTAGTCCTCTACCCCCAAACCTAGGGAACTTTAGAGTGCCTATCCCTTTTCTGTTATGAACTTGTGACCCCTCTCTGCTGCATATGTTTGGTATATTGTTTTTGTTTGTTATTTTCCCAAGTGCATAGTGTGAATGATTGCTTTGCGTAGACAACGAGCAGTCTGTGTTTCCCGAGGCAGTTGCAGAGGAAGTCCCTGATCAGCAGTTTGGTGAAGGCAAGTGTCCTCTGTCCCATTATGTCCTATTCATTTATAACTTACTATCCCGCATTACTTACTTGAAACCTAAGGATTGACTAGCTTTGCACTTTACTTTATCCTTGATGACCTTATGGGCTATTATGGTTAGCACTTTGCTATTGCTTTAACATAATCAATGAACATGATGTGGCTATTTATGATACTGTTATCCTGTTGATGTTGATGATCTTGTGATACTCTAGGGGGCTCAGGCTGTTTCCTGAGTACCTCTCCGTAAGGACTGGTTCGTTGAGAGACCACCCGGGATAACAGTGCAACCATGAGGGTGAAATGGGATGCCCTTAGCTGATTAATTAGATGAACTAGGGGTGTAGCTGCTTAGCCGTCGTGCCGTCAATGGGGTCCAGGCACAGTGCTTGCTCTGCCGAGGCTGAGTGCCGAGGTTCTTTCGTTTTGCTCTTTGTTAGTCACTCTCCTGCGGGGAGGGGTACTGTGTTTATCAAACTGGAGAAACCTAACGGGTAGCTACGATCTCTGGGGAATCTTTGTAAAAGCTACGTAGTGAGGCCCTGCCGGACCACCTAGGTAGTGGTCAATGGGGATTAGCTCTCCCCGGGTAGAAAGGGAATCATGACTCATGGGTAAAGTGTGCGACCTCTGCAGAGGGTAGTGAAACTGGTATATCAGCCGTGCTCACGGTTAAGAGCAGCCTTGGGATCCTCTTTGATTAGGGATACAGATGGTTCGAGATACAATGGTTATGATATGGTTTTGGTTCGACTATGATGATGATGTTCCTCGATGAGGAAATGGTTTACGGATTGGTTAATGCTAAAATCTGGCTTCTACTAATGATAAATACTTGACCAACTAAAAGCAACTGCTGGAGCCTAACCCCACATAAAGCTAGTCCACCTCAGCCAAACGGGACATTTGCTGAGTACGTTGATGTGTACTCATCCTTGCTTTACCACAAAACACCAGGTTGTCCGCATTGTAACCACTGCTCGGGAGAAGGCGAAGCCGTGGAAGGAGACTTCCAGGAGTTCCAAGACTACGATGAATTCTAGGTGTGGGTTGGCGGCAACCCCCAGTCAGCTGCCTGTGGAGGCTTTATCTTTACTGCGTTTCGTTTAGCACTTTGATTTGCCTGTTAAGACAATGACTATGTGGATGTCTATGACTCTATGATGTAATAAGTACTCTTTTATGTTATTATTCGAGCATTGTGTGATGATGTTCATTTATGTAATCACTGTGTACGTGAGTTCTGATCCTGGCACGTACATAGTTCGCATTCGGTTTGCCTTCTAAAACCGGGTGTGACATAAGTGGTATCAAAGCCCATGCTGACTGTAGGACCGCTGACCTAGAGTAGCACTGGTCGTACTAAGGACTATTGACCCTTCCCCTCACCTTGACATCTGATGTTACTTCAAAAAGTCGGTCACCTCGACCAACCCTATATTTTACTATCTATCTATACAATACCTTGTTAAAATTTTTATCTTATTCTGTCTTTGGTTTATTCACTTGTCATATTAGTTCTGCTCTTACTCTTATGCTTACGGTGTCTTTTGTAGATGGCTCGTCTTAGACACACTGCACGTAAGTCGGTGATTCCTTTCCTGCCGTCTCGACTTGCGGAGCGTCCTCTGCACCGCACCGTGTCCGGACAGTCGAGTCACCTGGAGAGGCTGCACCACCGCCTGCGTGAGGAGCAGGAACGTCGGCGCCAGCACGGAGAGCAGCAGGGCTCTTCCTCCTCACCCCAGCAGGAGGTGGAGACCGTGAGGCCCCGTTCCTCTGTTGCCCAGCTGGAGGCGCCCCTTGTTCCACCGCGGGACGTCCCGGCTGTTGGAGGAGCTGTTGGAGGAGCTGTTGGAGGAGAACCCGACGACGACGACTCAGGCCACAGCACGGAGTCCTCTGAGCCGCAGGAGGCAGAAGGATGGGTCGCCCGACCCATCACCCGTGACGCCGCTCGCGGTTGTCACTTCCACGACGCACTCGACACCTTGCTGCGCCAGGCTTTCGACCGGCACACCTGGTCGATCGAGTATCGTTGTGTGGTCTACCAGCACAGTCGCGGGAGGTACCCGGACCGCTGGGAGGCTACCTGCCTAGTTCGCCGTCCGGAGGATGACCTCCGGGGTGCGGAGGCCGTTTCGGAGCACTATTCCATCTCCGAGAGGGACACTGCAGAGGCGGCTATGCAGGATACAGCACGACGTGCACTCTCTCAGTACTGTTCTTTGTTCGGTGGCGTGGCCGACGGTCTTAACCTTCGGTACTACCCCCGCTGCCCTACTGGCAGCACAGAGAGTGTGGTTGTTTCACCTGTTGGTGAGGCTAACCCTAGGTTGAGCAGCACAGTCAACCTAGTCGCAGTGCTTAACACGGAGCTGGATCACTCTCTGGACGAGCTAAGCAGGGCTCGAACGGAGATTGCGGAGTTGCGTGCTGAGCTGGCAGAGCGCCATCACCAGGAGGGTGGTTCTCCCGCACCTGTTGGGACTCAGCACCCATACCGCTCACCGCCACGTGGTCACCACACTTATGGTTCCCCTGTCTGTAAGACCAGGATAGATCTGGATCCTTAGATCGTTAGCGTCGGAGTTTGTAATAATTCTTAAGTCAGATGTCTCAGTCTTAGGTAGTCAGTTTAGTTTGCTTATCAGTTGCTTCCATTTAGTTTAGTTTGCTTATCAGTCGCTTTCATGCTTGTTATGATGAACTTGTACTGGATTTGAATCTTTGTAATGACTGTAGCCAACATGTGGGTTTCCCCTGCAGTTTGGCTTAGCTAGTAATATTAATGAAGTCAGTTGTTTAGTTGGGAAGCCATTTACTCTTACTTTCCTTTCTTATCTGAGAAGCTGTGTTGAATCATGAATGAGGATCAGTGAAGCTCTTTGTTCACTCAGTGTCATGAAGAATTCTGTATTCTCTTTTCTTATGCTGAAGGGTTGTAAGATCGATGCTGATGTGTGAATGTCTTCCACAGATGTCTGACAACAGGCGCCGATGCAACAGGCGTGCTCAGCTAGAGCAGCATGACCAGCAGGAGGAAAATCAGAGGCAGCCTCCCCCGCCACCCCCGATGTCAGTGGAGCAGATGTTCTTGATGCAGACCCAGGCAGTGCAGGCCATTGGGCAGACTCTGGCAGCCATGCAGCAGGCTCAACAGCAGCCCCAACCCCAGTTGCAAGTGCAAATGCCCCAGATGCCACGAGATAAGCGTGGTGAGTTCATGAGAGGGCACCCTCCTACCTTCGCCCATTCTGCTGACCCCATGGATGCAGAAGACTGGTTGCGTGCAGTGGAGAGGGAACTGCGCACCGCCCAATGCGACGACAGGGAGAAGGTTCTGTATGGTCCCCGCCAGCTGAGGGGAGCAGCCCAGTCCTGGTGGGAGTCCTACCTCGCCACCCATGCTGACCCCGAAGCCATCACCTGGGAGGAATTCAGCGAGAGTTTCCGTCGGTACCATGTGCCAGAGGGACTGATGATCGTGAAGAAGGAGGAGTTTCTGGCTCTGAAGCAGGGACCCCTGTCTGTTAGTGAGTACAGAGACAAGTTTCTGCAGCTGTCTCGTTATGCACCTGAAGACGTCAACACTGATGCCAAGAGGCAGTACAGGTTCATGAGAGGTTTGGTGGATCCCCTGCATTACCAACTGATGAATCATACCTTCCCCACCTTCCAGCACCTGATCGATAGGGCAGTCATGACTGAGAAGAAGCGTAAAGATATGGAAGATCGGAAGCGCAAGATGAGTGGACCCCAGTCCGGAGGCATCAACCGTCCACGTTTCTCAGGCAGTTCATCTCAGCAAGGCAGACCTGGTCACCCACAGGGATATCAGAATCAGAATCAGCGTCCGCATCAGCAGCAGTTTCAGAGGCAGTACCCGCAGCAGCAGCAGCAGTATCGTCAGCACAGCCAGCAGGGAGGTAATCAGTATCAGAAGCAGAACAACCAGGCACCTCGCCTTCCTGCCCCAGCAGCGAATCAGAGCAACCAAGCAGCCCCAGCACAAGGAGGAGGCAGAGGATGTTTCCACTGTGGAGAACAAGGCCACTGGGCGATGCAGTGCCCGAAGAAATTGGCGCAGCAGCAGACCAACCCCAATGCTCCAGCAAGGCAAGGTGTACTGCAGCCGGCAGCAGGCAATCGTAACCAAGCGTACAACCGCGGAAAGGTGAACCACTTGGAGGCCGAAGCGATCCAGGATGCACCAGATGTGGCAGTAGGTATGTTCTCAGTCGAATCTCATCCCGCGAAAGTGCTATTTGATACTGGTGCAACTCATTCTTTTGTCACTGCAACATGGGTAGAATTGCATAACATCTCAGTAGAGGCAATGATGCCACCCATGAGGATTAATTCGGTTGGTGGCAGGGTGCAAACAGATAAAATATGTTCAAACATAATGGTGGAAATAAGGGGGATAGGATTCCCCAGTGACTTAATAGTAATAGGCACCCCTGGGATAGATGTCATACTAGGGATGAACTGGTTGATGAAGTATGAAGCAAATGTTAGTTGTGACAAGAGGACCATAACATTGAAATCCCCGTCAGGAGAAGAGGTAGTGGCCGAGCTAAGGATGCCTAAGTCAGAAGAAGGAGTCTGTCACCAGATTTCAGTTGATAGTAAGGAGCCCAACCCGCTCGAGGCTATCAAGGTTGTGTCGGACTTTCCGGATGTGTTTCCCGAGGAGCTAACGGGCATGCCACCCGAAAGGAAAGTCGAATTTGCCATAGAGCTTATCCCTGGTACCGCTCCCATTTCCAAAAGAGCCTATCGAGTGTCTGGACCAGAATTGGTGGAACTCAAGAAGCAGATTGACGAGCTGTTAGAAAAGGGTTACATCAGGCCAAGCACCTCGCCTTGGGCCGCTCCAGTGTTGTTTGTAGAGAAGAAAGATGGTACCAAAAGGATGTGCATAGACTACAGAGCCTTGAATGAAGTCACTGTCAAGAACAAGTACCCCCTGCCAAGGATAGAAGATTTGTTCGACCAGCTCAGAGGTGCCAGCGTATTCTCGAAGATAGATCTGAGATCAGGTTACCATCAACTCAGAATCCGACCCTCGGACATACCGAAGACAGCATTCATCACCAAGTACGGGTTATATGAGTTCACAGTTATGTCCTTTGGTTTGACAAATGCGCCAGCCTTCTTTATGTACCTGATGAACAGTGTGTTCATGGATTATCTAGACAAGTTTGTGGTAGTGTTCATCGATGACATTCTCATATACTCTCAAAGTGAAGAAGATCATGTAGAGCATTTGAAAATGGTATTGCAAAGACTTTGAGAGCATCAGTTGTATGCCAAGCTGGGCAAATGCGAGTTCTGGATTCATGAAGTCTTATTTCTGGGTCACATCATAAACCAAGATGGGTTAGCAGTGGATCCAAAGAAAGTAGCAGATATCCTGAAC
Organism: Zea mays; assembly: GCF_902167145.1. Lineage (NCBI taxonomy): Eukaryota > Viridiplantae > Streptophyta > Magnoliopsida > Poales > Poaceae > Zea > Zea mays. The sequence goes on from NC_050096.1 coordinate 221,726,978, forward strand.
TGGAAAGCACCGAAGGACGTTCGTGGGATCAAGAGCTTTATTGGAATGGCCGGATATTATAGGCGTTTCATTGAAGGTTTCTCGAAGATTGCTAGACCAATGACAGCGTTGCTAGCGAAGAAAGTTGAGTTTAAGTGGACCCAAAAGTGTCAGGAAGCATTTGAAGAACTGAAGAATAGATTGACTACAGCTCCTGTGTTAGTCCTGCCTGATGTTCACAAGTCATTCTCAGTGTATTGCGACGCTTCGTACACCGGATTGGGATGTGTACTGATGCAAGAAGGGAGAGTTGTAGCATACTCATCTCGACAGCTGAAGATCCATGAGAAGAATTACCCCACACATGACCTGGAATTGGCAGCAGTGGTTCATGCTTTAAAGACCTGGAGACACTACCTGTATGGGCAGAAGTGCGACATCTACACAGATCATAAAAGTCTGAAGTACATATTCACCCAGTCAGAGTTAAACATGAGGCAGCGAAGATGGTTGTAATTGATCAAAGACTATGAGTTGGAGATACATTACCATCCGGGCAAAGCCAATGTTGTTGCAGATGCTCTGAGCAGGAAAAGTCAAGTCAATATGTTGGCCTCGCACCCAATGCCGTATGAGTTAGCCAAGGAGTTTGACAGACTGAGCCTCGGTTTCCTGAATAGTACGCAAGGAGTGACAGTGGAATTAGAGCCCACCCTAGAGCGGGAGATCAAAGAAGGGCAGAAGGATGATGAAAACATCAACAAGATCTGACAGCTGATCCTAGAAGGAAGAGGCAAAGATTTTCGAGAGGATGAAGAAGGAGTAATCTGGTTCAAGGACCGATTGTGTGTTCCCGACCTCAAACCTATTCGGGAATTGATCCTCAAGGAAGCTCATGAGACAGCCTACTCCATACACCCAGGGAGTGAGAAGATGTACCAGGATTTAAAAAGGAGGTTTTGGTGGTATGGTATGAAAAGGGAGATCGCAGAATATGTCGCCATCTGTGATAGCTGTCAGAGAACCAAAGCAGAGCATCAGAGGCCTGCCGGATTGTTGCAGCCATTGCGGATTCCTCAGTGGAAGTGGGATGAAATCGGGATGGATTTTATAGTTGGCCTACCTCGTACCCGGGCCGGCTACGATTCCATCTGGGTGGTTGTGGACCGCTTAACAAAGGTGGCCCACTTCATACCTGTGAAGACGACATACACCGGAGCAACGTTAGCTGAGTTATACATGTCACGAATAGTCTGCCTTCATGGTGTGCCGAAGAAGATAGTGTCAGATCGAGGAACGCAGTTCACATCTCATTTTTGGCAGCAGTTACAAGAAGCTTTGGGCACACATTTGAACTTCAGCTCAGCTTATCACCCGCAGACAGACGGCCAGACTGAAAGAACTAACCAGATCTTAGAAGATATGTTGAGAGCCTGTGCGTTGCAAGACAAGTCAGGATGGGACAAAAGGTTACCTTATGCAGAATTCTCCTACAACAATAGTTACCAGGCCAGCTTGAAGATGTCACCGTTTCAGGCACTCTACGGACGGAGTTGTAGGACTCCGCTGCACTGGGACCAGCCTGGAGAGAGACAGGTGTTTGGCCCCGACATCTTGCTTGAAGCCGAAGAGAATATCAAAATGGTTCGGGAGAACCTGAAGACAGCCCAGTCAAGGCAGCGAAGCTATGCGGACCGAAGGAGAAGAGAACTGAGTTTTGAAGTGGGAGACTACGTCTATCTGAAGGTGTCACCTATCAGGGGAGTCAGAAGGTTCGGAGTCAAAGGCAAGCTAGCACCCCGGTACGTCGGACCATATCAGATTCAAGCCAAGCGTGGAGAAGTGGCCTACCAGCTCGACCTACCAGAGAGTTTGTCAGCAGTGCACAATGTGTTCCATGTATCGCAATTGAAGAAGTGTCTGCGAGTACCAGAAGAACAGTTGCCAGTGGAGGGTTTGGAAGTCCAGGAGGATCTGACATACATAGAGAAGCCAACGCAGATTCTGGAGTTTGCAGACAGAGTCACCCGGAGGAACACCATCAGGATGTGCAAAGTCAGATGGGGCCACCACTCCGAAGAAGAAGCAACCTGGGAACGAGAAGATGACCTGAAGGCCAAATACCCTGAACTCTTTGCTGACCAACCTCGAATCTCGGGGCGAGATTCTTTTAAGGGGGATAGGTTTGTAACACCCTGAATTTGGGGGTATAAAATTTCTTTGCTCATATTCACAAATTCAGGTGTTACTTCCTTTTCTCATCCTTCCTAATTCTTTTCTCTCTCATTTCTATAGGAGCTAAGTGCTTATTTTACTTGTAATTATAGTCTATTATGTTAAACCCTAAGGGAGTATGAATTGTTGCATCATGTTGAACTCTAGATTTCACTTTTGTTTGGTGCATAATTCTCAAAAAGTCTAATTTGGATTTTGGGGCTCATTTGAATTTGAATCAAATAGAATAGGTAAAAAGAAAAGGGAAAAACAATTCAGAATAAAAGAAAAAGGCAAAGAGGCCCAACCCAGCCGCCCCCTCGGCCTTTCGGCCCAGCCGGCCCATTCCCCCGCGCGCGCCTCTCTCCCCTCCTCTCTCTGCGCAGCGGGCCCGGCCTGTCGGCGCGGTCGCCTTCCGCGTACCCGCCTCCCTCTCTCACTGCTCGCCCGGCCCCACCTGTCGGCGCTGCCGCTTCCCCCCGCGCGCCCGCTCCCTCGCTCTCTCTCTGCCCGTGGGCCCAACCCGTCAGCCCCGCTTCTCTCGCGCCCGCACCCGCTTTCTTCTCTCTCTCTGCGTTGCGGGCCCGGCTTGTCAGCCCCGTCGTCCCCGCGTAACCGCCGCCGAGCTGCTCGCGCCCGCCTTCCCCGCGCCCACGTCGCGCGTGGGACTCGCCCCACCTCGCCCTCGATCACTTGTGCCCCGAGCCCCACTCGCCCTCACCCTCTCCCCCCATTTGCGCCCAGTAGACCCTCTTTCCCCCTCGCTGCGCGCACGCAGAGCGCCGCCGCCATAACCCCGCCGCCCCGAGCTCGGTTTCTCGTCGCCGTTGGAGCTCCGCCGCGCCCTTAGCCCCGGTGAGCTCCGCCCCGACGTCCGCAACCCAGAACGCGCCCCAATTCCCTCTCCCCCTCCCTATTTCTCTCTGCCCGCGCTCACCCGTCGTCCGCCGTGCAGCCGCCACCGTCGACCCGGGTCCCCGTCGCGTCTCTGTCGCCGCCGAGGAGTCCCCGGAGCCCGCCTTGAGGTAAGGGACCTCTCCCGCCCCTATCGCCCCTTGTTTTGCTCTCTGTTGCGTTTGATTGCTCGCCGGAGTAGAATAGCCCCGCCGCCGAGCCGCCCCGCCGTGAACCGCCCCCCTCCGGTGCCTCTGCCCCGACCCAGACCCCACCAATGGAGTCCCCGTGCCCTCCCCGACCTCCCCGACCACTCGGATTGCCCCAGAGCCCCGCCAGTCGCCCGTGCCCCTCGTCTCCGGCGAGCCCTCCGCCATGGGGACGAGCGCCGCCGCCCCAGCTAGCCGTAGGGAAGACCCAGGCCGCCCATCCGATCTCCGCCGTTCAACCCAGATCGGGCGGTCCTGATTCAACTCGCCCGGACCTAATCCTGGCCGTCCGCCAGCGATCCAGCGGCCCAGGCCCACTACCCCCTCACCCCGTCTCTCTGTCCGCCCGGCCCCGCCTGCCAGTCGCCCGCGCCCGCGCTGTCCGCCCGGCCCCGCCTGTCAGCCCCGCGCCCGCGCTGTCCGCCCGGCCCCGCCTGTCAGCCGCTCACGCCGCCGCGCGCCCGCGCGCCCGCCGCGGGATCTAATCCTAGCCGTCGATCTGAGATCCCACGGCTGTAGGCGCCCGATACCCCTTCGCCCGTGCATTTTCTTAAAGAGCCCCCCTGTTTTCTGGAAATTGCGCCCGCCGTCCCTGGTTTCTCGCAGTTAAGTCCCTGGCCCTTTTATCTAATTAAAAATAAGTCCTTAGGGTATAATTTTAACCCCTAAACTTGTAAAATTCATAACTTTGTCATATAAACTCCAAATTAGGTGCTTCAAATTGCAAAATGTTCATAATATTATTATCTATCTGTTTATGCAATGTTTCCCTGCTGTTTCCATGTATTAATTAATAGCTAATCACTAGGATAGGATTAAGACTATTGAAACCTTATTTAAGATAATTGGAAATGAGTAGACTTTAATAAAGGTTGGATTACTTAAGTTTATGGACTTAAACACTTAAGTTTAGGAACTTAAACCAGATAATTATTTAATCCCACCACTAACTTAGACCTGATTAGTGGATAGTGAATCACTTTGTGTAGTCCTCTACCCCCAAACCTAGGGAACTTTAGAGTGCCTATCCCTTTTCTGTTATGAACTTGTGACCCCTCTCTGCTGCATATGTTTGGTATATTGTTTTTGTTTGTTATTTTCCCAAGTGCATAGTGTGAATGATTGCTTTGCGTAGACAACGAGCAGTCTGTGTTTCCCGAGGCAGTTGCAGAGGAAGTCCCTGATCAGCAGTTTGGTGAAGGCAAGTGTCCTCTGTCCCATTATGTCCTATTCATTTATAACTTACTATCCCGCATTACTTACTTGAAACCTAAGGATTGACTAGCTTTGCACTTTACTTTATCCTTGATGACCTTATGGGCTATTATGGTTAGCACTTTGCTATTGCTTTAACATAATCAATGAACATGATGTGGCTATTTATGATACTGTTATCCTGTTGATGTTGATGATCTTGTGATACTCTAGGGGGCTCAGGCTGTTTCCTGAGTACCTCTCCGTAAGGACTGGTTCGTTGAGAGACCACCCGGGATAACAGTGCAACCATGAGGGTGAAATGGGATGCCCTTAGCTGATTAATTAGATGAACTAGGGGTGTAGCTGCTTAGCCGTCGTGCCGTCAATGGGGTCCAGGCACAGTGCTTGCTCTGCCGAGGCTGAGTGCCGAGGTTCTTTCGTTTTGCTCTTTGTTAGTCACTCTCCTGCGGGGAGGGGTACTGTGTTTATCAAACTGGAGAAACCTAACGGGCAGCTACGATCTCTGGGGAATCTTTGTAAAAGCTACGTAGTGAGGCCCTGCCGGACCACCTAGGTAGTGGTCAATGGGGATTAGCTCTCCCCGGGTAGAAAGGGAATCATGACTCATGGGTAAAGTGTGCGACCTCTGCAGAGGGTAGTGAAACTGGTATATCAGCCGTGCTCACGGTTAAGAGCAGCCTTGGGATCCTCTTTGATTAGGGATACAGATGGTTCGAGATACAATGGTTATGATATGGTTTTGGTTCGACTATGATGATGATGTTCCTCGATGAGGAAATGGTTTACGGATTGGTTAATGCTAAAATCTGGCTTCTACTAATGATAAATACTTGACCAACTAAAAGCAACTGCTGGAGCCTAACCCCACATAAAGCTAGTCCACCTCAGCCAAACGGGACATTTGCTGAGTACGTTGATGTGTACTCATCCTTGCTTTACCACAAAACACCAGGTTGTCCGCATTGTAACCACTGCTCGGGAGAAGGCGAAGCCGTGGAAGGAGACTTCCAGGAGTTCCAAGACTACGATGAATTCTAGGTGTGGGTTGGCGGCAACCCCCAGTCAGCTGCCTGTGGAGGCTTTATCTTTACTGCGTTTCGTTTAGCACTTTGATTTGCCTGTTAAGACAATGACTATGTGGATGTCTATGACTCTATGATGTAATAAGTACTCTTTTATGTTATTATTCGAGCATTGTGTGATGATGTTCATTTATGTAATCACTGTGTACGTGAGTTCTGATCCTGGCACGTACATAGTTCGCATTCGGTTTGCCTTCTAAAACCGGGTGTGACATGAACATATATGATACAATGATGTTATCTCGATGATGATCTTATGATATTTTAGGGGACTCAGACTGTTTCCTGAGTACCTCACCGTAAGGACCTGTTCGTTGAGTGACCACCCGGGATAACAATGCAACCATGAGAGTGGAATGGGGGACGCCCTTAGCTGAATAATTAGATGAACCTGGGAGTGTAGTTGGCTTTACCGGAGGGCCGTCAATGGGGGGCGGGGCATAGTGCTCGTTCTGCTAAGGGTGGGTGCCGAGGTTCATTCGATTTGGTTTTGTTAGTCACCCACCTTAGGGAGGGGTACTGTGTTTGTACGACTGGAGAAACCTAACGAGCAGCTATAAACTAGGGGAGTCTTTGTAAAGGCTACGTAGTGAATCCCTAGCCATTCACCTTGGTAGTGAAGATCGGGCCTTGCAAAACCTAGGCTGGAAAGGGATCACGGCTCATCGGTAAAGTGTGCGACCTCTGCAAAGGAGTGAAACTGATATATTAGTCATGCTCACGATTATGAGCGGCCTTGGGATTCTCTTTGATTAGAGATACAAATGGTTCGAGATGCAATGATTCTATTAATGGTTTTGGTTCGATGATGACAATGTTGTTCCTCGATGAGGAAATGATTCACGGGTTGGTTATTGCTAAAACTTGGCTTCTACTAATAATAAATACCTCACGAACTAAAAACAACTGTTTTGACCCTAACCCCACATAAACCTAGTCCACCTCAGCCGAACGGAACATTTGCTGAGTACGTTGATGTGTACTCACCTTTGCTTTCACAAAACACCAGGTTGCCTTTGGTGCAATCTATGCTCAGGTAAAGAAGGAGAAGAAAGTGTCGAGGCGGATCTTCAGGAGTTCCAGGACTTTGACGAGTTCGAGGATTAGGATAGCAATCTCCCATAGTCAGCTACCTATGGTGGGTTTGTTTACGTTGGCTATGTTTCTATTATGTGCACTTTGATTCATATTATGTAAATGACTCTAGTCTTTAGTATTATTATTTACTCTTTATTGTTATTCGAAGCATTGTGCTACGACGAGTCATTTATGTAATCGCTATATACGTGAATTTCTGATCCTGGCACGTACATATGGTTCGCATTCGGTTTACCTTCCAAAACCGGGTGTGACAAATACCACCTAAGTAAAAGGTGAAGAGACTCCAAAGTCGTTCCTAAGGGGATGTAGAGTCTTATTTTTTATGATTCGTGCATCAACATCATTTGCATCATATCATCACATCATATTGCATAACATCGCATCATACATCATTTTGCGTCGGTAGAAACAGTGGAGAAAGAAGGAAAATTGCTCCTTCAAACATATCGGCTAACCCATGAGGTCAAGTCTATCTTCAGTAAAGAGACACGAAAGAACGTATCAATAATATAAGACCCATGCCTTTGACAGAGATGTTGTTATACAGGGTTTATACCTTTGACAACAGTATTCTTATGCAACATCTACGACAAGGCCTTCAAAGTATCTTTGGCAAAGAAGGGGGATTTTTTTCTTTCTTTATGAAGCGTGAAAAGAAGGGAATATGTTTTTTTGCTTGCGGCTCAAAAACGGTATGTACGAAGATTTCATGCCTCACAAATTAATATATTACATCGTTAAATATACAAATAGTTCATAATTGTTTCTTACAAAAATAAGTTGCATACAAAAATTCTAAAGTCTGAATAGACAAGCTCTAGTCATCTTCTTTCAAAACTTAATCAGCAGCTTCGTTTAGTAGCCTGTTAACAGCTCCGTCAACAGCTTCGTTAGCTATTCTAATTACATCAAGTGCCCCCTTCAGAGATGGATCAGCTTTAGGGTCATATGGCTCTGGAGGGGGAGATAGTTCAGCTACACCATAGTACAAGTGTTTGTTAGTTCCGAAGCTAAAATAATTTACGAAGCTAGGTCATGATAGGTATACCTATAAGCCTTGCACGTTCTGCAGCTTCTTCAGTTTTCCTGGCCTCTTCCAAGGCATCATGAGACTCTTTCTCATTTTTTCTGATAGCTTCGTCAACTATCTCTCGGCCACCTTTCAACCAGACTTCAGAGTAAAATTTCCCACTCAAGGCAGCGGCTTTGGCTGAAGCGCTCTTAATGTCATTCACTGAAACCGAAAATCCTGACTAAACTACAGCCTTTGCGTGATCGCAGCCAACCTTCTCAAGAAGAGACACAGATCCGCAGGCGCTGGCGAAGGCACAGAAGTCTCCTCTATCACTGAGAGTTTTGTCAAATACTTCGGCCCCGCCGCCGATCCACCGAATAACTTCATCAGGATCACCACGGATAAAATCTTGCTCTGTAGAGAGTACACCAACTTTGGCAAAGCTATTTTTTAATTTATTACAACATTCCATTGTAGCATTCCTCTTTTGCTCGACGAAGCTCATCAACATTTTTCTGAACCCTTAACCGTTCAGCATCAGATATTTCTCATTTTGTTTGCTCAACATTAAAATTCTCAGTCAATTCATCGATCTTCTTCTCCAATACCTGCACTTTGGATCTCCCAAGAGTTAAGCTCAAAGCAGTTACTTTTAGTTGGTCAGGTATTTATTATTAGTGAAAGCCAAGTTTTAGCAATAACCAACCCATGAACCAATTTCCTCATCGAGGAACATCACTATCATCATCGTAGCCCAAACCATTAATAGAACCATTGCATCTCGAACCATTTGTATCTCTAATCAAAGGAGCTCCCAAGGCCGCTCATAACCATGAGCACGACTAATATATCAGTTTCATAACACTCTGTAGAGGTTGCACACTTTACCCATGAGCCGTGATTCCCTCTCTAGCTTGTGTTGTACAGACCCGATCTTTACTACCGAGGTGAATGGCCAGGGATTCACTACGAAGCCTTTACAAAGATTCCCTGAGATGTAGCCGCCCGTTAGGTTTCCTAAATGTATTGCACTCCTCCCCAAGGGGCAAACCACCCTCGGCAAAGCAAGCCACATACACCGAGCCCCATTGATGGCACGACAGCGAAACAAACTACACCTTAGTTCCTCTAATTAATCAGCTAAGGGCGTCCCATACCACCCTCATGGCTGCACTGTTTCAGGTGATCATCCAATGAACAGATCCTTACGGAGAGGTAGTCGGTAAACAGCCTGAGCCCCCTAAAGTATCACAAGTCCAACATCATAATCAAGATATCATCAATGTATCATAAATGTTCTTATCGTGTTCATTGATTAAAGTAAAGTCGTAGCATATTACGAATCATAGTAACCATTTCCCAAAGGGTAAACAAGGATAGAAAAACATAATACTAGTCAATCCTTAGGTTGTTCATGGTATGCAGGACAAAACTCGAAGAGTTTGATCTCTTGGTCACCGAAGCTTGACCGTCGATTTCTCGAAGCTCGGAAACGGATCGCAGTATATTCGCGACGCGCAACGAATACAAACAGGCACAAGCAAACCTATACTTGCATAAGAACATTACACCATACAAGATAAAATATTATAAAAGCGAGCAATATAAAATAGAGAGCACGTCTACGGTTATGCGAGGAAAAGAACCACGATAGTCGAAGTTACGGTCGAGGGGTTAGCGTGTTTACACTAAACAAGTATTAATTAAAATATTTAATTTGACGTAACTATATTAATCGCTATTTGTTAAATGCAACTAGAGCTATCACCTAGTTTTAATTTGTTGTACTACGCTAACAACTCTTAGTTAAATAAGTACTTTAAATAACATTAACGACTCTAAGCGAGACGAATTAGTGGGGCGAGACGTAATACGTAACGCGTGAAACAGCATGGCCGCACACGCACGGTACGCGTACAGCACGCGTACGGCGCGCGGGCCGACACGATACGCGAAAACTATTAAATAAATAACATGATTAAACTAACCAATTATTTAATAAGAATAGTTCAGTTAACATTAATTATGTTGATGTTGATTTATAAATGTGCAATTCAAAATTATAAATTGGATTTAAATAAAATGTTGTTCTATTAACCTTCGGTCAAACAAACGTTTAAATAAATTAGATAAAATGTGCAATAGTAGGAAAAATACTTCTAACATGTAGATAACTTTAATACGAATCTATCGCAACTTAAATGGATTGAATCGGGTTTAAAATGCAAAAGTTATCATGGTACGTATGAAATAGGGACTAAATTACCAAATTGTCATCTTCTTCCTCTCATCCATGGAAAAGAGACGGGAAGGGGGAAGGGGAGGGGAGCTCGGCCAGGCCACGGCCGCACCACAGGGGGCCACATTGGCGCCGTGTGGAGGGGGCAGGGCAGGCGCTCGGCGAGGACTTTGGCCGAGCGGGCGACCACCGCTACCACAGGGACCATGGGAGAGAGGACGGGAGGGGGCTGGGCGCGCAGGCCGGCGCGCGATCGGCATGGCGGGGCTAGCACGCGGCACTAGAGCACGCCTGCGTGAGAGGATGAGGCGGTTCTGCAACCCTAAGAGCGAAAACGAAGAAAGAGGAGAACTATGGTGGTTGCTCACCACAGAAGAAGACCCTCGCTGGAGCCGAAGAGAAAACCGTTGATAGACGGAGATTCTGAGGTCCGATCGATGAACCGGACATGCCCAGACGAAGCCCTCGACGAGACGAACACAGCGGTACCCTCAGATTCTGCAGACGATGCACGGATTGGGAGTAATTGCTCACCGGAGTTGTCGCCGGAGTTGGAACCGCTTCCGAACTTCGACGAGCAATTCCGGGAGCTGGGAGTTGAATTTAGAGAAACTGTTTCGTGCTTTGGAGCGGGCTTGACGAGAAGCCGGACATGTATATATAGTTGGGGTTCAGACGAGTTGGAAATTCGGTTCAAATTCGGATTTTACCCTTTATAAAATTTAGAAAAGCCTATAAATCCATATTTTGTGCTCAAAATATTATAGATGCTTCCAAAAATTAAAGAAAAAATCCTAGAAATGTTTTGGAACCTAATGAACTCAAAAAACATAAATAGAGTTTCTAAAAACATTTTTAAGTACCTTAAATAAATAGATTTTGGTTTTCGAAAAATAGAAAAATATTCCAAAAAATATGAAAATTTACCGAGACCTTCTATAGGACATACTAACATGTTTCAAACATATTTTGCACTTAGAAACATCGTGCAACGGCATGAATGCAACAAGCAAAGTGCCTCTAGGGGTTATTCCACTAGGTTTATGCCAATATAAAACAAAATAATTCTCCATTTTTAGGAAAAAGAGAAGGAAAGCAGAGAAATGAGAGAGTAACATCTGAATTTGGTGGATATTAGAAAAGGAATTTTATACCCTCAAATTCAGGGTGTTACACTTCTCTTCCTCGTTCCATGGTCCCACTGGCCTCTTCCCTGTCATGTGTGAGCCCTTCCCCTTCGACCACAACACATGTGGCCCCATCGCCTCTGCTTATGCCATGCGCGGCCATGTCGCCTTTGACCGCACCACACATGGCCCTGCTGAAAGGGAAATAGGGTTAACCTTTTCCCACAATTAATTTTGGTTGTTGAATGTCCAACACAAATATATGGACTAACTAGTTTGCTCTAGAATACATGTTCTACAGGTGCAAAAAGGTTCAACACAAACCAATAAATATTCAAGTTAGGGATCAAATTCAAAGGAGCAAAAAAACTTGAGTGTGCTGAGGAATGTCCGGTGTGCCACCGGACAGTGTCCGGTGTGCCAGGACCGTACAACTCAAACCAGCCACTATCGGGTTTCTCCAGGCGTCCTCCTCTATAATTCAACAGACTGTCCGGTGTGCCAACAAGCAACGGCTACTCGCTCCAATGGTCGACTGCAAAAGTGGGTGACAGATGAACAGTGCGCGCAGAGTCAGAGTCGTAGAGCCAGAAGCGCACTAGACAGTGAACAGTACCTGTCCGGTGGCGCACCGGACTGTCCTGTGCCACAAGAGGACAAGCTCTCCAACGGTCAACTGAGTCAGAACCCTAATGGTTGGGTGACGTGGTGGCGCACCGGACAGTGTCCGATGGTGCACCGGACTGTCCGGTGCGCCCATCAACAGCAGCCTTCCCCAACGGCTTGTTGGTGGTTGAGGGCTATAAATACCCCCAACCACTACAACTCCAAGCATCCAAGTTTTCTGAAGTTCCCATTCAATACAAGAGCTAGTGCATTCACTCCTAGACACAAATCAAAAGATCAAAGCCTCTCCAAGTCCACAAAATCATTCCAACCACCTAGTGACTTGAGAGAGTGTTTGTTCGTGTTCTTTGCGCTCTTGTTGCTTGGATCGCTTTCTTCCTTCCTCATTCTTGTTCCAAAGAGACTTGTAATCAAAGCAAGAGACACCAAGTGTGTGGTGGTCCTTGCGGGGTCTAAGTGACCCGTTTGATTAAGGAGAAAGCTCACTCGGTCTAATTGACCGTTTGAGAGAGGGAAAGGGTTGAAAGAGACCCGGTCTTTGTGACTACCTTAACGGGGACTAGGTTCTTTGGAACCGAACCTCGGTAAAACAAATCACCATGTTCATCCGCTTGTTTTCCATTTGATTTGTTTTCCCCTCTCTCCCGGACTTTATTTAAGTGCTAACGCTAACCCCGACTTGTAGTGTGTGCTTAAGTTTGTAAATTTCAGATTCCGCCTATTTACCCCCCCTCTAGGCGACTTTCACCTACTACCTCTGCCCTTGCCACGTGTGGCCTCCTCACCCCTGCATGTGCCCCGTGCGGCCCTGGCTCACTTTGTCGTTCCCACACGCGTTTACTAACGGCGTGTGTATTCTAATCCTCCGACCCCCTCCATCGAGCCAGCTCGTGCCTCGGCCCACTCTCGTGATGAGCCGTAGATGCATCATCCAGTCGCTATTCACCGTGACCCACACTATGTTCACCCGATGGTGACACATTGATCGGTCAGTGTTCTTTGACCTATTGACTAGTTGGTGCTCATGACCGATGCTGCTCCCGCTCCCTCACCTGTCCCCTCCTCTGTCCGCGCTGCGATCGTGATCCCCATTGGCGTCACACTATGGAGGAATATATGACCCTGCTAGCCAACCACACTTGGGACTTGGTGCCACCTCCCCTTGTCACCAACGTGGTCACCATCAAGTTGATATTCTGCCACAAGCTCAAGTCTGGCGGCTCCTTGGATCGATACAAGGCTCGTTGGGTCCTTCAGGGTTTCACTCAGTGCCCCGTAGTGGACTACGATGATACCTCCAAGCCTGCCACCATTCTGATTGTTCTCTCCTTTGCTCTCTCTAGGGATTGGGCGGTACACCAGCTGAGCGTCAAGAATGTCTTCATGACACTCTGACTGAGACGATGTACTATAGCTAGCCCACCAGTTTTGTCGACTTCGCTCACCTAGGCATGGTGTGTAAGTTGAACCATTCTTTGTATGGCCTTCAGCAGATGCCACATGCTTGGTACAGTCGCTTTGCCTCCTACTTGGTCTCCCTCGGTTTCGTCGAGGCCAAGTCGAACATCTTCTTGTTCATCCATCGGTGTGACTCAGCACTGTCTACCTCCTCTATGTCAACGACATCAAGATCATGATGTCCAGTGTCGCCCTCCTCTAGCGCATGATCGTCGCCCTTCAATGTGAGTTCGCGATGAAGAACCTGAGTCCTCTCCACCACTTCCTCAGGGTCATAGTGGAGAATCGCCCCAGGGCCTCTTCCTTCACCAACACCAGTATGCCATCGACATTCTAGAGCGGGTTGGCATGTCCGACTGTAAGCTCTGCTCCACGCCTATTGACACTCTAGAGAAGATCTTCCATGACAACGGTGCCCTAATCACCGACGTTACGGCCTACCGGAGCCTCACTGGGGCTCTCCAGTCCAGTACCTCATCTTCACCAGGCCTGGCATTGTCTACGCGGTCCAGCAGGTGTGCCTTCACATGCACACCCCGTGGGAGCCCCACCTCATCGCTCTCAAGCAGATTCTACTTCAGCTCCCTCGACTTTGGCCTACTTCTTTGGCCCTCTTGGACTTATGAGATGGTGGTCTACACCGACGCCGATTGGACTGGATATCTCAACACGCGTCAATCCACCTCTGGCGACGCCGTGTTTCCTAGGTGCCAACCTCGTCGTCTCTTGGTCCTCGAAGCGACAGCTCGTCATCTCTTTCTCCAGCGCTGAGGCCGAGTATCACGATGTGGCCAATGATGTGGCCAAGGTTTTCTAACTCCGTTAGCTTCTTCAGCAGCTCCATAGCCCCTTCGTGTGTGCCACCCTTGTCTATTGCGACAACGTCAGCGCGGTCTACCTCTCCACTAATCTCGTGCAATATCAGCGCACGGAGCACATGGAGATCAACCTCCACTTTGTCTGCGAGCATGTCGCTATCGGCGATGTCGCGTTCTCCACGTCTCGACCACTTCGCAGTTCGCCCAAAAGGTTTCCTTCCATAGTTTTCACCGAGATAAAGTTATGACCTGCGGAGGTGTTAGTGTAATTGTGTATTTCGGCCCAATTACTTATATATTAATATACTCCCAACCTACATTGCAGTTAGAGCTTTCAGTCTACTCAACATGTCTTGAAAGCAACTTTAAAGCTTAATTGAAGTTCATATCAGATAGTTAAACGTTAATATAGCACAGATAAAGCAGCTTCTTTCGTTTTAGCTATGTATCTCTACATAATATATACCTAGGGCCATGTTTGGGAGAAGGGGAACGAGGGAGATTGGAGGGGCTAAAATTTCCTTCTCCTAAAAGGTCCTATATGGGTAGTAAAAACGTATCTTGAGACGCAGGGTGTAGTTACCATGTAATTCTATTGCGTCATATTTCGAGCCTTTGTTTGCCATACAACAGAAAATACTGTGTTACACTATAGGATATTTTACAAAGCATGTCTTTACCAATTACTACTGCAATACAAGGTTACGACTTCTAATACAAAGACACGAATACAAGATTCCTATATACTATATGTACCAGATAATCTGCATCAAAACCAATCTAAACGTTGCACCTGGACTCATCCTTTTTTTCATGGGACCTGGTTCAGGTCAATCATATACCCAACTGGACGTCCACGGTCCATTGAGGCCCTACGAGAAAGTGACGGAGGCCTCCTCAGCTCAGCATGAACTGGCACGGGCATCTCGTCAGAGTGCCCAGAAATGCAGAGCGATCCATTTTCATCCTGATCCCAGTACACCTCAACCATGATGCCTCTTGGATGCTCCTCTGTCTCAGTTCCAGGAATACCAACGAAACGAGCCCCCTTGGGAATCTGAATTGTCAAAGAGACACAATCAAAGACCAGAAGACTTCTAAATGTATCCCTAGCGTTTTTTTCCTTTGCTAAACAACCAGATAAGCAAACTAGTCTAGTTGATGGGAGATATTTCTGCATTTCAGATATTTTCCTCCAATTATGGTTAGAAGTATGTTGTTATTGTTAGGGTTACTGAGTACACACCTGAATTGTTGTTCCTGATGACAGGTTGAGAGTCACCAGGGTACCTTCAGCAGTAGAGGTCTCCAGCTCTGCCTGCTTTGCAATGTTCAGGAACACCTCTTCAAGTGTTGTCAGACCGAGTTGAATGTCTGATATTCCAAACTCCCCTTCCCTGTCTTGCAACTCTCCAAAGAATCTCTGTTGTGAAAGTGTTAATATATCATTTACTTTTAAAAAATGAAGTACACTAGAGCTCTGGTGCCAAGGTATTACCGTCAGAAGTGGTTCTTTGTGATGAGGGATGACAAATGTCAAGAATGTCCTGCTCTCCTCTTTTGGATTAACATCAAGCCGCTGTTTAAACACGAAAGAGAAAGGCATTTATATATCATGATGGTAAGAGACAAAATCTTAAGATGATCTTATTTAGCCATGAGACACATACTTCCTTGAAGAACCATTTGACAGCTTCTATGTTCGGATTAACCGGAGCCTCAGTGTTGCTGTTGATGTTGGGGCTCTGCATGTGGCCATTTCCAGAGAAATTAACATTAGCAATGTATCCTGTTCCAAATTTCGACTTCAGCCTTATTGATGTCCCGATGCACCGCAGTTTCCCCTTTGCCATTATAGCTATCCGGTCACCAAGAATATCAGCCTCCTCCATGGAATGGGTGGTCAAGACAATAGCTCTTCCTTTCTTGGCCTCCTCTATGATGTCCCAGACATGCCTCCTTGTTATTGGATCCATGCCAGTAGTCTACAAAGCATATACATTTAGTTAGATTGATATGTGACAGGGCCACAAGGGAGTCTAAGGAACAAAACAATGAAATTTTTTCTATTTCCTCACAGGTTCATCGAGAAAAACCAATTTTGGGTCACCAATCAGTGCGATCGCAACACTTAGCCGGCGCTTCATTCCTCCGCTGTAGCTGCCTGCTCGAGCATTAGTTACTTGGCTGAGCTTTACTTTGGCTAATGACTCTTCTGCTACCTGTGTCAGGCGATCAATTATAGAAAGATCAAAATGCAAGAACATATGAGTTTCAGACAGAACAAGTCAAAAGTTTATTAAGAAACATACTGATGTGATTGCTGCTGGATGCAATCCCTTGATGCTGGCAAACAATTCCATGTGCTCTTTAGCTGTTAATGCATCCCACAGGATATCAAACTGTAAAGTAACAGAACACACATATTTATGTGTTTTTTTTTCAAATATACCACCACTTGCATCAATAATATCAAAATGTATAAAGCACCACCTGTGGGCAGACTCCGATCATCCTACGGATGTTTGACATTCCCACAGTGCTTCGAACAGAGTGACCATAAATGAATGCTATGAGATGTTTAGTATGTATTATTAGTATGGAAGTTGTTGTTTTGAGACAAAGAAACAAGAATGCTGCTTCAATGAACGATACTTACCATCACCTCCTGTAATTGGTGTGATTCCAGTCAGACAACTGATTGTAGTTGTTTTTCCAGCTCCATTGGGACCAAGAAGACAAAATAGCTGGTCCTTCTCAAGGTTCACCCATAAGCCCTGAATAAAGTTTTAGGCAATGAATAATCAGATGATGACAAGCATAGTTGCATGTATTTTATGTCAAAAACTAATTGAAAACTTACTTTAACCGAATGAAACGGCTTAGATTTAGAGCATTTGCAACAACATCCAATGCTGAAAGTTCCTGGATATGTCTTACGTAGACCATGTATTTGAACTGCAACATTAGGATCTACCGCATTGTTTGCAGCTTGTTCCTTTACTAGGTTTTGCTCCGCAAGGACATCCTCGTCAGTAGGGGTAGCATCATCTGCAGGACGGCTTGAACCAAAAAAGCTAAAGAGGCCTCCCTCTGGAATAAAGATTAATGGGCAGTGTAAGATACGACAGCGGAAACAATGTGAGTAGCTATCAAATACTTCAATATCTAACCTTCCATCTTGCCTCCTTTACCCGTCCAGTATGAAGGCATAAGAAAGTAGAAAACTGACTTCCGAACGCCGTTTACATTTGGAAGTATGTTGTCAAAGTATATCGCAAGGACAAACCACAAGAAAAATGTGGATATGAGCCACTTATATATATCATCCTGTAAGATATTTTGCAAACAATAAGTGATTGAAATCTAGTCACTAAAAGACATAAAATTTAATAAGCAAAGTTTTGCACGTACAATAGTAATGACACAGTCAGTCTCAAAAGATGGGCACTCCCCACGCTGATTCCAGCTAAAACCTTTATCCTCAGGAGTGGCTGTTGCCTTGCCTAGAATGTTGAGGGCTTTGGCAAATAAATCAGGAGGAAATAAAGACCACAATGTCCGGTACAACTTTTTGTAGTCAGACGAATAAGGGAACCCAAAGGTGGTAACAAGCTGCACAGGAAGAACAAAAGTTTGTCATATTTTCTGCAAAAAATAATACTGGATACATAAGATGACGATTAACAAAATATTACCTGAGTCAAGAACCCAATAATGAATATTGCAAATCCAACAGTAGTAGCTGATGCTGCCTTCGCTACGAACGTGGATATCATGAAAGCAAAACTAAGCTGCAGGAAACATGATGGATGTCTCTGTAAAGGGATGTTTAAAAGAAACATATGCCTCGCAAACTATGACAAGATTAGAAAAAATACAAAACTCTCCATGAAATGTGTTGTTAATAGAATTGAACATGAAAAATAGGTACAATCAAAACAAATAAATCAATTAATATTTGGAACTTACCATGTTCAGTTGGAATAGGAAGAACAGGAGGAATAGGATTCCAAAATTATTATGAAGGAAGAAATCGAACTGGAACATCATCCCAAAGAGCACAGTAAAAAGTGCTGAAAGTGTTGTAAGAAAGGCCTCCCAGGTAAACCACGATAACCAGTAAGCCGATTCATAGAGCCCCATGGTAGACATAGCCTGCAAATATATCAAAATTCGGGCTCACTTTGAGCATAAAGATATGCAGGCAGACTGTGGTGAGTGAAGTCTGAACCTGACGAAGCTTTAGTTCTTTCTCTGCCACCAATGCACTGATTTGGAAAACAAATCCGAACATAGCAATGGCAAGAAAAAAAGTTGGCCCTGCTTGAGCAATGGTAGAGAAGGTCTCCGTGGCTGGGTGAGCAAATTCTTTAAATCCAACAGTCCAGCTAAAATTTGGGTCTGTTACATTAATGAAAAACACTTATTCCCAATGAACAATTAACTAACAGAACCAAACACAAAACTAACAGTTAATTATGCATTACACACTAAAGAAACATTTGCGGAATCCACCATCAGTAAGCGGGGTTGTAAAATTTTTAAGCTTTTTTCTGTTCCTCTTAATGAAAAATGTGCTTGTGCTTACATTAAATAGTCTGAAAAAATGTTTGGACAAGAAAATAGTGTTTAAAAAGTACAAACTAGCAGGAATTATTGTCACCGTGGATGAGAATACATATAAACAACATTTTTCTTAAATAAGCATGGAAAATTAATACCTCCAATCAGAAGCCTTGCCATTTCCCTCTCAGCTGCAACTTGGAGTGGTATCTGGAACTTGAAGGTAGGGTCTTCATATGTTCCTCTCCGTGCTACCGGAGTAGAGTTTGTCTGAATACCATACTTTATCTGAGTGGCATTTATATCTTGAAAATGTAAAGCCCCAGGGCAACGCATTGGGTTTTGAAACAACCAAGCATCAACATCATCTGGAGTCCTAAAACCTAAAACCTGAAAGAATCACTGATAACCAATTAGATGACGTGTTGAGTGATTGTCAATTCTGGGTTGCAGTCACAGAACTTGATTAAGTTTTGGCTAGTGCACATACTCCCTCAAGTCATAAATATAAGCTGTTAGTATTAACAAAGTGACTCAAAGACTTTGTTGCCCTTCATTTATACACTGAGAAAGATGGAGCGCTTATTTAGAAATGGAACTAAAGCAAAAATAGGGATAAAAGTGCTTAGAAATTACTGATTGGCTGAGCTTTACAGCAGCTGCTGTTGTGGCTGCACAGCATGTGCTACAGTGTTTCATAGGTGTGAAACAGCAGCAGATGCTGCAGCGAGCGGAGTACTATAATGAAGGATTAATTATATACATGTTACTCAACTTCTACAAATTAATGAGCAACGTTAGGGAAGTACAAGGAAAGGTCAAAACGTTTACATGTGGATTCGGGTATTATATTTTTCAGTTTACCATCAGATTCAAACTTATGTCAAATGACAATCCAAAGAGAACTAACCACGCTTCATTGCACACTTCGTGAGTGTAGGAAAGATGCGCGGTAGTGGGCGGGCACATAGATTGCGGCAGGTGGCACGGTGTTGAAAACTGGTGCTCCGCCCTGATCTTGCATAACTAGGTGATAGCTCTAGTGGAATTCAGTGTTTTTGTTTTAAATGATGTACCCTTCCTTGTAACCCCTAGTGGGGATGATGCGAGCCGAAAAAAATAATGAATAATGACATGAGAAGCCTTGAATGCCATATTTTTTACCTGATTAGCATAAAAAACAAAAAAATCACAAGCTGTAAGTAAATTAATTCAGATGACTACATAATGTACCCATGAATGTCTGGACTCCAATCTGGGCAGATTTTATCTGCATGCCTTTCAAGCTTCTAAATAATATACTAATTTACAGAAACCTAGCACCAGTTCATTGATACCATCAACTAATTTATGAGAACCCCACGCTCTTGCCTAGATTTTTTTAGAAAACACAATCTTCCCTAGAATTTCTCAAAAATATTCGGAGTTAACATCCCAAGATGCATCCTCACCATCCTTGTTTCCATGGAAAGGCCTTAGGACACACTAGATCATGAAAGTGACTTGAAACAGTTAACTGAATTAGCTGTTCCTTGTAGACCTAGGAGTTTCCGAGCTCACGTAATATGCAACAAAATAGGCATCTTTTTTAACCTTCCATTTGGAAAACCGGCGGATTCTACCACCTAAATTCTGAAGGGAGTGCCCACGGCTAGCATAAAAAAAGTAAGATGGAACCAAATCATCACATACTAAAATTGTGAGCATCAAGCCTTATGATGATTCAAGTTAACCATGAAGCTGTCCAAGCCACTAAGCTCCAAAATGTTTATAAAGTTAAAATGAGGTAAAACAACTCGTGACAGTGGACAAGATTTAGGCCTCGTTTGGCAGAGCTCTGCTCCATGATTCTCTAGCTTTGAGAGTTAATTATTCAATAGAGTGATTCTAAATGATTTTCAAGTAGAAGTGAATATATTTGACGAAAATTATTTAGCAAATTATGAGTGAACTGATTCCTGAGGGGTTAGAGATGTTAGGAGTAGAGGAAAGCAGGGTTTTTTTTAGCTCCCACCTTAGTACAAAATGAATACTAGTGCACTATGGAGTTTTCTAGAAGTGATTCTCGCTAAGAGAAGAGCTGCCCCCTTAATACATTTAAGTTGAATTAAATTTATTTTACAATTCCAAAACCAAGAGGCTCATGCCGATGTATAGCTTAGCTTCCACCGTCCCAGCAACCAATTCCGTATGTCAAACAGGAAATTATCGCGCGGTTTTCTTTCTCGTCGAGAAAAAAAATTCTCATGAGCTTAAATCCGACCATTCCCCACCCAGAATCCAGATTCTTGATCTCAAAAAATAAAAAGAGAGAAAATCCAAAATCCCCACGCGAGACAGGTAAACCAACTCCGCAGGCGAACATCGCACACAAACAAAAATTCCCCCACAAGGATGCACTTATTATTAATAAAATCCAATCTCGCCCAACCCAGACCCACAACTGATGGGGGATCGGAAGGAATCGGGACCTTTTCGGGTGCTATGGGTCGGCCGGGGTTGTTCCTCCGGATGGCGTCGACGAGGCCCCTGATGCGGGCGCTCCCGCCGTCGCTCCAGAGGAAGTCGTAGCATGGGGACTTGATGAAGAACTTGTCCTCGCAGGGCGGGATCGGCGGCGCGACGAGCGCCTCCGGGTCGGGCACGTTGCGGTAGGCGGTGGTACTGGAGAACCTGGAGCGGACGGCGCGGTCGATGCAGAAGATGAGGAAGATGAATACGAGCGAGGAGAAGAGCTGCAGCGCCGCCGAGCGGCGGTTGCGCCAGGTGAGCGTGGCGTTCTTGCGGAGCAGCGCGCGGTACTGCTGCCACGCCAGCGCGCCGCCGCTCAGGAGCTCCATCGGGCCCGGACCGGATCGGTCGTGAGCCCGGGCCGCGGACTACGGGGGGAGTTTCTTGGCTTGGATAGCGCGCGCTCTCTCTCTCTCCGGTCGTGGAGCTTACGGGAGGAATATGAGGTTTGAGTATTTATAAGGGATGCGTTTGAAAACAGACAGTCAGGAGGAAGACGCGGTTTAGTGGGGCCCTCGTGTCTGCCTGCAGGCTGCAGCACATCGTTCTTGCAGCCGGTTCAGAGAGCAGCTTCCTTCTCCTTCCATTTTTAATATTTTTCAATACTTGTAACTGCAGCTCATCAGACTTTGTGGCTGTCTGCACCCACAGGCCACAGCTGCAGAAATCCTGTGTTGGGTGGCTGCTGCAGCGCAGCACCACGGTTTCCACCGTTATATCTTGTCATTCTTCCTTTTCTACTGTATTAAACGCATCAATTTTCTGGGTTCCCATGGTCCTTGTGACCACCCATATTTAAATAATAAAAATATTAAAAGTATACACAAATAAAGATTTAAATCATGGTTGTTAGCTTTGAACCCACCTTTGCATACATCACATGTCTGTTTGTGTTTTACATTCTATACCATAAAGTAAATGAGACAAGTGACACATCGATTTTTATCGTGTGGTTTAGTCAAAGTCTCCAGGTTGTGGTGTCCTCCTTTGAACAAGGGTTGCAATCAACCCCTCTCAAGTGATCAAATAGATCAAACTTGTGTGCCACGGTTCTTCCTTATATCAAGTATTCTTGTTTGTGGACAATCTCCACAACTTGGAGTCTTTCACAGTCTTACAAAAATTAAAGTCACACCTTAAAGTAACCGAGGGAGATAGAATATGCACATAAGAGCAAATCACAACAACACGCACCAGAAACACGAAGACAAGAGCGCAAGAACAAGAGTTCACAAAAATAGCACAAAATTAGCGTTCAGATCTCACTAAAAACACTTGAGGGCGTGGTCACAGAGTTTCAGAGTGTTGGTATACTCTTGAGATGCTTGAGTACTGCTTGGAGGCGCCTATGGGTCCTTTTATAGCCCCAAGGGGCTAAGAGCCATTACCCCTTCCAAATTGAAGTTGTAAAACTTCCCTATATGCGGGTGCACTGGACCATCCACAGTAACGGTCAACATATCTTCTGATTAGCTCCTTTCCTTAGTTGGGTGGCACCAAACCGGTCCGGTGTGCCATCGGACCGTCGGGTGACGTCAGCTAGGTGTTGGCGCCAGAACCCCATTGGAGAGAGCCATTGGAGAAGCGGTCTGGTGCACAACAGACCGAGTACTGTTAGCGGTCCGGTGATTTCTAAAGAAAAATACCGAGACCGATACGTATGGCTGGGTTGCACGGACTTGGTCCGGTGCACCACCGGACCGTCCAGTGTAGCCTAGACCACAGCAAGCTGAGCTCTTTTGAGCCAAACTTCTCCAAACTTTTTCGACTTTCCTTGGTAGCTTCCCTATGACTTAGACAAACATAGTTAGCACTTATGCCAATTGACTAAGTGCAGGAAACATACTTTTTTTCATAGTTTCACCAGAGTTTTCAATGTGACTCGTTTCAAGTCCAAAACGCACTTTTCTTGCAGAAATGAGTTAATAGGCAAAACAAAGTGCTAAAAACATAAAGTGGGGTATGTACAACTTATTCAAACACTTAAACATCATGTTTATGTTGTTTTACCTAAAGTTAAATTTTAGACAAGGCATATTGATATTTACTATTCAGCATCTTACTGGAACCACTATCACCCTTATTTAAGAATGGTCTTCATTCTCAAACACCAGACGCTTTGACTGCTGATCACATTCTCACACCTAAATCCTCGTACACCATACTTCATGAATAGCTAAGTATTCCATACAAATAATGAAGGACCGGAGAGGAGATCAGAAGGGAGATGGGAGCCACTAAAATTCTCAAACGTAAGCATACATGACTTGATTCCTGAATTTAATCCAGACTCCAAAGGACACCAAAAACACTTCAGCAGGAACAATCCAATCTAGTGTCTATTGGCTGCACCAAATAGTTTACAGGAAAGCACTTGCCACTAGTAGACAAGAGCTCTAAGCCTGCGGTGGGATGAAATTTTTACAGGCGGTTTCAGTTATCAAGCACCAATGGTATTTCTAGTGGCGGTTTCTTAAGAAAACCGTCTGTAGAAATCATATTTTTACGGGCGGTTCCTTAAGAAACCATCTATAGAAATCCATGATTTCTAGTGGAAGTTTTCTTAAAGAATCACCTATAAAATCGATTTCTATAGGCAGTTGTCTTAAGAAACTGCCACTAAAAATAATTTTTATCTTGAATTTTCTAAGTTTTTCAAATGACCTCATATGAAAAAACCACCAACATAAAAATTGTAGATCCCTAAAAGTTATATAACTTTATAGTTGACAACTTTTATTTGAAATCATTTTGGCTCTCAAAATTTACATATAAATTTGTCAAATTTAAAATGCAAATTTTGCAAACAACCTCAGATGGGAAAGTACCAAAATAAAAATTGTAGAACTTCAAAAGTTATGAAACTTTGTAGTTGACAACTATTCATTTGAATTCATTTACAACCTCAAATGGTCAATTTATACTTGGATTGTTCTAATATGTGGGCAACAAAACTATAATTTAGACATGAAGAAAGTGATAGGTCGAGTGGTAGGGAGGGGTACACGTGAGGGTGAGGTCGAGGGTTCAATTTCCACTAGCCTTGTAGCACGCGAAAAATGTCATGACTTTGACGGAGACAAATGAGTGGGGCCAGAATGGGGCCTCCCCATAATAAAATATTTTTTTGTTATTTTTTAAACCTATTTTATGTTTCCTGGAAAATATTCCCACTGACGTTTTAGCCTAACGGCTAGTGGAATTTGATTTCTACTGGCAGTTCTCAGTTACCCCGCATGTACAAATAATTATTTCTAGTGGCCCTTGCCATTGGCGGTTCTAAAAAACGCTAGTACAAATAGGTTCACAACCGCCTCTATATAGCTTCTCTGTAGTAGTGTGCAGAGCACGCAACAGTGACACACAACAAGAAATGGTCAGAATGACCTCAAATTTTGCAAGCAACAAGCACAGATGAAGAAGTGATTCATGGAGTATGAACTTGAAAAGATCATTGCACCCAAAATAGATAAAAACTCATTTTTAAATAGGGTTTTGTTGGGGTTTTGCAACTTCGAACAAAATTGCTAGAGAACTGCACACACCCATGATCTGCTCGATTTAGAGCCTAGTAGTGATCCCAGGACAGTCCCTAAATAGAGAATATCCCCAAAAACTTCAACTCAACCATCAAGAATAAAAATATCTCAAAAACTTCAACTCAACCATCAAAATCCAAAGTAGAATTGTTGAGAAGAATAAAACCATATCAAGCACAAAACCAAATCTGATCTAAGATGAAAGAAAAATATGCGATAGCTCCGTGTGATTACAAACAAACTTCCTCAAAAACTCACAATCTTAGATTCCATGGTTCAAAGACACCTACGGGTCTCCAAGCTAGAAACTAGAGAGAAATTACAGACTAAGTGCTAGAGAGATAAGTAAAAGAGATAGCCAAATGAAATTCCCTTATGGAGATGCCTAAACAACCAACCCTCTACTCCATTTATAGAGAGTTATTCTACTTCCCTAAACTACCCCTAGATACATAGAGCTTATGTAGTCATCTGGGGGCAAAATGGACCATCTTCTGGATTTTCAATCTAATGGCTACACACTCTTCACGAAGTTGCTTCGCCTTGATGCACCCTTAACGATGATGCCATGTGTCGCCCCTAATTCTCACTGGAACCGTACCACCGGATTTTGAGGCCCAAACCCGGTGAAACCAACGAACCGTAGTGATGGGCATATTTGAGGCTCAACCACCGAACCTCTGTGGGTAGCATACTCCATACACGTCCCCCACGTCCTGGACATGTGTTCCACCGGTCCAGAACCATGTCGACAACATGATCCGCTCCTCTATGTTCTTGCGCCCGTTAATGCCCCAAGTGTCAACCACCACGGCTAGTCACCTAGCTTCTCTAGTCCCTCTATCAAGACTAAGTGTTCATCCTTCTCCGCTCCCGGTCCATCGGCACAAACCCGCATGACTTTCACCTTCGCTGTCAACCACTGTCTCCTGACTGCACACCTGCACACCACAAGCCGAGAGACATGTCTGCACACACAACCTCGTACCTTGGTTAGTCCATCTGACTCACCCCAAGGCACTATCTGTTGACAACCACTTACCACAACCCGAACACAAGGGCACATATCAACCATGTGTTCGCAAATCAGTATCATCATTTGGTTTTAAACCTCAGAATATCATTAGCACTAGTACAAAAAAGCTCTATAGAGGCGGTTCTTAACTTTTTTTGGTGTTTTCTAGAACCACTAGTGGTAAGAGCCAGTAGAAATATTTCTTTTCACAGGTGGTTAATTGAGAACTGTCAGTGAAAACTGATTTCTACTGGCAAGTCAGTTAAGACAACCGCCAGCGGGAAATTGATTTGCACTGGCGGTTGACCTAAGAAAACGACCAGTACAAATCTTTTTAGGTAATATAACATGGGTTTTAAAATAGCAAAATAATTTTTTGATTTGGGGAGATAGTGAAATGTTGGTTCCACTAGCGGTTCTCGAGTTAGACGTGCTATTTTTTTCATTGACGCTCGATAACCAAAACTACATGTAGAAATTATATCTCGTGCAGGCATAGATCTTTTTTACTAGTGTAGAAGATATAATTCGAGAAAGAAGAAAAATATCACGGGTTGGTTCATCCGAAAAGATTAGAAGATAAATTAGAATATATATATATATATGGCAGATCTATTCATCACCTAGGGTGACAGACCCAACGATTCATCACCTGGACCACCCCCTGGCGCGTCTGCGTCCCGCCCCAACTGAGACACCCCACATCCCCAGTCGACCAAGCAGTCCGTCCGCCCACCCGCTCGTGCCTGCCCCACCTACCTTATCGGTGCCGACCGACCGAGCCGGTCGATATGAAAATGACTGAAAATCAAAAAAATACTTTATTTTGTCTAGACACTTGAATGACTAAAAACTAGAAATGTCTGAGAAAAACATGGAGAATGACCGAAAACAAAAAAGAATGACTTAATGTTTCCCTAAAAAATGGCTTGATGTTTCCCTAAAAACAAGAATGACTGAACTAAAAAACAAATGAATGTATGAGAAAACATGAAAAAAATGCCTGAAAACTAAAATGACTTAATGTTCATTTGAATGACTAAATGTTCATTGGAATGACTTAACATTGTCTGAATGGCTGAATGTCTTTGCTTGGACTCTGAAATGACTTGATGTTGTCTAGACGCTAGAATGACTTAATATTTCCTAGAATGACTGAACCAATAATAAGAAATGATTGAGATGCATAAAAATGACAGAATGACTTATGTACGCTAGAATGTCTAAAACTCAAGGAAAATGACTTAATAGCGCGCGCCTATGGAGTCGTGAGCCATGCAGGGTGGAGCCGCGCGCATGGGACATGCGGTCGAGCGGGTCTGCGCGCCAGGGTGCGGTCTAGGTGATAGACCGTTAGGTCCATCACCCTAGGTGATGAATAGCATATATATATATGATATATTGGAAGCCATAGGCTTCCAAATGGTAGAGGAAGTCCTGGCCGATTACCCCTGTGACCTGGTTGGACCATGCCGGCGCGCCCATCCACACCCCACGCCTATGTGCACCAGGTCAAACATCCCCCACGTGTGTCAGTCAAACCCCCAGTCCAACATCCTAACCCCCAGCGTGGGACGCATGCAATAAATTGTGGTTCTGTTTTTTTGCGCAAATAGCATAAATAGTTCACATAAATAGCCTAAATAGTTCATAGAGATGGCATAAAAACCTTGCCCAAACACTGGACCTGTGCACACGCGTAGATGCATGCTTGTAGATCCTATTTTTATGGTAGATCTGATAATTATGGCAGATCATGTGAGTTTCCATTGCATGTGCTCAAATTTTGGATGATATTTTTGTTTCCACTGCATGCGCACAATAATTGGATGACTCCATAAATATAGAATCACTCCCACAGCCATGCAGCTAGGCTCGTTATAACCACTTCATGATATATACTGATATTAATTATGTTACATGATGTAGTTATTTATGTAACTTAGTACATTACATAAAAATTTGTTTACTGTTTCATGCGCACAAATATAGGATGACAGGAATGGTTGATGAAAGGAAATGTATTGACATGCATGGAAACAAAAAAATCTTATTTAAATATTTTATTATCTCCATAAATATTGGATCGCTTCAATAGCAAGGCAGCTAGGCTCGTTAGAACCAGTTTATGCTATATACTTATACTAATTATGCTACAAGGTGTAGTTATTTATATAATGTTGCACACTGCGTAAAAATCTGGCATGCGGTTCACTGGTGAACGCATATTCATGTTCGAGCGTAAAACCTGTAGTTATGAGCACAAATGGCCTTTATATCCGGGAGCGGTTACGTTGCGTAAATGTGTATATCATAAATATCTAATACATCTTGCGTAAATGGTACGAACACCATATACACAGTAGGTTAGGTAACAATATAATGCATAAAATCAATAAACCTTTGCGTAAAATGTGAATAGAAATATTATAAACAGATAATAGATGGAAAGCGGAGCCATGAACTGAAATGTATGTCGTAAAAACCTATTTATGTTGGCATAAATATATATACAAAGTAGCATAAAACATGTTTGTCGCTCGCTCCTAGGGGAGTCGCCACCGCCTCGGATGATGTCACCGTCGCGCGCCCTAGGGGGCCACCGCCGCTGTGTGGCCCCAGGAACCATCGCCTCACCTCTGGGATCCACCATAGCTCGCGCCTAGGGGAGCCCGCCGTCGATGTTGTGCGTCCCCAGGAACCGTAGCCTCACCTCTGGGATCCACCATAGCTCGCACCTAGGGGAGCCCTCTGTCGCCGCTCGTGTCTAGAGAATTTCGTCGCCGCCGCTCCCACCTCAAATGTGTCGCCGTCGTGCGTGTCTTAGGGCACCGCTATTGCACACGCGCCCCAAGATCCACCACAGTAGTCGCTCTCACCTCGGATGCGTTGTCTATGGCGGGCCAGATCCGTCGCTCCTAGGGATCCGCTGCCGCGCCTTCGGACCGAGTGATAGAGGGCAAAGCTCGATCTTCCGTGAGGTACGATAACTTGATTGGGTGGAGATCTCGAAGTTGATGATCCAAGGCTCCGAGTGAATAGATCCTCGCAATCACTACACCACTGCTTCGTTTGGTTATCACCCATGACGCATGAGTGACCTCACCCCTGTCACACCCGGTTTTGGAAGGCAAACCGAATGCGAACCATGTACGTGCCAGGATCAGAAACTCACGTACACAGTGATTACATAATTGGACATCATCACGCAATGCTCAAAGTAAATAGCGGAAAAGTACTTTATTACATCAAGATGTCCAAGACATCCACAGAGTCTATAACATAGTCATTTTAACATCAAAGTGCGGAAATACGAAACATAGAAGATAAGGCCTTCACAGGCAACTGACTGGGGGTTTGCCACTATGATAAACTAGAACTCATCGTAGTTCTGAAATTCCTCAAAGTCCTCCATGTTGCCAGCATCACCTCCTAAGCACTGAGTATAGTGGGGACAACCTGGGGTGGGGTGGGTTGTAAAGCAAGGGTGAGTACACATCAACATACTCAGCAAATGTCCTGTTTGGCTAAAGTGGACTAGCTGTATGTGGAGTTAAGGTTAAGCAGTTGCTTTTAGTTGGTCAAGTATTTATTACTATTAATAGAGCCAAGTTTTTAGTAATAACCCAGTTATTACCCAAATGTACTCCCTCCAAGTGGAAATACCATAGACCACAATTATAACCATTCATATTAACCATCATCATAAAAGTAACCAAAGTTCTTCTAATCAAAGAGGATTCTAAGACCACTCTTAACCGTGAGCACAACTGATATATCAGTTTCTAACACTCTACAGAGGTCACACACTTTACCC
Organism: Zea mays; assembly: GCF_902167145.1. Classification (NCBI taxonomy): domain Eukaryota; kingdom Viridiplantae; phylum Streptophyta; class Magnoliopsida; order Poales; family Poaceae; genus Zea; species Zea mays. Next base: position 221,756,407 of record NC_050096.1, read on the forward strand.
ACAAGTCGTGATTCCCATTCTGCCCAGGGTTCTAGCCTCCCCATTGATCACTACTAAGGTGACCTAGCAGGGTCTCACTACGTAGCCTTTACAAAGATACGCCAGAGGTCATAGCCGCCCGTTAGGTTTCTCGAGTTTGATAAACACATTACATCTCCCCAAAGGAAGGGTGACTAACAAAACCAAATCGAGAACCTCTGCAACTAGCCTCGACAGAGCAAGTACTATGCCTAGACCCCATTGACGGCTCTACGGCGAAGCCAACTACTCCTGTGGTTCCTCTAATTAATCAGCTAAGGGCGTCCCATTCCACCCTCATGGTTGCACTGTTATCTCGGGTTGTTTACTCCCCAAACAGGTCCTTATGGAGAGGTACTCAGGAAACAACCTAAGTCCCCTAAAGTATCACAAGAACATCATCGGGATAACATCATCGTATTGTAAGATTCACATCATGTTCATTGATTAAGGTAAAGCAATAGCATAAAGCTAACCATGTAACCCAAAAGGTAAACAAGGATAAGTAGATACAGACTAGTCGATCCTTAAGGTTTCAATAATGTAATGCAGGACAATGAATTATAAAGTAAATAGGACATGGTAGGTCTGAGGACACTTGCCTTCACCAGGTTGTTGCTCAGGAAGATCTTCAGCAACACACTCAGTAACTACAGACGGCTCGTTGTCTAAATAAAGCGATCATACATTCAGTACATTTGGAAAATACAAATGAACAGCACACCAAACATGTACAATCAAGTATACACTAGTTTGACAAGACATTATGAACATAAAAGAGTAGACTTAAATACTAGGGTTTAATATGATTAGAGATCAATGATTCCCTAGATTTCATGGACTATTTAGTTTAGTGCCACTAACTTTAGTGAGACACAAAGTTATAATAGGGACCAATTCATGCATAACATTTTACTAAACTCACAACATTAAACATCTAATTATAGTTAAGGTTTTCCTTTTTACTTATTTTCTTAAATAGATAAGTTAACATATACCTTCCTATAGCTTAGACAAAAAATTAGAGCACACAGACTGTGGATGAACATAATTTATTTGAACACAGAATATTCCTATGAACATTTTGCAATTTGAACCACTAAATTTGGAGTTCATATGAAAAATATATGAAATAAACAAGTTTTGAAGTTTAAAATATGAAATCAAGCCTAATTATGTGATTATTTGAATGGTCAAGGTCTGTTTAAAAGAAACCAGGGGTCTGCGCGCTAAAATTCAGGACAGCGGGTTGATTCTCGGAAACCTGAGGGTCTCTTACGCAAAACTGCCACGCGAAGGGGTATCGGGTAATCTGGACCGCACGATCACGAGCGGACGGGAGAGATTAGATCTCACAGTCGAGCGCGTGGGGCGCGCGGCAAGCGCTGACAGGTGGGCTCAGGGTGTTAGCGACCCAGGGCAGGGCTGACAGGCCGGGCCTAGCGGCACGGGCGCGGGTGAGGGGAGCGGGGCTGAGCTGCTGGATCTGCATTGGACAGTTGAGATTAGATTGTTCTGATTAAATCCATACCGCCAGATCTCGGACGGACGTCCGAGATCCAACAGCCAGCGACCGGTCATGGGTGCGGTGGCGCCGCTCGACTCCGCAGTGAGGTCTCGCCGGACACGAGGGGGACGACCACGGTGGGGCTCTAGGGGCTTGGTGAAAGGCTCAGGCGCGTTCAGGGTGACATGGCGAACTCGATCGTGGGCATCAAGTCGATGCGGGGGCACCAGAGAGTGCGAAACACGGTGAGGCGAGCTAACGGCGGCGTGGATCCACTCTGGCGAGGAATTGCGCGGGCGCTAGAGCAATAACGAACGAATTAAGTGCATGGGGAGGTTGCTTACCACGAATGCGAACCCAGGAGCGCCTGGAGGATGGCGAGGAGGCGGTGAAGTCTCGGGTCGACGGCGACGGACTCCGGCTGCGCAAGAAGTGCTCCAGTGAGTGCGGACCGGACGAACTAGAGGGGGAAAGGACAAATCAAAGGGTGTCCCGAGCTGCGGGTGAAGCGGTGGAGCTTACCGAGGGAACGGGCGCGATGAGGGCTCAACGACGGTCGCGGAACGGCGGCAACCTTCGGTGAGCGGCGGTGGAACTGTCTGGTTGCGCGCGCAGGGCGAGAGAGGGGGCGAGAGAGCTCGGCTGAGGGCGCAAGTGAGAGGGGGAAGTGGGCGAGCGGGGCACGGGGCTCTAAAGGGGCGAGGGCGTGCGGAGGTGGCTGGAGATCGCGCGGGCGTGGGCACGTCCACGGTGGGGACGTGGGCGGGAGGTTAGGGTAGGCTGACGGATGGGGTCCGCGGGACAGAGACGGAGAGCAAGCGCTCGCGAAGAGAAACAGCGCCGACAGGACTGGCCCACCGGGCAGCGGGAGGGAGAGAGGGGAGAGAGCACGCGGGTGGAACAGGCTGACAGGCGGGGGCCGCCTGTTAGCGCGGGCGCGCAGATTGAGTCGGCTTGGGCTAACTGGGCCAAATTGGGTTTTTCCATTTTCAGGGAATTTCTAATGCCTTTTCTATTTATTTTCTATATGGTTTTCAATTCAAATTCAAACCAAGTTTCAAATTCAAACTAAATCAAACATGTGCAACAATTCAAAGAATATTTGGAGTTCAACATGATGCAATATTTCATGACCCATATTGTTTGGAAAAAATAAAATAAATAACCCCTCACTAATTAAGCTAATTCTACCAAAAAGAAAAAGAGAGAGAGAAATTAGAGAGAGAGAGAAGAGTAACACCTCCATTTGGTTGATAATTAGAAAGAAATTTTATACCCCAATTCAGGGTGTTACACTATTCCCTCCCTTGTGGTTTACTTGTCATCAAATTTTGTAAGGGTGAGAGACTCCAACTTGTAGAGATTCCTCACAAAGGGAATACTTGAGAAAAGGAATAAAACTGTGGTACTCAAGTTAGATCTTTGGATCACTTGAGAGGGGTTGAGTGCAACCCTTGACCGAAGGAGGTCACCACAACGTGGAGTAGGCATTGGCCGAACAACGGGATAAAATCACCGTGTCACTTGTGCATTTCTTTAGTGTGATTGTCCTTCTTCCATAGAGTTCTCACATATCTTAAAGGAACAATCAAGTGAAGAGTTCTCTTCCTCTCTCTCTCTCTATTTACATCAACTTGGTTTTGATTTCACTAACATTCATAAACAATGTTTGTGTTGTTTAGAGTTGATTATTGCAGGATCACCTATTCACCCTCCCTCTAGGTGCATGAATCAAGGGGGAGCACAGGAAGACAAGGAGGAGGAAGCACCACAGGCCCCTACAACTCAAGTCTGGGTCACCATTCAAAGGAATCATCCAGTGGATCAAATTCTAGGTGACATCAGCAAGGGAGTAACCACTCGGTCACGTTTAGCTAACTTTTGTGAGCATTACTCTTTTGTTTCTTGTATTGAGCCTTTCAGGGTAGAAGAAGCCTTGCATGATTCGGATTGGGTGTTGGCCATGCAAAAAGAACTCAACAACTTCAAAAGAAATGAAGTATGGAGTCTGGTGCCACATACGAAGCAAAACGTTGTGGGAACCAAGTGGGTGTTCCGCAACAAGCAAGATGAGCATGGGGTGGTGACATGAAACAAGGCTCAACTTGTGGCAAAAGGTTATGCCCAAGTCGCAGGTTTGGATTTTGAGGAGACTTTTGCTCCTGTAGCGAGGCTCAAGTCAATTCACATTTTATTGGCCTATGCTGCTCACCATTCCTTTAAGCTATTTCAAATGGACGTGAAAAGCGCCTTCCTAAATGGACGAATCAAGGAGGAAGTCTATGTGGAACAAACCCTGGCTTTGAGCATGACAGGTATCCCTGCCATGTGTATAAGCTCTCCAAGGTGCTCTATGGACTTAAGCAAGCTCCAAGAGCATGGTATGAATGCCTTAGAGACTTTCTCATTTCTAATGCTTTCAAGGTCGGGAATAAGGATCCTACTCTTTTCACTAAAACTTGTAATGGTGATTTGTTTGTATGCCAAATATATGTCGATGACATAATATTTGGTTCTACTAATCAAAAGTCATGTGAAGAGTTCAGCAGATTATTGATGCAGAAATTCGAGATGTCAATGATGGGTGAGTTGAACTACTTCCTTGGATTTCAAATAAAGCAACTCAAGGAAGGAACCTTCATCTCCCAAACGAAGTATACCCAAGACTTGCTCACAAGGTTTGGGATGAAGGACGCAAAGCCCACTAAAATGCCAATGGATGAAGGACGCAAAGCCCGCTAAAACGCCAATGGGAACCGACTGACACTTGGACCTCGACAAGGGAGGTAAGTCTGTTGATCAAAAGGCATATCGGTCTATGATAAGTTCATTACTTTATCTTTGTGCAAGTAGACAAGATATAATGCTTAGAGTATGCATGTGTGCTAGATTTCAATCCGACCACACGGAATGTCATCTTGTGGCCGTAAAGCGAATTCTTAGACATTTAGTTCATACGCTTTGCTTCAGGATCTGGTATCCAAAGGGGTCTACCTTTGACTTTATCGGATATTCAGATTTCGACTATGCCGGGTGCAAGGTTGATAGGAAGAGCACATCAGGGACTTGCCAGTTTCAGGGAAGGTCCCTGGTGTCTTGGAGCTCTAAGAAACAAACATTCGTTGCCCTATCCATCACTGAGGCCAAGTATGTTGCCGCAGGCCAGTGTTGCACGCAACTACTTTGGATGAGGCAAACCATCCGAGACTTCGGCTACAACCTGAGCAAAGTCCCACTCCTATGTGATAATGAGAGTGCAATCTGCTTGGCGTATAATTTAAGAGCATGACCCTTGATGGAGATAGAGGCAAAGTATGATTTCTAGTGTGTTATCCTTATCTTAGTTTATTTTTATTGATGTAATGGACTGAAACCAATGACTTGAGTTCTAGTATAGAAATGTTGCACTCTTTTTTCTTTCTATGGTTTTCTCACAGTGTGTGGTTTTTTCCTAGAAAGGTTTTTAACAAGGTAGCATCGCAAAACACAACTCTAAACCATTATTCAAAAGATGACATCCCCTCGAACAAGAAAAGGCTCCTTTTGGCGGAATGATGTTTTGAAAAACCTATCCCTCTTTAAAACATTGCTAGGCCAGTAATTAGTAATGGTCGATCTATTCAACTCTGGTATGACAAGTGGGATGAAAAGGATCATCGATGCTTGTACCCCGAGCTTTTCTCCTATGCAGCGGACAACATCACCTTGCAACTGGCCATACGGTTTTGTTGGGGCGAAGGTGTAACGCCCCCTTCACTCGAGAAGCCCGCGCCAGAGGATTCAAGACTGAAGACCACGAAGGCCTAAAGATTGAACTACACTACGAAGTGCTCAAGGACAATGTATGTGCGAAGACTCAGGCGCTACCTTCGCCCGCACAGACCAGGGCGAAGACCATCAAGGACTCTGGAGATCGAACAATCAGGACTACGAAACCATGCGTTGTAACCTTCCACATTGTAAAAGGGGGGCCCATGTCACAGGGTCACGACCATAGGCCGCCACGCTGGCGAGGCTGATAGAGGGTTGGCCCATGTCTGTAATTGATAACGCTGTAATGACCCGCCGTAACCCCCCAAGGGGTAATATTCTGGGGATAACCTAGGTAACTGAGGGTGTAATTGTCTTTAGCAAGGCAGGGCGGGCCCTCGGTTACCTATAAATACCCCCATACTGTGCCATTGCAGGGTCGGAGAAAAACACTGTTGCCCTAATACCTTGCGTTTACTGGCATCAAACCGTTTATTACTCTCCCACCGTTTGAGCTTGCCTGACCGCGAGTTAGCAAGTTTCAACAGGTTTACTTCAACACAAGATTTGTTTCACCTTCCCATGTTTACTGAAGCTTATGAACAACTCCATAAACTTGATGGTGAACTTAGTAGGGTACATATAAGTGTGCAATGTGACAAATGGGGGTATATGTGGGGCTCCACGCGTTTCTCATCCCATAAGGCTTACAAGCTGAGCCTCTCACAATCAGAAGTGACACGGACCTTCTCGCGGTTATAGCGCACCAAGTGTCAGCCGAAACAAAATATGTTTTTTGGTTGATCTTGCATGTCAGGCTCAACACAAGAGATATGCTCAAAATACGGAATATGGAGTTGGAATCATACACATGTGAGAATTGTATTGTGCAAAACTTGAAACCTAGTCCCACTTGTTCCTGAGGTGCAGCTTTGCAAAAAGATGTTAGCAGATCGTCAGAATTACTCCCCCTAGGTTGACTAACCCCCACTTGGTGGTCGACAGAATCTCGATGGAGCTAAGGAAGAAGTGGTCTATGGAGATTGTCATAATCATGATGTGGAGTATCTGGAAATGTCAAAATGGGTGGATCTTTAATGAAATCCCTCCCACGTCCAGCGGTGCAAAAACATGTTCATTGAAGATATGATCCTCATGCTTAAAATCGCTAGTCCACACTGTTAAAACTTGGGTGCAAACATTGTGAGCGGTTACCTCGAATGAGGTTGTAAATTTGTACATTCCCAACCCCCATATATATATATATATGTATATAAAGAAAAAGAAATATTGTAGGCAAACACTACAATAATCCTAATTTTCAAAAAAAAACTCTAATTGTGCTCCAATTGATCCATGTTGTATTGTTGTATCTGCTGCTTGAAATGTTTAGATAGACACATGGAGATCATAGCAATGCTAGAAAGGCCTATTTAGGGGGTGTTTGGGAGTGAAGTTGTTCTACAGTTTTGGAAGAATACAACAGTATTATATACAGAATGATGTTTGGCATGCTAGCTAAAATCTCTATTTTCAAAACTAAAGTATTGCAAATATTGTAGTTGTTTAAGATATTTGAAACTTCGGTCTAGACCTCGGTTTCTAAAACTGTAGTATTTAAAACCGTGGTATCGTCATGACTAAAATATACTATAGTATTTCAAAAACCGTAGTTTCCAAAAACTTTGTTCTCAAATAGGACCTTAAATGCCATATTGTTGTATTGATATATTATTATGATCCTCATGCTTAAAATCTATTGTTGCCCAGCACGACATGACACGATTGTGTCGGTCGTGTCTATGGCACAACATGACATAATTACGGCTTGGTCAAGCCAGGCCTTAGCTGAGGGGACACGGGCAGTGGGAATCGAACCCACAACCTCACACCCTGCGTGTAACCTCATCTATCACTCCGCCTATCATTTACTTTGTGTCTATATTGTAATTTTGTTGTTCACATTATAGAACAATCCGAGTATAAATTAGTTATTTGAGGTTGTAATGAATTCAATCGAAAAAGTTATTAACTACAAAGTTTCATAACTTTTAAAGTTCTACAACTTTTCCATCCGAGTTCGTTTGCAAAATTCACATTTTAAATGTGACAAATTTAGATGCAATTTTTGAGAGCCAAAATGATTTCAAATAAAGTAGTTGTCAACTACAAAGTTTTATAACTTTTTGAGATCTACAACTTCTATGTTGGAAGTTTTTTATAGAAGGTCATTTGAAAAACTGAAAAAAAATCAGGATAAAAATGATTTCTAGTGGAAGCTTTCACTAGAAAATCGATTTTTAATGGCGGTTTATTAAGAAAACTGCCTATAGAAATATGATTTTATAGGCGGTTTTCTTAAGAAACCACCACTAGAAACAGCACTGATGCTTGATAAATGTAACTGTCTATAAAAATTAAACCCCACCACAGGTTTTGAGCTCTTTTCTACTAGTGGTCGTGCCCGGTAATAAGGTGTCGTGCCTGCGACGGGCGTGCCCAACCAACCGTATGTTCGCTTGACTTTAATCCGTACCGGCTTCTACTACTTATATAGTGTTTTTTATCTTTATGGATTGCAGCTGCAGTAGTCCAAATAGCTATAGTTGACTTTAATCTGAAGCGAACATCAAACTAGCGGCACAGTTGGACATTTTATACAAGAGAGGTCCATCTTTGTCGTGAGGACACCTGCGTGCGTTAAATAAACTGTGACATGTATACCTATTTTTAAACATATCTAATTGACTTGATACATGTCCTGAACGTCATCAGATGTGTTTGTCGTACGTTGTGAGGGTAGAATAATATATAGGATAGGCTATAGAGTAGAGCCAAGGCTGCCCACACCGGAGAGCTGGAAATGAAACCCGTAAATTTTTGCAGTAGCTGGAGGCCTGCAGCGGTGACTGTAAATCCAACTCTATCTTCTCTCTCCAGCACTGCGGACGCCAAATACAACGTTCGTGATCGCGTACGCTAAATGTTGCTGCTCTCTCTCGCCGGAGCAGAGGTGGGCCCAGGGACGGGACAACAGCGCCTGCCTGCTCTGCCCGCTGGTGGGTCCAGGGACGTATAGGGTGGATATATAGGGTAATCGTGACCGCGGAGAATTATTGAATAGAGTAGAGAATCTCACTGACCAGGATGAAATATTCCTTTTAGGGTAGAGAAATAGGGTAGTATGAGTGCGGATAGCCTTAGCTCACAATGCAAGTTGATTTGGTTTGAATGCGGTTTCATGGCAGACAGTGCTATGTATATACTTGTAGTCTCGAGGTAGTACCATTAGAGATTAATTTTGTTTATTATATCAGAACTTCAGAAGGCATTATAGAAATCTTATGCTTGGAGATGAAGCGAACAAGAGGTGTGGTTACAATTACATGCCCGTGGTCATTCTGGGGCTTTGAACCAAGTTATTATAGAGGAGCTCTCCATGTGCATGCTGAGCTGAGGTTGATGCATTCGTACTTCATCAGCGCCTCGCCCCAAATGTTGTGCCGCCCAAGATGGCAAAATGCTATAGGAAAGGCTAGTTTTTCATCTAATACTTTAACCTAAGGTCTCGTTTGTTTCGTTGGAATTAAATTCCATTCTAATAATCCTAATTTAGATATAAACTAATTAAATTAATATATTTGTATATATAATATATATGTATATTATTTTAAATCACATGAGAGAGATAGTTATGCACTACATTTATGATATAAAGAAGTAAGTAGAAAAGTGTGTTATAAATTGTACACTAGAAAAGTAACGTGTAAATCTATGGAATTAATTTTTATCTCTCGTCCTATAAATTTAAGATATCCTTATATATAAACTTTGAAAAGTTGTGGAATGTCACATTCTAAAAAATAGCCTACTCCATCAGTTAAATTCCAATTCATCAAAATGAAGGGAAATGAACAAGGCCTAAATAAAAGAAGTATATGAAATATAGATATTTATAGTAAGACTGTCTTCAGTGGAGTGTGTAAAATACTAGATACGGAACCGTAGATGACGCTGTTTAACATTGTTTGCAGAGAAAGTTTAAAATAGAGAATAAGATAGGAAATATGATAGAGAGTCTGCTGGAGTTGACCTAAGCTCCTGAAGGAAGGTTCCTTAGCTTAGTATCCAGTTTTGCTAGGTGTCATGTGTAGGAACCTTCTGTCACACTGAATTCTCTCCATGGCAATTAGTTTGATACGGAGAGCCGTACATGTTTGACCGACCTGTTACTGCTTTGCTGCGGAAAACAGTGGCCATATTTTTTTTCATTTTTGTTTTATATCTTCTCTTTTCCAGGAAAACCAGCTACTACTTACAAAACGTACGTGTTGACTCGTAGCAATTCAAAGTGGTCTTGATGTTGATTAACGCTTTGGGATGCTTGGAAGTTAGAGTTTACTTTTGTTCCAGTAGTTTCTTGGGAGTTTCTTGGTAGCGCTGACCTAACAAAATGATTTCATGACTATTATATTACTGTAGCTAGAAGCAAATGTTATAAATAATGATACGCGCATCGTCAGACAAGATTTACACTCACATGGGAGAACGTTTTAACAGGTTACCTACCATAGTTTAGATAGACACGCAGAAGGTGTTTGATTTAAAGAGTCAATGCATTCAAGATAATATGATGCATCATGAGTTTATTTCACAAATTTGGTGGAATAAACTTATTCCTCACATTATTACTAATTATCAACTTCATTCTCAAATATTTGTCGTCCGCTAGTTCATTTTTTAACTAAAACACGACAGGGAGAGATCATTAACTATGATGTATAAAATGATGATGGATCAACTCATTCTATTACATAAACCAAACAAGAAAGTGATAAGTAAAAAGATTATGAACTATCTCATTTCTCAAACCAAATACGTTGATAAAGATCATTTACCACGAAGCAACACTTCAGTTTCCACAATCTACAAGTCAAATGTCATGCCACCTATACTGGGTTTTTATGGATTAACCTCCGAACGTTAAACCACCATTATACAAATCAATAAACCATGCATGGATCTTGTCGGAACAGTGGAACACTCGAAAATATGCCCTGAGCAAGCATGATTTTTGTACGTAACTAACAATAAGAGACTAATGATATGCGTCCTTGTATGGTGACTTTTTGTGGTTTGGTTAAGCAGCACACACAGTTTTCCAACCGTTGCATCTTAGACCCAATTTAAAAACAACATTGCTATAGTCAGCGGCGCTACCGTCTACGCCAGCACCCGCGACCACGGCGCCCGCACTAGGGCCACCGGTAGAGAGTGCATGCTGTTGGGTTATTGGGTTCTGACACGTAGGTCCAAGCACTCGGTAGCAGGTGTGAACGGACAAAATGGGAAGTTAGGTAGCTCAGATTTCTTATCAAACATGTCTTATTCGGAGGCTAGACGAGAGTATTTATAGGGCAATCGAAGGTCTTGGGCTTAAAGTATGTACATACCCTTATTTACCTAACTACATTTCTAGAATAAGCAGTATAACTGAGTTTACGAAACAATGATCAATGACAGCCCACGCCTAATCACACCAGGCACTACCCATTTAGGAGACTGACAAGCAAGGCCATCTGACCCAACCAGGGATGGGGGCCTAGCTTGCCACATCCTTCTACACTCGATCTCGTCATTTCAAAGTCCTGGACGCCTTCGCTCGGAAGGTGTTCATCTTGGGGCCTTCAGACTCTGATTGCAGTGAGATCTTGGATATCGATGACTCAGGGCATGTTCGGGCCTCTCCATGAAGGTTTATTTTAGCATTCGCGCCTCCTTGGGAGCCCGCTCGGGTTGCGTGTGCCTATGACGATGAAAAAGTTGAAAGGAACACGGACGCCTATGAGGGGGTGAATTAGGATTTCTAAAATGCTCGCTAATCTAGGCCATAAATAAATCTTCTAAACAAAACCTATACAAATAACTAAGCAATAATATACAAACTAGGTTTTTCTAAGTGTTGCTATCTCTACGCAAAAAGAGTTATGTAACCTAAGTTCCAATCCTAAATATTCTAAACTAGGAATAGAGAGATTGAAACGTAAGTACATAGTGTAGATGCGGAAGCTAAATAGTAAAGGAAGAGATTGCAAACTCTCGTGGACACGACAATATTTTTACGGAGGTTTCCAGAACCGTGCAAGGTTCTGATTAATCCTTGTTGGTGCCCCTACACAAAAGGGAAGCCCACACGAGGGCCAAGCAGTGTGACAGGTAACTCCGTAAAGAGTCTCGGGCCTTCTCCACATGTAAGTGGTGCTCCACATCTGGCCTCCTCTCGGACGCTCCCCGCCATCTTCACTATCGAGCTTCCAGCCAAAACGCCACGGGCCTTGTTCCCTCATGTAAACTATAGTGGCCACACCACAAATGCGGTTGGTGTGATCTCACAAGACTCTTGCCCCACTCAGTACAATCACAACGGCTTGCACAAGACCTGAGGGTTTTGTGGGTTGTCTAACCTCACTCACACAACTAGGAACAAACCTAGAGCAAGCGCTAATGCGGTCTAACTAACTTAAGCACTTCGCAAAGCACCTACGCTAATCACCGAGTGACTATATTAAGCACTTGGGTGTTTGAGCTATTGGAGATGTGTCTCCACACTTGGACAACCTTCTTGAGCTCTCTACACCTTCAAATGGCCGGCTAGGGGGTATTTATAGAGCCCCCACTCAAAACTAGTCGTTAGGGAAAACTGCAGCTTTCTCTCTGCACCGCAGCAGGACTGGTCTGCTACACACTGGACCGCCTGTCCGGATCTCTAGGTCAGCTAGCCGTTGGGCCTTTGACAAATTATCTATTGCACTATAGTAAGTCCGGTGCCGCCACGTCAAATAGCCGTTGGAAACTAGCCATAGGACCTCAGTCGGGTGCACCACCGGACCAGTCTGATGCGCCAGTTGTCTGAGAACCTTTGCAGAGCTCTCTACACACACGGTTCGGTGCACCACCGGACCAGTCCAGTGCGCCAGCTGATAGCCTACTTCTTGAATCTTCTATCTGCTTATCTTGGACTCTTTTGGTCTTGTGTCTTGAACTTGTGCTAAATATTTGTTTAGGGTTTAGGGTATTTGTAAGTCTTCTACGAGTCGGTTAGGTCTTCTTTTGAGGTGTTGCATCCTGAGAGCCTCAGTCCAATCCACTTCACATCTTGTGAATTATAAAACATAAACACTTCAAAACATTAGTTCACTAGTTATGTTGTTCATCGAACACCAAAATCACTTAGTCAAATGGGCCAGGGTCCATTTTCCTTACAATGTCCCATTGTTGGTAATTGATGACAACTCTACCAAAGCAAGCAACTATTAAAAAACAAAAGTAAATATGCACTCTACTTGCTATGGATGCATGTGCATAGGCAAGATGTATGAGATACCAAATTAACATATATGTGGTCATTTAGAATTTAAACACATTCTTGTATATGCAACTACTCCCTAATGTGTGTTTATGGACTTAAGCCTCCCCCTAACTCCATAGTCCATATACTTCCTATCTAGGACAAAAATGAATCATAAGCAACCACTTGAAATACCATGAACCAATTGAAAGGTCATAAAAATTTTAAAATGGTGGTTTTGGTATTTGATAACTATGGTTTGCTTTGGTCCACAAATTTCTCCCCCTTTGGAATCAACCATCAAAAAGGAAGACATATTACAGCATATAGGAAGCAATAAAAGACTCGCCATCTAAAAAGATTTCTCCCCCTAGAGAAAGTTCTTCCCATTTGGAAAAGCAATCTCCCCCTTTAAGGAAAAAGACATACTCCCCCTGTTGGAAAACTCTTCACTTAGGAAAAGCATAATAATTTCATGCAAGAGGAAACAAGACATGATTGAATAGACTAACTTCCCCTTAAACTATGCATAGTTAAATGATAAAAGATATTCTAGTGATATCAAATGAAGAATTTAAAAGCATATGCATATATGGCAACATGGCGACATATGATGAAAAATGACATAATCTATTCAAATATGGAGAAGACATGTAAATGATACCGAATGTGGAATGAAACCACTTAAAAGGTCTTTTGAAGTGGAAGTTTATTGTCTTTCTCCGAGGACTCCATTTTCCTTCAATGAGACTACTACACACATGATAGGCTTGAAAAGGGGTGTTAGTCTCAAGACTCAGATTATAGAGTAACATGTCCCTAAAAGTGTGCATACAAGTTTTTGAATACTTGTAGGAGACATGTACTTGACTTTTAAGATCAAGAGGGGCAAATCATCTATAATCCGGACTTTGACACATATAGTTCAAAATAACACAATTGAAGGATATTACTTTAGAAACAAGCAAGAGCATCATATATTTAGGAATTTTAACGAAGCTATGTGTCGTGCTTTACTACACATTTTAAACCATGTAGGTTTGCTCAACCAGTATGAATTTAGCTCGAGGATTCCTACCATATGATATACCTAGCATGCATGCAATTAAATTGATAACAAAATACTTAATTTAAAATACATGAATAATACCAATTTAAAAAGTTACTAATTGAAAGCAATACTAGGCATGAATGGTAATCTAGATACAAGAAAATAGATATACATATCTAAAAACAAGAAATTGCAATAAAATCTAGTTACGTTATTCATGGGTGGGGATTTGGGTCCATAATAATCACTAACCCACTTGGCAATAAACTTGATTTGATATGATGCATCCCATGGTATACATCCCATTTTTGCTAAGACACCAAATTCCCCAAATCCTTTGAACTTCTCTCTCGGGACCCAAACATTCTTGGTGCTCTTCATGTTTGAAATGATCTCCTTAGGCACTCATATGCACTTGGCCCCTTTTCCTTTGTTGGCTTGCTTGTTGGACTTGATGGCTATCACCTTTCCATTTTTATTCTTATTGATTAAGTATGGTGTAGCCAGTTTTTGTCCACCTTGTTGGTGTAAGTGTTGGAGATCTTGCTTGTTGGCTTTTTCTTCTTTTCTTCCTTGATCTTTGCGGGGAACCACCTAGGTTATTCCAGCTTAAGTGCCCATGTCCCGCCTTAGAGGCAGCGACACACTTTAATCGAAATAAACTATCAGTCCGTTGGATCTAGTTCGATAAAACCACTCAAACCAGATCGAATACCACTTGCTCACTCGAAGGTGAGTCATAGAGAAATACAATAAAGCATAATACCATAATTTTAAAGAAGTACTTAAGTGTTAGTACAACATCGGAGTTCAAAAGTAGTAGACCATAGTTTTTAGTGCAGTAGAATAAGCTAACGAAGATAACTAGGGACTAGGGCGAAACCTAACCCACTACTCCTCCTGGTCCACTCCTGCAGAGGCAGCATCCCACTCAACCTTCTGGCACGGTGTTAGGGTGGAAGGCCAAGTCACACCATCAACTATATCTTGTAAGATACCTAAAAATTTGGTGCCACAAGCATGGCTGAGTATACTAATACTCAGCTAGACTTACCCAGTGTGAAGAGTCTACTCCTCTACCTCTAGACCATGAAGTTGTTTGGCTGAGGGGTTTGATTTGCCAAAAGCACTAGCTAAGTCTAATCAAATTTTAGCTTTTCTGATTCTAGGCTAATGCTTTAAACTAGGTGAGCACCTAACTATCCACACATGGTATCAAATATTAAGTCAAACAACATCTTTTTGTAAGTAACCTCGTTTCCACTTATTACTCAATGCAGTAAAATGGATCAAGAAGTCTCATTATCTGCGAGAAGCAGACGATTCGAATCGAGTTTTAACCTTGCAAGGTAAACCTAAACACACGACATGTAGGGGCACTCTGTCACCACACACATCAATTGTCCCCAACGATTCGCTAGAAACAGATTGGGATTGACTGCCTTGGATATAATGCCCTAGTGGCCCGAGCGCCACCGTGCATTGACTGCCCTTGTACCCACCATAACTAAATGGCTGATCAATTGTTAGGATACATGATGAAATTCGTTCATGGGTAGGTTCACTCAGGTACTAGGCTTACCAATTTACCATATTTCTCGGTATGTGCTTAGTGCTTTCAAAGTTCAAACGCTTAACACAAAAAGCCACACGTTAATCCTTATTCCAATTCCATCCTATGGATAGGGCATCCCCTAGGGATCCTTGTCCACAGACAATCATAATCCTGTTATCAAAAATGGATACAACCAATTCCTGACATTGCGCAAGTGCTAGAAAAATCACTCGACTTCAACCAAGATCCTTTATCAGCATAACAGCTTCTAACCTAGCATACTAGTAATCATTTCATAAAGGAATCTGAGTTCATGCATCTAGGGTTTCAAACAACTCCTACACGTAAGTGCACAATACAATTGCAGTAAAATAGCATATATAACATTTACGTATAAAACCGGGGCTTGCCTTCAGGTGTTGGTGCTGCTGGGATATCCTCGGTAGCAGGTTCGAGGGCAGGCTCCTGGCTCTCCTCTTGATCAACTCCTTGCTCCGGGATCAACACGTATTCTCCGTCAGCGAGGTTGCAATCTAACGAATGCAATGTATGAGACATATGTTATGATATGCAAAAATGCTTATTGGTGGTGCATGGTTTAGTAAGACTAGATTACTTAGCTAATTGCAGGAGCTTATGTTATTGGAGCAAGTTCTTATAGGAGTTGACACTTTAAGGGTTTAGTTTAAAGTCTGACCTTAGGGAGTGGTTTGATTAAGATTCAATTACTTTCTTAAAAAATTAGTTAAGGTACAAATGGATATTTTTTGAGTCACTTAATTAACCCTTAGCTGTATCGCTTAATCCCCCTTTTCTTTTTAATTAAGGTTAGGATGGTGAATTGAACTACACCTAGGTCTTAGAAAATTATAAAAGTACTGTAAAAATTACAGTAGCTTCCTATTGGCTATTATAGGTCAACAAATGAATTTGGGGTCCAAATAAAGTAGGGTCTCTCCTGAGAAAAAATAACAAATTCAAGGGCATATATAGACATTGCACTACATCTCTTATCTAACAGTGGCTACTATCCTAATGGGCATTTTTCCTAGTACTTAGGTGAAGTATTAGATATTTACACCAAATTTCAAAGGGTGACTCTTAATGGTGCTTTATCTGGGATTTTTCAAATTTTAAGACTAGAAAATCACTTATAACTATCTTACCCTCTGAAAATTATCAAACAATAGATTTAGAAATTTTCCTAGGTTTCTTTAAGCACAAGAGCGGTCATCCCTAAGGTTTGGGGTTTAACTCTTGAGGAATATTTTCCTATCATTTTCTATTTTTTTTGTTTTATTCAATTAAATGGTGGCTCTATATTTCTTCACTGGACTAGGGTCTAACATATATTTCTTAGGTGCTATATCATTTAAGCAATCTAGTAAAAATAACGAGCTCTCTGGTTTAATCTATTTACTATTTTTCTTGATTTTATTTAAATACGGGCTCAAAGGGTTTTAAGTGGGTAAACCGCTCTTGAAGAATTAGACCAGAGGGTCCTATAATTTTGTACAGTAACAAAACCTACAAGACCTCTTCTCAAATTTCTCATGCCTAGTTAAAATGTATAACTATTTTTCTTATTATTATCTAGAAATGATTAGATGATTTATTTAATTTAAAAGTCTCAGAAAAGGAACAGAAACTACTTAGTTTCTTATTTTTTGGTAGCTAGATTATGTTATCTAGAGTGTAGCAAAATTGGTTTCACTAATTTTGGGCTCATAATTAATTTGATACGAGTTTCCAAAGTTCTTTGTAGAATTAATAAAGTATTTAATCAAAAGGAAAACTATCATGCGCTTAGACCCGTAACTAAACCTCTACTCTTTTATGTCAACTAAGTCCTCGGACCCCTATTCATTTGAGTCATAGCCTTTGCAGAACCCCTTGGCTTTTGCCTCCCCTTAACACGTAGTCCTTAGCTCACTGGAATAGTGGCCACAAGGAAAAATATGGCGGAGCAGCTTACCGTCGGCAGTAGGGTTCTCGAGGAGTGGTCGGTGAGGTTGGGGTGGCACGACGGTCAAAGCGAGGTACGGGTCATCCCCGGAGGTGGTCGGAGTCGGGCTGCCCACGTGTACGGGCAGAGGGGCTCGTTGGCGGCGAGGACTCATGCTTGATGATGGCAGTAGAGTTCAATCGAACGGCCCAGGGAGCTTCACAAGATGTCGGGGAAGCTATGGGCGCGAGCAATTGGATGGCGGTGCTCCGGGTGGCTCTGTGCACGTTCACCAGCGGAGTCATGGGCTCCAGCGAGCGGTGGCACGCAGTGGGAAGGGAGTAGAGCTATGATGAAGGGCTTGGGAAGTGTCACTGAGCTACCAGGGTCATGATGATGGCTTTAGTCAGGGCTGGGGTGGTGTAGGGAGCTCGGGCCACGGTGGCCATGCTGTGGGGAGAAAGGCGGGACACGGAGCACGGCTTGGCAACAAAATTCTGGTGAGGCGTGCTCGAGGATGGGTTCGGGAACGCGCGAGGAGTGTCGCCGAGGGCCATGGCAGGCTTTATTAAAGCACAAGTGTGTGGGCACGGTGGGTGGCCGACCGATGCTTGGGACGCGCGCGAGGAGCGGCTAATGCGTGCTCTACCGACAAAACCGGTGGTCGAATAGGTAGCTCTGCCTAGTTTAGTAGTTTTCAAGTGCCTATAGGTTGCAAATCTTAGCAAATTTGGGCAAGATCCGTGTATATAATTTCTTTCCTGGTCTCCACTCTTCCTGTCTTGTGCAGTGACCGAGGCGTTTTGTGGCAGGGATAAAGAATGGTATTATCCCCAAGTTTGGTCTATCTTATTGACTAGAACCAAAATCAAAACATTGTTTTGTCATGACAAACAATGGTGCATCGGGTTCAAACTTTGTTAGGGCGAGTAGTTTGACACATTTTTATAATATGGGCCCTTTGGTTTAAGGTCTTTAGCTAAGAGAACATGCGGAGTCTTTGGTTAAGGGCTAAAATTAAGTTAGAAGAAAACTTGATTTTTATTTTACTTTGCACTCATTTATGGCATGTTGCTAAACCTTTTTGGTGCCCAACCTTTAATAACTTTTATTAGTTATTTAGTGAGCTATAACTTTTATTATTGGTTCATTTCAAAATGGGGTGATCCAATTAGTTTTCTTACTCATTTATTTTTGGTTCTTATTTTGCTCTTAAGAGGGTGTGCTTAGGGTTTGGTGAATTTCTATTCTTTTATTAGGTTGAGCTGGTTAATGTAGTCCTTATAGGATGGTTAGCACTTACTTAGGACCTTACTCCATGAGTATGATGACTTTAGCCCTAAGTAAATCCACATGTGATAATGGGGTTATGAGTGGTGTTGGGTTAAACCCTTTAGCTAACACCTGAGGTGTCACAGCCTACCCCCTTAAAAGAATCTTGTCCTCAAGATTGGAATAGAGTAAGTGGGGGTATGGGGTGTGTACCAACACTCTTAGGTAGGAACTCGAGGTAGTTCTTATTCAAATAATCCTCTGTTTCCCACATGGCTTCGTCGTCAATGTAATGGCTCCACTAAAATTTATACATTTTGATTGCCCTCTTGCAAGTGGATCCTTCTTTGTAGTCCAAGATTCTGATAAGGTGCTCCGCATGTGATAGGTTTGGTTCTATTTCCATTTATAGCTCAATTAGAACTTATGTCGGTACTTGAACACACTTCTTTAGCTGAGACACATGGAAAATGTTGTGTATTGCTGACATCTTAGGTGGCAACTTGAGTTTGTAAGCTACTAGTCCACATGCTTCAATGATCTCGTAGGGTCCAATATAGTGAGGTGCTAATTTGCCTTTGATCCCAAATCTTTGCACACCTTTAGTGGGTGAGACCTTAAGATACACATGATCCCCCACTTCGAACTGTAGAGGTTTTTTCCTCTTATCATGGTAGCTCTTCTATCTGACTTGAGCAGCTTCCAAATTCTTCCTAATTACCCTAACTTTTTCTTTAGCTTTCAGTGACTAATTTTGGTCCAAAGATTTCTCTTTCTCCTACTTGTGACCAATTTAGGGGTGTCCGACACCTTCTTCCATACAAAGCTTTGAAGGGTTCCATTTTCAAACTAGCTTGGTAATTGTTGTTGTAGGAGAATTCGGCTAGAGGAAGGCACGTATCCCAATTATTACCATAACATATCACACAAGCTCTCAACATGTCCTCTAGAATTTGATTTACTCTTTCAGTTTGACCATCAGTTTGAGGATGATATGCTGAGCTTCTAATTAGCTAGGTGTCGAATGAGCTTTGCAGTTGCTACTAGAAACGTGCTATGAACTAAGCTGCTCGATCTGAGATGATTGTCTGAGGTATTCCATGTAAACACACTATTCAGTCCATATATAGCTCGGCATATCTCTTGGTAGGGTAAGTTGTGTGCACAGCGAGAAAATGAGTCGTCTTGGTTAATCTATCCACAATAACCCATATGGAATCGTGCCTTTGGGAGGTATTTGGTAACCCTACGATGAAGTTCATGCTAATATCATCCCATTTCCAAGAGGGTATGGAGAGCAGTTACAAGGTGCCTACTACTTTCAAATGACTAGCTTTAATCCTTTGACAGGTGTCACACACGAACACGTACTTAGAAATTTCTCTTTTCATCCTAGTCCACCAGTATAAAGATCTTAAGTCATGATACATCTTATTGCTTCTAGGGTGCATTGAAAATTTGGAGAGATGAGCCTTGTCCAAAATTTTCTTCCTAAAATCCTGATCGTTGGGAATAACCAGTCGATCTTAGAACCATACATAGTATGCCCTTGTTGTCTTGGTGAAAACATTTATATTTGTCCACTTTTTGTGAGAGCATTTACTTGATGATCTGCACTCCCTTATCACTGAGTTGTGCCATGACAAAATGATTCTACAAGGTTGGCTCCACTGAGATGTAATCTAGGGTGCCTAAAGAAACTACTTCCATTCTCAACTTACTTAACTCATCGCACAGAGTGGTGACATGGGAATCTATAGTCAGGAAATTGCATTGTGCCTTGCAACTCAACGCACCCAGGGTGGTAGTGCATTTCTAGGTCATAATCTTTAATTTGCTCTAACCATCTTCTCTGTCACATGATGAAGAAGATTAAGTATGCAGGTTTGGATCTTCAAATACGTTGGATACACCTTCTACTATGCATATGGCACTTTGTTTTTATCTCTAATCATGTTTTTAGAGAATGTCATTTGGAGCTCTGTTTGGTGTGAAATAGAGAAGCTGGGAGAAGATTTGAAAAGAGGTAACCTTCTAAGACTTAGTCAATTGGATTATGCTCTCACTATGTTTGTCTAAGTCACAAGAAGGTCCTCTCAAAAGTTGAGATCAAATGGAGAAGAAAAGGAGGAAGTTGAACCTAAATGTGCACTTGTCTGGTCACACCGGATAGTCCGGTTCACACACCGGACAGCCAGGTGGATCGTACGATGAACTGGCTGGTCTCGGGTTGTGTCGGCTAAAATTCACCGGACAATTCGGGGGAATCGCTGGACAGTTCGGTGTGTCTGGTGGCCAACTATTATTCGGCCATGTCAGCAGACGCTAACGGCTAGATGGGTCACCGGACAGTTCGATGCCCACCTGAGAAGGAAAGTTCCCAATCAGCGATATGGTGACCATTCTGCGGAGGCACACCGGACAGTCTGGTGCCCCGCGTCCAGGGCAACTTTTTGAGCAGCTTCTAAATAGAAAGGGCAACGACTAGGGGCTCTCTTGGGGCTATAAAAAGGACCCCTATGCGCCCATATTCCGTACACAAGTGCAGCCGACAAGTCCATACATGTGATCAATTCTTTCTCTCCCTATCTTGTGTGTCTCTCTAGTTTGTCTAGATGCGGAGTTATAAACCTTTAGAGAGAGGGGAAGTGCTGCTTGGAGCAAGAGCAAGTTGCTACTCTGTCTAAGAACTGTCAAAAAGACTGTAAGCAGATGCGGCATCATTGTAACCATCATCAACATAGTGGAAGGCTCTATTTGTCGCACTAACAGATCTGAGCAAACGAAGGACGAAGTAAGATACTCCAAGCCAAAGGTGTGGCTAACTCCAACGTGGACTAGGCAAGCATTTCAGGCTTGGCCGAACCATGGGATAAATCCCTGTGTCTGTGTGCTCTTCTCTGTGTTGTGTTCTGTGTCTTTGTCTTGATTGTCTTTATACTTGCACTTCAATACTTGTCTATGGTATAAGCTATCTTTGAAGTGTAGGATATATTGAGAGAGGAACTTCTTTTTCGCTGCGACCTAATGAAAGGGAAATGTGCCCTTGGGCCATTTCTAAGTATTTTGGTGATTGAGTGCCAACACAAGTGCTTAAATGTGAATCTATACCCATGGATGGACAAAGTGCAAATCAAGAGTAAAGGTATGTTTCTAAGCCTTAGTACATTGGTTTTGTGTACTAATATACTTGTCTAAGTGTTAGAAACAGAAAGAAGAA
This sequence comes from Zea mays, assembly GCF_902167145.1. NCBI lineage: Eukaryota > Viridiplantae > Streptophyta > Magnoliopsida > Poales > Poaceae > Zea > Zea mays. The sequence continues at coordinate 221,778,073 of NC_050096.1, forward strand.
GAAAAGAAAAGAGGTGAAAAAGGCTTGGCTGTGTACAGCCAAGACTCAGCTCAGTCTGGCACACCGGACTGTCCGGTGGTGCACCGGACAGTGTCCGGTGCGCCAGGCTGACTTGGCGTGAACTGACCGCTCTCGGGAATTTACCGGCGACGTACGACTATAATTCACCGGACTGTCCGGTGTGCACCGGACTGTCCGGTGAGCCAACGGTCGGCCGGCCCAACGGTCGGCCGCGCGATCTGCGCGGGACACGTGGCCGAGCCAACGGCTAGAAGGGGGCATCGGACTGTCCGGCGTGCACCGGACATGTCCGGCGTGCACCGGACATGTCCGGTGCGCCAACGGCTCTCTGGCGGCCAACGGTCGGCTGCGCCGTTTAAGGAAAGAAATCGGGCACCGGACAGTGTCCGGTGTGCACCGGACTGTCCGGTGCGCCAGTCGACAGAAGGCAGGATCAGCCTTCCCAGATTGCTCTCAACGGCTCCTAGCTGCCTTGGGGCTATAAAAGGGACCCCTAGGCGCATGGAGGAGAAAATCAAGCATTCCTACAACATTCCTAAGCACCAAGACATCGATTCCGCGCATTTGGTTCATTGTGATAGCATCTAGAGCTCTTGTTGAGTTGTGAACTCATTGAGTTGTGTTGCGAGCTCTTGTTGCGACTTGTGTGCGTGCTGTTGCTCTGATTTTGAGTCTTGTGTGCGTTGCTAGTTCCTCCCTTACTCCGTATTTCTTTGTGAATCTCAAGTGTAAGGGCGAGAGGCTCCAAGTTGTGGAGATTCCTCGCAAACGGGATATTGAAAGGCAAAGCAAAACACCGTGGTATTCAAGTTGGTCTTTGGACCGCTTGAGAGGGGTTGATTGCAACCCTCGTCCGTTGGGACGCCACAACGTGGAGTAGGCAAGCGTTGGTCTTGGCCGAACCACGAGATAAACCACTGTGTAATCTCTGTGTTTGATCTCTTGTGGTATTGTGTTTTGTTGAGACTCCTCTCTAGCCACTTGGCGATTATTGTGCTAACACTTAACAAGTTTTTGTGGCTATAAGTTTAAGTTTCCCAGGATCACCTATTCACCCCCCCTCTAGGTGCTCTCAATTGGTATCGGAGCCGTTCTCTTCACAAAGGGACTAACCGCCCGAAGAGATGGATCCTAAAGGGAAGGGAATCGTGATCAACGACAAGGAGAAGGAGTCCTTCGTCAACGAGCCAAGGGATGACAAGTCCAACGACTCAGGCTTGGGCCACAGACGCAAAGATGGGAAGAAGAAGAAGACAAGACGCATCAAGGAGATCGTCTACTACGACAGCGATGAATCTACTTCCTCCCAAAAGGACGACGACCACAACGAATACGAGAGAAAGAAACCGGTCAATTCGAACTTTTCTTTTGATTACTCTCGTATTCCTCAAAGTACTAATGCTCATTTATTATCTATTCCACTTGGTAAACCTCCTCATTTTGATGGAGAGGACTACGGATTTTGGAGTCACAAAATGCGTAGTCACTTGTTCTCTCTCCATCCTAGCATATGGGAGATTGTAGAAAGTGGAATGCACTTTGATAGTACGGATAGTCCCATGTTTATTAATGAACAGATTCATAAAAATGCACAAGCTACTACTGTGTTGCTAGCCTCTTTGTGCAGGGACGAGTACCATAAGGTGAGCGGCTTGGACAATGCCAAGCAGATCTGGGACACCCTCAAGATCTCTCATGAGGGAAATGATGTCACCTTGCTCACCAAGATGGAGTTGGTGGAGGGCGAGCTTGGACGTTTCGCAATGATAAGGGGCGAGGAGCCAACTCAAACATACAACCGGCTCAAGACCCTTATCAACAAAATAAGGAGCTACGGAAGCACGCGATGGACGGATCACGACGTTGTCCGCCTAATGCTAAGGTCCTTTACCGTTCTTGATCCTCATTTGGTGAACAATATTCGTGAAAATCCTAGGTACACCAAGATGTCGCCCGAAGAAGTTCTGGGGAAGTTCGTAAGCGGGCGAATGATGATCAAGGAGGCAAGATATGTGGACGACGCGTTGAACGGTCCTATTCATGAGCCTCAACCCATTGCTCTTAAGGCAACGAGGAGCAAGGAGGCGCTACCGAGCAAGGTGGCGCAAGTTGAGGCGGCCGGGCTAAATAATGAGGAGATGGCTCTCATCATTAAGCGCTTCAAGACGGCGCTTAAAGGTCGCAAGGGACAGCCAAGCAAGACCAAGACAAAGGAGAAGCGCTCGTGCTTCAAATGTGGTAAGATTGGTCATTTCATTGCTAACTGTCCCGATAATGAAAGTGACCAGGAAAAGGGGAACAAAAGGGAGAAGAAGAAGCATTACAAGAAGGCCAAGGGCGAGGCACATATCGGAAAGGAGTGGGATTCGGATTGCTCCTCCTCCGACTCCGACAATGAAGGACTCACCGCCACCGCCTTCAACAAGTCATCCCTCTTCCCCAACGAGCGTCACACTTGCCTCATGGCAAGGGAGAAGAAAGTAAGCACTCATGATACTAGTACTTATGCTTCTTCAAGTGAGGATGAGTCTAGTGATGATGATGAGATAGATTACTCATGCTTATTCAAGGGATTAGATAGATCTAAAATTAATAAGATTAATGAGTTGATTGATGCTTTGAATGACAAGAATAGATTACTAGAAAAACAAGAGGATCTTTTATATGAGGAGCATGATAAAGTTGTTAGTGCACAAAATTCTCTTGCTCTAGAAATTAAAAGGAATGAAATGCTCTCTAGTGAATTATCTACTTGTCATGAATCCATCTCTAAATTAAAAAGTGTTAATGATGATTTGAATGCTAAGTTAGAAATAGCTAGTAAATCAACATCTTGTGTAGAAACTGTTGAAACTTGCAATAGGTGTAAAGATTTTGACATTGATGCTTGTAGTGAACACCTAGTTTCAATTTCCAAACTTAATGATGAATTGGCTAGTCTTAATGCTCAACTTAAGACTATCAAGAGTAATTTTGATAAGCTAAAATTTGCAAGGGATGCCTACACAATTGGTAGACACCCCTCAATTAAGGATGGACTTGGCTACAAGAAGGAAGCCAAGAACTTGACAAGCCATAAGGCCCCCATCTCCGCCAAGGAGAAAGGGAAGGCCCCTATGGCTAGTAGTGTGCAAAAGAACCATGACTTTATGTACCATGATAGGAGACAATCTAGAAATGCTTATAGGAGATGTAACGCATATGATGCTTTTGATTCTCATGACATGTTTGCTTCTAGTTCTTCTTATGTGCATGATAGAAATATTGGTAGGAGAAATGTTGTTCATAATATGCCTAGGAGAAATGTTGTTAATGTTCTAAGGAAAGTAATGAATGAACCCTCTACAATTTATCATGCTTTAAATGCTTCCTTTGCTATTTGTAGAAAGGATAGGAAAATAGTTGCTAGGAAGTTAGGGGCAAAATGCAAGGGAGACAAAACTTGCATTTGGGTCCCTAAGGATATTTGCACTAACCTTGTAGGACCCAACATGAGTTGGGTACCTAAGACCCAAGCCTAAATTTGCCTTGCAGGTTTATGCATCCGGGGGTTCAAGCTGGATTATCGACAGCGGATGCACAAACCATATGACGGGGGAGAAGAAGATGTTCACCTCCTACGTCAAGAATAAGGATTCCCAAGATTCAATTATATTCGGTGATGGGAATCAAGGCAAGGTAAAAGGGTTAGGTAAAATTGCAATTTCCAATGAACACTCTATCTCTAATGTGTTTTTAGTAGAGTCTCTTGGATATAATTTGCTATCGGTTAGTCAATTATGCAATATGGGATATAACTGTCTATTTACAAATGTAGATGTGTCTGTCTTTAGAAGAAGTGATGGTTCACTAGCTTTTAAGGGTGTATTAGACGGCAAACTTTATTTAGTTGATTTTGCAAAAGAAGAGGCCGGTCTAGATGCATGCTTAATAGCTAAGACTAGTATGGGCTGGCTGTGGCATCGCCGCTTAGCACATGTGGGGATGAAGAACCTTCACAAGCTTCTAAAGGGAGAACACGTGATAGGTTTGACTAACGTGCAATTCGAAAAAGATAGACCTTGTGCAGCTTGTCAAGCAGGTAAACAAGTGGGAGGAGCACATCACAGCAAGAATGTGATGACCACCTCAAGACCTCTGGAGCTGCTGCATATGGACCTCTTTGGACCCGTCGCCTATCTGAGTATAGGAGGAAGTAAGAATGGTTTAGTTATTGTGGATGACTTTTCCCGCTTCACTTGGGTGTTCTTTTTGCAGGATAAGTCTGAAACCCAAGGGACCCTCAAGCGCTTCCTCAGGAGAGCTCAAAATGAGTTTGAGCTCAAGGTGAAGAAGATAAGGAGCGACAACGGGTCAGAGTTCAAGAACCTTCAAGTGGAGGAGTTCCTTGAGGAGGAAGGGATCAAGCACGAGTTCTCCGCTCCCTACACACCACAGCAAAATGGTGTGGTAGAGAGGAAGAACAGGACGCTAATTGATATGGCGAGGACGATGCTTGGAGAATTCAAGACCCCCGAGCGTTTTTGGTCGGAAGCCGTAAACACGGCTTGCCACGCCATCAACAGGGTCTACCTTCATCGCCTCCTCAAGAAGACTTCATATGAGCTACTAACCGGTAACAAACCCAATGTATCTTACTTTCGTGTATTTGGGAGCAGGTGCTACATTCTAGTGAAGAAGGGTAGAAATTCTAAATTTGCTCCCAAAGTTGTAGAAGGGTTTTTGTTAGGTTATGACTCAAATACAAAGGCGTATAGAGTCTTCAACAAATCATCGGGTTTGGTTGAAGTCTCTAGCGACGTTGTATTTGATGAGACTAATGGCTCTCCAAGAGAGCAAGTTATTGATTGTGATGATGTAGATGAAGAAGATGTTCCGACAGCCGCTATACGAACCATGGCGATTGGAGAAGTGCGGCCACAGGAACAAGATGAACGAGATCAATCTTCTTCCTCAACAACGGTGCATCCCCCAACTCAAGACGATGAACAGGTTCATCAAAAGGAGGCGTGTGATCAAGGGGGGGCACAAGATGATCACTTGATGGAGGAAGAAGCGCAACCGGCACCTCCAACCCAAGTTCGAGCGGTGATTCAAAGGGATCATCCCGTCGACCAAATTCTGGGTGACATTAGCAAGGGAGTAACTACTCGATCTCGATTAGTTAATTTTTGTGAGCATTACTCCTTTGTCTCTTCTATTGAGCCTTTCAGGGTAGAGGAGGCCTTGCTAGATCCAGATTGGGTATTGGCCATGTAGGAGGAACTCAACAACTTCAAGCGCAATGAAGTTTGGACACTGGTGCCTCGTCCCAAGCAAAATGTTGTGGGAACCAAGTGGGTGTTCCGCAACAAACAGGACGAGCACGGAGTGGTGACAAGGAACAAGGCTCGGCTTGTGGCAAAAGGTTATGCCCAAGTCGCAGGTTTGGACTTTGAGGAAACATTCGCTCCTGTGGCTAGGCTAGAATCAATTCGTATCTTGCTAGCATATGCCGCTCACCATTCTTTCAGGTTGTACCAAATGGATGTGAAAAGCGCTTTCCTCAACGGGCCGATCAAAGAGGAGGTGTACGTGGAGCAACCCCCTGGCTTCGAGGATGAACGGTACCCCGACCACGTGTGTAAGCTATCTAAGGCGCTCTATGGACTTAAGCAAGCCCCTAGAGCATGGTATGAATGTCTTAGAGATTTCTTAATTGCTAATGCTTTCAATGTTGGGAAAGCCGATCCAACTCTTTTCACTAAGACTTGTGACGGTGATCTTTTTGTGTGCCAAATTTATGTCGATGACATAATATTTGGTTCTACTAATAAAAAGTCTTGTGAAGAGTTTAGCAGGGTGATGACGCAGAAATTCGAGATGTCGATGATGGGCGAGTTGAACTACTTCCTTGGGTTTCAAGTGAAGCAACTCAAGGACGGCACCTTCATCTCCCAAACAAAGTACACGCAAGACTTGCTGAAGCGGTTTGGGATGAAGGACGCCAAGCCCGCAAAGACTCCGATGGGGACCGACGGACACACCGACCTCAACAAAGGAGGTAAGTCCGTTGATCAAAAAGCATACCGGTCAATGATAGGGTCTTTACTTTATTTATGTGCTAGTAGACCGGATATTATGCTTAGCGTATGCATGTGTGCTAGATTTCAATCCGACCCTAAGGAGTGTCACTTAGTGGCGGTGAAGCGAATTCTTAGATATTTGGTTGCTACGCCTTGCTTCGGGCTCTGGTATCCAAAGGGGTCTACCTTTGACTTGGTTGGATACTCAGATTCCGACTATGCTGGATGTAAGGTCGATAGGAAGAGTACATCAGGGACGTGCCAATTCTTAGGAAGGTCCCTAGTGTCGTGGAACTCTAAGAAACAAACCTCCGTTGCCCTATCCACCGCTGAGGCCGAGTACGTTGCCGCAGGACAGTGTTGCGCACAACTACTTTGGATGAGGCAAACCCTCCGGGACTTTGGCTACAATCTGAGCAAAGTCCCACTCCTATGTGATAATGAGAGTGCTATCCGCATGGCGGAAAATCCTGTTGAACACAGCCGCACAAAGCACATTGACATCCGGCATCACTTTTTGAGAGACCACCAGCAAAAGGGAGATATCGAAGTGTTTCATGTTAGCACCGAGAACCAGCTAGCCGATATCTTTACCAAGCCTCTAGATGAGAAGACCTTTTGCAGGCTGCGTAGTGAGCTAAATGTCTTAGATTCGCGGAACTTAGATTAAATTGTAGCATACATGTGTTTATGCCCTTGATCATGTTCATTTTGCATTTTGTTGCTTAGTATGGTGCTCAAGTTGTACAAACATTCCCTGGACCTCACAAGTCCTTGTGTAAGTGATGCAGATATTTAGGGGGAGTTGTGTTACAACTTGACCCTTTGAGACTAACCATATGCTTGAGTTTGCTTGATTTAGTCTCGAAGGAGAATTGAAAGGGAAAAGGTGGACTTGGACCATGAAAGACTTCCACTGCACTCCGATGAGAGAGTAACTTATTCCAAGTTCATCTCATGAACTCTTATTGCCATTTACTCTTAATTGAAGATTTTGGTGAGGCAATGGGGTTATCGAGCCAAGATTGATCCCGTTTTGGTGCTTGATGCCTGTCACACCCGGTTTTAGAAGGCAAACCGAATGCGAACCATGTACGTGCCAGGATCAGTTATTCACGTACACAGCAGTTACATAATATGGACATCATCACACAGTGCTCAAAATAGTATTAATAAGGGAAATAGTCGATTACATCATACGTCTGAGACGTCCATATAAGTCTTACAATAAATCAAAGTGCGGAAAAGAAACGTAGATAACCGCGGCCTTCACAGGCAGCCGACTGGGGGTTGCCGCTAACCCACACCTAGAACTCGTCGTAGTCTTGGAACTCCTGGAAGTCTCCTTCCACAGCTTCATCTTCGCCTGAGCAGTGGTTGCAATGCTGACAACCTGGGGGGGTTTGGTGTGTAGAGCAAGGGTGAGTACACATCAACATACTCAGCAAGTATCCTGTTTGGCTGTAGTGGACTAGCTGTATGTGGGGATAAGTCAAGCAGTTGCTTTTAGTTGGTCAGATTATTACTTACTAGTAGAAAGCCAAGTTTTAGCATTAACCCAAGTTATTAACCCAAACGTACTCCTTTCCAAACGGAAAGAGTACCACTTACCAGCACCATAACCATGATCAAAACCGTCAATCTCATATCCACCTGTACCAAAGTATCTCTGATCAAGTACCACTAATCACTGGAGCTCCCTTGGCCGCTCATAACCGTGAGCACGGCTGATATATCAGTTTCATAACACTCTGCAGAGGTTGTGCACTTTACCCACAAGCCGTGATTCCCTCTCTGGCCCGGGCTTGCAAGACCCTTATTCACTCCCGAGGTGAATGGCCAAGGATTCACTACGAAGCCTTTACAAAGATTCCCCGGGGCTGTAGCCACCCGTTAGGTTTCCTAAATGCACCGCACTCCTCCCCAAGGGGCGAACCCAAACTTGGCAGAGCGAGCCGCATACACCGAGCCCCATTGACGGCACGACGGCTAAGTGAACTACACCCCGGATCCTCTAATTATTCAACTAAGGGCACCCCATTCCACCCTTATGGTTGCACTGTTTTCCCGGGCGGTCATCCATAGAACAGGTCCTTACGGAGAGGCACTCGAGAAACCGCTCGAGCCCCCTTGATAACCACAAGCATACATCATCATAAGAGAAGGGAAAACAGCGTATCATGGATAATCTCATCATGTTCATTGATTAGAGTTTGAGCAATAGCATAAAGCTAAACAGTAATAATCCAACCCAGATAGGTAAACAAGGACATGGATAACAAAAGCTAGTCAATCCTTAGGCATAAATGTGTAAAGCGGGAGGTGAATTAAATAATGAATAGGACATAGATAGGTCAAGGGACACTTGCCTCCACCAAACGACTGCTGCTCAGGGGCTTCTCCTGCGGATTCCTCGGGCTCTTCAACCGGATCGTTCTCTATGCGAGCGCAAACATACATACATCCACATATTTAATACAAAAGAACAGTACACCATACAAGGGAACATACAAGGGAACAAGTAAAGCGAATATGCATCAAGTATGACATTTCGATATCGCATTCATTATGGTTAGAAAGAAACGGGAAAGGGTCTCGCAGGGGGGTTAAATCTTATGCACTAACGATCAATTACAATTGGTTCTTAACAAAAGAATTCTGTTACATATACACTAATGGAAACCTAATCACTTTAAGTTGATCAACATTGCACGAGATAAACAATTAACTACATGAATCAATTAGCATAGCGGAATTTTAAATTAAACTTCCTATTTCAATGGCATGAACAATGATTAACCTACCTAAAATAAAATAGTTATGATCACAGAAAGTAAATAAAATAAAATAAAAAAAATAATAAAAAAAAACAGAGGGGGGGCGGTTGAACCGGCCCTAGGGGCGGTTGAACCGGCCGGGGGCAGGGCGCGCAGGGGCGGCCGAGCCGGGGCGGCTGAGCCGGCCGAGCGGCCAGGGGGCGCGGCCAGGGGCGCGGCCAGGCGGGCGGCCGGGCGGGCGGCCGGGGCGCGCGGCCAGGCGGGCGGCCGGGGCGCGGCCGGGCCAGGGCGCGGCCGGGCGGGGCACGTGGCCAGGCGGCCAGGCGGGCGGCCGAGCCAGGCGGCCGGGCGGGCGGCCGAGCCAGGCGGCCGGGCGGCGCGCGGCCAGGGGGCGCGGTTGGGGCGGTGGCCGAGGAGAGAGGAGGGGAGAGGGGAGAGGGAGGGAGGGGGAGGGGGCTCACCGGCGACGGGGACGGGGCGGGGCGGCCGAGCGGGGCGGCGGCGGCTTAGGGCAGGGGTGGGTAGGGGCGGCGCTAGGGGAGAGAGAGGGAAAATGAGGGAGAGGGAGAGGGATTGGGGGGGTTTTGGGGAAAATAAAGGGAGGGGGGCGGCATGGGCCAATTGGGCCCAAAGGGGGGCGCCAGGGGCGGCTGGGCCGGCCGGGGTCGGCCCACGGCGAGAGAGAGAGAGAAAAAGAGGAGAGAGAAAGAGAGAGAAAAAAGAAAGAAAAGATCTTCTCCTCATTTTCGAAATCCGATCTTTCTACATGAATGCATTTGCACTTTCAAAGCAATCAAAAGAAATGCAAGGTTCGGCATGGTGCATCAAACAACATAAAGTATTTAGGGTTTTTCCTACACGGGAAATCCAAACCGAATCCCGCTAGAACTTTGGAAAAGGTCAAGGTTTAGCGAGGGCAAAAAGAAAAAGGAAAGGTAACGCCCGAATTTTGGCGAGAAAAGAAAAGAAAAAATTCAACTGCAAAATTCGGGGCGTTACAATGCCAAAGGGGGAGAAAATAAAGTCCATAGCAATAAATGGATCAGCTACCACTTGAGAAATTTTGAAAATAGTAGAATAGAGCTTTTGGTTTGTCAAAACTCTTTTATTGTCTTTCTTGTCAAAAGTTGGCTTCTTGTGGGGAGAAAAAGTTGATTATGGAAAAAGGGGAGTTTGTTGAAATCCTTGATCAATCTCTTTTGGAATGACTCTCTTTATGCTTCAACATGTGTGTTTGACTTAGAGATAGAGATTTGAGTTTGATTTGCAAAAACAAACCAAGTGGTGGCAAAGGATGATCCATATATGCCAAAATTGAATCAAAATAAATTGAGTTTTATTTGAAGTGATATTGCACTTGTTCTAGTTGCTTTATGTTGTGTTGGCATAAATCACCAAAAAGGGGGAGATTGAAAGGGAAATGTGGCCTTGGGCCATTTCTAAGTATTTTGGTGATTGAGTGCCAACACAAGTGCTTAAATGTGAATATATACCCATGGATGGACAAAAGTGCAAATCAAGAGTAAAGGTATGTTTCTAAGCCTTAGTACATTGGTTTTGTGTACTAATATACTTGTCTAAGTGTTAGAAACAGAAAGAAGAAGAAAAGAAAAGAGGTGAAAAAGGCTTGGCTGTGTACAGCCAAGACTCAGCTCAGTCTGGCACACCGGACTGTCCGGTGGTGCACCGGACAGTGTCCGGTGCGCCAGGCTGACTTGGCGTGAACTGACCGCTCTCGGGAATTTACCGGCGACGTACGGCTATAATTCACCGGACTGTCCAGTGTGCACCGGACTGTCCGGTGAGCCAACGGTCGGCCGGCCCAACGGTCGGCCGCGCGATCTGCGCGGGACACGTGGCCGAGCCAACGGCTAGAAGGGGGCACCGGACTGTCCGGCGTGCACCGGACATGTCCGGTGCGCCAACGGCTCTCTGGCGGCCAACGGTCGGCTGCGCCGTTTAAGGAAAGAAATCGGGCACCGGACAGTGTCCGGTGTGCACCGGACTGTCCGGTGCGTCAGTCGACAGAAGGCAGGATCAGCCTTCCCAGATTGCTCTCAACGGCTCCTAGCTGCCTTGGGGCTATAAAAGGGACCCCTAGGCGCATGGAGGAGAAAATCAAGCATTCCTACAACATTCCTAAGCACCAAGACATCGATTCCGCGCATTTGGTTCATTGTGATAGCATCTAGAGCTCTTGTTGAGTTGTGAACTCATTGAGTTGTGTTGCGAGCTCTTGTTGCGACTTGTGTGCGTGCTGTTGCTCTGATTTTGAGTCTTGTGTGCGTTGCTAGTTCCTCCCTTACTCCGTATTTCTTTGTGAATCTCAAGTGTAAGGGCGAGAGGCTCCAAGTTGTGGAGATTCCTCGCAAACGGGATATTGAAAGGCAAAGCAAAACACCGTGGTATTCAAGTTGGTCTTTGGACCGCTTGAGAGGGGTTGATTGCAACCCTCGTCCGTTGGGACGCCACAACGTGGAGTAGGCAAGCGTTGGTCTTGGCCGAACCACGAGATAAACCACTGTGTAATCTCTGTGTTTGATCTCTTGTGGTATTGTGTTTTGTTGAGACTCCTCTCTAGCCACTTGGCGATTATTGTGCTAACACTTAACAAGTTTTTGTGGCTATAAGTTTAAGTTTCCCAGGATCACCTATTCACCCCCCCCCCTCTAGGTGCTCTCACCTAATCGACGTAAAACTCTTTCCGCTGCGATCAAACTTCGAGTAGAGTAAAAATTTCAAGTTTTAAGTGTTAATTTTGTATTCGCCTATTTACCCCCCCCCCCTCTAGGCGACATCCAGATCCTATTCCTGGGCAAAGGGAACATTCACTACTTGACTCTTAAGCATGGCATTTTCAATTTTAAATTGAGCAACACAAGATAAAGCATCTTCACTATTTCTTTGCTCAATTAAAACCAAATCATACTGTTGGACCATGTCATCATGAGAGCAGTTTTGCTCCCCATGTTCTTTGGTCATCTTCTCCAGGCTGTCGTTGATTTTGATGAGAGTCTCCTCCAGCCTGAGAAGTGTTGTTCCTTGTTCCTTCTCAACAGTTTCATCAAGAGCACCTTGTCTTCTTTGTTGAGATGAGTGTAGAACTAGAGAATCGTCTCTTCTTCCATGTCTTCGGTCTCATAATCCCTATCTTCATGATTAGCGGAAGCATTCACAGCGATATGGGAAAATGAACCTCGAAGTGAGGTGGATTCATCATATTTGCTATCATCCTCGTATTTCTCCTCATTGTCGCTTTCATCTCCACTTTCATTGTCATCAACAAGACATTTATACTAGTGAAAAACGAACCTGTCGGTGAGATGGATCCATCATTTGGTTTCCATCATCTTCCTTCTTCTTCTCCCTTTGAAAGGTTAGTACACGGGCAATAGAGGGAGTAGAGGCAATGCATTTGGACATAAAATATTTCAATTTAATTATTATCCATAGATCATTAGCATCAACAAATAAATCATTATCACTACTCATGACAGCAAAATAAGTGTCTCTAGAAAGAGAGTCAACTAAGATGTTACAAGCATGATGATTGAGAGATAAACATCCTAGTTCTTTCTTAGAGGGATTTGCACTAATATTAGTAGGCACAATACATTTACTAAAGATATGTCTCAAATCAGGATCAATACTCATGAAGGCATTAAGAATAGAGACATACCAAGATTTGTAATTCAAACCATCACCAATCAGAAGTTCTAGTGTTACCACTTGTGAAAACAATTTCATATCTAGATGGTTAAGCTCATGACGGAGAGGCATTGCTCCGATACCAATTGAAAGTTTTCTTTGCCTGAGAATAGAACTAGGATGTCGCCTAGAGGAGGTATGAATAGGCGAATAAAAATAAACACAAAAAACTTAGAACTTCTTACTCGACTCGAAGTCCGGATCACAACGGAATGAAGATCACTTCGAGTAGGTCGCAGCGGAATTAAAGTTCCTGTCTCAGAATAGCTTGTAATTCAAATGTAACTTATACCAAAGATAAGTATAGAAGTGCAAAGAGTAAAGCAATCAAAATAGAGAGATGGAAAATAAAATAGAGCAGAGCACACAGGAGACACAACGACTTATCTCGTGGTTCGGCCAAGTCTGAAATAATTGTCTACATCCATGTTGGAGTTAGTCAAACCTTGGCTTGGAGTATTCACTCCATCTTTTGGTTGCTCAGATCTATCAAAGTGATAGATAGAGAAAAAGGAAAAGAAAATTAGGAAATGGCATCTCGTGTACTACGGTACAAGCATGCAGTAGTCCTGAGAAGGACACCTGCATTTACAATATTCAGGGATCAGGATGGCTATTTGCACATGTGCCTGCGCTCAACTGATGACATAAACTTGGTCTATATGCTTGTCACCATCAGCTGTATACGTACATACACTGCTTTATCGCACATTGGGAGATGAGCTACGAGCAGTTTGCATGTTGACACACCAATTTTTTTTTGCAATTTAGCCCTTTTTCGAAAAAATCACATTTGGACCCATCAATGACTTAATGTCGTTTTTTGACCATTTGCTCAGCGTTATAGGTCATGGCGCCGAGGTATGGTCTATGGCGCCGATCTACCTAGTGTGTTGGACTTTTTCTGTTGCACTGGCGCCTACGTGGCTGTAGCTCAGCGCCACAGTTTGTGGCGCCGAGCTACCAGACTTCACGAGAGCTACCAGAAGAGACACGCTTGCAGGGTGCAGGCGCCCCTTCACTTGGTGTCGAAGCTAGCTATAGCTAGCTAGCTAGCTAGCCATCTGGGTCGCGTGTGTGGGTGACCACTGACCACCCGTACCCTGCACTTGGAAATGTTGCCAACCACCGTTCATGTAGGGTACTAGGGTAGCAAAAGCAGCTGCGAAATTGGGATCTAAGATCGGGGTCGGTCGAGCAAGCCCTCTTGCCGCCGGAGCACACACCCACGTGCCGACATACCTGCCTGCTCCTGTTCGATCTCGATCGCTCCGTTCGAAAGCCACCCGGTACGTAGTTGTACGTGTACACTACTCGTATTGTGCGGACTAGATTCTTTGATAATTGTCCGTCCGACAGAGGGGAGTGGTTGATGCTGCTGTGCGGGCAGGCGGCTAGGCTGCTTTTACACCAGTTCACAGTTTTCACCTGCCTGATCTTCTTGGGCCCCGAGCGAGCAGCGACATCAGACCAAAGCTGTGATAGAACGAATGGGAGAGCGAAGGGTTCCTGCCTGCCCTTGCCTTGCCGCCGGCTCACACGCCCGCCGACTTGACATTTGAGAGAGAATGAACTCGAGATAGGAGCTCGGCGCCATGATTCATGGCGCCGAGCTCGGCCATGTTGGCGCCGTGTCAGCCACTCTCTCCAGCGGAGCATACACCTCGGCGCCAAAATCTGTGACGCCAAACCGTATTATCTCGACGCCACAGACTGTGGCGCCGAATAAAAGGTCAAAAAATTAGATTCAATCATCCAAGAGCTTGAATGTGAATATTTTTGAAGAAAAAGACTAAGATACAAAAGAAATACGGTTGCACACACAACTAAGTACTTTGACAAATGTTTTTCTTACTTATCTATGCTCCACGTATGCTGCTTGTTCCATACGGAAAATGGTCAGGATTGTGCAACTGTGTGTAGGCGTAGCCGGTTTAGAAAATTGGATGCTTGGAGATGAAGCTAGCTCTATATCTAGGCGCGCAGATGAACGCGTTGTACGTCGTGATGTTGTGCTCAAATAAAACAATCGCTCACTCGTTTTTCCGGCCCCGAGGGTCGGGTGGAGGGTCAGCTTCGGGCCCCTAATTATATAGCGCCCTAAATCAAGTTATCCATTCAGTAATTAGACTATCAGGCACAGTAGCTTAATAGTGAAATGTCGAATAATTAGTAGCTACGAAGTGTTCACAACCCGGTCGTATTTAAACATGTTAAAAGAACTTTTAAGATAATACTATAATATTTATCTTTTTATTTATTTGTTGCTTGGTATGAATATTTTTAGATATATCTTGAGTTTATATATTGGTACCATTTTTATATAACAATAGTTTGATGGGCCTCTATTTTAAATTTGCCCAGGCCCCTAAAACCTCTGGTCCGCCGCTGCCAATAATGCACGGTTTAATTTTACAGCAGACAACACCAACTTGACATACGTGTGGACAGGGGCAGAGGAGCCATTATGGCTAGATATAGCCTAAGCCATACCTACATATGAAAACAAAATCTAATAGACCAACCCATAGAAACATAAAGTTAACACAATTTAAGAGGATAGGCAGGAGTGGAGGAGTATAAGCTATACCTACATATGAAAACAAAATTTAATAGACCAGCCCATAGAAACATAAGGTTAGCACAATTCAAGAGGATAGGTAGAAAAATAAAAGAAAGTCACAAACTCGTAGATTTGAATAGCTATTTTAGTCAGACATCTAGTAGCACAAATCCAAGTATTTATGGGAGTGTAGTTGACTAGAAGGTGGATAATTCACCAATAGTAATTGTCGGGGACCATAATTAGGGGTACCCTCAAGACGCCTAATTCTCAGCTGGTAACCCCCATCAGCATAAAGCTGCAGAGGCCTGATGGGTACGATTAAGTCAGGGATCAGTCCACACGAGTGACTCGATCACGCTTCACCCGAGCCTAGCCTCGGCCAAGGGCAGCCGACCTCGAGAGACTTCCGTTTCGCCCGAGGCCCCCATTTTTACGGCGGACACACCTCCGGCTCGCCCGAGGCCTTGGCTTCGCTCAGAAGCAACCCTGACTAAATCGCCACACCGACTGACCAAGTTGCAGGAGCATTTAACGCAAAAGTGGCCTGACACCTTTATCCTGACACGCGCCCCCCGGCAGAGCCGAAGTGACCGCCGTCACTCACCGCTCTACTGACCAGTCTGACAGAAGGACAGCGCCGCCTGCGCCACTCCGACTGCAGTGCCACTCGACAGAGTGAGTCTGACAGGCAGTCAGGCCTTGCCAAAGGCGCCATGGCGAACTCCGCTCCGCCCGACCCCAGGGCTCGGACTCGGGCTAAGACCCAGAAGACGGCGAACTCCGCTCCGCCCGACCCCAGGGCTCGGACTCGGGCTAAGACCCGGAAGACGGCGAACTCCGCTCCGCCCGACCCCAGGGCTCGGACTCGGGCTAAGACCCGGAAGACGGCGAACTCCGCTCCGCCCGACCCCAGGGCTCGGACTCGGGCTAAGACCCGGAAGACGGCGAACTCCGCTCCGCCCGACCCCAGGGCTCGGACTCGGGCTAAGCCTCAGAAGACGACGAAACTCCGCCTCGCCCGACCCAGGGCTCGGACTCCGCCCTGGCCTCGGCCGAACAACCTCCGCCTCGCCCGACCCGATGGCTCAGACTCGGGCTCAGCCCCGGAAGACGACGAAACTCCGCCTCGCCCGACCCAGGGCTCGGACTCCGCCCTGGCCTCGGCCGAACAACCTCCGCCTCGCCCGACCCGATGGCTCGGGTTCGGCCTCGGCAACAGAAGACAGACTCAACCTCGGCTTCGGAGGAGCCCCCACGTCGCCCGACCTAGGGCACAGGCCCGCCACGTCAACAAGAAGCGCCATCATCATCCTACCCCGAGCCGACTCGGGTTACGGAGAACAAGACCGGCGTCCCATCTGGCCAGCTCCGCCAGATGGACAATGATGGCGCCCCACACGCTCTGTGACGACGGCGGCTCTCAGCTCTCTTACGGAAGCAGGGCGACGTCAGCAAGGACTCGACCGCTCCAACAGCTGTCCCTCCGCCAGGCTCCGTCGCTCCTCCGACAGCCACGACATCACGCCAGCAAGGTGCCAAGACCTCTCCGGCTGCCACATTGGCATGTACCTAGGGCACTAGCTCTCTCTCCGCTAGACACGTAGCGCTTTGCTACACCCCCCATTGTACACCTGGATCCTCTCCTTGCGACTATAAAAGGAAGGACCAGGGCCTTCTTAAAGAAGGTTGGCCGCGCGGGGACGAGGACGGGACAGGCGCTCTCTTGGGGCCGCTCGCTTCCCTCACCCGCGTGGACGCTTGTAACCCCCCTACTGCAAGCGCACCCGACCTGGGCGCGGGACGAACACGAAGGCCGCGGGACTTCCACCTCTCTCACGCCCGACTCCGGCCACCTCGCCTCTCCCCCTTTCGCGCTCGCCCACGCGCTCGACCCATCTGGGCTGGGGCACGCAGCACACTCACTCGTCGGCTTAGGGACCCCCCTGTCTCGAAACGCCGATAGTTGGCGCGCCAGGTAGGGGCCTGCTGCGTGCTGACGAACAGCTCCCCGTCAAGCTCCAGATGGGCAGTCTCCAGCAACCTCTCCGGCCCGGGACGGTGCTCCGTTTCGGGAGCCTTGAGTTCATGTCCTTCGACGGCAGCTACGACATGATACTCCTTCCTCCGCCGCGCGACAACGACAATGGCGGCCGACAACCCGCCCGCCGGCGGCGGAATCGACGACACCTTCCCCGCGTGGTGGAAGAACAACATTCGAGCTCGCTCCGTTCTCTCCCCCGCCAACGGAGGAGGAGGCGGGGCCATCAAGGCCAAGCGGGAAGCCGCGCTTCGTTGGCCGTCGAGCGAATCGACGCCCCCGACGCCCCGACGGAAGGCACGCCGGACGTCGACCTCGCGTTCGAGACGAAGGCAAGCGCCGTCCCCCCGCGACACGCTGATCCCGAGCAAGAAGACGACGCCAGCGCGCTCGCGGAAAGCCTGCAGGACGTCGCCCTCGTACCTGGGATGGCGGTGCAACCAGTCCCCGATGTGACTACGTCGCTCCTCGTCGACCAAAAGGTACCGACTAACTCCCATCTTACGTCATTTCGACTCGGCCTCAACCCGCCAAACGACCTCGCTTTGGCGGGCGCTCTCATTGAGGCGAGTGCAACCCCACTGGGGTTTCGTATGCGGTCGCCTTGGGACCGGTTGACGGACGTCTCGACCTACGGGCCCTCTGGGTCCGAGGAAGATGACGATCCCAGCATCTGTTGGGATTTCTCCGGACTTGGCAACCCCAGTGCCATGCGGGACTTCATGACCGCATGTGACTACTGCCTCTCCGACTGTTCCGACGGGAGCCGCAGCCTTAACGACGAGAGCTGCGGCCCAAGCCGCGAATGTTTCCACATCGAGCTAGGGGATCCCTCCGAAGGCAACCATCTCGGCATGCCGGAGGACGGTGATCTTCCTAGGCCGGCGCCTCGCGCCGACATCCCACGGGAGCTAGCTGTGGTCCCCGCTCCGGCGGGGGGTTACGACCCACAACTCGAGCAAGTCCGCGAGGCGCAGGCCAGGCTCAACGAGGGAACAGGAGCGCTTGAGCCGATCCGTCGGGACGTCGGGCAGGTATGGGCGGGCCAACCCCCGGCCGGAGAACTACGTCACCTGCCCCAAGGTCTCCAGCGCCGCGTCGCCGACGATGTCAGGGTCAGGCCGCCGCCCGCATCCAGCGGGGTTGGTCAGAACCTGGCAGCCGCAGCGATGCTCCTCCGCGCGATGCCGGAGCCATCAACCACCGAGGGTCGGCGAATCCAGGGAGAGCTCAAGAATCTCCTGGAAGGCGCTGCGGCCCGACGGGCCGAGAGCACTGCCTCCCGAAGGCAGAGGTATCCCTCGGAACCTCATGCCGCGACTTCCCGATTCATGCGGGAAGCCTCGGTCTACACCGGGCGCACGCGTAACACCGCGCCTGCGGCCTCGGGCCACCTCGGCAACGAGCACCATCGACGCGACCGTCGGGCCCACCTCGACGAAAGGGTGCGCCGAGGCTACCACCCCAGGCGTGGGGGGCGCTACGACAGCGGGGAGGATCGGAGTCCCTCGCCCGAACCACCCGGTCCGCAGGCCTTCAGTCGGGCCATCCGACGGGCGCCATTCCCGACCCGGTTCCGACCCCCGACTACTATCACGAAGTACTCGGGGGAAACGAGACCGGAACTGTGGCTCGCGGACTACCGCCTTGCCTGCCAACTGGGTGGGACGGACGACGACAACCTCATCATCCGTAACCTCCCCCTGTTCCTCTCCGACACTGCTCGCGCCTGGTTGGAGCACCTGCCTCCAGGGCAGATCTCCAACTGGGACGACTTGGTCCAAGCCTTCGCTGGCAATTTCCAGGGCACATACGTGCGCCCCGGGAATTCCTGGGACCTTCGAAGCTGCCGGCAACAGCCGGGGGAGTCGCTCCGGGACTACATCCGGCGATTCTCGAAGCAGCGCACCGAGCTGCCCAACATCACCGACTCGGATGTCATCGGCGCGTTCCTCGCCGGCACCACTTGCCGTGACTTGGTGAGCAAGCTGGGTCGCAAGACCCCCACCAGGGCGAGCGAGCTGATGGACATCGCCACCAAGTTCGCCTCTGGCCAGGAGGCGGTCGAGGCTATCTTCCGAAAGGACAAGCAGCCCCAGGGCCGCCCATCGGAAGAGGCTCCCGAGGCGTCTGCTCCGCGTGGCGCCAAGAAGAAAGGCAAGAAGAAGTCGCAATCGAAACGCGACGCCGCTGACGCGGACCTTGTCGCCGCCGCCGAGTACAAGAACCCTCGGAAGCCCCCGGAGGTGCAAACCTCTTCGACAAGATGCTCAAGGAGCCGTGCCCCTACCATCAGGGGCCCGTCAAGCACACCCTCGAGGAGTGCATCATGCTTCGGCGTCATTTCCACAGGGCCGGACCACCCGCCGAGGGTGGCAGGGCCCGCGACGACGACAAGAACGAAGATCACCAAGCAGGAGAATTCCCCGAGGTCCACGACTGCTTCATGATCTACGGAGGGCATGCGGCGAATGCCTCGGCTCAGCATCGCAAGCAAGAGCGCCGGGAGGTCTGCTCGGTGAAGGTGGCGGCGCCAGTCTACCTTGACTGGTCCGACAAGCCCGTCACCTTCGACCAGGCCGACCACCCCGACCATGTGCCGAGCCCGGGGAAATACCCGCTCGTCGTCGACCCCGTTGTCGGCAACGTCAGGCTCACCAAGGTCCTAATGGATGGGGGCAGCTGCCTCAACATCATCTACGCCGAGACCCTCAAGCTCCTGCGCGTCGATCTGTCCTCCGTCCGAGCAGGCGCTGCGCCCTTCCACGGGATCATCCCTGGGAAGCGCGTCCAGCCCCTCGGACGACTCGACCTCCCCGTCTGCTTCGGGACGCCCTCCAACTTCCGAAGGGAGACCCTGACGTTCGAGGTGGTCGGGTTCCGAGGAACCTACCACACCGTACTAGGGAGGCCATGCTACGCGAAGTTCATGGCCGTCCCCAACTACACCTACCTGAAGCTCAAGATGCCGGGCCCCAACGGGGTCATCACCGTCGGCCCCACGTACAAACACGCGTTCGAATGCGACGTGGAGTGCGTGGAGTACGCCGAGGCCCTCGCCGAGTCCGAGGCCCTCATCGCCGACCTGGAGAACCTCTCCAAGGAGGTGCCAGACGTGAAGCGCCATGCCGGCAACTTCGAGCCAGCGGAGACGGTTAAGGCCGTCCCACTCGACTCCAGTGGCGACACCACCAAGCAAATCCGGATCGGTTCCGGGCTCGACCTCAAATAGGAAGCAGTGCTCGTCGACTTTCTCCGCGCAAACGTCGACGTCTTTGCGCAGAGTCCCTCGGACATGCCCGGCATACCGAGGGATGTCGCCAAAGCACTCGCTGGATATCCGGGCCGGAGCCCGATCCGTCAGGCAGCCTCTGCGCCTCGGTCATCAAGGAAGGGTCGGCCTCGCCTCGGCAGAGCCCGACCCTCCCTCGGGGGCTAAAAAGGGGGAACCCCTCTGCGTCAAGATTGGGCATACTTCTCCGTGTCAAAAATTTTCAATCAAAAAAGGGGCCTCTTGCGTTCTCCCGGCTATGTCAGAAGCAGGGTCTCGAGGAGCGAACGCGGGTACATGTAAATGGCAAGGTCGACTGAGCCGAGGAACTCCCGTGCCTCCGGGTTAGGGATACCTCACTCATCGCCTGCCACGAAGAATGGCCCAACTCGAGAAGCCACCCTAATATTGACAAGCCAGGACGAACATGCAGATGGAAAGAAAGGAGAGTACGACTTCATGCAAGAAAGACAAAGTGTTCAGGCCTCAGCAGCCGCGGTGAGACGCACATCCAACAAGAAATTGTTCAAACGAGAATTAGGCGCCGCCTTGGGAAGGAGCCGCGCCCTCAGCTCCATCCCCGCCGTCGGTGGGGTCCATCTTGGCCTCCGGTGACGTCGCAGGGGGAAGGATCTCCGCCTCAAAGGTGGTCGCCAGCACCGCGCTCGGACCCGCGGCGACCGCGTCAAGCCGCTGGACCTCCGCTAGGGCAGCATTGTCTTCGTCAGGAAGACAATACCCCCCACTAACCCGCTCCAGGTCCACAACATAGTGGGAAGCAAGCACGGCGAAGGCCCACCTGACGCCGTGGTGTAGCGCTTCGCGGACTCTGTCGCGCGCGTAATCACCCAAGGCTCGAAGGCGGCTCTGAGGGGAGCTTCCTGAAGGGACGTCACCGGAGCCGAGGACACGATAAAAGTCCGAGACGGCCTCGGACATGGCAGCGAGGTCCGCCTCCCTCTGCTCGGCAGCTCCGGCAAGCGCCTCGGCGAGCGCCTTGGCGGACTCGTCAAGGACGGACTCAAGCTCTGCAAGCAACCAGGGGAAATACCTCAAGCACAAGCAAAGGAAACGGACAAGAACAAGAACCAGGGAGGACCAAGACGTACCTCCGGCTCGGGCACGATGCTCCGAGGCCGCGACCTGGGCCGCGGCCAAGTCAGCCGCGAGGGTCTCAGCTCGGCTTTCGGCCTCGGCAGCCCGGCCCTGAGATCGGTCCCGTTCCTCAACGACCTGGACGAGCTCCGATCGCTGCCGTTGCGCCTCCGCACGCGCTGCTGCCGCCTCGGCTCTCAGGTCGGCGCAGAGCAGCTGGAGGTCCGCCACCTTGGCATCCTGCTGAGAAAGGCGCGCGGTAGCCCCGGCGAGCGAGGACCTCAGGGATCGCAGCGAGCCCCAGACATCAACCTCGCGGCGGATGAACGACGACTTGGCGGCGCTCCGGTCCGTCAGATCCTGGTGAAAGGAAACAGGGTGTCACGACGAGTGTCTCGCTCACAGAAGGAAAAAAGGTATGCCTGAAACCGCTACCTGGAGGATTTTGGGGACGTCTCTGCAGAAAACCTCCAGCGACGACCGGAGCGACCCCACCGTTGCCTCTGCACACTCGCGGAGCTCACCCCAGGACTGGTCCTCCTGCTCATCATCGAGAACGAAGACAGGGTCCGAAGCCTCGCGGGTCCGGAATCGGAGCAACGGGCGCCGGGCCTCGGGGCTCCGCCGCACAGCGATGAGGCTGTCACCCGGCTGGACGGATTGCGCGTCCACGCCCACCTCTTCTGAGGTCTTGGGCGTCGACGCATCAGCCGTCCCGACGCTGGCGGCAACTGGACGCCCTTCGACAGGGACGGCGGCAACCTCGGCGGTGGCAGGCGCCGGCATGACCGGCACGACAGGCGACCTCAGGGCCACGTGAGCGTCAGCCGCCTCCTCAACCATGATGGCCGCCTCGGCTGAAGAGCCGGCCTCGGGAGCCCGCTCCTCAGAGATTGGCGACGCCCGAGCCCCCTGCGGTGAAGTACCCCACGAAAGGGTTGGCTGAATGGCGCTGGCCACACAGTCCGGCGCCGTCTTGAGGGCCTTCCGGGGTGCCAGGTCGGTCTGGCCATGACTTCGCTTGCTGGATATAAAAAAAAGAGAGGAGGAAAGAAAGATCACGACCGAGACATATGAATGGGAAGCCAAGACGAAGACATTCCGAGATACTCACCCACTTCGGGCCATGATCCACCGCGCCTGGGGGGAGCCTTCCTGGATCCCGGCTCCCGAAACAGCCGCCAAGGTCCGCTTCGCCGGCACCTTCGGCACCACCCTTGCTTGGGGCGCCCGGGAAGCAGATTCCCCGGGCGCAGCCGCGACGACTTGAGGGTCACCCCCATACGCCGCCGACACGAGCGGCGGCCCCTGGGGAACAGACGCCTTGGCCTGGACCTCCGGAGCTGCCTCAGCTCCTCCGGCTGAGGGGTCAGGTGACCTCTCGGTTCGCCCCCGTGCCTCGGGTCGGGAGCCCGACGCCCCGACTTCGGAGGCTGACGGAGTCGGCCCGCTCGGGGGCTGGCTCGACGGCTCCTGGCCACACCCCAAGCCGGGGCTGAGGCCGAGACGGGCGGCCATGTCATCCTCTTCATCATCATCATCGTCATCATCGTCGTCGGGCGTCTCCGGCGACGGCTCCCTCGGGAGTCCGTCCCTCTCCTGTTGGCGACGGCGCTTCTCCAAGGCGTCCCGAGCCCGCCTCCGCTCGCGGGCCCGGGCCTTCTCCGCGTCCTTCTTTTTCTTCTTCTCCTCCGCGGCGACCCGCCGCGCTGCACGGGCCACCGCGTCCTCCGGGACCCGTGGCTGGGAGGGTTTGTGCCACCCCACATCCTAAAAGGAGGGGAGAAAGGAACCCGATCATAAGGATCCGGAGCGACCCGATATACGAAGAAGGAAGGAGCGAACACTCACCAAAGTTACACACCCCTCGTCGGGGCGCATCCGAAGCTGGGAGTATGCGTGGGGGTCCGGCTTCCCCATCGCAGCCGACACCCGCCATTGGAGGGCGTTGAAGGGGAGAGGATCAGGGGACATTCGCGAGCCCTCCCAGTCAGCTTCCGGGGTCATCTCCCAGAGCGGCAGCCGCCGCTCCGCCAATGGAAGCACCCTCCGACGGTGGATAGCGGCGATCACTCCCGCAGCGGTAAGTCCCCCCTCCCGCAACTCCTTCAGGGCCTGGAGAAGGGGTTCGAGATTCTTCTGCCTCTCGTGCGGGGTCCCGTGGCGCCAGGCGTCGGTGGCAGCAGTAACTACTCGCTGGGAGAACGGTGGGAGCAACTCACCGTCATTCCGGAGGTAGAACCACCGGCGCTGCCACCCCTTGTTCGAAGACGCAAGAATGGCAGGAATGTACTGCAACGCCCGCGACTGCCTCAACAAGAGAATGCAGCCGCCGGCCCGCACCGCTGCACGGATCCTCCTCTCCCCCGTCGACAAGGCGAAAGGCTCGGCGAGGAAGAGATGAGTCCACAAATCCCAATGAGGGGCGATCCCCAAGTACCCTTCGCATACCGCTACGAAGATAGCGGCCTGCGAGATGGAGTTGGGGGAGAGGTTGTGCAACTCCACCCCGTAGTGGAATAGGATGGCCCGCATAAAGCGGCCCGCCGGCACACCAAATCCCCGCTCATGGAAGGAGACGAAGCTCACGACGTACCCCGGTGGTGGGGACGGAGCGGCTCCGCCCACGGGAGGAATCCACTCTGGCCGCTGCTTGTCGGTGAGGGGGCGGAGCAAACCCTCGCCGACCAGCTCCTCCAGATCACTCGCCGTCACCGTGGAGAAGGGCCACGGATCGCGCGGGGGGATTATGGTCACTCGATCCGCCATCACCAAAATGGAGGAGATGGCGGCGCGGGGGGCAGGGAGGGCGGTTTCTCTCTTCTCCGACTAAAAATTCCCGGGTTGCGAAAACCTAAAGGGAAAAGAAGGGAGCAGAGCAAAGAACCGTCACCGGACCCCCTCTCAAGTATATGAAGGCCAGGGCGAAACCGTTTCCAGCACACCGCCCGGACCGGACGCGGGATTCAAAAAGTGCGAAGCGAAACAGCCGTTCCTCGAACGGCTCGCGCACGCGTAACGGCCGCCCCGCCAACCACTCGCCCCGTCGCATTAACTCCGCGGCGGGACAGGCGGCAATTCTGGCAGGAGAAGCGGACGACGCTTCGCCTTCGCCGCAATAACCGCGTCAAAAAAGGTACGCCACGTCGTTCGATTTTGTATCCTTTTCCTTTTTCCTCTTTCTCTATCTCTTGCAACAGGGACCGGGAAAGGGGGATACCCCGAAAAGGATCCTTCTCCGCGAAGGAACCGGGCTCCGAGCCCCCCCTACTGATCAGAGGTTCGAAGACTGGCCCTCCGAAGGGTTCAACAGTCGCCTCAGATCGCGTGGGCCCGACACCCACTACTGGTCAGGGGTTCGAAGGCCAGCCCCCCGAAGGGTTCCATGGCCGCCTCAGGCTACTCGGGCTCCGCGCCCATTACTGATCAGGGGTTCGAAGGCTGGCCCCCGAAGGGTTCACAGTCGCCTCAGACACCGAGCGAGGGATGACCAGGGGTACGTTCGATACATAACCGAGGCTCGAGCTGCGCTCCCGAGGTACCCTAGGACATTTCCGAGACCAGCGGGAACGATCTTGTAACGGAATCCCACCGGAGGGAGGCATCGAGCCCTCGGACCCCGTCGCCAGGGGACCGGGTCCGGCAAATCACCCGCATGTACTTTTGGGCGTGCCTCTGGGCCCCTAGCCGACCCCCAACGAACGGGGCACGGACGCCCACTCGGATTACCCGCTTGCAGCTCACCGGAGACACCATGTTCGGTGCCCATCGAGGGTAACATGGCGCACTCCCCCCCTCCTCCTTGCGGAAAGGCGACGTAGGGGCGTATGTAAAAAGTCGAGTCTGTCCCTGATCGTCCTCTCGCCCTGTGCGGAGGCTCGGGGGCTGCTCTCGCAAACCCGGCTCCGGCCAAACCGTTGACAGCGTCAACATACCAGCCCGAGAGCTTGGGCCCGACCGTGCACCCGGGCTACGGCCAGTTCGCATGAGGGAACAACCAGACCAGCCGAAGCATTACGCAAGGCATTAAGACCTCGAAGGAGTGTAACCACTCCTCCGAGGCCTCGGGGGCTACACCCGGCGGGTGCGCTCGCGCGCACCCACCGGAACAAAATGCAACCGAGAAAGGCTGGTCCCCTTGCAAAAAAGTGCGACGAAAGCCTCCAAGCGAGTGCTAACACTCCCTTCGAGGCTCGGGGGCTACTGTCGGGGACCATAATTAGGGGTACCCTCAAGACGCCTAATTCTCAGCTGGTAACCCCCATCAGCATAAAGCTGCAGATGATGGGTACGATTAAGTCAGGGATCAGTCCACACGAGTGACTCGATCACGCTTCACCCGAGCCTAGCCTCGGCCAAGGGCAGCCGACCTCGAGAGACTTCCGTCTCGCCCGAGGCCCCCCTTTTTACGGCGGACACACCTCCGGCTCGCCCGAGGCCTTGGCTTCGCTCAGAAGCAACCCTGACTAAATCGCCACACCGACTGACCAAGTTGCAGGAGCATTTAACGCAAAAGTGGCCTGGCACCTTTATCCTGACACGCGTCCCCCGGCAGAGCCGAAGTGACCGTCGTCACTCACCGCTCTACTGACCAGTCTGACAGAAGGACAGCGCCGCCTGCGCCACTCCGACTGCAGTGCCACTCGACAGAGTGAGTCTGACAGGCAGTCAGGCCTTGCCAAAGGCACCATGGCGAACTCCGCTCCGCCCGACCCCAGGGCTCGGACTCGGGCTAAGACCCGGAAGACGGCGAACTCCGCTCCGCCCGACCCCAGGGCTCGGACTCGGGCTAAGACCCGGAAGACGGCGAACTCCGCTCCGCCCGACCCCAGGGCTCGGACTCGGGCTAAGACCCGGAAGACGGCGAACTCCGCTCCGCCCGACCCCAGGGCTCGGACTCGGGCTAAGCCTCAGAAGACGACGAAACTCCGCCTCGCCCGACCTAGGGCTCGGACTCCGCCCTGGCCTCGGCCGAACAACCTCCGCCTCGCCCGACCCGATGGCTCAGACTCGGGCTCAGCCCCGGAAGACGACGAAATTCCGCCTCGCCCGACCCAGGGCTCGGACTCCGCCCTGGCCTCGGCCGAACAACCTCCGCCTCGCCCGACCCGATGGCTCGGGTTCGGCCTCGGCAACAGAAGACAGACTCAACCTCGGCTTCGGAGGAGCCCCCACGTCGCCCGACCTAGGGCACAGGCCCGCCACGTCAACAAGAAGCGCCATCATCATCCTACCCCGAGCCGACTCAGGTTACGGAGAACAAGACCGGCGTCCCATCTGGCCAGCTCCGCCAGATGGACAATGATGGCGCTCCACACGCTCTGTGACGACGGCGGCTCTCAGCTCTCTTACGGAAGCAGGGCGACGTCAGCAAGGACTCGACCGCTCCAACAGTTGTCCCTCCGCCAGGCTCCGTCGCTCCTCCGACAGCCACGACATCACGCCAGCAAGGTGCCAAGACCTCTCCGGCTGCCACATTGGCATGTACCTAGGGCACTAGCTCTCTCTCCGCTAGACACGTAGCGCTTTGCTACACCCCCCATTGTACACCTGGATCCTCTCCTTGCGACTATAAAAGGAAGGACCAGGGCCTTCTTAAAGAAGGTTGGCCGCGCGGGGACGAGGACGGGACAGGCGCTCTCTTGGGGCCGCTCGCTTCCCTCACCCGCGTGGACGCTTGTAACCCCCCTACTGCAAGCGCACCCGACCTGGGCGCGGGACGAACACGAAGGCCGCGGGACTTCCACCTCTCTCACGCCCGACTCCGGCCACCTCGCCTCTCCCCCCTTCGCGCTCGCCCACGCGCTCGACCCATCTGGGCTGGGGCACGCAGCACACTCACTCGTCGGCTTAGGGACCCCCCTGTCTCGAAACGCCGACAGTAATAGTGGAGGAAGCTATTGGATTTTAATTAGAGGACGATGAAGAGGTTCAATGCGAAGATGTCAATGGTAAAGATATAATCAAAAAGTTCCTTATAGATCATGTTTCTTAGCAATTTATTCTCATTTAGACAATGTTCTACTTCTATATATATCTTGTGCATTTTTATTCTATAATTTAATTAGTTATATACTAAATATTATACAACGTAGGGTCGTACCTAAATTTTTCTCCGTCCTCGTGCTATAATACAGTATACCTACGTATACCTACTAGTGTCTAGTAGTAGCGGCATATATACCTGTGCAATTGCGATGAAAAAGGACATAATATATGTTACATATATCTATGTATATATGCTTAGTCTCCAAGAAACGATCGACGACTTCAAACTGACTATGTGGGTGTTTGGTTTCTAGGGACTAATTTTTAGTCCCTACATTTTATTCCATTTTAGTTACAAAATTGCTAAATATAGAAACTAAAACTCTATTCTAGTTTCTAAATTTGGTAATTTATAGTCTAAAATGGAATAAAATGATGGGACTAAACATTAGTCCCTACAAACCAAACACCCCCTATATATGTGTGGACTTTGGACAACGAATCAATCATTACTAATTAATAGGAAGTTAATCCCAAACTGCAGACCTGAACAGACCTAACTCGTCCACTAGTCGATGACGAGACCTTATTTCTACTTTAATAATGCATTGTCAAACGAAACTCGCCATGCCAGCTGCTGGAGAAAAACTTGTTTGGGGCATTTTTTTAATTTGGCCGATCAACGATTTTTATGATCGGTCGACGAATTTTAATTTGGCCGCGCGTTGTTTGGGTTTTTTTTCCTTTTCTTTAATCTAACTATCATTGGCCGCGCTTATTGTTTCAGCTATATATTATTACCAGACACTTGGTAATAGGATCCGTTCAGAGAGATGTACCAAGGCAGTACATAGAAATTAAGGCATGTTTGAGAGAGCTTGACTACAAGAATTTCAAGTCTATTATAGCTTCTTCTATTCAAATAGATCCAGTTTTACAAGCTCTAGCTTCAAAAAAATGAAACTAGATATCAATTTTATGAAATTTTTGAAGCTCTTCAAAGGGTACTTTAAAAACATTGTTTTTATACCTCCTCATGAAGTTGCACTAAAATTACCCACCATTGCCATTGGTTACATGACCTATTGATTCATGTTTCTTTCTCCACCCGCTAATCATCCAGGGTAATTAAAAACACACACAAATTAATTGTATTACAGAAGTTGGAGTCTATGTACAAGCCAAACACTCTGTTGGCGCCGATTTGGACGCCAAACACAGGAACGGACCGACTGGCGTTGCTCTCTGTAGAGGCACGGACGCTCCGTGGCACAGGGTCGGATGGTCCGCGACTTAGCGCAGGAGCGTCTCCTCTACGTATGTCCGAATGGTTCGCGCTTGGGGCTCGAACGATCCGCGATGGCGCAGAGGGTCTTCTTCTTCGCAACAGACCTAGATCTCGCCTCCCGGGAGAGACCCCGTCGGGGAGAAGATATCCTAGGGTGTGTATTAGCGTCGGCAGGCCACCCAAGATGCCTCTAGTCGACGTAGAGCCGAAGAGAGGTGAAGATTTGAGGTAGAGGGAGGCTAAACTAGGCCTAAACTAGAACTACTCCTAATGCACAAGGTAAAAATGAGAAGTAGATTTGATTTGATCGATTGTGGGGGGTTCAATCGGTCGTAGCCCATCATCTATATAAAGGAGGGAGGTCTGGACCCATTACAAGTCGTTTCCCGAGTTAATCCCGCATATTTAGCTAACAAATCCTGCAAGAAACTCGGAAACTTAACTGATTCTACGCACGTGCAAACCGTCCGTGAGGACATTTTTGTGTTCAACATATGCCCCCTGCATTTTGGTGGAGGTTGACGAACCAAAAGCATATGCACTAAGCCAGATACAAGTCACTGGCTTTTCAAACCAATAGGGTGATCATTCAATAGAGCTCTAATGTGTATGGCCATTTGGGATTGCATCTTTCTCGGTCATAACCATCTGATCAACAGATCAAAAGGTATAGAATGAAGGTGCCCCCAGTTTGAATAGACAAAGGGACAATGCATGTACCATGAGTTCATGGTCGTACCATTCCATATTTGAACATGACAATATATCAACGATGAGTAGCCGGGTGAAAAGTATCCTCGCATCACAGGATGAATAGGTGATGCTTGTTGTGTCGCCTTTCGTGCCGTTTCATTCGGCCGTTTTGTTTTAGCGGGTGACCGGGGTTTCTTTGTTCACCGATCGCGTAGAACGGCCTTCTTGCTAGCATATTTGGTGAGCAATTGATCGAAAGTAGGGTCGGCTTTGACCAGCTAACCATGTGCGTTATGTTTGCTTTGCCCCTGTGTCCTCTTTTTTCTTTGTGTCCGGCTGGACATGGGCGGACTGTCTAGCTAAATCAGCCGGATCGTCTGTTTGAACACTGGACCATCCGCACGTAGGTGTCAGACCGTCCGCGATACCTGGGTCAGGTTGCCGCACTCGGCTCCTTAATTGAGTCTGGCCCCGGCGCATCCGGACATGTTAGTCTTCTTGTCCAGAGCCTTTCGAGCAATCCCTCCTTGCAATATGTTTGACGTGCGAGGATCACCAATGACGATGCTTTCGCCCTTGCCTTTATTGGCCGAACCAAGACCTTTTTGCTTGTGGGTTCTATTGTATTTACATGAAATGGTTGTGTGTCCACTTGCATCTCATAAAAAGCCAATCGGCCCTCATTTATGGTCGATTGTATCTGTCGACGAAAAACATTACAATCATTGGTGACATGGGAAAAAGAATTATTCCACTTACAATAAGCATGTCTCTTTAATCCATCCATAGGAGGAACAGTATGAGTTAATTTAATGTTGCCATTTTTTAGTAGCTCGTCAAGTATTCTATCGCATTTGGCAACATTAAAGGTAAATTTAATCTCTTCTTGTCGATTCTTTTGAATCGGCTGTAAAGAAGAACATGCAGAAGATTTGACCTTTGTTGGACAAACAAACTCAGCGGTATATACAACTGCGGAGTCATCATCTAAACTATCACGCTCTACTAGATGTATAGCACGAGCGGCTGATTTTGATGTCTCTCTAAATCGGCTTTCACAGGCCAAAGCCCGCTGATGTAGTTGAGCTATTGAAAAGAACTGGATGTCATCTAATTTGTCTTTTAAGTAGGATAGCAAATCATTAAAAGCTAGCCCTGCTAGCTCTTTGTGTGCAACATGGATCTAGAAGCATCGATTTCTAGTGTCCCGGAACCTTCGGATATAATCATTAACCGATTCTTCGTGTCCCTGTCAGACCGAAGCTAAGTCAGCTACCCCTAATTCATATTCCCCGGAAAAGGAATGTTCATGAAATTTACTCTCTTAATCATTCCAGGAATTAATGGAATTAGGAGGCAGGGCGGCGTACCATGCAAAAGCGATACCAGTAATGGATAAAGAAATTAAACGAACACGAAAAGTTTCCTCATCGGCCAATTCGCCTAGGTGTGCTAGGAATTGGCCTATATGTTCTTGTGTGTTTCTACCATTTTCACCAGAAAACTTAGAAAAAATTGGTATCCTTGCCCCTTGTGAATATGGGACAGTGTCAAACCGGTGATCATATGGCTTTTGATATGTCTGTCCACTCTTGCTACACTAACTCTGAGCCTTTCTCGAAATAGTTCAGCCATCTCTCACCTAATTTTCTCCATTGCGCCTGGTGGTAGACCACTGGACCCTGGGCAGTGGGGCCCATTCGGTCGGGCATTGCTATGCTGACCTTCTTGCTGTGATCGATCGATAATGTTGATCAATATGTGATCGTATGGTGCGCTGTGCTTTAAATATGTAGGGGGTGTAATGTACTGCTGCTGTGGTGTGCAATAATTTGGTGCATAGTGTGCAACGGTAGGTTCTTTGTACGCATATCTGGTCTGTCCGGTGGTAAATCCGAACTGCCCGGTTGTGCTCGCTATTATTGGTGCGCCACGCGGTGGTCCTGGTGCAGCCTCGGACTGTCTGGCAGGGAAAGCCAGATGGTCCGCGTAAGGGCTGGATGGTCCGGGAAAAAGCTCGGACGGTCCGACCGTGTCCAGGGGCGCTGATCTACCAAGCAGGGACGGCGGTGGTGGTATTTGCCCTAGATATGAGTTCATCGGCAATACCATATAATGGCTAGGGTTGTGAATCCCCATTTGTTGCCAATGTATTAGACATAGATATCCTATTACTAGTTTCATATGATAGAAAACTAGGAGCAACATATTTCTCCAACGAACGTGTTAATTTTCTAATTGATTCCTTTAACCCTCCAATCTGTTGTTTCATTTGATCTTACTGTTGATCTACATAATGTTTAATAGAATGGATGTCGTCGGGTTTACTTACATTGGAGATTTGAAGCGAAGGTTGAAGAGATGCGACCTCGATGTCTCCATGTTTCATAACCTTCTGGTGACGATCCGCTGTGAATTGTGACAAACATTTCTCCTTCGCTTGACGCATGAAGTCTTCATATTGTTGTTGCTCATCGGCTGATAGGCTTTCTACAGTCAGCCTAAGGATATTGTCTGGGGAGATATCAATGTGATCTATAGAACCGACCATTTGAGGGCCTGATTTTTAGTAGATCTAGACACATGTTCCCCAGCGGAGTCACCAAAAAGTGTGTTGGCATCGATCTGGGCGCCAGACACTAGAACGGACCACCTGGCGTTGCTCTCTGCAGAGGCGCGGACGGTCCGCGGCACAGGGTCAGACGGTCCGCGACCTGGTGCAGGAGCGTCTCCTCCTCTGCGTACGTCCGAACGATCCATGCCTGGGGCTCGGATGGCGCAGAGGGTCTTCATCTTCACAGCACCTCCTGGGAGGGACCCCGCCAGGGAGGAGAGATCCTAGGGTGTGTCTTGGCATCGGCAGGCCACCCAAGATGCCTCTAGTCGACAAAGATCCAAAGAGAGGTGAAGATTTGAGGTAGAGGGAGGCTAAACTAGGGCTAAACTAGAACTACTCCTAATGCATAAGGTAAAAACAATAAGTAGATTTGATTTGATCGATTGTGGGGGTTCAATTGGTCGTATCCCTTCATCTATATAAATGGGGAGGTCTAGACCCGTTACAAGTTGTTTCCCGAGTTAATCACACAGATTTAGCTAACAAATCTCGCAAGAAACTCAGAATTCTAACGGATTCTGCACACGCGTGGACCATCCGCGCCACCATTGCAGACCGTCTGGACCACGGACCATCCGGCCTTAGGGCAGGACAGTCCGCGAGGACATTTTTGTGTTCAACACACTCTTGAACCCCACCTTACCAATTTGTTCAAATTGTTTCATGGTGAGGCTGGAAAACAGAAACTGTAATTTTTAAAGTGGAGCCCACTCAAACAGGGCCCAAACAGGACCTAAAGTGATGAATTTGTATAAAGCCATAAACGGGCGTGGCTCCATTGGAGCAGGCCAAGGATCATCCAAGGAAAAAGTTATTTTTACCTTTGTTCCTAAGCTATATTGGTTGGATCTAATATTTCTTGAGGGCTTGATCGATTAGGAGAGGATCGAAAAAAATTGGAAGGTATTAAATCTCTTTCTAATCAAAATTAAATAGAAAGGGTTTAATATCCCTCAATTGCCACGCAACTAACACAGGTTTCCCACAACGACAAGTTAATAACAAAGATAGTAGTACAAGTTCATACAAATTAAATCCACAGCTTGATTAAATAAGCTCATTTGTACAAAATTTAACCGAAAGCACATAAATGTCCAAGAGTGAGATTGTTGGTCACTCGTTTTTTACTCCTGTGAGACATCAAAAACAAGGTAATACAAATGAGTTAATATAGGGCTTCGCCCTTTAATTAACTATCTTTTGGGGATTAATTAAATGGAGAAGGTAAAGAAACATAAACTGATGAAAACATGAATAAATTATGAAATGTAGAAGTCACCTTCGACTTTACAAACAGTAATGGAAGGTCAGGAGTGAACATAGCTGAAAGGATCACGATGCCCAAGAGGGGGGGTGAATTGGGCTTTTCTAAAAATCAACACTAATTAAAACCTAAGCAAGAGCTAAACAAGAGCCCAACTTCACCCCAACAACTAGCACTAAGAATATAATACTAAAAATGTAACAAAGCTAAGATAATACTTCAAATACTTGCTAAACAAATACACAATGTAAAGTGCTTGAATTAAGTGCGGAATGTAAAGCAAAGTTTAGAAGACTCCTCCAATTTTTCCCGAGGTATCGAAGAGTCGGCACTCTCCACTAGTCCTCGTTGGAGCACCCGCGCAAGGGTATCGCTCCCCCTTGGTCCTCGCAAGAACCAAGTGCTCACTACGAGATGATCCTTTGCCACTCCGGCGCGGTGGATCCCTCGAGACCGCTTACAAACTTGAGTCGGGTCACCAACAAGATCTTCATGGTGATCACCGAGCTCCCAACGCCACCAAGCCGTCTAGGTGATGCCGATCACCAAGAGTAACAAGTCATAGACTTTCGCTTGACCAAGAGAAGCCTAATGCAAGTGGTGTGTGCTCTAGGTGGCTCTCACTAGCGCTAATGAGGAACAAGCGCGGATTATGATTCTCTAATCTCCTCACTAGGCTTTTGGTGCTTGCAATACTCTACCAAGGTGCTGGAATAAATGTGGAGTGCAAGACATTGAATATGGTGGGTGGAGGGGGTATAAATAGCCCTCACCCACCAACTAGCCGTTACAGGCAATGTGCTGTGCGATGGCGCACCGGACAGTCCGGTGCGCCACCGGTGCGCCAACGGTGCGCCACCGGTGCGCCAACGGTCACTTCCAACGGCTAGTTCTGACAGCTAGCCGTTGGACTCATGGCGCACCGGACAGTGAACAGTTCATTGTCCGGTGCACACCGGACAGTCCGGTGCGGTGTCCGGTGTGCCACTAAAATTCATCTCTGAACGCTGCGCTCTCGGGTTTCTGCAACTGGAAAAACTCTGCTGAGGACCAGCCTGGCCCCACCCGGCAGAGGGTGCACCGGACAGACCGGTGCACACCGGACAGTCCGGTGCCCCAAAGCCAGAAACACTAAGTCTTGTTTTTCAGCTGATTTTCAAATCGGTTTTCGTTCTAACTTGTGTATGAGTTCTAGAGTGACACCTAGCACTGTAAATGAGTGTGATTGTGCACCAACACTACACTAGAACTCTCTTGGTCAAACTACTCATCGACAACCCCTCTTTATAGTACGGCTAAAAGAGAATAAAAGACCTAACTAAATCGCGAGTGTCCACATCTCCTTGACACTCGGACTCCTTAGACCTTCACCTTTTATTTCGTCGTTTTAGCCGTCGCTTCGAGTTCTTATCTCTGGGATTGTTTTCACCGTTGTAGTACTTCTACCTGTCATGCGACCTAACTTACCATTTGTCTCTGCAAAACACACGTTAGTCACATATAATATTACGTTGTCATTAATCACTAAAACCAACCAGGGGCCTAGATGCTTTCAATCTCCCCCTTTTTGGTGATTGATGACAACCCTACAAGTTTTGTGAGAGTAGTTTGTTTTGAAGATTCTGTCAATAGAGAGAATGGTTAGTTATACTCAGTAATCTTTGACAGAAAGAATGTGTACCATAATAATAAGAGTGAGTGCATACACATCATAAGATTCTTGTTCATATAAAAGAGAAAGTAAATTAATGAAACAAGAGCTAGAAGACTGGTGATATGATATAAGGTGAAAACATAGTACACACAGTCAAACATACGCAACGAGAGTATATGACGAGTTTGTGAGCCAAAAACATAAAGCTAGTACAGAGAGTAGCAAGCACATATATTACAGCAAAATGACTCTGACTCTCTACTAACTCTCGAACTCCCCCTAGCTCTCACAACTCATATCTCTCCCCCTTTGGCGTCAAACACCAAAAGGGACCTGAACCTAAACATCTGAAGCAGGAGGAGGTGGCGGGGGCGCGTCCAGTCGAGGTCGAGGTAGCAGAGCGAACGCCGGCGGAGGGTCAGAGTCAGTCTCGGATCCAGGATCTGCGGTAGAAGCTGGAGCTGGTACTGACTCGGACGGAGGCCGCGCTGCAGGAGCTACCGGAACAGAGGCGGTCACAGATACTGCCACAGCGGTAGTGGTAACAGCAGATGTTGGTGGCACTGGCGGCTGCGAACAGATAGAGCTGAGAGCCGGAGAGGTGAACGCCAAAGTGACCGGCCAGAGCGGAGAGGTACCAGCAGGGGGTCCAGACAAGATCGAAGGCACTACTGGAGCGTGAAGCGGAGGAGGGGGAACAGACTGAACCGGAGGTGCGGAGATACCAGAATGCTGAAGCATGAGAGCCATGAATGCCCTATTCTCTGCCCTATCCTGAATAAGCTGCTGCTAAAGTGCATCCTGCCTGTCCTGCATGCTCTGAAACATCGAGAGCATCGTCTCGGATAACCGGGCCTGCTCGGCTGCCAGGTTGGCCTGAATCGCCGCAAGAGCAGGGTCCAAAGCTGGAGGAGGAGCAAGGGCAGCACGAGAACTACCAGCCTCATGATCATGTGAGCGTGGAGGCATAGGAGGCGGAGGCGGAGGAGGAACCCCAAAATCATCATCATCATCATCATCATCAGCTGTTGTACCCTGGGAGTCAAACTGTCGAAGTGCTGCATCCTCGGCCTGAGAGTCAAACACAGGAGCATAAGCTGGCACTGGAATCTCAGGAGCAGGACGGTAAGATCCAAATACAAGGCGTGAGGCCTCAAGGGTGCTCTGAAAACGAGGTGGCTGAATCAGCTGCGCAAAGATGTGGCACAAGTAGTGAGCATAAGGTAGCTGCCGACGAGCACGAATCCCATCCAGAACAGTGTCCTCGATCTCACAGATCAGGAAGTCCACAACATCAAACTGTGAGTGGGATACCAGGGCACCAAGGAGCCAAAGCTGAATATGAGTGGTAGCCTCCCTGTATCCCATCCTCGGCAGGAGTGTCCGTCTGATAAGCTCATATAAGTACTTCGCTGTTGTAGTAAAGTCTGCTGGAGAACGTCGCGACCCATCTGTTAAAGGCGGGCGGAACAGAGCCGCGACGTGAGCTGTCCCTAGAGCAACACCGCCGTGAGGGCGACGAGGAGGATCTGAAGTGCCGTAGCAGAGGCTGTGAAGGCGAGTCGTCGACTCAGGGAATCCAAATAGCTGTCGGATCTGACTAGCAGTGATCGTGACATCCTCGCGCTCAAAGCGGAACCTCATCCAATCATGATCCGGGTCAATCCAAACAGAGGCGTAGAAGACGCGGACCCATTCCTCAACATATCTGCCGCTGATAGTCAGAAGAGTCAGGAGGCCAGGCAGATAGGTGAGATGCGCCTCAGACTCAGCACCGGCTGCTAGCAAAAAAGCTGGAAGATCCAATAGGCGGTGCACTCACAGCGCAATCTGAGCAGACATCTGAGCCCGGAAGAATGACTCCTGAATCTGTGTGCTGAATAGAACACCAGCTGCTGGGTCTCTCTGAGCTGGTAGCCAGGACTCCACGGGTACGTACCTGAACCGACGTACCCGTGCTGCAGTAGCACGCTGAAGATCAAACAGACGAGGATCCGAAACCAGAGGACGGACCTCAGTCTCATCACGCTCCCGGAAGCGAGGTGGAGGGACAGGAGGAGCTGAAGCGGGAGCGGGGGCAGGGGAAGAAGTGGAAGCTGGCGTAGTGCTGGTAGTGGGTATGGCGGTGGAGGTGGATGGAGCAATAGGAGTGACTGGAGCAGGCAGAGTGGGTGGCGGAGTGGAAGCGGAGGTGTGAGTGGAGGAGCGAGACCGGGAGGCGAGACGACGAGCACGGAATGCAATCTGATCTGATGGAACATCCGGCTGATCTCCAAGTGCTGCCTGCGCAGCGGCTGCTGCAGCTGCTGCTGCTGCACGAGCCTCTCTGTCCGAACGCCGCTTCTTGCGGCCTTCCTGCTGCTCCAAAAAGACAGTCTTGCCCTTCACCTGCCTGAAGGGGCGACGAGGGTCCTCGTCATCGCCACCCCCTGACGCCGACGCATTCTTCGTGCGCGGCATCCTGAACTAATG
This sequence comes from Zea mays, assembly GCF_902167145.1. Lineage (NCBI taxonomy): Eukaryota > Viridiplantae > Streptophyta > Magnoliopsida > Poales > Poaceae > Zea > Zea mays. The sequence goes on from NC_050096.1 coordinate 221,815,590, forward strand.
TCTGCAAATGAGATAGAGAGACTAAGCACAGAGCAAAAATGACCGATAGAGTTAGCAAAGAGTGAGATGTCTACCTGGAAAGCTCACACGAGAGGTGACGATCCAGGCAGGACGGGAGACGGCACACGGTCACACAAGATCACTGAAATGACAGAAGAGGTGAGCACGTATTAGTCACATAGTCATAAGCATATGAAATGTGAATAAATACATACACAGAGAGATATGGCACGGGACGGGACGATCAAGAAGTCAAACGACGTGAAAACGGCGTTTGACAGACAAATAGAGACATAGGATGATTGGAATTCAAATTGAGGCACGAAACGATATGGGATTGAGCCGATACTTCACGAATAGGTTTATATAGGTCAATATGAGTGAAGTGTGTGCATGGTTTGAATTTAGGCGAAGAAATAGGGTTTTGGGCACTCGGCTCGGAAACGATCGCGCAAAACGGGAATTTTGGTGAAATTTAAGCCTGGGATCTCGGATTGGTGTGAAATTTGGCAGGGATGTTGCTGGAAGTGTTGTTAAAGTGCCTGAAAAATTTGGGTTCAATTGGAGCAAGTTTGGCTGGTTTGGGCATTTCACCGAGCACGTGGTGTGCGGGGATTTAGGGTTTCGGTGAAAAGCTTATTTGGGGTGGAAAAACCCTCCCGAAGGAGCTAGAAACCTGCAATGGTGTTTAAGGCATACAAAGGAACACATTCCATAACAGGAAAACTCCAGATTTCACAGGGATTTGAGATTGCACAAGGGGGTGGTGAATAGAATGGCACAGAGACTTTGAAACCGAGAGCAGGGAGAAAGAGGGAAGGAGAGTAGCTGCTCACGGAGGGGAAGAGCACGGGCGAGGTCGCCGGAGCCCAGCGGGGACGGTCGCCGCCGGTGGAGATCGCCGGCGGGGGGGAAATCGCCGCTGGACAGAGAGCTCGGGCGCTGGCTGGGAAAAAAGAGGCCTCTGGCCCGGTCGGGCTGGGGGCCGTTTTTTAAAACGCGAGATGGGCACACCGGACAGTCTACAGTGCCTGTCCGGTGCACACCGGACAGCACACAGGAAAAAGGAAATTTGCGCGCGGCTGCCGGTGCACCGGACATTGCACAGTGCAGTGTCCGGTGCACACCGGACTGTCCGGTGAGCCCAGACAGAGGGGAGTTTGAAAAATTTTGAATTTTTTTTATCTAACTCCTAACCAAACCAAATCCCAACATATAATCACACAAAATAACACTTGTTGGGACAGGTATTGGCACCCTCATATACTTTTCAAAATATTGTGCCATAGGCTAGATAATTTTTAGAGAAAATAGGCAAATGGTGAAATTTGCATTTTGGCTTGCACTAGGGGTTTTCAAGAATGATTTGAGTTTTGAATACTCCCCCTAAGTGCAGTACCTCATGCATATTTCAAGAACCAATAATTTCATGAAAAGAAAGAATTTAAGTGCTAAAAGCTTAAAGACTAAGACTTGTCAGGTTTGACCCGAGTTAAGCTTTTTCACTCGCTTTATTGGCGGTTATCTCAACTAGGTTAGACAAGCCCTAGATGCAATACAAGGAATTTAAATATGCAATGCAAGCTTGACAACACCATTTGACATTTCACATAAAATTTCTGAGATCAAGTATATTTAGTTCATTCCTCAACATGCAAAAGCGGGTCTTATCAAGTGGCTTAGTGAAAATATCCGCTAATTGATCTTCCGACCTCACTCCTTCTAAAATGATATCTCCTTTAGCAACATGATCTCTAAGGAAGTGATGACGGATATCAATGTGCTTGGTGCGAGAGTGTTGTACAGGATTATTAGCAATTTTAACAGCACTCTCATTATCACACAACAAAGGTACTTTTTCTAGAACTACGCCATAGTCTAGAAGAGTTTGCTTCATATATAAAATTTGTGTGCAACAAGCACCTGTGGCAATGTATTCCGCTTCGGCAGTTGACAAGGCAACACTATTTTGCTTTTTGGATGTCCATGAAACTAGTGATCTACCAAGCAGATGGCATCCCCCAGAAGTACTTTTCCTATCAATTTTGCAACCGGCATAATCCGAATCGGAATAGCCAATTAAATCAAAAGTAGCTCCTTTGGGATACCACAGACCAACGCTTGTGGTGTGCTTGAGATACCTAAGAATTCTCTTAACAGCGCGAAGATGAGCTTTCTTAGGATTAGATTGAAATCTAGCACACATGCAGACACTAAACATAATATCGGGCCTAGATGCGGTAAGGTATAATAAACTACCAATCATAGAACGGTAGAGAGTTTGATTAACCGGGTTACCTCCCTCATCTAAGTCGAGATGTCCATTTGTAGGCATGGGGGTCTTGATTGGTTTGCACTTCTCCATGTTGAACCTTTTCAACAAGTCTTTGGTATACTTCTCTTGTGAGAGAAAGTTGCCATCTTTCATTTGCTTGACTTGAAAGCCGAGGAAGTATGTTAGCTCACCAATCATTGACATCTCGAACTCCTTCGACATCAACTCACCAAATTCCTTGCAATGACAGTCATTTGTCGAGCCAAAGATTATATCATCAACATATACTTGACAAATGAAAATATCACCGTTATGTTTCTTTGTGAAGAGAGTTGTGTCGACGGTCCCGATTTTGAAGCCCTTTTCGATGAGGAAGTCGCGAAGACGCTCGTACCAAGCCCTTGGAGCTTGCTTTAGCCCATAAAGCGCCTTGGACAACCTGTAAGCATGGTTAGGATATCTAGGGTCTTCAAATCCAGGCGGTTGCTCAACATATACAAGTTCATTTATGAAGCCATTTAAAAATGCACTTTTTACATCCATTTGATAAAGTTTTATATCATAACATGATGCATATGCAAGTAGGATACGGATGGCTTCCAGTCGAGCAACCGGTGCAAAGGTCTCTCCAAAATCTAAACCTTCAACTTGAGAAAATCCCTTTGCGACAAGTCTTGCCTTGTTTCTTACAATCACACCTTGATCATCTTGTTTGTTTCTGAACACCCACTTTGTTCCAATGATTCTTGCATCTTGTGGGGGCTTCTCCAGGGTCCAAACTTCGTTACGGGTGAAGTTGTTAAGTTCTTCATGCATGGCATTCACCCAGTCCGGATCCTGTAGCGCCTCATCTATACAAGTAGGCTCAACACAAGAAACAAAAGAGTGATGTTCAATAAAATTAGCATGTCTATGTGATCGAGTAATAACCCCTTGTGAAGGACTCCCGATGATTTGGTTTTGAGGATGAGCTTGAAGTAGTGATGAGTTTCTCCTGTCAACCACTTGGGAAGAAGATCCTGGAGCATCAACATCTTCGGCTTGTACCCTTGCTTGTTCATGAGAGACAAATGTATCTTCATTTGCATGCCTCTCATCTTTTTCATCATCTTGTGGTACATTTGATGAAGAAGGCCTGTCAATGATTTGCACCTCTTCTTCATCTTCTTTTGGTTTGATAGCTCCAATAGGCATGTTCTTCATTGCTTCCCTAAGTGGCTCATCACCTACATCATCAAGATTTTCAAGTGCTCCTTGGGAGCCATTAGTCTCATCAAATTCCACATCATATGTTTCTTCTACCACGCCAGTGGCATGGTTGAATACTCGATATGCTTTGGACTTTAATGAATAACCCAAAAGAAAACCAATATCACAACGTCTTTGAAACTTCCCTAGATGATGGCGTTTTTTGTAGATGTAGCATTTGCACCCAAACACCCGGAAGAAAGAGACGTCTGGCTTTTTCCCATTTAACAGTTCATAAGGAGTCTTCGCAAGTAGCCGGTGAGGAAATAGCCTGTTTGATGCATAGCAAGCAGTGTTGACAGCTTCGGCCCAAAACCTCTCCGGTGTGTTATACTCATCAATCATTGTTCTTGCAAGGGTGATCAAGGTCCTATTTTTCCTTTCAACAACTCCATTTTGTTGAGGTGTATATGTGGCAGATACTTCATGCTTGATCCCAATTTCATCACAGTACTCATGAATGTTGGTGTTGTCAAATTCTTTGCCATTGTCACTTCTAATCTTCTTAATCTTGCAATCAAATTCATTTTGTGCTTTCTTGGCAAACTTCTTGAATATAGATGCAACTTCAGATTTGTCATGGAGAAAGAACACCCAAGTGTATCTTGAGAATTCATCAACAATCACTAGACAGTAGAGGTTGCCACCGGCACTGACATAATTTGTAGGTCCAAATAAATCCATATGAAGTAGTTCCAGTGGCCTTGATGTTGACATGAAAGCTTTAGTAGGATGTGTATTAGCAACTTGCTTTCCAGCTTGACATGCACTGCATGGCTTGTCTTTTTCAAACACCACATCCTTTAATCCTCTAACCATATCTTTCTTTAATACCTTCTTGAGTGTGCTCATTCCAACATGTGCAAGTCTCCTATGCCAAAGCCATCCAAGAGAAGCTTTGGTGAAGAGGCAAGTTCTTAAGTCTGCATCTTCTGAAGTGAAATCCACTAAGTAGAGGTTGTTGTATCTAAATCCCTTGAATACCATTGATTCATCATCCATTTTTGTTACAATAACCTCTGATGGAGTGAATAAGCATTGAAGTCCAAGATCACAGAGTTGTCCCACTGATAATAAATTGAAGCTCAAAGGTGCAACTAAGAGAACATTTGATATTGATAAGTCATTTGAGATTGCCACCTTGCCAAGTCCTTGTACTTTTCCTTTTGAGTTGTCTCCAAATGTGATTTTATCTTGACCATCAACATTCTCATCTAATGAGGTGAACATCTGTGGGTTGCCTGTCATATGTTGTGTGCATCCACTGTCAATAACCCAATGGCTCCCACCGGTCTTGTAGTTCACCTACATTCACAGACAATTCAAGCTTGAGTTTTGAGAGCCCTATATTGCATAGGACCAGTGACTCTCTCAATTAAGGACTTTGCCACCCAGATTTGTCTAGGTCTACTCTTATTTGGTGGACCTAGGAATGTAACCTTAATCTTTCCATTTGCAACTTTTCTTAGAACATAGTGAGCATTGAAAGCAAATGGTCTTGAGTGCTTAGGCAAGGGAGTTGGTGGTTTAGCTTTGCAGTTGTGGGCAAAATGACCTTCATTTCCACACTCAAAGCATTTGATAGGCTTGTGAGTCTGCTTTGGCTTGTATTGAGTGATAGCTTTCTTTTGCACAAAAGCATTGTATCCAATACCACTCTTGTTATTTTTCATAACAGTGTTCATAAGCAGCTCATTTTGGAGGTATTGACCCTTGTTGAACTTTTGCACACTTGTTGCAAGATGTTCATTTTCACTTTTTAGTTTCTTGACCTCATTCTTAAGCCTTTGATTATCCACAGCCAACTCATTGTTGAAATCATTGTTCTCAATAGCAACTTTTCCTCTAGTAGTTGCATCAGTCAAGTAATTCTTCAATTTTTGGTTGTCTAAAGTCAGGACTTCAACTTTTTCAGTCAATTCAGCATGTAGACTAGTTTGCTCTTCTTGAATCAAATCATCACATGAGGTTGCTACATCAAGCTTAACAACAGGGTTAATAGCCTCATGTGTTTTGCAAGATAAAAGTTCATTTTCAACAAGAAGATTGTCATGATCAAATTTAATTTGAGTATAGTCTTCCTTGATCTTAACTAGTCTATTTTGCAACTCCCTATTAGCTTCATTTAATTTGTCATATTTTTCCTTAGCATCTTTTAGGGAGTTTGTGAGCTCATTTACAGTTGATGACATAGTTTTATTTTCTTCTTTTATTTCATCACTAGCCTTTATAACTATGTCATACTTGGCATTTAAAGATTCATTTTCATTTTTCAACCTATCACATTTAGCTTTTGACTTTCTAATGATTTGAGTATATTCTTTAAGTAAGTCAGCTAACTCATCATATGAAGGTGAAGCAAATTCTTCATCACTATCACTATCACTATCATCATCAATATTAATATCATTTTGTACCTTTCGTTCACCCCTAGCCATGAGGCACAGGTGAGAAGTGGATGATGGCGATGGTGGTGGTGAAGAGAAGTCCCCGGCGATGGCGGCAACTTTTTCATCATTCTCTTCTTCACTTGAAGAAGACCCACTTGATGATTCGATGTCGGTGAGCCAGTCGCCAACAATATATGCCTTTCCATTCTTCTTCTTGTGGAACCTCTTTTGCTTCCCATCCTTTCTATTGAAGAATTTCTTTTCCTTCTTTTCATCATCGCTGTCATCTTCTTTCTTGCCCTTGAACTTGTTCTTCTTGGGCTTGTTGCATTGATGAGCAAGATGACCAAGCTCACCACAGTTGTAGCAGTCCATCTCAGAAATGGGCTTTCTTTTGTTGGAAAAGAACTTCTTCTTCCTTGAATCAAATTTGATGCCTTCTCTATTTAGCTTCTTCAACATCTTGGTGGTCTTCCTTACCATCAAGGCAATGTTTGCATCAAGGTCATCATCACTTGAGGATTCTTCCTCAACTTGTATTTTTGCTTTTCCTTTTCTTTCATGATTTGCTTTGAGAGCCAAATCCTTTCTTTTGGAAGATGATTCTTCTTTGTCGTTGATGTGCATGTACATTTCATGAGCATTGATCTTTCCCAAAATTTGTGTAGGTGTGGTAACCGAAAGATCCATTTGATGTAGCACGGTGACAATGTGTCCATATTTGTCTATTGGGAGGACACTGAGAATCTTCCTCACAACATCCGGTTGTGAGATTTGAGTAAGCCCCAATCCATTGACTTCCTCTACAAGAATATTAAGTCGTGAGTACATAGCATTTGCATTTTCATTAGTAAGCATTTCAAAAGTATTTAACTTTCGCATGGCTATGTGATATCTTTCCTCACGTTCACTTCTAGTTCCTTCGTGTAGAGCACAAATGTCCATCCACAAATCATGAGCATTTTTATGATTCCTTACTCTATTGAACACATCTTTGCAAAGGCCTCTAAAAAGGGTGTTTTGGCCTTAGCATTCCATTTCTCATAATTGAACTCATCACCTACAAGATTTGTGGCGTCTCTAGGTTCGGGGAACCCTTGTGTGGCGGCTTTATAGACATCGATGTCTATAGCCTCTAAGTATGCTTCCATACGAATTTTCCAATAAGGAAAATCGTCACAATCAAAAACGGGAGGAGGTCCATCCCCACCGGACATCGTAACTCTAGCGGTTAAGCTAATCTATGAGCAACAAGGCTTTGATACCAATTGAAAGGATCACGATGCCCAAGAGGGGGGTGAATTGGGCTTTTCTAAAAATCAACACTAATTAAAACCTAAGCAAGAGCTAAACAAGAGCCCAACTTCACCCCAACAACTAGCACTAAGAATATAATACTAGAAATGTAACAAAGCTAAGATAATACTTCAAATACTTGCTAAACAAATACACAATGTAAAGTGCTTGAATTAAGTGCGGAATGTAAAGCAAAGTTTAGAAGACTCCTCCAATTTTTCTCGAGGTATCGAAGAGTCGGCACTCTCCACTAGTCCTCGTTGGAGCACCCGCGCAAGGGTATCGCTCCCCCTTGGTCCTCGCAAGAACCAAGTGCTCACTACGAGATGATCCTTTGCCACTCCGGCGCGGTGGATCCCTCGAGACCGCTTACAAACTTGAGTCGGGTCACCAACAAGATCTTCACGGTGATCACCGAGCTCCCAACGCCACCAAGCCGTCTAGGTGATGCCGATCACCAAGAGTAACAAGTCATAGACTTTCGCTTGACCAAGAGAAGCCTAATGCAAGTGGTGTGTGCTCTAGGTGGCTCTCACTAGCGCTAATGAGGAACAAGCGCGGATTATGATTCTCTAATCTCCTCACTAGGCTTTTGGTGCTTGCAATACTCTACCAAGGTGCTGGAATAAATGTGGAGTGCAAGACATTGAATATGGTGGGTGGAGGGGGTATAAATAGCCCTCACCCACCAACTAGCCGTTACAGGCAATGTGTTGTGCGATGGCGCACCGGACAGTCCGGTGCGCCACCGGTGCGCCAACGGTGCGCCACCGGTGCGCCACCGGTGCGCCACCGGTGCGCCAACGGTCACTTCCAACGGCTAGTTCTGACAGCTAGCCGTTGGACTCATGGCGCACCGGACAGTGAACAGTTCACTGTCCGGTGCACACCGGACAGTCCGGTGCGGTGTCCGGTGTGCCACTAAAATTCATCTCTGAACGCTGCGCTCTCGGGTTTCTGCAACTGGAAAAACTCTGCTGAGGACCAGCCTGGCCCCACCTGGCAGAGGGTGCACCGGACAGTCCGGTGCACACCGGACAGTCCGGTGCCCCAAAGCCAGAAACACTAAGTCTTGTTTTTCAGCTGATTTTCAAATCGGTTTTCGTTCTAACTTGTGTGTGAGTTCTAGAGTGACACCTAGCACTGTAAATGAGTGTGATTGTGCACCAACACTACACTAGAACTCTCTTGGTCAAACTACTCATCGACAACCCCTCTTTATAGTACGGCTAAAAGAGAATAAAAGACCTAACTAAATCGCGAGTGTCCACATCTCCTTGACACTCGGACTCCTTAGACCTTCACCTTTTGTTTCGTCGTTTTAGCCGTCGCTTCGAGTTCTTATCTCCGGGATTGTTTTCACCGTTGTAGTACTTCTACCTGTCATGCGACCTAACTTACCATTTGTCTCTGCAAAACACACGTTAGTCACATATAATATTACGTTGTCATTAATCACTAAAACCAACCAGGGGCCTAGATGCTTTCAATAGCTTTGTAGGTGGAGAATGTCAATTTTCTCCGGCAAAAAAAAGTTGTGTATGCATGGCAATGTGCTCCTATTTATAGTCGTAGGGTGTAGCTTCGATAAAATTACAATCGTGACCTTAACCTATACATATGAGCTACAAAGTTGACTTAGGGCATCGTTGTCTTTTCCTTTTGTGGTCTTGTTGAACAAGTCTTGAAGATCTCACCTCGCTCCTACTGTCACTTTTACCATACATGCAAGCCACCAAGCCGAAGCTCGTAGCTTCGTCTTCGTGTCCGCAACAACTACACGCTACTTCATACAAAGGTGTCCTTCGACATTTCAACGTGTCATACCTGAAACAGACTCATGAGTTAATATTTTGAGGGCTTTCGGCTAATGAGGACTCTAACATAGATGATATGTGTAAATAAAAACGATAAGTAACACATGTCACAAAAATATCATACACATACAAATAAAGTATCATACAATGCCTAAGGTAAAAGTTTATACAAAATATGAAAGTAACACACAAAGATAGCAAATCCAAGTCTCATTCATAGCCCTCCACATCACATACTCTTCTCTTCTCTGTTTCCCTTTGGCGTCAAGAAAAAAACTAAAGGCTGGTTTGGAAGACACAAAACCGGAGAGGTTGAAGGGGTTAAAATCCTCTCCTTATTCAATTTTGAATAAGAAGGGAATTTTAGCCTCTCTAATCCCCTCCATTTTTGGACTCTCAAATTAGCCCTACAGGAATGCACACAGTCGTGTTAGAAAGTCGAACTATATGAGCAGGACATCCTTCTATATCAATACTTTCGCACGTTCAACAATCTACTACTCCCTCCATTTTTTTATTTAACGTTTCTTAGTATAATATTGAACTATCGAGCGTCAAATAAATAAAAAGATAGTAGTATATAATGTTGAACTATCGATCGTCAAACAAAAAAACAGAGGTCCCCTTCTCTCCGATTTTTTATTTTATTTTTTTCTGATACTATTGGCTCTAAATAAGGGGAGACAAATTTTGTACCAAATAACTATTGACTCTAAACTGTCTTGCAAAGTTTACTGGTCCCAGTATTATAGATGGGACAGCGTTATGGGAATTGTTAGAACGAGTCCTTGGGACAAGACGGTGGCCAACAATTTCATCTGATCTGATCATAGCGGTCTAGACAAGTGCCCCAAAGCCCTTCTTGGACCGAGTCTCACCTCACCAGGGATCCGGACTATATAACGGAAAGAGTTTAAACTTTAAAACCGAGACGACGTGAAAATCAGGAAAATATAAAAACTTACGGAGCAAAAGTGCAAAACAACCATAGCCAGACAGTTATACCATGCTCTATTCATATCCGATGACTGTCAGGCATACACATTGCAACATGTAAACATGGGTCAGCTGAACCAGTGCAGAATATGATTGCGCCTCACTGCTTCTTAAGCAACTTCAGAGGACCGGATGAAGAGTCACATTGAAAGGCAACCCCATTGACGCAATGTACATCTTGCCTCATTAGATCAAGAGAGCCATTTGGAGCCCTGAGAACAATAAGAACGACCTACGCCCTCACATGTTCACGGATGAATTGCTCCACGGCCAAAACATTACCAGTTGAACCGGCACCCTCCGCAACAGCCACCTTGTTCTGGCACTGGCTGAAGTTGAATGCCTCTCCAGGGACCCCGAGCTGGACTTCATCAGAGATGTCAGCTGAAGATATGGCGTTCCTTGATTCCCGAAGCTTGTTCCTACAACATGGCCAAAACCAGCAGGGCACAAGAAACCTTGTGAATCTGATGTTTCACGCAGTTAGACAAGCAAACATGTTTTCTACATGCTCCCTTAAAGGTGGTGGTTATGGTTTACTATAATGGGACCATAGATGTGTGTGGGACCAAAAAAAAAGGGGGATACACAAGAACTACAGCTACTTCAAAACCAGAATAAGTGCAATTTATCTGTGCAGCTTAATAGCATGTAAAAGTCACTGGATATATTCCAAATGCACATAAGATCTAGAAAGAAAGCACATGATCACAGCATTTATGCAGCATGCACTACTGAGTTTAGAATTTCTAATTCTAGGTATGCAAGTACGATAAATGTTGGGACTTGGAGAGTTGTCCTTACAATTCTTTCTCCAACTGTTTCTTGATGAATTCCTTCGAGTGGGCGGTAACTTTATCCGTCTTGTTGCAGAATATAAGCACAGGGATCCTTTTCTTAACTACAGATGCTTTTGTCAGAATGTCATAAAGGTACCTGCAAAAGGATGATAATATTGTTATGAAATGTTAACAACACTAATAAATGATGAAACAGAGTAATGCTCTGCAATCTTGGGAACAGTGAAATCTCCTAGTCACACAAACGGTAACTATAGAAAAATATTCATACAGAGTAATATCTGCAGTCTCGGTTTGAAAAGGTCCCCTAATTACACTGTTAATTTCAACTTACCACAAAGGACAGTAAAAGTAGATGAAATAGACACCAATAGTATTTGCTAAAAAGTAAAACAGGGGGCACAAAATTTACTCTGCAGCAGCTTGCATGCTAGACAAGAAATCCTGAGCATCAACAATAAAGACAACCCCAGCAGCTTTAGGCAGGACTTCATCAAGCTTGGGCTTGAGCCTAGCATGACCAGGAACATCAACAATATGCACAGGTTTTACTTTGCCTTTCTGCACGGAAGGGCAACAGGAAGGTTTAGCAGAACTATTGCAGTCAGCAAATGCATGTTTCTTCATAAGAGAAAAAGCTATTCACTTCATTTTTATCTCAATATGTTGGAAAAAGAATGAGCTCTAGAAGTTTCCATACCCTTTCTTGCTCCGAATGCAGCACAAAAGTATCACTGTTTTCTTCCATTGAAGTCACAGTTCCTTGATGTGATGATCCGTCCCGAAGCTGGCAAGCACAGACAAATTAGGAGAGCAACAAAAGATTGTATAAGATAACCCACCTACTTGTAAAACTTGCTATTGATACAAATGCCAAATGATCTAAGAGTAGATAAAAGGGGAAAATATCCTGGTTAGTCAACTAAAAACAAACCAACTAATTTATATAGAAAAAAGGAAGTCAATCAGAATAACAAAGATATACATGTAAGCATGATAACTAGCAGAACTGATATCCATCTAGAATGCTAATCTCACACCGTAAATAGAATAAAAAAATGAGGTTCAGAAATTATTTTGCAAACAAGATAACACAGCCTTGTTCTTCAATTGTAAGAACACGACCAAAAATATTGGAAGTTACCTGGTAGAAAATAGTGGTTTTGCCACTGCCACTGAGCCCGGATAGCACTATGGTGCTTGGTTTAGAGGATTTCAGATAAGATGCTGCAGGAAAAAACATAAAAAGGAATTGCTTATCATTTACCACTCTAATGTAATGGATGCTATGATAGAGCAGACATCTTAACAAGCAACACAGCAGCACCTCATGTATTGAATCATAAGGTATCTCCAGTGGGTGGAGCCAGGACCCAGGCTACCCAAGCTCCAGCCCTGGTTTTAGGCCTAAAGTTACATGGAAGCCAACTTAAGAAACTGCACAAATATTGAAGCTAAAATGAAGATGTTGTTTGGTTTCCTGCCTGAGGCGCCACAACATGTCTAAGCTTGGGGCATGTTTGGTTCACTGCCTAACTTGCCGCACTTTACCTAATTTTTCTGCCTAAGGTTAGTTCTTTAATTCGAACGACTAATCTTAGGCAAAGTGTGGCGCAGTTAGCCATGAACCAAACAAGCCCTTAGTCACTCGAATTGAAGAACTAACCTTTGGCAGAAAAGTTAGTCAAGTTGTGGCGTCTTAGACAGGAAACCGAACAGGCCCGAATTGCAGCATGGTTTAACTAGCTTAGCCCTGGGCTCTAACCCAATCCTGGCTCGAACCCTGGGTAACTATGAATTTAAAATAGAAACAAAAAATCAAACCCCCTCTTGCCTTCATAACTCTAAACATGCAATCATCAGAGATACCTAATGCTAAAGAACTCATAAATGTTATATCACCTCAGAGCTGGAACAACTTACAATGAACAGTAACTAATAATGTAGCAAAAACACAGGCCTAATCTTCGATTATTCAATCAATAGCACTCTTATCGTTACTACCCAGTTGGAAATTTTGAACCTGTGACACAATGACACCTAAGGGCTTGTTTGAAAGCAAGGATAATGGAGGGGATTGAGGGGGCTAGAATAGTGGGATTCTAGCCCCCTCAATCCCCTCCATTATCCTTGCTTCCAAATGAGCCCTAAGAGTCTGACTGTGAACAAAGGCTAAAAAATTCCACTACTTGCTTCCTTTCTAAGCACAACTATTATAATTTGTAAAAGCAAAACTAATAAGTGTTTACAACCCTACAGGTTGGCTAATTTATGAAGCTATATATGATTTTTTTTCCAATCATTAATTAGGTAGGTAACTATGGATTGCTCTCCTAATTGCTTAATAACAGAGTATAGCCTTGCTACACTGTCCAGAACTCCAGATCAGTTCCCATTTGATCCAGGGCAGGTATACATATGAACAAGACAACAGACTACAGCTAAATGCCTAAATATGCAATTCCAGATCCACAATAAGTTCATTCTCCAGTGATTAATTCAACATATAACCATTTTGATGCTTTTAGGTGACAATGTCTCTCCGGACCCGCAAACAGTCCCCTGCCGCAAAATTGAAAACGCCTATTTCATTCCTAGGCCACCTTACGTGGATGTTCTCAATACAAATACAACATTTCAAGACTGTCAAGACCATGGGCAACTCTAGGTTTGGCACCGCACCTACGATAAGCAGCAGGATTGTGACGGCGACCACCGTGGCCGCGACATAGATCTGCTCCGGGGGCTGCTGGCGGATCCAGCTCTCGGATTGGCGCACCCACACCTCGGCTTGGCGAATCCACTCGTCCATGGCGGCTTTCCAAAGAACACAGAAAATTCGTGAATAAGCCGCGCCCGCCGCACCTTGGCTAGATCGATTTCACTCGATCGCTGCATAATAAGGAACCAAATTAAGCAACGGATGAACTGGGTAAGTATCGCGACAAGCAGAATGCAGTTCGACACAAAACGAAACCACAACACCGAGCAAACTCCCCACCAGGCAAGTTAGGGTCTCTTACCTCAGGTACCAAGAAATAGATCTAATCCCAGGTGGACGAGAAGCAGAGGATGGCGGGGAGAGCAAGAGGAGGAGGGCTACGTCGCGGCCTGACAGGAGTATCCTGCCTCCCTGTCCCTCGTCGCCGACGGCGAGATGTGGCTAACTGCGGCCGTGGAAGACTATAAGAAAGTACAATAAGAAAGTATAAGCTGCTAGGGAGGCCAGAGGGGACAGAGCAGGACAGGAGACCGTCGCATGTGCGTCGTGCCACCACGAAACTCCTTTGCTGATTTCAAATTAGAGGCTATCTCCGAGACAGGAAACACGATTTTTTTGTGATTTTGCCCACTTGCCTCGTTGTTAATAGGTCTGTTAATAGGTCTGGACGAAATAATTGTGACTCGTTGGCTCCCTCGACTTGTAGTCTGCTCAGCTCGATTCATTTGAATTTTTTCATAAGCTAAGTTGATATTCTAATTTGGTTTGTTAAAGAGCTAGCTCGCAATGAGCTTTCATATTTCAGCAGAACAAAACTATATGTATATCATTTACGTGACAATTGATGAACATGTTATGTATGTGTGGTATCTATGGCTTATGAGTTAAACTAATGATTGATGTATTATATACGAATATAATTGTAGGTTAAATTGATGAACATGTGTGTGAATGGTGAATTGATTAATGATGAATTGTGTTAATTTGGTGTTACATTGATGTGGTCTGTGAAACTATGAATATAATTAATATTATTCTATTATTAAATTAGTTTGAATTACCTAAAATTAATTATTATATATGTATTATTTTATTCTGTTCTGACTTGCAAGCTAAACGAGCCAAGTTGAGCTGACTCTGTGACTCATTAGCTTAACAAGCCGTGCTGAGATAGCTCAAACTCAGACGAGTCGAGTTTGCTCGATATCCAGCCGTAGTTGCTAAAGATATCCATTGAGCCGTCTATGACTTATGTGTCTATGAATTATGAGACTATAAGTAAAATCACGAAGCCATTGTTAAGATGGGCATTTTAGCAAGCATATGTATTTTGCGCGTCCGTATTTTACAATTCACCATACTTTATATGTCTATATTTAACTATTTAACTTATCAACATATATACTCACTAGATATGTGTCTGTGCATTGCCACGAGAGTTAAAAATTTGTATAAAACATATATATGTAACGATAACTGTCACTATGATATGAAAAATCCGTGTAGCAAAATATCACCTTAACATTAATATTATATTCTAAATATAGACTGAATGCTTTGGTATCTATTCACAGTCGAAGATTTAACTGGGAAAACTTGATTAATCATTCACTGCTCAGATGCAACTGAGAACACAACAAGAACCCAATTTAAAAGGACGAGAAAGAACCAAATGCACGCGGTTCAGCTCATCCTTCTGAATTGGACATCCATCAAAGCTAGCATAGCATAGCTATATGCATTGATAAGTAGATTAAAATAGATCAAACAATATGGGAGATAAATAATGTACTCCTGTGAGTAGCTAACACAATATTTGGTATAAGTTTCATATCTTTACTTTTCACATATAAGCATTCATATCTGCTAGTTATAAGCAGCATGTTGTAAAAGTGTTGTGGAAATGATTGAGTAAATTTGACGGTGGTTGATAGTTAGTCATCATTTTCTATATATTGTGCACAAAGAGAAGTATGCCTAAGAAACGGGGTATATTTATTAAAAAATTGACCAACATAGAAGGGTTTTTAATTAAGGGTTTTTAATTAAGAACACATACAAAAACTTGTCTCGACAATGACTTGGACTTGAGGGGTCGGTTGTGGGCGCATACTGTCGACCAACTGAGCTACACTTAGCTTCTTCAAATTTTGATTTTAATTAAGAACACATGCAAAAATTTGCCTCGACAAGAACTTATGTAGCGTGAGCGAAGGGAGCCACAGGGCCTAGCTTCGGAGGCTAGTTGCATGCTTGCATACAGCATGAGTGGATGAGGGGGACACCCGTAGCTACTTGTATAGTTACATGCTTGCATGCAGTGTGAGTGGAAGAATAGGTACATGGTGAGGGGGGGCATGTTTTAGTCTACATTACCTTGTTAATAGTTAAAAATAGAGATACTATGAGCGAGAACACGCATGCGTGGAGGTTCTCGCTCGAGTAACGCTGGCCGATTGAATACGGCTTTTTTGGACGTATATGTGGATGAAGCCAAATAGTATTAAAATAACTTGCTTTGCATTTATTTATATAGTCCGTGTCTTCTACGTGCAGCAACTAAATAGTGCAGCAACTAAATATAGACTCAGAAGTCATTATATAGAATGATCCAAAATAAGACGGTTCAATCAACCATTTAGGGCTTGTTCGGTTAGCTCTCAATCCATATGGATTGAGTGGGATTGGTTGGGTTTAAATCTCAAACAAGTCAAATTTCTTCACAATTTTTTCCAATCCCGTTCAATCCATAGGTAACGGGATTAACCGAACAAGGCCTTAGATGGACAACAAATGCCCAGGCCCCCGGTACCTGAAATCTACGATTTCTCTCTTCTCGCCGTGTTGTTTGCGCGCTCGCAGGCACTATGGACGTGCGCAACCGAGCACAGCTGAAAATACCTTAAGTGCCTTACGAATAAAAAAATCGTATAAATAGAACTGCCTAACAATTAAAATTTTATGGATTGAATGTTTGTTAGAGCATGTGAAACATATATAACAGAAATTCGATGAGAGAGACCAACGCATACAAAGTTTCCCATCAGATTCGACCACTTGGTAAAAGTTCTCCAAAACTCCTATAAAACAAGCCATTCTATATAGACTTTTTAAGATTTATGGAACCAAAATATTTTGTTCTAAATGGATTTAAAGGAAAGTTTCTATAGAAATTCAATCCTCTGTAATTTCTCTATTTTTCTTTGTTCCAAACAAGGTCTAAAAGAAGAAGAAAAAAAACTATTTTGCTTATTTCACGCTTAACCTATGGTACGTAATAAAAAAAACTATACAAGTGTATTGGTTTATAGATCTAACTCATGCGGCAAATACCAGTTCAGCATAGACTCATGTGGTAATTTCTCGTAGAACCACCTCATCCGCATGTGTGGGCATATTAAAAGTGCTACATGCAATAACTTCGCGATGGACGAGAATTTTGCAAATATGACACCGTCTACAGAGGGCTTCAAACTTTTGGCACCGCGGTCGTGGCAATTGAAAGCGTGGCATTGAAATCTCCCTCGTTTTGCAAATTTAGCATCACGCTCGCGTAATGGTCATTAGCCCTTTTCCAGTGCCCGTGCTGCCCTCGCGCCGTTAGACACTTGCTGTCGTCTTGTTCTTCTACCGTCTCCCGTGAGTCTCTCGTATTCCATTCCCCGTGTCTCCTCTCCTCCTTATTCTCGCCCTGGCCGTCGTCTTCCTCGAGCTGCTCTGTTCGTCTCCGCACACTGGGTGCATTCGTGCCCTGTCCTTGTCCGGATCTCGCCCTTCCCTGCCTCGCCGGTTCCTGCGCCCGTGGTCCATTGCCGACCTCCGACGCTGGTGAGCTTTCCTTCTTCTGTAACCCTAGGGTTTGCAGATTAGGCAGCCGGCATGGATTCTGCCGCCGAGCTTTGTGCCCAGAAGTTGTCCTTGGCGGCTGTTGCAGCCCGTGACACACTGAATGCTTCTGCTGCCGCGAGTATTGTTGCTGCTGATTATTGCGCCACATTTTCGTTAGGTAACGATGTGGTTTCTACTCTTGATGTTCTTGAATCCGCTGTGGCGGCGGAAAAAAGTGCTATGCGTTCTTACAAACAGGCGAGTGCAGCCGTCGATTGTGCTAAGGAGACAGTGGCCAAATATTTTGAGGTTTGTATTCTGAAACTTATACTGAGCCAGGCAATGCTTGAGATTGTTAAGCCCTGTGATTGAATTGTGAAGTGAGGAAATGTGAAGTGAGGAATTGCTTCTGATTATATGAGATTATCAGGTTGCTTAGCCCTGTGATGAATTCTTTGAAAATACTGAACTGTATACTACACTTGTTGTTTTTATGCGATGAAATTTGTGAGGGCTATGGCTGTTTCAGCCTGTTTGATGCTGTTTCATTGAATAATTTGACCTGAGGCTTGTGCTAATTTGAGATTATCAGGTTGCTTAGCCCTGTGATGTTTTCTTTGAAAATAGTGAAATGTATACTACACTTGTTCTTTTTATGTTCAAAAAATACTGAGGGTTATGGCTGTTTCAGCCTGTTTGATGCTGTTTCATTGAAAAAAATTGACCTGAGGCTTGTGTTAATGGAAGATGATCTACTTGATTAGCCCTGTGAGGTTTTCTTTGAAATTAGTGAACTGTATACTACACTTGTTCTTTTTATTCTCAAAAATGACTGAGGGCTATGGCTGTTTTAGCCTGTTTGATGATGTGCCATGTTTGCAAAATTCTCCAGTTCAGTTAACATTGGTTGTTGCCCTATGACGATTTCTTTGAAATATTACAACTGTATACTACATATGATGTTTCCATAGCACTAACTGAGGGCATATGATCTTTCAATAATTATTGTGGCAGTATTATTGATATGGCTGTTTTTAGCCTGTTTGCTGGTATGCTTTGGTGACCCTGAACCCTCAGTTCACTTTGGCAGTATTACTGGTATGGATGTTTTCAGCCTGTTTGTCTAGTTGAGTTCAAATTGGTAGTTTCCCTATGATGTTTTTTTGAAACTTTAGAACTGCCTAGTACATATGATGATTTTAAAAAAAACAGAGGGCATATGCCTGTGTTAGCCAGTTTGGTTCAGTTCATGGTATGTGGTTGATTGTTCAGTTGTTAGTTCATATTCGACTACTTGCTCATATGGTTGTCCATATTCTAATGTTAATTTTTTTCAGGTGAACCAAAAACTTGCGCAAGCACTCAGATATGCCATGTCTCAAATGAGTGATACGGCTAAGAAACTTCAAGATACTGCCTCTTTGTGCTACACAGATGAAAATGTTGTAGACGGTTTCAAGCTGACTCAAGTAGCTCGTTCAATGGACGAGTTAGCTGAAATGCTTGAAGTAACTGCAATTGACTGCCAGGTCTCGATGATGGATCCAACTACTATGTTAGAAGCTGGCTATGCTAGTGAAGATACTGCGGTGTGGGAGGACGTATTCCGTGACTGAGAAATAATGAATCAGCCATTAGAAGTGGAGACACTTGCTGAGCACTGTGCTAAGTGGGGGCTTAATTACAATGAGATCTGGGATAGATCAGTGTAACTTTGGCTTGTGTCGTTCTTTTGTAATGAGTTCAGTTAGATGAACTAGATCAGTGTAACAATGGCTATGGTATTGTAATGCGTGAGTTCCAAATTGTAAGACATCATGAACTACTTGTAAGGCCAGCTTCATTAGCTGGTATAATTGCAAGGCCAGCTTCATTAGCTTCATTGTAAGGCCAGCTTCATTAGCTTCATTAGCTGGTGGCGACGAAGGTCTTTCAACAAGATCTTCATTAGCTGGTATAATTGCAAGGCCAGCTTCATTCTCTTGGACACCTGCCTATGATGACTCAGGTACATCTTTGGGGAACCAGCCTTTTGTTGAATTTTTCCTAGGCTTTCGCTTCCTGTTTTCACAGAAATTAGTTAATAGCATAAAATAGACAGTTTGGTCACAGAACTTAGTTAATATCATAAAATAGACAGATTTAATGTAACCTTTTCTTTGTGCCATTTAATGGACATTTGTAGCTTGCTTTCCTGTGCCCTAGTTCACCACAGTTTGGACACCTGATCTTGCCCCGAATGCTTTTCTTACCATTGTCAGTGTTAACTTTCTTTTTTCCACTACCTCCCTCAAGGCATCCTTTCATCCTATTTTTCCTCTGTCGACCCACAGCTCGTTTCCCAATTGGAGCACCAACTTCTTTTGCGAAAGGGACTTCTGGCCAAAATGATTTGTCACCAATAGGTGGAACCACCCTTGAGTATGCTGTGGTGAAATGAGATACAGAGTAGTACTCATCGACAAAATCCTCCATTCTGACATCCCTAAATTCTCACAAAGCATGGTTACATGGTTTGCCCGTGTACTGCCACTCTTTGCAAGAACATTCACGCAAATGAGCATTGACAATGTGCTTTGAATGCACATCATTGTTATCCCTTACCTCAGCAATGTAGTTGTCAGCTTTACGAACTGATAAATGACTTAAACCTCTTGTTCTGTCGTGTAGGATATGCAGAACCGACGGTAAAATCCTTCCTTGCAACTTCTGTGCAATCCTCCTCCGCCTGTGAAACATCTCCATAATTTCCTCCCTTATCCTTTCAGCCAAATCACAAACAGGCAGATCCTTCCAATCCTTAATCCAATTATTGAAAACCTCAGCAATGTTGTTAGTCACGTAGTCGCACTTGATGTCCGTATTGAAGCCACTTCTGTACCAAAGATAGTCATGATGCTCATTTAGCCAACTACTGACCCTAGGGATTTCTTGGATGCTACTAAAATAGTGGTCGAAGACTTCTCTCCTATAAGCCCTAGCTGCTGGATACATGTACTCAGACCCACCAAACAGCTTTATGTAGTTTTGTATGAGATGCCTAAAACACTCCCTTTTCTCAGCATGTGGAAATACATTGTTCATAGCATTTTTACGCCCTTTGCAGGCATCTGAACACAATGCTAACAAAGGCAGATCCCCCACAACCTTGTGCAACTGATGAAAGAACCATGTCCAGTTTTCAGTATTTTCTGCCTCAAAAAATCCATATGCTACTGGATACATCCAATTGTGCCCATCAACACCTATTGCACAACATAGGTGACCATTCCACCTTCCATTAAGAGCTGTGGAGTCAACACTTAGGTATTGCACAACATAGGTGACCATTCCACCTTTCATTCAAGACAATTACCTGAAAAATTGGTTAAAGTGTCAAATACCTATATTCTTTGAATTGTACATATTAAGTGAAAAAGCTATAATCTCAGCTTACTTGAATTGTAGGAGAACCTTTCGTCTCCAGTCTAGCATGAATGCTCCAAGGGCAATCAGGCCCTTTACAATACCCTCTAAATCTAGTCTTATTGGTTGCCTCAATTCCTAGCTCAAATTCTTTATTTATGGTGTATTGTCTAATTGCGAGTCTGAAGTGGTGCATTGTTGCATACAAGCTGCCAGGCTCCATTACTGGATTGTTCATATCATATATGGTCCTAGTCTCATCGAGCACTGCATCAGAACACGGAATGCCTGCTCCCAATTCTTCTTCACATGGAATGCTATTTCCAAAACGGGAAGCACTTGAATCATCTTCCCTTCTATCATCTTGAGTATCCAGTCAAAGCTGATAATATAGACCTTGTTCACTAGTAACATCATTTCTTCCTTCTTCGTTGTTGGTTTATTCTACCATTATTGAATCCCAATCAATATCATGAATTCCATGGCCACTCCCCTATTCACCACAAACAGTTGTAATGTAATATATAACTACTAAATTGCATACAATAAATTCAAACTACTAACCACTGTAGGTTGTGTGCCAATACAAGTCAATGTCCACTCGTCTTCTTCGACAGTGTATGCAGTCGTTTCGTCCATGGGGGGAACTGCCTCATCGTTGGGAGTATTATTCATAGTACACTGCACATACAATGGATGCTCAATGGGTGGTACGCTGTAGGACAGTATACTACGTTAAATGGTGGCTAGAGTATTCATAGGATAGTATACTACGCTAAATGGAATGGAACAAAGCAAAGGAAATTCTTACCAGAGCCGGCGGCGTTGGGGGACTGCAACCGCGCAATGAAATGGGTCTCCGCGCAATGGACCACGGGCGCAGGAACCGGCGACGCAGGGAAGGGCGAGATCCGGAGAAGGACAGGGCCCAGTGCGCGGAGACGAACAGAGCAGCTCGAGGAAGACGACGGCTAGGGCGAGCAGAGATCGGGCGAGCAAGTGGAGGAGAGGAGACAGAGAGAATGGAATACGAGAGCTTCACGGGCGACGGTAGAAGAGGAAGACAGTGGCAAGTCTCTAACGGAGCGAGGGCAGCACGGGAACCGCACAAGGGCTAAACACCATTAAGCGCGCGCGATGCTAAATTTGCAAAACGAGGGAGATTTCAATGCCACGCTTTCAATTGCCACGACCGCGGTGCCAAAAGTTTGAAGCCCTCCGTAGACGGTGTCATGTTTGCAAAATTCTCGCGATGGACAAGTGGATGATATGATACAAACCAAACACCTTGCACTAGTAGAGATCTTATCATCGATGACGTTCGTATTGCGTCACTGCATGTGTATATATCGTCACAGAGTAAGGTTTGTGACGAATTTGTGACGAGTTCGTTTTGGTCATAGGGGTCGCGTCACATTTGTTGTGTTGTGACGGACTACTCAGTTTCGTCATCGATGTGTATACATTCTGTGACGAAAGGCGCGTTGTCATGGAAGTGAATGCATGCTATGACGATCAGTTGTGGTCATAGAGGAAGACACTGTTCCGTCATAATTCGTCGTCTGCCCGAGCAAACTGACGGCGTTGTTAACGCCGTTTGGTTGCTGTGACGGTACGGTATCGTCACAGATAGAGCCGTGGTTTGGTCATTACCAGCCGTTTGGAAGGTGCTGATGCGTATGACGTCAGCGCTGACGTGGCTAGTGACGTGGCAGCTGACGTCAGCGCTGACGTAACGCTGACGTGGCTAGTACAGTGGCAGCTGACGTGGCATATGTTTTATTATATGCCACCAGTTTGGTCACAGATGTGCAGAGAATAATTTTATTGGAAATTGCAAAATATACTAGAACAGAGGAATGAGCACACAATTCCATATTCCATAGATGAATACAACTAGTATTCCAGTGCGCATACAAACTAAGTGGACAACACTAAACTCAGTTCATAGCATCACCACTTGAGTTCACATTTCAGTTGAGTTTGCACAAACATAACAGCATATAATCAAAAGTTGACACCCACGAGCAACTAGAGTTTTTGGGTACCCTCATGTCAAAGAACAGGCCAAAAACAGCAGCTCTGACTAGCAGCCCTCATGTCGAAGAAGAGTTACCATGCAAGGACAAGAGCTTCTTGATGAGCACATTGGTCTCCTCCATCTCCTTGCTGTTCTTCTCTGTTATCTTCTTGTACTCCTCCAACTCCCTTTGTGTCCTCGCCTGCTGTTCCTCAGCTTCTTCACATTTCTTCCTGAGCTGGTCGAGTTCACCTTGAACAGCAGCCGTCGCTTCAGCTGCAAGTTGTTCCCGAAGCTCACTATGATTTGATGATGAAGCCTTGGAGGTTGCCGATGTTTTGATGCCGACGCTTTTCAGGAATTGGTGTGAGCTGCTCTGGGACAGCACCTTCGACACAAGGTGCACACTGGATGCTGGCATCTCACCTTCAGCAACAGGTTCAGCCCTCAAAGCCTCCATATGAGACTGAAATATCATGGACAGAAACAGTTACATGTTATTGCTAATGAGCAACAGCAAGATGCTGACAATAATGTGAAAACAGTGACTTTCATTTCTAGTGCACGGGTCCTACAAGGCATTAACAAAGACTATGAAAAATAGACTGACAGACTCTAAAAGCTATACATTTGATGGCAAATTATAGCAGATTATAGCAGTTACAAATTATAGCAGATTTGCTTAAAAGCTATACATTTGATGGCAAATTAAAAGCTATTCATTTGAAATACTCTATAAATAGACTATGAAAAATAATGTGAAAACAGTTACAAATTATAGCAGATTTGCTTAACAAAGACTCTAAAACCTATACATTTCTAGTGCACGGGTCCTACAAAAAATAGACTATGATATTTACTTTCATTTCAGAAATTTGATGGCAGACAAAATAGACTATGATCTGAACTCCCCTGGGATGGGACAAGCGATCTCACTCATCGATCTCACTCCCCTTCGTTCCATCGACCCACAGCCAGCCTCCCTCATATGATCTCATAAAAATTACACTAAATAAAGAAAACAAATGAACTTACAAGTGCTTCTCTTGCCGGTTCACTCAGGCCACGTTTGGAGCTGGTATGACAGGTCTTGAAGGCGTCCACCGCATCTAGTTCTTCAGTCTGGTCTAAGCTGGGTTCTTCTCGGTTTCTCTTCTGCTTTTGTTTCGTGGATAAACAATCACAGCGAAGTTTGCTCAGATCAAATGCAATAGAAGTTGAGTGCACAAGTGCAGGTAGTACTACAAGGTAATAGTTACTTACATATGCATGTAAGTGTGCCACATAGCAGCGAGAACCCGTAGCCTGATGAAACTTGACTTGACTGCGGTTCTGCTTGTTCTTTGCACTTATTTCCTACAAGAGAATGAACATGTCAGATTAGATCATAGGTTCAATATGCGAAGATCCTTTGCAAACGTATAGTGAAAGAACAATATATGACAAGATACCCATACCATGTTCTTTGGATCAGACCACTTTGCAACTAATGCCCTCCACTGTTCATCAGTCATGTAAGATACATGAGAAGTTGTGCTAATCTCATTTGCAGGTACACCATTGAAGTATTTCTGCTTGAGCCGATAACGCTGGTTTTTTACCGCAGAGCGTAGCATATCGGTGCAAGCTTCCTTTGTTGCCTTGTCCTCAGTGTTAACGGACAAGCGCCCCTATGCATATGACAATTCCATAGTTAGTCAATTCAGGTTAAGCAGTATACAAGTGAACCATAGAATCAGTAATGCACTTACATTTAGCTGTGACACAAAGCTGTTGTAGTATTTCTGGTCGTCCTTGTAATCTTTCCAACGAGTTAGGATAGGCATGGTTTCCCGAATAATGATGCCAGCCTCTGATGCAAACTTGGCAGCTTGAACAGGTTCATGTGGCCTTTTTTTGCCTTCCTCAACAGCTATGGGCAGTCTCCTTTGCATAACTTTAGTCATCCTGTCCAGTTGTTTTCCCTTGGTTGCTGCCCTGGGTCTCCTTGGTGCTCGCTGTGTAGGAGCTACAAAATATAATTCGCTTTTATTGAATAATGAAATTGTTTTGTTTCATGCAAATCAGCAAAAGAGATGCCTTATTTGACTGAAAAAATAGAACTTGCCTTCAGTTTCTTCATCTCTAGCTACATTGGCTTGAGCATCACCTGTACTGTCATGAGCAGCAGATGCCATGGCTTCCTCTTCAGCTCTGCTGAAATGATCAGCAAGTCCAGGTGTAGTACGGCTGTTGCCTTCAGCATCACCTGTACTGTCATGAGCAGCAGATGCCATGGCTTCCTCTGCAGCTCTGCTGAAATGATCAGCAAGTCCAGGTGTAGTAGGGCTGTTTGGTATGTGATCATTTCCATCTGTTGGTTCCTGTACATTGTGGCCATCTGTCTCTGTAGAGTGAAACCTTTTTGAAGATTGCTCCTCTGGTTGTGCACCTGCCCTCACTCTCTTGCTGAACCTAATGCCTGGAGCCATGTTGGGGTCTATCTTCTTCTTTGAAGCAAGGGTTGTGTTTCTACCTCTTCTAGGATACTGTCCACAAAAAAAAAGTCATGTGCATTAAAAAGCAAGACCATATATTAATTAAGAGGTATGAAATAAAGAATATGAATCTAAAGGCATGAGCATATATTAAACACCAGATAAAAAACATTGAAATGCAATGCAACTATTTGGCATCCACTACTTTGAAGATAGAAGGAGCACCTTCATTGCCAGGGGTTTTGGCTGCTCATAATATTCACTGTCATCATCAGTATCTCCTTGATCATCATCGTCAAGGAGATAGAAAGAGACATATGAATCCGAATCTGAACTAGTATTTATCTTGTTTGCTGCATGTTTCCCCTTTGTTGATGCAGATGGTGAGACAGAATTATTTAGAACAGAAGTATATTTGTTCAGACCCAAATCTTGCATCTTCTTTATATTCTCCTCCACTTGTTTATCCCGTCTTCTCTCATAAGCAGTTCGCTCATGTTGAACTACTTGCAAGATAGATAAGAACAAGCATACTGTGCGCCCAGTTCAGAGTCTGCATTTTCAGATTGTTCAGTTCAGAGTTAACTCTGCTGCCCAGTTCAGATTGGTGCCCAGTTCAGAGTTCAAAGTTCAAGCAATCTGAGAACTCTGCCCAGTTCAAAGTTCAAGCAATCTGCCCAGTTCAGTTCAAGCAATCTGAGAATTTTCAGATGTTCAGTTCAGTTCAAGCAATCAGATTCTCAGATCAAAGTTCAGTTCAAGCAATCTGCCCAGTTCAGTTCAAGCAATCTGAGAACTCTGCCCAGTTCAAAGTTCGAAGCAATCAGATTCTAAACTGCCTAGTTCAAAGTTTAGATTCTAAACTGCCCAGATGGTCATTTCATTTTCAGAGATCAGTTCAGACTTCTGCATTTTCAGATTAAAACCCAGCTTAAATTTTGACAATAAATTAAAACTTGCTTAGATCACATGAACTGAAAATTGATTCCCAT
This sequence comes from Zea mays, assembly GCF_902167145.1. Lineage (NCBI taxonomy): Eukaryota > Viridiplantae > Streptophyta > Magnoliopsida > Poales > Poaceae > Zea > Zea mays. The sequence goes on from NC_050096.1 coordinate 221,841,856, forward strand.
AAACCCAGCTTAGATCACATGAACTGAAAATTTTCAGATGTTCAGTTCTAAAAATACAGAAAATACAGAATACACATTCAGTTCACCCCAAACTCAGTATTTCAGACACACATTCAGTTCTGAAAATACAGAAAATACATTGTATCATCTATCCGTACTAATCTGAACTGAACACTTCATAAATCAACTATCAATACTAGAAATCCTCATCTTCATCTTCTATGGACATGTCATCATTGTTGTCATCGCCACCATCATTAAAATATTGAAACATTGTATCATCTTCCTCCTCATCCTCACTATCTTCAAGAATAATAGCAGCTTCCTTCTTTTTTCTTATTAGTTCCTCTAAATTGCCTTCAATTAGACTGGCTTCTCCACCTTCAACATTGTGCAGAACCTGATTATCATCACCTTCTTGCACTATATGGTCTGTATCAGAACAATAATCATCCTGATGCACATCATTATTGCCCTCATATTTTTCAGCCACATCATAAATATTCCTATGCTCAAATTTCTGCACAACTCGGAAATCTTTACATTGTGGAGTTGTGTCTTGCAGGTAAAATATCTTTTTCGCTTGGTCTGCCAAGATAAAAGGATCGGACTTGTACCAAAATGACTGCACATTGATGGATTTGAAATGGCTGTCATCTCGAATGCCCACAGTCTTTCCTACTTGGTTGTACCAATCGCATCGAAATACAACCACCGACCGACGAACTTGATAATTCGAGTTATATTGTAACTCAATTACCTCTTTAAGGACACCATAAAAATCTATGTTCTCCCCATTATGTTCACCTTCAGTCATTACACCACTATTTTGTGTCTGCATGAACTTCTCACGATCCACTGTGCTAAACCGCACTCCATTAATCTTGCAAGCTGTACTAGTCTTAACTCGCCGAGCTGGGCCACATGACAGTGCCCACAGTCCTTCGCTAACCAATTCTGGATTCTCATTACGCTTCTTCTCAACCTGTTGCAACAAAATTACTCAGCTGAGCAATTACATATGCATACCCAAAAATTTAGTAAACCTATAACATAAAAGTTTAGTGACTTACATGGGACATAAACCACTTTGCAAATCCTTGTTGAACCATTCGATCAACATCATTTGGACGTGCACCTTGCTGCGATAGCTCCTCCCTGTACAGACTGCATGGCATACTTTATTCATAAGCATATTTTCAAATTTAATAAACATAACATAAATTATGTAGCACATACCAAACTAACTTACGTCAAATATTCCTGTACTTCATCAGCATTATGTAGCACATACCAAACTAACTTATTCATGGTAGCATCATCAATGTACTCAGTCTTAGTACCTCCAACAAGAGTAGCACCATGCTTAAAAACAGACATGTCATTAGGCAATGGCATCTCTGTACCACTATCATCATCCTGGTTAAATCTAGTGTCAACATCCTTCATGTACCTAGAACAAAATGTTAAGGTATCACTTGCCATATATGCCTCAGCAATTGATCCTTCCGGCCTAGCCCTGTTCCTTACAAAATTTTTCAAAGTGCCTAGTCGCCTTTCTATTGGGTACATGCATCCATACTGAACAGGTCCTCTAAGCATTGCCTCATCGGGAAGATGGACACTCAAGTGCACCATGACATCAAAGAAGGCAGGTGGAAATATTTTCTCAAGCTTGCATAGGATCAATGGAATATCTCCTTTTAGCCGTTGCACAACATCTATCCGTAGATTTCTACTACATAGTTCCCTGAAGAAGGTCCCCAGCTCTGCAATTGCTTCATATACATCCTTCCTCACCAGTCCTCTAAGGCCAGCGGCTATGATTCTCTGTAGGAGTATGTGGCAAGAATGTGTTTTCAGTTTTCCAACCACCTTTGAACCATCTTCACTTATGTATCTTGCTAGGTTATCCGCAAATCCATCAGGAAACTTGATACCTTTGAGGAACTTGCAAAACTCGACTTTCTGATCCTTCCCCAACACATATGGAGCAGGTGGAGCCCTGCAGGCCGAGTTGCCATCTTGTTGCAAGTGCAGTTCAGGTCTTATGCCCATATCATACAAATCTAGCCTTGCATTATGTGTGTCCTTGGACTTGCCTGGTATACTAAGTAGTGTGCAAAGAATATTTTCACATACATTTTTCTCTATGTGCATCACATCGAGATTATGTGGAAGCATCAAATCTTTCCAATATGGCAATTGCCACAACCCAGATTTCCGGCTATAAATCTTTGGACCGTCACTACTACGCTTCCTTTTATTTCCAGTAATGTCAGCCTGCTTCCCTGGTCTGACATCTTTCACCTTCTCTAGCTCTTGTAGGACCTCATCCACAGTGAACCTGCCAGGCACAACTTTGTTTTCACGCTTACCATTGAAATCCAAGCTATTCCGCCATGAATGTGTCCTTTTAAGGTAACGACGATGTCCAATGTAGCATAACTTGTTCCTTATTGCCATAGACAACAAATTCTTGTCGCAATAAATACATGCATAATACCCTTTTGTTGTTCGCCCAGATAACGTGGCCAGCGCTGGATAATCATGTATACACCATAGTACAGCAGCACGAAGGTCGAACTTCCTACCAGTACATGCATCATATGTCTTGACACCCTTCCATAGCTTCAGCAGTTCTTCAATTAGGGGCTCAAGGAACAAATCAAAATCCTTTCCTGGACATCTTGGACCTGGGATGAGTAAAGACATAAAGCAGTTTGTTGGATTCACGCATTCCCATGGTGGGAGATTAAGCGGTGTCACAAGCACTGGCCACATACTGTACTGGGTACTCATGTTGCCAAATGGATTGAATCCATCGGTAGCTAAGGCTAGCCTCAGGTTCCTCGGATCATTTGCAAAACCTGGGTACTTTCGGTCAAAGTCCTTCCACGCTTCCCCATCAGCTGGATGGCTCATCACATTGGCGACTGGCTTCCTCACTTTCTTGTGCCATTGTGTTTCCTCTGAAGTTTGTTTTGAAGCAAAAATTCTTTTCAACCTTGGCAACAGTGGAAAATGCCTCAAAACCTTATGTGGAACCCGCTTCGAACCAGTTTCATCTTTCCATCTAGACTCTGTGCATACTGGGCACTCATTCAATTTAGCATTAACATTCCGAAACAACACACAATTGTTCTTGCACACATGGATGTTTTCGTATCCAAGGCCCAATTCTTTAAGATATTGCATGGCCTCATTATATGATTTTGGCAACTCACTATTAGGGTATCCATCGGACATCAGCTTCATCATTGCTGAAAATGCTGTATTGCTGATTCGATAACGAGACTTCATATACAACATCCTCACCATAAAAGAAAATTTTGAATGGCTAGAACCCGGACTAAGTGCCTTCTTTGCATCTCCAAGAACTCCTGCAAATCTTGGCTCTTCTCCATCAGCCTCTGCCGCTGCAAACAGTTCACCGATCATCTCAGGTACTCCATGATCATCATCGTAAACATCATCGTCCACATCCATATTTATCCCAAAGTCATTATCATATCCTTCGACATCCTCCTCTATACCCTCAACTTCTGTATCTGCCGACTCCCCATGATGAATCCACCTCGTGTATGTAGCTGACATTCCATAAATGTGTATATGAGTTTCTACTTCACTCTGAGGTCGCAACCTTTGATTAAGACAATTCACGCACGGACAACGAATGTCTGTGTCTTCTGGGTATCTTTCAGTAACAAAATTCATGAACTCTTCAACTCCTTTCACATATGCAGGTGTGAATTGTTTCCCATAAACCCATCTTCTATCCATCTATTTTGACAATAAATTAAAACTTGCATTAACTCCATAACTATGATTACATTGAACAAAATTGAAAACCACATCAAACACATGCATATATGAAATAAAATTCAAACGCACATAGAACCTTATTGTCAAAAACACAACACATCAAACCTTGTCTTTTCTCCCCGCCCTGCCGCTGTTCTGTCCACGCCCGCCGTAGCTATGCGCAAGACGCCGCTGCTTTGCCGCGCCCGAAGCTTCTCTGCCTCGCTGTTTGCAGACGACGCCGTTCTTCCAACACAGTTGGATCAATGGATCAGGCGACAAGATCGCTCGTTCGTTGCGACGCTACCCAGTTGCCGATCAAGCGGACGACGACAGACGCCGGCGTCGTTGTGTGCCGTAACCTGACGGCCGATCGCACAAGCGCAGATCGCAGCAGGAAAAAACAGAACAGGCGTGATCGCAGAATGGCGGCTGGGAAAACCTGTTAACATAACGACAGATGGGAACACATTAATAAACGGGAAGTTTCTTTATATACACGAACAAGTCCGTAGTTTGGTGGTAGCAACGATTTAACGCAAGCCGCAGGTCCCTGGTTCGAAGCTCCGCGGGCGCACCTTTTTTTTGCCAAATAACTAACTGCCGCTTCGTACTGGGCCGGGTCCGCGTCGCCAGGTGGGGCTGTGTCCCAAAAAACTGCGGCCCATGTAGGCCAAGGATCCCACGCCGTGTGTACACGTGGGCCGTTTTTTACTAAAACTCATCTGTGACCAATTTATTTCAGCATTACGTCAGCCGATCAAGCCAAATTAATCTGTGACGTTCCTTTCATTTTCGTCTATGACGTTCCTTTCATTTTCGTCTTTAATATTCAAGTCTAATCTTCGTCCCTTGTAATTGTTGACGAAGCTATCAATTTGGTCATAGAAATGTATCAATCTGTGACTGAAGTCACCAGCGTCACTAGAAAATCGTCACTGATGATCACATTCTTACTAGTGTTGGCAGGTTCGATATTATGATCGCATAATTTTGCATGACTTTATGACGCAAACTAAACACAGTCTAAAAGTATATAACAATATGAATTTTGATTATTATAAAAGAACTAGGCTTTGTCCAAATGTTATCTTATAATAAATAGAATTTGCTTGATTGCAATTACTGAATATCAAATGTGGGTGTTGGCATTGATCTGGTCAGCAAACACTGAAACAAACCGCCTAGCGATGCTCTCTGAGGAGGCTGAAGGCGCGGACGTTCCGCGGCATAGGACCGGATGGTCCGCGACCTAGGCGCAGGAGCGGCTCCTTCTCTACATACGTTCGGACGGTTCGCGCCTAGTGCTCGAATGGTCCGCGATGACGCAGAGAGTCGTCTTCTTCGCAGTAGGACTAGATCTCGTCTCTCGAGAGGGACACTGAAAGTCGCCTAGAGGGGGGTGAATAGGGCGAAACTGAAATTTACAAATATAAACACAACTACAAGCCGGGATTAGCGTTAGTAATAAAGAAACGAGTCCGCGAGAGAGGGTGCAAAACTAATCCCAAGCGAATAAGCAAGTGAGACACGGAGATTTGTTTTACCGAGGTTCGGTTCTTGCAAACCTACTCCCCGTTGAGGAGGCCACAAAGGCCGGGTCTCTTTCAACCCTTCCCTCTCTCAAACGATCCACGGATCGAGTGAGCTTTCTCTTCTCAATCACTTGGAACACAAAGTTCCTACAAGGATCACCACAAGATTGGTGTCTCTTGTCTCAATTACAAGTGAGTTTGATCGTAATGGAAGAATCAAGAAAGCACGATTGCAAAAAGCCAAGCGACAAGAGCGACAAATAACACACGGATCACTTTCTCTCTCTAGCCACTAATCACTAATGATCTCTTTTCTCAATTGTGAAACTTGGAGAGATGGAGGTTTTGAATGTGTCTTGGAATGGATTGCTAGCTCTTGTATTGAATGTTGAAGGTTGGAATGCTTGGATGTAGTGAATGGAGGTGGTTGGGGTTGTATTTATAGCCACCAACCACTTCCTAGCCGTTGGGCCTTTCTGCTGAGCGCGGACGGTCCGCCCCTGTAGATCAACGGCTGAAAATGCAACGGTCAGTAGTAACGGCTATATCAACGGCTATATTGCATTTAATGCGTCGTCAGATGTCAGACTGAGCCAGTCGCGGACGGTCCGGTCGTGCACCCCGGACGGTCCGCGAGGCCCCCTATAATTCATTTTTCCGAACCCGTTACCTTCGGGTTTTTCGGTTTCTTACCGACCGGACGGTCCGCGCCTGAGGCCGGACGGTCCGCGCGAGGTCTCGGACGGTCTTAGCTTTTCCTCCGGACAGTCCGTAGTGGAAACTTGTATTTTTGCATTGGTTCTGTCCGAGAGACATCCTTGTGTCGCGGACGGTCCGCTGCAAGGGCCCGGACGGTCCGCGCTTGGCCTGTTTTTCCAAAAAGCTTCTCCTGTCCGGAATAATCTACGGTATTCCGGACAGTCGATTTAGTATAGTTATAGATGAACCTTTGGCACCTGTAGAACATATAATCTAGAGCAAACTAGTTAGTCCAGTTGTTTGTGTTGGGCGATTTAACCACCAAAACTATTTAGGAACTAGGTGTAAGCCTAATTCCCTTTCAATCTCCCCCTTTTTGGTGATTGATGCCAACACAAACCAAAGCAAATATAAAAATGCATAATTGAACTAGTTTGCATATTGTGAGTGCAAAGGTTGCTTGAAATTGAGCCAATATAAATACTTACAAGATATGCATGGAATGTTTCTTTCTTATTTAGTATTTTGGACCACGTTTGCACCACGAGTTTTGTTTTTGCAAATTCTTTTGTAAATCCCTTTTAAAGTTCTTTTGCAAATAGTCAAAGGTAAATGAATAAGATTTTCAAAAGCATTTTCAAGATTTGAAATTTTCTCCCCCTGTTTCAAATGCTTCCCCTTTGACTAAACAAGACTCCCCCTGAATGAAATTCTCCTCTTAGTGTTCAAGAGGGTTTTGATGTATCATTTTGAAAAACTACTTTCTCCCCCTTTTGAACATAATAGGAAAACCAATTGAAAAATATTCAACACTGAGTTTTTGAAATTTGAATTAGGTGGTGGTGCGGTCCTTTTGCTTTGGGCTCATTTCTCCCCCTTTTTGGCATGAATCGCCAAAAAATGGAATCATTAGAGCCCTCGAAGTGCTATCTTCCTCTTTGGTCCTAAACAAATGAGTTAAGATTATACCAAAGACGAAGTCCGGTCCTTTTGCCTTGGGCTCATTTCTCCCAAAGATAAAGTCCTTTTGCTTTGAATTCTCCCCCAAATGATAGAGAGAATCGCGGAGTGACGGCGAAGGATGAGTTACTGAGTGGAAGCCTTTGTCTTCGCCGAAGACTCCAATTCCCTTTCAATACACCTGTGACTTGGTTTGAAATAGACTTGAAAACACATTAGTCATAGCATATGAAAGAGACATGATCAAAGGTATATAAAGTGAGCTATGTGTGCAAGTTAACAAAAGAAATTTCTAGAATCAAGAATATTTAGCTCATGCCTAAGTTTGTTAAAAGATTGTTCATCAAGTGGCTTGGTAAAGATATCGGCTAATTGATCTTTAGTATTAATGTAAGAAATCTCGATATCTCCCTTTTGTTGGTGATCCCTCAAAAAGTGATACCGAATGGCTATGTGCTTAGTGCGGCTATGCTCGACGGGATTGTCGGCCATCTTGATTGCACTTTCATTATCACATAGTAAAGGGACTTTGGTTAATTTGTAACCGTAGTCCCGCAGGGTTTGCCTCATCCAAAGTAATTGCGCGCAACAATGGCCTGCGGCAATATACTCGGCTTCGGCGGTGGAAAGAGCGACTGAATTTTGCTTCTTTGAAGCCCAAGACACCAAGGATCTTCCCAAGAACTGGCAAGTCCCCGATGTGCTCTTCCTATTTATCTTACACCCTGCCCAATCGGCATCGGAATAACCAATTAAATCAAATGTGGATCCCCTAGGATACCAAAGCCCAAACTTAGGAGTATAAGCCAAATATCTCAAGATTCGTTTTACGGCCGTAAGGTGAGCTTCCTTAGGGTCGGCTTGGAATCTTGCACACATGCATACGGAAAGCATAATATCCGGTCGAGATGCACAAAGATAAAGTAATGAACCTATCATCGACCGATATACCTTTTGATCCACGGACTTACCTCCCGTGTCGAGGTCGAGATGCCCATTAGTTCCCATGGGTGTCTTGATGGGCTTGGCATCCTTCATCCCAAACTTGGTTAGAATGTCTTGAGTGTACTTCGTTTGGCTGATGAAGGTGCCCTCTTGGAGTTGCTTTACTTGAAATCCTAGAAAATACTTCAACTCCCCCATCATTGACATCTCGAATTTCTGTGTCATGATCCTACTAAACTCTTCACATGTAGACTCGTTAGTAGACCCAAATATAATATCATCAACATAAATTTGGCATACAAACAAGTCATTTTCAAGAGTTTTAGTAAAGAGTGTAGGATCGGCCTTTCCGACTTTGAATCCATTTGCAATAAGAAAATCTCTAAGGCATTCATACCATGCTCTTGGGGCTTGCTTGAGCCCATAAAGCGCCTTAGAGAGCTTATAGACATGGTTAGGATACTCACTGTCTTCAAAGCCGGGAGGTTGCTCAACATAGACCTCTTCCTTGATTGGTCCATTGAGGAAGGCACTTTTCACGTCCATTTGATAAAGCTTAAAGCCATGGTAAGTAGCATAGGCCAATAATATGCGAATTGACTCAAGCCTAGCTACGGGTGCATAGGTTTCACCGAAATCCAAACCTTCGACTTGGGAGTATCCCTTGGCCACAAGTCGAGCTTTGTTCCTTGTCACCACACCATGCTCATCTTGCTTATTGCGGAAGACCCATTTGGTTCCTACAACATTTTGGTTAGGACGTGGAACTAAATGCCATACCTCATTTCTAGTGAAGTTGTTGAGCTCCTCTTGCATTGCCACCACCCAATCCGAATCTTGGAGTGCTTCCTCTACCCTGTGTGGCTCAATAGAGGAAACAAACGAGTAATGTTCACAAAAATGTGCAACACGAGATCGAGTAGTTACCCCCTTATGAATGTCGCCGAGGATGGTGTCGACGGGGTGATCTCGTTGAATTGCTTGGTGGACTCTTGGATGTGGCGGTCTTTGTTCCTCTTCCTCCTTGTCTTCCTCATTTGCATCTCCCCCTTGATCAATGCCATTATCTTGAGGTGGCTCATTTGCTTGATCTTCTACTTCATCAACTTGAGCTTCATCCTCATTTTGAGTTGGTGGAGATGCTTGCGTGGAGGAGGAAGGTTGATCTTGTGCATTTGGAGGCTCTTCGGATTCCTTAGGACACACATCCCCAATGGACATGTTCCTTAGTGCGATGCATGGAGCCTCTTCTTCACCTATCTCATCAAGATCAACTTGCTCTACTTGAGAGCCGTTAGTTTCATCAAACACAACATCACATGAGACTTCAACTAGTCCAGTGGACTTGTTAAAGACCCTATATGCCCTTGTGTTTGAGTCATAACCAAGTAAAAAGCCTTCTACAGTCTTAGGAGCAAATTTAGATTTTCTACCTCTTTTAACAAGAATAAAGCATTTGCTACCAAAGACTCTAAAATATGAAATGTTGGGCTTTTTACCGGTTAGGAGTTCGTATGATGTCTTCTTGAGGATTCGGTGTAGATATAACCGGTTGATGGCGTAGCAAGCGGTGTTGACCGCCTCGGCCCAAAACCGATCCGAAGTCTTGTACTCATCAAGCATGGTCCTTGCCATGTCCAATAGAGTTCTATTCTTCCTCTCCACTACACCATTTTGTTGTGGAGTGTAGGGAGAAGAGAACTCATGCTTGATGCCCTCCTCCTCAAGGAATCCTTCAATTTGAGAGTTCTTGAACTCCGTTCCGTTGTCGCTTCTTATTTTCTTGATCCTTAAGCCGAACTCATTTTGAGCCCGTCTCAAGAATCCCTTTAAGGTCTCTTGGGTTTGAGATTTTTCCTGTAAAAAGAATACCCAAGTGAAGCGAGAATAATCATCCACAATAACTAGACAGTACTTACTTCCGCCGATGCTTATGTAAGCGATCGGCCCGAATAGATCCATGTGCAGGAGCTCCAGTGGCCTGTCGGTCGTCATTATGTTCTTATGCGGATGATGAGTGCCAACTTGCTTCCCTGCTTGGCATGCGCTACAAATCCTGTCTTTCTCAAAATGAACATTTGTTAATCCTAAAATGTGTTCTCCCTTTAGAAGCTTGTGAAGATTCTTCATCCCAACATGGGCTAGTCGGCGGTGCCAGAGCCAACCCATGTTAGTCTTAGCAATTAAGCAAGTGTCGAGTTCAGCTCTATCAAAGTCTACCAAGTATAGCTGACCCTCTAACACTCCCTTAAATGCTATTGAATCATCACTTCTTCTAAAGACAGTGACACCAATATCAGTAAAAAGACAGTTGTAGCCCATTTGACATAATTGAGATACGGAAAGCAAATTGTAATCTAATGAATCTACAAGAAAAACATTGGAAATAGAATGGTCGGGTGATATAGCAATTTTACCAAGACCTTTGACCAAACCTTGATTTCCATCCCCGAATGTGATAGCTCGTTGGGGATCTTGGTTTTTCTCGTAGGAGGAGAACATCCTTTTCTCCCCTGTCATATGGTTTGTGCACCCGCTGTCGAGTATCCAACTTGAGCCCCCGGATGCATAAACCTACAAAACAATTTTAGTTCTTGACTTTAGGTACCCAAATGGTTTTGGGTCCTTTGGCATTAGACACAAGAACTTTGGGTACCCAAACACAAGTCTTGGAGCCCTTGTGCTTGCCCCCAACATATTTGGCAACTACTTTGCCGGATTTGTTAGTTAATACATAAGATGCATCAAAAGTTTTAAATGAAAGGTTATGTTCATTTGATGCAGTAGGAGTTTTCTTAGGCAACTTGGCACGGGTTGGTTGCCTAGAACTAGATGTCTCACCCTTATACATAAAAGCATGATTAGGGCCAGAGTGAGACTTCCTAGAATGAATTCTCCTAATTTTGCTCTCAGGATAACCGGCAGGGTATAAAATGTAACCCTCGTTATCCTGAGGCATGGGAGCCTTGCCTTTAACAAAGTTGGACAATCTTTTAGGAGGGGCACTAATTTTGACATTGTCTCCCCTTTGGAAGCCAATGCCATCCTTGATGCCCGGGTGTCTCCCATTATAAAGCATGCTACGAGCAAATTTAAACTTCTCATTTTCTAAGTTGTGCTCGGCAATTTTAGCATCTAATTTGGCTATATGATCATTTTGTTGTTTAATTAAAGCCATGTGATCATGTATAGCATCAATGTCAATGTCTCTACATCTAGTGCAAATAGAAGTGTGCTCAACGGTAGATGCAGAGGGTTTGCAAGAATTAAGTTCAACAATCTTAGCATGAAGAATATCATTTTTATCCCTAAGATTGGAAATGGTAGTATTGCAAACATCTAGTTCTTTAGCCTTAGCAATTAAATCTTCATTTTCTACTTTAAGGCTAGCAAGAGAAATGTTTAATTCTTCAATCCTAGCAAGCAAATCATTATTATTATCTCTAGGATTGGGAATTGAAACATTACAAACATGTGAATCAACCTTAACATTTAAACTAGCATTTTCATTCCTAAGGTTGTCAATCATCTCACGGCAAGTGCTTAGCTCACTAGATAATTTTTCACATTTTTCTACTTCTAGAGCATAAGCATTCTTAACCTTAACATGCTTCTTGTTTTCTTTAATAAGGAAGTCCTCTTGAGAATCCAAGAGATCATCCTTCTCATGAATAGCACTAATCAATTCATTTAATTTTTCTTTTTGTTGCATGTTTAGGTTAGCAAAAAGAGTGCGCAAGTTATCCTCCTCATTTTTAGCATCATCCTCATCACTAGAGGTTTCATATTTAGTGGAGGATCTTGATTTTACCTTCTTTTTGCCGTCCTTGGCCATGAGGCACTTGTGGCCGACATTGGGGAAGAGGAGTCCCTTGGTGACGGCGATGTTGGCGGCGTCCTCGTCGTCGGAGGAGTCGCTTGAGCTTTCGTCGGAGTCCCACTCCCGACAAACATGGGCATCGCCGCCCTTCTTCTTGTAGTACCTCTTCTTCTCCTTTCTTCTTCCCTTCTTGTCGTCGCCTCGGTCACTGTCACTAGATAAAGGACATTTTGCAATAAAATGACCGGGCTTACCACACTTGTAGCAAACCTTCTTGGAGCGGGACTTATAGTCTTTCCCTCTCCTTTGCTTGAGGATTTGGCGGAAGCTTTTGATGACGAGCGCCATTTCCTCATTGTCAAGCTTGGAAGCGTCTATTGGTTGTCGACTTGGTGTAGCTTCCTCCTTCTTGTCTTCCGTCGCCTTGAATGCGACGGGTTGAGCTTCGGATGTGGAGGGTTCGTCGAGCTCGTTGATCTTCCTCGAGCCTTCAACCATGCACTCAAAACTAACAAAATGCCTGATAACTTCCTCGGGGGTCATTTTTGTATATCGACGATTACCACGAATTAATTGAAGTTGAGTTGGGTTAAGGAAAATGAGAGATCTTAGAATAACCTTAACCATTTCGTGGTCGTCCCATTTTATGCTCCCGAGGTTGCGCACTTGGTTCACCAGGGTTTTGAGCCGGTTGTACATTTGTTGTGGCTCTTCCCCTTTGAGAAGCCGGAACCGACCGAGCTCCCCCTCGATCGTTTCCCGCTTGGTAATCTTGGTGAGCTCGTCTCCCTCGTGCGCGGTTTTGAGCACATCCCAAACTTCCTTGGCGCTCTTCAACCCTTGAACTTTGTTATACTCCTCTTTACTTAGAGAGGCGAGGAGTATTGTTGTTGCTTGAGAGTTGAAGTGCTCGATTTGGGCCACCTCATCCTCATCATAATCCTTATCCCCTATAGATGGTACCTGTGCACCAAACTCGACAACATCCCATATACTTTTGTGGAGTGAGGTTAGATGAAAACGCATTAAATCACTCCACCTTGCATAATCTTCACCATCAAAAGTTGGTGGCTTGCCTAATGGGACGGAAAGTAAAGGTGTATGTTTAGATGTACGCGAGTAGTGCAAGGGGATCTTACTAAACTTCTTACGCTCTTGGCGTTTAGAAGTTACGGAGGGCGCATCGGAGTCGGAGGTCGATGTTGATGAAGTGTCGGTCTCGTAGTAGACCACTTTCCTCATCCTCTTTTCCTTGTTCTTACTCCGGTGCGGCTTGTGGGAAGAAGATTTTTCCTTCTTCTCTTTGTGGTGAGAAGAAGATTTCTTCTCCTTCCCTTTGATGGAGGAGCTCTTCTTCTTCTCCCTCTTTTTGGTGCGGGACTCTTCCGATGAAGTGCTCCCTTGGCTTGTAGTGGGCTTTTCGCCGGTCTCCATCTCCTTCTTGGCGTGATCTCCCGACATCACTTCGAGCGGTTAGGCTCTAATGAAGCACCGGGCTCCGATACCAATTGAAAGTCGCCTAGAGGGGGGGTGAATAGGGCGAAACTGAAATTTACAAATATAAACACAACTACAAGCCGGGATTAGCGTTAGTAATAAAGAAACGAGTCCGCGAGAGAGGGTGCAAAACTAATCCCAAGCGAATAAGCAAGTGAGACACGGAGATTTGTTTTACCGAGGTTCGGTTCTTGCAAACCTACTCCCCATTGAGGAGGCCACAAAGGCCGGGTCTCTTTCAACCCTTCCCTCTCTCAAACGATCCACGGATCGAGTGAGCTTTCTCTTCTCAATCACTTGGAACACAAAGTTCCTACAAGGATCACCACAAGATTGGTGTCTCTTGTCTCAATTACAAGTGAGTTTGATCGTAATGGAAGAATCAAGAAAGCACGATTGCAAAAAGCCAAGCGACAAGAGCGACAAATAACACACGGATCACTTTCTCTCTCTAGCCACTAATCACTAATGATCTCTTTTCTCAATTGTGAAACTTGGAGAGATGGAGGTTTTGAATGTGTCTTGGAATGGATTGCTAGCTCTTGTATTGAATGTTGAAGGTTGGAATGCTTGGATGTAGTGAATGGAGGTGGTTGGGGTTGTATTTATAGCCATCAACCACTTCCTTGCCGTTGGGCCTTTCTGCTGAGCGCGGACGGTCCGCCCTCCTGGTGCGGACGGTCCGCCCCTGTAGATCAACGGCTGAAAATGCAACGGTCAGTAGTAACGGCTATATCAACGGCTATATTGCATTTAATGCGTCGTCAGATGTCAGACTGAGCCAGTCGCGGACGGTCCGGTCGTGCACCCCGGACGGTCCGCGAGGCCCCCTATAATTCATTTTTCCGAACCCGTTACCTTCGGGTTTTTCGGTTTCTTACCGACCGGACGGTCCGCGCCTGAGGCCGGACGGTCCGCGCGAGGTCTCGGACGGTCTTAGCTTTTCCTCCGGACAGTCCGTAGTGGAAACTTGTATTTTTGCATTGGTTCTGTCCGAGAGACATCCTTGTGTCGCGGACGGTCCGCTGCAAGGGCCCGGACGGTCCGCGCTTGGCCTGTTTTTCCAAAAAGCTTCTCCTGTCCGGAATAATCTACGGTATTCCGGACAGTCGATTTAGTATAGTTATAGATGAACCTTTGGCACCTGTAGAACATATAATCTAGAGCAAACTAGTTAGTCCAGTTGTTTGTGTTGGGCGATTTAACCACCAAAACTATTTAGGAACTAGGTGTAAGCCTAATTCCCTTTCAGACACCATCGGGGAGGAGAGATCCTAGGGTGTGTCTTGAGATCGGCAGGCCACTCAAGACGTCTCTAGTCGACGTAGAGCTGAAGAGAGGTGAATATTCGAGATAGACGATGAAGGCTAAACTAGGGCTACTCTTAATGCTTAAGATAAAAATGATAAGTAGAATTGATTGGATCAATTGTAGAGCTTCAATCGGGCATAACCCTTCGTTTATATACTAGTTATGTGTCCGTACGCTGCTATGGTCCCTATATATCACATAGACATTATGAGTTGACCTCATGATTCATTCACGCAATGACCTCATGATTCATTCACACAGTGTATTGTATGCACAAGTTTTTTTTTGTCTAATGCATACTACATGCAAACAATTCAAAGGACTGTTCTGATGCGACAATTCAAACAGTCTCCGTGGAAATGCATACTACATGCCAACAATGCATCATTCAACTATTAAAGCAACGTAATAGTTATAATATTTCTCAATTGGAGTTATAAAGTAGCACAAACCAAGTAGTAGTAACTTAATTTATGTAATACTTGATTTTTACAACCCTGATTTAAAATTGTTGCCAGGTTAATCCTTCAGATGTTATTATTTTGGAAGGAATACAACATCCTAGTTTCTATAAACATATTACTGAATGATGAGTTGTTAGTTGAGGAGCTCTATATGAGTACGGGTTCGAGTGACCATAAAAGGCTATCATGCCGCCTAGCTAGCTAAAGATGTTAACAACTAAACAATGATGCAAAGAATCATATACCCAACCATCTCTAAACTAATTCACAGGGACTGCTCATACTACTCACCAATTAAAAAACAATAAGAGTATATTTCTGAACAAAGTCCAGCTAGATCAAGCACAAATTGACTACCACCTGGACGTCCTCATGGTGAGCCGCGCTTTTAGCGTGCAACAGTACCCCAACTGTAGCGGGCACACAGTGAAAAAGAGCATCAAATCTTCATTTATACATAATTTTAGTATTTTTACAATTTAAATAGTACAATTTTCGTGTGTTACGGCGACACACAACCTTTAGTTTTCCTACTCATGCAGAAGTTGCATGAAGTACATCCATCTATTATTTCGAACTCAACAACACAAACTCGAGGCAGCAGTTTTTACAAACAAAAGGCATTTGATGGGCTTGATCAATAACAAATCGATTGATGGCTATACAACAGTTGTTAGATAATTCACCATAATAGATAATGTTTGTTTAGACATTGTAAATCTAACCATGGTTGTTTTTAGTCTTTCTTTGCTTTTTCACAGTCAAGACATCAGTCTCATGAGAGAGAAGAACAAAAACTGGTACACTGACAATGGATCATGTACCTGATTGTGTAGATCAATATTCTTGTCTTAGAGCAAGATGATTTATTGTGTTCTCTGTCTGTGCATCCATGTGGAGCAAGATGATTTATTGTGTGGTGCAAATGGAGAAAGAAACATTAGGTAGAAACAGATTGGTACCTCCAAACACACTGAAGCAACACAGGGCAAAGACTCGGCGTCATGGGTGCGGGAGGGGCTGAGAACTCTAGTGGCGCTTGGCACGGGGGGACTCCGGCGAGGCATTAATGAGCATCGGCACACACATGTCGACCATGATGGCCAAGAGCAAAGAACGACGACGACGAACATGCGAAGGCGTGCGACGTACAACATCAGCGAGTAGACAGACGGCGAGGTCGCAACAGCGAGCGATGACGGCGAGCTTCCTGCGCGAGCTCGACGGAGAAAAACGACAGGGCGGCACATCAGTGAGGGGCGGCGACATCGCTGCAATGCTCCGGTGGGCAGACAACAAGGACAGAGAGGTTACACAGAGTGAGTTGGGGATGGCGAGAGGTCTACGGCCGTGGCATCTTATAGCTAGGAGATAGCAATGCTGAGAAGGAAAGAGGTGATTGCGGCTCCAAAAGCTTCCATCAATGGCGTGACTGTGCTTCCATATGAGCAGATGTGACTGGCTGCTTTCCATCATGGGAGGAAACATATAGGGATGAAAAAAAGAGTGAGGAAGGAAGGAGATCGAGCAAAGAAGGAAGGAGATTGTGGCATCTCAGGGTAGCGGCTACTGCTCCTTCATTCACGGGAATCAGTGGTGGTGGCGGCTGCTGTGTTCCTTGCATGAGAGAGAATGACCAGCCATTCCATTGTGAAGAAGAGCAGCAAGTGCGAAAGGGTAGTGGGGCCCACCTACAAGTGTAAGGGAGAGAGAAAAAGGAATGGGGAGAGGCATGCACAGAGGGATGAGCTGGGTTGGTGGCGAGGCGAATGGGGCCACGGGAGCGAGGGCAACACGAGGCGGGGGCAGGCGGAGGCATATTTGGTGTGGACGCTGACGCTACTCTCTTAATAGAGTAGTATAGAAATAGGGAGGTTTGGACCCGTTATAAGCTAGTTTTTGAGTTAATGCCGCAGGTTTAGCTAACAAATACCACAAGAAATTCGGAACCCTAACTGATTTTGAGCACGCGCGGACGGTCTGCGCCACTGTGGAAGACAGTCTGGACCACGGACCGTCCGAACTCAGGGCCAAACCGTCCGCCAAGCACTTTTAGTGCTCAACATATGCCCCTGCCTTTTGGTGGAGGTTAACAAACTAAAAGCCTATGTACCGCCAGCACCCTTCGAGAAACAATAGATATCACAAGTCATTTTGTTCCCAAAGTAAGAACTAAGCCTGATGCAAGTCACCAACTTTTCAATCCGATGATCATTCAATAGAGCTCTAATGCATAAAGGCCATTTCAGATTGCATCTTTCTCAGCCATGACCATCTCATCAATGGATCAAAAGGTATAGAATGGAGATGCCCCCAGCCTGAATAGGCAAAGGGACTATGCACGTATGTTCATCATCGTACCATTCCACATTTGAACATGACAATATATCGATGAGTAGGCGGGTGGAAAGTATCCTTGCATCACAGGATGAATATGCGATGCTTGTTGTGTCGCCTTTCGGGCCGTTTCATTCGGCCATTTTGTTTTAGCAGGTGATCGGGTTCCTTTGTTGGCCGATCTCGTAGAACAGCCTTCTTGCTAGCGTATTTAGATAACAATTGATCAAAAGTAGGGCCGACTTTGACCAACCGACCATGTGTATTATATGTGTGGTGCTCCTGTGTCTCCTTTTTTGTTTTGTGTGGAGACCGACGCCTCTAACCATGGGCAGACTGTCTGGCTGAGTTAGCCAGACCATCTGTTTGAGCACCGGTTCGTCCACGCGTAGGTGCCGAACCGTTCGTGATGCTTGAGTCAGGGAGCTTTGCCGAGCTGCTCGATTGAGCCTGCCCTCAGGTGCCTCTAGACTTGTTAGCCTTTCTGTCCGGAGCTTTTGGAGAATCCCTCCTTATGATATATTTGACGTGTGAGGATCACCAATGAGGCAATGACGATGGTTTTGCCTTTGCCTTTATCAGCCACTTCCGGTCAAACCAAGACTTTTTTACTTGCTAGTTCTACTACATTGATAGGAAATGATTGTGTGTCTAATTGCATCTCCTGAAAACTCAACCTACCCTCATTTATGGCCGATTGTATCTATCGACGAAAAACCTTACAATCATTGGTGGCATGGGAAAATAATTATGCCACTTGTAGTAAGCACGTCTCTTTAATTCATCTAGAGGAGGAAGTGTATGAGTTACTTTATTGTTGCCACTTTTCACTAGTTCGTCAAACATTTTATCACACTTAACAACATTAAAAGTTAGCCCTGCTAGCTCTTTGTTTGCGACATGGTTTTGAAAGCATTGGTTTCTAGTATCCCAGAACATCCAGATATAATCATTAACCGATTCTTCATGTCCTTGTTAAACTGAGGCCAAATCAGCCAACCCTAATTCATATTCTCTAGAAAAGAAATGCTCATGAAACTTACTTTCTAAATCATTCCAGGAGTTCATGGAATTAGGAGGCAGGGCGATGTACCATGCAAAAGTAGTACGAGTAAGGGATAAAGAAAATAAACGAACACGAAAGGCTTCCCCAGCGACCAATTCGCCTAGGTGTGCTAGGAACTGGCCTACATGTTCATGTGTGCTTCTACCACTTTTATCATATAATTTGGAAAACTCAGGTATCCTTGCCCCTTGCGGGTATGGGATACTGTCAAACCGGTGATCGTATGGCTTTTGATATGATTGGCCTACTTTAGCTACACTAACTCCAAGCCTATCTCGAAATAGTTCAGCCATATCTTCCCTAATTTTCTCCATTACGCCCATTGCAGACAACCGGACCCTGGGTCATGGGCTCATTCGGTTGAGTGTTGCTATGCCGACCTTCTTGACGTGACCGATCAATAATGTTGATCGACCTATGATCATATGGTGCGTTGTGGTATAAATATGTAGGGGCAAAATGTACTGGCGTTGTGGTGTGTAATTAATTAGTGCATAGTGTGCGACAATAGGTTCTACGTTTGCGTATTCGGACTGTCCAATCCAGACGGCTGAACGGTCCAGCGTGATGCCGGACTGTCCGATGGTGAATCTGGACTGTTTAGTTGTGTTCGCTACTATCGGGACACCACATGGTGGTCCTAGTGCAGCCCCGAACTGTCCGGCAGGGAAAACCGGACGGTCCGCATAAGGGTTGGACTGTCCGAGCAAAGGCTTGGACGGTCTGATCGTGTCCAAGGGCACCGATCTACCAAGCAACAATGGTGGTGGTGGTATTTTCCCTAGATATGAGTTCATCGGCATACCATATAATGGCTGAGGTTGCAAATCCCCATTTTTGGCGATGTATTAGACATAGACATCCTATTACTAGTTTCAAATGATGGAAAACTAGGAGCAACAAATTTCTCCAACATATGTGTTAATTTTCTAATTGATTCTTCTAAACCTCCAATATGTTGTTTCATTTGATTTTGTTGCTGATCTACATACTGTTTAATAGATTGGATGTCATCGGGTTAACTTACGTTGGGGATTTAAAGCGAAGATAGAAGAGATGTGGCATCGATCTCTCCATGTTTGACAACCTTCTAGTGGTGATCCACCGTGTATTGTTGTCGGGGACCATAATTAGGGGTACCCCCAAGACTCCTAATCTCAGCTGGTAACACCCATCAGCACAAAGCTGCAAAAGCCTGATGGGCGCGATTAAGGTCAAGGCTCAGTCCACTCAAGGGACACGATCTCGCCTCGCCCGAGCCCAGCCTCGGGCAAAGGCAGCCGACCCCGGAGGATTCACGTCTCGCCCGAGGGCCCCCTCAAGCAACGGACACACCTTCGGCTCGCCCGAGGCCCAGTCTTCACAGAGAAGCAACCTTGGCCAGATCGCCATGCCAACCGACCGTATCGCAGGAGCATTTAATGCAAGGATCGCCTGACACCTTATCCTGACGGGTGCTCTTCAGTCAACAGAGCCGAAGTGACCGCAGTGACTTCGCCGCTCCACTGACCGGCCTGACAGGAAAACAGCGCCGCCTGCGTCGCTCCGACTGCTGTGCCACTCAACAGAGTGAGGCTGACAGTAGCTAAGTCCAGCCTCGGGCGCCATAGGAAGCTCCGCCTCGCCCGACCCCAGGGCTCGGGCTCAACCTCGATGCTGGACGACGGACTCCGCCTCGCCCGACCCCAGGGCTCGGACATAGCCTCGGCCTCGGAAGACGGTCTCCGCCTCGCTCGACCCAGGGCTCGGACTCAACCTCGACCTCGAAAGACGGACTCCGCCTCGCCCGACCCTAGGGCTCGGATTCAGCCTCGACCTCGGAAGACGGACTCGACCTCGACCTCGGAGGAGCCTCCGCCTCGCCCGACCTAGGGCTCGGACCGACCACGTCACGGGGGGGGGGGGGCCATCATTACCCTGCCCCTAGCTAGCTCAGGCTACGGGGAACAAGACCGGCGTCCCATCTGGCTCGCCCCAGTAAACAAGTAATGATGACACCCCGCACGCTCCATGACGACGGCAGCTCCCAGCCCCTTACGTCAGCAAGGAGACGTCAGCAAGGATCCGATAGCCCCGACAACTATACTTCCGCAGGGCTCCAACTCTCCTCCGACGGCCACGACATCACATGAACAGGGCAGCAACACCTCTCCGACAGCCACGACGGCATGTACATAGGGCACTAGCTCGTCTCTCCTAGACACGTTAGCACATTGCTACACCCCCCATTGTACACCTGGGCCCTCTCCTTACGTCTATAAAAGGAAGGTCCAGGGCTCTCGTACGGAAGGTTGGCCGCGTGGGAGAACGGGCCGACGCATAAGGCTCCCGCTCTCGTTCTCTCCCACGCGAACGCTTGTAACCCCCTACTGCAAGCGCATCCATCCGCCCTGGGCGCAGGACAACACGAAGGCCGCGGGTTCCCCTTACTGTTCTCCCCCCTTTGTGTCCCATCTCGCGCCGACCCATCTAGGCTGGGACACGCAGCGACAATTTACTCGTCGGTCCAGGGACCCCCCAGGGTCGAAACGCCGACAGTTGGCGCGCCAGATAGGGGTCTGCTGCGTGTTGACGAACAGCTTCCCATCAAGCTCTAGATGGGTAGTCTCCAGCAACCTTTCCAACCCGGGATGATGCTCTATTTCGGGAGTCTTGAGTTCATGTCCCTCGACGACAGCTACGACATGATACTCCTTCCTCCGCCGCGCGACAGCGACAATGGCGGCCGTCAGCCCGCCCGCCGGCGGCGGAATCAACGACGTCTTCCCCACATGGCGGAAGAACGACATCTGAGTTTGTCCCGTCACCTCCCCCACCGACGGAGGAGGAGGCGGGGCAACCATGGCCAAGCAGGAGGCGGCACCTCGTCGGCTGTCGAGCAAGTCGACGATGCTGGCGCCCCAGCGGGGGACACGTCGGGCTTCGACCTTGCGTCTGAGACGAAGACAAGCGTCGTTTCCCCGCAGCACGCCAACCCCAAGCAGATGAACGACGCCAGCACGCTCGCGAAGGACTTGCTGGGCGTCGCCCTCGTACCTGAGACAACGGTGCAGTCCGCCCCTGACGCGACTTCATCACCGCCCGTCGACCAAGAGGTACCGACCGATTCCCATCTCGTGCCTTTTGGATTCAGCTTCGACCCACCAAGCGACCTCGCTTCGGTGGAAGCCTTCATAGAGGCATGTACCAACCCTCCGGGGTACCATATGCGGTCGCCCTGGGACAGACTGACGGCCGTCTCGACCTACGGATCCTCGGGTTCCGAGGAAGATGACGAGCCCGACTTTTGTTGGGATTTCTCCGGGCTCGGTAACCCCAGTGCCATGCAGGACTTCATGACCGCATGCGACTACTGCCTCTCCGATTGTTCCGATGGTAGCCGCAGCTTCGGCGACGAGGACTGCGGCCCAAGTCGTGAATGTTTCCACGTCGATCTAGGGGGTCCTGGCGAAGGCAACCATCTTGGTATGTCGGAAAACGGCGATTCCCCTAGGCCTGCGCCTCGCGTTGACATCCTTCGGGAGCTAGTTGTGGTCCCAGTCCCTGCGGGGGGGGGGGGGGGGGGGTCAGGACGCACAACTCGAGCAAATCCGCGAGATGCAGGCCAGGCTCGACGAGGGAGCAGGAACACTTGAGCAGTTCCAGCGGAACATCGGGCAGGAATGGGCAGACCAAGCTCCGGCCGGAGAAGCGCGTCATCTACCCCAGGGCATCCATCACCGTGTTGCCGACGACGTCAGGGCAAGGCCGCCACCGGCTTCCAGTGGGGTCGGCCAGAACCTGGCTGCAGCAACAATACTACTCCGCGCGATGCCGGAACCATCGACCATCGAAGGGCGGCGTATCCAGGGAGAGCTCAAGAATCTCCTGGAGGATGCCGCGGTCCGACGGGCCGAAAGCGCTGCCTCCCGAAGGCAGGGGTACCCCTCGGAGCATCGCGTCGCGACTTCCCGATTCGGGCGGGAAGCCTCGGTCCACACCGGGCGCACGCGCAACATGGCGCCTGCGGCCCCGGGTCGCCTCAGCAACGAGCACCACCACCGCAACCGTCGAGCCCACCTCGACGAGAGGGTGCGCCGAGGCTACCACCCCAGGCATGGGGGACGTTACGACAGCGGGGAGGATCGGAGCCCCTCGCCCGAACCACCCGGTCCGCAGGCTTTCAGTCGGGCCATACGACGGGCGCCGTTCCCAACCCGGTTCTGAACCCTGACTACCATCACAAAGTACTCGAGGGAGACGAGGCCGGAACTGTGGCTCGCGGACTACCGACTGGCCTGCCAGCTGGGTGGAACGGACGATGACAACCTCATCATCCGCAACCTCCCCCTGTTCCTCTCCGACACCGCTCGAGCCTGACTAGAGCATCTGCCTCCGGGGCAGATCTCCAACTAGGACGACCTGGTCCAAGCCTTTGCCGACAACTTCCCGGGCACGTACGTGCGCCCTGAGAACTCCTAGGATCTCCGAACCTGACGCCAGCAGCCGGGAGAGTCTCTCCGGGACTACATCCGGCGATTCTCGAAGCAGCGCACCGAGCTGCCCAACGTCACTGACTCGACGTCATCGGCGCGTTCCTTGCCGGCACCACCTGCCGCGACCTAGTGAGCAAGCTGGGTCGCAAGACCCCCACCAGAGCGAGCGAGCTGATGGACATCGCCACCAAGTTCGCCTCTGGCCAGGAGGCGGTTGAGGCCATCTTCCGGAAGGACAAGCAGCCCTAGGGCCGCCAGCCGGAAGACGTCCCCGAGGCGTCCACTTAGCGCGGCACCAAGAAGAAGAACAAGAAGAAGTCGCAAGCGAAACACGATGCCACCGACGAGGACCTTGTCGCCGCCGCTGAGTACAAGAACCCTCGGAAACCTTCTGGAGTTGCCAATCTCTTCGATAAGATGCTCAAGGAGCCGTGCCCCTATCATCAGGGACCCGTCAAGCACACCCTTGAGGAGTGCGTCATGCTTCGGCGCCACTTTCACAAGGCTGGGCCACCGGCGGAAGGTGGCAGGGCCCACAACAACGACAAGAAGGAGGATCACAAGGCAGAGGAGTTCCCCGAGGTCCATGACTGCTTCATGATCTACGGTGGGCAAGTGGCGAACGCCTCGGCTCGGCACCGCAAGCAAGAGCGTCGAGAAGTCTGCTCGGTAAAGGCGGCGGCGCCAGTCTACCTAGACTGGTCCGACAAGCCCATCACCTTCGACCAGGGCGACCACCCCGACCGCGTGCCGAGCCCGGGGAAATATCCGCTCGTTGTCGACCCCGTCATCGGCAACGTCAGGCTCACCAAGGTCCTCATGGACGGAGGCAGCAACCTCAACATCATCTACGCCGAGACCCTCGGGCTCCTGTAGATCGATCTGTCCTCGATCCGGACAGGCGCGGCGCCTTTTCACGGGATCATCCCCGGGAAACGTGTCCAACCCCTCGGACAACTCGATCTGCCCGTCTGCTTCGGGACTCCCTCCAAATTCCGAAGGGAAACCCTCACGTTCGAGGTGGTCGGGTTCCGAGGAACCTACCACGCAGTACTGGGGAGGCCATGCTACGCCAAGTTCATGGCCGTCCCCAACTACACCTACCTCAAGCTCAAAATGTCGGGCCCCAACGGGGTCATCACCGTCAGCCCCACGTACCGACACGCGTACGAATGCGAAGTGGAGTGCGTGGAGTACGCCGAGGCCCTCGCCGAATCCGAGGCCCTCATCGCCGACCTGGAGAGCCTCTCCAAGGAGGCGCCAGATGCGAAGCGCCACGCCGGCAACTTCGAGCCAGCTGAGACGGTCAAATCCGTCCCTCTCGACCCCAGCAACGACGCCTCCAAGCAGATACGGATCGGCTCCGAGCTCGACCCCAAATAGGAAGCAGTGCTCGTCGACTTTCTCCGCGCGAACGCCGAAGTCTTTGCGTGGAGTCCCTCAGACATGCCTGGCATACCGAGGGATGTCGCCGAGCACTCGCTGGATATCTGAGCTGGAGCCCGACCCGTGAAGCAGCCTCTGCGCCGATTCGACGAAGAAAAGCGCAGAGCCATAGGCGAGGAGATCCACAAGCTGATGGCCGCAGGGTTCATCAAAGAGGTATTCCATCCTGAATGGCTTGCCAACCCTGTGCTTGTGAGAAAGAAAGGAGGGAAATGGCGGATGTGTGTAGACTACACTGGTCTAAACAAAGCATGTCCGAAGGTTCCCTACCCTCTGCCTCGCATCGATCAAATCGTGGATTCCACTGCTGGGTGCGAAACCCTGTCTTTCCTCGATGCCTACTCAGGGTATCACCAAATCAGGATGAAAGAGTCCGACCAGCTCGCGACTTCTTTCATCACGCCCTTTGGCATGTACTGCTACGTTACTATGCCATTTGGTTTGAGGAATGCGGGTGCGACGTACCAAAGGTGCATGAACCATGTGTTCGGAGAGCACATTGGTCAAACGGTCGAGGCTTACGTCGATGACATCGTAGTCAAGACGAGGAAAGCCTCCGACCTCCTCTCCGACCTTGAAACGACATTTCGGTGTCTCAAGGCGAAAGGCGTAAAACTCAATCCCAAGAAGTGCGTCTTTGGAGTCCCCCGAGGCATGCTCTTGGGGTTCATCGTCTCCGAGCGGGGCATCGAGGCCAACCCGGAGAAAATCACGGCCATCACCAACATGGGGCCCATCAAGGACTTGAAAGGCGTACAGAGGGTCATGGGATGCCTTGCGGCTCTGCGCCGCTTCATCTCGCGCCTCGGCAAAAGAGGCCTACCTCTGTATCGCCTCTTAAGAAAGACCGAGTGCTTCACTTGGACCCCCGAGGCCGAGGAAGCCCTCGGGAACCTGAAGGCGCTCCTTACGAACGCACCCATCCTGGTGCCTCCCGCTGCCGGAGAAGCCCTCTTGATCTACGTCGCCGCCACCACTCAGGTAGTCAGCGCCGCGATCGTGGTCGAAAGACGAGAAGAAGGGCATGCATTGCCCATCCAGAGGCCAGTCTACTTCATCAGTGAGGTACTGTCCGAGACCAAGATCTGCTACCCACAAATTCAGAAGCTGCTGTACGCGGTGATTCTGACGCGGCGGAAGTTGCGACACTACTTCGAGTCTCATCCGGTGACTGTGGTGTCATCCTTCCCCCTAGGAGAGATCATCTAGTGCCGAGAGGCCTCGGGTAGGATTGCAAAGTGGGCGGTGGAAATCATGGGCGAGACAATCTCGTTCGCCTCTCGGAAGACCATCAAGTCCCAAGTCTTGGCGGACTTTATGGCTGAATGGGTCGACACCCAGCTCCCGGCAGCTCCGATCCAACCGGAACTCTGGACCATGTTTTTCGACGGATCACTGATGAAAACAGGGGCAGGCGTGGGCCTGCTCTTCATCTCGCCCCTCGTGAAGCACCTCCGCTACGTGCTGCGCCTCCATTTCCCGGCGTCCAACAACGTGGCTGAGTACGAGGCTCTGGTCAACGGGTTGCGCATCGCCATCGAGCTTGGGGTCCGACGCCTCGACGCTCGCGGTGACTCGCAGCTTGTCATCGACCAAGTCATGAAGAACTCCCACTGTCGTGACCCAAAGATGGAAGCCTACTACGATGAGGTTCGACGCCTGGAAGACAAGTTCTACGGGCTCGAGGTCAACCACGTTGCTCGGTGGTACAACGAGACTGCGGATGAGCTGGCAAAGATAGATTCGGCACGAACAACGGTTCCCCCGAACGTATTCTCCCGGGACCTACATCAACCCTCAGTCAAGACAAACGACACGCCCGAGCCCGAGAAGGCATCGGCCCGGCCCGAGGCACCCTCGGCTACCGAGGGTGAGGCTCTGTGCATCGAGGAAGAGCGGAATGGGGTCACGCCTAATCGAAACTGGCAGACCCCATACCTGCAATATCTCTACCGAGGAGAGCTACCCCTCGATAGAGCCAAAGCTCGGCGACTGGCGCGGCACGCCAAGTCATTCGTCTTGCTGGGTGACGGGAAGGAGCTCTACCACCGCAGCCCCTCTGGCATCCTCCAGCGATGCATATCCATCGCCGAAGGCCAGGAGCTCTTACAAGAAATACACTCGGGGGCTTGCGGTCATCACGCAGCGCCTCGAGCCCTTGTTGGAAACGCTTTCTGACATGGTTTCTACTGGCCGACCGCGGTGGCCGACGCCACTAGAATTGTCCGCACCTGCCAAGGGTGTCAATTCTACGCAAGGCAGACGCACCTACCCGCTCAGGCTCTGCAAACAATACCCATCACCTGGCCGTTTGCTGTGTGGGGTCTGGACCTCGTCGGTCCCTTGCAGAAGGCACCCGGGGGCTACACGCACCTGCTGGTCGCCATCGACAAATTCTCCAAGTGGATCGAGGTCCGACCCCTAAACAACATCAGGTCCGAACAGGCGGTGGCGTTCTTCACCAACATCATCCATCGCTTTGGGGTCCCGAACTCCATCATCACCGACAATGGCACCCAGTTCACCGGCAGAAAGTTCCTGGACTTCTGCGAGGATCACCACATCCGGGTGGACTGGGCCGCCGTGGCTCACCCCATGACGATTGGGCAGGTAGAACGTGCCAACGGCATGATTCTGCAAGGACTCAAGCCGAGGATCTACAACGACCTCCACAAGTTCGGCAGGCGATGGATGAAGGAACTCCCCTTGGTGCTCTGGAGTCTGAGGACAACGTCGAGCCGAGCCACGGGCTTCACACCGTTCTTTCTAGTCTATGGGGCCGAGGCCATCTTGCCCACAGACTTAGAATACGGTTCCCCAAGGACGAGGGCCTACGACGACCGACGCAACCAGACCAACCGAGAAGACTCACTGGACCAGCTGGAAGAGGCTCGGGACATGGCCTTACTACACTCGGCGCGGTATCAGCAGTCCCTGCGACGCTACCACGCCCGAGGGGTTCGGTCCCGAGACCTCCAGGTGGGCGACTTGGTGCTTCGACTACGACAAGACGCCCGAGGGCGGCTCAAGCTCACGCCTCCCTGGGAAGGGCCGTTCGTCATCGCCAAGGTTTTGAAGCCCGGGACGTACAAGCTGGCCAACAGTCAAGGCGAGGTCTACAACAACGCTTGGAACATCCGACAGCTACGTCGCTTCTACCCTTAAGATGTTTTCAAGCCGTTCATATACCTCGTTTACATATGAAGTCTAACCATCAAGGAAGGGTCAGCCTTGCCTCGGCAAAGCCCGACCCTCCCTCGGGGGCTAGAAGGGGGGAACCCCCTCCGCGTCAAAATTTTCCTCGGAAAAAGTCTTTCTGCCAGAATATCTTTCGTGCTTTTCGACTACTTCGGTAGTGGGATCATGAAAACGATGGAGTACACGTAAGCAGGCAAGGCCGACCGAGCCGAGGGACTCCTACGCCTCCGGGATACGGATACCTCACTCATCGCCTTCTGCGAGAAGTAACTCGCGTTCAGATGAGCGATCCTGCTGACCGAACAAGCCTTAACGCTCAAAAGACTTTCTGCTGAAACAGTTTTTCGGGTTTACTCGGCTACGTCGATAATAGAATCCTGCGGACGAGCAAGAGTACACGTAAGCGGCAAGGCCGACCGAGCCGAGGGATTCCCACGCCTCCGGGATACGGATACCTCACTCATCACCTTCCGTGAGAAGTAACTCTAGCTCGGATAAACGATTTTGCTACCGATGAACAAGCCCTGATACTCGAAACAAGAGGAAAAGAAACGCAGCTTTT
This sequence comes from Zea mays, assembly GCF_902167145.1. Lineage (NCBI taxonomy): Eukaryota > Viridiplantae > Streptophyta > Magnoliopsida > Poales > Poaceae > Zea > Zea mays. Next base: position 221,869,975 of record NC_050096.1, read on the forward strand.
CAACGCGACGACAGTATGTTTGGGCCTCGGCGGCCGCAAAAAACATATGCATACTACAGGCGAACCGATCCTGCAGGCTCAGACGTCGATGGAGGGGGAGCAGCAGCACCCTCGGCGTCAACTCCACCTTCGGCGAAGTCTGACCGAGCCTCGGACGGCAACACGGGCGAAGGATCTCCGCTCCGAAGGACGACGTCAGCACCACGTCAGGGCCATCGCCGCCAGGGCCTCCTTTAGGAACCCGGCCCGAGCAGACGGCTCGGTCGGTCGCCCCGAAGCCTCAGCCAGCTGTCCCCCGAGGACACCAGCCCGGCTCATGGCCTCGGCAACCCGACTCCGGTGCTGGTCCCACCAGTGGACGACCCGGCCAGGCTCCGGCCGACGAAGCTTCCTTTTTTGAGCCAACTCCGCCTCTGTCCACGCTGACATCGCTGCCCTCGGCCCCGGCTCACCACAGAGCGGCCGAGGGTTTCTTTGACTAAGCAAGTGAAGCCTCGGGCGGCAAGGCCGACCGAGCCGAGGGATTCCTACGCCTCCAGGATACGGATACCTCACTCGTCACCTTCTGCACAGAGCAACTCACATTTGGTTAAGCGGTTCGACTAGCCAACAGGCGAGTTCCAGTGCTCGAAAATGAGGAAAAACACGGTATTACACCCAAAATACCTACATGTTCAGGACCCGACGACCACAATGAACAGACACCGGCACTCAAGGTGCCATTACAAACGGAACTCCGGTTCCACTCCCGTGGGTATGAACAACCTCCACATCGGAGAGCCTGCGGGACGACGAACTCCAGGCGACCCGCCAGCGACCTCTGCAGCAGCAGCGATGGTCCCAGGACGGACGCTGCCACCGGAAGGCTCTCGTTCGCGTCCCCACTCAAGGGACAAGAACGAGACATTAAATCCAAAGAGCCGGAGGTCGGTCCGCAGGTGGCACTGATAGTCTCAACGGCGGAGAAGCTTTCTCCAGCCGCCACCACCTCAGCACCGATGGCGGTGTCCACCTGCCCACCAACACCGCACCAGCGAGCGCCGGCCACCTCAAAGCGCACCAGCAGGTCCTCACTCCCGTCCTCGCCACGAAAGCGAGGCCAAAGGATGGAATGTTGCATCCTAGCTGGGCAGCAACAGTTCGCCTTCCCCGGCATGGCTGGAGGGCGCCTCCTCCGCAGAGCTGGGGGATGGTTTCCACCCCCAGAAGCTGGAAGAAGAGGTGGTCCGCCGACCCGCGCGGGAGGTAGAGCTCCGGCTCGCCTCGCCCTCCGCCCCAGCCAGGATGATGAAGATCCTTGAAGCTGAGGGCGGGGTAGAGGTCGCAGCCCAGCTTGCTTCTCCCCACCATCAAACTGGTGGTCACCGTCTTGGGTGACCACCGGCTAGGGGATGCAGTCGGGCTGCCTGATGAAAATCCTTGAAGCCGAACGATGGCTGAAAGGTACCAACTTCCGCGAAGTTGCGTTCCTCCAACGACAGCAAGACGAAAGCGACGCGAGCGCTCCGCATCTGGGGGCTCGGAAGGTGGAAGGACGTGATGCATGAAGGGAATGCGAAGACATGGTCGCCATCCAAGGGGGTCACCCTCCTTTTAAAGGCGACTCTCCCCACTTGCGTCCTCAGCCGGCACGGACTAAGTCTTCTCCAACACGCTCCAAGGTCCTCCCCCTACGACACGAGGGCTGGGTCCCACACGTCATGCAAGCTGGCCCAGGACAGAAGAAGCCAAACCGCCGCGCGCGGAGCGCACAACAGCCCAGCGGTTATAAGCAGTCCTCCACTATCGCCCGGACCAGCGGGTGAAAGGGCGGACCGCCATGCAGGTGGCATGCAACCGCACCGAGGGGGCGCACCCTTTCGACTTCGACGCATCCAGCATGGAGGCCCAGGCCCATACGTCATGTAACCGGTGTGCCGGTTACTACGTGCGAGAAACTGCACCGCCACTCGCGCTAGTATCGCGCCTCCTCGACTGCGGAACCGGTGCCGCGACTCGAGGCGACCCTGCGCATGACCCAACAGTGCCAACCGAGCACATTGGTCACGGGTCAGTCAGCCGCGGGAGAAGGCGCGACGGTCGATACAGCCAGAAATGGGCCGACAGTAATGGCGGTGGCAGGAGGGCGGAAGCAGCAGTCAAGTCGTCAGCAAGCTCACGCCCCCTCCTGGGACAGCGAGAGAACCCTCTCCCACGGCGTGAAGACGACGCGCCCGTGTTCCGTCCCTCGAACGGCTCGCGCACTCACAACGGCTGCCCCGCGAACCACTCGTCCCATCGCATTAACTCTGCGGCGGGATAGGCGGCACCTTTGGCAGGCAAAGCAGGCGACGCTTCACCTCCGCCATAATGACCGCATCAAAAAAAGGTCGGTACACGTCATTCGATTTCGTATCCTTTTCCACTTCCTCTTTCTCTCTCTTGCCACAGGGACCGGGAAAGGGGATACTCCGAAAGGGATCCTCTTCCGCGAAGGAAGCGGGCCACAAGCCCCCCTACTGATCAGAGGTTCGAAGGCTGGCCCCTCGGAAGGGTTCAACAGCCGCCTCAGAGCACTCGGGCTCCGCGCCCACTATTGGTCAGAGGTTCGAAGGCTGGCCCCTCGGAAGGGTTCAACGGCCGCCTCAGGCCACTCAGGCTCCGCGCCCACTACTGATCAGGGGTTCGTAGGCTGGCCCCCAAAGGGTTCGACAGTCGCCTCAGAGCACGCAGAGCGAGGGATGACCCTGGGTACGTTCGATACATAACCAAGGCTCGGGCTACGCTCCTGAGGTACCCTAGGACATTTCCGAGACCGACGGGAATGATTTTGTAACGGAATCCCACCAGAGGGAGGCATCGAGCCCTCAGACCCCGTCAAAAGGGGACCGGGTCCGGCGAATCACCCTCAGGTACTTTTGGAGCGCGCCTCCGGGCCACTAGCCGACCCTTAACGAATGAGGCACGGGCGTCCACTCGGATTACCTGTTAGCAACTCACTGGAGACACCATGTTCGGCGCCCTTCGAGGGCAACATGGCGCTTTCCCCCCTCCTCCTTGCAGAAAGGCGACGCAGGGGCATATGAAAAAAGTCGAGTCTGTCCTTGACCGTCCTCTCGCTTTATGCGGAGGCTCGGGGGCTGCTCTCGCAAACCCGGCTCCGGCCAAAGCGTTTACAGCGTCAACATACCAGCCCGAGAACTTGGGACTCGACTATGCACCCGGGCTACGGCCAGTTCGCATGAGGGAACAACCAGACCGGCCGAAGCATCACGAAACGCGCTAAGACCTCGAAGGAGTCAAACCACTCCTCCGAGGCCTCGGGGGCTACACCCGGCGGGTGCGCTCGCGCGCACCCACCGGAACGAAACACAACCGAGAAAGGCCGATCCCCTTGCAAAAAAGTGCGACAAAAGCCTCCAAGCGAGTATCAACACTCCCTTTGAGGCTCGGGGGCTACTGTCGGGGACCATAATTAGGGGTACCCCCAAGACTCCTAATCTCAGCTGGTAACCCCCATCAGCACAAAGCTGCAAAGGCCTGATGGGCGTGATTAAGGTCAAGGCTCAGTCCACTCAAGGGATACGATCTCGCCTCGCCCGAGCCCAGCCTCGGGCAAAGGCAGCCGACCCCGGAGGATTCATGTCTCGCCCGAGGGCCCCCTCAAGCAACGGACACACCTTCGGCTCGCCCGAGGACCAGTCTTCGCAGAGAAGCAACCTTGGCCAGATCGCCACGCCAACCGACCGTATCGCAGGAGCATTTAATGCAAGGATCGCCTGACACCTTATCCTAACGCGCGCTCTTCAGTCGACAGAGCCGAAGTGACCGCAGTCACTTCGCCGCTCCACTGACCGGCCTGACAGGAAAACAGCGCCGCCTGCGTCGCTCCGACTGTTGTGCCACTCGACAGAGTGAGGCTGACAGCAGCTAAGTCCAGCCTCGGGCGCCATAGGAAGCTCCGCCTCGCCCGACCCCAGGGCTCGGGCTCAACCTCGACGCTGGACGACGGACTCCGCCTCGCCCGACCCCAGGGCTCGGACACAGCCTCGGCCTCGGAAGACGGTCTCCGCCTCGCCCGATCTAGGGCTCGGACTCAACCTCGACCTCGGAAGACGGACTCCGCCTCGCCCGACCCCAGGGCTCGGATTCAGCCTCGACCTCGGAAGACGAACTCGACCTCGACCTCGGAGGAGCCTCCGCCTCGCCCGACCTAGGGCTCGGACTGACCACGTCACAGGGGGGGCCATCATTACCCTGCCCCTAGCTAGCTCAGGCTACGGGGAACAAGACCGGCGTCCCATCTGGCTTGCCCCAGTAAACAAGTAATGATGACACCCCGCATGCTCCATGATGACGGCAGCTCCTAGCCCCTTACATCAGCAAGGAGACGTTAGCAAGGATCCGACAGCCCCGACAGCTGTACTTCCACAGGGCTCCAACTCTCCTCCGACGGCCACGACATCACATGAACAGGGCAGCAACACCTCTCTGACAGCCACGACGGCATGTACATAGGGCACTAGCTCCTCTCTGCTAGACACGTCAGCACATTGCTACACCCCCCATTGTACACCTGGGCCCTCTCCTTACGTCTATAAAAGGAAGGTCCAGGGCTCTCGTATGAAAGGTTGGCCGCGCGGGAGAACGGGCCGACGCATAAAGCTCCCGCTCTCGTTCTCTCCCACGCGAACGCTTGTAACCCCCTACTGCAAGCGCATCCATCCGCCCTGGGCGCAGGACAACACGAAGGCCGCGGGTTCCCCTTACTGTTCTCCCCCCTTTGTGTCCCGTCTCGCGCCGACCCATCTGGGGTGGGACACGCAGCGACAATTTACTCGTCGGTCCAGGGACCCCCAGGGTTGAAACGCCGACAATTGTGATAAGAATTTCTCCTTCGCTTGATGCATGTAGTATTTGTACTTCTGTTGCTCATCGGTCATAAGGCTTTCAATGGTCGGCGTCAGGATATTGATTGGGAGATATCGGTGCGATTTTTAGAACCGACCATTTGAGGGCCTAATATTTAGCAGATCTAGACACATGGGTCCCTAGGGGAGTCGCCAAAAAGTGTGTTGTCACTGATATGGGCACCAAACAGCGAAACAAACCGCCTGGTGGTTCTCTTTATGGAGCCTTAGTCGCGGATGATCCACGATGCAAGGAAGGACGGTCCACGACCTAGGTGCAAGAGCAGCTCCTTCTCTGCGTACGTTCGGACGGTCTGCGCCTGGGACTCAGACGGTTTTGCAATGGCACAGAGGGTCGTCTTCTTCGTAGTAGACCTAGATCTCGCCTCCCGGGTGTCTTGGGGTCGGCAGGCCACCAATACGCCTCTAGTTGACGTAGAGCCAAAGAGAGGTGAAGATTCAAGGTAGAGGAAGGCTAAAGTAGGGCTACTCCTAATGCTCTAGTCAACACGCGTGGACTCTCAATTGCAGCGACTAACGCATAGGGTCCACTCATCGGAGTCTTCTCCTACTGAAAGGGAAATGTGCACTTGGGCCATTTTTATTTGTTTTTGGCGATTGAATGCTCAACACACTACTATGGACTAAGATCTTTTTCCTATGAGCATGAGCACAAGTAGTTGCAAAGCAAATTGAGAAAAAACACTTTTAGGCTTGAAAATGGGCATACTACAAATCTATATGATTCCAAGTGAAAAAGGTATGCTTCTAGCACCTAGCCAATTGTTTTGGGTACTAATCATGTTTTCTAAGTGCAAGAGACAATATGAAGTCGAGCCAAAAGGAGCAAAAGAAACTCAACTCAAAAAGGATGAAATCAGGCTGGTCTGGGTAGCACCAGACGGTCCGGTGACCGTATGGCCGAACAGGCCACTCTCGGGCTCCTTAGGCTATAATTCACCAGACGGTCTGCATGGAGCGCTGGATAGTCTGGTGTGTGAGATAGCCAACGGCTACATGACACGTCAACCACAACCAACGATCAGGAGGTGCACCGGATAGTACGGTGCCCTCAGAAGCAGAAAGTAACCAATCAGGGACTTGGTGACCGTTGCACTGTGCAGTGTTCGGCACCCGCAGACAGAAGGCAACCAGAGCCTTCCAAATGGAGCTCCAACGGCTACTAGGTTCCTTGGGGCTATAAAAGGACCCCCTAGGCGCATGGAGCTGTTACCCAAGCACCCTTTGAGCACACTACAACTCCGAACCTTTGCGACCACGTTGTTGATTTGTTAGAGAGAGATTTGGGCACGTTCTTGAGCTATAACTCTGTTGTTTTGTTTCATGCGCTCTCTTTTTTTGCTTGTGTGCGTGTTATTGCTGCTTTGTGCTCTTGTGTGCGTTTCTACTCCCATCCTTACTCCCGGTTTTGATTGTAATCCATTGTGTAAGGCATGAGAGACTCCAATTTGTGGAGATCTCTCACAAAAGGGATATTGATATAAGTTGGACTATTGTGGCACTCTAGTTTGATCTTTGGAGCACTTGAGAGTGGTTGAGTGTAACCCATGACCAAAGGAGGTCACCACAACGTGGAGTAGGCATTGTTCATTTAGTTATTGTGATAACTGTCTTCTTTAGTTCTCTACTCACTTGCAATATTGCTCCTAAGTTTAATACTCATCTCAAAGGAGCAATCAAGTGAAGAGTTATCCCGTATTCTCTTCTCATCCTAACTTGGTTTTAGTTCTCACTAATACTTATTATAAACCAAGTTTGTGTTTTTTAGAGTTAATTTTTTGCAGGATCACCTATTCACCCCCCTCTAGGTGCTCTCAATTGGTATCAGAGCCATTCTCTACATCAAAGGACTAACCGTCCGAAGGATGGATCCTAAGGGCAAGGGGATTGTGATTGATGACAAGGAGGAAACCGTCAACAACAATGAGCCAAAGGGAGATAAGCCCATCGACTCATGCTCAAACAACAAGAAGAAGGACATGAAAAAAAAGATGTGCATCAAGAAGATAGTCTACTGCGACAGCGACACATCCTCATCTTCACCGAAGGACGACGACGACGATGACTCTTGTTCAAAGAAAAAGACAGATAACCAAAATTATTCTTTTGATTATTCTCGTATTTCGTACAACTCCAATGCTCATTTATTATCTATTCCTCTTAGTAAGCCCCCTCACTTTGATGGGGAAGATTATTCTTTTTGGAGTCATAAAATGTGTAGTCATTTATTTTTCTCTTCATCCTAGCATTTGGGAAGTAGTAGAAAATGGAATGCATTTTGATAGTAATGATAATGCCATATTTATTAATGAGCAAATATATAAAAATGCCTATGCTACTACTGTTTTTTAGGACCTCTATGCAGGGATGGATACAACAAGGTTAGTGGTTTGGACAATGCCAAACAAATATGGGATACCCTCAAAATCTCTCATGAGGGTAATGATGCTACAATGATCACCAAGATGGAGTTGGTGGAAGGCGAGCTGGGGAGGTTCGCTATGAAGATGGGTGTGGAGCCAACTGAAACGTACAACAGGCTCAAGACCTTGGTGAACAAATCCGAAGCTATGGAAGCACAAGATGGGCAGATCATTGATGTTGTAGCAGATGAGGGATTCCTATAACATCTTATCCTAAAACCTTAGCAGGCTCTCTCATTCTAGTGGAACTTTGTAAAGGCTTTGTAGCATCGCTATGCAATCACACCTCGAAAGGGTGGTATTATGCTTAGGCAACAGTGTGGTTGGGTGCAAAGTTCTTTGAAGTTTTACGCGACTTTTGGGTAAAGATGTACAACCTCTACAGAGTATAAAACTAATATATCAACTTTCTTCACAATCACGAGTTGTCCAGATCCTCACATCAATAAATTATGGAATTAAATCAAACTGAACATGTATTTTTATTATCGGTATTGCATTTATGATCATTTATTTAATTGGAATGATATATACTTATACTTAGTAACTGCTACTAAAATTGTGGCCAACAAAATTAAAAGTTAAATGCTTAGCCTCAACCATATCCTTGGTAAGCCTTACACTTCACTTTTTCCTACACACTTGTAGAGTACCCACCATAAGTGTACTCACCCTTGCAGGAATTGTTGCTCAGAATCAAGTCAACAAGATGAAGACTACTACAAAGAGTTTGGCGAGTTTTAGGTTGTCGTGGCTCCAATCAACCTGCTTGTAGCTTGTTATAGGAATTGTCGTTGTTATCGTTGTCGTAGTTCAGTTTCTTTTCTCTATCTATAATTGTAAATATATTGTATTTATATAATAAAGTTTGTGGCGCTATTCTCGATACACTAAGTCATCATATGTGTGGAATTTGATCCTAGCGCACATATGAGACACATCTGGATTTGTCCTTAAATCTGGGTGTGACAGAAGTGGTATCATAGGCATCTTGACTATAGAACCATTTCCTGTTTACTTAGTCCTTAAATCTAGACCTGGTCAAACCATTGCATGCTTATTTCTTTGCCACTCTGAGCCTTGCTATATTATCCTTGATCTCAAATCTTTTCTTAATCCTTGCTACTTTTCCCTTGATTCATCTTAACTTTTATTCATGAAGACAAAGGGACCTCGGTTCAACACCTTAGAACCCCACACCAAAGTTTCTAAAAGGAATAGGAGTTTTAAGTCTAGGAATCATTAAATCAAACAACATAAAAGTGTGCTTAGTAGAAGTGTTGTAGCTAGCCCTTGTAAAACTCAGGACGAGATTCCTTTTAATAGGATGGTCTTGTCACACTCTGAAATTCCAAAATTTTAGGATGTGAACAGTAAGAAAAGTTAATGCAACAATTTTTGCATAATTTTAATATTTTTTCAAGCCACACACGTGGACTCTCAATCGTAGCAACTAACGCATAGAGTCCACTCGTTATAGTCTTCTCCTGCATAGAGTCCTTAGACTCAGTCGTCATGTGTAACACCCTGTCCACTCCCGGACCGGCGGTATTTACTCCTGTCAGCCCTCTAGGATCATAGACCATCCACACATACCAACACGAGTATTTTGTGTGTACTTTGTCCTCACTCGTGCGCACCCGAGAAAACTTCCCAGACGCTCACCCATTCAAAGATTGCTCTAGGCCAAGCACGCTTAATCTAGGGATTCTTTTGAGATAGGCTTTCAAAAAATAAGATGCACCATGTTGGTATGAGTACTCTATTAATTTTACTAGTCAGTTGCCCGTGCGTTGCAACGACTCACAAACAATACCCACGTAAATTATCCACCAAAAAAATCTCAAGATTTTTTATTGATTGTCTCCGCTCTCCGCATAATATTTTTTTTATTTGACTAACTGATGGTGTTGTTTACTCCATCCAATATGTCTTGGTACAACACGACCAATGAAGGGAGCGATTAGAAGAGAGTTCACAACGACTGACTGAACGAACAGAGATTATAGAATGACATAATTCCACCATACATAGACCAAATAAGACGTAGTTTGTGAGCTCAAGTTTCTAAAATAAGTCACATGAACTCAAACTTATAAAAAAGATACATTAAAATATAGAGTGGTTGCTCAAACACTATGGAGTCCATTGTGCCAATATGGTCTCAGAAATGACCTAATGCATGCAAGAGCCAAGAACACAAGGGACGAGCACCCTGTGGTAGTGCCCACATGGATCTTCAAATCCTAATACATATTTTGTAGGATCCATGAGCCATCATCAGAGGAACACAAACCATGTGCAGACAATAAATAAAGTATTAACACACCCAAAATAATGTTCAGTCCTTAACACAACAAAAAACTAACCCCCAAAACAACAGAGGAACAACACGATAATTTTTATAATGATAGAAGGATGGGTGACATGTACATAGAAGTGGTAGAAGCATACCAAGTCGACACCATGGTAAGGGAAAGGCCATATAGACAGGCGATGCCGAGCCATCGACGAGTACCACAGGTACCAAATCAGGGACCCCATCCCTCACCTCCCCCACTTCCAAGGTTTCATAGAGCAGGAACGGAAGGGAAGAGGCGGGCATACTTGTTCGTTGCTGGAGAAGGACACAACGAAGACCTGGACATCTGGAAGCGACATAGGTAGTATACCGCTAGATACATATAGGGAGAGAGCACGCAAGCGGAGAAAGAAGCTCAGCTGGAGTAGCTCCAAACCTAGAGGCATCCGCATCAGGCGTCAGTCCGAGAAGGGCGAGAGAATGTGAGTGCCTTCCCAGCCCTGGATCCACTGAGGCGACACAACACCACCACCAACTTAGCATAAGCCGACTGCTACCACGCTACAGGCCTTGGTTGTCCAATATATCAGACTTGGACTCCTCATCGCCAAGATAAATTAAGCGTGGCAGGCGCCACTATGTCCTCCTCGGTGGCACGCATAGAGAAAGGCTAGGAGCAAGACTGACTCGCCCCGTACTTGCGTCGACGGGCGTCGATCGGCTCGCGGCTGCGACCGTGGGCGGGGGCAGCATGTTGGGAACGAAGAACAGGGCGAAGGCCAGGAAGACGAATGGGACGTCCGACGACGGCGAAAACGATGGTGCGTGCATGTTGTGAAACGTCCTCGTGGACGTACAATAGCCACTGTGCGGGTCGGTGTTGGGGCTGGTGTCAGATGAATACGAGGAGGATGCGTTTGCTCCCACACCCTCTACCGAGAATGGGGTGGCGCGGAGGCAGAGGCATGAGGGGAGAGAGAAAATAAGCAGGAAGGTGAACGAGGTGGAAACAACTGAGGCGAGGACCATCGTTATCGTGCGGAGGTATAGATGGCCAAATGAGTCGTGTCTGGCGGACCAGCCCGAGGCACGACCCATTTAATAGTGTCTGGGCCAATCCGGCACGAGCGTCGTGCCGTGCTTGGGCCGTAGCCTCGGCCCGTAGTGCTAGCCCGGCCCTGCACGATTATATTTTTTTATTTTACAAAAAATTGTATATGCATATGTTCAAAAACACTTGAACATGATGTTCTACTAGTTAGTCGGCTTCAGTTAGTGTCTCTCGCCCTTCCATCAGGGTGTGGGTTTGAACCCACCTCCACACCGCTTTTTAACATTTTACTCTAATTTTACCAAATGGCCTGAAGGGCTAATGGGCCGGCCCGGCACAGTCAACGGGCCTGCGTGTCGTGCATGGGTCGGAGCTGCGGCCCGCGGGCGTCGGACCTAGCGGGCCCGTGCAGGGTTGCGCGGAGGGGACAGACGTGCAACGAGTTAATTTGAAATAGATGTGAGTCGTTATTTGTAAAAAAATGACGCAGAACGACCGTTAAAACTGGTGCTTTAATATAGTAGAGATTAAGCATTGGGCCACGATATCATCATCCACTGGGGGCAGGATATCACAATCCACCCCCTTAGAATACCAACGTTCTCATCGGTCCACCCCCCTTATAACACCAACGTCTGTGTGTCTAGTGTCGTCATATGCCATGCCATTTGACCACTCCAAGCCCACATTTGCCATGCGCCATATGCCTGAACCCTAGTATACACACACCTATGAAACCGCGAGGGTCGGCTCTGATGCGATTTATAACATCCTCGTCCACTTCCGGACCGGCAGTACTTACTTCTGGCAGCCCTCAAAGATCATACCACATGTTAGTGATGAAAACATTAAATGAGTAATTTCACAATTACCCTTGTTTATAATGAATTTTAGAATTAGTCGAGAAGTTCGTACTCATAAGTTTATATACTTAATTTAGATCCACTAAATAAATAATAGAAGCTTTATTAGCATTGAGATAATATAAGTAGTATCCGTGTTCATAATAATCCAAATAGTGTAGTCCAATCAGTGGTTTAATTTATTATTAAAATTATTTGACCTCTGCTTATTATGATGACATTTTTCTTTACAAAGAAAAGATAAAACTAAAAGTAGACATATATTTATGGTAAAAATAAGTAATCACACACGACGCCGAGCTCAACCACCTACGCAGAATTCTCCGAAGCAGTTATGGTCACCCAGCCCCCTCCCTCCAGCATATGGGTCTGTTTGGTTGGGCTGTGACTGTGAAAAAAGCTGTTGTGGGCTGTGAGCTGTGGAAAAAGCTGTTTGGGCTGTGAGCTGTTAAAAAACTAAAAATTGTTTGGTGGAAACCAGTAAAAGCCATTAAAAGTTCTTCGATATATGTTTTCACAGTTTCATCTGAAAGCCACTAAAGCAAGTCCAGATGTGATTTCAGTTTTGCACTGCGAGAAAGACAATTTTTAGAAAAAAAGATCCTTTCCCCTTTGATTTGGCTTTTAGAAAACAAAAGCCAAAGCTAAAAACCAAACCAAACACATCCTATATCTACCAGCCGCGATCCCCATGCATCCTTGTTTCATCGTGCCAGTACTAGAACCAAGCGCCAACACCATAGCAGAGAAGAACTCGGAGCAGGGAGCACCTGCCAATGCCGATGTCGTCCCCAATTGACGTTCGAGGATCCACGAAGGGCCTGGGAAGTTCATTGCGTTGCTTGGAAGGCGCTCGTGGCCGGGAGTGGAGGGATCGATCACTAGGGCGGCCGGAATTCTTCACCGAACATCGTGATCCGTCGTGCCCTATGGGCAGGGTGCTGCATTGCGCTAATCACGGTGAGTATGCCTCTGTTGAGTTGGTTTTGTCCACCTCCACGTGTAGACCCCTACTATTCGGGGCTTGGGGCACTAGGGTGTGAGGTGTGACACACCGACAATGGCCACCGCCGGGCGGGACTCAGCACCGTCGCGTTTTGCCATCGGGGGAAGAAGACAAACGCCTGGCCGTTGATCCGAGTGTTGATGGTTGGGATTAGATCCAAGGGTAGCTACGCGGGAGCCATTGATCTTGGGACTGAGGGCTTCAATTAGAAGAGGATAACGTTTCAGCCGTCTTAGATCGTGGCTATTAGATCCGAAATGGACGAATGAGGTTGAAAGTGCACTCCATCAAACATGAGCCATCGATTTGGGATCCGAGGGCCCCTGCTTTATACCGGATTATTGGTGTCGAGATCTAATCCTGGCTGGTAGTCATCGATCGGGCGGTCAGTAGTTCGTAGTACCCTTTCGCCCGCACCGGTTTTTATAAAGAGCCCCTGGAATTTTTACTAATCAAACTGCAGTACACCTTTACACAAAGATCATTACCTCCATGTCCCAGAGTTTGCAAAATCAACCCTAGGTCCCTGGTTTTTGCGTCTGTCGTCCATGGGTTATTTAACCTGGGTAAATTAAACCAGAAAATAAATTTTTAATATAAAAATAAATCTAAAAACTTGTAAAATTCATATGTTACTCATTTTAACAACTTTTTGATCTGTTCTAATTGCGTTAGCTTCGTAATGAAATTACGTATGCAATGACAGTACTAGTTGTGACATCTCACACACTTTTATAATCAGGTATTTATTTAGCCTATGTTTATTTGACTAATTTCTAATAAAGATTAATTTGCTCATAATTATCATTTGATTAATATAAGATTTATAATCAAGTTGTGACGTGTATGTTTAATGTATTTCTCACTGGATTTATATTAACATGGAAATTAATTTACTATTCAATCACCTAAAGCTTTAGAAAATCACATCTTCCCAACCGTAACTCCGATTTTAGTGCTTCTCGAGCCTACGATCTCGTAGCAACACGTAGAACATTATTACGTAGTTTGTTCTCATGTTTGGTGTGATATCAATTTCTCCTATGCACATTGCTTGTTTATATTGTTGCGAGTAGACGAGCAAATGACCGAGGTGCCCAGAGCACATCAAGTGGAAAATATTGAGCAGACGCTCGTTGAAGGCAAGCTATGCCCATGACCACTCTTCTTTACCCAATAATGTTCCGATTAATTACTATGGCATGCTAAAGTTAATTTTGATGGGACCTAATAGGTTAGCCTAGTTTGGTCTACTTTACACCTTGCTCACCACTGAACTTTTTGGGTAGTATCTGCTATTGCTCTACGTGGTTTTGGGTGTTAAGATACTTATTATTCATGATCATGCTATTTATTGTCTATGGATTATTTACTGTTCATGATAAGATTATTATGTTAATTGGAACATGGAGTGACCACCCGGGAAAACAGTGCTACCACATGGGTGGAATGAGACGTCCTTGGCTGATTAATTAGGAAATGTAGTGTGAGTTAACCTTTTCCCGAAAGGGGCAAGCGGGGTGGAGGATGCAGGTGTAGGGAGGTCCTTAGGTCGGACTATCTATTTAGATTTTCGGATGAGGGATTTTTATACCGCTTTCGGTCCAAAAACTATAGCGGTTCTCTCCTCTAGTGGAACTTTGTAAAGGCCGCGCAGTGTACCCTCGCCTACTCATCTCGACAGTGTTTAAGGGTCCGATCAACCAGAGGCGACAAAGGGAATACATCTTATGGGTAAAGATGTGTAACCTCTACAGAGTGTAAAACTAGTATATCTGTCATGCTCACGATCATAAGCGGCTCGGACACTCACATGAGTAACTTATGGAATTAAACTTAATTTGTCATATGCATCGCATTGTGGTTTTATTATGAATTTTGATCTATATTTATTTGGATGGTATTTACTTATACTTAGTAACTGCTAATAAAATTTGACCAACTTATTAAAAGCAATGCTTTGCCTTAACCATTATTTGTTGATCAGCCTAACACTACACATGAGCCCCCACCGTAAGTGAGCTCATGCACAATATTCCCCACACTTGTTGAGCGATATACATTTGTGAGCTCACTCTTGCAATAAAACTCCCCCCACATGTGAAGAGCAGTTAGTCCCAGAGGAAGACTACTACGAGGAGTTCGACGAGGTATAGGTGTCGTCTCCCAGTCAGCTTGTCGGCGCCAAGGGACAATAATGTTATTAGTTCGTTCTATTTATTGTCATTTATTTTGTAAGACATTTTGTTATGTAATAAAGATTGTGACATTCGTGTCTATACACTGAGTTATCATATGTGTTGATCTCATTTGGCGCTCATATGAGACGCACCCGGGTTTGCTCCTTAAATCCGAGTGTGATAAAAGTGGTATTAGAGCAATGTTGACTATAGGACGAAACCTAGATAGACCTGGATAAAACCCTTACATACTTACCTTTACTCTAATTCTTTCTATACTTTTCTTGATCTCGTCTCACCTTTTGGTTGTTTTACTCTGACTACTCTTACCTTTTCTACTCTATAAAGACTGGAGGGATTTCACACCATGGAATCATATATCCAACTCCCTAAAGAGATAGGAGACCTATATTTTTAACAATATTTAAAGTGTTTGAATGTTTGCTATGAAGATAATTGCTTGATTCACTTCTTTGATTGAGTGAAATAGTATAATAGGGCATCTTAGCATGTACCACCAAAGGGTAATGTATTAGTATTAGGTAGTAGACACTCTAATCTACTGAGCTATTGTGACCCAAAATATCATGACCTGAAAGTTGGGTGTTTCATACTTATTTATCTTATCTGCAAATCTATCTTACCCTATGTCTCTAACCCAGATAGTCGATACCTGGAAGGGAGGCGGAGTCGATCTACCTGCTCGTATTCATCGAAGGAGAGCAGTTGCTAATCCAGAACCGGAGATGAATCCTCCTTTGAATCCTCCGTCGGCTGGGACTGACACTGTGGTTGCCGCTTAGATGCAGCTGCTGCAACATATGGCTAATACTGTGGCAGAGATGCAAGCTTAGATCTGCCAAGATTGACACCATGCACCACCCCCACCACCACCAGCACCACCTAGGGATAAGCATCCAGAGTTTATGAGTCATAAGCCACCCACCTTCTCTAGCTCCCCAGATCCACTATAGGTTAATGATTGGCTGAAGACAGTGGAGAAAATGGTCCATATCGCTCAGTGCACCGATAGGGAGAAGGTCCTATATGCATTGGGTCACCTCACTGGGCCCATTGTAGACTGGTGGGATTCTTATTGTGCTGCTCACGCAGCTACTGACACCATCACCTGGGCAGAGTTTTTCGCTAATTTTAGGAATTATCATATTCTTGCTGGGTTGATGAAGATCAATAAGAAGGAGTTCGTGTCCCTCAAGCAGGGAAATATGACAGTGAGTGAATACAGAGAAAAAATCATTCAGCTATCAAGATATGCTCCTGAGGGGTTGCTGAGGATGAGAGGAAGCAGGAACAGTTCCTAGAGGGACACATTGGACCACTACCATACCAGTTGATGTCTCATACCTTCCCATCTTTCTAGAAGCTTTTGGACAAGGCGATAGCTCTTGAACACAAACGTGTTTAGCTTGGCGACATGAAGAAGAAGGCCACCACCTAGGGTTAGGGGAGCAGCAGCAATGGTCCTCACTATGCTCCGCCCTAGGGTACACCAGCTCGTCCTAGAGGTGGGCAACATTCTTACCAGCGTCCTGCTCAGCAGACACCTCAGGCCACACTTCAACTCCGTGCCCTCGTTAGGCTACCCCAACGGGCACCCAGGTGAGACCTTCTGGCCAGAATATTGCTACTAGCACTACAAGCTTCAAGCGCGGCGAGGTTGGGCACTACGCCAATGTCTGTCCTAAGAGGAACCCAACACTCCAACTTGAGATAGTAATTAGGGCAAACAAAATCAAACTCCACCTAATAACAAAGGATTCAGTATTGCCAGAGTTAATTAGATCAGTGCTGAGGCTACCACTGATGGTTCTGACATTGCTATTGGTACGTTCCTTATTAATTCAACTATGCCATCTATATTGTTTGATCCTGGAACTTCGCATTCATTCATATCAGTTCGTTATGCTAATACGCATGAGTTGCCTTATATAATTATGTGTAAACTCATGGTAGTTATCGCACCTAAGGGACCTATTGAAGCAAACTATACATGCTGCAAAATTGACATAACTATTTTGGGAAGAATTTTTTGGTCTACACTTGTAATACTAGAAGAAAGTGAAATAGATCTAATCCTGATAAGAAGTGGTTAAAAGAATGCGGCAGTTATACACTGTGCTAAGGGAACAGTTGAACTCACTAGTCTAGACGGAGATAGATTTGAAGTTAAAATCACCTTGTCACCATCCACTAGGCCTGTTATATACCTACTAGATGGCAAATTTGTGGGTGATCATATCTGTGTAGTTATAGATTTCTCGGATGTCTTTCCGGAGGAATTGCCCGGGATTCCACCGGATAGGGAAGTAGAGTTTGTTATTGATCTCTTACCTGGAACCGCTCCTATTTCTAAAAGACCCTATAGGATCTCAGTAGAGGACATGAAAGAGCTTAAGAAGCAGTTGAAGGAGTTACAGTGTCACACTCAGTTTTACGGGCAAAATCGAATGCATAGCATATGTGTGCCAGGATCTATTTTCCACACATATGTTGACGTCACAAGTGTAATATATCAAAGATAATGCAATAAAGGCATAAAAGAGTATAATACTTTATTACATCATCCAGACATAAGAGTCTTAACGGTATTATAATCAAAGTACAGCGAAAAAAACATGGGTAATCTCCCATATGAAGATGACCGGAGCGTCTCTAGACTCAATACTCATCGTCACCATCGTCACAGTCTTCCTCATCAGCTTCTAATAAAAAATTTAGCAAGGGGTGAGGTCACTTATGGTGGGGCTCAACAAGTGGGAGGAATTATGCAAGGTTAACAAGGTAGGCTGAGATTAAGCGGTAAGCATTTTAGTTGGTCAATATTTTATTAATAACACCTAACTTACTAATTGTAAGTGTATCCCAAAATCCCAATTAATCATAAGCACATGATTATATCTCAAAAGCACTTAAGTGAAACCACTTAAGCAAACCATTTCAAAATCACAGATCACGATTTATTTCTTCGTCTTTTAGTTCCATTATCATGTGGCGGTCTAGATTGCTCTTAATTGTGACCACGGTTGAAATATCAGTTTTACACTCTACAGAGGTGGTACAACTTTACTGACAAGCCATGTATCCCCTCTAGCCTGGGTTGTACGGACCCTTAAACACTACCGAGGTGAATGGCTAGGGATCCATTATTAGGCTTTCACAAAATATCCTTAGTACAAAGCCACCCGCTAAGGTTTCCACATCAATATTGGTGACCCTCTATGCGAGGTAACTTAGCCAAGGCTACCACCCCATGTTAACATGAGCTGCCACCAAACCACTGCCGCCCCATCTTGCCCATCTTTCAGGTAGGATTGCTAAGGACTAAGTCTATAAAGCTATTTACCAAAGCCGGAGCCATGATAGCACTCGTGATTGTGCTATTTTCCTGGGTGGTCACTCCATGTTCCATTTAATACAATATGATCTTGTTTAACCATCATGTTATCATCATTTACAAATTTCATTTCTAGAACAATAGTATCATTAAAGAGTGACATCATAATGATTGAGTTGACAGTAGCACAATTACTAAGCATAGTATTTATCCAAGGGTAATCAAGGAATATGGTTGGTATTTCTAGGTAATCCTATTTTAGGAAAAACCCATCAAATTTATGCAAATATCCAAAAGTAAATATTATTGCATGCATCATTTGGGTACAATTTGAAATGCACAGGGAGAATCAACTTGCCTTGGTCAAAGGTGTCATGTGGATCGTCTTCAAACGTATTTTGATCTTCTACCACGAAATCAGCTTCTAATATAGATGCACATATCGTACATACAAAAAGAGAACATACACCAAATAAATAAACATACACCATTACATGAATAGACATACACCATTCACAAATCAACATATACCGAACAAATCATACCTATAAAAAGAAAATGTCTAGAATAAAAC
The DNA here is from genome assembly GCF_902167145.1 of Zea mays. NCBI lineage: Eukaryota > Viridiplantae > Streptophyta > Magnoliopsida > Poales > Poaceae > Zea > Zea mays. Next base: position 221,888,639 of record NC_050096.1, read on the forward strand.
CTAATTTGTAACCATATTATAAGTCTACTTGTATTGACATTCATCTCATTCGCTATGACATAAAATATTAATTCTACTTTGGGTTGTCACTAGTGAAACCTATATGGCAATTCGACTAAGAAAGTACTTTATATAACATAACTTAGATGTAGTGATTTAACCAACTCTACCGAAATAGATTAATTATTAATTAATTATTTCTACCATAAACATGTGTCTACTTTTAGTTTTATCTTTTCTTTCTGAAAGGAAATGACATCATGTTAACCAGAGGTCAAATAATTTTAATATTAAGAGAATTAAATTAAACCACTGATTTAGCTATTCTATTTGAATCATCATGGACATCGATACTACTTATATTATCTCAATGTTAATAGAAACTCTATTATTTATTTAGTAGATCTAAATTAGGCATATGAACCTATGAGCACAAACGTCTCGACTAAACTTTAAAATTCATTGTAAGTAAAGTTAACCGTGAAATTACTCATCAAGTAATACGGGGTCTACCAAATCCTATCATTCTTCATTTTGAACATAAATTCTAAAATAATCGTAAACAAATTAACATACACAATATGAAAGATAATAGGACATCAATCCATCACATACACTCGAAATTAATTGTTTAACATGCACATGATCTCCAAATCACAATATACATAATTTAAAACAAATAGTTACAGAAATCATGAACTAAATCAAACATGATTTTGAAAATTTAACCAAAAATCGAGTTGTCTTTAACCTTGCTCACGGGTCCGTGCGCAATGATGAAATCGAAGAACGGAGGGGGATCGACCACGGCGAGCAGGGGCACGGTCAGCAGTGAGGGCGCAACCGGGGAGGGCGCGGTCGGCGAGGGCGCGGTCGGGAAGGAGCTCCGGCGAGCTCCGCGGACGGCGGATGACGGTGGTGGCTCTGGTCGGCACGTAAGAGCAAGGGAGAGAGAGAAGAGAGTGCGGGGAGAGAGAGGGGCGAGCTCGGTGGCAAGGGGGCCAGTTCCATGGGCTCGGCATCGGCTTTATAAAGAGGGATGGGAGAGGAAGAGGCAGTGGAGGGAGATGCCCACCAACGCCATTAACGTCGTTAATGGTGTCGGTTACTAGAGGAGAGAGTGGGGGGAGAGGAAGGAGAGAGGGTGGCAGTTTCCGATGTGGGGAGGTGAGGGGCCAGCGTGGGGCGTAGGAGCCGGGCCGGGCGCGACCGAGCGCGAGGGTCGCATGGGCACGATGGCGGCCGGACAGAGCGGGCATGCAGAGGAAGGGGAAAGGGGTAGAGGGACGGGAAGGGGCTGGGTTGGGCCCATGTGGAAGTGAGAGGTGGGGAGGGGTGGGAGGCGGTGGCTGGGCCTTAATGGGCCGGTTCAGGCGACACTAGGGTTTCATTTTTTTATTTTCTTTTATATTTATCCAATAAGAATATAGATAAATATATTTTTAAATATTTTCAAGAATCATAATAATTATACCAAATTTTTTTATAATTAAATTAGTTATTTTTTGGACCAAAGTTTCTATATTAATTAATTGGGTTTCACATAAAAGGGATTTTATGAATAAAATCATCAATCAATTATTAGTAGACAAAAATCATTTTTCCAAAGATAAATGAGATCAAACACTTGATTTAATTTTTTACTCTATACTAAGTTTTAAATGACTATCAATGTATTATTTTAATTGATTGATTTGAGATGTTACAAAACCTAGCCCCTAAAAAGAATCTCATCCTCGAGATTAAGAAACTTCTGAAAATAGCTGGGGGGAATTCTGTTCTGAGTTCATCTCCTCTTTCCTAGGTTTCCTCATCTTCTGAATGATGACTCCATTGAACCTTGAACATATTGATAACCTTACTCCGAGTAATTCTACGAGATGTTTCTAGAATTCTAACCTCATACTCAGAATACGTTAAGTCCTCGTTAATGTTCAGTTCTTCCATGGGTAACTGTTCTTCTGGTAATATTAAGCATTTCTTGAGTTGTGACACATGGAATACATCATGTACATCCAATAAACTATCGGGTAGTTCCAACTGATATGCTACTTCTCCTTTCCTTCCGAAGATCTTGAATGGACCAATATAATGGGGAGACAATTTGCCTTTGACTTTAAATCTTCTCATTCCTCTCATTGGGGAAACCTTAAGATACACGAAGTCTCCAACTTTAAAGATTAATTCTCTTCTTCTATTATCAACATAGCTTTTCTGCCTTGACTGTGTTGTTTTCAAATTCTCTCTAACAATCTACACTTGCTTTTCTGCTTCTTGGAGAATTTCTGGACCAAACACTTGACTTTCTCCCGTTTGATTCCAATATAGTGGTGTTATGCATTTCCGTCCATAGTGGGCTTCAAAAGGTGCCATCTTTAAACTTTCTTGGTAACTATTGTTATAAGAAAACTCTGCATAGGGCAAACTCTTACCCCAACTTTTACCATATTTTAAAGCACAAGCTCTTAACATATCTTCTAACACTTGATTTGTTCTTTCTGTTTGTCCATCTATCTGTGGATGATAAGCTGAGCTGAAATTTAGTTTAGTATCCATAGACTCATGTAACCTTTTCCAAAAATGTGAGGTAAATTGGATTCCTCTATCTGATACAATTTCCTTGGGTACACCATGTAAACATACAATTCTTGACATGTACTGTTCTGCTAACTGGGCTCTTGAGTATGTGCTCTTCACAGGTATGAAATGTGCAACCTTAGTCAACCTGTCTACAATAACCCATATGGAATCATAACCTTCTCGGGTACAGGGTAATCCAACTATAAAATCCATACAAATTTCTTCCCATTTCCATTCAGGCACTTTAAGGGCTGATTAGGTGACCATGGATCACGGGGGGATTGGAAGGGATTGAGGGGGAAATTAGTTTATTTCCCCCTCAATCCCCTCCAATCCTCTCGTGATCCCCTTGTCACCAAATCAGCCCTAAGAGGTTGTAGCAAACCTAATGGTCTTTGATGTTCTGCCTTAACTCGTTGACATACGTCACACAGTGCAACATAAGTAGCAACATCTCTTTTCAAACCATCTCCGTGGATCCAAACGGATGATAGGTAGGGCGCGAGCGGGCGAGCACGGATGATAGGTGGGGCGGGGGTGTCAGCGACCTGAGGTCAGGGGCTGACATGCCGGGTCCAGCTGCAAAGCACGAGCGAGGGCGCGGATCCAAACGGTCAGATCCGAAATGAACGGTTGGGATTAGCTCTAATCTAATTACACCTAGGCCATTCGATCTCGGATGAACGCCCGAGATCCAATCAGCAAGCACGGGTTTGGTGGCATGTCTACTCGCGGCGGCGCTGCCCATCTCCGTGGAAAGGTTTCGACTGAGGTGAGGGCACGACCATGGCTAGGGTCTCGGGCACTGGGGAAGGGCTCGGGTGCACTCAGGGTGACACGGTGGACTCAAACATATGCATGACAATGGCGCAGGGGCACTAGAGGGCGCAGTCCAAGGCGGAGCGAGCCAACGGCGGCGCTGACCCGCTCAGGCGAACAATTGCGTGAATGAAAGGGCAACACATGGGGAATTAAGGGCGTGAGGGAGTTTCTCACCTCGAGTGGAGACTCTAGAGTGCTTGAGCAATGGCGGGGACGTAGGGAGACCTTAGGCCGACAGCGGTGGAGCTCTGGCTGTAAGGTGAGGAAGCCAGTGAGCGTGGACTAGGCGAGCTAGAGGTGTTGGGGGCAAACCAGGAGGTGTCCCACTTTGCTGGTGAAGGGGTGGAGCTCACTGAGGCAACGGGCGCGACAGAAACTCAACGGCGGCCATAGAATGGGCGGCGGACTAGGGCGAGCTTCACGGGCGCGCGCACAGAGCGACACAGAGTGTGAGGGTGCTCAGCTGAGGGCGCAACTGAGCGGGGGAGGGCGAGTGAGTGTGTGCGGGCTCCAGAAAAGGCTCGGGCGCGTGGGGGCGTGGCAGGGAAATGTGCAGTCGTGGGCGTGTCCACGGCGGAGAGCGCGGGCTGTTCGGGGGAGACGGTTTCGACAGGTGGGGCCCATAGAACAAAGAAAGCGGGCGAGCGAATGGTCAGCAGGGCTGATGAGCGGGGCCCACGGGACAGCGAGAGAAGGCGCGCGTGTGCTAAGGAGACTGGCGCCGGGCAGCGAGAGGGAGAGAAAGGAGCACACGGGCGCGGGCTGGCGCCGACAGGCGGGGACCACCTATCAGAGGGAGGCGAGCGCGCGCGTGGGGCTTAAATGGGCTGGACTGGGCCAGCTTGGGCTGAAATGGGTTTTCCCTTTTTCTCTGAATTTCTAATTGATTTTATTTTTATTTTCTCTAGTGAACTCAATTCAAATTCAAATTCAAATTCAAACATAGATTCAAATTCAAATAAGTCAAACATATGCATCAAACAAAAGAACAATTTAGGCTCAGCATGATGCAACAATTCATGACTCACATAGTTTTGACAAAATAAATAATTAATCCCTCACCTAATTAACCTAATTCTAATCAAAGGGAAAAGAGAGAGGCAAGACGTAACACCTGAATTTGGTATTTATTTAGAGAAGAAATTTTATACTCCCAAATTCAAGGTGTTACAAACCTATCCCCCTTAAAAGAATCTCGCCCCCGAGATTCAGGGTTAGCTAGCAAAGAGTTAAGGGTACTTGGCTTTCAAATCATCTTCTCTTTCCCAGGTTGCTTCTTTCTCTGAATGATGGCACCATTTGACTTTACACATCTTGATGGTGCTTCTTTGAGTGACTCTGTCTGCTGTCTCCAGAATCTGAGTTGGCTTCTCGATGTAAGTCAAATCTTCTTGAACTTCGAGGTCCTTGGTTGGCAATTTCTCTTCTGGCACTTGCAAGCACTTCTTCAGCTGAGACACATGGAACACATCATGCATGACTGACAGACTTTCTGGTAGACTAAGTTAATATGCCACTTCTCCACATCTTGCCTGGATCTGGTACAACCCAATGTATCGAGGTGCTAGCTTGCCCTTGACTCCAAACCTTTTGATTCCTCTGATGGGTGACACCTTTAAGTAGACATAGTCTCCTACATCAAAACTCAGATCTCTTCTTCGGGTGTCAGCATAGCATCACTGCCTGGACTGTGCTGTCTTCAGATTCTCTTGAACCATTATGATGTTCTCTTCAGCCTCAAGCAAAATATCTGGACTAAACACTCGCCTTTTGCCGGGTTGGTCCCAATGCAACGGAGTTCGACAATTCCTCCCATAGAGAGCTTGGAATGGTGACATCTTCAGACTAGCCTGGTAGCTGTTGTTGTAAGAGTATTCTGCATATAGTAGCCTTTTGTCCTAGCCTAACTTGTCTTGCAAAGCACAAGCTCTCAACATATCTTCAAGAATCTAGTTGGTTCTCTCAGTTTGATCATCTATTTGCGAGTGATAAGCTGAACTGAACTTCAAGTGCGTGCCCAAGGCTTCATGCAACTGCTGCCAGAAGTGAGAAGTGAATTGAGTACCTCTGTCAGATACTATCTTCTTTGGAACACCGTGCAAGCATATACTCCGAGACATGTATAGCTCTGCCAACACTGCACTATTATATGTGGTCTTTACTCGTATAAAATGAGCCGCCTTTGTTAAGCGATCCACTACTACCCAGATGGAGTCATAACCGGCTCGAGTGCGAGGCAGGCCGACTATAAAGTCCATCCCAATCTCATCCCATTTCCAATAAGGAATCTGCAACGGCTGCAACAAACCTGCGGGCCTCTGATTCTCTACCTTGATCCTCTGGCAACTGTCGCATATAGCAACATACTCTGCTCTATCCCTTTTCATACCGTACTACCAGAATCTTTTCTTCAGGTCTTGGTACATCTTCTCACTGCTAGGGTGCATGGAATACGTTGTCTCATGAGCTTCCTTAAGAATCAGTTTCTGGATCGATTTGATGTCGGGAACGCACAGCTTATCCTTAAACCACACCACGCCTTCTGCGTCTTCACGGAAATCTTTACCTTTCCCATCTATGATCAGCTACCGAATCTCGTTGATCTTCTCATCATCTTTCTGACCATCTTTGATTTCTCGCTCTAAGGTGGGTTTCAGCTCCACTGTCACTCTTTGGGTTTTGTTTAGAAATCCGAGACTCAGCCTGTCGAATTCCTTTGCAAGCTCATATGGCATCGGATGAGTGACCATCATGTTGACTTGGATCTTTCTGCTTAGAGCGTCTGCGGCCACATTAGCTTTGCTGGGTGGTAATGTATCTCCAGCTCATAGTCTTTGATCAACTCCAACCATCTTCGTTGCCTCATGTTCAATTCTGACTAGGTGAATATGTATTTGAGACTCTTGTGATATGTATAGATATCACACTTCTGCCCATACAAATAGTGCCTCCAGGTCTTCAGTGCATGAACCACTACTGATAACTCCAGATCATGTGTGGGGTAATTCTTCTCATGAATCTTCAACTGCGGGACGAGTATGCCACTACTCTCCCTTCTTGCATTAACACGCATCCAGTCTGATGTACAAATCATCATAATATACTGAGAATGGCTTGTGAACATCTAGTAGAATCAATACTGGTGTTGTTGTCAACTTCTTCTTCAATGTCTCAAAGGACTCTTGGCACGCTGGGGTCCACTTGAACTCAATTTTTTTGCCAGTAAGGTTGTCATTGGCCTGGCAATCGTGGAGAAACCTTCAATGAAACGTCGATAGTAGCCGACCATTCCAAAGAAACTCTTGATTCCCCGAACATCTTTCGGTGCTTTCCAATCTAGAATAGCTGCTACCTTCTTCGGATCCACAACTAATCCATCTCGGTTTATAATATGACCTAAGAACATGACTTCACTGATCCAGAATTTACACTTACTAAGCTTGGCGTACAACTGGCAATCTCGTAGCCTCTGCAATGCCTTCCTCAAATGCTCTTCATGCTCTTGCTCATTCTGGGAATATATGAGGATATCATCAATGAACACTACTACGAACTTGTCGAGGCAGTCCATGAACACACTATTCATCAATTACATGAAGAAAGCTGGCACATTCGTCAATTCGAATGACATCACGGTGAACTCATATAGTCCATAATTGGTGATGAATGTGGTCTTCGGTATATCCGAAAGTCGAATCCTGAGCTGATGGTAACTTGACCTCAGATCTATCTTTGAGAACATATTGTCTCCTCTCAACTGATCGAACATGTCTTCAATTCAGGGCATGGGTACTTGTTCTTGACAGTGACTTCATTCAAAGATTAGTAATCAATGCACATCCTCTTTGTCCCATCTTTCTTCTCCACAAATAACATTGGGGCAGCCCAAGGCGAGGTACTTGGTCTGATCTAGCCTTTCTCTAATAGCTCATTAATCTACTTCTTGAGTTCCACCAATCCTGGTCCAGACACTCGATAGGCTCTCTTGGAAATAGGGGCAGTGTCATGTATAAGCTATATGGCAAACTCAACTTTGCGCTTGGGTGGCATGCCTGGTAACTCCTCAGGGAACACGTCGGGGAATTCTAACACAATTCTAACATCCTCAAGCAAGTTGGCCTCCTTGCCATCTACAGACAAAGGGTGATAGGCTCCTTCTTCTAGGTCAGGCATGAACAATTCAGTTACTACTTCTTTCCCGGATGGGGACAATAACTTTAGTGTCCTCTTTTCACAACTGACAATGGCTTGGTTTCTATGCATCCAATTCATTCCTAGGATGACATCTAACCCTTGAGTACCCATTACTACTAGGTTAGCAGGGAAGTCTATCCCCTTATTTCAATCCTTAGATTCGGACACATCTTATCGAACTGAACCTTTCCCCCAACTGAATTAACTCTTAAAGGTGGAATCATTGGTTCTATGAGGATGTTATGTGTTTATACCCATGATGTAGAAACAAAAGAATGTGTGGCACCAGTATCAAATAGTACTTTTGTTGGATGATATTCGACTGGAAACATACCTACTTCCACATCTGGTGCATCCTGGATTGCTTTGGCCTCCAAGTGGTTCACCTTTCCACAGTTGTAGGCCTAGCCACGGCCTCCTGGTGGTTGTTGTGGTGCTCCTTGTCTTACTGAGGTGTTGAAAGCTGGCTGCTGCTGAACTACTTTCTTCAGGCAGTGATTCGCCTAGTGACCATGTTCCCCATAATGGAAACATCCACGACCTCCTCCTTGCGCTGGCGCTGCTTGATTGTTCTGGTTGCTTGCTGGTGTAGGAAGGCGAGGTGCCTGGTTGTTCTAGCGCTGATACCGATTTCCTCCTTGCTGGTTATTCTGATGGTACTGCTTCTGCTGAGGGAACTGTTGTTGGTGCTAACGCTGATGCTGATGCTGATGCTAGTGTCCTTGAGGGTGACCTTGCTTGAACTGCTGAGGTGGGTTGCCTGAGTAGCGGGGACGGCTGCTACTCCCGGCCTGAGATCCACCAATCATGTGTTTTGTGTCCTCCATCTCCCAGCGCTTCCTCTCGGTCATTATGGCTCTGCTGGAAGGTAGAGAAAGTGTGGTTCATCAGGTGGTAGTGAAGGGGGTCAACCAAGCCTCTCATAAAGCGGTATTGCCTCTTAGCATCTGTATTGACATCCATGGGTGCATAGCGTGACAGCTGCAGAAACTTGTCCCTGTACTCACTGTCGGACAAGGGGCCTTGCTTCAACGCTAGAAATTCCTCCTTCCTCACGATCATCAATCCCTCAAGCACATGATAACGACAGAAGTTGTCCCTTAACTCCTCACAGGTGATGGCTTCAAGGTCGGCATGGGTGGCGAGGTAGGACTCTCACCAGGACTGTGCTACTCCCCTTAGCAGACGGGGACCATACAAAACCTTCTCTCGATCGTTGCACTGAGCAGTGTGCAACTCACGCTCCACGGCACACAGCCAATCCTTGACATCCATGGGGTCAGCAGAATGGGCAAAGACAGGGGGATAACCCCTCATGAACTCCGCTCACTTGTCCTAGGGCATCTGAGGCATCTGCACTTGCATCTGAGGTTGAGGTGGGGTTGCTGTTGCTGCACCTGCTGCATTGCTACTAAAGTCTGTTCAATCGCTTCGACTGTTTGGGTGTGCATCAGGAACATCTGCTCAATAGTCATCGGGGGTGGCGGTGGCAACTACTGTTGAGGTGCCTCCTCTGGGGTGCCTGTTGCTCCTGCTGAGCACACCTTCCACCTCTGCGTTTGTTATCAGACATCTATAGAAAGCACACACACATCAGATCTGACTCTGCAGTCTTTCAACATAAGAAAAGATATATATAAGTCTTCATAGTACTGAATAAATGAGCATCTTCACTAACTCCCAAAACAGCCAAACACAGCTTCTCAGATAAAGAGGAAAGTGGAAATAAAAGGTTGACCAACTAAATAATTGACTTATTTAATAACTACACCAAGTGGTAGGGGATGGCCACACCTTGGTGACAATCGTTACAAAGATCCAACTTCATCACGAGTTCATCATGACAGACATAGAAAAACATGATAAGCAAACTAACACTAACTAAGACTGACTGAGACTAAGACACTGAATTAAGCATTATTACAGACTCCGACTCTATCGATCTATGGCTCCAAATCTATCTAGGTCCTGCGGTCAGGGGTGCCATAAGCATAACGACCATGGGGCGGCGAGCGGTAAGGGTGTTAAATCACGACAAGAGTGAGGGAACCAGCATCCTGATAGTGGCACGCTGCGCGCTCAGCCCGCAGTTCCTCAATCTCCGTCCGAGCCTTGCCCAACTCGTCAAGGGTGTGGTCCAGCTTGGTGTTGAGCATGGTGACCAGGTTGACCATGTTGTTCAGCCTAAGATTGCCCTCACCATCTAGTGAGACAATCACACCTCTAGCACTGCTGATCGAATGGCGAGGGTAGTACTTCAAGTCGAGGCCGTTAGCTACCCTGCTGAACAATGAGCAGTACTGCGAAAGCGCATATCGTGCATCATCTTGCTTGGTTGCCTCAGCAATGTCCCTCACAGTGATAGAATAGTGCTCTGAGAAGGCCTCTGCACCGTGGAGATCATCGTCTGAACGACGCACCAAGCAAGTAGCCTCCCACTGCTCCGGGTATAACCCGTGACGATGCTAGTAGACTATACAATGGTACTCAATGGACCAAGTGTGTCGGTCGAAGGCCCGACGCAGCAAGGTGTCGAGAGCATCATGGAAGTGACAACCGCGAGCGGTGTCATGAGTGATGGGTCTAGCGATCCATCCTTCTGGCTCCTGCTCCTCCGAGAGCTTCGTGTTGTGGCTCGAACTGCCACCGTCGTCGTCGTCTCCGTCTCCGTTAGGGTCTCCTCTAGCAGTCGAGATGCCCTGTTGTGGTGCAAGAGGCATCTCTGGCTGAAGTGCAGGGGAAGGCTGCCTCCCAGACTCCACCTCCTGCTGAGGCGAGGGGGAAGAGTCCTGCTGCCCCTGCTCCTAGCGTCAGCGCTCCTGCTCCTCGTGCAGGCGGCGATGCAGTCTCTCTAGGTGGCTAGACTGGCCTATCACCATGCGACGCAGTGGACGCTCCGCAAGGCGAGAGGGCAAAAAGGGGATCAGACGGATCACTGACTTACGTGCAGTGCATCTAATACGGGCCATCTACAAAAGACATCATAAGCACAAGAATGAGAATAGAACTATATGACCCTCAAGTAAACCAAAAGTGAAGTAATATAAAATTTTTGTAAGATGAGTATATAGATAGTAATATAACATAGAATTGGTCGAGACGACCAACTTTTGAAATGACACCAAAGGTCAAGGTAAGGGTAGGGGTCTATAGTCCTTAAGGCGACCATTCTAGTCTATATTAGCGGTCCTATAGCCAGCAAGGTTCGATTTTGGAAGGCAAACTGAATGCGAACCATGTACCTATCAGGATCAGAACTCACGTACACAACGATTACATAATTGTACATCATCACACATTGCTCAAAGTAAATAGCGAAAATAATACATTATTACATCAAGATGTCCAAGACATCCACAAAATCATTAACATAACATTGTCATTAATATTATCAAAGTGCGGAAAAAGCGAACGTAGCAGATAAGGCCTTCACTGGCAGCTGACTGGGGGTTTGCCACTAACATAACTAGAACTCGTTGTAGTCTTGGAACTCCTCAAAGTCCTCCATGTTGCCTGTATGTCCTCCTAAGCACTGAATACAGTGGGGACAACCTAGGGTGGGGTGGTTTTTAAAGCAAGGGTGAGTACAGATCAACGTACTCAGCAAATGTCCCGTTTGGCTAAAGTGGACTAGCTGTATGTGGAGTTAAGGTTAAGCAGTTGCTTTTAGTTGGTCAGGTATTTATTACCTAGTAGTAAAGACATGTTTTAGCAATAAACCTATTTATCACCTAAAAGTACTCCCTCCAAGAGGAAATACCAGAGATTAGAGTTATATTTATCATCGTTAACCATAATTATTAAAGTATCCAAAGTTCTTCTAATCAAAGAGGATCCTAAGGCTGATCTTAACCGTGAGCACGAGTGATATACCAGTTTCTAACACTCTGCAGAGGTTGCACACTTTACCCACGAGTCGTGATCCCTTTATGCCTCGGGTCGATCAAACCCTCAAACACTACCAAGGTGAGTAGGCAAGGTTTCACTACGTAGCCTTTACAAATTCCCAGAGGTCATAGTCGCCCGTTAGGTTTCTCTAGTTTGATAAAAATAGTACTTCTCACCACAGGAAGGGTGACTAACAAAACCAAATCGAAAGAACCTCGACAACCAGCCTCAGCAGAGCAAGTACTGTGCCCGAACCCCATTGAGGGCCCTACGACGAAGCCAGCTACACCACAAGTTCCTCTCATTAATCAGCTAAGGGCGTCTCATTCCACCCTCATAGTTGTACTGTTATCCCGAGTGGTCACTCAATGAACAGGTCCTTACGGAGAGGTACTCAAGAAATAGCCTAAGTCCCCTAAAGTATCACAAGATCGTCGTCAGGATAACATCATCGTATCATATATGTTCCCATTATGTTCGTTGATTAAGGTAAAGCAATAGCATAAAGCTAACCATGATAACCCAAAAGGTAAACAAGAATAAGGTAAATACAGACTAGTAAATCCTTAGGTTTCAATAAAGTAATGCGGGACGATGAATTATGAAATAAGTAGGACATAGTAGGTCAGAGGACACTTGCCTTCACCAGGTTTTTGCTTAGGAAGATCTTCGACAACACACTCAGGAACCATGGGCTGCTCGTTGTCTAAACAAAGTGATCATGCATTCAATACATTTGGATAAAGACAAATGAATAATACACCAAACATATACAATCAAGTGAACACAAGTTTGACAGAACAGTATAAACACAAAAGGTAAACTTAGGTTCTAGGGTGAACTAGCACACTTAGAAGTTTGTGATTCTCTAAGTATTATCTATCTCCATAGATTACATAATTTATTTCCACTTATTTTAATGAGTCACAAAAATTATACCAGGGATAGATTCATACATTACATATTATTAATCTCACAAGGTTAAACATCTAATTACCATTAGGGTTTTCCCCTTTATTTTTATTATTAATAAATAATCCATTACCTAAACTAACCTATAGTCTAGGCATAAAATTAATATGTGCAGACAATGAATGATTATAATTTACATAGACAGATAATAATCTTATGAACATTATGCAATTTGAATCACTCAATTTGGAGTTCATATGCAAAAGATATGAAATAAACAAGTTTTGGAGTTCAAAAATACAAAATTAGGCCTAAATTTGTGATTAATTAAAAGGTCAGGGGTTTGTTTGCAAGAAAACAGGGGTCTGCGCGCAAAACTAGAGGAATGCAGATTGATTCCTACAAAAACGATGGCTTCTTTAGCAAAACTGTCGCGTGAAGGGGTACAAGGTTTCCTCAGCCGTTAGATCCACGATCAGCGACCGAGATTAGGTCGACAGGCTAGCGCGGGGGCGCGAGCGGGCGAGCGCGAATGACAAGTGGGGCGGGGGTGTCAGCGACATGAGGTCAGCGGGGCTCACATGCCGGGTCCAGTTATAGATCACGAGTGAGGACACGGATCCGAGCGGTCAGATCCAAAACGAACAATTGGGATTAGCTCTGATCTAATTACACCTAGGCCGCCCGATCTTGGATGAACGTCCGAGATCCAATCGGCAAGCACGGGCCGGGTGGCTGGTCTACTCGTGGCGTCACCGCCCGTCTCCGCGGCGAGGTTTCGCCAGAGGCGAGGGCACGACCACGACTAGGGTCTAGGGCATTGGGGAAGGGCTCAAGCGCACTTCGGGTGACACGGCGGACTGAAACATAGGCACAACACCATCGCAGGGGCACTAGAGGGTGCAGTCCGCGGCGGAGCGGCCCAACGACGGAGCAGGCCCGCTCCAGCGAGCAATTGCACGAATGACAAGGCAACACACGGGGAATTAAAGGCATGGGGAAGTTGCTCACTTCGGGTGGAGACTCTAGAGAGCTTGAGCAACGGTAGGGACGCGGGGAGACCTCAGGCCGACGACGGCGGAGCTGTGGCTGTAAGGTGAGGAAGCCGATGAGCGTGGACCGGGTGAACCAGAGGTGCTGGGGGCGAACCAGGAGGTGTCCCACGTTGCTAGCGAAGGGGTGGAGCTCATCGAGGCAAGGGGCGCGACAGAAACTCAACGGTGGCCACAGAATGGGCGACAGACCACGACGAGCTTCATGGGCGCGCAGAGCGAGAGAGAGGGTGAGGGTGCTCGGCTGAGGGCACCACTGAGCGGGGGAGGGCAAGTGAGTGTGTGCGGGCTCTAGAAAAGGCTCGGGCGCGTGGGGGCGTGGCCGGGAAACGCACGGTCGTGGGCGCATCCACAGCGGAGAGCGCAGGTGGTTCGGGGGGAGACAGTTCCGATAGGCGGGGCCCACATAACAGAAAAAGCGGGCGAGCGAATGGTCAACAGGGCTGACGAGCGGGGCCCATGGGACAGCGAGAGAAGGCACGCATGCGCGGAGGAGACTGGCGCTGATAAGTCGTCCCCCACCGGGCAGCGAGAGGGTGAGAAGGGAGCACGCGGGCACGGGCTGGCACCGACAGGCGGGGACCACCTATCAGAGAGAGGCGGGCGCGCGCGGTGCTTAGATGGGCTGGACTGGGCCGGCTTGGGCTGAAATGGGTTTTCCCTTTTTCTCCAAATTTCTAATTGCTTTTCTTTTTATTTTCTCTAGTGAACTCAAATTCAAATTCAAATAATTCAAACATATGCATCAAACAAAAGTATAATTTAGGCTCAGCATGATGCAACAATTCATGACTCACATAGTGTCGGCGTTTCGAGACCGGGGGGTCCCTAAGCCGACGAGTGAGTGTGCCGCGTGCCCCAGCCCAGATGGGTCGAGCGCGTGGGCGAGCGTGAAGGGGGGAAGCGAGGTGGCCGGAGGCGGGCGTGAGAGAGGCGGAAATCCCGCGGCCTTCGTGTTCGTCCCGCGCCCAGGTCGGGTGCGCTTGCAGTAGGGGGTTACAAGCGTCCACGCGGGGGAGGGAAGCGAGTGGCCCCAAGAGAGCGCCTGTCTCGTCCTCGTCCCCGCGCGGCCAACCTTCTCTAAGAAGGCCCTGGTCCTTCCTTTTATAGGCGTAAGGAGAGGATCCAGGTGTACAATGGGGGTGTAGCAGAGTGCTACGTGTCTAGCGGGGGAGAGCTAGCGCCCTAAGTACATGCCGATGTGGCAGCCGGAGAGATCTTGGCACCCAGTTGGTGTGATGTCGTGGCCGTCGGAGGAGCGGCGGAGCCTGGCAGAGGGACAGCTGTCGGAGCGGTCGAGTCCTTGCTGACGTCCTCCTGCTTCCGTAAGAGAGCTGAGAGCCGCCGTCGTCACAGGGCACGCGGGGCGCCATCATTGCCTATCTGGCGGAGCTAGCTAGATGGGACACCGGTCTTGTTCTCTGCGGCCCGAGTCGGCTCGGGGTAGGGTGATGATGGCGCTTCCTGTTGACGTGGCGGGCCCGCGCCCGAGGTCGGGCGACGTGGGGGCTCCTCCGAAGCCGGGGTTGAGTCTGTCTTCCGTGGCCGAGGCCGAGTCCGAGCCCCTAGGTCGGGCGAGGCGGAGGTCGTTCGGCAGAGGCCAGGGCGGAGTCCGAGCCCTGGGGTCGGGCGAAGCGGAGTTCGTCGTCTTCTGGGGCTGAGCCCGAGTCCGAGCCCTGGGTCGGGCGGAGCGGAGTTCGCCGTCTTCCGGGACTTAGCCCGAGTCCGAGCCCTGGGTCGGGCGGAGCGGAGTTCGCCGTCTTCCGGGGCTTAGCCCGAGTCCGAGCCCTGGGTCGGGCGGAGCGGAGTTCGCCGTCTTCCGGGACTTAGCCCGAGTCCGAGCCCTGGGTCGGGCTGAGCGGAGTTCGCCGTCTTCCGGGACTTAGCCCGAGTCCGAGCCCTGGGTCGGGCGGAACGGAGTTCGCCGTCTTCCGGGGCTTAGCCCGAGTCCGAGCCCTGGGTCGGGTGGAGCGGAGTTCGCCGTCTTCCGGGGCTTAGCCCGAGTCCGAGCCCTGGGTCGGGCGGAGCGGAGCTTCCTATGGTGCCTTTGGCAGGGCCTGACTGCCTGTCAGTCCCACTCTGTCAAGTGGCACTGCAGTCGGAGTGGCGCAGGCGGCGCTGTCCTTCTGTTAGACCGATCAGTGGAGCGGCGAAGTGACGACGGTCACTTCGGCTC
Source organism: Zea mays (assembly GCF_902167145.1). Classification (NCBI taxonomy): domain Eukaryota; kingdom Viridiplantae; phylum Streptophyta; class Magnoliopsida; order Poales; family Poaceae; genus Zea; species Zea mays. Next base: position 221,904,263 of record NC_050096.1, read on the forward strand.
TGCCGGGGGGCGCGCGTCAGGATAAAGGTGTCAGACCACCTTTGCGTTAAATGCTCCTGCTACTCGGTCGGTCGACGCGGCGATTTAGTCAGGGTTGCTTCTTAGCGAAGGCAAGGCCTCGGGCGAGCCGGAGATGTGTCCGCCGTTGGAGGGGGGCCTCGGGCGAGACGGAAATCCCTCGGGGTCGGCTGCCCTTGTCCAAGGCTAGGCTCGGGCGAGGCGTGATCGAGTCGCTCGTATGGACTGACCCCTGACTTAATCGTACCCATCAGGCCTCTGCAGCTTTATGCTGATGGGGGTTACCAGCTGAGAATTAGGCGTCTTGAGGGTACCCCTAATTATGGTCCCCGACAGTAGCCCCCGAGCCTCGAAGGGAGTGTTAGCACTCGCTTGGAGGCTTTCGTCGCACTTTTTTGCAAGGGGACCAGCCTTTCTCGGTTGCATTTTGTTCCGGTGGGTGCGCAAGAGCGCACCCGCCGGGTGTAGCCCCCGAGGCCTTGGAGGAGTGACCATTATCTCACCGCGCGATCCGTGGCCCTTTTCTACGGTGACGGCGAGCGATCTAGAGGAGCTGGTCGGCGAGGGTTTGCTTTGCCCTCTCACCGATGAGCAGCGACCAGAATGGATTCCTCCCGTGGGCGGAGTCGCTCCATCCCCACCGCCGGGGTACGTCGTGAGCTTCGTCTCCTTCCACGAGCGGGGATTCGGTGTGCCGACGGGCCGCTTTATGCGGGCAATCCTGTTCCACTATGGGGTGGAGTTGCACAACCTCACCCCCAACTCCATCTCGCAGGCTGCTATCTTCGTAGCGGTGTGCGAAGGGTATTTGGGGATCGCCCCCCATTGGGATTTGTGGACTCATCTCTTTTTCGCCGAGCTTTTTGCCTCGCCGACGGGGGAGAGGAAGGTCCGCGCAGCGGTGCGGGCCGGCGGCTGCACCCTCTTGCTGAGGCAGTCGCGGGCGTCGCAGTACATTCCTGCCATCCTCGCGTCCTCGAACAAGGGGTGGCAGCGCCGGTGGTTCTACCTTCGGAATGACGGTGAGTTGCTCCCGCCGTTCTCCCAGCGAGTAGTCACCGCCGCCACCGACGCCTGGCGTCATGGGACCCCGCACGAGAGACAGAAGAACCTCGAACCGCTTCTCCAGGCCCTGGAGGCGTTGCGGGAGGGGGGACTCACCGCTGCGGGAGTGGTTGCCGCCATCCACCGTCGGAGGGTGCTTCCCTTGGCGGAGCGATGACTGCCGCTTTGGGAGATGACCCCGGAGGCTGACTGGGAGGGCTCACAGATGTCCCCTGATCCTCTTCCCTTTGACGCCCTCCAATGGCGGGTGTCGGCTGCGATGGGGAAGCCGGACTCCCACGCCTTCTCCCAGCTTCGGATGCGCCCCGACCAGGGGTGCGTAACTCTGGTGAGTGTTCGCTCCTTCCTTCTTCATACATCGAGTTGCTCCTGGTTCTTACGATCGGGCTTCTTTCCCCCCTTTCTTCAGGAGGTGGGGTGGCACAAGTCCTCCCTGCCACGGGTCCCGGAGGACGCGGTGGACCGAGCAGCGCGGCGGGTCGCCGCGGAGGAGAAGAAGAAGAAGAAGGACGCGGAGAAGGCCCGGGCCCGCGAGCGGAGGCGGGCTCGGGACGCCTTGGAGAAGCGCCGTCGCCAGCAGGAGAGGGAGGGACTTCCGAGGGAGCCGTCGCCGGAGACGCCCGACAACGACGACGACGATGATGAGGAGGAGGAGGACGACATGGCCGCCCGTCTCGGCCTCAGCCCCGGCTTGGGGTGTGGCAAGGAGCCGTCGAGCCAGCCCCCGAGCGGGCCGACACCGTCAGTCCCCGGAGTTGGGGCGTCGGGGTCCCGGCCCGAGGCACGGGGGCAACCCGAGAGGTCACCTGACCCCTCGGCTGGAGGAGCTGAGGTGGCTCCGGAGGGCCAGGTCAGGGCGTCTGCTCCCCAGGGGCCGCCGCTCGTACCGGAAGCGCATGGGGGTGACCCTCAAGTCATCGCGACAGTGCCCGGGCAACCTGCTCCCCGGGTGTCCAAAGCAAGGGCGGCGCCGAAGTTGCCGGCGAAGCGGACCTCGGCGGCTGTTCCGGGGGCCGGGATCCAAGAGACCTCCCCCCAGGCGCGGTGGATCATGGCCCGAAGCGGGTAAGTATCTCGGAATGTCTTCGTCTTGGCTTTCCATTCATATGTCTCGGCCGTGATTTTCCTTTTTTTCCTCAGCAAGCGAAGCCATGGCCAGACCGACCTGGCACCCCGGAAGGCCCTTAAGACGGCGCCGGTCTGTGCGGCCAGCGCCGCCCCGGGCCTTGTCGTTCAGCCGACCCTTTCGCAGGGCGTTTCACCGCAGGGGGCTCGGGCATCACCTGTCACTGGGGAGCAGGTTCCCGAGGCTGGCTCTTCTGCCGAGGCGGCCATCGTGATAGGGGAGGCGGCTGACGCCGACGTGGTCCCGAGCTTGCCTGTCGTGCCGGCCATGCTGGTGCCTGCCGCTACCGAAGTCGCCGCCGTCCCAGTCGGAGAGCGACCGGTCGCTGCCGGCGTCGAGATGGCTGATGTGTCGGCGCCTAGTGCCTCGGAAGAGGTGGGCGTGGAGGCGCGATCCGTCCAGCCGGGCGGTAGCCTCATCGCTGTGCGGCGGAGCCCCGGGGCCCGGCGCCAGTTGCTCCGGTTCCGGACCCGCGAGGCCTCGGACCCTGTCTTCGTCCTCGACGATGAACAGGAGGACCAGTCCTGGGATGAGCTCCGCGAGCATGCTGAAGCAACGGTGGGGTCGCTCCGGTCGTCGTTGGAGGTTTTCTGCAGGGACGTCCCCAAAATCCTCCAGGTAACGGTTTCAGGCATACCTTTTCCTTTCTGTGAGCGAGGCGTTCTTCGTGACGCCCTGTTTCCTTCCCCCAGGATCTGACGGATCGGAGCGCCGCCAAGTCGTCGTTCATCCGCCGCGAGGTCGATGTCTGGGGCTCGCTGCGATCCCTGAGGACCTCGCTCGCCGGGGCTACTGCGCACCTTTCTCAGCAGGATGCCAAGGTAGCGGACCTCCAGTTGCTCTGCGCTGACCTTAGAGCCGAGGCGGCAGCAGCGCGCGCGGAGGCGCAACGGCAGTGGTCGGAGTTCGTCCAGGTCGTCGAGGAGCGGGACCAATCTCGGGGCCGGGCTGCCGAGGCCGAAAGCCGGACTGAGACCCTCGCGGCCGACCTAGCCGCAGCCCAGGTCGCGGCCTCGGAGCAGCGTGCCCGAGCCGGAGGTACGCCTTGGCCGTCCCTGGTTCTTGTTCTTGTCTGTTTCCTCTGCTTGTGCTTGAGGTCTTTCTTCTGGTTGTTCGCAGAGCTCGAGTCCGCCCTTGACGAGTCCGCCAAGGCGCTCGCCGAGGCGCTTGCCGGAGCTGCCGAGCAGAGGGAGGCTGACCTCGCGGCCATGTCCGAGGCCGTCTCGGACGTTTATCGGATCCTTGGCTCCGGCGACGTCCCTTCAGGAAGCTCCCCTCAAAGCCGCCTTCAAGCCTTGGGTGATCACGCGCGCGGCAGAGTCCGCGAGGCGCTACACCACGGCGTCAGGCGGGCCTTCGCCGTGCTCGCTTCCCACTACGTTGTGGACCTGGGGCGGGTTAGTGAGGGGTATTGTCTTCCTGACGAAGACGAAGCTGCCCTGGCAGAAGTTCAGCGGCTCGACGCGGTCGCCGCGGGTCCGAGCGCGACGCTGGCGACCACCTTTGAGGCGGAGATCCTTCCCCCTGCGCCGTCGCCGGCAGCCGAGATGGACCTTACCGACGGCGGGGACGGAACTGAAGGCGCGGCTCCTTCCCAAGGCGGCGCCTAACTCTTGTTGGAACAGTTTCTGTTGGATGTGCGTCTTACCGCGGCCGCTGAGGCCTGAACACTTTGTTTTTCTTGCATGAAGTCGTACTCTCCTTTCTTTCAATTTGCTTGTTCGGCTTAGCTTGTCAATAATAGGGTGGCTTCCCGAGTTGGGTCATTTTTCGTGGCAGGTGATGAGTGAGGTGTCCCTAACCCGGAGGCATAGGAGTTCCTCGGCTCAGTCGGCCTCACCACTTACATGTACCCACGTTTGCTCCTCGGGACCCTGCTTCTGACATAGCCGGGAGAACGCAAAAGCCCCTTTTTTGATCGAAAATTTTGGATGCGGAGAAGTACACCCAATCTTGACGCAGAGGGGTTCCCCCTTTTAGCCCCCGAGGGAGGGTCGGGCTCTGCCGAGGCGAGGCCGACACTTCCTTGACGACTGAGACTTGTGTATGAGCGAGGTATACGAACAGCTTGAAAACATCTTAAGGGTAGAAAGCGACGTAGCTGTCGGACGTTCCAAGCGTTGCCGTAGCCCTCGCCTTGACCGCCGGCCAGCTTGTTCGTTCCGGGCTCCAGAACGTCGGCGATGACAAGCGACCTTTCCCGGGGGTGTGTGCAGCCCCCGGGTACCCCCAGCAAGGGCTCGGCTTGACACTTTTCGCTTCTTTTAGCTTGTGGATCTCCTCGCCTATCACTCTGCGCTTCCCCTTGTCGGATCGGCGCAGAGGCTGTCTGACGGGTCGGGCTCCGGCCCGAATATCCAGCGAGCGCTCGACGACATCCCTCGGTACGCCGGGCATGTCCGAGGGACTCCACGCAAAGACGTCTGCGTTTGCGCGGAGAAAGTAGGCGAGCACTGCTCCCTATTTGGGGTCAAGCCCGGAACCGATCCGGATCTGCTTGGAGGTGTCGCCACCGGGGTCGAGAGGGACGGCCTTAACCGTCTCCGCTGGCTCGAAGTTGCCGTCATGATGCTTCACGTCTGGCGCCTCTTTAGAGAGGCTTTCCAGGTCGGCGATGAGGGCCTCGGACTCGGCGAGGGCCTCGGCGTACTCCACGCACTCCACGTCGCATTCGAACGCGTGTTTGTACGTGGGGCCGACGGTGATGACCCCGTTGGGGCCCAGCATCTTGAGCTTCAGGTAGGTGTAGTTGGGGACGGCCATGAACTTCGCGTAGCATGGCCTCCCCAATACCGCGTGGTAGGTTCCTCGGAACCCGACCACCTGGAACGTCAAAGTCTCCCTTCGGAAGTTGGAGGGCGTTCCGAAGCAGACGGGAAGGTTGAGTCGTCCGAGGGGCTGGACACGCTTCCCGGGAATGATCCCGTGGAAGGGCGTAGCGCCTGCTCGGACGGAGGACAGATCGACGCGCAGGAGCCCGAGGGTCTCGGCGTAGATGATGTCGAGGCAGCTGCCCCCGTCCATCAGGACCTTGGTGAGCCTGACGTCGCCGACGATGGGGTCGACGACGAGCGGGTATTTCCCTGGGCTCGGCACGTGGTCGGGGTGGTCAGCTTGGTCGAAGGTGATGGGCTTGTCGGACCAGTCTAGGTAGACTGGCGCCGCCACCTTCACCGAGCAGACCTCCCGGCGCTCTTGCTTGCGATGCCGAGCCGAGGCATTCGCCACATGCCCACCGTAGATCATGAAGCAGTTGCGGACCTCGGGGAACTCTCCTGCTTGGTGATCTTCCCTCTTGTCGTCGTCGCGGGCCCTGCCACCCTCTGCGGGTGGCCCGGCCCTGTGGAAGTGGCGCCGAAGCATGACGCACTCCTCGAGGGTGTGCTTGACGGGCCCCTGATGATAGGGGCACGACTCCTTGAGCATCTTGTCGAAGAGGTTGGCACCTCCGGGGGGCTTCCGAGGGTTCTTGTACTCGGCGGCGGCGACAAGGTCCGCGTCGGCGGCGTCGCGTTTCGCTTGCGACTTCTTCCTGCCTTTCTTCTTGGCGCCGCGCGGAGTTGACGCCTCGGGAGCATCTTCCGATGGGCGGCCCTGGGGCTGCTTGTCCTTTCGGAAGATAGCTTCGACCGCCTCCTGGCCAGAGGCGAACTTGGTGGCGATGTCCATCAGCTCGCTCGCCCTGGTGGGGGTCTTGCGACCCAACTTACTCACCAGGTCGCGGCAGGTGGTGCCGGCAAGGAACGCGCCGATGACATCCGAGTCGGTGATGTTGGGCAGCTCGGTGCGCTGCTTCGAGAATCGCCGGATGTAGTCCCGGAGAGACTCTCCCGGCTGCTGTCGGCAGCTTCGGAGGTCCCAGGAATTCCCGGGGCGCACGTACGTGCCCTGGAAATTGCCGGCGAAGGCTTGGACCAAGTCATCCCAGTTGGAGATCTGCCCCGGAGGCAGGTGCTCCAACCAGGCGCGAGCAGTGTCGGAGACGAACAGGGGGAGGTTGCGGATGATGAGGTTGTCGTCGTCCGTTCCACCCAGTTGGCAGGCCAGGCGGTAGTCCGCGAGCCACAGTTCCAGTCTCATTTCCCCCGAGTACTTTGTGATAGTAGTCGGGGGTCGGAACCGGGTCGGGAACGGCGCCCGTCGGATGGTCCGACTGAAGGCCTGCAGACCGGTTGGTTCGGGCGAGGGACTCCGATCCTCCCCGCTGTCGTAGCGTCCCCCACGCCTAGGGTGGTAGCCTCGGCGCACCCTTTCGTCGAGGTGGGCCCGACGGTCGCGACGATGGTGCTCGTTGCCGAGGTGGCCCGGGGCCGCAGGCGCGGTGTTGCGCGTGCGCCCGGTGTAGACCGAGACTTCCCGCATGAATCGGGAAGTCGCGGCATGAGGTTCCGAGGGGTATCCCTGCCTTCGGGAGGCAGAGCTCTCGGCCCGTCAGACCGCAGCGCCTTCCAGGAGATTCTTGAGCTCTCCCTGGATTCGCCGACCCTCGGTGGTTGATGGCTCCGGCATCGCGCGGAGGAGCATCGCTGCGGCTGCCAGGTTCTGACCGACTCCACTGGATGCGGGTGGTGGCCTGACCCTGACGTCGTTGGTGACGCGGTGCTGGAAACCCTGGGGCAGGTGGCGTATTTCCCCGGCCGGGGGTTGGCCCGCCCATACCTGCCCGACGTCCCGGCGGATCGGCTCAAGCGCTCCTGCTCCCTCGTCGAGCCTGGCCTGCGCCCCGCGGACTTGCTCGAGCTGTGGGTCGTGACCCCCCGCCGGAACGGGGACCACAGCTAGCTCCCGCGGGATGTCAGCGCGAGGCGCCGGCCTAGGGAGATCACCGTCCTCCGGCATGCCGAGATGGTTGCCTTCGGAGGGATCCCCTAGCTCGACGTGGAAACATTCGCGGCTTGGGCCGCAGTCCTCGTCGTCGAGGCTGCGGCTACCGTCGGAACAGTCGAAGAGGCAGTAGTCACATGCGGTCAAGAAGTCCCGCATGGCACTGGGGTTGCCAAATCCAGAGAAATCCCAACAGATGCTGGGATCGTCATCTTCCTCGGACCCAGAGGGCCCGTAGGTCGAGACGTCCGTCAACCAGTCCCAAGGCGACCGCATACGAAACCCCAGAGGGGTTGCACTCGCCTCAACGAGAGCGCCCGCCAACGCGAGGTCGCTAAGCGGGTTGAGGCTGAGTCGAAATGACGTAGGATGGGAATTGGTCGGTACCTTTTGGTCGACGAGCAGCGACATAGTCACGTCGGGGACTGATTGTACCGTCGTCTCAGGTACAAGGGCGACGTCCTGTAGGCTCTCCGCGAGCGCGCTGGCGTCGTCCACTTGCTCAGGATTGGCGTGTCGCGGGGGGACGGCGCTCGCCTTCGTCTCAAACGCGAGGTCGACGCCCGGCGGGCCTTCCGTTGGGGCGCTGGGGACGTCGATTCGCTCGACAGCCGACGAAGCGCGGCTTCCCGCTTGGCCTTGGTTGCCCCGCCTCCTCCTCCGTTGGCGGGGGAGAGGACGGGGCGAGCTCAAAAGTTGTTCTTCCATCACGCGGGGAAGATGTCGTCGATTCCGCCGCCGGTGGGCGGGTCGTCGGCCGCCATTGTCGTTGTCGCGCGGCGGTGGAAGGAGTATCATGTCGTAGCTGCCGTCGAAGGACATGAACTCTAGACTCCCGAAACGGAGCACCGTCCCGGGCCAGAGAGGTTGCTAGAGACTGCCCATCTGGAGCTTGACGGGAAGCTGTTCGTCAACACGCAGCAGGCCCCTACCTGGCGCGCCAACTGTCGGCGTTTCGAGACCGGGGGGTCCCTAAGCCGACGAGTGAGTGTGCCGCGTGCCCCAGCCCAGATGGTTCGAGCACGTGGGCGAGCGCGAAGGGGGGAAGCGAGGTGGCCGGAGGCGGGCGTGAGAGAGGTGGAAATCCCGCGGCCTTCGTGTTCGTCCCGCGCCCAGGTCGGGTGCGCTTGCAGTAGGGGGTTACAAGCGTCCACGCGGGCGAGGGAAGCGAGCGGCCCCAAGAGAGCGCCTGTCTCGTCCTCGTCCCCGCGCGGCCAACCTTCTCTAAGAAGGCCCTGGTCCTTGCTTTTATAGGCGTAAGGAGAGGATCCGGATGTACAATGGGGGTGTAGCATAGTGCTACGTGTCTAGCGGGGGAGAGCTAGCGCCCTAAGTACATGCCGATGTGGCAGCCGGAGAGATCTTGGCACCCAGTTGGTGTGATGTCGTGGCCGTCGGAGGAGCGGCGGAGCCTGGCGGAGGGACAGCTGTCGGAGCGGTCGAGTCCTTGCTGACGTCCTCCTGCTTCCGTAAGAGAGCTGAGAGCCGCCGTCGTCACAGGGCACGCGGGGCACCATCATTGCCTATCTGGCGGAGCTAGCTAGATGGGACACCGGTCTTGTTCTCTGCGGCCCGAGTCGGCTCGGGGTAGGGTGATGATGGCGCTTCCTGTTGACGTGGCGGGCCCGCGCCCGAGGTCGGGCGACGTGGGGGCTCCTCCGAAGCCGGGGTTGAGTCTGTCTTCCGTGGCCGAGGCCGAGTCCGAGCCCCTGGGTCGGGCGAGGCGGAGGTCGTTCGGGAGAGGCCAGGGCGGAGTTCGAGCCCTAGGGTCGGGCGAAGCGGAGTTCGTCGTCTTCTGGGGCTGAGCCCGAGTCCGAGCCCTGGGTCGGGCGGAGCGGAGTTCGCCGTCTTCCGGGACTTAGCCCGAGTCCGAGCCCTGGGTCGGGCGGAGCGGAGTTCGCCGTCTTCCGGGGCTTAGCCCGAGTCCGAGCCCTGGGTCGGGCGGAGCGGAGTTCGCCGTCTTCCGGGACTTAGCCCGAGTCCGAGCCCTGGGTCGGGCTGAGCGGAGTTCGCCGTCTTCCGGGACTTAGCCCGAGTCCGAGCCCTGGGTCGGGCGGAACGGAGTTCGCCGTCTTCCGGGGCTTAGCCCGAGTCCGAGCCCTGGGTCGGGCGGAGCGGAGTTCGCCGTCTTCCGGGGCTTAGCCCGAGTCCGAGCCCTGGGTCGGGCGGAGCGGAGCTTCCTATGGTGCCTTTGGCAGGGCCTGACTGCCTGTCAGTCCCACTCTGTCAAGTGGCACTGCAGTCGGAGTGGCGCAGGCGACGCTGTCCTTCTGTCAGACCGATCAGTGGAGCGGCGAAGTGACGGCGGTCACTTCGGCTCTGCCGGGGGGCGCGCGTCAGGATAAAGGTGTCAGGCCACCTTTGCGTTAAATGCTCCTGCGACTCGGTCGGTCGGCGCGGCGATTTAGTCAGGGTTGCTTCTTAGCGAAGGCAAGGCCTCGGGCGAGCCGGAGATGTGTCCGCCGTTGGAGGGGGGCCTCGGGCGAGACGGAAATCCCTCGGGGTCTGCTGCCCTTGTCCGAGGCTAGGCTCGGGCGAGGCGTGATCGAGTCGCTCGTATGGACTGATCCCTGACTTAATCGTACCCATCAGGCCTCTGCAGCTTTATGCTGATGGGGGTTACCAGCTGAGAATTAGGCGTCTTGAGGGTACCCCTAATTATGGTCCCCGACACATAGTTTTGACAAAATGTATAATTAATCCCTCACCTAATTAACCTAATTCTAATCAAAAGGAAAAGAGAGTCTAGAGAGAGAGGCAAGAGGTAACACCTAAATTTGGTAGGCATTTAGAGAAGAAATTTTATACCCCCAAATTCAGGGTGTTACAAGGATGATAGGTACCTCGACCATGTGTACAAACTCTCTATGGACTTAAGCAAGCCCCAAGAGAATGGTATGAATGTCTTAGAGATTTCCTTATTTCTAATGCTTTCAAGGTCGAAAAAGTTGATCCTACTCTTTTCACTAAGACTTGCAATGGTGATTTGTTTATATGCCAAATATATGTCGATGACATAATATTTGGTTCTACTAATCAAAAGTCATGTGAAGAGTTTAGCAGGGTTATGACACATAAATTTGAGATGTCCATGATGGGAGAGTTGACTTACTTCCTCGGATTTCAAGTAAAGCAACTCAAGGAAGGAACATTCCTCTCTCAAACAAAGTACATCCAAGATATACTTAAGAAGTTTGGGATGAAGGACGCAAAGCCTGCTAAGACATCAATGGGAACTTACGGACACTTGGACCTCAATGCGGGAGGTAAGTCCATAGATCAAAAGGTATACTGGTCTATGATAGGATCCTTGCTTTATCTTTGTGCAAGTAGACCAGACATTATGCTTTCTGTTTGCATATGTGCTAGATTTCAATTCGATCCCAAGGAATGTCACCTTGTGGGTGTGAAGCATGTTCTTAGATATTTAGTTCATACACCTTACATCGGGCATTAGTACCCTAAGGGGTCTAACTTTGATTTGATTGGATACTCAGACTCCGAATATGCTGGGAGCAAGGTTGATAGGAAGAGCACATTTGGGACTTATCAGTTTCTAGGAAGGTCCCTGGTGTCTTGGAGTTCAAAGAAACAAACTTCTGTTGCCCTATCCACCGTCGAGACCGAGTATGTTGTTGTAGGCCAGTGTTACATGCAACTACTTTGGATGAGGCAAACTCTCTAGGACTTTGGCTACAATTTGAGCAAAGTCTCACTCTTATGTGATACTAAGAGTGCAATCCGTTTGGTGGATAATCCTGTTAAACACAACTGCACTAAGAACATAGACATCCGGCATCACTTTTTGAGAGATCACCAGCAAAAGGGAGATATCGATGTTTGCCATATTAGCACCGATCAACAGCTAGCCGATATCTTTACCAAGCCTTTAGATGAGAAAATGTTTTGCAAGCTGCTTAGTGAGCTAAATGTCTTAGATTTGCGGAACTAGGATTGATCTAAAGCACATATGTTGTTATGTATTGATTATGTTATTATAAGTTTTATTATGTATTTATGGTGTTCAAGTTGTAAACATCATCCCTGGACCTCACAAGTCCTTGTGCAAATAATGCATCTGTTTAGGGGGAGGATATGTTACAACTTGACCCTTTGAGATTAACATGTTTGCTTAAGTAATTTTGGTGGTCTCAAAGGTGAATGGAATGGGAAATGGTTAACTTGAACAACAGATAAGGCTTCCACTGCAAAACGGTATCTTGTTCAAGTTGCCCTTGGTGTTCATTGCCTTCTTGTTTTTAATTCACATTTTTGTGAGGCAATGAGGTTTAAAGGACACTAGTTTCTCCATTTTGGTGCTTAATGCCAAATGGGGAGAAATTAAGGCCAAATCAACGGGATCAATTACCACTTGTGAATTTCAAAAAAATTTACCACTTGTGAATTTCAAAAGTTATTGTGTTAAGTACTCATGTTTTGATCAAAACCCACTTATTGCAAATCTACTCGCTTGTGGGGGAGAAATTTGATTATGAGAAAAGGGGGAGTTTTTGGCCTTTGATAAAAATGGTCTTAAAGATGTTTTGATTTGCTAAAACAAGATGTTTTTGCCATAAAAATAAGAAAGTGGATTTGTATTGCGAAAATAAACCAAGTGGTGGCAAAATGATCCAAATATGCCAAATGGTGTGATATTTCAATTGGTTTGACTTCAATTTAAACATTTTGGCTTGTAATTGGGTATGTTAGTGCCTTTAAAGTTGCTCTTGATGTGTTGGCATGAATCTCCAAAAAATAAGATATTAAAAGAGAAATGTGCCCTTGGGCCATTTCTAAGTGTTTTAGTGATTAAATGCCCAACACATCACTTTGATTTAGCATGCCTACTATCAATATGAGCACGGGTATAAAGAAAGGCAAATTGAGAAGTATAGGAGCACATTGCAAATCATATTGAAATGGAGAATCAAAGGTATGAATCTAACCCTTAGTCAATTGTTTTAGTTACTAACTATGCTCATTTAAGTGCTAGGAAACTCTCCAAGTCGAGACAAAGTGGAGCAAAGAAGTTTGGCTTGGATTAACCAAACCTGCGCCAGCCTGGGCGCACCGGTCTGTCCGGTGTGCACCGGACAGTATCCGGTGCCTAGGCCATCGGCTGGTGGACAGACCACTCTCAGGGAAATTGCTAGACACACTGGCTATAATTCACTAGACTGTCTAGTGAGCCAGACGACAAACGGCTCTCGCCAGTGCCAACGGTTGGCGCATAATCAACGGTGGACACGTGGTAGCATCAGACTGTCCAGTGCACCATCGAACTATCCGATGTGTCAGGCAGCCGAAGGATGCAATGACTAACTCGACAGTCGACGTGGAGGGGATGGAAAGAAATCAAAAAAATGTTATACGAAGAATGGAGACATCAATAAAAAATCTTGAGATCTTTTTAGTGGATAGTTTATGTGATATTGTTGTGAGCCGTCGCAACGTATAAGCAATCGAATATTTCTATACTATATTAAAGTATTAGTTTCAACGATCATTACACGTCATTTTTTACAAATAACACCTCACATATATTTCAAATTAATCCGCCCATCCCTCCGCGCAACCAACTTCCACGTCCCAAACCATGCCAAACGGTGGCCCGACACGAGCCTGCTAGGCCCGCGGCGCCCGCGGGCTGCAGCTCTGGCCTAGGCACGGCACAGCGGCCTGTTGACTATGTCGGGGGGCTGCAGCTCTAGCCCAGGCACGGCACACCAACCTGTTGACCATGCCGGGTCAGCCCGTTAGTCTGTCAGGCCATTTGGTTAAATCAGCGTAAAATAATGTTAAAAAACAGTGTAGGAGGTGAGGTTTGAAGCCACACCCTGATGGAAGAAGGACGAAAGACACTGAGTGAAGCCATCTAACCAGTAGAATATCATGCTTAAGTGTTTTCAATATTGAATATAAATAGTACATATATATACACGATTTTTTTGTAAAATAAAAAAATAATCGTGTCGGGCCAGACCAGCACTACGGGTCGAGGCTATGACCCAAGCACCGCACGGCGCTCGTGCTGGGCTGGTCTAGACACTATAAATGGTCCGTGCCTGGGGCCGACTCGCCAGACACAACCCATTTAGCCATCTATACATCCGCACGATAATGATGACCCTCGTCTAAGTTGTCGCCACCTTGTTCCACATCCTGTTTTTTCTTTTCTCCCCTCATGCCTCCGCCTCAGCGCCACCCCATTCTCGGCAGAGGACGTGGGAGCGGGCACTTCCTCCCCATATTCGTCCAACAGCAATCCCAACGCCGATCCGCGCAGTGGCTATTGCACGTACACGAGAACGTTTCACATCATGCGCGCACCATCGTTTTTGCCATCGTTGGATGTCCCGTTCGTTTTTTCGGCCTTCGCCCTGTTCTTCCTCCCCAATCTGCTGCCCCCGCCCACAGTCGCAGCCGCGATACGACCGACGCTCGTCGACGCGGGTACGGGGCAAGTCGGTCTTGCTCCTGACCTTTCTCCATGCGTGCCACCGAGGAGGACACGATGTTGCTGCCATGTTTATGTTATCTTGGCGATGAGGAGTTTATGTTTGAGATATTGGACAACCAGGGGCCGTAGTGCAACAACAATCGACATATGCTACAGAGTTGGTGGTGGTGTTGTATCGTCTCGACGGGTCCAGGACTGGAAAGGCACTCACCCTTCTCGGACTGACGCCTAGTGCGGGTGCCTCTCGGTTTGGAGCTGCTCCGGCTGGGCTTCTTTCTCCGCCTGTGTGCTCTCTCTATATGTATCTAGCAGTATACTATCTATGTCGCCTCCAGATGCTCAGGTCTTCGTCGTGTCCTTCTCCAGCAACGAACGGGTACGCCCACCTCTTTCCTTCACTTCTTGCTCTACGAAATCTTGGAAGTGGGGGAGGCGAGAGATGTGGTCCCTAATTTGCTGCCTATGGTACCCGTGCATTCAAAAAAATATTATAAGAGAGTAGAGATAATCAATAATTTTTTTAGATCTTTTTGTTAATAATTTACATAGATATTATTGTGAGTGGTCGACGGACAACCGAACTAGTAAAATATTAAATTTATCTTAACTATCCGATAACTGTTCCCTAACCCAAGAAGAAACAGGCCGACAAAGCGTGTCGAGGAAGCTAACCCAAGCTGTGTCCATTCCGGTAACAAATCGAGTCACAGTTGGTCTGCTCCCTACCGTCGCCGTTTCCGCACTTTCCTCGTCACACAAGTCCACCTCCACCGCCGCACGCCGCCGCTCCTCCGCATCCGCGACCGCGACCTCGAGGTCGCCCTCCCTCCGCGCCAGCTGCAATGGCGGCCTCGCCGGACCAATTCCGGGGGCATGCGCGCCTCCCGCACTTCGCGGCCCCGCTCCGCTACGACCTCCGCCTCCGCCCGGACCTCGCCGCGTGCACCTTCACGGGCGCCGCGGCCATCGCCGTTGTCGTGTCCGCGCCCACCCGCTTCCTCGTCCTCAACGCTGCCGAGCTGGATGTCGATCGCGCCTCCATCCGTTTCCAGGTGTGCATTCGCGGCCCCCATCTTTCGATCGAGGCCCTTCTCATCTTACTGACTATATTTTTTTTGTGTTATTGCAGGATTTGGCGCCGACAGATGTGGCTCAGTTCGATGAGGATGAGATCATGGTCATCAGCTTCGACCGGGAGCTGCCCTTCGGAGAGGGCGTGCTCACCATGGACTTCACCGGCACGCTCAACGATCAGATGAGGGGATTTTACAGGAGGTACGCTTCCTCTTACTGTACTAGTTTGTTGTGCATGCCATACTCCAATTATTCCTAGTTGTTAGGTATGTACTCTAGGCTGTTAGTTTCAGTGGCGACAAATTCGTGTTTGGGACCAACCAATACAGTATTTACAGTTGCCTCACTAGCAGGCCAATTGTGTACACCAGGGACATCTGGATACATTCTTGTTGCCATGCATATTACGTGAAAAGTGTGAGGTAGTTACACAGCGGTGACAGATATCTTAGAATCTGTAGTGTCACAGTCTTGCAAAAGGGCCTCTAGCTGAGTTGGTTAGGTGGTCTGAGTAATACTTCTCATGTCCTAGGTTTAACTCCCAGTGGGAGCGAAAACTGAGGTTAAAAAAATCACTCGCTGGTTCCCTTGTGTAAGGGACTATGGTGAACCGACCTATGGTGGGCGGGCCCTCGTGTAAGGGACTGGTTGTGTGGGTTAGCCTCAAAGCGCGGGTTAAGGCCCAAATCATAGGAGGCAGCATCCCCATGTATGAGGGAGCCATCTTTTATAGTTTTTCTTGGCCGGGCTCCGATTGAGCTCTTCTTAGTGAAATACCATGGAAGCGGTCTTTCCCCGGCCGAGTTGTTTTTTTAGTGTCACAGTCTTGATCTGACATCTGATCATGATTCTACTAACAGCCTGATTGGCTGTCTTTGCTGCACAGCTGCAGCTGCCGGCTGCTACTGCCTGTTATGTGTTTTGTGCACAAATTACCGTAGCTGCTCTGACGGAAGGCTGCAAGCAGCAGTTCTGTCACTGCTGCAACTATCACAGTCACAGCCGATCAGAGCCTAATTCTGTGTCAACTTGAAATTGGTCTTTATTCATTAAAAAAAGTTTTTTTTATTATCCAGAAAACTGTCACCAGGATTTTAGCCAGGATGCTGATCCTGAATTCCTGATAATCATGCCCAATATGTGATCTGTACCATCTGATAGTCACCATACTAATGTACTAGTAATCACACAGAGTGCTCCACTGCTCCAGGACATAATTCTCTGCCTACCTTTCTGGCCAGGGTAGCAGCCTGCACTTGTTGCACCCTGCTCCAGTTCATCTTTCTCTGTTTTCAAGTTCCATGGCATTGGATTCACCGTGTGCTTTGTGCTGGATCCTTAGCCAGCACTGGTCCTTGCTACTCCTATCTGCTGCCATCCTAGCTATCTAAGGTAGTGTTACTGTGTTAGTCGTCTTCTCCTCTTTGCAGTCCACAAGTTCTTCCTCTGCCTCCCTGCCACTGGCTTCGCATCTGTGGAGAATCAAGCTCATGATCCCCTCTTCTTGCGCCTCTTTTCTCACACACTTCCTTTCCATGCTCTACTCCTGCTGGCGGCGGCGGTGGTGATTGAATAAAGGAGCCTATGATGATGGTTAACAGGCAATGTAGACAGTGGATAAAAGGGGTAACATAGGGAAAATTGTTGTGAAGGATATGTACCATGTGTAGGGGTGGTAATGGGCTCTAAATTTTACACTATGAAATTTAAGGATCGAGTTGGATTAGGATAGATCTCTAATTGGATTAGGATAGGTCTCTATTCCTATTCATTTTGAACTAAAAATTATTAAGGGCCCTAATTTATTGTGAAGAAATATTTGGATCGTGATCCATTACCACCCCTAACCATGAGTACCACACCAACCTTCGCAAAGAAGAGCCTGAGTAGAAGAGTCTATGGACTCGGCCACAAACCTATGGACTCGACAATAAGTCCGGAGGGAGCCTAAAGACAGGAGGTTTCTAGAACTTTAGATATGGCTAAGATCTCAACCTAACAAATAAGCTTGTAAACATACAACGGGATTCATGTACAACTTGGTAACCGGCTCTGTTTCATTGTGAACTTTGTAACTGACTCAGTGCCTACCCTATAACCGCTGTCCCTCTTTAGGATATAGAAGGAGGTGCAAGGGGACCCCTGATCATTTGAAGATACAACAACAGAACCACCACACGCAGGTTGTAGAGTATTATCTCACATTAAAGCCAGAACCTGTATAAATCCTGTGTCTCTGTGCTGTAACTTTCAACTCTCGGTCTCGTGACATACCTCATATATTCACTATCGAACAATTTTCGATTATGATTGCATAATTCGTATATTCACTATCAAACAGTTTTCGACAATTATTGTGTAATTCTTGGCTTCACTTGTAGACTAGGCACTCTAATCAATTCCCAAGGTAGTTCATCATCTGATCATCAGGCATCTCTTTAGAAGAAGCTCCGATCAAACCATCTGGACAAATACGCTTGTTTGAATTCATATTAATTGATTCCCTTCTAACTAGATAATCTGTAAACCTGGAAATAGACAACTGACTAGTACTCTATAACCTTACCTAATACTAACCAACTAGATATCTCACATAAACTAACTTATCTTTTTCCATAACATGGCGTAGTCAGGTATTCTGTTATTGGTGACATATTTATTGTCAAAGTTAACTAGCACAAGCAGGAATGCAGGATGCAGTAAATCTGTGCATAATAACCATGCCATTATGACTAATGTGCTTGGAGAGAGACCATAAGTTCGTAACTGTTTCTGGAACCTTTATCCATGGAATGTTAAAAAGCAATATTGTAATTTTGGGATATTTTGATATATTAGTGGTTGTCTAATGATGTAATTCGAAATTTTCTTGATATTAATGTTTTTATGTATGAAGTGACCTTTCCTATTGTTTTCTGGTGGCATTTCTTGCAGCAAATATGTGTACAATGGAGAGTCAAGAAATATGGCAGTTACACAGTTTGAAGCCGCTGATGCACGGAGGTGCTTTCCATGTTGGGATGATCCTGCATTTAAGGTGATCAACATGTTCTTTATTTTCCTGGACAATGTTTCGATATATTCCCAACTATGAGAATACAACAACAACAAAGCTTTTTATCCCAAGCAAGTTGGGGTAGGTTAGAGTTAAAAACCCAATAGAACCAAAAGTCAAGGTTCTCAAGCATATGGATAACTGTTTTCAATGTACTTCTATTCAAGGCTAAATCTTTGGGTATATCCCATCCTTTCAAGTCTTCTTTAGCTGTCTCTTCCCATGTCAACTTTGATCTTCTTCCTCTCTTTTTTAGATATATATTAAGAAGAGAGAGAGAAAGGTCTAAGAGACCCAAAAACACAACAACACACTCCCTATGGAGGCCAGTAACACTCGTACATGAAAGGATCCATAAAAAACATCCACACACACTCCCTACAACAACCTATGCAGGGGGCAGCCAAGAAGGAGAGCCCTTTGGCTCCAGCAATTTCCCAGCCTCTTCTTTCCTCATCTGCATGCTCCATAATCAGAGGAAGGCTGGGTGACCCTCCATAAAAAATGACTCTATTACGATGCTTCCAAATCATCCACGACCCTAAAATGATGAGGGAGTCAAGACCTTCCCTGACCAAACCATTTACTGTCTCTGAAACCATCTCCCACCAATCCATAAAAGAGACTGCTGTTGGGGCGAAGGCGAAGACGCCACCCTTCGCTCGATGTCGTCGCCGATCTCACCAAACCAACGGAGGCTGAACGGCCGGCAGTTTCCACCCTTCGTCCAATACGCTGCACGACGAAGGCCTACGACGAGGTCGCTCCGTCTCGCGGCCTCGTCCAACGCGAAGGCCCACGTAGAATTCGGCCCATTGTAACAGGCCCCGCGCGGCTGAGCGCATTACGAGCCCGGTTTGTGAAGGCTTCTCTGTAATGACAGTTTGTAACCCTGCTTTATGGGAATATTCCAGGGATGACCTAGGCGCCTGAGGGCACATGCGTCCTTAATCCATGACGCTGGGCACTCAGGCACCTATAAATACCCCCGCACAGTGCCCTTGAGAGGCTAGATTAACAGAGTGATCGCCTTCTTGAGCTAAAACCTTGTCCGCATTACTTTCACTCCCCCGTTGGATCATCTTGCTCGGGAGAGCAAGTTCCAACAACTGCATCTGGCTGTGGGGCTAAACTATGCAACCCGAACTTTATTAGCAGGTTGTACCAGAAAATCCTTGAGAAGACACAATTCACAAGCAAGTGGTTCAGGGTTTCCCCTTGCTGGTCACATAAAGGACATCTGATAGGGTGATTCAATCCCCTTTTTGCCAAGTGATCAGCTGTCCAACATCTATTTTGGGCCACCAACCAAATGAAAAAACAACATTTTGGTGGAGCCCAAGATCTCCAAACCCTTTCATAGTCCTCCTGCGTTTTTTCGAGAAAAAAAAATCTTCTTCCTCTCTTCTCATTGGTGTTGCGTCTTAGGATCCCACTACGCACTGACGTCTCTGGAGGTCTCCGCTGGACATGTCTAAACCATCTCAACTGATGTCGAACAAGCTTTTCCATAATTGGTGCTATCCCTAGCCTATCACATATACCATCATTCTGTACTCGATCCTTTCTTGTATGGCCACAAATCCAACACAAGATACTTATTTTCCGCAACACTTATCTGTTGAACATGTTGTCTTTTTGTAGTCCAACATGCTACATCATACAATATAGCAGGTCCGATCGTCACCCGATAAAACTTGCCTTTTAGCATCTGGGGTACCCTCGTCATTTAGAAAACCAGATGCTTGATGCCACTTCATCTACCCTACTTTGATTTTATGGCTAATATTTTCAATCAATATCTCTGTCTCTTTGTAGCATTGATTCTAAATACCTAAAAGTGTCCTTTATAGGCACTACTTGACCTTCCAAACTAACATCTCCTTCCTCGTGTAGTGCCGAAATCATATCTTATATATTTTGTTTTAGTTTTATGGAAGATATAAGTTTTGAAGCTTAGTGGAGTAGATCAGCTGAGGTTGTTCCTAAGGATCTCAGAGATGGCTTTAACTCCTTGGTGGTCCTGTGGGGCTTGGAGTATCTGGAGACACCGAAATGATTGTGTTTTCAATGGTGCTCATCCTTCTATAGCTAGATTGCTTACCTCAGCCGGTGATGAGTTCAATATGTGGTGTTTTGCGGGGGCCAAAGGCTTGACCCGCTTTCGGACCTAGCCTTTGTGTTCAACCCCGGTTAGGAGGCGGTTATACCTCTTGTTGTATGTGTGTGCGTGAGTGGTGTGTTAGGTCCTTGTATATACTGTTTTTCTTCTACTAATGAAATGATACACAACTCTCATGCGTGCTCGAGAAAAAAAGTCTAAAACCTTTGGATTCTAGAGTCTCTCACGTAAGGGTGGTAATGAGCTCTAAATTTTACACTATAAATTTTAAGGATCAGATCATATTTGGATTGAGATCTATTTATGTTCATTTTTAACTAAAATTAATTAAAGGCTCAAACGGATCGTGAAGAAGCATATGAATCGTGATCCGTTACCACCTCTACTCCCGCCACAAGCCCACAACTTTAGTTTTCTATTTACTCCTACTCGACTTTCATCAACTAGCACTACATCTTTCGCAAAAAGCATACACCAAGGGATACCCCCTTGTATATCCCTATGACCTTATCCATTACCAAGGCAAAAAGCTAAGGGCTCAAAGCTGATTCTTGATATAGTCCTATTCTAATCGAGAAGTCATCTGTGTTCTCATCACTTGTTCGAACATTAGTCATAACATTATTGTACATGTCCTTAATGAGTCCAAAGTACTTCGTTGGAACTTTATGTTTGTCTAAAGCCCACCACATAATATTCCTTGATATTTTGTCATAAGCCTTCTCCAAGTCAAGTGGAATCATTTTTTATTGAGTCTTCGTACAGGCTAAAACATCCTCTACTTTGTTTTAGAATTTTGAAACATATGATTCACTATCTAAAATTACTTGTGATGTTGTCTTTGCATTTTTTTTATTTCAGGCCAAGTTCAAGCTAACACTAGAAGTTCCATCTGACCTGGTAGCATTGTCCAACATGCCAGTGGCTAAGGAGACTGTCAGTGGACTTACCAAGACTATTTATTATGAGGAATCTCCACTTATGTCAACCTATCTTGTGGCTATAGTTGTTGGCATCTTTGATTACATAGAGAGTTCAACATCAGAGGGTACAAGATCAGTTTTCACTGTCCATTATTTTGACAATTTCTTTCGAAAAGCTTTTCTATTGTTCTTTCCCTAATTCAATTTCACTTCATTTGTTTAATTAGGAACTAAAGTTCGTGTTTATACTCAAGTTGGCAAGACTAATCAAGGAAAGTTTGCACTAGATGTTGCTGTAAAGTCGCTGGATTTATACAAAGAGTAAGTCTGAGTCTAGTTTTGATTCTGAAATGTATTTATAAATAATGAGGCCAATTGGGGCTGAAGATGTGTTTGATAATTCGAGTTATTAATGTACGTACACTGTGATCGGGATTACTAATGGCATTTTCTTTCCTAGTTATTTTGCCACTCCTTATCCATTACCTAAGTTGGACATGATTGCTATCCCGGATTTTTCTGCTGGGGCCATGGAGAACTATGGGTTAGTTACTTACCGAGATACAGCTTTGCTGTATGATGAGCTACTATCATCAGCATCCAACAAGCAACAGGTTTTTGATAATATTTAAATCAAATCCATTTATTTCATAAGCTAATAATTGATGACTGTTGCCAAGATTGCTTTGCTACAATTATAACCAAGTATATCTCCTCTTTTCCCCTTGATATCTTTACTTAGGTAGCAATAACTGTTGCACATGAGTTGGCGCACCAATGGTTTGGCAATCTTGTGACTATGGAATGGTGGACTCACTTGTGGCTAAATGAGGGTTTTGCTTCCTGGGTAATCAATCCTTCCACCATTTTGTTATAGTGTATTTCTGTGTAAAGCTAATTCCTTTTTGTAACTCCTATGTTTCAATAGGTAAGCTATTTAGCAGTAGAATCTTTATTTCCTGAATGGAATAACTGGACACAATTTCTTGATGAGACGACCTCTGGCCTCAGATTGGATGCACTTGCAGAGTCTCATCCTATCGAGGTATTCTACTATTCTTCATTTTCCTAATAGTTATTCACTTATTCTTCATTATAGGCCCACTTCCTGTTGATGGAATTGGCTGCTTTTCATTTTTCTGCATTATATTTTGTGTAAAAGTATTTCTGGTAGTTCTACAACTGTTGTGGTAAAACATTTCGCTGGAGATATGGATATAGACTGTAAGATACATTCAACTTAAATAGAATCAGACACATGACACGTACAGTGATTGAATCATTGCTGCCCTTTGATGTTATTACGATTCAATCAATGTTCTGAAATTTAGATGAACTTTTATTTGAATTATGCATCTTAAATGCAGCATGCTTATGTGTGGTAACTTTGGCTGTATAGCTTATGTAGTCTCCAACAGGCATGGTTCTTGTGTAGTCGTGTACACATACCTGATAGCAATGGAATGTTCGCAGATGTAGGTACATCTCTTTGCCTTTTTAAGATGATCTGAGCGCATAAGACTAAACTCCAGCTGCCTTTCTCATCTCTTCACTACAGCCATCTTCTCCAGTTGTACCATTGCCATCTCTGGCAGTGTTGCCAGTGTCTCCTTACCAACCACATCATGTCCCATCTACCATGTTGGATCGATGGCTTTTTTCTGACACCTCTGCTGTAGAGTCTTACATTACACTTTTAGAGAACTTCAGCAACGTGCCGATATATTGCCAATTTCAGCATTCTGTAGTGTTTCTGATTTCACAATATTAGCATGTCCATTTGCCCTGTTTGTTCAGGTTGAGGTAAACCATGCTAGTGAAATTGATGCAATTTTTGATTCCATAAGCTATGACAAGGGTGCATCTGTTATTCGTATGCTACAAAGTTACCTTGGTGCAGAGTGTTTTCAGGTATGATGTTGTTTCTTGTACGAGTTCTATCGTATTCTGTATCTTTGCTGGTGGAGCATTGCATCTTATCCTCCCTTGCACATTATTCCTTTCATTTTTATCATGAATAGAGGGCAAGTACGTTGTCACATGTTAGCTGTCTCATAGGTTATCTTCCTGCAATGCTACATAGTATTTTAATGGCATGGATAAGAAATAAGATGGAGGGAGACGAGAGAAAGATATCGCTGTTTCGTAAAAAAACTGCCCTATAAGCTAAATTTTGACATTTGAGGCTACTCTGCCACCATTGTACAAATTTTCATTGCAATGCAACACATATCATTCCATCCACAAAATGAAGGGTTGTCGAGTTGCTACAAGTCTATCTACAACTAACAACACTACATTACAATTCACTGTAGAGGTTGTCTTGTGTTTTTGGGTGTGTTGGGGTTGGGAGTTTACTTCTCTTCCTTTACTTTTCTCTATATAAATGAAATTATAAGTGGCTCCTACATGTTTGAGAAAAAAGATCTGATCTGGTAAGTCGTCTCTAAATTGTGTCATTAACTACAAGGCTACTTGTCGCTGCACCTATCCTAATACAATGCATCTTAGCTAAAGATATCCTATCAAATTTCTAAGATAGCTTTAATTAGTATTTTTTCTTAATACAAGTAAAATGACCATTTGCTATGTTTCTAAGTTATTATGTTTGCATACAAATGAAATGAACATTGGTTATTGTTAGTCTGAATCTTTCTTGTCTAAATGTAATGGGCCTAAAGCCCAGCCCATGTAACCTAATATATATGGAATACTCAACCTACTCAAGGTTTAGGGGTTTTACCCCATTCAATTTGGTATATAGCTAGCTTATTTTCCATCCCCCTCCCCTAGCTGCCGCTTGCCCCTGGCTGCCACAACGCTTCTCCTGTCGCTGTCGCCGCTGGGGCTATGGCCGGCCTCCCCTCTCCTGCTCCTCTTCCCTCCCCTCCTCACCCGTTCCCTGTCACTGGTCAGCCGTGGTTGCCTCTCCTGCCCCCTTCTCTAGATACCCGCGCTGCCACCCCTACAGCCGTCGTGGCCTGTGCGACCGTCTTGGACGATGCCTGCTTGCCCCTGCCTGGTGGACTTGGATACCTTATGCCGCCGCCCGCCCGCCCCTCCAGTGCCCCTCCCTTGGTCGGCCGCCGCCGCTGGAACCCTAGCCATCCTTGGCCTGGGTGCAGCCGGCCAGGGCTACAGCCTATCTGTGCCAGCTTGCCTCTTTCTAGCCTGGTGTGGCTAGCCTAGGCCTAGCAGGTCAGGGACTCGCTGCAGCCGGCCTCGACACTGTTGGCCCCTGGCAGTCTCAACACTGTTCAACAATGCCATTTTGTGCCTGAGCACCAGGACAAGAAAATTGAGCAAGTGTACCCTTTGAGGTCAAGAGATGACAAAAATTATCAGATAAAAATTCACTACCAAAGTTCGCGAAATTTTTTATTAGGACCAGAAAACTGGGTGTGAACCATGGAAGCAAAAGACTTGTAAATGGAAAACAACTCAGAGCAGCGTTTTAATGAAGTAAACCCAAGTATAACGAGAATGATCATCAATAAAAATGACATAATATTTATGACAACCTTTTGAAACAAAAGGTGTAGGACCCCAAACATCAGAGTATCAAAAGGTCTGCAGAATGAGTCACTAGAAAAATATGGAAGATGTATTTGTTTTCCAAGATGACAACCCTTGCACTTAAACTAGACTTTATAGGTGTATAACCTAAAAACCTGATTTTAGTAGAGTAGACAAACATGATCCACACAAATGACCAAGATGATGGTGATATTGGGCAACTGACGCAACAGATGCCAATGCAACAGAAAGCACATGAGTCGAAAAGGTAGTGGATGAAGGCACAAGGTACCCAATATGTAGAGCCGTAGAGGTGAGGGACAACTCTACGACGATGGCTAGTTCCAATGACATGCCCTATGCGACGATCCTATACAAAATAAGACGAGTCATCAAATCCAACAAAGACGAGGACGAAGCACTAACGGATGTAGCAGCAACAACTGAGCCCTTTGGAGGATGTCTCGCACCACATCCTCGAGCAGCACGACGTGCTAAAAAATCAGCTAACTTCTCCGAAAACTTAGCAAAGTAGTTTCCAAAGCGGTGAGTGGTGTTTGCAATGCTCACAAGGAAGAGGAAGGGAACGTCTTGGTTTCTGAGCAGCGGCCAACACACTACGGAACCCACACCAATAAAGAAGACAAATTTAAGACGACTCTTTAGCAAGTAATTTAGATAACGCCTTAGCCATTGTGAGTGTTAGAATTGTGAAGCAACCATGTACGAAGTGAATCAAATTCAGGTCGAACTCCCATAACAAATCTGTAGGTGAAGAACTTCTCAATGACTGATGAGCTGGGCATGGAATAACAATACAAGCCTGCACTATGGACTGGACCATCCAGAGAGGTGTCCTTTATGTGATCAGGATTCTGAAACTTTGGATCACATTCTGGTTTCCTGTGTTTTCACGAGGGAATTTTGGTTCCTATTGATGCGCTAATTTAGATTGCATAGTCTTGCTCCTATACCTGATACTGAGTCTTTTTTGGGATGGTGGGAGAAGATTGACAAAAGTTCTGGAGATATGGCTATGAGGGGTCTCAGTTCTCTTATTGCCTTGGGCGCCTGGATTCTTTGGAATCACCGGAATAGAATTTTCTTTGATGGATTATCTCCTAGTGTTTCCGCAGCTCTCTGTCAGGCAAGGGAGGAACAACAGTTTTGGGAAACGGCGGGAGCTAAGGGTCTCTCCTTTCTTGTAGCCACCACCCGTGTCTCTTAGCTTCTCGTTGTAGGGTTGTAATTGTTTCTTCTAGGATCATGGATAGTTTCGTATTTCTTTGTTTTAAACCTCCTTAGGAGGGTATTCGTGTACCGGGGTCTATTTTTGGACCTTTTTTCTTCTTAATATAATGATGTGCCGTTCTCCTGTGAGTTCGAGAAAAAATGTACCCATTAGACGATCAAAAGCTGAGTAATACTCATCAATAGATATATAATGTTGCTAAATGGCATGGCTTTGTTGCATAAGAGTCTGTAAAAGTGCACCGCTGTCCTGAACAAAACATTCCGTCAAATGAGACCAAATAGCCTTAACAGTTGTGAATTTTGACAAACTCATTATCATGGATGGTTTGGTGCTATTAACCATTGTAACCATAACTTTGCCATCATTAATTTGCCAAGTTTTGAGAGCAGCATCATTGTTCCGATCATCAATAAGAACGGGTGGAGCATCAGTCAGATGAAAGAGTAAACCATGACCTCTTAGTGCAGTTTGAACACAAAGCCATTCAGACCATCAAGCACAATGTTGACAACAATAGCATTGACTGGCAATACTAAACGCGAGAAAGATCAACAAAATTGAGAGAGCTGTTCTGGAGTAACTGACAATACTGCATAGAAGCCGCGTACCAACTTGCGATAGAAGAGCAGTGATACCAGAGCCTTCGTCGACTGCAAGAGTGTCACACCCGGTTCTAGGGGCAAAACCGAATGCATAGCATATGTGTGCCAAGATCCATTTTCCACACATATGATGACGTCACAAGTGTAATATATCAAAAGACAATGCAATAAAGGCGTAAAGAGAGTAGAATATGTGACTAACCTGGATTAGGCGAGATAATAGCCCCCTCGGGTACTGTAGCATATATATAGGCAGACAATAATATATGGGCCTTATGGGCCTTAACACCCCCTGTCAAACTCAAGGCGAAAGTGGAGGATTTGAAGCATTGAGTTTGATTAGATGAAACTGATGTTGTGCCCTAGTTTGTGCTTTTGTGAAGAAATCCGCAAGCTGTAATTCTGAGGGAACATATTGAAGATCAATGGTCTTTTGATGAGTGATGACAATGAGATCTAGTGAATGAGACATCAACACCAATGTGTTTTGTGAGTTCACGCTTCACTGGATCATGACAAATTTGTATAGCTCCAGTATTGTCACAGCGAAGAAGTGTAGGCGAGTCACAAGAAACGCCTAGATCAGCCAAGAGCCAACGAATCCAGATAATCTCAGCAGTAGTAGTAGCCAGGGCTCGAAGTTCTGCTTCAGTACTAGATCTAGATACAACAGCTTGCTTCTTGGATTTCCAAGCAACAGGGGATGATCCAAGAAGAATACAGTAACCAGTGATGGAGCGACGATCTGTAGGATCACTGGCCCAGGTAGCATCAGAGTAAGCATGAAGCTGAAGTGGGGAATTTGAGTCATAAAATAAACATTGTGTTTTGTCCCCCGTAAATATCTAAGCACACGAAGTAAGTGCCCATAATGAACTGATGTAGGAGCAGAGACAAACTGACTCAAGATCCGAACTGCATGAGCAATATCTGGCCTGGTGTAGGGCTGGGGCTCGCGGATTATCTGATATCCTTTTCCCTCGGCATACTAATTGAGGATTTGGTCTCTAGTATGCTTAGTGTTCTGGTGCTCCTGCTCTTTTTCTTTTTTTTGGGTGGTGTGTAGAGTTGTATGAGGTTCTTTAACACCTCACCCCATCTTTATTCTACTTAATATAATGATACGCAGCTCTCCTGCATATACGAGAAAAAAAATATCTGGCCTGGTGACAGTAAGGTAAACTAAGCTGCCAACAAGATGTCTATATTGAGATGGATCCTCCAAAGGTGTCCCATCAGTCGGACAAAGAGATAAGTGAAGATCCATAGGCGTGGCAACAGTGCGAGTATCACTAAGACAAGAACGATCAAGAAGGTCTTGTATGTACTTGGCCTGAGAAAGATAAATACCATTTTGAGTCTGCAAAACCTCAATGCCCAAGAAATAACTGAGTGCCCCCAAGTCAGACATTTGAAATTCCTTACTCAGAGACGCCTTCACATGAGCAATATGGTCTGGATCATCGTCTGTAATCAACATGTCATCAACATATAGTAATAGCAACGTGCGTCCTCGTGAAGAAACATGAATGAACAATGTAGGATCATGATCACTAGAATAGAAACCACAAGCCTTGATGACAGAAACAAATCTCTCAAACCAAGCACGAGGAGCTTGTTTGAGACCATACAAGGCTCGACGGAGACGACATACATGCCCTGATGGAACCTCTATCCCAGGAGGTGGATGCATATAGAGTTATAGACTTCCTCATGTAAATCACCATGAAGAAAAGCATTTTTGACATCCATTTGAGAGATAGTCCAAGAAGATGAGGCTGCAACTGCAAGTAAAGCTCAGATAGTAGTCAGATGGGCCACAGGTGCAAAAGTCTCATCATAGTCAATACCCTGTGTCTTTTGAAAACCTCTGGCCACAAGACGAGCTTTATATCGCTCAATAGACCCATCAGATTTGGTTTTAACCTTGAAGACCCATTTGCACGTGATAGGTACAACACCAGCAGGTAACGGAACAACATCCCATGTACATGTGCGATGAAGGGCATTTAATTCATCAGTCATAGCAAGCTGCCACTCAGGTATACCAGAAGCCTCTTTATAAGATGATGGTTCAACAATGACTACACCAGCACGGGAAAACCCATAACGTTCTGGAGCTGCAATAGCCACGGTCACGAAGATGATACCCCTGATTAAAAATAACATGAGAGTCATCATTGTTAGTACAAGTATCAGCAACAGGATCGTCATCAGGACTGGTCGTGGGAATAGAGCGAGGACGACGAATGTAAGTCTGAGTGACAGGTGGTTTGGAAGAGTAAGACTGAGATGGTGTGGAAGTGGAAGGTGGTGTGATGGGAATAAGGACATCTGGGGTAGAAACAGTAGGTGGTGATACTGATGAAGTTTCAGAAATGGGAGGAAGGCTCATGAAGGAGGTTGACTCTGTGGAATAAAAAGAAGGATGAGTGAAAGAGTTGTAAAAGAAGGGACGATTTTCATTGAAGCTCACATCTCGAGAAATACGCATGCGACAAGAAGATGAATCATAACATCGTTAGCCTTTATGTTCAGGGCTGTATCCAAGAAAAACACACTCAACAGATTGAGCAGTCAATTTAGTACGTTCACGAGGTGATAATAGTACATAACACGTACATCCAAAAACTCGAAGGTGGTCATATCGTGGAGGAGTTTTGAAAAGAACTTCACCAGGTGTTTTGCCAAAGAGTTTGGATGACAGTTGTCTTTGTCTATTGATGAGGTAAACCGCAGTAGAAACTGCTTCACCCCAAAAATGTGAAGGGACAAAAGAAGATATCAACAAAGTGCGAGTAGTTTCTATAATGTGACGATGTTTGCGTTCAGCCACACCGTTCTGTGCATGAGCACTAGGGCAAGAAAGCTGAGCAAGAGTACCCTCTGAAGTAAAAAACTGGCGGAAATTATCAGATAAATATTCACCACCAGAATCAGAACGAAAGGTTTTAATGTGAGTGGAAAATTGAGTGTGAATCATACGAGCAAAGGTTTTATAAATAGAAATCAGCTCAGAGCGGCGTTTCATGAAATAAATCCAAGTGTAGCGAGAATGATCATCAATAAAAATGACATAGTATTTATATCCACCTTTTGACACAAAAGGTGCAGGACCCCAAATATCAGAGTGAACCAAATCAAAGGGTTCAACAGAATGAGAATCACTAGTAAAATATGGAAGTTGTATTTGTTTTCCAAAATGACAACCCTTACAATGTAAATCAGACTCAACCGAAGTATGACCTAAGCAACCTGACTTTATTAGAGTAGACAATCTAGATCCACACAAATGACCTAGACGATGATGCCACTGGGCAAAAGACGCAACAGAAGCAAGGCTGCAAGGGTAGCTGAAAGCACATGCGCTGGAGATGTAGCCAAGGAAGGAAGCCGCAAAGAGTCTAAGATGTAGAGGCGAGGAGCAGCTCTACGGCAACGGCCAGTCCCAATCACTTCCCCTGTGCGAAGGTCCTGTACAAAACAAGATGAGTCATCAAATCCGACAAAGCAATTATGATCCGTAATTTGGCCTACTGAAAGAAGGTCCATAGATAGCTCAGGAACAAAGAAAATATTAGGTACTGTAAAGTGTGGATCTGAAAGAGAACCCTTATGAGTAATGTGGCATACAGTACCATCAGCTGTCTGCACTGAAGCACCATCTATCACAGGTGTAGTAGAAGCCAACTTTGACTGATCAGATGTGACATGAAAGGAAGCTCCTGAATCAAGTACCCAGGCCGACTCTGAAGTACAGGCGGACGGAGTGGTAGCAACAACAACTGAGCCTCTATTAGATGGTCCTGGACCACAACCACGAGCAGCACGTCGTGCACGGAAATCAGTCAACTTATCAGGGAACTTGACAAAGCAAAGCTCAGATCGATGATTGGTCTTGCCACAATGATCACAAGGCTTAAAAATATTCTTAGGTTTCTGGGCAGCAGCCAACACACTGTGAGGATTACCACCAGTAGAGGACAGAGAATTAAGACGAGTCTCTATAGCAAGTAAATCAGACAACGCCTTAGCCATTGTGAGAGTGTCAGAACCCTGAAGTAAACGAGCACAAAGAGAATCAAACTCGGCCCGAACGCCCATAACAAATCTGTAAGTGAAGACCTTCTCAATAAACTTATAAGCCGGACACGGATCAGCGGTACAAGCAGGCACCATTGATGTCAAAGCACTCATCAGGCGATCAAAGGCTGAGTAGTACTCATCAATACTCATATCATTTTGCTCAATAACATGTGTCTGCTGCATGAGAGTGTAATAGAGCACCACTGTCCTGAACAAAACGCTCCTTCAAATGAGACCAGATGACTTTAGCAATTTTGAATTTAGACAAACTCATAATCATAGACAGTTTGACGCTGTTCATCATGGCAGCCATCACTTTACCATCATTAAGCTGCCATGTTTTGATATCAACAGCATTGCGACGATCATCAGCAAGAACAGGTGCCGCATCAGTCAAATGGAAGAGTAATCCATGTCCCCGGAGTGCAGTCTTAACACAGAAAGCCCACTCCGAATAATTTTGACCATCAAGAGTGATATTGACCACAATAGCATTTGTCGCCATATTGAATTGAATAAAAAATCAGGGAGAATAGGAGACCTGAGACCAAACAAACCAGAGCAGCCCGACTTGGACGAGTTGACAGAGGTCCTGGGCGCGGAAGCTGAGTTGAACAGCGGCTGGCGGGAGCAGCGACGTCGCAGATCCGCGGCCCTGTCCGCAACAACGGCGACCGGTGCAGATTTCCGGCAGAGCAGCGGATCCGCGAAACTTGTCCCAGGCGGCGGAACGGCGCAGGCAGAGATAGAAATCCGCCGAGATCCGGTCCCTGGCAGAGGACGGCGAGATCCCCTGGCCGCGGATCGACGACGCTCTGCCCCTTGCAGAGGACGACACTCTGCCCCTACAGGCGGACGACGCCCTGCCCCAGGCGGCTGACGGCGCGCTGCCCCTGGCGGCGGACGGTGAAGGAGAGAGGGAGATCCGCCCCTGGCTGGCGGCGGATCGATGAAGAAGGCGGTGGCCGAGATCCCCTGGCGGCGGACGACGCGGCGGAAATCCCGCCCTGGCGGCGGACGGCGCAGGCGCAGGCCGAGATCCGGCAGAGGACATCGAGATCCCCTGGCGACGGACTGCGTAGGCCGAGATCTCGCCCTGGCGGCTGACGACGCTGGGCGCAGGCAAGATCCGGCCCTGGCAGCGGGATGGGGGAAGGGGAAGACCGCGCGACGGTGGCAGAGGAGGGAAGGGGGTGGCCGCGACGGCAGGCCGGAGAGCTGGCCACGATGGCAGCACAACGACGACGCGACGACGCCAAAAATTTGGATCAGGGTCGGGTTTAGATGTAAACCCTAACCTGCTCTGTTACCATGTGACTAACCTGGATTAGGCGAGATAATAGCCCCCTTGGGTACTGTAGCATATATATAGGCAGACAATAATATATGGGCCTTAACAGAATAGTCTTTATTACAACATCCAGATAATAGTATCTTAAAATGTATCATCAAAGTAAAGCGGATAACATGGGTAATCTCCCACAGGAAAATGACCGGCGCTTCGTTAGACTCAGTATTCATCGAAATCTCCATCAAGGTCTTCATCACCCTCTGATCAAAATATTAGTAAGGGTGAGCTCACTTATGGTCGGGGCTCAACAAGTGGGGGAAAAATTAATGCAAGTTTAACAAGGTGAGGCTAAGGTTGAGCAGTAAGCATTTTAGTTGGTCAATATTTTATTAACAACACCTGTTTTACTAATAAGTGTGTATCCCAAGTATCCCATTTAAACAAAGGTATAAGAGTATATAAAAAACACTTAAGTGAAACCACTTAAGCAAACCATTGGCAGATCATCAGATCTCGATTTATTGTCCATCTTTAAGTTCAATTATCATGTGAGGGTCTAGGTTGCTCTTAACCGTGAGCACGACTGACATATCAGTTTTACACTCTGCAGAGGTGGTACAACTTTACCCACAAGCCATGTATCCCATCTAGCCTGGATTGATCGGACCCGTAAACACTGCCGAGGTGAATAGCTAGGGATCCATTATGACGCTTTCACAAGATACACTTAATACAAAGCAACCCGCTAAGGTTTCCAAGTCGGTGTGGAGGCCCTCTGAGCGAGGTACCTTAGCCAAGAATACGTCCCATGTTAACGTGAGCTGCCACCACTGCCGCTCCCCCTCTTGCCCATATTTTAGGTAAGGTTGGTAGGTACTAAGCATATAAAGCTAATTACCAAAGCCAGAGCCATGATAGCACTCGTGGTTGCACTGTTATCCTGGGTGGTCATTCCATGTTCCAATTAATATGAAATAATCTTGTTTAACCATCGGGTTAACACCATAAAGCCAATTTCATTTCTGGAACATTAATATCAAATAATGAGTGACATCAAAATTATCAAGTTGAGCGGTAGCCAAATTTGCAAAGCATAGTATTTGCCCAGGGTAATCAAGGAATACAATTGGTAAGTCTAGAAAATCCTTAATTAGGCAAATCCCATCAAATTATGCAGTATATCCAAAAAGTAAACATTATTATATGCATTAATTGGGTACAAATAGAATATGCAGAGGGAGAATCCACTTGCCTTGCTCGAAAGTTTCCTGTGGGTCGTCCTCGAACAAGTTGGGTTCGTCTACCTCACAGTCCACTTCTAGCATCGATTTGCATATCGTACATACAAAAGAATACGTACGCCAAATAAATAAACATACACCAATACATGGGTAATCATTCACCATTACATTCACATTCATACATCACACTCATCACACTGATAAATACGTCTTAAAGCGTAAATACTTATTAATTCATTATGACTATTACTGCGAGACATTATTGATGAAATTATGAGTGGGTGGCTATAATACTAACATTCTTTATGAAACAAGGCTAATTATTTTCTTTACTACTAATAATAGACTAATAGATTTTATTCCTTTTATTTCTAAACAGAACGTATGCGTATAGCTAAAAATGGTTCATTCATGATTCTTCTAACATTAATAATCTAAGGTAGTGTTTGGTTGAAGAGCTAAGTAGAACGAAGCCGTTCTGTTTCAGTTTTGTTGCTGTTTGGTTACAAAGTAACTAGAACGGAATGGCTCCAATTAGGGAATATTCTCCTCAGATTCGGAACCATTCCGCTCCAAAAAATCAACCGGACGGAGCCGCTCTGTTCCCATCCCGCTCTCACAGTCATGCTCCGTTCCGTTCACTCTGCAACCAAACAAAAAACAGAGCCGCTCCGTTCCAGATTACTAAACACAGAACAGAGCGGCTCCGTTCCTAGAATCAGAGATGGAACGGCTCCGTTCTACTTGGCTCCTCAACCAAACACTACCTAAGAAGCAATATAAATCATTAATTGGACTTTTTATAACATAATCATGGTTATTTTGACATAAACAAGTGTTTTACTAATTTTAAGAATTTAAGTGCTATACTCATGGACACATTTATTTTGGCTAGTAAAAACCTATTTTTATTACGACTAGTGATATTCTTTTAGTTTTCTCTTTTCTTTCTAAAAGAAAGTATCAATAATAATCAGAGGTCAAAACATCTAATAACCTATAATATTTGTATTGCCATGAGTTCTATACCATTTACTAATTCCGTGCTCAAGAATTTCCCATTGTTTATTTAGTGAGCCTAAATGCCTATGATACAATTTCTAGATAACCTCTAAAATCCATCGCAAACTAAATTAACTATGAAATTACTTATCTAGTGTTCTTACTACTAACATGCGTCTACCAAATTTTGTCATTCTTTATTCAAATCCTTAATTCTAAATAAATCGCAAACCAATATCATAATAATAATTCACTAATCCATCGCATACCAAAAATCAATAGTGCACATAAGCATGAATTTTTCCGAACCACAACATTTCACATTACCACATAATAATTACAAAAATTCATAAACTAATTCGAAACATGCTTTGGAAAATAAATCAACATTTTGGGGTTGTCATCAACCTTGGACTTGCTCGTGTGAAGAGGAAAAGCTCGTCGGAGGGGGGGGGTTCAGACGAGTGGGAAAAGGGCAGGGGCTCGGCGATTGCTGCGCGGTCGACGAAGCTCCGACGACGGCGTGGGCGAGCTCCGGCGATGTATGGCGAGCTCCAGCGACGAACGACGAGGGAGAGAGAGAATGCGAGGAGAGAGAGCTCGGGTAGGGGAGGGAGAAGTCCATGGCGCGTCCGACTTTTATAGAGAGGGAGGGGAGAGGGAGAGGGAGAGGGAGGGGAGAGCTCCATTACTCGGATTAATGGCGGCGACCGTTTCTAATGGCATCAATGGAGAGGAATGGGGGAAGGGAGAGAGAAGGGGACGACGGCCTTGAATGGGGCGCGGCGTGCATGGCGCGGACGCCAAGGGGCGCGACCGGGGAGGCAGGGCGCGGGTCGGACACTTGGCGCGGCGGCGGCTCCACGCGCGGGCGCGCGGCCTGGCGGCGCGGGGAAGACGACCCCGCGGGTAGGGTCCGCGTGGCGGTGGGGGTGAGGGGGAGGAATCCCTGGCAGCGGCGGCTGGTTAGGGCGCGGGTGGGGCTTAATGGGCCCCTAGTGGGTCGCGGTTAGGATTAGGTTTTTGTTTTGTTTTTTCCTATTTCTTTTCTATTTCAAAATATATTTTTAAATAACCCTAAAAATCATAATAATTATACCAAAATTATTTATAACTAAAATATTTATTTTTGGACTAATAATTATTATAATATTTAATTGGATTTTCATTAAGAAGGAAATTCGACTAAATATTCAAAATCAAACATGACTAAAACCAAAAATTATTCTCTATGCAAAATAAAAATCAAACATTAGAAAGAAAAGTTATTACCCTAATTATCATTAATACTCTTAAATGTATTATTTTAGTTGATGGTTTTTATAGTGTCACAGAGAGGGAACTGGAAGAAAGGGCGTCGCTCACGTTGACAAGTGTGGATGCAGTCAAACAGAGGAGGCACATGGTCGGATGGAGGAGCATCGTGCCCACGTGCGGTCGTATGTGTCGGTGGACACCAGACGGAGGAGCACTGTGGCTTCGCTCACGTTGATGCAGCCAAACAGAGGGGCGCACAATCGGATGGAGAAGCACCGCGTATGTCACCTCATGCAGCGTCGCTTACGCGCGGACGTACGAAGAAGTCCCGCATACAGGCGCACGACTGGACGGAGGAGTGCATCATCTCCGCGAAGGAGCATTGCACCTACCCGTGTGTAGATCAAGACCAGACGGTGGAGCAGTGCGTGTATACGCCACACAGAGGGGTGGACGACCGTTTGGCGATGAAGACCGGACGAAGGAGCCCACGCGCGTGGTCGGACGTAGAGGAGGCGACGTCGATGCACATGAACAGACCGGAGCAGAGGAGGCACGGAGCGGACGACTCCGACCTAGACGCGACGAGCCGAGCAGGCACAGTGCGGACGACCCCTACCTGGCTGCGATGACAACCTTGAGGCGGGCGGTCGACGTGCATGCACGGCTGACCAAGGAGGCGTAGAGTGGACAACTGTGACTTGGACGCGATGGCTGCATTGAAGATGGCGGCGTCGATGGTTGTGACCTCGATAAACGTTGTGACGAAAACCTTGAAGATGGCCGCGACGAGCGGGGGCACGACGTGGTGAGGCGAAGCGACCACGACGGCGGCCGTGGAGACAGCCAAATCCATGGCGAGAAATCAGGCCGCAATGGCGTCCGAGAAATTTGGCTGAAATTAGGAGATGCGATTAGAGATCCTAATCCTAACCTGCTCTGTTACCATGTTACTGACCTTGGGATTGACAGATGATAATCTGTCCATGGGGACTGTAGTATATATAGATGTAATCAGGCCTTAGCAATAGGATGGGCCTTAACAATGTTTACTGTTTCAGAAAGCTTTGGCTTCATATATAAAGAAATATGCCTACTCGAATGCTAAGACTGAAGACCTATGGGTTGTTCTTGAGGAGGAATCTGGGGAGCCTGTTAAGGATTTGATGACTACATGGACTAAGCAACAAGGATATCCTGTTATTTATGCAAAAATCAATGGACATGATTTGGAACTTGAACAGGTTTGCTGAAAAAACTTTTATTTTCATGTTTGTCTTCAGTAATATATTACTTGTTGGTCTGTCAATTTCTATGTTATTTAGCTATATGATGTATCTAACCGGGTCACTTGGTTGTTATTTCTTGGGACCGCTATTTTCGTGGTAGTTGTTTGGACCATTAATAGTTTCTTCTATAGTCAGATAACATGGAACTTGTGTTTCATATTGACTTCAAAATAATATTAATTAAACATGATTATATTAGTGCTCCTTTCATTTGCCCTAGTTTTAATACAACATCTGTTTGTATTATATCACAAAGTGAAGCCATTAAGATTTTTAAATTAGGATTGTCAGTTGTTTGACCTTGAAAGTTGAAACAATTTTATTACCTTGCCATAGTGTTCTGTGGTGTCATTTCTCAGAAGAAAGCCAATCTTTTACAGTTTACAACTTGAACCAGCAAAATGCACCTGCTTGTCCATCGCAGTGCTTATGTTATGCTGAAAGGTTGTTGCTAAGTCATTTGTCCTCTTACAGGCACAGTTTCTATCTGATGGATCGTCTGGTCCTGGAATGTGGATTGTTCCTGTAACAGCATGCTGTGGCTCATATGATGCACAGAAAAAGTTCTTATTGAAAGATAAAATGGATAAGATAAATATTAAAGAGTTTTCTGACTCTCAAAGTGCTGATGGGGAGAAGAATCAAATCATTTGGATCAAATTGAATATTGATCAAACTGGATTTTATAGAGTGAAGTATGATGATGAACTTGCAGCTGGACTTGTAAATGCAATCAAAGCAAAGAAGCTCTCATTAATGGATAAGATTGGTAAAGATAAGAAAAAGTTAGTGCTATTGTATACCTTTTCAAGGTTTTTGACAAGGTGACACATTCTTGTTGCAGGTATCGTGGAAGATTCATATGCGCTCTCTGTTGCTTGCAAGCAAACACTGACGTCATTGTTGCGACTGCTGAATGCTTATAATGATGAGTCTGATTACACTGTACTTTCACATGTAACCTCTGTAAGTAATCTTGTACCTCCAGTGGATTCTAAAACCTTGTATCTCCAAATCAAATATGTGGCATTTGATGTTTCTATTAATACCAGATTCATGTGTCCTCTTTATTGGCAGGTATGTTTAAGCATTTCTAAAATAACAGTTGACGCTACTCCTGACTTGAACAAAGATATCAAACAGCTTTTGATCAACCTTCTTCTCCCAGCTGTCATGTATGCCAATAGGCTTCATATTTTACTTGTTTTCACCATGTTTATTTGTGGATTAACATAAAATTGTGTTAAGTTTCCATGTTTATTTATTTGTGTTGTGTCCTACTTCTGTGTATCTTTGTGCATGTAAACAGAGAACTAGCTTAAGCTTAGTGTTAATTTCTGCTACTACAAACATTCTTGCTGCTCCCTTGTCGTGACTTGTGATCATATTAAAAGGCTCCATGTGCCTAATATTTCAGAAAGTTAGGCTGGGACCCCAAGGATGGTGAGAGTCATCTTGATGTAATGCTTAGATCACTGCTCTTGACTGCGCTGGTCAGACTTGGACATAATGAAACTATAAATGAAGGAGTTCGGCGTTTCCACATCTTCTTTGAAGACGGCAAAACTTCCCTTCTTCCACCAGATACTAGAAAGGTCATAGTCCTCACTGTTTTTCCTTACATACCGTCAGTGTTACATCTTTGATGTCTAATATGCAATGTTGTGCAGGCTGCATATCTTGCCGTGATGCGAACTGTTAGCACCTCAAGCAGATCCGGTTTTGATGCTCTCCTTAAAATCTACAGAGAAGCATCTGAACCACAGGAGAAATCACGTGTCTTAGGTTTGTGTTCACCTTTTGGTTTTCCAGCTAGGCAGCAACATAGTTTTTTGTTTCATCATGTGGGTTATCCTGAAAGTAATGTTTCTTTGTTTACAGGCTCCCTGTCTTCATCACCGGATCAGGATATTGTTTTGGAGGCATTGAACTTTATGTTTACTGATGAGGTTAACCTCTAACCATTTCTGTTTTTACAGTTATCATATTGCAAAATTATTCCAAATACTGTCTTCAAGTCTGCACCATGATTTTAAAAGCCCAACAGTGAGCATTATGTTCCAACCACCAGCTTACCCAGGTTGGGATTATGTTCACACAAAACAGGAAAGTAAGTTTTGAGTATATAGAGAAGAAATAAAATTGAGGATTGTTATGCTACACAATCCAGGCATGGCAGATCTTATGTTCAGGGCTGGTACGCACGACCACCTTCACTGTCTCTTGTAACGGCGACCACCTTCACTGTCTCTTGTAAAAGTGGTCTCGGCTTATGGATTCTAAGGGAGCGGTGCTGCCGGTTTTGTTGGACTTTGAACTACACGGAATCCCTATCCATGCTTGGGACGCCATGACTATGAACCACTTGCTTAATCCTTTTGCTTGTGTTCATCAAGTCCATCCAGATACCTTGGAGCTAAAAGATGTGGCAGTTTTCCGGTGCTCTGCTTGGTGTTTGGACATGTCTCTGATTCTAGCTTCGAGAGAGCTATGGATTGTTGAGCCCCCTTATGCCGTTGAGGGTGATGTCCCTGGAAGGAGAACGTTGATGTACTCAATCTGCATCACTTTCTCCTCCCACCCTTCGGCAGGATGGATCCAATCCTACCCCTCAAGCTGTTGAAGCTGATGGTGATGACAATCGGTATGTGCAGCAGCGACGACTCCATTCAAGATCCCCTCCGGCACGTTGAGGTGCTGATGGTGACGGCCAGTCGGGCCGTCTTTCTGTTCACGATCGTTTGGGTCCAAGAGATGGCAGTAGGAAGCAGGGTCAAAATTCTGAAGAGGTGTATTCGAGGTGTCCAGTGGGATTAAAAGAGGGGATCATTTCTCCTGGAATGAAGAAAAACCTTGTAGATGATCATCAATCTCGTGGAGACATTTCATCTGTTGATTCGCCATCCATCTGCCTGTCCCATATCGCGGAGACACATTCTGAGGCATTGGTGTAGATTTCATCTGTTATTGAGGAGGCTGATAGCGGGATTCGCTCAACCCCTGCTATTTTAGGTGCTGTTTGTGTAATGGAGTCTTCAGTGTAGCAGAATTCTGACGCTCTGGCTCAATCCTTGATGGCCGCCCCTGAGGCTTGTTCACCGGCAGGGGCAAGGTCTCCAGTTCGTGCGCTTATCCGAGGCAATTCTGGACTTGTAGCCTTGATCGGAGATCATAGAAGCAGAGGTGCAATCGACCATTGCTTGTCTTGCGCTTGACAAGCACCGAGGCCCGATGGTTACACTGGAAGGTTTTATAAGTCTTGCTGGCATGTTATCAAAGCGGACCTGGTCGCTGCTCTAATCTCCCTGCACCAAGGAAATGCTAGAAAGTTTGGGTTTTTAAATTCAGCATATCTTACCCTCATCCCCAAGAAAGTCGAAGCAGTATCACCAGGGGATTTTAGGCCTATTAGCCTTATTCACAGTTTTGCAAAGTTGGTTACTAAGATCATGGCTAATCGTCTTGCCCCTTTGCTCCATAAGTTAGTGGCAGTAAATCAGAGTGCTTTTGTTAAGGGGAGATCAATCCATGATAAACTACTTGATGGTGCATCATACGATCAAACATCTTCACAAGAAAAGGTTGCTAGTCTGTTTCTCAAGCTGGATGTTACGAAGGCCTTTGATTCGGTCTCTTGGGCCTTTCTGTTAGATGTCTTAGTTCATCTGGGTTTTGGTCCGAGGTGGTGTAACTTGATTTCAAATATGCTTTCCACCTCTTCCACTCGGGTTTTGCTGAATGGTACTCTGGGAGATCATATTAGGCACATATGCGGGGCCTGAGACAAGGTGACCCCCTTGTCTCCTATGCTGTTTATCATAATTATGGATGTGCTTAGCAGTATTTTTAAAGAAGTTGAGCGGTGAGGGCTGCTGCAGAGTCTTGACAATGATAGAATCAAGTCAAGGATTTCACTATACGCTGATGATGTGGTTTTATTTATTAAGCCACATGATCTTGAATTGAGGTGTACTAAGGTTATTCTTGACTGTTTTGGGGAGGCCTCGGGGTTGGTTGCCAACATGCAAAAGATTGTTTTATCCCTATTGCTTGTAATGATCAGGTGGTTCAGGAAAGTGGTTCCTTACAGCAGTGCCCTTCAGCAACCTTTCCATGCACCTACTTAGGGCTGCCCATATCCAACAAGAATCTATCGAAGGGTACTCTAATGGTTTATGGTTTGGGTTGAGAAGATAGCTGATCGTTTACCTTCCTGGAAGGCCTCCCTTCTTAACTTGGCGGGCAGAACTGCTTTGGTTCGTTTCGTGCTCTCCACCATTCCTTTTTACCTCCTTATCACCATGATTGTCCCGAAATGGGTGATCAAGGAGATTGGCAGGGTTAGAAGGAGCTTCCTTTGGAAGGGGAGAAAGGAAGTAAATGGTGGCAGCTGTCTAGTGTCTTGGGACATTGTTACTAGACCCCTTTTCCTAGGAGGGCTGGGTATACCAAATCTGCATTTTCAGGGATTAGCGATGCAGGCAAGGTGCCTTTGGCTGTAGAAGACTGATGCCAGCAGGCCTTGGAGGGACCTGGACCTTCCCATTCACCCGCAGGTCAGGAAGTTCTTTGTCATCTCAGTAGTTTCGTTTGTCGGAAATGGTGCAAACACCCTGTTTTGGTCAGATCGCTGGTTGGAGGGGTGTGCTGTTTCTGAGGTTGCTCCAGATGTTTTTCAGAAGGTTGATAAGAAAATTGTGGGTTCTAGGACGGTGGCTCAAGCTCTTCAAAACGTTTTCTGGGTGCGAGATATTAAATCACCTCTTTCCTTTGCTGGGTTACAACAGTACCTCCTTCTGTGGAACGTGGTCAATGAGGTTGTTTTGAAGGATGAGGAAGATCATCATTCTTGGAAGCATGAGGCCTTAGGTCTCTACTCTTCTAAATCCTCACGCGTGCCATTACCTTTGAACCTTGGAAGAGGTTGTGGAAGACTTGCCCCCCCCCCCCCCCCAATGCAAGTTTTTCTTATGGCTGACTATTAGGGACAAATGTTGGACTACTGACAAGCTACAGTCGAGAGGTCTACCTCACCCGATTGCTTGCCCCTTATGTGACCAAGTCCAAGAAACATCGCAACACATCTTAACCTCTTATGTTTTTGCTCATCAGTTTTGGTTCAGTATCTTCTCCCCCTTTGGCTTGGGCTATCTGACACCCAGTCATGATGTCCCATCCTTCGCTGATTGGTGGCGGGATGTTAGTGGCAAAATCACCAAGGGAAAAAGGAAAGGTTTTAACTGTGCTATCATCCTTGGAGCCTGGTGCCTTTGGTTGCAGATAAGTAGGGCTGTTTTTGAGGCAGAGGCTTCTTCTATTCTGTTAGAGTGTTATTTACGTTACTGTGTATATCTCCATTGTAACGGGCCTTGGCCCACATCACTCAGCTATATATATACACTCCCAACCTCGATTAGGGTTAGGGTTTCCATTCCAACTTGGTACCAGAGTCAGTTTCTCTCTCTTCCCCCCTCCCACCAATAGCCGTTGGGCTGCTCCCCCTCCCAGCCGGGCGTCCCCAGCCTGGCCACCGGCCACCTTCAGCTGTGCCCTCCCCCACCGGGTGTCCCTCTCACGGCACATCTCCTCCCTCTCTGGCGGCGCGTGACTCCTCCCTCCTCGGCTGCGCGACGCGTCTACCAGGCGGGCCTCCTCCCTTTCCGACGCGTGGCCTCTTTGACTTCTCAGGGCCGTCTGCCCGACGGCAGGTGTGCACGTCGGTGCCTCTTCCTTCAGCATCCCGGCTGCACTTCCCGACCTCCCCCCATGGCCGACACCACCAGGCCCGATCCCGCTGTCGGCGCGCCCAGCTCGCCGCCTGCCGCCGTTGCTCTATTTCCTAGCGGCCATGGCTGCCATGGCGCGGCCTAGATTCTTTCCATGGCCCCCTACAGCGACAACACCCAACCCATGCCGATCAGGCTCGTAGACACCACTGACACGGGCTGCCATGCCATTGTCATTGGCTATGTCCCCCTCCCGTCTGCTGCTGCAGCTCTCTTCGACACATCCGTGGTCACCGGTCCCCTTCCCGGCGTGCAGAGCTTCACCCCACAATATGCCATGACCGACCTCCTTCCCACCATGATTGCTGCGCCCGCCAGTGACCTCTCCCTCGCTCACAGATTTCCCAGCGACGCCGTCGCTGTCCCGGCCACTGGCGCGACCGCCCTCCCTGCCACGTCGGCCTGCTCCCCACGGGGCTGCTCAACGCCACTGCTGATCTCCCCTCCATCGCTGGTCGTGGACCCCTTGTGGACGCTCCTCACGTTACTGTGACGGCTCTGCTGGGCTTCGCACCCGCATGGTCATTCTTCCCGGCTCCCTCTCTGGCTTTGCCTCCGGAGACTCCTCCCTCGATCGTGGCTCCCGTCCCAGGTCCCGTGTCGGTGCGTGTCCTCCTTCACGACGACCACCTTGTCCATGGTATTTTTGTGTCCTTCGACCAGGTCATGAACCCTGTTCTCCATGACTGCGTCGAGCTCCACCCCCAGGCCGACCGTCACGTGCCAAGACCCACTGTCTTCCTCCGTGCAGCGATCACCTCCCTGGCAATAGAGCCTTCGCTGTCCCCCTCCCCTCCCAGTGGCATTGTCGGAGCACCTCCCCTAGCCCTTTCCACGCACCTCGTGGCCTCACCACCCTCCCCCTCACCCACCGACTGTGTGGTCGACTCCGGAGGCTCTTTCCACACCACTCCTACCGCTAGCTCGTTATTCCACTCCCATCCACCACACCCCTCACATCCTCTCTTTGTGGGCAACGATTCCACCATCCCGATCACCTTAGTAGGTGCATCGGTTTTTCCGGGACCTTTCCACCTTCACGACGTCCTTGTCGCTCCTGATCTGACCCACCCCTTCTCTCGGTTCGTCGCTCTACTAGTGACAACCACTGTTCTATGGAGTCTGATCCCTAGGGGCTCACCATACGCCACCTTCCCATGTGTGCCGTGCTTAGGGGTGACAATGAGCTCTAAATTTTACACTATAAAATATAAGGATCGGATCGGGTTAGGATCGAGCCCTATTTCTATTCATTTTTGAACTAAAAATAATTTAGGGTCCTAGCAATTTGTGAAGAAGCATTTGGATCACGATCCATTACCATCCCTAGCCGTGCTTGCTCGCTATGATAGCTCCGGCCCCCTCTACTCTATTCACTTGCCTTCCACTTCTCCCACCAGCGTAGTCTCCCCCCATGCTCTTGCTACTACCACCACCTCCGTCGTTTGGCATCGTTGTCTCGGGCACCTTGGATCTGACATGATGTCTTAGCTTTCCAACCACTCAAACATCTTCTACACTCAGGGTTCCTCTGAGCTCCTCTGTCATGCTTGTCAGCTCGGTCGTCACTCTCGTCTTCCTTTCTCCGCTTCCACATCCCGGGCTGCTCAGGCCTTTGATCTTGTCCATTGTGATCTCTGGACTTCTCCTGTCCTCAGCCTCTCTGGTTACAAATACTACCTGATCATTCTGGACGACTTCTCTCATTTTCTTTGGACTGTCCCACTTCAGCTGAAGTCCGACACGTTCACCACCCTCACCCACTTTTTTGCCTGGGTCTCCACCCAGTTCCGTCGCCCGGTCCGTGCCCTCCAGTGTGATAATGGCCGCGAGTTCGACAACAACGCCTCTCGCTCCTTCTTCCTCACCCACGACGTCTAGTTGCGTCTCTTGTGCCCCTACACCTCTCCCCAGAACGGTCGGACCGAACGCATCATTCACACCACCACCAACATGATCCGCTGCCTCCTTTTTCAGGTCTCTCCCTGCCAGCTATTGGGCGGAGGCCCTGAACACCGCCACACATCTCAACCGCCTCCCCTCGAAGGCAGTGAGCCACCCACTCCCCACTTCGCCTTGTACGACACAACCCCCTCTTACGACCACTTAGCGTGTTCGGCTATGCCTGCTATCCCAACACTTCCGCCACCGCTCCCATAAGCTATCTCCTCGCTCCATTCGCTGCCTCTTCCTTGGTTACTCCCCTGATCATAAGGGTTATCGCTGTCTTGACCTCGTCTCCCACCGCATCATCATCTCTCGTCACATTGTTTCCGACGAAGATGTGTTTCCCCTTGCTGGCTCCTCCCCACCCACCGATGTCGACTCACTCCTTGAGTTCGATCCGGTTCCCCTCCACCCCAGGCGCCCCGCCTTGCGCCGTTGTCCACGCCACGCACGGCTTCGCCGCCTCCGCTCGTGCCTCTACCCGCGCCACGTGCGGCCTCAACACCTTTGCTCGCACCTCTACCCGCGCCACGCGTGGCCTTGACGCCTCTTCTCACGCCACGCGCGGCCTCGTCGACCTCGCCTGCGCCATGCGCAACACTGTCGACCCCGCCTACGCCACACTTGGCCACGTCGACCCCTCCCATGTCATGCGCGGCCCCGTCGACGAGCGCGGCTCGCTTCACCGACCCCACCCTCGTCTACCATCACTGCGGGCGGGCCAATCCCTCGGGTCCCGTTGACCCAACCCCGTCGACGAGCATGATTTGCTTCGCCGACCCCGCCCTCGTCTACCACTGCCGCAAGTGGGCCACACCCTCGCCTCT
This sequence comes from Zea mays, assembly GCF_902167145.1. Classification (NCBI taxonomy): domain Eukaryota; kingdom Viridiplantae; phylum Streptophyta; class Magnoliopsida; order Poales; family Poaceae; genus Zea; species Zea mays. Next base: position 221,949,029 of record NC_050096.1, read on the forward strand.
CGATGCCCCACCGGCCCGCACCGAGCTTCCTGTGTACCACCCGATCGACATCCGTTGCGACCCAGGGCATGTCCACCTGATGGTGACTCGCCACGCAGTCGACGTTCTTCGCCCCGTCATTCGGTTGATCCTGGCGGCTGACACGACTGCCACCCCTCCGGGCGCCTCCCCGGTCCCCTCCTACGTTCTCGCCGCCCTCGCCGACCCCCACTGGCGTTGCGCTATGGAGTACGCGGCCCTGCTAACCAACCACACCCGGGACCTCGTGCCGCGTCCACCAGGCACCAACATGGTCACTGACATGTGTCTCTTTCGCCACAAGCTGACCTCGGACAGCTCTCTCGACCGCTACAAGGCCCGTTGGGTCCTTCGGGGCTTCACCCAACGCCTCGGAGTGGACCATGACGAGACCTTTAGCCCCGTCGTTAAGTTCGCCACCGTTTGAGCCATCCTCTCCCTCGCCCTCTCCCATGACTGGGCGATCCATCGGCTCGACGTCAAAAATGCCTTCCTCCATGACACTCTGACGGAGACTGTCTACTGCAGTCATCCCACTGGCTTCGTTGACGTCGCTTGCCCGGATTTGGTTTGCCGGCTGAACCGCTCCCTGTACGGCCTCAAGCAGGCGCCATGGGCTTGGTACAGCCGCTTCGCCTCCTATTTGGCCTCCATCGGCTTCGTCGAGGCCAAGTACGACACGTCCCTCTTTATCTACTGACGCGGCGACGACATCGTCTACCTCCTGCTCTACGTTGACGACATTGTGCTCACGGCATCGACCGCCGACCTTCTACAGTGCACGATCGTCGCCCTTCAGCGGGAGTTCGCGGTGACGGACCTGGCCCCCTTCACCACTTCCTCGGCATCACCGCCGAGCGCCGGCCTCAGGGTCTCCTCCACTAACGCCAGTACGCCATCGACATACTAGAGCGCGCTGGCATTTCCGACTGCAAGCCCTGCTCCACGCTTGTCGACACTCATGCGAAGCTCTCTGAGGATGACGGGCCCCCGATCACCGACACGACGTCCTATCGGAGCTTGACCGGTGCCCTCCAGTACCTGACCTTCTCTAGGCCCGACATCGCCTACGCCGTTCAGAAGGTGTGCCTGCATATGCACACCCCGCGAGAGCCCCACATCACTGCTCTCAAGCGGATTCTACACTACCTCCGCGGCTCCCTCGACTACGGCCTCCTACTCCGACCCTCCCCAACGTCGAAGCTCGTAGTCTACACCGACGCTGACTGGTCTGGCTGTCCCGACACGTGCCGCTCCACTTCCTGTTACACCGTGTTCCTGGGCGCCAACCTCGTCTGCTGGGCTGCCAAGCGCCAGCCTGTCATTTCTCGCTCTAGCGCTGAGGCCGAGTACCACGTTGTGGCCAACGACGTCATCGAGGCCTCCTGGCTACGCCAGCTTCTCCAGGAGCTCCACAGCCCCCTCCAGCGCGCCGCCCTCGCCTACTACGACAACATCAACGCGGTCTACCTCTCCACCAATCCCGTGTACCATCAGCACACGAAGCACGTGGAGATTGACCTGCACTATGTCCGTGAGCATGTCGCTGTTGGTGACGTTCGGGTTCTCAGCGTCCCCACCACGCTTTAGTTCGTCCACATCTTCACCAAGGGGCTGCCGTCGAGTGTTTGTACCGAGTTTCGCTCCAGTCTCAACATCTATACATGATAGAGTTGAGACTGCGGGGGGGGGGGGGGGGGAGAGGGTGTTAGAGTGCTATTTACGTCATTGTGTATAATGGGCTTTGGCCCACATCACTCAGCTATATATATACACTCCCAACCCTTATTAGGGTTAGGGTTTCCATTCCAACTTATTCCCATGGTGTAGCAATGTTTCCTAAATGAGTTAGGTTGCTGGGTCATGGCTGGGGCTAAGCACCTTGACAGTCTTGGACTGGCTAAAGCTCTGTGGGTGGCTGAATCAAATTAGTTTTGGTCTTTTTATTTTCAGTTTGTTTTGAGGCGGGGCCTGCATGCTTTAGCTCTGTTGCAGGGCAGGTTTTCTTTCTTTTCTTTTCCTTTTGTTTTCAGCTCTTTTGGGCTTGTACTTCGGTCCTTTTTCTGGACTTTTCTCCTCTTAATTTAATGATGCTCTTCCTGTTCGAGAAAAAAATGTTGCCCCGGTTGTTTCTTTAAAACATGCTCTTCCTAGCTGTATGTACAAACTTAAATCTAATTTGTTGCTTGCTTATTAGGTGCGGAATCAAGATTCATTTTACATCCTTGGTGGCATTAGCTTAGAAGGACGAGAAATTGCATGGACCTGGTTGAAGGTATGTTATTTAGTTGCAGGGCATCTAGGCTCAGTTTTTGTAACAACATCATATAAGATATCATATCATATTTCTGATATATTTTAAAGAATAATATCTTATAAGATAACATATCATATTTCTGACATATTTCAAAGTTTGCTTCTGGCCTCTTGAGAAATTAGTGTGGCATGGCTTTAATTTTGTGATACATGTGTTGAAGTTATGCTGCTTATTTCTCTACTATATAAAGCACTAGTTTCCACGGTCGTCGTGCGTCACCCTCCCTTTCCAGTTTTATGCAAGGTAAAACTGTGCACAAGTGGGGATTTGAACCTTGGTTGTTGGCTCTACATTCATACCAACCTAACAAAACACATATTTTTGTGTTTTATTAAAACAAAATCTACTCATATGATATATAGAAACTGTAGTAGCAATGCACGAGCATCTGACTAGTCTCCATTAATGAATCAGATAGGAATCCACTGCTTCAAAAGTAAAAAAGGCCAGATCCAACGCTTGTGGCTCCTACATGAGTGGGGTCTGGGCAAGAAATAATACAAGCCTTACCTCTGTAGAGAGGCTGCGTCAAAGGTAGACTTTTGGCTTAGTGGAATGGCTTCTCTCCACTGCTCAGACCTGTCCTTCAAAAGTAATGTACCAAAAAAATGAATCTTTACTCAATATGGTGCATTGTATCCAGACCGCTGAAGACGTCATAATGAGGGGCGCCCATGCGGCACATTGAGTCAATGGTCTTGCTTCGGTAACGTGCGGGTTACTGGCGCAGCCCAGACCTTGCGGACTTCGCACATCGCGTGCATTTAATGTGGGGCGCACACCACCTGACACTGGCGCGGGCAAGCACGCATCTCGTCCGAACTTAATGCTGGCGGGCCCCATGTCAAAGGCTTACGACAGGCGTCCCCGGCCACGTGTCGGCACCAGACTTCTACCTGGACAGGGAGCAGGTGCGGGAACGTATGGCGACGTGGCACCCCCCGATGTCCCCTGACTAGGGGTTTGGAACTTGCTTGGGGGTGTCCGGGCCCCAGCCGTAATGGTCCGGACACATGGCGGCACCGGGCCTCTCCTGGTTTGAGGTTTGGATGACACACGCGGGGTCCAGAGCCACTCCCGAGGGTTCGGAACCGATCTTGTAGTCAAAGAGTGCTTTTACTCCAAGGACATGGAGCTGCTTCAGACCCCCTTTCCGGGGATCCAGACCTACGACCGAAGTTGCTGATTACTCCCCTCTATGGAGCTTCTGGTGATGCTGGTCTAGCCCAGGAAACGGGCCTAGCTGGCCCAAGGTCACATATGGTGGGCCCCAGTCCTGAGTCGGGCGGTCAGCTAGTAGTTCCGTGGCTATGGGAAGCCATAGGGGTCTCGCCTTGATCCAGCAGGAGTGGGTACCCCATATTTAGGGTACCGACAACAACTATATGCTGGTGCAACAGTCGATTAAGTCTCTTCACAAGAGGTAAGATGCTAGTTTGTTTTTAAAGTCGGATATTTCCAAGGCCTTCGATTTTGTCACATGGGCTTTTCTTCTTGTGGTGCTATCTCATCTTGGTTTTGGACCTAATTGGTGTAATCTGTGTCGACCACGTCTTCTACGCAAGTGCTATTGAATGGGTCTCCTAGTAATCATATTAGACATCGGAGAGGACTTCGTCATGGGGATACTCTATCTCCTATGTTGTTTGTGTTGGTCATGGATGTTCTCAGTAGCCTCTTTATACTGTCTTCAGTAGATATGGTAAAATAGGGGGATGCGAAACTGTAGATGACACTGTTTGACACTGTTTGCAGAGTGAAGTTTGAAATAGGGGATGAGATAGGACTATAGGAGATCTGCTAGAGATAGCCTTAGGTTTGCTGAAAACAGGGGGCTGCTACAAAGTTTGGGAGGAGCAGGTGTCCGGAACAAGCTTTCCATATATACTGATGATGTGGTCCTTGTTAAGCCTATCGAGGAATATTTAAATTGTGTTAGAACGATCTTGGATTGCTTTGGTACAACCTCTGGCTTGGTAACTTATATGCATAAAAGAAAAGATGTGCCGTTCCAATAAGGTGTAATGGGCAGGCTGTGCAGGAGGGCTGCAATGTGCTGTAGTGCAGTTCAGCTACTTTTCCTTGTAATTATCTGGGGCTGCTGATTTCAGACAAGAAGCTAAGAAGGATTGACCTTATGGTTTGGGTTGAGAGGGTTCGACTTCCTAATTGGAAGGCTTGGCTCCTCAATCTTGCTGGTAGGACGGCTATGGTGCGTTTTGTGCTCTCGGCCACCGGTTTATCTTCTAATTGCCATAAATATCCCTAAGTGGGTGATTAAGTCAATTTACATCTGAAGAGGGTTTATTTGGAAAGGAAGAAAGGAAGTAAATGGTGATAGTTGTCTTGTTTCTTGGGAGATAATTACAAGGCCACTAAAGCTTGGTGGTCTTGGGGTTCCTAATTTTTTCAATTCAAAAGCTGGGCATAAATGGTTGTTGTTGGAGAAAACTGATCCGAACAGACCTTGGCATGGGCTGAATTTTCCTGTGCAGCAGCAAGTCAGACAGTTCTTTGTGTTGTCTGTGGTTACTGTTGTAGGGAATGGGGCTAATACGCTATTTTAGTAGGATAGATGGTTAAATGGGAGTGGTGTCAATGACATTGCTCCTGTAGTTGTTTGTAAGGTTGGCAGAAGGGCTATTTCTTCCAGAATTGTGGCTCAGGCGATTGATAACTGGTAGTGGGTTAGTGACATCGAGACTCCTCTTTTTTGATTGGGTTGCAACAATACCTGCGGTTATGGGATGCTCTAAGAGGGGTAGTGCTTACCCATGAAGCTGATAGGCATGTGTGGATGCATACATCCTCTAGTCATTTCTCTTCCAAGTCGTGCTATAAGGCCTTTTTCACGGGTTCCATTATATTTGAGCCGTGGAAAAGGTTGTGGAAGTCTTGGGCTCCTCCAAAATGCAAAATTTTCCTCTGGATGACAATAAGGAATAAGTGTTGGACTACTGATAGGCTTCAAAAGAGAGGTTTGCCGTACCCGATGGTTTGTCCTTTATGTGACCAAGAACAAGAAACAGTCCAGCATCTCTTGTGCACTTGCATTTTTGCTAGATAGTTTTGGCATAGTATTCTCTCGCCCTTGGGGCTTGGTGATCTCACTCCTACTAGTTTGCTGTGTGGTGGGGAAAGGTGCACAAGAACATGAGAAGGGGTTTTTACAATGTCATCATTCTGAGAGCTTGGTGCATATGGCTCATAGTAACAGGGTTGTCTTTGATAGAGTGATTCCTTCCATGAGCATAGTTCAAAGAGTGTTTTTGCAGTTGGTGTGTTGGGGTAGGGCTCGTGCGAAGAATCTAGAGAGTCCAGGCCTTGCTGCTGCCTTTAATTTGGTCAGGGAAATTTTTAGACCGTGTCCAGTAGGTTACCCATATGGTCATCTAAAACACTGTTTTGCACTGTAGACTGTACTGTTCGCAGATTGAAGTTTAAATTGGAGATGTGATGAGAGATAAGATTGGTAAACTGCTAGAGATAGTCTTTATTATTTACTGTTTTGGCGAGTTGGGCCAGCCTACTCTTTTGCTTTTGCCTCTTTATTGTTTCAGCATAGGAAGAGGATGGAACATTAGAGGGTCTGGTTTTTCTGCCCTTTGGGATTTGTAATTTGGTCCATTTTAGAAATTTTCTTCTCTTAATATAATGTTGCGTAGATCTCCTGCTTATTCGAGAAAAAAAAACTGCATCTAAGCCACCTAAAAATACTGAAATTGACTTGTAAATCTAAGCTATCTATAAAAAAAGTAAAGGACGGACCACGAATCTTTGCTGACATAAAAGAGGGAGGATTCACATTTGGCAAGGGGCAATGTTGGCTGCACTAGATAGCACAGAGCACTAATCTAAACTTTTTTTTTTCCAAATTGTTAGTCCCTCTTTTCCAAAACATAAGGTATTTTAACTTTGTTCCAAGTCAAACTTCACTAGCTTTGACCAAATATATAGAAAAATGCACCGAATCTGCGACATCAAATTATTTTCATTAAATTTCACCATGCAACATGTCTTAATACTGCATTTATTTTGTATGGTAGATGTTAATGGATCTTTTTTCCTATAAAGTTGGCTACAGTTTGACTTAGGACAAAACTAAAACATCTTACTTTTTTTTGAACGGGGTATCTTATTATTTGACGCACTGTTATTGGAAACATGGTAGATATTTATGCCCATATTTGTCTCATTACAGGAAAACTGGGATCACGTGTTGAAGACATGGAAATCGAGTTCACTCATATCAGACTTCATTGAGTCCATTGTCCCACGGGTACACTGGAGACTTATCTTTGCTATTCCTCCCCATTCTTTCATTAAGTTAGTAACGTTAGCGCTTTTTGTGTACCTTGTGCTGATTAGTTTACCTCCGAGGAGAAAGCTGTCGAGGTTACCGAGTTCTTTGCTGGCCAAGTTAAGCCATCATTCGAGAGAGCACTGAAGCAGAGCCTGGAGAGGGTGCGGATCAGCGCGAGATGGATCGAGAGCATTAGGAGTGAGCCCAAGCTTGGTCAGACAGTGCAGGAGCTGCTGCAGGCCGATGCGTAAACATGTGGCCTGGAAGGTAGCGGTTCCTCAGTGTGATCATCTCATACGGGCTGTTCGGGTCAGATTAAAGTCGGTTGTTTAGATTGCTGCAGTTATAATCTATAGAGATAAACATTGTAGAAACAGTAGAAGTCGGTATAAATTAAACCTAAACGACCAGGCCTATAAATTCTTGAAAAGGTTCAGGTGGGCTTATTCTACATTGTATTGGCAGTTGCTTGCGTATGATTTGTTGAGGGAAAAAACTGATGCAATGACGTTTGTTTCAAAGAGTGGTGTACTGAGTCCATGATTATTATTATTTTTATATTATTGACAGTAGTAAAGAAGCTAAGGGCCCTAGGGCCTAATTTGGATACTCTAATAGTATTGACTTTAATCCACATGTATTGAAGTGTAGATTAGGGGTGTAACTTAAACTAATTTACACTCCAATCTATCTCAACACATGTGGATTATGATCAATATTAGAATATCCAAACAAAGCCTAGGCGGTACGAGATTAATGCACGGCGAGATTCTGAACACCTTAGGGTGCCTTTGATTCGTTTCGCATGCCTGACCGCTCCAAACAGGCTAGTTAGAGTTTGGCTCCTAAGATATAGGAATGAAACCCGTTTCTCTAACGCCTGGCTCGCGGCGAGATGCTGCGTCATGTAGTGCAGTTGAGCACAAACATACAGGCAATCAAATGTTGCCCCTCAACCCACTAAATACACAGACAAGCAACAAAATAAGCGTACGCTGTATTTCACTAGCCTGACCCATATGCAGCTTACCAAGTGTGCCCTTAGACATTTTGAAAGCTTTTAGCTAGATTGTTGTGAACATCTTAGGCCTTGTTCGATTGTGTCTAAATTTAAGGGGATTGGGGGATTAAATCTCCTTTTATTTATTTTTGACTAGAGAAAGATTTAATCCTCTTTGATCCAGACGTAACCGAAGAAGTCCTTTGGGTTCTAGAGCTGATAAATCATGTGATCCTAGCAACACACGCCTATTCATCCAATTGGTAAACGGGTACTGTTAGAGATAATCATAGAGATGAGCATATTTCTTTGTATCCATGATATATATATATATATATATATATATATATATATATATATATATATATATATTGCTCAATTGAATATCCATGAAAGGCACCTTGTATTGATTAGCAATTATGTAAATTATTTGTGAGATTCTTTACTTATATGGTTATTCTAAATGATGCTCCTAGTAAGAGATGATGACTAGTACATGTATTAGTGAATGACTACATTTCACAAGTCATGGACATGGAGACGTTAAACTAATAATGTGGGCGTATGCATGACATGAGGCTGGACCGACCTAATGTGAGATATTGTAATATAGTTCTCTTTTTGTAACATGTATATTGTATCCTTAGACCCGAGATTGTCGCATGTTCTCAAGATGTGAATTGACTTACTTAGGGACTATCAAACGCTACTCTGTAATTGGGTAGTTATAAAGGTAGTTTTTAGGTTTGTTAGGAAGCATGGCGTGAGGCATGATCAGTCAAGATGAAATTTTAGTCTCTTCGTGAGAGAGATATCTCTGGGCCCCTCGAGTGATTGGATCAAGAAATGCATGGCCGTGCTAGGGTTAAGTGTTAACCAATGAAAGGATTTCAATTCACAGTATCGAGAAAGAGAGATCAGATTAGAGCCAGACCAAATATCGTGAGACAAAGCCCTTGACTTAGGAGAATAGTGCCCCGAAGACCACCCTGTAATTAAAGAAAGGAAGAAAACCCAGGGACCCCAGTGCTAAATGGGCAATTCCCTAATTCATTTAGAAAATTTAATTTTAATTCTACAGAGAACTTGTAAAATGCATAACTTGAGAAATATTTGTGCAAATTCGACTAAACAAATTTTGTTAGGCTCTGTATGAGTTAAGCTTTAGAGTAAAAATAGGAAAACCCCTAGTCTAGTGTTGTTTCTGGAAGTTATTATTTAATTAAATCTTGAATGATTAAGTGAAAATAATGGTAAAAATAGTAGGACATATGCACTAAGGTTAAGAAAATTTTGTTAGTGACTTGACCAGTGATAGATCATTACAAAAATGCTAGACACATCAGAGCACCAAGACAAGTAGGATAAACAAATAAATATAGGATTTCACAATTATCTTTAGAAAATAAAAAAGGAAAAAATGGGAAACAATGAGCAACTCTATTTTTCCTAAGACACATAAGTAGTGTACTATGAGGGAAAAATATAAAAATGGTATAGTTGCACAGTAGATCATGGCCCCCTTGCCCCATGAGAATTTATAGAACAATTTGGAAAATCATACAACCCATTCCCTATAAGAAAAAATAATCAACTTTAGGAATGATTGCCCTTGAGCAGAGAAAAAGCTAGAGAAAATGGGAAATATGTTGTTTGACATTTTTCAAAAGGAGAGCTAGTTGTAAGCACCTTCTAACCCCTAAACTTTAGAAAATCACCATTTAATACCTACTAGGTTTCCTTGAGTAAAATTTGGCACATAGGCATAATATTACACATAAACATCAACAAAAATAAGTCTTTGTGCAGAAGCCACTTCTACACAAGGGTTGTAGTTCAAAGTGCCCTCTCTGCCCTAGCCCTTGTCATTTTTGTATAGGGCAGACCACATCTCTTTTGCACCTCTAATTTTTAGGACAACTTAATTAAGTTAGTAAGAAGCCACTGTAAGTTTTGTAGAATTTTTGAAATATTCTAGAGCAGAGGTGTAGTTCAACTTACCCTTAAAAGTCTATTTAAGATGGGGAAAAGAAGGCATGGAAAAGATGATCCTTAATTTAGAAAGGGGCTCATAACAACCTAAAAGCCAAAACATCCATTCCTAACTTAACATAGTTAAGAACCTTCCTCAAGCTAACCAAGAAAGGAGCTTAACAAACTAACTATCTAAACAAAGGCTTTAAAGTCTAGCATGCATGCAAGGGCATATATATGTATACATTTCTTATGCATTGCATTCATTAGATTGCAATCTCGCAGACGGAGAGTACATGTTGATCCAAGAGAAAGGGATTGAGCAAGAAGAAGCCTGGGAACCAGCACCCGAGCCTGTCGCCGAGGAACTTCCCGCCACAACCGCTTCCGAAGGCAAGCCCCGGTTTTATGCATAACCGTTAAATATGCTATTTTTATTGCAATTATTGTTTGTAGGTTTGTATTGTGCACTTAAGTGTAGGAATTGTTTGAAACCTTAGTTGCATGAACTCAGGATCCCTTTTGAGATGGATACTAGTATGCTAGGTCGAGTAGTTGCTATGATAATTTAGGATCTCGGTAGAAGTCGAGTGATTTTTCTAGCACTCACGAGAGGTCAGGAATTGATTGTATTCATTTTGATAACGGGAACTATGATGGTCTATGGACACAGATCCGGGGTGGATGCTTTGTCTATGAGATGGGAACGAACTTAAGGATTAATGTGTGGCTACTTGAGTCAAGCGTTTGAAAGTACTAAACACATGTTGGGAAATATGGTAACCGATAAGCCTAGTACCTGATTGAACCTGCCCATAGACTTTGCGTAGACAACGAGTAGTTTGTGGTTCCCGAGTGTGTTGCAGGAGACTTCCCTGAGCAACAACCTGGTGAAGGCAAGTGCCCACTAACCCATTATATCCTACTTACTTTATAATTCATTGCCCCACATACCATGATCAACCTAAGAATTGACTAGTATTCTGTTTTCCTGTCCTTGTTTACCCTTTGGGAATTGGCTATTATGATTAGTATTATGCTACTACTTTACTTTAATCAATGAACATGATGAGAATATTTATGATACGATGATGTTATTCTGGATATGATGATGAACTTGTGATACTTTAGGGGGCTCGGGCTGTTTCTCGAGTACCTCTCCGTAAGGACCTGTTCGCTGGATGACCACCCGAGAAAATAGTACAACCATGAGGGTGGAATGTGATACTCTTAGCTGAATAATTAGATGAACCTGAGGTGTAGCCGGCTTCACTGTCATGCCGACAATGGGGTCTGGGCATAGTACTTGCTCTACCGAGGCTGGGTGCCGAGGTTCTTTCGTGTTGCTTTTGTTAGTCACCCTTACCATGGGGAGAGGTACTATGTTTATCAAACTGGAGAAACCTAACGAGTGGCTATGACCTCTGGGGAATCTTTGTAAATGCTAAGTAGTGAATCCCTTACCATTCCCTTCGGTAGTGAAGATCGGGTCTATACAACCCAGGCTGGGAAGGGATCACGACTCGTGGGTAAAGTGTGCAACCTCTGCAGAGTGTTAAAAACTGGTATATCAGCCGTGCTCACGGTTATGTGCAGCCTTGGGAGCTCCTTTGATTAGAGTAAATCTGGATACCTTTTATGATGACACTTAATGATGATGACTATCTTTATGGTATTTGGTATTTCCTCTTGGAGAGAGTGCCATTTGGGAAATAACTTTTGTTTATTTCTAAAATTTGTCTTTCTACTAGTAATAAATATCTGATCAACTGTCACACCCGGATTTAAGGGATAAATACGGGTGCGTCTCATATGTGCGCCAAAGAAGAACAACACATATAATGACCAAGTGTATAGAGATAAATGTCACAATCATTATTACATAGCGGAAGAGTCTTACGAAAATAAATGATAACAAATAAACAAACTAATAATTATTCCTTAGCGCCATTAAGCTGACTGGGAGATGCCACCTAGACAAGCTCGTACTCCTCATAGTAGACCTCCTCCTGGGCTACCTGCTCTTCACCTGTGGGGGGTTTATATAACGAAAGGGTGAGCTCACAAAAGATCATAGCTCAACAAGTTGTGGGGAATAATGCATGAACTCACCAAAGGTGGGAGCCCATGTGAAGTGTAAGGCTGATCAACAAATAATGTTAAAGTTAAGCATTGCTTTTAATAAGTTGGTCATGTTTTATTAGCAATTACTTAGTATAAGTAAATACCAACCCAAATAATGAGAGATCATAATTAATAAATAAACCATAATGCGATGCAAATGACCAATTAGATTTAATTTCATAAGTTACTCATGTGAGGGTCTGAGCCGCTCATGACCGTGAGCACGGCTGATATACCAGTTTTACACTCTGTAGAGGTTGTGCATCTTTACACACAAGTCATGTTACCGATCTGTCACGGGGTTGTACGGGCCCCATACACCTCTACCAAGGAAGCAAGGAAAGGTAACACTACGAGGCCTTCACAAAGTTCCACTAGCTTTAGAAAACCCGCTACAGTTTCTAGGGAGCGCAATATAGGAATCCCCCGTCTGAAAAGCCATTGCAGCAAAATCAACCCGAGAACCTCCCTATACCGACAACTCCCCTACTGCTCTTGCCCCTTTCGGGTAAGGTAGTCCTCCACTAGCTTTCCTAATTAGTTAGCCAAGGGCGTCCCATACCACCCTTGTGGTAGCACTATTTTCCTGGGTGGTCGCTCCATGTTCCAAATAACATAATGATCTTGTCATGAACAGTAAATAACATATTTGTAATAAAAGCATGATCATGAATAATGTGTATCTTAACACCAAAACCACATAAAGCAATAACAGGTACTACCCAAAAGTTTAGTGGTAAAGAAGGTATAAAGATAGCCAAACTGTGGTGACCTATTGGGTCCCATCAAAATTAACCTATGCAGATCATAATGATTAACAAGAACATTATTGGGTAAATAAGCTTTGCCTCGGTCGAACCAATACCAGAAAGGCTACTGAAAGGGAAATAGGCTTACACCTTTTCCTAAAATAGATTTTGGTGGTTGAATTGCCCAACACAAATAATTGGACTAACTAGTTTGCTCTAGTCTATAAGTTTTACAGGTGCCAAAGGTTTACAATAAGCCAATAAAAGGACCAAGAAAGGGTTCAAACAAAGAGAGCAAAAGACAACCGAAAGGCACCCAGGTCTGGCGCACCGGACTGTCCGGTGTGCCACCTTCGGGAAAATGGGAGGCCGCTCCGCTATAATTCACCGGACTGTCCGGTGAAGCACCGGACAGTGTCCGGTGTCACACCGGACTGTCTGGTGTGCCAGCGGAGCAACGACTACTTCGCGCCAACGGTCGACTGCAAACGCATTCAATGCGCTACAGTGCGCGCCAGAGTCAGAGCAGCGACAGACGGCGCACCGGACAATCTATAGGACCTGTCCGGTGCACCACCGGACAGCCCAGAGGCCCCACCTGTCAGAGCTCCAACGGTCAGAACCCAACGGCCGGCTGACGTGGCTGGCGCACCGGAGAGTGTCAGGTGGTGCACCGGACTGTCCGGTGCGCCATGCGACAGCAGCCTTCCAACGGCCACATTTTTGGTGGTTGGGGCTATAAATACCCCAACCACCCCACATTCAAGGCATCCAAGTTTTCCACCTTCAACACATTACAAGAGCTGTAGCATTCAATTCTAGACACAACCAAAGAGATCAAATCCTTTCCCAAGTCAAGAATCACTCCAAATCAAATAGTGACTAGAGAGAGCGACATTTGTGTTCATTTGAGCTCTTGCGCTTGGATTGCTTCTTTTCTTTCTCATACTTTCTTGTGATCAAACTCAATTGTAACCGAGGCAAGAGACACCAATTGTGTGGTGGTCCTTGCAGGAACTTTATGTTCCGTTTGATTGAGAAGAGAAGCTCACTCGGTCTAAGTGACCGTTTGAGATAGGGAAAGGGTTGAAAGAGACCCGGTCTTAGTGACCACCTCAACGGGGAGTAGGTTTGCAAGAGCCGAACCTCGGTAAAATAAATCATCATGTCTCACTCTTTATTTGCCCACGATTTGTTTTTCGCCCTCTCTCTCAGACTCGTTTATATTTCTAACGCTAACCCGACTTGTAGTTGTGCTTAAGTTTATAAATTTCAGATTCGCCCTATTCACCCCCCCTCTAGGCGACTCTCTTCGTCACCCTCCACCTCCGGCTCGGAATCGGCCTCCACTACTTCAAAGCGCCATGAGCGCAATAAGTATAGTAAGATGCCCCTTCGTTATCCTCGCATTTCTAGGCGCACTCCATTACTTTCCGTTCCACTAGGCAAACCACCTATGTTTGAAGGTGAAGATTATTCTATATGGAGTGATAAAATGAGGCATCACCTAACCTCACTCCACAAAAGCATATGGGATAATGTTGAGTATGGAGTGCAGGTACCAAAGAAGGGAGACAAGGATTATGACTCGGAGGAGGTCGAACAAATCCATCACTTCAACTCCCAAGCCACAACTATACTCCTCGCCTCTCTAAGTCGAGAGGAGTATAATAAGGTGCAAGGGTTGAAGAGCGCAAAGGAAATTTGGGACGTGCTCAAGACCGCGCACGAAGGAGACGAGGTGACCAAGATCACCAAGCAGGAGACGATCGAGGGGGAGCTCGGTCGCTTCCGGCTTCGCCAAGGGGAGGAGCCACAAGAAATGTACAACCGGCTCAAGACCTTGGTAAACCAAGTACGCAACCTCGAGAGCAAAAAATGGGATGACCATGAAATGGTTAAGGTTATTCTTAGATCACTCATTTTTCTTAACCCTACGCAAGTTCAATTAATTCGTGGTAATCCTAGATATACACTAATGTCTCCCGAGGAAGTAATAGGAAACTTTGTGAGCTTTGAGTTGATGATCAAAGGCTCAAAGAAAATTATCGAGCACGATGGCCCCTCCACGCCCGAAGCACAACCGGTCGCATTCAAGGCGACGGAGGAGAAAAAGGAGGAATCTACATCAAGTAGACTACCCATCGATGCCTCCAAGCTCGACAACGAGGAAATGGCGCTTATCATCAAAAGCTTTCGCCAAATCCTCAAGCAAAGGAGGGGGAAGGATTACAAGCCCCGCTCCAAGAAAGTTTGCTACAAGTGTGGTAAGCCCAGTCATTTTATTGCAAAATGTCTACTATCTAGTGACAGTGACAGGGGCGACAACAAGAAGGGAAAGAGGAGAGAAAATAAGAGATACCACAAAAAGAAGGGCGGCGATGCCCATGTGTGCCGCGAGTGGGACTCCAACGAGAGCTCCTCCGACTCCTCCTCCGACGAGGACACCGCCTACATCGCCGTCACCAAGGGACTTCTCTTCCCTAACGTCGGCCACAAGTGCCTCATGGCAAAGGACGGCAAAAGGAAGAAGGTAAAATCAAAATCGTCCACTAAATATGCATCCTCTAGTGATGAAGATCATTCTAGTGATGAGGAAGATAACTTGCGCACCCTTTTTGCCAACCTAAACATGCAACAAAAAGAAAAGTTAAATGAATTAATTAGTGCTATTCATGAGAAGGATGAACTCTTTGATTCCCAAGAGGACTTCCTAATAAAGGAAAACAAGAAGCATGTTAAGGTTAAAAGTGCTTACGCTCTAGAAGTAGAAAAATGTGAAAAACTATCTAGTGAGCTAAGCACTTGCCATGATATTATTGTCAACCTTAGAAATGAGAATGCTAGTTTAATAGCTAAGGTTGATTCAAATGTATGTGATGATTCAATTTCCATTCTTAGAGATGATAATGTTAATTTGCTTGCTAGAATTAAAAAATTGAATGATTCTCTTGCTAGCCTTAGAAATGATAATGAAAAATCAATTGCTAAGGCTAAAGACTTAGATGTTTGCAATATTACCATTTCAGATCTTAGAAGTAAAAATGACATATTACATACTAAGATTGTTGAATTAAATTCTTGCAAACCCTCTACATCTACCGTTGAGCATGTTTCCATTTGCACTAGATGTAGAGACATTAATGTTGATGCTATCCATGATCACCTAGCCTTAATTAAGAAACAAAATGATCACATAGCTCAACTTAATGCTAAAATTAATGAGCATGACTTAGAAAACGAAAAATTTAAATTTGCTAGAAGCATGCTCTATAGTGGGAGACGCCCTGGCATCAAGGATGGCATTGGCTTCCAAAAGGGAGACAATGTCAAACTTAATGCCCCTCCTAAAAGATTGTCTAATTTTGTTAAGGGCAAGGCTCCCATGCCTCAGGATAACGAGGGTTACATTTTGTACCCTACCGGTTATCCCGAGCATAAAATTAGGAGAATTCACTCTAGGAAGTCTCACTCTGGCCCTAATCATGCTTTTATATATAAGGGTGAGACATCTAGCTCTAGGCAATCAACCCGTGCTGAATTGCCTAAGAAGAAAACTCCTATTGCATCAAATGATTCTAACATTTCATTTAAAACTTTTGATGCATCTTATGTTTTGACTAACAAATCCGGCAAGGTAGTTGCCAAGTATGTTGGGGGCAAGCACAAGGGGTCAAAGACTTGTGTTTGGGTACCCAAAGTTCTTGTATCTAATGTCAAAGGACCCAAAACCGTTTGGATACCTAAAATCAAGAACTAAATTTGTTTTGTAGGTTTATGCATCCGGGGGCTCAAGTTGGATCATCGTTAGCAAGTGCACAAACCACATGACAGGGGAGAAGAAGATGTTCTCCTCCTATGAGAAAAATCAAGATCCCCAACGAGCTATCACATTCGGGGATGAGAATCAAGGTTTGGTCAAAGGATTGGGTAAAATAGCTATATCACCTGACCATTCCATTTCCAATGTTTTTCTTGTGGATTCTTTAGATTACAACTTGCTTTCAGTTTCGCAATTATGTAAAATGGGTTACAACTGTCTTTTTACGGATACAGGTGTTACTGTCTTTAGAAGAAGTGATGATTCAATAGCATTTAAGGGAGTGTTAGAGGGTCAGCTATACTTAGTAGATTTTGATAGAGCTGAACTCGACACTTGCTTAATTGCTAAGACTAACATGGGCTGGCTCTGGCATCGCCGACTAGCACATGTTGGAATGAAGAATCTTCACAAGCTTCTAAAGGGAGAACACATTTTGGGACTAACAAATGTTCATTTTGAGAAAGACAAAATTTGTAGCGCATGTCAGGCAGGGAAGCAAGTTGGTGTTCATCATCCACACAAGAACATTATGACGACTGACAGGCCACTCGAGCTCCTACACATGGACCTATTCGGCCCGATTGCTTACATAAGCATCTGCGGGAGTAAGTACTGTCTAGTTATTGTGGATGATTATTCTCGCTTCACTTGGGTGTTCTTTTTGCAGGAAAAATCTCATACCCAAGAGACCTTAAAGGGGTTCTTGAGACGGGCTCAAAATAAGTTCAGCTTAAGGATAAAAAAGATAAGAAGCGATAACGGGACGGAGTTCAAGAACTCTCAAATTGAAAGCTTCCTTGAGGAGGAGGGCATCAAGCATGAGTTCTCTTCTCCCTACATGCCACAACAAAATGGTGTAGTGGAGAGGAAGAATAGAACTCTATTGGACATGGCAAGAACCATGCTTGATGAGTACAAGACTTCGGATCGGTTTTGGGTCGAGGCGGTCAACACCGCTTGCTACGCCATCAACCGGTTATATCTACACCGAATCCTCAAGAAGACATCGTATGAACTCCTAACCGGTAAAAAGCCCAATGTTTCATATTTTAGAGTCTTTGGTAGCAAATGCTTTATTCTTGTTAAAAGAGGTAGAAAATCCAAATTTGCTCCTAAGGCTGTAGAAGGCTTTTTACTAGGATATGATTCAAACACAAGGGCATATAGAGTCTTTAACAAGTCCTCTGGACTGGTTGAAGTTTCTTGTGACATTGTGTTTGATGAGACTAATGGCTCTCAAGTAGAGCAAGTTGATCTTGATGAGATAGGTGATGAAGAGGCTCCGTGCGTCGCGCTAAGGAACATGTCCATTGGGGATGTATGTCCTAAGGAATCCGAAGAGCCACCACATGCACAAGATCAACCATCTTCCTCAATGCAAGCATCTCCACCAACTCAAGATGAGGATGATGCTCAAGATGATGAAGGAGAAGATCAAGAAGTTGAGCCACCTCAAGAGGAGAGCATTGATCAAGGGGGAGATGCCCATGATCAAGATGAGGAAGATGAGCAAGCTACAAGGCCGCCACACCCAAGAGTCCACCAAGCAATTCAACGAGATCACCCCGTGAACACCATCCTCGGCGATATTTAAAAGGGGGTAACTACTCGATCTCGTGTTACTCATTTTTGTGAACACTACTCGTTTGTTTCCTCTATTGAGCCACATAGGGTAGAAGAAGCACTTCAAGATTCAGATTGGGTGGTGGCGATGCAAGAGGAGCTCAACAACTTCACTAGGAATGAGGTATGACACTTAGTTCCACGTCCTAACCAAAATGTTGTAGGAACTAAGTGGGTTTTCCGTAACAAGCAAGATGAGCATGGTGTGGTGACAAGGAACAAAGCCTGACTTGTGGCCAAGGAATATTCACAAGTTGAAGGTTTGGATTTCGGTGAAACCTATGCACCCGTAGCTAGGCTTGAATCAATTCGCATTTTACTTGCTTATGTACTTACCATGGCTTTAAGCTTTACCAAATGGACGTGAAAAGTGCCTTCCTCAATGGACCAATCAAGGAAGAGGTCTATGTTGAGCAACCTCCCGGCTTTGAAGATAGTGAGTTCCCTACCTATGTTTACAAACTCTCTAAGACGCTTTACGGGCTCAAGCAAGCCCCAAGAGCATGGTATGAGTGCCTAAGAGATTTTCTTATCACTAATGGCTTCAAAGTTGGAAAGGCCGATCCTACCTTATTTACTAAAACTCTTGAAAATGATTTGCTTGTATGCCAAATTTATGTTGATGATATTATATTTGGGTCTACTAACGAATCTACATGTGAGGAATTTGGTAGGATCATGACACAAAAATTCGAGATGTCTATGATGGGGGAGTTGAAGTACTTCTTAGGATTTCAAGTGAAGCAACTCCAAGAGGGCACCTTCATTAGCCAAACGAAGTATATTCAAGACATTCTAAACAAGTTTGGGATGAAGGATGCCAAGCCCATCAAGACACCCATGGGAACCAATGGGCATCTCGACCTCGACACGGGAGGTAAATCCGTAGATCAAAAGGTATATCGGTCGATGATAGGTTCTTTACTCTACTTATGTGCATCTCAACCGGATATTATGCTTTCTGTATGCATGTGTGCAAGATTCCAAGCCGACCCTAAGGAAGCTCACCTTACGACCGTAAAACGAATCTTGAGATATTTAGTTTACACTCCTAAGTTTGGGCTTTGGTACCCTCGGGGATCCACATTCGATTTAATTGGTTATTCGGATGCCGATTGGGCGGGGTGTAAAATAAATAGAAAGAGCACATCGGGGACTTGCCAGTTCTTGGAAGGTCTCTGGTGTCTTGGGCTTCAAAGAAGCAAAATTCAGTGGCTCTTTCTACCGCCGAAGCCGAGTATATTGCCGCAGGCCATTGTTGCGCATAATTACTTTGGATGAGGCAAACCCTTAGGGACTATGGTTACAAATTAACCAAAGTCCCTCTTCTATGTGATAATGAGAGTTCAATCCGCATGGCGGATAATCCCGTTGAGCATAGCCGCACTAAACACATAGCCATTCGGTATCACTTTCTAAGGGATCTCCAACAAAAGGGGGATATCGAGATTGCTTATATCAACACTAAAGAACAATTAGCCGATATCTTTACCAAGCCACTAAATGAACAAACTTTTAACAAACTTAGGCATGAGCTAAATATCCTTGATTCTCGGAATTTCTTTTGATGTTTTGCACACATAGCTCACTCATATACCTTTGATCATATCTCTTTCATGTGCTATGACTAATGAGTTTTCAAGTGTATTTCAAACCAAGTCATAGATTGAAAGGGAATTGGAGTCTTCGGCGAAGACAAAGGCTTCCACTCCACTCCATCAAATTACTCATCCTTCGCCGTCGCTCCGAGCAACTCTCCAACTTTGGTATAATCTTCACACATATTTTGTTCGCCGAAGGGAGAGAAAGTAGTTCAAAGGGCTTATATTTCACTCAAGTATCCGTTTTTGGCGATTCATGCCAAAGGGGGAGAAAGTATTAGCGCAAAGCAAAAGGACCGCACCACCACCTATTTTCAAAAATTTAAATTGAGAAAAGGTTTTTCAAAATGGTGATTTTTCAAATTGGTATCTTAAATCCCTCTTGAACACTAAGAGGAGGATTTAATTGAGGGGGAGTTTTGTTTAGTCAAAGGAAAAAGCATTTGAAACAGGGGGAGAAAATTTCAAATCTTAAAAATGCTTCTCAAAATCTTATTCATTTACCTTTGACTATTCGCAAAAGGACTTTGAAAAGAATTTACAAAAGAATTTGCAAAAACAAAACATGTGGTGCAAGCGTGGTCCAAAATGTTAAAAATAAAGAAACAATCCATGCATATCTTATAAAAATATTTATTGGTTCAAATCTAAGTAACCTTTGCACTTACATTATGCAAACTAGTTCAATTATGCACTTCTCTATTTTCTTTGGTTTGTGTTGGCATCAATCACCAAAAAGGGGGAGATTGAAAGGGAAATAGGCTTACACCTTTTCCTAAAATAGATTTTGGTGGTTGAATTGCCCAACACAAATAATTGGACTAACTAGTTTGCTCTAGTCTATAAGTTTTACAGGTGCCAAAGGTTTACAATAAGCCAATAAAAGGACCAAGAAAGAGTTCAAACAAAGAGAGCAAAAGACAACCGAAAGGCACCCTGGTCTGGCGCACCGGACTGTCCGGTGTGCCACCGGACAGTGTCCGGTGCACCAGGGCACTCGACGCTGAACTTGCCACCTTCGGGAAAATGGGAGGCCGCTCCGTTATAATTCACCGGACTGTCCGGTGAAGCACCGGACAGTGTCCGGTGTCACACCGGACAGTGTCCGGTGTCACACCGGACTGTCCGGTGTGCCAGCGGAGCAACAGCTACTTCGCACCAACGGTCGACTGCAAACGCATTCAATGCGCTACTGTCCGCGCCAGAGTCAGAGCAGCGACAGACGGCGCACTGGACAGTCTACAGGACCTGTCCGGTGCACCACCGGACAGCCCAGAGGCCCCACCTGTCAGAGCTCCAACGGTCAGAACCCAACGGCCGGCTGACGTGGCTGGCGCACTGGACAGTGTCCGGTGGCGCACCGGACTGTCCGGTGCGCCATACGACAACAGCCTTCCAATGGCCACATTTTGGTGGTTGGGGCTATAAATACCCCAACCACCCCACATTCAAGGCATCCAAGTTTTCCACCTTCAACACATTACAAGAGCTATAGCATTCAATTCTAGACACAACCAAAGAGATCAAATCCTCTCCCAAGTCAGGAATCACTCCAAATCAAATAGTGACTAGAGAGAGCGACATTTGTGTTCATTTGAGCTCTTGCGTTTGGATTGCTTCTTTTCTTTCTCATACTTTCTTGTGATCAAACTCAATTGTAACCGAGGCAAGAGACACCAATTGTGTGTTGGTCCTTGTGGGAACTTTGTGTTCTGTTTGATTGAGAAGAGAAGCTCACTCGGTCTAAGTGACCGTTTGAGAGAGGGAAAGGGTTGAAAGAGACCCGGTCTTAGTGACCACCTCAACGGGGAGTAGGTTTGCAAGAGCCGTACCTCGGTAAAACAAATCATCGTGTCTCACTCTTTATTTGCCCACGATTTGTTTTTCGCCCTCTCTCTCATACTCGTTTATATTTCTAACTCTAACCCGGCTTGTAGTTGTGCTTAAGTTTATAAATTTCAGATTCACCCTATTCACCCCCCTCTAGGCGACTTTCAGCTACCACGCAATGAGAGTGGAGAGATGGCGAGAGTAGCGTGTACCCTCCGTGGCAAGTTGCTGGACGGTGGAGTATCTGTGCTCCTGGTTGGCGTGGACCCATTCTGGTCTTGAGGAACCTGGGTGCGAGTTGACATATGCAAGGGTTAAGTGCTACATATGTCGTGTGGTTGGAGATCCCGAGTTAGGTATTAAACGATTCGGATCGTCGTTACTTCTCGGATATGAAGACTTGGTCATTGCCCTACATGTAGTGACAAGTGGACTCATTGGATGATAAAAGATGACTAGTATAGGCCAAGTGCTTGATCTAGAATAGAAAGAAATCTAGATGTAGGTAATTACTTAACCTGACAACTAAAATTAATTCTTAAGGACCAACTGTAGTAAGCTTTGTGCAAACTGGGCCATTGATTCTTGCTGAACCTTACCTAGATTCCTAAAGGCCAACATATCCTTGAGAGACTTTTTATTTAGTCAGGTAAGACTTGCGAAAGTACACTTCATACTCAGGGTTTTCGAACCCATGTTGTTGCAGGTACTTGATTTATGGTACTGTGGGTGGTGCTAAGCGGTGGTGGGCACGACCTTCTTATATGTCTAAGTAGCTCTTCTATATTTCTTATTTAGGATAGTCACTTAAGCTAGCATTTATTACAAACTTATGAAAATTATACATGATCCAAAGTGTAATATTTTGGATTTACTTTTATAATCACTCCGATCTTGTATAATGTAATCTGAATGTAACTTGTAACTTTTTGTAATAAAGAATATCCGCTGCAAATGTTGGTGTGTGATTTGTGTTTACTTAATCTTGTGATCCTGGTTATAAGTGGTTTATTTGAGGTCATTGGGACACTCGGACATATCCTATTAAGTTATGCGGTGCACATGCATAGCTGTCTAAGGTCTTTGAGACGAGGACAAGTGCATGCGGGCCCAATAACTTGGGAGGTTCTGCCACACTACGAAAGTGTTCTCTTAGCGCGAGAGGACTATAGTGCATGGATAGGCGCTCGAAGCTCCGCTTTGGTTCTATTGAAAGATGAGTGTAATCACGTGAGAACGTGCACTGACCCTGACTTCAAAGTTTCTACCAACCACATCCGAAGGTCAACCGTGAAAGCTTCGAAGTGGTGTAAAAAGTTCTTATCCGATATATGGAAAAAGGATGAAAGAAAATTAGCATCGAAGAATCCATGAAAAACAGAGAGAAGGTTCGAGTTTTACTACCTTCGTCTTATTTGCGCAAAATATGAGTGTGTTCTAATGTCCGAACTTTTTGCAGGCTTGAAGGACGGCTGAAAAAGCTGCAAGCATCAGGAAAGATTTATAGACCAAGAAGGCCGAAGGTAGTTTCCTTTTTTAACTCTGCTGGATTTCTTTGTGTTCGTGTTGACAGTTTGTGTGACAGAACCTCCCAAGTCATTAGGCCCACCTACAGTTGTCCTTGTCCAATGGACCTCAGACAATTGCAGGTGCCCCTAATCACTTGACAAGTTCGGTATCTGTATTCTTTACCTTTCCCAAGAGCGTTTCACCCGTCATGCAGACATTACAATACATCGGAGGTACGAAAATGTAATATCCCAAAAAAATATTGACCAAAAGTTGATCTTCGGTGTGTGGATGAGGGAAAGAGTTGTGGGCCATTGGATGCAAAGTCAGGAGACATCTGAGGCGTTGTTTCTTTCTCCCACTAAACCCTAGTGGTCGCCGCCCCCTTTTTTCCCTTTTCTTGGCCGCCAACCCCCACTTTTCCCCACCCTTGGCCGCCCCTGCCCCTTCCCCTTGCAGCCGCCCTCCACTACTTCCTCCTCCCTCTAGATCTCCCCCCCACGCAGCAAGGATCGAGAAGAGGAGGAGCAAGATGGATTGAAGAGGAAGAGAGGATCAAGGAGATGTTCTACACCCATCTCTTGCAGATTTTCTTGGGGAAACCCTAGGTAAGGATGAGATCCTTGTTCCTCCCTATAATTATGTGCTTTTGGAGGTTGTGGATCATGTGGATTTAAGGATTAGAGGTGGGGTTAGGTTTTGATCTCGAATTTAATTTCTGCAGAATGACAGATTCGACATTTTCTGTTCATGCCAGTTTTTCGTGGTCTTAGTAGCCTAAAAAAAAATAAAAAGTCTATATATGAGTAGTAGATAATTTGTAGATCTTTCCGTGGCCGTGAAGAACTCCTCAATCGGACATCAGAACAGAAAGTTATTGCAGTTTGATTATAGCAGTTTTTCAGTCTCATAATTCTGTGCAGAATCTGTTCTCTTATGAGTTAGCCAATTCTATCAACAGAATTAAACTGTGGGTTGGTAAAAGAAGTTGTAGATAATTTCATAAGCTTTCCAGATTGTTAAAGAGTGCATTCATATGATTTATCAAACTCCGGTTATGTTTGTTTTACTGTGGCTGTTCCTGTTTGCGTGACAAAAATGAGCGGGTCTATTCACTGGTGGGTTTCATCTAGTAAATGGCCGAATTAGCTCTTCCAACTATGGAGACTTTTGTAGAGGGATAAAAGTTCTTACGTCCAGCAGAATTTCATAATTTTTGGTTTAGTAGTTTGGGAGATATTGAATTTTCAAGTTAACTAGGCTGCTGTCTAAAACAGATTCAGTCAGTTATCTTGTGAGATGTTTTACAATTTATTGATGGCAGAATTTAATTATCCATTGAATACCGAAGTTGTAGAGTGTTGTGTGTAGATACTCCTAGAGTATTGGTTTGATATCACTACTGTTTTAATTTTAAAGATACAAAATTAACAAACAGCGCTGCTGATGTATGACATGTGGTTCAGGGTGGGAGTCTTTCCACTAGGTCTTGGTTTCAAGTGTAGGAGTGTTTTGTTGATTGTTGGTAAATGTTTGTGAAATATTTGTACTAAGTTTTATGCCCGCTAGCAGGTGGCTACACTCCAGATCATGCCTAGTACATTTTTCTTCTTCGATGAAGGCAAGTGAATGTAGCGGTGGTTGCTTCCGTTCTGACCTATTATTTCTATTGCCTACACTCTAATATTCAGAAGTATTGGATTCTTTCATAATTGGACTCTATGGTGATGCTTTACTTGCTTGCATTATACTGATGCTCAATCATATATTGATAATGATTATGATTCGAGTATGACTCATGAGATTAATTCACACCCCTGAAGGTAAATGAAGTATTATTTGAGGTTGGTATTGTATATGAAGGTAAATGAAGTATTATTTGAGGTTGGTATTGTATCTGAAGGTAAATGAAGTATTATTTGAGGTTGTATTGTATGTGAAGGAAGTGAAGTATATTGATAAATGCAGCATGTCATATACATTGCATGATTCACTTGGATCTGAAGTTGGGTCGTGACCTATGGTCCGACCGTACCAGTACAACTTAGCATCGTAAGTTGCTTGAGGAGGGGTACGATGCGGCTTCATACCCTTAGAGGTATGAAGGCAGAGGACATATGCATTGCATTCATATGCATTCATTGAAGTGATATTTGCAGATGATGTGGTTTTATACCCTCAGAGGTATGAAGACAGAGTACTTACACTTTGCACTCCTATGCATACATTGAAGTGATATTTGCAGGTTTTGTTGACGCAGGGAAGTGTTATAGAACCTATTGTGGTTGTTCGAGGAAATGAGATAGTATTGGTTATATTGGGACTAATGAGTTCTATATCTACAAGTATTTCTGATCTTAATTGTGATTCTTTAAAATGTTGATTAATTCAATTTGTGGTTTAAATATCTCGTCAAAACAATTCTCTTGCTGAGATGTTTCATCTCACTCTTGCATTACTCAATGCAGGTGCTTGTTGCTAATCTAGGGAAGTGGGAAGTAGCAGCACATCCACCTTCACTCTCATAATAACGCTGCTTAGGTGCAGTCATGATTTAATTAGAAGCTTCTTGTCAAAGGATGTTTGTTTCTAACTAGTTGTGCGCACTGGTTAATTTAGTTCATGCTGTTATGGTTGTCTTCCCATTGCTAGCATATTATTAATTTCAATTATGTTTTCTTATTATGTTATCTATTTATACTTTGTTGCTTCCCTGTTTATGCAATTTTCAAAGGAGATGCTGTCGAAATTTTATATACGAATGTTAGAAGTGTAGTTTAGTAACATTATGGGGTATTTGTGATCCTGGGGTGTTACAGTTGGTACCAAAGCTTAGGCTTTAGATTCTTGGCAATTTGAAGATAAATTTGACACACTTGCACATATAGGAAGGGTATGGGTTCAAGTATCTTTGATATATATTAGTGACTTTGAAGTGCAGATGACAATAATTTCACCCCTCCCGATTCCTTTACGGTGATGTGGTAAGTTGTTTATGGCTTAATGATTGATATAATTTATTTCTGAAAATTTGATATTTTTTTATTAATGCGGTTGATATCGCTGGTAAGTTGTGAGATTGAAGTTGTTACTATGCTTGTGATATACAAGTATGCCTATGCTGTTTCACCATGTTTTTCATAGTTGAGTTTTATTACAATAATATTGTTATATATGCTTGATTGAGGATGTTTCTAAGAGGAGTGTGAATTGTGTGTTTTGGGGTACAAGGTAATCATCAATTTGAATTTAAGTTGTTGAGTGGTTGGTGCATAGCTCCAACTATCTTTGCAAAGAATGATTGTTTATGTCGAGAAACCAGTTCTGAAAGAAATGAATATTGGTACTTTTATATGGATTTTGGGGGAAGTCTTTACATAACCAGAATGGCTTACATGTCTCTCTTCTATCGTGTGTTTTAGTAGCCACAAAGCCTAGATGTGGTTCAAAGTGGTTGCATGTTAGTCATGCTAATTGTAGAATAAAGTCTTTGATTTTCTTGATCTATTGATTATGTATTAATACGTTGAGGATCTGATGGTTCTCTCCCCGATGCATGTTTGTGGAGCCATTGTTGGACCACTTATCTATTGGTTTGAATGAAGTCATTGCCTAGCCTAGAGTTGGTTGTGTGTGGTTAGTCACCTATTCCTAAATGATGTGGTTTTTACATCAGCTTGAGATGTTTGCCAAATGTGTGAAGAATTACGGGGTTAGTATTGACCCTTTAGGTCTGGTACTTTGAGTGCATCATATGATAGAATGAAATGTAAGTTTCTGAACTACAATAGATGAAGACTTATATTATGTGTAGGTTAACCTTACTAGTTGGATATTTTTCTTAGTTGAGATGCTGAATGAAGTATAGTAACATGGGTTAAGCAAGTATTGTGTTGTTGTTGGGCTGTCAGTACTCTATGTAGAGTTTTTGGCATTTCTTCGATGAACTGTGGCGCGCAAGATTTTATTGGCTTCTTGTCGGCTTTATTGCTCCATTAGTTCTGTAGATTTTCTCCCTTTTGGTGGGGTGCAAAGTATGTTTGATTACATGATTATCTTTTCATTATGGCAAGAACAAGGTTTAGGAAGATTAGGAGTTTTGTTTCAATAGAACTACTTGTTTCGTGGTGTTGTGAGGTGACGTGTTTGATCTTCTTATACATTCATCTGGTGTGGATGTTTCACCATTGAATTAAAATGAATTGTTGAAGTTGGTAAAGGTTGTGCTTAGTGCATATTACCCCTTCATAAAAGAGTGTCGTTTTAAGACATTGATGCTGATGTATGGCTGCATCCAAATTCGATGTTGTGAAATCGTAGTGTTGATTGCATCTATGACTTGGTTTGAGCTTCATTACATGTTGGTTCATGCTTGATGTTAGGTTGTGTAGTTTCCTTAGACAATTAGTCCAAGGTAGAAGTTCTTGTGTTAATTAAGACCAATAATGGACCCATGTTTTGAATGGTGGTGCTATATGGGGTACCTTGGGTGTTTTGCTTGGAGTGGTCGAATTCGAGGACGAATTCTTTTTAAGGAGGGTAGAGTGTAATATCCCCAAAAAAATATTGACCAAAAGTTGATCTTCGGTGTGTGGATGAGGGAAAGAGTTGTGGGCCATTGGATGCAAAGTCAGGAGACATCTGAGGCGTCGTTTCTTTCTCCCACTAAACCCTAGTGGTCGCCGCCCCCTTTTCCCTTTTCTTGGCCGCCAACCCCCACATTTCCCCACCCTTGGCCGCCCCTGCCCCTTCCCCTTGCAGACGCCCTCCACTACTTCCTCCTCCCTCTAGATCTCCCCCCACGCAGCAAGGATCGAGTAGAGGAGGAGCAAGATGGATTGAAGAGGAAGAGAGGATCAAGGAGATGTTCTACCTCCATCTCTTGCAGATTTTCTTGGGGAAAGCCTAGGTAAGGATGGGATCCTTGTTCCTCCCTATAATTATGTGCTTTTGGAGGTTGTGGATCATGTGGATTGAAGGATTAGAGGTTGGATTAGAGGTGGGGTTAGGTTTTGATCTCGAATTTAATTTCTGCAGAATGACAGATTCGACATTTTCTGTTCATGCCAGTTTTTTCGTGGTCTTAGTAGCCTCAAAAAAATAAAATATATATATATGAGTAGTAGATAATTTGTAGATCTTTCCGTGGCTGTGAAGAACTCCTCAATCGGACATCAGAACAGAAAGTTATTGCAGTTTGATTATAACAGTTTTTCAGTCTCATAATTCTGTGCAGAATCTGTTCTCTTAAGAGTTAGGCAATTTTATAAACAGAATTAAACTGTGGGTTGGTAAAAGAAGTTGTAGATAATTTCATAAGCTTTCCAGATTGTTAAAGAGTGCATTCATATGATTTATGAAACTCCGGTTATGTTTGTTTTACTGTGGCTGTTCCTGTTTGCCTGACAAAAATTAGCGGGTCTGTTCACTGGTGAGTTTCATCTAGTAAATGGCCGAATTGGCTCTTCCAACTATGGAGACTTTTGTAGAGGGATAAAAGTTCTTACGGTCAGCAGAATTTCATAATTTTTGGTTTAGTAGTTTGGGAGATATCGAATTTTGGAGTTAACTAGACTGCTGTCTAAAACAGATTCAGTCAGTTATCTTGTCAGATGTTTTAGAATTTATTGATGGCAGAATTTAATTATCCATTGAATACCGAAGTTGTAGAGTGTTGTGTGTAGATACTCCTAGAGTATTGGTTTGATATCACCACTGTTTTAATTTTAAATATACAAAATTAACAAACAGCGCTGCTGATGTATGGCATGTGGTTCAGGGTGGGATTCTTTCCACTGGGTCTTGGTTTCAAGTGTAGGAGTGTTTTGTTGATTGTTGGCAAATGTTTGTGAAATATTTGTACTAAGTTTTATGCCCGCTAGTAGGTGGCTACACTCCAGATCATGCCTAGTACATTTTTCTTCTTCGATGAAGGCAAGTGAATGTAGCGGTGGTTGCTTCCGTTCTGACCTATTATTTCTATTGCCTACACTCTAATATTCAGAAGTATTGGATTCTTTCATAATTGGACTCTATGGTGATGCTTTACTTGCTTGCATTATACTGATGCTCAATCATATATTGATAATGATTATGATTCGAGTATGACTCATGAGATTAATTCACACCCCTGAAGGTAAATGAAGTATTATTTGAGGTTGGTATTGTATATGAAGGTAAATGAAGTATTATTTGAGGTTGGTATTGTATCTGAAGGTAAATGAAGTATTATTTGAGGTTGTATTGTATGTGAAGGAAGTGAAGTATATTGATAAATTCAGCATGTCATATATATTGCATGATTCACTTGCATCTGAAGTTGGGTCGTGACCTATGGTCCGACCGTACCAGTACAACTTAGCATCGTACGTTGCCCGAGGAGGGGTACGATGCGGCTTCATACCCTTAGAGGTATGAAGGCAGAGGACATATGCATTGCATTCATATGCATTCATTGAAGTGATATTTGCAGATGATGTGGTTTTATACCCTCAGAGGTATGAAGACAGAGTACTTACACTTTGCACTCCTATGCATACATTGAAGTGATATTTGCAGGTTTTGTTGACGCAGGGAAGTGTTATAGAACCTATTGTGGTTGTTCGAGGAAATGAGATAGTATTGGTTATATTGGGACTACTGAGTTCTATATCTACAAGTATTTCTGATCTTAATTGTGATTCTTTAAAATGTTGATTAATTCAATTTGTGGTTTAAATATCTCGTCAAAACAATTCGCTTGCTGAGATGTTTCATCTCACTCTTGCATTACTCAATGCAGGTGCTTGTTGCTAATCTAGGGAAGTGGGAAGTAGCAGCACATCCACCTTCACTCTCATAATAACACTGCTTAGGTGCAGTCATGATTTAATTAGAAGCTTCTTGTCAAAGGATGTTTGTTTCTAACTAGTTATGCGCACTGGTTAATTTAGTTCATGCTGTTATGGTTGTCTTCCCATTGCTAGCAGATTATTAATGTCAATTATGTTTTCTTATTATGATATCTATTTATACTTTGTTGCTTCCCCGTTTATGCAATTTTCAAAGGAGATGCTATCGAAATTTTATATACGAATGTTAGAAGTGTAGTTTAGTAGCATTCTGGGGTATTTGTGATCCTGGGGTGTTACAGAAAATGCGGAAGCAGTTATAATAACTTACTTTATATTAAAGTAAGAAAGAGTTGTATTATTACAAACCAGAGCAAAATATGAGAGTGCTGAGTAATATTATTACATAACCTGGGAGGCAAAACCCCCTCCCGATAAACAGTAAAAAGTATTTCTTAAAGGAGGACACTTCCTCCCGCAGCTTCAGTCTTGATTTTCTTCTTTGGGCACCACCTTGGAACAGAAGCAACAAAAAACTGCTGCTTCTTCACCTAAAACAACATGGGACAAAGCCCTGAGTATGAAGTGTACTATCGCAAGTCTTACCCGTCAAAATAAAAGACTCTCAAGGATATGCTGGCCTTTGGGAATCAAGGTATGGCTTATCAATAATCAAAGACTCTGTTTGCAGAAATGCTTACTAATAGTGGATCCTTAAAAGTCCAGTTTTATTAGCAAGTTAAGTCATTACCTGAGTTCTAGAGTTCTTTCTACCCTAGTTCAAGCACTCGAGCTATACTAGCCAATTTCTTAACAACCCTTCTTATTCACTGGAATGCTACGTGTAGGGCAGTGACCAAGTCTTCATGTCCGCGAAGTTACGGCGGTCCGAATCGATTATACTCAGCTGAGGATCTCCAATCACACGACATATGTAGCACTTAACCCTTGCATATGTCAACTCGCCACCGGGGTTCTTAAGACCAGATCAGGTTCATGCCAACCGAGAGCACAGATACACCACCGTCCAGCCTCTTGCCACGGAGGGTACACGCTACTCTCGCCATCTCTCCACTCCCATTGCGTGTTATCTTATTCTGGTATTAGTCTGCCCGAGGCAAAGCTTACCCATGATGAGGCATGTGACCAGTTAAAGGGTCCTCGATCATCAAGCCTACATCGAGAAGGTCCTTAATCGACTCAGACAGAGACACTACACCGAGACTCTCTTCTCGTGCAAGTCACCCGCCCGGTCTCAGCTTTATCATTTCAAACCCAAAGTTTGGTACCTGGCAGAGGTACATCGTTTCCGATGTTGAACCCATCATGGCCATGATGGATCCACCATCAAGTTTTATTTTTGAAAACATCCCACCCACTTTGAAGCATCATCTTTTGTCAAAACAAAACATTTTGTTTTTATAGAGCAAAGCTAAGAATAAGAAAAACCTTTTTTCTAAAACAGGGGATTAAGGAGAAGTAATCAAATCCAAAGAAGGAAATGAAGCAACTAGTTTAGCACACAACTCCTATCACTTAATGCATCAAGTAAGTGAGAAAGATTTCAAAATAGCAAGGAGGTGGCAAATGCACCGGGGCTTGCCTTGTGTGATAGGTGAATCAGGCTCTGCTCCATAGATATCAAAGTAAAAGCAGTTTCTTGCCTGAGGTTCTTCAGGTGGTGGTGTAGTCCTCGCTTCTTCAACTTCTATTTCCTCCTCGTTTTCTATATATAGCCATATATAATCATGAATGCTCATGTAATGTTCACGAAAATGCAAAGATAATAAAAATATATTATCTAATGTCTTGAATATAACTTTCCTTCACGAGTCTCCGGGAATCTAGGGTTTTTGGAGTCTATAGTGAAGTTCATAGGGCACGTGACTAGGGTTTTGGGTTCTAAGCACCAAACATGGTTCAAATCATACCAAATTTTACCCAAGGCTTCTAAATAATATTTAAAGCTTATGTAAAAAGTTTGGTGAATTTTGGGATTATTAAATACTCTCTAAAATTCCAGAAGTATGGATTTTGGCTATTTTAAATACCCAATAATTCCCTATTGGAACTAAAAATTATGAATCTATTTTTATTAAATACTATAGAAAATTAGGAGCCTAGCAAAATTGGTCTGGTATTTTTAGCATTTTTCTATAATTTTCTAGGAATTCTTTAAGTCCAGAAGAAAAAGAAAAAGGAAAACATGCTACAGGATTGGGCTCATTTAAGCCCGCGATGGCCCAGCAAAGATAGAATTCGCCCGAGCGCACGCCCGCACGGTCAGTTTTGCGCAGGGAACCCTAGCAGTTTGAATTTTTTATAAAGAATCCTTCCCACTATTCATCTGTCTCGCTAACACTTGCAGAAACACCCCCGCGCTTTCTCCTCTTTACATCCCGCAGTCCACGACGGCGAACGGCGGGGAACCGAGCTCCGACGAGCTCATACCGGCCGGATCACTCGATGACCGGTGCTCTACTTCGGCTGAGACCTAATTCAAGCCCTAAAAAGAGGTTCCCCTCAACTAATTTCACTATCGAACCTCTATCTCGCTCTGTCCACGGTGACAACGGGCATGACGGACAATCAAACGCGTTCCCGGTGATCCAGGGTAGCTTAACTCAATCGAATTGGTTGAGAAGCATCAGGAGAACCTAAGGACACTTAAACAATAGAACAGGGAGCATGAACAGACTTGGAGTATGCTGACCACGACGAGGGCTCTACCACGGTGGCGGAAACAGAATTGGGGGAAAAGAGAAATTGGGAGGCTCTGGTGGATAATCCGAGGCAAGGATCGGTACGTTGGATGCGTAATTACCTAGTGGAGCCGTGAGTGCGCCCAATTTATAGGCTCCGGGGGCGACATCGCATGAATTTCGGTTGGCGCGGTGGCAGTCGGAGATGAAAGGGGTCACTGGCGCTCGGGATTAGTGGCTTTCACCGTGGCGGCTCTCCGGCGATCACCGGGCATGTATGACGCGATTCACTGCGACGTGGTACACCGCTTTAGCACGTGGCGCACAGCGGTAAGCGGCCAACGGCAGCGAGGTCTATCCCAACCGATCGACGAGTAAGTGGGTATGGTGAGCTTAGCCGTGACCGAGCCCGAGTCGATCCAGGCGCCAAGATCTTTACTCTCCTTAGATATCCTCTTGTGATGTGCACGAATCACAGCGGCCGACGTGAATCGCGGCGCGGAGGTCGCCGGCGACGAGCTACTCTGCGCTGGCGTTCTAATCCAAACACTGTACCATGGGATTGTTCATCAGAACAGCTGACAGAGCATAATTTGGGCAGATTTCCTCCCGATTTTGTATGGTGACTAGATCAATGCTCTGCAGCAAAGTTGTAGCCTAATAGACCAGCTTTAACTTTGTTACAGTGTGCATCCACAAAAACTCGTAGGATCTTATTCAAAATCAAGCTCTAAGTTCATCTGATCTCACTGTTACTGAAAGTTCAGACTTAAGGTGACCTGACAGCCTGACTTTGGATAAAATTTTCTCAAAATCTTTCATGGCACCAAGGCTTAATCCTTATAGCAAAGTTGTTCTCCTTACATAGCTCTACAAATTTGATGTGCTGACCTAGGGCAAAATCCTCATAATTTGGAAGATATAGGGCTTCAAAGTTGATCCCATTCACTGAAATTCAGACTTAGCCATTAGAACACAAATGTGGCCTTTTTGCAAATTAGCCCAAAACTTATGGTTTCATTTGCAAATATCTAAATATGTGAACCATATGACTTAAGATACCCTATTTCCATGATTTTTGCACATAGGTCCAAAATGTGCATATTTTTACAGATAACCCCTAGGGTTTCAGTTCAGGGTTTTCCAGGGGTCTGTTTAGGGTTTTTGGTATTTCTAGGGTTTGGATATCACTTAAGTTCATTAATAGTGGTATTGTATGATCATTACTAATAAGTTTTGAAGTTTTCTTTTGTTTAGGCTTTGTTTGCCCTTCTAAGCCCAGTTTAGGGTTAAGTACTATACCTTAGGATTTCACCCATGAAATGTCATATCAATACAACTTATTTGAAATTTTTGCCTAGTGAATGCACTCTAGGTGTGACAAACACATGATATTCCAATGCTTATGATATTATGCTCAAATTTTAGTGGTAGTAACACCAGGGGTGTTACATCCTTCCCCCCCATAAAAGAATCTCGTCCTGAGATTAAAAGTTTAGGGCAAGTAATGGAAAAGGAAACGTGTCATACTTTTATTTCCTTATTTTTGGTACAAGGCAGGGGTGGTATGGGGTTCATTCCTCTATTACAACAATTTACACATCTTACAATTTACATGAAGCTATAAAGCCTGGGAAATTCTTATCTAAAAAGTCTTGAGTTTCCCAAGTAGCTTCATCTTCCGTGTGTTGGTTCCACTGTATCTTGTAAAACTTGAGAGTTTTCCTTTGGGAAATCCGATCCTTTTGATCCAAAACTTGAACAGGATGTTTTGAATAGGTCAAGTCTAGTTCTAAGGCAACATCTGTTACTTCAATAGTTCGATCTGGAACCCGAAGACACTTCTTCAATTGAGATACGTGGAACACATTATGTACAGCAGACAATGTTTCGGGTAACTGGAGTCGATATGCCACTGGTCCATATCTTTCAAGGATAGGAAAATGACCAATGTACCGGGGTGCGAGCTTCCCCTTTACCCCGAAACGTGATACACCCTTCATTGGTGAAACTTTCAGGTAAACATGGTCTTCAACTTTAAAGTGCAAGGGTTGACGTCGCTTGTCTGCATAACTCTTTTGGCGAGCTTGGGCTTCTTTCAAATTATGAATTATTCGTCGAACCTTTTCTTCTGTTTCCTTTTCCATATCAGACCTGAAGAAACATCTTTCACCTAGTTCAGACCAGTTTAACAGAGTACGACACCATCGCCCATACAAAGCTTCAAAGGGTGCTATTTTGATGCTCTCTTGATAGCTATTATTGTATGAGAACTCCGCTAATGGTAAACAGTCATCCCATTTATGTGGGAATCCCAGCACACATGCTCGTAACATATCCTCAAGTATCTGATTTACTCTCTCAGTCTGTCCACTAGTTTGGAATGATAGGCCGAACTATGGAGTAATTTAGTACCCAAGGATTTGTGAAGTTCTTCAATGAATTTGGATAAGAATTGAGGTCCACGATCCGACACTATGGTCTTCGGAACACCGTGCAGACTGAGAATGCGAGCAATGTACAGTTCCGCATATGCGATTACTGGATACTTTACTTTGACTGGGAGAAAGTGGGCGATCTTGGTAAGTCGATCAATGATAACCCAGACGGAATCATACCCTTTTGCTGTCCTGGGTAACCCCATAATAAAGTCCATACTAATATCCTCCCATTTCCATGTTGGTATAGGTAAAGACTGTAATGGGCCAGCAGTCTTCATATGTATGGCCTTGACACGTCGGCAAGTGTTGCATTTTGCCACATAGCGTGCAATTTCAATCTTCATTTTCGTCCACCAATAATGCTGCTTTAGATCATGATACATCTTAGTACTTCCGGGATGAATAAAATAGCGACTAAGATGTGCTTCATCTAAAATTTGCTGGCGGATCTCATCATTTTTAGGCACAACTATGCGGTTGTTAAACCATACAACACCTTGATTATCTCTTCTGAAGCAGTTGGCTTTACCGGCCTCCATTTTCTCATGAATGTGTTTCATACCTTCATCCTTTCTTTGTGCGTCAATTATCCTTTGTAGGAGGACAGACTCAAGCTTCAAGTGATTTGAAGTTTCGTGTTGTATCATTCCCAGGTCCAACTTCTCCATTTCTTGGCATAACGTAATGTCAGAAGTCTTCATTGTAAGACAATGATAGAAAGCCTTGCGACTTAACGCATCTGCCACTACATTAGCCTTGCCTGGGTGATAGTGAATCTCCAGTTCATAATCCTTAATAAGCTCAAGCCATCTCCTCTGTCTCATATTCAGTTCTGACTGGGTAAAGATGTACTTCAAACTTTTATGATCTGTATAGATATGACAGATATTCCCCAGCAGATAATGACGTCATATTTTCAGGGCATGAACCACATCAGCTAATTCCAGGTCATGAGTTGGATAATGTTCTTCATGCCGGGACAACTGCCTTGAAGCGTAGGCTATCACTCAACCCTCTTGCATTAGAACACAACCTAGACCACTACCTGATGCATCACAATACACATCAAAGGGCTTTTCAATGTCCGGTTGAGCTAATACCGGAGCAGTGGTCAATAATACTTTCAGCTGCTCAAAGGCTTCATCACATCTTGAAGACCAATTAAATTTTGAATCATTCTTCAATAAACTTGTGATTGGCTTCAAAAGCTTGGAAAAATCTAGAATAAATCGGCGATAATAACCAGCTAGTCCAAGGAAACTTCGGACTTGATGTACAGTGGTTGGGGGGTTTCCACTCCAAAATATCCTTGACTTTGCTGGGATCCACCGCAATCCCGTTAGCAGACAACACGTGTCCCAAAAATTGGATCTCCTCGAGCCAAAATGCACATTTAATGAATTTAACATATAGTTGATGCTCCCTTAAGTGCGTTAACACGATCCACAAATGTCGAGCATGCTCCTCTTCATTCTTGGAATATATTAAGATATCATCAATGAACACCACCACAAATTTATCCAACTCGGGCATGAATACTGAGTTCATCAGATATGTAAAGTGGGTAGGAGCATTTGTTAGTCTGAAAGACATAACCAGATATTCAAATAATCCATACCGCGTAGTGAATGCGGTCTTGGGTATATCTTCGGGTCGGATACGGATCTGATGGTAACCCAACCTGAGGTCAATCTTGGAAAATACCCGAGCTCCGGTAAGTTGATCGAATAAGATATCAATCCGAGGAAGAGGGTACTTATTCTTGATTGTGACCTCATTAAGGGGTCTATAATCCACGCACATCCGAAGTGTTTGGTCCTTCTTCTTGACAAAGATGGCTGAACAACCCCAAGGTGATGAGCTTGGTCGGATAAATCCCTTTTCTAGCAGATCTTGTAATTGTGTCTTGAGCTCTGCCAACTCATTCGGAGGCATTCGTTACGACCTTCTAGAAACACGAGTCGTACCGGGCTTCAACCCAATCACAAATTCTACATCTCTTTCTGGAGGCAATCCAGGCAGATCTTCCGGAAAGACGTCCGAGAATTCACATACTACCGGAATATCTTGGATCTCTGGTATGATGGCTTCATATACTCTGCCAATTGGTTTAGCTGGAATAGCTACGGGAATGGACAACAGAACCTCTTCTTGGCCATAGCTCAACCTGATGGATCTCAGATCAGTGTTGAGGATAGCTTTATGTTGGGCTAACCAATTCATGCCCAGAATTACATCTATATCTTGGCCTTTCAGAACAATCATATTTGTGGGAAAGTCCCGTTCAGCCAATGTTACGGGCACATGGAAATCCACTTCTTTAGTGAATATTTGTCCCCCAGGCGAATGAATTATAAACCCTTCCCTTGATTCATTGTATGGAATGCAATGTTGCTCCACAAACTTCTTGCTTATGAATGTGTGTGAAGCGCCAGAATCAAAAAGAATAACTGCAGGGTGATTGGCCATGAGAAACGTACCCAACAAGACCGGTTCTCCTTCCGGCGTCGTGGCCATTTGCATATAATAAATTCGCCCAGTTTTCTTCATATTTTTGCCCGATGTATTATTCGCCGGGTTTCCCTTGCCTTGAGCGGAACTCCCTGAACTCTGCTGATCATTTGATCTGTTCTTCTTGGGATATGGGCAGTCCTTGATAAAATGTCCAGACTTCCCATAATTAAAGCAACCTGTTGAAGAGCTTGGGAGGGCGGGGAAACGAGTACCAGGGGCACTCGGCTGATTTGTTGAGGTGGGGGTAGTGGCAGGACAGATAAAGACAGGTTGTTTAAAGGGGTAGGAGGGTGGACGTGGTGAAGAACAATTTTGATTAAAAGGTCGGATCACCAACCTTTGTCGCTTCTCAGGCCCCTGGTTGGGCCTGTCACCTCCATAGCCCTTTGACTTTCCTGGGCCAGCATACTTGGCTTCAACTGCCAGCGCCGTGCTGACAGCTCTACTGTAGGAGAGGTCGAGGTAGGTGACCATTTTCTGCTGCAGCCGATCATTAAGGCCCCTCATAAAACAATTTCTCTTCTTCAGATCAATGTTGACCTGATCGATGGCATACTGGGACAAATGGTTGAACTTGTTGAGATACTGTGCCACCTTGCTTAAGCTTCATAAATTCTTCCTGTTTCATATGGAGCACCCCTTCTGGAATGTAGTGCTCCCGAAATGCCAACCTAAATTTGTCCCAAGTAATTTGATGACCAGCAGGCTGGATAGCCACATAATTTCCCCACCAGGTGCTGGCAGGGCCTCGTAACTGCTGCGCCGCAAATAAGGGCTTCTGAGTCTCCGTGCATCGGAGAAGCCCAAACTTTTGTTCGATAACCCGGATCCACTCATCTGCTTCAAGGGGATCTTCAGCCTTAACAAATAGCGGGGGACGCGTTTATGATAAATCTAGATATGAAGTTTCGCGGGGTCCTTGCAGATAGGCTCGCCCGCCTTGCTGTTGCATTTGTTGTCCCGCCATTTCCCGCAGAAAGCGGGTGTTATCGGCTGTTGCATTGACTAAGGCAGCGATAGCCTCAGCCAAGGTTGGGGGTACTGGTGCTGGGTTAGGAGTAGTCTCCTTCCCACGGAAGGTTCCCGCACCATCCTGTCCACGAGTCCTGGACGACATCTGAGACAAAGAACATTTGTAAAAATATAATATGCCAAAGCAAACCATCCATTTTACATTACTTAAAAGGTAATGGTACAGACTCGAATTTACAACAGGACTACATTACCTATTATACATCATCATATCTAAACTATACTATTCTAGTTTCTTATCACTTTTGGTAGCTTCACTGTCGGGAGTAGGAGTCCATTCATCAGCCAAATTCATTGAAGGAGGGGGCCTGAAAAGGTCCAGTTCCCCACCAAGGGCTTCACCCGCTGCACCAGAAGGTCCAGCTCCCATTCCGACAGGATCTGCGGGTACGTCAGGGTGCAGTCATGAATACAATACATGAACTTCCTCATGTAGTGTATTACAGTACACCTGCAAGTTGTCGACGGCCGTGCTAAGCTCGGCCACACGAGCACGAGCCTTTGCCTCCTTGTCCCAAGCAATGGAATGTGAGTTAACAGCCCAATCGAGTGCCAAATCTCGTTCGGCAAGCTCGTCTTGCAGATGCCGGATGTCAGTTCTTAAATCATTTATGCGCTAACCATCCTCGACCCACACATTGTTTCTATGACATAATTCCGTTCGCAGTTGCTCCACCTGAGCTTCCAGATCTCCGATGGGATCATTGCTACCACTACTACTGTCCTCATGC
This sequence comes from Zea mays, assembly GCF_902167145.1. Taxonomy (NCBI): domain Eukaryota; kingdom Viridiplantae; phylum Streptophyta; class Magnoliopsida; order Poales; family Poaceae; genus Zea; species Zea mays. The sequence goes on from NC_050096.1 coordinate 221,988,150, forward strand.
CTTGGAGCTAGTTGATGGCGAGGCACGCCAATTGGTCCGGTAGACTTGCGCACGGTTTTCCTTGTGCGCGGCGGCATATCTCCATAAGGGGGAAAACCTTATTAGTATAGTTTGTAGTATGATGCATGCATAATTACAGAATCAACCTTAGTCGATTCACAACCTTCTATATATTGCGCTCTACTATCTGGTCTTTAAAATAGGTACTTCAGAAGGTAGTTAGATGAGAAGGAAATAAATTTTATGAGGTAAGTCCTTGAAAATTCTTTTTGAAAATGTCTCATAACATCTGCAGAGATGGGCTTCACTTGACAAGTTCGGTATCTGTATTCTTTACCTTTTCCAAGAGCGTTTCACCCGTCACGCAGACATTACAATACATCAGAGGTACGAAAATGCGGAAGCAGTTACAATAACTTACTTTATATTTGAAAGGGAAAGGTGCCCTTGGGCCATTTCTAAGTATTTTGGTGATTGAGTGCCAACACAAGTGGACTCATGTTAATCTATGCAAAGTGATGGATAAAGTGCAAATCAAGTAAAAAGGTATGTTTCTAAGACTTAGTACATTGTTTTGGAGACTAATGTATTGTGTCTAAGTGCTGTAAACAGGAGAAATCAAGTTGGAAAAGAGATGGCTTTGTTCAGCCAAAGACAGCTCGGTCTGGGTGCACCGGACTGTCCGGTGGTGCACCGGACAGTGTCCGGTGCGCCAGGCCGGCGTCTGTCAACTGGCTGCTCCCGGGAAGCAATTAACGGCATACGACTATAAATCACCGGACTGTCCGGTGATGCACCGGACTGTCCGTTGAGCCAACAGTCGGCCGGGCCAACGGTCGGCCGCATAATCTGCGCGCGACGCGTGGCAAGAGCCAACGGTCAGAAGGGGCACCAGACTGTCCGGTGTGCACCAGACAGTGTCCGGTGCGCCAACGGCTCTGAATTTGCAACGGTCGGCTTCACCAAAAAAGGAAAGAAATCCGCACCGGACAGTGTCCGGGGGTGCACCGGACTGTCCGGTGCGCCAGGCGACAGAAGGCAAGAATTGCCTTTTTGAAATGCTCTCAACGGCTCCTAGCTGCCTTGGGGCTATAAATGGGACCCCTAGGCGCATGGAGGAGAATACTAAGCATTCCTTGAGCATTGTTGATCACTCACACTTCATTCTTGCGCACTTGTTCGACATTCTTAGTGATTTGAGCTCCGTTCTAGTGAGAACCTCGAGATATTGTCTTGAGCTCAAATCTTGGTCTTGTGTGTGCGTATTTGTTGTGGGTTTGAGTGTGTTGCTTCCCTTCCTTACTCTAGTGTTTTATTTTGATTCTTATTGTAAGGGCGAGAGACTCCAAGTTGTGGAGATTCCTCGCAAACGGGAAAGAGTAAAGTAAAGAAGAAACACTGTGGTATTCAAGTTGATCATTGGATCACTTGAGAGGAGTTGAGTGCAACTCTCGTCCGTTGGGACGCCACAATGTGGAGTAGGCAAGTTTTGTACTTGGCCGAACCACGAGATAAATCCTCGTGTCTTTTGTGCTTGTTCTTATTGTGTCTATTGTGCTTCACAAGAGCTCTCCTCTCTACTCACTTGATTTTATTGTTCTAACTCTTAATCAAGTTTGTGGTGTTAAGTTTTAAGTTTTACAGGATCACCTATTCACCCCCCCTCTAGGTGCTCTCAATTGGTATCAGAGCCGTTCTCTTCAAAAAAGGGACTAATCGCCCGAAGAGATGGATCCTAAGGGCAAGGGGATGGTGGTCAATGATAAGGAGAAGGAGTCCTTCGTCAATGATCCAAAGGATGACAAGCCTACTGACTCAGGCTCGGGCCACAAAAGAAAAGACGGGAGGAAGAAGAAAACAAGGCACATCAAGGAGATAGTCTACTACGACAGCGACGAATCTTCCTCCTCCCAAAAGGACGACGACAACGACTACGAGAAAAAGAAAACGGTCAATTCAAACTTTTATTTTGATTATTCTCGTATTCCGCAAAGTACAAATGCTCATTTACTCTCCATTCCACTTGGTAAACCTCCTCACTTTGATGGAGAGGACTACGGATTTTGGAGTCACAAAATGCGTAGTCACTTGTTCTCTCTCCATCCAAGCATATGGGAGATAGTAGAGAGTGGAATGCAATTTGATAGTACTGATAGTCCTATGTTTATCAATGAGCAAATTCACAAAAATGCACAAGCTACTACTGTTCTTCTAGCTTCATTGTGCAGGGATGAATACCATAAGGTGAGCGGCTTGGATAATGCTAAGCAGATTTGGGACACCCTCAAAATCTCACATGAGGGGAACGACGTCACCATGCTCACCAAGATGGAGTTGGTGGAGGGTGAACTTGGGAGATTCACAATGATCAGGGGCGAGGAGCCAACCCAAAAATACAACCGGCTAAAGACCCTCGTCAAAAAATAAGGAGCTATGGAAGCACGCGATGGACGGACCACGACGTCGTCCGCCTAATGCTAAGGTCTTTTACTGTCCTTGATCCACATCTTGTAAACAATATTCGTGAGAATCCTAGGTACACCAAGATGACGCCCGAGGAGATACTTGGAAAGTTCGTAAGCGGGCAGATGATGATCAAGGAGGCTAGATACGTTGATGATGCGTTGAATGGCCCAATCCATGAGCCTCAAACCGTGGCTCTCAAGGCAATGAGGAGCAAGGAGGCGCTACCTAGCAAGGTTGCACAAGTTGAGGCGACGGGGCTCAACGAGGAAGAGATGGCCCTCATCATCAAGCGTTTCAAGACGGCGCTAAGGGGTCGTAAGGAGCATCCCAACAAGACAAAAACGAAGGGGAAGCGCTCATGCTTCAAATGTGGTAAGATTGGTCATTTTATCGCTAATTGTCCCGATAATGATAGTGACCAGGAACAAGGGAACAAGAGGGAAAAGAAGAAGGCTTACAAGAAGGCTAAGGGCGAGGCACACCTTGGAAAGGAGCTGGACTCGGATTGTTCATTGTCCGACTCCGACAACGAAGGACTCGCCGCCACCGCCTTCAACAAGTCGGCCCTCTTCCCCAATGAGCATCACACCTGCCTCATGGCAAGGGAAAAGAAGGTAAGCACTCGTGATACTAGTACTTACGCTTCCTCAAGTGATGAAGAATCTAGCGATGATGAAATAGACTATTCATGTTTATTCAAGGGCCTAGATAGAACTAAGGTTGATAAAATTAATGAATTAATTGATGCCTTGAATGATAAAAATAAGTTATTAGAAAAGCAAGAGGATATTTTGTATGAAGAACATGATAAGTTTGTAGAGGCACAAAAATCCCTTGCTTTAGAAATTAAAAGGAATGAAATGCTTTCTTGTGAATTGTCTACATGTCATGACTCTATTTCTAGCTTAAAGAGCATAAATGATGATTTAAGTGCTAAGTTAGAAATAACTAATAAATCAACACCTTGTGTAGAACATGTTGTAGTTTGCAATAGGTGTAAAGATTTTAATGTTGATGCTTGTAGTGAACACCTAGTTTCAATTTCAAAATTGAATGATGAAGTGGCTAGTCTTAATGCCCAACTTAAGACTAGCAAGAGTGAATTTGACAAACTAAAATTCACAAGGGATGCCTACACGATTGGTAGACACCCCTCAATTAAGGATGGTCTTGGCTTCAAGAGGGAAGTCAAGAACTTAACAAGCCATAAGGCTTCCATCTCCGCCAAGGAGAAAGGGAAGGCCCCTGTGGCTAGTAGTGCTCAAAAGAACCATGCTTTCATGTATCATGATAGGAGACATTCTAGGAATGTTTATAGAAGTTATGATGCTTTTGATTCTCATGCCATGATTGCTTCTAGTTCTTCTATTATGCATGATAGAAATTTGGCTAGGAAAAATGTTGTTCATCATATGCCTAGAAGAAATATTGTTCATGCTCCTAGGAAAGTAATGAATGAACCTTTTACAATTTATTATGCTTGCAATACTTCCTTTGCTATTTGTAGAAAGGATAAGAAGGTAATTGCTAGGAAATTAGGGGCCAAATGTAAGGGAGACAAGACTTGCATTTGGGTCCCTAAGACTATTGTAACTAACCCTGTAGGACCCAACATGAGTTGGGTACCTAAGACCCAAGCCTAAATTTGCCTTGCAGGTTTATGCATCTGGAGGCTCAAGCTGGATTGTCGACAGCGGATGCACAAACCACATGACGGGGGAAAAGAAGATGTTCTCTTCCTACGTCAAGAACAAGGATCCCCAAGATTCAATCATATTCGGTGATGGGAACCAAGGCAAGGTGAAAGGGTTAGGAAAAATTTCTATTTCATCCGAGCACTCTATTTCTAATGTGTTCTTAGTTGAGTCGCTTGGATATAACTTGTTGTCTGTGAGTCAACTTTGTAATATGGGATATAACTGTTTATTCACAAATGTAGATGTGTCTGTCTTTAGAAGAAGTGATGGTTCATTAGCTTTTAAGGGTGTACTATACGACAAACTTTATTTAGTTGATTTTGCAAAAGAGGAGGCCGGTCTAGATGCATGCTTAATTGCTAAGACTAGCATGGGCTGGCTGTGGCATCGCCGTTTACACATGTGGGGATGAAGAACCTTCACAAGCTTCTAAAGGGAGAACATGTGATAGGTATAACTAATGTAACTTTCGAAAAAGATAGACCTTGTGCAGCTTGTCAAGCAGGTAAACAGGTGGGAAGCTCTCATCATGCCAAAAATGTGATGACAACATCAAGACCCCTGGAATTACTTCATATGGACCTCTTCGGACCCGTCGCCTATCTAAGTATAGGAGGAAGTAAGTATGGTCTTGTTATAGTTGATGATTTTTCCCGCTTCACTTGGGTATTCTTTTTGCAGGATAAATCTGAAACCCAAGGGACCCTCAAGCGCTTCCTAAGGAGAGCTCAAAATGAGTTTGAGCTCAAGGTGAAGAAGATAAGGAGCAACAACAGGTCCGAATTCAAGAATCTTCAAGTGGAGGAGTATCTTGAGGAGGAAGGAATCAAGCACGAGTTCTCCGCTCCCTACACACCACAGCAAAATGGTGTGGTAGAGAGGAAGAACAGGACGCTACTAGACATGGCGAGGACGATGCTTGGTGAATTCAAGACGCCCGAACGGTTTTGGATGGAAGCCGTGAGCACGGCTTGCCACGCCATAAACCGGGTCTACCTTCATCGCCTCCTCAAGAAGACTTCATATGAGCTTCTAACCGGTAACAAACCCAATGTGCCTTACTTTCGTGTATTTGGGAGCAAATGTTACATTCTAGTGAAGAAAGGTAGGAATTCTAAGTTTGCTCCCAAAGCTGTAGAAGGGTTTTTGTTAGGTTATGACTTAAATACAAAGGCGTATAGGGTCTTCAACAAATCATCGGGTTTGGTTGAAGTCTCTAGCGACGTTGTATTTGATGAGACTAATGGCTCTCCAAGAGAGCAAGTTGTTGATCTTGATGATGTAGATGAAGAAGACGTTCCAACGGCCGCAATGCGCACCATGGCGATTGGAGATGTGAGGCCACTGGAACAAAAGGAGCAAGATCAACCTTATTCCTCAACAACGGTGCATCCCCCAACTCAAGAAGATGAATAAGTTCATCAAGAGGAGGCGTGTGATCAAGGGGGAGCACAAGATGATCATTTAATGGAGGAAGAAGCACAACCGGCACCTCCAACCCAAGTTCGAGCGACGATTCAAAGGAATCATCCCGTCGACCAAATATTGGGTGACATAAGCAAGGGAGTAACTACTCGTTCTAGATTAGTTAATTTTTGTGAGCATTACTCCTTTGTCTCTTCTATTGAGCCTTTCAGGGTAGAAGAGGCCTTGCTAGATCCGGACTGGGTGTTGGCCATGCAAGAGGAGCTCAACAACTTCAAGAGAAATGAAGTTTGGACACTGGTGCCTTGTCCCAAGCAAAACGTTGTGGGAACCAAGTGGGTGTTCCGCAACAAACAAGACAAGCACGGGGTGGTGACAAGGAACAAGGCGTGACTTGTGGCAAAAGGTTATGCCCAAGTCGCAGTTTGGACTTTGAGGAGACTTTTGCTCCTGTGGCTAGGCTAGAGTCAATTCGCATATTGTTAGCCTATGCTACTCACCATTCTTTCAGTTTGTTCCAAATGGATGTGAAGAGCGCTTTCCTCAACGGGCCAATCAAGGAGGAGGTGTACGTGGAGCAACCCCCTGGCTTTGAGGATGAACGGTACCCCGACCACGTGTGTAAGCTCTCTAAGGCGCTCTATGGACTTAAGCAAGCCCCAAGAGCATGGTATGAATGCCTTAGAGACTTTTTAATTACTAATGATTTCAAGGTTGGGAAAGCCGATCCAACTCTTTTTACTAAGACTTGTGATGGTGATCTTTTTGTGTGCCAAATTTATGTCGATGACATAATCTTTGGTTCTACTAACCAAAAGTCTTGTGAGGAGTTTAGCAGGGTGATGACTCAAAAGTTTGAGATGTCGATGATGGGCGAGTTAAGCTATTTCCTTGGGTTCCAAGTGAAGCAACTCAAGGATGGGACCTTCATCTCCCAAACAAAGTACACGCAAGACTTGATCAAGCGGTTTGGGATGAAGGACGCCAAGCCCGCAAAGACTCCAATGGGAACCGACGGACACACCGACCTCAACAAAGGAGGTAAGTCCGTTGATCAAAAGGCATACCGGTCTATGATAGGGTCTTTACTTTATTTATGTGCTAGTAGACCGGATATTATGCTTAGCGTATGCATGTGTGCTAGATTTCAATCCGATCCAAGGGAGTGTCACTTAGTGGCCGTGAAGCGAATTCTTAGATATTTAGTCGCTACGCCTTGCTTCGGGATCTGGTATCCAATGGGGTCTACCTTTGACTTAATTGGATATTCAGACTCCGACTATGCTGGATGTAAGGTCGATAGGAAGAGTACATCGGGGACGTGCCAATTCTTAGGAAGGTCCCTGGTGTCATGGAGTTCTAAGAAACAAACTTCTGTTGCCCTATCCACCGCTGAGGCCGAGTATGTTGCCGCAGGACAGTGTTGCGCGCAACTACTTTGGATGAGGCAAACCCTTAGGGACTTTGGCTACAATCTAAGCAAAGTCCCACTCCTATGTGATAATGAGAGTGCTATCCGCATGGCGGATAATCCTGTTGAACACAGCCGCACAAAGCACATTGACATCCGACATCACTTTTTGAGAGACCACCAGCAAAAGGGAGATATCGAAGTGTTTCATGTTAGCACCGAGAACCAGCTAGCCGATATATTTACCAAGCCTCTAGATGAGTCGACCTTTTGCAAGCTGCGTAGTGAGCTAAATGTCTTAGATTCGCGGAACCTGGATTGATTTATAGCATACATGTGTTTTATGCCTTGATCATGTTCCTTAATGCATTTTGTTGTTTATTTATGGTGCTCAAGTTGTACAAGCACTCCCCGGACTTCACATGTCCATTTGCAAGTGATGCACATATTTAGGGGGAGATGTGCTACAACTTGACCCTTTGAGACTAACTGTGTGCTTGAGTTTGCTTAATTTAGTCTCAAAGGAAGTTCGAAAGGGAAAAGGTGGACTTGGACCATGCAAGACTTCCACTGCACTCCAATGAAAGAGTAACTAATTCCAAGTTCATCTTTGTACTCTTATTGCCTTTTACTCTTAGTTAAAGATTTTGGTGAGGCAATAGGGTTAGAGGGCCAAGATTGATCCCGTTTTGGTGCTTGATGCCAAAGGGGGAGAAAATAAGGCCAAAGCAACAAACGGATCAGCTACCACTTGAGAATTTTGAAAATATTAGAATAGAGCTTTTGATTTGTCAAAAATCTCTTATTGTCTCTTTTGTCAAAAGTTGGCCTCTTATGGGGAGAATATTTGATTATGGGAAATAGGGGGAGTTTTTGAAATCTTTGAATCAATTTGTCTTTGAACAACTCTCTTTATGCCTCAACAAGTGTGTTTGACTTAGAGATAGGAAATTGAGTTTGATTTGCAAAAACAAAACCAAGTGGTAGCAAAGGATGATCCAAATATGCCAAATTTGAGACAAAACAAATTTGTGTTTTCATTTGCATTGATGTTGCACTTCTTTTAGTTGCTTTTTGTTGTGTTGGCATAAATCACCAAAAAGGTGGAGATTGAAAGGGAAAGGTGCCCTTGGGCCATTTCTAAGTATTTTGGTGATTGAGTGCCAACACAAGTGGACTCATGTTAATCTATGCAAAGTGATGGATAAAGTGCAAATCAAGTAAAAAGGTATGTTTCTAAGACTTAGTACATTGTTTTGGAGACTAATGTATTGTGTCTAAGTGCTGGAAACAGGAGAAATCAAGTTGGAAAAGAGATGGCTTTGTTCAGCCAAAGACAGCTCGGTCTGGGTGCACCGGACTGTCCGGTGGTGCACCGGACAGTGTCCGGTGCGCCAGGCCGGCGTCTGTCAACTGGCTGCTCTCGGGAAGCAATTAATGGCGTACGGTTATAAATCACCGGACTGTCCGGTGATGCACCGGACTGTCCGGTGAGCCAACAGTCGGCCGGGCCAACGGTCGGCCGCATAATCCGCGCGCGACGCGTGGCAAGAGCCAATGGTCAGAAGGGGCATCGGACTGTCCGGTGCGCCAAAGACTCTGAATTTGCAACGGTCGGCTTCGCCAAATAAGGAAAGAAATCTGCACCGGATAGTGTCCGGTGGTGCACCGGACTGTTCGGTGCGCCAGGCGACAGAAGGCAAGAATTGCCTTCTTGAAATGCTCTCAACGGCTCCTAGCTGCCTTGGGGCTATAAATGGGACCCCTAGGCGCATGGAGGAGAATACTAAGCATTCCTTGAGCATTGTTGATCACTCACACTTCATTCTTGCGCACTTGTTCGACATTCTTAGTGATTTGAGCTCCGTTCTAGTGAGAACCTCGAGATATTGTCTTGAGCTCAAATCTTGGTCTTGTGTGTGCGTATTTGCTGTGGATTTGAGTGTGTTGCTTCCCTTCCTTACTCTAGTGTTTTATTGTGATTCTTATTGTAAGGGCAAGAGACTCCAAGTTGTGGAGATTCCTCGCAAACGGGAAGAGTAAAGTAAAGAAGAAACACTGTGGTATTCAAGTTGATCATTGGATCACTTGAGAGGAGTTGAGTGCAACTCTCGTCTGTTGGGACGCCACAACGTGGAGTAGGCAAGTTTTGTACTTGGCCGAACCACGGGATAAATCCTCGTGTCTCTTGTGCTTGTCCTTATTGTGTCTATTGTGCTTCACAAGAGCTCTCCTCTCTACTCACTTGATTTCATTGTTCTAACTCTTAATCAAGTTTGTGGTGTTAAGTTTTAAGTTTTACAGGATCACCTATTCACCCCCCTCTAGGTGCTCTCAATATTAAAGTAAGAAAGAGTTGTATTATTACAGACCAGAGCAAAATATAAGAGTGTTGAGTAATATTATTACATAACCTGGGAGGCAAAAACCCCTCCCGATAAACAGTAAAAAGTTTTTCTTAAAGGAGGACACTTCCTCCCGTGGCTTCAGTCTTGATTTTCTTCTTTCGGCACCACCTTAGAATAGAAGCAACAAAAATTTGCTGCTTCTTCACCTAAAACAACATGGGACAAAGCCCTGAGTACGAAGTGTACTATGGCAAGTCTTACCCGTCAAAATAAAAGACTCTCAAGGATATGCTGGCCTTTGGGAATCAAGGTATGGCCTATCAATAATCAAAGACTTTGTTTGGAGAAATGCTTACTAATAGTGGATCCTTAAAAGTCCAGCTTTATTAGCAAGTTAAGTCATTACCTGAGTTCTATAGTTCTTTCTACCCTAGTTCAAGAACTTGACCTATACTAGCCAATTTCTTAACAACCCTTCTTATTCACTGGAATGCTACGTGTAGGGCAGTGACCAAGTCTCCATGTTCGCGAAGTTATGGCAATCTGAATCGATTATACTCAGTTGAGGATCTCCAATCCCACGACATATGTAGCACTTAACCCTTGCATATGTCACCTTGCCACCGGGGTTCTTAAGACTAGATCAGGTTCACGCCAACAGAGAGCACAGATACACCACCGTCCAGCCTCTTGCCATGCAGGGTACACGCTACTCTTGCCATCTCTCCACTCCCATTGCGTGTTATCTTATTCTGGTATTAGTCTGCCCGAGGCAAAGCTTACCCATGATGAGGCATGTTACCAGTTAAAGGGTCCTTGATCATCAAGCCTACATCGGGAAGGTCCTTAATCGACTTAGACGGAGACACTACACCGAGACTCTCTTCTCGTGCAAGTCACCCGCCCGGTCTCAGCTTTATCATTTCAAACCCAAAGTTTGGTACCTGGCAGAGGTACTTCTTTTCCGATGTTGAACCCATCATGGCCATGATGGATCCACCATCAAGTTTTATTTTTGAAAACATCCCACCCACTTTGAAGCATCATATTTTGTCAAAACAAAACATTTTGTTTTTCTAGAGCAAAGCTAAGCATAAGAAAAACCTTTTTGTAAAATAGGGGATTAAGGAGAAGTAATCAAATCCAAGGAAGGAAATGCAGCAACTGGTTTAGCACACAACTCCTATCACTTAATGCATCAAGTAAGTGAGAAAGATTTCAAAATAGCAAGGAGGTGGCAAATGCACCGGGGCTTGCCTTGTGTGATAGGTGAATCAGGCTCTGCTCCACAGATATCAAAGTAAAAGCAGTTTCCTGCCTGAGGTTCTTAAGGTGGTGGTGTAGTCCTCGCTTCTTCAACTTTTATTTCCTCCTCGTTTTCTATATATAGCCATATAAAATCATGAATGCTCATGTAATGTTCATGAAAATGCAAAGATAATAAAAATATATTATCTAGTGTCTTGAATATAACTTTCCTTCACGAGTCTTCGGGAAGCTAGGGTTTTTGGAGTCTATAGTGAAGTCCATAGGGCAGGGGACTAGGGTTTTGGGTTCTAAGCACCAAACATGGTTCAAATCATACCAAATTTTACCCAAGGCTTCTAAATAATATTTAAAGCTTATCTAAAAAGTTTGGTGAATTTTGGGATTATTAAATGCTCTCTAAAATTCTAGAAGTATGGATTTTGGCTATTTTAAATACCCAATAATTCCCTATTGGAACTAAAAATCATGAATCTATTTTTATTAAATACTATAGAAAATTAGGAACCTAGCAAAATTGGTCTGGTATTTTTAGCATTTTCTATAATTTTCTAGGAATTCTCTAGGTCTAGAAAAAAAAAGAAAAAGGAAAAGATGCTACAGGAATTGGGCTCATTTCAGCCCGCGATGGCCCAGCAAAGACATAATTCGCCAGCGCGCACGCCTGCGCGGTCAGTTTTGCGCAGGGAACCCTGGCGGTTTGAATTTTTTATAAAGAATCCTTCCCACTATTCCTCTATCTCGCTGACACTTGTAGAAACACCCCCGCGCCTTCTCCTCTTTACATCCCGCAGTCCACGACAGCGAACGATGGGGAATCAAGCTCCGACGAGCTCATACCGGCCAGATTACTCGATGACCGGTGCTCTACTTTGGTTGAGACCTAATTCAAGCCCTAACAAGAGGTTCCCCTCAACTAATTTCAGTATCGGACCTCTAACTCGCTCTATCCACGGCGACAGCGGGCACGACGGACAATCAAACATGTTCCCGGTGATCCAGGGTAGCTTAACTCAATCAAATTGGTCGAGAAGCATCAGGAGAACCTAAGGACGCTGAAACAAGAGAACAGGGAGCTTGAACAGACCTGGAGTATGCTGACCACGGCGAGGGCTCTACCACAGTGGCGGAAACAGAATTGGGGGAAAAGAGAAATTGGGAGGCTCTGGTGGACAATCCGAGGCAAGGTTCGGTGCGTTGGATGCGTAATTACCTAGTGGAGTCGTGGGTGCGCCCAATTTATAGGCTCCGGGGGCGGCGGCGCATGAATTTGGGTTGGCGCGGTGGCGGTCGGAGATGAAAGGGGTCATTGGCGCTCGGGATTAGTGGCTTTCACCGTGGCGGCTCTTCGGCGATCACCGGGCATGTATGGCGCGATTCACTGCGACGTGGTACAGCGCTTTAGCATGTGGCGCACAGCGGTAAGCGGCCAACGGCGGCGAGGTCTATCCCGACCGATCGACGAGTAAGTGGGTACGGTGAGCTTAGCCGTGACCGAGCCCGAGTCGATCCAGGCGCCAAGATCTTTACTCTCCTCAGATATCCTCTTGTGCTATGCACAAATCGCAGCATCCAGCGTGAATCACGGCGCGGAGGTCGTCGGGGACGAGCTACTCTACGCTGGCGTTCTAATCCAAACACTGTACCATGGGATTGTTCATCAGAACAGCTGACAGAGCATAATTTGGGCAAATTTCCTCCCGATATTGTATGGTGACTAGATCAATGCTCTGCAGCAAAGTTGTAGCCTAATAGACCAGCTTTAACTTTGTTATAGTGTGCATCCACAAAAAGTCATAGGATCTTATTCAAAATCAAGCTCTAAGTTCATTCGATCTCACTGTTACTGAAAGTTCAGACTTAAGGTGACCTGACAGCCTGACTTTGGATCAAATTTTCTCAAAATATTTCATGGCACCAAGGCTTAATCCTTATAGCAAAGTTGTTCTCCTTACATAGGTCTACAAATTTGATGTGCTGACCTAGGGCAAAATCCTCATAATTTGGAAGATATAGGGCTTCAAAGTTGATCCCATTCACTAAAGTTCAGACTTAGCCATTGGAACACAAATGTGGCCTTTTTGCAAATAAGCCCAAAACTTATGGTTTCATTTGCAAATCTCCAAATATGTGAACCATATGACTTAAGATACCCTATTTCCATGATTTTTGCACATAGGTCCGAAATGTGCACATTTTTACAGATAACCCCCTAGGGTTTCAGTCAGGGTTTTCCAGGGGTCTGTTTAGGGTTTTTGGTATTTCTAGGGTTTGGATATCACTTAAGTTCATTAATGGTGATATTCTATGATCATTACTAATAAGTTTTGAAGTTTTATTTTGTTTAGGCTTTGTTTACCCTTCTAAGCCCAGTTTAGGGTTAAGTACTGTACCCTAGGATTTCACCCATGAAATGTCATATCAATACAACTTATTTGAAATTTTTGCCTAGTGAATGCACTCTAGGTGTGACAAACACATGATATGCCAATGCTTATGATGTTATGTTCAAATTTTAGTGGCAGTAACACCAGGGGTGTTATAGTTTGCCCCCTAACTTTTGTTTAAAAGTTTCTACTTCATAGGTCATAATTGAAGTAAAGCATACTGAGGTTGAAGCTGAAGATGCTGCTATTGAGGCCAAAGCAATAGCTGCTAGGGCCGCAAAGAAAGCTGCAGACGATGTTATCTTCAAAATTTGTGAACAAATCTATGATGAGATGATGCAGGGATGCAATGAAAACTGATGAAATGATGTAGGGAACAATTGTTTTTATTGTAATATTTTGTGGTATGAAGCGTTTGAACACTCGAAGCTTTTTCAGTGGCTTTGTTGTAATATATTCGTACTTTTTTGCATCATTTTTACTAACTTGCTTTCTTCCTTTGAGATGTGTGAAAGTTTACTTTACACACGTTTTTGAGTCGAAGGTGAAAAACATCTTCCCTTCTTTTCACACGTTACGAAGGAATGCTCCTCGTAGAGATAACTTCGGGGTAGACTAAATTTTTGCTTCCACTTCCTCAAGAATGGCCTCAAAGGGTTTTCACCATTACTTAGGTGATCAAAACGAAGCTCTACATTCCCTTTGGAATGACTTTGGAGCCTTTTCACCATTACTTAGGTGAATAAATCAGAACTCTGCAATCCCTTAGTAGCAACTTCAGAGCTTTTTCACTGTTACTTAGGTGAATAAATCGAAGCTCTGCATTCCCTTAGGACGACTTTAGAGCTTTTTCGCCATTACTTAGGTGACTAAATCATAGCTCTGCATTCCCTTAGAAACAATTTCAGAGCTTTTTCACAGTTACTTAGGTGAATAAATCGTAGCTCTGCATTCCCTTAGGAACGACTTTGGAGCTTTTTCATCATTACTTAGGTGAATAAAACGTAGCTCTGCATTCCCTTAGGAACGACTTCAGAGTTTTTCAATGTTACTTAGGTGAATAAATCATTTCATCATAGCACTCGAAGGTGCCAACTCACTTTATTACATTGAAGTGTAGAATAGAAAAGGGTTTTGCAAATAAACCTAAATGTATCGTACTGTTGATGGTGCGAGTTTCAGATGCCTCCCTTCTATCCCTTTGGTGCAAATCTTGCATTGGGAACTTGGGATGACTAGCAGGAACTTGGTCATAGGGAAGTGGTCCTGGGATAAAGGAAGTAGATGGTGACGATGTGCTCATCACTTGATTGCTGAAGCATTTGAGGCCAAAGGTAAGTGCAGCCTGGCTCCTGTGGCTGAAGTTGAACATACTGCAGAACATACGATGAACAGTACGAAGATGTACTAAACACCTCCTTTGACTGGGAAGGTTAAGCAGCTAACGAAGCAAGTTCTTTTTGCTTGTTGATTGTGTGGTGACAGGTTCTTGTTGTGTGGCCCTTGTCTTCACCAAAAAACAAGAAAAATGGCTTCCTTGGAGGCCCATTAAGCCTTCCACCAAAGCTTCGACCTCCCCTTCCCCCTCTTCGATTAGGCAGACGAAATGTGATGTGGGAAGACTGCTGCTGAGAGCTTGCCTATTGCTGGCCTGACTAGCCCTAGGATTGGGTTGGATTTTTTTCACCCTATAATGGATTATGGTTGCTTCGTACAAGCCTTGGGTTGAACCTTCCTCCGAAGTCCCTAGCAGCTTCGGTGTATCTGTACAACTCCTTCTTTCTTTGGCGGAAGTCATTGTCAACCCTTATGATTTCATGTAGCTTTTGTAACAACTTCTCCAGAGAGTGCAGAGGATTCCTTGCGAAGGCTCAAAAAGATGGAGGACAAAAGCTGCCAGATAGCACTTGGAAACCTCCGATCGGAGGTTATAACTTTGAGGAACGAAGCTCTTGCAAAGGATAAGATTATCTTTGGTCGAAAGGCTGAAATCCAGTGAATTTAAACTGTCTGCTCAAGCAGAAGTGCAAGAATTAGAAAAGAAACTTGCCGAAGAAACTGAAAATTTTAATGTAGAGCTAACAAAATGTGAAATATATGATATTGAACGCGCAAGGTTACAGAAAAATGTTGAAGAGCTTCGTCAAGCTAAGGAAGAGTGCAATAATGTTGCTACAGAATGTGCCAAGAATTTGAAGAATAGCTTTTCTAAAGTTGGCGCATTTTCCACAGAGCAGAATTTCATCTGCGGTGATCCTGATGGGGTTATCCGCTAGATTAACGGTGAAACCGAAGCTTTTGAAGAATTTCTCGGCAACAGAGGAGATTTCGGTGCCTTCGCTGGTGTCTGAGGGACCGTGTCGATCCTGGAAAAGGTCGGCTGCGAACATGCTAAGGCTGTGGTTCAGCCAGGATTCTCGTTTTTAGCTTATGACATTAAAAACTCTCCGATCGATGCTACTGCATTAAGCAGAAAGTTCTATTCTGAAGTATGGCTGAAGGGTGGCCGAGAGATAGCTGACAAAGCTATTAGAAGAAATGAGAAAGAGTCTCACAATGCCTTAGAAGAGGTTAAGAGAGCTGAAGAAACTGTTGAACACGCCAGGCTTATAGGTATATCCATTACAGCTTAGCTTCGTAAATTATTGTAGCTTCGGTACTAACAGATACTTGTATTTTGATGCAGCTGAGCTTTCTCCCCCTCCAGAGTCATACGATCCTAAAGCTGATCCATCTCTAAAGGGGGCGCTCAACATAATTAGAATTGCTAACGAGGCAGTTGACGAAGCTGTCAACAGACTGTTGAACGAAGCTACCGATAAAGTCTTAAAAGAAGAGTTTAGGGTCTTTGTATGTAGTTTTCATTTTTGAAAGAATCAATTGTCAAATATTTGCATATGTATTTATGTAATATATTTCTTTGTGATGCGTGAAACTTTCGTATGTACCATTTTTGAGCCGCTGGCGAAAACAACACCTTCCCTTCTTTTCACGCTTCACGAAGAAAGAATTCCCTCTTCTTTTGTCAAAGTAACTCTGAAGGTTTTTCCCTGAACGTTGCATAAGAATACCATTGCCAAAGATATAAGCTTCATATGACAACACCTATCAAAAGCATGTATCTTGTAATTTTGATATGGCTCTTTTGCCGAAGGAGGCTTAACGGCTTAACCTCATGGGTTAAGCAGTCTGTCTGAAGGAGCAATTTTTCTTCTTTTTGCACTATTTCTGTTGATACAGGATGATGTATGGTGAAATGCTATGCAATATGATGTGATGATATGATGCAAATGACATTGATGCACAAATAAGACTATGTATCCCCTTAGGAACGACTTTGGAGTCTCTTCACCTTTTACTTAGTTGTATTTTAGTTCTGCATTCCCTTAGGAACAACTTTGGAGCTAAGCTCTGCATCCCCTTAGGAACGAATTTGGAGCTTCTTCACCTTTTACTTAGGTGGTATTTTAGCTCTACATCCCCTTAGGAACGACTTTGGAGCTTCTTCACCTTTTGGTATTTCAGCTCTGCATCCCCTTAGTAACGACTTTGGAGCTAAGCTCTGCATCCCCTTAAGAACGACTTTGGAGCTTCGTCACCCTTCTTGTTACACTCGATGGTGTAACCACGAATTTATTACAACAGGCCGAAGGTTGAACCTTCTTATATTGTCTTTGGAGGGGAAATATAAGTATAGAAAAGTAAAAAAATACATTGAACTTGGAAGCTTTCTGGTTGAGCCCCTGTATTGTTTTAGTAAATATATCTCGATTCGGGCACAATGTTGTTGACTGTGCGAGCTTCGGACTCCTCTCGTGTGTCGCGCTATTGCTGCGCTTGACGATGCCCTTCTGGATGCTGATTGTGAATCAAGGTTGGTGCCGTAGGTGGTGGTAGTTGAGCCCATGTAGCTTGAGAATGACTTGTTGAAGCAACTGATGTTGTGGGTTGCCCACATACTCAGGGATATATGGCGAACAACATGAAGTAGTGTGCAGGACCTGTTTCGGCTGATTCTGCCGTGCTTCGGCTTCAGCTATCTCCTTTTGCTTTAGGATGGTGACTTGGCACGTCCCTTATCCTCCCACAGAATAAACAGAACAACCTTGTGGGTTGGGAGTTGAACCTTCCTTCGAAGCTTGTTCCTCCTCTGCCCCTTGGAGCTGGTGATCTGTAAGAGCTTTGTTACATTCCTGAGGATTGGAAGCTTTGTTGGTTGCCTTGAGTGTGGTTTGCCCTATCATCGTTTGAGTTGGGATTATGGATTGTTCTGACATGTCTAGGGTGGAGCCTTCCTCCGAAGCCCCTAGTCATCTCCGATACTTGTAGGCCTCCTCCCTTCTCTTCTGAAAGTCATTATCAGCCCTGATGTACTCATTCATATTTTGGAGGAGCTTTTCTAGAGTTTGCGGTGGTTTCCTAGCAAAATGTTGTGATGTCGGTCTTGGTCGGAGATTCGATGACAATCTCATTTGGCACCGTTGGTGCCTGGGCCCTGAGTGGCAGAAATCTTCATACATATGCTTGCAAGTACTCTTCGTGGTCTTGCATGCACTGAAATAAGGCTTGGGCAGTTACTGAATTCGTCTGGAAACCCTGAAAGCTAGTTACCAGCATGTCCTTCAGCTTTTGCCATGATGTGATCGTTTCCGAGCGAAGGGAAAAATACCACGTCTGAGCTATACTCCTGACTGCCATGACGAAAGACTTCGCCATGACAGCCGTGTTGCCACCATATGAGGATATGGTTGCTTCGTAACTCATGAATAATTGCTTCGGATTCGAATGCCCATCGTACATAGGAAGCTGTGGTGGCTTGTAAGATGGTGGCCATGGGGTAGCCTACAATTCTGCTGCTAGAGGAGAAGCATCATCAAAAGCAAAGTTATCATGATGAAAGTCATCATACCATTTGTTGGGGCGAAGGCGAAGACGCCACCCTTCGCTCGAAGCCTTCGCTGTGGTTGTTGGTCCAAAGGAGACAAGACAACGGGCAGGGACACCCTTCGCCAGATACGACATCGGACGAAGACCTGTGACGAGGTCACCCTACCGTGCGGCCTCGTCCAGCATGGAGGCCCACGTGTGATCCGGCCCATTGTAACGGGCCCTGCGTGGCCGCTGCGTGTTACAGGCCTAATTTGTAAAGGCATCCCTGTAATTACAGTCTGTAACCCCGCTTTATGGGAATATTCTGAGGATAATCTAGGTGTCTGAGGGCACATGCGTCCTTAGCCCAGGACGCTGGGCACTCAGACACCTATAAATACCCACGCACAGTGCTTGTGAGAGGCTAGATTAACAGAGCTACTGCCATCTTGTGCGAGAACCCTGTTTACGTCACTACTCCCACCGTTGGATCCCCTTGCAGCAGAGAGCAAGTTCCAACATTTGGCGCCCACCGTTCGTGCTACGAAAAAACCACCCGCGATGGCACCCAAGAAAGCTAGCTCGAAGGCTGACGAGGCTGCGAAGGCAGCACTACTTGCTGCGAGAAAGGGCAAGGCCCTCGCCCTCACCCAATCCACCCACCAAGAGGCCACTGAAGACGACGTTCTCCGCACCCGCGAAGACGACACTCTCCGCACCTGCGGCCTTGAAGGACAATCGCAGCCTCCCCCAGGCTTCGCCCCACCGGAGGGCGCGGACCTCACCGAGGACGGTGAAGTCCTCGGCGTCTCAGCGGAAGAACAGCTACAGCTGCGCGCCCTGCGCCTCAAGAACCGCAATCTCCAGAGGCAGAAAGAGATATTGGAGGCCAAGCGCCAGCGCGTGTCCGCACTAGCCAAGGTGCGGCAAATGATACGCGACGAAGAGCAGAAGGCCCAGGACCTCGAGCGGGAGATCGCGCTGATGCAGCGCGAAGGCCACCTTGGCCTGCAGCACGGGCCACCCCTGCAGCAGCGCGCACAACTGAAAGACACGCGCGAAGGCCACCTCGGCCTGCAGCATGGGCCACCCCTGCAACAGCGTGCACAACCGGAAGACCCGCGTTTCCCCCAGCGCGACCACACCTTCCCGCACGCCGCACCTTTCCAAGGGGTCAACTACCTCGACGAGCGAAGTCCCCTGGCGCCACACCTGCAAGTGATGCCTTGGCCCGCCAACTTCCGGGCAGGGACCTATCCCAAATACAACGGCAGCACCGACCCAGCACAATACATAATGAGTTATCAGGTCGCCGTTGCATCTTTCGGAGGGGACGACGCAACAATGGCCAAGTCTTTCATCATTGCCCTCGAAGGCCCAGCTCTCACCTGGTTCACCAGGTTGCCTCCGCTGTCCATTGATTCCTGGAGAAGCCTCCGGGACAAGTTCCTGCTCAACTTCTAAGGGTACCGCCCAGACACTGACGCCTTGACCGAACTCTCGCTCTACAAGCAGCTGGAAAAGGAGACTCTGCGGGAGTATTACCGCAAATTTTTAACACTCAAGTCACAGCTGCCCTCAGTCGATGACCAGATCGCTATCCACTACGCTATTAGTGGCCTTCGCGCCGGCGTCCTCTATAGCCACTGCATCAGAGATCCGCCCAAGAACCTCCAGGAATTATATCAGCTGTTCGAAAAATACGCCAAATTCGAAGAGCTCCACCAGCGCAAGGTTGAGTCCCAAAGGAAGCCCAAAGATGCTCCACAGTCCAGCCGCACGTGGACGAGGACTCCGCAGCAAGACTCCGGTCGAGACGGCCGCAACCAACAGCAAGTGCACAACATCGCCAACCAGCACCCCGCTGCTGATGCCCCTCGTCGCCAGGAATATCCCCACCAGGGCCGCGGAAATGGAACTCGCGGTAGGGGTCGGGGGCGTGCGCAGCCGCCGCGCCGATTCTACTGCCTCTTCCATGGCGAAGACTGCGCCCACCAAACCAAATACTGCCCAGAAACGAAGGCCACCAAAGACAGGATGACACGGGCGCAACCAGCCGACAACCCCAGAGTTGTCGCGCACACTTACCAGCAACCCCCTCCACCATACATCCACGCCCCCTAATTTGTAAAGGCATCCCTGTAATTACAGTCTGTAACCCCGCTTTATGGGAATATTCTGGGATAATCTAGGTGTCTGAGGGCACATGCGTCCTTAGCCCAGGACGCTGGGCACTCAGACACCTATAAATACCCCCGCACAGTGCCCGTGAGAGGCTAGATTAATAGAGCTACTGCCATCTTGTGCGAGAACCCTGTTTACGTCACTACTCCCACTGTTGGATCCCCTTGCAGCAGAGAGCAAGTTCCAACACCATTCATCATCGTTGATTAGACTTTCTTGACGAAGCTCTCTGTTGAGGCCTTCATCCTTGGTCATCTTGGGTGATGTGACGCATTTCTTCAGAAGATTCATCGATCTTCCTCTGAAGGTCGGCTAGCCAAAGCATCATTCCTGTCAATCTGAGAGCTAAGGACTTTGGAGGTCATTCTGCTGAAGCTTCCTCTGGCATTCTTAAGCCCTCAGGCATCCGAAGGTAGCAATAGATCCCACTAGTGGTTATGATGCTCGTTTTAGGCTCGTCCTCCTTCATCCAGATTTGATGATAGCCTAAATAGCAGTCCAATAAACTCATGAGCTCCGAAGTGGCTGCTGCATCCACAAGAGAGTCTATTCTTGGCAAGGTGAAATCATCCTTCGGGCATGCCTTATTGAGATCTGTAAAATCAATACACATTCTCCACTTTCCATTGGCCTTCTTTACCATCACAGTACTGGCTAACTGTTATAGATACGTCACCTCTCTGATTACTCTGGCACTCAGGAGTCTTTTGACTTCGTTTTTTGCACCTTCGGCCTTGTCATTAGACATCTTCCGAAGCTTCTGCTTCCTAGGTCTAATGGCCAGGTCTACATTGAGTGAGTGTTCAATGACATTTTTGTTGACACCACAAAGATCATTGACTGACCAAACAAAAACATCCTTGTTGTTGAACAGAAACTTTAATAGAGTCTTGTTCATCTGACAATTGGGACTCTAACAACACCTTCTGCTTGTCTATTTCTTCGCACAGAAGCATAGGCTTTGGTTGATCTACTGCAGCAGCCTTGTCTCTTTAATGTTTATACTGTTGATGAGCTTCGGCTTCATCTATGTTATGGATGGCCTTTAAATTTGTTTAGTTCCCTTCGGCCCTTCTAGCAACTTCTTGACTTCCATGCACAACGATAGGACCTTGGTGAGATGGTATCTTCATGCACAGATATGCTGGATGGAGTATTGCTTCGAAGGTATTAAGTGTTCCTCGACCAATGATTGCATTGTAAGTATAGTCCATATCGACAATGTCAAATACAACTTGTTATGTTCTTGTGTTGTGAACATAACCGAAGGTGATTGGCATTGTTATCTTTCCAAGTGCCACTATCTGCCTTCCTCCGAAGCCACACAAGGGGTGTGGTGCATCATGTATCTTGTCATCCTGCTCCTGCATCTACCTAGATAAAGTCATTATTTTATTTACCAAAAACATGAATACTAATTATACCACTTTTAACATATTTAATAAAAATTTATGGCCAATTTCATATTGCAAAACATATAAGATATCTTATTTAAGAAAAACTTGAGTATAAATCTAAATCTCATTTTATGTGAAATGATAATTATTACCTTTGGTTGTTATTAAGAAAAGTATGATCTTTATTTTAAAATTATATTTAAGAAAGCTATACTTAAACATCTATAATGAACATTATTAAATTATGAAAACATGATATATATTAAAAAGACCATTTTAATATCAATTATACAACAACCTTAATTCAAATTAAACTATGAAAATACGTGAACTATTAAAAATTACTAATTAAAATGCTTATCACATGATTATGAAACTAACAAAACCGTTTCTATTTTTTTGGGTTTCTAATATACATTTTATAATAAAAACTGTAACATGGATTTACACATAAATAAATGTAGACTCGAATGGGTAGCCTGTAAATTTACATTTCTGTATACGGGTATCTTTATAAATAACTATCTCTTATTTTTATTTTTCTTATTGCAAAAACATAAAGGCTATATTTTTATTCCTTATTTAGAAAACCATATGTGGATCAGTTATAACCAACATAATTAAAATTACAAGAACATGGAAGCGCTACTTATGAAACTAGCAACACAAAAACACAATTACTTGAACTCTATTTAATTTTTTTTTTATAAAATGCAAAATATCGCAGTGCTGACACAATTAATCGTAGACAATAGGAGTTGGTACACAAAAAACGACCTTCTGCCTTAATCATGGTGGTGCGACGTCGCAGCAAGGATGCGGGATTTCCGGCGTCGAACACGGACGACATTTGATGCTGGGCAGCAGAGCGAGAGGCGGACTTGCTGTGCAAGTCAAACGAGTGAACACAGAGCTCTGCGAAGAATGTCGATGGCGAGGCGAGCTGAACGAGGACCAAGTGAACTCCGGCGAGACGTGGTGCAGAGGCAGCGCGTCGACGAGCCGAGGTGTGGACAACAGGTGCTCAACGTGGTGTTCGGGTCGCGGATGCCAAGTCACCGGTCACCCGTAGTGGAGCACCGGTGATCACAGCAAAAGGCGCCGTAGCACAGGCAACACCGGACACGGATCCTCTGACGTACTGCACCGTGCAGTTGGGTCGCTGCGCGTGGGCTCTGTCGCACGCGGAGCCCACGCGGCAGTGGCCCATGCAGTACTGCAGGAGATCCCGATCCGGCAACACCACCAGCAGCTGCAGAGGGTGATAACGTGAAGCGGCAGTGAGTAGAAGCGCGGGAGGAGGAACAAGAGGCGAGGAACGAGCACAGCGAGGTCCCAACGATGCTTTTTACAAGGGAAGGGTCAAGGGAGGGAGTAACGGTGCCAGAGGATGGGAATCGGAGAGGCCTACCGTTAATGGCCACGGGGGAGAAACTGACGACGACGTTCAAGGTGGTGGGAGCTAAAACGAGCAGAATTAACGAGGAAGAGAAACAGAGAGCGTGGCATTAACTCAACTGGATGGTGTGAGGAGTCAAGCAGCCAACGCAGTCCGAAATAGCGGCGGCGGCGTTAACCGAGGAGGCACCGGTGGGAAGACGAAGCACATGCACTAACCATTACCATTATATGGCTGTTTAATGGATAGAAAAAACGACCGAGATTCCAGGTGGGCGCTGGCGTGTGTAGCGGCAAGCTCGCGGTGTGGGACCGTACATTGGCTGGGCACGGTAGCAGGCGAACAGGCGCTGATGGTGGGAGTCCCAAGCGGCGGTGACGGCAGCGCTGAGCGCATAGCATGCGAGATGGAAAACAGGCAGCTCCGTGCGTGCGATCTA
Organism: Zea mays; assembly: GCF_902167145.1. Lineage (NCBI taxonomy): Eukaryota > Viridiplantae > Streptophyta > Magnoliopsida > Poales > Poaceae > Zea > Zea mays. Next base: position 222,011,438 of record NC_050096.1, read on the forward strand.
GTTTCTGGGAATGAGAAAATCCTACAAGTAGGGCCCACTTGCCATAGAGTGTGAGGGAGAAAGTGGGAGTGAGGACGTGTGTCAAGGAGCCAAGGAGGGAAATAGAAAAGCCTGGCGTACGTGATGGGCTGGATCCGACACAGAGACCAAAGGCTTGGGCATGAGATTGATTTTGGTTTTTTAATTTATTTGTTTCAAATTTTCCTTTTCCTTTCTCTTTCTTTTTCTTTTCATTTTTATAACGTAAGTTATATATATAAATAAATATATGTTTAAAATATTCTAAAAATTGTAATAATAACATATCCAATAAATAAATTTTAGGAAAATTTCTATTATTAAATAAATTAGGATTCATAAAAGAGAATATAAAATAAAATAAATAAAATCTTTATAATTTATTAGCAAACAAAATTTATGCTTCGGCATAAATGTATCAAGCAATTGGTAAATTTTATCTATTCAAAAAAGTGTTCAATTGATTTATATTGCCTTTCTGTTATTTGAGAACATATATATTTTCTATTCTATTGAAAACTAATAAATAAAACTAGATCTCTTTTAATTGATCGATTTAGAGTGTTACATTATGGGTCATGGAACTGAGCTGCGACCAACACCTGGGCCCTCTTTTAGTTTGAGCTGTTATCAAGATAGAGAGCACAGTTCTTATTATACCAATTGACACATGTCTTATACAATTCATGTTGGGCCAAACAACAGAGTCTTGCAGCTGCCTCCCAGTATGGTAGTTATCTGAAGCAACAGTTCCTACAGCTTCAACAGCCTATGCAATTTCCACATGAGCAGTGCCATCTCAATCTGTTGTTGGAGCAACAAATAATACAAGCGAGCCAACTGTATGCTGGAACTGCTCACCGAAGGAGTCCCTGTTCATCGCATCCGAGGCATTATCATCCTGTGCCTCTCCAGTTGTCAGCCTCAGCGCTGTGCTTGACCCCAGCAGCTCCTCTAGCGGCTCGTAGCCGATCTCTATGTTGCTGTGGCTCGAAGGCTGCTCGGCGAAATGTCTAACAAGGAATTAAAGCGTGTTCGACCATGGCGTCTCGCCTGTCCTCGTTGTTGAACCCTCGCGCTCGCCTCACCTCGCCTCTATCTACGGTGTCGCGTCGTCTGCCTCTCCTGGTGTGGGTGTTGACGTTCTCGGCTGTCCCACCATGTCGGGCTCCTCGCTGCTCACGCTCTGTTTCCTCCACACTCGACAGTGCCCATGGAAGGTCTGATTAAGTGCTTCAATGTCCAAAATTTATGGTGGGTGCTAGGAGATTGTCTGAGGACCAGCGTCGTTCGGTAATTGTTGGCATAAGAGATAGAGTTCTATGTGACTCTAGTGGTGTTCGATGAATTGTGAAATCGGGAATCATTGTAGATCTTGTGGTTTCGAGACAGAATTTGTAGCTGTGAGCTAGTTTGTTGTCCATGTGGACTAGTTTGTTGAGCGGGTGCGATACATATAGGGGTCGCGATGATTATCTTATTTGAAACATAGACGTGTTGTAGTTACATTAGACGTTTGTTAAAATGTCTTGTTGCATGCGGTGGCATGCACTACCGGAATCGCGTTCTTTGCCGAGTGTCTAAGACACTCAGCAAAGGCTATTTTACACTCGGCAAAGGCTTTGCCGAGTGTAACACTCAGCAAAGAACACTCGGCAAAGATTTCATCGGCAAAGGGTTTTTGCCGAGTGCTTTTTTTCGGACACTCGACAAAGACTTTGCCGAGTGTCAAAAAACACTCGGCAAATTAAGAATCGAAAAAATAAAAAAAAACAGCAAAACATTTTTTAAATTTTAGGAACAACTCTCCAACCCTGCCCTAAATTACCTTAACCGTTGCCCTATCATTTTTCACTATTATTTTGAATCAAACTTATATGTTTTGTAAATGATGACATTCGAACTCGCAACCTCTCTCTCGCGCATACCCTCCTATACCACTACACTACTACACCAATTATGTTTATATTACGTTTCCATTCCCCATATACTATAACAAATCGAGAGTAATTTGATTATTTAAGGCACTAAATGAGTTTATTTGAAAATGTGACCAACTATAAAGTTGCATAACTTTTTGAGATCTAAAAGTTTTATTTTAATAGTTTCTACATCCGAGATCGTTTATAAAATTTGAATTTTAAATTTAAAAACTTCACACGAAATTTTCAATGATAAGATGATTTTAAATCAAAAAATTGTCAACTACAAAGTTTCATTACATTTCAAGACCTACAACTTTTATTTTGGTGGTTTTTCCATCCGAGATGTTAGACTACCCGTCTAGGGTTAGTGCTATTCCCACTGTAATGACCATTTTACCCCTGTGTGTAATGGGCCTGGCCCAGATATTCTCTCTATTAATATCACTCCCAACCCCTGTTTAGGGTATGGGTTCCTATTCTAACATGGTATCAGAGGTCTAGGTTAGGTCTCGTTTCTTTTTTTCTCCCAGCCGCCAGCCGCCAAGGGCTTCCCTCCCCACAGCCGCCGCCGCCAGGAGGGCTTCCCCTCCCTCCAGCCGCCAGCCGCCGCAGGCCAGCCCCCAGCCGCCTCCCGCCGCCGCCCCCCCCTTCCCCCCCTCCCTCTCTTCCCGCTGCTTCGTCCCGTCGCGACGCCGAGGAGCGCCAGCGGGGCTGCCTCGCCCGCGCCGTTCGCTGCCGTGCGTCCGCAACGCTCCCCATCGTCGGATCCGCGCCGACCCCGACCTGCTGCTCCATGGACGCCGGCCGCCTCCCCCCTGGCGCGGACCCCGCCGCCGCCGTCGCTCCCAACGCGGCTCCAGCCGCCGCTGCTGCGCCTGGCGCGGCCCTGGCCGCAGGGGCCCCCAGCCGGGCCGCCGTCACGCCTGGCGCAGGCCTGGCCGCAGGAGCCACCCACTTGGCCTTCACTGCCGCCCCTCTGTGCGCGGCCGGGTCCCTGCACGCCGGCCTCGCGTCCCCCACGGCCATCGGACCTCCACCGCCCGGTCTCACTGCCCCCCGCAGCGATCGCACCGGTGGCAGCCCCCCGTTCATCGACGGCCTCGGGCCCCTCCGCGATGCCACTCCCATGGCCCTGCGCCGTGGCTCTCCGCCGGGATTTCCCACCATGCCGGTACCCGCCGAGCACAACCCCTCACTCGTCGCCGCCATCGCTACGATCCAGGCCGCTGTGGCTGCCTCGCGGGAGCGTGAGCGCGCCACGTCCCTCGCCCTCGAGCACGAGCGTGCCCTGGGCGCCGCTCTGACCACCCAGATGGCCACCGCACAACGCCTCCTCCTCGGCCGCCCGTCGGTCGCTCGTGAGGACCCCCCGACGCCTCCTGCGGCCATCCCCGCCACTGGCCTCGACGTCGACCACATCGGTGCTCTCCACGCTCAGGCCGCCGGACTTCACAACATCCGGGCCCTCGTGTCCGTGGTGTTGGACCCGGCGTCCTCCCACTACCCCCGTTGGCGAGGACAGGTCCTCCTCACACTGCGGCGGTATGCCCTCGCCGATCACGTCCTCGACGACCTCGACGCTCCGCCGACTCCCTCCTGGTGCCTCATGGACAGTGTCGTCCTCTCGTGGCTCCACGGCACCATCACCGTTGAGCTACAGGACATCATCCGCGACCAGGCGGACACGGCTCGTCAGGCGTGGCTCGCTCTCGAGGACCAGTTCCTCGGGAATCGAGACGCGCGGGCACTCCACCTCGACGCCCAGTTTCACCTGTTCTCTCAGGGGGACCTCTCCGTGGGAGAGTACTGCCGCCAGATGAAGGGCCTGGCTGACTCTCTCCGCGATCTCGGCGAGCCCGTTGCCGATCGTACCCTGGTGCTGAACCTCCTGCGTGGCCTCAGCCCCCGCTACGGCCACCTGAAGGCTCTCATCAAGAGGAGCGTGCCCTTCCCCACCTTCCACGCCGTGCGTAACGAGCTTCTCCTCGAGGAGCTCACCATGGCGAATGAGGCACCCACTCCTGCCTCGGCTCTCTACAGCGCTCCCACCAGTGGTCAGCCGCCTTCAGGGGGCCCGGCCACCCGTCCTCCGTCGACTGGGGCTCCCACCCGCCCTCCTCCTACCGTCCCGGCGGCCCCTCGTCCGACTTCCACGACCGACGGGGGTCGTCGCTCCCGCAAGGGCGGCCGAGGGAGCGGCGGCTCCTCTCGTGGTGGTTCCTCCGGCCGGGGTGGCGGCCAAGCGTGGCCGTCATTCTACAACCCCTGGACCGGGACCATCGCCATGTGGCCGGGCCAGGCACCGAGTACCCCCCGTCCTCCGGCGCCAGCCCTCCTGACTACACCTCACTACGGCGCACCTCCGTATGGTGTTCCCGTCGTGCCCCAGGCTCCGCCCGCGCTCCTGCCCCCGGGGACCCCCACCTCGACGCCTTGGTCCCCGCCGGCCGGTGGTTGGGACAGCGCCTCCCTTGCTGCTGCCTTCAGCACCATGGCGATGACCCCACCCCCCTCCGACTGGGTGATCGACTCCGGTGCCTCGTACCACACCACTCCCACGGCAGGCACGCTCTCTCGCTCTCATTCCCCCCTCCCCTCTCACCCTTCCTCGATCGTCGTTGGAAACGGTTCCACTCTGCCAGTCACCTCAGTAGGTGCCTCGGTTCTCCCTGGGCCGTTTTACCTCAACGATGTTCTCGTAGCTCCCCACATCACCCACAATCTTCTTTCTGTTCGTCGCTTCACCACTGACAACTCCTGTTCCATTGAGTTTGACCCCTCTGGTTTTTCTGTGAAGGATCTGGCCACCAGGACCCTTCTCGCCCGCTGTGATAGCTCGGGGCCTCTCTACACGCTCCAGCCCTCCGCCGCCGGCGTGTCTCCACCTCCTGCCCTGGTCTCCACCACCTCCTCCACCACATGGCATCGACGTCTCGGCCATCCTGGACCTGACGTCATGACCAAGATTACCAGTAGTCTTGATCTTTCATGTAATAGGGGACATTTTGAGGGTCTCTGTCATGCTTGTCAGTTAGGCCGACATACTCGTCTCCCATTTACTACTTCTTCTTCTCGGGCTGAGCAGGCTTTTGATCTGGTTCATTGTGACCTTTGGACCTCCCCTGTACTCAGTCTTTCTGGTTATAAATATTATCTGGTGATTTTGGATGATTTTTCCCACTTTCTCTGGACCTTCCCGCTTCGGTTGAAGTCGGACACATTCACCACCCTCACACACTTCTTCACCTGGGTTTCCACTCAGTTTCGTCGCCCGGTCCGTGCTCTGCAGTGTGACAATGGCCGCGAGTTCGATAACAACGCCTCTCGCTCCTTCTTCCTCACTCATGGCGTCCAGTTGCGTCTCTCGTGCCCCTACACTTCTGCCCAGAACGGCCGAGCCGAACGTATGATCCGCACCACCACTAATATGCTCCGCTGTCTCCTCTTCCAGGCGTCTCTCCCTGCCAGCTACTGGGCAGAGGCCCTGCATACTGCCACCCACCTCCTCAACCGCCTTCCCTCGAAGGCGGTACACCACCCTACCCCCCACTTTGCCCTTTACGGCACCACCCCTTCCTATGACCACCTTCGCGTGTTCGGCTGTGCCTGTTACCCTAACACTTCCGCTACCGCTCCACATAAGCTTTCCCCTCGCTCCGCCCGCTGTCTCTTCCTTGGTTACTCCCCTGACCACAAGGGGTACCGGTGTTTGGACCTCACCTCCCACCGCATCATCATCACTCGTCATGTTGTCTTTGACGAAGATGTGTTTCCCCTCGCTGGCTCCACCCCACCCACCGATCTTGACTCCCTCCTCGAGTCCGATCCGGTTCCACCCCCACCTTCGGCTCCCCGTCTTGCGCCGTTACCTGCTCCTCGTGCGGCCCCCACGACCTCTTCCGCGCCACGCGCGGCCCCGTCGACCCCGCCTGTGCCACGCGCGGCCCCGTCGACCCCGTCTGCGCCACGCGCGGCCCCGTCGACCCCGCCTGCGCCACGCGCGGCCCCGATGCTCCTGCCTGCGCCACGCGCGGCCCCGTCGACCCCACCTGCGCCACGCGCGGCCCCGTCGACCCCGCCTGCGCCACGCGCGGCCCCGTCGACTCCGACACGATTCGCCAACCCCGCCCTCGTCTACCATCGTCGCGGCCACGCCACTACCTCGGCGCCCCCCGACGCGGGCCCATCGACGGACGCGGCCCGCTTCGCCGACCCCGCCATCGTCTATCACCGCCGTGAGCCGGCCCCTCCAGCCACTCCCGACATTCCGGTGGCTCCCTCCGAGTCGTCCGTATACCACCCGGTCGCCATCCACCGCGACCCCGGGCACGTCCACCCCATGGTGACTCGACGCGCTGCCGGCGTCCTCCGCCCCGTCGACCGGCTCATCCTGGCAGCCACCACGACCAGCACTCCACCCGACGCTTCCCCGGTACCCTCCTCCGTTCGCACTGCCCTCGCTGACCCACACTGGCGTCGCGCTATGGAGGAGGAGTACGCGGCCCTCTTGGCCAACCACACTTGGGACCTGGTGCCGCGCCCACCAGGCACCAACGTGGTCACCGGCAAGTGGCTATTTCGCCACAAGCTGACCTCGGACGGCTCCCTCGACCGCTACAAGGCCCGTTGGGTCCTTCGGGGCTTCACCCAGCGCCCTGGAGTGGACTACGACGAGACCTTCAGCCCTGTCGTCAAGTTCGCCACTGTTCGCGCCGTCCTCTCCCTCGCCCTCTCCCGCGACTGGGCGATCCATCAGCTCGATGTCAAGAATGCCTTCCTCCATGGCACTCTGACGGAGACTGTCTACTGCAGCCAGCCCACCGGCTTCGTCGACGCTGACCGTCCGGACCTGGTTTGCCGGCTGAACCGATCCCTGTACGGCCTCAAGCAGGCGCCACGGGCTTGGTACAGCCGCTTCGCCTCCTACCTGGCCTCCGTCGGCTTCGTCGAGGCCAAGTCGGACACGTCCCTGTTCATCTACCGACGCGGCGACGACACCGTCTACCTCCTGCTCTACGTCGACGACATTGTGCTCACGGCATCCACCGCCGACCTCCTTCACCGCACGATCGTCGCCCTCCAGCGGGAGTTCGCGATGAAGGACCTGGGGCCCCTCCACCACTTCCTCGGCATCACCGCCGAACGTCGGCCTCAGGGTCTCTTCCTCCACCAGCGCCAGTACGCCATCGACATCCTGGAGCGGGCTGGCATGTCTGACTGCAAGCCCTGCCCCACGCCTGTCGACACTCAGGCGAAGCTCTCTGAGGACGACGGGCCTCCGGTCGCCGACGCGACGTCCTACCGGAGTCTCACCGGCGCGCTCCAGTACCTCACGTTCTCCAGGCCCGACATCGCTTACGCCGTCCAGCAGGTGTGCCTGCATATGCACACTCCGCGGGAGCCCCATCTCACTGCGCTCAAGCGGATTCTCCGCTACCTCCGCGGCTCCCTCGACTACGGCCTCCTACTCCGCCCATCCCCGACGTCGGAGCTCGTGGTCTACACCGACGCTGACTGGGCTGGCTGTCCCGACACGCGCCGGTCCACCTCCGGCTACGCCGTCTTCCTGGGCGCCAACCTCGTCTCTTGGGCCGCCAAGAGGCAGCCCGTCGTCTCTCGCTCCAGCGCTGAGGCCGAGTACCGTGCCGTGGCCAACGGCGTGGCCGAGGCCTCTTGGCTGCGCCAGCTCCTCCACGAGCTTCACAGTCCCCTCCAGCGCGCCACCCTCGTCTACTGCGACAACGTCAGCGCGGTCTACCTCTCCACCAACCCCGTGCAGCATCAACGCACGAAGCATGTGGAGATCGACCTGCACTTCGTCCGCGAGCGTGTCGCTGCCGGTGACGTCCGTGTTCTCAGCGTCCCCACCACGCTTCAGTTCGCCGACATCTTCACCAAGGGGTTACCATCGAGTGTCTTTTTAGACTTCCGATCCAGTCTCAACATCTGTACAGGATAGAGTTGTGACTGCGGGGGGGTGTTAGACTACCCGTCTAGGGTTAGTGCTATTCCCACTGTAATGACCATTTTACCCCTGTGTGTAATGGGCCTGGCCCAGATATTCTCTCTATTAATATCACTCCCAACCCCTGTTTAGGGTATGGGTTCCTATTCTAACACGAGACAGTTTGAAAAATTCAAATTTCAAAATTCAAACATAGTTTTGCATAACAAGATGATTTCAAACTAAAACATTGTCAACTACAAAGTTTCATAAATCTTCAATACCTACAACTTTCATGTTGGTGGTTTTTCCTTTCGAAGTCGTTTTCAAAATTCAAATTTTAATTTTTTTAAATTCAGACGTAGTTTTCGTTGACAATATGACTTCAAATGAAAAAGTTGTCAACTATAAACTTTTATAACTTCTCAAGATCTATAAAGTTTATTTTGGTTGTTTGATGATTTGTTTATCTCAGATGATGGTTCTAACAATATGCACAAATTCTATACGTCTCTCTCGTAGTTTCATAAACTACGAGAGAGATATAGGTTTTATGAACAAATTTATTTTTATTTTGTCATATGAAGAAATGTTTAATATATAAATTGTACATCATGATGATTTATACAAATTTGTAGTTGAAAACTTTTTCATTTGAATTAATTTACTACTTTAAAATGTGATTTTTAAATTTTCTTTGCCTAGTGTTGGAGAAAAAAACACTCGGCAAAGAGCTCTTTGCCGAGTGTTTTATTTGTGACACTCGGCAAAGAGCCCTTTGCCGAGTGTCAAAAAAAGACACTCGACAAAGAAACTCTTTGCCGAGTGTCAAAAATAAAACACTCGGCAAAGAGCTTCTTCGCCGAGTGTTTTCTTTTACCGAGGATTTTTTGCGTGGCACTCGGCAAAGAGCTCTTTGCCGAGTGCCCGAAATAAAACACTCGGCAAAGAATATGGCACTCGGCAAAGAGCCAAATTTCGGTAGTGATGATTGTGACGCAATAGTGTCATGTGGTAAAGCTTAGGTGTAAAGTGCGAGTCATGCGAAGAGTGCTTTGGTGGGTATTTATGTCGAGTATACTTAAGTAGGTTTTATGTGCGTGATAAGTGTTGATATTAAGTGCTTGTGAAATGCTTGGTTTGGTGGACTCCAATACTGTTAAGTAAATGCATCGTTTTGTAAGGTTTAAAATTAAGATGAAGTATTGTGCAAGGTGATTAAGATGGTGAATTTGTAGGCAATGGATGGGATATATGGTGTAGTCTAAGTTCAAAATACAAGTTACGAGAAATAATAGTAGACATGTATATGTTGTATGGTCCAATTAATAATGTGCATGAATCTAGAGTTTTCCAAAGTCTAGCGGATAGGTGTTGTTAGTACTACGCATAATGAATTTATGTTTGTTTGTATGGAGTCGATACCCTGCTTTAATCATCTTTAAATTCTATATTTAGTGGTCATTATATTCTATATCAATTTTATGCCATGGATGAACTTTAATTGTCACTCTGAGTATCTGGGATCGAGCAACATCGATAGTTCTATTCCAATTGAAATATGAGATCTAAGTGATAAAAGAAGTGTATAAATACTTTGGGTATTTAGAGTGTTTAGAATGCAGTTTCACAGGGCTCTATACTACTAATAATGAGTGTCTATTGGAACTAAGAATAATGGGATGTTCATGTAAATGGTATGTTATGCAAGTTAGTCCCCATCATGCGGTTTAGGAAGCTGATTAATGTGCTCCTATTCTCATTCTAGATTTAGATGTCCCAGACTAATGAGTCTATGTTTAGTAGTTTTCTGGTGTTGAACTTTAGCTGAGGGAAGCAGAGCATGTATATAGTTTATCGTTTTCATCATGTCGGAGCTAGGTCAAGTTTAACTGGAAGAACACATTTGTTGTACTGGTATGTATAGTTTCTATCTTCTGCTGTTAATTTAGTTTTAGATAAGTTGGGTAGCTATGATTGTATTCTTGATGGCAATAAGTATTTTTAGTCTTCAATATTATACTTTAGATAAGAAGAACTTAGAATGTGTGTATATTTGTTGTTGCTTGATGTGTGAATTAGATCCGGCTAAACTAGAGTAGAGTGATTATTGTACCGAATGTTATACCGATATCTAGCTCATAAGTGTTGTCATGTTTCTCGCCATGAAGTGTTTAGTTCCCTTCTGGTAGCAGTATTTACCTTGTGCTATTCCTGCTCATACTCACTCATACACATTATGCATATCATATATGTACGCTTTATATTATTGCGATGCAAAGGATATGGCGTTGGAACCACTACAGAATGAGGTGGTGAATTTATTTCCAAAGATGATGGATCAATCTAACGGATGATCTAATCGAGTGCTAGAATGGGAGACACACGCCAAGCAAGTATCATCTAACAACACTAACATAGTGTTATCCCAGGCAAGCCCCGGTGTATTTAGCCTTTCCTTGTGTTCTAAATTTTTATCACTATATGCTGCATTAGGTGATAGGAGTTGAGTGACGAAACATTAGATGCATTTCCTTCCTTGGAATTTGATTATCATCGATACCTTTTTTTTAAAGAAAACTAATGATGCTTAGCCCTATCTAGAAAACTAAAAGTTGTTTCTTTTAAAAAGAATGATGTGTAACACTGGATATGGGTTTTATGAATAAGGAACTTGCAATAATGAAGGCATCACTCGCGATGATGAATTTATTATTCAAGTGTTGCACCTCTGTCAGGTACATGGTTTTGGGAGGTAAATAATAAGATGAAATCAGACATTGAGCAGGATAGGTCACCCGTCTGTGTCGTTTAAGGACCGCTCCGATTGTTGGCCTACTGATCTAGGGCCTTTTAGGTGGCCACATGCCTCGTCATGGGTAAGCCTTGCCTCGACCGGACAAATACCAGAAAGGCTGACACGCAATGGGATTGGAGAGATGGCGAGAATAACGTGTGCCCACCTGGCAAGAGGTTGGATGGTGGGGTAATGTGCTCTTAGTTGGCGTGAACCCATTATGGTCTTGAGAAACCCAGGTGCGGGTGGACATATGCATGGGTTAGGTGCTACATATGTCATGTGGTTGGAGATCCCCATCTAGGTATAACTCGATTCGGATTACCGTTACTTCTCAGATATGATGACTAGATCTTCAACCTTCATTGTATATAATAAGTGAAACTAAAGTTGGTAAAACAAAGCTAGTATAGGACAAGTGAATGCTTTAGATCAGGCATATCTAGAATCAAGAAAGAACTCAACCTACAAAATATAACTTTGGCTTAAGGATCTAATATTAGTAAGCTTTTCTGCAAAAAGAATCTTTGAAACTTGATAAGCTTTACCTTGAATCCCTTTAAGCCATCATACCCTTGAGAGTCTTTTCTTTAGTCGGGTAAGTCTTGCTGAGTAATTGCATACATAGGGTTTTATTCCCTATGTTGTTACAGGCTATGAATTTACTTTGATTGTGGTTGATGTAAAGTGCCAGTGGGCTCAGCCTTCTTATATAAGTATATCATGTCTATAGATTTCTTTATGAGGATTGTCGCTTAAGCTAGCATGTATTTCAAACTTGAAAATGTTTTATAACATTTCAAAATGTAATTCTTTTGAATCACTTTTGTAATCACTCTGATGATGTATATGTAAACCTATTGTAACTTGTAAAATTTTATAATAAAGAAATTTCAGTTGCAAATGTTGGTGTGTGATGTGTGTTTACTTAATCCTGCGATCTTGGTTATTAGTGGTTTATCCAAGGTCCTTAGAACACTCAGACAAATCATGTTAAGTTATTTGGTACACATGCATAGCCGTCTGAGGTCCTTGGACCATTGACATGTGCATGTGGGCCCTATAACTTGGGAGGTTCTGCGACACATACGCAGTGATCCAAAGAGTCTATCTTCTCATAAATCAATCCCCAAGAGCACCCATATCACAAGTACTCAAAGGTTCTCCACAAATCCACAAGAGAAGGGAAGTACTCAAGAACACAAGACTTCAGAGATTCAGCAAAAGAACAAATTGAGATTGAATCCAACCAAAACATGTGGGTCGTACCGGTGACCCTTCCTCGGATTAAACTTTGCAGAGCTAGAACACAATCGACAGTTACTAAATTGTTGTAGATCCCTAAGCTCAACTGGTGAATACTTAGAGAGAAAACTAGGAGTTCTAAAATGATTGCTCTAAACAAATGGAAGCTAAGAGATGTTGAACTAATAGCCCTATGTCTCTATTTATAGAGGGTTATTTCCATTCCTAAACTACCCCTATTGACATAGAGTCTATCCACTCCACCAGGGGAAAATAGACCAACTCCTAGGTTTTTGATCTAACACCCACACGCTCCACACGAAGTTGCTTCGCCTTGACACACCCTTCGTTGTGATGCCACGTGTCGCCATCGATTCCCTTTGAAACAGCCGCCACCGAGTTTTGAGGCCCAAACTCAGCAAAACCCACCATTCGTAGCGCTGGATGATTTTGAGGCTCAACCACCAAACCGCCGTGAGTATCGTACTGTGTACGCGTCCACCATGTCCTGGAGATGTGTCCTGTAAGTCCTCGACTGCGCCGGCAACACGACCCACTCTGCCACCTCACACGAGTGTGTGTTCCAGGTGTCAGCCACCACAGTTGGTCACCCGTCTGCTCCGATCCATCAGCCAAGACACAACATTCGTCCTTTACCGCTCCAAGTACATCAACACGAGCCCACACGACCTTCACCTTAGCCATCGACCATAGTCCCTGTGCTCCACACCTGCACACCACAAACTGATCGACATGGTTGCACATACACATAACTCACGCCTTGGTCAGACCATGACTCGACCCGAGAAGCTACCCGTTGACAATCTCTCATCATCAACCCAAACCACAAGGGACAAGTCAACCTTTTGTTCACAAATCGGTATTTTTCTGACCTCCGAAGGCCATGCTCAGAGCTTCGTCCTCCTTATTGTAGCTCCCGAGGATCTCATTGCATTTCTCCTCGATAGCCTCCAACCATTCGTCACATGGCTCTCCAAATTCACTCTCAAATTTGTATGTAAATTTCAATCTAACCAGCCCCTAATCTTCCTCTGAAGTGCTACCATTCATCATGTACCACCTCAAATCTATTCCTTAGAACTATTTGTTTTCAAATAAGACCCTTGGAAAAGTGTGGCAAATATTCCTTTGCATATAAGGTTTAGCTCTTTGTTAGTGCATTCATTCTTGGAGTATGATTTTTGTTTGTTAAGTTTTGGAAGGGTTTGTTTTCATATCCCATTAATATGAGGTTCTCATTATTCTTTCTTGGAAAAAGGACTCAAAACTTTATTTACTTTAAAAGTTAATAAATTTTTTTGGTAAATATTATTTCCCAAGTATCTTTAAAGTTTTCTAGAATTTGAAACAATGTGCTCATCCCTCCAAGAAAAGAATTTAGAAAAAGAAAAGGATTTGAAAAAGAAAATAAAAAAGAAAAAAGGAATTCTTTCCCCTCGGACGGCCCATGGCCGGAATCGGCTCAGCTCGCCCGTCAGCCGCACGCGCCCCTCTCTCTCTCACGATGACAGGTAGGCCCCCCTATTTCTCTGTCGCTTGGGGCCCGAGTGTCAATCACCCTCACTTCTTCCCTGGCCAGCTGCGCGAGCTTCGCTCAACGCCGCGCCATGCCACCCACGCCTCAGCCACTTCCATCGATCCCTTGCCATCTGGAGCTGGCGGCGATCTCCCCCTTCCTTTTCCCCGTGACCGCTCTCGGTTCTTTTCCCCGGTGTGAGTTTCTTTCCATTCTCTTCAATAAGTATCACCCGAGTCTCTGCTATCATTTGGATTTTCAATCACCAGAGATAGCCGCCGATTTGGAGCCTGATTCATCCTCCTTTCTCTTCTATAAGTATCACCTGAGCCTCTACTATCGTTTGCACGTCCGCACACGCTCGCCATCGACGTCACGCCACCACCGCCCGTGGCCAGACACCCCAGTGTCCCTCCAACTGCACCAAGGCCGCCACTGAAGTCTCTAGAGGCCATTGTTGCCTACCCGAGCTCCCTCTGCCTCAATTTTGCTCTCAGACGATGCCTCGACATCGCCGGAGTTCTATGGACCACCATCCACGTGGTCGAGTGATCCCACACCACACCATCGTACCTCGCCCTCGAGCTCGATAGAGTTCTCATCCCACCGCCGACCCGAGGTAGATGAAGCCCCTCTCTCTTTTTTTGTCCGTGCGGCTCATGACTCCCGAAGCCGAGCCGAGATTCCCTGGTCGTTGATCTCTGATCATGCAGTTAGTTTGTTTAAACTCGAGTTGACTCACCTGATCTAATCCTGACCCTCGATCCTGCATCAGACGGACGCCAATGACCCATACCCTTTCGTTCGAGCAGACCCGCTCTTTTTAATCCTAGCCCTTGGATCTCGATCGAACAAACACCAGTGGTTGATACCCTTTTAGTAGAGCCAATGGGCATTTCTTTTAAAAGGACCCCTGGTTTTATCTGTTTTCTCGATTAGGCCCTTCCACCTATTAAGACTCTCACTGATAGGTCCCTAGTTCTTACTGTTAGGCCCTTGGAGTCTGTTTTTCTTTATAATTTAACCCTACTTTAGTATTTTGGTCATAAAATGATCACTTCAAACCCAAATAAATCGGTTCTTATTTTGTTAGCTTCCTAGAATTATGCTAAACATTTTAAGATGATTTTTATAACAGTTTCATAATCTATAAAAATTTGGGTATTTCTAGATTAATAATGATAACTAGAAATATGTTTTCCTAGCTAAAGTTTTTAAAAATAAAAAAGAGAGGCTTTGTTTCTAAAACAAATCTAGGATCAATTAATAGACTGAGTGCCCTTCTTCCATGGGTTTATTTATATGTGCGTTCTCTTGTTTAATGATTGGTGTATGCTTATTGGATGTTGTATGTTTCTTTTATTTTGCATGTGTGCTATTAGAAGATACTTCCGTGATAGAAAATTAGGATCAGTTCGAAGAAGAAACTCAAGATTTCTGTGAAGAAGGCAAGTCGAGTTCTTCCCCTGCATTTTTATTTGATCCCAAGTCATCATGATAACTAAGTTTACCATTTTTATGATATCCATAACTTGATGGGATTACCTACTTAACATTTTCTAGTCTTCACTAACCCTTACCTTGATTAAACTTGGGTCTATGCTACGCTTATTAGTTTCTATTGAACTAGGATTAATGATGTCACTCCCTTTTATTCTATTAATGTTCCAAGAACAAAGTGCACACAAAAGACTCGTGCTGGTCTGTGGGGACGATATATGATCCTAGAGAGCTGCCAGGAGTAAGTATCGCTGGTCTAGGGATTGGACGGGGTGTTACAAAATGATATGCATTCGGTTTACCCCTAAAACCAGGTGTGGCACGTCAGCTCTAGCATCACCCATTCAGCAGCTAGCGGTCAGATGTTGCACGCTAGGTGTTCCTGAACATGATCCCTTGTACCAATGTGGGTACAAAAGACGTTGAAGGCAATTAAGGAGTCCTAAGCCTCGAAGTTCATGTAGCAAGTAGGCCTCTTGAACTGAAGCTCGACTGGATAGGCCTTTGAATTATACCCTTAATATCTTCTCTCTTTTCCAAATTATTCTTCATATAGAATCACCCTTTCATCCAAGCATTCGACCATTTGCTACGGTATGCAAGGGTGGGGAACTGTGCTTCCTTTCGATAAGTGAAGTTATAACATTAAGTTGTTATTAAGTCGATCCACCCCAAATGCCTTCATTTGATGGTGTAACTCATGGATCTGGCAGAATCATGTCACATTCGGCTCTATATCCTCGCTTTGTATAGCCCAATAAAGACCACGAGCCTCATGATCGAGTTGGGAGTATGTTGATGTAAATATATATATATTAAAGCTTTTCAGCACTCCTACCACCATCTTATATAAAACCAAAGCCTAGCCTTAAGAAAGCTTTGGAAAACAACAACTTCATCCTCCTTCAGCATTAGTGTTGTGTCCTCGCCCACAAGTCGAACTAAATCAGCATCACTGATATAATGAGTATTCGTTAGTACCTGAATATGCCCACCCTTAGTTGTTGATTTTTGGAAGGCCGCACATGGATTGGCTTCATGGGCTAGATATCATTATTGTCCTCCTCGATGTCTAGATCTTCACTATCATCTTCCGACCCCTCAGCCGGATCGCCAGAACGTCTACGGCACTTGGCCCCGCCGCCTTAGTCAAAAGTCTGCTCTCGTTAACCAAAGCCTCCTCTATCATCCCAGGAACATTAGAGGCCATCACCAAGGCGAGTTTAGAGGCCACCTTCTCGCCTGCCATCTCTAGGAGACAGTGAAGTTGCTAGCAAGAGCAAAATGCTCTGCTAAAAAGGGGCGCTAGTTCGAAGCAAGCTTCAAAGACAAAGAAAAAACTAGCAGCAGGGCACAACAGCAGTATTGAGGATGTTCATCCTCGAAAGGCTGGCAGGTAGACAAGATCAAAGGAAGGGGCTTTGGCTTCATGGCGTCGACATACAAAGCAGAAGAGGAAAAGAAGAATCCAGAAACTTGGCCAGTATGATAGAAAGAGAAAAGATAGCTCTGCCCTCACAAATTTTATTAATCATGTAAATAGGGCTTGTGGGCACGTTTGTAATTTCATACGGAACACGGAACAATGCCATGCATTAGGACGTAGGTGCCAAACGGATAGCACTAGAATTCCTCCGTCTTCGAAGGTGTTTTTATCTTATCTTCACATAACCATTCAATATGAAATGAAATAAAATGTTTACATTAGTTTGTTGTATTGTTTTATAGTGCCTCAAATAATTAGTGATATTATTCATCCCTATCCTTCTCCCTTAATTAATCCCTTCATAAAAGGAATTTGTTAAAGGTACCATGTAAAACTAACTCATTTGTGTTATCTTGTTTTTTATTTCAAAAGCATGTGACCAACAACGCCGTGCCCCTATAAATAAGTGAACAATACCCATGCATACGACACCTTGGGACGGGGAATTCACGTGATCACACAACCTTCGAAGGCCGAGGCATCACTCACACCTTCGGACGCTCTATGTACGTTCTGAATGTATTTTGAAATCTACGAGCATAATCGCTTTCATGTATGTATTGACACACAAGAAGAATTCAATGAAGAAAATAAAAGAATTGACTAAATGTTGAGTTTTAATTCATTTTCCATGTTTTGATTACTACATGTTCAATTAGTCATCATTTTTATCCTTCTCCTCTTGCCTTTTCTTGTTTAATGACAAATGGAGAATGTGATATTGTTTTATTTGCGTTGTCATGTTATGGTTTCTTACAAACGCTTGAACAGGTGACCAGGGTTCTAAACAACATTTAGTAGCACCAATATAGGTCCAATATAGGTTTTTGTTAGGGTCTGCTGTTACGATATTACCAATTATATTGTTATTGTTACTAATTATGCTTAGGACTAGCCCTAGAGCCATGCAACAGAGGCGACCGCTAGGGGCCAGGAAGAAGAGGGGTCCAACATCTAATAGAATAGTAGGGATGTTGTAAAGTTGCCAGGCTAGAGCTTCGGTTGAAGGCCTCCTACACCGCTACACTGCTAAATTTTTGTACAAAAAATTATTCATGAGAACTCATCCGATGTAGAGATCATGATTTTTATTCAGAATTAAAGGTGTTGCAAGTGAGTTTGCCAAATTATTCGATATCAGGCATGAGATTCTAAAGTTTGTTATAGATGCAGATTGCTATCCAAATGTTTCAATTGCCTATCGAACTCTCTTAATTATACATGTGACTGTAGCTTCGGCTGAAAGAAGTTTCACAAAATTGAACTTGTTGAAGAACTATCTGAGATCATCTATGCCACAAGAAAGGTTAAATGACTTGGCTATGTGCTGTATCGAGAAAGATATCTTGGACACTATTGGCCTCAGTACACATCAAGAAATGCTTGAAAATGTATCTTTTCATAAGAAGCAATGGAGTTCTATTCTTCATTAATTAAGGTAATCGTATTAGCTCCAAAATACAAATATATTGTTATTTTGGTTGAATTTATTCCTCAATAATTACCAGACATGTTAAATTAAGTATAGCAATGCATTTGTTTTTGTTTTTAATTAAAATTAGCGTGTATATAATAATAATAATAATAATAATAATAATAATAATAATAATAATAATAATAATAATAATAATAATTTTATATAGTCTAGAGAGCTCATAACAATTAGTTCACTTGGACCTTCAAAATCATAGGACCTGGGCTGATTACGCTATTCTAAACACCAGTATTTGGTTTGGCCTAAAATATAAGTCGCTGCTGCTAAAATTGAACATGGAAAATATTCATTCCTAGCTCTGAATAACTATAATTTATGCGTCTTGGTTATGATCTTTAATTAATAGACGATGTAACAAACTATTAAATCTTTTTTGAATTGGTTGATTTTGAGTGTTGAAGGAATATGATGTCGATTGTAGCCGTGAATATGTTGATTATTTTAATAAATGTTAAGTAATGGACCTAGAAATACGTTTCTTCTATCCTTATACATATGTTTGATGATTTTATTTACAAATTTTTTATATTAACATGTTTTGCTACATTTTTTATGTTTTGTAACAAAAACCATTAAATGATATTGGCCCTGTTTGGCACAGTTGCTGCTCGTTAAAAAGCAGCTTATCTGATAAGCTGGTAAAAAGCAGCTGCTGCTTGTTGGCTGCTTTTAGTTCATTTTGAGAAGCAACTGAACTGATAAGCTGCTGCAGAAGCTGTCTGTTTGGTAGAACTTCTGCTTAAATTTGTGAAGAAGTTAAAAATAAGCTGTGCCAAACAGGACCATTATCAGCTATAGCTTTTATAGCTTCTGGAAAAGTCTACTATTTATTTAGTATAATAAATTTTAGTTTTAAATCTAATTAAATTTAAACGTATTTGACTTTTTGAAATACGATACATCTGATCGGAGTACTTGCAGCCAGAAGCATGTCAAAGTTACCATGCAATACAGTCACAAGTTTGAGCGTGGGCTGTTTGAGCCTGAGCATGACTAGTAAATCCAGACGCGCCTTCCGCTGCTGGATGGTCCAGAACCGACTTCGTATCATCCGGCATCGACTCCGACGGGCACCGTTTGTGGCTGTGGAGAGGCGTAGCAGCCCTAGCAGGAGTTGATGAATTGATGCTGCTTTTTGGGATCTCGGTCTTATTCGACGAGGAGACGCAAGAATTGAATCGAACAGTTCCAACTACGGGTCTCTGTCTACCGTTATATCGATATATCATCCATCGATCGTGCTATGGACAATATTATCGATCTTCACCAGCTTTTTATTTAGCGCCAGTCTACAACCACTTTAACATCACATCAGTTTTTCTTTCACAAAAGTTGATATAAAACACATTGTTTCGTTGAAATAAAAAATGCATCGGTCACATAAACAAATAAATTTATATAATTCAGGAAAATAATTTAAAACTACATAACTTAAACATAAAAATTAAAATTTCATAATTCATACATAAAATCCAATTACCATGGTGAAGATCTTAGATATATATGCTCAATTAAATTATTTTGGAGCTGATCATGAACCAAAATAGCATACTCAAGTTGAAGCATGACTGCAAAACTCGCAAGTGCTTCAAGGGTGATAGTTTGTGATGTAATGGAGGATTCAACTGTCTCATAGCCGTCCATAACATATGCTCCTCCACACTTATCCTTTAATGATCATATTATACAAAGTGATAAATGTCTGTATGATCGCATCAATACTTGGTGAAAAAATTATAATAATCGCGGATAGCGAAAACATAAAAGCGAGCCTTGAGAACCCCAAATACTCTCTTTTGTGTGCCCTCTTAGCATACAACAAACATCAATTTTTTAGAGTTTGTGGAAGGAGAATGGTCTTCTCAAACACTGGTCACAGCCTCACAGGGGTAGATGGCATCGACGAGATAGTGCCTTGGTTGTACTTATGTTCATTCACCGTGAAGTTCACATCCAGTAATACCCCTTGAGCACATTAGCAAACAACAACGACTGGTTCAACACGCTGACGTCGTTGTTTCACCCTACTAACCCAAAAAAGTAAACCAAATCTATATGTCATACAAGATAACCGTCTCGAGCACGAGGATCGTAGATCTAATGTCACCCCTAGTAATTTGTCTTTTCCATCCAACGGGATAGTTCCCTCACTTTTAATACATGCAATTTATATACTAAGAAACTCTCTCTCCCCCTTTGCTAAAAGACATCTAAGATCGTCAATACTAGGACAACTACTATACTCATCACCAAAATATGAAATGAAACCCCTACATAAATGTTCAAGGCATTATAATACCGAGCTTTTCTCTATTTTTAAATACTTATCAATGGAGTCGGCAACACTACTTTATACGAGCATGCGCATGGCAGCATTGCATTTTTTTATGGGAAGAAACCGTTATGGTTGAGTGCATTCAATCTAATAGTAAAATAGAGAAAATGTCCACCCAACCTCTCCAAGATTCGAAGGAAGATACTCCTCTGCATGTGGTACCTTCAACGGATGAGTTATGGGCGACTTCACGATCCCGATCGATACAAGCTTCGCTGCTATGTCCTTCATCTTCCTCTTGTTGTAGACTCGAATGCAAGATTCATCATCGCTTCCATCATAGTTTGACGCAACATATCGAGTACTCCGTCTTCGACCATCTCAATGTTGGAGCCCGAAGAAGACATGACAAGAGTTATTTGGTGGAGCGAAAGGATAGATGGAGTAAAATAAGAAATAGTAGGAGTATAAATGGAAAGTTAAAGGTGTGAATGAACTTATACACCTGTCTCTATTTATAGACTGAATTTCATTATTTTTTAGAAAGAATAGAATTTGTTTTTCGTTTTTTGGGACTTGAAATGGTTTTAAACGGTGTAGACTAATCAAACGTGTCACGTGACTAAAAGAGATCGGTACTGATGTCGATATCAACCAGACCGTCTAAAAAATATACGGACCGATCGATCGATCGGTACTGGTTTTAATCCGACGGGCCATATCGATCGTCGACTCACCAACGTCACTAGTTAGTAATGACCACTGTTTCAAACCAACCTTAAAATCATATCGGTGTTTACTCCACTGACTCGGAGGCAGCACCTGCTAGAGGAGACAAGACTGAATTGCACCGCAGCAGCGACGACTGTGCATGCTGCAGGAAGGAGAAAGCGAAGCGGATAAACGACTGCGCTGTGCGCGTCACCCACCTGTTGGACGCCAACGGTTTCGGATCCCCGGTGACTCTGACTCGAATCGAGAGCTCTTCTTTTGCAGGTTGCTGCCACTCCCTCGACCCCCAACCTGAAGAAAAAGAAGCAGAGCGATTAGTACCCGTGGGCCGTGGCCCGCTCACCGTTAAGGTCGTCGCTCGCTGCTGCCATGCCGTGAGCAACAAAATCACTCCATCCCTTTAATCCCCATCTATTACGTTTGAGTTTGCTGACGCCTGGTGAGGCCCACACGCTAGCTTTACGTCGTTTGGACGGCACATCAGCCAGTGGCGGTTGTTAACAATCGTTTGCTCCCGGCAGCTCGGCCGTCGTCATCGCCCCTGGCCTGGCCAGACGTCAGATAAATACTCAGTAGTTTTAGTCTTTAGTACTATTACTATCGAATCGAATCATGGCATTAATCTCAAACAAATATGAGCGGTGACACAAGAATTGGTGTGGTTGGATGAGACGGTGCAAGCATCGAGGTTGATGAAACACTAATAAGATAGTTTTATAACAGAGTGTATTCAATTGCATACTTTTCAGTACTTTCTAGGCTTAAACCAACAAAAAAACATTAATAGTCTAATTATAGCAGTAGAGCTTGACGAAACTCCAATCCACAAGCATCCACAAGTAGTGAAAAATAAAGTAAAAGGGATATAGTAGTTTGCATCCTTAACACATGCGAAATAGCAACAAATATCATAAATATTCTCAAACCCAACCCGTCCACTCAGAATCATATCTTATATCTCACCACTCATCATCCCTTACAACATCCTCTGTCTCTTAAGTCTAAGCGACGATACAGTCTTTTCGCATGCCCCTCACCTTGGTATCCTACAAAGTTTTGTAAATTATCAGTTTATCAACAATTATAGCAACCTGAAAGGTCACATTTGAAAACATCAAGACATTGATTCTAAAAACAAAGTGTGAACATGAAGTTTCTAAAGGTCTGATGAACGAAACAAAGAAGCTTTAAATTAAACAACATGGATGTATTTTTCCTTTTTTAAGAGGTGTAATAACTTAATGTAAAGTTAACTTGGAAGGATAGATTATTTTCACCATAGAATGCATATGTTTTTTCATTCTTAAAATTATCCAGAGTTTTAGAGCCTTATACAACATGTTCAGACTTTGATAGCCTGAGAGCATTATTTAGTATTTAGAAGCCTGAGGTATAGAGAAAATGGAAGATTGTATTAGTATAAATCTAGATCAAACATACCACATGTTCAATCTAGGAATGAATAGATCAAACTTACATGCACAAGAATCAGCCTCCATTCTCCATCCACAACTTTTGTATCTTGGCACCGTGCTAGTACTAATCCTTGTCTACCACAGGAAAGACTGTGATGGTAATCATGTGCTGCATGACAGCGACCTACCATAATATTCATGTTTAAAAAAAGACTTAATACCAGCAGAAGGAACCTAGTAATGGATAAAACAAGTAAAGATTAGTATCGGCCAAACAAGCTCATAAACCATGCATATGCCACAAATCCATAAAGCATGAGAAGTAAACAAACATGTAAATATGAAGGACATTGTCATCATAGAACTAGCATACTGGATTTGTCATTAATAGAACCATATTGAAAGGATTATCAATTTTGTGATGGTCCAGCACCGATGTCTAACCAACACTCTACCATATATATTTTCATCAATTAACACATTAATAGGTAGAACAGTTGCTAGATATATATATACCTTAGATGAAATAAATGGTGTTTTGTTGAGGTCAAAGCATTCTAAAGGAAGATACCTGAAAAAGAATAGAAAAAGAAGTGTAATGAGACATGTTTGTCATTCTAAAGGAACAATGGCCTATAATTCTTCAGTGTAGAATACACGCACATCTAGACTAATTAATCACTGGCATTTGGAATGCATGACTTGCCTCAACCATAGGCTTTGCAACTGCCTCATACACACGTTTTTGTGAAGCACTTTCACTGAAGACCTCATCAAATTTGTAGGACTCACAGCTCCAGGAAAATGAAGTGGAGGTCTACCATATATCTAATGGCTAGAGAATTAGAGGACAACAAATCAACAACCACAATTCTAAGAGCAACAATTACAAGAGTGAAGAATAAATAAACAAAAGTGGCAAGTAAATAAAAAAGTATGAAACCTAAATTTACCTCTAATTCCCATGAAAGTACCCATTCCAACCAGTTAATCAAACGACACATGGACCAACCAGTCAATCAAACGAATCAGTTCTAGCGCACCAAGCAACCCAAGCGACGCTTGGAGATTTGGTACGGTGTCGTTCGGTTGAGGAGTCGGAGAAATGGCTGACCTTGAGGGAAGAGGACCAACTGATGCCCACCGCCATCGTACGCCTAGGGACTCCATCGCTGCTACGGGGCATGAGGAGCGGAGGGGAAGCCGAGGCACGAGGAGCTTGTCCATCACGATGAACTAGTGCTCATAGTCGCACCCGGGGAACATGGCGCCATCTTCGTGGACACACAGTCCCCTCCCACGCCGGGCCACATCGAGCTAGAGCCATCCCCACCAGGCCGCCATGCTAGAAGCCAAGGCAGGAGGCCATCGCGATGATGGCTGGGTGTAGCTACAGCCACTACTCCTAGGCAGCACCACGACAGAGGATCACAGAGAGGGAGAACGAAGAGGCGTGAGCCCCCAGGTGGCGACGGTGGCCATGGTGGAAAAACCCTAGCGGGGAGGGCGGGGATAGTGGGGAGTGTGCGGCGAGATGAGGCACGAAGGGGGTTTCGGGGCGGTGACAATCTCGGGGGACGGGCGGGCGCGAGGCGTGGACGGCTAAAACGATAGGAATTGTGTGATTAACTGTTGTTGCATTTCCTTCCTTGAAAATTTGAGTACCATTCCTTGTTACCTGATTTATTCAAACAAGTTTTAATGATGCTTAGCCTTTCTTAGAAAACAAAATGTTTTGTTTTAAAAAGGTGGTGCTTCACACTGGAATGGGAGTTTTTCCAAAGAAAACCTATGATGGTGAATCCATCACTGTCGTGATGGATTCAACACCTGAAAAGAGTACATATGACAGGTACCAAGTCTTTGGTTATAAGCTTATAAGATGAGACCAAATGGGTGACTTGCACAAGAAGACAGTCTCGGTGTTGTGTCTCCGTCTAAGTCGTTTAAGGACCAAGCCAAATGTAGGCTTGATGATCGAGGACCTTTTAACTGGCCACATGCCTCGTCATGGGTAAGCTTTGCCTCGGTCGGACCAATACCAGAAAGGCTACCACGCAATGGGAGTGGAGAGATGGTGAGAGCAGCGTGTACCCTCTGTGGCAAGAGGCTGGACGGTGGAGTATCTGTGCTCTCGGTTAGCGTGAACCCGTTCTGGTCTTGAGAAACCTAGGTGCGAGTTGACATATGCAAGGGTTAAGTGCTACATCTGTCATGTAGTTGGAGATCCCCATCTGGGTATTAATCGATTCAGATCGCCGTTACTTCTCAGACATGAAGACTTGTCACTGACCTACACCGTAGTGACAAGTAAACTCAGAGTGTGGTAAAAGATGGCTAGTGTAGGCCAAGTGATTGATCTAGATAAGGAAAGAAATCTAGATTCATAAACTTACTTAACCTAACAAGTAAAAATTATTCATAAGGACCAACTTTAGTAAGCTTTGTGCAAATTGAGTCATTGGTTATTGCTAAACCTTACCTTGACTCCTAAAGGCCAGCATATCCTTGAGAGTCTTTTATTTTAGTTGGGTAAGACTTGCGAAAGTACACTTCATACTTAGGGTTTTCAAACCCATGTTGTTGTAGGTGAAGAAACTACAGAGTTTTGCTGCTTCTGTTCCAAGATCGTCCTGAAGTAGGAGGATGAAAACTAAGTAAAACTTATGGAAGGTGTTTACCTTCCTGTGATGTAATAAGTAGAAGCACTCGTACCCTTATATTGTAATAATCACTCTTTCTATATTGTACCTATTAATGTAAATTAAGTTATTGTAATCCTTTCCGCCTTTACTCTGATGTTGTGTAATGTCTATGATATATATGGGATGTATGCTCTTGGGATATGTTGAAGAAGATGCAGGAAGCAGGTCCTATCGAGCTATTGGGTGCATCTGCATGACTGTCGAAGGTCCTCAGGACATGGACAGCTGCCTAGTATCTTGGGAGGTTCCGTTACATAGAACCAGGGAGGCAGAGCCATGGTGCATGGATGGTCTATATTAGAGTCTTATAGAGTAGTAGAGATTACACCATACATTAGAGAATTACATTATCCTCCTACATTGATTTTTTAAATATTTTTTTAAAAAAGTCCAAAAATAACATCTATATTGATTTTAGAATTTTTTTTCTTTGTTTAAAAATATTTCTAAAAGTAACAATATATAATTTTTTTTAAAAAAAATAACCGGTTTCATGGCACCACCCCCTGATGCAGCTAAAGAACACTGCCATGTCAACCCGTTAGCCTATAAATGTGGTAGGTCCTACGCGGGTAGACTGTCGCTCTGTCTGGCATGGCAACAGATCTCGCCTATGACCCCCTCCTTCCATCCATATCTTCTTTCAACCTCTTTTTCTTATTTCTCCATTCTTTCGTCTTCCTCTCAACAAGCTCTACCGATCTTCCCGAGCCACATCATCACAAGGAAAAGGAGTTGGTCCTTCCAAGATTCCTTGATTAGAGCAAAGTAATGTCTCTCTTATTTTTTGTTTCCACGGTAAAAATTTAAGATTACCTTTAATTGCTAGGGTAAAAAATCATATTTGGATAGAGATGTAAAAGATTCTAGGTAGATCGGATATGTTATGAAACTTTGGTTGAATGTCGTTACATGTGGTCTATGTTTAGGTTAGTTATTTAGTTAGAAATTTGAGTTGGCTTATATTTAGGTTAAATTAGGTTAGTATCTTTAGGTTTTGGTTTGTTAGTAATAATCTTTAGTTTTAGGGTTAGTTTTAGTTTGTTAGTATAGCTTATATGTCTATATGAATTTGAAATGCTTAGATTGTTGTATAAGACAAAAAAAATTGTTCTTTTAGAACCCTCATTTTTTATAGATGTGGGACATATGGTGGAAGTAGAAGTGGCGAAAACACAAAAGTCCTAGAGATTTATATCCATATGCATCTTGCAAGGATGCATTTGTCCCTCCTGAGATTCAAATGCTTAACTGTGACTCTAGTGAGCTAGCCCATGTGTCTCAATTGAGGCATCTAGACATATCTAAAGGACCTGTGAGGCGACTAGAGGGGGGGTGAATGGGAGCCACAAAACATTCTCTATCCAAGAGAGCACGATAACTTGTTTCCAACTTCAACACAAACCCCATGGGATACCCAAAGCAGTGATGCACTGTATAGATAAATCCAGTGTCGAGTGACTATACCAAAATGGTAGAGGAAAGCCAACAAACTTGTTAGCAGAAAACAAGAAGCAAAGTTGCAAAAAGGGATGAGCGACAGTGCTGCTCTGAAGGCCAGCAGTGCCGCACCTTAAAACCTCAGAATCCTCTCAAATTTCATAGATATTAAGCACATGAAAAGAAGATGTTTTGTGAAGTTTGATCAAGATCAAAACCACACAAACAGATCTAAAACCTAGTGTTTGCAGTAATCTAGAGAGTGATCTTTACCCCAAGGCAATACCAAAACAATCCCCAACTCAAGAATTCAATTATTCTCATAAATACCAAAGAGGGGTTGGGAGAGTGAAAGGGAAATGTGCCCTTGGGCAATTTCTATTATGTTTTGGTGATTAAGTGCCCAACACATTTAAATAAGTCTTTATGTGCTAAATGAAGAGAGAAGTGCAAATCGAAGAGAAGGTATGTTTCTAGACTTAGTACATAGTTTTTAAGTACTAATATGTTTTATCTAAGTGCCAGAAACAGTGAGAAGAAAAGAAGAAAAGAATTGCAAATGACATGGCTTGGTGCAGCCGAAGTCCTGCTCGGTCTCGCACACCGGACTGTCCGGTGGGGCACCGGACAGTGTCTGGTGCGCCAGGCCAGCCTCTGGTGAACATGCCACTCTCGGGAAAAATCAGCGGCGTACGGCTATAATTCACCGGACTGTCCGGTGAGCCAACGGTCGGCCGCGCAATCCGCGGGCGACGCGTGGCCCGCGCCAACAGTCGGCAGGGGGCACCGGACTGTCCGGTGTGCACCAGACAGTGTCTGGTGCGCCATCTGGCCCGGAGATGCAACGGTCGTCTGCGCCAGAATAGGAAGGAGATCGGCACCGGACCGTCTACATTGACTATCCGGTGGCGCACCAGACTGTCCGGTGCGCCACCCAACAGAAGGCAAGGATAGCCTTCCTTGTTGGCCTCCAACGGCTCCTAGCTGCCTTGGGGCTATAAAAGAGACCCCTAGGCGCACGGAGGAGTCACCCAAGCTTACAAGAAACATTCTAAGACTCCAAGACTCCAACTTCGCGCATTTGATTCTTTGAGATAGTGACTTGAGCTCCATTTGAGTTGTGAACTCCGTGGGTTGTGTTTTGAGCTCAAGTTGTGACTTGTGTGCGTGATTGTGCTGTGTTTTGAGTCTTGTGTGTGTTGCTCTCCCCTCCCTTACTTCTGTGCTTCTTTTGTGATCATCATTGTAAGGGCGAGAGGCTCCAAGTTGTGGAGATTCCTCACAAACGGGAGAACGACTAAGAAAGGAAAAACCGTGGTATTCAAGTTGATCATCGGATCACTTGAAAGGGGTTGAGTGCAAACCTCATCCATTGGGACGCCACAACGTGGAAGTAGGCAAGTGTTACTTGGCCGAACCACGGGATAAAAATCACGTGTCTCTTGTGTGCCTTCTCTTTGATTGTCTGTGTTCACAAGAGTTTGTTTCAAGCTACTTAGCCGTTCTAACTTTAATAACTAAGTTTTGTGGCTATTAGTGTTGAATTTTACAGGATCACCTATTCACCCCCCTCTAGGTGCTCTCAATTGGTATCGGAGCCATTCTCTTCATCTAAGGGACTAATCGCCCGAAGAGATGGATCCTAAGGGAAAGGGGATGGTGGTCAACAACAAGGAGAAGGAGTCCCTCTTCAACGAGCCAAGGGACGATAAGCCCACTGACTTAGGATCGAGTCCCAAGAAGAGGGACGGGAAGAAGAAGAGGCGGATCAAGAAGATCATTTACTACGACAGCGACGCCTCCTCTTCTTCACCAAGAGACGACGACGACGATGACTCGTCTAAAAAGAAACCGGTTAATCAAAACTATTCATTTTATTACTCTCGTATTCCATTCAATTCCAATGCTCATTTGCTTTCAATTTCTCTTGATAAACCTCCACACTTTGATGGAGAAAACTACTCTTTTTGGAGTCACAAAATGCGTAGTCACTTATTTTCTCTCCATCCTAGTATTTGGGAGATAGATGAAAATGGAATGCATTTCGACAGTACGGATAACCATGTGTTTATTAACGAGCAAATTCATAAGAATACACAAGCTACCACTGTTTTGCTAGCATCTTTGTGCAGGGATGAATACAACAATGTGAGCGGCATGGACAACGCCAAGCAAATTTGGGATACCCTCAAGATATCACACGAGAGAAACGACGCCACCATGATCACCAAGATGGAGTTGGTGGAAGGCGAGCTGGGAAGGTTCGCGATGATCAGGGGAGAGGAGCCAACACAAACATACAACAGGCTCAAGACCCTGGTCAACAAAATTAGAAGCTATGGAAGTACAAGATGGACGGACAACGACGTCGTTCGACTAATGCTAAGGTCATTTACGGTAATTGACCCCCATCTTGTCAACCTTATTCGTGAGAATCCTAGATACACCAAGATGACACCCGAGGAGATTCTTGGGAAGTTTGTGAGCGGGCGCATGATGGTGAAGGAGGCTCGATATGTGGACGATGCTCTAAACGGTCCACTACCCGTCCATGAGCCTCAAACCATTGCCCTCAAAGCAACCAGCAACAGGGAGACGCTACCAAGCAAGGTGGCACAAGTGGAGGCCGCGGGTCTCAATGAAGATGATATGGCGCTTATCATCAAGCGCTTCAAGACCGCACTAAAAGGACGCAAGGAGTACCCCAACAAGAATAAGACAAAGGCAAAGTGCTCCTATTTCAAATGCGGTAATACTGGTCATTTCATAGCACAATGCCCCGATAATGATGATGACCATGAACAAGAAAAGCATGGGAAGAAGGAGAAGAAGAAGGTGTACAAGAAGGCGAAGGGCGAGGCACACCTTGGCAAAGAATGGGATTCAGACTGCTCTTCATCTGACTCCGACGATGAAGGACTGGCAGCCTCAGCCTTCAACAAGTCTTCGCTCTTCCCCAATGAACGCCACACTTGCCTCATGGCCAAAGAAAAGAAGGTGAGTGTTCGAGATTCCCCTAAGTACTCTACTTCTAGTGATGAGGATTCCTCCAATGATGAAGTAGATTACTCTAGTCTATTTAAAGGATTAGATAGAGCTAAAGTAGAAAAGATTAATGAACTAATTGATGCTTTAAATGAAAAGGATAGACTTTTAGAAAAGCAAGAGGATATTTTGTATGAAGAGCATGATAAGTTTATTAGTGTTCAAAAATCTCTTGCTCTAGAGATTAAAAGGAATGAAATGCTATCTTCTGAGTTATCTGCTTACCATGAAACTGTGTCTAGTTTAAAGAGTGTAAATAATGATTTAAATGCTAAGCTAGAGAAAGCAAATAAATCTAGTTCATGTGTAGAGCATGTTAGTATTTGTAATAGATGTAAGGATTTTGATGTTGATGCTTGTGATGAACACCTTATGTCTATTACTAAATTAAATGATGAGGTGGCAAGTCTTAATGCTCAACTTAAGACTTGCAAAATTAATTTTGATCAATTAAAATTTGCTAGGGATGCCTACATCGTTGGTAGACACCCCTCTATTAAGGATGGACTTGGTTTTCGAAAGGAAACCAAGAACTTAACAAGCCAAAAGGCTCTCGTTCTCAACAAGGAGAAAGGGAAGGCTCCTATGGCTAGTACTTCTCAAAAAAGTCATGCTTACATTTATGATAGAAAATTTTCTAGAAATGCTCATTATAATAGGAGTTATGATGCGTTTAATTCACATGCTATGTTTGCTTCTAGCTCTACTTTTGTGCATGGTAGAAGTAAGCATAGGAGAAATCATGTTGTGCATCATGTGCCTAGGAGAGTATGTAATGAACCTTCTACTATTTACCATGCTTGCAATACTTCTTTTGCAATTTTTTGTAAGAATGAAAAAGTAATTGCTAGGAAGTTGGGATCCAAATGCAAGGGAGATAAGACTTGTATTTGGGTTCCAAAGGCTATTGTGAATAGCCTTGTAGGACCCAACAAGAGTTGGGTACCTAAAACCCAAGTGTAAATTACCTTGCAGGTTTATGCATCCGGTGGCTCAAGCTGGATTATCGACAGCGGATGCACAAACCACATGATGGGGGCGAAGAAGATGTCCACCTCCTACGTCAAGAACAAGGATTCCCTGGATTCGATCATCTTTGGAGATGGGAACCAAGGCAAGGTCAAAGGATTGGGAAAGATAGCCATTACATCCGAGCATTCTATCTCCAATGTGTTCTTAGTTGAATCGCTCGGGTACAACTTATTGTCTGTGAGTCAATTATGTAACATGGGTTATAATTGTCTATTTACAAATATAGATGTTTCTGTCTTTAGAAGGAGTGATGGTTCATTAGTGTTTAAGGGTGTATTAGACGGCAAACTCTACTTAGTTGATTTTTCGAAAGAGGAGACCGATCTAGATGCATGCTTAATAGCTAAGACTAGCATGGGCTGGCTATGGCATCGCCGTCTAGCACATGTTGGGATGAAGAACCTTCATAAACTTCTAAAGGGAGAACATGTGTTAGGATTAACCAATGTCTGCTTCGAGAAAGACAGACCTTGTGCAGCCTGTCAGGCAGGGAAATAGGTGGGAAGCACTCATCATAGCAAGAATGTGATGACAACATCAAGACCACTGGAGCTTCTTCACATGGACCTCTTCAGACCCGTCGTCTACCTTAGCATCAGGGGAAGTAAGTATGGTCTTGTAATTGTAGATGACTTTTTCCGCTTCACTTGGGTGTTCTTTTTGCAGGATAAATCAGAAACCAAAGGGACCCTAAAGCACTTTCTAAGGAGGGCTCAAAACGAATTTGAGCTCAAGGTGAAAAAGATAAGGAGCGACAACGGGTCCGAGTTCAAGAACTTACAAGTTGAGGAGTGTCTTGAGGAGGAAGGTGTCAAGCATGAGTTCCCCGCTCCCTACACACCACAGCAAAACGGTGTGGTAGAGAGGAAGAACAGGACGATTATCGACATGGCGAGGACAATGCTTGGAGAGTTCAAGATGCCCGAGCAGTTTTGGTCGGAAGCTGTTAACACAGATTGCCACGCCATAAACCGGCTCTATCTGCATCGTCTCCTCAAGAAGACCTCCTACAAACTCCTTACCGGTAACAAACCCAATGTCTCTTACTTTTGTGTATTTGGGAGCAAATGCTACATTTTGGTGAAGAAAGGTAGACATTCCAAATTTGCTTCCAAAGCTGTAGAAGGGTTTTTACCAGGGTATGACTCAAATACAAAGGCATATAGAGTCTTCAACAAATAATCGGGTTTGGTTGAAGTCTCTAGCGACGTTGTATTTGATGGGACTAATGGCTCTCCAAGAGAGCAAGTTGATCTTGATGACATAGATGAAGATGATGTTCCAACGGCCGCAATACGCACCATGGCGATTGGAGATGTGCGATCATAAGAACAACAAGAGCAAGATCAACCTTCTTCCTCAACGATGGTGCATCCTCCAACTCAAGATGATGAACAGGTTCCTCAAGAAGAGGCGCGTGATCAAGGGGGAGCACAAGAAGAATAAGTTATGGAGGAAGAAGCACCACTGGCCCCTCCAACTCAAGTCCAAGCGACGATTCAAAGGAATCATCCTGTTGACCAGATTCTGGGTGACATAAGCAAGGGAGTAACTACTCGCTCAAGATTAGCTAACTTTTGTGAGCATTACTCGTTTGTCTCTTCTATTGAGCCTTTCAGGGTAGAAGAGGCCTTGCAAGATCCGGATTGGGTGTTGGCCATGCAGGAAGAGCTCAACAACTTCAAGAGAAATGAAGTTTGGAGCATGGTGCCACGTCCAAAGCAAAATGTAGTGGGAACCAAGTGGGTGTTCCGCAGCAAACAAGACGAGCATGGGGTGGTGACAAGAAACAAGGCTCGACTTGTGGCAAAAGGTTATGCCCAAGTCGCAGGTTTGGATTTCGAGGAGACTTTTGCTCATGTGGCTAGGCTAGTGTCTATTAGAATATTATTAGCCTATGCCGCTCACCACTCTTTCAGGTTGTTTCAAATGGATGTGAAGAGCGCTTTCCTCAACGGGCCAATAAAGGAGGAGGTGTACGTGGAACAACCCCCTGGCTTTGAGGATGACAGGTACCCCGACCATGTGTTTAAGCTCTCTAAGGCGCTCTATGGACTTAAGCAAGCCCCAAGAGCATGGTATGAATGCCTTAGAGATTTCTTAATTGCTAATGCTTTCAAGGTTGGGAAAGCCGATCCTACTCTTTTCACTAAGACTTGTGATGGTGATCTTTTTGTGTGCCAAATTTATGTCGATGACATAATATTTGGTTCTACTAACCAAAAGTCTTGTGAGGAGTTTAGCAGGGTGATGACTCAAAAGTTTGAGATGTCGATGATGGGCGAGTTGAACTACTTCCTTGGGTTCCAAGTGAACCAACTCAAGGACGACACTTTCATCTCCCAAACGAAGTACACTCAAGATCTTCTCAAGCGGTTTGGGATGAAGGACGCCAAGCCTGCGAAGACATCGATGGGAACCGATGGGCATGTCGACCTCAACAAAGGAGGTAAGTCCGTTGATCAAAAGGCATACCGGTCTATGATAGGGTCATTACTTTATTTATGTGCTAGTAGACCGGATATTATGCTTAGCGTATGCATGTGTGCTAGATATCAATCCGACCCAAGGGAATGTCACCTTGTGGCCGTTAAGCGAATTCTTAGATATTTAGTTTTTACGCCTTGCTTCGGAATCTGGTATCCAAAGGGGTCTACCTTTGACTTAATTGGATATTCAGACTCCGATTATGCTAGATGCAAGGTTGATAGGAAGAGTACATCAGGGACGTGCCAATTCCTAGGAAGGTCCCTGGTGTCTTGGAGCTCAAAGAAACAAACCTCCATTGCCCTATCCATCGCTGAGGCTGAGTATGTTGCCGCAGGACAGTGTTGCGCGCAACTACTTTGGATGAGGCAAACCCTCCGGGACTTTGGCTACAATCTGAGCAACTCACTCCTATGTGACAATGAGAGTGCAATCCGCATGGCGGATAATCCTGTTGAACACAGCCACACTAAGCACATAGACATCCGAAATCACTTTCTGAGAGATCACCAGCAAAAGGGAGATATCGAGGTTTTCCATATTAGCACCGAAAACCAGCTAGCCGATATCTTTACCAAGCTGTTAGATGAGAAAACCTTTTGTAGGTTGCGTAGTGAGCTAAATGTCTTAGATTCGCGTAACTTGGATTGATCTATAGCATACATGTGTTTTATGCCTTTGATCATGTTACTTTATGCATTTATGAAATTTGTTGCTTATGTATGGTGCTCAAGTTGTGCAAGGGATCCCCGGACCTCACAAGTCCATGTGTGAGTGATGCACATATTTAGGGGGAGAAGTGCTACACCTTGACCCTTTGAGACTAACCCTTGTGTTTGAGTTACCTGATATAGTCTCAAAGGTGCATTGAAAGGGAAAGGTGAACTTGGACCATGCAAAGACTTCCACTGCACTCCGGTATTAGTGTACTCACCTCCAAGTTCATTCTTATGCTCTAGTTGCCTTTTTGCTCTTAATTGACAATTTTGGTGAGGCAATGGGGTTAAAGGGCCAAAAAATGATCCCGTTTTGGTGCTTGATGCCAAAGGGGGAGAAATTAAGGCCAAAGCAAATGGATCAGCTACCACTTGAGAATTTTGAAAATAGTAGAGTTAGAACTTTTGATTTGTCCAACATACTCTTATTGCAAAATTTGGTCTCTTGAGGGGGAGAATTTATGATTATGGGAAAAAGGGGGAGTTTTTGGCACTTGATAAATTTTTCCATTGGAATATCTCTCTTTGTGCCTAAATAAGTGTGTTTGACTTAGATATATGAAAATAAATTTGATTTGCAAAAACAAACCAAGTGGTGGCAAAGAATGATCCAAATATGTTGAAATTTGTGCAAATACATTTTTTTGCAGTGATGTTGCACTTCTTTTAGTTGCTTTTGGATGTGTTGGCATAAATCACCAAAAAGGGGGAGATTGAAAGGGAAATGTGCCCTTGGGCAATTTCTATTATGTTTTGGTGATTAAGTGCCCAACACATTTAAATAAGTCCTTATGTGCTAAATGAAGAGAGAAGTGCAAATCGAAGAGAAGGTATGTTTCTAGACTTAGTACATAGTTTTTAAGTACTAATATGTTTTATCTAAGTGCCAGAAACAGTGAGAAGAAAAGAAGAAAATAATTGCAAATGACTTGGCTTGGTGCAGCCGAAGTCCTGCTCGGTCTGGCACACCGGACTGTCCGGTGGTGCACCGGACAGTGTTCGACGCGCCAGGCCAGCCTCCGGTGAACAGGCCACTCTCGGGAAAAATCGGCGGCGTACGGCTATAATTCTCCGGACTGTTCGGTGAGCCAACGGTCGCCAGCGCAACGGTCAGCCGCGCAATCCGCGGGCGACGCTTGGCCCGCGCGAACGGTCGGCAGGGGTCACCGGACTGTCCGGTGTGCACCGGACAGTGTTCGGTGCGCCATCTGGCCCGGAGATGCAATGGTCGTCTGCGCCAGAATAGGAAGGAGATCAGCACCGGACCGTCTACAGTGACTGTCCGGTGGCGCACCAGATTGTCCGGTGCGCCACCCGACAGAAGGCAAGGATAGCCTTCCTTGTTGGCCTCCAATGATTCCTAGCTGCCTTGGGGCTATAAAAGAGACCCCTAGGCTCATGGAGGAGTCACCCAAGCTTACAAGAAACATTCTAAGACTCCAAGACTCCAACTTCGCGCATTTGATTCTTTGAGATAGTGACTTGAGCTCCATTTGAGTTGTGAACTCCGTGGGTTGTGTTTTGAGCTCAAGTTGTGACTTGTGTGCGTGATTGTGCTGAGATTTGAGTCTTCTGTGTGTTGCTCTCCCCTCCCTTACTTCTGTGCTTCTTTTGTGATCATCATTGTAAGGGCGAGAGGCTCCAAGTTGTGGAGATTCCTCGCAAACGGGAGAAAGACTAAGAAAGGAAAATTCGTGGTATTCAAGTTGATCATCGGATCACTTGAAAGGGGTTGAGTGCAACCCTCGTCCATTGGATGCCACAACGTGGAAGTAGGCAAGTGTTACTTGGCCGAACCACGGGATAAAAATCACGTGTCTCTTGTGTGCCTTCTCTTTGATTGTCTGTGTTCACAAGAGTTCTTTTCAAGCTACTTAGCCATTCTAACTTTAATAACCAAGTTTTGTGGCTATTAGTGTTGAATTTTACAGGGTCACCTATTCACCCCCCTCTAGGTGCTCTCAGAGAGGAGAAACCAAATCAAGATCGTAGCAAGATCAACAAGACACGATCTGAACAAACGCTGGACCACGTGTGGTTATGGCCACAATTTCTCTCAAAATCACGAGTACACAGATGTAGAATTTACAAATATACCTACGGATCTCCTGGCTATGAACTAGAGCAACCTAGGAAATGGGAAATTAGGATTTACTAAAACAAGTGTCTAATGTGATAGTCAAAAGGGACAGTTGTACACAACAACCCTCCCACCTATTTATAGGGGGTTATTCAACTAGTCTAAACTACCCCTAGATACATAGAGCTCATCCACTTAACAGGGGGCAAAATGGACCAACTCCTAGAATATGTATCTATGGCCAGACGCTCCAGACGAAGTTGCTTCACCTCGATGCACCATTCATCATGATGCCACATGCCGCCTCTGATTCCTGCTAGAACCGTACCGCCAAGTTTTGAGGCACAAACTCGATGAAACCCTCCATTCGTAATGTTGGGTGGTATTGAGGCTCACTCACCAAACCATCATGTGTAGTGTACTCCATATGCGACCCCCACGTCCTAGACACGTGTCCCACTAGTTCGCGACCGTGTTAGCAACACGATCTGCTCCACACGTCCTCGTGTCGGTGCATGTCCAAGGTGTCAGGCACCACGGCTAGTCACCCAGCTTCTCCGGTCCCTCGGTCAAGTCCCAGCGCTCATCCTTCACCGCTCCTGGTCCATCGACACGAACCCGCATGACCTTCACCTTCGCCGTCGACCACCATCCCAGTGCTCCACACCTGCACACCACAAGCCGAGAGACATGGTTGCACAAGACATATATTATTTCACTATCCTTTGATATGTGTTGTTAAATTACTATGTCATCATCCTATTTAAGACCATCATAGATGCCTTTTATTTCAGTGGATCAATGATCCTAACAACTTTGATGCAAGGTACTTATTTATCAATGACAAATGGAGAGGGCAATGGCCACATGAGTGCTTCAAGAATTGGGTTTCATCTCTGCCTCATCCTTCAGTAATGATGAATGAGGAGATGACTAAAGCCTCTAATGAATGTATTACGAACTCTCCTCCATGTGGTTGCGAATACCAATTGTCCTTACGCTTAGGGGTTAGCTTGAGTTTGAGTGTGGTACCGAAAAAAGTAAGACATCTTTGTTTCTGTGGATATATGCATTTGCCCACATAGAATTAATAATATGTCATCGTTTGCAACAAAGATATTAAAAGTGTCAGTTTAGTGAGTGAGTGTACGAAGCTATGTCTCATTGGGCAGAGCCAAAGCAAAAGGAGAAAGAGAAAGAGCATATCATAGCCTCCCAGTCTATGCAAATATGGTGTTGAAGCCCACTATGGCCTAGTTATTTCGAAGCTTGGAATATGCCATTGATGTGGCCATATGGTTTATTATGATGAGGATGGTGGTACCTTATTTAAAGAACTCCAAATTAAACCTTTTTCTTTATATAGCACTACAAAATGTGACTAGGATGATTTTAATTAGATGTGAATTAAAGAATATAGCCAGACCAAAGCAAGTAATACATCAATAATTTTAGATGGAAGCAAAAGTTTGGGTCTCAACTTATTAGTAGTTTATTAAGTTCCACAAAGAGAAGTTGCATCGTCAAGCAATGATGGGGTCTACTTCATTTGATACATCTAGGAACAAATGAGTGGTATGTTCTGGAGATGCAAAGGCATTGTGGTGAGGATGGGGTTCCCGATCTTCCATCTAATTCAAGATAACAAAAGATTTTGTGGGGAGCGACACAACGACTTGGCTTTAGATCATAAAGACCTAAATGTGCAACCTTAGCACCATGCCTACTTTGTTATCAATATTGCCACAATTTGATTGACCTTGTCAAGGAGGCTAATCTCTATTGTGAATCAAAGAACACAATCAATAACAAGATAAAATATAACTTAAATATAGTGACAATTGTAGATGTATGGTTAATCATGCGAATTAGGGGTTTCACAAATCGATAACAACAATTCAAAGTCATACTTATCTAAAAAAAACCCAAATCCTAACATAGGTGGTGACCACGAATTATATAGTCTAAGGGACAACAAAGGATCCCTATTCATGCCTTCTAATGGGCCTACACGTTACATGACCCAACGACCCAAATAATAGTGATGCAGCCCCTAACAGGTTCTAGACACTAACTTGTTTCGATGAGTCTCATTGACTTTAATGGAATTTTGATGTCAAACCAAAGGAATCAGTTTTATTCTAAAATTATATTTTAATTCATAGGTGGACCATAAAAATGGAGTATGTACAAGTTTGAGGCATCCATTTTACTAAAGGTTGGTCCTAAATTCTGAGGAGAACTCAAATTTGATACAAATTGAGCTTCTAACTTGGCTTGTATGCCCTTTGTGACCTCTAAAGGTGGTAGACAACCTGGAGTATGTCCTTGGGCATCTTTAATATATTCTCAACAAATTTGAGACATGCTATAACTTTGGCCATGGCCTCAAGCTTATATGACAAGCCCAAGACAACATCACAACACCCAACATAAATAGTAATAGATTATTATGATAATTTGAAGACCTTGATGACATGATATTAATATAGGTCCAAATGTATTTGAAATCTTATCAAACTAGATTTCTATCAAGTGTCTATTGATCTCAATCACACTTCGGGTGAAAGAGTTACAACCTTCCCAATGAAGTACTATTATGTTGCCAACAAGCTAAATATAGGACTTTGATTAGCTTGCACTCTAAGACCGATCTTGTGCATGTTATATCCATATCCCATATGTTGTAGATCCATAGAAAGTGCATTTCTCAAGTTTATATCATCGTCAATGTTTTTATAATATTGAATGCAATAATACTACATAGCAACAATTTCTTACTTATTTTGTTGTGTAAACATAGGAATGATGTTAGCTTGTCTTTCACTTTTATGAGTGTATCCATAGGTATCATATCCTCATTACAGTGGGCTACCGAGCTGAAGGCAAGGGAGAAAAAAGTTCAAATGCATATCATGAAGGGCCTCATTGCTAGATTGCCTAGTGAATACTTAGATTATGTAATTATTTTCTACCATATTTTTATTTGAATTTACATGGCTAATTTATTGTATTTCTTCTCATAAGAAAATAATGAGGCAATTATCATGCTAGTAAGGTATCACATGTCTGGTTTAAAGGAATGTGGAGGAGTAGAAAGGTGGCTCGCTTCATCTTATCTCAGATTATGGAGGCTCATGAGGGTGGTGAGGATGAGGACACTTCTAAACTTCTTGATCTCATTGATCTTACTACAATAGAGTAGTACACACAAAAGCAGTGACAAGAAGAGGATGATGCTTGAATGTCTTATGCCGCTGATGAATCGAAGGACATATACTTCATGGGAACAACTCAATCGATATGATATCAAGCGCAAGCAAGAGAACAATAGAGAGGGGGAGAGGAAGAAACAAATTACAAACAAGAATGAACACAAGAACATGAGTGATTTGTTTCCTAAGGTTTGGTTCCGAAGAACCTACTCCCCATTGAGGAGACCACTAAGGATGGACATCTTTGAACCCTTTCTCTCTCTTAAACAGTCACTTAGACTGGTTGAGTGTTCTTCTCAATCTCAAAGCACACTTAGTCCCTGCAAGGATCACAACACAATTTGGTGTCTCTTGATAGCCTTACAAAGTTGAGAGTGGGGGAGAGAGTGAGAATGAAACTCAAGAACAAGAGCACAAGAACTTCCAACAACTCAAGAACACAAGACACTAAATCTCTCTAACTCAAATCGATCGAATGTGGCGCTTGTGTTGCTTTGAATGCTTGGGAGGTGTTGCAATCAATGTATGGATGTTTGGTGTAGCTCTTGTGTCTTCAATGTGCTGGTTGGGGTGCATTTATAGCCCCCAACAACCCAAATAGTCGTTGGAGTTGAGTGGAGAAATCTACACATTTCTACGTCACACTGGACCTCCAACATAACTAGCCCAGTGGTGCACTAGACCCCTGTCATATTGTTGTAGCAGGTAGCCATTCTGATGGGCGGTTGGCATAGTGACTAGTACAGTGGCACACTAGACCCTGCCATGTCAGTGCCATGTTGGAGATAGCCGTTGGAGTCTGAAACTGTCGTTGGAATAGTTCTCGGTCCGGTGCTCACCGGACTGGTCCGGGTAGCCATCTTCCAAAATGACCATTTTACACACTCTCTACATAGGCGGTCTGGTGCACACCGGACCGGTCCGGATAGCCAAGTAGACATAAGTTCATTTGCATGTAGAGCTCTCTATGTAATAGATTCGGTGCACACAGGATCAGTACGGTGCTCCACGGTCCAACTAAATTTTTGCTAAGTTTGTCATTTCTTCTTCTATACATTTTTGTTGCACTTGAGGATGTTCCTATGACTTAGACAAATATATCTAGAGACTATCCAGCTAGTTTAAGTCATGAATCTTGTACATTTTAATTTTATCAATTCATATTCCTCTTTTGGCTCAAACTAGCTCCAAAAGAGTGAACTGTTGAAACTGGGCTATCCAACCCTTCTAGATGTGTCAAATAGTTCACTAGGGGTATTTAAAACTTTTCCAAAGTATAGAACTATTGCTAGTTCATCTATTCCAAGATTTACCCCTTATAGGCTGGGTTTAAGCTATTTCTGACTTAGAAACCCTGAAGTTGATCTTATGAACCTGGGAATCAAACACTAGGCAAACTAATTAGTCCATATGGTTGTGAAGGTCATGAAGCACCAAAATTAATATAGAAAATGGTTTGAAGCCATTTCCCTTTCAATCTCCCTCTTTTGGTGATTGATGCCAACACAACCAAAACATATATATAAATTTTAGAATTATAACTAGTTTGCAAACTTTCATATGTTCATAAGATACTAAGTGAAAATAGTTCTAAGTGAATATGAGTTTTTTAATATAATTAACATTTTGGACCTTTTTGCACCACTTAGCATTTGATTTTGTAAAGTTTTGAAATCCTTTGAAAGTCTAGCCAACTTTGCAAATGTTTTGAGTTTTTAAAAGTTCTTCCCTTTCTCAAATGCTTTTGCTTTGACCAAAATAAGTTCTCCCCTTAAAAAAATATTTCCCCCCTCTATAAAAGATTTATCTCCTCTTAGTTGTCAAGAGGATTTTCAGGAAAAATTCAAAAAATGAAAAACAAGTGGTGGTGCGGTTCTTTTGCTTTGGCCTAACAATTTCTCCCCTTGGGAATTAAGTACCAAAAACTGAGTAAATTTGTATGGCATGTAGAAGAAAGATGTAGCAATTAAGAATATGAGTTTGAGTAAGGGATCTTTGATATCAATCAAAATATGCAGAGGAAGCGCTTTCCTTGCTCAAAACTTCATTTTCCCTTTCAATTTGAGACTAAACATAAAATAGGCTTGAAAAATGTTAGTCTCAAAGATTTAAAGTGTAGACCATTGCCCCCCTAAATCAGAGCATACAATTGATGAATACTTGTACAATAACGAACTTAATACTTGTGAGGCCCGGGGGTCAAGTTCTATAGTTTAAACCTTGGTACAAGTAAGAATATGAAATATGAAGTACACCAATTGTAGAAGACATAAAAGATTAAAGGTACAATAAATGATAAATGTGTGCAATATTTCAATCCATGTTCCGAGAATCAAGTACATTTAGTTCACTCCTAAGCTCACATAATCTCTTTTCATCTAAGGGGTTGGTGAAGATATCAGCTAATTGTATTTGGGTGCTAACGTGGTCAATAACTATACCTCCTCTTTATGACTGATCTCTCAAGAAGTGATACCAGATGTCTATGTGCTTAGTGTGGCCATGATCAATAAGATTATCCGCCATGCGGATTGCACTCTCATTGTTACATAGAAGGGGGACTTTGCTCAATTTATAGCCATAGTC
Organism: Zea mays; assembly: GCF_902167145.1. NCBI lineage: Eukaryota > Viridiplantae > Streptophyta > Magnoliopsida > Poales > Poaceae > Zea > Zea mays. The sequence goes on from NC_050096.1 coordinate 222,053,113, forward strand.
CCTGAGAGTTTGCCTCATCCAGAGAAATTGTGCACAACAGTGTCCTGCAACAATATACTTGGCCTCGGTGGTCGATAAGGCAACATAATTTTGTTTTTTTGAAGACCAAGACACCAAGGATCTTCCCAGAAACTAACAAGTCCCTAAAGTACTCATCCTATCTACCTTACATCCAGCATAATCTGCATCTGAATATCCAAGAAGATCAAAGTTTGAACCCTTTGGATACCAAAACCCAAAGGTAGGAGTATGATCTAAATATCTCAAGATTCTTTTCACGGCCTTTACGTGGCATTCCTTACGGTCATCTTGGAATCTTGCACACATGCATACAGAATGCATAATATCCAGTCTAGAAGCACATAAGTAGAGCAAAAATCCTATCATAGATCGGTGTACCTTTTGATTTGCAGATGTACCTCCTGTGTCAAGGTAGAGATGCCCATTTGTCCCTATAGGAGTCTTGATGGGCTTGGAGTCCTTCATCCCCAACTTCTTTAGATTGTCTTGAGTGTACTTCATTTGGGAGATGAAAGTGTCATCCTAGAGTTGTTTGAATTGAGGATTATGGGTGATCTTGTGCTTGTGTAGGCTCCTCGGGCACTTGCGGGTACACATCTCCAATGGACATGTTCCTTAGTGCGGTGCATGGGGGCACCTCATCATCTAGGTCACCAAGATCAACTTGCTCTAGTTGAGAGCCATTAGTCTCATCAAACACAACGCCATAAGAAACTTCAACTAAATCAGTGGATTTGTTAAAGACTCTATATGCCCTTTTGTTTGAGTCATAACCAAGTAAAAAGTCATCTACCGCTTTAGGAGCAAATTTGGAATTTCTACCTTTCTTAACAAGAATAAATCATTTACTCCCAAAAACTCTAAAATATGAAACATTGGGCTTTTTATCGGTGAGGAGTTCGTAGGAGGTTTTCTTCAGGATTGGTGCAGTTACAATCGATTGATGGCCTAGCAAGCCATGTTGACCACCTCCTCCCAAAACTGATCTGAAGTCTTGTACTCCTCAAGCATGGCCCTCGCCATATACATAAGAGTTCTATTCTTTCTCTCCATAACACTCTTTTGCTGAGGTGTGTAGGGAGAAGAGAACCCATGCTTGATTCCCTCCTCTTCAAGAAAATCTTTAATTTGTGCATTTTTAAACTTTGTTCTGTTATCGCCTCTGGTCTTCTTGATCCATGAGCCGAACTCATTTTGAGCTCTTATCAAGAATCTCTTTAATGTCCCTTGGGTTTCATGTTTTTTCTTGCAAAAATAACACCCAAGTGAAGCGAGAATAATCATCCACAATAAATAAACCGTACTTACTCATGCTGATGCTCATGAAGGCAATCGGGCTAAATAGATCCATGTGGGGTAGTTCAAGCGTTCTTCGTCCCAACATGGGAAAGTCGGCGATGCCAGAGCCAACCCATATTGGTTTTAGCTATTAAGTTGTGTGGATGATGTGTCCCAACCTGCCTTCCTGCTTGGCATGTGCTACAAGTCCCGTCTTTCTCAAAATGCACATTGGTTAGTCCTAAAATGTGCTCCCCTTTTAGAAGCTTATGAAGATTCTTCATCCTAACATGGGAAAGTCGGCGATGCCAGAGCCAACCCATATTGGTTTTAGCTATTAAGCAAGTGTCAAGTTCAGCTTTATCATTTGAGAAATCCACTAAATATAACTTTCTCGTTAACACTCCCTTAAAGACAACAGAATCATCACTTCTTCTAAAAATGGTACCACCGACAACGGTAAATAAATAATTTTAACCCATTGTACATAATTGAGATACAGAAAGCATATTGTAGTCTAGGGAATCAACAAGAAACACATTTGAAACAGAATGCTCAAAAGAAATTGTAATTTTACCTAAACCTTTTACGTGACTTTGATTCCCATATCCAAATGATTGCATCCTAGGAATAATTCCTTTTCTCATATGAGGAGAACATCCTTTTCTCCCCGGTAATATGGTTTGTGCATCCACTATCGATTAACCAGCTTGATCCACTGGATGCATAAACCTACAACACAGTTTTATGCCTTGCTTTTAGGTACCCAAATGATCCTGGGTCCTTTGACATTAGAGACATGCACTTTTGGTACTCATACACAAGAATTTGGGCTCTTGGGTCGAGACCCAACATAATTGGCAACTACTTTGCTAGATTTGTTAGTTAAAAATAAGAAGCATCAAATGTATGGAATGATAAATGCGGTCCAGTTGATGCATTCTTAAATTTCTTCTTAGGCAATTGTGAAATTTAGCATGTGAGTCAATATGCCTAGAATGGGATGCTGTTGAACTAGAGGCATGTGAATGAAGAGCATGAGTAATTTTAGCATTCTTCACATGAGCATGATAGTTCTTCGGATAAATAATATAAGCATCATCATCATGAACATATTGGAGCCCTGCCTTCATAAATTGTGGAAATTTCTTTCCTTGGGCATTCATTTTTGTGTTCTCTTTGCCTCCAATTTGGAAGCCAACACCGTCCTTAATGCCCGGGCATCTCCCATTATAGAGCATGCTTTTAGCAAATTTAAACTTCTCATTTTCTAGTTCATGCTCGACAATTAGCATCTAATTTAGCAATATGCTCATATTGGTTCTTGATAAAAACAACATTTTCAATCGAAGTATCAACATCTACATCTTTGCATCTAGTACAAAGAACAACATGTTCAATGAAAGATGTAGACACATGAGCAATATTTAATTCCTTGATCTTAGCATTTAAATCAACATTTTCAATTTTAAGATAAGAAATTGAGTCATTGCAAACTTTTAGCTCATCGGTCAAGATTTTTTATTTTTCAGATTCATGAGCTAAGGCCTTCTCTAGTTTGACATATTTCTCATGTACCCTAACAAGTAGATCCTATTAGCTTTCTAAGAGTTCATCCTTCTCGTTAATGGATTTGACCAATTCATTAATTTTCTCAATTTGACTAAAGCTAAGGCCTTCGAAAAGCAATGATAGGTCCACATAATTATCAATAGATTCATATTCATCATTGGAAGTACTTAGGAGTGTCACTTTGATGTACCTTCTTTTTGCCCTCTTTAGCCATGAGGCACTGTACCAACCTAAGTTCGTCAATTGAAAACAACTTAGTTTGAATTATTAATCTCGAATAGAAAGGAAAATATTTATATTTTCAAATAATGAAATTGGTGATAGAACCAAATTATACAATTTTAGAATAAATAAAAATTATCAAGTGTTTGATGCATTCATGCATAATCATATATTTTGTTTGATTCGAATTTTAAATCTGATTCTTGGATTTAGTCTTGTGAGAAAGATATCATTTTATAAATAACAATGAATTGTTAAAATACTAATTTTTTACAAAGTGTGCATTTTGAATGTTTAATAACATTTTCTATGAATTTATTGATTATAGGTTTATACATTATTTTGGATTTATTGGTGTGGAATTCCTTTTATAAAAACATAATGCCCAACCTTCTCCACTGGATTTCAACTCTTAGGAGGACCTTCGTGTGACTTAGACAAACATAGTTAGAGTATAAATCAATTGCCTAAGTCCTAGAAGATTACCTCTTGTCCTAGCTTTTCTGTTTCACCTCAAATAGAACTCTAGATGACACTTTCTCTATAAACATGGTTAAAGAGCAAAACCAAAGTGCCATACACATAGTAGAAGGTGCATGCAACATATTTGAACACTCAAACATGCATACTTAACCTTCATCATCGTTTTGCTCTGTTTGCCTGTTTGAGGTCTGTTGGGGGTCTTCTTCTCTGCCGAAGGTCCTCAAGGCAAAGACACCATCGCCAAAGTGATTCTAGAGACTTTCTTTTTCTCTGTCGAAGGTCCTCAAGACGAATATCTCGTCTGGAAGCAACGATGGTAAGTGCCGAAGCTGCCACCAGCTTCGGCCTAGACCAAACCGAGGAGGAAAAGACTAGCTAATCCCTAGTGATTTGTGTTACGATTGTGAACAAATGTTAAAGGTTATAAATGTAATTTTACCCGGGCTGCATCCTATGCCAATAAATAGGTGAACAATACCTCGTACTGTTCACGCTGGATTGTAATTATTCTCACGTGAGCACCTTCGAACAAGCCGAAGGTATCAATGTAATATAAACTTTGTTAATGTTCATGTGTATATTATTAAATATAAATGTGAATGAACCAATGAGTTATATTCATTATCTTTATGTATTCTTATTTATCCATGAAATGATGAAGGCACGTCCTTCATGACCTTCGTCTGATGATCATTATGTCCGAGAGGAAGTAATGCTTCAGAGGAATAATGTCTTTAATATTTAACAATTGTGTTGCCTTGTTCTTGATTCACAACATTTGAGAACAAGTGACCAACATTGGCGCCCACCTCCGGTGAACTCACTTCCACGACCACGACAATGGCTTCGCAAGGCAACCAAGCTGTGGTACCTTCAGCTACCAATTTGAAAAGCTACTCATTGAAAATTCAAGAGATAAACTATAAAGCACACAACCATGATGAGGCAAGCATGATTATTATATTGAAAAACATGGATTGCAAGAACACTGATTGAAGGATACACAACTCAAGCAATCTTAAAGATGTAATTACTCCAAGGACAGGTCAAGCAAGACAAGCTAACTTAAGAGCAATTCCAATTGAAAGTAATGCACTTAAGCTACAAGTTTACCGTCAGTGCTTGCCCTCGGCGCGGCTGTGTCCGTCCTGGCGTGCTTTGCCCGCCCTCAGCGCGACTCTGCTCGTCCCGGCATAGCCAGCCCTCGCACCCCAGCGTGGCCGAGCTGCCTAGCTTGGTGTCCCGCCAACGTCCCTGTAGCCTCAACCGTTTGTATGGTTCGCATTTCGGTTTCCCTTCTGAAACCGGGTGTGACACCGTCCTTTTGGAGAGCAAGTTTCATATTCTCATCAAAGTCCTTTGCTTGATTCAACAATAATGATTAAGGGCCTCTACAACTTATTTAACTCAAGATGAACATGGTATTAGTATTGCACATTAATTCAACCTTGGGTCAATAAAAAGACAATAAAATTGATAGCTTCAGCATATAGTTTGAATTAACTATCTTAAGCTCTCCCAAGGTCTCTAGTCCATCTTGGGGCACCTACATGGTCTAGGTGGCACAGTTTGGTACCCATCTCGGGATGGGTCCATAAAGATCATTTAATAGAGCCTTGGGTACCCAAATAGCATTTGTGCAAGTTCTAGGTGATCTCAACATGGGTCTAGCACAAGTGTATGATTTGGGTCTCCTAAGCGAATAAGAATGATATGAATTTATTTGCTTAGGAATCTTACTCTTTTTACATACCTTTCATAGATGACCTTGCTCACCACACTTGTACCAGAAATGTCGCTTAGCTTGGTATGATGCTTGCTGTTCATTCTTGTTTTTGGTGAGGGTCATCGTGGGGAATGCACATCTTTGATTCTTCATGAGCGAGCATGAAGTGATCACATGGTCCTTATCATTGCATCCAAAGCATCTCCTCATCCTTTCATCCTTGTCTTTGTGTGGACAAGACACAATGAAGTGGTCTGGTTCCTTGCACTTGAAGCATCTCCTTTTTCCTCTTCCCTTTTGTGCTTGGAGGACATAGAGGAATTATCAGTGCAAACAACATGACTAATTGAATCTTTACCTTTTTCCTTGTTCATGTTGATTTCTTTATTTATTGATTTAGGAACTTCCTTCTTGTGGAGTTTGACGCTTGCTATGATTTCTCCCTTCTCAAGCTTCTTCACTACGCGTCCGTGGATATCCTGAGGAGGTTGAGCATGGTGTCTTCTTCTCAATTGTCTTGTTTTATTGTTCCCAAGAAACTTTTCTTTTGATCCTACAACTTGTTGCTCAATCAAAGATTGACCTTTATTAGAGCAGCAGGGGTTAGCACATGACAAAATATTATCTAGTTTCGTGCATGAGCATGAATGAGGTTTAAAAGAATTTAAACTATCAATAATGACCTCATGAGCAACATTAAGCATGATATGACTATCCATAAGATTACCATGAGAGTAAGACAACATATCATATTTTTTACTAAGAGCAAGTTTCTCAAGATTTAGCAAATCTACTTGACTCTTAAGCATGTCATTTTCAATTTTAAGTGGAGAAACACAAGATAAAGCATCATCATTATTTCTTTTCTTAATTAAAATCGAATCATACATGTCGGCGTTCCGAGACCGGGGGGTCCCTGAGCCGACGAGTGAATGTCGCCGCGTGCCCCAGCCCAGATGGGTCGAGCGCCGAGGGCGAGCGCGAAGGGGGGAAAGCGAGGCAGCCGAAGACCGGCGTGAGAGAGGTGGGAATCCCGCGGCCTTCGTGTTCGTCCCGCGCCCAGGTCGGGTGCGCTTACAGTAGGGGGGTTACAAGCGTCCACGCGGGAGAGGGAGCGAGCGGCTTCAAGCGAGCGCCTGTCTCGTCCTCGTCCCCGCGCGGCCAACCCTCTCTAAGAGGGCCCTGGTCCTTCCTTTTATAGGCGTAAGGAGAGGATCCAGGTGTATAATGGGGGGTGTAGCAGAGTGCTACGTGTCTAGCGGAGGAGAGCTAGCGCCCTAAGTACATGCCGTTGTGGCAGCCGGAGAGATTTTGGCGCCCAGCTGGTGTGATGTCGTGGCCGTCGGAGGAGCGATGGAGCCTGGCGGAGGGACAACTGTCGGAGCGGTTGAGTCCTTGTTGATGTCCTCTTGCTTCCGTAAGGGGGCTGAGAGCCGCCGTCGTCACAGAGTATGCGGGGCGCCATCATTGCCTATCTGGCGGAGCGAGCCAGATGGGACGCCGGTCTTGTTCCCTGCGACCCGAGTCAGCTCGGGGTAGGGTGATGATGGCACCTCCTGTTGACGTGGCTGGTCTGCGCCCTAGGTTGGGCGATGTGGAAGCTCCTCCGAAGCCGAGGTCGAGTCTGTCTTCCGTGGTCGAGGTCGAGTCCGAGCCCCTGGGTCGGGCGAGGCGGAGGCTGCCGGCTGAGGCCAGGGCGGAGTCCGAGCCCTGGGGTCGGGCGGAGCGGAGTTCGCCGTCTTCGGGGGCTGAGCCCAAGTCCGAGCCCTGGATCGGGCGGGGCGGAGTTCGCCGTCTTCCGGGACTTAGCCCGAGTCCGAGCCCTGGGTCGGGCGGAGCGGAGTTCGCCGTCTTCCGGGACTTAGCCCGAGTCCGAGCCCTGGGTCGGGCGGAGCGGAGTTCGCCGTCTTCCGGGACTTAGCCCGAGTCCGAGCCCTGGGTCAGGCGGAGCGGAGCTTCCTATGGTGCCTTCGGCCGGGCCTGACTGCCTGTCAGTCTCACTCTGTCAAGTGGCACCGCAGTCGGAGTGGCGCAGGCGGCGCTGTCCTTCTGTCAGGCCGGTCAGTGGAGCGGCGAAGTGACGGCGGTCACTTCGGCTCTGCCGGCTGGGGGGCGCGCGTCAGGATAAAGGTGTCAGGCCACCTTTGCATTAAATGCTCCTGCGATTTGGTCGGTCGGTGCGGCGATTTGGTCAGGGTTGCTTCTTGGCGAAGGCAAGGCCTCGGGCGAGCCGGAAATATGTTCGCCGCTGGAGGGGGGCCTCGGGCGAGACGGAAATCCTCCGGGGTCGGCTGCCCTTGTCCGAGGCTAGGCTCGGGCGAGGCGTGATCGAGTCCCTCGAATGGACTGATCCCTGACTTAATCGCACCCATCAGGCCTTCGCAGCTTTGTGCTGATGGGGGTTACCAGCTGAGAATTAGGAGCCTTGAGGGTACCCCTAATTATGGTCCCCGACAGTAGCCCTCGAGCCTCGAAGGGAGTGTTAGCACTCGCTTGGAGGCTTTCGTCGCACTTTTTTGCAAGGGGACCAGCCTTTCTCGGTTGCGTTTTGTTCCGGTGGGTGCACGCGAGCGCACCCGCCAGGTGTAGCCCCCGAGGCCTCGAGGAGTGGTTTCACTCCTTCGAGGTCTTAATGCCTCGCGTAATGCTTCGGCTGGTCTGGTCGTTCCCTCATGCGAGCTGGCCGTAGCCCAGGCATACGGTCGGGTCCCAAGTTCTCGGGCTGGTATGTTGACGCTGTCAACGGTTTGGCCGGAGCCGGGTTTGCGAGAGCAGCCCCCGAGCCTCTGCACAGGGCGAGAGGGCGATCAGGGACAGACTCGGCTTTTTTACATACGCCCCTGCGTCGCCTTTCCGCAAGAAGGAGGGGGGGGGAAGTGCCATGTTGCCCTCGATGGCGGCGAACATGGTGTCTCTGGTGAGCTGCAAGCGGGTAATCCGAGTCGACGTCTGTGCCCCGTTCGTTAGGGGTCGGCTAGGGGCCCGGAGGCACGTCCAAAAGTACATGCGGGTGATCTGCCGGACCCGGTCCCCTGGCGACGGGGTCCGAGGTCTCGATGCCTCCCTCCGATGGGATTCCGTTATAAGATCGTTCCCGCTGGTCTCGGAAATGTCCTAGGGTACCTCGGGAGCGCAGCCCGAGCCTTGGTTATGTATCGAACGTACCCATGGTCATCCCTCGCTCGGCGTCTGAGGCGGCTGTGAACCCTTCGGGGGCCAGCCTTCGAACCCCTGATCAGTAATGGGCGCGGAGCCCAAGTAGCCTGAGGCGGCCGTGGAACCCTTCCGAGGGGCCGGCCTTCGAACCTCTGACCAGTAGTGGGTGTAGGGCCCACGCGATCTGAGGCGGCTGTCGAACCCCTCCGGGGGGCCAGCCTTCGAACCTCTGATCAGTAGGGAGGCTCGGAGCCTGGTTCCTTCACGGGGAAGGATCCTTTTCGGGGTATCCCCCTTTCCCGGTCCCTGTTGCAAGAGAGAGAAAGAGGAAAAAAGGAAAAGGATACGAAATCGAACGACGCGGCGTACCTTTTTTGACGCGGTCATTATGGCGAAGGCGAAGCATCGCCCGCTTCTCCTGCCAGAGGCGCCGCCTGTCCCGCCGCGGAGTTAATGCGACGGGGCGAGTGGTTGGCGGGGCGGCCGTTGCGCGTGCGCGAGCCGTTCGGGGAACGGCTGTTTCGCTTTGCGTTTTTGAATCCCGCGTCCGGTCCGGGCGGAACGTTTGAACCGGTCTCGCCTTGGTCTTTATATACTCGGGAGAGGGTCTGGCGATGGTTCTTTGCTCCGCTTCCTGCCTCCCTCTTAGGTTTTCGCAACCCGAGAGACTTAGCCAGAGAAGAGGAAACCGCCCTCCCTGTCCCCTGCGCCGCCACCCCTTCCGCTCGGTGATGGCTGACCGGGTGACCATCATCTCGCCGCGCGACCCATGGCCTTTTTCCACAGTGACGGCGAGTGATCTGGAGGATCTTGTTGGCGAGGGTTTACTTCGCCCTCTCACCGATGAGCAGCGGCCGGAATGGATTCCCCCCGTGGGCGGAGCCGCTCCGTCCCCACCGCCGGGGTACATCGTGAGCTTCATCTCCTTCCACGAGCGGGGATTTAGTGTGCCGGCGAGCCGCTTCATGCGGGCGATCCTGCACCACTACGGGGTGGAGTTGCACAACCTCAGCCCCAACTCCATCTCGCAGGCCGCCATCTTCGTAGCGGTATGCGAGGGGTACTTGGGGATCGCCCCCCATTGGGATTTGTGGACCCATCTCTTTTTCGCGGAGCTCTTTGCTTCGCCGACGGGGGAGAGGAAGGTCCGCGCAGAGGGGGTTCCCCCCCTTTTAGCCCCCGAGGGAGGGTCGGGCTTTGCCGAGGCGAGGCCGACCCTTCCTTGATGACTAAACTTTGCGTGGGTGCGAGGTATATGATCAACTTGAAAACATCTTAAGGGTAGAAGCGACATAGCTGTTGGATGTTCCAAGCGTTGTCATAGACCTCGCCTTGACTGTTGGCCAGCTTGTACGTTCTGGGCTTCAGAACTTTGGCGATGACGAACGGCCCCTCCCAGGGGGTGTGAGCTTGTGCCGCCCTCGGGCGTCTTGTCACAGCCGAAGCACCAGGTCGCCCACCTGGAGGTCTCGGGACCGGACCCCTCGGGCGTGGTAGCGTCGCAGGGACTGCTGGTACCGCGCCGAGTGTAGTAAGGCCTTGTCCCGAGCCTCCTCCAGCTGGTCCAGCGAGTCTTCCCGGTTAGCTTGGTTGCTTTGGTCGGTGTAGGCCCTCGTCCTCGAGGAACCGTATTCTAAGTCTATGGGCAAGATGGCTTCGGCCCCATAGACTAGAAAGAACGGCGTGAAGCCCGTGGCTCGGCTCGGTGTTGTCCTCAGACTCCAGACCACCGAGGGGAGTTCCTTCATCCACCGCTTGCCGAACTTGTTGAGGTCGTTGTAGATCCGAGGCTTGAGCCCTTGTAGAATCATGTCGTTGGCACGCTCTACCTGCCCATTCGTCATGGGATGAGCCACGGCGGCCCAGTCCACCCGGATGTGGTGATCCTCGCAGAAGTCCAGGAACTTTCTGCCGGTGAACTGGGTGCCGTTGTCGGTGATGATGGAGTTCGGGACCCCGAAGCGATGGATGATGTTGGTGAAGAACGCCACCGCCTGCTCGGACCTGATGTTGTTTAGGGGTCGGACCTCGATCCACTTGGAGAATTTGTCGATGGCGACCAACAGGTGCGTGTAGCCCCCGGGTGCCTTCTGCAAGGGGCCGACGAGATCCAGACCCCACACAGCAAAAGGCCAGGTGATGAGTATCGTCTGCAGAGCCTCAGCGGGCAGGTGGGTCTGCCTCGCGTAGAATTGACACCCTTCGCAGGTGCGGACAATTCTGGTAGCGTCGGCCACCGCCGTAGGCTAGTAGAAGCCTTGTCGGAAAGCATTCCCGACAAGGGCTCGAGGCGCTGCGTGATGGCCGCAAGCCCCCGAGTGTATCTCTCGCAGGAGTTCCTGACCTTCAGCGATGGAGATGCATCGCTGGAGGATGCCAGAGGGGCTGCGGTGGTAGAGCTCCTTCTCATCGCCCAGCAAGACGAACGACTTGGCACACCGCGCCACCCGCCGAGCCTCGGCTCGGTCGAGGGGTAGCTCTCCTCGGTGGAGATATTGCAGGTACGGGGTCTGCCAGTTTTGATCAGGCGTGACCCCGCTTTGCTCCCCCTCGACGTGCAGCGTCTCGCCCTCGGGGGCCGAGGGTACCTCGGGCTGAACCGAGGGCGCCTCGGGCCGAGCCGAGGGTGCCTCGGGCTGTGCCGAGGGTGCCTCAGGCTCGGGCGTGTCGTCGATCTTGACGGAGGGTTGATGCAGATCCCGGGAGAAGACGTCCGGGGGAACCGTTGTTCGCCCCGAGGCTATTTTAGCCAGCTCGTCCACAGTCTCGTTGTAGCGCCGAGCGATGTGGTTGAGCTCGAGCCCGTAGAACTTGTCTTCCAGGCCCTGAACATCATCGCAGTAGGCCTCCATCTTCGGGTCGTGGCAGTGGGAGTTCTTCATGACTTGGTCGATGACGAGCTACGAGTCACCGCGAGCGTCGAGGCGTCGGACCCCTAGCTCGATGGCGATCCGCAATCCATTGACCAGAGCTTCGTACTCAGCCACATTGTTGGATGCCGGGAAATGGAGGCGTAGCACATAGCGTATGTGCTTCCCGAGGGGCGAGATGAAGAGTAGGCCGGCGCCGGCTCCCGTCTTCATCAACGACCCATCGAAAAACATGGTCCAGAGCTCCGGTTGGATCGGAGCCGTCGATAGCTGGGTGTCGACCCATTCGGCCACGAAGTCCGCCAAGACCTGGGACTTGATGGCCTTCCGAGGGGCGAACGAGATTGTCTCGCCCATGATTTCCACCGCCCACTTTGCAATCCTACCCGAGGCCTTTCGGCACTGGATGATCTCCCCCAGAGGGAAGGATGACACCACAGTTACCGGATGAGACTCGAAGTAGTGTCGCAACTTCCGCCGTGTCAGGATCACCGCATACAGCAGCTTCTGAACTTGTGGGTAGCAGATCTTGGTTTCGGACAGTACCTCGCTGACGAAGTAAACTGGCCTCTGAACGGGCAATGCATGCCCCTCTTCTTGCCTCTCGACCACAATCGCGGCGCTAACCACCTGAGTGGTCGCGGCGACGTAGACCAAGAGGGCTTCTCCGGCAGCTGGGGGCACCAAGATAGGCGCCTTTGTGAGGAGCGCCTTCAGGTTCCCGAGGGCTTCCTCGGCCTCAGGGGTCCAAGTGAAGCACTCGGCCTTCCTCAAGAGGCGGTACAGAGGTAGACCTCTTTCGCCGAGGCGTGAGATGAAGCGGCTCAGAGCCGCGAGACATCCCATGACCCTCTGTACGCCTTTCAAGTCCTTGACGGGCCCCATGCTGGTGATGGCTGCGATCTTCTCCAGGTTGGCTTCGATGCCCCGCTCGGAGACGATGAACTCCAAGAGCATGCCTCAGGGCACCCCGAAGACACACTTCTCGGGATTGAGCTTGACGCCTTTCGCCTTGAGACATCAGAATGTCACTTCAAGGTCGGAAAGGAGGTCGAAAGCTTTCCTCGTCTTGACTACGATGTCATCGACGTAGGCCTCGACCGTGCGGCCAATGTGTTCGTCGAACACATGGTTCATGCACCGCTGGTACGTCGCGCCCGCATTCCTTAAGCCGAACGGCATGGTGACATAGCAGTACATGCCGAAGGGTGTGATGAAAGAAGTCGCGAGCTGGTCGGACTCTTTCATCCTGATTTGATGATACCCCGAGTAGGCATCGAGGAAAGACAGGGTTTCGCACCCAGCAGTGGAATCCACGATTTGATCGATGCGAGGCAGAGGGTAGGGAACCTTCGGACATGCTTTGTTGAGACCAGTGTAGTCTATACACATCCGCCATTTCCCCCCTTTCTTTCTCACAAGCACAGGGTTGGCAAGCCATTCGGGATGGAATACCTCTTTGATGAACCCTGCCGCCATTAGCTTGTGGATCTCCTCGCCTATGGCTCTGCGCTTCTCCTCGTCGAATCGGCGCAGAGGCTGCTTGACGGGTCGGGCTCCGGCTCGGATGTCCAGCGAGTGCTCGGCGACATCCCTCGGTATGCCGGGCATGTCCGAGGGACTCCACGCGAAGACATCGGCGTTCGCGCGGAGAAAGTCGACGAGCACTGCTTCCTATTTTGGATCGAGCCCGGAGCCGATCCGGATATGCTTGGAGGCGTCGCCGCTGGGGTCGAGGGGGACGGACTTAACCATCTCCGCTGGCTCAAAGTTGCCGGCATGACGCTTCACGTCTGGCACCTCCTTCGAGAGGCTCTCCAGGTCGGCGATGAGGGCCTCGGACTCGGCGAGGGCCTCGGCGTACTCCACGCACTCCACGTCGCATTCGAACGCGTGTTTGTACGTGGGGCCGACGGTGATGACCCCGTTGGGGCCCGGCATCTTGAGCTTCAGGTAGGTGTAGTTGGGGACGGCCATGAACTTCGCGTAGCACGGTCTTCCCAGTACCGCGTGGTAGGTTCCTCGGAACCCGACCACCTCGAACGTCAGGGTCTCCCTTTAAAAGTTGGAGGGTGTTCCGAAGCAGACGGGAAGGTCGAGTTGTCCGAGGGGCTGGACGCACTTCCAGGGAATGATCCCATGGAAGGGCGCAGCGCCTGCTCGGACGGAGGACAGATCGACACGCAGGAGCCCGAGGGTCTCGGCGTAGATGATGTTGAGGCTGCTGCCTCCGTCCATGAGGACCTTGGTGAGCCTGACGTCGCCGATGACGGGGTCGACGATGAGCGGGTATTTCCCCGGGCTCGGCACATGGTCGGGGTGATCGGCTCGGTCGAAGGTGATGGGCTTGTCGGACCAGTCTAGATAGACTGGCGCCGCCACCTTCACCAAGCAGACCTCCCGGCGCTCTTGCTTGCGGTGCCGAGCCAAGGCATTCGCCGCTTGCCCACTGCAGATCATGAAGCAGTCGCGGACCTCGGGGAACTCTCTTGCTTGGTGATCTTCCTTCTTATCGTCGTCGCGGGCCCTGCCACCCTCCGCGGGTGGCCCGGTCCTGTGGAAGTGATGCCGAAGCATGACGCACTCCTCAAGGGTGTGCTTGACGGGCCCCTGGTGATAGGGGCACGACTCCTTGAGCATCTTGTCGAAGAGGTTGGCACCTCCGGGGGGTTTCCGAGGGTTCTTGTACTCGGCGGCGGCGACAAGGTCCGCGTCGGCGGCGTCACGTTTCGCTTGCGACTTCTTCTTGCCCTTCTTCTTGGCGTCGCGCTGAGTTGACGCCTCGGGAGCATCTTCCGATGGGCGGCCCTGGGGCTGCTTGTCCTTTCGGAAGATAGCCTCGACCGCCTCCTGGCCGGAGGCGAACTTGGTGGCGATGTCCATCAGCTCGCTCGCCCTGGTGGGGGTCTTGCGACCCAGCTTGCTCACCAGGTCGCGGCAGGTGGTGCCGGCGAGGAACGCGCCGATGACATCCGAGTCAGTGATGTTGGGCAGCTCGGTGCGCTGCTTCGAGAATCGCCGGATATAGTCCCAGAGGGACTCTCCCGGCTGTTGTCGGCAGCTTCGGAGGTCCCAGGAATTCCTGGGGCGCACGTATGTGCCCTGGAAATTGCCGGCGAAAGCTTGGACTAGGTCGTCCCAGTTGGAGATCTGCCCCGGAGGCAGGTGCTCCATCCAGGCGCGAGCGGTGTCGGAGAGGAACAGGGGGAGGTTGCGGATGATGAGGTTGTCATCGTCCGTTCCACCCAGTTGGCAGGCCAGACGGTAGTCCGCGAGCCACAGTTCCGGTCTCGTCTCCCTCGAGTACTTTGTGATAGTAGTCGGGGGTCGGAACCGGGTCGGGAACGGTGCCCGTCGGATGGCCCGGCTGAAGGCCTGCGGACCGGGTGGTTCGGGCGAGGGACTTCGATCCTCCCCGCTGTCGTAGCGTCCCCCACGCCTGGGGTGGTAGCCTTGGCGCACCCTCTCGTCGAGGTGGGCCCGACGGTCGCGGTGATGGTGCTCGTTGCCGAGGCGACCCGGGGCCGCAGGCGCGGTGTTGCACGTGCGCCTGGTGTAGACCGAGGCTTCCCGCATGAATCGGGAAGTCGCGGCATGAGGTTCCGAGGGGTACCCCTGCCTTCGGGAGGCAGAGCTCTCGGCCCGTCGGACCGCGGCGCCTTCCAGGAGATTCTTGAGCTCCCCCTGGATTCTCCGCCCCTCGGTGGTTGATGGCTCCGGCATCGCGCGGAGAAGCATCGCTGCTGCGGCCAGGTTCTGGCCGACCCCACTAGATGCGGGTGGTGGCCTGGCCCTGACATCGTCGGCGACGCGGTGCTGGAAGCCCTGGGGTAGATGACGTATTTCTCCGGCCGGGGGTTGGCCCGCCCATGCCTGCCCGACGTCCCGGCGGATCGGCTCAAGCGCTCCTGCTCCCTCGTCGAGCCTGGCCTGCACCCCGCGGATTTGCTCGAGCTGTGGGTCATGGCCCCCCGCCTGAACGGGGACCACAGCTAGCTCCCGTGGGATGTCAACGCGAGGCACCGGCCTAGGGAGATCACCGTCCTCCGACATGCCGAGATGGTTGCCTTCGGAGGGACCCCCTAGATCGACGTGGAAGCATTCGCGACTTGGGCCGCAGTCCTCGTCGCCGAGGCTACGGCTACCGTCGGAACAGTCGGAGAGGCAGTAGTCACATGCGGCCATGAAGTCCCGCATGGCACTGGGGTTGCCAAGTCCAGAGAAATCCCAACAGAAGCTGGGCTCGTCATCTTCCTCGGACCCGGAGGGCCCGTAGGTCGAGACGTCCGTCAGCCGGTCCCAAGGTGACCGCATACGAAACCCCAGTGGGTTTGGACTCGCCTCTACGAGAGCGCCCGCCAAAGTGGGGTCGCTAGGCGGGTTGAGGCTGAATCCAAATGACGTGGGATGGGAATCGGTCGGTACCTCTTGGTCGATGAGCGGCGATAAAGTCACGTCGGGGACTGACTGCACCATCGTCTCAGGTACGAGGGTGACGTCCAGCAAGCTTTTCGCGAGCGTGCTGGCGTCGTCCGCTTGCTCGGGATTGGCGTGTCGCGGGGAGACGGCACTCGTCTTCGTCTCAAGCGCGAAGTCGATACCCGGTGCGCCCCCCGTTGGGGTGCCGGCGCTGTCGACTCGCTCGACAGCCGACGAGGCGCTGCCTCCTGCTTGGCCTTGGTTGCCCTGCCTTCCCCTCCTTCGGCGGGGAAGAGGGCGGGATGAGCTCGAAGGTTGTTCTTCCACCACGCGGGGAAGACATCGTCGATTCCGCCGCCGGCGGGCGGGCTGTCGGCCGCCATTGTCGTTGTCGCGCGGCGGTGGAAGGAGTATCATGTCGTAGCTGCCGTCGAGGGACATGAACTCAAGACTCCCGAAACGGAGCACCGTCCCGGGTTGGAGAGGTTGCTGGAGACTGCCCATCTGGAGCTTGACGGGAAGCTGTTCGTCAACACGCAGCAGGCCCCTACCTGGCGCGCCAACTGTCGGTGTTCCGAGACCGGGGGGTCCCTGAGCCGACGAGTGAATGTCTCCGCGTGCCCCAGCCCAGATGGGTCGAGCGCGAGGGCGAGTGCGAAGGGGGGAAAGCGAGGCGACCGGAGACCGGGGTGAGAGAGGTGGGAATCCCGCGGCCTTCGTGTTCGTCCCGCGCCCAGGTCGGGTGCGCTTGCAGTAGGGGGGTTACAAGCGTCCACGCGGGAGAGGGAGCGAGCTGCTTCAAGCGAGCGCCTGTCTCGTCCTCGTCCCCGCGCGGCCAACCCTCTCTAAGAGGGCCCTGGTCCTTCCTTTTATAGGCGTAAGGAGAGGATCCAGGTGTACAATGGGGGGTGTAGCAGAGTGCTACATGTCTAGCGGAGGAGAGCTAGCGCCCTAAGTACATGCCGTTGTGGCAGCCGGAGAGATTTTGGCGCCCAGCTGGTGTGATGTCGTGGCCGTCGGAGGAGCGATGGAGCCTGGCGGAGGGACAGCTGTTGGAGCGGTTGAGTCCTTGCTGACGTCCTCTTGCTTCCGTAAGGGGGCTGAGAGCCACCGTCATCACAGAGTATGCGGGGCGCCATCATTGCCTATCTGGCGGAGCGAGCCAGATGGGACGCCGGTCTTGTTCCCTGCGGCCCGAGTCAGCTCAGGGTAGGGTGATGATGGCACCTCCTGTTGACGTGGCTGGTCTGCGCCCTAGGTTGGGCGATGTGGAAGCTCCTCCGAAGCCGAGGTCGAGTCTGTCTTCCGGGGTCGAGGTCGAGTCTGAGCCCCTGGGTGGGGCGAGGCGGAGGCCACCGGCTGAGGCCAGGGCGGAGTCCGAGCCCTGGGGTCGGGCGGAGCGGAGTTCGCCGTCTTCTGGAGCTGAGCCCAAGTCCGAGCCCTGGATCGGGCGGGGCGGAGTTCGCCGTCTTCCGGGACTTAGCCCGAGTCCGAGCCCTGGGTCGGGCGGAGCGGAGTTCGCCGTCTTCCGGGCTGGGTCGGGCGGAGCGGAGTTCGCCGTCTTCCGGGACTTAGCCCGAGTCCGAGCCCTGGGTCGGGCGGAGCGGAGCTTCCTATGGTGCCTTCGGCCGGGCCTGACTGCCTGTCAGTCTCACTCTGTCAAGTGGCACCGCAGTCGGAGTGGCGCAGGCGGCGCTGTCCTTCTGTCAGGTCGGTCAGTGGAGCGGCGAAGTGACGGCGGTCACTTCGGCTCTGCCGGCTGGGGGGCGCGCGTCAGGATAAAGGTGTTAGGCCACCTTTGCATTAAATGCTCCTGCGATTTGGTCGGTCGGTGCGGCGATTTGGTTAGGGTTGCTTCTTGGCGAAGGCAAGGCCTCGGGCGAGCCGTAAATATGTTCGCCGCTGGAGGGGGCCTCGGGCGAGACGGAAATCCTCCGGGGTCGGCTGCGCTTGTCCGAGGCTAGGCTCGGGCGAGGCGTGATCGAGTCCCTCGAATGGACTGATCCCTGACTTAATCGCACCCATCAGGCCTTCGCAGCTTTGTGCTGATGGGGGTTACCAGCTGAGAATTAGGAGCCTTGAGGGTACCCCTAATTATGGTCCCCGACAATACCATTGGACCAAAATCATCATGAGAGCACCTTAGCTCCTCATGTTCTTTGGTCATCTTCTCCAAGCGGTTGTTTGTCTTGATGAGTGTTTCCTCCAGTCTGAGAAGCGTCTCACCTTGTTATTTGTTTCTTCTCAACAACTTTATCAAGATCATCTTGTCTCCTCTGTTGAAATTTGTGTAGAACTAGCGAATTTCTTCTTCTCCCACATCATCGGTCTCATTTTCCTTGTCATCATTATTAGTGGAAGTAATACGGGAGAATGTACCTTGTGATGATGTAGATTCATCCTCACTATCATCATGATCCTCGTCATCGTCACTTTCGTCTCCACTATCATTGTTAGCAATAAGGTATTTAAAACTAATGGGAGATGAACCTGTTGGTAAGGTGGATTCATCGTTTGGTTGCCATCGTTCTTGCTCTTCTCCCTTTGACAAGTTAGTAGCACAAGCAATAGAGGGAGCGGTGCACATGGACTTAAAATATTTTGACTTAATTCTAGTCCACAAATCATGGGCATCAATAAAATAATCATTGTCACTACTCATGATAGCAAAATAATCATATCTATAAAGTGACTCAACTAAGATGTTGCATGCATGGTGATTGAGAGATAAACACCTTAGTTCTACCTCAAAAGGATTTTACTAATATTCGAAGGAAAAATACTTCTAAAACCTGTCTCAAATCAGGATTAATATACATGACAACATTATAAATAGAGACAGACCAAGATTTCTAATTAGAACCATCGCGTAAAAGAAGTTCTAGAGTTACCTCTTGCAACGACATCGTCTTCTCCAGACGGCTAAGCCCATACTGGAGAGGCCTAGCTCTGATACCAATTGAAAGTTCCCTTTGTCTGGGAACATGATCTAGATGTCGCCTAGAGGGGGGGGTGAACAGGTGAATAAAAAATATCACTTTAAAGCTAGAGTTTCTTACTCTACTCGAAGACTGGATCGCAAAGGAATGAAAGACACTTCGAGTAGATCGCAGCGGAAATGAAGTTCCTAACTCAAAATACCCTGCACTTCAAAGACAGCTTATATCACAGATAAGTATTGAAGTGCAAGTATAAAAGCAATAAAGACAATGAGATAGAACACAACATAGAGTAGAGCACACCTTGGCTTGGAGTCTATTTCAACTTATTCCTCCATTTGCTCAGATATGTCAGTGCGATAGATAGAGCCTTCCACTATGTTGATGTCGGTTACAACGATGTCGCGGCTACTTACAGTCTTCTTGATAGCACTCCGGTAGAGTAATAACGCTCAAGGTCTTGCTCTTGCTCTCAGCGGCACTTCCCCTCTCTCTAAAGGCTTATAACTTCGCCTCTACACAAACTAGAGAGATACACAAGAGAGGGAGACAAAATTTTGATCACTTGATGTATGAACTTGTTGGCTGCACTTCTATTCTTCAAATGGGCGCCTAGGGGTCCTTTTATAGCCCCAAATGAGCCCCTAGCCGTTACCCCTTTCCCTGTGAAGAATATCTCAATTTCCCTCTATATGTGGTTTGTTTCCTTCTATGGCTGAGCCGACCGTTGAAGCCTACGACTGCCTGGCACAATAGACAAGGCACAAATGACCTAAGTCATGACTCACCCCGAGGCCAACGACTCGCTCAAGGCTACGACTTGACCGAGGCTAACCTTAGACGGGAGCGTAGTCATGGTTCGCCCGAGACCTCCCACATTCACGACCCACCCCGAGGCCATCCGCCCGACGCAATCACAACTCGCCCGAGCCCAACCTCGGACGAGAGACGTAGTTCCGATTCGTCCGAGGTCAACCTCGGACGGGAGGCACAATCACGATTCGCTCGAGCGCAGTCACGACTTGCTCGAGCGCCAATGACTTGCCCGAGGGCCGAGGCCACGTCTCGGGTGACTGCCCGGTAAGGCCCAGACTGGGCCAAGTTTGGCCAAATTTAACCGAACTTCTCCAACTTTTCTCCACTTGATTTCAACTCTTGGGAGGACCTTCCCGTGACACAAACATAGTTAGAGTATAAATCAATTGACTAAGTCCCATATGACACTTTCTCTATAAACATGGTTAGAGAGCAAAACCAAAGTGTCATACGCATAGTAGAAGGTGCATGCAAAATATTTGAACACTCAAACCTGCATATTTAACCGTCGTAAATTCCGAAAGAAGAGTAAAAGTAGAAGAAAATTGGATTTGTTAGCGTGCGCTTGCATTAAGGCATGTACAACCTAGAGTCCCTTGCCTAGTTTTCCAAGTAAAAGAGACGGCTAAGAAACTGCATCATACAACTCTATGCCTCTACAACATTAATGCAATTAAAAGAGAATATGCATAGAAAGTCGTGAAGAGACTGACTCTTCGTAAAGAGTCTCTTGATTTTTTTTATACTTAACCCATTAGACACTTCTAAAAAAACAAAATAATTAATATAATTAGAATTAATTAATGAAGTTGTACACGACTAAAAAAACCTGACGGTCCGAGCAGCAAGAATCCAGCACTGCCACTCCTCTTAATCCGCTTGCCATCGACCACCGTTTCCTGATTGCCTCCATTTCTGTGGGACTCGTCGGATTCACTCACCATCGATCCATTGTTTTCGTCTCTTGCGGCCTTGCCCCACCCATAAAGCCGATGGGTTAGCTCCCCCGCACCGCACGCCCAAGAACAAAGAGGAGCCGACGCCACGGCGACGGTCGTCCTCTCCCGGCCAGCACCGTCGCGGACTGCGTTGCATCCGTGCCTTTGCTTCTCTCTTCACCCCGCGTCTCTCTCTCTTGGCGACGACTGGGGGACCACTGCCGCCGCTCAACGCCAGGTAGTCCCTTCGCCGGCGACGAGCACCCACTAGGTAGTCCCGCCACTTCTTTTCGCTTCCTGCCGTGCGGAACCGATCAACCAGTCCGATCTAGTAATTGAAGTGTATTATGGCTACTAACTTCGATGGTTGCAAGAATTACCGGGTGTACGTGTTTACACCAAAGTCCTCTATCAGCGCCTGTTCGTTTTAATCTCAATCTACATGGATTAAAGGGATTAAGTGGGTTTAAATCCATAGCAAGGCAAAATGCCTCCTAATCTCTCTCAATCTTATCCATACTATGCGATGGGAATAGCGGAACAAATCCTTGCTGGGTCCACACATCCACAGAGTTCAGTGCCAAAATCAAAATGCCACATCGGAGGGTTGATAATCAGCCTGTTTGTTAGTAGCGCTATCTGAAAATAGCCAGTCCACAATAAGCCTCGTGGAATGATTTTCGTTTTTGGAAGAAACGGAATTACTTTCTTGATTAAGCAGACCTTCCTATAGACACAACGCATGACATTAGCACAACTGTCGGGAACCATTACAACTGGTTGGCAAATTATTAGGAAAACGAGCCACTTTATATTGTCTAAAACCCAAATGGTGGCAAGTGGCATCCTTGTTGTATATCTAGATTGAATCATTGAAGGAGTGGGAGACAATAAACTTAACAATGTACTGCCAGTCAATTTAGCTGATTTGTCTGACTTCATGTTACATTAATCACCCTAATGTCGTGTAATAAGCTAAAAATGATGAGCCAAATCATAATAACTTGTTGATTCAGCTGTGCTTCCTTTTCTTCCTACTGCTTTATGGCTTACTTGTCTCTCTGGATGACAGAACATAAGCTAATTATTTATCTAGTTTCTGTTTCCTAAGCTTCGATAGTTTTGTATTGCCAGCATTGGCCACAACTTGTGCTCCATGCAATCTTACCCAGCTTACATTTTCATTGACACTTGCATGTCTTGATCTAGGATAAAATAAAGTAATACTGAGCTTTCTGTTTCATGGGCATTTGTCCTCTTTCGGGTTGTCAAGGAAGTATGCTTACATGCCAGTATTTGAGATGGATAATGTGAAGACTTATGCATCGCTTGGATAATGTGATTGCAGTTTTGAGATGGATCTTCATCCAATTCCTTATTTTATTTTGGTAGACGATTGCTTATCAGGTTTTGACAATTTTGTTGTGGTGGACAGTTTTGTGATCGGTGAAAATGGCTGCTGCTGAAGCAAGGGCTGCTTGGCAACGTGCTGCAAACCGTTGTCTGGTTCAGGAGGACAGGAAGAGAGCTCCAAAACTAGCTTGCTGTCCATCATCGGCTGAACAACATGGTACAAACAATGGGAACTGTCGAAATTCTGTAGATCGTCCTATCTGCAGTTTAATGCCTTTGAGCTGCAATCCCATGCATTCTAATCTGCCACCAGATGTCAGATGGTGGGTTCAGTCACAGCCAAATTTTGGGATCCAGAAGGATATTGTTAGCAAGCGGTTATGTTCGTTGGGCAGGGACATTCATGAGAAGCAAGTGGAAGATTCAGTGCCACAACCTAAACATGAGGAAACATTACTCTGTCAAGCAGTTGACACCAGCACTGAAAAGATTGGAGATGCTTTGGAGCCTCCATGGATGGTTTCGCCAGCCTTCACGAAGTATTCCCTTGAAACAGGCTTAGAAGAGATGAAGACTGTTGGTAGCTATTCTCAAGTGTCGAAGTGCATAGAAACTCTCAGCAATTGTTTGTACAAGGATAATGAATTCCCAGATTTTGAATGTATTGACCCAGCACCTTTGAAGAACCCAGATAAGGCTAATTTTGACATAGATGCACCTTGGAAAGGTGAAAAGACTCGACCATGGTGGCAGATTGCTGACGAGGACCAGCTGGCTTCACTGGTTGCAGAAAGAGCAACACAGCACATTGAGAATTGTGACCTACCAAGGCCTACCCAGACAGTACGCATTAACAGGACAGAACCATATACTCAAAAACATATAGGTGACTTTGGGGGACCTTCATCTCCTGCAGGAAGAGTGTCACACCCTGTTCCTGGACATTGTGACCATATCGAGTGTACCTATAGCACAGGAAGTACAGATGAGTTGGTTCTGTTATATGGTAATGGAGTTTGGGAACAGCATGGAAGCAGTGATACATATAGGTGTGCGTTCTTCAGCTTAGCTGCATTACCCTCACGACATTAGGTGTACTTTTTTCGAACTGTATCTCAACTTGCAGCTTATTTTGTTTCCTTTTATGTATGGGTATATGAGGTATTCAAGATTTTATCAACAGCATATTACAAGTATAATTAGCATTCAAGGAGAAAATAAAGCTTGATAACTTCGGTTCTGTTGGTGGGATATGCAGTCTAATTTAATATTGGTTTTTTGTTGTTCAACAATTATCAAGCCTTAGTAAATTTTACATGTCTATTGTCAGCAAGAGGGTACACAGTTCACATATATACTATATGCATCCTTTCTTGAAGACTTTCAAATGTCTTCCTTTTTTTCATAATTTTGTTTAGTATCCTTGTCACATACTCATTCATCTCAGTTTCATCATGTGCAGTGTGGTTCAACATTTTTCTAGCAGTAGCACAACCGGATTGGAAAGCAAACAAACACTCCGGAATGGCTCTGAGCGAGACATGATTTTGGAGGCACTCCGCCATTCACAAACTCGTGCTAGAGAAGCTGATATGGCGGCTAAGAAGGCGTACAATGAGAAGGACGACGTCATCAAGCTTTTGCTCCGACAGGCCTCACATCTCTTTGCGTGCAACCAGTGGCTGAAAATAATGCAGCTGGAGAATATTGTCCTGCAGCTCAAGAACAAAGAGCATCAGATAGCAGCCATCATACCTGAACTTCCATGGTTAACCCTAAAAGAGAAGCCTACACAGGGTCAGGGGCAGAGAGATTGGACTAGGAGGAAAGGTAGAAGGCAGAAGAAGGCAGCCGGGTTCTTCGACGCGATCTTATTTGCTGTTGGGTTGGGTCTTGCTGGAGCTGGGTTTCTTCTTGGCTGGACTCTTGGGTGGCTTCTGCCGAAGTTTTAAAGTTGTTGGTTATTTTTATTTTGGGGTACCCAGCTAGGCATGTATTTTGCTGTGTAGGATCCAGAGGGAAGGCCAAGTGCACTCTGTGAAAATGGTGTCAAATGATCAAATTTGTTAGACCCTAGCATCTGTTCATTTGGAAACAATGATGGCGCAATGAGTAAATGAATGGCTGTCCGCATTCCACCAAGAGCATTTTTTCTAAACATTCTGTTTGTTGTAAATATGTGTGGTGAACTGTATTACTTTGATCTGTTAGGTTGTGTGAGGTACCTAGATCAAGCTTTATAAAAAATGAGGCTGAGGAGAATATGTACCTAGATCAAGCTTTATAAAAAATGAGGCTGAGGAGAAGAGTCTACGGGCTCGGCTATGAGCAGTAACTTAAAAGCTCTTTTGTGGGTTTTGGTGTTTGGATGACAACTCAATTAAAGGACTAACAAGTGTGCTAAGTGTTGAACATGTGCTTAATGCAAAGCTAACAGGGTTCAACACAAGTGAACAAGTGATGGTCCAAAGACTGAATTATCTATAGATAATGAACACTGCTTAAGTGAGACTCGGTGTGCGTAACTTAGAGACAGCCGATCAAGCCAAGGATAGAGGCAAGAAGAGCTTCAAGGTACTGAGTGCACGGGAGAAGGTCAAGGAGACCAGGAACCCAAAGCCAGGGGTGAAGAAGAAGACTTGCAAAGTCAAGGTTGATCGAGTTAAGAAGAGTTATGGTGCATCAATGATCACTACATAAGGACATGACTTACAACCAATGAGGTAACATCTACAGTTATGTGGTGTAAGTCATAAGGCTCAAGATCAAGCTCGAGAAGTGAACAAGCGAGTTAGATCTCAGATATGCCAATCTAGATCAAGTCAAGTTGACTTAATGGTTTAGAGTCCAACATCGACCTCAAACATGCCAAATTGGGTAAAACGATGAAAAAGGTTAAGTATGTAAGGTTTGAGTGTTCAACCATGTTGCATACACCTCTTACTACAAGTTTGGTGCTTTGGTTTGCTCTCTAACTCTTTCTGTAGAGAAAGTACCACTTGTGCTGGAGGAGAAACAGAAAAGCTAGGAGAAGAATAAGAAAGATGTAAGTTTCTAGGACTAAATCAATTGGATTATACTCTAAATATGTTTGTTTAAGTCTCAGGAAAATCCTCCCAAAAGTTGAAGTCAAACGGAGAAAGAATGGAGGAAAAAGCAGCACTTAGTGTGTTGTTGGCTCGTACACAGCTTGTCCGGTGCACATGACAGTGAATAGTAGCCTGTCTGGTGCACAGGACAATGAATAGTAACCTGTCTGGTGCACCAACGGCTAGCTCTTCCAGAGAAGGAAACTGCCAATCAGATCCGTTACTGTTCACTGTCCGGTGCGCCACCGGACAGTCCGGTGCACCCGCAACCAGGGAAGGCTGGGAGCTTCCAAATGAAGCTCCAACGGCTCCTAGGCCCTTTGAGGCTATAAAAGGGACCCCTAGGCGCCTCAAACAAGTACACAAGTGCAGACAACAAGTCCATACATCATTTAGATCAATTCTTTCTCACCCTCTCTTGTGTATCTCTCTATTTTGTGTAGAGGCGAAGTTATAAGCCTTTAGAGAGAGGGGAAGTGCTGCTGAGAGCTAGAGCAAAATCTTGAGCGCATTGTTACTCTGCCGGAGTGCTGTCGAGAAGATTGTAAGCAGCCACGACATCGTTGTAACTGACACCAACATAGTGGAAGGCTCTATCTGTCGCACTGATAGATCTGAGCAAACGGAGGAAGGAGTTGAAATAGACTCCAAGCCAAGGTGTGACTAACTCCAACGAGGACTAGGCAAGCATTTCAGGATTGGCCGAACCTCGGGATAAATCCCTGTGTCTGTGTGCTCTGTTCTGTGTTGTGTGCTGTTTCTCTGTCTTATTTGTTGTTTATACTTGCACACCTATATTTATATGTGGTACAAGCTGTCTTCGAAGTGCAAGGTATTTTAAGACAGGAACTTCAATTCCGCTGCAACCTACTCGAAGGGTCTTTCATTCCACTGTGATCCAGCCTTCGAGTAGAGTAAGAATTTCCAGTTTTAGAGTGATAATTATTATTCGCCTATTCACCCCCCTCTAGGCGACATCCAGATCCTGTTCCCGGACATAGGGAACTTTCATAACTGTATTACTTTGATCTGTTAGGTTGTGTGAACAATATATACATAGGTACCTAGATCAAGCTTTATAAAAAATAAGGCTGAGGAGAAGAGTCTACGGGCTCGGCTATGAGTAGTAACGGATTCAGAAATAAACTAAGAGGGGGCTAAATTCTTAGTGACGAGACAATAAAAAGCTAGTAGGGGGTCGTTTTTATCTCTTCTTTCTTCTCTTCCCTTCTCTACCTACCACCTCTTTCTCCAATGAATTGGGGGCTCATTTTTCTCTTCTCTTCTCCTTCCTCCTCCCTCCTCCTTTACCCTCCACCTCTTTCTCCACTAGAGTTTTATGGACGTAGGGGGGCTGAAGCCCGTAACCCCCCTTCAAATTCGCCCCTAGCTATGAGCCAAGGAATCGACGATAGGAGTCCAAGTCACGGAGATTCAACAAGAGCATGTATGACAAAGATTTTAATAAGCACATATATGACAAAGATTTTAACAGAATTAGAGATAAGCTTGTAAATGTAAGGTCGGTCTGTATACCACTCGGTATTGTCTCGGTTCCGTCATGAACTTTTGTAACCAACTTGGTATCTAACATATAACCATTATCACTTCCTAGGATGGATATGAAGCATTGGTTTCTAGTATCCCAGAATCTCTAGATCCCATAATCTCTAGATATAATGATTAACCGATTCATCATGTCCCTCCGGAGCGATGCTAGATCTACTAATTCTAATTTGCACTCCTCATAGAAAAACTATTTGTGGAATTTATGTTCTAAATGACCCAAGGAATTAATAGAGCTAGGAGGCAAGGCATCATACCATGCAAAAGCAGTACCAATAAGAGACAATGAAAATAAGCAAACATGAAAAGCTTCTCTATCGGCTAATTCCCCCAATTGTGCTAAGAATTGACCTAATGTTCATGAATGCTCCTACTGCGCTGACTGCTGACTGGACGGTATGAGATAGTCTCAAATCGGTGGTTGTATGGTTTCTGATAGTCTCAAATCGGTGGTTGTATGGTTTCTGATATGACTTTCCTAGTCCAAACGCATTGACTCCGAGTCTATCTCGAAACAATTTGGCTATCTCCTCCCAAATCTTATCCATAGTGGTCGGTGGTAATGTACTGCCTCTCGTTATGTTAGGCTCATGTGGCCAAAAATCTTTATGCCGGTTCTCTACCCAAGTATAATCTAATGTGGCATCAAGTATAGGTCCTTGGGATATACCGATGCCTACCAGTAGGATTGGGCCGACATGGTATGCTACTCTATTGTGTAGTAGTGTGAACCCCTCCAACTCCCTCGGTGCTAAAAAATATTTGGTCTTGGGTGCCTGTATGCTTTGTCCTTAGTGTGTTGAAGGTGGAGGGAGCTAGTGCTTCTGAGGTGTGGAGAGTGGCAATGTATTATGTGCAATCTGTAAATCTAAAAATGCCACGTCGAACGGTGTCACACCAGGTTTTGGAAGGCAAACCGAATGCGAACCATGTACGTGCCAGGATCAGAAATTCACGTACATAGCAATTACATAGTTGGACATCATCACACACCGCTCCAAATAATAGCAGAAATAGTACTTTATTACATCAAGATGTCCAAGACATCCACAGAGTCATTAACTTAAGTCATAATCATAATCAAAGTGTGAATTACAAAACTGTCGGGGACCATAATTAGGGGTACCCTCAAGACTCCTAATTCTCAGCTGGTAACCCCCATCAGCATAAAGCTGCAAAGGCCTGATGGGTGCGATTAAGTCAGGGATCAGTCCATTCGAGCGACTCGATCATGCCTCGCCCGAGCCTAGCCTCGGACAAGGGCAGCCGGCCCCGGAGGATTTCCGTCTCGCCCGAGGCCCCCCTCGAACGGCGGACACATCTCCGGCTCGCCCGAGGCCCTGCCTTCGCTAAGAAGCAACCCTGACTAAATCGCCGCACAGACCGACCGAATCGCAGGAGCATTTAACGCAAAGGTGGCCTGACACCTTTATCCTGACGCACGCCCCCCGGCAGAGCCGAAGTGACCGCCGTCACTTCACCGCTCCACTGACCGGCCTGACAGAAGGACAGCGCCGCCTGCACCACTCCGACTGCAGTGCCCCTTGACAGAATGAGACTAACAGGCAGTCAGGCCCTGCCAAAGGCACCATAGGAAGCTCCGCTCCGCCCGACCCAGGGCTCGGACTCGGGCTAGGTCCCGGAAGACGGCGAACTCCGCTCCGCCCGACCCCAGGGCTCGGACTCGGGCTAAGTCCCGGAAAACGGCGAACTCCGCTCCGCCCGACCCCAGGGCTCGGACTCGGGCTAAGTCCCGGAAGACGGCGAACTCCGCTCCGCCTGACCCCAGGGCTCGGACTCGGGCTAAGTCCCGGAAGACGGCGAACTCCGCTCCGCCCAACGCAGGGCTCGGACTCGGGCTAAGTCCCGGAAGACGGCGAACTCCGCTCCGCCCGACCCAGGGCTCGGACTCGGGCTCATCCCTAGAAGACGACGAACTCCGCTTCGCCCGACCCCAGGGCTCGGACTCCGCCCTGGCCTCTGCCGAACGACCTCCGCCTCGCCCGACCCAGGGGCTCGGACTCGGCCTCGGCCATGGAAGACAGACTCGACCTCGGCTTCGGAGGAGCCTCCACGTCGCCCAACCTAGGGCGCAGGCCAGCCACGTCAACAGGAAGCGCCATCATCACCCTACCCCGAGCTGACTCGGGCCGCAGAGAACAAGACCGGTGTCCCATCTGGCTAGCTCCGCTAGATAGGCAATGATGGCGCCCCGCATGCTCTGTGACGACGGCGGCTCTCAGCTCTCTTACGGAAGCAGGAGGACGTCAGCAAGGACTCAACCGCTCCGACAGCTGTCCCTCCACCAGGCTCCGTCGCTCCTCCGACGGCCACGACATCACACCAGCTGGGTGCCAAGATCTCTCCGGCTGCCACATCGGCATGTACTTAGGGCGCTAGCTCTCCCCCGCTAGACACGTAGCACTCTGCTACACCCCCATTGTACACCTGGATCCTCTCCTTACGCCTATAAAAGGAAGGACCAGGGCCCTCTTAGAGAAGGTTGGCCGCGCGGGGACGAACACGAAGGCCGCGGGATTTCCACCTCTCTCACGCCCATCTCCGGCCACCTCACTTCCCCCCTTCGCGCTCGCCCACGCGCTCGACCCATCTAGGCTGGGGCACGCGGCGACATTCACTCGTCGGCTTAGGGACCCCCCGGTCTCGAAACGCCGACAGTTGGCGCGCTAGGTAGGGGCCTCCTGCGTGTTGACGAACAGCTTCCCGTCAAGCTCCAGATGGGCAGTCTCCAGCAACCTCTTCGACCCGGGACGGTGCTCCGTTTCGGGAGTCTTGAGTTCATGTCCTTCGACGACAGCTACGACATGATACTCCTTCCACCGCCGCGCGACAACGACAATGGCGGCCGACAGCCCGCCCGCCGGCGGCGGAATCGACGATGTCTTCCCCGCGTGGTAGAAGAACAACATTCGAGCTCGCCCCGTCCTCTCCCCCGCCAACGGAGGAGGAGGCGGGGCAACCAAGGCCAAGCGGGAGGCCGCGCCTCGTCGGCTGTCGAGCGAGTCGACATCCCCAGCGCCCCAACGGGGGGCGCGTCGGGCGTCGACCTCGCGTTTGAAACGAAGGCGAGCGCCGTCTCCCCGCGACACGCCAATCCCGAGCAAGCGAACGATGCCAGTGCGCTCGCGGAGAGCTTGCAGGACGTCGCCCTCGTACCTGAGACGACGGTGCAATCTGTCCCCGACGTGACTATGTCGCTGCTCGTCGACCGAAAGGTACCGATCGGTTCCCATCCTACGTCATTTGGACTCAGCCTCAACCCGCCTAGCGACCTTGCTTTGGCGGGCGCTCTCGTAGAGGCGAGTTCAAACCCTCTGGGGTTTCGCATGCGGTCGCCTTGGGACCGGCTGACGGACGTCTCGACCTACGGGCCCTCTGGGTCCAAGGAAGATGACGACCCCAACATCTGTTGGGATTTCTCTGGATTTGGCAACCCCGGTGCCATGCGGGACTTCATGACCGCATGTGACTACTGCCTCTCTGACTGTTCCGACGGTAGCCGCAGCCTCGACGACAGGGACTGCGGCCCAAGCCGCGAATGTTTCCACGTCGATCTAGGGGATCCCTCCAAAGGCAATCATCTCAGCATGCCGGAGGACGGTGATCTCCCTAGGCCGGTGCCTCGCGCTGACATCCCACGGGAGCTAGCAGTGGTCCCCGTTCCGGTGGGGAGTCACGACCCACAGCTCGAGCAAGTTCGCGGGGCGCAGGCCAGGCTCGACGAGGGAGCAGGAGCTCTTGAGCCGATCCGCCGGGACGTCGGGCAGGCATGGGCGTGCCAACCCCCGGCCGGAGAAATACGTCACCTGCCCCAGGGTCTCCAGCACCGCGTCGCCAACGACGTCAGGGTCAGGCCGCCGCCCGCATCCATTGGGGTCGGTCAGAACCTGGCTGCAGCAGCGATGCTTCTCCGCGCGATGCCGGAGCCATCAACCACCGAGGGTCGGCGAATCCAGGGAGAGCTCAAGAATCTCCTGGAAGGCGCTGTGGTCCGACGGGCCGAGAGCTCTGCCTCCCGGAGGCAGGGATACCCCTCGGAACCTCATGCCGCGACTTCCCGATTCATGCGGGAAGCCTCGGTCTACACCGGGCGCACGCGCAACACCGCGCCTGCAGCCCCGGGCCGCCTCGGCAACGAGCACCATCACCGCGACCGTCGGGCCCACCTCGACGAGAGGGTGCGCCGAGGCTATCACCCCAGGCGTGGGGGACGCTACGACAGCGGGGAGGATCGGAGTCCCTCGCCCGAACCACCCGGTCCGCAGGCCTTCAGCCGGGCCATCCGACGGGCACCGTTCCCGACCCGATTCCGACCCCCGACTACTATCACAAAGTACTCGGGGGAAACGAGACCGGAACTGTGGCTCGTGGACTACCGCCTGGGCTGCCAACTGGGTGGAACGGACGACGACAACCTCATCATCCGCAACCTCCCCCTGTTCCTCTCCGACACCGCTCGCGCCTGGTTGGAGCACCTGCCTCCGGGGCAGATCTCCAACTGGGATGACCTGGTCCAAGCCTTCGCCGGCAATTTCCAGGGCACGTACGTGCGCCCCGGGAATTCCTGGGACCTCCGAAGCTGCCGGCAGCAGCCGGGAGAGTCTCTCCGGGACTACATCCGGCGATTCTCGAAGCAGCGCACCGAGCTGCCCAACATCACCGACTCGGATGTCATCGGCGCGTTCCTTGCCGGCACCACCTGCCGCGACCTGGTGAGTAAGTTGGGTCGCAAGACCCCCACCAGGGTGAGCGAGCTGATGGACATCGCCACCAAGTTCGCCTCTGGCCAGGAGGCGGTCGAGGCTATCTTCCGAAAGGACAAGCAGCCCTAGGGCCGCCCATCGGAAGATGCTCCCGAGGCGTCTACTCCGCGCGGCGCCAAGAAGAAAGGCAAGAAGAGGGGCATGCATTGCCCGTTCAGAGGCCAGTTTACTTCGTCAGCGAGGTACTGTCCGAAACCAAGATCCGCTACCCACAAGTTCAGAAGCTGTTGTATGCAGTGATCCTGACGAGGCGGAAGTTGCGACACTACTTCGAGTCTCATCCGGTAACTGTGGTGTCATCCTTCCCCCTGGGGGCGATCATCCAGTGCCGAGAGGCCTCAGGCAGGATTGCAAAGTGGGCGGTGGAAATCATGGGCGAGACAATCTCGTTCGCCCCTCGGAAGGCCATCAAGTCCCAGGTATTGGCGGACTTCGTAGCCGAATGGGTCGACACCCAGCTACCGACGGCTCCGATCCAACCGGAGCTCTGGACCATGTTTTTCGACGGGTCGCTGATGAAGACGGGAGCCGGCGCGGGCCTACTCTTCATCTCGCCCCTCGGGAAACACCTACGCTATGTGCTACGCCTCCATTTCCCGGCGTCCAACAATGTGGCTGAGTACGAAGCTCTGGTCAACGGATTGCGGATCGCCATCGAGCTAGGGGTCAGGCGCCTCGACGCCCGCGGTGACTCGCAGTTCGTCATCGACCAAGTCATGAAGAACTCCCACTGCCGCGACCCGAAGATGGAGGCCTACTGCGATGAGGTTCGGCGCCTGGAAGACAAGTTCTACGGGCTCGAGCTTAACCACATCGCTCGGTGCTACAACGAGACTGCGGACGAGCTGGCAAAAATAGCCTCGGGGCGAACAACGGTTCCCCCGGACGTCTTCTCCCGGGATCTGCATCAACCCTCCGTCAAGATCGATGACTCGCCCGAGCCTGAGGCGCCCTCGGTCCAGCCCGAGGTACCCTCGGCACAGCCCAAGGCACCCTCAGCTCAACCCGAGGCGCCCTCGGTTCAGCCCGAGGTAACCTCGGCCTCCGAGGGCGAGGCACTGCGCATCGAGGAGGAGCGGAGCGGGGCCACGCCTGATCGAAATTGGCAGACCCCGTACCTGCAATATCTCCGCTAAGGAGAGCTACCCCTCGACTGAGCCGAGGCTCGGCGGGTAGCGCGACGCGCCAAGTCGTTCGTCTTGCTGGGCGATGAGCAGGAGCTCTACCACCGCAGCCCCTTGGGCATCCTCCAGCGATGCATCTCCGTCGCCGAAGGTCAGGAACTCCTGCAAGAGATACACTCGGGGGCTTGCGGCCATCACGCAGCGCCTCGAGCCCTTGTTGGGAATGCTTTCCGGCAAGGCTTCTACTGGCCAACGGCGGTGGCTGACGCCACTAGAATTGTTCGCACCTGCGAAGGGTGTCAATTCTATGCGAAGCAGACCCACCTGCCCGCTCAGGCTCTGCAGACGATACCCATCACCTGGCCCTTTGCTGTGTGGGGTCTGGACCTCGTCGGCCCCTTGCAGAAGGCGCCCGGGGGCTACACACACCTGCTGGTCGCCATCGACAAGTTCTCCAAGTGGGTCGAGGTCCGACCTCTGAATAGCATCAGGTCCGAACAGGCGGTGACGTTCTTCACCAACATCATCCATCGCTTCGGGGTCCCGAACTCCATCATCACCGACAACGGTACCCAGTTCACCGGCAGAAAATTCTTGGACTTCTGCGAGGATCACCACATCCGGGTGGACTGGGCCGCCGTGGCTCATCCCATGTCGAATGGGCAAGTAGAGCGTGCCAACAGCATGATTCTACAAGGGCTCAAGCCTCGAATTTACAACGACCTCAACAAGTTCGGCAAGCGATGGATGAAGGAACTCCCCTCGGTGGTCTGGAGCCTGAGGACAACGCCGAGCCGAGCCACGGGTTTCACGCCGTTCTTCCTGGTCTACGGGGCCGAGGCCGTCTTGCCCACTGACCTAGAATACGGCTCCCCGAGGACGAGGGCCTACAGCGATCAAAGCAACCAAGTTAGCCGAGAAGACTCGCTGGACCAGCTGGAAGAGGCTCGGGACAAGGCCTTACTACACTCGGCGCGGTACCAGCAGTCCCTGCGACGCTACCACGCCCGAGGGGTCCGGCCCCGAGACCTCCAGGTGGGCGACCTGGTGCTTCGGCTGCGGCAAGACGCCCGAGGGAGGCACAAGCTCACGCCCCCTAGGAGGGGCCATTCGTCATCGCCAAAGTTCTGAAGCCCGGAACGTACAAGCTGGCCAACAGTCAAGGCGAGGTCTACGGCAACGCTTGGAACATCCAACAGCTACGTCGCTTCTACCCTTAAGATGTTTTCAAAGTTGTTCATATACCTCGCACCCACGCAAAGTTTAGTCATCAAGGAAGGGTCGGCCTCGCCTCGGCAAAGCCCGACCCTCCCTCGGGGGCTAAAAGGGGGGGCACCCCCTCTGCGTTGAAATTTTGCTCGAAAAAAGATCTCTTCTACCAGAATATCTTTCGTGCTTTCTGACTACTTCGAAAAGTGGATCCTGAAAACGACGGAGTACACGTAAGCAGCCAAGGCTGACCGAGCCGAGGGACTCCTACGCCTCCGGGATACAGATACCTCACTCATCACCTTCTGCGATAAGTAACTCGCGTTCGGATAAAGTGATTCCGCGGACCGAACAAGTCTTCACGTCCGGAAGCTCTTCTGCCGAAGCGATCCTTCGAGCCTTCTCGACTGAGTCGGTGACAGGGCCTCATGGACGGGTGAAAGTGCGCGTAAGCGGCAAGGCCGATCGAGCCGAGGGACTCCCACGCCTCCGGGATACGGATACCTCACTCATCACCTTCCGCGAGAAGCAACTCTCGCTCGCACAAACATCCCTGTTACCGACAAAAAAGTCCAGATACTCGAAACAAGAGGAAAGGAGACGCGGCTTTACAACGCAGCGAGGGTGTGTGTTCTGGCCTCGGCGGCCGCAGAAAGCACACGCTACAAGACAATCTGATCATGCAGGCTCGGGCCTTGACGCTGGAAGGGGGCAGCAGCACCCTCGGCATCGACGACAACTTCGGCGAGGTACGACCTAGCCTCGGACGGCGACGCGGTCCGAAGACCTCCACTCCGAAGGACGACGTCATCGCCACGCCCGGGCCATCGCCGCCAGGGTCTTCTCCGGGAATCCGGCCCGAGCAGGCGGCTCGGCCGATCACCTCTGGGGCCTCGGCCAACCATCTTCCAAGGGCGCCGCTTCGCCTTCGCCGTAATAACCGCGCCAAAAAAGGTACGCCATGTCGATTCGATTTCATATCCTTTTCTCCTTTTTCTCTATCTCTTGCAACAGGGACCGGGAAAGGGGGATACCCCGAAAAGGATCCTTCCCCGTGAAGGAACTAGGCTCCGAGCCTCCTTACTGATCAGAGGTTCGAAGGCTGGCCCCCCGAAGGGTTTCAACAGCCGCCTCAGATCGCGTGGGCCCTACACCCACTACTGGTCAGAGGTTCGAAGGCCGGCCCCCCGAAGGGTTCCACGACCGCCTCAGGCTACCCGGGCTCCGCGCCCATTACTGATCAGGGGTTCGAAGGCTGGCCCCCGAAGGGTTCACAGCCGCGTCAGACGCCGAGCGAGGGATGACTAGGGGTACGTTCGATACATAACCAAGGCTCGGGCTGCGCTCCCGAGGTACCCTAGGACATTTCCGAGACCAGCGGGAGCGATCTTGTAACGGAATCCCATCAGAGGGAGGCATCGAGCCCTCGGACCCCGTCGCCAGGGGACCGGGTCCGGCAGATCACCCGCAGGTACTTTTGGGTGTGCCTCTGGGCCCCTAGCCGACCCCTAACGAACGGGGCACGGACGTCCACTCGGATTACCCGCTTGCAGCTCACCGGAGACACCATGTTCGGCG
Organism: Zea mays; assembly: GCF_902167145.1. Classification (NCBI taxonomy): domain Eukaryota; kingdom Viridiplantae; phylum Streptophyta; class Magnoliopsida; order Poales; family Poaceae; genus Zea; species Zea mays. The sequence goes on from NC_050096.1 coordinate 222,088,256, forward strand.
CCCATCGAGGGTAACATGGCGCTTCCCCCCCTCCTCCTTGCGGAAAGGCGACGCATGGGCGTATGTAAAAAAGCCGAGTCTGTCCCTGATCGCCCTCTCGCCCTGTGCAGAGGCTCGGGGGCTGCTCTCGCAAACCCGGCTCCGGCCGAACCGTTGACAGCGTCGACATACCAGCCCGAGAACTTGGGTCCCGACCGTACACCCGGGCTACGGCCAGTTCGCATGAGGGAACAACCAGACCAGCCGAAGCATTACGCAAGGCATTAAGACCTCGAAGGAGTGAAACCACTCCTCCGAGGCCTCGGGGGCTACACCCGGCGGGTGCGCTCGCGCGCACCCACTGGAACAAAATGCAACCGAGAAAGGCTGGTCCCCTTGCAAAAAGTTGCGACGAAAGCCTCCAAGCGAGTGCTAACACTCCCTTCGAGGCTCGGGGGCTACTCTCGGGGACCATAATTAGGGGTACCCTCAAGACTCCTAATTCTCAGCTGGTAACCCCCATCAGCATAAAGCTGCAAAGGCCTGATGGGTGCGATTAAGTCAGGGATCAGTCCATTCAAGCGACTCGATCATGCCTCGCCCGAGCCTAGCCTCGGACAAGGGCAGCCGACCCCGGAGGATTTCCGTCTCGCCCGAGGCCACCCTCCAACGGCGGACACATCTCCGGCTCGCCTGAGGCCCTGCCTTCGCTAAGAAGCAACCCTGACTAAATCGCCGCACAGACCGACCGAATCGCAGGAGCATTTAATGCAAAGGTAGCCTGACACCTTTATCCTGACGCACGCCCCCCGGCAGAGCCGAAGTGACCGCCGTCACTTCACCGCTCCACTGACCGGCCTGACAGAAGGACAGCGCCGCCTGCACCACTCCGACTGCAGTGCCCCTTGACAGAATGAGACTGACAGGCAGTCAGGCCCTGCCAAAGGCACCATAGGAAGCTCCGCTCCGCCCGACCCAGGGCTCGGACTCGGGCTAGGTCCCGGAAGACGGCGAACTCCGCTCCGCCCGACCCCAGGGCTCAGACTCGGGCTAAGTCCCGGAAGACGGCGAACTCCGCTCCGCCCGACCCCAGGGCTCGGACTCGAGCTAAGTCCCGGAAGACGGCGAACTCTGCTCCGCCCGACCCCAGGGCTCGGACTCGGGCTAAGTCCCGGAAGACGGCGAACTCCGCTCCGCCCAACCCAGGGCTCGGACTCAGGCTAAGTCCCGGAAGACGGCGAACTCCGCTCCGCCCGACCCAGGGCTCGGACTCGGGCTCAGCCCCAGAAGACAACAAACTCCGCTTCGCCCGACCCCAGGGCTCGGACTCCGCCCTGGCCTCTGCCGAACGACCTCCGCCTCGCCCGACCCAGGGGCTCGGACTCGGCCTCGACCATGGAAGACAGACTCGACCTCGGCTTCGGAGGAGCCTCCACGTCGCCCAACCTAGGGCGCAGGCCAGCCACGTCAACAGGAAGCGCCATCATCACCCTACCCCGAGCTAACTCGGGCCGCAGAGAACAAGACCGGTGTCCCATCTGGCTAGCTCCGCCAGATAGGCAATGATGGCGCCCCGCATGCTCTGTGACAACGGCGGCTCTCAGCTCTCTTACGGAAGCAGGAGGACGTCAGCAAGGACTCAACCGCTCCGACAGCTGTCCCTCCACCAAGCTCCGTCGCTCCTCCAACGGCCACGACATCACACCAGCTGGCTGCCAAGATCTCTCCGGCTGCCACATCGGCATGTACTTAGGGCGCTAGCTCTCCCCCGCTAGACACGTAGCACTCTGCTACACCCCCATTGTACACCTGGATCCTCTCCTTACGCCTATAAAAGGAAGGACCAGGGCCCTCTTAGAGAAGGTTGGCCGCGCGGGGACGAGGACGAGACAGGCGCTCGCGTGAGGCCGCTCGCTCCCTCTCCTGCGTGGACGCTTGTAACCCCCTACTGCAAGCGCACCCGACCTGGGCGCGGGACGAACACGAAGGCCGCAGGATTTCCACCTCTCTCACGCCCATCTCCGGCCACCTCACTTCCCCCCTTCACGCTCGCCCACGCGCTCGACCCATCTGGGCTGGGGCACGCGGCGACATTCACTCGTCGGCTCAGGGACCCCCCGGTCTCGAAACGCCGACAAAAACACAGTACAATAAGGCCTTCACAGGCAGCTGATTGGGGGTTTGCCACTAAACACAACTAGAATTCGTCGAAGTCCTGAAACTCCTGAAAGTCCTCCATGTTGCCTTCATCTTCTCCTGAGCACTGATGATAATGGGGACAAACCGGGGCAGGGTGGTTTTTAAAGCAAGGATGAGTACACATCAACGTACTCAGCAAATGTCTTGTTTGGCTAAAGTGGACTAGTTGTATGTGGAGTTAAGCCTAAATCAGTTACTTTTAGTTGGTCAGGAATTTATTACTAGTAGAAAGCCAAATTTTAGTAATAAACACAAGTTATTACCCAAGTGGCACTCCCTCCAAGTGGAAATACCAAAATACCATAAAGATAGTCATCACCATTAAGCATCATCATAAAAGTATCCAGAGTTACTCTAATCAAAGGAGCTCCCAAGGCTGCTCATAACCGCGAGCACGATTGATATATTAATTTCTAACACCCTGTAGAGGTTGCACACTTTATCCACGAGTCGTGATTCCCTTTCTGCCCGAGGAGTCCTACTCCCCATTGACCACTACCTAGGTGGCCTGGTAGGGTATCACTACGTAGCCTTTACAAAGACTCCCCTGGTGTGTAGTTGCTCGTTAGGTTTTGCCAGTCGTACAAACATAGTACTTATCCCACAACAAGGTGTCGAGAGCGTCGTGGAAATGACAACCGTGAGCGGCATCATGAATCATGAGTCAGGCGACCCATCCTTCTGGCTCCTGCTCTTCCGAAAGCTCCGTGTTATGGCTTGAACTGCCACCGTCATCGCCGTCTCCGTCAGGGTCTCCTCCAGCAGCTGGGGTGCCCTGTGGTGGTGCAGGGGGTACCTCTAGCTGAGGCACAGAGGAGGGCTGCCTCCTAGACTCCACCTCTTGCTGAGGCGAGGGGGAAGAGTCATGCTGCTCGCGCTCCTAGCATCGACGTTCCTGCTCCTCGTGCAGGCGGTGGTGCAGTCTCTCCAGGTGACTCGACTGTCCTGTCACCGTGCGGCGCAGTGGACGCTCCGCAAGGTGAGAGGGCAAGAAAGGGATCACCGACTTACGTGCAGTGCATCTAAGACGGGCCATTTACAAAAGATGTCGTAAGCATAAGAGTGAGAATAGAACTATATGACCAGCAAGTAAACCAAAAGCAAAGTAAGATAAAAAATTTTGTAAGGTGAGTATATAGATAGTAATATAACATAGAATTGGTCGAGATGACTAACTTTTGAAGTAACACCAAGGGTCAAGGTGAGGGTAAGGGTCTATAGTTCTTAAAGCGACCATTCTAGTCTAGGTTAGCGGTCCTATAGTCAGCAAGGTTTTGATACCACTTATGTCACACCCAGTTTTGGAAGGCAAACCGAATGCGAACCATGTACGTGCCAAGATCAGAAATTCACGTACATAGCGATTACATAGTTGGACACCATTACACATTGCTCAAAATAATAGCGAAAATAGTACTTTATTACATCAAGATGTCCAAGACACCCACAAAGTCATTAACTTAAGTAATAATCATAATCAAAGTGTGAATTACAAAACGTAGTATGATAAGGCCTTCACATGCAGCTGAATGGGGGTTTGCAACTAAACACAACTAGAACTCGTCGAAGTCCTAAAACTCCTGAAAGTCCTCCATGTTGCCTTCATCTTCTCCTGAGCACTGATGGCAATGGGGACAACCTGGAGCGGGTGGTTTTTAAAGCAAGGGTGAGTACACATCAACATACTCAACAAATGTCTCGTTTGGCTAAAGTGGACTAGTTGTATGTGGAGTTAAGTCTGAAGCAGTTGCTTTTAGTTGGTTAGGTATTTATTACTAGTAGAAAGCCAAATTTTAGTAATAAACACAAGTTATTACCCAAGTGGCACTCCCTCCAAGAGGAAATACCAAAATACTATAAAGATAGTCATCACCATTAAGCATCATCATTAAAGTGTCTAGAGTTACTCTAATCAAAGGAGCTCCCAAGGCCGCTCACAACCGCGAGCACGACTGATATACCAGTTTGTAACACTCTGTAGAGGTTGCATAATTTACCCATGAGCTGTGATTCCCTTTCTACCCGAGGAGCACTACTCCCCATTGACCACTACCTAGGTGGCCTGGCAGGGTATCACTATGTAGCCTTTAGACTCCCTGGTGTGTAGTTGCTCGTTAGGTTTCGCCAGTCATACAAACACAGTACTCCTCCCTAAGGTGAGTGACTAACAAAACCAAATCGAATAAACCTCGGCACCCACCCTTAGCAGAGCAAGCACTATGCCCCGACCCCCATTGATGGCACAACGGCAAATCCAGCTACACCCCCAAGTTCATCCAATTAATCAGCTAAGGGTGTCTCATTCCACCCTCATCGTTGTATTGTTTTCCCAGATGGCCATCCAACGAACAGGTCCTTACGGAGAGGTACTCGGGAAACAACCCGAGTCCCCTAAAGTATCACATGTTCATCATCATAATCAAGATAGCATCATCATATCTTAAATGTTCTCATCATGTTCATTGATTAAAGTAAAGCAATAGCATGAAGCTAACCATAATAACCCAAAAGGTAATCAAGAACGAGGTAAATAGAAAGCTAGTCAATCCTTAGGTTGATCATGACATGCGGGACAATAAATTATAAAGTAAATAGGACATAGTGGGTTAGGGGACACTTGCCTTCACCAGATTGCTGCTCAGGGAAGTCTCCTGCAACACACTCGGAAACCTTGGACTGCTCGTTGTTTACGCAAAGCAATCATTCATTCAGCACATTTGAGAAATGACAAAGAACAGTACACCAAACATATGCAACAGAGTAAACACAAGTTCAATAGAAAAGTATAAACACAAAAGTGAACTCTAGGTTCTAGGGTAGATTAATATACTTAGAGGTATATTGTTCTCCAAGTACTGCCTATCTCAGTAGATTACATTACTTAACTATATATATCTTAATGAATTACTTGAAAGTCGCCTAGAGGGGGGTTGTTGGGGGCCTTCGTCTTCCGAAGGTCCTCAAAAACATGATTAACAATGTTTCCCAAGTGTAATATATGTACATGAACCTTCGAACTTGGAATAAAGTTGTACACAATATGAAAAGTATGGTCGGGACGAAGGTTGAAACAGTTCCGAAGCTACGCACAAGGAAGCTTCAGCTCAGCGGCAGAAAAAGGAACCGACTTAAAGGGGAAAAGGATATCTAGTCCTCGTTGGATTGTCCTTAAGTCAATAGTAAACATAAAGGGCATGTATGTAATTTTACGCAGGCTGCGCCCTGTGCCTATAAATAGATGAATAGTACCCCCGTACTATTCACGTCCTTCATAACCTTCGTCTGAAGATCATTATATCCTAAGGGAGATAATGCTTCGAAGTACGAAAGGCATTAACCATTAACATTTTGTGTTGCCTTGTTCTTAACTCATAGCATTTGAGAACAAGTCCCCAACATTGGCGCCCACCTCCGGTGTACTCACTTCCACAATCTTCGACAAAGCATCAACCTTCGTCATGCCGCCGAAGAAGAAAACAGCGCCAGGGGCTGCACTGCAGCCACTGGACACAAATCAGGAGACTCTCTCTCTCTCCGAGATGCCAGAAGCCAAAAGAGGAAGGCCACCAGTCCAACACTTCAGGAGGAGGAGTTGGACCAGGAGATCAGGGACCTAGAAGTTATTCATCAGCAGGTGCAAAGGAAAAAGGAGAAGATGGCCCGGCTGGCCGACCTTCAGAAGAAGATCAACGAAGCTGCTGAGGAAGTGCGTCATCTTACTCAAGATGATCATGATCGAAGGCCCCAACACAGGGAGCTTCGCCAAGAGGGCTCATTCAACGAAGATGAATGGTATGATGATTTTTATCATGGTGGCTTTACTTTTGATGATGCTTCTCCCCTGGCAGCAGAATTGCAGGCTATTCCATGGCCACAATCCTACAAGCCACCTCAGTTGCCCATGTACGATGGGCACTCGGACCCAAAGCAATTCTTGATGAGCTATGAGGCAACAATATCCTCATATGGAGGAACCGCCGCTGTCATGGCCAAGTCCTTCGTCATGGCAGTTCGAAGTGTGGCCCAGACATGGTACTCTTCTCTCTGGCCAGGGACGATCATGTCATGGCAGAAGCTCAAGGAAATGCTGGTTACCAGTTTTCAAGGCTTTCAGACGAAGCCAGTCACAGCTCAGGCCTTGTTTCAGTGCACACAATACCATGAGGAATACCTTCAGGTGTATGTCTGAAGGTTCTTGCGTCTGAGAGCACAAGCGCCCACAGTGCCCAATGAAATCGTCATTGAGGCCATGATCAAGGGTCTTCAGCTAGGGCCTACGACCCAATACTTCGCCAGGAAACCCCCTAGACTCTGGAGAAGCTGCTTCAGAAAATGGATGAGTACATCGGGGCTGATAATGACTTCCGTCAAAGAAGGGAGGAAGCTTATCGATTTTCTGAGATGACTAGGGGCTTCGGAGGGAGAATCTACCCTAGGCATGTCAAATCAATTCACAACTCCAGTCAGAATGACGACAAAGGAAGCCAGTTTCAGAGGCCACATCACAGCTCATAGTCTTCGGGACAGCAACAAAGCTCCTTCAGGCCACCAGCTCCAAGGGGCAGAGGCGGCAGGGGCTTCGGAGGAAGATATGGGGATCAGCCCAGAAAAATCTATTGCTTATTCTGTGGTGAAGACAAGGGCCACACGACAAGAACGTGTTAGGTTACCATTCAGAAACAAAAGGAGATTGCCGAAGCAGAAGCCCGGCAGAATCAGCCGAAGCAAGTTTTACATACTAGTTCGTGCCACTCTCCTTACATACCAGAATATGTGGGCAATCAACCTGCAGCTTCTGTTGCTTCGGCAAGCCATTCACAAGCCTCCTGGCCCCAGCTCCCACTGCCACCACCATTGCAACCTAATTATACCCGAAGCTAGCAGCCAGAAGGGCGCCAGCATTCCCAACAACAACGTGACTTCAGGGAGGAGTCCGAAGCTCGTATAGTCAACATCACTGTACCAGAATCAAAGCACATATATTGAGCAATATCCTACTTCTGAAACACTTTTATTTTCTATGTCATTTTGCATTCTGTGTAAGGAACAAGCAATGAAAACTTAGTTTTAATTCCTTATAATGATTTTGCCTGAACCAAAATGAAATATACCTTCTTCACAGATTTACGAAGCTCAAAAGTCGTTCCTAAGGGAATGCAGAGCCAACATAAATGAAGCTACAAAAGTCGTTCCTAAGGGAGCGCAACATAAGTCTTTTGCTCAAAATTCGTTCCTAAGGGAATGTAGAGCCAAAATCGACGAAGCTACAAAAAGTCGTTCCTAAGGGAGCGCAATGTAAGTTTTCTGCTCAAAAGTCGTTCCAAAGGGAATGCTGAGCCAAATACCGCCGAAATATAAGGCAAAGAAGTTCAAAAGTCATTCCTAAGGGGATGCAGAACTTATACCGCCGAAATAGAAGGCGAAAAAGTTCAAAAGACGTTCCTAAGGGGATGCAGAACTTATATCACTGAAATAGAAGGTGAAGAAGCTCAAAAGTCGTTCCTAAGGGAATGCAGAGCTTGTGTGTTCCAGTGTGGGTGTGTGTCTTCGGCATCCTCATCATTTTGCATCATACCATCACATCATTTCGCATAACATTACATCATACATCATATTGCATTAACGGCACAATAATCGAACACGAAGCCGATCTTTGGCAAAATGCTTCGTCAAATTGAAAATGTGCTAAGGCACGAAGTAAGCTTCGGGAAATACAGTTTTATCAACCTTGTCATAAGAAGGGATCTCTTTCTTTACGAAGCATGAAAAGAAGGTAAGGTGTTTTTTCGCCGAAGGCTCAAAAACGGTATGTGTGTAAATTTCATGCATCGCAAAGAAATAAATTACAATAATTTACATATTCGATTCAATGTTACATACATCAAATGTCACATAGTTTTGTTACAATAGAAGTTTAATCTTACTTAAATTGTTCCATACATTTTAGTTATTATTACAATAAAACTTATTCCTCTTTAAGGACTTTCTCTGCAACTTCGTTCAGTAATTTGTTGACGACTTCGTCGATGATGGATTCAACCATGTTTATGATGTCCAATGATTACATCTCTGGATCAACTAGGGGATCATACGGCTCTGGTGGCGGGGATAGTTCAGCTGAAGTAGGTAAACAGATTAGTTTGAAGCCATAAAGCAAGTACCGAAGCTAAATAATCAAGAAACAGTACCTATACGCGTTTTGTGTTCTGCAACTTCTTCAGCTCATTTTGCTTCTGCCCGCGCCTCGTGGGTGTCTTTTTCACTCTTTTTATAATCTCATGGGTCAGCTCTCGGCCACCATTCACCCAGACAACATTATAAATTTTCCGCCCATTAAAGTTGCTTCAGCTAAAGGATCCTTCGTATCATCTATAGAGAAGGCAGCTTTACCCTGGGTTATGGTTTTAATGTGATCACATCCGGCCTTCTCCAAGATGGCTGAAATTCCCCGCGCACCGGAAAACGCGCAAACATACCCGCGATCACTCAAAATTTCTTCGAAGGCTTCGGCTTCTCCACTTATCCATTCAACTACGCCCTCGGGGTCGCCTCGTATGAAGTTTTCTTCAGCAGAGTAGGCACCCACTTTGGCGAAGCTAGTTTTTAATTTTTCACACAATCCAAGAATTTCTCAAAGCACCTTTCCTTGGATTCGCAAAGTTATTCAACATTTTTCTCTAGCTTATTTTTCCAGTACTCGCTGATCTCTCGATTAGCCTGTGCGAGCGTGTAGCTTTCTTTAGCTTCGGCCAGCTGTCTCCGAAGGTCTTCAATTTCGGTTTTCTGGGCTTCGGCCTGAGCTTTGTAATTAGCTTCATCTTCCTTTACTTTGTTTACCAATGAAATCAAAATTTTATCTTTCTCTAGACCTTTGCTTCTTAATTCAATCACCTCGGACCGAAGGTTGTTAAGAGCCATTGTACAACCTTCGTCTTCGGCGCTCTTCTGAGCCCTCAAGGAATTACTGAGAATTAATCCCTACAAAGAAGAAGGACTTGAGCATGGCAATAAAATACTTCATTTTCTAGCCTCAAAATTAACCTCTATACCTTTATACTGTTGTACGCAAGGCTGTCAGCAAGATCATCCTTCGGTAAGACCGAAAGGCCTTCTTCAAGCTTAGGAAATCCCATACTCTTAGCTATCTCCCAGCACACGGATATTTCTTTGTTATCCAGGAGACAGTACAGGAAATCATCTTCATTGGTACCATTAAACACTAAGGCCCCCTTCGGATATTTTAATCTTTGGGCATAGTGTCTGGCTTCTAGTATTTCTTAATTTCTTCCCCGAAGCATGTTGAATAATGTAGTCAACATCTTCGTTCGGAGCTTCGGATGCAGGAGCTTCGGTCTTTTCTGATACAATCTGCCCTGCTGTTTTGTCCTCAGGCGCGGCAGGCTTCGTCTCGGTGGGCACTGAAGGCCCAGATTCAACTTTGGCTTGAACTTTGATAGCTTCGGCAATTTTCTTAGGAGCAGGGCTCAAGGCCTTTGTAATCTCTATAACAGCGTCTAATACGCTGGCCATCCTCCTCCTCTTGGGAGTTGCGGCAGGAATTTTTTGCACTTTTGGCAAATCTGCCTTCGTCGGTGGGCTCAGGATTTCTGGCGTTTTTATCACCTTTTCCACCCGAGGCTCTTCAGCCTTATCATCTCTAGCTTCAACTGGCCCGACTGTAGGCACCTTCGGCACTACAATCAGCTCTTCAGTACTCTGCACAATCGGAGCAGCTCTCTTTGCTTTGGCAGCTAAAGAGGTCCCCTTGCCAAATTTAGGCACCACGACCGGTTCAATATAACGCGGCCGGTGGGTCAGAACCTTCACCTTTTTTCTCTTCAGCACAACTGCGATGGCTGAAGCGACAGTCTTTCTCTTTTCCCCTTGCCCTTGTAGCGGGTAATGATAATCAGGTATCGAAGCCAATCACATCAAATACCCTGTTCAATCTTTTCTTGCCCCGGCCCCCGAAGGCTGTGGACATAGCATTATCTTCGTCCTTGGAATATGTCCCAAGAAGCTCATCATTGGTAGCTTCAATGCACTTCAGCCAGTCATTGTCTGGCTCATCAAACTTCTCCCTAAATCTGAAGGTATACTTCAATCGAACCAGACCTCCCTCACTGGAATCGGCGGTGGTCTCCTTCGGCATATCCCAGCTCTCCACAAGTGGCCATACCCTGAAGGCTATGTGCTCTTGAATTAAATCCCTTGTGCCAATGAAGGAGCACATAGTACTAAAGGCCTTCTTACACTCTTCAATGTCGCCATCAATATTCACCTTCGACCTTCGGAGGCCGAAGCGGGACCAGATGGGGCGCTGGATAACTTCCTTGATATCCTCTCTTTTCTTTAAATCATTTTTAACGTAAAACCACTCCTCCATCCAGGCTCCGGGCCATCTTTTCCGGAATGTTGGCACTGGGTGGCTTGCATTGGGGCGAGCGATAAATCCATAACAACCGAAGTTGTTGTGGTACTGTTCTTTGCCAGTAGCCTTCGTCTCATACGAAAGCTCGTGCATACTATAGAAGCACTTCGCGCTTGGCTCCAGCCCTTGATTCCTTACAGCCCAGACGAAAATCCTCATCCTAATTATAGCTTCGGGGGTGATTTGATGAAGGAAAATCTGGTATATCTTCAGCACTTCAACCACAAACTTGCTTAAAGGGAACCGAAGACCAGCCTTCAAAAAGCTTCAGTAGATTACAACTTCATTCTCTTCAGGAGCAGGGACGATGTTGTCTCCTCCAACCCTCATGATAGACATGTCGCAAAAATACCTTCCTCTCATGTTATCAATATGACTCTGTTTAATAGTCGATTTTCCGAAGACGGTATGGCTTGGTCGCCACGGTCGGTCTTCAGAATCTTTGTCTCCACTTTCTGCATCATAACTATCAATGTCATCAGTATCTTCAGATAAACCCTCCAGTATCTCTTTAGTAATCTTCTCTGTATTCGTTTTTGACATAGACTAAAAAAATCCAGCGATAAAAGGATCCACAACTTTCTTTTCTTCAAACAGCTTCGTCTCCTCAATCAGCTTCGTCTCCTTAGTCATTTTTCCCTAGACATGGTGCAAACACGCCTTTAAACCGAAGCTCAAAAAGCTTTAAAATCAGGCAAAAGCTAGTGACAAGAACTAAAAGTTTGAGAAAATAACGCAAATGGCAGAAATGGCGTGACAAATGCTGCCGGTGTGGGTTCATATTTATATGCCCAGTGTGTTGCAACTTGAAGGGCCCCGTCTATCATTGATTGTTACTATTCTAGCAAAGGGAAGGTGTTTTTTCAGACCTTCGGCTTAAGGCCTTCGTTCACGTCGCAGTCTGAATTCGTTATTATAACAAGTTAATACTGCGAGGGGCTACTGTTGGGGGCCTTCGTCTTTCGAAGGTCCTCAAAAACATGATTAACAATGTTTCCCAGGTGTAATATATGACAAGAACCTTTGGACTCGGAATAAAGCTGCACACAATATGAAAAGCATGGTCGGGACGTAGGTTGAAACAGTTCCGAAGCTACGCACAAGGAAGCTTCGGCTCAGCGGCAGAAAAAGAAACCGACTTAAAGGGGAAAATGCTATCTAGTCCTCGTTGGATTGTCCTTAAGTCAATAGTAAACATAAAGGGCATGTATGTAATTTTACGCAGGCTGCGCCCTGTGCCTATAAAAAGATGAACAGTACCCTCGTACTGTTCACACTGATTTGTATTCGCTCGTGCGTCACGCTTGGACTTTTGCCTTCTGTCAAGTCGAAGGTACAAATGTAATTCAATATTGTTCATGTTCTTTCATGATGATATAATAAAGATATATGAATGATGTCATATGATTATTCATGTTGTCTCTCATATTTCATATGCTTCTTCTTTCATTAACATATACTGCGATGATGAAGGTACGTCCTTCATGACCTTCGTCTGAAGATCATTATATCCTAAGGGAGATAATGCTTCGAAGGACGAAGGGCATTAACCATTAACATTTTGTGTTGCCTTGTTCTTAACTCATAGCATTTGAGAATAAGTCCCCAACAGGGGTGAATAGGCGAAACCTGAAAATTATAAACTTTGAACGCGCACTTTACCCAGGGTTAGGGATATAAAAAATAATAGTGAATTCGGAGTGCGGAAGATAGTTCTTCTTGCTATTCTAAAGAATCTACTCCCCGTTGAGGAGGCCACAAAGGCCGGGTCTATTTGAACCCTTTCTCTCTCTCAATCGGTCACTTAGACTGGTCTAGTGCTTCTTTTAGTCTCATGAGTCATTAAGACCCCACAAGGATCACCACACAATTAGGTGTCTCTTGATTTCTTTACAAAGCACTTGGAAAGTTTAGAAGGAGAAGAAGAAAACAACCAAGCAACAAGAGCAACAATTGAAACACAAATCACCCTCTCTCACGTCACTTAAACACTTTTGATCACTAGACTTGATTATGGCACTTGGAGAGGATTGAAGGCTTTGAATGTGTCTTTGGAGTGTATTCTTTGCTCTTGTATTGAGTGTAGAGAGTGGAAAGGTTCGATGAATTGAATGGTAGTGGTTGGGGGTATTTATAGCCCCAACCACCATTCTAGCTGTTGGTTGCTCTGTCTGTCGACGGGCACACCGGACACTGCAATGTTCACTGTCCGGTGCGTGCCACTAGGGCTAGAAAATAAGCTCGAGGCTCGCAAGCTGGCTCGAGCTCGGAGCGGCTCGCGAGCCTCGAGCGAGCCGAGCTGAGCCTGCCTTTTGGGCTCGTTCCCGTAGTGAGCCGAGCCGAGCCGACTCGTTCCGGCTCGCGAGCTGTGTCAAATTACTTAATATGTAGAATAATGATGGATATTGGCTAATTTTATAGGTTGTCAGTTTGTTCCTTAGCGTTTCATGATAGATATATGACAATTAATAATTTAGATTCTTCATAATAATGAATAATATTTATATATTTCATATTTATATACTAATAATTCACTATATAATGCAATTATATAATATCAGGGTGTGGCTCGCGAGTCGAGCCGGCTCGCGAGCCGCCTTCGAGCCGAGCCGAGCCTGGTTCCTCAGCTCTTGAAATGGCCGAGCCGAGCTGAGCCGAGCACGGCTCGGCTCGTTTCCAGCCCTACGTGCCACGTCAGCCGACCGTTGGTGTTTGGTGCTGTTGACCATTGAAGTCGTTCGTCCTTGTGGTGCACCGGACAGTCCGGTAGCACACCGAACAGTCCGGTGCGACCTGACATCGCAGACTGTCTCTGATCTTCTGATGCTTCAGACTGCCGTGGTAGTCGACCGTTGCTCATGGACTCACCGGACTGTCCAATGAATTTTAGTGGACGAGCGCTGAGAATTTCTGAGAGCAGCCAGTTCGTGGTGTGCTCCAGCCTGGGCACTGGACACTGTCCGGTGCGCCACAGGCTGGTGCAATCTGTTTTGATCCAAACTTATAGAATTGCCCCAAGGACATTTTCCTTGTATTTGTATATGAACTTTATGCACCTAAGAAAAGATCAACTAGGCAAACTAGTTAGTCTATAAGGTTTGTGATGGTCGTCAAACACCAAAATCGAATATAGGAAATGTTGAGGTCGTTTCCCTTTCATGGAATCATATATTACATGGTATTAATCTCACAAAGTTAACCACTTAACTATTCTTTAGGGTTTTACTTTTATTCTCCTTTTAATAAATATTCTATCATTTTAAATTAACATATAGTCTAGCTATAAAATTAAGACACGCAAATAGTGAAAGATTATAATTTAAACAGATAAAGAATAATATTATGAACATTTTCAATTTGAACCACCTAATTTGGAGTTCATATGCAAAAGATATGAAATTCACAAGTTTTAGAATTCAAAAACACTAAATTAGACCCATTTCTGTGATTAAAATAAAGTACAGGGACTTCTCTGCAAGAAACTAGGGGCCTGAGCGCAAGAACACAGTACCACAAGTTGTTTTCTAAGAAACCAAGGGGTCTTTTAACAAGTTTTCCTAACGAACGGGTATCAGGTGATCTCGGCCGCCCGATCATAGATCCACGGTCGAGATTAGATCTGAGCGCGGGTACGCGCGCGGGCGCGAGCAAGCGCTGACAGGCGGGCCAGGGAGATCAGCGACTGGGAAGGGGGCGGGCTGACCAGTCGGGCCCAGTGCCAGGGGGCGCAGGCAACTGACGGGTGGGGCCCAGGGGCGCGCTCACACGAAGCGGTATCCAGAGATCTAGACCGCTGGATCGGGACTGAACGGTGGAGATCAAACGCCACGGGGGTTGACGGCTTTGGGCGGCGCTGCTCCTCCCTGCGGCGGCGAAGTCGCCGGAGACGGGGTTGGTGCAGGCTCCAGAGGGTTTGAGGTCGCCGGAGTTGGTGCGTGCGCGAGGGGAACCGACGCTGACAGATCGACCCCACCGAGTAGAGGGAGAGAGGGAGCGGGGATGCACGGGCTGGCGCTGACAGGCGGGGTCCGCCTGTCAGAGGGGGAGTGTGAGCGCGCGCGGAGCTGGGCTGAGTTGGGCCAGCTGGGCGAGGCTGGGCCGAAATAGTTTTTCCTTTTTCTTTTGAATTTCCAATTTCTTTTCTTTTTATTTTCTCTATGAAATTCAAATCAAATCAAACCACAATTTCAATTTCAAATATTTCAAACATGCGCATCAACCAAAAACAAAGTTTAAGCTCAGCATGATGCAAACATTCATATCTTCACTAGGTTTTAATATTCTAAAGAAAATAATACATCTCTCACATAATTAACCCAAAATTCTATTAAGAAGAAGAGAGAGGGAAATCTATAGAGGTGAGAAAAGGAGTAACACCTGAATTTGGTAGATATTAGAAAAGAAATTTTATACCCGGGTGTTACAAACGGTTCAGTTTAGTCAACCGAACGGTCCAATGTGAATCTGGACGGTCTGTTGTGGAGCACCGAACAGTCCGGAATGGGAATATACATGTATGGTCCAATTATGACCAGCGACACTGGCATGTCACATAGAGATGGTGGGGAGTAGTGTTTGTACTGGATATGAGTTCATACCATATAATGGTTGGGCCCGTGAGGGCCCATTTGTGGATGGACTATAGGTATGAATGTCCAAGTGCTAGCCTTGTGCATGGGAAACTAGGGCTCATGCATGTGTGAGTTTTCTTCCATCCTTGAATATACTGTTTTAATTGATCCCTCTTTAGATCTATATATTGTCTAAGGGATTGGATGTCATTAAATTTCCTTGCATTGGTGGTGGGAAGTGAAGGTAGGAGAGATGCAAGCTTGATCTCCTCTTGCTTGGTGATCTTCTGGTGGCAATCCACCGTGAAGTGTGATAGTAACTTCTCCTTCACCTCCTCATGAACCTCGACATGTTGGCAATGCGCTTCCTCGTCAAATTGGCCCATGAGGATTTCAAATTGTTGCTGCTCATCGGCTGACAAGTTCTCAAGAGTTAGCCTAAGGATGTTTCCATAGAAGACATTGGTGTGATCCTTAGAACCGGCTATCACAGACGATCATAGTAGATCTAAAACTTCTGTCCCCAGTGGAGTCGTCAAAAAGTATGTTGCCGCCTTTCCGAGCCAAATATTAAGGGCCCCTAGGGCTTGCATACGACGTGCAGGACTTTGGAGCCCCTCTACTGGTTCGTGGATCGTCCCACCCTGATGGTCGGATTGTCCAAAGCATTCTGATGGTCGGATTGTCCAAAGCGTGAACCGTCCACTTGCAGGTGGCGGACCGTCCACGACTCTGCAGAGAGCTCTAGGAAGAACCTAGATCTTGCCTTCCCGGAGTGACCCCGTCAGGAAGGAGAAATTCTATGGTTGCTTTGGAGTCGACAGTCCACCCAAATCGCCCCAAATCGACATAGAGCCGAAGAGGGGGTGAAGATTAGGATAAAGAAGAATATAAAGTAGATCTAATCTAAGGATATAGAAGAACATAAAGAACATAAACTACAACTAGGACTAAAACTAGATCTAATCTAAGGATAAAGAAGAACATAAAGTATAATTGATTTTTTTTATCGATTGTGTATGTTCTAATTGGTCGTACCATTTTATATTTATAGATAAGATCTGGACCCATTCCTATACAAAGTCCAACAAAATCTCGCAAGAAATTAGGACTCCAGCCTAAAATGATCTAATATCGGATGGTTCGATCTAACACGTCGGACCGTGTGGGGCACGCACTGTGACTATTATACCGGACCGTCCGTCGGGCCTGCCAAAGTAGGTGTTCAACAGTCAGTCCAGTCGTCCTGTGAACATCTGTATTGTGCCGTGTAATTTGTAAAAAAAAATAGAGTGACACAATTCTGAAGTGCGGACTAGGGACCATCTTCTGTGCACGCGGCTGCCTGATTAAATTAGGTATCTTGTTTCTAGCTTACATGTCTTAAACTGATATGATTTGCTTGCGAAAGTACCCTTTGACTTTGAGCACACGTCATCGATCTGGTGTTGAAATAGGTTGCTCGTCTTTTCTTATAACTGGTTAAACTTATGCTTACTTAAGGAATTCCCAGTTGAACCAAAAAAGTCAAACGGTTGCACAATGAAAATACAAATAAATGTTGAGCTTTGGTCCTGATTTGGACCTGCCGCCATCGATCTCTGCCCCATTGTCTTCTGAGTCCAAGTTTGTCAGATTATGTTATTACAGTGTGCAATAATGTTGCCCAAAATGTAGAAAATCCTCTATGAACGTGGAACTAATAATACACATTTGTGAATTTGTGATAGACCATGCATATATATATGAGAGCAGCAAGAATACAAATGGAACCCCTGGCTTAATTTTGTTTTGTTTGTTTGGCGATTTAATGAATCGCTTTCAAAAATCACTATATACTTGTCTCCTCCTAAGTCACATTCATACTTGATGAGCTGGATAAAGTCCATTATACTCCAGCTGCTCGTCCTAATCTTTCCCTTAGAATCTTCACCCCCATGTATCTGATCATCAAATACACACCATTAGCAGATAATACCAATAATATATGTAGTAGTTGTTTGTTCATTCTGTAGTTAACGTTACCTGCCCATCATTAGGACCGTGGCCTGTGGATTCGTTCCTGGTGAACTGAACAAGGTTGATCCATCTATCACACGGAGGCCGGAGATGCCAATCACCCGGTAGTGTCGATCCACCACCTTGCCAACATGGCATCCCCCATGGTAGTGCCAGATGGTTGTGACCGTGTCCCTGCAGAACTGCTCCAAGGACGTGGTGTCGTCTGTGTGCTTGGGTATCAGGTTTATGTTAGCCGAGACGCTCAGATTGAGCAGCGTTTCCATCGGGTACCCGGCACCGTTGGCGGTAAGGTTAGCGAAGTGGTTTGTCTTGAGTATTCTCTCGATCGTCTGAATCCCGTAGACGCAGCGCCTGAGGTCCTGTGGATGCTGGAAGTAGTTGAAGCTCACGCTGGGGTTGCTATCGACGTCGGTGTCGGCGAGCACCAGACTGCCAGTCGACAGTGGGCCATCGATCTTCTCAAGAATGAATCCTCCGTCAAACACTTCTTTGGGCAGGCTATGTTTGTTACGCACGTACTCTTGGATTTGATCAAGACTTCTTTGCTTTGGTGGAATTGTAGATATCTGTCCAATCTGCGATGAATGGAGACTTTATATATGCATGTAGAAGATGAAGAAAAGAAGAAGACGACGACGACGACCAACCTCAGCAGACATGATTCCATGGTGGCAATGGATGCTATCGTCGGACTGGCTGAAACCACTGCTGGCTTCAATAAACACCCCAGCGTCCGTTATCCCGACAGTTTCAATCAAGGACTGCTTCGTGGGGCTCTTCATAGGCACGAAGATGGAGTTCATCGGATTGTCCGACATCCCTTCCCCGACGTGTTCGTTGGCGTGCACTAGAGAAACGTTGTGCCTGCTGAGTTGACCCCTCGGCCCGATCCCGCTGAGCAGCAGTAGCTGTGGGCTGCCAATTGCGCCGGCGGAAACAATGACGTCGCTACCCCTCTTCCTTGTGAGGAAGGCCTGGTGGTGCGCTCCGTTCTCGTCTCTGAACCGAACTCCAGTAGCCCTCGGCTGCTTCCTCCCCCCGCCGTGCTTCCTTGCGAGGACAATCTTGTCGACGGTAGCATGGAGCAGCACCCGGAGGTTGCTAGCGTTTCCAGCAGCAAGGAGGTCGGCAGCCGTGTGCCGGCGCCCGGTGTCGTCGAATATGGTGCCCCCGACTTTAGTCCCGTAGAGATGGTCATAGGAATACCCGTTGTATGGTGAGACCCCTGCTTCCAGAAGCCCGTCCCGGAGCGCAGCCTGCCATGGCGCCACTTTGGGCCAGTGGACAATCCTCTCTTCGACCCAAGGGTAGGACTGGTTCACCAGCTCTGCGTCCCAGCCTGCTTGCTGGACGAAGCTGGGAGAAGAAGCTAGAAATCATTCAGCATGCAGATGCAGCAGCAGCAACAGGCACTGTGTGAAGCTATTGGTATACCTTGGTTTCGCCCGGCTGTAGAAGCCGGCGTTGATACATGTTCCGCCACCCAGGACATTTGCGCGGGCATTTATCACGCCATCCGTGGAGATGAAAGCTTGTGACGGTGACTGCGGTGAAACGTCGGCCAGGCAAATGTGGAAGTTCTCCAGCAACGTGATGTTGCGGTTGCCATATGGAGACCCACCTCGCTCCAGCAGGAGAACCTTGTACTTGTGGGACAGCGTGGCCGCCAGCGGGCACCCGGCCGTGCCGCCGCCGACAATGATGTAGTCGTATGCCTCGCTTTGGAACCTGCTTGCCTTCACCAAGGGAGGGAGATTCAGATCTCCTCCTGCAAATTCAGCAGCTTGTGTGATGTATATATGTGCCACTTGAGGACTAAGAAAAGAAAAAAACTGGATAGATGATCCAGTAATGTCCAAGTCGGAATATATATACCTTGAGACGATCTGATGAAGCAGAGGAACACCAGGGCCTTGAACACCGCCCCTCTGCTGAGCAAATCCATGGCAGCCCCGAGAGGAACCTGGAGGAAGGAGACACGTAATGGCCTCCCTCTGCTGCTTGCCTTTGCCCTTTCACCCAGACAGCTCTGATTCTCTGCACTAGCCTTCCTCCTGGTTTCCCTGCGACTTCGTCCGCCGCACAACCATCAGTCTGCTGCATCCCAATGACTTTTTTTTGTAGGCAGCACAGCAGAATTGGGGTGCTGCTGCTGCCACTTGTGCCACGCATTCAAGAGACCTCACCCACACCATTTAGATGCCATTCATTGCGCAGGCGGCACTGTTCTAGTACAACTCGGATTTATGAACTTCATCAGCCAACCAACCACAACCACTAATCTTGCCGTACGTGAAGTCGTGAATATATCCACCAGCTCTGACTGCTTTCGTCTCGTTTTTGTCTCTCTCTCTCTATATATAAAAATTCTAATTGCTTTCCCAGTTTTTTGTGCCTGGATGGTTGGCAGCTGCCAGTTTGAAGAGCCTGCAGTTTCGTCCTTCGTCACAAGTCACTGCCACATTCAGCAACGTCGAAATGTTGGTGGCAGACAATGTGTAATCCTCGCAACTCGCAAGTACCAAAGTGATGTTTCCGCACCATTCAGAACATTATTATCATTTCTATTTTAGCGCCCGGATGAAAGCTAATTAGCTGCGAACACAAAATTTATATGTGCCCCTATGATTTGGGTTGTGTTAATTGTCAATGAGAGTAGCGTGTTAGTTTCACTCGTATGGATTGGTAAGACGACTAGAGAGAGAGGTGAACAATCAAATTTTGTCGTCGGGCACTAAAAATAAACTATTCACTTCAATTAAAATTAAGTAAGCATTCAAACCAAAATCACATTAGCAAACCAGTGATCTTATGATTTTAAAATGTTCCTAATACCCACATGAGACCAGAAAAACAAACGGATCGCAAACCGGACACCGAAAAGTCCTAATCAGTCCAATACCGTGTCGCGAACAAGTGCTGATTTCAGCGGCACGAAATTCTGTTCTCGTATGCGAAACTGAAGCAATTAGACTTAGATTGAGATACAATTTTACACACACATGAACAAATATGTTTCCAAGGTCCACACAAATTTTAAGCTCAATTGGACCCGTGAATCAACCACAAATCTGAAAATACTAACATAATTAGAGTTTTATTGGGGGTTTTTAGAACGCACTCAAAACAAGATCAGCTAAGGTCGCAACCACAAACTGCGCCAACATATCATGCCCCTGTTTGTTTCGGCTTTTCGCAGCTTCTGGCCACCAAAAGCTGCTGCGGACTGCCAAACACTCAGCTTTTCAGCCAGCTTCTATAAAATTTGTTTGGGTAAAAATCATTCAAAATCAACATAAACATATAATCGATTGAGTCGTCGCAATAGTAGTAATCTGTCACTTTATAGATCCTGAGCCCCATGGACAACTTTATCTTCCTCCGCACGTAATCCTA
Source organism: Zea mays (assembly GCF_902167145.1). NCBI lineage: Eukaryota > Viridiplantae > Streptophyta > Magnoliopsida > Poales > Poaceae > Zea > Zea mays. The sequence continues at coordinate 222,108,854 of NC_050096.1, forward strand.
ATAATACTCAGATTCTCTCTACAGCCAGATTCTCCCCATAGCTAGATTCTCGGAAAAGCTGGTCAGAAAAAAGCTGAACCAAACAGGCCCCATAAGTAGTGATCCTAAAAGCATATCTCACCTACCAACAAAATCCCAATAGCACCCAGAACACAAGAACTCGATGGTTCTTCACAAGATCACAAAGAGAAGAGAAATGAAGAACTCGAGAGCAAAAGACTCAAAAAAATTCAGCAAGAGCACAAACTGAAATTGAAGCCAACTGGGCGTGTTTGGTTCGGCTTTTTTCTGACCAGCTTTTCTGAAAAGCTGGCTGTGGGGAAAAGCTGGCTGTTGGGAAAAGCTGGTGGGTAGAATTTAGGTGTTTGGTTCGCCAGCTGTGCAGAAAAGTTGTTCGTGAGAATCTACGTGTTTGGATAATCAGATTCTCATATTGCAGATTCTGTTCGAACAAACGATAAAATGAAACCCATAACGAAGAAAAGGTCATTACACATTAATTAGTGGAGTTGATTACATCATAATTACCGTTACATTGACATACTAACCTACGACACTAATGCATTAGCAATTGCATATCGAAAAGCACTCATGTCTAACTCATCAGATGTGCTACTACTACTCTCACCTAAAGGTACATCATGACTGATGCTATTAGGTCCTAGTTCATCAAAGTCTCTATCGTGTAGAGCACTCTCTCTAATGAAGTTATGCAATGTCATACAAGCAATAATTATCTTCGATTGTTTGGTAAGCGAAAATGACGGGAGACTTAATAGAACTCTCCACTTCATTTTAAGCACTCCAAACGATCACTCTATTACATTGCGTAGCGAAGAGTGTGCATAGTTGAATACTTCTTTGCTCCTAATAGGTTGCCTCGCATTTTGCCATTCAGAAATGTGGTACTTCTGACCCTTATAAGGTGCAAGGTAGCCCTTTCTATTTGGATAACCTGAATCGACAAGATAGTATTTACCTGCACAAACATGAAATACAAAAGTTAAATACTTAAGTCATTAATTAATAGCATATGTCATAAAAAGAAAGGTATATAAATATATACCTTCAGGTGGCTGGGGGAACCTGTCCGCATAAGTTATCAAAGTATCTTGTAATACTCTAGTGTCATGTACGGATCCTGGCCATCCTGTGACAATAAATGTGAACCTCATATCGAAGTCACAAACGACCATTACATTCTGTGATGTGTAACCGTGCCGTCCAATATATTTGGCTTGCTCCGAGGCCGGGACTGCCGCTGGAAAGTGACTACCATCAATTGCTCCTATGCAATCCTTGAAGTGTGGCCAAAATCTCGCCTCTCGCAAACGAGGATGAATCTCGATGAAATATGGGTCTTTGGGCTTAATTATGTCAGATGACATCTTAAACAGTGCACCGACCTCTCAACTATTTTTCTTGGTGCCCCAGTTTACACAGGAAGGGTCATTCTGCTAACTGCCCAATAATTAACCGAAATGTCATTTTATGAACATTGGTAGAGCATATCCATGAGTTCCCAAAAATCATCCCCCCACAAAACAATTGATGTAGCAGTTGACCCCTACCATTGAGATTACTTCTCATATCCTAACCGTGGACTCATTGTTTAGGTGTAGTGAGTTTATGAACTAAAACAAGGCCATCGGCCCACGTTCTTGGAACTCTTAAACTGCATCAATGCTGACAAATAAGTAAACCACAAATTGATATTCACGTTACCTTAGCTTCAGTGGAGGTTGGTACCGAAGTCCTAGAATCCTAGTTGATGGGGTAATCTGTATGAGAAATAGGACAATAAATTCGTTAGTATCTCCATCGAAACCCGATGTGATGTACGCAATAGACTCCACATTACGACTTATGCGAAGAGGATGAACCGTAAACACTACGGGGAACGGGGTCTAGGGAAAACACACGGAAAGCGGCGCCGGCTGCAGAAGGATCCGGAAGGAGGCGAGCCTACCTGCTCAGACGACGACGTGACGGGGAGAAGGCTTGAGGACGGAGCAGCAACGGCGGCATTCGTGCGGCAACCCTAGGGAAACAGAAACGCTCAAGGGTGCGACAACCAGACGGGAACGAGACGCGGCGGGGGAGGAGAATACTCGGATGGAGGAGATCGAGGAGGTGTTCGCCCGTACCTGAGAAGCCGCCGGTGTGGGGAGGAGAGGGAGCGACGGTGTGGGGAGGAGCGGGAGCGATGGTGGCTCGTTGGGAGCGCGACAACCCTAGCGCCTTTTTCTAGCGTTGCGTAGAAGCCAACTGATGGCCGCTTCGCGGGCGCCGTAGGCGGGTCGCTTCTATCCGAAGCGCTGCGACGAAAAGTCGCCTGAGAAGCTGGCCGTTTGGATACAGCTTCAGCTTCTGGCGGCCAGAAGCCGCCCAGAAGCTGAAACAAACAGCCACTGAAAGCTGTGGTACGGTCCGGCGACCCTTCCTCAAATAAAATAATACAGCTCATAGGCATAGTCGACAGAGAGACAGGAAAATTAAGAGTTCTAAACAAGAGATACTAAACAAATGGCAACTAAGAGATACTGAACTAACCAGTCCTCCCCTCTCTATCCATAGAGGGTTATTTCTATTTCCTAATCTAACCCTATTTACATAGAGTCTATTCACTCCGCCAGGGGAAAAATAGACCAACTCCTAGGTTTTCGATCTGACGGTCACGCGTTCCACATGAAGTTACTTCGCGTTGATGCAACCTTCGCTGTGCCGCCACTGGTTCTCTCCGAAACCGCCGCCCCCGAGTTTTGAGGTCCAAACTCAGTAAAACCCACCACACACAGCGCAGGGTTTTCTTAAAAAACGTCACTAGAAATAGCACTGACACTTGATAACTGAAACCATCTGTAAAAATTAAAAACCAGCACAGACTTTGAGCTCTTTTCTACTAGTGATTTTTTTCGACGAACATTAAAATTAATACTTGGGATTGCTCTATTAAAATATTCTCGGAGTATATAAGAAGGGATAGGAGTCTGTGGCGACAACATATTCTAGGCTCTTAGGCTATTCACAACAGATCGTGTAAAATAGGGAATTTGCACGGTAGATTACACTGTTTGCGAAGTAAAATTCAAAAATAGATTAGATAGAGGATAATATAGGAGAGTTGCTGGACTCGAGACAGCCTTAGCAAACATCACCACCTCCACAACACATGGAGAAGCTTTATCCACCGTAAAATGTAATTGTGTCTCGCGTGCTAGTCTCCCTATCGGAAGTTAAATCATACGACATCATTGGACAAGGAACCTCAGCACCATAGAGTAGGATGACCGGTGACAGGAAAGGGCCACATCTGCTTTTCCCATACCAGCCAGATAAATGTCAACAAGACATGTACCTTAAACGAAAGGGAGATCAAAACCGAACCTTCTTTGTATTATCCAATCACGTGGCATCTATACTTCAGTCAAGGACAGATTATTATTACGATCCTGTACTGCTAATGCATTGTCAATGACACGCCTCAATCATGTGTGTACAGTAATGTATGTATACATGTCTCTCGAGTAGCCGGGTGAGGGTACACTAGATTTCCTAGGCAATTCAATTTGACAGCGACGGACGGCACTGGTTCAACTTATTGACCACAACTTTTTTTTCCTGAAACTTTATTGATGTTAACTTGATACTCGACTGTACTAAGTATTGGAGCAATTGAAGTCACAGTCACCATTTAAACGATGTTCTTCAGTGCCGTCCGTCCTGCAAAACATATGGACCCAGTGCCAAATTCTAATATAGGCCAATGCCAAATGATTAGGAAGATAGAAATAGCGATGATCTAAATGCCTCTGGATCCAGCAAGGGATCTTGCGTACCAATTATTCTTACTCCCTTTGTTTTAAAATAGTATTCGTTTTAGAGAATTAATAGGTTCATACAATTTTTGATGCATGCGTTTTATATGTGTTTAAATTCATCATCATTCATTTGAATATAAACATAAAAATTAAGAGCTAAAATGACAACTATTTTAGAGCGGAGTATCTTTTATGGCTATTTTATATAACATTGATGGCCAAAGTAGGGCGATGCTCAATAACAAGAGATGTAAAAGATTTTTTAAAGCAAAATCTTAATCTCACATATAGCATAGCTGTGTCCAAATTAGTTCCCATCTCATCCTTTTAGACCATGGTTGGGTTAGTTCGCAGGTCAAACTATGAGGAGCCCAAGAACTACCGTGCTACCTTCAAAGGTTTCTGTTGCAACAAATGGCACCAAAATTTGGGTAAGACAAGGAATCAGTCTTCCAGGGAACTGGTATGAATTACTGGAGTATGTTAGTTTGTAAGGTCAGCAGTTCTTGTGCCAGTTTCTTTCTGTACCTGTCTGGGTCAGATCACAGGTAACCCATTTGGATTAAATGCCTTGAAATGTGCAGGGAACCTAGAGAACCTCCTAGCCCATGCAACTTGGATGTCTAGACCTTCTCACATACAGCGCAGCACAGCCCTTTCATTTTTTTTTTGAAAACCAGCTGGAGAAATAAATGGGTTCATAAACATTTCCTTTCTCATTTTCTATTTTATGTTTTTTATTTAAAATTGGAGATCAAGTTTATGTTTTCCATAAAATGCATCACCAAAAATTATCATCAAGAGATTAACCTTTCTTTATCTATTTATTGGTTATTTAACTAATTTAGTATTCTCAATTGATTATGAAGAGAAAATGCCCTACTAAATTCCAAAGGTTTCAAAAATTCTAGAACCATTATCATTGATATTCTTAATTCTTATTCCATTATTTTATGATATATATTTTTTTGTTCCACCAATTTTATGCTTTACAGAATTACTAGTTTGTGCCAAATTATCTTGTGCCAGTTTCTTTCTGTACCTGTCTGGGTCAGATCACAGGTAACCCATTTGGATGAAATGCCCTTGAAGTGTGCAGGGGACCTAGAGAACCTCCTAGCCCATGCAACCAACTGAATTGGATGTCTAGACCTTCTCACATACAGCGCAGCACAGCTGTATTGCAGCACGTATGCTTCATCTACAAGGGCAGGTCACATGGTCTGGAGTTAGCATATCATGACCATGGTTGGTTTTGAAGATCTCAACTGTTTAGCTTGTGCGCCATTAATCAAGTGTCCGTACTAGAATTACAGTTTCTTGGACAATGACTCAGGTGGTGTACAATAGAAAAATCTGGGAGTGTGCAACGGAATTCTTAACACGTACTGCAGTCGTTTTCTTAACAGTACAGTGATCTTGGACCTAGTATGACACCAAATAAAACTGCATTGCTGTTGAAAGCTCCTGTTCTTTTTTTGCCTGTGTTCCAGATAAGCCTCTAAGGATCAGCTGTGGTCGAATGGAATACTTTTACTGCAGACAGCAAGAGTTGAAGTGATCATTCATTGTGCACTTAATATTCTGTCTGCAACGCCAGCTTGCAGGGGATGACGAAGCGAGCACAGCAACCACTCCTTCCACCACCCGCCAATTCAGCAGGTGTGTTGGGTGGCCATTCATCCTCCCATCCTTTCTCGTCTACGAGAAAGCAAGCCATTCTGTTAGGAAAAGAGATTGTGAAGTGGACTCTGCACTGGGTGGGGCTGATGGTTGCAGCTTAACACCCCCTCCACAACCATAAAATGCACATGTTAATGTGATGCTGATATTTAGTAGTATAATAATATAGGGAAGCGCTAGGCAAGACAATCACAAGGAAACAGAATGTTGGATCTTTTATGGGCTTGGCCCATTTATTAAATAAACTCTATGGTGTGTAATGGTGGAGAATACCAATAGTACCACATTGGAAGTCCAAGGGTCTTTTGCCTTGACTTATATGGTGGGATTTATTCCACTTAACTTGAGAAGTCAAGAAATGGACAAGGGCGTGCCACACGCGCGCGCGCCGCCGCCGCCGACCGGGCCGGGCGTGGCGTGGCGTGGCGTGGCGTGGCGAGGCGAGGCAGGCCGGCGAGCGGGCGTGGTGTGGTTGTGTTAATTTTTAGCACTCACTAACCGCGTACGTCAGCCGAGTGACCCTGTCTCTTCGACTGCCGAGTGACTCTGTCTCTTCGTCAGCCAGCCGAGTGACCCTTCTCCTTCAGCTGCTGACTTATGGCGTGACTCGGCAAGAGCTGGCCGACTCATGGCATAACTCGGCTAGAGCTGGCCGACTCTTGGCGTGACTCGGCGACCTTTCTCCTTCAGCTTCCCTCTGCGAGAGGTTAAATAGAGGAGCACCCCTGTCACTCGGTACACGCGAGAAACACTTTCAGTCTCACAATCCAGCCGCCGAGTGAGGGTATTTCCATCTCGTGACTCTGCGCGCACAGAGAAGCGAGAGGGCAGGTGCCTCCGAAGCCGGTGCCGTTCGAGACCTTGCACGGGGGATCGGCAATTAGGTTTTTGGGGAGCGTCTTCGCGACTGCCCAACGTCTCGATCGGATGACAAGAGAAGTTGGACAAGGATCAGGATCCTCGGAGCGCATGGGAGGGTATGATCAATTCAGTTCTTTACAGTTTTACATTCTGCATATTATATATGTCGTATGTAGCTTTGCTCTATCGTATTATAATATGTTATATCTGTCTGTCTTAATTTTACAGTCATCCTGTTTATATTGTTATCTGTTTATTTCCAGTTGTTCTGCAATAATCCATGAACCATGTTTATATGCTTATTTTATTTATATGAATTACATGCTTCACATGCTCTATGTTCTCTTGATTCATACTGGTATGGATCAATTTGAGATCACAATTTCTATGGATAATTATTTGTTATATGTCATCATCATAATGTTGATTTATGGAATTAAAATAATACGGAAAATGCCTATATTTCTAACAATCCAAAAACCTAATGTTAGGCATTTTTCTGTCAGAGGTTTTGCTGCTGTGCTAAAGCCTGATCCTTTTGATGGTAAAAACTTCTTGATATGGAAAGCTAAAATGGAATTGTGGCTAACTGCAATGTCTTGTTTTCATGCCGCTGAGGGCAAGCCTGCAAACTTACCTCCTGAGGATGAGGCTAAGTTTAAGGCTGAAGACAACCTCTTTCGAGGAGCAGTAATTAGCGCACTGAATACTAAATTCCAGAAAAGCTATATCATCCTTCCCACAGGGAAAGAGCTGTGGGATGCACTTGTTGGAAAGTTTGGAGTAACTGACGCTGGTAGCGAGCTGTACCTCATGGAGCAGCTGTATGACTACAAGATGGTTGAGAACCGATCTGTAGTGGAACAGGCTCATGAGTTTCAGGCACTAGCTAAGGAACTCGAACTTTTTCCTTGTCCTTTGCCTGACAAGTTTGTGGCTGGCGGTATAATCGCCAAGTTGCCACCTTCTTGGAAGGACTTTGCTACCTCTCTCAAACATAAGAGACAAGAGTTCAATGTGGAGGAGCTCATTGGTACTCTTGATGTTGAGGAAAGAGCTAGATCAAAGGACAATGGAAAAGGTGTGGAGACCTCTACTGCCAATGTGGTGCAGAAGAGAAACTTCCGCAAGTTTAACAAGAAGAAAAACCAGAACAAACCAGAGAACGCGAATAAACCTGTTCAAACAGCACAGTTTAAAAAGAAGAACAACAACAACAAGGGAAAGGGAGGTTGCTTTGTCTGTGGCAGTGATCAACATTGGGCAAGAGAGTGCCCTGATCGCAAGTTCACTCAAGACAAGAAATCAGCTAATGTTGTAACCACTGAAACTGAAGAAGGAACATCTGGGTATGGTAATTCTTTACCATTTGTTCTCTCAGTCTGTAATTCACCTGAGTGGTGGATGGACAGTGGTGCAAACATTCATGTGTGTGCTGATGCCTCTATGTTCACTTCCTATCAGGTCGGGAGGTCTGGCGCCTTGTTGATGGGAAATGGGTCGCGTGCTCATGTTCTTGGTGTTGGTACGGTCATTCTGAAGTTTACTTCGGGAAAGACGGTGCCATTGAAGAGCGTGCAACATGTGCCCTCTATCAAGAAGAATCTCGTTAGCGCTTCTATGCTATGTCGAGATGGATACAAAGTTGTTCTTGAGTCTAATAAATGTGTTGTGTCGAAACATGGTACTTTTGTTGGTAAAGGATATGACTGCGGAGGTTTGTTCCGCTTATCTCTGCATGATGTGTGTAATAAACTCGTGAATTCTGTTAATTTTTCTGATGAGTCAGATTTATGGCATTCACGGTTTTGTCATGCAAGCTTTGGCTGTCTTATGCGGTTAGCAAATATAAATTTAATTCCTAAATTTAACTTGGTCAAAAAGTCTAAGTGCCATGTGTGTGTTGAATCAAAACAACCCCGCAAGCCTCACAAGGCTGCTGAGGCGAGGAGTTTGGCACCTCTAGAACTTGTTCATTCTGATCTGTGCGAGATGAATGGAATTTTGACCAAAGGTGGTAAAAGATACTTTCTCACTTTTATAGATGACTCCACTAGATTTTGTTATGTGTATCTCTTAAAAACAAAAGATGAAGCGTTCAATTATTTTAAGGCCTATAAAGCTGAAGTTGAGAACCAACTTGAGAGGAAAATAAAACGTTTAAGGTCCGATCGAGGTGGAGAATATTTCTCTAATGTGTTCGATGAGTTCTGCGTGGAGCATGGTATTATTCATGAGAGGACACCGCCATTCTCACCACAATCCAATGGGATTGCTGAAAGGAAAAACCGCACTCTAACAGATTTGGTGAATGCCATGTTGAGTACAGCGGGATTATCCAAGGCATGGTGGGGTGAGGCGATTTTGACAGCATGTCATGTCCTGAATAGAGTTCCAACAAAGAACAAAGAGATCACTCCATTTGAGGAATGGGAAAAGAGAAGATTAAATCTCTCATATTTGCGCACTTGGGGTTGCTTGGCTAAAGTGAATGTGCCAATCAACAAAAAGCGTAAACTTGGGCCTAAAACTGTTGATTGTGTATTCCTTGGGTACTCTTTTCACAGCACTGGGTATAGGTTCTTAATTATAAAATCTGATGTGCCTGATATGTATGTTGATACTATCATGGAATCAAGAGACGCAACATTTTTTTAGAATGAGTTTCCTATGAAGAATACACCTAGTGATATAAGTCATGAGACTATAATTCCCCATGAGCACGAACTGTCGATTCCTATAGATCATGCTGAGGATTCTCACGTGCACATCCCTGAGGAGGATGACACTATAGTCACTCGAAAGAGCAAGAGACAGAGGGTTGCAAAATCCTTTGGTAATGACTTTATAGTGTACCTTGTGGAAGACACACCAACTACCATTAGTGAGGCATATCCCTCTCCTGATGCTGACTTATGGAAGGAAGCAGTAAGGAGTGAGATGGAATCTATTATGTCTAATGGAACTTGGGAGGTCGTTGACCGTCCTTATAGTTGTCAACCTATAGGTTGCAAATGGATCTTCAAGAAAAAGCTTAGGCCTGATGGTACAATTGAGAGGTACAAGGCAAGGCTTGTGGCCAAAGGATATACCCAAAAGGAGGGTGAAGATTTCTTTGATACCTACTCACCAGTGGCTCGATTGACTACAATTCGCACATTAATAGCCGTTGCAGCCTCTTATGGTCTTATCATTCATCAGATGGATGTTAAGACAGCTTTCCTAAATGGAGAGTTGGATGAGGAGATCTATATGGATCAGCCGGAAGGGTTTATTGCGGATGGTCAAGAGAACAAGGTGTGCAGGTTGATAAAATCATTATATGGCCTAAAACAAGCACCTAAGCAATGGCATGAAAAATTTGATAATACTCTTACAGCAGCTGGCTTTGTTGTAAATGAATCTGACACGTGTGTATACTATCGGTATGGTGGGGGTGAGTCTGTTATGCTGTGCCTTTATGTTGATGACATTTTGATCTTTGGATCAAATCTCAATGTGATTGAGGAAGTTAAAAATCTTCTATCGAGCAATTTCGAGATGAAAGATTTGGGAGAGGCTGATGTCATTCTAAACATCAAGCTTGTTAGAGAAGCTGATGGTGGGGTAACTTTGTTACAATCCCATTATGTGGAAAAGGTATTGAGTCGCTTTGGTTTTAGTGACTGTGATCCTGCTCCAACACCTTATGACCCCAGTGTGCTATTAAGAAAGAATCGGAGAATAGCAAGGGATCAATTGACATACTCCCAGATCATTGGCTCGCTCATGTACCTTGCAAGTGCAACAAGGCCAGACATCTCTTATGCTGTGAGTAAGCTAAGTCGGTTTGTGTCGAAACCAGGAGATGATCACTGGTGTGCTCTTGAGAGAGTGTTGCGATATTTGAAAGGTACTATGACATACGGTATTCATTATACCGGAAACCCAAAAGTGCTGGAAGGCTATTGTGATGCCAACTGGATTTCTGATGCTGATGAGCTTTATGCCACAAGCGGATATGTGTTTCTGTTTGGAGGTGGCGCTGTTTCCTGGAAGTCTTGCAAGCAGACTATCTTAACGAAGTCTACAATGGAAGTAGAACTCGCAGCATTAGACACTGCTGGGGCTGAGGCCGAGTGGCTTCGTGATTTCCTATTAGACTTACCGGTGGTTGAAAAACCGATACCGGCTATTTCCATGAACTGTGACAACCAAACGGTGATTACAAAGGTTAACAGTTCTAGGAATAACATGAAGTCTACAAGGCATGTTAAGAGGAGATTGAAATCTGTCAGAAAGTTGAAAAACTCCGGAGTTATAACTGTGGATTATGTCCACACATCAAATAATCTGGCAGATCAATTTACTAAGGGTCTGTCACGCAATGTGATAGAAAGTGCATCGAGGGAAATGGGTATGAGACCCATGTGAGATCTACTCTAGTGGTAACCTGCTCTATGTGATCGGAGATCCCGTGAAGTAGAGTGGAGAAACAAGCTAGGAGTAGATTGTGAGGAAAGATCCCTTCTTTAACTCATTTCTGATGCACATCTTTCCTATCTGTAAGGCAGGATGGTTTTACCTTAATGTATTCCAAGAGTCTTGTAAAGGTGAGATGTTGTCCTACAGAACATCTTCTGAGGAATACACCTATATGAGTCAGACTGCTAGTCACAGTCTATGGGATTTGGGTAATCCCTAAATACTCATGAAAGGCACTGAAGTGTGACTTATATGCTTCTAAACAACGGGAATACCCTTCTGCAGCCTAGTATCAGCAATGGATTTGAGTGAATCTTATTTCGCACAAAACTGTCAATTCAAGGCATAGTCCATTGTTCAGTTGTGAAAAAGTGAAACTCTTATTCTAGATGGATGTTCAACTTAACAGTCTCCATCGAAACACTGGTATATCAAAGGATTGTGATTCTGATACTTCATCATTACAAACCCTAGAGTTTGGTGGGGATTGTTGGATCTTTTATGGGCTTGGCCCATTTATTGAATAAACTCTATGGTGTGTAATGGTGGAGAATACCAATAGTACCACATTGGAAGTCCAAGGGTCTTTTGCCTTGACTTATATGGTGGGATTTATTCCACTTAACTTGAGAAGTCAAGAAATGGACAAGGGCGTGCCACACGCGCGCGCGCCGCCGCCGCCGCCGGCCGGGCCGGGCGTGGCGTGGCGTGGCGTGGCGAGGCGAGGCGAGGCAGGCCGGCGAGCGGGCGTGGTGTGGTTGTGTTAATTTTTAGCACTCACTAACCGCGTACGTCAGCCGAGTGACCCTGTCTCTTCGACTGCCGAGTGACTCTGTCTCTTCGTCAGCCAGCCGAGTGACCCTTCTCCTTCAGCTGCTGACTTATGGCGTGACTCGGCAAGAGCTGGCCGACTCATGGCATAACTCGGCTAGAGCTGGCCGACTCTTGGCGTGACTCGGCGACCTTTCTCCTTCAGCTTCCCTCTGCGAGAGGTTAAATAGAGGAGCACCCCTGTCACTCGGTACACGCGAGAAACACTTTCAGTCTCACAATCCAGCCGCCGAGTGAGGGTATTTCCATCTCGTGACTCTGCGCGCACAGAGAAGCGAGAGGGCAGGTGCCTCCGAAGCCGGTGCCGTTCGAGACCTTGCACGGGGGATCGGCAATTAGGTTTTTGGGGAGCGTCTTCGCGACTGCCCAACGTCTCGATCGGATGACAAGAGAAGTTGGACAAGGATCAGGATCCTCGGAGCGCATGGGAGGGTATGATCAATTCAGTTCTTTACAGTTTTACATTCTGCATATTATATATGTCGTATGTAGCTTTGCTCTATCGTATTATAATATGTTATATCTGTCTGTCTTAATTTTACAGTCATCCTGTTTATATTGTTATCTGTTTATTTCCAGTTGTTCTGCAATAATCCATGAACCATGTTTATATGCTTATTTTATTTATATGAATTACATGCTTCACATGCTCTATGTTCTCTTGATTCATACTGGTATGGATCAATTTGAGATCACAATTTCTATGGATAATTATTTGTTATATGTCATCATCATAATGTTGATTTATGGAATTAAAATAATACGGAAAATGCCTATATTTCTAACACAGAAACCATGGGAGTATTGACGTGATGGTCTGGTCTACGCTTAAATTGTGTGATCTGGCCTGGCCCTGTTGGTCGGGTCGTTATCCATTTATGGTAGCAACCTCCCGCGGCAAATCATTCAGTTTCAAGCCGTGTAGTTGAGCTTCTTATTGGTGCGGCGTATGTGGGCCATTCATGTGCCTGCAAATCATTCAGTTTCAAGCCGTGTAGCTGGGCTCATGCTGTCGGTCGAGTTACCACTGCACCTGCCGCCCATGCATGTATTGGATGCCAGGTTTTACAGTACGTTGGATTCAGAGAAGCTTGTTTTTCCGTGGACATCACGTATGCCATGGATGGACATGGACCACTGCATTCATTGCATCTATCTGCAACCGATGATCTAATTCCAGTCCGGTTCGTTGTCACATAGGGTTTTACGATTCCATTTGAACGGCATTTCCTGTGGACTGTCGAGAACTGAAAATCGACGAAAAACTGTCGAAATTCGGTTGAACGGAACGGTATGAGTTTTCAAATTTGAATCCAGCGGTTTTCGTTTATAACGCCCGAGAAACCGTCTGTTGGGTGGATGCCTAAGTCGAAGGCCCTCGAAATATTAGGTTGTCAACTGTCTCTAAGTCTATTTTAGGTGTCTCAAAAAACATGGAGAATCACCTTCGTTTTGGATTTTCGTCTCGGCGACACGGTTGAAGGGGAAATCAAGAGCTTAGGCTTCGTGGCATGAACCCGAAGCAAGTGGCTAGAGCACAAAAAAGAAACCCGCCAACATGTGCGACATTGTCTCAAGGAGAAATGACGGTGCTACCCCCTTGCGGTTTCTGTAGCTATATGTATAGGGTTCAAGGTCGTGGATGTAATTTCATATGAAGTTGTATATCGAGTCGCCACTATAAATAGAGGTACAGTACCATACAAGGGGGACACGTTGGACTTTTGCTTCTTATACCTAATTGCTCAACCTCCGAAGCTTGGACATTGTCCCACCTTCGAACTACTGTCTGAGTCCCCGAAGGTATCAGTGTAATTACTTATATTAAGGAGAAAATAAGATAAGTATATTTGGAATGAGCTATTCCAAATATCCTTTTGCTTTGACTTCTTCATTCATTATCCATCTCCTTTACATTCTTGCTACTTTAATTGTGTTGCCTTGTTTTGGTTTCTCTCGGGATTCAAAACGATTGACAAACGTTTGCGCCATCTCCGGTGAATCCATGACAACAAGTGTTTCTTTGTCATGTCACCGAAGAAATCTTCAGCTATTGGTTTCGTTCTAACTCCCATGAATCAGAACCAGAATGAAGAAGCACTTCTTCTCGAAGCACGAAGACAGAAAAAGGAAGGCCATGGACCCTCGATATACCATAGGATGACCTCGATCAAGATATCCAGAATCTTGAAGCATTTCAACAACAGGTCGAGAAGCACAAGGAAAAATGCTTTGGGTCCATCAACTTCAAAGGCAAATTGATGAAGCATTAGAAGAATTGCACCATATGACGCAACAAGATGAGCAGCTTGAAGAACCATATCACTAGAGGAACCCACACCTCGAAGGGCATAGTCATGATGCATATCTATATGATGACACTTCTTCTCTAGCTACACCATGGCCACCACTGTATAGGCCACCCCGGCTTCTAATGTATGATGGCTTAACAGACCTGATGCAGTTTTTGATGAGTTACAAAGCTATTATGTCTTCATATGAGGGCAACTCAATAGTGATGCCAAAATCATCCGTCATGGAAGTCAGGAATGTGGCCCAAACTTGGTACACTTCTCTTTGGCTGTCACACCTGGATTTAAAGGCAAATCCAGACGCAAATCAAATGTGTGCTAGTATCAAGTCTCACACATATGATGACTCATGGTACAGAAACAAATGTCACATAGCACCAAAAAGGTTTGGGTCCCAAGAGGGAAATGAAAAGTCCAATGGACTTTGGGGAATTTACAGACTTGGCAAAAATGGGATGCACATCATGGGGCACATCATATCGGATCAAGATTAATGCCAAGTGATTTAGTGAAGATTATGGACCCAAATTCTTCACCCATGCTCAGGTAACTAGATTTATTTGTGATTCATTGTTTTTGATATGCATATCTTTATTTCAAGTATCTAGTTCACTTTTTCATGCCTAGTATTGTTTCCAATTTTTATGTTTTCAATTGGTATGTCACATGCTTGCAATCATATATTTTCAATTGGTATTTACTTTCAATTGAATAGCATCCATACTAAGCAAATCATATGGTAGGATTGCTCAATTTAAATTCATACTCTTTGAGCAAAACCTACATGATTTAAAATGTTAAACAAAGCTTGACACATAGATTAATCAAATTCCTAATAAATGATACCCATGCTTATCTTTCAGTTGTTTCTAATTAAATTGCTCTTTCAATTTGACATCTTACAGTCTAGTAACTTTCCATTTGGTATCATTTTGAAGTATATTTGCCAAAGTTCAAATTATAGACAATTTGCCCCTAAGTATCACCTAAGGTAATGCTCTCATGACATTATCCTTTCAAGTGATATCTTAACCTTAAAACTCTAAGTGCAAATCTCCTACAAGTATTCAAAACTTGTATGCACACTTTTAAGGGGAGGTTACTCTATAGTTTGATTTCTTTGAGACAAACACCATTTCAATCTTATAATGTGTGTAATAGTCTTGTTGAAGGAAAATAGAATCCCCAAAGAAAGACAATGTGCTTCCACTACAAATGTGACACTTCTTCAATCGGTTTCACAGATTGATTAAATATTTCATTTGATACCTGAAAGTTCCCTTTTGAGGGGAACATAGATCTAGATGTCGCCTAGAAGGGGGATGAATAGACGAATAAAAATTATCACTAAATCTTAGGACTTCTTACTCTACTTGAAGTTGTGTACGCAGCGGATTGTAGATTGTAGCAGAGTTGAAATCACTGTCTCACAATAGCCCGCACTTCATAAATAGCTTATACTAAGATGAGAGTAGAAATGAAAATAACAAAGCAAATAAGAACACAGAGTGATAGGATACATAGAGTTTTATCCCATGGTACGACCAAGCCTAAAATACTTGCCTACATCCACCTTTGAGTTAGCCAACCTGGCTTGGAGTCTATTCAATTCCATCCTCCATTTGCTCAAGTTTGTCACTAGGTAATAAACCGAGTCTTCCACTATGTAGATGATTGTTACAACATGGTCGTGGTTGTTTACAACTCCTTGATAGGGCTCCAGCAGAGTAACTTTACTTGCTCAAGATCTTGCTCACTCACATCATCACCTCTCCTCTCTCATCTGGCTTATGACTACGCGAAACACCTAATCTACAGATAATAACACAAGAGAGGGATAGAGAATTGTTCCACAATGATTCTACACTTGTTTGCTGCAAAGGTGTACTTGTTTTAGGCGTGGGAGGCTCATTTATATAGCCCCAAGCCTCAAATAGCCATTGGAGAGAAATCAGGAAAACTGCCCAGATCTCGGTGGCACTGGACTAGTCCGATGTGCATCGAATCTCCAATGGTCGCCTACCTCTGCACAATCTGATTAGCTGCCTTCCAAACTAGGGGATCACCGGACCGAGCCATGTCAGCTAGTTGTTGTGCTAGACTAAGGTAGTCGTTGGGCCGCGGTCCAGTACACCATCAGACCTTTACTGTTCACAGTCCAGTGAATTTTAGCCAAAATTCCTGAGACTGTACATTAAACTGTAGAGGGTCTAGTTCACCACCTCATCGACCCTTTGATGGTCCTGTGCACCCAGACATTCCCTTTTTAAGTCCTTTTGACTTGAACTTTTAGGAGGAATTTCATGTGACTTAAACAAACATAATTAGAGCATAATCTAATTGACCAAGTCCCAGGAAATTACCTCTTTCTCATCTTCTCCCTAACTTCTCTGTTTCTCCTCAAACAAGGTCCCAAGTGGCACTTTCTCTACAAACAAAGTTAGAGAGCAAACCAAAGCACCGAATGCATAGTAAAAGTTGTATGCAATATATTCAAACACTCAAACCTTGCATACTTAACCTTTTTCATCGTTTTGCTCTTTTTGGCATGTTTGAGGTCGGGTTTGGAGTCCAAAGCTTCAAGTCGACTTGACTTGATCTCTAAAATTATGCATAAGGTCCAACACCCTGAAAAAGATCACATAGAACATCTCCAAACACAATAATGACTCAAACTAAAAGTCAAAGTGAACTTAGCTCTTTTGGGTCCCTTCCAAGTTCTGACTTTGATACTTCTCCACTTTCTAGTGACCATGTCCAACTTCTTGAGCTACAATCTTGAGGCTTATGACTTGAACCATAAATCCTAGGGATTACCTTGATGGTTCCAAGTCATGTCCTTATGTTATGATCCTCGATGCACCATGACTCTTCTCAACTTGATCAACCTTGACTTTTTACAAGCCATCTTCTTTACCCCTGGCTTTAGGTACCACGGTCTTCTTGACCTTCTCTTGTGCACTCAGTTCCTCGAAGTTCTTCTTGCCTTCGTCCTTAGTTTGATCAGTTGTCTCCAAGTTAGGCACATCGAGTTCCACATAGTTATTGTCCATCCTTCAACTTTACTTGTGATGTCCACATACCATAGTCATCTCAGCTTGTATGGATCATCACATCTATCTTCATGTGTTGAACCTCT
This sequence comes from Zea mays, assembly GCF_902167145.1. Lineage (NCBI taxonomy): Eukaryota > Viridiplantae > Streptophyta > Magnoliopsida > Poales > Poaceae > Zea > Zea mays. The sequence goes on from NC_050096.1 coordinate 222,125,965, forward strand.
TAGTATTTTCGCTCAACACATGTTCAACACTTAACACCCTGGTTAGACCTTTAATTGTTCTGTCATCCAAAACCCCAAAATCCACAAGGGAGCTTTCAATATCATTTCCATGTATTCTCTATTTGAATAGACTATGATAATCTGTAGGTTTTCATTTACCCATCATATTGTCATTATGCATATGCTTTAGATGTATTTTTGGTATCTCAAGAGTATTCCTTTATCATTTAAATATGCAAATAAAAAGAGAGAGTCTAGTCTATTAATCAACCTATCAAAATTTATTGGGTTCTTCTTCTGCATTTAAGTTAATGTTTTCCAAAGTGAGAGAGTTTTCTGACAGGGGGAGTATATCTTGTTCATATTGGGAGATATTACTTCACCAAATGGGGAGAACTTTCTTTAAGGGAGAAAATCTTTTTGAGAGGCCTAAAAGCTTTCTGACCCTTCTTTCATGCTTTAAAATGTCTACCTTTTTGTTGTGTGATTCCAAAGGGGGAGAAATTCAAGGACCAAAGCAAAGCAAAGTTTATCAAATACCAAAATCACTCTTTCAAAATTTCCAAAATGCTATCAAATGGTTATTTGTATTGGTTTTGGTCCAACATAGGAAGGGTGTGGACTATGGAATTAGGAGGAAGTTTAAGTCCATAATCACACATTATGGGGATAAGTTGCATAAGCAAGAATATTGATCAAAGGCTTACATGACCATACAAGTTTCAATTTGGTACCACATACATTATGCCTATGCTCATGCATCCTAGCAAACAGATTGCATTCTTTCATTTGACATTTCATATATTTGCTTGCTTTGGTTGTGTTGGCATCAATCACCAAAAAGGGAGATTATAAGAAAAATGTACCGTGACACATTTACTTAAGTGATTTTGGTGTTTGATGAACAACATAACTTGTGGACTAAAGTGTTTGCTAGTTGTCGGCGTTTCGACCCCGGGGGGTCCCTGGACCGACGAGTAAATCGTCGCCGCATGTCCCAGCCCAGATGGGTCGGCGCGAGACGGAGCACGAAGGGGGGCGAAAAGGGAGACATGCATAAAGGGGAAACCCGCGGCCTTCGTGTTGCCCTGTGCCCAGGTCGGGTGCGATTGCAGTAGGGGGTTACAAGCGTCCGCGTGGGAGGGAGCGAGAGACCTTTACGCGCCGTCCCGTCCTCCCGCGCGGCCAACCTTCTCGTAAGAGAGCCCTGGACCTTCCTTTTATAGGCGTAAGGAGGGGGTCCAGGTGTACAATAAGAGATGTAGCAGTGTGCTAACGTGTCTAGCAGAGAGGAGATAGCGCCCTAAGTACATGCCGTCGTGGCAGCCGGAGAGGTTTTGGCACCCTGTTCATGTGATGTCGTGGCCGTCGGAGGAGCGTTGGAGCCTTGCGGAAGGACAGCTGTCGGGGCTGTCGAGTCCTAGCTGACGTCTCCTTGCTTCCGTAAGGGGCTAAGAGCCGCCGTCGTCATGGAGCACGCGGGGCGCCATCATTATTTGTTTACCGGGGCGAGCCAGATGGGACGCAGGTCTTGTTCCCCGTAGCCTGAGCTAGCTAGGGGTAGGGTAATGATGGCCCCCCTGTGACGTGGTCGGTCCGAGCCCTGGGTCGGGCGAGGCGGAGGCTCCTCCGAGGTCGAGGTCGAGTCTGTCTTCCGAGGTCTAGGTCGAGTCTGAGCCCCGGGTCGGGCGAGGCGGAGACCGTCGTCTGAGGCCAGGGCTGAGTCCGAGCCCTGGGGTCGGGCGAGGTGGAGTCCGTCGTCTTCCAGGGCCGAGGCTGAGTCTGAGCCCTGGGGTCGGGCGAAGCGGAGTCCATCGTCTTCCGGAGCTGAGGCCGAGTCCGAGCCCTGCGGTCGGGCGAAGCGGAGTTTGTCGTCCGAGGCCGAGACGGGGGTCGAGCCCTGGGGTCGGGCGAGCAGAGCTTCCTATGGCGCCCGAGGCCGGACTTGGCTGCTATCAGCCTCACTCTATCGAGTGGCACGACAGTCGGAGCGATGCAGGTGGCGCTGTCTTCTCGTCAGGCCGGTCAGTGGAGCGGCAAAGTGACTGCGGTCACTTCGGCTCTGTCGACTGAAGGGCGCGCGTCAGGATAAGGTGTCAGGCCATCCTTGCATTAAATGCTCCTGCGATACGGTCGGTTGGTGTGGCGGTCTGGCCAAGGTTGCTTCTCGGCGAAGACTGGGCCTCGGGCGAGCCGAAGGCGTGTCCGTTGCTTGAGGGGGCCCTCGGGCGAGACGTGAATCCTCCGGTGTCGGCTGCCCTTGCCCGAGGCTGGGCTCAGGCGAGGCGAGATCGTGTCCCTTGAGTGGACCGAGCCTTGACTTAATCGCACCCATCAGGCCTTTGCAGCTTTGTGCTGATGGGGGTTACCAGCTGAGATTAGGAGTCTTGGGGGTACCCCTAATTATGGTCCCCGACAGTAGCCCCTGAGCCTCGAAGGGAGTGTTGATACTCGCTTGGAGGCTTTTGTCGCACTTTTTTGCAAGGGGACCGGCCTTTCTCGGTTGCGTTTCGTTCCGGTGGGTGCGCGCGAGCGCACCCGCCGGGTGTAGCCCCCGAGGCCTCAGAGGAGTGGTTTGACTCCTTCGAGGTCTTAGTGCGTTTCGTGATGCTTCGGCCGGTCTGGTTGTTCCCTCATGCGAACTGGCCGTAGCCCGGGTGCACAGTCGAGTCCCACGTTCTCGGGCTGGTATGTTGACGTTGTCAACGGTTTGGCCGGAGCCGGGTTTGCGAGAGCAGCCCCCGAGCCTCCGCACGGAGCGAGAGGACGGTCAAGGACAGACTCGACTTTTTACATACGCCCTTGCGTCGCCTTTCCGCAAGGAGGAGGGGGGAAAGCGCCATGTTGCCCTCAGAGGGCGCCGAACATGGTGTCTCCAGTGAGCTGCTAACGGGTAATCCGAGTGGACGCCCGTGCCCCATTCGTTAGGGGTCGGCTAGTGGCCCGGAGGCGCGCTCCAAAAGTACCTGCGGGTGATTTGCCGGACCCGGTCCCCTTTTGACAGGGTCCGAGGGCTCGATGCCTCCCTCTGATGGGATTCCGTTACAAGATCGTTCCCGTTGGTCTCGGAAATGTCCTAGGGTACCTCGGGAGCGTAGCCCGAGCCTTGGTTATGTATCGAACGTACCCAGGGTCATCCCTCGCTCTGCGTCTGAGGCGGCTGTCGAACCCTTCGGGGGCCAGCCTACGAACCCCTAATCAGTAGTGGGCGCGGAGCCCGAGTGGCCTGAGGCGACCGTTTGAACCCTTCCGAGGGGCCAGCCTTCGAACCTCTGACCAGTAATGGGCGCGGAGCCCGAGTGCTCTGAGGCGGCTGTTGAACCCTTCCGAGGGGCCAGCCTTCGAACCTCTGATCAGTAGGGGGGCTCGGAGCCCGCTTCCTTCGCGGAGAAGGATGCCTTTCGGAATATCCCCTTTCCTGGTCCCTGTTGTAAGAGAGAGAAAGAGGAAGAGGGAAAGGATACGAAATCGAATGACGTGGCGCACCTTTTTTGACGCGGTCATTATGGCGGAGGTGAAGCGTCGCCTGCTTCGCCTGCCAAAGGTGCTGCCTGTCCTGCCGCAGAGTTAATGCGATGGGACGAGTGGTTCGCGGGGCAGCCGTTGCGTGTGTGCGAGCCGTTCGAGGAACGGAACACAGGCGCGTCGTCTTCACGCCGTGGGAGAGGGTTCTCTCGCTGTCCCAGGAGGGGACGTGAGCTTGCTGACGACTTGACCGCTGCTTCCGCCCGCCTGCCACTGCCATTACTGCCGGCCCATTTCTGGCCGTATCGACCGTCGCGCCTTCTCCCACGGCTGACTGACCCGTGACCGATGTGCTCGGTTGGCATTGTTGGGCCGTGCGCAGGGTCGCCTCGAGTCGCGGCACTGGTTCCGCAGTCGAGGAGGCATGGTACTGGCGCAAGTGGCGGTGCAGTTTTCTTGCACGTAGTGACCGGCGCGCCGGTTACATGACGTGTGGGCCTGGGCCTCCATGCTGGACACGTCGAAGCCGAAAGGGTGTGCCCCCTTGGTGTGGTTGCATGCCGCCTGCATGGCGGTCCGCCCTTTCACCCGCTGGTCTGGGCGAAAGTGGAGGAATGCTCGTAACCGCTGGGCAGTTGCGCGCATCGCGCGCAGCGGTTTGGCTCCTTCTGTCCTGGGCCAACTTGCGCGATGCGTGGGACCCAGCCCCCGTGTCGTAGGGGGAGGACCTTGGAGCGTGTTGGAGAAGACTCAGCCCGCGACGGCTGAGGACGCAAGTGGGGAGAGTTGCCTTTAAAAGGAGGGCGACCCCCTTGAAAGGCAACCATGTCTTCGCGCAACCCTCATGCATCGCGTCTTTCCACCTTCCGAGCCCCCGGATGGGGGGCGCCCGCGGTTCTTCTGCCTTGTCGTCGTTGGAGGAACGCAACTTCGTGGAAGTTGGTACCTTTCAGCCATCGTTCGGCTTCAAGGATTTTCATCAGGCAGCCCGGCCGTATCCCCTCGCCGGTGGTCACCCAAGACGGTGACCACTAGTTCGATGGTGGGGAGAAGCGAGCCGGGCTGCGGCCTCTGCCCCGCCCTCAGCTTCAAGGATCTTCATCATCCTTGCTGGGGCGGAGAGCGAGGTGAGCCGGGGCTCTACCTCCCGCACGGGTCGGCTGGCCACCTCTTCTTCCAGCTTCTGGTGGTGGAAACCATCCTCCAGCTCTACGGAGGAGGCGTCCTCCAGCCATGCCGGGAAAGGCGAACTGTTGCTGCCCAGCTAGGATGCAACATTCCGTCCTCTGTCCTCGCTTTCGTGGTGAGGACAGGAGCGAGGACCTGCCGGTGCGCTTTGGAGCGGCCCGCGCTCACTGGTGCGGCGTTGGTGGACAGGCGGACGCCGCCGTTGGTGCTGACGTGGTGGCAGCTGGAGAAAGCTTCTCCGCCGTCGAGGCCGTCAGCGCCGCCTATGGACCGACCTCCGGCTCTTTGGCTTTAATGTCTGGTTCGCGTCCCTTGAGTGGGGACGCGAACGAGAGCCTTCCGTTGGCTGCGTCCGTCCTGGGACCATGGCTGCTGCAGCAGAGGTCACTGGCGAGTCGCCCGGAGCTTGTCGCCCCGCAGGCTCTCCGGTGTGGAGGTTGTTCATACCCGCGGGGGCGGAACCGAAGTTCCGTTTGTAATGGCACCTTGAATGCCGGTGTCTTGTTCATTGTGGTTGTCGGGGCCTGAACATGTATGTATTTTTGGCACGGAGCCGTGTTTTTTCCTCATTTCGAGCACTAGGACTCGCCTGTCGGCTAACTGAACCGCCTAACCAAGTGTGAGTTACCTCGTGCGAAGGTGACGAGTGAGGTATCCGTATCCCGGAGGCGTAGGAGTCCCTCGGCTCGGTCGGCCTTGCCGCCCGAGGCTTCTCTTGCTTAGTTAAGGGAACCCTCGGCCGCTCTTCGATGAGCCGAAGCCGGAGGCAGCGGTGTTAGCATGGACAGAGGCAGAGTTTGCTCGAAAAGAAGACTTCGTCGGCCCGAGCCTGGCCGGGCCGTCCACTAGCGGGACCAGCGCCGGAGTCGAGTTGCCGAAGCCACGAGCCGGGCTGGTGTCCTCGGAGGACAGCTGGCTGAGGCTTCGGGGCGGCCGTCCGAGCCGTCTGCTCGGGCCGGATTCCTGAGGGAGACCCTGGCGGCGATGGCCCGGGCGTGGTGCTGACGTCGTCCTTCGGAGTGGAGACCCTCCGACCGTGTTGCCGTCCGAGGCTCGGTCGGACTTCGCCGAAGGTGGCGTTGACGCCGAGGGTGCTGCTGCTCCCCCTCCGTCGACGTCTGAGCCTGCAGGATCGGTTCATCTTGTAGTGTGCGTATGTTTTCTGCGGCCGCCGAGGCCCAAACATACTGTCGTCGCGTTGTAAAGCTGCGTTTCTTTTCCTCTTGTTTCGAGTATCTGGACTTATTTGTCGGTAACAGAATTGTTTGTCCGAGCAAGAGTTACTTTTCACGGAAGGTGATGAGTGAGGTATCCGCATCCCGGAGGCGTAGGAGTCCCTCGGCTCGGTCGGCCTTGCCGCTTACGTGTACTCTTACTCGTCCGTAGGATTCTGCTATCGATATAGTCTAGAAGGCACGAAAAATCGTTTCGGCAGAAGAGTTTTCGAGCGTTAAGACTTGTTCGGTCCGCAGAATCGCTTATCCGAGCGTGAGTTACTTATCGCAGAAGGTGATGAGTGAGGTATCCGTATCCCAGAGGCATAGGAGTCCCTCGGCTCTGTCAGCCTTGGCTGCTTATGTGTACTCCGTCATTTTCAGGATCCCACTTTCGAAGTAGTTGAAAAGCACGAAAGACGTTCTGGCAGAAAAGATCTTTTCCGAGGAAAATTTTGACGCGGAGGGGGTTCCCCCCTTCTAGCCCCCGAGGGAGGGTCGGGCTTTGCCGAGGCAAGGCTGACCCTTCCTTGATGGTTAGACTTTGTATGTGAACGAGGTGTGCGAACAACTTGAAAGCATCTTAAGGGTAGAAGCGACGTAGTTGTCGGATGTTCCAAGCGTTGCTGTAGACCTCGCCTTGACTGTTGGCCAGCTTGTATGTTCCGGGCTTCAGAACCTTGGCGATGACGAACGGCCCTTCCCAGGGAGGCATGAGCTTGTGCCGCCCTCGGGCGTCTTGTCGCAGCCGAAGCACCAAGTCGCCCACCTGGAGGTCTCGGGACCGAACCCCTCGGGCGTGGTAGCGTCGCAGGGACTGCTGATACCGCGCCGAGTGTAGTAAGGCCATGTCCCGAGCCTCTTCCAGCTGGTCCAGTGAGTCTTCTTGGTTTGTTCGATTACTTTGGTCGTCGTAGGCCCTCGCCCTCGGGGAACCGTATTCTAAGTCTGTGGGCAAGATGGCCTCGACCCCATAGACTAGAAAGAATGGTGTGAAGCCCGTGGCTCGGCTCGGCGTTGTCCTCAGACTCCATACCACCGAGGGGAGCTCATTCATCCATCGCTTGCCGAACTTGTTGAGGTCGTTGTAGATCCGTGGCTTGAGTCCTTGCAGAATCATGTCGTTGGCACGCTCCACTTGCCCATTCGTCATGGGGTGAGCCACGGCGGCCCAGTCCACCCGGATGTGGTGATCCTCGCAGAAGTCCAGGAACTTTCTGCCGGTGAACTGGGTGCCGTTGTCGGTGATGATGGAGTTCGGGACCCCAAAGCGATGGATGATGTTGGTGAAGAACGCCACCGCCTGTTCGGACCTGAAGCTGTTTAGGGGTCGGACCTCGATCCACTTGGAGAATTTGTCGATGGCGACCAGCAGGTGCGTGTAGCCCCCGGGTGCCTTCTGCAAGGGACCGACGAGGTCCAGACCCCACACAGCAAATGGCTAGGTGATGGGTATTGTCTGCAGAGCTTGAGCGGGTAGGTGGGTCTGCCTTGCATAGAATTGACACCCTTGGCAGGTGCGGACAATTCTAGTGGCGTCGGCCACCACGGTCGACCAGTAGAAACCTTGTCGGAAGGCGTTTCCAACAAGGGCTCGAGGCGCTGCGTGATGACCGCAAGCCCCCGAGTGTATTTCTTGTAAGAGCTCCTGGCCTTCGGTGATGGATATGCATCGCTGGAGGATGCCTAAGGGGCTGTGGTGGTAGAGCTCCTTCTCGTCCCCCAGCAAGACAAACGACTTGGCGCGCCGTGCCAGTCGCCGAGCTTCGGCTCGGTCGAGGGGCAGCTCTCCTCGGTGGAGATATTGCAGGTATGGGGTCTGCCAGTTCCGATTAGGCGCGACCCCGCTCCGCTCTTCCTCGACGCGCAGTGCCTCACCCTCGGGGGCCGAGGGTGCCTCGAGCTGAGCCGAGGGCGCCTCGGGCTGAGCCGAGGGTGCCTCAGGCTGGGCTGAGGCCTTCTCGGGCTCGGGCGTGTCGTCGATCTTGACTGAGGGTTCATGTAGGTCTCGGGAGAAGACGTCTGGGGGAAGTGTTGTTCGCCCCGAGGCTATCTTAGCTAGCTCGTCCACAGTCTCGTTGTATCGTCGGGCGACGTGGTTGAGCTCGAGCCCATAAAACTTGTCTTCCAGGCGCCGAACGTCGTCGCAGTAGGCTTCCATCTTCGGGTCGCGGCAGTGGGAGTTCTTCATGACTTGGTCAATGACAAGCTGCGAGTCGCCGCGAGCGTCGAGGCGTCGGGCCCCTAGCTCGATGGCGATGCGCAACCCGTTGACCAGAGCTTCATACTCAGCCACGTTGTTGGACGCCGGGAAATGGAGGCGCAGCACGTAGCGGAGGTGCTTCCCGAGGGGCGAGATGAAGAGCAGGCCTGCGCCTGCCCCTGTTTTCATCAGCGACCTGTCGAAAAACATGGTCCAGAGTTCTGGTTGGATCGGAGCTGCTGGAAGCTGGGTGTCGACCCATTCAGCCACAAAGTCCGCCAAGACTTGGGACTTGATGGCCTTCCGAGGGGCGAACGAGATTGTCTCGCCCATGATTTCCACCGCCCACTTTGCAATCCTACCCGAGGCCTCTCGACACTAGATGATCTCCCCCAGGGGGAAGGACGACACCACAGTCACCGGATGAGACTCGAAGTAGTGTCGCAACTTCCGCCGCGTCAGAATCACCGCGTACAGCAGCTTCTGAATTTGTGGGTAGCGGATCTTGGTCTCGGATAGTACCTCACTGATGAAGTAGACCGGCCTCTGGACGGGCAATGCATGCCCCTCTTCTCGTCTCTCAACCACGATCGCGGCGCTGACCACCTGAGTGGTAGCGGCGACGTAAATCAAGAGGGCTTCTCCGGCAGCGGGGGGCACCAAGATGGGTGCGTTCGTGAGGAGCGCCTTCAGGTTCCCGAGGGCTTCCTCGGCCTGAGGGGTCCAAGTGAAGCACTCGGCCTTTCTTAAGAGGCTGTACAGAGGTAGGCCTCTTTCGCCGAGGCGCGAGATGAAGCGGCTCATAGCCGCAAGGCATCCCATGACCCTCTGTACGCCTTTCAAGTCCTTGATGGGCCCCATGTTGGTGATGGCCGCGATTTTCTCCGGGTTGGCCTCAATGCCTCGCTCGGAGACGATGAACCCCAAGAGCATGCCTCGGGGGACTCCGAAGACGCACTTCTCGGGATTGAGTTTTACGCCTTTCGCCTTGAGACACTGGAATGTCGTTTCAAGGTCGGAAAGGAGGTCGAAGGCTTTCCTCGTCTTGACTACGATGTCATCGACGTAAGCCTCGACCGTTTGACCAATGTGTTGGCCGAACACGTGGTTCATGCACCTTTGGTATGTCGCACCCGCATTCCTCAAACCAAACGGCATAGTAACGTAGCAGTACATGCCAAAGGGTGTGATGAAAGAAGTCGCGAGCTGGTCGGACTCTTTCATCCTGATTTGGTGATACCCTGAGTAGGCATCGAGGAAAGACAAGGTTTCGCACCCAGCAGTGGAATCCACGATTTGATCGATGCGAGGCAGAGGATAGGGAACCTTCGGACATGCTTTGTTTAGACCAGTGTAGTCTACACACATCCGCCATTTCCCTCCTTTCTTTCTCACAAGCACAGGGTTGGCAAGCCATTCGGGATGGAATACCTCTTTGATGAATCCTGCAGCCATCAGCTTGTGGATCTCCTCGCCTATGGCTCTGCGCTTTTCTTCGTCGAATCGGCGCAGAGGCTGCTTCACGGGTCGGGCTCCAGCTCGGATGTCCAGCGAGTGCTCGGCGACTTCCCTCGGTATGTCGGGCATGTCCGAGGGACTCCACGCGAAAACGTCGGCGTTTGCGCGGAGAAAGTCAACGAGCACTTCTTCCTATTTGGGGTCGAGCTCGGAGCCGATCCGGATCTGCTTGGAGGTGTTGTTGCTGGGGTCGAGAGGGACGAACTTAACCGTCTCTGCTGGCTCGAAGTTGCCGGCATGGCGCTTCACGTCTGGCGTCTCCTTGGAGAGGCTCTCCAGGTCGGCGATGAGGGCCTCGGATTCGGCGAGGGCCTCGGCGTACTCCACGTCGCATTCGTACGCGTGTCGATACGTGGGGCCGACGGTGATGACCCCGTTGGGGCCCGGCATCTTGAGCTTGAGGTAGGTGTAGTTGGGGACGGCCATGAACTTGGCGTAGCATGGCCTCCCCAGCACTGCGTGGTAGGTTCCTCGGAACCCGACCACCTCGAACGTGAGGGTTTCCCTTTGGAAGTTGGAGGGAGTCCCGAAGCAGACGGGCAGATCGAGTTGTCCGAGAGGCTGGACGCGTTTCCCGGGGATGATCCCGTGAAAAAGTACCGCGCCCGCCCGGACCAAGGACAGATCGATCCGCAGGAGTCTGAGGGTCTCGGCGTAGATGATGTTGAGGCTGCTGCCTCCGTCCATGAGGACCTTGGTGAGCCTGACGTTGCCGATGATGGGGTCGACAACGAGCGGATATTTCCCCGGGCTCGGCACGCGGTCGGGGTGGTCGCCCTGGTCAAAGGTGATGGGCTTGTCGGACCAGTCTAGGTATACTGGCGCCGCCACCTTTATCGAGCAGACCTCCCGACGCTCTTGCTTGCGGTGCCGAGCCGAGGCGTTCGCCACTGGCCCACCGTAGATCATGAAGTAGTCGTGGACCTTGGGGAACTCCTCTGCCTTGTGATCCTCCCTCTTGTCATTGTTGTGGGCCCTACCACCTTCCGCAGGTGGCCCGGCCTTGTGAAAGTGGCGCCGAAGCATGACGCACTCCTCAAGGGTGTGCTTGACGGGCCCCTGATGATAGGGGCACGGCTCCTTGAGCATTTTGTCGAAGAGATTGGCACCTCCGGGAGGTTTCCGAGGGTTCTTGTACTCAACGGCGGTGACAAGGTCCACGTCGGCGGCGTCGCGTTTCGCTTGCAACTTCTTCTTGCCTTTCTTCTTGGTGCCGCGCTGAGTGGACGCCTCGGGGACATCTTCCGGCTGGCGGCTCTGGGGCTGCTTGTCCTTCCAGAAGATGGCCTCAACCGCCTCCTGGCCAGAGGCGAACTTGGTGGCGATGTCCATCAGCTCGCTCGCCCTGGTGGGGGTCTTGCGACCCAGCTTGCTCACCAGGTCGCGACAGGTGATGCTGGTGAGGAACGCACCGATGACATCCGAGTCGGTGACGTTGGGCAGCTCGGTGCGTTGCTTCGAGAATCGCCGGATGTAGTCCCAGAGAGACTCTCCCGGCTGCTGGCGGCAGCTTCGGAGATCCCAGGAGTTCCCAGGGCGCACGTATGTGCCCTGGAAGTTGCCGGCGAAGGCTTGGACCAGGTCGTCCCAGTTGGAGATCTGCCCCGGAGGCAGATGCTCCAGCCAGGCTCGAGCGGTGTCGGAGAGGAACAGGGGGAGGTTGCGGATGATGAGGTTGTCATCGTCCGTTCCACCCAGTTGGCAGGCCAGCCGGTAGTCCGCGAGCCACAGTTCCGGCCTTGTCTCCCCCGAGTACTTTGTGATAGTAGTCGGGGTTCGGAACCGGGTCGGGAACGGCGCCCGTCGTATGGCCCGGCTGAAAGCCTGCGGACCGGGTGGTTCAGGCAAGGGACTCCGATCCTCCCCGCTGTCGTAGCGTCCCCCACGCCTGGGGTGGTAGCCTCGGCGCACCCTCTCGTCGAGGTGGGTTCGACGGTTGCGGTGGTGGTGCTCGTTGCCGAGGCGACCCGGGGCCGCAGGCGCTGTGTTGCGCGTGCGCCCGGTGTGGACCGAGGCTTCCCGCATGAATCGGGAAGTCGTGGCGCGATGCTCCGAGGGGTACCCCTGCCTTCGGGAGGCAGAGCTCTCGGCCCGTCGGACCGCGGCATCCTCCAGGAGATTCTTGAGCTCTCCCTGGATACGCCACCCTTCGATGGTCGATGGTTCCGGCATCGCACGGAGTAGTATCGCTGCCGCAGCCAGGTTCTGGCCGACCCCACTGGAAGCCGGTGGCGGCCTTGCCCTGACGTCGTCGGCAATGCGGTGCTGGATGCCCTGGGGTAGATGACGCGCTTCTCCGGCCGGAGCTTGGTCTGCCCATTCCTGCCCGATGTTCCGGCGGAACGGCTCAAGTGTTCCTGCTCCCTCGTCGAGCCTGGCCTGCATCTCGCGGATTTGCTCGAGCTGTGCGTCCTGACCCCCCGCAGGGACTGGGACCACAGCTAGCTCCCGAAGGATGTCAACGCGAGGCGCAGGCCTAGGGGGATCACCGTTTTCCGATATACCAAGATGGTTGCCTTCGCCGGGACCCCCTAGATCGACGTGGAAACATTCACGACTTGGGTCGCAGTCCTCGTTGCCGAAGCTGCGGCTACCGTCGGAACAATCGGAAAGGCAGTAGTCGCATGCGATCATGAAGTCCCGCATGGCACTGGGGTTACCGAGTCCGGAGAAATCCCAACAAAAGTCGGGCTCGTCATCTTCCTCAGAACCCGAGGGTCCGTAGGTCGAGACGGCCATCAGCCGGTCCCAGGGTGACCGCATACCGTACCCCGGAGGGTTTGGACATGCCTCTATGAAGGCTTCCACCGAAGCGAAGTCGCCTGGTGGGTCGAGGATGAATCCAGAAGGCACGAGATGGGAATCGGTCGGTACCTCTTAGTCGACGGGCGGTGACGAAGTCACAACAGGGGTAGACTGCACCGTCGTCTCAGGTACGAGGGTGACGCCCAGCAAGTCCCTTGCGAGCATCCTGGCGTCGTCCGTTTGCTCGGAGTTGGCGTGTTGCGGGGAAACGGCGCTCGTCTTCGTCTCAGACGCGAGGTCGACGCCCGACGTGTCCCCCATTGGGGCGCCGGCGCCGTTGACTCGCTCGACAGCCGACGAGGTGCCGCCTCCTGCTTGGCCTTGGTTGCCCCGCCTCCTCCTCCGTCGACGGGGGAGGCGACGGGACAAACCCGAATGTTATTCTTCTGCCACGTGGGGAAGACGTCGTTGATTCCACCGCCGGCGGGCGGGTTGTCGGCCGCCATTGTCGCTGTCGCGCGGCGGAGGAAGGAGTATCATGTCGTAGCTGCCGTCGAGGGACATGAACTCAAGACTCCCGAAACGGAGCACCGTCCCGGGCTGGAAAGGTTGCTGGAGACTACCCATCTAGAGCTTGACGGGAAGCTGTTCGTCAACACGCAGCAGGCCCCTACCTGGCGCGCCAACTGTCGGCGTTTCGACCCCGGGGGGTCCCTGGACCGACGAGTAAATCGTCGCCGCGTGTCCTAGCCCAGATGGGTCGGCGCGAGACGGAGCACGAAGGGGGGCGAAAAGGGAGACAGGCATAAAGGGGAAACCCACGGCCTTCGTGTTGCCCTGCGCCCAGGTCGGGTGCGCTTGCAGTAGGGGGTTACAAGCGTCCGCGTGGGAGGGAGCGAGAGACCTTTACGCGCCGTCCCGTCCTCCCGCGCGGCCAACCTTCTCGTAAGAGAGCCCTGGACCTTCCTTTTATAGGCGTAAGGAGGGGGTCCAGGTGTACAATAGGAGATGTAGCAGTGTGCTAACGTGTCTAGCAGAGAGGAGCTAGCGCCCTAAGTACATGCCGTCGTGGTAGCCGGAGAGGTTTCAGCACCCTATTCATGTGATGTCGTGGCCGTCGGAGGAGCGCTGGAGCCTTGCGGAAGGACAGCTGTCGGGGTTGTCGAGTCCTTGCTGACGTCTCCTTGCTTCCGTAAGGGGCTGAGAGCCGCCGTCGTCATGGAGCACGCGGGGCGCCATCATTATTTGTTTACCGGGGCGAGCCAGATGGGACGCCGGTCTTGTTCCCCGTAGCTTGAGCTAGCTAGGGGTAGGGTAATGATGGCCCCCTGTGACGTGGTCGGTCCGAGCCCTAGGTCGGGCGAGGCGGAGGCTCCTCCGAGGTCGAGGTCGAGTCTGACTTCCGAGGTCGAGGTCGAGTCCGAGCCCCGGGTCGGGCGAGGCGGAGACCGTCGTCTGAGGCCAGGGCTGAGTCCGAGCCCTGGGGTCGGGCGAGGCGGAGTCCGTCGTCTTCCGGGGCCGAGGCTGAGTCCAAGCCCTGGGGTCGGGCGAAGCGGAGTCCGTCGTCTTCCGGAGCCGAGGCCAAGTCCGAGCCCTGGGGTCGGGCGAGGCGGAGTTCGTCGTCTTCCGGAGCCGAGGCCGAGTCCGTGCCCTGCGGTCGGGCAAAGCGGAGTTTGTCGTCCGAGGACGAGACGGGGGCCGAGCCCTGGGGTCGGGCGAGACGGAGCTTCCTATGGCGCTCGAGGCCGGACTTGGCTGCTGTCAGCCTCACTCTGTCGAGTGGCACGGCAGTCGGAGCGACGCAGGCGGCGCTGTCTTCTCGTCAGGCCGGTCAGTGGAGCGGCGAAGTGACTGCGGTCACTTCGGCTCTATCGACTGAAGGGCGCGCGTCAGGATAAGGTGGCAGGCCATCCTTGCATTAAATGCTCCTGCGATATGGTCGGTTGGTGTGGCGGTCTGGCCAAGGTTGCTTCTCGGCGAAGACTGGGCCTCGGGCGAGCCGAAGGCGTGTCCGTTGCTTGAGGGGGCCCTCAGGCGAGACGTGAATCCTCCGGGGGCGGCTGCCCTTGCCCGAGGCTGGGCTCGGGCGAGGCGAGATCGTGTCCCTTGAGTGGACCGAGCCTTGACTTAATCACACCCATCAGGCCTTTGCAGCTTTGTGCTGATGGGGGTTACCAGCTGAGATTAGGAGTCTTGGGGGTACCCCTAATTATGGTCCCCGACACTAGTGTTTATGTTTATAGTTCAAAGGATGAAGAGTGGACTTGGACTAAGACATTAAAGGAGCAATACCTCAAAGAAGATATTAGAAGACTCATTGAAGACTTACCAACTTTAAACAAAGTCCAAGACACAGACAAAAAAGCTCAAGTGAAGAAACATGAAGAATAGAAGACTAGGTTGTTGTTGGGTGCACCGGACCATTTGGAGTGTCACCAAACCAAGGCACCGGACCGAACACACAGAGAGTGTGTAAATAGCACACGTGCCTGTTGGCACTCCGACGAGACGCTAAACCCCAGGGGTTCAACGGACAACGGTTGGCTATGGTTAGCTCCAACGGTCATCTGACTTGGAGAAGGCTCACGACTATCTACAGAGTTACCTGTCTGAGGTGGTTGGCCCCCATGTGGGCTTCCTTTGTGTAGGGGCACCAACGAGGATGAGTAAGAATATTTCGTGATTCTTGATACCTCGATAAAAATACCAGCTTGTCAATGGTACTTTATATCTCTACCTTATTTAAGCTTCCGCATTCATATTGCTTCATTTAGGTGTGCTATTTATCATCCTTAGCTTAGTTACAAGCTAGTTGTTAGAACTAGAACTTAGGTTGGATAACTCCTTTTGCGGTAGATGTAGCAACATTTAGAAAAAATCTTACTTACATTAGCTTGCTTTGTTATCCACATATGTTTTGTTTAAGAGATTAATTAGATGCCAAGTTTAGAGTGGGAGTAATAGAAGTTCTAATTTACTCCTTAGGCGTCCAAATTCCTTTTACAGCCACTTAGTGTAAACAATACAAACCAACGTGTTGATAAGAGTGGAATGGTATATTTGAAAATATAACAGGGGAGGTAATAGAAAGATTGTTTTTTTAAACATCATGACTGCACTTTTAAACATCATGTCACCTTTCGTAAACCGTACTACTACGGTTGCTTGCTTATTTTCTTTTACACCTCATTTGGATGGCTAGAAATGGAACCTTTTCCAAGAAATAAATTCCAAGAAATGAATTATTTAGAATTCAATCGACTAGAAAGTGATTGAATTCCATTATTTTCGTTTGGTTATACAAGTAATTGAATTCCTACAATTAAATTCTAGATGTTGTATACTTTGCATACGGAATTTTAATACAAACAAGTAAGAATATCTAGGCTTTGCATCTGCTCTAATAATGAGCGTGAACAATTTACAACTGTCAGGAACTATTAAATTCATATGTATAATAGTTCCACTAAGGTAAGTCACACATAATAGTTTCATAAAGGCATCAAGTTAGCACATAAAAGTTCCACAAAGACATCAAATTTTCACACGACGGTTTCACAAAGCCACCAAGTTCGCACACAACAGTTTCACGAAGCTATCAAACTCACACACAACAGTTTCACAAAGCCATCAAATTCTCACACAACAATTTCACAAAGACATCTAAGTTCACACATAAGTTGTTCACTTCCTTAGTTGCATCATAAGCCACCTCTTCCTTCTTTCCATTGGGAGTGCCATCATCGACACAGACATAGAAATCCATGCATTACAGTGAGTCACCTTGCATCAATAAAGGTTCAGCAAACAGAATGATAATCAACAAAGGTTCATAACAAACACAAACATAAAAAATAGAAGCGTACATAGACACAGGCAAAAGGTTTAGAACAGACACAGACATAGAAAATAGAAGCATACACATACACAGAAAACAGAAGCATACAACTATCAACTTTGACCACGTCTCGCTTGATAATCAGCAAACATTTCACTAGCTTTGGTGTCTCTAAAATCATGCCACTCATTAGTTGATTCAACATGTGTAATCAGACTCATTTCTCCTTGATTTTCAGTAGGAGCAACAGAGATGACACTATCAACTTCATGTATTAGAATATCATCGATATCTCTTTGTCGATCCCTCAAAAAATTATGCAATATGCAGCAGGCATGTATGATCCTAATCTGCATAGAAAAATATGGCTAAGTCAATACACTATTAAAAACTAACAATTGAATTTTAATTGAGTACCTACTATGTTATACCTGATTTTCTAAATCAAAATACGAGCTGGTCCTCAAGATTGCCCATCAGATCTTCAATAACCCAAAAGTTCTCTCTATCACATTCCTAGCTGTTGCATGACGTAGGTTGAACAACTCTCGCGCGGTATATGGATTGTTGCCTTGAATAGTCCATTCATTCAAGTGGTACCGTGTAGATCGATATGGGGCGAGAAATCCCGGACCATTTGTATATCCGGCATCCACTAGATAGTATTTACCACTAGGAACAACAAATGAGTCCTCCCATGACATGGCGTCACGTAGTATGCGTGAATTTGAGGCCGACCCTTCCCATCCAGCCAAGACATACGAAAACTTCATTTGACGATCACAAACCCCTAAAACATTAGTGGTGATCCGTTGCTTCCTATTTTTGTACCTACCTTGGTCAGTCAATGGAACATTCACATCAATATGTGTGCCATCTAGTGCACCTAGGCAGTCCTCAAACCATTTCCACTTTGGAT
Source organism: Zea mays (assembly GCF_902167145.1). Taxonomy (NCBI): domain Eukaryota; kingdom Viridiplantae; phylum Streptophyta; class Magnoliopsida; order Poales; family Poaceae; genus Zea; species Zea mays. The sequence goes on from NC_050096.1 coordinate 222,143,055, forward strand.
CCTCAGGTAGAGTGGTTTCTGGATCAGGAAGCTTGATGAACTCATGACTTAAAGATAGAATCCCTCTAAGCACTTCGTTGAAGTGTCGACTAATTGGTTCAAGGGACCACCCATATGTGCTACGAATCAGCCTCATTTTGGTGTTATGACCCACAATAAGCAGAAAAATTGCAACCTTTTCTTCTACCGACACAGTTAGGGTATCGTGTAGGCCACTCTTTTCCCGTAAGATGACACACAAGTCATTAAAAGATCTCTTAGTTAGGCGCAAACTGTCATAGCAATATACATTTGAACCCTGGTACAGATTACGTAGCATTTGTTTCCTGCACTCAACATTTCTCTCTTGAATTTCGTTAGCATCTATGATGTGTCTAGGTCTCCTTCGTTGATACCGGTTTGCAATTATAGCCATAATAGAAACATCTAATACAACAATCCTCTTTCACTTGTTTCTCTTCCTTTTAATTTTCTCCTCATTAGCATATTGATTTGATATCTAGAACATATAATTTATATGCAATTAGTCATTCTAGTCGAAAGCAAAAGGCTCTACACAAGAATAAAAAACACTACTAGTAGTAGCACGAGTTGAAAGAGAAGTATCGGTGTAGCCATGGAAAATGAAGGATTTGTTGGAGGTAACTAGATAAAGCTTCAGGCAACGACGTGCGCGACAAATCCTAAAACAGCAGTCAATTTAGAAAAACATGGAATGCAACAACCTAATTGTGCAAGTAACTTGCTGCATCAACTGTGCAAGTAATCTATAAATTGTGCAAGTAATCTGTGCAAAATTTTGCAAGTAATCTATAAACTATGCACTACTGGCACCTTGCTGCATCACCAAATACGGACTGCAAAAAAATTATTTGCTGCACTCTATAGATAGAAAAACACCCTTAAAGACACAAGCATTCCTATGCTTCTAAATGACCCAAGTGCCCAGGATAATTAAAAATTCAGTCCCTTCCTGTGTTTCCTCTCGGTTCTTATTATTTTGTGCCACCAATTAGAAAAGCTAGGTTCAGTGCATCTAGGAACTGACCCAGCTAATCCAATGGAATGGGGTAATTTGTACCATATATCTCTTGCTAAAGATAGCCGTGACAGTGTTAGAGAGTAGTAAAAAAAGTATCTGTTTGACAGCAAGGGACTAGAAGGGTTCTGAGCATGAGCATGTCGAGGGAGGAGATTACAGGTCTGTCAGGGGAAGATCTTGGAGCACGTCGAGTGTCATATGCATACAATATCCAGATATGACAATCTCTTGGGCATTAAAAACAATCTCACTGAGGCAATCCCATAACAAAAAGAATCCATTATGCCCTGTCGGAATAGAGCCTGCAGAAATTGCAGAAACCCACTGGTGTTGGCTAGAAGTAAAGGCTCGCTGGTGCTGTCGGGATAGGCTAACTGGAGAACAGAAACTGCAGAAACAAAGGCAAAGTAATACGAGGTCGGCAAAGACCTGACAGAGGCTCACCACTGGTGCTGGCTAGAAGTGAAGGCTCACTGGTGCTGTCGGAATATGCTAATTGGAGAACAGAAACTGCAGAAACGAAGGAAAAATAATACGAGGCCGACAAGGACCTGACAGAGGCTCACCACTGGTGCTGGCTAGAAGCCGAGGCTCAGAAGGGGAGATCACACAGACCGGAGGCGCGAGATGGAGGAGGTGGCGGTGGACGCGGGGGCAACTAGAGAACAGAAACTGCAGAAATGAAGGAAAAATAATATGAGGTCGGCAAGGACCTGACAGAGGCTCACCACTGGTGCTGGCTAGAAGCCAAGGCTCGGAAGGGGAGATCACACTGACCGGAGGCGCGAGATGGAGGAGGTGGCGGTGGACGCGGGGGCAGCTAGAGCACGATAGACGCAACCCCACTCGAAACCGTCCCTGTGCACGTCGGCATCGGTATAGCGCATGGTGAAGAGGACGAGAAAGACGGGAGATGGATGAGGGCAAGGTAGAGGACTCACTCGAGCTGCTTCTTCGATGGCGGAGCGACGCGACGGTCTTCGGCGGAGACGGGGAGGGCATTAAAGTGTCGAACCCTAGCCTCCTTTCTGGCCTTTTCCGATGGTGAAGGGTTTGAATTGAGAGGAGGTCATATTTGCTGGGTTTGGAATTATGTTGAAACGGTCAATTCAATTCCACGGACAGCCAAACAGACCAATTCTTGGAAAATGATTCAATTCACGCCAATTCTTGTTAGCCAAACAGCCTATTAGCTCTTTTCTGTTGTGCTCTTCTCAGGCTATCCACAAGCGTTACCCCTAAATTTTTCTCCCTATATCACTTTTTTGGGTCACATCATCAACATTTTACCCCCTATATTTTCATCTCCCGCAGCGGTTCCCCCTAAATACTCTCCCTATACCCCACTACAACTATAAAATATCATTTTCTATATCTACTACCAATTTTTTATTTACTAACAATTACTCGTGGCCCCACAGCACAGTGTTGTAGGGGATGAACAGTGATCCTCTAAATTGAGGGGGAGAGAGAAGGGGACCGCGCGCTAGGGGGCGCTGCAGGGGACAGCACTGCGGCCTGCGGCCGTAGAGTGAGTGCCCTGCAGGCGCCATGCAAGGGTAGGGGGCTGCCGGGGGGCAGCGTTGCTCAGCCTCAACGGACTGTGCAGCTACATCTAGACCCTAAGTTCAAGAATTGACGTGATGTTCTAGTAATTTTCGTACCCTGTTTATGTGTATCGCAATTCGGAGCCGAGCGAACGAGTTGCTCTTATATATACTCTGTATAAACTAATTAATTACAAAAAAACATTAATCCAAAAATGGCCATGTGAACAATGGAGCAAGCACATTGTAGCACACCGGCTACAGCGCCGCCGTTAGCCAAGGGCGTGGGTGTGGTTGAGGACGGAGTTGAGCCTCTGCAGCTTGAGTTCCTCGCGGAACTGCCGGATGAACAGGTCTGCGCGCGCGTTCAACTCCGCCTTCCCCTCAAGCGCCTCCCCTGCTTTGGGTACCCTCCGCCAGTCCGCCACCACCTTCTTGTGCTCCGTCGGCAACGCAGCGGTGGCAGAGGCTGCTGCTGACGGCGGCGACGCCAGCGGCTTCGTGCGATGGCGATGGGCTAGCGCGTAGGCCTCGTCCAAGCTAATAGCAGACTCATCATGTTCTTGCTCCTTCTCTGCATTGCCCTCCTCCTCCGTTGGCGGTGCCGAAGGCGCGTGGACCACGGCTGTTGCCACCGCCACAGAGGCGCTCGGTTGCGCGGTGCTGCTGATCGCTGCCGTCTCGCCGGTTGTTGCGGCCGCAGCCTGTGAATTGCGCTCAGTCGCGGACGCCGCCTCTGCTTCTGGCCAGCAACAGTGCGAGGCCGCGGCAGCACTGCTGCTTTCATCGATCGGCAGCTGCTCCACCTCCACGGAAAAAATGAACAAGGACCGGAGGCGATCCAGGACCATAGACGACCCGCTGCGGCAGAGCCTGCGCGTAGGCGACGGCGGCGTGGCCCCGGCGCCGCCGCTGCCGCTACCGCTGGTAGACATGACGGCAATGGCGCTGACGACGGCGTTGAAGAAGATGAACCACGCCGCAGCGGGGCTGAGCCACGGCGACAGCGGCCACCACGGTAGTAGCAGCGTTAGAAGAAACGCCATCCGAAGCTATAGCTCTGCTTGAGCTTTTGCGTATTGCTAGTATCGCCCAAAAGCTCAAAACCCATGCACAAGGAATGCGAGCTGTGCTTTTGTGATTTGTGAGTTGTTGCAGGAGCAGAGCAATATATATGCGATGGGACACACGGGCCCTCTGGGCAGTGGACGGCATGTTTTTGGTGACAGCTAGCCTGCCGCGCGCGGAACTGAACATGTGAACGGGACAGGTAAGCCGCGTAGATCCGCCGCGTCCCTGTTCCAACCCGGACCGGCAAAGCAGAGGTTGGCGCTTCGCTGTCCCTTCCCTCCTTTTGCATGCAAGTGGCACACGAGCTTCAAGTTAACTAAATAACTACTAGTCTAAAATCCAACCGAGTGCTGGGCCACCACGGCGATCAGCGAGAAGATTCGGTTTGGGATTAGGATCGCAGTCTGCCGCTGTTTTATTGGCTTCCAAATTACTGGTAGCCGTTGCGTACACACCGTTAGAAGTTGTACTCCTTGCGTAGTGGTTGTGGTTTAGAACAGCAAAACTAATAGCACAACGGAGAGAGTATGTCTATTTTCTTTTTTTATTACAAAAACATTGCTAATGCTTATCTTGAATATATTTACTATTCTTGTTGGCTTGGGACTAGTGCTAGGATCGTGGGCTGGACACGAGTATGGTCCGAAAACACGAGTTCAAAGCACAGCTCAGCACAAGACGATATAGGTCAGACTAACACAGAGTAGGATCTAGAACACCAGCTAGAAGGGGTGAATAGACAGTTTTAACTAAGATCAAAGACACTAGAGAAATTTAAACAAAACAACAAGACATATAAATTTCCTAGCTATGATAGGCTAACAAAATATGATGAGCAATTATGGTAATATTACAAATGATAGACAACACACAAATTACTAACTATTTGCTAAGTAATAAGTAAAGAGTGAGAGAATGACATCGAAATTTATCCTGTGGTATCGGTGATTTGCCGATCACCCATAATCCACGTTGAGGTAGAATTCAAGCTCTCACTTGCTGCTCTATCAAAAGGCGGCTTGATCTTTGAGCTAAGTGGACAAGAAATCACTCAATACTTCGATTCCACTAGCGCCGCCTTTGACGCTCCAGCGAGGTGGGCACGAACCCCTCAAAATCAACACCGGCAGCTCCTCCATAATCTTCACGGAGAGCTCAACGAAGACAACACCCGAGCCATCTAGGAAGCGGCAACCTCCAAGAGTAACAAGACAATGAAGCTTGCCTGGTGTACCACCTATAGTCCCTCAAGGATCACAATGAATGCAAATGCAGTAGAAGCTCTCAATCACTCACTAGAATGCAATCTCAATCAAGGAGCGTGAGAGTTTGAGTTAGAGGATCACAAATAAGCTCCATGTATGCTAGGAATGGCCAAGAGAGCCCTCACACACGAGCTCCACTTCTATATATAGCCCCCAACTCAATACTAGCCGTTATGTGCAACTAGCACACTATCTGCGCACACGCGGACGGTCCGCGCCCTATGGCCGGACGGTCCGCCGTGCTAGTAACGGCTATAATTCTCGTTTGAAACCTATTAGTGATGTCAGAAAATGACAGGCCTGGACGATCCGTCAGCCCAGGCCGGACGGTCCAGGACCTGTCAACTTGAAACGCCAGAGCACTGACCCTATTAAACAACATGGGCGGAATGTCCGCCAACCATGCCGGACTGTCCGCCAACCATGCTGGATTGTCCACCCCTGGGACCAAATACCGCTCGGGCAAAAGCCCCGGATAGTCCGTAGTACAAGAGCTCAAAAACACACAGTCCCTGCCCCAATCCATTTTGGCACGTGCGGACGGTCCGCCAACACTAGTCGAACGGTCTGCGTAGGAACACAGAGATAGCTGCACCAGCAGACCCCTCTGGCAAGGTCGCGGACGGTCCGCCCTCCTGGCCCGGACGGTCCGACAACCCCAGTGATAGTCGCCTAGAGGGGGGTGAATAGGGCGAAACTGAAATTTACAAATATAAACACAACTACAAGCCGGGTTAGCGTTAGAAATAACAAACGAGTCCGCGTGAGAGGGTGGAAAACAAATCGCAAGCAAATGAAGAGTGTGACACGCGGATTTGTTTTACCGAGGTTCGGTTCTTGCAAACCTACTCCCCGTTTAGGAGGCCACAAAGGCCGGGTCTCTTTCAACCCTTCCCTCAAACGGTCCCTCAGACCGAGTGAGCTTCTCTTCTCAAATCTCTTGGGAATCAAACTTCCCGCAAGGACCACCACACAATTGGTGTCTCTTGCCTCAATTACAAGAAAGAATGCGAAAGAAAAGAAGCGTTCCAAGCGTAAGAGCTCAAATGAACACTACAAATCACTCTCTCTAGTCACTAAGGCTTTGTGTGGAGTTGGGAGAGGATTTGATCTCTTTTGGTGTGCTTTGCGATGAATGCTAGCTCTTGTATAGTGGTTGGAAGCTGGAAAACTTGGATGCTATGAATGGTGGGGTAGTTGGGGTATTTATAGCTCCAACCACCAAACATGACCGTTGGTGAAGGCTGTCTGTCGTATGGTGCACCGGACAGTCCGGTGTACACCGGACATGTCCGGTGCGCCAGCCACGTCACCAATTCCGTTGGGATTCGACCGTTGGAGCTCTGACTTCTGGGCCCGCCTGGATGTCCGGTGCACACCGGACATGTACTGTTCAATGTCCGGTGTGCCAGCGCGCGCGTGCCTGACTTCTGCGCGCTTCTGGCGTGCATTAAATGCGCTGTAGGTAGCCGTTGGCGCGAAGTAGTCGTTGCTCCGGAGTTGCACCGGACAGTCCGGTGTACACCGGACATGTCCGGTGAATTATAGCGGAGTAGCCGCTCTGGTTTCCCGAAGCTGGCGAGTTCCTGAGGCCGCTCTTCCTTGGAGCACCGGACACTGTCCGGTGTACACCGGACAGTCCGGTGAATTATAGCGGAGTGCCTCTGGAAATTCCCGAAGGTGGCGAGTTTGATTTGGAGTCCTCTGGTGCACCGGACACTGTCCGGTGTACACCGGACAGTCCGGTGCCCCAGACCAGAGGTGCCTTCGGTTGTCCCTTTGCTCCTTTGTTGAACCCAATACTTGGTCATTTTATTGGCTGAGTGTGAACCTTTTACACCTGTATATTCTATACACTAGGGCAAACTAGTTAGTCCAATTATTTGTGTTGGGCAATTCAACCACCAAAATCAATTAGGAAAATAGGTGTAAGCCTAATTCCCTTTCAATCTCCCCCTTTTTGGTGATTGATGCCAACACAAACCAAAGCAAGTATAGAAATGCATAATTGAACTAGTTTGCATAATGTAAGTGCAAAGGTTGCTTGGAATTGAGCCAATATAAATACTTACAAGATATGCCTGGATTGTTTCTTTGTTTTTAACATTTTGGACCACGCTTGCACCACATGTTTTGTTTTTGCAAACTCTTTTGTAAATCCTTTTCAAAGTTCTTTTGCAAATAGTCAAAGGTAAATGAATAAGATTTTGCAAAGCATTTTCAAGATTTGAAATTTTCTCCCCCTGTTTCAAATGCTTTTCCTTTGACTAAACAAAACTCCCCCTAAATGAGATCCTCCTCTTAGTGTTCAAGAGGGTTTTGATATATCATTTTTGAAATACTACTTTGTCCCCCTTTTGAACACAATAGGATACCAATTGAAAAATACTCTTTGAAAAACTAAGTTTTTGAAATTGGTGGTGGTGCGGTCCTTTTGCTTTGGGCTCATACTCTCTCCCCCTTTGGCATGAATCGCCAAAAACGGAATCATTAGAGCCCTTGAATTACTCTTTCTTCCTTTGGTCATAAATAAATGAGTGAAGATTATACCAAAGATGGAGTCCTTTTGCTTGGTGCTCATGGTTTCTCCCCCAAAAATGGAGAGTTGCTTGGAGTGACGGCGAAGGATGAGTTACGGAGTGGAAGCCTTTGTCTTCGCCGAAGACTCCAATTCCCTTTCAATACACCTATGACTTGGTTTGAAATAGACTTGAAAACACATTAGTCATAGCATATGAAAGAGACATGATCAAAGGTATTTAAAAGAGCTATGTGTGCAATTTAACAAAAGAAGTTCCTAGAATCAAGAATATTTAGCTCCTGCTTAAGTTTGTTAAAAGTTTGTTCATCAAGTGGCTTGGTAAAGATATCGGCTAATTGATCTTTAGTATTAATGTAAGAAATCTCGATATCTCCCTTTTGTTGGTGATCCCTAAGAAAATGATACCGAATGGCTATGTGTTTAGTGCGGCTATGCTCGACGGGATTATCCGCCATCTTGATTGCACTCTCATTATCACATAGCAAAGGGACTTTGGTTAATTTGTAACCGTAGTCCCGCAGGGTTTGCCTCATCCAAAGCAATTGCGCGCAACAATGACCTGCGGCAATGTACTCGGCTTCGGCGGTGGAAAGAGCAACCGAATTTTGCTTCTTTGAAGCCTAAGACACCAAGGATCTTCCCAAGAACTGGCAAGTCCCCGATGTGCTCTTCCTATTGATTTTACACCCCGCCCAATCGGCATCTGAATAACCAATCAAATCAAATGTGGATCCCCTAGGATACCAAAGCCCAAACTTAGGTGTATAAGCCAAATATCTCAAGATTCGTTTTACGGCCGTAAGGTGAGCTTCCTTAGGGTCGGCTTGGAATCTTGCACACATGCATACGGAAAGCATAATATCCGGTCGAGATGCACATAAATAGAGTAAAGAACCTATCATCGACCAGTATACCTTTTGATCCACGGACTTACCTCCCGTGTCGAGGTCGAGATGCCCATTAGTTCCCATGGGTGTCTTGATGGGCTTGGCATCCTTCATCCCAAACTTGTTTAGAATGTCTTGAGTATACTTCGTTTGGCTAATGAAGGTGCCTTCTTGGAGTTGCTTCACTTGAAATCCTAAGAAATATTTCAACTCCCCCATCATAGACATCTCGAACTTTTGTGTCATGATCCTACTAAACTCTTCACAGGTAGATTCGTTAGTAGACCCAAATATAATATCATCAACATAAATTTGGCATACAAACAAATCATTCTCAAGTGTTTTGGTAAAGAGCGTAGGATCGACCTTTCTGACTTTGAAGCCATTAGCAATAAGGAAATCTCTAAGGCATTCATACCATGCTCTTGGGGCTTGCTTGAGCCCATAAAGCGCCTTAGAGAGCTTATAGACATGGTTAGGGTACTCACTGTCTTCAAAGCCGGGAGGTTGCTCAACATAGACCTCTTCCTTGATTGGTCCATTGAGGAAGGCACTTTTCACGTCCATTTGATAAAGCTTAAAGCCATGGTAAGTAGCATAGGCTAATAATATGCGAATTGACTCAAGCCTAGCTACGGGTGCATAGGTTTCACCGAAATCCAAACCTTCGACTTGGGAGTATCCCTTGGCCACAAGTCGAGCTTTGTTCCTTGTCACCACACCATGCTCATCTTGCTTGTTGCGGAATACCCATTTGGTTCCTACAACATTTTGATTAGGACGTGGAACTAAATGCCATACCTCATTTCTAGTGAAGTTGTTGAGCTCCTCTTGCATCGCCACCACCCAATCCGAATCTTGAAGTGCTTCCTCTACCCTGTGTGGCTCAATAGAGGAAACAAAAGAGTAATGCTCACAAAAATGTGCAATACGAGATCTAGTAGTTACCCCCTTATGAATGTCGCCGAGGATGGTGTCGACGGGGTGATCTCGTTGGATTGCTTGGTGGACTCTTGGGTGTGGCGGCCTTTGCTCTTCATCCTCCTTGTCTTCCTCATTTGCATCTCTCCCTTGATCATTGCCATCATCTTGAGGTGGCTCATTTGCTTGATCTTCTACTTCATCAACTTGAGCTTCATCCTCATTTTGAGTCGGTGGGGATGCTTGCATGGAGGAGGATGGTTGATCTTGTGTATTTGGAGGTTCTTTGGATTCCTTAGGACACACATCCCCAATGGACATGTTCCTTAGCGCGATGCACGGAGCCTCTTCATCACCTATCTCATCAAGATCAACTTGCTCTACTTGAGAGCCGTTAGTCTCATCAAACACAACGTCACAAGAAACTTCAACTTGTCCAGTGGACTTGTTAAAGACTCTATATGCCCTTGTGTTTGAATCATATCCTAGTAAAAAGCCTTCTACAGTCTTAGGAGCAAATTTAGATTTTCTACCTCTTTTAACAAGAATAAAACATTTGCTACCAAAGACTCTAAAATATGAAATATTGGGCTTTTTACCGGTTAGGAGTTCATAAGATGTCTTCTTGAGGATTCGGTGTAGATATAACCGGTTGATGGCGTAGCAGGCGGTGTTGACCGCCTCGGCCCAAAACCGATCCGAAGTCTTGTACTCATCAAGCATGGTCCTTGCCATGTCCAATAGAGTTCGATTCTTCCTCTCCACTACACCATTTTGTTGTGGCGTGTAGGGAGAAGAGAACTCATGCTTGATGCCCTCCTCCTCAAGGAAGCCTTCGATTTGAGAGTTCTTGAACTCCGTCCCGTTGTCGCTTCTAATTTTCTTGATCCTTAAGCCGAACTCGTTTTGAGCTCGTCTCAAGAATCCCTTTAAGGTTTCTTGGGTTTGAGATTTTCCTGCAAAAAGAACACCCAAGTGAAGCGAGAATAATCATCCACTACTACAAGACAATACTTACTCCCGCCGATGCTTATGTAAGCAATCGGGCCGAATAGATCCATGTGGAGCAGCTCAAGCGGCCTGTCGGTCGTCATGATGTTCTTGTGTGGATGATGGGCACCAACTTGCTTTCCTACTTGGCATGCGCTACAAACCCTGTCTTTCTCAAAATGAACATTTGTTAGTCCTAAAATGTGTTTTCCCTTTAGAAGCTTGTGAAGATTCTTCATCCCAACATGTGCTAATCGGCGATGCCAGAGCCAGCCCATGTTAGTCTTAGCAATTAAGCAAGTGTCGAGTTCAGCTCTATCAAAATCTACCAAGTATAGCTGACCCTCTAACACTCCCTTAAATGCTATTGAATCATCACTTCTTCTAAAGACAGTGACACCAACATCAGAGAAAAGACAGTTGTAGCCCATTTTGCATAATTGAGATACAGAAAGCAAATTGTAATCTAATGAATCTACAAGAAAAACATTGGAAATAGAATGGTCAGGAGATATAGCTATTTTACCAAGACCTTTGACCAAACCTTGATTTCCATCCCCGAATGTGATAGCTCGTTGGGGATCTTGGTTTTTCTCATATGAGGAGAACATCTTCTTCTCCCCTGTCATGTGGTTTGTGCACCCGCTGTCGATTATCCAACTTGAGCCCCCGGATGCATAAACCTACAAAACAAGTTTAGTTCTTGACTTTAGGTACCCAAATGGTTTTGGGTCCTTTGGCATTAGATACAAGAACTTTGGGTACCCAAACACAAGTCTTTGACCCCTTGTGCTTGCCCCCAACATATTTGGCAACTACCTTGCTAGATTTGTTAGTCAAAACATAAGATGCATCAAAAGTTTTAAATGAAAGACTATGTTCATTTGATGCACTAGGAGTTTTCTTCTTAGGCAACTTAGCACGGGTTGGTTGCCTAGAGCTAGATGTCTCACCCTTGTACATAAAAGCATGGTTAGGGCCAGAATGAGACTTCCTAGAATGAATTCTCCTAATTTTGTCCTCAGGATAACCGGCAGGGTATAAAATGTAACCCTCGTTATCCTGAGGCATGGGAGTCTTGCCCTTAACAAAGTTAGACAATCTTTTAGGAGGGGCATTAAGTTTGACATTGTCTCCCCTTTGGAAGCCAATGCCATCCTTGATGCCAGGGCGTCTCCCATTATAGAGCATACTTCTAGCAAATTTAAAATTTTCATTTTCTAAGTTATGCTCGGCAATTTTAGCATCTAATTTAGCTATATGATCATTTTGTTGCTTAATTAAAGACATGTGATCATGAATAGCATTAACATCAATATCTCTACATCTAGTACAAATAGATACATGCTCAACTATAGATGTAGGGGGTTTGCAAGATTTTAATTCTACAACCTTAGCATGTAATATGTCGTTTTCACTTCTAAGGTTAGAAATAGTAATATTGCAAACATCAAAATCTTTAGCCTTAGCAAGCAATTTTTCATTTTCATTTCTAAGGCTAGCAAGAGATAAATTCAATTTTTCAATCTTAGCAAGTAAATCATCATTATCATTTCTAAGATTGGGAATTGAAACATTACAAACATGAGAATCAACCTTAGCTAATAAATTAGAATTCTCATTTTTAAGGTTGTCTATAGTCTCATGGCAAGTGCTTAGCTCACTACACAATTTTTCACATTTTTCTACTTCTAGAGCATAAGCATTTTTAATCTTAACATGTTTTTTATTTTCCTTGATTAGGAAGTCCTCTTGGGAGTCCAAGAGATCATCCTTCTCATGGATGGCACTAATTAATTCATTTAATTTTTCCTTTTGTTCCATGTTAAGGTTGGCAAAAAGAGTACGCAAATTATCTTCCTCATCACTAGCATTATCATCACTAGAAGATTCATATTTAGTGGAGGATTTTGATTTAACCTTCTTCTTTTTGTCGTCCTTTGCCATGAGGCACTTGTGGCCGACGTTGGGGAAGAGGAGTCCCTTGGTGACTGCGATGTTGGCGGCGTCCTCGTCGTCGGAGGAGTCGGTGGAGCTCTCGTCGGAGTCCCATTCGCGACACACGTGGGCATCGCCGCCCCTCTTCTTGTGGTACCTCTTCTTTTCTCTCCTCTTGCCCTTCTTGTCGTTATCCCTGTCACTGTCACTTGATAATGGACATTTGGCAATAAAGTGACCGGGCTTACCACACTTGTAGCAAACCTTCTTGGAGCGGGACTTGTAGTCTTTCCCCCTCCTTTGCTTGAGGATTTGGCGAAATCTTTTGATGATAAGCGCCATTTCCTCGTTGTCGAGCTTGGAGGCGTCGATGGGTGTTCTACTTAATGTAGGCTCCTCCTTCTTTTCCTCCGTCGCCTTGAATGCGACGGGTTGAGCTTCGGACGTGGAGGGATCATCAAGCTCGTTGATCTTCCTCGAGCCTTCGATCATGCACTCAAAACTTACAAAATTCCCGATTACTTCCTCGGGAGTCATTAGTGTATATCTAGGGTTGCCACGAATTAATTGAACTTGAGTAGGGTTAAGAAAAATAAGTGATCTTAAAATAACCTTAACCATTTCGTGGTCATCCCATTTCTTGCTCCTGAGGTTGCGCACTTGATTCACCAAGGTCTTGAGCCGGTTGTACATATTTTGTGGCTCCTCCCCTTTGCGAAGCCAGAACCGACCGAGCTCCCCCTCGATCGTCTCCCGCTTGGTGATCTTTGTGAGATCATCTCCTTCGTGTGCGGTTTTGAGCACATCCCAAACCTCCTTGGCGCTCTTCAACCCTTGCACTTTGTTGTACTCCTCTCTACTTAGAGAGGCGAGGAGTATTGTTGTTGCTTGAGAGTTGAAGTGCTCGATTTAGGCAACCTTGTCCTCATCATAATCTTCATCCCCTACGGATGGTACCTGTGCACCAAACTCAACAACATCCCATATACTTTTGTGGAGTGAGGTTAGATGAAATCGCATTAAATCACTCCACCTAGCATAATCCTCACCATCAAATGTTGGTGGTTTGCCTAATGGGACGGAAAGTAAAGGTGTATGTTTAGAAATGCGAGGGTAGCGTAGGGGAATCTTACTATACTTCTTGCGCTCTTGGCGCTTAGAAGTGACGGACGCCGCGTCGGAGCCGGAGGTGGATGTTGATGAAGAGTCGGTCTCGTAGTAGACCACTTTCCTCATCTTCTTTTTCTTGTCCCCACTCCGACGAGGCTTGTGAGAAGAGGATTTTTCCTTCTTCTCTTTGTGTGAAGAAGATTTCTTCTCCTTCCCTTTGGAGGAGTCCTTCTTCTTCTCCTTCCCTTTTAAGGAGTCTTTCTTCTCCTTTCTCTTGGTGCGGGACTCTTCCGATGAAGCGCTCCCGTGGCTTGTAGTGGGCTTTTCGCCGGTCTCGATCTCCTTCTTGGCGTGATCTCCCGACATCACTTCGAGCGGTTAGGCTCTAATGAAGCACCGGGCTTTGATACCAATTGATAGTCGCCTAGAGGGGGGGTGAATAGGGCGAAACTGAAATTTACAAATATAAACACAACTACAAGCCGGGTTAGCGTTAGAAATAACAAACGAGTCCGCGTGAGAGGGTGGAAAACAAATCGCAAGCAAATGAAGAGTGTGACATGCGGACTTGTTTTACCGAGGTTCGGTTCTTGCAAACCTACTCCCTGTTGAGGAGGCCACAAAGGCCGGGTCTCTTTCAACCCTTCCCTCTCTCAAACGGCCCCTCAGACCGAGTGAGCTTCTCTTCTCAAATCTCTTGGGAATCAAACTTCCCGCAAGGACCACCACACAATTGGTGTCTCTTGCCTCAATTACAAGTGAGTGTTTGATCACAAGAAAGAATGCGAAAGAAAAGAAGCGATCCAAGCGCAAGAGCTCAAATGAACACTACAAATCACTCTCTCTAGTCACTAAGGCTTTGTGTGGAGTTGGGAGAGGATTTGATCTCTTTTGGTGTGCTTTGCGATGAATGCTAGCTCTTGTATAGTGGTTGGAAGCTGGAAAACTTGGATGCTATGAATGGTGGGTGGTTGGGGTATTTATAGCCCCAACCACCAAACATGACCGTTGGTGAAGGCTGTCTGTCGTATGGTGCACCGGACAGTCCGGTGTACACCGGACATGTCCGGTGCGCCAGCCACGTCACCAATTCCGTTGGGATTCGACCGTTGGAGCTCTGACTTCTGGGCCCGCCTGGATGTCCGGTGCACACCGGACATGTACTGTTCAATGTCCGGTGTGCCAGCGCGCGTGCCTGACTTCTGCGCGCTTCTGGCGCGCATTAAATGCGCTGCAGGTAGCCGTTGGCGCGAAGTAGCCGTTGCTCCGGAGTTGCACCGGACAGTCCGGTGTACACCGGACATGTCCGGTGAATTATAGCGGAGTAGCCGCTCTGGTTTCCCGAAGCTGGCGAGTTCCTGAGGCCGCTCTTCCTTGGAGCACCGGACACTGTCCGGTGTACACCGGACAGTCCGGTGAATTATAGCGGAGTGCCTCTGGAAATTCCCGAAGGTGGCGAGTTTGAGTTGGAGTCCTCTGGTGCACCGGACACTGTTCGGTGTACACCGGACAGTCCGGTGCCCCAGACCAGAGGTGCCTTCGGTTGTCCCTTTGCTCCTTTGTTGAACCCAATACTTGGTCATTTTATTGGCTGAGTGTGAACCTTTTACACCTGTATATTCTATACACTAGGGCAAACTAGTTAGTCCAATTATTTGTGTTGGGCAATTCAACCACCAAAATCAATTAGGAAAATAGGTGTAAGCCTAAATCCCTTTCACCCAGAACTCAGTAATTTTTAGATTGTGCTTAACAAAAGACTTTGACTCTCGAAAACGAAGCGTTGTTGGTCCTCATGCAAATGCAACACTATATGCTCTATGAGGCACTATGTTTTACACTGATCAAAGTCATTGACCCCTCTTAATAGTACGACTATCTAGCCTACTAATCTAGCCAATTTCTTCTCTAAACTCCTGATGACCGGCAAAAACAAAACATATGTTATACCTTTGCCTTAACTTGATCCACAACCAATGGTTATAAGTCTCCAAGACTTTCCTGTTCCCTGTGGTCCAATTCTGTATTCTTATTTCTCCAAGAATAATTAGTCCACAAGTAGTTGTCATTAATTACCAAAACACCACTAAGGGCCTAGATGATTCACAATCTCTCCTTTTTTGGTAATTGATGACAACACTGCATATTTCACAGTGTGCTAGTTGCACATAACGACAAGTATTGAGTTGAGGGCTATATATAGAAGTGGAGCTCATGTGTGAGGGCTCTCTTGGCCATTCCAAGCATACATTGAGTTCATTTGTGATCCTCTAACTCAAACTCTTACACTCTGTCACACCTGAGTTTTGGGGCACCAAGACCCGGGCGCGAACATAATCACCAGGTGTGCTAGGACCAAGTCTCACACATATGATGAATCATGGCACAGGATCAAATGTCACATCTTTACTATATAACAGGAGTTCTATACAAAATAAATAAATATTTACATTATAAGGAGACAACGGTCCAGCAACCCAAAGTTGACTGGGAGACGACGGTCTAGATCTCTCACGAACTCATCGCAGCATCCTCCAAGCGCCTCCTCCTGCGGTACCTGTTCTTGACCTGTGGGGGGGTGTGAGACAGCAAGAGTGAGCTCACATACGTTCATCGCTCAACAAGTTGTGGGGAATAATGTGCATGAACTCGCCAAAGGTGGGAGCTCATGAAGTGTAAGGCTTACCAAAGAGGATGGTTGAAGCTGAGCATTGCTTTTAAAGTTGGTCAAAATTTTATTAGCAATTACTAAGTATAAGTAAATACCAACCCAATTAAATAGTAGAACAGAAGTAACAACATCACCTGCGATGCAATGCATATGACAAATTGAATTTAGTTCCATAATTTAATCATCAGAGAGTCCTGAGCTGCTCATGACCGTGAGCTCGGCTAGTATACTAGTTTTACACTCTGCAGAGGTGGTACCCTTTACCCACAAGTCATGTTACCCATCTGCCAAGGGATCGCGACTTCCCATACACCTCTACCGAGGAGGCGAGGCAGGGTAACACTACGAGGCCTTTACAAAGTTCCACTAGCTTCAGAAAACCCGCTACAGTTTATAGGAAGCTCCAATGCAGGGTTCTTGACTGACCGCCATCGCAGCAAAATCAACCAAGGACCTCCCTACACTGACCACTCCCCTACTGCCCTTGCCCCTTTCGGGTAAGGTAGTCCTCCACTAGCTTTCCTAATTAATCAGCCAAGGGCGTCCATAAACCCTTGTGGTGGCACGTGTTTCTCAAGTTAAGCTCTATGTTCCAATTAACATTAATGATCTTGACATGAACAGTAAATAACAACGGATAACAAAAGTATAATCATGAATAATGTGTATCTCAATGCCCAAAACCACATATAGCACTAGCGAGTACTACCCAAAAAGTTCAGTGGTAAACAAGGCATAAAGATAGACAAACTAGGGTAACCTATTAGGTCCCATCAAAATTAACCTATGCAGATCATTATGATTAATTAGAACATGAGTGGGTAAAAGAAGTGATCAAGGGCACAACTTGCCTGGGACTTGAGATTCCAGGTACCAACTTGCTCTTCAGGTGACACGTGTCCTCACCGCTAAACGTAGCAATATAGACAAACATGGTATAGGCAAAATTAACATTACAACAAACATAAACACAAACTGCATAATAATATTCTACGCGTTGCTACGAGATCGTGGGAACGATAATCACTAAATTCGGGGTTACGGTTATGAAGTTATCGAGTTATGAATTTCCAAAGTTATTAAGTACTTGGCACGAAATAAATTAAGTAAACAATTTTAATCTATGTTTCATGTTTAAATAGAGTCACTAGGTGATAAACAACATTAAAACAAAATTAATACAACTGGAATGAATCAAAAAGGAGTTAAAATAAATTTTCTATGAATTAAACAAGATCCTAGGTTTATTTCTATACAAGAAAATATTTTCTGAATTATCGCGGGTTGATATCCTATAAATCTAGGGACTCTTATGAAAAATCACACAGCCGAAGGGGTACGCAGGGATCCTGGCCGCCCAGATCAATTCTATGGCCTAGATTAGATTGCCCTAATATCGAAACGGTACGCAGCAGGAACCCTTGGATCTAAAATCAAGGACGGGGATTTAAAGAAGACGAGATTACTCTGGATCCATCCGATCCGATCCCATGGCCCGGATTTAACCTTTGCCTAAACGATTCGCGCGACCAGTCTAAGCCGTCCGCTATCGATCTGATGGCCAGCAGTCCGTCTTCTTTCTTACGACCGAACAAGGGGTGCCCAGGGACCCACGGTGGCGCCACCACGCCCGACGGAGCACCACCGCACAAACGCGCAAGTACATGAACCTGGCTTCGACCAGAGCTACGCATGAAGAAGGAGAAAGCGAACCTTTGGGGAGGGGTCTCACCTAGCATGGGTGGTGCAGAGGGCTCCGCCCACGTCGCAGGGCGGTAATGCGGCGGCGGCGAGGTTCGAGCCGGGATACGGTGCCCGACAACCCGTGCGCGGTACAGCAGCAAGGAACAGTGACCGACGACACATTCCCCGGCTGAGGCCACGACACGCGCAGGTCCTCCGCGCAACCAGGGCCCGCAGAGCTTCAACGGCGCATGCCAAATCGCGCCAGCAGGAGGACTCCCCGGCTGTAGAAATGAATCGATTCATCTCACTCTCTATTTCTTGCAACGGCGGCGCACTGGACAAGGGATGAAGAGAAGGGGCGCCAAGCACAGAGCGATGAACGGGGAAGGCATCGCGGTCCTCGCATTTATACTATGGAGCGTAGCTAGGATCCCGACGGAAATCCCCAGATTCACGGATGTTGTTGCGCGGCGACGGAGCTCGGTGTGCCCAACAGAAAAGTGGATAGGGAGGAGCGGCTTTGATTCTTGTACTCCGAGAAGCACGACCGGAGGAATCGGGGTCCGAGCCCAAATATCGCCCAGGTGGTTTGGTGCCCAGAGATCTCGGCACGGAGGAGCTGCGCGCGCCATTGCCGCGGATTCTGTTCCTGTACCGAGGAGGGAGCTGACACAGGCGGCCCCACAAGATCAGTGACCCGAGGCCTATGCGTGTGGACACAGAATCTGGCCAGTGGGCCCACGTGTAAGCGCCAGAACTAAAGAAAAGGGGAGGGGAAAGGAGATGGGGTGCGCGCTGCAGATGAAGGGGGAAATGGGCCGAAAACTGGGAAATCGGCGCAAGGTTGCGAGTCTCTCTTTTTTTATCTATTGCTTTCCTTTCTATTTTTAATTCAAATTTGAATCCCAAATCTGCTCTAAATTCAAGTCTAAGGTACAAATGGAATGCCTAACATAATGTGCAATAATTATACTAATCTATTTAATTACTTTATTTAGTATTATTATTTTATTTTAGGTAATACTTTCAACATGAGATTCACACCTTATTTATATTATTATTATTTTTTTAAATGCACGAACAATTAACTCCAACATGACGCACCATTTTCTTTATTTAATATATTTAATGCAAAGATGAGAAAATCATCACAAGTAGCCAATTAAATAAATTTTTTTTAATATGTTACCCAATTCCTATACATTTTATTTCTTTCAAAATTTGGGTATTACACACTCCTTGCTTGAGATTGTATTCTAGTGAGTGAATGAGTGCTTCTAGTGCATTTGCACCCATTGTGATCCTTGAGGCACTAGGTGGTACACCGGGCAAGCTTGACTGTCTTGTTACTCTTGGAGGTTGCCGCCTCCTAGACGGCTCGAGTGTTGTCTCCGTTGAGCTCTCCGTGAAGATTGTGGAGGAGTCACGGTGTTGAATTTGAGGGGTTTGCACCCACCTCACCGGAGCGCCAAAGGCGACGCTAATGGAATCGAGGTATTGAGTGATTTCTTGTCCACTTGGCTCAAAGATCAAGCTGCATCTTGATAGAGGAGCAGGTGAGAGCTTGAATTCCACCTCAACGTGGATTAGGGTGATCGGCAAATCACCGATACCACGAGATAAATTTCGGTGTCATTCTCCCACTCTTTACTTAGTACTTTGCAAGTAGTTAGTAATTTGTGTGTTGTCTATAATTTGGAGTATTGTCATAATTGCTCATCATATTTTGTTAGCCTATCATAGCTAGGAAATTTATATCTCTTGTTGTTTTGATTAAATTTCTTTAGTGTCTTTGATCGTAGTTAAAACCATCTATTCACCCCCTCTAGCCGATGTCCTAGATCCTACAAGTGGTATCAGTGGTTTGGACTCCATTATTTGTGGATTTAACCATCCCGGAGTTGGACAAAATGGCTAGTAATAACAATGTGCACATTAGGAAGCCATCGCATTTTGATGGGAACAATAATGACTATTGGAAAATGAGAATGTCAATGCATCTTAAAGCTATGGGAGGAAAGATTTGGTCTATTGTCAGAGATGGATTTGTTGTATTGAAGCAAGATGAACGATCACCTAGTGACAATGAAAATGTTCTAACCAATGATCAAGCCACGAATGTGTTCTATGATGCTCTAGACATAAATGAGTTCAACCGTATCAAGAATCTCACAACCTCTTTTATATTAGCTCCGTCCCCTCCAAAAGCTCCTCCTGATGATGGTATCACCGATGGTGGCATGTTGTGGCCCATAACCCCCGATCCCTACAAAGTGAAGATTTGAAAGGTTAATATAAATGATAAGTCTAAACTAAATTAAATTTGATCAACACACCAGAGCATGTAATCCTACATTCGAGTAGAGATACTTATCGACGCACCTAAGGTGGAGGCGTCGGAGCATGTAATCCCCACTGAGGCATCAACGACTGAAATTGAGAGAGAAATGGATGGTTGCTGCTGTGTCTGCTCTAGAAACCAAAACTGTTACAAATACAATATATTAGTTATAGGAAAAATCTATGACCGTGTTGAGAATAAATAAGACACTCATGTTCATTCCTTGTTGCGCCTATGCGTTGTAAGCAGCCATGTACTCTAATTGTTGTTGGACGAATGCCATTTGTTGCTGCCACAGCTCTTCACGAAACCTTTATTGCTACTCCGTCATAGCCTCCTCCATGCTTAAGTGTCGACTACGGTTGCTACCACAATCCACATGCGACAAAGAGCCGCCATGAGACCGCAACTCCGTCGAATCAATCACATCGGTAAACATAGAATAACTTGAAAAACAAGAAAATTAGCTATTCAACCATAGTTTCAATCTTATTGAAAAAATTTCACAAGTTCATACCGTCCATGGGCCTTTCTTTCAATAGAATGCACAACTTCAACGTCGATAGTAGGTGCTCCTTGCCAATCATAGTCTTCTCCATACTTTCTAACCATCACCTGCTCGGAAGTCTCCTGCAATACAATATGAAGGTTCAGCACACATGTAATGCATAGCTATATGGCAAGAAAACATTAATCCTAATAACTACTAACCAGACGCTCAACTGCCGTCGTGAGGTATGGTTAAGCAAAGAAATATAAATTCATACTTCATACAAAGAGAAGATGGAAGGTTGTATGGAATAACATAGACGGACCAACATGAGTATGACGATGCCTTTTGACCAACAGGTGTGAAGCCATTGGTCGCGAGGCCGATTCGAACATCCTCAGTTCAGCTACAAAGTTTGGATCAAACGTGTCGAGAGCCTTCCAAGCATCCCATCTGAAAGGGTGCACCATTAGTGCATCGTTCTCACGGACACCTTCTTTATGCCATCGCATGTGCAGGGCAGTTTTTTCGATATAAACAACCGTTTCACTCGAGGAGTTAGAGGCAAGTAGCGAAGCTGCTTATGTGCAACATCTGTCATCGCCTTGTCACCTTCATCATTAACAACTTCCACAAATCTAGATTGTCCTCATTTTAGACATTTTCTCTCTTCCGCATGCTCCTTCATGAAAAGCATACAATTATTTTTGCACAAATCAATCTTTTCATAATTCATACTGAGACCTTTGATAATTGTATTTGAATGGTACATATTTTTAGGCAACTTATTGGGCTTTGATAGAACATCCCCGAATAACTTTAAAATCTCATTGTAACAGTTGTTCGAGAAAAAGTACTTGGAATAAAATATGCAAAAAATAACCTCTCGATGGGCGATGGCCAGACGGAGGAGGGCTCGACGCCGGGTCGGGCTGCGTAGAGGGAGCGGAGGCCGATAGTGGTGGCAGGAGGAGGGCTCGACGCCGTCGCCGGCAGCGCCCAGCAAACGCGCACATTGGGAGAGAGGAGGGAGGGAGAAGGAAAGAGAGAAGGAACTCATGGTGTTTAAATTCGTTAATTTTCGGCGGCCGTGACACAGGCCACCGAAAATAAGGTTATTTTCGGCGGCTAAGGCCTGTATGAGCCACCGAAAATAGAGCCTTATTTTTGGCGGCCTGTATAAGCCGTCGAAAATAGTGCCTTATTTTCGGTGGCCAGGGTTCGACCACCGAAAATAACCCTGGCCACCGAAAATGCTCTAAAGTGGTGTTTTTAATGGATGATGTTCTAGCAAGGGTAGAAAGAAGGGACTGGAGATAAAGTCTCGTACTCGCGTGCGCGAGCCGATGGATGTCATCGTATGACCAGGGAGAGGCAGAACCAGAGAAGTAGGCTAACCATTGCAGCCTTAATAGATTAGCATAGATTCTCTGGTGCTGAGTTTGGCTTGTCCATATAGGTGAGAAGAGAGGAAGCCTTTCTCATATATCTATATTATAATGGAACAATCAAAATAAAGTTTGGTACACCTCACATTTGTGTCCTGTGGAGACAATTCAACAATTGTGCACCAAAGATGTTGCCCCTAGAATTTTAGTATCATTAAAATAAATGGCTAAAATACATTTCTCAAAGGCTTCGACTTATTCCAATGCCCAAGTTTTTTTAATCAAATTTTGGTCTCCCGCAAGGCCGATAACAACCGAGTAGCATTGAATACATTAATTTGGGTTCTTCTTTCCATTGTATTTGTTGATAATGATAAGCTTTAATTCTTCTAGTACATGAGGGAGTTAAGCCTTCTAGAGAAACAGATAAAGACATCTACTAGTTCATCCTCGACATTGTAATTGTTCATGTGGGAAGATTCTAGAAACTCCATATCCCGACACCTAGAATTCAGTTGTTGGCAGAGATTTCCAATGCGAAGACTCCACACAGATTACCCTAATTCTAGTCAACTCGAGGGTGGCTTCTAGCTACCTTATTTTGATTATCATTCTTTGGCCTCCTATGTTCAATCCTATGCTACAAACATGGTTCGTTCGGGTAGAAGCTAAATGTGATGAAGCATTACCGCCAGAGCATCCAACACGACCTTATAACATTCAATTTGAGAGTAAGATTTTCATTGTGTCATAATGCATCTTCAACATATATGATATTAACCTCAGGAGTGTTGTAGACTTCCTATACTCTGACTTCCTAGAAATTAGACTCAAGATTGTGTGTTGTGGAGTTGCCCATATTGCATTGGAAGTGTGGAAATCATATTCTCTATTTTCGTTATGGTGCTATTGCTCGGCTTTGTGTTGCTCGTGCACTTCATAGCGAAGTTAGGTATGAATACAACATTGTCCCCATTGTATGTTCTTACCTCGCCAACTAGCCTTTTGGGTGTATGTCTCCCGCATGACGATGTTCTTGTCCTCAAAGATGTCCTCTTCTTCTTATCTATTTAGATCAATTTCTTAGGGCATGATTCGACAGTCTCCATGAGGTAATTGTGATGTTTTCTAGAGTCGACAATCAATGCAGAACCGAAAACCAAAGATGAAGGTTAATCATGTCATGAATATCGTGATGATATTGAGATCCACCGACATTTCAGGTGTTTCCGCCAGAGCCCCTACCTAGTGTGGCAGATGTCGGTGTGTGACGACCGACAATCTTACTACAAGGTTATCTAGAGTAAGTTTTAGCGACCTTCGACAAAAACCAAACAGGATAGGGAACATGAGTCAACGATTTAGATAGAGCGCTGAATAGCGTAATACCCTACATCCTGATGTAGGATTGCCTTACATTGAATTGTTGAATATGAGATGTCACGAGGAGAATATTCCTACCTCTCTTTACATTGTATAGATGACAACCGCATGATACTACTCCTTGTCAGCTATGATACATGTGTCCTGAACTATTATGAAGCTTGTCTTTTTTTAGCCGATTAGGTCGGTTCGCTTGCCGTGAAAGCCACTCCACCTTGTTCCGTGTTTTCTTATTAGCAGTACATGGGCTAACCCATCTCCTTATCTTGTTGTCAGTCCTTTGATAAACCTTATGATCTTGGTTGGTGAGATATGAATATATTAGCACAACACATGTATTAATTAATCATCAATTATAGGAGACAGTTGTATTAAATCGTTGAACTCTATTAACCAATTAACAAATTTGGAAGTCCTAAGATAACTTTGGTTATAAATATTTATTTTTAGAGGTGGGTTTGCTAGAAGTGTCCCCTCTATAATGATAATGAAGACAACACCGCCTTCAGAATTAGCTGCCTAAATTATAACTTTTTATGTGAAGTTCTATGAAGACAAAATTATATAAAAAATATTGAGCCCGTTGACATGGTACATCTTTAAAATTATTATTTTTTATTTAGAACTATTTTGGAGGGCAAAATTTTGTTTGTTAAAGTTCTTAGGTTTATAATTTATAGTCTATAATTTTAGACATCACTATTTAAAGACACATGCATACTTTTAACAGTCTCTACTAAACGTGATTTACAGCTAGCTTTGTAGTTGTTTTTATTTGAGATATTTGAAGTGTCAAAATATATTTGGAGTTCTTCAATTTTATGTCATGAACTCAAATAATAGGAAGAGACAAATATTTTAGCGGGACTGTCTTTGTGGTTGCATTAACAAAAGGAGAACAATTTAAGACGCCCATTTTGGCTAATCGCTTTGTACTGACCGATATGGCTCGACCCACCGCCTCTGAATATGAACTCTAGGAACAGAGACACCATTTCGCACAAGCAGTTAACATGGAAAATGTCCGCTCTTTATGCGCCCCTAGTGACTATAAGCATGCAAAACAAACATTAATTTGGTTTGTTAAAACGTAACATGTGGCCGGATGCTCGGGGTGACTGATCACCCTCCGTGACCGTTTCAGACAACTCCCATCTTCCCTTCAGGCATGACAGGTCCACAGACTCATGCATGGATCCTGTCTTTTAATAGGCATCACGAAGCTGACGGAAGCTAATTAATGGAGCGGACAGCCCGCAGCGCCTCTCCTATTCCTACGACGGCGCCGGGGCCAGCCCTCCACCGACGCCCCCGTCCTCGGTGGTGGTAGCCCGACGATCGCCATTGCCGCCACCCTCCACGATCGGGCGCGCGGCGAGAGAATGACCTCCACCGTATCCGCTTCCCAACTGCATATTACCGCCACAGCCACGGGGACCTCTGCTGTAATCACAACGCCCTCCTCAAACCAGAACCCCATCAACGCGCGCTCCTGCCATCATTCGGCGAGCAGCTCCCCACGCAGCAGCACCACCACCGGAGGCACAGGCGGTGGCGGCGGCAGCGGCAGCGGGAGCACGAACCAGGCGTGCGCGGCGTGCAAGTACCAGCGTCGCAAGTGCAGCCCGGACTGCCCGCTCGCGCCCTACTTCCCTGCCGACCAGCAGCGGCGCTTCCTCAACGCCCACCGTCTCTTCGGTGTCAGCAACATCCTCAAAACGCTGAAGAAGCTCAAGCCGGAACTCTGCGCCGACGCCATGGGCACGCTCATCTACCAGTCCGACATGCGCGCGCAGGATCCCGTCGGTGGCTGCTACCGCCTCGTCCTCAGTCTGGAGCGCCAGCTCGAGATCGATACTGCCGAGCTCACCGCCGTGCTCCACCACTTGGCGTTCTGCCGCCAGGCTACCACGACAACCACCGTGATGGCACCGCAACAGCAAGGCGGTGGCATGGCTGACCTCGACGTCACGTCCTCCAACCAGCCGCTTCTCCCCAACGAGCAGCAAGAAGTCGTTGACGCACTCTACGTGAATCACGAAGCTCACACCGCCATCCTTCAAACCGACGAGGTCGTCCACCGCCACGGTGGAGGCCACAGCCCCACCGATGATCATCACGGTGAGCAGCAACAGCAGCAGCTCTTCGACTACTTCTATTACGATGCCACCGCCAGCGACGATGCAAGTAGCAAGCCTACCATAGACATCAACCTCGACAACATGCAACAATTCGATTTTGACGATAGTTGTGCCGCCGCCGAGAAAGTGGATCTGGCTCCGGCAGCTGGGGATGGGGAAATAAGGCATCATCAGCACCTCGACATGAATTGCCAAATTGACCACAAAGATTATTTCGAGATAAAGGCGGCGTCACTCGTCGACGCCTTTGACATCCGGCAGGACCTGCAGCCGGTGGCAGACGTGAACGCCGAGGTTGACATTGACATCAAGACGGTGGATATGAATGCCGGCATTGGCATCGACATGAAGGCGATGGACATGAACGCCAATGTAGACGTCAATGCCGACCTACAGGGGGATGATGCCGCTGTCAACGTCTCCACCTGTGAAGCTGAAGCAGCAAAAATGGCAGCCGAGTCATCACATTGCAGGCTAGGGTTAGGATTTTCTTCGTTCTGATCAATCGTCTTTCCATTTCTCGCATGCATAGGGATGCCAATGCATGTACGAATAATTCTTTTTTTTATGATAGAGAAACTAGATTTTTTTTTGGTCAACCAAAAGACCCACCGACTCATTTTAAAAGGTTTTGAGCACAAAAAAGACTATAAATCAGGCTAGAATTTCAATGACACAAGTTTGTACTAATAATATAGTGTAAGATTATAGAAATTACATAATGTAATCATCTTACTTGTTAAGAATTATTAAGGCATGCATTCTGTGTATACCTTTTAGTTGATTACAACGAGGTCATATAACAGTAGTATCCATATATTAGGCTCAGCGATTGGTTTATCTTTTGTTTCTTTTTTACTTTTTATGCGATAGTGTTCCTATTTAGTTTATTTTTCACTCCCAGGTCAGATCACAAACCAATAGTGATGTGTCAACATTGATAATATGATGTTAGAGAAATAGATATTTTCAATTTAATTTAATCCGGAAAATCACAGTGATGTATGTGATGACATGTATGTACATATGTGTATCACTACTCACATAAGCAGTAAACAATAATAAAATATACACAAATACAAAGAACAGATTGTACCCTGCGGAGGGACCGATACTCAAGGTATCAGTGTCTCCATTCACACGAGACACCTCATGTGTATGTTCGATGTAGTCGTACGCAGTCGATGCAGACAAATGTACGCAATGCAGTCCTTCGAACGGCGCCGGCAAGGAACCTGATCAGCGCTGGTCGAGCGGACGAAGCGAGAAGATGATTGTGTATTTACTTAATCTGTGATCTTGGTTGTGAGTTTATTTACCGACGTCGTTTGGGATGCTCGGTGATCTACCCGGTTTATATGGGCTCAAGTATGTTTACACAACTGTAGAAAGAGATGTTTTTGGTATTTGTGCTCTTATAAATTGGGCAGTATCGTCACATAGAACCACTCCCTCGTCCACTACTTCGCCCATTTGCTACGATAGACGAGAGCTAGAAATTGAGCTTCTTTACGGTAGGCAAACTTGTAATAGTCGAAGTTGTCGTGAAGATGCAACCTACCAACTACCTTCTTCTGGTAGTGTAATTCATGGATTTCACAGAAACAATCCACACTTGGCTCCACATCCTGGCTTCGTACAGCCTAGATGAAAACCCCCATTCTCATAATGGCATTCACAGTAAGCTGGTGCAAGAAAATATCAAATCTTTTCAGCACCCCGAGGACCATCTTATGCAAGTGGGAATCGAAGTGCGGCATCTAAGAAGCTTCGGAATATAACCACTTCGTTATCCTTCGGCTCTGGTGTGGTCTCCTCACCTCCGAAACGAACTAAGTCAATATCGCTTATGCAACGCCTATTCTTCAACACCTCAATATGACCGGTTCCAATTGTTAAATTTCCCAAAAACAATGTGACTAGGCTTCATCAACCTAATTTCTTCGTTGTCTTATTCAATATAGAAGTCCTCACTACCAATATCACACCCATCTATCACACCAACCATGCTGCCTCCGGCGATCTCAATCAAGAGCGTGCTCTCGCCTGGCGCCACCTTCTCGGTATTGTCCAAAGCTTTCACTAGTGCAATATCTAAAGTTATCTTCTCTCGTGCCATTCCTACCAAGCTAAAAAGGAAGCTCGAAGCACTGTTACCAAAATGGGGTTCAAAGCAACCTTCGAATGCGGAGGGGATTTAACAGCAGAGCGCGAAAGGCGATGAATGGTGTACCTATCGTCACGAGTCCCGATCCCTTTTATACAATTTTTTCTCAAACTCAATAACTCGCTCACTCAACAATTGGCCCCACCAACCAAAACTACCCCGAGGTGTCTTTCATAACGAGCTATGGGAAGATGTTTTTTGGATTTTTGGCACAAGGCCTCCAAGTTACATTTTTACGGCCTAAACTCGTTATGAAGAAACAAACTAATTCTGCAAGAGGCTACTATTGTGGACCTCTATTGTCGAAGATCCTCAAAACCCCTTATTATCGAATAAAAAGGTGTGTTTCAGGTACTATGTAGAGGACCAACAAAGTTATCCTTCATCAAAAGGCAACTTATGAATTAGGAGGCGAAGCTATGGAGCTTCGGATGCGTATAGCTGCTGCGAAGGCAAGAACCGAAGGAGACGACTTTGGCTCTAAAGGCATCGGTACACGAAGCAAGAGAGAAGAAGAAGAATCAGGAAGTTGGTCAACATGGAAAGAGGAGAAAAGATAATGTTGCCGTTATGGAACTTGTAAATCATGTGTGTAAGATTCATGGGCATATTTGCAATTTCATACGACGTTGTACCTCACGCTATAAATAAAGAATAGTGTCATGCATTATGGGAGGGGCTTTAGGAGATCAAAAATGCTGATTCACTCTGCCTCCGAAGATGCATTCAAATTCTCAGTTGTGAAGTCGAAGGTATATTTGTAATTATTTGTTATCTTGAAAAAGTGAAGCAGGTCCTATAAATTAAGGAAATAAACAAATGCTTTCACCTGTTTCATCGCGTGACTTATTGATATTGGGGGTGTTTTTGTCCCCATCATCTGGTTTTGGTCGATTTTTGAAGGAAAGCCGAACAAAGGGAGAAGCTTAAAATATACTCACTTGTGTTGCCTGGTTCTTTGGTACCCATTAGGAACTAAAACAAGTGACCGACAACTATTAGTTGATACACATATCCATTGCTCATACATCCAAGTGTTTAATAGAATTACTCGGTCATTAGCGTAGGTGCTTTGCGAAGTACTTAGGTTAGTTAGACCGATATTGCGCTTGCTCTAGGTTGTTCCTAATAGATCGAGGGAGGTTTGAAAAACCCACCAAAACTCCTGGCCTTTTGCGTGAGCCATTGTAGTTGTGTCGCGTGGGACAGAGTCTTGCGAGACCACACCAACCGCATTTATGGTGTGGCCGCTACCTTGTACTGGAGGGAACAAGACCCGCAGTGTTTTGGCCGGAAGCTCGATAGTGAAGACGATGATGAGCGTCCGAGAGGAGGTCGGAAACGGAGGACCATTTGTATGTGGAGAAGGCATGTGGCTCTCTATGGAGTTACTCGACTAGGTGCTTGGCCCTCGCGTGGGCTTCCCTTTGCGTAGGTGCACCAACGAGAATTAGTTAGAACCTTATGCGGTTCTAGATATCCAGTAAAAATACCGACGCGTCGATGAAAGTTTGCATCTCTACCTTTCTCTTTAAGCTTCCGCATTTATTGATTACTTAAGCTGAAATCTTTACTATTCTTAGTTCAGAATATAGGATTGTAAGTTAATTAGGTTGCATAGCTTATTTTGCGGTAGAGATAGCAACACTTATATAAAACCTAGGTTGTACATTATTGCTTACTTATTTGCATAGATTTTATTTATAAAATTATTTGTGGTCTAAATTAGCGAGAAACATAGAAGTTATATTTTACCTCCTCTTAAGCGTCCACTATCCTTTCATACACGCTCCATTGGAAATGACCTTACGTTCATTCATGTGACCTGAACATCTTAACTCCG
The DNA here is from genome assembly GCF_902167145.1 of Zea mays. NCBI lineage: Eukaryota > Viridiplantae > Streptophyta > Magnoliopsida > Poales > Poaceae > Zea > Zea mays. The sequence goes on from NC_050096.1 coordinate 222,172,478, forward strand.
ACTAGTCTGGCTGCATGAGCCAGACCGGCGAGAGCCTGACTCCAGAGATGCGACCAATTTGCTCGCGTCTGCAGAGCCTGGCTCATGGTGCTTTAAATATCGTGCGAGTCTGGCTCCACATCTGCACGCAGGTAACCAAACACACACCTCGCACGCGTATAGACAACAACCAAACACCAGCTCATTACATCCCGCGATGCAAGCACCAGCAAATACAGGCAACCAAACACACAGTATATGTATATATACTTATTGTCACAAAAAGTTTTATGAATTAAAATTACATATACTCAAAATTTCCTAAATCTATAACCGTTTAGACGAGAGAAGGAACCTACCAAAATATTAATAAATACTCCCTCCGCTTACAAATTAAAATTCGTTTTAGTTAATTAATAGGTTCATATAATACAATACTTAATGTATGTATTATATATGTGTCTAGGTTTATCTTCATATATTAAAATATAAACATAAACCAAGATCTAAAACGGACGGAGGAAGTAACTACCAAAATCAAGGTGACGTGACCCCAACAAGAAAAGGGAATTGAAGAGACTATCGTGACCACATTTCTGGTACGTATATATCTTTATTATGCTTAGGGACTAAGCATATGTATGCATCAACATTCACCTGTGCATGGGCATATATAGATATAGCGAAAGCAAAGGCAACAAATTAAAAAAGGATTCTTGCGACGAATCCACTAATAATTAGGTAATAAAGACAGAGAACATAGCATCAAGTGCAATACATGCATGCCAAACATTGGTCAGTTCGTCTAAAACATCCAAAAGGCAATAAATGACAACGAACACGCAGCGCAGGTTTAATCTCAGGGCCGGGGGAATCTTCTATGCAAGCTGCAGCTAGGGCAAAAAGAATGCAGTCCAATTCGTCCGTTCCTCCCACTTGCTGCATGAGCTACACATGCACGATGGGAATGTAATAAATTACTGTATTACCGAAGCGACGTTGCGCGCGGTATCCATGCATCTTTCTTCAGCCAGGGCTTTTCTACGCGTAGACTGCCACAAGCTAGCTTGCGCATATGCTTTACACCTTTTCTTTCAGTTTCTTATTCTATATTATATGTTTATGTAGACAGCTCGACAGCAAGAAGCACGTGCCTCTCACTCTCTTTGTGCGGTAGCCTGCTGCGTGCCTATAGTATTATATATACGTTGCTCTCATCACTGTGCTTGTGCGGTATGCAGACTACTGCAGAGCGCTAGCTAAGCGAAACAAACTCAGCGATCGACAAGCTAAGCTAGCAGACTACACATCCAGGATCGGAGCCGCTGCTCACCGACCAATTAATATGGCGACGGAGTACTTGTCCGGGTGGCCGCTGTCGTCCTGGATCAGCCCCGGCGCGGCGTTCTTCCTCTTCGTCAACGTGCTCATCGGCGCCATCGTGGTCACGTCCCGCGGGCACCAAGCTGGCCGTGGCCGCGCGGCGGCGTCCACGCGGAGGCTCTGCCGCAGCGCGTCGTCCATGGTCCTCGACCGGCTCCGCTCCTTCTCCATGTTCTCCGTCCATCCCGACCCCACGGAAATGGAAGAGCGCTATAGCACGTCGTCCCCCCTCGAGCTGGAAGCAGAGGAGGAGCAGCAGCCCCAACCCCAACCAGCCGTCGTGGAGCCCGCAAGGTCACCTGTTGCGGCAGTAGCAGCTGCTGCAGACGGTGCATCGTCCGAGATCGCCAAGGAAGAGGCGGCGGAAGCGGGAAAAGACCTGCCCACCAGCTCGAACGAGGCCCACGGTCTGCTGTTGCAGTTGCAGCAGGGTCACGGCGGCCGGCAGCAGCCACCGTCGTCAGTACATGTCGTCGTCACAGCCGCCGATGCAACTGCGGCGGTGGAGATAAAGGAGGAGGAAGAGAAGAAGGCAGAGCAGGAAGCAACCATGCAGCGCGCACCTGCGAGTAGGCGGGGAACGACGGAGGAAGCAGCGGAGGGGAAGGCGGCGCTGAACGCGCGGGCAGAGTCCTTCATCCGGAAGTTCCGGGAGGATCTCAAGCTGGAGCGTCTCAACTCCATTATCAACTACACCCGCACGCTCCGCCGCGGCGTTGGCGCGCCACAGCCCACTGCGCAGTAGCTCTCCGCTCATCGGTGGTCCATCGTTTTTTATTGTTTGCTTAATGTATAGAGTACTTGAATTTGTTTGCTCATCACAATGGTGCCAAAACCAGATAGTTTAGTTTAAATGTGATTGTGTACCACTGTGGCTTCCTTATATATGGACACTAGTCCAAATGATTAATATATATCCATAATTATCAAAAACATTCATAAAACCTTGGTACAATTCAAATGCGAAAACAAATTTAGTAAACGATAAACTTGTTTAGAGTTCTTAATTAGCATTGTGGTGCCACCTATGGTTCTAAATATCTTCCGTTCTCAATTAATCTGTCATCCTTCACACTATAAGACTATCTTCAACCATATCTTGTACATCCTTCCTCTTTAATCCACTTTTCAGACTTCTCTAGAAGGTTTTCACATCTATATCTCATTTCTCTCGAGCAACGTTTTTATATCCCGTCCTCCATACATTAAATACCCATATTAAAGACATATGTAGCTCTAGATTTTGTACATATGTATTCTTCACTACTCTCAAATGGCTTATACATATTTTAGTTTATTTTAGTTTTGCTTAATTTGTATCTGAAGTATAAAAATCCATACATAAAAGAGGAGCTAGAGTACATATACAGGACGAAGGAGTGTCCTCTATATTTAGAGGACACTTTAGAACACCCTATTAGAGCATATAGAGAAGAGATGCTTCTTTAAATATAGGATAGGAGATTCAATCTCATTATTCTCATTTTGATTTTTTAAGCTGCCAAACCTTTATTAACACCTTATTTGATTCAGGTTAGAAAAACCCAATTAAATAAAACAAAAGCTAGCTTACTATTATCGGGATTACTTTAGCATCAAGTAACAAATTATGGAGGAACCTCCAATTTGCACTTGGTTAAAATGAATCGTCAATCACTCCATAGTGATGAGAGATAGCATATGCACAATCCACGGCTCGCTACATACCAAACCACATCAGGGGGCACATGATCGAACAATAAGTTCATTTAAAACGAAAGCAAATTCGATCGTCCCACTACATTTCATGCCCAAGTTCAACATAGGTAGCTTACAAGTCGAACATCACATATGATTCCAAGAGAGCATTTTAACTTACAAGTTGAAGATAAATTTAATTTACAACATATTGCCCAACCAGATAAATAAGGTTTAGAGTTCAAGTCGAGTAATATCGTACCACCCATAATTCTAGGTGGCATACAAGTTCTTGCAACACCATGAATACACACAATCTAATTGAGGTACAACTTTGTGTATTGCTTAGTAGCATAAGTGGTCCTAATCGGGAGAAAGTGAGCCAACTTGGTCAAGCAATCAATGATCACCCAAATTGAATCATACCCATGAGACGTCTTTGGCAAGCTGATGATGAAGTACATTCTAATATCTTCCTAGTTCTTCCATGATGGAACCGGCAGAGGTTGAAGGGTACTACATATTGTATAATCTCTCACATCATAAGGGTCAACTAAAATCTTTGCTTGATATCATGGTATATCGTTGTGCTTCTTGGATGAGTGGATAATTAAGAGTTATGAGCTTCATCTAGGATGAGCTATCTCAACATAGGGTCTTTTGGTACCATAATTCTTTTGTTAAAGAAGAGGACACATTGATCATTAGTGGAGAAACATTAGGCTTTGCCCTCCTTCTTCTTGGAATGACTTTGGTCCATTCATTTGTTGTCTTGTTGGGCTTCTTTGATTTGCTCATAGAGGTCGAATTTGATGGCAAGAGTACAAAGATAACCTTCTTTGACCATACCAATTCCATGTCTTCTTAGGTAATCGCATAGAGTGTTAATATGAGGCTTGATGGTCAAACAATTGCACCTAGCCTTGCAGCTAAAGGCATAGTGACAACATTGGCCTTCTCGGGATGATAATGTACTTCAAGTTCTTAGTCTTTAATCAACTCAAACCACCTTATTTGCCTAATATACTAAATTGGGTAAAGATGTACTTGAGACTCTTGTGGTCGATGTAGATGTTGCAACGATTACCGAGAAGATAATTATGTGAAATCTTTAGTGCATGGACAACGGTGGTAAGATATAAACCATGAGTGGTATAGTTTTATTTGTGATGCTTCAACTAATAAGAAACATAGGCCATCACTTGACCATCTTGGATGAGAACGCACTCGAGACCAATACGTGATGCATCATAATATACATCAATTTTTTTGTTGATGTTAGATTGAGCAAGGATGGGTGTGGTAGTGAGGCGAGCCTTCAAGTTTTGGAAAGCTTCCTCGCATTCTTGAGATCATTTGAACTTGACGTCTTTCTTTAACAACTATGTCATGAGCTTAGTAATCTTGGAATTTTTTTTGATGAACCGGCGGTAATATCTCACGAATCCAAGCGTACTCCAAATTTCAGTGGTATTTTGTGGTTGCTTCCAACTAAAAATGTCCTGAACCTTGCTAGGGCCCATGACAACACCCTCCTTGGGGCTTGTTCGATTGCATGGGGATCAAAGGGGGTTGGGGGATTAAATCCCTTCCTATTCAATTTTGACTACTAGGGGATTTAATCCCCTTCAATCCACCCTAACCACAAAAGACCTTAGAGGGGATATGACCTAGCTAGGAAATATACTTCTTCTAGCCAAAACTCACATTTATAAACTTGGCATAAAGGTGATGCTCTCTAAGTTTTTGAAGAATAACATGAAGATGACAAGCGTAGTCTTCCTTGGTCTTGGAATAGATAAGAATATCATCAATAAAAATTACCACAAATATATCAAGTTCCTCCATAAAAATGCTATTCATCAAGCACATGATGTAGACGGGTGCATAAGTGAGACCAATGAACATGACATAGGTCTTGTTTTATAAAAAATGAACCAAACCTTTTTCAAAAGAGTGCCTTCTTGTTATAACCATTGTTTATTATGTTTTTGAAAAGCAAATGCACTTTTCGTTATGCTTTCTTTTCGCTTGGTCTATGGTGAATGTTGTACATTATTGAGTGGTGTTTGTTCTTCCTGTTTGTTTGTGTGATGTTTAGAAATTGATCTAGTAGTTGAGAATCAAGATCTATTTCGTTGAAGAATATCAAGTTTTCTATAAGCAAGGAAAGTGGACTTCTCCCCTGCATATTCTATTTGAACCTAATCAACACATTATAACTAAGATTTATATTTATTCTATGCATAATTTGATGGGTTACCTATTCAAATACACCTAACCTTTCCAACCCTAGTCCTTGATCAAACATGGGTATTGTATTCTACTTTAGTAGCTATGCTATTGCTACAACTTTAATTTTATGTAGTCACTATTGTTTATGATATTATTGTTCCAAAGATCATGTTATTGCTATCATTGCTATTGCAGATGACTCGATTGTTAAGCAAGATCATATATGATAATTGGAACATGGAGTGACCAACCAAGAAAACAGTGCGACCATGAGGGTGGTATGGGACGCCCTTAGCTAAATAACTAGGGAAGTCTTATGTTAGGTGTTGGTCTTGGTAGACAGGGACGGGGCATCTTCCATGGTCTTATATTCCATCTCAGGTAGATTGGATACAGGCATAGTCCCCAAGCTTTAACCTGTAGACTTGAGTATAAGTTTAGGTTACATTAGATGACTCTATGCAGTGACCATTTCCAACATCCGCATAATGAGGGCTCTAGGGAAAAGCCTCGTAGTGAGACCCTAGCCATTCACCTCGAAAGTGAATATGGGTGTAGCTAACCCAGGCTAGAAGGGAATCATGACTCATGGGTAAAGTGCACAACCTGTACATAGTGTAAAACTGATATATCAGCCGTGCTCACGGTTACGAGTGGCCTGGACCCTCACATGATATTTGAACTTGAAGATGGAAATAAATTGTGATCGGTTTTGTTTAAGTGGTATGCTTAAGTGGTTTGCTCAAGTGATTGAACCTCTTGTCGTGTTTTTATTTTGCTCAAGTGGATTGCACTTATGCTGGTTTGCTTATGCTTAATATGGGTTTGGTATATACTTATACTTAGTAATCAGGTGTTGATAATAAAATGTTGACGAACTAAAATGCTAACGTATTAAACTTTAGCCTTACCTTGTTAACCTTGCATTTTTCACTCCCACTTGCTAAGCCCCCATCGTAAGAGAGCTCACTGTTGCTTAATTTTGATCAGAAGTTTGCAGATGAAGATTATGACATTGAACTAGATGGATGCTAGTCTAGTGATTCCCCCGGTTATCTTCCTGTGGAAGGATGTCCATGTTCTGTTGTACTTTCATGAATAAAGGTTAAGGCATTATGTCGATTCAAAGTGTAATATGTTAATATAATCTTTATTTATGCTTTTATGCATGTTCTTTTGATATATTACACTTCTGACGTCAACATATGTGTGGAAATGGATCCTAGCACACATATGCTATGCATTCAATTTTGTCCTTAAAACCGGGTGTGACAGCAACTCAACTTCTGTTCACAATGGTTCTCCCATGCCAATAGTGAAGAGCTCCACTTGTTGTTCTATAGTTACATTTGTTGCCTTGCATAACAACCTGTTGAACTGACATTGGTATTCTTCCACCGTGCATGTGCGTTAAAGGGCCTTCAGCTCTGCCAAAGTATTGTGTCGGAGTGGAGGACCAAACCTCATGTTGATGTACTTGGCAAAATGCAACCATGGCACTAGGTCATAGTATCGTTCAAAGCCATAGTACCCCTCGAGTGCCGCTCCTTCCAGGTGTAAGGAAGCAATCCACACCAGATCTTCTTCAAACGTTTGCATCCCGTGGAAGTATGTTTCACACATGTTGAGCCAGGGAAGCAGTTCTGATTCACCGTCGAACGAAGGACAATGGAGCTTTGGCCATCAAGCTTCGTCTTTGAAACGATTACGACCACCTCGTCCATCTTCTCTTCTATACTGGCCATAGAAGTCATCACCATGACGCCGATAGGGGTGCCAAACATGGCTCCCTTGAAATTCATCGGCCTCCATGTCTCGACCGCTAAGGCCGCCACCTCCACGTCGTTCCAAACTGTGGTGTTCATTCCACTAGTCACCAGAACATGGCATGCCATGATTGTCGATGTCTCTGTGTTGTCTGATGATGCGTCGGTCAGCGTGCCAATCATAGCCGTCGGCGGCGTTCTAGTTTTTGCCGCCGCTACGATGCCCGCTGCCACCGCGTCGGTGTCCTTGCTGCAGGTTGTCGTTGTCCTCATCTTCAGGCAACTCTTCATCATCGTCGTTGTTCCCTTCCTTGCGTGCACGCCCCCTAGCTTGATCGTCGCCTCTTGACTTGGTGCCGCTGATGTCGCTACCATCATGACAGGGGGCATCTGAAGACCGTCAGAGGGAAGCACGATCTGCTCCAGCCGCGCGAGGCGCTGGCTGTGTGTGATCATGTGGGTGTTGAGCATGGCGACATGAGCGATCGAGCTTCTCATCTGTGGTTCCCCCAGAACCGTTCGCTGCAGCGCCGAACATGCTTGTCTATGTGCCGCTGGTCTTTGATACCAAATTGATACATGGTTTTCTCTTTGGTCTGTGTAAAGGGGAATGAAGTAGCTGATGGGAAGGGGGATTGGAGCATAGGGGATAAGCACTGGAAATATCAGAGGACATAGATAAATACGATATATTGGAAATATCAAAAATATCTGACCAAATTCAAAAAAAATTTAAAAAAAAATTGGCAACATTTTGCCTAAAACCATCTCTAATCCATTAAAAGATTAATACATGAATGATTGCACAGAAAACCAAAAGAATAAAACATTAATCACATTGTTCGGCAAGCTCGCTAATAGCTGAGTTGTGGCAGCAGCTGTGCTATGCAGCAGCCAACCATCAAAGAAAGAAGCCAACAACAGCAGCAACTTAAATATGAAGTGAACAAGTAATGGTAGCCTCAAATATTAGTACATAACATAATTAAGATCAAATTTGTACTAGTATCCAGCTGTGAATAACTAGTTACGAAAGAAGCTAATGCCTAACATCAAATCTGTGAATAAACAAAGATCAATGACAAGTTGGCATTTGGCAACAAGATCAAATCTGTGAATAACCAGTTACTAAGAAGCTATAAAGCCTAACATTAATGACAAGTTGGCAATAGGAAACAAAACTAGAGACAAAGATGCACCTTCTCTTCTGTATCTTATAGGTGTACATTTGTGTTGTGCCTAATAGGCCGGCCCAAAGCACATAATTTTTGGCACGACACAGATCTGGCACGGCCCAACCTAATTGTGGGCCTGTGCCGGCACGACCTAATATGTGGGTCGTGCCTGGACCTCAAGTCAAGCCCATGGGCCGGTCTGGCACGACCCATTTAACTAAAGCCCATCGAGGCCCACTAAATATAGACTTAGTATTTAACTAAGCCTCGTTAAAGCCTACATGACCAGCACAATTTGGAGAATCTAGAGCATCAATAGGCCTTCGGAGAACTAATACCTAGATGGAGATAGTAAATAGTGATGATGATCATTGTATATGTATTCTGTATGGCTGTATAGTACTATAATACAAAGTTAAACACTGAACAGATAACTGAATATTATTTCTAAGCTAGTTGTAATATTTTTTTTCTTTCTGAACAAAGGTTTTTAATATACATCCACAAAACATATTAGTTTTATTTTGGTCATATATATTCTATACTTTTTGTTTTTGTATTACTGTTGTGTATATGGACTGGTCTGGCACATTTAGGCATTTTGGGCTATTTGGGCCGGCCTGGCATACATAACTAATTATGGGCCGTGCCGTGGGTCGATGACAGGGCACACGTGCTGACAAGGCACGACCCATAATTAGATATGTGAGTTTGTGTGCCATGCCTTTGTGGGTCGTGCTTTTGTGGGCTTGTGCCGTGCCGGTCCAGGCCGGCCCACATGTACAGGTATAACTATATCTTGGTGGCCAACGGCTGAAAGCAGCAGCCCAGTAGAGGATAGTGGCTCTGGCTTTAGACTGTCTGCAACGGTTACCCCTACATTTGTCCCATATATCACTTTTTGTGTCACATCATCAACATTTCATCCCCTACTTTTTGATCTTCCGCAACGGTTCCCTCTATATTATCCCCTATACCCCACTACAACTAATAAAATATCACTATCTAAATCTACTCATCATTTATTACCATTCTTTTTTCACCTATTAAAAACCAACACAACAAACAAACAGTGCAAGGGGAAGTCAGGGACTCACGCTATCTGCAGCGTGCTCCTGTTCACTTCCGCTGTTTAGAGGGGCTTCTAGGGAAGAGCGCTGCGCGCGTAGGGGCTTGTGTGTAGCCCGCATGCCAGGGGAGAGGGAGGCCGCGCGGCTACCGTTGCGCTCAGCCTGAGCAGTAGCACTGTAGCACAACAAAGGAATACCTTTTGACCTTCACCCAGCAGTAGGCCTGCAACAGAGCCCCTGGCTTCCAGCAGAGAGGCAACAGCACATCAGAATGCACTCTCCTAGTAGCAGGCCAGCAACTGATTGAGCGCCAGAGCTCCTTGCTGCTTCCTGCCAAGCCAAGCGCAGCGGCGGTCTGATTGATGGAGCAAATTTTTTGTGCCTGCAGTGTAACGGCGGCCGCCGGCTAGTACGAGAGACAGAAATTTTTACTCTGGTTTTGGCTAGGGTTTTTTTGTGGGCCGGTGGGTCTATACAGGCCGACGCGTCGAACTTTCAGACTTTTCAACGTTCGTACGAAAACACTGAAATATTTGACCGATATGGAAAAAATCAGGCCCCACTGATAACAGCGATATATCGGAATTTTCTATAAATATCGGCCGAAAAAAACCGTGGTCCCAACAACAGAAATCTACAACACTCTAATAAATGGCTATTGTCAGGTTCGTGACCTCCAAGGGGCTTTCTGCATCTTTGAGCAGATGAAATCACGTTATATTAGGCCAGATCACATACTTACAATCATGGGCGGATCCAAGGCCCGGGCAGGGTGGGCTGTTGCCCAGGCTTAGTCTCCAGCATACCCATTATATATAGGTGTTTTATCTTTTTGTCACCCTCTATTTAGTCCTTTTCTAGTTACACGGATATTCGAAGTTTGGCAGTAAAGATGGTTGAAACTGAAAAGCATATGATTTTTTCTTTAGTCTACAAGCTTATTGAGTTATCATTAATACTGCCAGTTTCAACAGCATCGGTTGAAAGAGCCTTCTCTACAATGAAAATAATTAACAAACTGCGTAACATGATTTCAGATAAATGGTTCAATCACTTGATGGTGTGTTACACAGAGCGGGAATTATTCAAAGCACTTGATAATTCTACCATAACACGACGCTTTCAGAGTATAAAGACTCGAAAAATGAGTCTACCTCGTGTTATACGAGACTAGCACATTATATACATGTAAGAAATTCTTTAAGTACTTTATAGTATATGAATTATTTTTTTACATCATATGATCTTTTAAAGTTGCCCAGGCTTCTAAAAATTTCTGGCTCCGCCACTGCTTACAATGCACTCATAAATGGTTTGTGCAAGTTGGAAATTATCACCGACGCAGAGGATTTGGTGATGGAGATGGAGATGGAGCAGGGTGGATCCGAGCGTGGAAACTTTCAATACACTGATTGATGCTTATGGGAGGGCTGGGCATCTCGAAAAGTGTTTCACTGTTCTGTCTGATATGCAAGTCACATGTTATCTCTTTTGCTTCGGTTATCAAGGCTTTTTGCAAGAACGGAAAAATCCCAGAAGCTGTAGCTATCTTGGATGATATGATATACAAAGATGTTGTACCAAATGCACACGTGTACAACTCAATCATTGATGCTTATATAGAGTCAGGTGACTTTGAGCAGGCTTTTTTCTGGCTGAGAAGATGAAAAATAGTGGAGTATCTGCAACTATAGTTACCTATAATTTGCTGCTAAAAATCACAAATAGATGAAGCTGAAGAATTGATTTACAACTTAACAAATCAAGGGCTGAGACCTGACGTTGTTAGCTACTATCAGCATGCTGCAACAAGGGTCGTGCAGATAGAGAATTGGAGCTTCTCCAAGAAATGCACAAGTATAGCATCAGACCTACACTGAGAACATATCATACACTTCTTAGTGCAATGGGTAGTGCAGGGAGAGTTCATGACATGGAATGCCTGTATCAGCAAATGTTGCACAAGAATGTTGAACCTAGCAGTAGCATATATGGCATCATGGTTGGTACCTATGCGAGATGTAAAAACGAATCAAAGGTAGCATCTCTGAAGAAGGAAATGTCAGCAAAAGGAATAACCTTTGATGACACGGAAGAACTAACCATGAGCAAGATAGGTTAATAGCAAGTCCAATTTGATTGCATTGCCTTGAAATGAAAAGGCTGTGGAAGGTTGTCGGTTATATATGTTAATATCAAAACAAAATTTTATATTTGAGTTCAATAATTGTACAGACACGAAATAGAAATGGCAATATATATGCAGGTCTAACGTTTTGCTCCTGCCAAGAACCATGCCATTGGTTCCTTCTTTAATCTGCCATAGCAGTTGGGTTTGGTCAAATTTTCTTATTGCTTTGTTTTGAAAAACTTGGGTGCCATGCTCCTTCATTACCTCTCAGGTTGCAAGGACTGCATAGGGTATTGTTTTGAGAAGTTTAGTGTTGCGCGTCAAAGGCATAATGGTTTAGTTCACCAAACTGCACAGGGCATTGTTTTGGAAAGTTTATTGCTGCACATCAAGGGCATAATGGTTTAGTTGACCAATTGTTCCTTACCTCAGTGTGGTTCTCTAATTTACTCTATTGTATGGAATTTATGGCGTTTCATGCTTTTTGCCTATATACTTATTAACACTATCTTTTGTTTGCTATAATTCAACAAAATATGATGTTTCCCCTTACTGGTGAAGTTTGGAACACTCATCAGATTGACGACTAGCTGGTATCATATTTGACCTGAGTATAGATGTAAAACTGAACAGCGTGCAATGAAAAGGCGAGTTGCTAATTTTTTTTCAATGTTGTTCATATCTGGCTTCCCATGTGATTTAGTTTACTGTTGATGAAAATATTGAACTCTGCTTATATTGTCTCAACATTGCAGGTTCCAAGCGTGGGTAAAGGAGTGTTGTGATAGGCTTGATGATCCAAGGTTAAACCTAGCCATTTTGACACACAAAACCCCAATGATGCCTAAAGAGTGGAGGAGCAAGAGTAAGTGAGATAATCAAAGTAATACTAATTATCGAAGGATTAAGTTGATGAGGCATATTATGAAGTTACAAGAGAGTTACGGAACATCGTCTAAAAGGAATAAGGAGGATTTCGCCTGCGATTGTCAGTTATGCAGGTTCCATTGTGGCAGTGATTGTAAGTTATGCAGGACGAAGCCAGTCAGTCTGTGGGTGCCCGCCAGGTGCTCCAACGCAAGGGGCCGTTGTGGAAGTGGACGTCCCGCCACGAGAGTCAAGTGGTGTTGTAGGGCTCGTCACCGTCGGGCTTTGGTGACGTCTATCATCTGGGCCACCGCAGCAAGAAGAAGAGACAACGCTCCAAACACAGGAGAGGTGCTTCCGAGCAGAGGTCTGGCCACGCAACAGCTTTCTTCGGACTCTACCGGAGATTCTGATGCTCCACCGACAACACAGAATGAGGTCAGGATTGCTAAGGCTTTCTCCAACCATTCCTCCTTTCAAATTCCTCTATTCTTATTTTTTATTCATATTTAAATACCTCCCTTTAACTATTCTTATCTCTATTTTACCATCTCTCCAACCATTCCCTCTATTCAGACCCCTTTTACTTTTTAACTAAGCTATTTAAATTTTTTACATCAGTTTTTAGAGTTTACAAAAACTAGCATATTTTTTAGTGTTGTAATACATATTATTATCAATTAGTTAAACATAAAAAAGATTAATTTACAGTTAAAAGTGTTCATTAACGGAGGGGAGATTAGCGCTCCCCCTTCTAGAGGATGAAATCACCTTGCCCCCTCACATGTGGTGAACGGGAGGGGGAGCCATTGGAGGCCGACGAGGGGAGGGGGGAGGGGGCCGGGAGCCGTTGGAGGCCGTCTAAGGCCAACCTTCATGTGAAGCCATCCTATTTCCTGGATTTCTGGCGAGCCTTATTTGTGATGGTGGTTGGGACCAGGTCATACGTGTTGGGCCTTGAGGCGATGGAGGAGGTGGCAGTGTGGCACACAGGTTCAGCATCGAAATTCAAGACATGACAATTCACCAAGCCATGTCGAAGGATTTTCTCTTCATTCTTCCTATAGAAAAAACAGCATCGCGGGTCCTCAACAGTGGAAGGGTGTTGGAAAAATAACTTCTCAAAAAATGCAAACCCACACTAGAATACTAATAACTTGTCACTAAAAATATTTAAAACTAAACTATCTACGCTATGCACGTTTTATTGGGCCTCTGGAAGGTTTTTGGCCCGTTTTGTTGTCCATGCCTCCATATGCAACTTTTATTATAAATTGCAAGCATTGTCGACGGCGGATTCGTCTGGCGTGACCAACTGCATCTTTTGTCATTTCTTGAAAGCCGACGGATTGGTCAAGTGGCTGCTACATTAGCTTTTCTTGTTCCTTGCAGTGCCTCGGTAATTGCAATTTTTTTGTTCTTGTGCCCTCCGCTCACGATCATTGGGATTGCAGCAGTGCATTTTTTCCTTTCATTCTAACGATTTTTTGGACAGACTAACAAGGAAAAGCATAGCGCAATGAATCGACGAACCCTACTGATGCAAATGGTGTTGGATTCGTCGTCAGATGATGACGATGTGGATTTCTTTGTCTATATTACTCATGTTGCCATGAATGTGGATGAGTCAGATAATGAAATGAAGCATCATGGTTCTACCCAAGGGCACCGAGTACTTTAGTGAGGTAGACAGGCAGGACATCAGATGTTGTATCAAGATTATTTTACAGAGAATCCTACATACTGGTATAAGTTGTTCTGTCGACGGTACTAAGCAATATGTTTTTAAATAACATATTAGTATATATGAGTCTCATTATTATTGTCATCGAGGTTTCGAATGAGTTGTACTACACGCATATGGAATGCTGTAGAAAAACATGACAATTATTTTGTCTAGAAAAGGAACGCTGCCAGTATTCTTGGCCTTTCTAGTCTGCAAACAATTATTACGACATTTAAATGTTATCCTATGGAGTTGCAACTGATGATATTGATGATTATGTCCATATTGGAGAGAGTACTACAATTGAGTGTCTATGAAGGTTTATTAGTGTCGTTATCGAGATTTTTGTAGATGAATATTTGCGAGAACCTAACGAAGATGATACTGCTAGATTATTGGCTATTGAAGAAAGTAGATGTTTACCTAGTATGCTAGGTTCGATTGATTATATGCATTGGAGGTAGAAAAATTGTCCTCCTGCTTGGCAATGTATGTATAACAAGCATGTGTATACTTGAAGTTGTTGCCGATAAGGATTTTTGGATTTGGCATGCTTTCTTTGGGATGTTTGGTTCACACAATAATATCAATGTTTTGCATCAATCATCTATATTCGCACGCCTAGCAGATGGTCAAGCTCCAAAGGTGAATTATACAATTAATACCAATGATTGCACAATGGGTTACTATCTTGTCGATGTCATATATCCCTTGTGGGCAACTTTTGTGAAGACTACTCCTAAACCACAAGATAACAATAAGAAATATTTCGCTATTGCACAAGAAGCTTGTAGAAAGGATGTTGAATGAGCGTTTGGAATTCTACAACATCGATTCACAATCATTAGGGGTCCAGCTCGATTTTGGGACGAAGACGCCCTCAGACAAATCATGAGAGCTTGTGTAATTATGCAACATGATCGTTGAGGATGAACGAGATGATGAATATGATTTAAATTACGAGGGGTCGGAGATAAGGTGATATTTCTCATGAAGGAACACCAGCACTAGAGGAGTTTATACGAAAGTACAGTAATATAAATAATAAAAATATTCACAATCGTCTTCAAGATGACCTCATTAAGCACCTATGGCAACATCATCTAGACCTCTACAAATGATTATGTGTAATTTGATTTTTTTGTTACTTGTAATAATTTCCACTTCTTTATAACATTCTTTCGAAATTGACACAATTGTGGTTACTAAATAGCATTTAATGATTTAACTCTCTTTGGGTTGACTCATTTCCTCTCACCCTCCCCCTATGATGAATCAGTACTAGACAATAGATGATACAGGTACATAGGATCACATAGGGTGCCAGGGAAACATATGATAAGTGATCTCGTGTAACACCCTGAATTTGGGGTATAAATTTTCTTCTCTAATATCTACCAAATTCAGATGTTACTCCTTTTCTCATCTCCATAGATTCCCTTTCACTTCCTTTTAATAGGATTATAGTTTTTATGAGAGAGGTGTACTATTTCTTCAAGAGTATTAAAACCTATGGGAGACATGAAATGTTGCATCATGCTGAGTGTTGGGGGCCTTCGTCTTCCGAAGGTCCTCAAAAATACAACTAACATGCTTTCCAGTATGATATACTGTCACAGGAAGCTTCGGCTTTGGGATGAAGGTGTACATGATTTAAAAGGCGGAACCAGGAAGAAGGATGAACCAGTTCCGAAGCTGTGAACGAAGAAGCTTCGGCGTAGTGAAAAGATGACGATGGAGAATGAAACCGACTTAAAAGGGAAAAGACAGTTTAGCCCTCGACAACTTACTTTTTAGCTAATAGTAAATGTCAGGGATATAAATGTAATTTTACCCAGGCTGCGTCCTGTGCCTATAAATAGATGAACAGTAATACCGTACTGTTCACGCTGACTTGTAATCACTCGCACGTCACTCTTGGATTCTTACCTTCTGTCAAGCCGAAGGTACAAATGTAATTCAATATCATTAATATTTGTCCATGATCATATAATGAGATTGTAGATGATCTAATGATTTCATATGATTATTCATGTTCTTTATATGTCCCATATATTCTTGCTTTATATTATTACATATCTAGATGATGAAGATTTGTCCTTCATAACCTTCGTCTGAAGATCATTATGTCCTAAGGGAGATAATGCTTCAAAGGACGAAGGTCTTTAACCATTAACATTTGTGTTGCCTTGTTCTTATAGCATTTGAGAACAAGTGACCAACATTGGCGCCCACCTCCGGTGAACTCATTTGGCCACCTTCGGCAAGTTGTGACCTTTGTCATGTCGCCGAAGAAGTCTTCAGGGCTAGGGGCTGCACTACAACCACTGGACATCAATCAGGAAACATTACACGAAGCTAGGAGCCAAAAAAGGAAGGCTACCAGCCCAACACCTCAGGAGGAGGAGTTGGACCAAGAAATTAGGGACCTCGAAGCCATTCATCAACAGGTTCAGAGGAAAAAGGAAAAGATGCTTCGTCTCGCCGATCTTCAGAAGAAGATTGATGAGGCTGCTGAGGAAATGCGTCATATCACCCAAGATGACCAAGACCGAAGGCCTCAACACAGAGACCTTCGTCAAGGCAATTCATACAACGATGATGAATGGTATGATGATTTCCATCATGGCAATTTTGCTTTTGATGATGCTTCTCCTCTAGCAGCAGAATTGCAGGCTACCCCATGGCCCCCGTCATACAAGCCACCCTAGCTTCCTATGTATGATGGGCACTCAGACCCGAAGCAGTTTCTAATGAGCTATGAGGCAACCATATCTTCTTATGGGGGCAACCATATCTTCTTATGGGGGCAACACTGCAGTCATGGCGAAATCCTTCGTCATGGCAGTCAAAAGTGTCACACAAACTTGGTACTCTTATCTTCGGTCAGGGACAATCACATCATGGCAGAAGCTTAAAGATATGCTAATCACTAGATTCCAAGGATTTCTGACGAAGCCAGTCACTGCTCAAGCTTTGTTCCAGTGCACACAAGACCATGAGGAGTACCTTCAGACGTATGTCCGAAGGTTCCTTGGTCTGAGAGCACAAGCGCCTATAGTGCCCAATGAAATTGTCATTGAGGCCATGATCAAAGGGCTTCGGTCAGGACCTATGGCTCAGTATTTTGCCAGGAAACCCCCACAAACCCTGGAGAAGCTTCTTCAGAAGATGGATGAATATATCGAGGCTGATAATGATTTCCGCCAGAGAAGGGAAGAAGCCTACAGGTTTTCTGAGATGACCAGGGGCTTCGGAGGAAGAATCCACCCCAGGCATGTCAGATCGATTCATAATTCCAGCCTAAGTGATGACAGAGGAAGCCAGCCTCAAAGGCCACAACACAGCTCCCAATCTTCAGGGCAACAACAAAGCTCTTTCAGGCCACCAGTCCCAAGGGGCAAAGGCGGCAGGGGCTTCGGAGGAAGATATGGAGATCAGCCCAGAAGGCTATATTGTTTATTTTTTGGTGAAGATAAGGGCCACACCACAAGAACATGCCAAATCACAATACAGAAGCAAAAGGAGATTGTCGAAGCTGAGGCACGGCAGAATCAGCCGAAGCAGATTTTACATACTGCTTCATGCTATTCTCCCTATGTACCAGAGTACGTAGGCAATCAACAACCTTCAGCTTCTGTCGCTTCGGCAAGTCACTCTCAAGCTTCCTAGGCCCAGCTCCCATTATCGCCACCATTACCACCCACTCAGACCCGAAGCCAGCAACCAGAAGGGCACCCGCACGCACAACAGCAGCGTGATTTTCGGGAGGAATCCGAAGCTCGTACAGTCAACAGCACTGTGCCAGAATCCAAGCATATCTATTAAAGAATATCCTATTCTTGTTGTACCTTTATCTTTTATGTCATTTTAACTTTTGTATGAGAAACAAGTCATGAAGGACTGAATTTCGATTTTTTGTAATAATTGTGTAGGTCAACAAGTAAAATACGTCTTAAACAGACTTCTGAAGTTACAAAACTCGTTCCTAAGGGAGCGCAGAGCAAGTCCGAAGCTACAAAAGTCATTCCTAAGGGAGCGCAGAGTAAGTTTTTGAAGCTCAGAAGTCGTTCCTAAGGGGATGCAGAGCCAAAAATACCACCGAAATAGAAGGTGAAGAAGCTCCAAAGTTGTTACTAAGGGGATGCAGAGCTTAAATACCACCGAAATATAAGGTGAAGAAGCTCCAAAGTTGTTCCTAAGGGGATGCAGAGCTTAAAGACTCCAAAGTCGTTCCTAAGGGGATGCAGAGCTTAAAGACTTCAAAGTCGTTCCTAAGGGGATGCAAAGTCTTTTGTGTTCCAGTGTGGGCGCGCGTGTGTGTGTATTCGACATCACCATCATATTGCATCATATCATCGCATCATTTCGCATAACATTACATCATACATCATATGGCATCAACGACAAAACATTTGGATGCGAAGCAAATCTTCGGCAATACTTCGTTGAATGAAAATGTGCTGAGGCACGAAGCAAACTTTGGGAAAACAATTTTATCAGACGCCATAGAAGGGGTTTCTTTCTTTACGAAGCATGAAAAGAAGGGAACATGTTTTTTCGCCGAAGGCTCAAAAATGTATGTGCGTAAATTTCATGCATCACAAAGAAATATATTACAACAATTTACATGTCTGATTAATTGTTCTATACACCAAATGTTACATAGTATCATTACAATAAAGTCTAATCTTCCTTAAGTATTTTCTCTGCGGCTTCGTTCAGCAGCTTGTCGACGACTTCGTCGACGATGGAGTTAGCAATGCTCATTATATCCAGTGCTTCTTTCATGACTGGATCGACTAGGGGGTTGTATGGATCAGGCAACGGTGACAGTTCAGCTGTAATAAGCAAATTGATTAGTTCGAAGCCGGAAAATAAACGATGAAGCTAAAATTCAAAAAACAATATCTATACGCCTTTCGCGCTCAGCAGCTTCTTCGGCTCGCCTAGCTTCTTCCCGGGCTTCGTGGGTTTCTTTTTCATTCTTCTTTATGATTTTGTTGGCCAATTCCGGCCACCGTTCACCCATACATCGGAATAAAATTTTCCGCCCACCAAAGTAGCTTCGACCGAAGGGTCTTTTGTGTCATCTATGGAGAAGGCGGCTTCAGCCTGGGTCGCAGCTTTAACATGATCGCAACCAGCCTTCTCCAGGATAACCAAAATCCCTCGAGCGCCGGAGAAAGCACAAATATCCCCACGATCGCTCAGGATTTCTTCAAAAGCTTCGGCTTCCCTGCTTATCCAATCAATAACGCCCTCGGGGTCGCCTCGAATGAAGTTCTCTTCGGAAGAATAGGCGCATACTTTGGGAAAGCTGGTTTTCAATTTTTTCACGCAATCCAAGGATTTCTCAAAGCACATTTCCTTGGATTCACGAAGCTCCTCAACATTTTTCTCTAGCCTAGTTTTCGACCATTCACTAATTTCTTGACTAGCCTTGGCAACTGCAAAGTTCTCATTGGCTTTGGCAAGTTTTTTTCTGAAGGTCTTCAATTTGGGCTTTATAAATTTCGGATTGAGTGTTAAACCTTGTTTCATCTTCTTTCACTTTATCCACCAATGAAAGTAGAATTTTGTCCTTCTCCAAGGCTTCATTTCTCAGTTTAATGACTTCTGATCGAAGGTTGCCAAGAGCTATCGTGCAGCTCTCATCCTCTGCATTCTTTTGCGCCCTCAGGGCGTTGCTAAGAATTAAGCCCTGCAAAAAAGGACGGAGGATTAGCATGAAAGACTTTATTTCTAAGTTCATAGACTTTAAGTTCACAACTTCTGTACCTTCAGACTGTTGTACGCAAGGCTGTCCGCGAGGTCATCCTTCGACATGGCGGAGAGGCCAACTTCGAGCTTCGGAAATCCCATACTTTTGGCCATCTCCCGGCAGACGGATATCTCTTTGTTGTCCGGGAGACAGTATAGGAAATAATCTTCATCTGTGTCGTTGAACACTAAGACCCCCTTCGGGTATTTCATTTCCCAGGCATAGTGTTTGGCTTCTAAAACTTCTTCTTTGGATAATCTTTTTCCCGAAGCATGTCAAATAATATAGTCAAGAGCTTCGGACGGTGCTTTGGGAGCAGGGGATTTGGCTTTTCCGGTCACATTCTTCTCCAGAGCTATGCTAGCATATGAAAGTTCTTCTCTGGCCCTCTACTCAGTTGTGGCAGGCTCTGCCTCCATGGGCGCTGAAGGCTCAGCTTCGGCTTCAACACGAGCCGTCACAACTTCGGCAGCTTTCTCCACAGGGGTAGGAGTTAGTGACCTCGTCGTCTCCATGACAGCGTCTAGCACGCTTGCCATTCTTCTCCTCTTGGGGGTAATTGCGGGAGTTTTTGCCACCTTCGGCAACTCTGTCTCCGGCGGTCCTGTCTTGTCCTCTCGGTCTAGCTTCTCGGCTGTTTTTTCTTCAGCTTTGCCAATTTGTATTGGCACTTCGGCCGATTCAGCTGCAGAAACCTTTGATATTGCTGTCGATTCTTCGGTGCTCCGGGCGGTAGAAGCAGCTTGTTCCGCTTTAACAGTAGAAGATGCTCCTTCATCAAATTTCGGCACTGTGGACGTCTCAATATATCTTGGCCGATGGGTCAAAACCTTGATCTTGCCCTTCGACACAACAGAGATGGCCAAAGCGGCAGTTTTCCTCTTTTTTCGTGCTTTCGCGAGGGATAGCAATAATCAGGATATATAAAACCAATCACATCAAAAACTTTGTTCAACCTCTTCTTGCCTCGACCTCCGAAGGCTGAGGTCAAGGCATCATCTTCGGCTCTTGAGTATGCTCCGAGTAGCTCATCACTAGTCGCCTCAATACATTTCAGCCAGTCGTCATTTGGTTCGTCAAACCGATATCTGTATCTGAAGGTGTATTTTAAGTAAACCAATCCACCTTCACTAGATTCGGTAGCAGTCTCCTTCGGCATTTCCCAATTTTCCACAAGTGGCCATACCCTGTAGGCTATGTGCTCTTGGACCAGGTCTCTTGTGCCAATGAAGGCACAAACACTATTGAAAGCCTTTTGGCATGCTTCGGTGTCATTTTCAAGCGCAACAGTTGGCCTTCGAAGGCTGAAGCGAGACTATATGGGGCGTTGCATAATCTCCTATATGTCTTCCCTTTTAACCAAATCATTTTGACGTAAAACCATTCCTCCATCCAAGCCCCGGGCCACCTTTACCGAAATGTTGGAACATGATAACTTGCTTCGAGCGAGGAACGAAGCCATAACAACCAAAGTTGTTGTGATACTGCTCTTTACCAGTGGCCTTCGTCTCGTACAGGAGTTCATGCATATTGCAGAAGCATTTCGCGCTCGGTTCCAGCCCTTGGCTTCTCACGGCCTAAACAAAAATACTCATTCTGATTATAGCTTCGGGAGTGATTTGATGATGGAAGATTTCAAATGTCTTCAGAACTTCAACTAAAAATTTGCTCAATGGGAACTGAAGACCCGCCTTCATAAAGCTTCTGTAGACAACAACCTCATTTTCTTCAGGAGCAGGGGCGGTGTTGTCCCCTCCAACCCTCACAATAGACATGTCATGAAAGTATCTTCCCTTCATGGCATTAATATGGCTCTGTTTGATAGACGACTTTCCGAAGATGGTATGGCTTGGCCTCAAGGGCCGATCTTCGGAATCTTCATCCCCACTTTCCACATCATATTCATCACTATCGTCAGAATCTTTAGACAAATCCGTCATTATCTCATTCATGATTTTCTCTATGTTTGTTTTTTCCATCGCTTCGTAAAATCCAGCAAGAGCAGGGTCCGCAACCTTCTTCTCCTCAGACATCTTCTCATCAGACTTTTAGTAGGCACTTGTGTATATCACGAAGCTCGAAAATCAAGCGAGAGCTGATAGCAAGGGTTAAAAATTTGAGAAAATAACGCAAGCAACCAAAATGGCGTAACAAATGCTGCCGCTGTGGGTTTCTATTTATATGCCTAGTGCATTGCAACTTGGCAGGGCCCATTTGTCATTGACTTTCGCTATTCTAGCGAAGGGAAGGTGTTTTTTCGGACCTTCGGCTAAAGGCTTTCATTCACGTTGCAGTCTGAATTTGTTAGATACAAGAACAAATTAATACTGCGAGGGGCTACTGTTGGGGGCCTTTATCTTCCGAAGGTCCTCAAAAACACGACTAACATGCTTTCTAGTATGATATACTGTTACAGGAAGCTTCGGCTTTGGGATGAAGGTGTACATGATTTGAAAGGCGGAACCAGGAAGAGGGATGAAACAGTTTCGAAGCTGTGAATGAAGAAGCTTCGGTGTAGCGAAAAGATGACGATGGAGAATGAAACCGACTTAAAAGGGAAAAGACAGCTTAGCCCTCGACAGCTTACTTTTTAGCTAATAGTAAATGTCAGGGACATAAATGTAATTTTACCCAGGTTGTGCCCTGTGCCTATAAATAGATGAGCAGTAACACGGTATTGTTCACACTGACTTATAATCACTCGCACGTCACTCTTGGATTCTTACCTTCTGTCAAGCCGAAGGTACAAATATAATTCAATATCATTAATATTTGTCCATGATCATATAATGAGAATGTAGATGATCTAATGATTTCATATGATTATTCATGTTCTTTATATGTCCCATATATTCTTGCTTTATATTATTACATATCGAGATGATGAAGATTTGTCGTTCATAACCTTCGTCTGAAGATCATTATGTCCTAAGGGAGATAATGCTTCGAATGACGAAGGTCTTTAACCATTAACATTTGTGTTGCCTTGTTCTTATAGCATTTGAGAACAAGTGACCAACACTGAGCCTAGATTGTTCTTTTGTTTGATGCACATGTTTGAAATATTTAAATTTGAATTTGTAGTATGTTTGAATTTGAATAAAAAGAGAAAATAAAAGAAAAAGGGATTAGAAATTTTGGAATAAAAGAAAAACACAAAGAAACCCAGCAGCCCCCTTCCCGGCCTTTCGGCCCGGCCAGCCCCCGCACGCGCCCACGTTTTCTCTCTGTCAGGTGTGTCCCGCCTGTCGGCGCTGAACCCCCTCGCCCACGCGCACTCGCTCCCTCCCTTTCTCTCTGCCCGGTGGGGCCGTCTCGTCAGCGTCGACTCGCCCGCTCGCTCGCGCGCCCCCTCGTGGACTCATGGGCCTCGCCCGTC
Source organism: Zea mays (assembly GCF_902167145.1). Lineage (NCBI taxonomy): Eukaryota > Viridiplantae > Streptophyta > Magnoliopsida > Poales > Poaceae > Zea > Zea mays. Next base: position 222,195,630 of record NC_050096.1, read on the forward strand.
AGCCCCGTCTCCCTCCCCTCAACCGCCGCGCCTGCGCTCCACACGGACAAACAACATCCACGCCCCCATGACTCGCCCTACGCATGTCGCCCGAGCGCCTAGGTGAAGACCCTGTACCCCACCTCAGCACGCCCCTGTCCCTCATTCACCCTCTCCTTGCCCCTTGCCCTCACCCAGCTCACAGCGCCTTCACCATCGTTGCCCAGTCGTTCCACCGTCCTCATCGGGCCTTTGCCACCGCCTCGACTACGGTGAGCTCTGCCTGGGCGCAGTGCACCGGGAGCTCACCTCGGTTTCCCCTTTCATTGGTCCCTCTGCCCCGTCCGCGTCTAACTCCCTCTCTGCATAGACCGGTGATCGTCGTCGCCACGTTTCCTCGTTGTCCAGCCAACCGAAGCCTCCCAGCGTCGTGCCAAGCTTCCCCGAGCAACGCCCCTGGGTAAGGAACCTCACCTCGCCCTTCTTTTGCACTAATTTTTCTCTCATAGCGATGGATTTAGGCTCGCCGGAGCCGCTCCTCGTCGGGCCACCACGTCCTCACAGCGCCCGGCCAGTACAACCTTCCCCTGTACCCAAATCCTGACCTAGAATGCCCCTACCCCCTCACCGAAGCTCATGCTGGCCTCGGTGCACCAGATTATCCCCCATTGCGACAGGTATTGCTCGCCGGAGCACTCTCCGGTCCGCCCGGGACCCTCCTCCGTCGTCTGCCCGCCCTCGGTCTCGTTCTCGCGACCCAAGCTCTATCATAGTGCTCGTTAGGTTCTCCCCAACGGCCCTGGCCTACTTAGACAAACCCAGACCCCCTAGATCCCTGGCCTGCCTCGCCTCCGGTGATTGCGCCGCCGCGGGTGCGAGCGGCGGCGCCCCTTACCGGCCAGAGACTGTTAAGTCCCTAAACGCCCGATCTTGGCCGCCTACCCCTGATTCGATGGCCCAGATCTTCGAGTAACGATTCGCGTGGTTTGTTGAACCAGTACCCTTGATCTCCCATCCAGCGCTAGAGCCCCACGCCCTCAGCGCGCCACTGGCCCATGGGCCCCGCGCGTTGGTGTCGCACCTCACCCTAGGTCCATCTGTCAGGCACCCGCATCCTGCGTGCTCTCGCCCGCTGCTTCTAATCTTCGACGTTGATCCGAGATCCAACGGCCGATGAGACCTGATTTAACACTAGAAAAGACTAATAATACTCATAATTTCATATATCATATCATTTAAACCCTAAATTAACATGATTCATCACTTATTAATTCATCCAATACAAGTATAGACTTTGTTTTGCTGAAAAATGCTAGCTCATTCGAGCTAACGAGCTGGCTCGTTAACCAAACGAGCTGAGATGTTAGCTCAGCTCGTGACAAAATTGAAACGAGCCGAATCGAGCCGAGCCGAGCAGAGCTGACCACGAGTCGAGTGAGCTCATGAGCCAGGAGTATTTTGTCCAGCCCTACCTATGAAGGCCTTATTGTACTATGTTTCGTACTCGCACTTTGATCTATTTTAAGTTAATGACTCTGTTCATGTCTTGGACATCGTGATGTAATAAAGTACTTATTACCGCTATTATTTTGAGCAATGTGTGATGATGTCCAAATATGTAATTGTTGTGTACATGAAAATTTCTGATCCTGTCATATACATGGTTCGTATTCGGTTTGTCTTATAAAACTGAGTGTGATATCTCGCATCACTACACCAAAATCATACACTTCCTACGGTTTTTTAACTTTCTACAGCTTTTATAACAAACCGTAGAAAATAAATAACTTCCGAGAGGCAACTGATAGCTCTAGGAAATAAACATAACTTCCTACGGTATTTTATAAAAGCTGTAGGAAGTTAGCTTTCACATGTTGACTCATATGTTCGGTTAAGTGAGCCGCTAACTTCCTACGGCTGCCTCTAGGAAGTTAGCATGGGCAGCTAACTTTCTACAGCCTCCTCTAGGAAGTTAGCTTTTAGTTGCTGATCCGCAGGTGTGTTCAAACGAAAAGCTAACTTTCTACGGCTGTCTCTAGGAAGTTAGCATTGGCAGGTAACTTCCTACGGCCTGCTCTAGGAAGATAGATTTCAGCTTTTGACCAGTCAAACGAAAATCTAACTTCCTACGGCTGCCTCTAGAAAGTTAGCATTAGCAGCTAACTTCCTACGACCTCCTCTAGGAAGTTAGATTTCAGCTTTTGACCAGTCAAACGAAAAGCAACTTCCTACGAGTCTACGACCGGCTTTAGGAAGTTACTTAACTTCCTAGAGTACATGTACAAACTCTAGAAAATTATGTAACTTCCTACGACTTTACTCTAGAAAGTTATATTTTTTTATCTTAAACCTAATCTTATCCTCTTCTCACCCCTTTCTCACTCCTGTGTCTCTTCCACCAAATCGAAGCGCCACCGGACGCCTGCTCCCACCCGCGCAAGCCACGGCCGCCGACGCACCAGCCTCGGCCCCGCCCGCCGCGGCCGCCCCCTGCCCCCGGTCGCCGCTCCCGCCGGTGCGGCCACACCCTTTCACCAGCTGTGCTAGTGGATAAACCGCATAGGCGCGATTACCTCATCTCATCGCTACCTCTGCTACCTTACATTGGACCAAGTCTTGTGAGGCTTATCAAGTGTGTACTGCTTCTGCTGCATCGGGGTAAGTGATTTTTCTGATTGTTTCTGACATCCCTCCCCCTCCTCCGACTGGCTTGGCTGATGGGTTGTTCTCTTTCCATGGCCACACACAGTTGCCGCTGTTAGGCCCAGGTCCTTAAGGGGAGCGTGAGGTCGTTATGTATCTGTCTGGTCGTCGATATGCTGGTGTTTGGAACCCAAGCAGAGCAGCCCTCTCTCTGGTCCCCTTGGCATCGCTTGCCAGTACAGTTCGTAGTCGTCATCAGCGTTGTTCGGTAGCCGGTCCATTCTCCGGCCTTTGGTGGTGATGATGACAAAAACTGGAAGCCGTAGGGATAATAGAGAGAGGTCGTGCTCAAGTGATTTATTACAGGATCTCAGAACTAGGAACACGGCATATCTTCTTGGCATGCATACCAAGTGGAGTATGAGTACGATCCACAATCCAGGTGCTTGTCTGCTAGTAAAAGTGTAAAACCGTCAGGTGGTGAAGCTCTGTAGCCATGGCTAGCTGTCCTTTGCAGTTCCTCGGTAATTTTTTATCCTCATGCTTTTGTGTTATAATTTAATTATAGCCATTGGCTTTTTTATAGCATGATATGTAAATTCTTGTTTGGGCAGAAATGCAAATAGAGCAGCCTGACAGATTTATTTTCTATTAGAATTGTAGCCTGTAGTCGAGAAGCACTGAGATGTATAATATAAAGATATTCATTCGTCCGCCACATTAGTGCTTGATTTGTGCATATAATAATTTTATCCGCCACATTGAGTGTGCCTATAGTCGAGAAGCACTGAGATGCTAGTTGGAGCTAGCGTCCTTGTTCAAACAAAGCATCGTAGAACTGTTTGGATCTACATATTGAATTGATGGCTAGGTGCATGCATTGGTACTTGAACAGCAGGGCTTTTCTGAACCTCTGATCAGCAGAATCCAGCATCTGTTTTTCTCAAACTATTATGCTTTTAAATCGTGGGTACTTGTTATTGTTAGTATCCATGCACAGCACACAGTGTGGCCGTATGGTGAACAAATCTATTTTCAGATTTGCGCTCAGCTCATCGTGTGTGGTGTACCTAATTAAGCTTCTGTTTCTTTTCTGTATTCTTTATTTCTTTTTTTATAAGGGTGCTCCTGTTATTAGCAAATCTTAGAGAATGCATGCAAGTTCTTCTTTATTTGTATCACTATCTCTTAGCACAGTTCTCTAACTTTCGATGCACGTACAAGTCTATTTTTTTAAAAAAAACTGTCTATATATGCCGAATTTTTTGCATTTTGGCCCTTCATTGGAAAAAAATTCACGTTTGGACCCTAGAAAATTTTAATGTCATTTTTGGACCCTTTACTCGGCGCCGTAGCCTATGGCGCCGAGGTAACACAGCTCGGCGCCATAGCCTATGGCGCCGAGGTACGTGCTTCGTTGGCACAAACGGACGTCGTGGCGCCGACGTGGTACCGAGCTCGGCGCCATAGATCATGGCGCCGAGCTCTGTTCTGTACAGAAAACTTGTCTAGCTCAGTTGGTAAAATACAAGGCTCTTAACCTTGTGGTCACAGGTTCGAGCCCCACGGTAGGCGTTTTTTAATACTTTTTGTCTTTGTCACTTATTTGTTTTTTTTGTTGTCCATATTTTTCGTTTATGTCGCTGATTTGTTTGTCCTGATTTATTTCTCATCCAGTTTTATTTTTGTGACTGATTTGTTTATTCGTCCAAATTTTTTTATTCGGCGAGCACAGCAGCTGTGTGCCACGGTGCTCACAAGCCGTCAACTTCTCCCCATGTTTGCTCAGCTAACCACAATAAAAATCAAACGAGAACACTCTTACTTCAATCGTGATCAAATAAAAATATTATATTTTTATTGAGTTCTTTTGAACATAAATTTTAAATACATAATAACATATTCCCAGTAAAAATAAGCACACATAATCATTTTTTTTTCTTCTGCACTAAATAAAAGTATACTCCATTATATACTTGTCTCATGGATGATATATTTTAGAATTTACTGCATATACAGCTGACGTGCTCGCCGGATAAAAAAAATCTGGACGAATAAACAAATCAGTCACAAAAATAAAACTGGATGAGAAATAAATCAGGACGAATAAATCAGCGACATAAACGAAAAATATGGACAACAAAAAAAATAAATAAGTGACAAAGACAAAAAGTATTAAAAACACCCACCGTGGGGCTCGAACCCACCAACCACAAGGTTAAGAGCCTTGTATTTTACCAACTGAGCTAGACAAGTTTTTTGTACAAAATGGAGCTCGGCGCCAAGATCTATGGCGCCGAGCTCGGTACCACGTCGGCGCCACGACATCCGTTTGTGCCAACGCAGCACGTACCTCGGCGCCATAGCCTATGGCGCCGAGCTGTGTTACCTCGGCGCCACAGGCTACGGCGCCGAGTAAAGGGTCCAAAAATGACATTAAAATTTTTTAGGGTCCAAACGTAAATTTTTTTCGAATGAAGGACCAAAATGCAAAAAAATCGGCTATATATGGGGGCACACAGAATTCTGTGGACGTGTGCATCAATCATCACATGCTGTTATGCCTGATGTACGTGGATTGGTGTTCGATCTCGTGAATTTGAGCTGTCCTCCATTCCTCCTGCATGATAGATATACTAGACATTTGGAACTGTTTTTTTGGCAGTTACATATATACCTACTGACAAACATTTGGAACTGTTTTTTTGTGTGTGTGTTCAGGTTACTGAATTGGAACGAAAAAATCCATAAAGTGCTGAAGACTAAGTGGATCGAGCGCGCGCGAGGGTTGTCGTAAAATGTCCACCGTTATTAAAAGGGCTAATAAATTCCCAATCGATTGTAGCTACATGCATGAAGGAGTGCACACAGTGTCCCCAGCTATTTCATGCAAGCATCCACACAAGTGTCCTACTATATATTATTGTGTTCTAATACTTGAGACTTTTATTATGATTATGTATGAGATATTATCTCTTATTAGTACTGAATGAGATGTGTCTTATTATGACTATGGATGAGACTTTTGTGATGTAATTGATGAGACTATAGATTTAAATATTGTTATGTGATTGTGTGTGAGATGTTTTATGTGAAAATATATTGTGCTATATATTTGTTATGATGTGGAATGTGGTGTAAAATAAAAATAAACAACATTTGTAATGTTGGTCAAATTAACTTCCTAGAGGCTTATTGGGACTTCCTAGGGGCTACAGTCAGCCGTAGGAAGTTAGCCATCTAACTTCCTAGGGCTACAGTCAGCCGTAGGAAGTTAGTCGTAGGAAGTTAGTCAGCTGACGGCGTGAAGCTATTAACTTCCGAGAATCTACTAACTTCCGAGAGGCTTCTTTGGCTGTAGGAAGTTAGCTAACTTGCTAAAGGGCTCTAGGAAGTTAAGCTAACTTCCGACAAAAAAATTCCGAGAGCCAAACTTCCGACGGGATGACTTAACTTCCGAGAGTTTAGCTAACTTCCTAGAGTTTAGGAATAACTTCCTAGGGTTTAGGCTCTAGGAAGTTCACTATTTTGGTGTAGTGCATATGCTTAAAGGTATCAAGGAAATGAAACAATAAATTGTAAAAAAAATAAAAATTACTACCAAACTACGGATTACTACCAAAATGAGATAGTTTCTACCAAACTGAAAGTCACTACAAAATTGATAATTACTACCAAACTGAGGGTGTAACAAAGTAGCATTTGCAGCAATATAATCGCCTTTTAACATGTGTAGTTGTATCACTTAGGCCTTGTTCGTTTGTGTCGGATTGGTGGGTCGGAATGATTCCTAATCGGATTGGTTCTCTAATTTATATAAACTTTGATTAGCTGGAACGATTCCGGGTGCAATCCGACAGAAACGAACAAGGCCTTAGTGTCTGTTTTCAACCCTACTTCTAACCACCTTGGGTGCCGTTTGAATCGCACGCTGCCGCAACGGCCTCCATAAGAGAGATAGTTGATGAGTGGAATGACCGTTTTTTCATGCTAAAAGAGTTTTTAATAATACAACGTACGCTCAAATTATTGTTTTCTTTTTTTGCGTTGCAAACCCGTACGATTAAAAATTGGGAAAAAAAATGCACCAGCCTCCATAAGAGAGATAGTTGATGAGTGGAATGACCGTTTTTTCATGCTAAAAGAGTTTTTAATAATACAACGTACGCTCAAATTATTGTTTTCTTTTTTTGCGTTGCAAACCCGTACGATTAAAAATTGGGAAAAAAATGCACCAGCCGGGAATCGAACCCGGGTCTGTACCGTGGCAGGGTACTATTCTACCACTAGACCACTGGTGCTGTTGTTATTAATTTCCAGATCAAAGGTTATGTTACGTTCCAAACTTGTTTTATGTCCACTTCCCTTAAGTTTTCCGTTATTTGATAAACCTAATAAATATTCGTAATAATATCAAATACCGCTAGGGCAAGTAAAAACAGAAGCTCCGTTTTTTTTCAACTTCGGATCTGTTTTGATATGTACTCAATCCGTGCCCTGCTTTCTGTATGAGTAGTAGGACCAAATGACTGACCTCCTTTATCCGGCGGGCGCGAAGGAAACTTCATCCAAAAACAGGTAGCTTAGCATGGCTGGCAGGTTAGAGAATCACCCAAAACCTTTTAATTTTGGTGGTGATATGGCCAAGGGCATGCATGACATCCGATAGCGACGGCTATATGCCCTACAAAAACTAACATCCTCTCAAGTCCTCATCAGCGGCTTCAACCGGCCGGCAGACCCGGCGATGCTCCAAAATCTCGATTTGTTCTCCAAAAGAGTGGCTCTATTTTCATGCTTCAAGGATCGTCGCTTCTTAAAGCGTTTGCTACCTGTTCATCATGCGTCGCCATCGCCCCAAACAATTATGCTAGCAGCTATACAGTAACATTGACCAATTGATGGCCACATAATCAGACTGGGATGCGCAATCTAGATATACATGTGATGCTACATTATTGTGTTCTATACTTGGTATATATATTTTTTTCTCGGATTTTAGAACCGAATACGGATCATTATAATATATAGCCAGTCTTAAACTTGGATGGTAGTCTCTCTACCTTGAACATTATCAAAATCAGACAATATTATTGGTCCTCGTGTTGGGTTTAAAAATAGTTTCTGTTTTATAAAAAAATATTTAATTACTATAAAAAGTACAAATAATTTATTTCAAATCAAAAAAAATATGAAACTACAACTAACATTTCTAAAATATTGTCTTCTTATTTATGATACATATACAGGTATTTATAATTAATTTATGTTTCTGTTGCTGTATGGGTCATAGTTGTCGTACTCATTATTTATTTAAATGAAAAAAGATATAAATAACTCTAAAGATAGCACTAAAGATAGAGAAAAATTTTAGAAGAAATTGGGAGCTACTTTAAATAAATTAATTACGAATTTGTAGATATCAAACTAATTTTTTTATTAGTATTAGAAAATAGAAAAAAAACACACACTTTTAAAGATAGCCAGAGGATATTTTTTTCTGGTTTTGCTAGTTGGAGAGTGTTATATATATATATATATATATATATATATATATATATATATATATATATATATATATATATATATATATAGGGCAGGTATAACGGGAGCCCTGGGCTTCCAATAGTTAAAGGAAGCCCAGGTCGCTCATCCCTGCACCTGGTTCAATCCAGCGCACCGACTGGACCAGGCTATCGGTTGCACCACCCGCGCCCACGTCTCTGCGCGCAAAAAAGGAATGCATGCATGAGTCAAACACGTCCCCTTGCATGCGCATAAATTTAGGAAAGATATATGTGACGGTTTCTATTTTTAAATGCTTTATTTCCTCCATAAATTTAGGATCTCTGCAACAGCCATGCAACTAGACTCGTAAGGACCATTTTATGATATATACTGCTACTAAATATGCTATCCTGTGTAGATAATTATGCAATTCAGTATACTGCGTAAAAATCTGTTACCAGCTGCATGCACACGAATTTATGATGAAAATAATGTGCAATGAAAGCAAATAAATTGCACGCATAGAAACAAAAAATCATATTTAATGTTTTATTTCCTTCATAAATATAGGATCCCTCCAACAGCCATGCAACTAAATACATTAGATCTAGTTTATGATATATATTGATACAAATTATACTACATGGTGTAGCTATTTATGCAATTCGTTACACTGCGTAAAAATCTGGCATGTTGTTCACTAGTGGACGCATCTCTGGGTTAGAGCGTAATAACCTTAAGTTTTGAGCATAAAATCCTTCAATTATAAGCGTAAATACCGAGCTAATGTGAGAGGTTGATAGCTCTAGTAGGTTGTTATTACGATCCTATTTTTATAGCAGATCCGAAAATCATGACAGTCGCATGCATGCGGTTATACAGATCCAAAAATTATGGCAAAATGCATGCATGAGTCAAACACGTTCCCTTGCATGCGCGTAAATTTAGGAAAATATGTGTGGCGGTTTCTATTTTAAATGATTTATTTCCTCCATAAATTTAGGATCGCTCCAACAGCCATGCAGCTAGACTCGTAATGACCATTTTATGACATATACTCATACTAAATATGCCACACTGTGTAGGTATTTATGCAATTCGTCACACTGCGTAAAAAATCTAGCATGTCGTTCACTGGTGGACGCTTCCCCGGGTGGAGCGTAAAAACCTTAAGTTTTGAGCATAAAATCACTAAATTATAAGCGTAAATACTGAATCAATGTGAGAGGTTGATAGCTTTAGTAGGTTGTTATTACTATCCTATTTTTATGATAGATCCGAAGATATGGCAGCCGCATCCATGCGGTTTCTATTTTTATACAGATCCAAAAATTATGGCAAAAATCGTGGGAGTTTCCATTGCATGCGCGCAAATTACGAACAATATAAATCAAGGAATTGTCTTTCTAATGTGCATGCAGTAAACTGATATACGAACTCCGTGTTTAAGCATAAAATCATACAGATTTTGGCGTAAATAATACATGTGGTAGGCATAAAACACAATAATCGAAAAGAAAACTGCGCCGGATCGGAGGATGTCACGCGCGATCATCGCTGCGCGCATCTCGGGCCTTCCGTGACGCCGCTCGCTCGAAGATCGCGCCTCATGCGTCGCCGTCGCTACTCGCACGTCGACGGGCGTCGCTTGCTCGCCGGCCTTGGAAGTGCCGCCTCCTCGGGACCTCGGGGACGCCGCCGCTTGCCCGCACAAGGGCCCCGCTGTCGCTCGCCCTCTGGATCGGGGAGCCGCTGCCACCGACCTGGGAACCGCCGCCACTATTCCGGATCGAGGAACCTCCGCCACCGCGCGTCGAGGACATGGAGTTGCGGCCACCGGCTAGGGGTCCACCGTCGCGCACGCTCTGGGGCAATCGTCGTCGTCGCACGCGACGTCGCTAATGAATCGGGGTGGAGCGTAAAAAACTGAACCCTAGCACTCCGAGTCCTGTTTTATAGACGTCTGAATGTGGTCCGACTCGACCGGATTGCACCGTCCGACCTGGGCTTCCTCTAGTTATTGGAAGCCCAGGGCTCTAATATATAAACTATATATATATATATAGATTGTATATTAGGAGCCCTGGGCTTCCTTTAGTTATTGGAAGCCCAGGCCAGACAGTGCAATCCGGTCGAGCCGGACCAGGTCCAGACGTCTATAAAAGAAAATCCGTAGTGCTAGGGATCAGTTTTTACGCCCCATCTCGATTCATTAGCGGCGGTTGCCAGGCCGGCGGTGGCGGCGGTTCCCAGGCCGACGGTGGCGGCCCCCGTTCCAGAGGGCGAGCGGCGGCGGCAGCGCCCTTATGCGGTGGCGGCGGTTTCCAGGCCGGCGGTGGCGGCCCCCGATCCAGAGGGCGATATGGAGGAAATAAAGCATTTAAAATAGAAACTGCCACACATATCTTTCCTAAATTTACGCGCATGCAAGGGAACGTGATTGACTCATGCATGCATTTTGACATAATTTTAGGATCTGTATAACCGCATGCATGTGACTGCCATGTTTTTCAGATCTGCCATAAAAATAGGATCGTAATAACAACCTACTAGAGCTATCAACCTCTCATATTGGCTCGGTATATACGCTTATAATTGAGGGATTTTATGCTCAAAACTTAAGGTTATTACGCTCCAACCCGGAGGTGCGTCCACCAGTGAACAACATGCCAGATTTTTTACGCAGTGTAACGAATTGCATAAATACCTACACCATGTAGTATAATTTGTATCAGTATATATCATAAACTAGATTTAATGTGTTTTAGCTGCATGGCTGTTGGAGGGATCTTATATTTATGAAGAAAATAAAACATTAAATACGATTTTTTGTTTCTATGCGTGTAATTCATTTCCTTTCATTTCACATTATTTTTATCATAAATTCGTGTGCATGCAGCTGGTAACAGATTTTTACGCAGTATATCGAATTGCATAATTATTAACACAGTGTAGTATATTTAGTCTCAGTATATATCATAAAATGGTCCTTACGCGTCTAGCTGCATGGCTGTTGCAGCGATCCTAAATTTATGGAGGAAATAAAGGATTTTAAAAACAGAAACTGCTGCACATATCTTTCCTAAATTTATGCGCATGCATTGGATCGTGTTTGACTCATGCATGCATTCCTTTTTTGCGCTAACAGACGTGGGGCAGGTGGCGCACCCGCCAGCCTGTTTGGGCGCGCTGGTTGAACCAGTTTGCAGGGGTGATCGGCCTGGGCTTCCTTTAACTATTGGAAGCCCAGGGCTCCCGTTATACCTACCCTATATATATATATATATATCTGGTTTTTCATAGTTCAAGATTGAAAATGGGACTACAGTGGGTTGAAATATATATGTACTTTACCCCAGTAAAAATAAAGGCATAATGTTTGAAACTAGATTATCAGATCGTAGTGCGTCAGAAATAAAGGCATAACGTTTGAAACTAGGCATAGATATGATAGATCACAATCACAGATCCGAAGTGTTCTAGACAAAGGCATTTCTTAGCAAACATGACAACGTGTTCCACCAATAATTGCAAGGTATATGTTCCATTTTGGGTAGAAGGTCACTGTTTTCTAGCTCAGATCAGTCCCACACTCTACGCACCCCCCTCATCATCAAAGTTCTCATATTCCATATCACCTTTCATACTTTCTGGCTCATCAGCTAGCTATGCATGCAAAGGTCACGAGAGACTATCTGTTCATATAATGTGTCTTGATGCAATGATATGTCCTTAAAGTTATCCGAGCTTGTCTAATTATTTGTGGCTAACTCTATTTATGCGTGCTTTGCCAACTCTATTTGATAAATATGCTTTGCGAACTTTGACTTCCAGAGTCAGTTCGTTATGGCCGGCCGTCCGTTTTCATTGACTAATTCCAAGTTGCATGCATGGATATAAGATCTCAGATCTGTTAATTACAGTACTCCTAGCTTGAGTTGAAAAAGATACACCAACGGTTTTGGGCTGCTGTCTCCTCGATTTGACTGCTGGTACAATCTTAATTTTACTATAGTTGAGAAGAATCTCTTACTACCTTCTTTTAAACCACATCTGGTATGCATGAGATGAAAGCAAAGTCAAAAGCTATTTAAAGAGATGATATATAGTCGTCTTAGGGAGGCAAAGGTCTGAGCTAGCATCAACGGTGTGGGTGCTGCTGCTTTAACGACTGCGCCAAGCACACACTTTTCACGTGAAAGAGAGTGGCATGACCAAGGAGTATAGTAATTCACAAGTGCTTTATTAAGAGAGTTTTTTAGGAAAAAAAATTCTCACCATACGGCATGTAAAATCAATCTTTGCAGCCCTTCCCATCTATTACCTGCAGGCCGGCCCATACAAACAGAAAAAAAAACACCAATCGGTTAAATGACAGGTTTCGATTTCTGTTGGTGTAGGTCTACAAGTGATAAATATGAGGGGCTACAGAGGGGTGGATTTGTATCTCGTACGCATAGAATTTTTCAGATAGAGGGGGTGGAAAAAGGCATCCTAGAATGTCTATAAAGTCAAAGCTTTTAACAGGAAATAAAATCAGGTTGTTCCAAAAAAATCATTATCAGTGTAAACATAAAGATCACTTCCAATGATCTTCCGAACCAAGGAAATTCAAGCATACAGAGCCAAGCCTTTGTTTTTTTAAGGAAATTTATTGTCAATAATCAACTAGCTACACCATGAATTTGGATCATTTCGTAATACCAAATTGAGGGAGCATAATGTTTGTAGCTTTTCTTGGCAATGAGGAGTGTGATATGTCAAACCTAAGACAGAGTGGGCAGTTCCATCGGTTGGCATTTAAAGACGAACATTACCTATAATTCACACTTCACTAGGCTGGGCAATCCTAACATCTGAAAAGGTGCAAGACCCGAGGAGAGGCCAGTCGTCTGTGCAATCTTTGTGATTGTTTTTTTTTTTTTTGCTGTAATACAATATTAACCTAGCACAAATAATTAAATATGATGAAACTTCTTGTGCATGGTTCCAAGGATGATCGTTGCCTCGTTGGTAAGCTCAATATGATCAACCCTTTTCCCTTTTCACGGTCTTAGATTGGCCGAAATTTATGCATCTATATGGCTTCCTTTCATGCTAATAGCTACTATAGAGAAATTAAAGTTATTCTTCTAGAAATGCATCTACATCTCTTCCTTTTTAATAACTGGCGCCGTACCTCGATCTCCTCTCGTGCGCAGTGTGACAAGCAGTGCTACTACTAGCCAATTACCTTACTGAAATCTAAGCATGCATGCATGCAGCCAAGGATGCATGTAGACTGATTGCCTTTGAACAGGTTAGCACGTACGTACGTACGCGAGCGCGAATCCTTTATTGGAGTGGTCGGTCATATATGCCGGCCTGCACCTTTTTGTTTTGCACCTCAATTAGTTCTCATGCATGCGTTGGAACTGATGATTGATGCAAAACCTAGTTTAATTTTCGCTCTAATCTATAGATGTCCAAATGGGCGGGCCGTGTCGGCCCGGCCCGAGCACGGTTAGGCTCCGCTCGGATTGGGGCCGTGCCGGCCCGGATTAGCTAGCCGGTTGTGCCGTGCTGGCCCATGGGCCCCAAGAGAGGCCTAGGCACAACCCGCTAGGTTAATAATTGTGCCGGGTCAGCTCATTGTCTGACGGGCCTAATGGACCCATAACAACATATAACGTTTAAATGATAAAAATATCCTAAAAGTATGTATATTTGTGGGTTTAAAACATATTTATTAGCTCTAAACATTTATTTACACCTACGTAACCAACAAAAACACATGTTTCTTGTGTTTCCTACTTTATATTCAAGTATAATATATGTATTTATATGAAAAATAAAAAAATAAAACCGAGCCCTATTGGGTCTAGCCCGCCTTGCCACGCCTTCAGCCCTGTCACGGTCCGATGACCGGGCCGAGCCAGCATGGGCCCGATTCACTACGGATCGTGTTGGGTTCGTGTCGAGCCAAACCCTTTAATCCATTTTAACGCATATATGTGTATCCCGGATAAGTCCTTATTTGAAACTGAGAGCGCCTAGGCGACGCCGTCCACTTGTCTTTTAATTTTCCGAAAGCGAAAGGTTAGAGCCGCCCATTACACATTGTATTAATAAGAACAATCTCGTCTGGTTTATGGGATCAGTGTGTGCTGTAGCACAGCAGCAACCAAGGTACGAAGAATAACTCATCGTCGTCTCGGCATCTCTTCTCTGTAGCGTGAGATGTGGAAATAAATAAAGCCACCTTCCCATGAACAACCCATTGGACGGATCGAGCTGGTACTGGCACACTCGATCCAATATTTTAGCTAGCTAGCAAGCAAAGCAAGCCTTGAGCTTGAGCGGCGGCTAGCGCAATGGGAGGCGTGGCGTCGGAGCTGGTAGGAGCCAGCAGGGAGAGGCAGAGCAGGAAGAGGAAGCAGTTCCACACGGTGGAGCTCAAGATCAGGATGGACTGCGACGGCTGCGAGCTCAAGGTCAGGAACACCCTTGCCCGCATGAGAGGTACGCACGCACGCACGCATGCATTTGATATCCATGCATGCTGAGCTTTGCAGTCAGTCATTCATTACACATGCATTATTGGTGTCTCCAAATTTGCTTAATTAGTCCTCGTCGTCGTTATGTGATGTGATGCCTGCTGCAGCCTCCTTGCCCACAAAAGCAGTCATGTCAGGAAACCAAAATCAGCATGCTCTCCCTTCTTCTCCTCTCTCTCTCTCTCTCTTGATGTAAACGTGCTCTGAGGGAGAAGGGGAAGGGTTTTCCTTTGGATGAACAGGCATGCATGCGCATCGTTGGCTTGTGAAAGAAGGGAGACTTGTGCATGTCAGCATGTGCATGTGCACTTGTACACACCAGCATACTCATGCTAAGCACTTTTGCATGGCTCAATGATGTAGCTAGGTCACAACCGCGCACTGAAAACGATCCGGACTTCCGGAGACTAGGCATGCATGCACCAATGGTCTAAGACGTAATTAAATCAAGACCATACGTACGTACGTGGTGTCAGTGTCATGCATGCATGAGACGTAATTCCTAGTTATCTCTCGCGGTAATCCGAAAAGGCCCCATTATTAATATAATTTGTACATAGAACAAATTAATAAATGATATATCAGTTGTATAACACAATAATGACAACTTATATTAGGGCCTCGATATGGGTGTGCCTAAAAGGGCCGGGGACTAAAAATCATATTTTGGACAACAATTCACTACCGGAATCAGCTCCTTTGCCGTGTGTCTCAGACACACGGCAAAGGCAAATTTACACTCGGCAAAGAACGCTCGGTGAACTGTACATCGGCAACAGCCTCTTTGCCGAGTACTATTTGTCGGGCACTCGGCAAAGACTTTGCCGAGTGCCAAACGGCACTCGGCAAAGAAAAGTCACCGTCACGGCGCCAAGTAACGGTGACGGATCCTTTGCCGAGTGCCGTCTGTGGCACTCGGCAAAGAAGTCAATGTTGCCGAGTGTTTGCTCGAGAGGCCCTCGGCAAAGACTGACCCAGTAGGCCCCACTGCCAGTCCCTGTGCCGAGAGCTCTAGTAGGCACTCGGCAAAGGAGGCTTCTTTGCCGAGTGTCTGTTGGACAGGTACTCGGCAAAGAACCCTCCGTCGATGTCCTCGGTCCTCGGATCGTAATCTGGCCCATGGACCTCCTTGGCCATGGCGGTGTACTCACTGAGTCGGCTGTGGATGGCGGGGTTGGTGTACGCCTCGGGCCCGTCATCCGGGTTGTAGGTGACGTCGGACGTCGCCTTCCCCTTGTGGGCCATGGCATATGCCGAGAACGTGGAGCAAGGCGCGCCACCATGTGCCGTCGACTGCGAGAAAACCAACGATATGGTTAGAAATAATGTCTAATCGAAAGTTATATACCTAAATAAAAAAGAGTGCGTACCCATGCTTCCGCGTATTTGCCCAGGCTGCGGCTGCCTTGATGGTGGGAGGGACCTTGCATCAGCAAACGACGTTCCCGGCTAGCGTTGTGCGCCTCGTCCCACTCAGCCGAGCACCACCTCTGCACCATCTTCTCCCAGCACTCAGGATGCGCGGCGCACCAATGAGGAATCATCTAAAAAATATAAGTACACCGCATATCAGAAGATAAGAATAAGCATATTTAGTACCAATAATAAAGTTTTGTATTTACCTGCAAGTACTGGTCCGCAGTCAATAACATGGTTCGGGCGTCCTTCTTGTTCACCTTCTCCCCAAGGACGGAGCCGTGGTAAGTGACGATGGCCTGGATGCGCGCCTCGTAGTGCATGTCCACGACGAGCTTCTTACAGCACGTCGTAGACACCACATCCGCCCTGGCCTCGTATCCAGCATCGCACCTGAAGAAATCCTACATACAAAGACGATGTATCCATACATTATTTCAAGAATATGCAACAAATGCGACTTATTAAACAATATAGTGCGAGGAAGACTTACCCACAGCTCTTGCTTCACCCGCTCCGCCTTGTTGTTGAATTGTCTGCCGTCCCGATCTACTGCATCGGGGGCGACGGCGTAGTGGTCGAAGGTGTATGCTGGGCTCGTCACTCCGGCGTACTCGACAAGTCCAGGAAAGTGTTCCCGGCATAGAAGGCCGAGGATGCCATTGGGGTTGCGGCTGTGACCCCCTGCAGTCTCCAAAACCATCCAAGACCTGTCGAAGTGATTAAGATGAAGTATTAGTTTCTATTATTAATTTGAACATATAATATGAAAAAGCAGCAACATCTAAAGTTACCTATCTCTCTCCATCGGGTCGTATCAGCGGACGTCTGTCACGAAGTATGGGTCGCTTAGGTAGGCTCGCGGGACCTCGCAGGTAGATACTCCTCGAACCTGAGGAGCCAGAACCTGAGATGTCCTACTGAGCGGCGTCGTCGTCGTCCTGCTGCGCCGCATCGTCGTCGTCCTGCTGTGCCGCATCGACAGCGGCTTGCTGCTCCACCTGCTGCTGTACGGCGTCGTCCTGCTGCGCCTCCTCCTCCGTCCTACGGGTGCTCCTCCTCCCCCTCCCCCTCCCCCTCCTCGTCCTCGTCCCACCGCCCACCATCTTTGTCCAACAACCTGCAATTAAGAGTAAACAATTAAGCACAGATAAAAAAATATGTATTTAGAAACATATGCAAAATAAATGAAATATAGCATTACATCGATTAAAAATAATCTTCATATGTGTCCGGGTTAGCCGGATCATAAGTGTCATCATCACTATGAACCATTTCATAGTCAACATCATCTGAAGGCGCAATTTCGTCATTGGCATTGCCTTCAAGTATTTCTAAGTCATTCTCATTTTGCACCTCATCATCCTCGTCATCAACAACCATTTCAATATCTACTTCCATTCCGATCGCTTCGGTTAAGTCTATCTCAAATTGCCCTTCGAGCCCATCTTCTTGGAAGAACTCTCCGTCATATGTGTCCGGGTCTAAGTTATAATCTTCATCGTTTGGAACAGGTAATTTAGCGTGCGGTGATACCTTATACACAACATCCCAACCCTTAAGATGTTGTTTCGTTTGGCACGCATATGGAAGATAATACACTTGTGTGGCCTGTTGGGCCACAATATAGACATCGTCTCCTGGTAAGGTGGAATCCTGTCGAATTTCGACTAGCCCAAGATTAGAATGTGTCCGTCTCGTAACTTCAGGGTCAAACCAATGACATTTGAATATCACTGGAGTAAGAGGTTTGGAACCATAAAAATTGAGTTCATATATTTCTTCAATTCTTCCATAATACTCGACCTCGTCAAGCCCGGGCGTAAAGACTCCAGAACACGTGGTTTTTCGATTGGGCCGACTTTGGTCGTAGCTTGTTGTGCGAAAACGGTATCCATTGACGTCATACCCAGAAAATTTCCTGACCCTATAGGCAAAGCCATTGGCTACTTGTCTCAACTCGGCACTCATAGACGACTCTCTTTGGCCCTGCAAGTTCAAACACGCTAGATTGTTATATTATTCGCACGTAAGAGCAACTTGGAATAACAAACTAAGCACGTACCTTATGTTTAAACGAGGAAATGAAATCGGGCAATCCATTTCCCGCACCCTTTCTAAGAAGGGTATCATATTCCTGTGGAGTTGGGTCCCTTGATCGACGCCAGAATTCATGAAGAAATTGCTCCATGTATGGCGTCACCTCTTCAAGGTTGGTCAATACATATAGCATGATATGGCGCCACTCTTCATGTCTCAGGGTCTTGGTGGTCGAACCACTCGCGCTTCCGAGTTGCCCTCGAAAAATGCTGAGGTTCGATTCATTGCCGCCATCATTGTAACGAGGGGGTGGATTATGCACGCTCGGCAGTTTGTCACCATAGTAAGTTGTTGTGAAGTTTGACACCTCCTCCAGTATGTATGCCTCTGCAATGGAAGCCTCGATTTTGCATTTATTTCTACATTTCTTTCGGATACTCTTTAGACATCTCTCGATTGGATAGCACCAACGTCCCTGCACGGGCCCCCCCATTCGTGCCTCATACGGGAGATGAATAATCAAATGCTGCATCGGATTGAAGAAGCCGGGTGGAAAGATCTTCTCCAGCTTACACAGTAACACGGGTGCCATCCTTTCCAAGTCTGCAATCATGGTCCGAGCTAACTCTTTTGCACAAAGCTGGCGGAAGAAATAGCTCAACTCTGCAAGCGCTAGCCAGACATGCTCAGGGACATAGCCTCGAACCATCGCCGGAAGAATTCGTTCAATCCATATGTGGAAGTCATGACTCTTCATCCCTAAGACTCGCAGGGTAGATAAGTTCACCCCCCTACTAAGGTTAGCTGCATACCCATCAGGGAACATTAACATCTTGATCCATTGTAGTACTTCCTTCCTCTGGGCCCTGCTCAGGACGAAATCGGCCTTAGGCCTTCTCCATGTCTTACCACCACTAGGCGGCTTCATCTCTTGGTTTGGTCTATCACATAACTCTGCCAGATCCACTCTTGCCTTTACGTTATCCTTTGACTTATCATGAATCTCCATAATTGTCGCCCAAAGTGCCTCGGCGACATTCTTTTCAGTGTGCATCACGTCAATGTTGTGTGGAAGGAGCAGGTCATCATAATAGGGGAGCCGAGTCAAGCCCGACTTATGTGTCCACATATGTTGCTCACCATATCCCACAAAACCACCTTCTGGGTTGGCCACGAGACCATCTATCTGTTCACGAACTTCGGCACCAGTCATCATTGCAGGTGGGCGGTCTGTCACCACGACACCTTTCGTAAAGTTCTTGATGTCTAGTCGGAATGCATGGTCAGGAGGGAGAAATTGTCGATGTTTATCGAATGATGAATATTTGCCACCCTTCTTCAACCAAATGAACCTAAGAGCTTCCTTGCAAACTGGGCATGGGAACTTACCGTGAACACACCAGGCGCAAAATAGCCCATACGCCGGAAAGTCATGCATGGAGTACTGGTACCAAACATGCATTTTGAAGTTTGTCTTCGTAGCTCGGTCGTACGTCCATACCCCTTCCTCCCAAGCACGGACCAATTCATCAATCAAAGGCTCCATGTACACGCCCATTTTATTCCCCGGGTGTCTAGGAATTATCAACGACACGAATATGTTCTGTCTTTGAAAGCATACGCCGGGGGGAGATTGATGGGGATAACGAACACGGGCCAACATGTGTATGGGGCAGCGGTCATTCCATAGGGATTGAACCCATCTGTGGCCAGCGCAACACGAACATTACGAGCCTCTTTGGCTTTCTCATGGTGAATGGCATCAAAGTGGGTCCATGCTTCACCATCGGATGCGTGAACCATCTTGTCAGGATTGTATCGTTTGCCTTTTTTGTGCCATGTCATCTGTTTCACGGATTCCTCTGTCATGTATAGACGCTGGATCCTCGGTATGAACGGAAGGTGGCGTAGGATTGTCACGGGGATGTCGAGCTGCCTCTTCTGTCTATCACCAGAGTCTACCTCCATGAACCTAGATGATTTACACTTCGGACAGTACTTTGCCTCAGTGTGTTCTTTCCTAAATAGGACGCAGCCCTTCGGACAAGCATGTATCTGCTCATACGTCATCTTGAGTGCACGAAGGAGTTTCTGTGCCTCGTACATGCTCTTTGGCAGAACGTGATCCTCCGGAAGCAGGCTGCCAATAACTGTCAACAAACCATCGAATGCGTCTCGACTCATGCTATACTGCGACTTGAACGCCATTATACGCCCAATGGCATCCAGTTGAGAAACCTTTGTCTTGCCGTGAAGGGGTTTCTGTGCCGCGTCAAACATGTCGTAGAATGTCTTTGCGGTCGCCTCTGGCTCGTCCTCCGTACGTCCTTCGGCGAACTGTGCCTCGTGATAGTCGTTCAACATGTCTCCTACCCCGGCATCAGCATCGTAATCCTCGACGCGTTGTCTCACCACCTCCTCTCTCGTGCGATGCGCTTCACCATGGAAGATCCACCGAGTATAGTCCGGCGTAAATCCATTCTTCCAAATATGTTCTACCATGGCCTTCTTTGGTTTTCTTTTCCGGTTGTCACATTTGCTGCACGGACAAGGGACTAGGCTAGCTCCTTTAGCAGCTTCGCCATATGCCCGTTCCACGAAAGCATCGGTCTTCCTAATCCATTCTGGGGTGACATCATTACGTCGAACGCGGCCCGTGTACATCCACTCACGGTCCTCCATCCTCTAACATATATAACCGAGTATAGTTTAATATAGACATGTAATGCATGTACACTACGTTCCTACCTTATAATAGGTGAGGATAGGTCCTAATCCCACCCGCGGTTGCGTAGATGGAGTTAGTTTCCATGCTCTACTCCGATCCGAGATAGAATTTTGGCAGCACCTCCCCGTTGTTCTCCGGATACACGTCCTGGCAGGGAGAGTGTACTGTCCAGAGAACAACAGGGAGGTGACGCCGAAACTCTTTCTCGGACCGGAGTAGAGCATGGAAACTAACACCATCTACGCAACCGCGGGCTGTCCAAAAAACGTGGACAATTCGAAACTGATACATTTGTAGATATGCAAAGATCTGCATATCTACACCGTATCTCTTTCGAACGGGAGACGCCTAACTGGGTTACGTGATCTACGACCATGATGCGGACATAGAGGTCATACCTAGGGTGGCGGTGGAGTCAGGCTAGCGGGGCTGTGGCGGGTTGGTGCAGTGGCGACGCGACGCGGTGCAGGCAGACCCGCAGTGGCTAGGAAGACAAGTATCTTCTCTATAAAAAATAAACAAGCATGTCAAAAAAATCGGCAGCACTTCTCCTGTATGGGGAGGTTTTCAAAACCTGCAAATAGATCTAACAGCACGATGGCTGACACGCACATATACAAACGACACGATGAATGCAAGTCACATCTAAGTGAGAGAGAGTGAGCGGGTGAGTGACTGAGAGTGAGACGACGGTGGGCGCGACGACGGCGAGCGAGCGGGTGAGTGAGTGAGTGAGAGTGAGACGACGGCGGCAACCAAACTCACTTAATATCAAACCTAACAATTTCATATAACCATAGCGGGAGATTTCAAATAACAATTTCAAACCTAACAATTTCATATAACAATTTCAAACCTAACAATTTCATATAACAATTTCATAGATCGTATAACAATTTCATATAACATTTTCAAGATCGTATAACAATTTCATATAAAAATTTATCGTATACCTTAGCCGGAGTGACGGTGGTTGGCGGAGATGGCCGGAGCGGGGGGATGGCGGAGATGGCCGGAGCGGGGAGGATGGCCGGGCCGGAGCGATGGCGTGGCCGGCGGCGGAGGGCGTGGCCGGCGGCAGAGGATGGCGTGGCCGGCGGCGGAGGTCGCAGGGGCGGCGCACGTGGGGGCGGCGCGTGGGATGGCGGGGCGCGCGGGCTGGCGGCGCGCGTGGCCGGCGGTGCGCGAGGGACGGCGGCGGGAGCGGCGCGGCGCGCGGTGGAAATAAACAGAGAGAGTGTGAGGAAGAGAAGAAGAGAGGAAGACGACCGGTTTATTATTCAACGGCTTTGCCGAGTGCTAGATCGCGGGCACTCGGCAAAGATTTTTTAAAAATATTAAAATATTCTTTGCCGAGTGCCAAATCGCGGGCACTCGGCAAAGAGTCCTTTGCCGAGTGTCAGCTGGACGGCACTCGGCAAAGAATCTTTTACTATCCTTTGCCGAGTGTCAAATATCTAGCACTCGGCAAAGACAGTCTTTGCCGAGTGTCCTTTGTAGACACTCGGCAAAGCATATTTTTATTTTTTTTTATTTTGGTCACCAAACTTTTTGTGGTATGTTCCTACACTATGTAGACCTACATGTACCATTTTGGGACAATTATAACAATGTTTTCTATAGCTACTACATTTAGTTTGTTTATTTGAATTTCTTCGGAAAATTCAGATTTGAACTACAGGTCACTCGAAACTTGGAAAACCGTGCATGCAAAAATGATATCCATGCTACTTAGCACAAGTTACGACCGATTTTAGGAGCGGACCGGAAACTTCGAGCACCATGCTCACTCAACATGACCGTAAACTTGCCATCCAGGTGTTTAAAAATTGTATAAAACAGAAAAAAGTCAGAAAATCATGAAACTTGTGCACGTGTCATGATATCATATGTAGAGTCTGTGATAAAAAATTTAGAATGTTTGGAGAAAGTTGTGAGACATTATGTGTAGAAACCTAAGAGAACCACACATGAAATCATAGAGTTTCAATGTGGATCTCTTAGGTTTGTACACATAGTGCGTTTCACCTTTCTCGAAACTTTTTCAAATTTTTATCACAGCCTCTACATATGATATTATGACACGTGGACAAGTTTCATGATTTTCTGACTTTTTTTCTGTTTTATACAATTTTTAAACACCTGGATGGCAAGTTTACGGTCATGTTGAGTGAGCATGGTGCTCGAAGTTTCCGGTCCGCTCCTGAAATTGGTCGTAACTTGTGCTAAGTAGCATGGATATCATTTTTGCATGCACGGTTTTCCAAGTTTCGAGTGACCTGTAGTTCAAATCTGAATTTTCCGAAGAAATTCAAATAAACAAACTAAATGTACTAGCTATAGAAAACATTGTTATAATTGTCCCAAAATGGTACATGTAGGTCTACATAGTGTAGGAACATACCACAAAAAGTTTGGTGACCAAAATAAAAAAAATAAAAATATGATTTGCCGAGTGTCTACATAGGACACTCGGCAAAGACTGTCTTTGCCGAGTGCTAGATATTTGACACTCGGCAAAGACTGACGGCCGTCAGTGGTAGACGGCCGCTAACGGCCCTTTGCCGAGAGCCATGTTTGCCGAGTGCTTGACCCTCGGCACAACAGTCTTTGCCGAGTGCTTGGCGGTGCCGAGTGCCCGGCACTCGGTAAACAATCTCTTTACCGAGCGCAGGGCTCTGCCGAGGGCAGCACTCGGCAAAGTCGGCTTTGCCGAGTGCCCGATAAAATGCACTCGGCAAAGCCTCCGGCACTCGGCAAAGGGCCGGATTCCGGTAGTGGTTCTTATACTCTTACATAAAGCTCTTGCTTTGATAATTCAAAATTGGGCGAAGGTTTTTTACCAAGAAATCGATATTCAAAATCATTCCATTCGGGATTCTTTGCTTTCTTAAAGCGTCGGGCTTCTAAATTCTCATAAGGTCCTCCATGAATTTTCTCTACAGCCTGTTGAATAATTTTTATGGATTCCCTCATTTCACCGACTCGTACTAAATAGCGAGCTAACGAATCTCCTTCTTTTTGCCATTGGACTTTCCAATCGAATTGATTGTAAGACTCATAAGGATCAATTTTACGAAGATCCCATTGTATTCCAGAAGCTCGTAACATTGGTCCCGATAAGCCCCAATTTACAGCTTCTTCTCCGCTAATAAAACCGACTCCTTCAACTCGTTCTATATATGGTTCCTTGCATTGATGCGAACCATATATAATATATGGGGTAGTCGCGCGACGCACGTAATGGATCGGATGCAATGCATGCTGATGTGATGGGTCAAACTCGAATCTTAAAATGGTGTTGCAATTTGCTTGGCGGTGCAGGGGTGGAGTCGGTGGAGATCAACCGGAAGCAGCAGAAGGTGACGGTGAAGGGGTTCGTGGAGGCGCAGCGGGTGCTTAGGCGCGCCCAGTCCACGGGGAAGCGCGTCGAGCTGTGGCCCTACGTGCCCTACACCAACCTCTACGTCGCGCCGCCGGTGTACGACAAGAGGGCGCCGCCGGGCCACGTCCGCAGGGTCGACGCACTCATCGCGCCCGCCGCCGGCCAGGAAGAGCACCTCGCCACGCTCTTCAGCGACGATAACCCCAACGCCTGCTCCCTTATGTGATGCCTCATGCTAGCTAGAGCCGCCTGCTCCCCGGCCTTATGCGATGCTAGCTGCTTGCTTCATCCACGCTGTACTAGCGATGTACATGCATTGTTTGCATGAAAACGAACTGATGCTCCGTAGTTACGCAGTAATATAATAATCTCTATCTTTTAATTAATTAAACGACAATACGTAAATGACTTTCAGAAACGACTCCCCCTTTCTAATAAAAATACGCAGGTAATATATCTTGGCAGCTAAGGAATAATCGTCACTGAAAATCAGTTTTCAGAAGCGGTTTCATTTAGAAAACCTTAGTCGAAGAGATAGTATTTGAGATGGATGGCTTCGTTAAGAACACCGCATCTGAAATCTGATAACAGGGACGGAACATCCGTCCGGCCCCCCAGCATGGTGTTGTTGGTGACTTCTACATCGCAAGCTTTCTGTTCCTTGGAACCATCGTCGTCGACGAGGAGGACGGTTGGTTAAAGGGGAGTGGGGTGCGGGAAGGAAGACAAATAGTTTAGTAGGCTAAGGGCATGTATACAACCCTAAGACACCAATATGGTTTTCTAAGTATAATAGATCGACGACTAAGAGGTTGCATGGTACAACCTTAGATCATCAATGTAGTTAAGAGACAACATGGATGGAAAGTTGCAAGAGACCGTCTCTTGTATTTTTTTCACTTAGACCCTTATAAACCCCTCAAGAGGCCACATATTAAATAAGGTTGTACATGCCCTAAGACCTCGGATGTGTGGGGATGACAAGGGATCAAGCACTCGGTAACTCCACACATTAACCTCGATGCCCTATTTATTTTCCACTCACCGCAGGGGCCATAAGAATGCCAAGCGAGCCCCAAGGGTGTGTGCCTGAAGTTGCCGGGCGTGATCCAAGGGTGTTGCACGAAGCCCAAAGGCAGATGACACGTGTCACGGTTGTCTCTGACGTTATGGAAATGTGACGGTTCCACTCCCAATGGTTTGCCTTCCGCACATTTACATTTACTGTTTGGGGTACTTGGTCCCACCTGTATACTTTATGCCTACGGTGGGCCATGGTGCCACTATCAGTGCCACTGGGTACAAGTATCCTACACAACAACCAAATGAGGCCTATGCACAAAGGATAGGATATGGGTCCCACCTTTGAGGTGGATCAGGTCAACAAGACCCCTTTGAAAAAGACGAGGAGACTATGTGGTCGGGACCCTCACCACGTGTCATCACAAGGGGTCCCCTTGCCACATAATCCTTCATCAGGCTTCGAACACCCTGGGAGGGCTCCATACCCTATGATGGACCCCCTTAGGCTTTCGATTCACCGACTACGGTGCGGGGCCCAGAATCCCTAGCTTCAAGAGGTCTCGCCCTGTGTCATATCTGAGGAAGCCACGTGTCCTCCAACCCGCGATGGCTAGTCAATTGGGGGGTTTCCGATGCGCCACATGGTTTGGTCAAGGAGTTGGTGGAGATAGAAGATGTGCATCACATGTCCGACAAAACAACCTCAACTGTAATAGCATCGTGCCCACTTTCTAGCTTGTAATACCCAAAGTATATATATGAGAATATAGCTGATTTCCTTATATGGTTAGCCCCCATTTATTTGAGCATGAGAATAGCCACATTCCAAAATAAATAATTACACAAATGACACATAAGAAACTTGTGCATCATGTTGGAGTTTATTTGTGTGAGCATTTCATAATAATAATGAAGATATTAATAGAAATTCAATAATGTCCAAATTTGAATTCAAGACCTAAATTATAATTAGAATGTGGAGAAAGAGAAGAAAAATGCTATAACATATAGAGAAAATAAATATATAAATAAAGAAACTATTTTAGACCAGTATGTGAATTAGTATATTTAGACTAAAGGTGAACTCACAACAAATTTTAGAATTCAAAATTATGAAATCAAGTGGAAAGGGAAAATCAGAAAAGAAAAAGAAAAATAAAAGAGAAGATGGCCGCGTGGGCCGAATTCAACTCATTTCGGCCCAGCCAGACCTCCTTCCGCGTGCACTCGGTCCAGCACGGGGGATGGCGCGCCGACATGTGGGGACCCTGTCAGCCGTGTCCTGACGTCTGGGCCCGGACTTATCGGATCTGCTGCCGCGGCGCGGGGTAGGTATGCACATTAAATGCAGGTGTTCCCTTCCTGTTTTCAGGCGCTTTTGTCTTATCTGTCTGAGATTAGCTTGGGCGAGACGGACGGAGCGGTGGCGACCTCGGGCGAGGCGGAGTTCTGCCCGAGGTGGGAGACTCCCGAGGAGATCATAAGGCGCAATAGTAATGGAAAGAGAGATAGAGAAAAGTTGAAGTGGATATAGGAAGAGTTAATATAAAGGAAATTGAAAGAATGGAATATATCCACAAAATTAGCTTTGAAAAGGAATGCATGGAAAATAGATATCCATGTGCATGGACCTTGACTTGTTGCTTCTGTTAGGCTTCAACTCTATCCTATCCTAACTTGCTTGAATCTAAAAGGTTTTGTTGTTGTTGTTGTTGTTGATATTGAAATTTTTATGTTTAGCTTGAAGAGTAAAAGGGCCATTGTTACAGAAATAGCCGGAAATACATGGGATTTAGTAGAAGCAAATGTCTCATTTTGTTGTGTACCTGTTACTCTTTTTGGACACTGACAGTATAAGAGAATTAAACCGGTAATGTTTTGGAAAAAAACGGTGAGGTTTTTTCTTCTTATCTCATATTATACATTCAATATTTCATAGGGACTATCTATCTAGAATTCTGATCTCTACCACTACCGGAATCCGGGCCTTTGCCGAGTGCCGGCGGCTTTGCCGAGTGCTTTTTATCGGGCACTCGGCAAAGACGCCTTTGCCGAGCGCCGCACTCGGCAAAGTCCTACACTCGGTAAAGATCTTATTTACCGAGTACAAGACACTCGGCACAGCCAAGCACTCGGCAAAGACTGCTTTGCCGAGAGTCAAACACTCGGCAAAGATGGCTCTTTGCAAAGGGCCGTTAGCGGCCATCTACAGCTGACGGCCGTCAATCTTTGCCGAGTGCCAAATATTGGGCACTCGGCAAAGGACGCTTTGCCGAGTGTCTTCTCTAGACACTCGGCAAAGTATATTTTTATTTTTTTATTTTGTCTCCCAAACTTTTTGTGGTATGTTCCTACACTATGTAGACCTATATGTATCATTTGTGGACAATTATAACAGAGTTTTCAATCGTTAGTAGATTTAGTTCGTTTATTTGAATTTTTTCGGAAAATTCAGATTTGAACTGCAGGTCACTCGAAACTTGGAAAACCGTGCATGCAAAAATGATATTCATGTTACTTAGCATACGTTACGACCGATTCCAGGAGCGGACTGGAAACTTCGAGCAACATGCTCACTAAACATGGCCGTGAACTTGCCATCCACATGTTTAAAAATTGTATAAAACACAAACAAAGTCAAAAAACCATGAAACTTGTCCACGTGTCATGATATCATATGTACAGGCTGTGATAAAAAATTGAAAAAAATTTGATAAAACTATGATGCGCTATGTGTACAAACC
The DNA here is from genome assembly GCF_902167145.1 of Zea mays. Lineage (NCBI taxonomy): Eukaryota > Viridiplantae > Streptophyta > Magnoliopsida > Poales > Poaceae > Zea > Zea mays. The sequence goes on from NC_050096.1 coordinate 222,223,632, forward strand.
TAAGAGATCCACATTGAAACTCTTTGATTTCATGTGTAGTTCTCTTAGGTTTCTACACATAGTGTCTCACAACTTTCTCTAAACATTCTAAATTTTTTATCACAGCCTGTACATATGATATCATGACACGTGGACAAGTTTCATGATTTTCTGACTTTGTTTGTGTTTTATACAATTTTTAAACATGTGGATGACAAGTTCACGGCCATGTTTAGTGAGCATGTTGCTCGAAGTTTCCGATCCGCTCCTAAAATCGGTTGTAACCTATGCTAAGTAACATGAATATCATTTTTGCATGCACAGTTTTCTAAGTTTCGAGTGACCTGCAGTTCAAATCTAAATTTTCCGAAAAATTCAAATAAACGAACTAAATCTACTAGCTATTGAAAACACAGTTATAATTGTCCCAAAATGTCGTGTACTTGTATTTTTTAGATGATTCCTCATTGGTGCGCCGCGCATCCTGAGTGCTGGGAGCAGATGGTGCAGAGGTGGTGCTCGACTGAGTGGGACGAGGCGCACAACGCTAGCCGAGAACGGCGTTTGATGATGCAAGGTCCCTCCCACCATCAAGGCAGCCGCAGCCTGGGCAAATACGCGGAAGCATGAGTACGCGCTCTTTTTTATTTAGGTATATAACTTTCGATTAGACATGATTTCTAACCATCTCGTTGGTTTTCTCGCAGTCGGCGGCACATGGTGGCGCGCCTTGCTCCACGTTCTCGGCATATGCTATGGCCCACAAGGGGAAGGCGACGTCCGACGTCACCTACAACCCGGATGATGGGCCCGAGGCGTTGAAAGGGAATTAGGGTTACACCTAGTTCCTAAATAATTTTGGTGGTTGAATTGCCCAACACAAATAATTGGACTAACTAGTTTGTTCTAGTGTATAAGTTATACATGTGCCAAAGGTTCACACTTAGCCAATAAAAAGACCAAGTATTGGGTTCAACAAAAGAGAAAAGGGACAACCGAAGGCACCTCTGGTCTGGCGCACCGGACTGTCCGGTGCGTCACCGGACATGTCCGGTGCACCAGAGGACTCCAACTCAAACTCGTCACCTTCGGGAAATTCCAGAGGCAACTCCGCTATAATTCACCGGACTGTCCGGTGTACACCGGACATGTCCGGTGCTCCAAGGAAGAGCGGCCTCAGGAACTCGCCAGCCTCGGGAATTCATTGTAGCTGCTTCGCTATAATTCACCGGACTGTCCGGTGTACACCGGACTGTCCGGTGTAACAGCGGGGCAACGACTACTTCTGGCGCCAACGGCTACCTGCTGTGCATTTAATGCGCGCCAGCGCGCGCAGAGGTCAGGCACGCCCATGCTGGCGCACCGGACACTCTACAGTACATGTCCGGTGCGCCACCGGACAACCAGGCGGGCCCAGAAGTCAGAGCTCCAACGGTCGGAACCCAACGGCTTTGGTGACGTGGCTGGCGCACCGGACTGTCCGGTGTGCACCGGACTGTCCGGTGTGCACCGGACTGTCCGGTGCACCATACGACAGCCAGCCTGCACCAAACGGCTAGTTTGGTGGTTGGGGCTATAAATACCCCCAACCACCCCACATTCAAGTCATCCAAGTTTTCCTACTTTAACCACTTACAAGAGCTCTAGCATTCAATTCTAGACACACCCAAGTGATCAAATCCTCTCCAAATTCCACACAACGCCTTAGTGATTAGTGAGAGAGATTTGCTTGTGTTCTTTCGAGCTCTTGCGCTTGGATTGCTTTCTTCTTCCTTCATGATTCTTCATTGCGATCAAACTCACTTGAAATTGAGGCAAGAGACACCAATCTTGTGGTGGTCCTTGTGGGAACTTTGTGTTCCAAGTGATTGAGAAGAGAAAGCTCACTCGGTCCGAGGGACTGTTTGAGAGAGGGTAAGGGTTGAAAGAGACCCGGCCTTTGTGGCCTCCTCAACGGGGAGTAGGTTTGCGAGAACCGAACCTCGGTAAAACAAATCCACGTGTCTCACTCTTTATTCGCTTGCGATTTGTTTTGCACCCTCTCTCGCGGACTCTATTATATTTCTAACGCTAACCCGGCTTGTAGTTGTGATTATTTTTGAGAATTTCAGTTTCGCCCTATTCACCCCCCTCTCTAGGCGACTTTCAATTGGAATCAGAGCACGGTACTTCATTAGAGCCTAACCGCTCGAAGTGATGTCGGGAGATCACACCAAGAGGGAGATGGAGACCGGCGACAAGCCCACTACGAGTCACGGGAGCACTTCATCGGAAGAGTCCCGCACCAAGAGGAAGGAGAAGAAGAAGGACTCCTCCAAAGGGAAGAAGTCTTCTTCACACTCCAAAGGGAAGGAGAAGAAATCCTCTTCTCACCACAAAGAGAAGAAGGAGAAATCTTCTTCCCACAAGCCGCATCGGAGTGGGGACAAGAAGAAGAGGATGAGGAAGGTGGTCTACTACGAGACCGATTCTTCATCAACATCCACCTCCGGCTCCGACGCGGCATCCGTCACTTCTAAGCACCAAGAGCGCAAGAAGTATAGTAAGATTCCCCTACGCTATCCTCGCATTCCCAAACATACACCTTTACTTTCCGTCCCATTAGGCAAACCACCAACGTTTGATGGTGAAGATTATGCTAGGTGGAGTGATTTAATGCGATTTCATCTAACCTCGCTCCACAAAAGTATATGGGATGTTGTTGAGTTTGGTGCACAGGTACCATCTGTAGGGGATGAAAATTATGATGAGGACGAGGTGGCCCAAATCGAGCACTTCAACTCCCAAGCCACAACCATACTCCTCGCCTCTCTAAGTAAGGAGGAATACAACAAGGTGCAAGGGTTGAAGAATGCAAAGGAGATTTGGGACTTACTCAAGACCGCGCACGAAGGTGATGAACTCACCAAGATCACCAAGCGGGAAACGATCGAGGGGGAGCTCGGTCGCTTCCGTCTTCGCCAAGGTGAGGAGCCACAAGATATGTACAACCGGCTCAAAACCTTGGTGAACCAAGTGCGCAACCTCGGGAGCAAGAAGTGGGACGACCACGAGGTGGTTAAGGTTATTCTAAGATCTCTCATTTTCCTTAACCCCACTCAAGTTCAACTAATTCGTGGTAATCCTAGATACACACTAATGACTCCCGAGGAAGTAATCGGGAATTTTGTGAGCTTTGAATGTATGATTAAAGGCTCAAAGAAGATCAACGAGCTTGATGAACCCTCCACGTCCGAAGCACAACCGGTGGCATTCAAGGCGACGGAGGAGAAGAAGGCGGAGTCTACACCGAGTAGACAACCAATTGACGCCTCCAAGCTCGACAATGAGGAGATGGCTTTAATCATCAAAAGCTTTCGCCAAATCCTCAAGCAACGGAAGGGGAAGGATTACAAATCCCATTCGAAGAAGGTTTGCTACAAGTGTGGTAAGCCCGGTCACTTTATTGCTAAATGTCCATTATCAAGTGACAGTGACAGGGATAACGACAAGAAGGGTAAGAGGAGAGAAAAGAAGAGGTACCACAAGAAGAGGGGAGGCGATGCCCATGTGTGCCGCGAGTGGGACTCCGACGAGAGCTCCACCGAGTCCTCCTCCGACGAGGACGCCGCCAACATCGCCGTCACCAAGGGACTCCTCTTCCCCAACGTCGGCCACAAGTGCCTCATGGCAAAGGACGGCAAAAAGAAGAAGGTTAAATCTAAATCCTCCACTAGATATGAGTCTTCTAGTGATGAAAATGCTAGTGATGAGGAGGATAACTTGCGTACCCTTTTTGCCAACCTTAACATGGAACAAAAGGAAAAATTAAATGAATTGATTAGTGCTATTCATGAGAAGGACGATCTCTTGGACTCTCAAGAGGACTTCCTTATTAAGGAAAACAAAAAGCATGTTAAGGTTAAAAATGCTTATGCTCTTCAAGTGGAAAAATGTGAAAATTTGTCTAGTGAGCTAAGCACTTGCCATGAGACCATTGACAACCTTAGAAATGAAAATGCCAAATTAATTGCTAAGGTTGATTCCCATGTTTGTATTGATTCAATTTCCAATCCTAGAGATGATAATGTTGATTTGCTTGCTAGGATTGATGAATTGAATATTTCTCTTGATAGCCTTAGGATTGAAAATGAAAAGTTAATTGCTAAGGCTAAAGATTTTGATGTTTGCAATACTACTATTTCCGACCTTAGAACTAAGAATGATATGTTGCATGCTAAGGTTGTAGAACTAAAATCTTGCAAACCCTCTACATCTACCGTTGAGCACACTTCTATTTGTACTAGATGTAGAGATGTTGATATCAATGCTATTCATGATCACATGGCTTTAATTAAACAACAAAATGATCATATAGCAATATTAGATGCTAAAATTGCCGAGCATAACTTAGAAAATGAAAAATTTAAATTTGCTAGAAGTATGCTCTATAATGGGAGACGCCTTGGCATCAAGGATGGCATTGGCTACCAAAAGGGAGACAATGTTAAACTTAGTGCCCCTCCTAAAAGATTGTCTAATTTTGTTAAGGGCAAGGCTCCCATGCCTCAGGATAACGAGGGTTACATTTTGTACCCTGCCGGCTATCCCGAGAGCAAAATTAGGAGAATTCACTCTAGGAAGTCTCACTCTGGCTCTAACCATGCTTTCATGTATAAGGGTGAGACATCTAGCTCTAGGCAACCAACCCGTGCCAAGTTGCCTAGAAAGAAAACTCCTAATGCATCAAATGATCATGATATTTCATTTAAAACTTTTGATGCATCTTATGTTTTGACTAACAAATCCGGCAAGATAGTTGCCAAGTTTGTTGGGGGCAAACACAAGGGTTCCAAGACTTGTGTTTGGGTACCTAAAGTTCTTGTTTCTAATGCCAAAGGACCCAAAACCGTTTGGGTACCTAAAGTCAAGAACTAAAATTGTTTTGTAGGTTATTGATCCGGGGGCTCAAGTTGGATACTCGACAGCGGGTGCACAAACCACATGACAGGGGAGAAGAAGATGTTCTCCTCATATGAGAAAAACCGAGATCCCCAACGAGCTATCACATTCGGGGATGGAAATCAAGGTTTGGTCAAAGGATTGGGTAAAATTGCTATATCACCTGACCATACTATTTCCAATGTTTTTCTTGTAGATTCTTTAGATTACAATTTGCTTTCTGTTTCTCAATTATGTCAAATGGGCTACAACTGTCTCTTTACCGATGTGGGTGTCACTGTCTTTAGAAGAAGTGATGATTCAATAGCATTTAAGGGTGTGTTAGAGGGTCAGTTATACTTGGTAGATTTTGATAGAGCTGAACTCGACACATGCTTAATTGCTAAGACTAACATGGGTTGGCTCTGGCATCGCCGACTAGCCCACGTTGGGATGAAGAATCTTCATAAGCTTCTAAAGGGAGAGCACATTTTAGGACTAACAAATGTTCATTTTGAGAAAGACAGGATTTGTAGCGCATGCCAAGCAGGAAAGCAAGTTGGGTCCCATCATCCACACAAGAACATCATGACGACCGACAGGCCACTTGAGCTACTCCACATGGATTTATTCGGCCCGATTGCTTACATAAGCATCGGCGGGAGTAAGTATTGTCTTGTAATAGTGGATGATTATTCTCGCTTCACTTGGGTGTTCTTTTTGCAGGAAAAATCCCATACCCAAGAAACCTTAAAGGGATTCTTGAGACGGGCTCAAAATGAGTTCGGCTTAAGGATCAAGAAAATTAGAAGCGACAATGGGACGGAGTTCAAGAACTCTCAAATTGAAGGCTTTCTTGAGGAGGAGGGCATCAAGCATGAGTTCTCTTCTCCCTACACCCCACAACAAAATGGTGTAGTGGAGAGGAAGAATCGAACTCTATTGGACATGGCAAGAACCATGCTTGATGAGTACAAGACACCGGATCGGTTTTGGGCCGAGGCAGTCAACACCGCTTGCTACGCCATCAACCGGTTATATCTACACCGAATCCTCAAGAAGACATCCTATGAACTCCTAACCGGTAAAAAGCCCAATATTTCATACTTTAGAGTTTTTGGTAGCAAATGTTTTATTCTTGTTAAAAGAGGTAGAAAATCTAAATTTGCTCCTAAAACTGTAGAAGGTTTTTTACTAGGATATGACTCAAACACAAGGGCATATAGAGTCTTTAACAAGTCCTCAGGACTGGTTGAAGTTTCTTGTGACGTTGTGTTTGATGAGACTAACGGCTCTCAAGTAGAGCAAATTGATCTTGATGAGATAGGTGAAGAACAGGCTCCGAGCATCGCGCTAAGGAACATGTCCATTGGGGATGTGTGCCCTAAGGAATCTGAAGAGCATCCAAATGCACAAGATCAACCATCCTCCTCCACGCAAGCATCTCCACCAACCCAAAATGAGGACGAGGCTCAAGTTGATGAAGGAGAAAATCAAAGAGATGAGCCATCTCAAGATGACGACAATGATCAAGGGGGAGATGCAAATGATCAAGACAAGGAGGATGAGCAACCAAGGCCGCCACACCCAAGAGTCCACCAAGCAATACAACGAGATCACCCCGTCGATACCATCCTCGGCGACATTCATAAGGGGGTAACTACTCGATCTCGTGTTGCACATTTTTGTGAGCATTACTCTTTTGTTTCCTCTATTGAGCCACACAGGGTAGAGGAAGCACTTCAAGATTCGGATTGGGTGATGGCGATGCAAGAGGAGCTCAACAACTTCACTAGGAACGAGGTATGGCATTTAGTTCCGCGTCCTAATCAAAATGTTGTAGGAACCAAGTGGGTCTTCCGCAACAAACAAGACGAGCATGGTGTGGTGACAAGGAACAAAGCTCGACTCGTGGCCAAGGGGTATTCACAAGTCGAAGGTTTGGATTTTGGTGAAACCTATGCACCCGTAGCTAGGCTTGAGTCAATTCGCATATTATTAGCCTATGCTACTTACCATGGCTTCAAGCTTTATCAAATGGACGTGAAGAGTGCTTTCCTCAATGGACCAATCAAGGAAGAGGTCTATGTTGAGCAACCTCCCGGCTTTGAAGATAGTGAGTACCCTAACCATGTCTATAAGCTCTCTAAGGCGCTTTATGGGCTCAAGCAAGCCCCAAGAGCATGGTATGAATGTCTTAGAGATTTCCTTATTGCAAATGGCTTCAAAGTCGGCAAAGCCGATCCTACTTTATTCACTAAAACTCTTGACAATGATTTGTTTGTATGCCAAATTTATGTTGATGATATCATATTTGGGTCTACTAACGAATGTACTTGTGAAGAATTTAGTAGGATCATGACATAAAAATTCGAGATGTCTATGATGGGGGAGTTGAAGTATTTTCTAGGATTCCAAGTCAAGCAACTCCAAGAGGGCACCTTCATTAGCCAAACAAAGTACACTCAAGACATTCTAACCAAGTTTGGAATGAAGGATGCCAAGCCCATCAAGACACCCATGGGAACCAATGGGCATCTCGACCTCGACATGGGAGGTAAGTCCGTGGATCAAAAGGTATACCGGTCGATGTTTGGTTCATTGCTTTATTTATGTGCATCTCGACCGGACATTATGCTTTTCGTTTGCATGTGTGTAAGATTCCAATCCGACCCTAAGGAATCCCACCTTACGGCCGTAAAATGAATCTTGAGATATTTGGCTTATACACCTAAGTTTGGGCTTTGGTACCCTCGGGGATCCACATTTGATTTGATTGGTTATTCGGATGCCGATTGGGCGGGGTGCAAGATTAATAGGAAGAGCACATCGGGGACTTGCCAGTTCTTGGGAAGATCCTTGGTGTCTTGGGCTTCAAAGAAGCAAAATTCGGTCGCTCTTTCTACCACCGAAGCCGAGTATATTGCCGTAGGCCACTGTTGCGCGCAATTGCTTTGGATGAGGCAAACCCTGCGGGACTACGGTTACAAACTAACCAAAGTTCCTCTTCTATGTGATAATGAGAGTGCAATCCGCATGGCGGATAATCCCGTTGAGCATAGCCGCACTAAACACATAGCCATTCGGTATCATTTTCTTAGGGATCACCAACAAAAGGGGGATATCGAGATTGCATATATCAATACTAAAAATCAATTAGCCGATATATTTACCAAGCCACTTGATGAACAAACTTTTACCAAACTTAGGCATGAGCTCAATATTCTTCATTCTAGGAACTTCTTTTGCTAATTTGCACACATAGCTCTTAAGTATACCTTTGATCATGTCTCTTTGATATATGCTATGACTAATGTGTTTTCAAGTGTATTTCAAACCAAGTTATAGGTATATTGAAAGGGAATTGGAGTCTTCGGCGAAGACAAAGGCTTCCACTCCACTCTACTACTCACCCTTCGCCGTCGCTCCACATCATTCTCCATCTTTGGTATAATCTTCACTCATATGTTTTATTTGCCAAAAAGGGAGAAAGTAGTTAGTTAAGGGCTCTAATGATTCCGTTTTTGGCGATTCATGCCAAAGAGGGAGAAAATATGAGCCCAAAGCAAAAGGACCGCACCACCACCCTAATTTTAAAATTATGACTTTCAAATTGGTAAATTTCAAATTGGTATCTCTTTGTGTTCTAAAGGGGGAGCAAGTAGTATTTTCAAAACTTAATATCTTAAAACTCTCTTGAACACTAAGAGGAGAATTTATTTGAGGGGGAGTTTTGTTTAGTCAAAGGAAAAGCATTTGAATCAGGGGGAGAAAATTTCAAATCTTGAAAATGCTTCGCAAAATCTTATTCATTTACCTTTGACTGTTTGCAAAAGAACTTTGAAAAGGATTTACAAAAATAATTTGCAAAAACAAAACAAGTGGTGCAAGCGTGGTCCAAAATGTTAAAAATAAAGAAACAATCCATGCACATCTAGTAAGTAACATTTATTGGCTCAATTCCAAGCAACCTTTGCACTTACATTATGCAAACTAGTTCAATTATGCACTTTTATATTTGCTTTGGTTTGTGTTGGCATCAATCACCAAAAGGGGGAGATTGAAAGGGAATTAGGGTTACACCTAGTTCCTAAATAATTTTGGTGGTTGAATTGCCCAACACAAATAATTGGACTAACTAGTTTGTTCTAGTGTATAAGTTATACAGGTGCCAAAGGTTCACACTTAGCCAATAAAAAGACCAAGTATTGGGTTCAACAAAAGAGAAAAGGGACAACCGAAGGCACCTCTGGTCTGGCGCACCGGAATGTCCGGTGCGTCACCGGACATGTTCGGTGCACCAGAGGACTCCAACTCAAACTTGTCACCTTCGGGAAATTCCAGAGGCAACTCCGCTATAATTCACCGAACTGTCCGGTGTACACCGGACATGTCCGGTGCTCCAAGGAAGAGCGGCCTCAGGAACTCGCCAGCCTCGGGAATTCATTGTAGCTACTTCGCTATAATTCACCGGACTGTCCGGTGTACACCGGACTGTCCGGTGTAACAGCGGGGCAACGGCTACTTCTGGCGCCAACGACTACCTGCTGTGCATTTAATGCGCGCCAGCGCGCGCAGAGGTTAGGCACGCCCATGCTGGCGCACCGGACACTCTACATTACATGTCCGGTGCGCCACCGGACAATCAGGCGGGCCCAGAAGTCAGAGCTCCAACGGTCGGAACCCAACGGCTTTGGTGACGTGGCTGGCGCACCGGACTGTCCGGTGTGCACCGGACTGTCCGGTGCACCATACGACAGCCAGCCTGCACCAAACAGCTAGTTTGGTGGTTGGGGCTATAAATACCCCCAACCACCCCACATTCAAGTCATCCAAGTTTTCCTACTTCAACCACTTACAAGAGCTCTAGCATTCAATTCTAGACACACCCAAGTGATCAAATCCTCTCCAAATTCCACACAACGCCTTAGTGATTAGTGAGAGAGATTTGCTTGTGTTCTTTCGAGCTCTTGCGCTTGGATTGCTTTCTTCTTCCTTCTTGATTCTTCATTGCGATCAAACTCACTTGTAATTGAGGCAAGAGACACCAATCTTGTGGTGGTCCTTGTGGGAACTTTGTGTTCCAAGTGATTGAGAAGAGAAAGCTCACTCGGTCCGAGGGACCGTTTGAGAGAGGGTAAGGGTTGAAAGAGACCCGGCCTTTGTGGCCTCCTCAACGGGGAGTAGGTTTGCGAGAACCGAACCTCGGTAAAACAAATCCACGTGTCTCACTCTTTATTCGCTTGCGATTTGTTTTGCACCCTCTCTCGCGGACTCTATTATATTTCTAACGCTAACCCGGCTTGTAGTTGTGATTATTTTTGAGAATTTCAGTTTCGCCCTATTCACCCCCCCCTCTAGGCGACTTTCAGGCGTACACCAACCCCGTCGTCCACAACCGCCTCAGTGAGTACACCGCCATGGCCAAGGAGGTCCACGAGCCAGATTACGATCCGAGGACCGAGGACATCGACGGAGATGTCCTCATGAGGGTCGGAGGAGGCAAGAGGCATGGGCGGTACTAGATTGTCGACGGGGCAATCGACTCGTCCTCCACTCCCACTCTATCTCAGGTGCGAGCAAGGAGCACGAGCGTGAGCCCAGCCATACGACCTCGGCAGGACAGCTCACAGCATCGTATCCAGCAACTCCAGGTTATTCCTTATCTATTCATCGTTCATTGATTATTATATATCTTCTCTTTGCATTATCGTAACATTAGGGCGAAATATTACAGACTCAGCTAGATGATGAGAGGAGGCAACGTGAGGAGCTGGAGAAGAGGATGGCAGAGATGTTCGCGTACATGCAGAGCCTTGGCGCCGCATAGGGTCATGCTCCACCACCTCCGTTGTTCCCTGCATCTGACCCTGCTGAGTTCACTACTCCTGTGAGTATCAAAATTTTAGTACTGCATGATATATATTCATATGTTCTCACACTGCAATCTCTTCTCTGTGCAGGGTCAATTGGCAGCGTCGAACAACCCTCACGCTTCGACCAGCCCTTCGCCGAACCAGTCCAGATGTCCACCTCGTTGATGACCTGTTTTATGATGATCCAGACTTATATTTGTGAGTGTTGGTGATGTTAGTTATACTTGGTCTTGTGAGATACTTAGTGAGACTTATGTGCTGTGAAACCTGATTTATGTGGTGATATTTGTGATATATATGGTGTTGATGATAAATGTGTTGATTCTGTGATGCGAATGATATATAATGTGATGTGAATGATATATATCTTTTGTTTGTTTGGATGGAACAACAAAAACGAATAAAAAAGGGACTTCCTGGTCACTTTGCCGAGTGTAACACTCGGCAAAGGGTATCTTTGCCGAGTGCTATGACCATGGCACTCGGCAAAGAAGGACACCTGGGAACCGGTAAAGCCTTCTTTGCCGAGTGCTGTGGTCAAGGCACTAGCCAAAGAAGCTACCTTTGCCGAGTGTCTCCCAGCGCACTCGGCAAAGGGACTGGCAAAGGGGTCCACTGGAGGACTCTTTGCCGAGAGCCAGTCTACTAGACACTCGGCAAAGAAACCTCCTTTGCCGAGTGCCTACGAGAGCTCTCGGCACAGGGACTGACGGTGGGGCCCACTGGAGCGATCTTTGCCGAGGGCCATGATAGCAGACACTCGGCAAAATTGGCCTCTTTGCCGAGTGCCAAAGAAGACACTCGACAAAGGATCCGTCACTGTCACTTGGCGCCGTGACAGCGACTTTTCTTTGCCGAGTACCAAATGGCACTCGGCAAATTCTTTGCCGAGTGCCCGACAAAAAGTACTCGGCAAAGAGGCCGTTGCCGATGTACAGTTCGCCGAGCGTTCTTTGCCGAATGTTACACTCGGCAAAGTGTTTGTCGGGTGTTTTCTAGGTTTTGCTGAGTGCCTAAGGCACTCGGCAAAGGAGCTGTGTCCGGTAGTGTACACAGGCGTAAAAAGATCCGAACTGCTGCAATGGGAGCTGATCTTATTGTAATGACAGTAAGTGCAGTTGATGGATGGACTGCCAATGACACTAAATTTATGGAGCGTGTTTTGATAAATAGGGTACATTTTGTTTTAATTTTTCTGGTAATACTGGCTGTTTGAATATTGCCTGCCTCATTCTTAGTACTAAAAAAATTGCATCTGAGAACTTTGAGTCTATTCCATGGATAGATATAAGAACTGATTTTGTTTATTTATTTATTTTCTTGTTTGGCTGGATACTAGAAGTCCTCAGGTTCTGTAGTTCCGATGGTTCTTGTAATCAACAAGGTAGATTGTGCGCCATTTGTTCCGATGGTTCTTGTTCTTTGACGTGCCAGTCTGCCATATGAATGGCTTGAGGGAAGTGAAGCACTGTCCATCCTAGCTAGTGCACACTGCATAGAGGCTGAATTGCTGAGGATAATGGACCATCGAGATCCGACAGATAGATGAGAAAATGGTTGCTGGATTGATTGAGTTGTTGGGCCGTGTGATTATTTCACCAGGCCTTGATAATGGGCTATGCGGCCATTTATGCAGGTTTTTGAGACTTCGGGAGATCGTAGACCAAGCAGCCAAAAGGTTACCAGCTGGTCCCTCTCTTGAAATAAAGCAGGTATCAGATTTGTGTTTGATCCCTTGTGGGATCAACCGATCAAATATTTCAAGATTTAACGGTATTGTTTTTTCAGTAGTAGCTAAAAGTTTGGAATATGGCTGGTATCAGATTTTATTTCTATTTTTGCAACCGCTCTTCTTTATTTTTTTTCAAAACTTGATGTTAAGTAGAGTGAACACACTGACTAGTTTAACTTTAAATCTTAATACCCTCACTCATGTGCAGACAGAGAGAAAGTCGCAACAAACGAGATGTTAGATCGAGCGAACACACTAACAAGCCCAACCCAAAAATTCAAGTTGTTAGGAGAAGGTAGGCAATTTATTACTTATACACTTCTTCAACAATATCTACGCTTCCATAATTCTCCGTATGGTGTGATTGTATTTTTATATTTTTCATTTTGCAACCTGTCTTCCTTTTAATTTGAGACAAGGGTTCTCTGCATCTACACCTCGGTATGTTCTTGATCATTCAAGTAAGCTCGCTTGGTATGTTCAGTGTTCACTATATAGCTCGTGGCTGGAAATCAAGCATCGACGGATATAAGACTGTCCGCACCGGCGGACTCGAAAGGGTGCGCTACGAACATAGAGCTGCATATGCAGTAAAAGAAATGCTGCAACGTTGAACTGCTTCTACTACTGTATGTTTAGGGAGGGAAAGAAGAACTCCATTTCCAGCGTCCATGCAACTGCTACTCGATAATCTCTCTCCGTCCTTTCCGTGTGGGATCAGCAGAAGGTTGGTGGATGTGGATAAAATAGTATTAAAAGAAATGATATAATATATGCTAGTAGGTATAGAGTTAAGATATAGAGTAAATATGACTGCGGAAGATTGTAGTATAGAGTAGAGAATCTCGCTGACCAGGATAGAATATTCTTTTTAGGGTAAAAAATTAAGGCTGAATAAGTGTGGACAGCCTAAGAACCTCAAATTCTAAAGAACTGTAGCTAGCTGTACTGAGATCATCAGATCATATCATATATTTTTTTGAATGAATACAGGAGGGTCATACCCTACTGTGATTTATTATTAATAAAAAGGGGAAAGCATTTTTACATAGATAGGCCGAGGGAAGGGAACGGAAAAGGGAAAATGAAGTCGTGTTGTTCTTCTTGGCACACATCGTTTTTAGCATATAATATTCTCACATTTTAGTTTTTCTGACTTGTTCAAACTGGTCCATGCCATGCCTGCATCATGCAAATAAACCGTGGATTTCCCAACCACAAGGTTGAATTGAAGGCTTGGTCCACAATGAACTATATACCAGCATAAACAAGTGCCATACATCAAAAGCACGGTTTAATGCTACATACTAATATATAACGCTCATAGAGTCCTAGGTGATGGATGCTATAGCTATATATTTTCTTTTGTGAAGCTTTCACTGACCTGGCGACAGGCAATCGCTCGAGTATAATTACATATGTAACACAATCAATCTCCCAAATGATGATGCCAGCCTCTTCCCGCTCCCTATCGCCCCTGCATTATCAGATGCCTCGCACAACACCTGTCGCTGCCCTGCCTGCCGTTCGTTAAACAAATTCAGGTTCGCGTCGCTACCTCAGTCAGACCTCACATCACGCCTGTTCCAAACAAATTGGTCTGATGTGCATCATTCGCCTTTTGTATATAATTGCGCCCTGCCCACTTGCAGGTGCTATCAAAATTAAAGGTGAAAGCTAAGATTACAGTCGTCAATGGATCGCAACGTTTAGCTCTCCTACACAATTTTAATGGCGGATAAGCAAATGCTCGTGTATGATCTAGCCTATCAATTCTAATATGTAAATAAAAATAATTTAATTACACAAAAGTAAATGCTCGAAATAATGAGAGGGCTAACATCACGATAATATTTTTCTGGTGTATCCTAGAGGCGATAATATTTACTATTTTCATTCGAGAACCCACGCAAGAGTGTGGCTTCCCTTGATCCACATAAAGATGAAATGTTCTCTACGAGTTGATTATTTGTTACTACAACATAGTGAATTACCCAAAACTGTTTACCACTTGAGTTCACAATCTTCATGAGATGATCATGAAACTCCTGAACACCACCAAACCATCTAGATCAACTCGCCCATCATCGAAATCTCGAACTTTTGTGTCATCACTCTGCTAAACTCCTCACAAGACTTTTGATTAGTAGAACCAAATATTATATCATCGACATAAATTTGGCACACAAAAAGATCATCATCACAAGTCTTAGTGAAAAGAGTGGGATCGGCTTTCCCAACCTTGAAAGCATTAGCAATTACGAAATCTCTAAGGCATTCATACCATGCTCTTGGGGCTCAGGGTCGGGGTACCCGTCATCCTCAAAGTCAGGGGGTTGTTCCATATATACCTCCTCCTTGATTGGCCCGTTGAGGAAAGCGCTCTTTACGTCCATTTGAAACAACCTGAAGGAGTGGTGTGCGGCATAGGCTAATAAAATTCGAATAGACTCTAGCCTAACCACAGGAGCAAAAGTCTCCTCGAAATCCAAACCTGCGACTTGAGCATAACCTTTTGCCACAAGTCGAGCCTTGTTTCTTGTCACCACCCTGTGCTCGTCTTGCTTGTTGCGGAACACCCACTTGGTTCCCACAACATTTTGCTTTGGACGTGGCACCAGGCTCCAAACTTCATTCCTCTTGAAGTTGTTGAGCTCTTCCTGCATGGCCAACACCCAGTCCGGATCCTACAAGACCTCTTCTACCCTGAAAGGCTCAATAGAAGAGACAAACGAGTAATGCTCACAAAAATTAGCTAAGCGTGAGCGAGTTGTTACTCCCTTGCTTATGTCACCCAGAATCTGATCAACGGGGTGATTTCTTTGGATCATCGCTCGGACTTGAGTTGGAGGGACCCGTGGTGCTTCTTCCTCCATAACTTGTTCTTCTTGTGCTCCCCCTTGATCACGCTCCTCTTCTTGAGGTACCTGTTCATCATCTTGGGTTGGGGGATGCACCTGCGTCGAGGAAGAAGGCTGATCTTGCTCTTTTTGTTCCTGTGGTCGCACATCACCTATCGCCATTGTGCGCATTGCGACCATCAGAACATCATCTTCATCTATGTCATCAAGATCAACTTGTTCTCTTGGAGAGCCATTAGTCTCATCAAATACAACGTCGCTAGAGACTTCAACCAAACCCGATGATTTGTTGAAGACTCTATACACCTTTGTATTTGAGTCATACCCTAGTAAAAACCCTTCTACTGCCTTGGGAGCAAATTTAGAATGTCTACCTTTCTTCACCAGAATGTAACATTTGCTCCCAAATACACGAAAGTAAGAAACGTTGGGTTTGTTACTGGTAAGGAGTTCATACGAAGTCTTCTTGAGAAGGTGATGTAGGTAGAGCCGGTTTATGGCGTGGCAAACTGTGTTCACAGCTTCCGACCAAAACCGCTCGGGCGTCTTGAATTCTCCAAGCATCGTTCTCGCCATGTAGATGAGCGTCCTGTTCTTCCTCTCTACCACACCATTTTGATGTGGTGTGTAGGGAGCGGAGAACTCATGCTTGACGCCTTCTTCCTCAAGCTACTCCTCCACTTGCAGATTCTTGAACTCGGACCCGTTGTCGCTTATTATCTTTTTCACCTTGAGCTCAAATTCGTTTTGAGCCCTCCTTAGAAAGCGCTTTAGGGTCCCTTGGGTTTCTGATTTATCCTGCAAAAAGAACACCCAAGTGAAGCGGGAAAAATCATCAATAATTACAAGACCATACTTACTTCCCCCGATGCTAAGGTAGGCAACGGGTCCGAAGAGGTCCATGTGAAGAAGCTTCAGTGGTCTTGATGTTGTCATCACATTCTTGCTATGATGAGTGCTTCCCACCTGTTTCCCTGCCTGGCAAGCTGCACAAGGTCTATCTTTGTCGAAACAGACATTGATTAGTCTTAACACATGTTCTCCCTTTAGAAGTTTATGAAGGTTATTCATCCCAACATGTGCTAGACGACGATGCCACAGCCAGCCCATACTAGTCTTAGCTATTAAGCATGCATCTAGATCGGCGTCCTCTTTCGAAAAATTAACTAAGTAGAGTTTGCCGTCTAATACACCCTTAAATGCTAATGAACCATCACTCCTTTTAAAGATAGATACATCAACATTTGTAAACAAACAATTGTAGCCCATGTGGCACAATTGACGTACAGACAGGAGGTTGTACCCTAATGACTCTACTAAAAATACATTTGAAATAGAGTGCTCGCTTGTGATGGCTATTTTTCCCAAACCTTTGACCTTGCCTTGATTCCCATCTCCAAAGATAATCGTATCCTGGGAATCCTTGTTCTTGACATAGGAGGTGAACATTTTCTTCTCCCCCGTCATGTGGTTTGTGCATCCGCTGTCGATAATCTAGCTTGAGCCCCCGCATGCATAAACCTGGAAGGAATTTTAAGCTTGGGTTTTAGGTACCCAACTCGTGTTGGGTCCTACAAGGTTAGTCACAATAACTTTTGGAACCCAAATGCAAGTTTTGTCTCCCTTGCATTTAGATTCCAACTTCCTAGCAACTACCTTTGCATTCTTACATGAAAGAACAAAAGAAGTGTTGCAAGCATGAAAAACAGTAGTAGATTCATTGCATATTTTCCTAGGCACATGATGCACAACATGATTTCTCCTAGGCCTACTTCTACCATGAACAAAAGTAGAACTAGAGGCAAACATAGCATGTGAATTAAAAGCATCATGATTATAACTCCTATTATAATGAACACGATTAGCAATTTTCCTATCATAAATAAAAACATGGTTCCTTTGAGGACTACTTGCCATAGGGGCCTTCCCTTTCTCCTTGTTGGGAATGGGAGCCTTATGGCTTGTTAAGTTCTTGGTTTCCCTTCGAAAACCAAGTCCATCCTTAATAGAGGGGTGTCTACCAACAGTGTAGGCATCCCTAGCAGACTTTAATTTATCAAAATCATTTTTGCAAGTCTTAAGTTGAGCATTAAGACTTGCCACTTCATCATTCAACTTAGTAATAGAAATAAGATGTTCATTACATGCATCAACATCAAAGTCCTTACATCTATTACAAACACTAACATGTTCTACACATGAATTTATTTTACTAATTTCCTCTAGCTTAGCAGTTAATTCATCATTTAAACTCTTTAAACTAGATATAGATTCATGGCAAGCAGATAACTCAGAAGATAGTATTTCATTTCTCTTAGTTTCTAAAGCAAGAGACTTTTGTACACTAACAAATTTGTCATGTTCCTCATATAATATGTCTTCTTCCTTCTCTAGCAATCTATCTTTTTCATTTAGAGCATCAATTAATTCATTAATTTTCTCTACTTTGGCTCTATCTAAACCTTTAAATAAGCTAGAGTAATCTACTTCATCATCAGAAAAATCATCATCGCTAGAAGTAGTGTACTTAGGGGTTTCTCGAACACTTACCTTCTTCTCCTTGGCCATGAGGCAAGTGTTGCGTTCGTTGGGGAAGAGCGAAGACTTATTGAAGGCCGAGGCAGTGAGTCCTTCATCGTCGGAGTCAGATGAGGAGCAGTCGGAATCCCATTCTTTTCCAAGATGAGCCACGCCTTTCGCCTTCCTATAGCTTTTCTTCTTCTCCTTCTTCCCATGTCTTTATTGTCCCTGGTCATTTTTATTATTGGCACATTGAGCAATAAAATGACCAGTCTTACCGCATTTGAAGCAGGAGCGCTTTCCCTTTGTTTCATTCTTGTTGGGGTACTCCTTGCGTCCTTTAAGTGCAGTCTTGAAGCGCTTGATGATAAGCGCCATCTCATCTTTGTTGAGGCCGGCAACCTCTACTTGAGCTACCTTGCTTGGTAGCGCCTCCTTGTTGCTTGTTGCTTTGAGAGCAACGGGTTGTGGCTCGTAGATGGGTAGTGGACCGTTCAAAGCGTCATCCATGTATCGCGCTTCCTTCACCATCATGCGCCCGCTCACAGACTTTCCAAGGATCTCCTCGGGCGTCATCTTTGTGTACTTGAGGTTTTCACGAATAAGATTGACAAGATGGGGTCAATTACAGTAAATGACTTGAGCATGAGTCAGACGACGTCATGGTCCATCCATCTTGTGCTTCCATAGCTTGTAATCTTGTTGACCAGGGTCTTGAGCCTGTTGTAGGTTTGAGTTGGCTTCTCTCCCCTGATCATCGCAAATCTTCCCAGCTCGCCTTCCACCAACTCCATTTTGGTGATCATGGTGGTGTCATTTCCCTCATGAGATATCTTGAGGGTGTCCCAGATCTGCTTTGCATTATCCAAGCCGCTAACCTTGTTGTATTCATCCCTGCACAGAGATGCTAGCAAAACAGTAGTGGCTTGGGCATTTTTATGAATTTGCTCATTAATAAACACAGGGTTATCTGTACTATCGAAATGCATTCTATTTTCAACTATTTCCCAAATGCTAGGATGGAGAGAAAATAGATGACTACGCATTTTATGACTCCAAAATGAGTAGTCCTCTCCATCAAAGTGTGGAGGTTTTCCTAGAGGAATAGAAAGTAAATGTGCATTCGAATTGTACGACATGCGGGAATAATCAAAGAAATAGTTTTGATTAACCATCTTTTTCTTTGACGAAGAATCGTCATCGTCGTCGTCTCTTGGTGAAGAAGAAGATGCATCGTTGTCGTAGTAGACGATCTTTTTGATGCGCCTCTTCTTCCCGTCCTTCTTCTTGTGACTCGAGCTAGAGTCGGTTGGCTTGTCGTCTCTAGGCTCGTTGAGGAAGGACTCCTTTTCCTTGTCGTTGACCACCATCCCCTTTCCCTTAGGATCCATCTCTTCGGGCGGTTAGTCCCTTAGATGAAGAGTACAGCTCTGATACCAATTGAGAGCACCTAGAGGGGGGGTGAATAGGTGATCCTGTAAAATTCAAACACTAATAGCCACAAAACTTAGTTATAAGTGTTAGTACGACTAAATAACTTGAAGTGAGTTCTTGTGAACACAAACAATCACAGAGAGATCAACACAAGACACGCGATTTTTATCCCGTGGTTCGGCCAAGTAACACTTGCCTACTTCCACGTTGTGGCGTCCCAATGGACGAGGGTTGCACTCAACCCCTTTCAAGAGATCCGATGATCAACTTGAATACCACAATATTTTCCTTAGAGTATTTTTCCTGTTTGCGAGGAATCTCCACAACTTGGAGTCTCTCGCCCTTACAACAAAGATAACAATGAAAGCATGAAGTAAGGTTGGGAAGAGCAACACACACAAGACTCAAATACGCAGCACACCCACGCACACAAGTGAAAACTCGAGCTCAAATGACAATACAGGGAGTTCGCGACTCGAATGGAGCTCAAATCTCTAACACAACAAAGTGAATGCGCGGGAGCAGAGTCTGAATGCCTTAGAATACTTAGTGAGTGCTTGGGTGACTCCTCAATGCGCATAGGGGTCCCTTTTATAGCCCAAAGGCAGCTAGGAGCCGTTGGAGGCCAACTTGGAAGGCCAAACTTGCCTTCTGTCGGGTGGTGCACCGGACAGTCCGGTGCACCATCGGACAGCTCCTGTTCATGTCCGGTGCACGATTTCTTTCCATATGGAGAACAGTCGAACGTTGCAGCTTCGGGCCCGTTGGCGCACCGGACACTGTCCAGTGCAAACCGGACAGTCCGGTGCCCCCTGCCGACCGTTGGCGCGACCACGTGTCGCGCGAAGATTGCGCGGCCGACCGTTGGCGCTGGCGACCGTTGGCTCACCGGACAGTCCGGTGAATTATAGCCACGTCGCCCCTTTGCTTTTCTCGAGGGCGACGAGTTCGCCGCGGATGACTCACCGGACAGTCCGGTGCACCACCGGATGTTCCGGTGAATTATAGCCGTACATCGCCGTCGAAACCCGAGAGTGGCCTTTTCACCGGAGATCAGCCTGGCGCACCGGACATTGTCCGGTGCACCATCGGACACTGTCCGGTGCACCACAGAACGGTCCGGTGTGCCAGACTGAGCTGAAGTTTGGCTGCTTTTCCCTTTTCCTTTCTTTTTCTTTAGTCAGTGTTTCTAATTCTAGCACGTGGATAACCATGTTAGTACACAAAACAATTCACCAAGTCTAGAAACATACATTTTTCCTTGATTTGCACTTCCCACTTTATTTGGCACATTAGAACTTAATTAAATGTGTTGGGCACTTAATCACCAAAACATTATAGAAATTGCCCAAGGGCACGTTTCCCTTTCATTACTACACTAATGAGACCACTAATATGACGATTATCAAATCTCAATCACCTCACTAGGAAAATGCGCACCCTTTCATTCCAATATGTTTCTTCACTTAAACAAATGTGTAAGAGACCTCAAATAGATGAGATAAAGGGGTATATGAAGCCTCAAGGCAAGGAACAAGTCGTTGTTGTTAACTTAGCTTTCACGAGGACACCAAACATGTCTAGTGCATATCAAACTTCGCCTAGTGCATGTCCTAACAACTAGTTTAGAAACTAGTCATTACGGTACTGGTATCTAATGCACTATGACCAGTGCTCACTGAACACATTCGCTAAGTATAACGCTTTGAGGCGCACAATTGCAGACCTCTCTAAGTTCCATATCTGGTACCATATTGAGTGCCTCACCGGACACGTCCAATGAGTACACTACCTCTCACACATGTCTACAATCCTCTCTAGGAATCGTGTCCGGTGCACCACATTCAATGCATACCAAACATGCCAGTGATAATCCTTTCTATAATAGGACACTCTCATGTCTGGTGTCACATAACCGGTGTGTGATGGACGGACATATATGGTGCCTCTACAACACCACTAACAATCTATTTTACACACTCTTTTGAGTTGGGTTTGATCACAAACTTATCTTGGGCTTTCATAAAGCTACCTAGTTCTAGATTTATCAAGTGTGCATCATTACTCGTCAATAGACTTTACCTATGTCAAGGTACCTATTTGTCCGTGACCTGGAAACTTGGCACAACACCGGTTATCGGACTTTCAGAATTGTGAAATCTCACTTGCTTTATCTAATAAACCGATGCATCTTGTGACAAGTTATTAGCTTTGCAAATCTCAACTTTGGATATATGCCAAATATCAAATTCGTCAAAATAACGGATTATGTCCCAACAATTTTCAAGGTAACTATTTAAAGTGTCATCTAAACATTGATATTTTTCTAAAATCAGCTAGACAACTAACTGAGAATCACCAAATGCCCTCACAGGTTTCACTCCCATATGATATAAAAGTTCTAGATCGAACAAGAGGGCTACATATTCGGCTTGATTGTTACTGCAATAAGTTTTCAATTATCTAGAGAAGTCAAAAGATGCATTCCTTGGTGAAACAAGCACGATGTCAATCCCTTGTCCCTCATTACAAACTGATCCATCAAAATGCAGAGTCCAGGGAGTAATAGTGAGGTATGATATGTCTAGTTCATCAGTATCACCAATCCGATGTTCTACAATAAAATCAGCTACAACCTGGCCTTTCATAGATTTTACTGATTCATAAGCCAAGTCATATTCTATAAGTGCATAAGCTCATTTACCAATTCTATCACTCATGATTAGGTTTTGCAACATGTATTTAATTACATCGGTTTGACCAGAAATAGTGCAAGGACTAGACAATAGATAACATCTAAGCTTGGTGCATGCATAAAACAAGCAAAAACAAAATTTCTCAAGAAAGGTGTAACTTTTTTCATCATTCACTAGCCTCTAGCTTAAGTAGGTCACAAGATGCTCCTTTCCTACGGTCTCCGAAGTCAGAACAACTTCGATAACTTTATCTTCGGCTGCAATGTATAACCTAAATGATACTCCTACTTTTGGTGCTTTCAATACTGCAGCCAAAGACAAATAGTTTTTAATAAGATGAAATGCTTCATGTTGTTATGCCCCAAGTAAAATAGGCATTATTTTTAAGACGAAGAATAGGAGTGAAAGCATCAACCTTCCCGGCTAAATTAGAAATAAACCTCCACAAATAATTTACCTTGCCGAGAAACTTCTACATTTCAAGCCTACAAGTTGGAGCCCCCACATTCCAAATGGATTTAATTTGGTCGGGATCTATCTCTATGCCATGCTCATGAATAATGAATTCTAAGATTTTTCTATCCGACACCCCAAAAGCACATTCACGAGTGTTCATTTTTAAACCATACGGACACATCTTATCAAAGGCTTTGCGCAAATCAGTTATATGAGAACTAAATTCAGCTGATTTGACTACTATATCATCAATGTAAACTTCCACGGCGTTTCCCAACAACCCATGAAAGATCAAATTCATAGCCCTTTGATAAGTGGCACCAGCATTTTTTAAATTTAATATCATGACAACCCACTCAAACAACCCAATAAAGTCTGGACATATAAAGGCCATTTTAGATTCATATTTCTCAGCCATGAAAATCTAATTATATCCGGCATTAGCATCAAGAAAGCTAATAACTCTATTTCCTGATGCATTATTAATTAATATGTCGACTACAGGCATATGATATTCATCTTTAGGAGTCACTCTATTTAGATTTCGGAAGTCAATACAAACCCTAAGTTTACCGAAATCCTTCTTCTCCACTAGCACAATATTAGAGACCCACTCTGCATATCTGCAAGGCCTAATAAACTTAACTTCCAAGAGCCGGTGAATTTCGTCCTTGATCCTAGGGAGTAATTCCGGACAAAATGACGTTGGTCTTTGTTTGAAGGGCCTGAAACCAGGCTTAATAGGCAACCGATGCTCCAATAGCTCTCGGTTTAATCATGGCATCTCAGTGTAGCTCCAAGCAAAACAATCAGAATATTCTTTTAATAAGCCGATCATTTCATCCCTAGGATCGGCTTCTAGGGTCTTGTTTACAAAAGACGGCCTTGGAGTTTTACCATCTCCTATGTCAATCTCTTCCAAAGGATCGATCGATGTAAACCCACGTCCTAATTTGTCGAGATCTCTAAACTCCTCTATTGTGCTCACCTCAGCAGAGTTTGAGGTTCTCTGTGCATATGCAGACTCTCTCTCTCTCTCTCTACGACCCTCTCTGGTAGCCATCGGACTATCCGGCCTTGGGGGCCAGACTATCCATGGGGACATTGGACTGTCCGCGGGGACATCGGACTGTCCGGCTTGAAGGGCCGAACTGTTCGTGACAGGCCTTCGCTCTGCGATGCTCTCTGGTGTACCTCGAATCATCCTGCCTTAGGGGTCGGACCGTCCTCGTCCTGGCAATCATCATCTATGGGAGTGTCCATCATTTTAACCTTATTTAATCGACTCTAGCATTACAGGGATAAGTCCTCTTTTGTCTATGCTTATGAACTGATAATTAGAAAAATCAACTCCTGTGAGACATGTGGCAGTTGCATAGGTCCAAAGCACGGCGACATCGGCTACAACAATGCAAGCCGATGCATCAGCATGTACTTTTTCTACATCATCATCCATCCATTGCAATAGCATTTGATGTAAAGTAGAAGGTATACACTGATGACTCGCCAGCTATTCCGACTCGCCTACGTCCTCAAAGGTACACACGTACGTACATCTGATTTTCTGGCTCACTGACTCCAAGGGCATCTTCACAGGCCTGTCCATCGAGTTTGTGTCGCGTTCGTGGGACCTAATGGAGACTGATGCTGCTGGGATGAAGGGCATCAACGGTTAGGCATGAGCCACATGGAGGGCATCGACGGCAAGTCACCAACCTTAGGCACGACGATGGGCATTGGCAGCGAAGCACCAACCTTCGGCACGACGG
This sequence comes from Zea mays, assembly GCF_902167145.1. NCBI lineage: Eukaryota > Viridiplantae > Streptophyta > Magnoliopsida > Poales > Poaceae > Zea > Zea mays. Next base: position 222,247,875 of record NC_050096.1, read on the forward strand.
CGGGCATTGGCGACACATCACTTTTGGCATGATGTGGGGTAATGCAGCCAACATAGGGGGCAGCGACGATGTTCGGTACCACATGGATCTGTGGCACAATGCCCACCATGGGAACCGTCGGTATGGCAAGCATTAGTGAAAGGGTGGCCACAATCACGATCGCGCGGCTTCGGCACGATAGGAATGCCCGGGATGGCAAAAGGAGTGACGGGGGAGGGGGCGTGAGCAGTGGCGAACCTACAGGGTATGTTGGGTATGCACCGGCATACCCTGTAAAACCAGCGATTTTATGTATACCGTATATGTAAAAACTAAAAAGGAAAAAAATATAGTGCACTGGACAGTATGGTGTCATGACAGGAGGCCCTTAGGCGATTAAGATGTGGCCTGAGCGGCAACATAGTGCACTGGATGTTTCATTTTTCTGACTTGTAGTGCCTTGGCGCTAGTGCCCTGTAGACTAGTCCACCGCCGTTTCAATTTCCCAGTGGCCTGGACGTTTCATTTTTTCTAATCTAATCTTGATCGGAGAGAACGGAGCCCTAACCATAGTGTTGTGCCGCTGTCTGCCGCCGCCCTGCACTAAATCGGAGGATCGCTTCTCATGTCTCATATGCGATATATATATTAGATCATCAGATATAATCACGGTCTCTCGGAGGTTCGTCATCTGGATCTATCGTCATACTATATATGGTTTTACCGAATTATATATAATATTTTTTTGCATCGCATACCCTATGGTCAAATCCTAGGTCCGCCACTGGGCGTGAGTAAGATGTCGCACGGCGTGGCATGTAGTGCTGTCGTTGCCGATGAGCATGATGAGCGTCATCGTCACGAGCGTCGTGGCGGAGAAGAGAGACGAAGCGTCACAAGTCATTTCTAGTGGCTAGGAGAAGTGCTTCCTCAGGAGTGAGGAGCTACAAGGCCGTCGCGCTCTTGCGACGGGTCCTTGGCGAGCATTTTATTGTAGCTCCATTCAAAACTGAGTGTGTACTGTTTCGCTAGAGCTAGGCCAGTTGGGAACGAGATAGAGATGTTAGGTGGCATTTCGATGCAAAGCATGGACGACTGATACGTAGTGGATAGCTATTGTTCGAGGCATTTGGTTCATTAGCTCATCTGTTTCTTGTAGCTAGATCAGAATTAACTACCCCTCGTGCATGACGCAAGACAATACTGGACACGACTCAACTCATGCATGGCTCATACATGGTGCATCATGAATTTCTTCATGGCCTATGTTTGACAATTGTTGAGGCATGTTTTCTTCTCTATCAGATTATTGTGCAATAGCCAGAGATATCTTTATGGTTTTATCTGTCCAGAATTGTGTGTTTAATGCGTGTGTCCAAGAGAAAGTAAAAGGGCATAGGTTCAGTGGAAGATGTTGTGGGTCTTTAAAACCGGTAGTCATATCGTTTGTTTATATGGAGTCAATGTCGTGAGTTATAAGTTATTAAGGCTGTTACACCATAAAAAGACCATGAGAGGCCACCAAACCCAATACGACATGAAGTCGTACACATATAGTAACACCCCGTTAGCTGAAGGAGGACGAGCTACAGAGAGCTCTATAAAGATAGGGATTGAGTTCTTCTTCAACTCATATCTTTCTCGATTTTTTGGCTAAAATAAAGTGTAATATTTATTCTTATCAAATTAATATCTGGTCTATAGACAATATGCTCACTTTGATATTAATTTTATTTATTATTGGTATTTTTTGGGAGGGTCTATATGATTGGTTTACTTTGCTCAACCATTAATTGCATTGCGGGTATGGGTGACAATGGACTTTAAATTTTACACTATAAGATTTAAGGATCAGATCAGATTAGGATCAGACCCCATTTTTATTTATTTTTGAACTAATTTTTATTTAGGCCCTATCATTTTGTGAAGAAGCGTTTGGATCGTAATCCATTATCACCCCTAATTGCGGGTACGGTCTCGCCCTTCCCAACCAATATCATGATGTACCGTCGTAACGCATGGGTATTATACTAGTTTACTTTAATCTCTAGTTTCACATTGATGGTGCTAAAAAGGACTAAAGGACAATATTTACTTCAATTGTGTTTGTCTAGAAAACTAGTGTGAAACAAGAAAATGTGTATTTTAGTCTTTATATGTTACATTTAATATATTTTGAATATATTTAGTTTCTACAACAAAACATGCTGGTAAGGAAAAGACTAATGGGACCAAACCGCCACAGATGCGTCCTCGTAAATATTTCGGGGACGAGAGTACGAGACAATGGAAGGCGATGAGACATCCACATCAGGGGGCAGACTGCAAAGTGCAAACTGGTGTATATTGACATATTTGGCCATGCTAATGCAATGTCGACACCATGAGCACACCTGCAATGACGGTGCTTCTTCTGTGGTTCCGGTCCACGGTCCCTCCGCGTGGACCAGCCTTTTGTCGTCGTCATTCATTCGTCAACCTGCAATAAACCGAGCAACAGTATCGACCATTGGGGCCTGATTGTCAGTGGAGCAGCTGGCGGGTTGCTGCAGTCTTTGGGAAGGCGACGGGTACAGCTATCGCACGTCTCAATATTCCTGCCGTTTTTGGCAAAACAGTGCCGGCTTCTAAGGCTATCCGCAACCGTTACCCTAAATTTTTCTCCCTATATTACTTTTTCTCTCTATTTTTTCATCTCCCGCAACGGTTCTCCCTAAATACTTCCTCTATATCCCACTACCAATATAAAATATTATTTTCTATATCAACTATCAATTTTTTATCTACTAACAATTACTCGTGAACCCACAACACAGTGTTTAGGGAGATGAACAGTGACACGCTATATCTAGGAGGAGAGAGAAGGGGCCGACGCGTAAGAGGCGCCGTAGCCCGTAGCGGACACCGCTGCGGCCGTAGAGTGCCCCCTACGCGCCTGCATGAGCGTTGCGCATAGCCTAAGTGCTCATCAGGTCTCGATGCCCATGACGTTGGATTGCACGACTATGTGGTCTTGACTCTTGAATGGCCAGATTACTGATCTCTAGAATTAATCCTCTGTTTGATTGTGCCAGACCTCAACAAAAACTCCCTGTAACTAACATCATCCCACCAATCACACACATGCGTGTGCTAGTGTGCTAAGTATATATTTGTTAAGCTTTAATTTGTCGTCTGATTACGTAAAATTTGGTAAATTTGCTCCTCTTCCAAATCAGAAGCAACTGGTGTTCAGTTTAGGACATAGACATTGACACATTGAACCCCTAGTTGAAATTGCATGCTAGAGGGTCCTGAGAATATAGGGCTGTCGGTAGTGGCTTCTGAGGAGTGAGAAGGGGCATCGATCCTTAGCCGGCAAATAATCGAACTCAGGTTTTAAGCATTCAGGTGGGGCGGCACCTAAAAGAAGCTAGGGAGAAGGACGTCGTAGATGTAAGTTGAAATCACATCACAAAAAAAAAACATGGGGTGATTGGTTTGTTGTTGCATCATCTTTTCACTGCTCACTAATCCATTGTTTGGTTTTTGAACATAGTAGTGGGCTGATGCATCACTACCTGATTTCTCACAAGCCAATAATTTAGTATATAATTACATAAGACGATATGATTTGTTAGCTCTTTATCGACGGCATCTTTGCCAGGACTACGACAGCAAATAAAATCTTACAGGAACTCCGAACGAACATCTTCCATTAGTGATTGATGCAGATGTATATAAACCTTAATTTGGTGTGGGAGTTTTGATTTCTGAGAGGAAATAAACTTGAAACCATGGACACATGGGCACGCAGCTCAGATCTGCAGGGTCCCTTTCGGGCTCGGCATCTTTACAGCCATGCATGTTGCGTACACCAACGACAGGAGCACGGAGGCTTTTCATCTCCAACAGAAGAAAGGGCGCGCATCTTTGGAGGGAGTGCCACATTGCTTTCGCAACCTTTGGAAGCTTGCTAGTGCCTGCGGCTGCTCTGCTCATCGTCACACAAACTCGCTTGCTCGCCACTCCAGCGCCGTCCACTTGTCTATCGCCGGCTGCACCCACCGCTTTCGATCTGCACTCCACACTGTTCGTCGCCCTCCGCTCCGCATCTCCGAGCCAACGTCGTTTCCGCGTGCCTTCCAACACTCTCTCTGTCTCAGTCGCTCTCTCGTATGCGCATCAATGGCGGACTTGTCAGTTTCTTTCTGTGAAGGACACTCATATTCAATACCGCCATAAGAGAAAGTGAGAGGAATTGTGTTTGTCCATGGGGAAAAAAGGAAAGAAAGTTGCTTTGCGACTCTTGCAAGTGGCGGAATTGCTTCTGTAGTAGCGATCGACTAGATAGAAGAGTAGCGTGTGACCCATGAATGACCGGCGAATATAGTACGTGTTAGAATTATAGTCATTTTCCGTATTATTTTAATTCCATAAATCAACATTATGATGATGACATATAACAAATAATTAACCATAGAAATTGTGATCTCAAATTGATCCATACCAGTATGAATCAAGAGAACATAAAGCATGTGAATTATATAAATCATATAAATACGATAAACATGTATACTGACTGAACAAATGAAAGTAAACAGATAGAAACATAAATAACATGACTGTAAAATTAAAACAGACAGATCTATCATATTATAATAAGACAGAACAGATAAGATAAAATCATTCGTAAATATGAAACAACATAGATGAATATATGAAACATATAAAATATCCAGAACACAAAACAGTAAGTAAGTAAAACGATCATACCCTCCGATGCGCTCTGATGATCCAGATCCTTGGCCAGCTTCTTTTGTCATGTTGGAGATGTTTTGGGCAGTCGCGTAGACGCTCCCCAAAAACCTAATTGCCGATCCCCCGTGCAAGGTCTCGAACGGCACCGGCTTCGGAGGCACCTGCCCTCTCGCTTCTCTGTGCGCGCAGAGTCACGAGATGGAAATACCCTCACTCGGCGGCTGGACTGTGATTCTGAAAGTGTTCTCTCGTGTGTTCCGAGTGACAGGGGTGCTCCTCTATTTAACCTCTCGCAGAGGGAAGCTGAAGGAGAAAGGTCGCCGAGTCACGCCAAGAGTCGGCCAGCTCTAGCCGAGTTATGCCATGAGTCGGCCAGCTCTCGCCGAGTCACACCATGAGTCGGCAGCTGAAGGAGAAGGGTTACTCGGCTGGCTGACGAAGAGACAGGGTCACTCGGCAGTCGAAGAGACAGGGTCACTCGGCTGACGTACGCGGTTAGTGAGTGCTAAAAATTAACACAACCACACCACGCCCGCTCGCCTGCCTGCCTCGCCACGCCACGCCACGCCACGCCATGCCATGCCACGCCCGGCCCGGCCCGGCCGGCGGCGGCGGCGGCGCGCGCGCGCGTGTGGCACGCCCTTGTCCATTTCTTGACTTCTCAAGTTAAGTGGAATAAATCCCACCATATAAGTCAAGGCAAAAGACCCTTGGACTTCCAATGTGGTACTATTGGTATTCTCCACCATTACACACCATAGAGTTTATTCAATAAATGGGCCAAGCCCATAAAAGATCCAACAATCCCCACCAAACTCTAGGGTTTGTAATGATGAAGTATCAGATTCACAATCCTTTGATATACCAGTGTTTCGATGGAGACTGTTAAGTTGAACATCCATCTAGAATAAGAGTTTCACTCATTCACAACTGAACAATGGACTATGCCTTGAATTGACAGTTTTGTGCGAAATAAGATTCACTCAAATCCTTTGCTGATACTAGGCTGCAAAAGGGTATTCCCGCTGTTTAGAAGCATATAAGTCACACTTCAGTGCCTTTCATGAGTATTTAGGGATTACCCAAATCCCATAGACTGTGACTAGCAGTCTGACTCATATAGGTGTATTCCTCAGAAGATGTTCTGTAGGACAACATCTCACCTTTATAAGACTCTTGGAATACATTAAGGTAAAAACCATCCTGCCTTACAGATAGGAAAGATGTGCATCAGAAATGAGTTAAAGAAGGGATCTTTCCTCACAATCTACTCCTAGCTTGTTTCTCCACTCTACTTCACGGGATCTCCGATCACATAGAGCAGGTTACCACTAGAGTAGATCTCACATGGGTCTCATACACATTTCCCTCGATGCACTTTCTATCACATTGCGTGATAGACCCTTAGTAAATTGATCTGCCAGATTATTTGATGTGTGGACATAATCCACAGTTATAACTCCGGAGTTTTTCAACTTTCTGACAGATTTCAATCTCCTCTTAACATGCCTTGTAGACTTCATGTTATTCCTGGAACTGTTAACCTTTGTAATCACCGTTTGGTTGTCACAGTTCATGGAAATAGCCGGTATCGGTTTTTCAACTACCGGTAAGTCCAATAGGAAATCACGAAGCCACTTGGCCTCAGCCCCAGCAGTGTCTAATGCTGCGAGTTCTGCTTCCATTGTAGACTTCGTTAAGATAGTCTGCTTGCAAGACTTCCAGGAAACAGCGCCACCTCCAAACAGAAACACATATCCGCTTGTGGCATAAAGCTCATCAGCATCAGAAATCCAGTTGGCATCACAATAGCCTTCCAGCACTTTTGGGTTTCCGGTATAATGAATATCGTATGTCATAGTACCTTTCAAATACCGCAACACTCTCAAGAGCACGCCAGTGATCATCTCCTGGTTTCGACACAAACCGACTTAGCTTACTCACAGCATAAGAGATGTCTGGCCTTGTTGCACTTGCAAGGTACATGAGCGAGCCAATGATCTGGGAGTATGTCAATTGATCCCTTGCTATTCTCCGATTCTTTCTTAATAGCACACTGGGGTCATAAGGTGTTGGAGCAGGATCACAGTCACTAAAACCAAAGCGACTCAATACCTTTTCCACATAATGGGATTGTAACAAAGTTACCCCACCATCAGCTTCTCTAACAAGCTTGATGTTTAGAATGACATCAGCCTCTCCCAAATCTTTCATCTCGAAATTGCTCGATAGAAGATTTTTAACTTCCTCAATCACATTGAGATTTGATCCAAAGATCAAAATGTCATCAACATAAAGGCACAGCATAACAGACTCACCCCCACCATACCGATAGTATACACACGTGTCAGATTCATTTACAACAAAGCCAGCTGCTGTAAGAGTATTATCAAACTTTTCATGCCATTGCTTAGGTGCTTGTTTTAGGCCATACAATGATTTTATCAACCTGCACACCTTGTTCTCTTGACCATCCGCAATAAACCCTTCTGGCTGATCCATATAGATCTCCTCATCCAACTCTCCATTTAGGAAAGCTGTCTTAACATCCATCTGATGAATGATAAGACCATAAGAGGCTGCCACGGCTATTAATGTGCGAATTGTAGTCAATCGAGCCACTGGTGAGTAGGTATCAAAGAAATCTTCACCCTCCTTTTGGGTATATCCTTTGGCCACAAGCCTTGCCTTGTACCTCTCAATTGTACCATCAGGCCTAAGCTTTTTCTTGAAGATCCATTTGCAACCTATAGGTTGACAACCATAAGGACGGTCAACGACCTCCCAAGTTCCATTAGACATAATAGATTCCATCTCACTCCTTACTGCTTCCTTCCATAAGTCAGCATCAGGAGAGGAATATGCCTCACTAATGGTAGTTGGTGTGTCTTCCACAAGGTACACTATAAAGTCATTACCAAAGGATTTTGCAACCCTCTGTCTCTTGCTCTTTCGAGTGACTATAGTGTCATCCTCCTCAGGGATGTGCACGTGAGAATCCTCAGCATGATCTATAGGAATCGACAGTTCGTGCTCATGGGGAATTATAGTCTCATGACTTGTATCACTAGGTCTATTCTTCATAGGAAACTCATTCTCAAAAAATGTTGCGTCTCTTGATTCCATGATAGTATCAACATACATATCAGGCACATCAGATTTTATAATTAAGAACCTATACCCAGTGCTGTGAAAAGAGTACCCAAGGAATACACAATCAACAGTTTTAGGCCCAAGTTTACGCTTTTTGTTGATTGGCACATTCACTTTAGCCAAACAACCCCAAGTGCGCAAATATGAGAGATTTAATCTTCTCTTTTCCCATTCCTCAAATGGTGTGATCTCTTTGTTCTTTGTTGGAACTCTATTCAGGACATGACATGCTGTCAAAATCGCCTCACCCCACCATGCCTTGGATAATCCCGCTGTACTCAACATGGCATTCACCAAATCTGTTAGAGTGCGGTTTTTCCTTTCAGCAATCCCATTGGATTGTGGTGAGAATGGCGGTGTCCTCTCATGAATAATACCATGTTCCACGCAGAACTCATCGAACACATTAGAGAAATATTCTCCACCTCGGTCGGACCTTAAACGTTTTATTTTCCTCTCAAGTTGGTTCTCAACTTCAGCTTTATAGGCCTTAAAATAATTGAACACTTCATCTTTTGTTTTTAAGAGATACACATAACAAAATCTAGTGGAGTCATCTATAAAAGTGAGAAAGTATCTTTTACCACCTTTGGTCAAAATTCCATTCATCTCGCACAGATCAGAATGAACAAGTTCTAGAGGTGCCAAACTCCTCGCCTCAGCAGCCTTGTGAGGCTTGAGGGGTTGTTTTGATTCAACACACACATGGCACTTAGACTTTTTGACCAAGTTAAATTTAGGAATTAAATTTATATTTGCTAACCGCATAAGACAGCCAAAGCTTGCATGACAAAAACGTGAATGCCATAAATCTGACTCATCAGAAAAATGAACAGAATTCACCAGATTATTACACACATCATGCAGTGATAAGCGGAACAGGCCTCCGCAGTCATATCCTTTACCAACAAAAGTACCATGTTTCGACACAACACATTTATTAGACTCAAGAACAACTTTGTAACCATCTCGACATAGCATAAAAGCGCTAACGAGATTCTTCTTGATAGAGGGCACATGCTGCACGCTCTTCAATGGCACCGTCTTTCCCGAAGTAAACTTCAGAATGACCGTACCAACACCAAGAACATGAGCACGCGACCCATTTCCCATCAACAAGGCGCCAGACCTCCCGACCTGATAGGAAGTGAACATAGAGGCATCAGCACACACATGAATGTTTGCACCACTGTCCATCCACCACTCAGGTGAATTACAGACTGAAAGAACAAATGGTAAAGAATTACCATACCCAGATGTTCCTCCTTCAGTTTCAGTGGTTACAACATTAGCTGATTTCTTGTCTTGAGTGAACTTGCGATCAGGGCACTCTCTTGCCCAATGTTGATCACTGCCACAGACAAAGCATCCTCCCTTTCCCTTGTTATTGTTGTTCTTCTTTTTAAACTGTGCTGTTTGAACAGGTTTATTCGCGTTCTCTGGTTTGTTCTGGTTTTTCTTCTTGTTAAACTTGCGGAAGTTTCTCTTCTGCACCACATTGGCAGTAGAGGTCTCCACACCTTTTCCATTGTCCTTTGATCTAGCTCTTTCCTCAACATCAAGAGTACCAATGAGCTCCTCCACATTGAACTCTTGTCTCTTATGTTTGAGAGAGGTAGCAAAGTCCTTCCAAGAAGGTGGTAACTTGGCGATTATACCGCCAGCCACAAACTTGTCAGGCAAAGGACAAGGAAAAAGTTCGAGTTCCTTAGCTAGTGCCTGAAACTCATGAGCCTGTTCCACTACAGATCGGTTCTCAACCATCTTGTAGTCATACAGCTGCTCCATGAGGTACAGCTCGCTACCAGCGTCAGTTACTCCAAACTTTCCAACAAGAGCATCCCACAGCTCTTTCCCCGTGGGAAGGATGATATAGCTTTTCTGGAATTTAGTATCCAGTGCGCTAATTACTGCTCCTCGAAAGAGGTTGTCTTCAGCCTTAAACTTAGCCTCATCCTCAGGAGGTAAGTTTGCAGGCTTGCCCTCAGCGGCATGAAAACAAGACATTGCAGTTAGCCACAATTCCATCTTAGCCTTCCATATTAAGAAGTTTTTACCATCGAAAGGATCAGGCTTTAGCAAAGCAGCAAAACCTCTGATAGAAAAATGCCTAACATTAGGTTTTTGGATTGTTAGAATTATAGGCATTTTCCGTATTATTTTAATTCCATAAATCAACATTATGATGATGACATATAACAAATAATTAACCATAGAAATTGTGATCTCAAATTGATCCATACCAGTATGAATCAAGAGAACATAGAGCATGTGAATTATATAAATCATATAAATACGATAAACATGTATACTGACTGAACAAATGAAAGTAAACAGATAGAAACATAAATAGCATGACTGTAAAATTAAAACAGACAGATCTATCATATTATAATAAGACAGAACAGATAAGATAAAATCATTCGTAAATATGAAACAACATAGATGAATATATGAAACATATAAAATATCCAGAACACAAAACAGTAAGTAAGTAAAACGATCATACCCTCCGATGCGCTCTGATGATCCAGATCCTTGGCCAGCTTCTTTTGTCATGTTGGAGATGTTTTGGGCAGTCGCGTAGACGCTCCCCAAAAACCTAATTGCCGATCCCCCGTGCAAGGTCTCAAACGGCACCGGCTTCGGAGGCACCTGCCCTCTCGCTTCTCTGTGCGCGCAGAGTCACGAGATGGAAATACCCTCACTCGGCGGCTGGACTGTGATTCTGAAAGTGTTCTCTCGTGTGTTCCGAGTGACAGGGGTGCTCCTCTATTTAACCTCTCGCAGAGGGAAGCTGAAGGAGAAAGGTCGCCGAGTCACGCCAAGAGTCGGCCAGCTCTAGCCGAGTTATGCCATGAGTCGGCCAGCTCTCGCCGAGTCACACCATGAGTCGGCAGCTGAAGGAGAAGGGTTACTCGGCTGGCTGACGAAGAGACAGGGTCACTCGGCTGACGAAGAGACAGGGTCACTCGGCTGACGTACGCGGTTAGTGAGTGCTAAAAATTAACACAACCACACCACGCCCGCTCGCCTGCCTGCCTGCCTCGCCACGCCACGCCACGCCACGCCACGCTCGGCCCGGCCGACGGTGGCGGCGGCGCGCGCGCGCGTGTGTGGCACGCCCTTGTCCATTTCTTGACTTCTCAAGTTAAGTGGAATAAATCCCACCATATAAGTCAAGGCAAAAGACCCTTGGACTTCCAATGTGGTACTATTGGTATTCTCCACCATTACACACCATAGAGTTTATTCAATAAATGGGCCAAGCCCATAAAAGATCCAACAGTACGCATTTGGCGACAGGTAGATTATATATTTCTAAGACTGTCCGCAACCGTTCCCCCTAAATTTCCCCCCCTAAATATTACTATGCAGCCACGTCAGCAAGATTCCATCCCCTATATTCACTCGTCCCGCAACCGTTCCCTCTATAGTTTCCCCTATATATCCCTCTACTCATTAAAAAACCATTTCCATATAAGGGCTTGTTCGGTTCGCTCTCAATCCATGTGGATTGAGTGGGATTGAGTCGGTTTAAATCCATAACAAGTCAAAATCCGTCTCGATCCCGCTCAATACACTCCAATCCACATGGATCGAGAATAACCGAACAAGGCCTAACTAACTTTAACCAACTTCAATTTTGATTTTCTTTAATTATTTTGCACACGTCCGACATGTTGCGCATGTATTCAAAAATATAATTATTAAAAAATAATTACTTTACAATTACTTGCACATATAATATATAACAACTATTATTTTACAATACATTCGAATTTGCATATTTTCGTGATCACGTTTTTTCCGTCCTGGGATAAGAAATATATTTTCCTGCGAACCAAATTGCACTAGTCGTATGCGGCAAGCCGCACTTGTCTTCCAACGAAAGCCATGTTTGTGTTTCGTGGGAAGCCACTAGCTTCCACCTGAAGCCGCATTCCTCTCCCCTATATATATGGAATCCATCTCTTCACAAATGCAACAACAAACTTCACTACATCAACAATTCAAACATTTCACAGTATGTCTCACAACCATAGCGATGAAGACTCTTACTCGAGTGATAGTGAGGATGAAACACTTATGCTTGTCAATCTTCTTGTCCTCAACATAGAGGCGAGACGCCACCTCCAACGACGGTCCCGTTTGCCTCGGCGGGTTATTCACAGAGATCATTTTCGTGGAGAAAATCTTATCCATCATCACTACTTCGCCGAGAACCCTGTGTATCCACCCCACGTCTTTCGTAGAAGGTACCCACTACTTATTATTCGAATACGGTTTCATATTTGCAATTTCATTACAAATATTCTTTATTCAAAACTTAGGTTCCGCATGAGTAGGCCTCTCTTCCTGAGAATCTTGCAAGGTCTTCAACAACATGATTCGTACTTTACACAACGGGTAGACGCAACTGGTATGCCTGGTCTAGGTCCACTACAAAAAGTATGTGCGGCAATGCGGGTACTAGCATATGGGTTACCTTCAGATGTTGTAGACGAGTACATTCAAATAGGGGAGTCGACAGCTAGGGAATGCCTTCATCATTTCTGTCGAGGTATCATTGCATACTTCAGTGGGTGGTATCTACGAACTCCTAACGAAGCTGACATAACACGCATCATGCACCATAGCGAATCAAGGGGTTTCCCAGGGATGTTGGGTTCTATAGATTGCATGCATTGGGAGTGGCGGAACTGTCCTACCGCATGGCGTGGTCAGTTTTGTGGCAGAAATGGTCGAGCGTCCATGATCCTAGAAGCTGTGGCAACGTATGACCTTTGGATTTGGCATGCTTTCTTTGGCATGCCCGGGACAAACAACGACGTGAATGTGCTCCACCGATCACCTGTTTTCGACCCCATGACATCTGGCCGAATGCCACCTGTGCATTACACAATAAATGGTAATGCATATAACTTCGGATATTACCTTGCTGATGGTATTTACCCCAACTGGCCAACTTTCGTAAAAGCTATAAGGCACCCATATGAGCAAAAGAAAGTCTATTTCACACAAATGCAGGAAAGTTGTCGAAAGGATATTGAGCGTGCATTTGGAGTTCTTCAAGCTAGGTGGGCGGTGCTACGAGGTCCAGCATATGGTTGGGATCGTAATCGTTTAACTGAAATTATAACAGCTTGCATCATAATGCACAACATGATTGTTGAAGACGAAGGGCCGTTTGCAGCTAATACTGATTTTGGAGATAACACTTCAACCAGCCAAGCACCACAACTAATTGCTGAAGGAAGGGCAGAATGGGTGATTAACCACTTCGATCTTCGTCGCCAAGAAAGATCGTGCTCCCTCCAAAATGATCTTGTCGAGCATTTGTGGGCTCGGCGTGGAAGCATGTAAACTTCAGCATTCGTATGCTAAAGTGTACTCAAACTTCATTCTACTATGTGTAATTTCCATTCGCAAGTCCTACGTATCGGTTCTGAAATAAAGTAGATCATCATTGCAAACCTGTACTTGTTCTTTGAACACAATAACATGAACACTGCTAACGATTTGTACACATCACAAGTGATTCCAAGCTCAACACGCAGCAAATATATGACAATTTAAGCAAACATGTTCACATCAAATGGAAATAATTATTGTCGATTACAACACCATAGAACAAACAGCACAGCACGACTGTCCTTGACGACTTATGGTTCGAACAAAAAATATAATGGTCTGCCAAACAAATGTAACGTTCTCACATAACCAAATAATACAAACAGGTTCGGTAAAACAAGCTCAAGTTACGAGTAACCGAATATATCTTTCACTCGTAACCAAATATGAATTCTTGCAACTTCTGTTTTTGTTTTTGCATCATAATCCAAACTTGGGGTTGGACATCTTCTTCATTCGTTGCCTCCAGCCTTTGTAATCTTTTTTCAGCAGATTCTAGTTCTTGAAGTTTCAATTCCCTTTTTCGTATGATGACCTTTTCTGCTTCCAATTCTAACCTCTTTTTCTCCATTTCCCTGTCTTCTTCTGTGCACTTCTCTTTTTTTGCACCCTTTTCTATGAACCTCTGAATTTGTTTTTCAGTTATTTCTTGCAAACGGCTAAGGTACTCTGGAGATGAAGATGATGCAGGTTTGTTTCTCTCAGATTTACTGAAATCACGACCACGCAGCCGTTTTCCTGTCAACCCTGCAGATGAACTATCATTTTCAGTTGTCGGAGCATACGGAGTACCTGTTGACCCAAGTGGATTTGCATTCAATCCGCGGAACGATTGTCCACTACAAATGCTCTCCCATTTCGGTTCTCCCTTTAGTTGGTGCCAGCAATGCATGTACTGGAAAGTTTTGTTCTCCTCGTGTGCAAATAATGTTGCCGCCTTCGAAGTCTGTACAAAGTATGGTTTCATTTTACAAATGTGTTAACATGTATATAGAATCATTTGTAAATGATTTAAAGTCGGTAAAATTTGGGTTACCTTGTCGTCATCAGTTAACCCACTTTGTTTCTCTCTTAGAACTCTTACGTAGTAGCCAGCAAACTTACTTACATCTGCTCTTATCTTGTCCCATCTGCTGCTAAGCGCTCTGTTCACTCGGCAAGGAAAGTTCCCCCTCTGTTCGTTGTATCTTTTTTCAATTCTAGCCCAAAGGCCCTCCCTACGTTGCCCAGTGTGCACAACAGGGTCACTGCTAATTTGCAACCAGGTTGTGCAAAGTAGAAGATCTTCAGGGCCAGTAAAGTTTTGTTCCTTAGCCTTTTTGGGTTTTTGTATAGGAGGTGCATTCTTTTCAGGACTATTGATGTCTTGAACACTGTGTTCTGCATCTGAGTCCAAATTCATAGGTATGGAAGGTATAGTATTGGAACCCTGCAGTGGTGTACTGGTATTGGATGGTGGAATGCAATCAGGAAATGGGTTAACTTCAGGTGGCCCAAGAGGATTCCTGACAAAATTCAAGTAATGATTCCAGTACATAGCTGATTGAGAGGCGGGAATCATGGTAGATTGGGAAGAAGTATTCCCTGTATGCATGGGTGCCCACATTGTTGTCGGACCTTGAGCAGGGTTTGGAAAATTCAGGTTTCCCACGAAGTTACAATCCATACCACTCTGCTGCATGTAAGCCGTGGGCCACATAGGGGGTGGAGGAGCAAACTGCTGGCCAATTGATGAATTTGACATGGGCTGAGAAGAAGTGGCATTGTTTGATGGGTCCATTCTAGTAAGGGTGGACAGGGGACAAATTAAGTCAGATGGTAAGAAGAGTTACATTTCTGCAGAAGCATTTGAACTAATGATTTAGAAATCAAACATAAAACGCAGCAACAATTATAATAACAGGTTCGCATTAACGGTTACAGTACTAAACCAAACACATGAGAAATGGTACTGAACAAAGTTCACTGACTACAATTATTCCTTACATCGAACTAAGTACTTCTTCGGACAGTGTACTGCTTAGACATAGACATACATGACATATGGGTGTTCAAAAGGATGTCATGTACCTTTCACTGCGAACATAACCCTAAAACATATTCCAGTAGCTATTACGGGTAGACCTATCTGAATCACTGAAATACCATTCGTCACTGACGTCGGGGCAGTAGAACTCCTCTTCGTCAACAGAAGGATCAGTAACTGTTGGAGGGGGTGACGGAGAGGGAGGATCAACACTGATGTCATCCCACTCGTACTTAGCTACTTCTGGAAAGGCTTGGACTTTTGCCTCTAAGGCATCCTGCTGAAGCAACTCTAGTTTATCTTTGATAGCAAACAATGTCCTAGCTAGGATTTCTTCATCATGCATGTGGTCTAATGCATGATCAACTAAACCCCCAGGGATTTTGTGGCATCCTCGGTACAGTCGACAAGGACTTTCATCAAAGCCTTCATCTTATCTTCTTGGGAGGATGCCATTAACAAATGGGCTGCAAACATTTAATTTATGAAGTAACATGTTCAAACCCTTTAAAAGCATATGCATTCTTGTAATGACAAAAGTTGGCATATAATATTGCATAAAAATTTTGTTTGAACCACAAGGGTGTCATAAAAACAAGGAAAAACATTACAAACTTGTACCAAATATAAGGGAAGTAGAAACTAGAGATTCCAAATCATAACTGATATGTACAATCACTTTCCTAAGATCTATCATAATGATGATCAAATGTAACAGACAAATTGTATCGTTACCCATATGAAAAACATGAACATGTCCAAATGCAACATAGGATTTTCAGTAAACTGAAGATGACGTAACACATGTACACTTCGAATCATAAAACAAACAGACAGATGCAAACTTGGCAGTTGTACATATCAGTAAAATATTTGTTGGCAGGTACATGGGAATGAACCTGCCAAGAACATTTTATACAGATTTCAAGGTTACGAAAATAAGTGCCACAGAAATATAAAGGAAACTAGTAAGTGCAGAGACAAATGTTAGAGGTAATGTCCTCAGAGAAAGACAAGTTTAAGTCTGAAACATTACATATCGTGGCACAGAAATTAAGTGATTCAGTCTTTTCGCTTATATTGGTGCATACTCATATTGTGCGAAAGGGTAACATTGCACATAAAAGCCACAAATACATTGTCTTCAGTTTAAAAACATGAAGAACAGTCCAATCAACACCACTGGATGCCGTGGAACATAAAGTATGGTATACCAGGCGCATAAATCAGAGGATGAAAAACTACCTAACTTCATACCTAGAACAGTTGTCTGCATCTGCTAAACTCCTATGGGCTTGGCAACAAAAAATACGAATTTTTAACACAGCTGCAGTGGTAATGTACATTTATCCTCACTGAAGTTTTCGTTTGACGGGGTAGAAGATGCTATACCTCTAGTAGGGATGGATCTGGGCCGCAAGACGGCGAATCAAGCACAATACGACTTGAGTTGTAAATCAATCGGAACATAAACAATGATTTGCCGTGGAGTTGTAAAGCAAAATACCTTAAGAACGGGAGATTTAGTGCCCACCAAGTCGAATCGAAGGGGATGCGTCTGGATCTGATGGCGCCGTTGATGGTCGGAGACGGAAGCCAACGAATCGGACGCGACGAACCTCGGCGGAAGCGGATGTGACCCCTCTTTGTCTTCGGTCGTGAACGACACTGCGTGCTCACGACGTCGACTTCGTCTTCTGCGCACCCGAGCGGGGTCGGTGCCGACTCCACCGGCCGACGGGAGATCCGCCGCCACGTCGCCTCAAAAAATCGCCCTTCCGTGGACGGGTGGAGATGGAGCGAGGTGGAGCGAGAAGTTTCCGGTGTCTGGCGCGGGCGGCTCCTTCCGCGCGAAGAAGGCGAGGGGGCGGCTACAGTGAACCGCTGCATCTGGCGTGAGAGAGAAGAGTGTCGCGAGGAAGGGGAGAGGGGAGCGCTCACCGCTGCGCGAGGTAGGGGGAGACTGTAGCCCCTAAACGATGAACAGTATTAGCGTAGGGGAGGTGAAGAGGCAAGCGTTGCAGTCAGTCTAAGAAAGTAATACTATAGAGCTAGTTTGGAAACCTCTTTTTTCTAACGGGGCGTTTGGATCCATTCATATTGGAGAAATTAGAATTTACTTGAAATTTGACATTCCACCACTTTCCAAAGTTCGTATATAAGCCTATATCAAATTCATGAGGTATAGGATGAGAAATGATTTTATGTATCAGTAGAATTTGTTTCTAATCTGCAACTTATAAGACGCTCTTCGATTCACACTTCTATGGTAAAAATGTAGTACATAAATATCTCCGGCATCTTGCTAATAGTAGTATATAAATAAATTTTGCATAAAATCGAATTAGTTTAATTGATATGTGTCTAAATTACTATTATTAGAATGAAATGCAATTCCAAGGATCCAAACGGGACGTAAAGGATTTCTATTTTTCCACGAAAAATTAGTTCATTTTTCCCTAGAAAATAGAAATTTCTTGGAAAAATAGAGTTTTTAAACTGGAAAATAAAAATTAGTTCATTTTTCCCTAGAAAAATAGAAATTTCTCGGAAAAATAGAGTTTCTAAAATAGCCTGGAGGTAGATTTTATATTCTAGGTGTTGAATTAACGTGGGTCTGGACCATATTAATATTTAATAATAGTCGATGCTATAGGCCCACTTTAATGTTACGGTGTACTATTATTTTAGTAACATACCGGAACTTTAAGGGATAATTCACTTAACTTAAATAGGTGAACCATTGGTGCATCAATTGAGAAGCTGAGAAAATGATGAAATACTACCACACACGTGCGCCGCCGGTCAGCTAGTAACGACCGTCACTAATGGCGACAGTTTCTAGCTGACTGTAACGGTAGCTCTGATGGCGACTGTTACTGTCCGTTGGCCTCCCTCTGCGTGTGTATATATACGGAGGAGGTGAGGCGACAGCAGAGTACGTACTCGCTCTGCACCGAACAGTCTTGGACGCGTTGCACACATTCATTCTCGTCCCACCTTCTGCGAGCACAGAGAGTGAGAGACCAGGCCTCCGAGATCGTCGTCGTCGTCCGCAGAGAGACACTTGCACGGGTGTGCGGGCGATCAGGTTTTTGGGGAGCATACTCGCGACTACTCGCTTCGTCCGCTCGACCAGCACCGATCAAGTTTCTCGTCGCCGACGCCATTCGAGCGACTGCACTGTGTACATTTGCATGCGTCGACTGTGTACGACTACATTGAACATACCCACGAGATGTCTCATGTGAATGGAGTCACTGATGCCTTGAGCATCGGTCCCTTCGCAGGGTACATTCTATTCTTAGTAGTTGTGCATGATTTACTATTATTTACTGCTTATATACGTCACATACATCATTATAATTTTATAGATTAAATTAAAACTAAAAATGTCTATTTCTCTAACACTCGGAAGGCATACTACGTGTAGAATTGGAACTTAGGTTTACTATCATGCCAACCACAAGCGATAGGAAAGATTATTTTTCAACCTTCAACTTAAACGCTTGTCTATTGTTCAATCTTATTTAATACCGGACCAGCTGTTTGATGCTCTAGTTATTTTCAAATGCGGCTTTCTGTTTTATAAAAATAATAAAAACTGATTCCATCAGTAAAAGTTCATGACATTTATTTTAAATTAATAAATACATGTAAAACTAGTGCCAATTATTTTCTAAGAATGCTACTATCTATTTTTTTAATCTATGAACAGTTTTTTGGAATATTTTTTTTGTTTCTATTGATTTGTCTATTCAGGTCGTGTTTTATGATCTATTTAAATAAGATTGAAATGATTCTAAATAGAGCACAAATGGATAAATAGCAATTTTTTATGAAAATTGATACTCATTTCATATTTTCTTTTTTAAAAAACTACTAATGAATTTTAAGAGATAATAACAAAACAGATTTTTATTATTTTTAGAAAATAGAAAGTCCACTTTAGAAACCAGCCAGATGGCTAATTTTATCCAATTCCGACATTTGGATGGTGTTGGCTACCTGATTTCTACCGTGTAAGTTGAAAATTAAAAAAATGGACTGAACCCCAACCCAACCAATATGTTCTGCAGTGATGCATTAGGTTCATTTCAAAGACGCTTTACAAAACCTGATGAGCACGACAGAACATCTAACACCATTTCATTAATTCCCGAAACAAGAATCCGACCAACCAATTGGGATGTATCTGAGTCAGCTGAAAGCAGCCGTCCCGAGATTTTAGGGGTATATTTGAAGCTATGGGCTTTCAATAACTAGAGTAAACTCTGGCTTAACGGTGCCATCTGGTTCAGCCGTACCAGGTTTGGACGCCTATAAAAACACCCCTAGGCCGCCAGGGATTAGGATTTAGGGTTTCCTCGATCGAGCAAGCAGCGGCGACGGTTTCCTCGATCATGCGAGCGGCGGTGGTGGTTTTCTCGGTCGTGCGAGTTCAAATTTTTTCACTTCTTTCTTTTTCAGCATCCCCCATCCACCAGATGTTGGAAAGTTTTTGTTGACCAGGTATTCTTGCACCAAATCTCTGAGTGCTAATGTGCTCTGCCACGACTCTGAATTCCACTTCGGCTAACTAGCAGGGGAGCCGAGTTGCATGTTGCACAATGGCCGGGTCATACCGAAGCTCAGCCTCAAGGGACTCATCACCATAGTCATAAGCTTCTCCCTTTTCTTTTCATCAGCTTTTACATAAAACCATTCACTTGTCCAGCCAGTCGCCCACTTGGTGCGATATCCAATCAAAGGAGCCTTCGTATCTTTTCGGTATGCAAAATTGTAACACCCAAAATTCTTGTGCAGCCCATCAGCCCTAGCCTTAGTCTGGTAATAGAGTTCGTGTACTCTGCAAAATCCTTCGCCATTAGCAGTTTTTCCTTGACTTGGCAAAGCCCATATATACACGCTGAGTCTGACTATAGCATTCGGGGTTAGCTGATGAAGGTAGATTTGAAACTTTTTTAAAACTTCACCGATCATCTCATATAGAGGAAATCGAAGTCCTACTCTCAAGAAGCTCTTAAAAACGACTTCGTCATATTTTGGTTCTGGAACCACTTCTTCCCCAGTAAACCGAACCAGTTCGTCATCATTTTCTCCAAAATATCCTATTTTCTTCATTAAAACCAAATCTCCCACCTTAATTGTGGATTTTCCAAACTCATTGTGGTTAGGTTAGCTCGAACTCAAAATGTCGTCATCCTCTTTATCATCATTGTCAGCTTCGGCAACAGTTGGTTCAGCTTCGGCAACAACATCTTTTGTCGGAACAAACTCTTCTTCTTCTCGTACAACTAACCCAGAACGTTTCATCATTTCTGAAATAGAGGTCGTCTCAGTAGCTTCAGCTTCTTCTCCTTCGTTTGTTACTCTGGCAGTAGACCTGACTCTAGCCATTTCAGGCCCTTGTGCCGAATGGTTGGAAATTATAGAGACAATGTGCAATGAGATCCTTGGGAATTATACGAAGAAGGAAGATCAATTGATGATAGCTGCCTTCAGCACCCGGAAAAAATGAAGACTGAACCGAGTGATGGACGCTCTTAACTTCAAATACCCAGATTATGAAAGGCTTGACGAAGGAGCCAATGGAGCAAAGAAAAGGAGGTTTATAAGTATTTTAAAAAGGCAAGCCATGCGGTCCATTGAAAAATATTAGAGGGCTGCTAAAAACAAAAAAATTCAGCGGAGTCGAAGGATTTGGCTCCCAAAAAACGAAAGTCCTCAATCTTGGCCCCTGTTGAGGCGAAGGTACAAGATGCACCGGAGAAGACTGTCGGTACCTCTTCGTCCTCCTCTGCCAGTGTTACAGAAATATTGAAGGTAATGACTGAACCCTTCCCGTTTGCTATGCTAATTCCTTTGGGGTCGGATCTGACTAGCTTATTACAGTCAAAGGAGAAGGGGGTTGAAAAAGAACGAAAGGGAAGAAGACTGCTTCGGCAACTGGGGGAAATGTGGGGGTCAGAAGAAACGACAGATGATAGCTGTAATGAATGCTATCCATAAGACCCCGCCCCCGGTCTTGGTGGAAAAAGTGTTGCCCCTGCTAATGTCGAAGCTAACACCGATGCCGAAACTGATGAAGCTGCCCCTGAAGCTAAAAATAGCGGAGGCCATCTTGGAACCACAATGTCAGAGATTGACATGATTATAGCTGATGTGGTTCCCGAGAGGGAAATGACTGAAGTGACCACTGATAGGGTTTCTCCCTTAAAATGAAAGAGTTGGAAGGAACTTCTTCGGAGGATATAGAGTTGGACCTATGGCACTTGGGTGGTCAAGAACTCTTCGAAGAAGATATCTCTGAATTAAAAAGAATTTGCTATTGATGACGGCTATAAGCCCGGATCCGTGCTCTTCGGCGGTGTCAACGAGGAGATTCTAGGGTGCATCCCTGACCATGCCGAAGCAAAAATTATCAATACTTTATCAAGGAGTATTGGATTCCTAAAGCTCAAATGAGATCTCAGCAACTATAGGAGACAACATATTACTGGGAGCTTGTTCTATTCAAATTTTAAGGTATAAACTTTGATGTTTGCCTCTTCGACTTATTAATTTTTAAATTTCGAGAGTTTCGGGCTAACTTCGGCTTTTTTAACATAGCCTACTGTTGAGTAAGGCTTTAAAGCTGCAACAAGAAAATGAAGATAGGAAAAATGAGTTTGTCATGAGTAACTTGGAAGAGAGAGTGAAAGAACTTGAAAATCTTCTGGCTGAAAAAGATTCAAAGATTAAGACTGCTGAAGCAGACCTAGCCGGAGCTCATCTTCGGATTAAGGATCAATCTGCTCGAATTTCTTATCAAAACAAATAGCTTGAAGAAGCACATTCAAATTTAAAGGAAGCTAGAATCCACTATGAGCATGAGGTTAAAGGTTTAAAAGATAAAGTCAAAGCCGAAGCAGAGAAAAGCTCTAAATTATCTGAAGCCCTTAAAATGCTTCGGGACACCTGCTCTGGCTTCGCGGCTCGATGCTCCCTTTTCCTGCGTGAGAATTTTAGTTTAGTCAGAGAAATGTCAAGAGAAGAGAAACATTCTGCCGATGATATTTCGAAGGCGCTCGAGTTTGTGGAAAAAGAAATCAATGAATTTGACGAAGTGGATGGGCACAGAGATTTTTGTGCCCTAGTGGCCACCCGGGGAACAGCTAGCATATTTGCAAAAGCTGGGTGTAAGCATTTGAGAGATGTTAACAAGCCCACCTTCACTATCTCTCCAGCTGACATTGAGAATATTCCAAGCGAAGCTCGAAGCGTGGGGGATAGATTTATTACCTAGATCTGGGCGAAGGGAGGTCGAGAACTGCCCCGAAACGAAGCTTGAGCTCTTCTTGACGAAGTATGAAATAACGTCCTTGGCTTTCAACCTCTGTTTTTCTCTGTTTCAAACTGCTAAAACACTTTATATAATAAATTTTTCAGGCTAATCTCGGCGAAGAGTGAAGCTGAGAAATTTTGATGTAGTCTTAGAATTTTTTTGTAACTTTTGTACAAAAATGTATTTAGGTAGATACATTAATGTAATGGAAAGAATGAAGGATTGGCTTGTAAAATACTATTACCTTTGCAATCTTACCTTCGTCTACTATCGTTTGCTTTGCTCTGGACGAAACCACCTTATTTATTTTGAGCCGAAGGCGAAAAACACCTTCCTTTCTTTTCGTTCACATCGAAGCATCTTTGTTCACATCGAAGCATCTTCGGGCCAAAGTAAAAAAGGGCCCCTTCGTTCATAAAGAAACATTTTTTGTGCTAAAGGAAAAAAATCCTCCTTTCTTTTTCTGTTAGTGTCTTGTGCAATATGCCATGATACGATGAAGCTACAGATGTCTAATGTATGTTCGTATGAATGCAAAAGATGATGTGATGAAGTATGCAAGCGTATGCCGAAGATAAAAAACACACACAAATACACACCCAGACTCTGCATCCCCTTATGAACGACTTTGGAGTCTCTTCACCTCTTACTTAGGTGGTATTTAAGATCTGCATCCCCGTAGTAACGACTTTGGAGCAAAGCTCTGCATCCCCTTATGAACGACTTTGGAGTTTCTTCACCTTTGATTTAGGTGGCATTTTAGCTCTGCATCCCCGTAGGAACGACTTTGGAGCTACTTCACCTTTGAATTAGGTGGCATTTTAGCTCTGCATCCCCATATTTTTACACTCGATGGTGTAATCTCAGATTTTTACATTTTACATATGGGGGAAACTGGCCCTTATATTGGTCAGGGCTGTGAAAGGAAATTGAAAATTACAACCTATGGCCCCATTAAAAACCTTTCTCCCCTCTTGAAAGGAAAAGGGTGCCATATGAAAAGAAAGAAAATTACATGGTTGCTACACATAGTATCTCAGAAGCTCGTCTGCGTTCCAGGATCTTGGAATATCATTCATGTCCATGTCTTTCAACCTATACGATCCATGTCTTGACGAAGATACTACCAAGAAGGGACCTTCCCACTTGAGTTGCAGCTTCCCCACTGTGTTTGGGTTAGCTATTCTTCGAAGCACAAAATGTTCTGGCTTAATATTCTTTAGTCTCACTTTCCTGTCTCGCCATTTGACTGTTTCAGCTTGGTATTTATTGATGTGGTCTATTGCTTGAAGTCTAACCCCTTCTATAGTGTCTTTTGATATTTTGGAAATGTCTTCGTCCTCTACCGAAGCTAGAGTCCTTATTGATCCTATTCTTGCTTCTTTCAGTGTTATTGCCCCGTCTCTGAATAAAAGCTTAAATGGAGTGAACCCTGTTGATCTTGAGACAATAGTGTTATGATTCCACACTACTTTCACCAATTCGTCTAGCCACTTTCCCTTTGGTAGATTAAAGATTGATTTCATTATTCCTATGATGATGACTCTGTTAGCCCGCTCTACCAACCCATTGGATTCTGGATGTCTCACTGTTGCAAAGTGTATCTTTGTACCAATTTGATCATAGAAGGTTTTAAATGTTTCAGAATCAAATTGTGCTCCATTGTCAACTGTGATAGCCTTTGGCACATCGAAACGACAAATGATGTTCTGCCAGAAAAACTTTTGAAGTGTGGCCGAAGTTATTGTGGCTAGAGGTTTAGCTTCGATCCATTTTAAAAAATATTCCACTTCTACTATGACATATCTCAAATTCCCTTGTGCTAGTGGAAGTGGGCCCAGTAAGTCTAGGCCCCATATTTGCAGTGGCCAGGTGAGCTGAATCAGTTGTGTTAAAAGATGAAGGTTGATTCTGATCTCTGGCGCAGTTCTGACAGTTTTCACATTTTTGTACCAAATCCGTTGCGTTCGAAGCTACCTTCGGCCAATAGAATCCTTGTTTGAAAACTTTTCGAAGGAGTGGCCTAGATCTGATGTGGGCTCTGCATATTCCTGAATGTATTTCTTTCATCAGCTCTTGACCTTCGGCTCTAGATAGGCATTTCAATAGTGGGGAACAAACTCCTTGTTTGAACAATTCACCTTATATAATCAAATATGGTCTTGTCCTAGAATGCATCCTTTTTATGTAAACTTAGTCATCTGAAGGATAATTGCCCTGGAGGAAAGATACGATTTCTGTTCTCCAATCCTCACTATGCACAAGTGAAATTGGTGAGCACCTCTCTTTCCATGAGCTCGACCGAAGGTTCTTTGAGGGTTTCAAAGAATACATCTGTAGGAAGCGGGAGCACCTATGCCGCTGACTAAGCTAATAAATCTGCATGTTCATTGTCCCCACTTGGGATGTTTTCACTGAAAACCCTTCAAAGGAAGCCTCCATCCTTCGGACTGTGTCAAGATATTTTTCAAGCTTCGGGTCTCTTGCCTTGCTACTTTTGTCAACCTGGCCTATGATGACCTAGGAATCAGGTTTAAGAACTGCCCTTCTTATTCCCATGGCCCTAAGTTTTCGAAGCCCCAAAAGGTCGACTTCGTATTCTGCAATGTTGTTTGTGCAATTGAACTCCAATCTCGCTGCATAGCAGGTTTTGAATTTTGATGGTGAAATTAGAATTGCGACTGCACCTGTGCCAAAAGTTCCCCATGATCCATCACAAAATATTGTCCAAGCTTTGGTATCTGTTAGGTGTCCTTCTTCATGAGCCCCTGGCGTCCAATCGACAATGAAGTCTGCTAGTGCTTGAGATTAGATCGAGGATCTATGAACAAAATCAATGGTGAATTCGTTGAGCTCTACAGCCCATTTGCCAACCCTTCCTATAGCTTCTCTATTTCTTATGATGTCCTTCAAGGGTTGAGAGTTGAGACGAAGGTACTACTATATGATGGGACTGAAAATAATGCCGAAGCTTCCTAGAAGCCATCAATACAGCATACAGTACCTTCTCCAATTCTGTGTAATTCCTTTTTGATGGACTTAATACTTCAAAGACAAACTAAACTGGGGCCTGCTTCTTTGATTGTTCATCTTGTTTTTCTTGAACTAGCGCTGCACTGACTACAGAGTGGGAAGAAGCTACATACAATAGCAACAGAGCTCCTGATGAAGGTGGAGTCAAGGTTGTTAACTGTATAAGATACTGCTTCAAATCTTCGAAGGCCTTTTGTTGAACCGGTCCCCATTGAAAGACTTCGGCTAACTTTAATACTTCAAAGAATGGTAGATTCATTTCTGCTGATCTTGAAATAAATCTATTCAATGATGCCAACCTTCCTGTCAATCTCTGGTCACCTTTGGTGGCTTCATCTGAAGTATTGCTTCTATCTTGCTTGGGTTAGCTTCGATCCCCTTTGTTGATAGCAGACAACCAAGACATTTTCCCTTCTTCACCCCGAAGACACATTTTTCTAGATTTAACTTGAGGCCAGCCTTCCTGAAGCTGTCAAATGTTTCTTGTAAATCACCAATGTGGTTTTCTTGCTTCGTGCTCTTGACTTTGATATCATCAACATATGTCAAAACATTCTTGTCGATCTGAGTGTAGAGAACTTTGGAAGTCATCCTGGTGAAGCTTCCTCCAGCATTCTTGAGCCCCTCGGGCATCCTAAGATAACAATAAGTTCCATTAGGGGTTATGGAGCTTGTTTTGGGCTCATTTTCTTTGTTCATCCAGATCTGACGATAGCCTGAATAACAGTCCAGCAGGCTCATGAGCTCCGAAGTGGGTGCCGCATCTAAGAGGGAGTCTATTCTTGGTAAGGGGAATTCATCCTTTGAGCACGCTTTGTTGAGATCTATGAAATCAATACACATTCTCCACTTTCCATTGGCCTTCTTTACCATAACAGTGTTGGCTAGCCATTCTGGGTATGTTACTTCTCTTATCACTCTGACACTGTCGGGGACCATAATTAGGGGTACCCCCAAGACTCCTAATCTCAGCTGGTAACCCCCATCAGCACAAAGCTGCAAAGGCCTGATGGGTGCGTTAAGTCAAGGCTCGGTCCACTCAGGGGACACGATCTCGCCTCGCCCGAGCCCAGCCTCGGGCAAGGGCAGCCGACCCCGGAGGATTTACGTCTTGCCCGAGGACCCCCTCCAGCAACGGACACGCCTTCGGCTCGCCCGAGGCCCAGTCTTCGCCAAGAAGCAACCTTGGCCAAGTCGCCACGCCGACCGACCGTATCGCAGGAGCATTTAATGCAAAGGTGGCCTGACACCTTATCCTGACGCGCGCCCTTCAGTCGACAGAGCCGAAGTGACCGCAGTCACTTCGCTGCTCCACTGACCGGCCTGACAAGAGGACAGCGCCGCCTGCGCCGCTCCGACTGCTGTGCCACTCGACAGAGTGAGGCTGACAACAGCCAAGTCCAGCCTCAGGCGCCATAGGAAACTCCGCATCGCCCGACCCCAGGGCTCGGACTCGGGCTCAGCCCCGGAAGACGACGAACTCCGCATCGCCCGACCCCAGGGCTCGGACTCGGGCTCAGCCCCGGAAGACGACGAACTCCGCATCGCCAGACCCAGGGCTCGGACTCGGGCTCAGCCCCGGAAGACGACGAACTCCGCCTCGCCCGACCCCAGGGCTCGGACTCAGGCTCAGCCCCGGAAGACGACGAACTCCGCCTCGCCCGACCTCAGGGCTCGGACTCGGGCTCGGCCCCGGAAGACGACGAACTTCGCCTCGCCCGACCCCAGGGCTCGGACTCAGCCCTGCCCTCAGCCGACGGTCTCCGCCTCGCCCGACCCAGAGGCTCGGACTCGACCTCGGCCTCGGAAGACAGACTCGACCTCGACCTCGGAGGAGCCTCCACCTCGCCCGACCTAGGGCTCAGACCGACCACGTCACAGGAGGCACCATCATTACCCTACCCCAAGCTAACTCAGGCTACGGGGAACAAGACCGACGTCCCATCTGGCTCGCCCCGATAAACAAGTAATGATGGCGTCCCGCATGCTCCATGACGACGGCGACTCTCAGCCCCCTTACGGAAGCAAGAAGACGTCAGCAAGGACTCGACAGCCCCGACAGCTGTCCTTCCGCCAGGCTCCAGCGCTCCTCCGACGGCCACGACACCACACGAACCGGGTGCCAAAACCTCTCCGGCTGCCACGACGGCATGTACTTAGGGCACTAGCTCTTCTCTGCTAGACACGATAGCACACTGCTACACCTCCCATTGTACACCTGGATCCTCTCCTTACGCCTATAAAAGGAAGGTCCAGGGCCCTCTTACAGAGGGTTGGCCGCGCGGGGAAGGACGGGACGGCACGCACATAGGCCTCTCGCTCCCTCCCTCGCGGACGCTTGTAACCCCCTACTGCAAGCGCACCCGACCTGGGCGCGGGACAAACACGAAGGCCGTGGGTTTCCCCTTTTATGCCTGTCTCCCTCCGGCTTCTTCCCCCCTTCGCGCTCCGTCTCGCGCCGACCCATCTGGGCTGGGGCACGCGGCGACAATTTACTCGTCGGTCCAGGGACCCCCCGGGGTCGAAACGCCGACAGTTGGCACGCTAGGTAGGGGCCTGCTGCGTGTTGACGAACAGCTTCCCGTCAATCTCCAGATGGGTAGTCTCCAGCAACCTTTCCAGCCCGGGATGGTGCTCCGTTTCGAGAGTCTCGAGTTCATGTCCCTCGACGGCAGCTACGACATGATACTCCTTCCCCTGCCACGCGACAGCGACAATGGCGGCTGACAACCCGCCCGCCGGCGGCGGAATCAACGACGTCTTCCCCAGGTGGCGGAAGAACGACATTCGGGCTTGTCCCGTCCCCTCCCCCGCCGATGGAGGAGGAGGCGGGGCAACCAAGGCCAAGCAGGAGGCGGCACCTCGTCGGCTGTCGAGCGAGTCGACGGCGTCGGCGCCCCAACGGGGGGCGCGACGGGCATCGACTTCGCGTCTGAGACGAAGATGAGTGCCGTCTCCCCGCAACACGCCAACTCCAAGCAAACTGATGATGCCAGCACGCTCGCAAAGGACTTGCTGGGCGTCACCCTCGTACCTGAGACGACGGTGCGGTCTACCCCTGACGTGACTTCGTCACCGCCCGTCGACCAAGAGGTACCGACCGATTCCCATCTCGAGCCTTTTGGATTCAGCCTCGACCCACCAAGCGACTTCGCTTTGGTGGACGCTTTCATAGAGGCGAGTCCAAACCCTCCGAGGTATCGTATGCGGTCACCCTGGGACCGGCTGACAGCCGTCTCGACCTTCGGGCCCTCGGGTTCTGAGGAAGATGACGAGCCCGACTTCTGTTGGGATTTCTCCGGACTTGGTAACCCTAGTGCCATGCGGGACTTCATGACCGCATGCGACTACTGCCTTTCCGACTGTTCCGACGGTAGCCGCAGCCTCGACGACGAGGACTGCGGCCCAAGTCGTGAATGTTTCCACGTCGATCTAGGGGGTCCCGGCGAAGGCAACCATCTTGGTATACCGGAGAACGGTGATCCCCCTAGGCCTGTGCCTCGCGTTGACATCCTTCGGGAGCTAGCTGTGGTCCCAGTCCCTGCGGGGGGTCAAGACGCACAACTCGAGCAAATCTGCGAGATGCAGGCCAGGCTCGACGAGGGGGCAGGAACACTTGAGCCATTCCGCCGGGACATCGGACAGGAATGGGCAGGTCAACCTCCGGCAGGAAAAGCGCGTCATCTACCCCAGGGCATCCAGCACCGCATCGCTGACGATGCCAAGGCAAGGCCGCCACCGACCTCCAGTGGGGTCGGCCAGAACCTGGCTGCAGCGGCAATACTTCTCCGCGCGATGCCGGAGCCATCTACCACCGAGGGGCGGCGTATCCAGGGAGAGCTCAAGAATCTCCTGGAAGATGCCGCGGTCCGACGGGCCGAAAGCTTTGCCTCCCGAAGGCAGGGGTACCCCTCGGAACATCGCGCCGTGACTTCCCGGTTCATGCGGGAAGCCTCGGTCCACACCGGGCGCACGCGCAACACAGCGCCTACGGCCCCGGGTCGCCTAGGCAACGAACACCCTCACCGCAACCGTCGAACCCACCTCGACGAGAAGGTGCGCCAAGGCTACCACCCCAGGCGTGGGGGACGCTACGACAGCGGGGAGGATCGGAGTCCCTCGCTCGAACCACCCGGTCCGCAGACTTTCAGCCGGGCCATACGACGGGCGCCGTTCCCGACCCGGTTCCGAACCCCGACTACTATCACAAAGTACTCGGGGGAGACGAGGCCAGAACTGTGGCTCGCGGACTACCGGCTAGCCTGCCACCTGGGTGGAACGGACGATGACAATCTCATCATCCGCAACCTCCCCCTGTTCCTCTCCGACACCGCTCGAGCCTGGCTGGAGCACCTGCCTCTGGGGCAGATCTCCAACTGGTACGACCTGGTCCAAGCCTTCGCCGGCAACTTGCAGGGCACGTACGTGCGCCCTGGGAACTCCTGGGATCTCCGAAGCTGCCGCCAGTAGCCGGGGGAGTCTCTCGGGGACTACATCCGGCGATTCTCGAAGCAGCGCACCGAGCTGCCCAATGTCACCAACTCGGATGTCATCGGCGCGTTCCTCGTCGGCACCACCTGTCGCGACCTGGTGAGCAAGCTGGGTCGCAAGACCCCCACCAGGGTGAGCGAGCTGATGGACATCGCCACCAAGTTCGCCTATGGCCAGGAGGCGGTTGAGGCCATCTTCCGGAAGGACAAGCAGCCCCAGGGCCGCCCACCGGAAGATGTCCCCGAGG
The DNA here is from genome assembly GCF_902167145.1 of Zea mays. Lineage (NCBI taxonomy): Eukaryota > Viridiplantae > Streptophyta > Magnoliopsida > Poales > Poaceae > Zea > Zea mays. The sequence continues at coordinate 222,278,286 of NC_050096.1, forward strand.
CATCAACTCAGCGCGGCACCAAGAAGAAAGGCAAGAAGAAGTCGCAAGCGAAACGCGACACCGCCGATGCGGACCTTGTCGCCACTGCTGAGTACAAGAACCCTCGGAATCCTCCCGGAGGTGCCAACCTCTTCGACAAGATGCTCAAGGAGCCGTGCCCCTATCATCAGGGGCCCGTCAAGCACACCCTTGAGGAGTGCGCCATGCTTCGGCGCCACTTTCACAAGGCCGGGCCACATGCGGAAGGTGGCAGGGCCCGCGACGACGATAAGGAGGATCACAAGGCAGGAGAGTTCCCCGAGGTCCACGACTGCTTCATGATCTACGGTGGGCAAGTGGCGAACGCCTCGGCTCGGCACCGCAAGCAAGAGCGTCGGGAGGTCTGCTCGGTAAAGGTGGCGACGCCAGTCTACCTAGACTGGTCCAACAAGCCCATCACCTTCGACCAGGGCGACCATCCCGACTGCGTGCCAAGCCCAGGGAAATACCCGCTCGTTGTCGACCCCGTCATCGGCAACGTCAGGCTCACCAAGGTCCTCATGGACGGAGGCAGCAGCCTCAACATCATCTACGCCAAGACCCTCGGGCTCCTGCGGATCGATCTGTCCTCGGTCCGGGCAGGTGCTGCGCCTTTTCACAGGATCATCCCTGGGAAGCGTGTCCAGCCCCTCGGACAACTCGACCTACCCGTCTGCTTTGGGACACCCTCCAACTTCCGAAGGGAAACCCTCACGTTCGAGGTGGTCGGGTTTCGAGGAACCTACCACGCAGTGCTGGGGAGGCCATGCTACGCCAAGTTCATGGTCGTCCCCAACTACACCTACCTCAAGCTCAAGATGTCGGGCCCCAACGGGGTCATCACCATCGGCCCCACGTACCGACACGCGTACGAATGCGACATGGAGTGCGTGGAGTACGTCGAGGCCCTCACCGAATCCGAGGCCCTCATCGCCGACCTGGAGAGCCTCTCCAAGGAGGCGCCAGACGTGAAGCGCCACTCCGGCAACTTCGAGCCAGCGGAGACGGTTAAGTCCGTCCCTCTCGACACCAGCAACGACGCCTCCAAGCTGATCCGGATCGGCTCCGAGCTCGACCCCAAATAGGAAGCAGTGCTCGTCGACTTTCTCCGCGCAAACGCCGACATTTTCGCGTGGAGTCCCTCGGACATGCCCGGCATACCGAGGGATGTCGCCGAGCACTCGCTGGATATTCGAGCTGGAGCCCGACCCATGAAGCAGCCTCTGCGCCGATTCGACGAAGAAAAGCGCAGAGCCATAGGCGAGGAGATCCACAAGCTAATATGCGGCAGGGTTCATCAAAGAGGTATTCCATCCCGAGTGGCTTGCCAACCCTGTGCTTGTGAGAAAGAAAGGAGGGAAATGGCGGATGTGTGTAGACTACACTGGTCTAAACAAAGCATGTCCGAAAGTTCTCTACCCTTTGCCTCGCATCGATCAAATCGTGGATTCCACTGCTGGGTGCGAAACCCTGTCTTTCCTCGATGCCTACTCAGGGTATCACCAAATCAGGATGAAAGAGTCCGACCAGCTCGCGACTTCTTTCATCACACCTTTCGGCATGTAGTGCTATGTTACCATGCCGTTTGGTTTGAGGAATGCGGGTGCGACATACCAAAGGTGCATGAACCACATGTTCGGCGAACACATTGGTCGAACGGTCGAGGCCTACGTCGATGACATCGTAGTCAAGACGAGGAAAGCCTCCGACCTCCTTTCTGACCTTGAAGCGACATTCCTGTGTCTCAAGGCGAAAGGTGTAAAGCTCAATCCCGAGAAGTGCGTTTTCGGGGTCCCCCGAGGCATGCTCTTGGAGTTCATCGTCTCCGAGCGAGGCATCGAGGCCAACCCGGAGAAAATCGCGGCCATCACCAACATGGGGCCCATCAAGGACTGGAAAGGCGTACAGAGGGTCACGGGATGCCTTGCGGCTCTGAGCCGTTTCATCTCACTCCTCGGCGAAAGAGGCCTGCCTCTATACCGCCTCTTAAGGAAGGCCGAGTGCTTCACTTGGACCCATGAGGCCGAGGAAGCCCTCGGGAACCTGAAGGCGCTCCTCACGAACGCACCCACCTTGGTGCCCCCCGCTGCCGGAGAGGCCCTCTTGATCTATGTCGCCGCTACCACTCAGGTGGTCAGCGCCGCGATCGTGGTTGAGAGACGAGAAGAGGGGCATGCATTGCCCGTCCAGAGGCCAGTCTACTTCATCAGTGAGGTACTGTCCGAGACCAAGATCCGCTACCCACAAATTCAGAAGTTGCTGTACGCGGTGATCCTGATGCGGCGGAAGTTGCGACACTACTTCGAGTCTCATCCGGTGACTGTGGTGTCATCCTTCCCCCTGGGGGAGATCATCCAGTGCCGAGAGGCCTCGGGTAGGATTGCAAAGTGGGCGGTGGAAATCATGGGCGAGACAATCTCGTTCGCCCCTCGGAAGGCCATCAAGTCCCAACTCTTGGCGGACTTTGTGGCTGAGTGGGTCGATACCCAGCTCCCAACAGCTCTGATCCAACCGGAACTCTGGACCATGTTTTTCGACGGGTCGCTGATGAAGACAGGGGCAGGCGCGGGCCTGCTCTTCATCTCGCTCCTCGGGAAGCACTTACGCTACGTGATACGCCTCCACTTCCCGGCGTCCAACAATGTGGCCGAGTACGAGGCTCTGGTCAACGGGTTGCGCATCGCCATTGAGCTAGGGGTCCGACGCCTCGACGCTCGCGGTGACTCGTAGCTCGTCATTGACCAAGTCATGAAGAACTCCCACTGCCGCGACCCGAAGATGGAAGCCTACTGCGATGAGGTTCGGCGCCTGGAGGACAAGTTCTACGGGCTCGAGCTCAACCACATCGCCCGACGCTACAACGAGACTGCGGACGAGCTGGCCAAGATAGCCTCAGGGCGGACAATGGTTCCCCCGGACGTCTTCTCCCGAGACCTGCATCAACCCTCTGTCAAGACCGACGACACGCCCGAGCCCGAGAAGGCCTCGGCCCAGCCCGAGGCACCCTCGGCCCAGCCCGAGGCACCATCGGCCCCCGAAGGTGAGGCACTACGCGTCGAGGAGGAGCGGTGCGGGGTCACGCCTAATCAAAACTGGCAGACCCCGTACCTGCAATATCTCCACCGAGGAGAGCTACCCCTCGACCGAGCCGAAGCTCGGCGGATGGCGCGGCACGCCAAGTCGTTCGTCTTGCTGGGGGACGGGAAGGAGCTCTACCACCACAACCCCTCAGGCATCCTCCAGCGATGCATATCTATCGCTGAAGGCCAGGAGCTCTTACAAGAAATACACTCGGGGGCTTGCGGTCATCACGCAGCACCTCGAGCCCTTGTTGGAAACGCCTTCCGACAAGGTTTCTACTGGCCGACCGCGGTGGCCGACGCCACTAGAATTGTCCGCACCTGCAAAGGGTGTCAATTCTATGCGAGGCAGACACACTTGCCCGCTCAGGCTCTGCAGACGATACCCATCACCTGGTCGTTTGCTGTGTGGGGTCTGGACCTCGTTGGCCCCTTGCAGAAGGCACCTAGGGGCTACACGCACCTTCTGGTCACCATCGACAAATTCTCCAAGTGGATCGAGGTCCGACCCCTAAACAGCATCAGGTCTGAACAGGCGGTGGCGTTCTTCACCAACATCATCCATCGCTTTGGGGTCCCGAACTCCATCATCACCGACAACGGCACCCAGTTCACCGGCAGAAAGTTCCTGGACTTCTGCGAGGATCACCACATCCGGGTGGACTGGGCCGCCGTGGCTCACCCCATGACGAATGGGCAAGTAGAGCGTGCCAACGGCATGATCCTGCAAGGACTCAGGCCGCGGATCTACAACGACCTCAACAAGTTCGGCAAGAGATGGATGAAGGAGCTCCCCTCGGTGGTCTAGAGTATGAGGACAACACCGAGCCGAGCCACGGGCTTCACACCGTTCTTTCTAGTCTATGGGGCCGAGGCCATCTTGCCCATAGACTTAGAATATGGTTCCCCGAGGACGAGGGCCTACGACGATCAAAGCAATCGAGCTAACCGATAAGACTCACTGGACCAGCTGGAAGAGGCTCGGGACATGGCCTTGCTACACTCGGCGCGGTATCAACAGTCCCTGCGACGCTACCACGTCCGAGGGGTTCGGTCTCGAGACCTCCAGGTGGGCGATTTGGTGCTTCGGCTGCGACAAGACGCCCCAGGGCGGCACAAGCTCACGCCTCCCTGGGAAGGGCTGTTCGTCATCGCCAAGGTTCTGAAGCCCAGGACGTATAAGCTGGCCAACAGTCAAGGCGAGGTCTACAACAACGCTTGGAACATCCGACAGCTACGTCGCTTCTACCCTTAAGATGCTTTCAAGTTGTTCGTGCACCTCGTTCACACACGAAGTCTAGTCATCAAGGAAGGGTCAGCCTTGCCTCGGCAAAGCCCGACCCTCCCTTGGGGGCTAGAAGGGGGGAACCCCCTCTTCGTCAAAATTTTCTCGGAAAAAGATCTTTTCTGCCAGAATGTCTTTCGTGCTTTTCGACTACTTCGAAAGTGGGATCCTGAAAACGACGGAGTACACATAAGCAGCCAAGGATGACCGACCCAAGGGACTCCTACGCCTCCGGGATATGGATACCTCACTCATCACCTTCTACGATAAGTAACTCACACTCGGATAGGTGATTCCACGGACCGAACAAGTCTTCACGCTCGAAAACTCTTCTGTCGAAACGATTTTTCGGGCCTTCTCGACTATATCGATGGCAGAACCCTACGGACGAGTAAGAGTACACGTAATCGACAAGGCCAACCGAGCTGAGGGACTCCTACGCCTCCAGGATACGGATACCTCACTCATCACCTTCCGTGAAAAGTAACTCTCGCTCGGACAAACAATTCTGTTACCGACAAATAAGTCCAGATACTCAAAACAAGAGGAAAAGAAACGTAGCTTTACAACACGACGACAGTGTGTTTGGGCCTCGGCGGCCGCAGAAAACATACACACACTACAAGATAAACCGATCCTGCAGGCTCGGACCTTGACAGTCGAAGGGAGCGGTGGCACCCTTGGCGTCAACTACACCTTCGGCGAAGTCCGGCCTAGCCTCGGACGGCAACGCGGTCGGAGGTCCTCCACTCCGAAGGACGACATCAGCACCGCGCTCAGACCATCGCCGACGGGGTCTTCTCCAGGAATCCGGCTCGAGCAGACAGCTCGGCCGGCCACCCCGAAGCCTCAGCCAGCTGTCCCTCGAGGACATCAGCCCGGCTCATGGCCTCGGCAACTCGACTCCGGCGTCGGTCCCGCCAGTGGACGGCCCGGCCAGGTTCCTGCCGACGAAGTCTTCTTTTCGAGCCAACTCCGCCTCTGTCCGTGCCGACACCGCTGCCCCCGGCTTCGGCTCATCGAAGAGCGGCTGAGGGTTTTCCTTTAACTAAGCAAGAGAAGCCTCGAGCGGCAAGGCCGACCGAGCCGAGGGACTCCTACGCCTCCGGGATACAGATACCTCACTCGTCACCTTCGCACGAGGCAACTCACACTTGGTTAAGCGGTTCAGTTAGCCGACAGGCGAGTCCTAGTGCTCGAAATGAGGAAAAAACACGGCTCCGCGCCAAAAGTACATACATGTTTAGGCCCCGACAGCCACAATGAACAGACACCGGCACTCAAGGTGCCATTACAAACGGAACTCCAGTTTCGCCTCCGCGGGTACGAACAACCCCCCACATTGGAGGGCCCGCGGGGCGATAAGGCTCCAGGTGGCCCGCCGCCGCCCGCTCTAGCAGCAGCGACAGCAACCTCCGCTCCAGGTTGCCAAACTGCAGCGGCGATGTCCTCAGGGCGGACGCCGCTGCAACAATGCCCTCGCCCACGCCTCCGCTCGAGGGGCAGGGACAAGCTATCAAAGCCAAAGAGCCGGAGGCCCGGAGCGCGGATGGTGGCGGTGATCCCGTCGGCGACGAGGACTTCTTCAGCCGCCACCACCTCAGCGCCGACGATAGAAGCCATCTGCCCACCGGCAGATCCCCACTTGGATCCTCCCGGACGAGCGGAGCACCGACCTCCGCGCGGAAGCGCCGTACCAGGGCAAAGGCAGGACAGCCCCAGAACACGAACGCTGCCCTAGCAGCGCGCGATGTCTTGGGCGGTCCTCTGGTGCACGCGGCGCGATGATCGCTCTTGCGGCAGGAGGAGGCACCGGGAGCCGAGCTAGAGCTAGCTAAGCCAGCGAGCCCAACACGCTGAAGCTGACGACGCTCGCCGTCGGCCAGCCCCGCGTTGTCGAAGTCCGTCCCTCCCGCTAGGCCGGTGAGCGCCCTCTCCCTCGAATGCTGAGGGAGAAGGTGACCCGCGGACCTGCGCAGGAGGCAGAGCTCCGGCTCAGCCCGGCCCCCGCCCCACCAGGATGATGAAGATCCTTGAAGCTAAGGGCGGGACCAAGATCGCAACCCGGCTCGCTTCTCCCCACCATCGAACTGGAGGTCACCGTCTTGGGTGACCACCGACGAGGGGATGCGGCCGGGCTGCCTGAAGAAAATCCTTGAAGCCGAACGATGGCTGAAAGGTACCAACTTCCACGAAGTTGCGTTCCTCCGACGACAAGGCGGAGAGACTGTGAGTGTCCCCCATCCGGGGGCTCGGAAGGTGGAAAGACGCGATGCATAAGGGGAGTGCGAATACATGGTTGCCTTTCAAGGGGGTCACCCTCCTTTTAAAGGCAACTCTCCCCACTTGCGTCCTCAGCCATCGCGGGCTAAGTCTTCTCTAACACGCTTCAAGGTCCTCCCCATACGACACGGGGGCTGGGTCCCACGCGTCATGCAAGATGGCCAGGGACAGAAGAAGCCAAACCGCCGCGCGCGCGGTACGTGCAACTGCCCAGCGGTTACGAGCAATCCTCCACTTTCGCCCAGACCAGCGGGTGAAAGGGCGGACCGCCATGCAGGCGGCATGCAACCGCACCGAAGGGGCGCACCCTTTCGACTTCGACGCGTCCAGCATGGAGGCCCAGGCCCACACGTCATGTAACCGACGCGCCGGTTGCTACGTGCAAGAAACTGCACCGCCACTCGCGCCACTACCGCGCCTCCTCGACTGCAGAACCAGTACCGCGACTCGAGGCAACCCTACGCATGACCCAACAGTGCCAACCAGGCACATCGGTCACGGGCCAGTCAGCCGCGGGAGAAGGCGCGACGGTCGATACGGCCAGAAGTGGGCCGGCAGTAATGGCGGTGGCAGGCGAGCGGAAGTAGCGGTCAAGTCGTCAGCCAAGCTCACGTCCCCTCCTGGGACAGCGAGAGAGCCCTCTCCCACGGCGTGAAGACGGCACGCCCGTGTTCCGTTCCTCGAACGACTCGCGCACGCGCAACGGCCGCCCCGCGAATCACTCGTCCCGTCGCATTAACTCTGCGGCGGGATAGGCGGCACCTTTGGCAGGAGAAGCAGGCGACGCTTCACCTCCGCCATAATGATCGCGTCAAAAAAAGGTGCGCCACATCATTCGATTTCATATCCTTTTCCTCTTCCTCTTTCTCTCACTTACAACATGGACCGAGAAAGGGGATAGCTCGAAAGGGATCCTTCTCCACGAAGGAAACGGGCCCCGAGCCCCCCTACTGATCTGAGGTTCTAAGGCTGGCCCCTCGGAGGGGTTCGACAGCCGCCTTAGAGTGCTCGGGCTCTGCGCCCACTACTGGTCAGAGGTTCGAAGGCCGGCCCCTCGAAAGGGTTCAACGGCCGCCTTAGGCCACTCGGGCTCCGCGCCCACTACTGATCAGGGGTTCGTAGGCTGGCCCTCGAAGGGTTCATAGCCGCCTCAGACGCAGAGCGAGGGATGACCCTGGGTACGTTCGATACATAACCAAGGCTCAGGCTATGCTCCCGAGGTACCCTAGGACATTTCCGAGACCAGCAGGAACGATCTTGTAACGGAATCCCATCAGAGGGAGGCATCGAGCCCTCGGACCCCGTCAAAAGGGGACCGAGTCCGGCAAATCACCCACAGGTACTTTTGGAGCGCGCCTCCGGGCCTCTAGCCGACCCCTAACAAATGGGGCACAAGCGTCCACTTGGATTACCCATTAGCAGCTCACTGGAGACACCATGTTCGGCGCCCTCCAAGGGCAACATGGCGCTTTTCCCCCCTCCTCCTTGCAGAAAGGCGACGCAGGGGTGAATGTAAAGAAGTCGAGTCTGTCCTTGACCGTCCTCTCGCTCTGTGCGGAGGCTCGGGGGCTGCTCTCGCAAACCCGGCTCCGGCCAAATCGTTGACAGCGTCAACATACCAGCCCGAGAACTTGGGACCCAACCGTGCACCCGGGCTACGGCCAGCTCGCATGAGGGAACAACCAGACCGGTCGTAGCATCGCGAAATGCATTAAGACCTCGAAGGAGTCAAACCACTCCTCCGAGGCCTCGGGGGCTACACCCGGCGGGTGCGCTCGCGCGCACCCACCGGAACAAAACACAACCGAGAAAGGTCGGTCCCCTTGCAAAAAAGTGCGACAAAAGCCTCCAAGCGAGTATTAACACTCCCTTCGAGGCTCGGGGGCTACTGTCGAGGACCATAATTAGGGGTACCCCCAAGACTCCTAATCTCAGCTGGTAACCCCCATCAGCACAAAGCTGCAAAGGCCTGATGGGTGCGATTAAGTCAAGGCTCGGTCCACTCAGGGGACACGATCTCGCCTCGCCCGAGCCCAGCCTCGAGCAAGGGCAGCCGACCCCGGAGGATTTACGTCTCGCCCGAGGACCCCCTCCAGCAACGGACACGCCTTCGGCTCGCCCGAGGCCCAGTCTTCGCCAAGAAGCAACCTTGGCCAAGTCGCCACGCCGACCGACCGTATCGCAGGAGCATTTAATGCAAAGGTGGCCTGACACCTTATCCTGACGCGCGCCCTTCAGTCGACAGAGCCGAAGTGACCGCAGTCACTTCGCCGCTCCACTGACCGGCCTGACAAGAGGACAGCGCCGCCTGCGCCGCTCCGACTGCTGTGCCACTCGACAGAGTGAGGCTGACAACAGCCAAGTCCGGCCTCAGGCACCATAGGAAACTCTGCATCGCCCGACCCTAGGGCTCGGACTCGGGCTCAACCCCGGAAGACGATGAACTCCGCATCGCCCGACCCCAGGGCTCGGACTCGGGCTCAGCCCCGGAAGAGGACGAAATCCGCATCGCCCGACCCAGGGCTCGGACTCGGGCTCAGCCCCGGAAGACGATGAACTCCGCCTCGCCCGACCCCAGGGCTCGGACTCGGGCTCAGCCCCGGAAGACGACGAACTCCGCCTCGCCCGACCCCCGGGCTCGGACTCGGGCTCGGCCCCGGAAGATGACGAACTCCGCCTCGCCCGACCCCAGGGCTTGGACTCAGCCCTGGCCTCAGCCAACGGTCTCCGCCTCGCCCGACCCAGAGGCTCGGACTCGACCTCGGCCTCGAAAGACAGACTCGACCTCGACCTCGGAGGAGCCTCCACCTCGCCCGACCCAGGGTTCAGACCGACCACGTCATAGGAGGCGCCATCATTACCCTACCCCAAGCTAACTCAGGCTACGGGGAACAAGACCGGCGTCCCATCTGGCTCGCCCCGATAAACAAGTAACGATGGCGTCCCGCATGCTCCATGACGACGGCGGCTCTCAGCCCCCTTACGGAAGCAACAAGATGTCAGCAAGGACTCGACAGCCCCGGCAGCTGTCCTTCCGCCAGGCTCCAGCGCTCCTCCGACGGCCACGACACCACACGAACCGGGTGCCAAAACCTCTCCGGCTGCCACGACGGCATGTACTTAGGGCACTAGCTCTTCTCTGCTAGACACGATAGCACACTGCTACACCTCCCATTGTACACCTGGATCCTCTCCTTACGCCTATAAAAGGAAGGTCCAGGGCCCTCTTACAGAGGGTTGGCCGCGCGGGGAAGGACGGGACGGCACGCGCATAGGCCTCTCGCTCCCTCCCTCGCGGACGCTTGTAACCCCCTACTGCAAGCGCACCCGACCTGGGCGCGGGACAAACACGAAGGCCGTGGGTTTCCCCTTTTACGCCTGTCTCCCTCCGGCTTCTTCCCCCCTTCGCGCTCCGTCTCGCGCCGACCCATCTGGGCTGGGGCACGCGGCGACAATTTACTCGTCGGTCCAGGGACCCTCCGGGGTCGAAACGCCGACAGACACTTAGGAGCCTTTTAACTTCGTTTCTTGCCCTTCAACTTTATCATCTAACATCTTCCGAAGCTTCTGCTTCCTCGATCTTACAGTTGGGTCTACAATGAGAGAGTGCTCGATAACATCTCTGTTGACACCACAAAGATCATTGGCTGACCAAGCAAAAACATCATTGTTATTGAACAAGAATTTTAATAGATCTTTTTCTTGTTCCTCAGATAATTGGGACCCAAACAACACCTTCTGTTCAAATATGTCTTCACACAAAAGCATAGACTTTGGTTGATCCGCTGAAGCAGCTTTATCTCTTATGTACTTATGCTGCTGGTGCGCTTCAGCTTCATCTATATTATGAATGGCCCTAGAATCTGCCCAATTCTCTTCGTCCCTTCTAGCAGCCTCTTGGCTTCCATGCACAGCAATAGGACCCTGGTCAGATGGTATCTTCATACACAGATATGCTGGATGAAGTATTGATTCAAAAGCATTCAATGTCCCTCGTCCAATGATTGCATTATAAGGATAATCCATGTCTACAATGTCAAATACAACTTGCACTGTTCTAGTGTTGTGGACATAGCCGAAGGTGATTGGCATTGTTATTTTCCAAGTGCCATTATCTGTTTTCCTTCGAAGCCACACAAGGGGTGTGTTGCATCATGTATTTTGTCATCCTGCTCTTGCATTTGTCTGAAGGCTTTTGCGAAGATAATGTCTGTTGCATTACCCGTGTCTACGAGGATATTGTGAACCAAGAACCCTTTGATAACACATGATATGACCATGCATTGTGAGGGTAATCCTTAAGCTGAAGGTCTTCTTGAGAAAATGTGATCGGCACATGAGACCATTTGGACTTGATGAAGGGTCCTTGTACTCCGACATGTTGCACCCTTCTCTATGCTTCCTTCTTCTGCTTCTTATTGGCTGGTTCGAAGCTTGAACCGCCTATGAGCCTGTGATTGGGAACACTAGCTTCATGGCTGAAGGTGGCGTAGCTTGATCGCCTTGCAAAACCATTATCGTGGTCATGGAAGTGAGTTCAGCAGAGGTGGGCGCCAATGTTGTTCACTTGTTTTTGATTGTTGTGAACCAAAAACGAGGCAACACAGTTGTTAAACATTAAGGACCTTTGTCCTTTGAAGCATTATCTCCTTTCAGATATAATGATCTTCAAACGAAGGTCATGAAGAACTAGTCTTCATCATTCATAAAAGTAAGAATTTGCATATACGGAATGTGATGTCCGTTCACATATTTATTTCAGAATAAATGTATAAATATTATCAAAGTTTACATTACATTGATACCTTCAGCTTGTTTGAAGGTGAGGACACGAGAGCAAGTACAATCCAGCGTGAACAATACGGGGGTACTGTTCACCTATTTATAGGCACGAGACGCGGTCCAAGTAAAAATGCATTTATGACCTCAACATACATATATAATCCTAATACAAAACATTAGGGATTAACTAGTCTTTTCCTCTTTGACTCAGCATTATGTTTGACCTTCGTCGCCACCTTAAGGCGAAGCTGTCATCCTTCGGCTCTTTTACACATGTTCTTTGTAACTTCGACATTCGTTCTTGTCGCTTACAGACAATATCTTTGTCTTGAGGACCTTCGGCAGATAAGAAGACCCCCAACAAGTAGTAAAAGTTATAGTTTGGTTCTTTACTCCTTGTTGACCTCCCAAGCAAATTTACCTTACTATGAAACATAGGATCCATATTTGTTTCCTCTCCATACATCTATCTTTTATTGTATTTACCCACATCTAATCACTAGTGCATACAGTTATCGAAGTTTACATTTCAATTCAAGTTTGAGTTTGGTTAAACCATCTCTAGATTATCGCTTCCCTATAGAAAATACTATACCTAGAATACTCACGGTGAAGGGCTACAATTGGTCTCCATGCGCTTGTGGAGTAAAATCCAATTGGTATAAGAACTACAAACATCTGACCAAGTATAATCAAATGTGTCATTTGATATAGGCCCTCAGGATATATAGGTGCCTACCAACGGGATCGAGCCAACATCGTATGCACTATAGTGTGTGGTGGTGTGAACCCCTTCAACTCCCTAGGTGACAAAAAATATTTGGTCCCAGGTATGGGCATGCTTCGGCCTTGGTGCATAGAAGGTGGAGGGGGTAGTGCTACTGAGGTGTGGAAAGTGATCATGTGTTGTGTGCACTATGAAAATCTAAAAAGCTAAGCCAGCGGTCTAGTTTGTACAACCGGATAGTCCGGTGTGACTCCAGACATGCCGTTTGGGGCACCGGATGGTCTGATACGGTGCTGGACTGTATGGGATTATATCTACACAGCTTGGCAGCCACGACCAGCGGTGCTAACCTATCACATAAGGATGGTGGGACTACTGGCCATCGTGGGTACGAGTTCATCGACACACGATATAATGGTTGGGCCTATGAGGGCCCATTTGCAGTCGATGGGCTAGATACGGATCTCTTGGTGCTAGACTCATGCGATAGGAAACTAGGGATAATATAATTCTCATATGCATATGTGAGTTTTTTTAAAGGAGTCTTCCATCCCCCAATGTACTGTTTTAATTCACCCCTCTGCAAATCTATATATTGTCTAAGGGATTGAATGTCATCAGATTTGCTTACATTGGTGGTCTAAAGCATATGTAGGAGAGATATGAGCTTGATCCCCCCTTGCATGGTGATCTTCTTGTTGCGATCCACCATGAAGTGTGATAGGAAATTCTCCTTTGCCTCCTCATGAACTTTGGCGTGTTGGTGTTGCGCAGCCTCGTCCAATTGGCCCATAAGATCTTTGAATTGTCACTACTCATCAACCAACAAACTCTCAAGAGTTGGCCTAAGGATGTTGCCAGAGGATACGTTGGTGTGATCTTTGTAACCGGTCATCATGGCTGATCTTCGTAGATATGAACTCCTAGTCCACAGCGGAGTTCGCAAAAAAGTATAATGGAACCTTTTCAGTTCAAATACTAACGATCCCTATGACCTACACATAATGTGTAGGAGCTTAGGGATCCCTATACTGGTCGACAGACTATCCAACTCTGGTGGCCAGACTGTTAGCCTGTGGATTGTCTGCGTCTAGGCACTGGATTATCTGCAACGCACATAGAGGCTCCGGAAGAACCTAGACCCACCTTCCAAGAGGGACCCTGTCGGGAAGGAGGGATTTTAGGGTTGCTTAGGAGTTGTCAAGACACCCAAAATACCTCAAGTCAATGTATAGCTTGAGAAAGGTAAAGATTTGGGTCCGTAAACTACAACTAAGGTTAAAACTAGATCTAATCTAAAGATAAAGAAGAAAGTAAAGTATAACTGATATTTGGATCGATTGTGGGTGTTTCAAGCTGTCGCACCCCTTTATATTTAAGGGGGAGAAATGGATCCTTTTCTAGGCGAAATCCAACAAAATCACACAAGAATTCTGTAGAATCACGCAAAAATTTAGGACTCTGACCCAAACTGTTCTAATCACATACAGTCCGAGCTAACACGCTAGACTGTGTGTGACGGAATGTCTGAGATTTTCCACTAGACTATCTAGCTGTTAGCCCCCCTGTGCGCTAGATCTTAGCCACCCATCCCTGATCCAACGTCCCAGATCTCTAGATACTGGTTCGGACACGCGCCTCCGCCCTGGGCCCCACTTGTCGGTCGCCTGCGCCCCCAGGCGTTGGGCCTGACCGGTCAGCTCGCCTTCGCCCCGAGCCGCTGACCCCCCCTGCCCTGCTTGTCAGCGCTCGCTCGCTCGCGCCCGCGCGCGCTTGCCCGCGGATCTAATCTCGTTCGTTGATTTGTGATCGGATGGCCAAGAGAGCTTGATACCCTTTCGCTTGGAAATTTTGTTAAGAAACCCCTCGGGTTTCCGAGAATCAACCTACAGTCCTGTTTTCTTGCGCCCAGGTCTCTGGTTTGTTGCAGAGAGACGCCTGGACTTTATTTTAATAACATAAATAGGTTTAATTTAGTGTTTTGGATTCTAAAACTTGTAAATTTCATATCTTTTGCATATGAACTCCAAATTGGGTGGTTCAAATTGCAAAATGTTCATAATGTTATTCACTATCTGTTTAAATTATATTCATTCACTGTTTGCTTGTCTCAATTTTGTGGTTAGTCCCTAGATTAGTGTAAGGTTATAAAATATGTATTAAAGGTAAAATAAAAGTGAAACCCTAATGAATGTTCAAGTGCTTAACTTTGTGGATTTAATTTCTATTAATGTATGGTCCCATCCTTGGAATAAATTTATCTAAATAAGTAATTTACTAAGATCGACATAGTTAGGTAGTTAATCTACTGAGATAGGCATTAGTTGGAGAACAACATGCCACTAGGTATATTAATCTACCCTAGAACCTGAGTTCATTTGTGTGTTTGTCATTTTCCACTAAACCTGTGTTTACTCTGTTGCATATGTTTGGTGTATTGTTCCTTTGTCATTTCCCAAGTGTGTTGAATGAATGATTGCTTTGCAAAGACAGCAAGCAGTCCGAGGTTCTCGAGTGTGTTGCAGGAGACTTCCCTCTAGTGAAGGCAAGTGTCCTATGATCCATTATGTCCAACTTACTTTATAATTATTGCCCCCCGCTCGCACTCGCTTTCTCTCCCCTACCTCATTTTGCCCACTTTCTCCCTCTCTCGTGCTCAGCCGCCGCCACCGCCACCGCCCGAGCTCGCCGGAGAAGAGTGTCTGCCGTGCCGGCCACCTGGAGCTCCAGGCGTCGTGCCAAGTCTTCCCGAGCGCCGTCCTTAGGTAAGGAACCATCCCGAGTCTGTGTGCAGATTGTTTGGTGGATTTAGTGGAGGTTATGGGTGTGGGATGATTTGGTTGGGTAGGTTTGCTAAATTTAAACTAGTGAATTATATAGTGGTATAGATAAATGACATAAAGGTGGTATGAGAGTGGCTAAATGCCATATAACAAATAATAAAAATGAGCAAAATACGTGGAATGGCTAAAATCGTATTAAATAACATAAGGGGTATGCCTAATAAGGGATGTAAAAAGAACTTCACTCAACGAAATCAATACCCCGTGCCTAATAAGTAGGTATGGATCTGTTCGTTGTTTGGTGGGCTAATTGGACTGCCTGGTCGGCTGGTTGCCTAATTGGTTGGATTGGTAGGACCTTAAGTTCTTAGTGATGCACCTACTGGTTCATCACCTTAGGTGACAAATAAAACATGTGTCTATATTATATATATATATGTATATATTTATATATGTGTGTGTGTGTGTTTGTTTGTTTGTGTGTGTGTGATGCGCGCGCGGATGTGGGTGCATGCGTGCGTGGGTGTGTGTGTGATTTGTGTCTAATCATTATTGTATCTTGAACAATTGAAAGCTCCATGTATGGTTTTGGTAATTGTGATAACTAGTATACTAACCTCTATACTAGTGTTTCACTTGAAACATATTAAGTTCATTTCAAGGTTGAGCAAGATTGTCAACCACGAAAATGATGGTGATGACCATAAAAAATGACAAAGTGCTTAATATTGAAAAGAGGAAGGAGAAAAACAAAAGCAAGTACTCAAGGCAAAGGTATAAGCTAGGGCATTTTGTTTTGTTGGCCAAGACACAGTACAATATGTGATCAGATTTAAGATAGGTGGTTGTACTATTAAAGAGTCTAATTAGAAAACTTGGTCATCTAGTTACACTAGGTATTGAAATCATGTGCATAACATATAGGCCTAAGTGATACATATGAGAGCAAGCAAAAAATGTTTATTAAAAACACATTGAAAAATACTATCTATGCTCTAGTATGTATGGAAAAACATTTAAGAGTTAGCATGCTTGAGAAAAGATGTGAAATTGCTCTCAGTGCATATTTCCACAACGCACCGAACATGTCCGGTGGAGCACCAAACTTCTACATCGGATAATAAGTTGGCTCATACATGATGCATAGTTTAACCGAGCATAGTAAAGTCTAGTGTGTGCACAGTGGCGGAGCCAGGATCTCTCTAAATGTAGGGTCGGGTGTAACATTAAAAATATTTATAGCCACTAAAGAAATTAAATCGTGCAAATGTATAGATAATGGTACATAGAAACTTCATTTGAACACAATGAATCTTCCTAGACATAGTGGAAACATTCTTCAAGAAACATAGAGCAGGAAGTGAGAATAGAGGGAAGCAAGCAGTGTATAATACAAACCATGATTGCTTGCTTTGCGGCACTCGGTGGGAAGTGGCGAAGTGGGAAATAGGCTGGCGCTTAGCACTGCTCTAGAGTGTAGCGCAGAAGTTATCGCTGTCCTACGCGGCTGCACCCCTGCCTGCGTGTAGCCGTAGCGGCGTCCGCAGCTTGGTGGCTTGCCACGTGCTGCCTCCTGTGTGTCGCAACTCGTCGCTCGCTGGGCACCTGGCCTCCCTCCACTTGCGTAGACATCACACCATCGCCCGATACTCACACCACCGTCACGTTGCTCGCCGGCTTGCCGCATGTGCTGCCTCCCGCGACGCCGTGACACACTGCTCGTTGGGCGCCCCACCTCCTGCCACTCGCACAGATGGCGCGCCGTCGCTAGAAATCCTAGCAGGCTTGGCCGCTCGCACGGTCGCACCAGTCGCACGCATGGGCACTAACAATTGAAGAAGATAGTAAGTTAACGTGTTACTATGGACACTTTTTTGGACCAAAATACTTGGACTCCCACTGTTGGGGCGAAGACGAAGACGCCACCCTTCGCTCGATGCCTTCGCCAGACTCGCTGCACCAACGGAGACAAGACGACTGGCAGACGTTACCCTTCGTCCCACGCGTCGCAGGACGAAGGCCTATGACGAGGTCGTCCCATCCCGCGGCCTCGTCCAACATAGAGGCCCACGCGTGATCCGGTCCAATGTAACAGGCCCTTCGTGGCCGCTATGCATTACGAGCCTAATTTGTAAAGGCTTCCCTGTAATTACAGTCTGTAACCCTGCTTTATGGGAATATTCCAGGGATAACCTGGGTGCCTGAGGGCA
Source organism: Zea mays (assembly GCF_902167145.1). Lineage (NCBI taxonomy): Eukaryota > Viridiplantae > Streptophyta > Magnoliopsida > Poales > Poaceae > Zea > Zea mays. Next base: position 222,295,454 of record NC_050096.1, read on the forward strand.
CATGCGTCCTTAACTCAAGATGCTGGGCACTCAGGCACCTATAAATACCCCCGCACAGTGCCCTTGAGAGGCTAGATTAACAGAGCTATTGCCATCTCGAGTTAAAACCTTGTTTACGTTGCTTTCACTCCCCCGTTGGATCAACTTGCCCAGGAGAGCGAGTTCCAACATTTGGCGCCCACCGTTCGTGCTACGAAAAAACCACCCGCGATGGCACCCAAGAGAGCTAGCTCGAAGGCTGACGAGGCTGCGAAGGCAGCACTGCTGGCCGAGAAAAAGGGCAAGGTCCTTGTCGACACCACCCACCAAGAGGCCTGCGAAGACGACGCACTCAGCAAGAGGCAGCGCAACGAACAACCCACTCCCGAAGGCAGTCCCCGCACCTGTAGCTCTGGAGGACAACAGCAACTTCCCCCAGGCTTCGCTCCACCGGAGGGCGCGGACGCCACCGAGGACGGCGAAGTCATTGGCGTGTCAGCAGAAGAGCAGCTACAGTTGTGCGCCTTGCGCATCAAGAACCGCAACCTCCAGAAGCAAAAAGAGATCCTCGAGGCCAAGCGCCAACGTGTGTCTGCACAAGCCAAGGTGCGACAGATGATACGCGACGAAGAGCAGAAGGCTCAGGAGCTGGAACAAGAGATCACGCTCATGCAGCGCGAAGGCCAACTCGGCCTGCAACACGGCCCACCCCTCTAACAGCTCGCACAAATCAAAGACCTGTTCATCCCTCAGCGCGGACACGACATCAACGCCACGGCATTCCAAGGTGTCAACTACCTTGACGAGCGAAGTCCCCTGGCGCCACACCTGCAAGTGTCACCATGGCCCGCCAACTTCAGGGCAGGGACCTATCCCAAGTACAACGGCAGCACTGACCCACCACAGTACATCATGAGCTATCAAGTCACCGTTGCATCATCCGGAGGGGACGACGCCACGATGGCCAAGTCATTCATCATCGCCCTCGAAGGCCCAGCCCTCACCTGGTACACCAGGTTGCCCCCATTGTCCATTGACTCCTAGAGAAGTCTCCGGGACAAATTCTTGCTCAACTTCCAAGGGTACCGCCCAGACACCGACGCCTTGGCTGAACTTTCACTCTGCAAGCAGTTGGAAAGAGAGACTCTGCGGGAGTACTACCGCAAGTTTCTGACCCTCAAGTCACAACTGCCTTCGGTCGATGACCAAATCGCCATCCACTACGCCATCAGTGGCCTTCGGGTCGGCATCCTTTACAGCCACTGCATCAGGGATCCACCCAGGAACCTCTAGGAGCTGTATCAGCTATTTGAAAAATACGCCAGATCCGAAGAGCTCCACGAGCGCAAAGTCGAGTCTCAGATGAAATCCAAAGACCCTCCGCAGTCCAGCCGCACGTGGACGAGGCCCTCACAGGCAGACTCCGGTCGGGACGGCCGCAATCAGCAGCAGGTGCACAACATCACCAACCAGCACCCCGCTGGCGAGGCCCCTCGCCGCTAGGAGTATCCCCCCAGGGCCGCGGAAAGGGAACTCGCGGTCGGGGCCGGGGACGTGCGCAGCAGCCGCACAGATTTTACTGCTTGTTCCACGGCGAAGACTGCATGCACCCTACAAGAGACTGCCCAGAGACGAAGGCCACCAGAGACAGGATGGCATGGGCGCAACCAGCCGATAACCCTAGAGTTGTCGCGCACACATATCAGCAACCCCCTCAGCCATACAACCACAGCCCCGCTCCGCATCCACCGCACCACGCATACCAACACCACCAGGAGGTACAAATCGTACCTCCCACACACCCACCTCCACATCAGCAACAGCAAAACATCCACCACCCCCAAGCCCCAAAGCAAGAAGACTTCGCCGATTAGCCGTATCGCGGAGTCATTCACATGATCACTGGGAGGGGGTCCATCGTCGACTTTGACACAAAGCGGCAGAAGAGGGACCATTACCGCAACATCAACCACGTCGCCGTCACCGATCCAGTCGTGCAGACAAAGTGGTCCCATGTGCCATTGACCTTCGACGCCCGAGACGTCGATCTGCGCAGCGCACCCCACATCGACGCCATGGTTATCAACTGCAGCGCGACAGGATGGGACCTGCACAAAGTCTTAGTCGACAATGGCAGCCAGGCGGGTATCATTTTCCTCCATGCCTTCGATCGCATGGGCATAAGCCACAGCCTGCTCAAGCCTTCGGACAACCCACTGTACGGCTTCGGCGGCAAAGGCACCTTTCCTGTCGGCAAAATAGAGTTACCTCTCTCCTTCGGTGTAGCACCCAATGCCCGAAGTGAGCAAGTCACGTTCGACATCGTCGACATGGTGTACCCGTACAACGCCATAATGGGCCGGGGCTCCATCAACAAGTTTGAGGCAGCCATTCACGGACTTTACCTGTGCATGAAGATCCCAAGTCCGCAAGGCGCCATCACAGTCTACGGCAACCAGCAGGCTGCGCGTAACATAGAAAGAGACTTCGTTCCCGGACAAAGGAACGTACACTGCCTCACGGCCCAGCGCGAGGTCCCCGAGTCTGCCAGCCCAACCGCCAAAGAACATGACAAAGCACAGCTGCAGAGCAACGACGGGACCAAGACTGTTCCCCTCGACCAGGCAACGCCCAAGCAGACGGTTACCATCAGCGAAGACCTCACTTCGCATGACGAGGAGAGACTCCTCTGCTGTCTATCCAAGAATAAAGACGTCTTCGCCTGGTCCGCCCTCGACCTGGTCGGAGTCAGTCGCTCCATCATCGAGCACAACTTAGGAATCGACCCTTCGGTGAGGCCGAAGAAGCAGCGGCTGCGTAAGATGTCTGGCGAGAAGACAGAAGCCGCCAAGGCCGAGGTACATCACCTGCTTGAGGCCAAATTTATCGAGCCAATTGCCTACCCTACATGGCTCACCAACGTAGTGATGGTGCAGAAGAAGAGCGGCAAATGGCGGATGTGCATCAATTTCACCAGTCTTAACAAGGCCTGCCCCAAGGACAACTTCCCGCTGCCTCGGATCGACAAAATCGTCGATAGTGCGGCCGGGTGCGAAGTCATGTCACTCCTTGATTGCTTCTCCGGCTACCATCAAATATATATGAAGGAGGAAGACAAGGCAAGCACCAGCTTCATAACACCCTTCGGCACGTATTGCTTCATCAGAATGCCGGAGGGACTTAAGAACGCCGGGTCCACTTTCTCTCGGCTCACCAAAACGGTGCACGAGGGCCAACTCAGCAGAAACATATTTATGTATGTGGACGACATCGTCGTCGCCAGTAGAAGCAAGGAAGACCATCTGGCTGACCTCGCCGAAACATTTGCGAACATGCGGGACGCACGACTTCGCCTAAACCCCGAAAAGTGTGTCTTCGGCGTTCGCCAAGGGAAAATATTGGGCTACCTGGTGTCGCACCGCGGGATCGAAGCCAATCCAACCAATATTCAGGCCATCATCAACATGACGCCCCCGCAGTCAGCCAGAGACGTCCAACGACTGACAGGCAGATTGGCCGCCCTCAACAGATTTATCTCCAAATCCGCAGAGCGAAGTCTCCCTTTCCTCAAAACACTTCGCGGCGCAAAAGACTTCGCATGGGGACCAGAGCAGGCGGCGGCCTTTGCCTCATTGAAGCAGTACCTGTCAGAATTGGCGATTCTTACAAGCCCAGACCCCTCGCTACCACTGTTTCTCTACATCGCAGCTTCACCGCATGCGGTCAGCACAGCACTGGTTCAAGAGCAGAACAGAGAGGGCTCGTTCAGGCAATGTCCAGTTTATTACGTCTCCGAAGTACTCACGACATCAAAATGCAATATGACGGAACTGGAAAAAATCGCCTATGCAGTTGTTATGGCTTCGCGCAAATTGCGCCATTATTTCAAAGCGTTCAAGGTCCGGGTCACCTCAGATAGAGGACTCGGTGAATTGTTTAGAAACCCGGAGGCATCAGTCCGGATTGCCAAATGGGCGGCCAAACTCTCCGGCTACCACATCACATTCGAACCCAGGACAGCCATCAAGTCACAAGTCCTGGCAGACTTCATCGTCGACTGTACTGGGCCAATAACACAGCCGAACACATCCGCAGATAGGGTATGGACAATCCATTGCGATGGCGCATGGTGCCATGCGGGGGCAGGCGACGCTGCAGTCATTACTTCACCCACAGGGGTCAAGCACAGATACGCAGCACGCCTCAGCTTTGCTTTGGAGTCTGACAGATGCACCAACAATATAGCAGAATATGAAGTTGTCATCCTCAGCCTTCGCAAGCTAAGAGCGCTTGGTGTCACCACCTGCATCATCAGAACAGACTCCAAGGTAGTCGCCGGCCAAGTCGAGAAGGACTACGCAGCGAAGGACCCTGCACTTATGCAGTACCTTGCGACTATCCGCAGTCTCGAAAGACAATTCAAAGGTTTTACCTTGCAGCATGTGGACCACGCCAAAAATGAGGAGGCCGACGCATTGGCCAAGGCAGCCGCCAGAGGCGAGGCCCTGCCCTCCGACGTATTCTACCATGTCATCGGCACGCCAGTCGTCCGCAGCCCAGAGGGGCTCCAAATAACCAATGACAGCGAAGGCCACCGCATAGTCAACCTCATCATGACTGAAGACTGGCGGGCACCAATAACCCTGTTCCTGCAGGGGTACTATCATCCAACCGATATCAATGAGGCCAAGCGCCTCAAACATCGAAGCCGGGACATCGCACTAATCGAAGGCCAGCTTTACAAGAAGGGGGTCAGTCAACCCATGCTTAAATGTGTCACCGAGACCGAAGGCGTCCAAATTCTGCGCGAAGTGCACAGCGGGACTTGCGGCTCTCACGCAGGGCCCAGGGCCCTAGCCGCAAAGGTGATCCGTCAAGGTTTCTACTGGCCCGCCATGATCTGCGCTGCAAATCGGGTCACAAGGTCCTGCGAAGCCTGCCAGAAATTTTCTCCACGCTCGAGAAGCCCTTCGCAATTCACAAAGCTAATCGCCCACACGTGGCCCCTTCAGCACTGGGGTCTGGACATTGTCGGGGCCCTACCCACGGCCCAGGGGAACCTCAAGTTCACCTTCGTCGCCGTCGAGTATTTTACCAATTGGATCGAGGCGAGGGTTGTATCCACTATAACATCGAAGACTGCCCAGAAATTCTTCTAGCAAAACATTGTTTGCCGCTTCGGAGTCCCATCCAAGCTCACAGTTGACAACAGCAAGCAATTTGACAGTCAATACTTCAAGGATTTCTGCTTCTCCATTGGCACCAAGCTTGCCTTCGCCTCAGTGTACCACCTGCAATCCAACGGAGTCGTGGAGCGCGCCAATGGTAAAATTTTCACAGCCATCAAGAAAATGCTCCTCGACGACAAAAAAGGCAAATGGGCCGACCTGTTACCTGAAGCGGTCTGGGCGCTGAACACGACTGAGTGCAGGGCGACTGGGTTCACCCCTTTTCGCCTTCTATATGGATCGGAGGTCATGACCCCGCAAGAAATAAAACATGGGTCACCACAGACAGTCACGTCGGCCATCCCCGACGTAGATGAGCCTACTTCGAAGGACCTCATCGACGGAGACCGCGTCTTCGCCCTACAGGCTCTAAACAAATAACAAGCTCAAACAAAAGCATGGCGCGACCACACAGTCATCCCGAGGGAATTCAACGAAGGAGACCTCGTACTCGTCCGGACAGCTCGGACAGAGGCCCGGGGCAAGCTAGAGCCAAAGTGGGAGGGCCCTTTCATCATCAAGACGAAGGCGTCCCCCAGCGCGTACAGGCTCGCAATGCCATCCGGCGAAGACTTAGAGCATTCTTGGAACATTGACAATCTCCGCAAATTTTTTGTTTGACTCCTCAGGGCCAGCTCACCCTTGTAATTCGCAAAACAGCTTTATTCCGGCCTGCACTCTTTTCCTCCCGAGGGGTGAGGTTTTTAATGAGGCGGAGCCATGTAATATACACGAAAAAACCCCCCGCAAAAAATTACAACGTCGAAAAAAGACCGCATCGACGGTCTTCGGCATTCGACAAACTCGAAGTCACCACGAGGGGCAGCGCTGGCTACCCTCGCGTGTGACACTCTGCGCAAAAGTCGCGTAAGGGTGCAGCCGAACTAGCACAACAAGTGCGCAAAACCAATCTTCCCCAAAAGACTATCAGTGCAAAAGTCGCCTAAGGGTGCAGCCGGACTAGCACAACAAGTGCGCAAAAATCGAAGTCTTCCTCCAAAGACTATCTGAGAGCACCTAGAGGGGGGTGAATAGGTGATCCTGTGAAACTTGAAAACTTAATACCACAAAACTTGGTTAGGCGTTAACACAATAATGCCAAGTGGCTAGAGAGGAGTCTCAACAAAACACAATAACCACAAGAGATCAATCACAGAGATGGCACAGTGGTTTATCCCGTGGTTCGGCCAAGACCAACGCTTGCCTACTCCACGTTGTGGCGTCCCAACGGACGAGGGTTGCAATCAACCCCTCTCAAGCGGTCCAAAGACCCACTTGAATACCACGGTGTTTTGCTTGTTTTACTATATCCCGTTTGCGAGGAATCTCCACAACTTGGAGCCTCTCGCCCTTACACTTGAAATTCACAAAGAAACACAGAGTAAGGGAGGGATGAGCAACTCACACAAGACACAAAGATCACCGCAAATATGCACACACAAGACTCAGACTTGAGCTCTAGAGACTATCACAAGTTCCTCACTAGAACAAAGCTCAAATCACTAAGAATGTCGAACAAGTGCGCAAGAGTGAAGTGTGAGTAATCAATAATGCTCAAAGGATGCTTGGTGTTCTCCTCCATGCACCTAGGGGTCCCTTTTATAGCCCCAAGGCAGCTAGGAGTTGTTGAGAGCAATCTGGGAAGGCAATTCTTGCCTTCTGTTGCCTGGCGCACCGGACAGTCCGGTGCACCACCGGACACTGTCCGGTGCGGATCTTCTTCCTTATTTGGCGAAGCCGACCGTTGGCGCATTGGAGCCGTTGGTGCACCGGACACTGTCCGGTGCACACCGGACAGTCCGGTGCTCCCCTCCCGACCGTAGGCTCGGCCACGTGTCCCGCGCGGATCGCGCGACCGACCGTTGGCCCGACCGACCGTTGGCTCACCGGACAGTCCGGTGAATTTTAGCCGTACGCCGTTAATCACTTCCCGAGAGCAGCAAGTTCGCCTGAGCCAGCCTGGCGCACCGGACACTGTCCGGTGCACCCAGACAGAGCTGACTTTTGGCTGAACAAAGCCATCTCTCTTCCAATTCGATTTCTCCTGTTTCCAGCACTTAGACACAATACATTAGTCTCAAAACAATGTACTAAGTCTGAGAAACATACCTTTATACTTGATTTGTACTTTGTCCACCATTTGACACTCAGGTACTTGTGTTGGACACTAAATCACCAAAACACTTAGAAATGGCCCAAGGGCACATTTCCCTTTCAATCTCCCCCTTTTTGGTGATTTATGCCAACACAACATAAAGCAAGTAGAACAAGTACAAAATCAATTCAAATAAACACTCAAATTTGTTTTGAATCAAATTTGGCATATATGGATCATCCTTTGCCACCACTTGGTTTGTTTTTGCAAATCAACCTCAAATTCCTATCTCTAAGTCAAAAACACTTGTTGACATAACAAGAGTTGTTCCAAGAGAATTGAACAAAGATTTCAAAAATTCCCCTTTTTCCCATAATAAATCTTTCTCCCCACAAGAGACCAACTTTTGACAAAAGAGATAACAAGAGAGTTTTGACAAAGCTTCAAAAAGCTCTATTCTACTATTTTCAAAATTTCTCAAGTGGTAGCTGATCCATTTATTGCTTTGGCCTTATTTTCTCCCCCTTTGGCATGAAGCACCAAAACGGGATCAATTTTGGCCCTTAAACCCCATTGCCTCACCAAAATCTTCAACTATGAGTAAAAAGGCAATAAGAGTACAAAGATGAACTTGGAAAAGTTACTCGTTCATCGGAGTGTAGTGGAAGTCTTGCATGGTCCAAGTCCACCTTTTCCCTTTCAAACCTCCTTTGAGACTAAAATAAGCAAACTCAAGCACACGGTTAGTCTCAAAGGGTCAAGTTGTAGCACATCTCCCCCTAAATTTGTGCATCACTTGCAAAGGACTTGTGAGGTCCGGGGAGTGCTTGTACAACTTGAGCACCATAAATAAACAACAAAATGCATAAGGAACATGATCAAAGGCATAGACACATGTATGCTATAAATCAATCCAGGTTCCGCGAATCTAAGATATTTAGCTCACTACGCAACTTGCAAAAGGTCTGCTCATCTAAAGGCTTGGTAAAGATATCGGCTAGCTGGTTCTCGGAGCTAACATGAAACACTTCGATATCTCCCTTTTGCTGGTGGTCTCTCAAAAAGTGATGCCGGATGTCTATGTGCTTTGTGCGGCTGTGTTCAACAGGATTATCCGCCATGCGGATGGCACTCTTATTATCACATAGGAGTGGGACTTTTCTCAGATTGTAGCCAAAGTCCCTGAGGGTTTGCCTCATCCAAAGTAGTTGCGCGGAACACTGTCCTGCGGCAACGTACTCGGCCTCAGCGGTGGATAGGGCAACGGAGGTTTGTTTCTTAGAACTCCATGACACCAGGGACCTTCCTAAGAATTGGCACATCCCCGATGTACTCTTCCTATCGACCTTACACCCAGCATAGTCGGAGTCTGAATATCCAATCAAGTCAAAGGTAGGCCCCTTTGGATACCAGATCCCGAAACAAGGCGTAGCGACTAAATATCTAAGAATTCGCTTCACAGCCACTAAGTGACACTCCTTAGGATCGGATTGAAATCTAGCACACATGCATACGCTAAGCATAATATCCGGTCTACTAGCACATAAATAAAGTAAAGACCCTATCATAGACCGGTATGCCTTTTGATCAACGGACTTACCTCCTTTGTTGAGGTCGGTGTGTCCGTCGGTCCCCATCGAAGTCTTTGCGGGCTTGGCGTCCTTCATCCCAAACCGCTTTAGCAAGTCTTGCGTGTACTTTGTTTGGGAGATGAAGGTGCCGTCCTTGAGTTGCTTCACTTGGAACCCAAGGAAGTAGTTCAACTCGCCCATCATCGACATCTCGAATTTCTGCGTCATCACCCTGCTAAACTCTTCACAAGACTTTTGGTTAGTGGAACCAAATATTATGTCATCGACATAAATTTGGCATACAAAAAGATCACCATCGCAAGTCTTAGTAAAAAGAGTTGGATCGGCTTTCCCAACCTTGAAAGCATTAGCAATTAAAAAGTCTCTAAGGCATTCATACCATGCTCTTGGGGCTTGCTTAAGTCCATAGAGCGCCTTAGAGAGCTTACACACGTGGTCGGGGTACCGTTGATCCTCGAAGCCAGGGGGTTGCTCTACGTACACCTCCTCCTTGATTGGCCCGTTGAGGAAAGCGCTCTTCACATCCATTTGGAACAACCTGAAAGAATGGTGAGCGGCATATGCTAGCAAAATACGAATGGACTCTAGCCTAGCCACAGGAGCAAAAGTCTCCTCAAAGTCCAAACCTGCGACTTGGGCATAACCTTTTGCCACAAGTCGTGCCTTGTTCCTTGTCACCACTCCGTGCTCGTCTTGTTTGTTGCAGAACACCCACTTGGTTCCCACAACATTTTGCTTGGGACGAGGCACCAGTGTCCAAACTTCATTTCTCTTGAAGTTATTGAGCTCCTCTTGCATGGCCAACACCCAGTCCGGATCTAGCAAGGCCTCCTCTACCCTGAAAGGCTCAATAGAAGAGACAAAAGAGTAATGCTCACAAAAATTAACTAATCGAGACCGAGTAGTTACTCCCTTGCTAATATCACCCAATATTTGGTCGACGGGATGATCCCTTTGAATCATCGCTCGGACTTGAGTTGGAGGTGCCGGTTGTGCTTCTTCCTCCATTACATGATCATCTTGTGCTCCCCCTTGATCACACGCCTCCTGTTCATCATCTTGAGTTGGGGGATGCACAAATGTTGAGGAAGAAGGTTGATCTTGTTCATCTTGTTCCTGTGGCCGCACATCTCCAATCGCCATGGTGCGTATTGCGGCTGTTGGAACTTCTTCTTCATCTACATCATCAAAATCAACAGCTTGCTCTCTTGGAGAGCCATTAGTATCATCAAATACAACGTCGCTAGAGACTTCAACCAAACCCGATGATTTGTTGAAGACTCTATACGCCTTTGAATTTGAGTCATAACCTAACAAAAACCCTTCTACGGCTTTGGAAGCAAATTTGGAATTCCTACCCTTCTTCACTAGAATGTAGCATTTACTCCCAAAAACCCGAAAATACGAAACATTTGGTTTGTTACCGGTTAGTAGCTCATACGACATCTTCTTGAGGAGGCGATGAAGGTAGACCCTGTTGATGGCGTGGCAAGCCGTGTTCATGGCTTCTGACCAAAAGCGCTCGAGGGTCTTGAACTCTCCAAGCATCGTCCTCGCCATGTCTATAAGCGTCCTGTTCTTCCTCTCTACCACACCATTTTGCTGTGGTGTGTAGGGAGTGGAGAACTCGTGCTTGATCCCTTCCTCCTCAAGGAACTCCTCCACTTGAAGATTCTTGAACTCGGACCCATTGTCGCTCCTTATCTTCTTCACCTTGAGCTCAAACTCGTTTTGAGCTCTCCTTAGGAAGCGCTTGAGGGTCCCTTGGGTTTCAGATTTATCCTGCAAAAAGAATACCCAAGTGAAGCGGGAAAAGTCATCAACAATAACTAGTCCATACTTACTTCCTCCTATGCTTAGATAGGCGACGGGTCCGAAGAGGTCCATATGTAGCAGCTCCAGAGGTCTCGATGTGGTCATCACATTTTTGCTGTGATGTGCTCCTCCCACTTGTTTACCTGTTAACAAGCTGCACAAGGTCTATCTTTTTCGAAAGTAACATTGGTTAGACCTATCACGTGTTCTCCCTTTAGAAGTTTGTGAAGGTTCTTCATCCCCACATGTGCTAAGCGGCGATGCCACAGCCAGCCCATGCTAGTCTTAGCAATTAAGCATGCATCTAGACCGGCCTCCTCTTTTGCAAAATCAACTAAATAAAGTTTGTCGTCTAATACACCCTTAAAAGCTAATGAACCATCACTTCTTCTAAAGACAGACACATCTACATTTGTGAATAGACAATTATATCCCATTTTGCATAATTGACTAACAAATAACAAGTTATATCCAAGAGACTCAACTAAAAACACATTAGATATAGAGTGCTCGGGTGAAATAGCAATTTTACCTAACCCTTTTACCTTGCCTTGATTCCCATCACCGAATATTATTGAATCTTGGGAATCCTTGTTTTTGACGTAGGAGGTGAACATCTTCTTCTCCCCCGTCATATGGTTTGTGCATCCGCTGTCGATAATCCAGCTTGAACCCCTGGATGCATAAACCTGCAAGGTAAATTTAGGCTTGGGTCTTAGGTACCCAACTCTTGTTGGGTCCTATAGTCACAATTGTCTTAGGGACCCAAATGCAAGTTTTATCTCCCTTGCATCTTGCCCCTAACTTCCTAGCAATCACCTTCTTATTCTTTCTACAAATGGCAAATGAAGCATTGCAAGCATGATATATTGTAGAAGGTTCATAAATTTTCCTAGGAACATTAACAACATTTCTCCTAGGCATATGAACAACATATCTCCTAGACATATCTCTACCATGCATATAGGAAGAATTAGAAGCAAACTTGGCATGAGAGTCAAAAGCATCATAAGCATTACAACTCCTATAGGACTGTCTTCTATCATGGTATATAAAAGCATGGTTCTTTTTAGCACTACTAGCCATAGGGGCCTTCCCTTTCTCCTTGGCGGAGATGGGAGCCTTATGGCTTGTTAAGTCCTTGGCTTCCCTCTTGAAGCCAAGTCCATCCTTAATTGAGGGGTGTCTACCAATCGTGTAGGCATCCCTTGCAAATTTTAGCTTGTCAAATTCATCATTCAATTGAGGGCTAGTCTTAAGTTGGTCATTAAGACTAGCCAATTCATCATTCAATTTGGAAATTGAAACTAGGTGTTCACTACAGGCATCAATGTCAAAATCTTTACACCTATAGCAAATCATAACATGTTCTACACAAGAGTTAGATTTACTAGCTATTTCTAGCTTAGCATTCAAATCATCATTTATGCTCTTTAAGCTAGAAATTGTCTCATGGCGGGAAGATAGTTCACAAGAAAGCATTTCATTTCTCTTAACTTCTAAAGCATGAGATTTTTGTGCCTCTACAAATTTGTCATGCTCTTCATATAAAAGGTCCTCTTGTTTCTCTAAAAGTCTATCCTTTTCATTCAAGGCATCAATCAATTCATTAATCTTATCTATTTTAGTTCTATCCAATCCCTTGAACAAACTAGAGTAATCTATTTCTTCATCACTGGACTCATCATCACTAGAAGAATCATAAGTGGCATTGTTTCGAGTGCATACCTTCTTCTCCTTCGCCATGAGGCATGTGTGACGCTCGTTGGGGAAGAGGGATGACTTGTTGAAGGCAGTGGCGGCGAGTCCTTCATTATCGGAGTCGGATGACGAACAATCCGAGTCCCACTCCTTGCCAAGGTGTGCCTCGCCCTTAGCCTTTTTGTATGCCTTCTTCTTCTCCCTCTTGTTTCCCTGTTCCTGGTCACTATCATTATCGGGGCAGTTAGCGATAAAATGACCAATCTTACCACACTTGAAGCATGAGCGCTTCCCCTTTGTCTTGGTCTTGCTTGGCTGTCCCTTGTGACCCTTTAGCGCCGTCTTGAAGCGCTTGATGATGAGAGCCATCTCCTCATCATTTAGCCCTGCCGCCTCAACTTGTGCCACCTTGCTAGGTAGCACCTCCTTGCTTCTTGTTGCTTTAAGAGCAAAGGGTTGAGGCTCATTGATTGGACCATTCAATGCGTCGTCCACGTATCTCGCCTCCTTGATCATAATTCGCCCGCTCACGAACTTCCCAAGAACTTCTTCGGGCGACATCTTGGTGTACCTAGGATTTTCACGAATATTGTTCACCAGATGTGGATCAAGTACAGTAAAGGACCTTAGCATGAGGCGAACGACGTCGTGGTCCATCCATCGCGTGCTTCCGTAGCTCCTTATTTTGTTGATGAGGGTCTTGAGCCGGTTGTATGTTTGGGTTGGCTCCTCGCCCCTTATCATTGCAAATCTCCCGAGCTCGCTCTCTACCAACTCCATCTTGGTGAGTAAGGTGACGTCGTTCCCCTCATGAGAGATCTTGAGGGTGTCCTAGATCTGCTTGGCATTGTCCAAGCCGCTCACCTTATGGTACTCGTCCCTGCACAAAGAGGCTAACAACACAGTAGTAGCTTGTGCATTTTTATGAATCTGTTCATTAATAAATATAGGACTATCCGAGCTATCAAATTTCATTCCATTCTCAACAATCTCCCATATACTTGGATGGAGAGAGAACAGGTGACTACACATTTTGTGACTCCAAAATCCGTAGTCCTCCCCATCAAAGTGTGGAAGTTTGCCAAGAGGGATGGAAAGCAAATTTGCATTTGAGCTATGCGGAATACGAGAGTAACCGAAAGAAAAGTTCGAATTAACCGTCTTTCTTTTGTCGTAGTCGTTGTCGTCGTTGTCCTTTTGGGAAGAAGTGGACTCGTCGCTGTCGTCGTAGTAGATGATCTCCTTGATGTGTCTTGTCTTCTTCTTCTTCCCATCTTTGCGTTTGTGGCCCGAGCCCGAGTCGGTAGGCTTGTCATCCTTCGGCTCGTTGACGAAGGACTCCTTCTCCTTATCATTGATCACAATTTCCTTCCCCTTAGGATCCATCTCTTCGGGCGATTAGTCCCTTTGTGAAGAGAACGGCTCCGATACCAATTGAGAGCACCTAGAGGGGGGGTGAATAGGTGATCCTGTGAAACTTGAAAACTTAATGCCACAAAACTTGGTTAGGCGTTAACACAATAATGCCAAGTGGCTAGAGAGGAGTCTCAACAAAACACAATAACCACAAGAGATCAATCACAGAGATGGCACAGTGGTTTATCCCGTGGTTCGGCCAAGACCAACGCTTTCCTACTCCACGTTGTGGCGTCCCAACGGATGAGGGTTGCAATCAACCCCTCTCAAGCGGTCCAAAGACCCACTTGAATACCACGGTGTTTTGCTTGTTTTACTATATCCCGTTTGCGAGGAATCTTCACAACTTGGAGCCTCTCGCCCTTACACTTGAAATTCACAAAGAAACACGGAGTAAGGGAGGGATGAGCAACTCACACAAGACACAAAGATCACCGCAAATACGCACACACAAGACTCAGACTTGAGCTCAAGAGACTATCACAAGTTCCTCACTAGAACAAAGCTCAAATCACTAAGAATGTAGAACAAGTGCGCAAGAGTGAAGTGTGAGTAATCAATAATGCTCAAAGGATGCTTGGTGTTCTCCTCCATGCGCCTAGGGGTCCCTTTTATAGCCCCAAGGCAGCTAGGAGTCGTTGAGAGCAATCTGGGAAGGCAATTCTTGCCTTCTGTCGCCTGGCGCACCGGACAGTCCGGTGCACCACCGGACACTGTCCGGTGCGGATCTCCTTCCTTATTTGGCGAAGCCGACCGTTGGCGCTTTGGAGCCGTTGGTGCACCGGACACTGTCCGGTGCACACCGGACAGTCCGGTGCTCCCCTCCCGACCGTTGGCTCGGCCACGTGTCCCGCTCGGATCGCGCGGCCGACCGTTGGCTCACCGGATAGTTCGGTGCACACCGGACAGTCCGGTGAATTTTAGCCGTATGCCGTTAATCACTTCCCGAGAGCAGCAAGTTCGCCTGAGCCAGCCTAGCGCACCGGACATTGTCCGGTGCACCACCGAACACTGTCCGGTGCACCCAGACAGAGCTGACTTTTGGCTGAACAAAGCCATCTCTATTCCAATTCGATTTCTCCTGTTTCTAGCACTTAGACACAATACATTAGTCTCAAAACAATGTACTAAGTCTGAGAAACATACCTTTATACTTGATTTGTACTTTGTCCACCATTTGACACTCAGGTACTTGTGTTGGACACTAAATCACCAAAACACTTAGAAATGGCCCAAGGGCACATTTCCCTTTCACTATCCGTGCAAAAGTCGCCTAAGGGTGCAGCCGGACTAGCACAACAGAGTGCGCAAAATCGAAGTCTCCCTCAAAAGACTATCCGTGCGAAAGTCGCCCAAGGGTGCAGCGGGACTAGCACAACAAGCATGCAAAATCGAAGTCTCTCTCAAAAAACTAACCGTGCAACGACCGACTACAGGTGCCACTGGACCGACATAATAAACGCGCTAGACCCAGTGCACAAGTCCCCTACGGGCACGACTGGACCAGCGAAGGCATACAGCCTCTTCATACAAATTATAGCTACATACGTACAGCGAGGGCATCACACCTTACATTGGTTCAACCTTCGGGATAATACCCATCTCCCTATAGTTAAACAGCATTATCGTCAACTCCTCACCCTCAAAAAGACTTCGCAATTCCCCCTCACCTATACTCACCCCAGCCGGCGAGGACAACAATTCCCGCTTGCCAGTCCTGTCCACATGAAGACGACCACCCGCCACCTCACTCACCCTACGCTTCGCCACCGCCCTTCGACGCCTACACCCAACACTTGGACCGGGAACTTCAGCACCCACCACACGCGGAGAAGCCTCCGCCGCAGCCACATCCAATGTCGCAAAATAATCCAAATCATCATCCGAAGACTCTTCCGTCCACACCACCGAACTCCCATAATCATCAGACTCAAAGAACTTAGACACAGAATCACCCGAATCATTTTCCGCAACCACGGTCGAAGCCGCCACAAAATTGGCAGTATCAGTAGCGGTTGCGTGCGCAGGCCCAAAATCTTGAACCTACGCAGCAACCAAGGTTCAGTAACACAGACAAAATTTACTAACTCCCCCACACCAACTAAGCCACCTGCGAAGGCCCTGCCGCCGCCTTGGGATCCTCCGCTGCCAGCTCCACCACCGCCTTCGGGGGGCCCTCCGCCGTCGGGGCAGGGGCTGGTAAGGAGCCTTCACCAGACACAGTGGGCACAGGTCCAGCGTAGGAGCCTTCAGCAGCTTCAGGGTTGACCTCAGCCTCTGTCACACCCGGGTTTTGGGGCACCAAGACCCGGGCGCGAACAATCACCAGGTGTGCTGGGACCAAGTCTCACACATATGATGATTCATGGCACAGGATCGAATGTCACATCTTTACTATATAATAGAGGTTCTGTACAAAATAAATAAATAATTACATTATAAGGAGACAACGGTCCAGCAACCAAAAGTTGACTGGGAGACGACGGCCTAGACCTCTCACGAACACACCGCAGCATCCTCCAAGCGCCTCGTCCTGCGGTACCTGTTCTTGACCTGTGGGGGGTGTGAGACAGCAAAAGTGAGCTCACATACGTTCATCGCTCAACAAGTTGTGGGGAATAATGTGCATGAACTCGCCAAAGGTGGGAGCTCACGTGAAGTGTAAGGCTTACCAAAGAGGATGGTTTGAGCTGAGCATTGCTTTTAAAGTTGGTCAAAATTTTATTAGCAGTTACTAAGTATAAGTAAATACCAACCCAATTAAGTAGTAGAACAAAAGTAACAACATCACCTGCAATGCAATGCATATGACAAATTGAATTTAGTTCCATAGATTAATCATGTGAGTGTCCGAGCTGCTCATGACCGTGAGCATGGCTAGTATACCAGTTTTACACTCTGCAGAGGTTGCGCATCTTTACCCACAAGTCATGTTACCCATCTGCCAAGAGACGGCCAATCCCATACACCTCTACCGAGGAGGCGAGGCAGGGTAACACTACGAGGCCTTTACAAAGTTTCACTAGCTTCAGAAAACCCGCTACAGTTTATAGGAAGCTCCAATGCAGGAATCCCTCGCATGACCGCCATCGCAGCAAAATCATCCCTTGGGCCTCCCTACACTGACCACTCCCCTACTGCCCTTGCCCCTTTCGGGTAAGGTAGTCATCCACTAGCTTTCCTAATTAATCAGCCAAGGGCGTCCATAAACCCTTGTGGTAGCACTGTTTTCCCGGGTGGTTCTCCATGTTCCAATTAACATAATGATCTTATCATGAACAGTAAATAATAAAAAGATAATAAAAAGTGTAATCATGAATAGTGTATCTCCATACCCAAAACCACATAAAGCAATAGCAAGTACTACCCAAAAAGTCCAGTGGTAATCAAGGTATAAAGATAGTCAAACTGAGGTAACCTATTGGGTCCCATCAAAATTAACCTATGCAGATCATTATGATTAATCAGAACATGACTGGGTAAAAAGAAGTGATCAAGGGCACAACTTGCCTGGGACTTGAGATTCCAGGTATCAGGATGATCTTCATATTCCCGTGACCTCACTACTAGTCGTAGCAATACAGACAAACATGGTATATGCAAAATTAACATCACACCATACATAAGAATAAACTACGTAATAATAATCTACGCATCGCTACGAGATCGAGGGAACGAGAATCACTAAATTCGGAGTTACGGTTAAGATTTATGAATTTCTAAAGTTATTAACCACCTAGAATAGATTAATTCAAATGAACAATTTTAATTCAAGTTTCATGACTAACAGTGTTAATAGTTGTTAGAAAATGTTAATAAAAAATTATTGCAACTAGAATGACTCAATTTAGAGCTAAAATGAATTAACTATGAATTATACAAGTTTATGGAATTATTTTCATACTAAAAACCTATTTCTTTATTAATTTCTGAATATCCTAAGTGTTCTGGACTAGGCACAATATTTCTTAAAAGATCAAGAGCCTAAATCACAATTTTTCCAAAGACTCAGTATTCCTACAGTGTGGACTGCGGGTTTATATTTCAGAAACCAGAGGGCTCTTTTATAATTTGTCATGGCCGAAGGGGTACGCACAATTCCCGACCATCCGATCCCACGCGGACGGCCCAGATTAAATAAACGAAGGGGTAAGTTGATTCTAATCTCAAGCGCCGGTGAACTTCTCAACGGCCCAGATTTTAATCAACGGGTTGAACTCAGGCGCACACGATCCGTATCCAACGGGCGCAGAATCGCCCCAAACCGGTATCGCCCGCCATCATCTCAACCATTCATTCACGGATCGACGACCGATACGAATAGGCGCTCATATTAAATCTCGACCGCCCACCGAATCGGACGGCCGAAGGCACTTCTTCAACCTCCCCCACGCCAGTGGGCAAGCGACGGAGCGCGCTTACCGCAGCGGCGGCGTATGGCGGAGGCCATGATCGGCGCCCGCAGCGTTTCGGTCCACCAAACCCCACACAAACCAAAGTTACAACATGTGGCCATGGGACGGATCTGATCGTAGTGTCTTACCGGTGAGTCATGATGAGCGGGCTCCCCATTGGTGGTAAACAACTTTGTCGCTCCCCCCGCAGCGCTACCGCCCACGAAGAGCTTGAACGAGTCGCTGGACGACCCGCGATGGTTGGGCCAGCCGTGCGACCACGCCGGAGTCTTGGGCCCATCGAGCAGGTTGTCCAGCCACGACGGCTGCACATCGGCGAGGAAGCACTCGGCTCCGTTGTCCCCGCCCGACGCAACCATGGTCGCATCCTGCATGCGCCCGTGAAGGTGGCGCGCGGCAGCGTTTCCGTTGGCTTGGCGAGGACACGGTTGTAGATGAAGCCCCCAGGAACAAAACGATGTCGAAGATGAAGCACCCCAACGGCAGCAATCCCATTCCCCACGGCGCCCTCCCCGCATGCTTGGCCCGGCGTAGGACAACCCAGGGCTACGACAGCTGAGAATTTATAGAAGCCAGGGAAAACAAATCCATGCGGGCGAGGCGAGGGGATCGGCGAACAAACTCCAGGAATTGCGGCGAGCTACAGGCGGACTCCGCACGGACGGTTGCTGGGCAGCTCAGATTCGTTGTGAGGTTTACGGCGTCGGAGATGAACCTGACAAGTGGGTCCCAGGTGTAGGTGACACGGCAAGGGAAGTGCGTCAGAGTGGGAGCCAGGCGAGGGGGTGAGGCTGGCACATGGGGCCCGCCTATCGGCGCGGGATGCCCATAACTGCAAGGTGGGTCGCGTGAGAGGGGGGGAAAACTAGGCCGGCTAAGTTCAATTTGGCCCAATGAGTAGATTAGTGTTTTTTTTGTTTCTTTTCTTTTCCTATTTCCTATTTTCAAATTCCAATTAGATTTTAAATTCAAACAAAGTTCTAATTTGCACACCAAAATATATTTCAGCATGAATGCAAGGTTCATGTATTAAGTTTATTCTTTTATTCATTACCTTATACAAATTTTAGGACTTTACAAATCCTACCCCCTTAAAAATAATCTCGTCCTCGAGATTTGTAAGGACAGGGATGTGAAAAGCTTTACTTATAGTTTAGCCTTTAACTTCTAATTAGTTTAAGAATAATAAGTTTCATGTTATAAGTGGTTATGAAAGCATGGGTATATATATGTATAGTCACCTGATTGTATAGGATAAAAGGTAGGTTAGGGCAAGGATAACCTCGGGTAAGCAAGTTTATGATGGGAAAGAATTCCGTGTTGAGTGGTAACGCATCGGAAGATCGAGTTTGACTTCTCTCCTTCCTTGACGAGTTTTGGTCTTTTTGGCCTTCATCCTTGGAGTCGCCATCCATATCAAGGACATATGGTTAAAATAGTTGTCGGTGCTTGGGATGGGTAGGCCCAACAAGATTTACTTTGCTTTTGGAGTAGGTGAATTTAGGTAACGTATCAAGCAGGTTAGGTAATTGTGCATGGCCGAGTTGATCTCAAGCACTAGTTTAGGTTTAGGTGCATTAGGGAAAAACAAGGGTCATATGAGTAGGATCTAGTTTATTTCACTGGTGTTAATTTGGTAAGTGCCTCACATTAGATTGGATAAGATCTAGATTAGTTTGGCATGACTAGATTAGACTAGATAAGATCTCATTATTTTGGATTAGATCCTGGTTGTTATTTTAGGATGAGATAAGTAAAGTGGTTAGGATAAGATGAATCTTTCAAGATAAAATGAACATGTTAAGATAAGAGAGAGTCTTTTAAGATAAGATGGATCTATTAGGCTTGATATATTCTAGTGGGGGTATTCTTAGTTGGTCTAGTTTATCTTAAAAGCAATTTAAGAGGATAAGATAATTTTTTTAACACAATATAAACCTATTAGGATGAGAATCCTTTAAGTTAAGAGGGATCTATTTAAAATAGATACACTTTAATGGGGAATAAACCAGGTTGTTTAGTTATTTTATAAATTTTATTTATTTATATTTATACCTATATGTATATGCAGATGTAATTGTGGACATTACTCCACAACTTATCACACTCAATCAAAGATCCAAATCAGACAAGTATCATAAGAACAAACATTCAAGCATACAAATATTTACAAAAATAGTTTTGATTTTGTTCCTAAGAGTAGGTCTCCTATTCCTAAAGATCAATTTAGGTACAGGATTTCAAAGTGTGAAATCCACTTTTGTCTTTAGAAGGAAAAAGGTAAGAATAATCAGAGTAGGAATAATCAGAGTAAAGCGGAAATAGGTGAGAAAAGATTAAGAAAAGTTCAGAAAGAATCAGAGTAGCAAAGGTAAGTAGGTAATGGTTGTCCAGTTCTATCTAGGTTTCGTCCTATAGTCAACATTCCTCTGATACCACTTCTGTCACACCCGGGTTTCGGGGCACCAAGACCCGGGCGCGAACAATCACCAGGTGTGCTCGGACCAAGTCTCACACATATGATGATTCATGGCACAGGATCGAATGTCACATCTTTACTATATAATAGGGGTTTTGTACAAAATAAATAAATAATTACATTATAAGGAGACAACGGTCCAGCAACCAAAAGTTGACTGGGAGACGATGACCTAGACCTCTCACGAACACACCGCAGCATCCTCCAAGCGCCTCGTCCTGCGGTACCTGTTCTTGACCTGTGGGGGTGTGAGACAGCAAGAGTGAGCTCACATACGTTCATCGCTCAACAAGTTGTGGGAAATAATGTGCATGAACTCGCCAAAAGTGGGAGCTCACTTGAAGTGTAAGGCTTACCAAAGAGGATGGTTTGAGATGAGCATTGCTTTTGAAGTTGGTCAAAATTTTATTAGCAGTTACTAAGTATAAGTAAATACCAACCCAATTAAGTAGTAGAACAAAAGGAACAACATCACCAGCAATGCAATGCATATGACAAATTGAATTTAGTTCCATAGATTAATCATGTGAGTGTCCGAGCTGCTCATGACCGTGAGCACGGCTAGTATACCAGTTTTACACTCTGCAGAGATTGCGCATCTTTACCCACAAGTCATGTTACCCATCTACCAAGAGACGGCCAATCCCATACACCTCTACCGAGGAGGCGAGGCAGGGTAACACTATGAGGCCTTTACAAAGTTCCACTAGCTTCAGAAAACCCGCTACAGTTTATAGGAAGCTCCAATGCAGGAATCCCTCGCATGACCGCCATCGCAGCAAAATCATCCCAAGGGCCTCCCTACACTGACCACTCCCTTACTGCCCTTGCCCCTTTCGGGTAAGGTAGTCATCCACTAGCTTTCCTAATTAATCAGCCAAGGGCGTCCATAAACCCTTGTGGTAGCACTGTTTTCCTCGGTGGTTCTCCATGTTCCAATTAACATAATGATCTTATCATGAACAGTAAATAATAAACAGATAATAAAAAGTGTAATCATGAATAGTGTATCTCCATACCCAAAACCACATAAAGCAATAGCAAGTACTACCCAAAAGTCCAGTGGTAATCAAGGTATAAAGATAGTCAAACTGGGGTAACCTATTGGGTCCCATCAAAATTAACCTATGCAGATCATTATGATTAATCAGAACATGACTGGGTAAAAAGAAGTGATCAAGGGCACAACTTGCCTGGGACTTGAGATTCCAGGTACTAGGATGATCTTCATATTCTCGTGACCTCACTGCTAGTCGTAGCAATACAGACAAACATGGTATATGCAAAATTAACATCACACCATACATAAGAATAAACTACGTAATAATAATCTACGCGTCGCTACGAGATCGAGGGAACGAGAATCACTAAATTCGGAGTTACGGTTAAGATTTATGAATTTCTAAAGTTATTAACCACCTAGAATAGATTAATTCAAATGAACAATTTTAATTCAAGTTTCATGACTAACAGTGTTAATAGTTGTTAGAAAATGTTAATAAAAAATTATTGCAACTAGAATGACTCAATTTGGAGCTAAAATGAATTAACTATGAATTATAGAAGTTTATAGAATTATTTTCATACTAAAACCTATTTCTTTACTAATTTCTAAATATCCTAAGTGTTCTGGACTGGGCACAATATTTCTTAAAAGATCAAGGGCCTAAATCATAATTTTCCCAAGACTCAGTATTCCTACAGTGTGGACTGCGGGTTTATATTTTAGAAACCAGAGGGCTCTTTTATAATTTGTCATGGCCGAAGGGGTACGCACAATTCCCGACCATCCGATCCCACGCGGATGGCCCAGATTAAATAAACGAAGGGGTAAGTTGATTCTAATCTCAGGCGCCGGTGAACTTCTCAACGACCCAGATTTTAATCAATGGGTTGAACTCAGGCGCACACGATCCGTATCCAACGACGCGAAGAATCGCCCCAAACCGGTATCGCCCGCCATCATCTCGACCATTCATTCACGGATCGACGACCGATACGAATAGGCGCTCAGATTAAATCTCGACCGCCCACCGAATCGGACGGCCGAAGGCACTTCTTCAACCTCCCCCATGCCAGTGGGCAAGCGGCGGAGCGCGCTTACCACAGCGGCGCCGTATGGCGGAGGCCATGATCGGCGCCCGCAGCGTTTCGGTCCACCGAACCCCACACAAACCAAAGTTACAACATGTGGCCATGGGACGAATCTGATCGTAGTATCTTACCGGTGAGTCATGATAAGCGGGCTCCCCATTGGTGGTAAACAACTTTGTCGCTCCCCCCGCAGCGCTACCGCCCACGAAGAGCTTGAACGAGTTGCTGGACGACCCGCGATGGTTGGGCCAGCCGTGCGACCGCGCCGGAGTCTTGGGCCCATCGAGCAGGTTGTCCAGCCACGACGGCTGCACATCGGCGAGGAAGCACTCGGCTCCGTTGTCCCCGCCCGAGGCAACCATGGTCGCATCCTGCGTGCGCCCGTGAAGGTGGCGCGCGGCAGCGTTTCCGTTGGCTTGGCGAGGACACGGTTGTAGATGAAGCCCCCAGGAACGAAACGATGCCGAAGATGAAGCACCCCAACGGCAGCAATCCCATTCCCCACGGCGTAGGACAACCCAGGGCTACGACAGCTGAGAATTTATAGAAGCCAGGGAAAACAAATCCATGCGAGCAAGGCGAGGGGATCAGCGAACAAACTCCAGGAATTGCGGCGAGCTACAGGCGGACTCCGCGCGGACGGTTGCTGGGCAGCTCAGGTTCGTTGTGAGGTTTACGGCGTCGGAGATGAACCTGACAAGTGGGTCCCAGGTGTAGGTGACACGGCAAGGGAAGTGCGGCAGAGTGGGAGCCAGGCGAGGGGGTGAGGCTGGCACATGGGGCCCGCCTGTCGGCGCGGGATGCCCATAACTGCAAGGTGGGTCGCGTGAGAGGGGGGGAAAAACTAGGCCGGCTAAGTTCAATTTGGCCCAATGAGTAGATTAGTGTTTTTTTGTTTCTTTTCTTTTCCTATTTCCTATTTTCAAATTCCAATTAGATTTTAAATTCAAACAAAGTTCTAATTTGCACACCAAAATATATTTCAGCATGAATTCAAGGTTCATGTATTAAGTTTATTCTTTTATTCATTACCTTATACAAATTTTAGGACTTTACAGCCTCGGGCAGCACCGGGTTGACCTCGGCCTCGGGCCGCGCGCCATTCAGATCCCCAAGGTCTTCGACATCCTTAGCACGCGCCATCTGCAGCAACAGCACACTCATTCAGCAAACCCACACGTACCCACATTCAATCACACGAAACAACAGATGAGACTTACCTGATCTCTCGCCCGATCAGACCGCTCCCTGACTGCATCCCGGCCATGAGGACCCCACATCCGATCGAAGAGGGGCCCCGCGGAATCCTTCACCACAGGGTCTTCGACCTTAAAAATTTCGCGCCCAAAGTCTTCATCAGACCGGTCGAAGCCCTCATAGTGATTGCACCCCTCGCGGGACAGCGCGTTCATGGCCCCTTCGTAGGTGACGAGGGAGGCAAAGGACATGAAGCCCTCCACGATGGTCGGGAGTGCCAGCAATTCCTCTTGCAGCCACTCGAGGAAGCGCAGGCCCGCCTCTCGGTCGGGCACCTCGAAGTCAGCAGTCCGCGCACCCATCTCGCAGTATGAGTCCACGAGCTGTTTGCGCGTCCGCTCAACTTCCGAGCGCGTAGAGGCCTCGGCCCTCTCCATGCGGCCATGCAGAGCGTTGAACCGCACCTCCCATTCCTCGGCGCGTTGGCTGGCGAGACTCCCCTCCGCTCGCGCCAATTTGGCCTCCGCCTGCACAGCCTGCGCCTCGGCGATGGCCTGGTTGGCCTCCCTCCTTTCCTCCACGAGCTGGCGCCGGAGGTCCGTCCTCTCGCCCTCCAAGGCGGCCACCTTCTCAGCCAGCCTGCGGCTCTTGCTCTCCGCAGCCGACTTCTCCCGGACGGCGTCCGCGTGCTGCACCCGAAGTCTCTCGACTTCGGCAGACACATCTGCAGTAAGGGCACCCGACGCCACGTGGTCGGTGAAGTCGGCCGCTTAACAGACAAACATGAGACCACAATCCCCATGAAAGCGCAAACACTGAAGTCCAGCTCAACTTACTTGACTTAGCTGTTGCGACAGCTACTGCGACGCCTCCCTCAATCGGCGGGACATGGTGCCCGCTTCGTCCTTGATGGCAGTGGCCGCCGAAATCTCACCACCAGCGCTGAAAGCGCCACCCTTCACCCCAAGCACCGTGGTTGACGCTGTGGTTGCCATCGCAGGCGGGACAACAATTAGTTGCCCCTCGCTCGACCCTACAACGTATGCTCACGGACCTTCGCAGCTCCGTCCGGGGCAGACTTGGTTCCGCCGGCGCCGACCGCCTTCATGCTCTCTGGCACCTTGCTGGATCCAGGCGCAGCCGGCTTCGCGGCCAGCATCGGCTGGCTACCACCGGGGACGGCAGCCTTCGCACTCCCCCGCGCTCTCTTCGCTTCACGCCTAGCATCGGGGAGCCTGATGACCGGCCGACGCTTCTGCGCAGCGTCCTGGCGATCCTTGTTCATCACTACCGACACAACAACAGCAATATTCCGTCCGTAAGGAAACACTCTCAAGTCACGAGCCATGCGAGACGTAAAGAAGTCTTCGCTAGCCGCGCGGGGGATAGGAATGTTCTTGGCCATCGACCCCCGGTAACCTCCAGCATCCGCGTCGAAGACTCCCGGAGCTTAGGCGAAGACATCCTTCCCCCGGGGGCCGCGCATGTCCCCATCAACTCCATAGCAAAACTATCGGAGACCCCCAGTCCTCCCACCGCAGTACCTAGCTTCCTCTTCTTAGTGGCTGGGGCGGCCTCCGGCGCGGGGTCGTCTTCAGTCACAGCCGCAGGTTTTTTCCCGCGGCGGTCGACAACGTCTTCCCTGGGATAACCGCCATACGGCAAACAATTCAACTCGAAGACCCTATTCAGGCGGTCGTTGGATCCACGTATATCCCAGCTCCGCTGGGCCTCTGTCTTCGGCACGTAGCGCCCAACAATTCGCACCGCCCCATCCTCCGCCTCACGCACAACCGCGGCAGGATCCCGCCCTCGCACCTCCAAAGCAAAAAGCGGGCTTCGCACTTTCCGCCCACCCAGGGAGGGCATCTCACGAGGGCATACTTCGCCCAATGCTCATCCATGCGCCAAGGGCCACACCCCATACCCTATGAATTCCTCAACTAAATCACGCCCACTACTCATACGGGCAGCGATCCGAAGGGCCCTTTTATTCTCATCATCCTCTGCCACTTCAAATGGCGGGTACGCCACATAATAATGAGAGCACATAATGGCAGCAGGGAGCCCTGGGTGATCTTCGACTTCAGCCTCTGAAACATAGAACCAATAGTCCCACCAGTTGCCCCACTTATTTCAGGCACAGGGGACCAGCTCCACAACTTCCATCGAAGTCTTCCCGGACTTCAGCGTGAAAGTGCATGATCCGAATTGCGCAATCTTATGTCCAATCTTTCTCTTCTGCCAGTGCAGACAGTATTGCTTGGCGAAGACTTCCACCGAAGGCTGACCGCCATACGACGTCGTCGCCCATACATACTTCGCCAATGCCACCATGGCGTTCGGTGTCAGCTGATGAACCTGGACTTCGAACTTCTGCAGAACCTCCGACATAAAACGATGCGCAGGCAGACGAAGGCCGGCGATGAAAAATGCCTCAAAAACAACCAATTCGTCCTCGGGCTCGGGAACCTCCTCTGCCCCCGGGACACGCCCAACCCCGCCGCCAAAAATACCCCAACTGTTGCATATCTTGCACGCGGACCAACGACATCCGCGAAACACCGAATTCCACCGTATCACTCGGTCGTAATTCCGCCGCCACCGCAGTGCCCGAGAGATCTTCGGAAGACGCCTCGGCCGTCGGCGTGGTCGTAGTAGACGAAGAAGAAGACGACATGGCTACGTACCGTCGACGGCGGCGCGCGGTCTGCTTCACGCAGGCCAGTTCTCCAACGAACAGGAGCAAGGAGGGCAGATGAGCAAGCGAGCAGTTTGAAAAAGGGAGGTTAGGGTTTTCGCAACGCGTAGAAAGGTAAATTTCAATCCGCACCGCCCCCACCCTCTTTTTATACACAGGGCGCGACGCTTCGGGAAACCCGCAATCCAACAGTGCAGCGTCAATCAACGGTCATGTCAAACCCCCGCGGAACCACTTCGAGCGAGGGCAGCGTCTCCACCATCTAGCGACGCCTTCGGCACCAGATGACTTAGTCGAACTGATCCCTCGGAGGGCAAATGTTGGGGCGAAGGCGAAGACGCCACCCTTCGCTCGATGCCTTCACCAGACTCGCTGCACCAACGGAGACAAGACGACTGGCAGACGTTACCCTTCGTCCCACGCATCACAGGACGAAGGCCTATGACGAGGTCGTCCCATCCCGCGGCCTCGTCCAACATGGAGGCCCACGCATGATCCGGCCCAATGTAACAGGCCCTGCGTGGCCGCTACGCATTACGGGCCTAATCTGTAAAGGCTTCCCTGTAATTACAGTCTGTAACCCTGCTTTATGGGAATATTCCGGGGATAACCTGGGCGCCTGAGGGCACATGCGTCCTTAACTCAAGATGCTGGGCACTCAGGCACCTATAAATACCCCCGCACAGTGCCCTTGAGAGGCTAGATTAACAGAGCTATTGTCATCTCGAGTTAAAACCTTGTTTACGTTGCTTTCACTCCCCCGTTGGATCAACTTGCCCAGGAGAGCGAGTTCCAACACCCACTAATTTTTTGGCCCAAGAGTAGGGCCTAGGCCCTAGTGGCCATAGGCCTGATTCTGCCACTGTGTGCACCAGATATGCATCACTAGACGTGTCTACTGCAACATCAGATGACCACCAGATACCGCATCCAAAGAGCATGTCAAATACACACTAGTTCTATAGTACAACAAAAATGTTCGGTGTGGCATCGGAAACAACACCGGATAGAACATCTAAAGAGCATGTAAAATGTAAACTTAAGCTCAACACACTGGACGTGTATGGTGTTGCGTCCAGTGAGAGCATAGGATACCTAACAATGTTAACATCTATTTTATAACCATTAGAATTGTAGTTGCTGGAAATGCACTAGAGATGTATAATACAAGAACTAACAGTGGACCAGACATGTTATATTTCCTAGATTTTTGTCTATCAAGAGGTAACGATTGGTGCATGGTCGAGATGGTAGAGTAGAGGAAGGTGAATAGTAATTTCTAAAACTAATTATGTTACCTAACCAAAATAAATACAGAAATTAAAACAATTTAGTGTAGCTAAGACTACACCCTCTCTATTTATCTGTTGTCGTGGGAATCTAACGAACGATCGTCCGTCAGCCAACACACGTGGAGCTAGGAGATCCACTGATGTTGCGATCTCCTCTCTTAAATGTGGTTTTGACTGCCTCTGATTGTTAGAGGCAGTCGATCCAAGCACGCCACCTGGATTGACATACTAACTAGGAAGGTTGTGCTATGATCGGTGGATCACTCTGCATATACACAAAAACAAATCAAACATCAAATTCCTGCCTGATTGCACGGATCGGCCCGTGCTGGTCGCACTAATCAGCTCCCTTGAGTCAATTGTCCTCTTTTCTGAGTTGGCTAAATAGATAAATACAAGTACATCAAAGCGACAAGAAGAGAAATAAATATGCTTAAAGCATGGTTTAGATAATCATCGGTCCTAGATCGACATATGCCACTCACACGACCAAATGCGAAGAAATGGACCAGAGAGCCATCTGGACTACCCACACCATATGCCAAACCCAAAGCCAAATAAATGGTACATCATTCATAAGAACATCCAAATCTGATCTATAATATGTATTGTAAAAACAACTATAGGAACATCCATAACCATGAGCTGATGCCCACATGCGCAAACATGGATTAGGACTTCCAAATAAGTCTATCAGGAACAGATGACGAATCTAAGACATGTCAAGCAGGGTGCTTGGTGCATATGAATCTCTCGAGTTATTGTTTACATGTATTGAAGCCGCATGTCGTGGAATGAAGGAACCGGGCAAGAAATATACATCTTGCTGCGTAATATCAATTTATAACATGAAGTAGAAAGAAAACGATAAATCTATATACATAGAATAACTAGCGGATCTTGCCAACAACAACGCTTAGTATAAAATCTACCAAAGTAAGGCGATGCATCGCATGGCAGTGATGCGATATAATAGAGACCACATCAGTGCAACATGACGCTTACCTTGGAATATCTTAAGAAAGGGATGGTGATGCGCAGAAGGGATGAGGGACATGCATGCACTACTTGGGAAAATATGTTTTCCTCATTATTGTTGATGAGAAATGTACATTTTATACTCCATAGACTCTAAACAATAGACACTCTAACTAACTCTATCTGATTGGTATAATTATACACTATTCGGCCAATTGAATGGGTGACCATGCCACCCTAAAATGATCGACTTCTAGAAATTTCGTTGCACCCATTAGACAATCTTTCTATTGCACCAATCTGGTTAGGATTTGGCGACAACAGATACCCCTAGTTCTGGTAATATATACTTATATCGAAACTAAATCATAGCGATACAAAGCATCTTCAACTAGGAATATCACATCAGCGGTCAAAATGCAATTACCATGACGTCTGACTCTATAGCATGATATCTTTCCTCGGGGCTCGCAAATTTTATCGACAACATGATGCTCTCCATCATGTCCTTGCACTTATCGGTGTCTCTAGATGTCAGCCACCACGGCTAGTCACCCGGCTTTTGTGGATCTAGCGCTCGATCTTCACTGCTTCCTGACCATTGGCAGGAAAACCCGCATGACCTTTGCCTTCAACCACTGTCTCTGGACTCCACACCTACGCACCACAAGCCAATAGACATGTTGCACGAAGACACTCATTTCTTAGTTTGCCCACACGACTGAACCCAAGACACTACATCTTATTGATAATCACTCGCCACCAGTGGTGGATCCAGGATTAGTTCAAGAGAGGGGCTACTAAGTTAAGACTATAAAAACTTTGTAAACTAAACAAAAAGAATCTAACTGATGTTTAATACGACACAAGAAACAAGACATAATTTAATCATTCAAGAATTATATATACCAAAATAAAATTGGAATTCTACAAATACAATATTTAATACATACCATTCATTAGTTGATGTTGCAAGGTAAATCTATTGTCCGAGTTCTTAAGCCATGAAAATGATGTAAAACCTTTTCATCTTTAATATCTGTAAACATATCCCACTCAAATTTATCCATCTTATCACTACAAACATAAAATTTAATTTTATCAACTAACCTACTAACCTAGCAAAAATGGGTTTACTAGCAAATAAATAATCAAAATCAAAGTACCAAACAACAAAATAGCCTTTTAGCCTTACATGCTTACCTAGCACTTAGCTACTACACTGGCGAGCAGCAGCTGGACGCGTGCTAACGGCAACTGGACGACGCATGCGAGCAGCAGCTGGACGTGAACTGCGGTGGTGCCGTAAGCAGCAGATGTGCTATCTTTTTTCCTTAACTTTATGGATCCTATGTTACTGGGCTGGCGACCGGGGTTGCAGCCCCGAACGCAGATCCACCACTCCTCGTCACAACCAAATTGCAAGAGCACATATCAACTTTGTGTTTCCAAACCGCGCCACTATTGGAATCAGTCGCTTCGCCGAGTGCCTGAAGCACTCGGCGAAGCCTTAAAAACACTCGGCAAAGCCTTTGCCGAGTGTTACACTCGGCAAAGAAGGCTCGGCAAACAGTGCATCGGCAAAGCCTTCTTTGCCGAGTGTTTTTTCTCGGGCACTCGGCAAACCTCTTTGCCGAGTGCCAGCGAGCACTCGGCAAAGAAAAGTGGCCGTTACGGCGCCGGGTGACGGAGACGGCGGCTTTGCCGAGTGTCCCCGGTGACACTCGGCAAAGAAGATATCTTTGCCGAGTGTCTTCCAGGCAGCACTCGGCAAAGCCGCCGACTTTGCCGAGTGCAAGTTGGGACACTCGGCAAAGAGCCCGCCAGGGAGGGTCCCCATGTCAGGCTCTTTGCCGAGTGTTCTGCGCGGCACTCGGCAAAGCCGACCTCTTTGCCGAGTGCCAGCGACATAACACTCGGCAAAGAACCTAAGCCGGTGCCCAGGTCTGTGCTCTTTGCCGAGTGTTATGACCCTGACACTCGGCAAAGAGCCTCTTTGCCGAGTGTTACACTCGGCAAAGTGGCCAGTATATACCTTTTTTATTTGTTTTTTGTATTTCATCCACACAAACAGAAGATATCACATATATATCACATATATACATCACAGATATCATCACAGACATAAATAGCCAACATAAACATAAAACCGTCACCACAAACATAAATATCCATCACAAACATAAGTGTTCAACACAAGTATCAAACACAAACATAAGTCTCAAACGTCGCAAGGTCTCACATAAGTCTCAAACACAGACATAAGTGCTATACATAAGTTCTGAAGTCTAAAACAATGAAAACACAACACTCATGGAGGTGGGCGGTTTGACCGGGGCTGCGTTGGGCTGAACCCTTCCGGAGGGTTGTTGGATGCCGCTCCAGATTGGCCCTGCATAGAGAAGAGATTGCATGTGTTATACCAGATGCATTACAAACATCTAACTACAATTTTGATACTCACAGAAGTGTGGAAGAGAGCAGGGTCAACTGGAGGGAACAATGGAGGTGGTGGAGCGATGCCCTGTGCGGCGCCAAGGCTCTGCATGTACTGGAACATCTCTGCCATCCTCTGATGATCTGCCCGGCGCTCTGCCTCCCGCTCCGCCATCATCCTCGCCTCCATCTCGTGACGTTCCCTCCTCTCTTCTTCTAGTTGGGTCTGTAATATTACAAGCCAACGTTATAGTAACTCAAAGAATAGGTATATAACTCAAGGAAGGACGAGTTACAGAAGCACTAACCTCGAGTTGTTGTATGTGATGCTGTGAGCTGTCGTGCCGAGGTCGAATGGCTGGACTCGAGCCCGTGCTCCTTGCTCTCACCTGAGACAGAGTGGGAGTGGAGGACGAGTCGATTGCCCCGTCGGCAATCCAGTACCGCTCATGTCTCTTGCCTCCTCCGACCCTCATGAGCACATCGGGGTCGATCGGCTCGGTGCTCGGATCATAGTCTGGGCCATGGACCTCCTGCGCCATGGCGGTGTAGTCATGGAGGCGGCTGTAAACGGCGGGGTTGGTGTAGGCCTCGGGCCCGTCATCCGGGTTGTAGGTGACGTCGGACGTCGCCTTACCCTTATGGGCCATAGCATAGGCCGAGAAGGTGGAGCAAGGCCTGCCACCATGTGACGCCGACTGCAACGAAAACCAACGAGATAGTTAGAAATAATATCAACTTAGTGCTATATATCTAAATAAAAAAGGTGGTGTACCCATGCTTCGGCATATTGGCCTAGGCTCCGGCTGCCTTGGTGGTGGGAGGGGCCTTGCATCATCAAACGTCGTTCCCGGCTAGCTGTGTGCGCCTCGTCCCACTCAGCCGAACACCACCTATCCACCATCTGCTCCCAGCACAGAGGATGTGCGGCGCACCAATGTGGAATCACCTGCAAAGTAAACACATAAAGTGCATATCAGAAGATAAAATAAAATTCATGCATTGAGTACTGGTACCAAACATGCATGACTTCACCTGCAGGTACTGCTCCCTGGTCAACGACATGGTTCGGGCTTGAGGTTTGGTCACCTTCTCCCCAAGGACGGAGCCGTGGTAGGTGATGATGGCCTAGATGCGGGCCTCATAGTGCATGTCCACAACGAGCTTCTTACAGCTCGTGGTGGCCACCACATCCGCCCTAGCCTCGTATCCAGCATCGCATCTGAAGAAATCCTGCATACAAAAATGATGTATCCATATATTATTTCAAGAATTTGCAACGAATGCGACATATTTTACATTATACTAAGACTTACCCACAGCTCTTGCTTCACCCGCTCCGCCTTGTTATTGAATTCCCTGTCGTCCCGGTCTACTGCATCGGGGGCGACGGCGTAGTGTTCGAAGGTGAAGGCTGGGCCCGTCACTCCGGCGTACTCCACAAGTCCAGGGAAGTGTTCCCTGCACAGCAGGCCGAGGATGTTGTTGGGGGGGCGACGATGACCCCCAGCATAATCCAAAACCGTCCAAGACCTGTCCAAGTGAGAAATAAAAAGTATTAGTTTATATTATGATTTTGAACACATAATAAGAACAAGAATGAAGAACATAAAGTTACATACCTCTCCCCTTCTGGCCGAATCAGCGGCCGTCTGTCCTGAAGTATGGGACGCGGCGGGAGACTCGCGGGGCCTCGCAGGTAGATGCTCCTCGAACTAGAGCCGCCTGAACCTGAGGCGTCCTGCTGCTGGTCGTCGTCGTCCTGCTGCTGGTCGTCGTCGTTCTGAGGCGCCGCCTGCTGCTGCGCTGCCTGCTCTGCCTCGTCCTGCTGCGCTGCCTGCTCTGCATCGTCCGCCGTCCTACTCCTCCTCCCCCTCCTCCTCCTCAGGAAACCGCCCACCATATTTGTCCAACAACCTGCAATTAAGAGTAAACAAATAAGCACATATAAAAAGATGTATTTTAAAATAGGTGCGAAATAAAAAGTCATATAGCATTACATCGATTAAAAATAATCTTCATATGTGTCTGGGTTAGCCGGATCATAACTCTCATCATCACTATCAAGCATTTCAATCTCAACACCATCGGAAGACGCAACCTCATCATTGCCTTCAAGGATTACTAAGTCATTATCATTTTGCACCTCATCATCCTCCTCTTCTACAACCATTTCAATATCTACATCCATTCTGATAGCTTCAGTTAAGTCTATCTCAAATCGCCCTTCTAGCCCATCTTCTTGGAAGAATTCTCCATCATATGTGTCCGAGTCTAAGTTGTAATCTTCATCGTTAGGAACAGGTAACCTCCCGTGCGGCGATACCTTATACACAACATCCCAACCCTTAAGATGTTCTTTCGTTTGACACGCATATGGGAGATAATACACTTGTGTGGCCTGTTGGGCCACGATATAGACATCGTCTCCTGCTAAGGTGGAATCTTGTCGAATTTCGACTATCCCAAGATTAGAATGTGTCCATCTCGTCACTTGAGGGTCAAACCAATGGCATTTGAATATCACTGGAGTAAGAGGTTTGGAACCATAAAAATTGAGCTCATATATTTCTTCAATTCGTCCAAAATAATCGACATTGTCAAGGCCCGGCGTAAAGACTCCAGAACACGTTGTTTTCCGATTGGGCCGACTTTTGTCGTAGTGTGTTGTGCGAAAACGGTATCCATTGACGTCATACCCAGAATATTTCTTGACCCTATAAGCAAAGCCGTTGGCTACTTGTCTCAACTCGGCACTCATAGACAGATCTCTTTGGCCCTGCAAGTATTCGCAAGTTAAAAGATGCTAAATTGAGTTCAAAGACGTATCCCTTTTACAAACTAAGCACGTACCTTACGTTTGAACCAGGAAATGAAATCGGGCAACCCATTTCTCGCACCCTTTCTAAGAAGAGCGTCATATTCCTGTGGAGTGGGATCCCTTGATCGACGCCAGAATTCATGAAGAAATTGTTCCATGTATGGCGTCACCTCTTCAAGGTTGGTCAATACGTATAGCATGATATGCCGCCACTCTTCATGTGTCAGGGTCTTGGTGGTCAAGCCACTAGCGCTTCCGAGTTGGCCTCGAAATATGCTAAGGTTCGATTCATTGTCACCATCATTGTAACGAGGGGGTGGATTATGCACGCTCGGCAGTTTGTCACCATAATAAGTTGTTGTGAAGTTTGAGACCTCCTCTAGAATGTATGCCTCTGCAATGGAAGCCTCGATTTTGCATTTATTTCTACATTTCTTTCGAATAGTCTTTAGACATCTCTCGATTGGATAGCACCAACGTCCCTACACGGGGCCCCCCATTCGTGCCTCATAGGGGAGATGAAGAATCAAATGCTGCATTCGATTGAAGAAGCCAGGTGGAAATATCTTCTCAAGCTTACACAGTAACACGGGGGCCAATCTTTCCAAGTCTGCAACAACGGTCTGAGATAACTCTTTTGCACAAAGCTGACGGAAGAAATAGCTCAACTCTGAAAGCGCTAGCCAGACATGCTCAGGGACATAACCTCGAACCATCGCAGGAAGAATCCGTTCAATCCATATGTGGAAGTCATGACTCTTCATCCCTAAGACTCGCATAGTAGATAAGTTCACCCCCCTACTCAGGTTAGATGCATACCCATCAGGGAACATCAACATCTTGATCCACTGAAGTACTTCCTTCCTCTGGGCCCTGCTTAGGACGAAATCGGCCTTAGGCCTTCTCCACATCTTTCCGCCACTTGGCGGCTTCATCTCTAGTTTTGGTCTATCACATAACGCTGCCAGATCCACTCTTGCCTTCACATTATCCTTTGACTTATCAGGAATGTCCATAATTGTTGCCCACAGTGCCTCGGCAACATTCTTTTCAGTGTGCATCACGTCAATGTTGTGTGGAAGGAGCAGGTCGTCATAATAGGGGAGCTGAGTCAAGCCAGACTTATGTGTCCACATATGCTGCTCACCATATCCCACAAAACCGCCTTCTGTATTGGCCACGAGCCCATCTATCTGTTGATGAATTTCGGCACCAGTCATCGTTGCAGGTGGGCGGTCTGTCACTACGACACCTTTCGTAAAGTTCTTGATGTCTAGGCGGAATGGATGGTCAGCAGGAAGAAATTGTCGATGTTTATCGAAGGACGAATATTTGCCACCCTTTTTCAACCAAATGAACCTGAGAGCTTCCTTGCAAACTGGGCATGGGAACTTACCGTGAACACACCAGGCACAGAATAGCCCATAGGCCGGTAAGTCATGCATGGAGTACTGGTACCAAACATGCATTCTAAAGTTTGTCTTCGTAGCTCGGTCATACGTCCATACCCCTTCCTCCCAGGCACGTACCAATTCATCGATCAAAGGCTCCATGTACACGCCCATTTTGTTCCCCGGGTGTCCGGGAATTATCAACGACACAAATATATTCTGCCTTTGAAAGCACACACCAGGGGGGAGATTGATTGGGATAACAAACACGGGCCAACATGTGTACGGGGCAGCGCTCATTCCATAGGGATTGAACCCATCTGTGGCCAACGCAACACGTACATTACGAGCCTCTTCGGCTTTCTCACGGTGAATGTCATCAAAGTGTTTCCATGCTTCACCATCTGATGCGTGCACCATCTTGTCAGGATTGTATCGTTTTCCATTTTTGTGCCATGTCATCTGTTTCGCGGATTCCTCTGTCATGTAAAGACGCTGGATCCTCGGTATGAACGGAAGGTGTCATAGGATTGTCAAGGGGATGTCGAGCTGTCTCTTCTGTCCACCACCAGAGTCTACCTCCATAAACCTAGACGAATTACACTTGGGACAGTACTTTGCCTCCGCGTATTCTTTCCTAAATAGCACGCAGCCCTTCGGACAAGCATGAATCTGCTCATACGTCATCTTGAGTGCACGAAGTAGTTTCTGTGCCTCGTACATGCTCTTTGGCAGAACGTGATCATCCGGAAGCAGACTCCCAATAACCGTCAACAAGCCATCGAATGCGTCTCTACTCATGCTGTACTGCGACTTGAACGCCATTACACGCCCAATGGCATCCAGTTGAGAAACCTTTGTCTGGCCGTGAAGGGGCTTCTGTGCCGCGTCGAACATGTCGCAGAACGCCTTTGCAGTCGGCTCTGGCTCGTCATCCATACATCCTCCCGTGTACTGTGCCTCCTGATAGTCGTTCAACATATCCGCTACCCCCGCATCCGCGTCATAATCCTCGACACGTTGTCTCAGCACCTCCTCTCTCGTACGATGCGCTTCACCATGAAATATCCACCGAGTATAGCCCGGCGTAAATCCATTCTTCCAAATATGTTCTACCATGGTCTTCTTTGGTTTTCTTTTCCGGTTGTCACATTTGCTGCACGGGCATGGGACTAGACTCGCTCCTTTAGCAGCTTCGCCATATGCCCGTTCCACGAAATCATCGGTCTTTCTAATCCATTCAGTGGTGACATCGTTCCTTCCTCTACGGCCCGTGTACATCCACTCACGGTCCTCCATCCTATAACATATTTAACCAAAGCCTATCAACAAAAAAATCCGGCAGCACCTCCCCTGCACGGGGAGGTTTTCAAAGCCTATAAATATAAGTAGCAGCACGATGGCTGACATCCACACATATACATATCCACACATATACATTAATGCCTAATGCAAGCAAAGTGACCACTAAAAACCTAACTCTATTTCACAATCACACACAAAAAAACTAACTCTATTACACAACAATCAAACATTTATTTGACAAAATTTAGCAACTAAAATCTCAAAATGAGTTTATACCTAGTTGCTCGGCGTGAACGGTGCACGACGGCGAACGGACGTGACGACGTGGAGGTCGCGACGGCGTGGAGGGCGCGACGACGGGCTTGCGAGGGCGTGGAGGGCGCGACGGCGGCAAACCGGACGGCGAGGGGCGCGGCGAGCAGCGCGCGCGGCGGCGCGGTGGGGGGCTCGGCGGCAGCGCGGTGGGGGGGCTCGGCGGTGGCTCGGCGGCGCGGCGGCGGCGAACCGGGCGGCGAGGGCGCGGCGGCGGCGACGGTGTGAGAGAGTGAGAATGAGAGAGTGAGGAAGAAAGGGTTAACTGGCGGTTTTTAAACGGTCTTTGCCGAGTGCCCGCGATCTGGCACTCGGCAAAGATTTTTTTAAAATTTTAAAATACACTTTGCCGAGTGCCCTAGATGCGGCACTCGGCAAAGGCGTCTTTGCCGAGTGTCATCCGGGGGACACTCGGCAAAGATTCTGTCATTACACTTTGCCGAGTGTCACCATTTAGACACTCGGCAAAGCACTCTTTGCCGAGTGTCATCTCTAGACACTGGGCAAAGTATATTTTTATTTTTTTTATTTTGTCTCCCAAACTTTTTGTGGTATGTCCCTACACTATGTAGACCTACATGTATCATTTGTGGACAACTATAACATAGTTTCAATCATTAGTAGATTTAGTTCGTTTATTTAAATTTCTTCGGAAAATTCAAATTTGAACTGCAGGTCACTCGAAACTTGGAAAATCGTGCATGAAAAAATGATATTCATGTTACTTAGCATAAGTTACGACCGATTGCAGAAGCGTACCGGAAACTTCGAGCAACATGCTCACTAAACATGGTCGTGAACTTGACATCCACATGTTTAAAAATTGTATAAAACACAAACAAAGTCAGAAAATCATGAAACTTGTCCACGTGTCATGATATCATATGTACAGGCTGTGATAAAAATTTTAGAATTTTTGGAGAAAGTTGTGAGACACTATGTGTAGAAACCTAGAGGACTACACATGAAATCAAAGAGTTTCAATGTGTAGAAACCTAGAGGACTAGACATGTTGCACGAAGACACTCATTTCTCATTTTGTCCACACGACTGAACCCAAGACACTACATCTTATTGATAATCACTCGCCACAACCAAATTACAAGAGCACATAACAACTTTGTGTTCGGAAACCGTACCGCCTCAGGTTAAAAAAACATCAACGAAGGCAGATGCTTACTGGTGAGATTTGGCGGGGGGGGGATCTATTCAGCCCACCCCAATTAATTTAGACAAAGTGTCTAGTAAAATCTTGTTTAATAATGATAAACAAAGTTGTGAGGTACACTAGTACACAGAAGCTCTATAGTGGCGGTTCTAAACATATTTACACTGGCGTTTTTCAGTACCGCCAGTGCTAGGGGTCAGTGGAAATCAGCATTTCCACTGGCGGTTATTTTGGAACCGCCAGTGAAAAGTGCATTTTCACTGGCGGTTTTCTTAACGAACCGCCAGTGAAAAGTGCATTTCCACTGGCGGCTGAATAAAGAAAACCGCCAGTGGAAATGCATTTCCACTGGCGGCTGAATAAAGAAAACCGCCAGTGGAAATGCATTTACACTGGCGGTTTTATAAAGCAAACCGCCAGTGGAAATGCACTTTTCACTGGCGGTTTTCTTTATAAAACCGCCAGTGGAAGTTTTCCCGCCTTTTTTCAAAATTTCAAACAATACTGAATTATATATATATTTATTTACACACACACAAACATATATATATATATATCTATATTGATATTGAAAGCAACATGAAATTAAATTCTATCATACATTTATATACATCAAAGTATTCTGTTTACAACCATATATGCTTCATGCATTCTATACATCATAAGTTTTCACCTAAGCTCTAATAACTATCTCGGCTAAGAGATAATCTACTAATTTCTGTTAGTATTCTGAACTCTGGCAAAGCTAATGTCCCGGAAGCATCGTGATATTTTCCTTCTGCGGGAATGACCTCTTTCAATATGA
The DNA here is from genome assembly GCF_902167145.1 of Zea mays. NCBI lineage: Eukaryota > Viridiplantae > Streptophyta > Magnoliopsida > Poales > Poaceae > Zea > Zea mays. Next base: position 222,334,674 of record NC_050096.1, read on the forward strand.
ATGTGCAGAGGTCCTCGACTATGCCATACAATGCAGCTTCGGTCAAGTTCTCCGGGTTTCCTCGTTGAAATTGCTGTAAAGGAATTTTATAAACATCATCTATTTATACTCAATAATAACACATTTGCATCTTTAATGACATAAATACATACTTAACTATTACTAATAATACCTTGTCAGGGTTCGTGATGTATCGTCCGTTCACTCTCATGAACTCGCACGCATAGAATCCACATAGGACCGATCCTTGTGGTTGCTTGTGGCACTACATAACGGGAGATTGGTTATTTAGTTGCAACATTGTGTATGATATGTATTCATAAAATCACATACTTACCGGCCAGTGATGATGGATGTCTAGTGGCACGAGTTTTTTCGACAGGTCGTACTTTTCACCTCTCATCTTATAGAATCTATAAGCACTGTGATCTCAAATAGAATCACCATGTTATTCTCAAATTTTAATCGATAAAAGTATGCATGCATAGAAAAGGCTTACAGCTCTAAGATGCTGAGGAATGTTGCATATGTCGAAGGGTCGAAGTTCAAGGAGTCGAGCACCAGCACCTTTCCAACCTTAGGATAAATGAGGAAGCATATCCAGTGGTCCCTGTACGAATCAAATTTGTGATGCATGTGTATTGAAATTATTAATTTTATTTATGCAAAATCACACTTACTTAAAGTTGTACGGGGCCATTATGGCTTCCCTGTCTTGAAATTGAAGCATTGCATGTCCTATGTATGTGGCGTATCGAGCTTCAAAATCCTTCTTCATTTCCTTTATACGCTTCTCAACTTCTTCGTCCGTCTTTCCCCTTATTTCATCGTTGTCTTTCCCGATTCTAAAAGTGTGGCTTTCCTCGGATATAAGTATTGGGTTGAGATACCCAACCCTTTTACTGGCACTAGCATTGGGCTTGGTACCGTAAAGAATCTCCTGCTGATCATGTTGCATTCTGCAAGTCACACGTGCATGTCAGATATTGAAATTTTATACAGCTCACTAATAATAACACACATATGTGGAAGTATGAGCGACACTTACAATGCAAACATCGTTACAAGTTGCACGTCGAGTCTCTGAAGGTTCATCATTAACCACATGTCCTCGAATGTAACAACGGCCTTTTGGTTCGAACCAATAAAAGCATGGTCTGGTATATGCACACTGATGGTGTCGATGCCAACCGATGATGCCCGCATGTACCAGTCATGCAACCTTTTAACACCAGCCGGGACCTTTCTTAGTTTGTCAAGAGGTAGCAGAGGTCTGCCCGGCACATATTTTTTAGGCACGTTTTTGTAATCTGCCTTAGTTGGCTTCTTTATCTTTGCGGCCGTTGCCTCAGCCTTTTTTGCAGACTCCTCGTGCTCGGCCAAATCAACAGTTTGTGACGTGAGGCTCCGTCCAATCCCTTTCAAAAACCTAACTGTGCCAGCAGTAGTAGCTTTACTCTTCTTTTTCTGATACGGGGACACCAATTTTGGTATAGGAAGTTTAGATTTCTTTGATGGCCGTGGATCGTTTGATGGCTGTGGAGAAGGTGGATCCCTTGATGGTGGCGTAGACAGTGGGTCACCAAGAGGATGGGGAGGAGAAGGTGGTGGAGCCCTGAATGGTGATGCTTGTGGCGGAGACGGTGGGTCAGAAAAAGGATGAGGAGCAGCATGTGAAGTTTGAGGAGGTGAGGATGGATGTACAATAGGAACAGCAATTTGAGAAGGCGGAGACGGTTGGGCCTGCGACGCCTGCGACGAATTCGACAAATCAAGCAATTCGACATCCCTTCGAGGCCAAAGGATAAAATTCTTAATAGCTTGTCCAAGTTTCTCGATATCTTCGGGCCCAGGGATGTCTAGCATGTCGTCCTCGTATCCTTGGACGACCGTCGTCACTTCTACTTTGCAATAATCATCTGGAATATCGTTTCCATGGTACTTGCGTCCTGGGATCGCAAGGCCTGTGGCTACTATCTTTGTACGTTTATTGTTAATACCATATCTTATAACCAGTGTGCACGCCACAGGCCTTGTGATGTCATCAACTGGATAACGGTCCTTATTTCCCGTTGAAGCAACAGAGCTTGGTAATGTCGTACAATCTGTGGAAGCCGGCGGTTGAGCTGCTGGAATTATTTGTATCTGTGGAGTGGTCATCTGTTGAACAGACATCGCACTCGCCAACTGTTGCATCAATTCTGGAGGAGGATTCGATAGCATTTGAGACATCATGGCTTTGAACTCTTTCTTGGCCTCCTCCTTAAAATAATCCGCGATCTCTTCCTTGTATCGATCACGTTTCTTGTACAGACCTTCCCACTGTGGTCCGAATCCTTCCTTCCATCCTTCCTTAGATGAGATTCCTCGTACACGACCAGGATGCTCAGGGTTACCGAGACCAGCCGTTAGGATGTCTCTTTCCCTTTGTGGCTTAAAAGTTCCTTCGCTCTGCTTAGCTGCCATTGTATATATGTTTTTTGCCGCTTCTTCGACAATGGGATCATCAAAAGATACACCGGTCTCGGTTTCCCTTGGTTTTCTAGCACGGAGCCAATTTGCCGCCCTTTCACCAAGTTGCTCGGACAGCGTCGGCAACCCTGCAGCCTTCTTCTCGGCGTCTTCTTGTGTCCATTTAGGAACCTGACGCTTGTAACCACCTGTGCCTAGGTGGTGGCGGTACTTGTTCTTCTTTGATAGTTCTGAATTTGCCTCACTTAGAGATATGAAATCAGGGCTGCTCCTCTGCTCTAGAAATACTGCCCACTGACCTGCTGAGATTTTATATTTTTTGGTCGGGTCCAGACCTTTCTTTGCAAACTTTGTGTTCATCTCAGACCTCCAGTTTCGGAAATTTATTGCAAGCTGCTTCATCGTGTATTCCTTCACGAGTTCTTCTGAACCCCGAGGCAGAACGAACCTCATTAATAGCTTATTCCATATTTGATTCTTGACATCATCTGACACATCTCTCCACTGTCGTATTGTTATGTCAAGATTATCTCTAACTAAAAACCCAAGTGCATTCCGAAACTTAGGTAGTGCCTCTTCTGGAGCTAGGGGCTGACCTTTCGGGCTCACGTCTGAGATTTTGTATGTTTTGTCGGGAAATTTGTTCAGCCCCCTGTCACCTCTTTTTCGATCGCTCTGCTTCCTTTTCCTTGATGTCTTGGTTGTTGTCTTGGTCTGTTCCGGTGCGTCTTGGGTCGGCTCTGGTACGTCTTCGTATCGTGCCACGGCTTCTTCGAGTATCGCACGAAATTCAGACACGACCTCCTATTCATGTAATAAAATGCACAAGAGATCATGCATGTGAAATCAGTAGGGTACACATACGAAGCTAAAGATGCGTACTTTTACCTCAGCTTCTCGTGGATCATAAGTAGGGTCACGTTGCAACTCACGGAGAGCGGCCCTATCTATGCTAGTGGTAGGAAAAGGGTCGCTAGGCGATTCATATCCTTCACTGCTAGATTGTTCTTGAGCAACACTCTTGTCCATGTGCTCAGCCACTAATCCTTGGTCCTTGATCGGAGAACTCATTGAGCTATATATATACAAATACATAAGCAATAATTAAATACATATTAACACATATTAACGTAAGCAATAATTAAATTCATCTTAACAAATAGTATAATTAAATACATCCTCGCGGGCACTAAACCCTTAACCCTAACCCTAACCCAAAACCCTAACCCTAACCATAACCCTAAACCCTAACCATATAGTATCGTATAGTCGTATAGTATCGTGTAGGACGGGGAGAGAGTCGCATAGGACGTATAGAGAGAGGGAGAGTCGTATAGGACGAGGAGAGGGAGAGAGGGAGAGTCGCATAGGACGTATAGAGAGGGAGAGAGGGAGAGTCGTACGGAAATTATCGAGTTCAGATCGAATTCGGATCGGATCGGATACGTATATTATCGAGTTGTGACGGATAAAATTACAATGTATATATTCAACATACATTTGAACACATATGAATTCAACATACATTTGAACACATAAAATTACAATGTATAAAATTCCTCTCTCTCTCTCACCCTCCTCTCCCTCTCTCACCCTCCTCTCCCTCCCTCTATCTCTCTCACCATACATTTCAACATACATTTCAACATACATTTGAACACATAAAATTACAATGTATAAAATTCCTCTCTCTCTCTCTCTCACCCTCCTCTCCCTCTCTCACCCTCCTCTCCCTCCCTCTATCTCTCTCACCATACATTTCAACATACATTTCAACATACATTTGAACACATATGAATTCAACATACATTTGAACACATAAAATTACAATGTATAAAATTCCTCTCTCTCTCTCTCACCCTCCTCTCCCTCCCTCTATCTCTCTCCCTCTCTCTTCCTCTCTCTTCCTCCCTCTCGGCGGCGGGCGGCGCGTGCGCCCTCCTCTCTCCTCCCTCTCCCTCTCCCTCCTCTCTCTTCCCTCTCCCTCTCCTTCATCTCTCTTCCTCCCTCTCGGCGGCGGCGCGTGCCCTAGGTTTTACTAAAACGCGGCGGCGGCGGCGGCGGCCCGGCGCGGTAGTACGGCGGCGGTACAGATTAGGGGAAAGAGAAAAAACCTGGAGACGGCGGTGCGCGGGCGGGAATGGCGGCGTGGGGACGGGCGCGGGGACGATCGCCGGCGAAAACCCTCGGGGTCGAAATCCAGCAGCCTGACGGCGTCGTCTTCAAGTGAAAGGGCGCCAGGGACTTGTAAAAATTTTCGGCTCCCGCGCGCCACCTTTATATAGGCGCCATTTCTACTGGCGGTTGATAACGAGAACCGCCAGTAGAAATGGTTTCCACAGACTGTAGAAGCCATTTCTACTGGCGGTTGACAACGAGAACCGCCAGTAGAAACCATTTCTACTGGTGGTTGTCATAGAGAACCGCCAGTAGAAATGGCTTCCACAGACTGTAGAAGCCATTTCTACTGGCGGTTCTATATGACAACCGCCAGTAGAAATTGTTTTTTGTTATTATTTAACATAGTTTTTTATATATTGTTTAGTATACTTTTTATATATTTAATTAGTATAGTTTTTATATATTAAGTATACTCTCTCCTCTATCTCTCCTCTATCTCTCCTCTCTCTCCTCTATCTCTCTCTCTCCTCTATCTCTCCTCTATCTCTCCTCTCTCTCCTCTATCTCTTCCCTCTCTCTCTCTCCTCTATCTCTCCTCTCTCTCTCTCTCCTCTTTATCACAAAATGCTGTGGGCACCTCTAGAGTTCAATGAGAAGTAGAGTATATAATACCTGTGGAGATGATCGATAAAGCCTGATACGACATTCAGACATGTCGCCGATCAGATAGCCTGCCTGGTGAGACGACAACAAAATGCAACTTCTTTGATTGACTCGATTGATCAAAGAAGACTTCGACTTCTGCGCTCCAGTGCTGCTGCAGCAGTACACTTTCCCCCGCCGGAGTAGTCGAGGCTCAACTCAAGAGAACTAGAGAAGGCTCCAATCCTAGGGCTAGGAAGCAGAAACCGTCGAAGGTGCCGGAGTATATAATACGTCGGAAACGGCTGACGGGCAGGCCTGCGCGGCCTCCTCGGCTCCTCCACTCAGTGAGAGCATTCAATTGCAGTGTTTAAATCCTATGTAGTCTCCTTGCTTCGCGTATCTTCGTCTTCACTCCCACTGTATGAATTAAATCCTATGTTGTCTCTTGGCTTTGCGTCTCTCGTCACCGTTGGAGATGGTTGTTTCTTACTGCCTGATATATATTAGTCGAATAATCTTCTCTGCTTTTATTTACCTTTCTAGGTGATAAACCATGACTGGGAAAAAGACCACGGCTTCCTCTGCCGGCCGCACTCTAAAGAAGGCTGCACTCTAAAGAGACGGGGTTGGAAGATGAGGAAGAGGCGACTGTGACACTATCCGTGGAGAAGGACGCGCTGGAGTGCGACATCTGCTGCCTACCCTTCCAGTCCGAAGTTTTCATGGCAAGTCAGATTACCATGCATGTATATATACAGTACATATTGATCGGTAGGCTCCAGCATGATGTTCTGCTCTGTGTAAAATCAGTGCAAGAACGGGCATTCTGGATGTGCAAAGTCCTAACAATAATCAATTACATGACAAGTCCTAACAATAATCAATTACATGACAAGTATATAATCTAGGAAGCTATTGTTCTGCCTTGTCCATCGTGGCGTACCCAGGGCAACGAATTGCGTGGGATGCTTCGCTCAACGTTCCTTATCTTGGTTGGATGGTTTATGAAAAGAGACATGTCGTTGAACTGGTTAAAATCCTCTAAATCAGATACACCATCAACTCCTATAGCTTGTTGTTTTCCAGGAAAAACTACATGCTTCGGTTTGTCGGTGCTTTTCTTCTCATTGTTAGAAATGATCTGTTCAGCATAGAAGACCTGTGCAGCACGATTAGCAAGGATCCATGGGTCATCTTTGTAACCTACCTTACTTAGATCAAGAACTCTGATCCCATAGTTGTCTACCGTGACATGTTTGTCTTCAACCCATTGACATCGGAAAACCGAGATCTGAAATGTACCATAGTCTAGTTCCCATATGTCCTCAATAAAGCCAAAATATGTTATAATCTCACCAGTTTCATCATCTATGGCCTCGCATCGAACACCACTGTTTTGTGACATGCTCTTTTTGTCCTTGGACTTGGTACAAAATGTGAATCCACTAATGTCATAGGTTTGCCATGTTGTGACCTGGCGTGATGGTCCAGATGCCAAGCCCTTGATGGTTTGTTCTTCTATTGTTTCTCCACATGGAATGTCCTTCACCATTAGCCATGTGTTGAATCGCTGCTTATGTTGCTTCATTACCCAATCATCCGTATGCCCAGGATTTTGCTCGCGAAGCTCATTGATGTGTTGTTGGATAAATGGCTCCATTATCGTTAGCTGATGTAGGATGCTCTGATGTGCCTCAAGTACTATATCGTAATCCGGTGGGATGAAAGATTTCCGTCCCATCCTCCCGCTTCCATACAGTCTACCCTCGTGTCGTGACGGAGGCAGACCTATTGCAACCTGGTCTTTTAGGATACTATTGCAGAATGGACCTCCGGACTCAATGGCCTCTTCGGTACAGTACCCCTCTATCATGGATGCCTCAGGACGAGCACGGGTTGATACATAGCCATTCAGTATTGACATGAAACGCTCATACGTCCACATTTCATGCAAGTACATAGGACCCAATGCCTCTATTTGTGGCACCAAGTGCACCACAAGGTGCACCATAATATCAAAGAACGATGGAGGGAAACACATCTCAAACTGTGATATTGTCTCCACTGCGAATTCCTGAAGAGATGCCAACTCATCACGGCCAATTACCTTTTGTGAAATCCTGTTGAAAAAGTAGCACAACCGTGTGATTGCCATCTTTAAAAACAAAGGATTTATAGCCCTGATGGCAATAGGTAGGAATGTAGTCAGCATGACATGGCAATCATGTGAGTTGTAGTTGGTGATTGTCAGGTCTTTCATTGACACAATACTCCGTATGCTAGAGCAGAATCCGGATGGGACTTTCAAATTCTTAAGCCAAACACACATCGCATGTTTCTCATCTACATTGAGATTGTAGCTTGCTGCTGGGAGATGGTACTTCCCATTTTCTTGAAGAACGGGATGTAGTTCCTTTTTTATGCCTAAATCTACCAAGTCCATGCGTGAATTGAGCCCTTCTTTTGTTTTGCCCTTTATGTCTAGCAAGGTGCCCATTATGCTTTCAAACACGTTCTTCTGAACGTGCATACCATCGATCGCATGCCGCACATCTAACTCTTTCCAGTAAGGCAAGTACTCGAAGAAAATAGACTTCTTCTTGAATATAGCCCCCGAAGCTGGTTTGACATCCTTCCTTGTTTTTCCGTCTTTTGTCTTCTTCCCGAAAACAAACTTGATATTCCTGACTATTTCAAAAACTCTATGACCTCTATTGTTACCCGATGGAGCAGTAGAATGTAGTTCACCATTATTGTCGAAGTACTTATCCATCTTTCGCATGCGGTACCTGTGTCCTTCCAATAAAAAGCGTCTGTGCCTCATGTAAACTATCTTCCTAGATGCAGCAAGGGATACGTAAGCAGTTCCATCAATGCATACTGTGCAACCAACCTTTCCCTTAAACTGGCCTGATAATGTGAAGAGAGCAGGGTAATCGTTGATCGTAACAAAAAGAATTGCTCTCAGCGTGAATGAACCTTTACGATACTCATCCAACATTTGAACACCTGTTTCCCACAATATTTTCATATCCTCCATTAAGGGCTCCAAAAATACATCCATGTCAACTCCAGGTTGTGTAGGTCCAGAAATAAGGATGGTTAGCAAAATGTACTTCCGTTTCTGCATCAACCATGGAGGAAGGTTGTATATGGTGAGGATCACCGGCCATGTGCTATGCTTGCTGCTCCTCTCAGCAAATGGGTTCATTCCATCAGTACTCAGTGCGAACCTAACATTTCTCGGTTCATCGGCAAAGTCTCGGTGGTTGTCATTGAAATCTTGCCACTGCTTCCCATCGGCTGGATGTCGAAGCTTCCCATCGTTTTTGTGCTCATCAGAAGCATGCCAGCTCATAAGTCTGGCATCCTCAGGATTAGCGAACAAACACCTCAATCGATCGACGACGGGGAGGTACCACATCACCAAAGCAGGAATCTTTTTGAGCGCATAATAGTCTACTTCTTTTTCTTTGCTCGTGGATTTTGAAGTCTTTTTTTGGGCTTTCTTTCGCTTCTTCCCTTTAGACACGGATGCAACACACTCTTCGTCCTCTCGATAGTCTTTATTCGTCTTGTACCTACTTGCACCGCACTTTGGGCAGCTCTCCAAGTCTTTATAATCATCACCTCGATAAAGGATACAGTGATTTCTACACGCGTGGATCTTCTCCACACCCATAGTGAGCGGACTGATTAGTTTCTTTGCATAGTACGTGTTAGCAGGCACATTGTTCTCCTTTGGAAGCATGTCTGCGATAATACTCAAGAACGCATCGAAGCCAGCATCAGACACACCATATTTAGCTTTTAACATCAACAGCTTTAGCACAGACCGGAGCGTCGTGAACTCTTTGGTACAACCCTTAGACTCGTCGTACAAAGGCTCTTCTGCTGCCTTCTTCAGGGACTCCATACCTTTCATTAAGAACATCGATTGATCTGTATGACGACGCAACATTGCCTCTAGCAACTCTGCATCTTCCTCATCCATAACACTTGGCAGAACATAAGGTCTATCATGTTCATTTCCTCGAGCGTAACCATGATCAGTAACATTTTGCACTACATGTTCGCTCTGTGGAAGAGGTTGGTGTGTCTCGTGAACGAACTGAAATCTGTCGTCGATGTTCTCAGGGTTTCCAGTCGTATAAGGCGAAGAGCTACCCTCTCCATGCTTTGTCCAAATTGTGTAATCCTTCATAAATCCTCGGCATACCAGATGAGATATGATTTGTTCTGTGTCATTAAATACAGCAGCATTTTTGCAGTCCATGCATGGACAATATATGTGTTTTGTCTTTGTTCTCCAAGCATGGTTCGTAGCGACATCAATAAACTTATGGACCTCGGATATGTATGATGGATCTAGCCTTGATAAGTTATACATCCAGGATGTCCTCTCCATCACCACCTGTTGGGAAGGATGAAGGGGTGAAACCCTATATCCAAAATGTGGCTAAATTTAAGGAAAATGAACAAAAATTGGCAAGAGGAACATAAAACTAAACTTTCCTAGCCATACTCTTCTCTTTAACACATGGTGAAGGCCTAGTTCCAAAATTGAGCAAAGATAAACAATAATTGGCAATTAAAACATAATTAAACCAACTTTCATAGCAACTAATAAAAACAATCTTAATTATCAAACCTATCTTCTTCTCTCTCCACACAACACATGAACCATTCATTAAACAACTTAATATGTCATGGATAAACTGATTTGAGAACTAAACATGAAAAAGGAGAGAGGATAGACAAAATCTAACCATATTAAACAACTTTATTTGAGCGAATAGAGCAAAAATGTGGCTAAAATGTGGCTAAAATTGAGAGAGGATACACTCTCTCTCCAATGGTGAAACCCTAGATCCAAAATGTGGCTAAAATTGAGCAAAAATGAATAAAAATTGACATTAACAACATAAACCAACCTTTCTTAGCAATCTTCTTCCAAAAAATGAAGATCAAAACCTCTCCCCATGTATTTTGTGAATTCTGGACCTCCAAAATCGCCTCCAATGGAAGTTGGCTGCGAGCATACAGTTCACTGTCGGGGGAAGAGGGGTATTTATGACATACACTTCACTGGCGGTTGTCTTTAAAAACCGCCAGTGAAAATTGATTTCCACTGGCGGTTGTCTTTAAAAACCGCCAGTGGAAATAGGATGTTTCCACTGGCGGTTAAGTTAAGATAACCGCCAGTGGAAATCAATTTTCACTGGCGGTTTGTGTAACACAACTGCCAGTGGAAACATCCTATTTCCACTGGCGGTTGTGTTAAGATAACCGCCAGTGGAAATAGGTTTCCACTGGCGGTTTTTAAAGCCGGGCCCACCTGTTTCTTTCACTGGCGTTTGATAACGGAAACCGCCAGTGAAAAGTTCAACGTGCCGCAGGCTTTGAACTTATTTGTACTAGTGGTATATGGCTATATAATTAATTTACTATTTTTTAAAATATGATCATCTGAATCCTTTGAATGTGAAATGGATATAGATATCAATGTGGTTGTGTTAGCCCAGATGCAACAACGAGGCACGTACAGTGACTAGCAATCGATATGAGAATAGAATCGTTCGAAGAAGGTTCTCGTCGGTGTAGCTGCCAGCTCAACCTGCAGCTTAGTCTCTCATGATTTGTCACATCTGGTAATGTGCTCATATATAGGGCCATAGTGTGTGGTCCAGAGAGTGCTGCTGACACAACGTACACGATCTGTGGAAGATTCGTGAGCGCACGAGCCCGTGAGAATCATCAGAACATTTTCTCATAAATAAAATATTATTCATGCCATCATGTGGCCGGGCCGGGGGGGTTGTCATCGGTGACGAACATCATATAAATACATACCAATCCTGGTAACCATCTATATATCTTTGCAACGCCGAATTTCATAGAAACCGGGGGAAATTAAAACTCGGCGTACCTTTGCTGAGCTGATGAAAAAAAGAAATAGATCATCTGAGACGCAGAAAGTGAAAAGAAAAGAAGAACTGAAAATGGCTCGTGAAGACGAGCACATGTATGCAAATAAAGGCCTTTTCTATATCGGCCAACGGATTGATCTCGTGAAATCGCCTCGTCTCTCCCGTCCCGTGATGCGTGCGATCCATAGTTCATTGTTGGATGCATGCACCATGGACGAAAAGCATGCATGCATTTCAGCATAGTCTAGCAGCTAGATACATGATACATCCGATCCATGAAAAAGAATGATATGATTGGAGCACGCAGATGAACATAGCAAGAGTGATCTGAGCATATTACATATATAGAAAGATAGATAATATGCATGTGATGTGTGTGGTGGCGAGGCCAGAGCTGCTAGCTTAGCCGGAGTCGGATCATCGATCGCCTCCGACCCCCTCCCTCATGACTAATCAGGATGCGGCGGCGAGCGTGCCTGGTTTGTCGGAGCCCGCGCCGCTGGGCGGCAGCGGCACCACCGGGTCGGACGCCGGCGCCGTCGGCGGCGTGGCGAGCGCGCACTTCTCCTTCCACTCCTCGATCGTGATGTGCTGCTGCCGGCACTCGAGGCTGCAGAACGCCGTGTCGCCCCTGCAAGCAGCAGTAGCACGCGCGCGGCGGCAGATCCATTGGTTTTTAGGATCCATATCCATGCATGCCACAAAGAGAAACTAAAGGCAACACACCAGTACAGTTCAGACAGCCGCGTACCTGTACATGAAGGTGTCGCGGCCGGGTCCGAGGCGGCGGTTGCAGAGCCCGCAGGCGCGGAGGAACGCGGCGGTCTCGGCAGCCGAGAAGTCGGCCGAGTTCCGGCGTAGCCCCGCCAGTGCCGGCGCCGCGCGGGCGCGGTACGCCGCCAGCCAGTCCGCGCGCCCGGCCGCCGCGGCGCCGCCGATGGCCCACCCGTAGGGGTCCTCCTGCTCGGCCGCCTCCCCTGTGGCCTCGGCGTGCGCCGGCAGCAGCTGCAGCTCCTCGTCCTCCTCCTCCTCCGCGACGTCTACCAGCACGTGCGGTGCCGCGAACTCCGTCATGCTCGTGGTCCGCCGCATGTGCTGCCGCGCCGCCGGCGACGGGCGCCCAGATCTCTTTCCCAGCATCATGTCCCCTGCCCTGTATCTACCGTTCTTGTATACTATCCAGTACTCCTATGTATATGGCTACCGTCTCTTAACGATCCACTCAACCTATGTATATGGCTATTTACTACTTAGTCCTACCTGCAGCAGCTGGGAGGGAGGTGTGCCCAGGTGAAGAGGCAGGGGAAGTGGTCTCCATGGCTACGACCGAGGGGAGGGAGAGGCTAGCGGCAGGGGGTGAAGGGGACGAAGAAGGTGTGTGTGCCGTGTGCGTGTGGTGACGGTGAGAGAGGGGAAGGGGAGGCGGGGTGTGATAAAAGGAGGCCGGGGAGGAATCGAGGCCGTTGAAAGGAATCTTCAGGATCCATAGGATCCACGTCAGTTTTAAGGCTTTTTCGATTAGAGGTAGATGGAGTGAAATTGGAGGAGATTAAATTCTCTCGTAGAGCTAGTTTGGGAGCTAAAATCCTCTTCTTCTTTAAAATTAATCCATGATTCGCTCATGTGATGCTACAGTAAATATTTGCTAATCATGAATTAATTAGACTAAATAAATTCTTCATGTCGTTTTGTCTTTATTTATGTAATTAATTTTATAATTAGACTATTGTCGAGTATTGTAACTAGTGGTACCTAAATTACGCCTCTAAAACACGCTTAACCCTAAGACCACCGTCAGACACATTCCCCGAGGACAAGAAAGAGCAAACCACGATTCGCCCGAAGACCCTCTCAACGGTCACTCATAACTCTGCCTCACTCAAGCCTGCCCTCGGACAATGTACGTACTCGGGGAAATTCTCGTCCCGACCGAGGTCCCCCTCTCCGCGGAACCACCGTTTCTGCCTCGCTCGAGCCCGTCTCGGGCAAGGAAGACAACCCCGAGCCAGGCCTCAGCCAAAGGCCCCAGGGGTACATGAGCATTCAATGTGCGTACCTACCCCGTGCAGTGTCACAGGCGAACAGGAGCGACAGGACCGCTGTCCCATCGGCTTTCACCAACTACGATGACGCATGCCTAGGTACAACGGCTATTATTCCCCCACGTCGTCTGCCAACTCCTGATGGGACGCGTGTAGCACAGAGCGTGGGCTGACCCTCGGGGAGAAACTCCGATATTGGCACTTGCCTCAATCAACCTCAGGGACTTGGGATCCTTACCTCTCCCAACCAACTTGTACTCCCTACTGCAAGCACTTAGGTACAAGTAATATAAGACGCATCCCCCTCTATTGGAAGTAGGACTTTGTCTAGCCCAAACCAGGATAAACAACTTGTGCCACCTTGCATCACACATCTGGGCCAGGGCACGCAACATCATTTCACTAGTTGGTGAGATGCTTGGGTCAAAACACCGACAATTGGCGTGCCAAGTAGGGGCTCACTGCGTGAAGACATCATGTTTCCATCAAGGCTCTAGATGGCCAACCTACAGCACCCTTTGTGGCTAGGCACGGTGATCGGTTCGGGGGCCTCGAGTTCATATCGCTTGGCATCGACTACGACATGGTGCTCCTCCCACCTGGACACCTAGCTAACGCTCAGGAGCAACCAGACTTCCGCCTCTGTCCTCCTGTGTAGGTATCTAGGACACGAGCTAGATGGGGTGAATAGAAGGTTTTAACTAAAATCAAAGACACTAGAGAAATTTAATAAAAACAACAAGAGATATAAATTTCCTAGCTATGATAGGCTAACAAAATATGATGAGCAATTATGGAAATACTACAAATGATAGACAACACACAAATAACTAACTACTTGCAAAGTAATAAGTAAAGAGTGAGAGAATGACACCAGAATTTATCCCGTGGTATCGGTGATTTGCCGATCACCCCTAATCCACGTTGAGGTGGAATTCAAGCTCTCACTTGCTCTTCTATCAAGATGTGGCTTGATCTTTGAGCCAAGTGGACAAGAAATCACTCAATACCTCGATTCCACTAGCCTTGCCTTTGCCGCTACGGTGAGGTGAGCGCGAACACCTCACAATCAACACCACAGATCCTCCACAATCTTCAAGGAGAACTCGACGGAGACAACACTTGAGCCATCTATGAGGCAACAACCTCCAAGAGTAACATGACAATGAAGCTTGCTCAGTGTACCACCTTGTGCCTCAAGGATCACAATGGATGCAAATGCACTAGAAGCTCTCAAGCAAGGAGTGTGAGAGTTTGAGTTAGAAGATCACAAATGAGCTCAATGTATGCTAGGAATGGCCAAGAGAGCCATCACACACGAGCTCCACTTATATTTATAGCCCCCAACACAATACTAGTCTTTATGTGCAACTAGCACACTGTCTGCCCACACGCGGACGGTCTGCGTCCTATGGTCGGACGATCCATTGTACAAATAATGGCTATAATTCCCGTTTGAAACCTATCAGTGCTATCAAAAAAAGACAGGCTCGGATGGTCCGCCAACCCAGGTCAAATGGTCCGGGACCTGTCAACTTGAAACGCTAAAGCACTGACCCGATTGAACAACATGGGCGGACTGTCCGCTAACCATGGTCGTACTTTGCGCCCCTAGGACCAAGTACCATCCGAGCAAAAGCCCCAGACAGTCAATGGTACAAGAACTCAAAAACACACAGTCCCTACCCCAAATCTATTTTGGCACACGCGTACGGTCCGCCAACCCTGGTCGAACGGTCCGCGTAGGAACACAGAGACAGGTGCTCCAGCAGACCCCTCTAGCAGGGACGCGGACGGTCCGTCGACCCCATAACTCAGTAATTTTTAGATTGCTCTTAACAAAAGACTTTGACTCTCGAAAACGAAGCGCTATTAGTCCTCATGCAAATGCAACATTATATGCTCTATGAGGCACTAAGTTTTATATCGATCAAAGTCATTGGCCCCTCTTAATAGTACGACTATTTAGCCTACTAATCTGGTTAATTTCTTCTCTAAACTCTTGATGACCGGCAAAAACAAAACCTATGTTATACCTTTGCCTTCACTTGATCCACAACCAATGGTTATATGTCTCCAAGACTTTCCTATTCCCTGTGGTCCAATCTTGCATTCTTATTTCTCCAAGAATTGTTAGTCCACAAGTAGTTGTCGTTAATTACCAAAACACCACTAAGGGCCTAGATGATTCACATACTCGCCGCAAGAGACGGAGATGGAATAACCACAACAGTGTCGCAGGCAGTGCCCCACACCTAGTTGATGCTCCAGGGCTGGCCGATGACGCAGACTCCCGCGTGAGGGACCTGACGTGCATTAGCCTCACGCTTGGAGCATCGGTGTCAACACACGTCGCCCTAGCACCAACTCTACTGGCTCCTCCTCCTATAGCGTGGGGAGCGCTGGCTCCCCATGCCATGGGTTGAGTCAATCCATCTTTGTCGGCCCCCACCTGCGGGTCGGGAGGCGCCAGCTTTGTCGAGTCTGGAGGTGTCGGCTCCATCATCTGTTAGGGGAGAACCATCGGTGTTCAACCCTATCCCCTTTCAACCAAGCTTCCACACAAGCGCCTTCACCAGCATGTATGCTGATCTCCCCTTCCCCTCGGGGTGCCTTGACTTCGAGGAGGAGGAGGGTATGGGCCCCGGCCTGGACTTATCCATGCTTTGTGACCCTGAGGCCATGCTGCAGTTCCTATTCGCATGCGACGAACTCCTCTCCAATGGTGTTGGGTATGATAATTAGCTGTACCCAGACTATACCCCTAAAACATACTTAAAACCCTAAGGACACCATCAAAGTGCGTCCCCTGAGGTCAAGGAATCAAGAACTCCACCTCGCCCGCTGCCCCCCTCTAGGGTCTTCACAAAACTCTGCCTCGCCCGAGGTCCCCCTAGGGGCCTTCCCAAAACTCCGCCTCGCCTTACACCCCTCACCCCAGGACAGCCATATCCCCCTCGCCTAAGCCCGTCTCGAGCGAGAAGGACATGACCTGTGGCAAGGCTCGCCCGAAGTCCACTGGGAGACAACCACATTCAATGCGCGTACCTACCCCACGCAGGGCTGTAGGTGCACAGTGGCAACAAAACCACGGTCTTGTCAAAGATTCACCAACCATGATTATACATGCGACACTGTACACGCATGCCATCTGCCAGCCCCTAACGGGACATGTAATACGACAGGGGCTTGGTGTCACACCCGGTTTTAGAAGGCAAACCGAATGCAAACCATGTACATGCCAGGATCAGAAATTCACGTACACAGCGATTACATAATTAGACATCATCACACAATGCTCAAAATAATAGCAGAAATAAGTAGTACTTTATTACATAACGATGTCCAAAACATCCACAAAGTCATTAACTTAAATCATAATCAAAGTGCTGAACGAAGCATAGTACGATAAGGCCTTCACCGGCAGCTGACTGGGGTTTGCCGCTAATCTACTTTAGAACTCGTCGAAGTCCTGAAACTCCTGAAAGTCCTCCATGTGGCCTTCATATTCTTCTGATCAATGGTTGCAATGGGGACAACCTAGTGTTTAGTGTTTTAAGCAAGGGTGAGTACACATCAACGTACTCAGCAAATGTCCCGTTTGGCTAAGGTGGACTAGCTGTATGTGGGGTGAAGCTCAAAGCAGTTGCTTTTAGTTGGTCAGGTATTTATTACTAATAAAGAGCCAAGTTTTAGCAATAACCCCAAATTATTAACCCAAAAGTACTCCCTCCAAGAGGAAATAAGAGAATCCAACATCATAATCATCATTATTAAACCATCATCATAAATGTATTCAGAGTAATTCTAATCAAATGAGCTCCCAAGGCTGCTCATAACCATGAGCACGACTGATATACCAGTTTCTAACCCTCTGCAGAGGTTGCACACTTTACCCATGTCGCACCTGGTTTTGGAAGGTAAACCAGATGCGAACCATGTACGTGCCAGGATAAGAAACTCACGTACACAGCGATTACATAATTGGACATCATCACACATTGCTCAAAGTAAATAGCGGAAATATACTTTATTACATCAAGATGTCCAAGACATCCACAGAGTCTATAACATAGTCATTTTAACATCAAAGTGCGGAAATACAAAACGTAGAAGATAAGGCCTTCACAGACAGCTGACTGGGGGTTTGCAACTAAGAAAAACTAGAACTCATCGTAGTCCTGAAACTCCTTAAAGTCCTCCATGTTGCCAGCATCTCCTCCTGAGCACTGAGTACAATGGGGACAACCTAGGGTGGGGTGGTTTGTAAAGCAAGGGTGAGTACACATCAACGTACTCAGCAAATGTCCTGTTCGGCTAAAGTGGACTAGCTGTATGTGGAGTTAAGGTTAAGCAGTTTCTTTTAGTTGGACAAGTATTTATTACTATTAGTAGAGCCAAGTTTTTAGTAATAAACCCAGTTATTACCCAAAAGTACTCCCTACAAGAGGAAATACCAGAGATCATAATTATACCATCATCATTAATCATCGTCATAAAAGTAATCAAAGTTCTTCAAATCAAAGAGGATCCCAAGGCCGCTCTTAATCGTGAGCACGGCTAATATACCAGTTTCTATCACTCTGCAGAGGTCGCACACTTTACCCACAAGCCGTGATTCCCATTCTGCCCGGAAAGAGCCAGTTTCCATTGACCACTACCTAGATGGCCTGGCAAGGTATCACTATGTAGCTGTTACAAAGATTTCCGAGAGGTCATAGTCGTCTGTTAGGTTTCTCCAGTTTGATAAACACAGTACCCCTCCCCAAAGGAAGGGTGACTAACAAAACCAAATCAAGAACCTCTGCAAACAGCCTCGGCAGAGCAAGTACTATGCCCGGACCCCATTGATGGCCCTACGGCGAAGCCAACTACTCCTCTGGTTCCTCTAATTAATCAGCTAAGGGCGTCCCATTCCACCCTCGTGGTTGCACTGTTATCCCGGGTTGTCACT
Organism: Zea mays; assembly: GCF_902167145.1. Classification (NCBI taxonomy): domain Eukaryota; kingdom Viridiplantae; phylum Streptophyta; class Magnoliopsida; order Poales; family Poaceae; genus Zea; species Zea mays. The sequence goes on from NC_050096.1 coordinate 222,352,838, forward strand.
CCCCGAACAGGTCCTTACGAAGAGGTACTCAGGAAATTGGTCTGAGTCCCCTAAAGTATTACAAGATCAACATCGGGATAACATCATCGTATCATAAGTATTCACATCATCTTCATTGATTAAAGTAAAGCAATAGCAAAAAGCTAACCATGATAACCCAAAATGTAAACAAGGGTAAGTAAATACAGACTAGTCAATCCTTAGTTTTTTCAATAATGTAATGCAGGACAGTGAATTATAAGTGAATGGGACATAATAGGCCAGAGGACACCTGCCTTCACCAGGTTGTTGCTCAAGAAGATCTTCGACAACACACTCAGTAACCACGAGCAGCTCGTTGTCTAAATAAAGTGATCATACATTCAATACACTTGGAAAAGTACAAATGAACAACACACCAAACATGTACAATCAAGTGAACACAAGTTTGATAAAACACTATGAACATAAAGGGTAGACTTAAATGCTAGGGATTAATATATTTAGAGATTAGTGATTCCCTAGATATTATGGACTATATAGTTTAGTGCTACTAATTTTAGTGAGACACAAAATTATACCATGGATCAATTCATACACAACATTTTATTAATCTCACAAAATTAAACATCTAGGTACCATTAGCATTTCCTTTTTATTTATTTTATTAAACCAATACATTATTACTTAAACTAACCTTTAGTCTAGGCATAAAATTAAAGTGCACATACTGTGGACGATCATAATTTATTTGGACATAGAATATTTCTATGAACATTTTACAGTTTGAACCACTAAATTTGGAGTTCATATGAAAAAGATATGAAATAAACAAGTTTTGAAGTTTAAAATATGAAACTAAACCCAATTCTGTGATTATTTAAAAGGTCAGGGGTCTGTTTAAAAGAAGTCAGGGACCTACGCACTAAATCGTAGGACGACGGGTTGATTCTCGAAAACTCGAGGGTCTCTTAAGCAAAACCGCCACGCGAAGGGGTATCGGGTAATCTTGACCGCATGATTACAAGCGAACGGCTGAGATCAAAACCCACAGACGAGCGCGCGGGTGCGGGTGGGCGAGCGTGGCTGACAAGTAGGGCAGGGAAGGGCTGAGGCACTAGCACACGGGGCCCATGGGTCACCAGGGTGCTGAGAGCGCGAGGCGCGCTGGCCACTAGATCATCGATCAACGGTGCTGGCTCCACGGTTCACGCGAAATGTTATCCGCACATCCGGGCCATCTGATGAAGACTCGATGATTAGGATCAGCGCTAAGGACTTTGTCCTCTCCGACCGGCTAGGGGCGGCGCCATATGCACCCGCGACAGCACACCTAGACGCTAGGGGCGCTAGGGGTGGTCTGGGTGGCCAGGGAAGTTAGGGAGGACCCGGCGAACACTGTGGCGGGTCGGTGTAGTAGGAATGGGGGTGAGGCAACTGGACGGCGGAGGGGGAGGTCCTCGGCGGACCAGGGGCACTCCAGCGAGCAATCGCGGGCGAGAAAGTGCAAGGCAGGGGGAAATAAGGACAGGGTTAGGATGGTTACCTCAAGTGGAGACTAAGGGGCTCACGAACGAAGTCTAGGGTGCGGCGAGGATGCGGGTCGATGGTGGCGGCTCTTCGGCTCCGCAAGAAACGCTCCGGTGAGCGTGGACCAGGCAAATCAGAGGGGGAGAGGGCGAACCGAGGGGCGTTTCAGGTGGCGGGTGATAAGGTCGAGCTTACCGAGGCAACAAACACGGTGGGAGCTCGACGGCGACCGTAGAACGGCGGCGGAACCACGGCGAGTGGCGAAACTTCCTGGGTGCGCGCGCAGGGCGAGAGAGAGAAAGCGAGAGTGCTCGACCGAGGGCGCAAATGAGCAGGGTGTGGGCGAGCGGGGTGCGGGCTCAAATGGGGTTGAGGGCGTGTGGAGGTGGCCCAGAAATGCGCGGACGTGGGCGCATCTACGGCGGGAGTGTGGGCAAGATGTTAGGGAAGCGGAGGGTACTGACGGGTGGGGCCCGCGGGTCAGCGAGAAAGGACTCGCGAACGGGCGGACAACACTGACGGAAGGGGTCCACCGAGCAGTGAGAGAGAACGGGTGCGTGCATGAGGGGATCAGCACTGACAGGCTGGCCCCACAGAGCAGTGAAAGAGAGAGGGGGAGGGGCACGGGATAGGATGACAGGCAGGGGCCGCCTGTCAGGGCGGGCAGGCGCGCGGGCGCGCGCGGGCTGGGCCGACTGGGCTGGCTTGGGCCGAAATGGCTTTTCCCTTTTTCCCTGGAATTTCTAATGCTTTTCTATTTTATTTCCCTAGGATTTTCAATTCAAATTCAAACCAAGTTTCAAATTCAAACAAAATCAAACATGTGCAACAATTCAAAGAATATTTGAAGCTCAGCATGATGCAACGTTTCATGACTCATATTGTTTTGACAAAATAAATAATTTATCCACTCCTAATTAACTCAATTCTAGCTAAAAGAAAAAGAGAGAAAGAAAGTCTAGAGAGAGATAAGAGTAACACCTGAATTTGGTGGATATTTAGCAACAAATTTTATACCCCCAAATTTAGGGTGTTACAACCCACGAGTCATGATCCTTTTTCAGCCTGGGTTTGCAAGACCCGATCTTCATAACCGAGGTGAATGGCTAGGGATTCACTATGTAGCCTTTACAAAGATTCCCCAGAGATTGTAGCCGCCCATTAGGTTTATCCAGTTTGATAAACACAATACCTCTCCCCGCGGGAGGGGTGACTAACAAAAGCAAAACGAACGAACCTCAGCACCCAGCCTCGGCAGAGAAAGTATTGTGCCCGGACCCCATTGACGGCACGATGACGAAGCTGGCTACACCTCAAGTTCCTCTAATTAACCAGCTAAGGGCGTCCCATACCACCCTCATGGTTGTACTATTTTCTCGGGTGGTCATCCAACGAATAGGCCTTACGGAGAGGTACTCGGGAAACAACCCTAGTCCCCTAAAGTGTTACAAGTTCAACATCATATCCAGAATAACATCATCGTATCATAAGTATTCTCATCATGTTCATTGATTAAGGTAAAGCACTAGCATGTTATTAATCATAGTAGCTAATTCCCAAAGGATAACTAAGGACAGGAAAAACAGAACACTAGTCAATCCTTAGGTTGATCATGGTATGTGGGACAATGAATTATAAAGTAAGTAGGACATAATGGGTCAGAGGACACTTGCCTTCACTAGGTTGCTGCTCAGGGAAATCTCCTGCAACTCCCTCAGGAACCACGGACTGCTCATTGTCTACGCAAAGCAATCATTCATTCAACACACTTGGGGAATAACAAAAGAACAGTACACCAAACATATGCAACACAGTAATCACAGGTTCAATATAAAGGTAAATATAAGAAGGTGTTTTCTAAGTTTGGGGTAGGTCACTATGCCAAGTAGTTTATTATTCTCTAACTAAGCCTATCTTACTCAATTACTTACAAAAATAAAGTTATTTTGAGGATGGGGTCATACATTAAATAGGGTTGGGTCGATAAACTTAAGCACTTGAACATTCATTAGGGGCTTCTATCTTTATTTTTTCCCTAGTAAAGTTACCTATAGCATGAACTTTAACGTAGAGACCAACTATAAATTAAGACATGAAAAAGTGAATGGGCATAATTTTAATAGATAGACAATAACATAATGAACATTTTGCAATTTGAACCATCCAATTTTAAGTTCATATGACAAAGTTATGAATTTTGGAAGTTTTAGAATTCAAAAACCCTAATTTAGACACATTCTTCTGATTAAATTAAAGTCTAGGGGTCTCTCTGCAAGAATCCAGGGGCTTAAGCGAAAGAATCCGAGAAGGTGCATTGATTCTCTGGAAGCTAGGGGTCTCTTTAACAAAAATACCAGGCGAAGGGGTATTGGGCTCCCTCAGCCATCAGATCTCAGATCAAAGCCCAAGAAAAGAACCCGCGGGGGAGCGGGCGGGCTTGAACACGCGCGCGACTGACAAGTGGGTCAGGGAGGTCAGTGGCTCAGGGTTGGCAGGTGGGGCTGACTGGCCGGGCCTAGTGGCAGAGGCACGAGGAAGGGGCGGTCTTGGTGGTTGGATTTTAAGCGGGCGGTCGGGATTGAGTTTGGTTAATTTGAAATAGGGTCATCCGATCCAAGATGGACGCCTGAGATTAGACGGCCAACCCTGGTCGGCTCTCCTAGGCCGCCAGCGGCAGCACGACCCTTGTTCGCGGCGGTGACTCACTGGAGATGAGGGTGAGGGCATGTTGGGGGGGCAAGGGCGACTAAAATGGCTCGGGGAGGTCAGGGGGAGTGCGGCGAGCACGAGCGTGGGCACAACACTGACGCAAGGCACCAGAGGGTGGCGGCTCGGTGGTGACGCTGCCTCACTCTGGTGAGCAATCGCGCACATCAGAGAGCGGGGAAGTTGAAATAAGAGGGCGGGGGAGGTTGGTTACCTCGAGGGGAGTCTTCAGGTCCTTTGAACGGTGGTAGAGGCACAACGAGGGCTCGAGTCGACGGCGGCGGCGCTGTGGCTGCGTGGAGGAGGAATGGTGAGCACGGATAGAGGGAACCATAGGGGAATGGAGTAAATTGAGGCACATCCCGAGCTGTGGACGTCGAGGCAAAACTCACTGAGGCAACGGGCACGGTGGGGCCTCAACGTCAGCAGCGGAACGGGCGTGCAACCACGACGGACAGTGATGGTCCTTCTCTGGCGTGCGCATGGCGCTAGGAGAGGATGGGGGCTCTGCGGATGCACAAATGTGGGAGGGGGAGAGTGAGTGGGGCTCTAGAAGCTAGAAGTGGCCGAGGGTGGGGTAGTTGCAGGCTAGGAGCGCGACGTGGGCGCGGAGACCTTGGCCTGCGCGTGGGGTGTGTGTGCGGATGGTTGAAGGGGATGATGCTGATAGGTGGGGCCAGGGCATCAGTGGTTGAGGGCAGGTGAGTGAGCGACGAGCGCTTACGGGGCGGTTCGATGGGACAGAGGGAGAGAATGCACGCACGGGCAACGGCGCTGACAAGCGAGACCGAGCTGGCAGAGAGGGAGACGGGGAAACGAGCGCGCGAGCGAGGGGGCAACGTCGATAGGGTGGTCCCACTATGCAGAGAGAGAGAAGAGGGAGTGGGCGCGCGAGTGGGGAGTTGGGCCGACTTGGCTAAAAGGCCGAGTGAGGGGTGGTTGCAGGCTTCTATAGGGTTTTCTTTTATTCTGAATTTTTGATCTCGTTTTCTTTTTATTTTCTCTTTTAAATTCAAATCCAACGAAGCCACAAATTCAAATTTGAACATTTCAAGCATATGCATCAAACAAAATTAATGTCTAGGCACAATATGATGCAACAATTGATATCCCCTTAGGGTTTGATCTACTAAAGTATTATTATATCTCCAAATAAAATAACCAAACCACTGCTAAAAGAAAGAAAAAGGAAACTATGGAGAGGAGAATAGAGGTAACACCTGAATTTGGTAGGTACTAGAGAAGAAAGTTTATACCCCCAACTTCAGGGTGTTACACATGGACCCGCCCTCGGGAGCAAAGTCCATCTCGCCCGACATAGAGCTCGCCCTCAGGACAAACTCTGCCTCGCTCGAGCCCAACCTCGGCTACCTGCTCCCCCCACGAATCATGCGGAAGGCCACTCCTTCAACTGAGGCACATGTCATCGAAACTCAGGACAGGCTCAGTCACAACCTCGGGCACGCTTCCGCCTCTCCCGAGCCTAGTTCTGCTCTCAATATCTGTGACGGAGGATGCCCCCAACGTCATCAGATACAGTGGAGCTCACACATTCCTTAAGAATCTTTTTCCATGCTTAGCACTATGTCATCCACTACGGTATGGGCAACCCCTCGCCAGGGGGGCTCGGATACATGACCGAGCCCTCGGCCTCGGTCTCGGCTCTTAGCAGGAAACAAGCAAGCACAAGTCAACAACGAAGTAGAAGGCCATACCGTCTACACGATAAAAGACATCCCTTCGCAGTGTAAAGCAAACTCCCGTCCACTAGGAAGCTCCCCTTGAGCCTATAAATACGGTAGTCTACGACTTCTGAAGGGCAGGCGAACACTTCACAAGTTTTCTCCTCCGCTCGATATTGGCACTTGCCTTAATCATCCCCTAGGACTTGGGATTTAGTCCCTCTCCCGCTCTGCTTGTAAACCCCACTGCAAGCACTTAAGTGCAAGTAATATAAGTCTCATCCCCCTCTGCTAGAAGTAGGGCCTATTCTAGCCCGAACCAGGATAAAAGACTTGTGTCAACTTGCATCACTATCTAGGTCTAGGGCACGTGGCGTTATTTCACTAGTTGGTTAGGTCGCCGGATCCAAACACCGACAGTTGGCACGCCAGGTAGGGGCAGTCATGTGCTAACACCCAGTTCCCATCAAGGCTCCAGATGGCTAGCTTTCACCACCCCTTGAGGCTCGGCACAGTGATCGGGTTTGGGAGCCTGGAGTTCATGTCGCTCAGAATTGAGTACGACATGGAGCCCCTCCCACCTGGTCCCCTGGCTAACACTCAGGAATGTCCAAGCGTTCGTCCTCGTCCTTCTCGTCGTAGGAGGCAGAGATGGAGCAACCGCAATCACTCCACCCATGGCACCATGTGCCCTGATGAGGCTCCTGAGCTGGCTAATGATGCAGACTCCCTTGCAAGGGACCTAGCCAACGTTAGTGTCACGCCTAGGGCATCATCGGCAACACACGCATCCCCAGCAACAACTCTGTTGGCTCCTCCTCCCACAGTGTGTGGAGCTTCGGTTCCACCAGCCCCTCACGCCATGGGTTAGGACGCACCAGCTTCGCTGGACCTCCCACCTGCGGGCTGGGAGGAGATGGTCTCTCCATGGCAAGAGATGTCAAGGTCTAGGGGAGAACCATCAGTGTTCAACCCCATCCCTTTTTAGCCAAGCTTCAACACTAACTCTCTCACCAGCTTGTATGTTGGTCTTCCCTTCCCCTTAGAATGCCTTGACTCCGAGGAGAGAGATGGTCTGAGCATTGGCCTAGACTTCTATGGGCTTTGTTACCCCGAGTCCATGTTGCAGTTCCTGTTTGCGTGCGATGAACTACTTTCCAACGGCTGGATGACTACAACACCGATGAGGAGGGTTACTACCCAACTCGAGAGTGCTTTCACGCAGGTCAAAAAGAGCACGACGAAGGGAACTAGCTCTGTATACCTTAGGAGAATGACGTGCCACCCCCACACACTGGGGAAGCAAGAGAGCCGGGTGAGGCCTAGACCCCTCTAGTGAGTCACATGGCCCACCTTGAACAGTTCTGTGAGTTGCACGCCAAGCTCAGAGAGGAACAACAACAATTACAACAAATTCGACGGGTCCTCGAGATGGAAGCAGCTGGCAAAGTTCTTGACGAGGGTGCACGCGCCAAGGCACACGACGTTCATCGTCGCATCATGGAAGATGCCGAGGCTGAAGCCCCCCATGGCCTTTCACAGGGCTAGTAAAAACCTTGCTGCACCAGCGATCTTGCTCTACACCATGCCGGAGCCATCCACCACCGAGGGACACCGAATCCACGGAGAAATTTAGGGACTCCTGGAGTGTGTTGCGGTCCAACAGGCCGAGAGCTTGGCCTCTCTACTTTGGGAGCCTGCCTCGAAGCACCGAGTGGGAACCTATCGCTTTGAGAGGGATGCCTCAGTCCACCCTAAACCCACCAGAGAGAAAGCCCCCATGGTGCAAGACTGCATCCTCGATAACCGCAAAAACCGAGGTGTGCACGACCATCTCGGCGGTCGTGTCTAGCACCAGGGTCGACGACACGCCACATGGCTACCAACCTCGGTGGGGTGGCCGCTACGACAGTGGGGAGGATCGAAGCCCCTCTCCCTAGCCACCGGGTCCACAGGTCTTCAACCGAGCCATCCGTAGACCGCCGGTCCCTCCTAGGTTCCAAGCCCCGACTACTATCACCAAGTACTCGGGGGAGACAAAACCGGAGTTGTGGCTCGCTGATTGCCGGCTGGCCTATCAACTCAGGGGGGATGCGTGTTGGAGCGAAGGTCGCCCACCCCCTAGCTCGACTCATTTATAACGTGAGCAGGACCAGTCACAATGGAGGGAGAGTGAAGTCTACTTCAACCAAGCAAAGGCCTTGAGATGGAGGGATCGACCAGAACAGGCGAAGGCCTTGCCGGCTCCCGAAGACCCGGCGCCCTAAGACGAAGGCGACAGTCACTACTCGTGCATGTTATTGAAGTGGACCCATGTGGCACCATCCTGGATCGCTTGACCCCACATGTAAGCCCTAGCGCAGGGTAGGACTGATGGTGTGTCAGTCTAGGTTGTACTTATCCACACTGCAATGACCTGTAATAACCCATGAGGGGGAATATTCCGGGGATAATGTAGGTAACTAGGGGCATAACTGTATTTATGAGGGTGAGACTGCCCCCTAGTTACCTATAAATATCCCCGCACTGTACCCTGATGGGACAGGCTGAAAAACACTGAAAGGGAAATGGCCTCAACATTTCCTATAATCGATTTTGGTGTTTGACGACCATCACAAACCTTATGGACTAACTAGTTTGCCTAGTTGATCATTTCTCAGGTGCATAAGTTCATATACAACTATTCTAAGTCGACGTTCTGGAATACTGTAGATTATTCTGGACAAGAGAAGCTTTTTTTAAAACACCTATGCGCGGACCGTCCGGGCCTTTGCGGCGGACCGTCCGCGACACCAGGGTGAGCCTCGGATAAGAACACTGCAAAAAACATCGTTTACACTATGGACTATTTGAAGGAGAACCAAGCACCGTCCAAGACCAAGCGCGGACTGTCCGGCCTCAAGCGCGGACCGTCCGGTCGTTGAAAACCCAGAAAAACCCGAACGTGATGGGTTCGATAAAATGCATTTTTATAAAGCAAGCAAGAGACAACTAATTGTGTGGTGATCCTTGCAGGGTCTTAGTGACCCGTGAGATTAAGAAGAAGCACTCGACTGGTCTAAGTGGCCGATTGAGAGAGGGAAAGGGTTGGAATAGACCCGGCCTTTGTAGCCTCCTCAACGAGGAGTAGGTTCTTTGGAACCAAACCTCGGGAAACAAATCGTCGTGTCCACTTGTGTTGATCTTCGCCTCTCAATTTGTTTCTCCCCTCTCCTCTCTCTAAAGTTGTCTTGCTCATGTTGGTTTGAGTTGGCTCCCAAAGTTATCTACATTGATTGAGCAACTCATAGCAAGAGAAACTATCTTCCGCACTCTAAATTCACTATTATTTATTTCTAACCCTAACCCCAGGTGAAGTACGTGTTCAAAGTTTATAATTTTTAGGTTTCGCCTATTCACACCCCTTCTAGGTGACTTTCAATTGGTATTAGAGCTTGGTGCTTCATTAGAGTTTAACAACTCGAAGTGATGTTGGGAGAACATGTCAAAAGGAAGATGGTGACTGGGTAAAAGCTCGGATCTTCGGGAAAAAAAGAACGAAGAAAGGACTCCATAGAAGGAGGCCGATGACAAGCAAAAGGAGCACAAGGAGGAATCCACCGGCTCCATCAAGTCACATAGGAAGGGTGACAAGAAGAAAAAAAGATGAAGAAGGTGGTCTACTACAAGACCGATTCTTCCTCACCTTCCACCTCCAACGCCGAGTCCACATCTTCGAAACACCAAGAGCGTAAGAAGTATAGTAAGATGCCTCTTCGCTATCCTCACATTCCTAAACGCGCTCCCTTACTTTCCGTACCCTTAGGCAAACCACCATATTTTGATGGTGAAGATTATTGTATGTAGAGTGATAAAATGAAGCACCATCTAACCTCACTCCACAAAAGTATTTGGGATATTGTTGAGTTTGGAGCGCAGGCACCACAGGTAGGTGACGAGGACTACGACTCCAATGAGGCCGCCAAATAAGGAAATTCAACTCCTAAGCCACCTCTATACTCCTCGCTTCCTTGTGTCAAGAGGAGTACAACAAGGTTCAAGGGTGGAGAGTGCCAATGATATTTGGGACGTCCTCAAGACGGCGCATGAAGGGGACGAGGTGACCAAAATCACCAAGCGCGAAACGATCGAGGGAGAACTCGGTTGATTCGTCCTCAACAAAAGGAGAGGAGCCACAAACAATGTACAGCCGGCTCAAGACGATGGTCAACCAAGTCCGCAACCTCGAGAGCACCAAGTGGGATGACCATGACATGGTCAAGGTTATTCTAAGATCTCTTGTTTTTTGTAATCCCACTCAAGTGCAACTAATCTGTGGAGACCCTAGATATAAACAGATGTCTCCCGAGGAAGTAATTGGCAATTTTGTGAGCTTTGAACTTATGATCAAAGACTCCAAATATATTGTCAACTTGGAGCAAGGCGCCACCTCCACATGCGAAGTGTAACCCGTTGCATTCAAAGCAACAGAAGAAAAGAAGGAAGATTCTACACTTACAAGTAGACTCCCAATCGATGCCTCCAAGCTCGATAACGAGGAGATGGCTCTTATCATCAAGAGCTTCCGGCAAATCCTCAAACAAAGGAAGGAGAAGGACTACAAGCCTCGCTCCAAGAGGGTTTGCTATAAGTGTGGTAAGTCCGGTCATTTTATCGCAAAATGTCCATATACAAATGATAGTGACAGGGAAGATGACAAGAAAGGGAAGAAGAAGATGGAAAAGAAAAGATACTACAACTAGAAGAAGGGTGGTGAGCGCACATGGGGCGGGAATGGGACTCCGACGAGAGCTCCACCGACTCCTCCAACGAGGACGCCTCCAACATCGCCGTCAATAAAGGCCTTCTCTTCCCCAACATCGGCCACAATTGCCTCATGGCTAAGGATAGCAAAAAGTAGAAGGTACATTCTAGAGATACCCCAAATACATTACTTTCGATGATGAGGGTAGCTCTAGTGATAATGATGATGATTTGACTTCTCTTTTTGCAAACCTTACCCAAGAGCAAAAGAATAAGATTAATGAATTGATAGAAACCATTAACGAGAAGGATGATATCTTGGAATGCCAAGAGGACTTGCTCGTTAAGGAAAATAAAAAGTTTGTTAAGCTAAAAGATGCGTATGCTCTTGAAGTAGAAAAAATTGAAAACTTGTCTAAAGAGCTTAATATTTGCAATGATTCAATTTCTTGTCTTAGAACTGAAAATGTTAGTTTAATTGCTAAGATTGAAGAATTGAATGCTTGCAAACCCTCTACATCTATTGTTGAGCATGTCGCTATTTGCACTAGATGTAGACATGTTAATATTGATGCTATGAATGATCACCTTGCTATAATTAAATAACAAAATGATCAAATAGCTAAATTAAATGCTAAAATTGTCGAGCATGAACTAGAGAATGAAAAATTACATTTGCTCATAGTATGCTTTATAATGGGAGACGCCCTGGTATTAAGGATGGCATTGGTTTCCAACAAGGAAGCCAAAGCAACATCAAACTTAATGCCCCTAAGAACAAGTTTTCTAACTTTGTTAAGGGCAAGGTTCCCATGGTTCAGGATAGGGAAGGTTACATTTTATATCCTGAGAACTATCTTGAGCACAAAATTAGAAGAATTCATGCTAGGAAATCTCAATTTCTCATCGTGCTTTTATGTATAGTAATGAGGCTTCTAGCTCTAGGCATACAACTCATTCAAAATGCCTAAAAAGAAGATTGCTAATGCATCAAATGAACATAACAAATCAGGCAAGGTAGTTGCCAAATATGTTGGGGGCAAACACAAGAGTCCAAAGACTTGTGTTTGGGTACCCAAGGTGCATGTTTCTAATGTAAAAGGACCCAAGACCGTTTGGGTACCTAAGAACAAGGCCTACATTTGTTTTGTAGGTTTATGCATCCGGCAAGACAAGTTGGATAATCGATAGCGGGTGCACAAACCACATGACAGGAGAGAAAAGGATGTCCTCCTCATATGAGAAAAATGTTGATCCCTAAAGAGCAATCACATTCAGGGATGGAAATCAAGGTTTGGTCAAAAGTTTGGGTAAAATTGCTATATCTCCTGACCATTCCATTTCTAATGTCTTTCTTGTAGATTCTTTAGATTACAACTTGCTTTCTATTTCTCAATTATGTAAAATGGGCTACAATTGTCTACTTACTGATGTTGGTGTTACCGTCTTTAGAAGAAGTAATGATTCAATAGCTTTTAAGGGAGTGTTAGATGGTCAGCTATATTTAGTTGATTTCAATGATAACAATGCTGAACTAGACAGTTGCTTAATTGCTAAGACTAATATGGGATGGCTCTGGCATCGCCGACTTGCTCATGTTGGGATGAAGAATCTTCACAAGCTTCTAAAGGGGGAGCACATTTTAGGACTAACAAATGTTCATTTTCAGAAAGACAGGATTTGTAGCGCATGTCAAGCAGGGAAGCAAGTTGGAGTTCATCATCCACACAAGAACATCATGACGACCGAGAGGCCACTTGAGCTACTCCACATGGATCTATTCGGCTCGATTGCTTACATAAGCATCGGCGGGAGTAAGTATTGTCTTGTACTTGTGGATGATTATTCTCGCTTCACTTGGGTGTTCTTTTTACAGGAAAAATCTCAAACCCAAGAGACCTTAAAGAGATTCTTAAGATGGACTCAAAATGTGTTCGGATTGAGAATCAAGAAGATTAGAATCGACAATGGAACGGAGTTCAAGAACTCTCAAATTGAAGGATTTCATGAGGAGGAGGGCATCAAGCATGAGTTCTCTTCTCCCTACACACCTCAATAAAATAGTGTGGTGGAGAGAAAGAATAGAACTCTCTTGGATATGGCGAGGACCATGCTTGATGAGTACAAGACACCGGATCGGTTTTGGGCGGAGGCGATTAACACCGCTTGCTACTCCATAAACCAACTATACCTGCACTGAATCCTCAAGAAAACATCATATGAACTCCTCACTAGTGAAAAGCCCAATGTTTCTTATTTTAGAGTTTTTGGGAGCAAATAATTTATTCTTATCAAAAGAGGTAGAAATTCTAAATTTGCTCCTAAAGCAGTAGAAGGCTTTTTACTTGGTTATGACTCAAACACAAGGGCATATAGAGTCTTCAACAAGTCCACTAGATTAGTTGAAGTTTCTTGTGACACTGTGCTTGATGAGACTAATGGCTCCCAAGTGGAGCAAGTTGATCTTGATGAATTAGATGATGAATAGGCTCCATGTGTCGCGCTAAGGAACATGTTGTAGGTACCAAGTGGGTATTCTACAACAAACAAGATGAGCATGGTGTGGTGACTAGGAACAAAGCCCGACTTGTGGCCAAAGGATATTCACAAGTCAAAGGTTTGGATTTTGATGAAACATATGCACTCGTAGCTAGGCTTGAATCAATTCGAATATTACTTGCCTATGCTACTTACCATGGCTTTAAGTTGTATCAAACGGACACGAAAAATGCCTTCCTCAATGGACCTATCAAGGAAGAGGTATATGTTGAGCAACCTCACGGCTTCGAAGATAGTGAGTATCCTTCACATGTGTATAAACTCTCAAAGGCGCTTTATGGGCTCAAACAAGCCCCAAGAGCATGGTATGAATGCCTAAGAGACTTTCTTCTCACTAATGGATTTAAAGTCAAAAATGTTGACTCTACTCTCTTCACTCAAACAATTGATAAAGACTTGTTTATATGCCAAATTTATGTTGATGATATTATCTTTGGGTCTACTATTAAGTCATTTTGTGAAGAGTTTAGTAGGATTATGATACAAAAATTTGAGATGTCCATGATGGGGGAGTTGAAGTATTTCCTTGGATTCCAAATCAAGCAACTCCAAGAGGTCATCTTCATCTACCAAACTAAGTACATTCAAGATATTCTTAAGAACTTTGGAATGAAGAATGTCAAACCCATCAAGACTCCCATGGGAACAAATGGGCATCTCGACCTCAACACAGGAGGTAAATCTATAGATCAAAAGGTATACCGGTCGATGATAGGTTCTTTACTCTATTTATGTGCTTCATGATCGGATATTATGCTTTCTGTATGCATGTGTGCAAGGTTCCAGGCAAATCCTAAGGAAGTTCACCTTAGGACCGTGAAAAGAATCATGAGATATTTAGTTTATACTCCTAAGTTTGGACTATGTTACCCCAAGGGATCTACCTTTGATCTAATCGGGTATTCTGACGCCGATTATGCCAGTTGTAAAATTGATAGGAAGAGCACATCAGGGACTTGTCAGTTTTTTGGGAGATCCCTGGTGTCTTAGGCTTCAAAGAAACAAAATTCAATAGTTCTATCCACCGCCGAAATCGAGTATATTTCTACAGGACATTGTTGTGCACAATTACTCTGGATGAGGCAAATCCTTAGGGACTATGGCTACAAGTTGAGCTAAGTCCCTCTCCTATGTGATAATGAGAGTGCAATCCCCAAGTCGGATAATCCCGTTGAACACAGCCGCACAAAGCACATAGACATCCGGTATCACTTTCTGAGAGATCACCAGCAAAAGGGGGATATCGAAATTTCCTATGTTACCACCCACAACCAATTAGTTGATATCTTCACCAAGCCCCTAGATGAAAAGACTTTTAGCAAGCTTAGGAATGAACTCAATATCCTAGATTCTCGGAACTTTGACTAAAATCTTGCACACATTGCTCATTTATATACCTTTGGTCATGTCTCTTTCATTTGGTACAAATGCATATTTCTTATTCTTCTTGTACCAAGGCTAAGACTAATGTGCTTCCAAGTGTATTTCTATCCTTAGTCTTAGATTGAAAGGGAAATGGGGTAATCGGCAAAGGCAAGGCTTCCAATACGACTCTGTCAGTATCATATTTTCTTTGCCCTACTCATATATTTACATTCATATCTTGTACAGGCCTCTAGTTCTTTGTTTTTGGCGCTTAATGCCAAAAGGGGAGAGAGTAATAGGCCCAAAGCAAAAGGAGGACCGCCCCACCCCGTTTTTCTAAAAACTCCTTCAAAAAGGGGGAGAAATTAGTAGGCATTTGCAAAAACCCTCTTGACAGCTAAGGGGAGAACTTCTTCAAGGGGAGCTTTTATTTAGCCAAAGGAAAAACATTTGAAACAGGGGGAGAATTTTCGAAAACTTGAAAATGCATTTTGAAATCATATTCTTATACCATTGGCTAATTGCAAAAGAATTTCAAAGGACTTTTTGAAAAGATTTGCAAAAACTAGCTGAGTGGTGCAAATGTGGTCCGAAATATTAAATATATCAAATCAAACATATATGCTTAGAAATGCTTTCATTTCAAAGTAACTTATGCACATCTGTTAAAATGCAAACAAGTTATATTTCTACACTTTGTATTTGTTTTGGTTTGTGTTGGCATCAACCACCATGAAAGGGAATTAGGCTTACACCTATTTTCCTAATTGATTTTGGTGGTTGAATTGCCCAACACAAATAATTGGACTAACTAGTTTGCTCTAGTGTATAAGTTATACAGGTGCCAAAGGTTCACACTTAGCCAATAAAAAGACCAAGAAATGGGTTCAACAAAAGAGCAAGGGATAACCGAAGGCAGCCCTGGTCTGGCGCACCGGACTGTCCGGTGTGCCACCGGACAGTGTCCGGTGCACCAGGGTACTCCAAGCCAAACTTCGCACCTTCGAGAATTTTCAGAGGCACTTCGCTATAATTCACCGGACATGTCCGGTGCACACCGGACAGTGTCCGGTGCCCCAAAGGAGTGCGACTCTGGAACTCGCCAGCTTCGGGAATTCGCTCCGCTATAATTCACCGGACATGTCCGGTATACACCGGACTGTCCGGTGAGCCAGCGAAGCAACGGCTACTTTGCGCCAACGGTCACCTACAGAAGCAATAAATGCGCGCCAGAGCGCACAGAAGTCAGGCACGCGTGAAGTGGCGCACCGGACACTCTATAGTGCATGTCCGGTACCGGACATGCACTATAGAGTGTCCGGTGCGCCACTTCACGCGTGCCTGACTTCTGCGCGCTCTGTAGTCAGAGCTCCAACGGTCGGAACCCAACAGCCTGGTGACGTGGCTGGCGCACCGGACAGTGTCCGGTGGCGCACCGGACTGTCCGGTGCGCCATGCGACAGCAGCCTCCACCAAACGGCTAGTTTGGTGGTTGGGGTTATAAATACCCCAACCACCCCACATTCAAGTCATCCAAGTTTTCACACTTCCAACCACTTACAAGAGCTAGGCATTCAATACAAGACACACCCAAGTGATCAAATCCTCTCCCAATTCCACAAAAGCTTTAGTGATAAGTGAGAGTGATTTGTTGTGTTCTTTTGAGCTCTTGCACTTGGATTGCTTCTTTTCTTTCTCAATCTTTCTTGAGATCAAACTCGATTGTAATTGAGGCAAGAGACACCAATTGTGTGGTGGTCCTTGCGGGAACTTTGTGTTCCAATTGTTTGAGAAGAAGAAGCTCACTCGGTCCGAGGGACCGTTTGAGAGAGGGAAAGGGTTGAAAGAGACTCGGTCTTTGTGACCACCTCAACGGGGAGTAGGTTTGCAAGAACCGAACCTCGGTAAAACAAATCCGCGTGTCACACTCTTTATTCGCTTGCGATTTGTTTTGCACCCTCTCTCGGACTCGATTATATTTCTAACGCTAACCCGGCTTGTAGTTGTGATTAACTTTGTAAATTTCAGTTTTGCCCTATTCACCCCCCCCCCTCTAGGCGACTTTCAATTGGTATCAGAGCCCGGTGCTTCATTAGAGCCTAACCGCTCGAAGTGATGTCGGGAGAACACGCCAAGAAGGAGATGGAGACCGGCGACAAGCCCACTACAAGCCACGGGAAGGCTTCATCGGAAGAGTCCCGCAAAAAGGAAAAGGGGAAGGAGAAGAAAGCCTCCTCCGACAAGTCGCATCGGAGTGGCGACAAGAAAAAGAAGATGAGGAAGGTGGTCTACTACGAGACCGATACTTCATCACCGTCCACCTCCGGCTCCGACGCGCCCTCTGTAACTTCTAAGCGCCATGAGCGCAAGAAGTTTAGTAAGATCCCCTTACATTATCCTCGCACTTCTAGACATACTCCATTACTTTTCGTTCCATTGGGCAAACCGTCAACCTTTGACGGTGAAGATTATGCTAGGTGGAGTGATTTAATGAAATTTTATCTAACCTCACTCCACAAAAGTATATGGAATGTTGTTGAGTTTGGAGCACAGGTACCATCCGTAGGGGATGAGGATTATGATGAGGACGAGGTGGCCCAAATCGAGCACTTCAACTCCCAAGCCACAACCATACTCCTCGCTTCTCTAAGTAGGGAGGAGTACAACAAGGTGCAAGGATTAAAGAGCGCCAAGGAAGTTTGGGACGTGCTCAAGACCGCGCACGAGGGTGATGAACTAACCAAGATCACCAAGCGGGAAACGATCGAGGGGGAGCTCGGTCGCTTCCGTCTTCGCCAAGGGGAGGAGCCTCAAGACATGTACAACCGGCTCAAAACCTTGGTGAATCAAGTGCGCAACCTCGGGAGCAAGAAATGGGATGACCACGAGGTGGTTAAGGTTATTTTAAGATCACTTATTTTCCTTAACCCTACTCAAGTCCAATTAATTCGTGGCAATCCTAGATACACACTAATGACTCCCGAGGAAGTAATCGAGAATTTTGTGAGCTTTGAGTTTATGATTAAAGGCTCAAGGAAGATCAACGAGCTTGACGGCCCCTCCACGTCCGAAGCACAACCGGTCGCATTTAAGGCGACGGAAGAGAAGAAGGAGGAGTCTACACCGAGTAGAACACCCATCGACGCCTCCAAGCTCGACAATGAGGAAATGGCGCTCGTCATCAAGAGCTTCCGCCAAATCCTCAAGCAAAGGAGGGGGAAAGATTACAAGCCCCGCTCCAAGAAGGTTTGCTACAAGTGTGGTAAGCCTGGTCACTTTATTGCAAAATGTCCTATTTCTAGTGACAGTGACAGGGGCGACGACAAGAAGGGGAGAAGAAAGGAGAAGAAGAGGTACTACAAGAAGAAGGGTGGCGATGCCCATGTTTGTCGCGAGTGGGACTCCGACGAAAGCTCTAGCGACTCCTCCGACGATGAGGACGCCGCCAACATCGCCGTCATCAAGGGCCTTCTCTTCCCCAACGTCGGCCACAAGTGCCTCATGGCAAAGGACGGCAAAAAGAAGAAGGTTAAATCCAAATCCTCCACTAGATATGAGTCTTCTAGCGATGATAATGCTAGTGATGAGGAAGATAATTTGCGTACACTTTTTGCCAACCTAAACATGCAACAAAAGGAAAAGTTAAATGAATTGATTAGTGTTATCCATGAAAAGGATGATCTCTTGGATTCCCAAGAGGACTTCCTTATTAAGGAAAACAAGAAGCATGTTAAAATTAAGAATGCTTATGCTCTAAAAGTTGAAAAGTGCGAAAAATTATCTAGTGAGCTAAGCACTTGCCATGAGACTATAGACAACCTTAGAAATGAGAATGCTAATTTGTTAGCTAAGGTTGATTTAAATGCTTGTGATGTTTCTATTCCCAATCTTAGAAATGATAATGATGATTTGCTTGCTAAGATTGAAGAATTGAACATTTCTCTTGCTAGCCTTAGAGATGAAAATGAAAAATTGCTTGCTAAGGCTAAAGATTTTAATGTTTGCAATGCTACCATTTCCGACCTTAGAAGTAAAAATGATATATTGCATGCTAAGGTTGTAGAATTAAAATCTTGCAAATCCTCTACATCTACCATTGAGCACACTTCTATTTGCACTAGATGTAGAGATGTTGATATTAATGCTATTCATGATCACATGGCTTTAATTAAACAACAAAATGATCATATAGCAAAATTAGATGCTAAAATTGTCGAGCATGAACTTGAAAATGAAAATTTTAAATTTGCTCGTAGTATGCTTTATAGTGGGAGACGCCCTGGCATTAAGGATGGTATTGGCTTCCAAAAGGGGGACAATGTCAAACTTAATGCCCCTCCTAAGAAATTGTCTAATTTTGTTAAGGGCAAGGCTCCCATGCCTCAGGACAACAAGGGTTACATTTTGTACCCTGCCGGTTATCCTGAGAGCAAAATTAGGAGAATTCATTCTAGAAAGTCTCACTCTGGCCCTAACCATGCTTTTATGTATAAGGATGAGACATCTAGTTCTAGGCAACCAACCCGTGCTAAGTTGCCTAAGAAGAAAACTCCTAGTGCATCAAATGATCATGACATCTCATTTAAAACTTTTGATGCATCTTATGTGTTAACTAACAAATCCGGCAAGGTAGTTGCCAAGTATGTTGGGGGCAAGCACAAGGGGTCGAAGACTTGTGTTTGGGTACCCAAAGTTCTTGTGTCTAATGCCAAAGGACCCAAAACCATTTGGGTACCTAAAGTGAAGAACTAAACTTGTTTTGTAGGTTTATGCATCCGGAGGCTCAAGCTGGGTAATCGACAGCGGGTGCACAAACCACATGACAGGGGAGAAGAAGATGTTCTCCTCCTACGAGAAAAACCAAGATCCCCAACGAGCTATCACATTCGGGGATGGAAATCAAGGTTTGGTCAAAGGATTGGGTAAAATTGCTATATCACCTGACCATTCTATTTCAAATGTTTTTCTTGTAGATTCATTAGATTACAATTTGCTTTCCGTTTCTCAATTATGCAAAATGGGCTACAACTGTCTATTTACTGATGTAGGTGTCACTGTCTTTAGAAGAAGTGATGATTCAATAGCATTTAAGGGGGTGTTAGAGGGTCAGCTATACTTAGTAAATTTTGATAAAGCTGAACTCGACACTTGCTTAATTGCTAAGACTAACATGGGCTGGCTCTGGCATCGTCGACTAGCACATGTTGGGATGAAGAATCTTCATAAGCTTCTAAAGGGAGAGCACATTTTAGGATTAACAAATGTTCATTTTGAGAAAGACAGGATTTGTAGTGCATGCCAAGCAGGGAAGCAAGTTGGTGCTCACCATCCACACAAGAACATCATGACGACCGACAGGCCACTGGAGCTCCTACACATGGATCTATTCGGCCCGATCGCTTACATAAGCATCGGCGGGAGTAAGTACTGTCTAGTTATTGTGGATGATTATTCTCGCTTCACTTGGGTGTTCTTTTTGCAGGAAAAATCTCATACCCAAGAGACCTTAAAGGGATTCTTGAGACGGGCTCAAAATGAGTTCGGCTTAAGGATCAAGAAAATTAGAAGCGACAACGGGACAGAGTTCAAGAACTCACAAATTGAAGGCTTCCTTGAGGAGGAGGGCATCAAGCATGAGTTCTCTTCTCCCTACACGCCACAACAAAATGGTATAGTGGAGAGGAAGAATAGAACTCTATTGGACATGGCAAGAACCATGTTTGATGAGTACAAGACTTCGGATCGGTTTTGGGCCGAGGCGGTCAACACCGCTTGCTACGCCATCAACCGGTTATATCTACACCGAATCCTCAGGAAGACATCATACGAACTCCTAACCGGTAAAAAGCCCGATATTTCATATTTTAGAGTCTTTGGTAGCAAATGCTTTATTCTTGTTAAGAGAGGTAGGAAATCTAAATTTGCTCCTAAGACTGTAGAAGGCTTTTTATTAGGATATGATTCAAACACAAGGTCATATAGAGTCTTTAACAAGTCCTCCGGACAAGTTGAAGTTTCTTGTGACGTTGTGTTTGATGAGACTAACGGCTCTCAAGTAGAGCAAGTTGATCTTGATGAGATAGGTGATGAAGAGGCTCCATGCATCGCGTTAAGGAACATGTCCATTGGGGATGTGTGTCCTAAGGAATCCGAAGAGCCTCCAAATGCACAAGATCAACCATCCTCCTCCACGCAAGCATCTCCACCAACTCAAAATGAGGATGAGGCTCAAGTTGATGAAGGAGAAGATCAAGCAAATGAGCCACCTCAAGATGACGGCAATGATCAAGGGGGAGATGCAAATGATCAAGACAAGGAGGATGAAGAACCAAGGCCGCCACACCCAAGAGTCCACCAAGCAATCCAACGAGATCACCCCGTCGACACCATCCTCAGCGACATTCATAAGGGGGTAACCACTAGATCTCGTGTTGCACATTTTTGTGATCATTATTCGTTTGTTTCCTCTATTGAGCCACACAGGGTAGAGGAAGCACTACAAGATTCGGATTGGGTAGTGGCGATGCAAGAGGAGCTCAACAACTTCACTAGGAATGAGGTATGGCATTTGGTTCCACGTCCTAATCAAAATGTTGTAGGAACAAAGTGGGTTTTCCGCAACAAGCAAGACGAGTATGGTGTGGTGACAAGGAACAAAGCTCGACTTGTGGCCAAGGGATACTCCCAAGTCGAAGGTTTGGATTTCAGTGAAACCTATGCACCCGTAGCTAGGCTTGAGTCAATTCGTATATTATTGGCCTATGCTACTTACCATGGCTTCAAGCTTTATCAAATGGACGTGAAGAGTGCTTTCCTCAATGGACCAATCAAGGAAGAGGTCTATGTTGAGCAACCTCCCGGCTTTGAAGATAGTGAGTACCCTAGCCATGTCTATAAACTCTCTAAGGCACTTTATGGGCTTAAGCAAGCCCCAAGAGCATGGTATGAATGCCTTAGAGATTTCCTTATCACTAATGGATTCAAAGTCGGAAAAGTCGATCCTACACTCTTCACTAAAACTCTTGAAAAAGACTTGTTTGTATGCCAAATTTATGTTGATGATATTATATTTGGGTCTATTAACGAGTCTACATGTGAAGAATTTAGTAGGATCATGACACAAAAATTCGAGATGTCAATGATGGGGGAGTTGAAGTATTTCTTAGGATTTCAAGTGAAGCAACTCCAAGAGGGCACCTTCCTAAGCCAAACGAAGTATACTCAAGATATTCTAAGCAAGTTTGGGATGAAGGATGCCAAGCCCATCAAGACACCCATGGGAACCAATGGGCATCTCGACCTCGACACGGAAGGTAAGTCCGTGGATCAAAAGGTATACCGGTCGATGATAGGCTCTTTACTCTATTTATGTGCATCTCGACCGGATATTATGCTTTTCCGTATGCATGTGTGCAAGATTCCAAGCCGACCCTAAGGAAGCTCACCTTACGGCCGTAAAACGAATCTTGAGATATTTAGTTTATACTCCTAAGTTTGGGCTTTGGTATCCTAGGGGATCCACATTTGATTTAATTGGTTATTCGGATGCCGATTGGGCAGGGTGTAAAATTAATAGAAAGAGCACATCGGGGACTTGCCAGTTCTTGGGAAGATCCTTGGTGTCTTGGGCTTCAAAGAAGCAAAATTCCGTAGCTCTTTCTACCGCTGAAGCCGAGTACATTGCCGCAGGCCATTGTTGCGCGCAACTACTTTGGATGAGGCAAACCCTTAGGGACTATGGTTACAAATTAACCAAAGTCCCTCTTCTATGTGATAATGAGAGTGCAATCTGCATGGCGGATAATCCCGTTGAGCATAGCCGCACTAAACACATAGCCATTCGGTATCATTTTCTAAGGGATCACCAACAAAAGGGAGATATCGAGATTGCTTATATTAACACTAAAGATCAATTAGCCGATATCTTTACCAAGCCACTAGATGAACAAACTTTTAACAAACTTAGGCATGAGCTAAATATTCTTGATTCTAGGAACTTCTTTTGTTAAATTGCACACATAGCTCTTTCATATACCTTTGATCATATCTCTTTTATATGCTATGACTAATGTGTCTTCAAGTAAATTTCAAACCAAGTCATAGGTGTATTGAAAGGGAATTGGAGTCTTCGGTGAAGACAAAGGCTTCCACTCCGTAACTCATCCTTCGCCGTCGCTCCGAGCAACTCTCCATCTTTGGGGGAGAGAGCATGAGTCCAAAGCAAAAAGACTCCAACGTTGGTATAATCTTCACTCGTATTTTATTTGCCAAAGGGGAGAACGTAGTAAAAAGGGCTCTAATGATTCCGTTTTGGCGATTTATGCCAAAGGGGGAGAAAGCATGAGCCCAAAGCAAAAGGACCGCACCACCACCAATTTAAAAATTTTGGTCTTTCAATTGGTACTAATTTTAGAAAGAATTTTTTCAATTGGTATGATTTTCAAATTGGTATCTCTTTATGTTCAAAAGAGGAAGAGAGTAGTATTTTCAAAATCAATATCTTAAAACCCTCTTGAACACTAAGAGGAGGAATTTATCAAGGGGGAGTTTTGTTTAGTCAAAGGAAAAGCATTTGAAACAGGGGGAGAAAAATTCAAATCTTGAAAATGCTTCGCAAATTCTTATTCATTTACCTTTGACTATTTGCAAAAGAACTTTGAAAAGGATTTACAAAAGAATTTGCAAAAACAAAACATGTGGTGCAAGCGTGGTCCAAAATGATAAAAATAAAGAAACAATCCATGCGTATCTTATAAGTATTAATATTGGCTCGATTCCAAGCAATCTTTGCACTTATATTATGCAAACTAGTTCAATTATGCACTTCTATATTTGCTTTGGTTTGTGTTGGCATCAATCACCAAAAGGGGGGAGATTGAAAGGGAATTAGGCTTACACCTATTTTCCTAATTGATTTTGGTGGTTGAATTGCCCAACACAAATAATTGGACTAACTAGTTTGCTCTAGTGTATAAGTTATACAGGTGCCAAAGGTTCACACTTAGCCAATAAAAAGACCAAGAAATGGGTTCAACAAAAGAGCAAGGGATAACCGAAGGCAGCCCTGGTCTGGCGCACCGGACTGTCCGGTGCACCAGGGTACTCCAAGCCAAACTTCGCACCTTCGGGAATTTTCAGAGGCGCTTCGCTATAATTCATCGGACATGTCCGGTGCACACCGGATAGTGTCCGGTGCCCCAAAGGAGAGCGACTCTGGAACTCGCCAGCTTCGGGAATTCGCTCCGCTATAATTCACCGGACATGTCTGGTAAGCTAGCGGAGCAACGACTACTTCGCGCCAACGGTCACCTGCAGAAGCAATAAATGCGCGCCAGAGTGCGCAGAAGTCAGGCACGCGCGAAGTGGCGCACCGGACACTCTACAGTGCATGTCTGGTGTGCCACCGGACATCCAGGCGGGCCCAGTAGTAAGAGCTCCAACGGTCGGAACCCAACGGCCTGGTGACGTGGCTGGCGCACCGGACTGTCCGGTGCGCCATGCGACAGCAGCCTCCACCAAACGGCTAGTTTGGTGGTTGGGGTTATAAATACCCCAACCACCCCACATTCAAGTCATCCAAGTTTTCACACTTCCAACCACTTACAAGAGCTAGGCATTCAATACAAGACACACCCAAGTGATCAAATCCTCTCCCAATGCCACAAAAGCTTTAGTGATAAGTGAGAGTGATTTGTTGTGTTCTTTTGAGCTCTTGCGCTTGGATTGCTTCTTTTCTTTCTCAATCTTTCTTGATTTCAAACTCGATTGTAATTGAGGCAAGAGACACCAATTGTGTGGTGGTCCTTCGGGAACTTTGTGTTCCAATTGTTTGAGAAGAAGAAGCTCACTCGGTCCGAGGGACCGTTTGAGAGAGGGAAAGGGTTGAAAGAGACCCGGTCTTTGTGACCACCTCAACGGGGAGTAGGTTTGCAAGAACCGAATCTCAGTAAAACAAATTTGTGTGTCACACTCTTTATTCGCTTGCAATTTGTTTTGCACCCTCTCTCGGACTCGATTATATTTCTAACGCTAACCCGGCTTGTAGTTGTGATTAACTTTGTAAATTTCAGTTTCGCCCTATTCACCCCCCTCTAGGCGACTTTCACACCAAAAAGGGGAGAATGAAAGGAAAATGGCCTCAACATTTCCTATAATCGATTTTGGTGTTTGACGACCATCACAAACTGAGAGCACCTAGAGGGGGGTGAATAGGTGATCTTGTAAAAATCATACTAAATGGCACAAAACCTTGTTTATGAAATGTTAGTGGAATCAAAACCAAGGTGCTATGTCTAGAGAGAAAGAGATGACTTCTTCACTTAATTGCTCTTCACAAGGTGAGTATTTAAACTTAGAGCAATTATCAAGTGAGTAGAAGCAGAGAGAATCACATACGAATAACAACAGGTGACACAACGATTTTTATCCCGTGGTTCGGCCAAATAGAACACTTTCCTACTTCCACATTGTGGCGTCCCAATGGACGAGGGTTGCACTCAACCCCTTTCAAGTGATCTAATGATCCACTTGAATACCACATGTTTCTTCCTTATAGGATATGTTCCCTTTGTGAGGAATCTCCACAAGTTGGAGCCTCTCACCCTTACAATATTGATCATAATGAAAATCACAAGAGTAAGGGAGGGAATAGAAACACACGCAAGAGCTAGAGTCACAGCAATGACACACACACAAGTCAAGAATCGAGCACACAAACACAACACAGCGAGTTCACGACTCAACAAGTACTCAAATCTCAAAGGCAATGATCCGGATGCATGCTTCTAGAGTCTAGGAGTCTTAGGATGTTCAATGGAGGCTTGGTGTACTGCTCCATGCGCCTAGGGGGCCTTTTATAGCCCCAAGGAAGCTAGGAGTCGTTGGAGCTCCATTTGGTAGGCAATTCTTGCCTTCTGTCCGCTGGCGCACCGGACAGTCCGGTGCACCACCGGACATGAATAGTGCATGATTTCTTTCCTTCTTTGGCAAAGCCGACCGTTGAACCCTTGGTCCACTTGGCACACCAGACACTGTCCGGTGCACACTAGACAGTCCGGTGCGGCCACGCGTCGCCCATTGATTACGCGTCGATCGCTCTGCCGACCGTCGGCGCGAGCGCTGTTGGCTCACCGGACAGTCCGGTGCACATCGGCAGTCCGGTGAATTTTAGCCACAGCGACCTCGGCGATTCCCGAAAGCAGCGAGTTTGTCGCTGAGCTAGCCTGGGCACCGGACACTGTCCGGTGCACCCGCAGCTGGTGCAATACTGGCTCTTTCAGCTGAACTCCTTTTGCTCCTTTTGAACTTGAATTGATTGAGTTCCTGGAACTTAGACAGGCATGTTTAGCATATAAAATAATTGACTAAGTGTCTAGAACTTATCTTCACACTTGATTCGTTTGCTCAACATTATGTTAGTTCACATATTGTGTGTTGTGCATTTAATCACCAAAACAATATAGAAATAGCCCACGGGCCCATTTCCCTTTCACAAACCTTATGGACCAACTAGTTTGCCTAGTTGATCATTTCTCATGAGCAAAAGTTCATTTACAACTATTATAAGTTGACTGTCAGGAATACCGTAGATTATTCCAGGCAGGAGAAGCTTTTTGGAAAAACACCTATGTGCGGACCGTTCGGGCCTTTGCGGTGGACCGTCCGCGACACCAGGGTGAGCCTCGGACAGGAACACTGCAAAAAACATCGTTTACACTATGGACTGTCCGAAGGAGAAGCGAGCACCGTCCGAGACCAAGCGTGGACCGTCCGGTTATTGAAAATCCAGAACAGACCCGAAGGTGTCGGGTTCGATAAAATGCATTTTTAGCGTCCTCGTGGACCGTCCGGGGTGCACAGCGGGACCATCTGCGACTGCTTTATCTGACATCTGACGACACATTAAATGCACTATAGTCATTGTTATAGCCATTACTGCTAACCTATGTGATTTCAGTCGTTGATGTGAAGGGGCGGACCGTCCGGACCAGGGGCGCGGACCGTCCGCGGTCGACAGAAAAGGAGCAACGGCTAGGAAGTGGTTGGAGGATATAAATACAACCCCAACCACCTCCATTCACATGGATCCAAGCCTCTCATTCACTCTCATTCAATACAAGAGCATTCACTTCAACCAAAAACACATTCCAGCTTCCAAATCTCTCCAAGTTCCATAATTGTGACTAGTGATCATTAGTGATTAGTGACTTGAGAGAGTGTGATTTTGTGTCTTTTCTTATTGCCTTTGCTGCTTGGCTTTTAATCGTGCTTTCTTCTTCTTATTCTAATCTTTCTAGATGTTTTATAAAGCAAGCAAGAGACACCTAATTGTGTGGTGATCCTTGTGGGGTCTTAGTGACCCGTGAGATTAAGATGAAGCACTCGACCGGTCTAAGTGACCGATTGAGAGAGGGAAAGGGTTGGAATAGACCCGGTCTTTGTGGCCTCCTCAACGGGGAGTAGGTTCTTTGGAACCGAACCTCAGGAAACAAATCGCCATGTCCACTTGTGTTGATCTTCATCTCTCGATTTGTTTCTCCCCTCTCCTCTCTCTCTCTCTCTCTAAAGTTCTCTTGCTCATATTGGTTTGAGTTGGCTCCCAAAGTTATCCGCATTGATTGAGCAACTCATAGCAAGAGGAACTATCTTCCGCACTTCGAATTCACTATTATTTATTTCTAACCCTAACCCCGGGTGAACTACGTGTTCAGAGTTTATAATTTTCAGGTTTCGCCTATTCACCCCCCCCCCCCTTCTAGGCGACTTTCAAACATTGTTGCTCTAATCCATCGTGTTGTTAAGCATCAAAATATTCCCGTTTTCCACTGCTTGGACCCACTCGGCCACATGTAAGTGAGTTCCAACATTTGGTGCCCACCGTTTGTGCTCTGGAAAACCATTTTCGTGATGGCTCCCAAGAAAGCAACTTTGAATGCTACCACCTCCATCGACGACACAGCGAAGGCGGCCCTTCTCATTGAGAAGAAGGGCAAAGCAACCCTTGTTAGCAATGTCCCTCATGAGGCCCTCGAGGATGGGGCAGTCAATAGCAAGTGACACCGCCAAGAGAACTCGTCCACCCTAGAGGGCACCATTCGCACATGCAGCTCTGAGGAACTACCTCAGGCCCCTCCGCCAGGCTTCACCCCCAGAAGCCGACGATATCATCGAGGACGTCGAAGTCCTAGGCATCTCAGCCGAGGACCAGCTCAAGTTGTGCGCACTTCGCATAAAAACAATCACCTACAGAAGCAAAAGGAAATACTTGCAGCCAAGTGCGAGCGCACACCATGCAGGTCAAAGTAAGACAGATGATACTAGATGAGGAGCAGAAAGCCAAAGAGCTGGAACAACAAATCACAGATATGCAAGGCGAAAACCCCCACCACCAGCAGTAGAACCCTGTTCACATACCAGTCCTGGCCTGAGCTACTTTTCAGGGACTAAACTACCTTGATAAATGAAGCCCTCTTGCTCCATAGCTCCAAGCTTCACCATGGCCCCACAACTTCAAGGAAGGTACCTACCCTAAGTACAACGACAGTATCGACCTAGCACAGTATATTATGAGCTACCAAGTTGTGGTCGCATCATCCAGAGGAGACGACACCACCATGGCCAAATCTTTCATCATAGCCCTCGAAGGCCCAGCCCTCACATGGTACACAAGGCTGCCACCATTAACAATTGACTCATGGAAAGCACTTCACGACAAGTTCTTGTTAAATTTTCAAGGGTACAGGCAATACACAGAAGCCCTGGCAGAATTATCACTCTATAGGCAGTAGGAAAAAGAGACCCTTCGAGAGTACTATAAGAAATTCCTCTTATTGAAGTCGCAGCTGCCTTCGGTTGATGACCACATAGCTATTCACTATGCAATCAACGGCCTTCGTGCAGGTGTTCTATATAGCCACTGCATAAGAGACCCACCCAAAAACTTGCAGGAGTTATATCAACTTTTCGAAAAGTACGCTCGGTCAGAAGAGCAACACCAAAGGAAAATCGAGTCACAACGAAAGCCCAAGGACACTCCCCAGTCGAGCAGGACATGGGTCAGGCCTTCGCAACCGGACTTAGGCCAGCAAAACCGCACCCAGTCCCAGGTGCACAACATCGCAAATCAACAACATATTGGGGACACCGCTCGTCGTCATGATTACCCTTCGTAGCAAGGCCACGATAGTAACACAACCAGAGGCAGGGGTAGAGGCCGATGCTGCGGCAGCGAAGATTCTATTGTCTTTTCCATGGCGAGGACTCAGCACACCCAACCTGGGATTGCCCTGAAACCAAGGCAACAAAATATCGAATGGCTAGAAACCAACCGACTGACAACCAAAGAGATGTAGCCCGCACCTACCATCCCCATCAGTACAACCAGCAACAATTCCACAATGAGCATTTCCATCCTCACCAACAAAACCACAATATATACCAACAACACCAAGAAATCCCAGCTCTACCTCCTCCACCACCATAGCATCCAAATCAATCATTACCACCACCACCCCCACCGAAGCAAGAGGACTTCATCGATCAACCCTCGAGGGGTCATCCACATGATTACCGGAGGATCCAGCTCCGAATTTGACACAAATCGGCAGAAGAGAGACCACTATAGAAGGGTCAATCATGTAGCCCTCACCGGGCTAGTTTTTCAAACAAAGTTGTCCCATATACCAATCACCTTCGTCGCAAGAGACGTCGACCTCCGCAGTGCACCCCATGCCGATGCAATGGTGATAAACTGCCAAGTAGAAGGGTGGGATCTGCACAAGGTACTCGTTGATAACGGCAGCCAGGCAGACATCATTTTCTTACACACCTTCGATCGAATGAGCATAAGTCACAACCTACTCAAGCCAGCAGGGAACCCTCTCTATGGCTTCGGAGGAAAAGGAACTTTCCCACTTGGCAAAATCGAGCTACCACTATCATTCGGCACTGCTCCGAATGCGAGAAGTGAGAAAGTCACCTTCGACATAGTCGACATGGTCTATCCCTACAACGCCATAATGGGGCGAGGATCCATCAATAAACTTGAGGCAACCATACACGGACTATACCTATGCATTAAAATCCTAGGGCCATATGGCGCAATCACCATATATGGAGATCAATAGGTAGCTAGGAATATAGAAAGAGACTTCGTCCCCGGCCAGCGCAACGTGCATTGTCTGACAACCGAGCGCGAAGACCCCAGCAGCCCTCGCCCAAACAAAGGGAAAAAGATCAATGCACAATTGCAGAGCAATGAGGGAGTAAAAACAGTCCCCTTGGACTCCGTCACCCCTTAGTAAACAGTCATGATCAGTGAGGACCTTTTACTAGCAGAAGAAGAAAGGCTTCTCTCTTGTCTCAACCGCAATAAGGACGTCTTCGCGTGGTCTGCCCTAGACCACGTCGGTGTCAGCCGCACCATCATTGAGCACAACTTGGGCATTGATTCCGTCGTGCGCCCAAGAAACAAAAACTGAGAAAATGTCTGATGAAAAACCAAAGCATCGAAGGCAGAAGTCCACCGCTTACTGGAAGCAAAATTCATCAAACCAATTGATTACCCCACCTGGCTTGCCAATGTTGTCATGGTGCAAAAGAAAAATGGAAAATGGAGAATGTGCATAGACTTCACCAATCTCAACAAAGCATGTCCAAAGGACAACTTCCCTTTACCAAGAGTCGACAAAACTGTTGATTCCGCAACAGGATGCGAAGTGATTTCTCTGCTCGATTATTTTTTGGGCTACCACCAAATCTATAGAAGGAAGAAGACAAGGTGAAAACAAGTTTCACACGCCCTTCGGCACATACTGATTCATGCGAATGCGTGAAGGCCTCAAAAATCTCGGCTCGACATTTTCACGGCTCACCAAAAGCATTCTCAAAAGTCAAATGGATCATAACGTTTTCACTTATGTTGACGACATAGTCATTGCGAGCAAAACAAAGAAGACCATCTCTCCAACCTTGCAAAGCAAATCGCCAACATGCGCGAAGCCAGACTCCGCTTGAACCTGAAAAATTGCATATTCGGAGTCCGACAAGGCAAGATACTCGGTTACCTTGTATCACACAGAGGCATCGAAGCAAATCCAAGCAAGATAAAGGCTATAATGGACATGGCTCCATCACAGTCGACCCAAGACATCCAATAGTTGACAGGAAGACTAGCAGCGCTAAATAGATTTATTTCATAGTCCGTTGAGCGAAGCCTTCCATTCCTAAAAACGCTGCGCGGAGCCAAGTACTTCGCCCGGGGCCCAGAGCAGGCTGCAGCTTTTGAGTCCTTAAAACAGTTTTTATCTGATCCAGCGACACTTACTAGCCTAGATCATGCGCTACCCCTCCTGCTCTACATCGCATCGTCACCCAGCGCAGTCTACGCAACTCTGGTACAAGAAAGGTGCAAACACGGCAAGACCCAGCAATGCCCATTATATTTTGTCTCCGAGGTACTCACCAGCTCTAAGTGCAATATGACAGAGCTAGAGAAGATTGCCTACGTAGTCATCATGGCTTCACATAAGCTAAGGCACTACTTCGAGGCACACAGAGTAAGGGTCACCACCAATCGAGGTCTGGGAGACCTATTCAGAAATCCCAAAGCATCTGCCAGAATAGCCAAATGGGCAGCCAAGCTATCTAGATACAACGTCACATTCGAGCCAAGGATAGGAATAAAATCCCAGGTCTTGGAAAACTTCATATTAGACTGGACTAGGCCTTCGGAACGACACCAGCATCACACAGAAACTATTTGGACTATCCACTATGATGGTGTGTGGTGTCATGTGGGAGCAGGCACTGCAACAATTATTACATCACCCATAGGCCTCAAATACATATATGTCGTGTGTCTCAGTTTCGCACTTGAATCACACAAATGCACGAACAAGATAGCAGAATACGAAATCGTCATCCTTGGACTCCGCAAACTACGAGCCCTAGGGTAACAACGTGTATAATCAAAATTGATTCCAAGATAGTCACTGGCCAAATCAAAAAGGATTGTTCTGCCAAAGAACCAGTCCTCATGCAATATCTCTCGGTCGTGCGAATCCTAAAAACAGTTCAAAGAATTCACATTGCAGCACATAGAGCACAACAAGAATGAAGAGACCGACATGTTGGCGAAAGCACCAGCGAAAGGCGACCCACTGCCATCTGACGTGTTCTTCCACACAATCGACACACCAGCTTTAAGAAACCTCGAAGGCCTACAGATAACATAAGACCCCCGACGACCGCAAAATCGTACATCTAATAATGACCGAAGACTGGCATGAACCCATCACTTTATACCTCCAAGGTCATTATCACCCCTCTGACCAGAGCGAAGCCAAAAGATTCAAGCACAGAAGTCGTGACTTCGCATTGATAGATGGACAACTATACAAAAAGGGAATAAGCCAACCGATGCTCAAATGTATCACAGCAGTCGAAGGCATACAACTCCGTCGTGAGGTCCATAGAGGAACATGTGGGTCACACTCGAGGCCTAGGACCCTCACCGCCAAAGTCATGCGCCAAGGTTTCTACTAGCCAGCTATTGTGTGCATAGCCAACATAGTGGTCCGCTCGTGCGAAGCGTGCCAAAAATTCTCACCTAGAACATGTGCCCCCTTGCAATTCATAAAGCTCATCGCCCACACCTGGCCACTGCAACGTTGGGGCCTCGATATCATTGGACCATTGCCCACTGCGCAAGGCAACCTCAAATTTGCTTTTGTTGCAGTCGAATACTTCACTAAGTGGATCAAAGCTAGAGTTGCGTCAACAATAACATCGAAGGCAGCATAGAAGTTCTTCTGTCAGAACATCATTTGTCACTTTGGAGTCCCCTCTGAGTTGACAGTAAACAACGGAAAACAATTCGACAATTAGGACTTTAGGGAATTACGCGACTCCATCGACATGAAGGTAATGTTGGTTTCTATCTATCACCCACAATCCAACGGGGTAGTAGAGCGCGCCAACGGCAAAATTTTTAGCGCCATAAAGAACAGACTTTTAGACGTCAAAAAGGGCAAGTGGGTCGAGCAACTACCCAAAGTCATTTGGGCACTCAACACAACAGAATCCCGAGCCACTGGATTCACTCCCTTCAGACTAATGTACAGATCAGAGGCCATGACTTTGCAAGAACTCAAGCACGGATCACCCTGAACAAGCACCACGACCATACCAGACATCGACGAGCCATCAGCAAAATACTTCCTCGATGGGGATCGTGTCGCCGTCCTCAAAGCATTAAACAAATATCAAGTACAAACGAAGGCCTGGCGAGACAATGTTGTTACTCCCAAAGAGTTCGACAAGGGGGACCTCGTCCTCATCAGAACTAGCAGAACAGAATCCCGAGGAAAACTTGAGCATAAATGGGAAGGGCCTTTCATCATCAAAAAGAAAATGTCACCAAACACCTATAGAGTCACAACACAATCAGGTGAAGAACTCGAGCACTCGTGGAACATAGACAATCTGAGGAAATTTTATTTGTAAACTAACCATTGACAGGGCCTTCACGCCCTTGTAACACCTACACACACATTACTTTGGTTGGGCCCGCACTCTTTTCCTCGCAGGGGGGTGAGATTTTTAACGAGGCGGTGCCATGTAATAAAGTGCCAAAAAAATACCCCGCAAAAAGACAATCATGACTACAAAATGTCGAAAAATACCGTGGAGTCGGTCTTCGGCATTCGACACCAAGACAGTCACCACAGCGGCAAGTCTAAACAGTCGTTGTGCACGACAAACACGTCCCATCCAAGCAAAAGTTGCCTAAGGGTGCAGCTGGATCAACACAATAAGTGCATCACAACACCTACGGGTGCAAAGTCATTCGAGAGACGCCCAGTTCTATCCAAGCAAAAGTCGCCTAAGGGTGCAGCTGGATCAGCACAACAAATGCTTCACAACACCTAAGGGTGTGAAGTCATCCGAGAGACGCCCATTTCTATCCAAGCAAAAGTCGCCTAAGGGTGCAGCTGGATCAGCACAACAAGTACATTTTAATAACTAAGAGTGCAAAGTCGTCCGAGAGACGACCACTTTGAGCAAAAGTCGCCAAAGGTGCAGCCGGACTAGCCCAACAAGTGCATCAACCCACCTAAGGGTGAAAGGTCGTCCGAGAGACACCTATCTCTATTCGAACACGAAGTCACCTACGGGTACAGTCGGATCAGAAAATATAACACATCCTTAACAATCTAAGAGCGCAAAGCATTCAGCATGCGGACAACGAAGGGCACAACTTAGTTCAAAAATGGAAAAACAATGAGCACGAAGCTACCATTCACATACAAGGTATTCCGTTCTGCATGCAAGTTCACATAGTCGTCCTTTGGCGAAGGGGGTGAGGGAAACGTTGCCACTTGAATTCACCAAAGAATGGTCATGTCAACACGGGCACTTTACATGGGCTCTGCCTTCGGGATTAGGCCAGCCTCCCAGAAATGAAACAACATCAGTCTAAGCTCCTCGCCATCAAATAGAGCCAGCAAATCTCCCTCTTCGAAACGCTGCCCAATTGTCGGTGCAAGGATTATCCGGCGAGTCCCTTCCCCTGACTGCATTCTTTCCCGTGGATGAGGCCCCTCCATTCCCATAAGGCGACGCCTTCGAGGGCCTTCAATGCCATGTGAAGACTCGCCCAACATTCCCACACTCTGTTTCGGCCCTCTAATCCTTCTCTTGCCCCTCGCCGCAGTCGGGGCAACCCTAGACAAAGACTACGCCGCTGTCGGGGGCAACCGTAGGTGAAGACTCCACCACATACAAATCTAATGCCATAAAATAACCTAAGTCATCCTCTGAAGACTCATCGTCCATCCTAGCAAACGGGCTCAGTAACTCCTCACTTTCCAATGACCACAGATCAACATGAGATTCCCCACTACTAAGAACTATCAAACTTTGGCACATCGACGATTTGTCATTTCCAATGTCATCAAAATCTGTCTGCGTAGGCCCAGGCACCAGAACCTGCACAGCAGCCAACTTTAAGTATCCTACAAAGTAAAAACACTGTTGTACTACCCCTACTCTATTCATTACACATGCGTAGAAGTCCCTACCGCTGTAGGGTCTTCAACGTCGACTTTTGCGAGTGAAGATTGCTCTTCAGCTCCCGCCTCAACTTCGACATCTTTTCGAGCTACCGAGCTCTCCAGGCCAGCGAGGTCCTCAACTTCTTTGTCCCTCGTCGTCTGCAAAGACATCACAACAATGCATTACACAAGGCAAACATAAAAGACACCCTTACCAAGGGTGCAATGCAAACATACATGTGCCAGCGCCTGGCTGGCCCTCTCTCGGACGATGACGCAGCCGTGAGGACCCCACATCATATGATAAAGTGCCCCGACCGAGTGCTTCTACACGTCATCTTCAACCTGGAACACACCAGCGTTGAAGTCCTTGTTACTCCGAGCAAAGGCCTCGAAGTGCATGCAGCCCTCGCGGGCTAAGGCATTCACAACCCCTTCGCAGGACACGAGCGACGCGTAGGACATCAAGCTCGTCACGATGGACAGGAGAGACTCCAGCTCCAACTACAGCCACCCGAGAAAACGAGCCCCTGCCTCCTCTTCCGACTTGTCGAAGGGGCAGTTTGTGCACCTAGGTCGCGGTACGCATCCACAAAGAGTGTGTGCGCCTGGTCCACACCAGCACGTGTGGCGGACTCCGTTCTCTCGCGGTTGGCGTGCATGCTCTTCACCTCGAGCTCAAGCTCGCCAACACGCTTGCGGGCAGCTTGGGCCTCCGCGCGGGCACTTTTGCCCTCCGTCTTCGCCTCAGCGGTGGCTTTCTTCTCATCATTGAGCTGACGACCGAGATCTTCATTCTCGTTTTCAAGTGTAGTCACCTTACCAAGAAGGTTTCGACTCCTGTTCTCAGCTGCTAACTTGTCTTTGACAGCTTTGGTGTGTTGCATCTGAAGGCGCTCTATTTTGCCCTCCACCCGTCTCCTCTCGGAACGCAGCTGCGAGGTCGCAACATTCACTAGCGCCCTGGACGCAACTTGATTGGCGAAGACAGTCGCCTAATGTTACAAAAATCAAGGTTTAGAAAAAACACTCACATAACATAGCTATCGTGCAACAACCGCCGCCACCCCTTCGGCCGCAGATGCGGCGGCGACTTCTCTGCTGCCATCAGCAACGGCGCAAAAATGCGCCCGTGGGTCCGGCGAGGTCACGGTCATGCCCTTCGCCGAAGCCCTGCGTCAACGGGCGGCCTCGCTGGTGCCACCACCAACTTCCCGGTTTCAGTCCCTGCACCTGAAACACGGGTTAGCATAAACACACATCCTCATGCACAATCCACAAACAAACACCCTACTTACTAGCAGGCGGTAGCCCCGTCTGGGCGCCAAACATGGTGACGCCTCCTACCAGGTAGTCATCAACAGACAACTCCTGGTCGGTCCCTCCAGTCTCTGAAACCGCCGCTTCAGCAGCGCATGGTGGCGAATACACCCTCTCGGATGCCACTGGCGCCGCAGGAGGGGGGCATCACTGCAGCCGGAGCAGCCCCTTCGCGCTGGGGCGCAACACCTTAGCGTCACGGTGTGGGTCCACCAGCCAAAGCGAGGCCTTCTGCTTCTTCCGCAGGGCCTCCTGGCGGTCCTAATCCATCACTGTTGACACAACAACACCAATGTTTCTTCCGTAAGGAAAGATTTTTAACTCACGAGCCATACGAGACGTAAAGTAGTCATCGCCAGTGGCCCGAGGTCCTTCATATGCCACCGACCCCCGGTCACCTTCAACATTCACGAAGATGTTTTCCGGAGATCGGGCACAGTCATAACCTCCTCAGGCCTAGCACATGTTCTCGCGAGTTCCTCAACAAAAAAATCTAGAGGCCCTCGGCCTCGCCATTTTCCTTTTTGTACCTTTCGCCTCTATCTTCCTGTTTCGACTCGATGCAATCACAACCTTTCCCTACAAGGTGTCCTCTTCCGACCAGGCCTTAACCTTCTTCCCTCAGTCATCCCTAGTATCAGCAGAATCCCCCTCTGGGTAAGGACCGTACCGCATACCATTCAGTTCTAAAACTCGGTTCAACCTGACGTTGGAACCTCGTATATCCCAACTTATTATCAACTCTGTCTTGGGTGAATATTTACCAACAATTTAAACAGCCTCCGACTCAACTTCCCTAACGAAGGCAGCTGTGACAGAACCTCCCAAGGTATTAGGTCCGCCTATAGTTGTCCCTGTCCTGAGGACCTTGGACAATCCTGTAGATGCACATAATCACTCGACAAGTTCGGTATTGTACCTTCATCATTTTGCCTAAGAGCGCTTCACCCGTCACACAGATATTACATCACATCGGAGGAAAGAATAAGCGGAAGCAAATTACAATAACTTAATTTACATTCATAGAGAGAGTATTGTTATTACAGTACCAGGGTATTATGAGTGCATAAAGTATTATTATTACAGACCTGGGAGGCAAAACCTCCCGCACAAAAGAGTATTGTTTATAAAGTGGGAGGCCAACATCAAACCATGACGAACTTCACTGATGGGGCTCATTCTTGGGTACCACCTTTGGACAAAAACAACAAAAGTCTGTTGTTTCCTCACCTACAACAACATGGGTTCGAAAACCCTAAGTATTGAGTGTACTTTCACAAGTCTTACCCGTCAAAAGAAAAGACTCTCAAGGATATGCTGGCTTGAGGGAGTTAAGGTAAGGCTATTCAAGAATCAAAGACTCTGTTTGCAGAAATGTTTACTAATAGTGGATCCTTAAAAATCCAATTTTATTATCAGGTTAAGTCATTACCTGTAACTAGAGTTCTTTCTACCCTAGTTCAAGCACTTGACTTGCACTAGCCGTCCTTTATCAACCCTTAAGTTTACTCGAAATCTACGTGTAAGTCAGTGACCAAGTCTTCATGCCCGAGAAGTAACGGCGATCCGAATCGATTAATACTCAGCTGAGGATCTCCAATCACACGACATATGTAGCACTTAACCCTTGCATATGTCAACTCGCCACCGGGTTTCTTAAGACCAGACCGGGTTCACGCCAACCGAGAGCACAGATACACCACCATCCAGCCTTTTGCCACAGAGGGTACACGCTACTCTCGCCATCTGTCCACTCCCATTGTGTGTTGGCCTTTCTGGTATTAGTCTGCCCGAGGCAAAGCTTACCCATGACGAGGCATGTGACCAGTTAAAGGGTCCTCGGTCAGCAGGCCCACATCGACGCGGTCCTTAAGCGACTCAGACGAAGACACTACACCGAGACTCTCTTCTCATGCAAGTCACCCGCCTGGTCTCAGTTTTATCTTTTATATCCCAAAGTTTAGTACCTGGCAGAGATACATCTTGTCCGATGTTGAACCCATCACGGCCATGATGGATCCACCATCAAGTTTTATTTTCGAAAACATCCCATTCCATCTGAAGCATCATCTTTTGTTAAAAACAAAACATTTTTGTTTTCTAAAGCAATACTAAGCATTATAAAACCTTTTAATAAAACAGGTAATCAAGGAATGGTAAACAGTTCCAAGGAAGGAAATGCAGCAATTGGTTTAGCACCCAACTCCTATCACATAATGCATCATTCAAGTGATAAAGAGTTTAAAATCCCAAGGAAAAGGTAAATGCACCAGGGCTTGCCTTGTGTTGTAGGGGAGTCATGATCTGTTCCACAGATATCAAAATAAAAGTAGTTCTCGGCAGGTGGATTTTCAGCTGGTGGTGCAGTCTCTTCTTCTTCAACACTTACTTCTTCTTCGTTTTCTATACATAACCATACATATACATGAATGCTCATGTGATGCTACCAATATGCAATTGTAACAGAGATTCTTCAAGTTGTGTCTTGAATACAACTTTCCTTCACGGTACACCAGGGAAACTAGGGTTTTCTAAGTCAGCATTCCTCTAGAATAAGGCAACTATTATCTAGAAAGCTAGGGTTTTGGGTTTGGGAACCAAATAATGTCCAACGCATGTCAAACTTCACCCATGGGTTCTAATTATCAAATTAAGTTTACCCAAAACGTTTTATGATTTTTGGAGTTATTTAGTTAATTCTAAAATTCCAAAAGTCTAGGTTTAAGCCCTTTTAAACACTAAATAATTCATGGTTGGGGCTAAAAATCTTGTAACTATTTTTATCAAATACTAGAGGATTTTAGGAGTCTAGTAAAATTGGTCTCATATTTTTAGCATTTTTCTAGAATTTTCTATGATTTCCCTAAGTCTGGTAGAAAAAGAAAAAGAATGAATAGTAATGGGCTGAAACTAGCCTGATACGGCCCACGTCTAGGCGAAACGCATCGCGCGCGCGCCCGCGTTGGTGGTTTTACACAGAAGACCTCTGCTTTTTGAACAAGCAGTAAAGAACCCCGTGCACTATTCACATGTGTCTCTGACATCTGCACCGAGGCCCCTCCCTTTCTGTTTCTTTGCAAGGTGAGATCCCCGACCACGGACGGCGGAGCAGTTGCTCCGGTGAGCTTGTACTGGCCATAATACCCAATAATTCATGCCCAATTTCAGTTTTATGCCTAATTCTATCCACAACGACCTTAAACCCTTAATCAATTGTAGAGTTCTAGCTCAAATTCTTCCTGTCCACGGTGATGGCGCCAACCAAGGATAACCCTAGGTGTACCCGATGATTTAACCTGGTCTAGTTTAATTGACTGGGCCGATAAGCACCCATAGCACACAAGGGTGCGAGAACAAAAGAAATGAGGGTATGAACAGACCTAGGGACGGTGGTCCACGACGCGATGGCTCACGACGGAACGGAGAGTGGATTGAGGGAAATCCGAAATTAGAGCTCGGTGGTAGACGATCTGAGGCACGAGCGGGTGCACTGGCTTCATCACAACCCAACGGAGCTAGTAGTACCCCCAATTTATAGTGTCCAAGAGTGGTGGCGGCTATTTTTTGCGATGGCGTGTTGGCGGCCGGAGAGGAGAAGTCACTAGCGCGAGTGCTATCGTGGCTTTCACCGTGGCAAGGCCTCCGGCGATGGACGGGCTTGCTACAAGGGTTCACTGCGACGTGTTAAACCTCCCAGGCACGTGGCGCACGATTGGTAAGCGGCCAACGCCGGTGAAGATCATTCCGGCCGGCCGTAGACCAAGTGGGTATGGTGAACTCAATAGTGACCGAGTCCGAGCCAATCCGGGCGCTAAGATCTTTTATTCCCCTCAGTTATCCACTTTGCGCGGGGCACGAATCGCGGCGAGGTGGAACGCACCTAAGATCTACTTCAGTTACTGTATAATGGCCATCTTCATCAGTGTGTCTGTCAGAGTGAATTGAGAGGCTTCATTCTGCATTTTTCATGTGGTGAGCTATTAATCCATCTGCACCAAAGTTGTAGCTCTATAAACCAGCTACACTTCGATTATAGAAACCTTGATCATTTAATTATTCCATCGAGCTTGAATCGAGTCCAAAGTTCATCAAAACTCACTGTCAGACCAATATCAGACTTCATTGGTGACTGACAACCATACTTTGAGCCCATTTAACTCCAATTTTTGTACAACACAACACTAATGCCTTGTGACTTAAGCAAAGTTATGCACCTATAGTAGCTCTACAAATTTGATGTGTTGACCTAGGGCAAAATCCTTATGATTTGAAGATACAGGGCTCTAAAGTTGACCCCATTACACTGAATTTCAGACTTAGTCACATAGTACTCATGTGACCCTTTTGCAAATAAGTCCAAATTCCATCATACAACTTGGAAATTCTCCAATACAAAAGTTAATTGGTTTGTAGTGTATTATCACTTTGCCATTTGCACTTTGGTCCAAAAGTGCCTAGAATTTACATTTACCCCCCTAGGGTTCCAGTTAGGGTTTCTTTTAGGGGTTTTGAGTAGTTTAGGGTTTTTGTGCCACTAAAATCCATCAAATGTGATACCTTATGAACATTTATCATGTCTTATGAGATTTTTACTCATTAAGCTTCACTTTCACCCATAAGTCCTAATTCAGGGTTAAGTACCCTACCCTAAGGTTTATTACACACCAAGTCCTATCATCACAATTTCTTTGATATTTTTACCTAGTGAATGCATTCTAGGTGTAACAAACAATATGAAATGTCAATGCACATGATGCCATGCTCAAGTTTTAGTGCCAGTAACACCAGGGGTGTTACATCCTTCTCCCCATGAAAGAATCTCGTCCCGAGATTTAAGGTCCTAAGGTAGGTAATGGAAAAGGAAACGCGTCACGTCTTTATTTCCTTATTTGCCTTACAGAGCAGGGGGTGGTATGGGGTTTATTCCACTTTACTAACAAATGTACATATCTTACAGGTTACATGAAGCTAAAAACCTAGGAAAATTCTTTTCCAAGAAGTCTTTAGTCTCCCAGGTAGCTTCATCTTCCGCATGCTGGTTCCATTGTACCTTATAGAATTGAAGAGTCCTTTTTTCAGGTAATCATGTCCTTCTGATCCAAAACTTGAATGGGATGTTCTGAATAAGTTAAGTATGGTTCCAAGGCAACATCCACTACATCGATGGTTCGATCAGGAATCCGAAGGCACTTCTTTATTTGAGATACATGGAACATGTTGTGTACTACAGATAATGTTTCGGGCAGTTGAGGTCGGTAGGCCACCGGTCCACATTGTTCAAGAATGGGAAATGAGCCAATGTATCGGGGTGCTAGCTTCCCTTTTACCCCGAAATAGTTTACACCCTTCATTGGTGATACTTTCAGGTACACGTAATCTTTAACTTGAAAGAGCAAGGGTCAGCGTCGTTTGTCTGCATAATTCTTTTGTCGATCTTGTGCCTCTTTTAAGTTGTGTATGATCCATTGGACCTTTTCTTCTGTCACCTTAACCATGTAAGGCCTGAAAGACCACCTTTCTCCAGGTTCTGACCAATTTAAGGGTGTCCGACATCGTCGCCCATACAATGCTTCGAATGGTTCCATCTTGATGCTCTCTTGATAGCTATTATTATAAGAAAATTCTGCCAATGGCAGACATTCATCCCATTTTTGTGGAAATTCTAGGACACATACCCGCAACATATCTTCAAGTATTTGATTTACTCTCTCAGTTTGTCCACTTGTTTGAGGATGGTACGCCGAACTGTGGAGTAACTTAGTACCCAGAGATTTGTGGAGCTCTTCCCAAAATTTGGATACGAATTGTGGTCTGCGGTCCGACACTATTGTTTTTGGAATTCCGTGCAAACTGAGAATACGAGCAATGTACAACTGGGCATAGACAACAACTGGGTGATCTGTCTTGACGGGCAGAAAATGTGCTATCTTGGTAAGACGATAAACTATAACCTAGATAGAGTCAAAACCTTTAGCTGTCCTGGGTAATCCCACAATGAAGTCCATGCTAATGTCCTCCCATTTTCAAGTTGGGATGGGTAAAGATTGCAGTGGTCCAGCGGTTTTCATGTGCACTGCCTTGACACATCTGCAAGTGTCACAACTTGCCACATAGCGTGCAATCTCAATTTTCATTTTTGTCCACCAATAATGTTGCTACAAGTCATGATACATCTTAGTACTTCCAGGATGAATGGAATATCGACTAAGATGAGCTTCATCCAAAATTTGTTGGCGGACCTCAGTATCTTTAGGCACAACTATGCGATTATTGAACCATAGTATTCCTTGGTCATCTTTTCTGAAGCAATTAGCTTTGTCGGCTTCTATTTTCTCATGAATGTGTTTCATACCCTTGTCGGTTCTTTGGGCATCAATAATTCTCTGTAGAAGAACTGACTCAAGCTTTAATTGGGTCAAAGTTCCGTGTTGTATCATTCCCAGGTTCAACTTTTCCATTTCTTGACATAGGGTGGTGTTAGAGGTTCTCACTGTAAGACAATGACAGGAAGCCTTGCGACTCAGTGAATCTACCACCACATTGGCTTTTCCTAGGTGATAATAGATTTCTAAGTCATAATCTTTAATCAGCTTAAGCCATCTTCTTTGTCTCATGTTCAGCTCTGACTGGGTAAAGATATATTTCAAACTTTTATGATCAGTATATACATGACATATATTTCCCAGTAGATAATGACGCCATATCTTGAGGGCATGAACAACTGCAGCTAGTTCTAAGTCATGAGTTGGATAGTGTTCCTCATGCCGGCGTAGCTGTCTTGAAGCATAAGTTGTGACCCGATCCTCTTGCATTAGAACACATCCGAGTCCACTACTTGATGCGTCACAATACACATCAAAAGGTT
Organism: Zea mays; assembly: GCF_902167145.1. Taxonomy (NCBI): domain Eukaryota; kingdom Viridiplantae; phylum Streptophyta; class Magnoliopsida; order Poales; family Poaceae; genus Zea; species Zea mays. Next base: position 222,395,641 of record NC_050096.1, read on the forward strand.
TTTCAAATGTCCGGTTGAGCCAATACCAGAGCAGTGGTCAATAACACCTTCAGCTGCTTGAAGGCTTCATTGCATTTCGAGGACCAGTCAAACTTGGTATCATTCTTCAATAAACCTGTAATAGGTTTAACAATCTTGGAGAAATCCGGAATAAACTTGCGGTAATATCCAGCTAGTCCAAGGAAGCTTCGAACTTGGTGTATTGTAGCTGGCGGTTTCCATTCTAGAATATCCTGAACTTTGCTGGGATTGACCGCAATTCCTTTTGCAGATAACACATGTCCCAAAAATTGGATTTCTTCCATCCAAAACACGCATTTACTGAATTTAGCATACAACTGATGTTCCCTTAAGCGTGTTAGCACAATCTGCAAGTGCTTAACATGCTCCTCTTCATTTTTAGAATAAATCAAGATGTCATCAATGAAAACCACCATAAATTTATCCAACTCGGGCATAAATACCGAGTTCATTAAGTATGTGAAATGGGCTGGAGCATTTGTCAATCCAAAAGACATGACCAAATATTCAAATAATCCATACCGTGTAGTGAATGTGGTCTTGGGTATATCTTTGGGCCGAATACGGATCTGATGATAACCTAACCTGAGATCAATCTTGGAGAATACCCGAGCTTCAGTAAGTTGATCGAATAAGATATCGATCCAAGGAAGAGGGTACTTGTTCTTGATAGTGACCTCATTAAGGGGTCTGTAGTCCACGCACATTCGAAGTGTCTGATCCTTCTTAACGAAAATTGCTGGACATCCCCATGGTGATGAACTAGGCCTAATGAATCCCTTCTCAAGCAGGTCTTGAAGCTGAGTCTTGAGTTCCGCCAATTCATTAGGTGGCATTCGGTACGACCTTCTAGAAATAGGAGCTGTACCGGGCTTTAGTTCAATCACAAACTTTACATCCCTTTTTGGAGGCAACCCAGGCAAATCTTCAGGAAAGACATCCGGGAATTCACATACCACTAGAATATTATGAATTTCTTGTACGATAGTTTCATAGACTCATCCCAATGGTTTGGCTGGGACAGCTATAGGGATGGACAATTGAATCTCTTCATGGCCATGGCTCAATCTGATAATCCTTAAGTCTGTATTGATGATGGCCTTATGTTGGGCTAACCAGTTCATGCCCAGAATTACATCTATGTCTTGGCCCTTTAAAACAATTATGTTGGTAAGAAATTCCCGACCGGCCAATGTTACTGATATGTGGAAGACTACTTCCTTAGAAAATATCCGTCCCCCAGGTGAATGGATAATAAATCCTTCCCTTGATTCAGTGCAAGGAATGTAATGCTTTTCCACAAAATTCTTGCTTATGAAGGTGTGTGATGCACCAGAATCAAAGAGAATAACTATTGGGTAATTGGCAACAAGGAACGTACCTATCATTACTGCCTCGCCCTTCGGTGTTGTAGCCACTTGGGTATAATATATCCGTCCTGTTTTCTTGAAATTCTTGCCCATTGAAGTACTAGCTGTGTTTCCCTTTCCTTGGGTGGAGTTCCCACGGTTCTGTTGGAAGTTGGTTTTATTTTGCTTTGGGTATGGACAGTCCTTGATGAAGTGTCCGGACTTTCCACAGTTAAACAACCAGTAGAAGAACTAGGGATAGCAGGGAAACGAGTACCAGGGGCACTCGGCTGATTTGTAGGAGCGGGGGCAGTATTGGGACGAATGAAAACAGGCTGCTTGAAGGGATAGGAAGGTGGGCGAGGCGAAGAACGATTCTGATTAAAAGGTCGGATCACCAACCTGGTTCTCTTCTTAGGCCCTTGATTTAACCTTTCACCTCCAAACCCCTTTGATTTTCCATGCCCGGCATTTTTGGCTTCCACTGCCAGTGTTGTACTGACAGACCTACTGTAGGTGAGATCCAGACATGTTGCCATTTTCCGTTGAAGCCTGTCATTAAGTCCCCTCATAAAACAATTCTTTTTCTTTAGATCGGTATTTACTTGGTCGATGGCATACTGGGATAGATGGTTGAATTTGTTGACATACTGCACGACAGTATCTCCCCCTTGCTTTAACCGGATGAATTCTTCTTGTTTCATATGGAGCACTCCTTCTGGAACATAGTGCTCACGGAATGCTAGCTTGAATTCCTCCCAGGTGATCTGGTGTCCAGTTGGTTGGATTGCTGCAAAATTTGCCCACCATGTACTGGCAGACCCTCTTAGCTATTGGGCAGCAAACAATGGCTTCTGCGTCTCTGTGCAGCGAATCAATCCAAACTTTTGCTCCATGACTCTTACCCACTCATCTGCTTCTAAAGGTTCTTCAGCTTTAATAAAGAGTAGGGGTCGGGTCTCAGAGAATTCCTGATATGTGGTTTCACGCGATCCTTGCGGAGGAGCTCTGCCTCCGTGTTGTTGGAACTGATTGCCCGCCGTCTCACGCAAGAAGCGTGTATTATCCGCAGTGGCATTGACCAAGGCAGCGATAGCCTCAGCCAAAGTCGGTGGTACTGGTGGCGGGTTGGGAGTATCTTCCTGACCACAGGAAGTCCCTGCACCATCGTGTGCGCGAGTCCGTGATGGCATTTGAGGCAAAGAAACATTTGGGAAAAATATAACATACCAGCATACACCATCATATTACATTACCAAAATGTAATAATTATACAGACTCCAGCGTACAACTTGACTTCAGTACTTATCTTACATAAGTATAACATCTAAACTATAATATTCTAGTCTTTGTCATCCTTTGTTGCTTCATTCCCTGCTGCAGGAGACCGTTCGTCAGCAAGATTCATGGAAGGAGGAGAGCTAAAAAGGTCCAACTCCCCATCAGGTCCTTCATTTGTTGTTCCCGATGGTCCGGCTCCCATTACAGCAGCGTCGGAAGGCACGTCCGGGTGCAGTCGAGCATACAGTACATGCACTTTCTCATGTAAAGTATTACAGTACACTTGCAGGCTGTCGAGGGCCGTGCTAAGCTCCGCCACACGAGCTCGAGCTTTTGCTTCGCGGTCCCAAGCGATCGAACGCGAGTTGACGGCCCAATCGATGGCTGAATCCCATTCAAATATCTCGTACTGCAAGCGGCTGACGTCAGCTGACAATTCAACTATACGTTGGCTGTCCTGCGCCCATGCCCTATTTTGGTGGCGTAGCTCTGTCCGAAGTTGTTCCACCTTGGCCTCCAAGTTTCCAATCAGATCATTGCTGCCACTACTACTCCCTTCATGTCCGAGGGCTAGCTGATGGCGAGGCACACCAAAAGGTCCAGTAGATTTGCGTGCAGTTTTCCTTGTACGTGCCATATCTCCATGAGAGGGGAAATTTTATTAGTATATTCTTAACATGATGCATGCATATTCTAATAATTATGGAATCAACCTTAGTTGATCCCCAACTTCCTATACATTGCACTATGTTACCATGACCTTACAAGATAAGGGACTACCAACAAGTGGTAAGGTAAGGATGAAAGAATATTTCTAGGTAAGTATTTGAAAATTCTTTTGAAGTGTTATGTAATATCTGGAGAGATGGGCTTCACTCCGATACCAGCTGTGACGGAACCTCCCAAGGTATTAGGCCCACCTACAGTTGTCCTTGTCCTAAGGACCTTGGACAACCCTATAGATGCACATAATCACTCGACAAGTTCGGTATTGTACCTTCATCATTTCGCCGAAGAACGCTTCACCCGTCACGCAGATATTACATCACATCGGAGGAAAGAATAAGCAGAAGCAAATTACAATAACTTAATTTACATTCATAGAGAGAGTATTGTTATTATAGTACCAGGGTATTATGAGTGCATAAAATATTATTATTACAGACCTGGGAGGCAAAACCTCCCGCACAAAAAGAGTATTGTTTTTAAAGTGGGAGGCCAACATCCTCCCTCGACGAACTTCACTGCTGGGCTCATTCTTGGGTACCACCTTTGAACAAAAACAGCAAAAGTCTGCTTTTTCCTCACCTACAACAACATGGGTTCGAAAACCCTGAGTACGGAGTGTACTTTCGCAAGTCTTACCCGTCAAAAGAAAAGACTCTCAAGGATATGCTGGCTTGAGGGAGTCAAGGTAAGGCTATTCAAAAATCAAAGACTTTGTTTGCAGAAATGCTTACTAATAGTGAATCCTTAAAAATCCAATTTTATTATTAGGTTAATTCATTACCTATAACTAGAGTTCTTTCTACCCTAGTTCAAGCACTTGACCTGCACTAGTCGTCTTTTATCAACCCTTAAGTTTACTGGAATGCTACGTGTAAGTCAGTGACCAAGTCTTCATGTCCGAGAAGTAACGGCGATCCGAATCGGTTAATACTCAGCTAAGGATCTCCAATCACACGACATATGTAGCACTTAACCCTTGCATATGTCAACTCGCCACTGGGTTTTTTAAGACCAGACCGGGTTTACGCCAACCGAGAGCACAGATACACCACCGTCCAGCCTCTTGCCACGGAGGGTACACACTACTATCGCCATCTCTCCACTCCCATTGCGTGTTGGCCTTTCTGGTATTAGTCTGCCCGAGGCAAAGCTTACCCATGACGAGGCATGTGACCAGTTAAAGGGTCCTCGGTCAGCAGGCCCACATCGACGCGGTCCTTAAGCGACTTAGATGGAGACACTACACCGAGACTCTCGTCTTGTGCAAGTCACCCGCCCGGTCTCAGTTTTATCATTTATATCCCAAAGTTTGGTACCTGGAAGAGGTACATCTTGTCCGATGTTGAACCCATCACGGCCATGATGGATCCACCATCAAGTTTTATTTTCGAAAACATCCCATTCCATCTTAAGCATCATCTTTTGATAAAAACAAAACATTTTTGTTTTCTAAAGCAAGACTAAGCATTAGAAAACCTTTTAATAAAACATGTAATCAAGGAATGGTAAACAGTTCCAAGGAAGGAAATGCAGCAATTGGTTTAGCACCCAACTCCTATCACCTAATGCATCATTCAAGTGATAAAGAGTTTAAAATCGCAAGGAAAAGGTAAATGCACCGGGGCTTGCCTTGTGTTGTAGGTGAGTCGGGATCTGTTCCACAGATATCAAAATAAAAGCAGTTTCCGGCAGGTGGATTTTCAGCTGGTGGTGCAGTCTCTTCTTCTTCAACACTTACTTCTTCTTCGTTTTCTATACATAACCATACATATACATGAATGCTCATGTGATGCTATGAATATGCAATTGTAACAGAGATTCTTCAAGTTGTATCTTGAATACAACTTTCCTTCACGGTACACCAGGGAAACTGGGGTTTTCTGAGTCAGCATTCCTCTAGAATAAGGCAACTATTATCTAGAAAGCTAGGGTTTTGGGTTTGGGAATCAAACAATGTCCAACACATGTCAAACTTTACCCATGGGTTCTAATTATCAGATTAAGTTTACCCAAAAGGTTTTATGAATTTTTGGAGTTATTTAGTAAATTCTAAAATTCCAAAAGTCTAGGTTTAAGCCCTTTTAAACACTTGGAACTATTTTTATTAAATACTAGAGGATTTTAGGAGTCTAGTAAAATTGGTCTCATATTTTTAGCATTTTTCTAGAATTTTCTATGATTTCCCTAAGTGTGGCAGAAAAAGAAAAAGAATGAATAGTAATGGGCTAAAACCAGCACGATACGGCCCACGCCCAGGCGAAACGCGCCGCACGCGCGGCCGTGTTGTTGGTTTTACACAGAAGACCTCGGCTTTTTGAACAAGTAGTAAAGAACCTCGTGCACTATTCACATGTGTCTCTGACATCTGCACCGAGGCCCCTACCTTTCTGTTTCTTCGCGAGGTGAGATCTCCGACCACAGACGGCGGAGCAGTTGCTCCGGTGAGCTTGTACTGGCCATAATACCCAATAATTTGTGCCCGATTTTGGTTTTACGCCTAATTCTATCCACAACGACCTTAAACCCTTGATCAATTACAGAGTTCTAGCTCAAATTCTTCCTGTCCACGGTGATGGCGCCAACCGAGGATAACCCGAGGTGTTCCTGATGATTTAACCTGGTCTAGTTCAATTGACTGGGCCGATAAGCACCCATAGCACACAAGGGTGCGGGAACAAAAGAAAGGAGGGTATGAACAAGCCTAGGGACGGCGGTCCACGACGCGATGGCTCACGGCGGAGCGGAGAGTGGATTGGGGGAAATCCGAAATTAGAGCTCGGTGGTAGACGATCTGAGGCACGAGCGGGTGCACTGGCTTCGTGACAACCCAACGGAGCTAGCGGTACCCCAAATTTATAGTGTCCAAGAGCGGTGGTGGCTAATTTTTGCGATGGCGCGCTCGCGGTCGGAGAGGACAAGTCACTAGCGCGAGCGCTATCGTGGCTTTCACCGTGGCAAGGCCTCCGGCGATGGACGAGCTTGCTACAAGGGTTCACCGCGACGTGTTAAACCTCCCAGGCACGTGGCGCACGATCGGTAAGCGGCCAACGCCGGTGAAGATCATTCCGGCCGGCCATAGACCAAGTGGGTACGGTGAACTCAACAGTGACCGAGTTCAAGCCAATCCAGGCGCTAAGATCTTTTATTCCCCTCAGTTATCCACTTTGCGCGGGGCACGAATCACGGCGATCGGCGCGAATCCGGGCGTGGGGTTACCAGCGGCGAGGTGCAACACACCTAAGATCTTCTTCAGTTACTGTACAATGGCCATCTTCATCAGTGTGTTTGTCAGAGCGAGTTGAGAGGCTTCATTCTCCATTTTTCATGTGGTGAGCTATTAATCCATCTGCACCAAAGTTGTAGCTCTATAAACCAGCTACACTTCGATTATAAAAACCTTGATCATTTACTTACTCCATCGAGCTTGAATCGAGTCCAAAGTTCATCAAAACTCACTGTCAGACCAATATCAGACTTCATTGGTGATTGACAGCCATACTTTGAGCCCATTTAACTCCAATTTTTGTACAACACTAATGCCTTGTGACTTAAGCAAAGTTATGCGCCTATAGTAGCTCTACAAATTTGATGTGTTGACCTAGGGAAAAATCCTTATGAATTTGAAGATACAGGGCTCTAAAGTTGACCCTATTACACTGAATTTCAGACTTAGTCACATAGTACTCATGTGACCCTTTTGCAAATAAGTCCAAATTCCATCATACAACTTGGAAATTCTCCAATACAAAAATTACTTGGTTTGTAGTGTATTATCACTTTGCCATTTGCACTTTGGTCCAAAAGTGCCTAGAATTTACATTTACCTCCCTAGGGTTCCAGTTAGGGTTTTCTAGGGTTTCTTTTAGGGTTTTGAGTAGTTTAGGGTTTTGTGCCACTAAAGTCCATCAAATGTTATACATTATGAACATTTCTCATGTCTTATGAGATGTTTACTCGTTAAGCTTCACTTTCACCCATAAGTCCTAATTTAGGGTTAAGTACCCTACCATAGGGTTTATTACACACCAAGTCCTATCATCACAATTTCTTTGAAATTTTTACCTAGTGAATGCATTCTAGGTGTAACAAACAATATGAAATGTCAATGCACATGATGTCATGCTCAAGTTTTAGTGCCAATAACACCAGGGGTGTTACAGCAGCCGCATCCCTCCATCGCAGATCAATGGCGAAGGCAGGGCTCTGCACCATCCGACCACTCAAAAAGGGCATCAGATGAAGCTTGACTTCGCCCAAATTCCACCCATCAGCCAGCGGTCATACACCATAGGCAACGAATTCTTCATCCAAATCTCGGTCGCTGCTCAACTGGGCTGCGTGCCAAAGGGCCTCTTAGCTCTTATCTCCTTTCTTCACTTTAAATTGTGGAAACGCCACATAATAGTGCGAACACAAGATAGAAGTGGCAGCCCAGGCACCCCTTCGACATCCTCTGGTGCCACATAAAACCAGAAATTCCACCAATTACCCCACTTGTTCTTGGCACATGACACAATCTCAACAACTTCGACCGACGTCTTCCTAGTCCTCGGCGTAAACGTGCAAGACCTAAATTGGGCAATCAATCCATCAATCTTCTTTTTTCTGCCAGCAAAGACAGTAATTCTTGACGAAGACGTCAACCAACGGTTCCCCATCATATGAAGTCACCACCCAGACTAACTTCGTCAACGCTACCATAGCGTTCGGCGTCAACTGATGGATTTGAATTTCAAACTTCCCCAGCACTTCCACTATAAATCGATGCGCAGGCAAGCAAACTCCATCAATAAAGAAGGCCTAAAAAACAACCAACTCACCCACTGGCTCGGGGACATCTTCAGCCCTTGGTGTTCGCCCAACTCCATCCCAATATAACCCAAGCGTTGCATCTCATGCACACGGCCCGAGTAAATCCTCGAAGTCCCGAACTCAATAGTATGGTCTGGTTCTAGCTCCACGGCTGTTGCTGGATCACTAATTGTCTTCTTCGACGACGACGCGTTTGAGGACGCAGTCGCGGCAGACGACGACAAAGAAGAAGACGACAACATCACATACCGTTGATGGTGGCGAGTTGTCTGCTTGAAGCGGGCCAGATCACCGGCAGTGAGAGAGAGAAAAGTTGACACACAGAAAACTGTAGGGCTAGGGCTTTTTTCGCAAGCAGACGGGTAAAAACCCCATGGCCGCAAGCGCGCCATCTTTTATAGGCCTGGAAAAATGCCTCGGGAAACCAACAACCCTACAGTAAAATGTCACCTTTCAACACTCACATTTCAAAAACCCCCGCGGGACCACTTCAACCAAGCGAGGGTAGCGTCTCGACCATCTCCTGAAAAAGACTTCAGGACCAACTCACTAAGTTGAACCGGCCACGAGGGGGGCAAGTGTTGGAGCGAAGGCGCCCACCCCCCTCGCTTAGCTCATTTATAACGTGAACATGACAAGTCACAACAGAGGGAGAGCGAAGTCTACTTCAACCAAGCGAATGCCTTAGGACTGAGGGATCGACTAGGACAGGCGAAGGCCTTGCCGGCTCCCGAAGACCCGGCGCCCTAAGACGAAGGCTGCAGTCACTACCCACGCATGTTACTGAATGTCACACCCAGTTTTAGAAGGCAAACCGAATGCGAACCATGTACATGCCAGGATCAGAAATTCATGTACACAACGATTACATAGTTGGACATCATCACACATTGCTCAAAGTAATAGCAGAAATAGTACTTTATCAAATCACGATGTCCAAGACATCCACAAAGTCATTAAGTAATAAACATAATTAAAATGAGGATACAGAACGTAGTACGATAAGGCCTTTACAGGCAGCTGGTTGGGGGTTTGCCACTAAACACAACTAGAACTCGTCGAAGTCCTAAAACTCCTGAAAGTCCTCCATGTTGCCTTCATCTTCTCCTGAGCACTGATTACAATGGGACAACTTGGGGTTTGGTGTTTTAAAGCAAGGGTGAGTACACATCAACGTACTTAGCAAATGTCCCGTTTGGCCAAGGTGGACAAGTTGTATGTGGAGTTAAGCTTAAAGTAGTTGCTTTTAGTTGGTAAGATATTTATTACTAGTAGAAAGCCAAGTTTTATCAACAATCCCATGTTATTACCCAAATGGCACTCCCTTCAAGAGGAAATACCAAATACCATAAGAATAGTCATCATCATTAAGCACCATCATAAAAGTATCCAGCGTAACTCTAATCAAAGGAGCTCCTAAGGCTGCTCATAACCACGAGCACGACAGATATACCAGTTTATAACACTCTGCAGAGGTTGCACACTTTACACACGAGTCATGATCCCTTCCTAACCTGGGTTGTAGAGACTCGATCTTCACTACCGAGGTGAATGACCATGGATTCACTACGTAGCCTTTACAAAGATTCCTCAGAGGTCATAGTCGTCGTTAGGTTTCTCCAACTTGATAAACATAGTACTTCTCCCCACAGGAAGGGTGACTAACAAAAGCAACACGAAAGAACCTCAACACCTAGCCTTGGCAGAGCAAGTATTGTGTCCGGACCCCATTGACGGCACGACGGCGAAGCCGACTACACCTCAAGTTTCTCTAATTAATTAGCTAAGGGCGTCCCATTCCACCCTCATGGTTGTACTGTTTTCATGGGTGGTCATCCAACGAACAGTTCCTTACGGAGAGGTACTCGGGAAACAGCCCGAGCCCCCTAACGTATCACAAGTTCATCATCAATACTAGGATAACATCATCGTATCATAAATATTCTCATCATGTTCATTGATTAAAGTAAAGTAGTAGCATAATACTAATCATAATAGCCAATTACCAAAGGGTAAATAAGGACAGGAAAACATAACACTAGTCAATCCTTAGGTTGATCATGGTATGCGGGTCACTGAATTATAAAGTAAGTAGGACATACTGGGTCAGAGGACACTTGCCTTCACCAAGTTGCTGCTCAGGGAAGTCTCCTGTAACACACTTGGGAACCACAGACTGCTCGTTGTCTACGCAAAGCAATCATTCATTCAACACACTTGGGGAATAACAACGAACATTACACCAAACATATGCAATAGATCAAACACAGATTCATTAAAAAAGTATAGATACACAAGTGAACTCTATGTTCTAGGGTAGATCACTATGTTTAAGGGTCTACTGTTCTCTAACTAAGTTTATCTTAGTAAATTACTTACTTAATTAAAGTTATTCCAGGGATGGGATTACACTAAATGAATTTATGTTTACAAAGTTACACACTTGAACATTCGTTAGGGCTTTATCTTTTATTTTATTCTTAAATAAATATTCTATTATTTTAAATTAGCCTAGAGTCTAGCCACAAAATTAAGACATGCATACAATGCATGAATATAATTTAAACAGATAGAGAATAACATTATGAACATTTTTCAATTTGAACCATCCAATTTGGAGTTCATATGCAAAAGATATGAAATTTACAAGTTTTGAAATTTAAATCCCTAAATTAGACAACATTCATTAATTAAACTATATGCAAAAATCTAGGGGCTCGGCTGAAAGAAATAAGGACATCGGGTTCTAATACCCGAGAACCGAGGGTTCTTTTTACAAAACGACAAACCAAAGGGATATCAAATCTTCTTGGCCGTTAGATATCGGATCAACGGTCGAGATTAGAACCGACAGGTGAGTGTGCAGGTGCAGGCGCAGGCGCCTAACAGGTGGGCTCAGGGCGGGGCGCGACGCCGATGAGCGGGGCCCACGTGCCAGCGGCACGTTGAGGGCGCGGGACACTCTGGCCGCTGGATCTCAGATCAAGGGCCCTGGTTCAACGAACCACGCGAACCGTTATCCGAAGACCTGGGCCATTGATCTGGGGTGGATGACCAGGATTGGGTGTCTAAGGACTTAACAGTCTCTGACCGGTTAGGGGCGACGTTGCTCGCACCCGCGGCGGCATAGCCACTGGAGGCGAGGCAGTCCAGGGGTGCTGGGGTGGTCTAGGTAGGCTAGGGAGGTTGGGGAGGACCCGACGAGCACTATGGCGAAGCTTGGGTCGCGAGAATGGGACCAAGAGCGGGCGAACGACAGAGAAGGGTCTTAGGCGGACCGGAGAGCACTCCGACGAGCAATCCATGCCGCAATGGTGGACAATCCGGTGCATCGAGGCCGGGATGAGTTTCGGTGATGGGGTAGGGGTGTTCTATGCTCGGGTTTGGGCACGACGAAGGGTTGTACTGGCTGAGCGCCATGAGGATGCAGCGGGCCGACGAGGGGCGGCTCCAGCAAGCCGAAATTCCTCATGGTGAGACGAAATCAGTGCAGAAGAAGGGGCGGGGGAGGGTTCCTTACCTAGAGGCGGCGCTCGGGGCAGCTTGGCACGACACTGGGAGGATTCGGTTGACCGAACGACGAGGGAACACGGCGGCGACGAACTCCGGTCTATGTAGGGGAGAAGTTAGGCGCGGACCGAACATAGGGGTCGGTGAAAGGGAAAACCAAGGCGGATTCCTAGTGCACTAAGCTCAGGCAAAGCTCACCGTGGCCGAGGCGATGGCAAAGGCCCAACGGTGACGGCGTAACGAAGGAGCAACGACGGTGGCAGCATTGCGAGCCGGGTGAGTGCGAGGGTAGGGAGAGAGTGAATGAGGGGGTCTGGGGTCTTCACCTAGGCACTCGGGCGACGTGCGTGGGCGAGTTGTGGGCCGTGGGCGTGGTTTGACCGCGCGGAGCGCACGCCATGGGCACGGGCGCGACGGTTGCGGGGAGGGGGATGGGACTGACGAGCGGGGCCCATGAGTTAGCAAGGGGCGCGCGAGCGAGCGGGCGAACCGGCGTTGACGGGACGACCCCACTGAGCAGAGAGGAAGGGAGAGAGCGAGTGCGCGCGAGCGGCGGGGTGCGACACTGACAGGTGGGACCCACCTAGCGGAGAGCGGACGGGGGCGCGCGAGCGGGCTGGCTAGCTGGGCCGAAAGGCCAGCGAAGGGGGCGGCTGGGCTTCTTTGCCTTTTTCTTTTATTCTAAATTTTCTAATTCCTTTTCCTTTTGTTTTCTCTTTTGGATTCAAATTCAAACATGCCACAAATTCAAATTCAAATAATTCAAACATGTGCATCAAACAAAAGAATAATTTAGGCTTAGCATGATGTAACATTTAATGACTCCCATAAGTTTTGATATAGTAAAGAAATAATTCATCTCCCAAATACCAGACACAACTCTAATAAAAAGAAGAGAGAAGAAATCTATAGAGAGTGAAATAAGGAGTAACACCTGAATTTGGTGGATATTAGAGAGAAAAAAAATTATACCGCAAATTCAGGGTGTTACATTGAAGCGGGCCCGTGCGGCGCCATCCTGGATCGCCTGACCCCACGTGTAAGCCCAGCGTAGGGTAGGATTGATGGTGCGTCAGTCCGGGTTGTACTTAACCACACTATAATGACCTGTAATAACCTTTAAGGGGGAATATTTTGAGGATAACGTAGGTAACCAGGGGGCGTAATTGTATTTACAAGGGTGAGACTGCTCCCTTTTACCTATAAATGACCTCGCACTATACCCTGATGGGACATGCTGAAAAAATTGTGTTACTCTAATACATCGTGTTGTTAAGCATCAAAATGTTCCTGTTTCCCACTGCTTGGACCCACTCGGCCACGTGTCAATGAGTTCCAACAACGAGTGATGATCACCTCATCATTGGTAATCTGCCTCTGTTTCTGTCGGACTCTGCGTGAGCCTGGCTGGAGCATCTCCCACTTGCCTAGATCCACGACTGGGAAGACCTAGTCAGGGTCTTCGGGTGAAACTTCTAGGGCACATACGTGCGCCCCGAAAACTCTTAGGATCTCTAGAGTTGTCGGCAGAAGCAAGACGAGAGCCTACGCGAATACATTCACTGGTTCTCCAAGCAACGCACCGAGCTCCCCAACATCATTGACTCCAACGTCATCGGAGCGTTCCTCGCCGGCACCTCCTGTCGCGACCTGGTCAGCAAGCTGGGTCGCAAGACCCCCACCAAGGCAAGCGAGCTGATGGACATTGCAATCAAGTTCGCTTTGGGACAGGAGGCCGTCGAGGCCATCTTTCACAAGGACAAAGGCAACAGGAAGCGAAAGGAGAATGCCCCCGAGGCATCCTCCCAACGCAACCCCAAGAAGAACAACAAGAAGAAGACGCAACAGGGCCAACATGAGGCCCTCGCCACTGATCTTGTCGCCGCAACTGAGAGGCGTAACTCCCGAGGCCCCCAAGGGGGTTCCGGTGTGTTCGACAAGATGCCGAGGGAATCCTGCCCTTACCATAAGAATGATAAAACCACATACTTAGTAGTATGATATTGGTTCCATTGAATCACTAATCTTATGTTGTTTAGGTGTAGAAAGTTATGCCTTGTGCAATTTTGCCCAAGATTTCCACCCATGTAATGGCAAAAATGTTGCAAACTAAGTCATTTGAAAATCTCACATAGATATTCACAAAGTCTTTTATTACCATACTTCATTTTTTATAAATTTGTTGAGGGAGTAGGTATAAGACGACTTATTTTTTTAGGAATCAGAGAGACTTTATCTTTGATTCATAGACTTGTTTAAACATTATATTGTACTCTTTTCTTTATATGTTTTTTCCTCTGAGGTTTTTCATATAAAGTTTTTAATGGGACAATATCAACATTAAGAGCTAGTTTGGGAACCCCGTTTTTCTAAAGGATTTACATTTTCCTAAGAGAAATTAGTTCATTTTTCTTTAAGAAAATGGAGTTCCCAAACTAACAATAAGATATATGTCGTATCATCTATTTCCCACATGGATTTTTAGACACGGATTTTTAGACGGTGATGTAAGACATGTCCGATTTATGGACAAAATAATATACCATGACTTTAACCTTTTATTTCCACTAGTTTTTAGGGATATTCATGATATATAGATAATTCCTTCCTTCCTATAGGAAATTAGAAGAATTAGGGGTGGGCATTCGGTTAATTTGGTTCGGTTAATACATTTTTTTTAATATTTTGGTATTTGAAAATCAAGAACCAAAATATGCGTAGGAAAAATAGGAGCTGAATCATATTAACCAAAATATTTTGGTTCTGTTCCCAAATTATAGAATCATCCCATCCTCTCAATATCATAATTTGTAAGTGGATATTTTATCAACACAATTAAGCGATATAACACATACTTTAAATGTATCATATGGTTACGGAGGCAAATAACCATTAGCTATATAACTATAGAAGTATAAACGCGGATTGATTTGATTTCCATGGATTATAGAAGTAGAATTGTATCGAACCGAAACCGAATAGCATAGAAAATAAATCGATCAAAAAACTGGAATTCAAAAAAGCCAAAATTTTCGGTTTATTGGGTTCAATTTTCAGTTTCGGTTTTAATTTTGTCCACCCCTAAGAAGAATTATCAATATGTCGCATCGTCTATTTTTCTACCGGATTTTTACAGGATGATATTGGATATATTTGGTTCATGATCAAATAATAAATCATGGTGTTACTCCTTACTTTTTCCAATGAGGTTTTAAGGTTTTAAGGAGTCCACATTGTATATCGATATATTTTTAGTTTTTATAGGGTTTAACTCAGTGGAAATAGCAATATACTGTATCATCTATTTTTTCTTAGAGCTTGTTCGGTTTCATATGTATTAGAGGTAATTAAATCTGTTCCTATTCAATTTTAACTAGGAAGGGATTTAATTCTCAATCATCTTTAATCCATATCAAACTCCATATCAAACCGAACAAGCTTTTATAGAGTTTTTATAGAGGATGATATGAGGCATATCTGATACATTGGTATATTTAGATTTTAAAAAATCTATACAAGTTGTTACACCTGTTTAGTTAAATTTCTGATGTTTTATACCGTAGGAAGTCCTAAACACTTAGGCTGTCTCCAACAAGGAGCGGTATATGGTCCTGTCCTCTAAATATAGAGGACTGTCAGGTCCCCTACGGCTCCAGCAAGGCACTCTATACCGTCCTCTAAATTTTAGAGGATGTGGCAGGCACTCTAAATGTGGAGGGCTCCGGGAGTGCGCTATCCGCGCTCTTCGTCCACCAGCCGCCGCCAGGAAAGTTCCCCGCATTCGTACCCCGCGCTGGCGACTGCTTCTTCCGAGCCCGAGCCCTCGATCCGGCGCGCTTCGCCGCCGGCATCGAGGCAGGAGGGGGAGAAGCGGCCGTGCGGAGGCGGGTCTGTCGGCGTAGAGCTCGCACCCCTTGCAATCGAGGCCGCGCGACCCCCCGTAACCACAGATCCAAGCCAGGTTCCACCTGTTCGTCGCCGGAGAGTCGCCATCGGCAAAAGGCTTCGTCGTCCGCCGACTTCGTCGAAGGCAGCCGGCAAAAGGAAGAGAACCTCCTCGCCGCCGTCGTCTTCGTCTTCGATTCGGTCCACCGAGGCAGATCCGCGAACAGCTAGGTACGAACTACACAAATCCTTTTTTCTGTAGTACTTAATCATTACCGTATTCTATTGTTCGTATTCTGTAGTATGGATTAGGGTTTGTGGATTGTTTAGGGTTTACGATCTAGAGCATTAATGCGCATGAATTTCCTGCATCAATGGCTTATTGTTGCGTGATCCATTTCGGGTTTGGGGGGTTCGCCGTTGTGTCCAGATTAAAATTGTTGCGCGATCCATGGTAACCTAATCTGCAAATTTATAACAGGTTCACATAGATGCAACAGGTAACCTAATCTGCAAATTTTAACTCTCTACTCATAGTTTCGAATCCGTTGGATTGAGTAGTTTGTATAACATACTTAAATTGTAGTCGGTGTTAACTAATTGAACACTGTGTTTGATGTAGCCATGGATTCGGAGAACGAAAAGCTCCGTAAAGCACTGGCTACTCTGCTCAGAGTTGTTCAAAAGCGTAGTTGTGACATCGTTGATGTCGTCAAATCAGCCTTCCAGCCTTTCAACTCACCTTTGCTGGACGAATTGAACCGAGCACTAGTTGAGATTGACGACCTCGCCAAGGATCTTGAAGACGTAGCAGTGCAAACGCAGTGGGAGGTAGAAAATATGGCTAAGAGTGTAGTCAAAGAACATCCACAACAAGAGGAACAAGTAGAGGACCTTCTCATACAAGATGGTTCAGAAGACGAGCTACTGATAGACGAAGCTTCACCAATTAAGTATGAAGACCTTGTGGGCTACGACGATGGTCGTGACTACTCAACCGACGACACATATCCGTACTAGTGTTCTAGGTTTAACTTCAGTAGAAGTAATGTAGCATGTTTAGGTCTATGTTAAGGTGTACTTGTCGGTTGGTATGATCATGCTTTTGGGGGAGGTTAATGTTGTGGTCTATGTAAACTGAATCCGGTTCAGTTAGTACAATAATTAATGTGTTTTCTTCGACAGTGTTTGCCTTACTTTATACCATGTTACATGTTCACTACATGCTCATTTATATCATGTTTTGATCTACCTGTATTGCATAGAATGGGGAGTGATTGGAACCAGGTCATGTCTCAATATGGAAGCTTCCTTAGCCAGATTGATGAACAGCCTATCGGAACACAACACTCTGAATTTCCAGTTCATGGGCAACCCGAGGGCTCAAGAACACCAGCTGTTACTAAAAAACCAACTCAAAGAACTAAGCTAGCAAACTTCACTGCTGAAGAGGACACAAGGGTATGCCATGCATGGCTTGCTGTTAGTTGCGATCCCATTATTAACACAGGCCAGAAACGTCAAGGTTTTTGGAGTAGAATTACTGAAGCATACAACTCAAGACGAGGAACATTGCTAGAAAGGTCCACAAAATCTTTGATGAGTAGATGGGATACTATCAAAACACAGTGTTCCACTTTCGCTGGATACATGATGGCAGTCCTCCGACAGAATCCTAGTGGACTCAGTGACGCAGACAAGGTAAATCTTTCATGTAACATTATGACATCACTATGTAGTGGTTTGTTTGTAGGTTCCTGTTGTAACCATTTGTTATATGTGGCAGACATCACTGGCAGCCTCTAGGTTTGCAGCAATTGAGAAGAAGCCTTTCCACTTTTTACACTGTTGGGCCATTCTTAAGGACCAACCAAAATGGATGGACAACCACATGGGTCAACAACATCAGCAAGCGAACGCTAATCCCACACATTCTAACACTGTCGATTTGGATGCAGAAGAATCTGTACCATCAAGCTTCACATCCAAGAGGCCCCTTGGTCGAGATTCTTCGAAGGAAAAGGCAAAGAGGACTAAATCTGTGGACACATCTTCATCAGATTCTGAGTTTATGACACGCATGGGTGATCTATCTTTGGAGCGCCTGTCAGTTTACAAAACAGCTGTTACAACTGAGGAAAAGAAGTTGGATTCAATGAACAGAAATGAGAGGCATAAATTGCTCCTTGAAAAGAAGAAGTTAAACCTAGAGAAATTAAGGCTTGAAAGGCAGAAAATAAAGGAGGACAAGGAAGAGGAGATAATGATCTTAAGCATGGATTTGAGCAAATGTAACCCTCTCCTCCGGCAGTACTATGAAGCCAAGCAACAAGAGATTCTGGCAAGGGTTACTGGGTCTACTTCATCTGGGCAGTGAAGGTTCCTTACTTAATATGTTTGTTTCTCGTTTATGAATTGAGGCGTACTCGGACTTGGTACTGTGAGCTTGCTGTCGTGAGTTCGTAATCTGGTTTGTACCAGATTTTTTAGGTCGTCTTTGAACTATTTGTTTTCAAGTTTTTGTTTTGAACTATTTGTCATGTTTGGTACCTGAATGTTTTACTATATGTGTTCAACTATTTGGTTTCATGAAGTGTGAGCTTGGTGTAGTTTTTGTGTAGCATTTGTACACACATGTGGTTGCATGACAGTAGTACTCGTTCTTATTTATTTGAAACAGCAGCATCAAGTAGAACAGACATGACACTACTACACTAGGACACTCAGACACACATTACAGACACTTGACACATGAAGTAGAACAGACATGACACTGACACAGACAGTAGAACAATGACAAGTCAACTAAGACAGTTCGACAGTAGATTTAAGAACAGCCATGACACAACTTGTTTCATTGCGTCCTATGCAACTCCGGATCCATGGCGCGCCCAGTGATGGTGTATCAGATCAACCTGAAGCTGAATATATTTGTTGCGGTCTTTCAGTTGGTTGTACCTTTGATTGACGAAGTCGTTGCGCTCTTCCATTGAACCTTGAGTGGTGTCTGCCAGCACTCCGATGTTTTCAAAGGTTGTGTTCAAAGACAATGGACCTTCGTCTTCTACTATCATGTTGTGCAATATTATGCATGTTTTCATGATGTCCCCAATGTGTTCAGGACTCCAACCGTATGCAGGTCCACGGACCACACCCCATCTCTTCTGGAGTACACCGAAAGCTCGTTCTATATCTTTTCGAGCAGACTCTTGAATTGTTGCAAAGTGTTGGGTTCTAACGTCGTAGGGGTTACGGATTGTCTTCACAAATGCGGGCCAGTCTGGGTAAATCCCGTCTGCTAGGTAATATCCCATATTGTACGTGTGCCCATTCACAGTGAATGAAACGGGTGGTGTGTCACCGCTAAGATGCCTTTCGAAAAGGTTTGAACGATGAAGAACATTTATGTCGTTGCAACTACCTGGCAGACCAAAATATGCATGCC
This sequence comes from Zea mays, assembly GCF_902167145.1. Lineage (NCBI taxonomy): Eukaryota > Viridiplantae > Streptophyta > Magnoliopsida > Poales > Poaceae > Zea > Zea mays. The sequence continues at coordinate 222,414,673 of NC_050096.1, forward strand.
ATATCCACAAGTCATACGACGCAACAGCTTCCAAGATCATGGTAGGATGTTTACCACGCCCTGTAAACATCCCCTTCCATGAACTTGGGCGGTTACGCCACTCCCAATGCATGCAATCAACACTACCAAGCATACCAGGAAACCCACGTGACTCGCCAACTTGGAGAAGGCGTGCGATATCTTCTGCATTTGGTGCACGAAGATAGTACGGAGCAAACGCGGTTTGGACGGCCGTGCAAAAGTGTTTCAATGCCTCATGAGCAGTAGATTCGCCAATACGCACGTATTCGTCAACGGCATCAGCTGGAATACCGTAAGCAAGGATTCGAACAGCAGCAACAACTTTCTGTAGAGCAGAAAGACCCATCTCACCCGCACAATTTGGACGTTGAATAAAATAAGGATCCACTTGTTGCACAGCATCAACAAGGCGCTCAAAGACATGGCGACGCATGCGGAACCTACCATAGAATTCATGTGTCATAATAGGGGTCGTAGAGTTTTGTACATGGTAAAAAGAATGTGTTAATTGTAAATACCTCCTACGAAATTGAGCATCCGTGTACACGGGGTTGGCTCCAAAGTAGTCCGCTCGGATTCTTGCATCGCCGCTCATGTGATCACGATGAATCCTAACACGCCCTGGAATCGAACCACCATGACGACGCTCATTGCGTGCACGTCGCCTCCTATTGACCATGTGCCTCGCCAACTGCAACTCTTCTTCTTCCTCTTCCATTTCTTCCATCAAGCGCACAAGAAAATTGTTTTCTAAGTAGGGATTCATGGTAGTCGAGTTTGTAAAGGCAAGGTTGAGTGAAGTATGGAAGGGTCACTTGGTATTTATAGAGGAAGTACGCTTCGGATAGAAGACAAGCGCTTGTCGTGCAAGGGAAGCAAGGCTATGGCTTCTCGAAGAAGAGTACTGGCTTACGGTGCAAGATTGTCCATTTTAAAACTTATTTTGGCAACAATATTATAGTATGTGGCGCGTTACCCACAACAATTACACAACAACAAAACAATCAATGTAATTATTATTGATATTTCGAATTTATTGCTTTAAAAATTAATAAATACAATTTTTTCGGATCATTTGTATAGTGTCAAATGAGAACAAAACAAAGAAAAATGAAAAAGAAATGGAAAATGTGAATCTGTTAACACTGTAGCTATAGGGGATGGAATTTAGAGGACGCTGCTGGAGACGGAGAATATATAGAGGACAGAATCTTTTAGAGTGTTCTGTAAAGGACAGAGAATATTCCTTTAGGGGACGAAATTTAGGGGATGCTGCTGGAGACAGTCTTATCCAGTACGCCCTCACCATCACCAACTCACCATCACCAACGCACGCGAGGCAGCCGCTGGCGCGCTGGGCCCGCCTGTTCCCCGAGGCCCGGTCTGTCGTGCGTTCCCATCCACCCGCTCCGGAGTCCGGACACGCGCTCCGCACCCAGGCGCAAGGGTGGTTTGGTTGGCCTCCGCCCCCGCGTCGCCTCGTCTCTGGGCCTGCTCGCCTCATTGCCCCCCGTGCTGCCTACGCTTTTGCCAGCGCGCGCCCCACCACCACCGGAAAAGAAATTCCCCAATTCTACTCCACCCGGCGCGCTCTCCCCACGCGCATCCGGATCCGTCCGCTCTGATCGAGGTATGGCCTCTCGAATCCGCGTTAGATTCGTCCCCTGTCTCTTCATCCGAACCCGCGTGCTGAATTTTTCGTTTCTACCGGGTAAATTTGGGGTGGTTGGTTGGGTGATTTTGCATAAGAAGTGAGTTGATCTGGACTCTGTGCCTGCCTGTGAGGGCGAGGAGGGCATGGACGAGTTCGAGCTGGAGGACAACCTCGAGTTCATCCTCCAGAGCATCCAGGAGCTGATGGAGGACCCGGGGGACAACAACGCCTTCGGAGACGCCAACCAGAACGAGCTCTTCGCCAGCATCGTTAACTACGACCAGGTCTGCTATCGATGTTTCTTCCGTGTGGTGGTTTCATCCGGGGATCGCTGTTTTGTCGGGGATGAAATTTTGATCCCCTCTCCTCGTTTTTTTCCTGAGGAATGTGTTATTGATTGTCTTGCAGGAGAACATGCTGCCCGACGTGTCTGCAGCGGACGTTGCTGCAGGGAAGGACATTCAGGGGATCCCGTGGGAGAAGATGCTCTTCGGGAGGGATAAGTACCGGGAGATGAAGATGAAGAACTACAGAAATTACCAGAATCTAAGTTACGCACGGGAGGATGCTTTGCAGGTACTCAACACTTGGTCATTTCATATTTCCCCCAATCGATGTCCACTCAAATTCTATTTTTAACAGTAGAATGTTCAACTCACTTATGCCCAATACTCCTAGGTTGCTTCCACATAGTCATGAGTCTGTGGTAAGGTACAGTCGTGGATATATATACTGTGTATGGCATCATGCTTGGTTTTTACATGCGAAACATTGAAAACTTTAGGAATATTGATATTTTTCTGAATTGTATTTTTTTGATAATGGTCCTGAATCGCACTTGTGTTGCCTTTTCATGTGAATCACAAGCCAAGCTATGATAATCAAATGTCTTATGTAAACAAATTTGTTCGACATATCTAACCTAGATATTTAATTGCCTCAACATTTTAGTGGTATATTTTGTTGACGTATTCCCTTCCCAACATGGCATTTAACACTACATTATATTGTTTATTTATGTATGTGGAATGAGATAGACGTGGCATTGAAGGCCTCTTTTTTTAATAGGGTTCTGGATTCTTAAATCTATGTTTCTGAATCCTTTTCTGCCTATAAATTTCTTGGGTGAAACAGAATCATTAATTTGGATAGTTTGGTAGGTTCAGATGACAGTGAATTTCTAGTGCGTTAATAAAATCACATTTGAGTGATTTCCACAGAAATTGGCTGCAACTAAATTCCAGTCGTGACTTTGTTATCTATATTTTGCAGTTACCCTGACACCAATGTTTATTCGTTTGGATATTTGGTACTCTGTCAATATAACCATAAACATGGCAGCTTTGTTTTAGAATTCTGGCCCAATCATTACTTCTAACTTATTCATATGATAGTTGTGGTACAAGAGTGAATGTGCGACCTACATTGACTCCTAATACTAATTACATTGACAATCAGTTACTACATGCAAACTGTTGGTTCAAATCTGTGATCTTGTTTGTTAAGAAAATTTACAAGATGATATTTGTAATGATTCAGTAGCCGGCAAATACTTGGTCAGGAAAAACTATCGAAAGGTGGAGATCATGGGATTAGGAAGGATATGAATGAAAAGTTTAGTATGGTCAGAACTCTGAAGCTTGCACTGATTTGCCCAAAGATGGGGTAGAATACACATTTATAATCGAATACAAAAGTCTATATAATGATCACCAAATTAGGACGAATGACATGTCAGAGAGCATATCCGTTGTTATCCAGTTCTGAGATTAAGTGTATCTATCCGTCTATAATTATGCAGGATCTGCTTTGTTATCACTTTTAGATGCATATTGTTTTGTTTCGGTTGGCAAAAAACTCTTGAAAACATAATTACCACCACTACTTATCACTATACTGCCGATTTCATGTCTAAACCAAAAAAACACTACCATTGCTATAGTTCATGGGGTTGATTGTCATGCTTAGCTATGGAATTTTACTCAGTTTTTTTGGTCCTTTCTTTCTTTTTTTTCTTCTCTGTGGGCAGCAGAAGGCATGGATGAACTTTAGGTAAGGTGGGTTTGGTTTGGGTGCATGTGCTCATGCTGCTCATTGATGGAGATGGGTGCTAGCTTTTCATATCTATTATGGTTCAAGGTGGTGGTTTGTTGGGGGCATACCATAGTTTCAAAGGCGTCGCCTAAGCGTCTAGGTGCCCAAACATAGCTAGGCATCCCCGTCGCCTAGCTAAGAACCAGCAAGAGGGTGCGGAAGGGGAAGGGGAGAAGCTGAATCGGAGCGGCGGCGGCCGCCGAATCGGGCAAGCGGCGGCTCGAATCAGGCTGGCGGTGGCCAAATCAGGGTGGCGGTGGCCGGAATCAGGGCGGCGGTGGCCGAAATCGGTGGCGGAGGCGGTAGAACTGGGGTGGAGGCGGCAAATCAAGGGCGACTGTGTCGGTATCAGGCGTGGCAGTGGCGGAATCAGGCGTGGCAGCGGCTGGGTCGGAGGGAGAGGCTGCATTGAGGGGTAGAGAGAGGGAAACAAATGGGAGTATATGGGCTGGCTATGGTGGGCTGGGCCTCCTACCTCTTCCTTCTCTTTTTCCTTTTCCTTTTTCCTTTTTCTTTCCTTTTATGCTGCTGTTTGGTTGGTTCTCATATTGCTAAGGCGTCGCCTTGCTCACCTTAGGCGTCGCTTAGGTGTCCAGGCGGTGGTACAACGCCTTGTCTCGCCTTACCGCTTTAAGAACCATGGGGCATACATTATGATCCAAAATCGATGGGTTGAGGTTGTGTGAACTTTTTTAGTTGACCTAGTCTAAGTTGTACAAATTATTAAATTCTAGAAATGCTACTTGGATGTCAAAGACCATCAATTATTACTTCTATCTGAGAGAATATTTGGTTGGCTAATTGATTGTCAATCTTGATTAGTTAGTATCCACTTTCACTACAGTCTGGAATGGCAAATCTCTTAACATGTTAACATAAAAAGATTTCAAATTGTATTCCTTGTTGTCACTGGCTTATAGTTACTTAGAGCAACACCAATAGTTCTCTAAAAAAGCTCCCTAAATTCACAGTTAGCAAGCTGCTAAATAGTTATTGGGAGTAAAAACTAGTTTGGTCTCCAATAGTTATTAATATTGAGTAGTTCAATTTTGAATCTAGCTTTGGCGGACCCATTTTCTTTTTTCTCGAGTTACATGCGCTAGTGAAGGATCAGATCAAGACTCTGTCTCCCTAACAGCCTGCCTCTTCTTAGCGGCAGCCTGAGCGCTGGCAGTCTGCAACAACTCCATCAAACGTAACAAGTTGGAACTAATCACAACTCCATCCAACGTCTCCTAGGAGCTACTAATCAGGTTAGCACCTTGTACCTATCTGCTACATCCAACAACGTAGGAGGCGAACCTTGAGCCGGCGCGTCGGACTTGGTAGGGCGGCACACCTAGCTTGGCGGCAGGATCGAGTGCCAAGGAGTTCAACCGCCGCGCGGAGGAGAAGGCTTGGTCGTCTAGCGCGTCAGAGCTGCCTTGGTGGTGGGGTCGTGGCGGAGGGGTAGGCTTGATCCCATCAGACCTAGCTAGCGGCAGGGTCGAGGGCAGAGGACATCAGGGGCGGATGAGAAGGCCGGTCAGCACGACCTGTGGGGGAGAGGCGGTCCAGCGACGGAGAAGCTTGTATCACGCGTGTCGGACCTGGTTGCCTCGCTGCCTGGAAAATGAGAAAAAAGAGCACACCGGACTTAGCTACCTCACTGCGCAGGAAAGGAAAAAATGAGCACGTGGTGTGAAGAAATCGGCGCCAACTGTGTTTGTGGAGAGCCTATCGAGTTGCCAAATATAGAAACCAAATGGGGTTGGATATAAAGTAACTAAATTTAGGATGTCTATTTGAAGAACTATTGGAGAAACATTTTTCTGTTCACTTCTTAAATTTAAGATTTAGGGAGTTGTTTAGAGAACTATGGGAGTTGCCCTTAATGCACCAAACACGTAAGAGGGGTCATAATCCCTCCCTGACATTAATGCTCCATTTCAAGAAGTAGAAAGGGCCAGGTAGTAAGAAATAAGAATGGGATCTTTACTGCAGTGTTAATCAACTATTTCATGTCACATAATAATGGGCCAAATGTTTTAGTTGAATTAGCTATTTTGCATGGACCAAGGATAACAGTCACCATTTTCTTGTTGTGAATATTTTGAAATTTAATAATTCTTTGGGTACTGCTAGTTCACCAGTTGTTTGAGGTCAACCTACTTAAATCATTACGCGAGAGCCGCCCAGGTCATTATGAAAGTGTTACCTATTTGTGTTTGGGAGATTTTTTTTCTCTTGTCAGAGGTCCCATCTTTCAGTTACATACGTAGTATTCTCTGTTTACATAGTGTTCAGTATTTGTACAGCGGAAGAAACAGTTCAAGCCAGATCACTAGGTGGAAACAAGTGCACTGACTCCTGGTTATTAAATTGGTAGACTGGTTGCCATGATTTTTTATTTATTTACAGCTAGTGGTCACATGGTCATCAAATGGACAGACAGATTTACTGTTCTAGGTTTCATCTGTTCACCCAAAATGATTTATGCTGAACCTCGTACATGCATTCTCAGTCTCATTGTCATTCAATGCAGCACTGTTCAGTCCTATTGATATGTAACTTCTCCAGATCCTTACTATTTGTTTTGTTTCTTTCTTGATCTCTCAGGAGTGCAAACAAGTGACGAAGGATAGTCCTTACTATGATTTCCACTACAACACAAGGCGTGCTCGGCCATCAATTGTACATTTTCAGGTCTGATTTTCCTCTGTTGCATTACAATACAGTTTTTGAGCAAAGTTATTATAAAGCATGTTGTTTATAGGTTTGTTTGGTTTTAGGCTATCCTATTGCTGGCTTGGCATAAGTCATTTTTATTTATTTTGGGGTTCCCAAAACCGGAGAAGTTCTTGATAAGTTCATCGTAAGTCCAATCCATGCGAGAAAGTACTCAAGAGAACAGAATCAAAATTTATAAGCTCATACACAGATTGAGAACTTAGGTCTCTAAGCAAGTAGCTGTTCCAGTTCTACCTACTTGTAACTGACCAAGGAATAATAATATTTGATGGAAATAAGTGTGTACCAAAGTGCATGTGTATGTTTGATGTTGCAAAATATACAGGCTGATATCACAAGTTGTCATACAAAAAAATATTCCTTTACGTTTAGCAGTATTGATGTTTAGGGCATGTTTGGCATGGCTCTGGAGTAAAACTCCAAGGAGGAGCTGACTAGAGCTAGGGGTGACAATGGGTCCTAAATTTTACACTATAAAATTTAAGGATCAGATTAGGATTGGGCTATATTTCTATTCATTTTTGAAATAGAAATAATTTAGGGCCCTAACAAATTGTGAAGAAGCATTTGGATCACGATCCATTACCACCCCTAACCAGAGCCTACCAAACACCCTAATTCCAGAGTTGTAAACTTCATGAGTTTTTAGAACTGTAGTACAAATTTTTGGAGTACCTCTTTTGCTGCTCAGAAATCTTAAAAAAGCAACCTAGATATGGAGTTTGGAGTTATTTACCTGCCAGTACCACTGGTTATGAGAAATCAATCTAATTCTGGAGCAGAGCTGTTCCACCCAAAGTTTTGGAGTAGAGCTATTTTAGAGTGGAGCAGAGACATTGCCAAACACACCCTTATAATCATAGACTTTTATGTTGTCTACAATCCCTTTTCCTTTATCACACTTCAGTAATTTTAGCTTTTTTACAGGTGATAAACAAACTTTCAAGCAGTAATGTCTTTGAAAAATGATCTTAGTAAGAATTACACAGTCCTTAGGTCATCACAATGGGGTAAAGGGTTTGTGATTAGACAATAGACATGCAAACGGCATGAGCCACGCTGTCAGCCCGCTGGGGAGGCCTGCACTGCCAGCTTGCACTAGCCCGCCTGCCATGCTGCAATCCTGCAATGGGTTTACACGACTAACCCGCGTAAGCCCGTGGCGCTGCTCGAATCCGCACCAAAGCTATTAAGCTATGCTGTGTACACTGCATCAAAGCTCCATCGCTGACATGGCTAAATCAAGTGAGACCTGCACCTGTTTGCCGAAGGATCGCAGCAGAGTGCCAGGGTCAGCAGGAATGCAGTGGATGGCCATGGACACGAAGGCGGGATTGCGGGTGCCGCACAAGACACAAAAACAACACGGCAGAAAACAGCCCACCGCCCGTGCCCTCTTACAAGAAGCGCGCGCGGATGCGGACAGGCTACCTGCTGCCGTGCCTAGTGGCGAAGCTAGAGCCAATTTGAGGGCGTGCATTTGCCTTGTGGGTGCAAAGGATTTATTATTGGGGTTCATATATAGTGAAATTTTAACTAAATCTATAGATTTTGCAATTTTGGGGGTGCATTTGCACCCCCCTAAGACCAATGTAGCTTCGCCCCTCCGTGCTGTTTGCAGCTCTATTTGTGGTCACTGATAATTTATATGGCCATTTTTGTAATGTGATTTTTGGTTGCGGTTTTAGAAGATATAGAAGTGGAAGGGAAGTAGAGAGCTATATTCTTGTTTTAATCTCATGGATAAGTAAAACAGCTTTCACGAAAATAGTTTTACCTAGATTGCCAACCTTGCCTTGATACTCAATAATGAGGATAACTTAAAATTACTTTGTCGGATACTGATCATTTTGAGGTTAAACCTAATACAGGAAATATTTTGTATGTATGGAAAGGGAGTTACAATATTGAACTACTGATGTTGGTGATTTTGCTTGAAGTTAGAACCGAAATTTGTTGGCCATGGAAAGATCATTTCTAGTTATTCTTATGTTAATTAGGAGCATACAAGCAAGCTTTTCCTAGAACGGTCCTGAAATTAGCTTAATGAAATAAGTTTGATACTTCACGGATTTCCATTGTTGATGAGATATTAATTAACGAGGAATTGAAGATCTTAATGAACACAAAGAATTTAAGTGCACTTATCATATTCATATGCACATTAGTATACTGCTGCCGATATCACATATTATGAGACTTTTCTTTTGTCTTATGCATTGTCTTCACTACTCCAATTTTTTATATATGACGTTGGCTAGTTCAAATTTGAACTGCGAAAGGGCCTCTAGCGTAATGGTTAAGGCTTCCGAGTAGCACCTCCAGGTCCCGAGTTTGATCCCCCTCGGAGGTGAATTTCTGGCTTGGTTAAAAAAATACCCTGTTGTGCCCCGCCCGCTCCCGGTTTACGTCCTGCGTGCCACCCTCCGACTGGGCCATTGTAGAGTGACGAGCCGCTATTGATGGGGGGCAGGGTTTGGAGATTTTCTCGTCCGGGACCATTTTCGGTCTCTTCTTAATATAATACCGGGAGGGCGGTCTTTCCCTCCTCGGCCGAGTTTTCTTAGTTCAAATTTGAACTAACCAACGTCATATATAAAAAATCGGAGGAGTACTTAGCAGATTTATGGTTCTAAACATATATGCTAAAAGGGTTTTTCTGTATAGTTGGCCAAACTATTTGCATGTTTAGGAGGTTTTTGCTTCTGTATGAGATTTCCTAATCCTTGTAGTGTTATATGGTGGGCTTTGGACAAACATAAAGTTCCAACGAAGTACTTTGGACTCGTTAAGGACATGTACAACAATGTTGTGACTAGTGTTTGAACTTTGAACAAGCGAGGGGATAAATACGACTTCTTGATTAGAATACGACTATATCAAGGATCAACTTAGAGCCTTATATTTTTTTTTGTCTTGGTGATGGATAAGGTCACATGGGATATACAAGGAGATATCTTTTGGTGTATGTTTTTTTTCTGACGATGTAGTGCTAGTTGATGAAATTTGGGCATGAGTAAGTAGGAAACTAAGTTGTGGCGAGAGACTCTAGAATCCAGGGTTTTAGACTCAGTAGAACTAAAACAAAATATATGAGATATGGTTTTGGCACTACTACATATGAGGAAGGAAATGTTAGAGGTCAAGTAGTGCCTAGGAAGGACACTTTTAAGTATTTAGGATCAATACCACAGAGCACAGAGAGACGAGATATTGATGAAGGTATTAGCCATATAATCAAAGTAGGGTGGATGAAGTTGCATCAATCATCTAGTGTTCAATATGAAAAGAGGGTACCATAGAAGTTAAAAGGCAAGTTTTATAGGACGATGATTAAAATTGTTTTGTTGCATGGTGCAGAATGTTGGCCTACAAAAAGACGACATGTTCTGATACGTGCCGAGTTATATTCGGTACTAGGGTGGCCCGATCTTCACGGCAGTAGGTTGATAAATAGGATGATTGGCTATAAAGGTAACGAGAATAACAAGGTAAATTTGCTGAAGAACAACGGGTGACTGGCTTTATACCTAATCAAGGTCGGATGTGACCAAGCGACTGGGGGAGACACCGAAACTGAGTAGACTTCGACTCGATCTCCAAATGACCGCATAACCACAACTAGAACTAATCCACACAATACAAGGCAGCCGTACTGGAACCCGCAAAGCACGAACCCGTGGATCCCAGATGAATCTCTTCACAAGCCCAGGGAGAACAAGGAAGAACAAGGGTAGAGTAAGCACTCAGCAGCTCGGCTGCATAAATCACTTGGATTATCAAAGGTTTCGTTGTCACAGTAGGTCTTACCGTCATCCACATATTTATCCAAGTGATTTATGCAACCGAGCTGCTGAGTGCTTACTCTACCCCTGTTCTTCCTGGACTTATGAAGAGATCCATCTGGGATCCACTGGTTCGTGCTTTGTGGGTTCTAGTATGGCTGCCTCACATTGTGTAGATGAGCTCCTGTTGTGGTTCTGTGGTCGTTTGGAGATCGAGTCGAAGTCTACTCGGTTTCGATGTTTCTCTCCTCGTCGCTTGGTCACATCTGACCTTGATCAGGTATAAAGTCAGTTACCCGCTGTTCTTCAGCAAATTTACCTTATTATTCCCGTTATAGCCAATAATCCTACTTATCGACCTACTGCCGTGAAGATTGGGCCATCCTAGTACCGAATATAACTCGTCATGTATCATGTTCAATAGATAAGTGTTGTGGAAATACGCATGTTGCATTAGTTTTGTGGCCATACAAGAAGGGATAAATCCAGAATGATGATATACATGATAGGTTAGGGGAGCACTAATTGAAGAAAAGCTTGTCTAACATCCATTGATATGGTTTGGATATGTCTAGGACTTCCGAGGCGCCAGTGCGTAGTCAGTTCCTAAGGCGTGATAGCAATGGGATGAAGGAAAGAGGAAGACCAAAGTTGATATAGGAAGAGGTGGTAAAAGAAGACTTGAATGGATGGAATATATCCAAGGATTTAGCTTTGAATAGGAGTGCATAGAAAACAGCTATCCATATTTCCTAACCTTGACTTGTGGGTTATGTTGGGTTTTTAACTCTAGCCTACCCCAACTTGTTTGGGACTAAAAGGCTTTGTTGTTGTTGATGATGATGCAAGGGGTGTTGTAGCATTTGTGTAAGGGGATATGAAGAGCTCTTTTAATTCAAGTTTATATTACAGCTTGTTGCACACACTGAAAGATCAGAAGAGCCAATCCACATATCACCTTCTCAATGAATTTTGCATGATGTGTTGTTTCGCAGCTACGGAACCTAGTGTGGGCAACCACGAAACATGATGTTTATACAATGCATGATCAATCAGTGACACACTGGTCCTCACTGGAGCAGACAAGCACTGAGCTAATCAATGCCGATGATTGCATCGTCCCAAAACAGGTATATAACCTTTTATATTTTCTGGCGTTAAATATTTCTGTGCAGGTTCATATTCTTTTGGGTTTGGTCTCAAAGTATTCATTTTTGTTGTTGCAGAGGGGCCATGGTTCACAGTCAGTGGCAATGGTTCAGGTCACAACAATGGCCGTGGATAGTAATTTATTGGTAGTTGGTGGCTTTCAAGGGGAGATTATATGCAAGGTATTTTTACTGTGCAAATATTCTCCTACTTTGGTCTGTAGTAACTCATGACAGATAGTAAATCTGACATTTTTTGTTTTTTTTTTTCTAGCGTTTGGATGATGAGGGGGTTGTTTACAGCACAAGGGTTACAGATGATGAAAATGCAATCACTAACTCTTTAGAGATGTATCAGGATCCGAGGTAAGATTCAATGCTTTTCTGAGTCAGATATCTTGTACATTTTGACTTGAGTTAACAGTTTGATTATGAATGTATATTTCAGCGGATCTAGAAGGTTGGTGGCTGCTAACAATGACTGCTCCATCAGGATTTTTGACACCGAGTACTTTGACCTCCTCAAGCACTATGTCTTCCCTTGGTCCGTGAATGTAAGTAGGCTGGCCCTTAACTGTTTTATGCCCTGTAGTTTCATCCTCTTATTTGGCTGCTAAGTTTTCTTCTCCAACAGAGTGTTTCTGTGAGCCCGAATGGGAAACTCTTTGCTGTCCTGGGAGATCATGAGGATGGTTGTGTGGTGGATCCCAAGTGTGGCAAGGTAAGTGAATGGATTTTCTTTTCTTCTATTACTTTTGCAGGGCACATGGCTATATCAGTATGTTGTTGGTCCTAATATTCAACACACACATATATTGTGTAGGCAATTGGCTCTCTCAGGGGTCACTTGGATTACTCATTTGCATCTGCATGGCATCCTGATGGCAATATCGTGGCAACTGGGAGTCAAGACACTACATGCAGGCTATGGGACATCAGGAACCTATCCCAATCAGTAGCTGTGCTTGGTGGAAGGATGGGCTCAATTCGGTGTGTGAAGTTCTCTTCAGACGGGCGCTTCCTTGCAACAGCAGAGCCCGTAGATTTTGTCCACATGTACGATGCTTATGCGGACTACAGCAGATCTCACGAGATTGACTTGTTTGGCGAGATTGGAGGTTTAGCATTCAGCCCTGACACCGAGGCCTTCTATGTGGGCCTTGCGGACCAGACGTACGGAGGCATGATCGAGTTCAGCAAGAGGCACCAACATCATTACTTGAACTCCTTGTGGTGATAACCACTTGAGCGGAAATTTGGTCGCACAGCTGTTGGACCCCATTGTTGCATTGTGTGCTCCAGAGGAGTGCATGGTCCTACAGAGGAGGATCTCATGAGTGCATGCAGAAGTGTATAAAATTCTGGGGGGTTTCTTTCCCTGTTGCTAGTAATCTGGGTTTTGTCGCTCGACTCGTGGAACTGAAGGCGGTAGCATATGTATAGCCTTTCTGTTTCTCGACACCTAACAATGTACATAGTTTGTGTCAGGATATTATCTCCCCATTCACCGTCTGCCTGACATGTAGTAGTAGGTTGGAGTTTTATGGCTTCCGAATCGGGAGCCCTGCATGAGTCCCAGCATTGCTGTCTGCGGCAACTACTGGTCGGCACCTTGTACGTCGCTGTATCAGCAGTTGTATCAGCACATTGTTGGTCCTTACGCTGCAGTTGCAGCATCAGCACCAGCAGTGGTTGGTGGTTGATTGTCCAGTGACCAATGTGTAGGAGAGGAAATGTGACAGGCGTCCTACAGGTTACGCAGGTCGTTTTCTTGGCGAAAGTTGGGGCTAAAAGCTGAAGTAGCTACTAGCTAAAAATCGATACGCAGTTCGTTTTCTCGCGAAATTCGGACTAATTTAGACTAATTTTTAGTCTCAAATAGTACTATCTAGTCAATTATTGCTATTTCAGTTTTTAGCTCCGACTAGTACTGCTTACTGGTATTGGGTTTCTCCTTCCTAAAAGCATCAGTACCACTTCCTCTTTCTAAAAGTATCCGGGTTCGCCACCATTACTTCCTCTGCACAATCAAGTCTATTCTCCTTCTCCCTGTAAGTAGCAACACAACTTATTTTCACCTCTTCTACACGTTGTCTCCACCGCAAGCTCCTTCAGTTTCTTCTCCATCTTCTCCTAGTCCTCTGCATCCCACTTTATTTTCTCCATCCACTCTTTGTCTTTCTGTGAGATCTCAGTGTCAATCCACTACTCAAAATCACAGAGCGGTGGAAGAGTCTACAGATTATGCAACTCTTAGACGCCAAATAAATCATGCATCAATTCGTATGAAACAAGATAAATGGTACACTATAAAATTCTCACCATCAAGTTAATGCAATGTTGAGCAATTGTTGGCTGATAAACATAGTTGGCACACATCCAATACCTCTGCCTGCACGTGTCCTCTTCGTCGGACTTGGCTACCATGCACGGATCACTACAAAAACACATAGGCACTGAAACACCACTAGACAAAGGCAGCGGGTCGAAGACATTTCCGTCAATGGATCCTTCCTAAAATTAAATTTGTTTATGAAAGGATCACGATGCTTAAGAGGGGGAATGGGTGAATTGGGGTTTTCTAAATTTCTTGCAAACCATTAAACCCAAAACAAGAGCCCAACTTCACCCAACTACTTAACTAGATTAGCTAAATCACAAAAGATAGGAAATGCTAAACAAATCCTAAGTCATTATAGTAAATACTAGGAATGAAAATACTCAAAGTAAATTGCTCAAAGTAATTGTGGAATGTAAAGCAAGGACAAGAAAACTTCTCCGAATTTTTCACGAGGTATTGAAGAGTCGACACTCTACACTAGTCCTTGTTGGATCACCCATGCAAGGGTATAACTCCCCCTTAGTCCTCGGCTCCTCGCAAGGACCAAGTGCTCACTATGAGATGATCCTTTACCTCTCCGGCGTGATGCCTCACGACCACGAACAAACTTGAGTCGGGTCACCAACAAATCCTCAGGGGTGATCACTGCTCCAAATGCCACTAAGCCATCTAGGTGATGCCGATCACCAAAAGTAATAAGCCATAGACTTTCACTTGACCAAGAGAAGCCTAATGCATGTGGTGTGTACTCTAGGTGGCTCTCACTTGCACTAATGAGGACCTAATGCGGGATTATGATTTTGCTAATCACCTCACTATGAAACATGGTCTTGCAAACTCAATGCAATGAATGCTAGGTGGTTACGGCAACAAGACACTTACTATGGCTAGTGGAAGGAGTATAAATAGCCCAACCACCAAAACTAGTCGTACTGTGTTGCACTGCTCGTGGGTCCACCGGATAGTCCAGCGCGCCACTAGTGCGCCACCAACGACTAGTTCTAACAACTAGCCATTAGACATAGCAACCAACGGTGTGCCACTAGTGCACACCAGACAGTCTGGTAAACGATCTCATACAAGGCGCAAAAACATACTCTCTGTGTTGAACGTTCGGAGAGCCACCGGACAATTTAGTGCACCACCGGACAATCCGGTGCACCCAAACAAGCAACAAACTGTTCTAACTCATGATTTTTAAATCAGTTTTGACTCCAACTTTTGTGTGAGCTATTTGAGTGACACCTAGCACTAATATTAATTTTAAGTGTTTGCATGCACCGACACTATACTAGACATGCCTTGGTCAAGCTACTCATCCACAACCCCTTTTTATAGTATGAACAAAATAAAAATTAAAGGTCCTAACTCTATACTAAGTGTCCCACAACTCCTTCGACACTTAGGAGATGTAGTACTTCACCTTTTGGTTTGTCTTTTTCAGCCATCGCTTCAAGTTTCATCTGTGGGTTTTTTCACCTATTGGATCCTAATTACCTGCATTGTGACCTAACTTACCATATACTCTGCAAAACACATGTTAGTCACAATAATCTTACGCTGTCATTAATCACTAAAACCATCTAGGGGCCTAGATGCTTTCAATCCCCCCTTTTTGGTGATTGATGACAACCCTACGCTAGTGTGAGCGAAATTTGTTTTAAGTTTTGTCAATTGTTGAAGATTGTTAGTGATATCCCACAAGTTGACACTAGCTACTCATGTATAAGATTTGTAATAAGAATAAGCACATATACATGGCTTAAAATTTTGTTCAAAAATTAAAAATGAAATTCATGAACAAGTATTGCATGACATGTGTATAAAGTGAGTGAAAACATATAATAAAACACACAAGTCATCAAAAGAGCATGAGAACATATCATTAAGTTTAAGGCACAAAAGCTAAGAATCACATGAGAGAGTAACATGCATATAATACATCCAAAAGACATTCTCTCTCAACTAGCTCCCCATAGCTATCACAACTCATTTATCCCCCTTTGGCATCAAGCTCCAAAAGGTCCGCCCTAACCTAGAGATCAGAAGGAGGAGGCGAAGGTGCAAATGCAGTAGGGCGAGGATGGGCAGTCAACACACAATCTATATCATGGTCGGAGTCAGAGTTGGATCTAGGATCTACTGTAGAGGTTGTACCTGGTGCTGACTCAGATGCTGGAGCACTGACGAACTCGGAAGAAACTGACTGCTGAGCCTGTGAAGTTGGTGCTAGCACTGGAGCTAGAGCTGGCACTAGAACTGACACAAGAACGGATACAACCATTGATGGGGTAGAAACTGCAGAGCAAACTGGTGGCACTGATGTCTGAACGCTCTCAACTTTGATGACCTAAGTAGAGAAATCTAAGGTGACAGGTCGGAGAGGAGAGACAGTCGGTCCAAAGATTGAGTCTATATACTCGATTGTATCGCTGACACAACAGTAGTCTAAAGAGGTGGAGGCGGTGCTGACTGAACTGGAGGCACATGAGCATCGATGTGCTGAAGTATGTACTGCATGAATGCTCGGTGCTCTATCCTATTAGCTAGAAGCTGCTGCTAAAAGGCATCCTGATGGTTCTGTATGGTCTGAAACATGGATAGCATCTGCTCGGACTGGTGCTAATGAACTACTGCCTATCGAGCCTGCTCGGTGCCCAAATGAGTCAGCTGCTAAGTCAGCTGCTGAAGAATAGTTGGTAAGGTCGGATCCATTGTCGGAGGTGCTAGAGAGGGAGCAACATTGGAACTAGATGCCTCATGATCATGTGAGCGAGGAGGCATAGGGGGAGGTAGAGGTGGTATACCCTGATCATCATCATTAGAGGAATCTGAAGAGGTATCAATAGCACCAAAAGGAACCAGGCTCTGCTCCTCAATCTGCATGAACGCATCATTGTCAACCTGACGTTCGGAGGCTAAAGGACCCTTAGAACGAGTATTTGGGACACGAGCTCCTATATGAGTCTAATCCTTAGGCGATGGATGATAGAATCCAAACATCAGGTGTGAGTGACCAAGAACTGCCTGGAATGAGGAGGTTTGATCAGTTGTGCAAAGATGTGACAGAGGTAGTGAGCATATGGCAGCTGACGAGGAGCACGATGTCCATCCAATACAGTGTCCTCTATCTCACAGATTAGAAAATCTACAACATCAAACACCGAGTGAGAGACCAAGGCACCTAGGAGCCAGAGCTGAATATGAGTGGTGGCCTCCCTGTCTCGCATGCGAGGTAAAAGGGTCTGTCTCATCAGAGCATGTAGAAACTTGGTAGCTATGGTGAAGTCTGCTGGAGAACGCCTTGATCCGTCTGTGAATGGGGTAGGAAAATAGCCAAGACGTGAGCAGTAGCTGGAGCAACTCTGCCATGAGGGCAACGAGGTGGATCTACAAAACCATATCAAAGACTTTGAAGCCTTATCGATGACTCAGGAAAGCCAAACAACTCTCTGATCTAAGTAGCATGTACAATAACATCCTCTCTCTCAAAGCGAAACCTCATCCACTGGTGGTCGGGGTCAATCCAGACTCTAGCATAAAATACTCTGACCCACTTCTCAACATAGAGACCACCAAAATCCAAGAGGGTGGACACACCAGGTGGGTAAGTGATGTGGCCCTCAATATCTGAACGAGCTGCCTTACAAAGAGCTGCCATATCCAGACACCGGTGAGCCCTCAAAGTGATCTGAGCAGTATGTTGAGCTCTATAGAAAGACTCCTGAGTCCTTGTGTTGAACAGAGGACCATCTGTTGGGTCATGCTACGCTGAAAACTAGGTATCTACTGGCACATGTCTGAAGCATCAAACTCTGGCGGAAGTATCTCTATGAAGATCAAATAGCCTCAGGTCCACAGTCAAAAGCTGAACCTAGGTCTTGTCACGCTCCCTAAAGCGGGGTGGAGGAACAGGTGGAGTAGTGGAGGGAGCAGAAGCGGTGGAGGCTGCGGGTGTAGTGAGGGTAGTGGTAGGCATTGGAGTAGTGGAGGCTGGAGTGGTAGTGGAAGCTGGAGCAAGGGTTCAAGTCTGGCTAGGGTGGAGCGTAACCGAGACTACTATCGTCTGACATGGTAAGCAATATGATCTGATCCAATATGCAATTGTCCTTTTTGCTATGCTCTCTCAGTTGCTGCTGCTACCGCTGCTTGAGTAGCTCTATCAAGTTTGTGCTTCTTCTTCCCTCCCTGCTGCTATAAATAGACTACTTTTCGCTTCTCCTATCGAGGAGGGTGAGGAGGGTCTTGATCATCACCTCCGCCTGCTAGAGTGGCATTCTTCGTTCGAACCATACTAATTGAGCTAAGTCCTTCTCTAGAAAGACCATAACCCTGACCATTGTCACTGCCCATTGATATGCTGAACGAGAATTAGAGGAGATAAGCAAGAGGAGCAACACAATATATGGGTATAAGAAAGAGAATAGCTTGCTACCTGGGGCACATCTCTCAGGGTAAGCCAAGCAGGGGTAGAGTCACACGAGCGGGCACGCCGTCACACTGAAAGATAGAAAAGGTGAGCATGTGAGTCACACAGTCATAAGTATATGAAATGTGAACAGACACACACACATAAGGTTACAAGGATTTGGAGTTTTGGCACAAGGTGCGAGATGGAGCACAACATGGTCATGAAAATGGTTCTTTAGAGGATTTGAAGTAGGGTCATGATAAACACATGGAGCATAAGAGGGAGTGCATATTTGGGCTTTGAGCATGATATTTGGTACATTGTACACTGGTTATCACATACGAAGAGATATATGGAGCATTGTATGGTTAAGGAACAACATAAAAGGGGGTGAAAACTTGAGGGGTATTGATGACATACTGTGGACATGGATAGTCAACAATATTAAACATATGAGAATATGAAATGGAAAGAAAACTAACTTGGCTATGGCATGGAGAGCATATGGATGATCACATGGAGAGGAGAGAGGAATGGCTGATAACATAGAGGAAAGGTAAGGACAAAAGTTCTCAGGCATGTATCAAAAGAGATAGATTTGATCATGGTAGAAAACATGACTGAATATGGACCTAAAGATGACAAGTGAGTAGGTATGAGTTATACATAGATAGCAGATGCAAAAGGAAGGCAATCGAGTTGATTTAGGCTTTGGAAACTGGTTAACACATTTTACTGAACACCTGGAGTGCAGGGACTTTAGGAGAGGTGGAAAGATGGGCTAATAATGGATTTAAACCCTAAAGGGACACAAGACTTGCAAGGAGAACACTAGGACACAACACACAGAGCAGGCCATGGATTCACAAGAGATCAAGTGTGAGCACATGGAGAAGCAAGACACTTCATAGAGGAGAGCTCACCTGAGAGGGGGAGTTCAACACGAGCACGAGGACGCCAAAGATCATGGTGCAAGTGAACACCAGAGAAGCAGCGAAGGAGGAGGTCGACAATGGTGCAACGGTTGAAAACAACGGTGGTGAGGAAGGTGCTGGTGATGACGGTGTAGAGAGGAGAAGAGAGAGCGCATGCGAGGGAGCCTGGGAGGAAGAGGAACAAGGCTATGACCAACATGCGGGCTTGGGTGAGAGAAGGAACTTAGAAGTGCTATTATGGGTACACCAGACAGTCAATAGGACAATATCCGATGCTCACCGAACAACCTACATAGAGGCGATGCAAAACTGAAACCAAAGTAGAGCACCGGACAGTACATAGTGCATTCTCCGGTGCACACAAGACTGTTCGGTGAGCCACCAGTGTGTCGAGACAGAGAAAAAACTTGAAAACCTTTTCCGGATTGCGCACCAAACCAAATCCCAACTTATAAGCACACAAAATAACACCTATTGGGACAAATATTGGCACCCTCACATATTTTCTCATATTTTTCAAAGTATTTTGCCACATGTTATGTACTTGTTAGCAAAATAGGTGAATGGAGAGAATTTGCATTTGAGAGTTACACTAGGGGTTTCATGAATGAATTGAGTTGTGAATACTCCCCCCTAAGTATAGTAACAATTGCATATCTCAAGAACCAATAATTAAACAATAAACAACATTTAAGCACAAGTAAAGTTAGAAAGCTGGAACTTGTCAAGTTTGAGCCCGAGTTAAGCTTTTTCACACGCTTTTGGGTGGTTATCTTAAATAGGTTAGACAAGTCCTAGATGCAATACAAAGAAGTAAATATTCAATGCAAATTTGACATCACCATTTTAGATTCATGTGAAATTTTTGAGATCAAGATTATTAAGCTCATTCCTCAACATGCAAAAGCGGGATTCATCTAAGGGTTTCGTGAATATATCCGCTAGTTGATCATCCATCCTCACTCCTTCTAGAGAAATATCTCCTTAGTAACATGATCTCTAAGGAAATGATGATGGATGTCAATGTGCTTGGTGCGTGAGTGTTGGACATGATTATTAGCAAGTTTTACCACACTCTCAATATCACACAAAAGAGGTACCTTTTCTAGAACTACATCATAGTGTAGAAGGGTTTGTTTCATATAAATGATTTGTGCGCAACAAGCACCCGTGACAATGTATTCTACTTTGGTGGTTGACAAGGCAACACTATTTTGCTTTTTTGAGGTCCATGAGACTAGTGATCTCCCAAGAAAATGGCACTCTCTGGATGTACTTCTGTCAATTTTGAATCTGACATAACCCAAATCCAAATAGCCAACTAAATCAAAAGTAGCTTCTTTGGCATATCAAAGTCAATGATTGGGGTGTGCTTTAGGTACCTAAGGATTCTTTTAACAACACTAAGATGGGCTTCCTTAGGATTGGCTTGAAAGCAAGCACACATACACACACTAAACATGATGTCGGACCTAGATGCGGTAAGATACAATAAACTACAAATCATAGAACAATAGAGAGTTTGATCAACCGGGTCACCTCCCTCATCTCGGTTGAGACGTCCATTTGTAGGCATTGGTGTCTTGATTGGCTTGCAATCCTCCATTTTGAATTTTTTCAACAAGTCTTTGGTATACTTCTCTTGGGAGAGAAAGTTCCCTTCTTTCATTTGCTTGACTTGAAAGCCAAGGAAGAATGTGAGCTCACCAATCATCGACATCTCGAACTCCTTCGACATTATCTCACCAAATTCCTTGCAATGGCAATCATTTATCGATCAAAGATTATATCATCAACATAAACTTGACAAATGAAAATATCTTCGTTATGCTTCTTGGCGAATAGTGTGGTGTCCACGGCCCCGATCTTGAAATCCTTCTCAATGAGAAAGTCGCAAATACGCTCATACCAAACCCTTGGAGCTTGCTTTAGTCCATATAGCACCTTGGATAACTTGTAAACATGATTAGGATATATGGGGTCTTCAAACCCGGGGTGTTGCTGAACATATACAAGTTCATTAATGAAGCCATTTAAAAATGCACTTTTTCCATCCATTTGATATAGTTTGATATTATTGTTGGATGCATATGCAAGAAGGATATGAATGGCTCCTAATCGAGCAACCGGTGCAAAGGTCTCTCCAAAATCCAATCCTTCAAGTTAAGAGAACCCCTTTGCAACTAGCCTTTCCTTGTTCCGCATAATTACCCCTTAATCATCTTGCTTGTTTCTAAACACCCACTTTGTTCCAATTGCTCTTTCATTTTGTGGAGACTCTTCAAGGGCCCAAACTTGATTCCATGTGAAATTGTTTAGTTCTTCATGCATTGCGTTTACCCAATCCATATCCTTTAGTGCATCATCTAAACAAGTAGGCTCAACACAAGAAACAATTGTGATGTTCAACAAATGAAGCGATTTTTTGAGATCGAGTAATAATCCCTTTTGAAGGACTCCCAATGATGAGATCTTGTGGATGTGCTTGTAGTAGAGATGAAGTTCTTTTGTCAACCACTTGGGGAGGATGTTGTGGAGCATCAACATCTTTGGCTTGTACCATCACTTGTTCTTGAGGCTAGCATCCATGGTGCGAACACAAGGTTGACTTGTCCCTTGTGGTTTAGGTTGATGATGAGTGATTGTCAACATGGGTAGTACTTTTGTGTGAGTCTTGGACTAACTAGAGTACGAGCTTGTGTATGTGCAACCATGTCTCTTGTCTTGTGGTGTGCAGCTGTGCAGTACAGAGATGGTGGTCGACGGCAAAGGTGGATCATGCAGATTCGTGCCAATGGGCTGGGAGCGACAAAGGATGAGCGTTAGGCCTTCATTGAGGGACTGGAGAAGTCAGGTGACTAGCCATGGTGACTGACACTTCAGACACGCACCAGCGCGAGGATGTGGTAGAGCGGATCGTGTCGCCGACATGATCGAGGATTGGTGGGACATGTGTCTAGGACGTGGGGGCACATATGGAGTATGCTACGCATGGTGGTTTTAGTGGTTGAGTCTGAAAACTACCCAGCACTTAAAAGGACTAGTTTTGCCGAGTTTGGGCCTCAAAACTCGGCGATGTGGTTCCGGCGAGAATCGAAGGCAGTACGTGGGATCCTCGCGAAGATTGTGTCGAGGTGAAGCAATTTCACGAAGACCGCATGGCTGTTAGATGAAAAACCTAGGAGTTGGTCCATTTTTTCCCTAGTTGAGTGGATAGGCTCTATGCATCTAGGATAGTTTAGTCTAGGGAAATAACCCCTATAAATTGGTGGGAGGGTTGGTTGTTTCAGCTATCTCTTTTGGCTATCTCATTAGGCAGTTGGTTAGAAAACCTTATTTTCTACTTCTAGGTTGTAGTAGTTTTAGCCCTAAGATCTGTAGATGTTTTTAACTTCACATCTGTGCACTTGTGATTTTGTGAAGAAGTGTGATCGTATCGACAAGTGGTACAAGGCGATTTTGAATTCAATTCGAGTCTGATTTGAGTTTGCAGTTACTTGAGTCCTTCCTCTCCTCTCCTCCCTTCTCTCTTTGGATTTTTAAGAACCTTCAAGTTCTTGAGTTGAGGATTGATGTGGGGATTGTCTTGGGGTGAGATACAATCTTTAGATCACATCAATCATCTGATTCGAGCAGTTTGTGCTCGTGTAATGATCTCATTTTAGAAAACCCCAACATAACCCCATTCGCGTCAAGATTTTGAATTTGTTCGTGGAGTTTTGATTTGTTCTTGATCAAACTTCATGAAACATCTTTTCTACCTCTGCTTTGCTGCTAGTAAAATTGGATATCATTTTGTGCAAGTTCTTTTGTGTGGCACTGCCACTCCCTTGCCCCACACTGCCGCTTGGCCTCTGCCGTAGCTTTGGTTCCGATTTTCTGCAGATTTCTGAAGTAGGTCTCTTGTAACATTTTTATGTAGTCAATCAACACTGGATTGATCTGCACTGTGCTATGCTATTTTTGGAGTCCCGTGGGGTTTGTGTTGTGGTTGGGATCAAGTCACGGTGCTCTATCGAGATGAGAAAATTTTGTGTCTCCCATTCACCCCCTCTGGTTGCCTCACCGGTTGTTCAATTGGTATCAGAGCCAGTTAAGGATCTTTCCACCCTAATCAGTTTTAGATCCATAAAGGCAACATGGAATGAGGTGTTGGCAAAACTTTGTTCTTCGGTGGGACAAACTACCTATACTAGAAGGTCCGCATGTCGGCATATCTTTAGAGAATTTTGTATCGAGTATGGAAGATTTGCCTCTATCAGTGTTATGAAGTCTAGGGTGCTTGAATCACACCTCTATAGATAGAGTTACATGATTCGAACAACAAGGCCCCTAACACCTTGTCCTCATGCGTCTCGTTTGTTGAGTTTGAGAGAGTTGGACATTTGGGTATGGGTCACGAGATCTAGTCTACCCTAGAGAAATTCCATCAGGAAAATGATCATGTGAAAACCAAACTCTTTGAAACTTCACGGCGAGAGTATGAAAACTTTGTTTTGTTGACTGGAGAGACCATTGACATCATGTTTTCTCAGTTCTAGTCGATTGTGAACAAGATGTGCGCAAACAAGGAATAACTACCCTATGACGATCATGAGAAAGCACTCAAGTTACTACATGCTCTAGATCGGAGGGTTTGAGAGGTGAAGGTATCGGTGATCATCGAGTCGCCGAATTATGAGACTCTCACCATGGATGAGCTTTTTAGCAAGCTCAAGTGCACAAAGATTGACAACCAGACCCAGGCCAAGACTGAGAACCCTAGCGCACCCACCATAGCCATGGTCTCTAGATGTGGTTCTTCCTCTAACCCTTCATTTTCTATGTTTGCTTTGTATTCTTTGTTGACCATCATAGAGAAGTAGGTGGAGGGCCTTGGGATGAGGAGCTATGGCTTGTTGCCAATTGGTTCACATGGTTCCACAACAACTGACTGAACTAGTGATGTGGTGGGTCCAAGGATGGATTATATAACTGCAGCGACCTCGACCACTTCATCACCAACTGCCCCAAGAAGGGCAAGCTAGAGGCCAGCCATCGTGACCATCACTCCGGTCGGTGCAAGGGCAAGCATGAGTACACCTACGACAAGCACAAGTCTAAGGGGAGGTTTGACAAGGAGGCGCTCATGAAGAAGTACCTCCAAAAGGCCAAGGCCAAGGATCATACCTTCCTCGCCTCCCTCAGCAACCTTGACCATGACTTCAACGACTCATCTTCTTCCTCGAGTGGTGTGAAGCTTGAGAGGTGGGTCGAGGACAAGCTGAATGGACTTTGCTTCCTCAACAACACCACGAGAGGCCTCTGCACCAGTGCACTTGGTGATGACACGGTGAGTTGCGGTGACAAGGACATCGGCGATAACTCCCCTTTTGAGGTATCGCTTTCCACCGATGATCTCACCGCTGACGTAGGTGAGCTGAGCCTTGGATAGTTAGGACAAGTTTCTTAGGCTTGCTGCTCATGTGAGGAAACAATGCAAGAGCAAGTATGAGATCATGCTTAGGGAGATTGAGTCTGCTAGAGCTTCTATTTTGGTGTCCGACAAAACAAAATACGATGAGTGCGCTCTTCATATGTCGAACATCACCACTTCACAGAGCAAGTACACCACCCTGCTAGATGAGTGCAACAAGCTTCGATCTAGGTCTAGCTTGTTGGGTGCATGTTAGACTTGTCCTGGCTTATAGACTGAGCTAGCAGAGAAGACCACAATGATTGCCTTTCTTGAGAAGACTAGCTTAGTGATTGCACCTGTACCTGTAGTCCGTGCTTGAGTCATGCAGACACAACAATACTAGGATCAAGGAGGAAAACACATACCTTCGA
This sequence comes from Zea mays, assembly GCF_902167145.1. NCBI lineage: Eukaryota > Viridiplantae > Streptophyta > Magnoliopsida > Poales > Poaceae > Zea > Zea mays. The sequence goes on from NC_050096.1 coordinate 222,439,621, forward strand.
TCAGTCTTGAGATGAGTGTCTAGCAGTGAGGCCCAGTTGGGCATGATGGTCAGTCAGTTCAAGAGGGGAACTGGTGGACCGAGGTTAGGCTTTGCTGCTAGGGCTAGGAGTGACGCTCGCTTTGGTAAGGTTGGTGAGTGTAGTGGCTTGACTCCTTCAAAGAAACATCCAGCCTCCCAAAGCTTGTCAAAATCACTCCACGAAAATCTGCCACCCCTGTTGTGAGAGATGGAATGCTTGTGGAGCCTTTGAGAGCCCCACCTCAGAAATAGGTGTGGTGTCCCAAACCCAACCATCTCAAGAACCCACTTGAAACGCTACATGATATCTCTAGTGATCCCCTTCCTACAACACCTCAGCCACCCATAAAGACCACTCCCACAAACAGATTCCACATAAGAGAGAGGCGAGGTATCATTGTGAGTATTATGAGAGGGATGGTCGTTTGGCTGCCTTTTGCTTTAGAAGGAAGAGAGATGAGAGGCAGGGTTTTGAGGTGAACAGGAAGAACATGAATCAACCCTCTCATGGTGTTCATGATCTTTGTGTTCAGAGGTGTCCTGCTAGGCCTAGAGGTGCTTTTTCCTCATGTTGCTAGGCCTCAAGAAGTGAGACCACATGGTGGTTGTGCTTGGTGGGGGTGTTGGTCATGTGCCATATGGCCAAAGATTCCATGCTAGAGGCTTTGGTTCCAACATCTCTAGCGGACCATGTTTTCCTTCTCGTGGTGATCGCAACCTGTGGTGGAACCACTCAGATTAATCTAGCTTAAGTGCCCTGGTCCCACCACGAGGGCGATGACACACTTAAATCGGATTAAACTGTCAGTTCATCGGATCTAGTCCGAGTAACCACTTATACTAGATCGATAACCACTTCTCACGTGGAGGTAAATTTAGATAAATACAACAACTCATAAGAACCATCATTGAAATAGCAACATTAGGGTTAGATCATCAGAGTTTTTGATATCATAAAAGTAGTGGTTCATTGTTCGTTGCAGCAGAATAACTAACGATGATAACAAAGGAGTATAGCGAAGCCTGACCATAATCGCTACCTGAAAATGGGATGCCACAAGCAAGGCTAAGTATACTAATACTTAGAGAGACTTACCCGTTGTGTGGAAACTACTCCTCTATCTCAAGACACATGAGGCTTTTTGACTGAGGGGTATGGTTGCCAAAAGCGAGAACTAAGTCTAAGTCAAATTTTACCTTCCAAGTTCTTGTTTAGTATTTAGTCTAGGTAAGCATCCTTCTAATCACACATGGTAACAAGTATTTAAATCATTCATCATCTTTAGCAATGATTCTCATTTCACTTCTTACTCAATGTAATACAATGATCAAGCAGTCTTATTAGCTGCGAGAAACAAAAAATTCGAATCGAGTTTTTAATCTTGCAAGGTAAACCTAAACACACGACATGTAGGAGCATTCTGTCCCCACACACGTCAACCATCCCCATCGATCCCCTGGACACAGATTAGAGCCCACTCCCTAGGAATACAAGGACCCACTGGCCCAGACCCAATGACTATTCTTGTACCCACCAATGCTAGCATGGGAAACTTTGTTTTAGGCAAGTGGGAGGAAAGTCCATGGATAGGTCCAATCTGGTACTAGGCTTGTCGGTTACCATATTTCTCAGCATGCGTTTAGTATGTTCAAATGCTTGATACAAAGTATCCACATGTTAATCCTTAGTCCAATTCTATTCCACAGATAGGGTATCCCCTAGGGATCCATGTCCATAGACAACCATAATCCCATTTTCCAAAAGGAGTACATCGAATTCCTTAATTAGCATTGCGACTACGCGACATATTATACTAGTGTTTCATGCATCTAGGGTTTCAAACAACTCCTATCATGTAATGCACAATACAAGCCTACAAATAGAGTTGCGATAAAATAATACATAATAGGATATGCATAAATCAGTGCTTGCCTTCTAGAGTAGAGTTCAAGGGTGGATCTTCTATAGCTGGCTCTTGGGTTCCTTCCTAGGGTCCTTCAGATTTCGGAACTAGGATGTACTCTTTGTTCGCGAGGTTACAATCTAACGAATACAGATGCATGAGCTACTAATCATAGTACATTAGGGTTTGAACAACAACTGGTAGTTAGAGAGTTCCAAAAATTCTACAAGAATTATAGTAGCGTCCTACTTACTATTAGGGATCACTATGTGAAAATGGGATCATTTAAGTTTAAGGCCTTTACTGCATAAAGCATAGCACAAACTAGAGCTAAAAAGTACTTTTAACTACACCGCCCTATGAAAAGTATCAAATAACAGATTTGATATTTTTCAAGACGCCTTAGCCCCTTCACTCCCGAGGGCTAGGGTTGAGTCGGTCTGCAGCTTAGCCACTATTTTAGTCATAAGCTTAGATCCTTTAGCCCTAGATATGGAAGTGGGGCCTACCTCTGGCTCAGTAACCGGCTCGGCTACTAGAAGCATTGTGTCCCCAGTGTTTAAGTCTCCCTCATCATCTGCTTGTTCTTCACAGTGAGGAACTTCTAATGCTCGGAGTGTTCTCTGATGGCTCTGGAGCTTGAACCGATGCTCCCGTGAGGCAAGTCTGACCGGGTCATTATGCGCCTTTGATCGCTTTTCATGGAAAACAAGGGAGGACCTCATCATCTTCTTATTCTTCTTCTTCCTCTCCTCTTTCTTTTTCTTCTACATCATCATCATCATCATCATCATGCAATTCATCCCAGTCCACTAGAGGAACTGGGTCTCTAGCAGCAACTTTGCTGGCTAGCCTTTTCTTCACCACCTTACTTTGGCCCATCTTGACCACAGTTGACTCAATCGAGGCAGGCACATGCTTGATAGATATTGGAGTCTCCTCTCCTTTTTCTCCTTGGAAGCCTCAAACTTGCAACAGGCTTGCTGGAGCATACACATTTTGGATTCACTCGGCCTATTGCCTTTTCCCAGCAAAGCCCGATTGCTTGGGGCTTTGCTACCTGCAGCAACATCCTCAAGCTCAGCCCTCGGGTGTGCTTGAGACAACTTCTCCACCAAAACAACCAGCAAGGCCCTTGATCAGTATATGGGTCAACTTTTCCCTATTGCTCAGGCACTGACTAGCAGCTATGACAACATCAATTTCTTCATCAGTCAACTGTGCATTTCTATTAAGGACTTGGTGTAACACATCAAATCCATCAATTAAAAGCAATTCAACATTAGTTGCTAAATCTAGTAGAGATTAAATTATTTTAGAATAAAGAAAATAATGACATATATATACACTCTATTCATCACCTAGGTTAATGATCCATCACCTGGACCATCATGGCGCATGCGCCCGCACGCCTGACCGCACACGCCCCTCCCACGCGATACCGCCCCATGCGGTTCTAGCCCCTCATGCTCAACCCCACATGGCTCCATGCCCGCCTGGCTCCACGCCCCTCGCGGCTCGCGTCCCGCACGGCTTCGCCCCCATGGGACTCGTTTTATAGCCATATTAAGTCATTCTAATCAACATTAAGTCATTCTAATAAATATTAAGTCATTTGTCTAGAAAACATTAAGCTATTATTGTTTTTAGTCATTTTTTGTTTTTCTTAGACATTTTTATGTGATTGGTTCAGTCATTCCAAAAAATATTAAGTCATTTTAGTGTCCAGAAAACATTTAAGTCAATCTAGGTAACTTTAAGTCATTCTAAAGTTTAGGTAACATAAATATTAAGTCATTCTCAGTGAACATTAAGTTATTATTGTTTTCTAGCATTTTCTTAGTTTTTTTCTCAGACATTTATTATGTTATCGGTTCAGTCATTCTAGAAAATATTAAGGCATCCTATCGTCCAGACAACATTTAAGTCATTCTAGGTAACTTTAAGTCATTTCAAAGTCTAGATAATATTTAAGTCATTTATGCTACTTAAGTTATTTAGAAACATTAATTTATTTTAGGCGAGAGGGCTTGGCTCGACTCTTGCATGGGGACGGCTCCGTCGGCTTCCTAGGGTAGACACGGGGGGCGACCATGGTCGGTTTGTTGGGCGGGCGCGCAAAAGTGGTCTAGGTGATGGACCGTTGGTTCCATCACCTAGGGTGATGAATAGATCTACCAAGTGATGGACCGTTGGGTCCGTCGGGTCATTTGCTTTACCATATATATATATATATATATATATATATATATATATATATATATATATATATATATATATATAGGAATGAGGTAATGGAAGCCCTAGCCTTTGATTAGTAGGGGAGCCCCAGCTAGGACACGACTAGGGATATGACCCGCATGATTACGTCTGTGTTTATGTCGGAATAACACAATTACACAATTTGCATAATCCATGCAACGAATCTTGAGGGACATGGCCCACATGATTGCGTCGGCGTTTATGCCGGAATAAAACGATTGCATAATGCGAATAACCCATGCAAACGAATCTGGCTGACACGCAAATCACGTGGGCCAACTAGAAAGTTTGGTCGGTGTTTATGACTGCATACACATATGAAGAACAAGAGCATAAACCATGCATTATTACGACGTCAGATCATTTATGCTATTGTAAATAAGTGACTAGTGTGTGCGTAGATCTGAGTTGGTTTAATATTTGGAAAATAAGGCTGGAAAATCGCGTTGGATGTGGGACAATTACCGCTTTATTCTCGTGTTTCAGTTTAAGGAACATTAAAATAAAGAAGGACATATTTTTTTGATATGTTAGCGTTACATGGTATTAGTATTTCCATTACGAAGGCTAGCGCATAGACACCGTAGTCGTCGGTTTTTTTTGTTCGTTGGACAGAGACCTATGGCGACGTGAGGAGGAACAATGCCCGTAGATGATCCGGGTACGTCGACGAGCATGGACATCGTATATGTACCTGATGAGGGACACCAACATAAGAGAATGGAGTCATCGACCATGAATGATGTGACTAGAGGTGCGAGCGTTGTAGATGTTACTCCACCGGCTGCGTTGATGGCACCAGGAATTGTTGTTGACAACAACACAGGAGCAACAGAGATGGTAGGAGCAGATCAACACATTCCTATGAGACATATTGATGCACATGATCAGGACATACCTCATATTCTGCATAGCCATGTAAGATCATAGTTGTGGTTGCGTTCATGTATTGATAGTGCATGTTTTTTTGTAATAAATTTGTTGCGTCATTAATTCATATATGTTAATTTTGGGTGCACAGCCACACAATATTGATGTACGATTGATATCTAAAGTTGGTATGACATTTTGTAATGTGAACGATGTGTATAATTTTTATAATCAATATTCATATGAGGTGGGATTTCTGTTGAAGAAATATAGGGAGCAGAAGAATTGTAAATGGTTGAATTGTTCACTGGAAGGAAAGAATGTTGAAAGGGCTGTTGGAAATCCAAGGATGCGTAATACATGTTCGAAACGAACACAATGCAAGGCTAGGATGAAACTTAAAAATTTTTACGATGATGCCAAAGAGAATGTTATTTTAGGGCGGATTGATCTAGTTAACTTTGAACATAATCATGAATTCTTAAAGAAAGATATAGAAAAAGGCCAGTTACAGTGCAACAGAACTCATGATTATGAATATATGAAGTTCCTTAGTGCGATGCATGAAAGCAGAATCCCTCAACATTGCATTAAGGATTTTGTTTCAGAAATGCATGGTGGCCCAGAAAACATTCTGTTGGGGGCCTTCTTCCTCCGAAGGTCCTCAAAAACGCAATTGATCATATGTTTTCAGTATGACATGAATTGTTTCAGGGGGCTTTGGCTTCAGGATGAAAGTTTCTTTTATAGCTAGGTGAGGATGAAGCTCGAAGATAATAACAATGAACGAGGAAGCTATAACCAAGGAGCTTCGGCTCTGATGTGATGATGGAGGCCGAGCATGATGATGACCGAAGAGGGACAAAGACTATTTAGTCCTTAATGTTTTGTATTACAAAAATAGATGAGTGTCAGGGACATGAATGTAATTACGCACGGCTGCATCCCGTGCCTATAAATAGATGAATAGTAGCATCATACTGTTCAGCTGGATTGTAATCACTCTCCCGCATTCACGCCTTCGAGCAAGCCGAAGGTATCAATGTAATATTAATACTGTTAAAATATTTATTTATATTGTCGGTACCTTGGATTAGGGGTACCCCTTGCTACGGTATGAAGACACGATGTCTGTGCGGTTACCCTTAGCCGCACGGAGAACAACCCCAGGAGTATCTCGTGAGCAGCTAAGGTGGCGCTCTCGGAGACAACGCCGTCGGACCGAGAAGACACAGGACCCCTGTACGCACAACCCGGACCCCCGAAGTAAAGCCGCCTAGAGCCATTGGATAGGGTTCGGACCCCACCAAATGAGCTCCGGACCACCCATAACAAGGTCCCGGGAGAGGAAGTACCGTAACCTAGGCATGGGTCCGGTATTGACGTGTGTCTAGGCTCTATCCGGAGCGCCTCCGCCCCCACTCGGTCGAAGGTCTAATGCTGCCACATGGCTTATTGTCCGTGACGTAGGCCAGCGGGCGGAGCATGATGTAAGGGCTCTGGGCCACGCGACCTCCGCATTTATTGCGGAAAGGACACGCTGCCTGTCCACCCTTCTGACAGGCGATGTGCCCCCACGACATTTATTGCGTCCTGTCCATTCCGCTGGCAGGCGGCGCCAGGGCCACCCTGCATACGGCGCACCTGCCCAGTCCGTTGCTGAAATAGTGTGCCCGTGCTGCGCGGTGCACTGTACTCATCCCTTGTACGAGAAGCTTCCCCCTGCACGTCGAGGCTATACAGATCTTGGGTGTCAGGGCGCAAGAAGATCGCTCCAGCAACAAGTATTAGTAGCTACATCTGCTATGTTCTTGGGCCCACATGTTAGGGCTCGGTACTCTTGTACATGTCCCCCTTTAGCTATAAAAGGGGAGGCATGCAACGTTACAACACAAGCTCAATCTTTAGGCTTAGACCCAAGTCATCCAAGACAACTCAAGCTCTCAAGCAATATAACACACAGTGGAGTAGGGTATTACGCTCCGGCGGCCCGAACCACTCTAAACTCTTGCGTGTTCTTGTGTTCATTCCTTCATCTCGCAACAAGCAAAGCGCTTAGACCCCTTCCTATCTCAGTAAGTTCAGTTCATAGAAGCAACTCTGAGGGGTTAATTTTTTCTCCTTTCATAATTAAATTTCGCATATGTGTACACCAGCCCGGTGAGGTCTGCCCACATAAACCCGGCCTGATGGTTTACACCCATGCATATCAAGTTATAAGGAGGAAATTCACCCCCTCGGACGCGTCTCTATGACAACTTTATCTTCCTGCTCCATGGATTTGGCCTACAGTCTCCAGATAATATCTTTTATCTAACCCACCTGCATGGTTCCCATCTGTCCTGATATGACGACGTCCGAATTGAGCAGCCAGGCTTGCAGTTTAGGACCCCCTTTACGAAAGCAGGGAGGTCCGACAGCCTGGGGGCCGGTTCCAAAGAACGGGAGCTCGTTCCATAGAATGGTCCGAAGCAGTGTAGCCGCTTAGCCTGGTCCCGTACCGTAAGCCTACACAGCCCACCGTTTTGTGACGGGTACCTTAGTATTGGAACTATAGTTCTGTGGGTCCAACAACCTGGGGTCCGGCTCAGGAAAATGGGCACTTGTCTCCTGGGGTGGTCTGGAGCCGTGTAGCCGCTTAGCCTGGTCCCGTACCGTAAGCCTACACACTCCACCACCCTGCGACGAGAGTCCTAGTATCTAGAGCCGCGACCCAAGGGGGTCCGGACACACAACTTGGCCACCCGGACTAAACCCTGCGAGTCCCGAGCATGTTTCAAAGGATGGCTAATATCATACAGGGGACCCTATGGGTGTACTACTAATGCTCCCTAGTTGAAGCTGTGTACAGATCCAAATCCCGACGAGGCTGCCTCCTGAGAGTTGTTGACAACCCTTTCAGATACGCTGGTATCCAACCTCAACACATCAAGCCTGCATCCTAGGCGGGGGGCCAGGTACTAGAAAGGAGTCAACAACATAACATCACACACAGCAGGAATAGGTGGTACACAGATAAGTGCTAACACTGCTTGATAAATAGTACTCAAAAGTACCTTACAAAAAGCAAAAGTATTACATCCGCCTTCAAGCGGAATCCTAGTTCCATCTCTACTCTGCAGGTATAAACTACCAGACGCTAGCGGAGTCGTGCTGGAAAGCCCGTGGCCACCGTCCTTGCGGAGTCCTCTAGAACGGCATAACAACAGTGATGGCCGCCTCAATACATGCGCCATTGCGAAGAGGTCCTCTCCCCCGTCCTCCTACGGGGGGCGGCAACGAGGCCATTAAAGCCAAAGAGTTAGAGGCTCGGCGGCAAGTGGCGCTGGTGGTCTCGCCAGCGGAGGCAACCACCTCTGCAGTGGGCAGCCTCACCAGCGGCGGCGACCACCTCAGCACCGACGATAGCAGCCACCTCCGCACCGGTGGCTTACCGGCGACGGCGGCCGCCTCACCGCGCATGAAGAGGTCCTCGCTCCCGCCCTCCTACGGAGTGAGGACAATACCATCCAAGAACGCGGCCGCCACCTCCACGGTGTACGACGTCTTGTACGACCCACCGGACGGTGTCAGAACAGTGCGGTTGGCGGCACGGGAGATGCCACGGATATGGCAGACCTGCGCACGGCGCGATCGTCGCCCGTGTGGTAGACAGACGGCCACACCCCGGTCGGCGGCGGGAGGCAGCGTTGGAGGCGGCACCAAAGCCATCCAGGCCAAGGAGCCAGACACGCGACAGCTAACGACGCCTACAGCCGACCGGCTCCGCGTAGCTGAAGTTCGCCTCCTCCGCAAGGCTGGTGAACATCCTTCTCCTCCAAATGCTAGAGGAAGAAGCGGGTCACCAGCCCATGCGGAAGGCGGGACCCCAACTCGGCTCGCCTTTCACCCCAGCGAGGATGATGAACATCCTTGGAGCTGAGGGCAGGGGGAGGCCGCAGCCCGACTCTCTTCTCTCCACCACGAGGCTGGTGGTCATCCTTGTAGATGACCACTGGCGGGAGATTGCAGCCGGGCTGCATGATGAAAATTCTTGAAGCGGAGCGATGACAGAAGAGCGCCAACCCCACGAGGTCGCGCTCCTCCAGCAACAACAAGAAGAAGACAAGATCGGCAGCACCACCGCACAGGAAATGAAGAGCGCGAGCTCCCCGACGGTGAGATCGCTGGGGGGATGGCCCTGACGCGGATCCCCCAGCGAACACCGGCACACCCCATCCAGAGGCCTAGAAGGCGGAAGGGCGCGATGAATAGCGAGGCATGGCTACTGCCAGAGGGATGAACTCCTTTTTAAAGGCAGATTTCCCCGCTCGTGCCCCGAAGCGTCATGGGCAAGGTCTCCCCCGATGCGCACCAGGGTTCCCATTCTATGACATGGGGGCCAAGCCTCACACATCGTACAAGCTGGCCCGAAGCGCGAAGAAGGCGAATCGTCGCACAGGGAGCGTGCAACCGCCCTGCAGTTACACATCCTTCCACCTTCGTCGCAACCAGCGGTCAAGAAGGCAAACCGCCGCACAAGGAGCGTGCAACCGTCCTGCGGTTATTCGCCCTTCCATCTTCGCCACAACCAGCGGTCAAAGAGGCGAACCGCCGCACAAGGAGCATGCAACCGCCCTACGGTTGCGCGCCCCCTCCGCTTTGCTACAACCGGTGCTCCAACCTCTGGCATGGGGGCCCAGGCCCACATGTCATACACCCGTCGCGCCGGTTCCTGGGTGCAGGAAAGATGCACCGCCGCTCGCACCAATGCCGCGCCTCCTCGAGGCCGTCGCAGAAGACTAAGAAGATAAATTTTCAAAACCGATGCAGCGACTCGAGGCACCCCGCGCATGGCCCAAAAAAGACATTAAGTATGAAGGTCACGGGCCAGTCAGCCGTGGGGGCAGACGTGGAAGATGGCGTGACCATAGGCGGGCCGGCAGTAACTGCATCAACGGGTGCGCAGGAGCAGTGAGCCGATCGCCAGTCAAACTCTGGCCCCACCTGTAGGCTCGCATCCTCCCCTGAGGTGGGCCCGGAGGCCACTGTCGGTACCCTAGATTAGGGGTGCACCTTGCTACGGTATGAAGACACGATGCCTGTGCGGCTACCCTTAGCCGCGCGGAGAACAACCCTAGGAGTATCTCGTGAGCAGCTAAGGTGGTGCTCTTGGAGACAACGCCGTCGGACCCAGAAGGCACAGGACCCCTGTACGCACAACCCGAACCCCTGAAGTAAAGCCGCTCGGAGGCATTGGATAGGGTTCGGACCCCACCAAATGAGCTCCGGACCACCCATAACAAGGTCCCGAGAGAGGAAGTACCGTAACCTAGGCATGGGTCCGATATTGACGCGTGTCGAGGCTCTATCCGGAGCGCCTCCGCCCCCACTCGGTCGAAGGTCTAATGCTGCCACATGGCTTATTGTCCGTGACATAGGCCAGCGGCCGGAGCATGACGTAAGGGCTCTGGGCCGCGCGACCTCCGCATTTATTGCAGAAACGACACGACGCCTGTCCACCCTTCTGACAGGCGATGTGCCCCCACGACATTTATTGCGTTTTGTCCATTCCGCTGGCAGGAGGCGCCAGGGCCACCCTGCAGACGGCGCACCTGTCCAGTCCGTTGCTGAAACAGTGTGCCCGTGCTGCGCGGTGCACTGTACTCATCCCTTGTACGAGAAGCTTCCCTCTGCACGCCGAGGCTATACAGATATTGGGTGTCAGGGCGCAAGAAGATCGCTCCAGCAGCAAGTATTAGTAGCTACATCCGCTATGTTCCTGGGCCCACATGTCGGGGCTTGGTACTCTTGTACATGACCCCCTTTAGCTATAATAGGGGAGGCATGCGACGTTACAACACAAGCTCAATCTTTAGGCTTAGACCCAAGTCATCCAAGACAACTCAAGCTCTCAAGCAATATAACACACAGTGGAGTAGGGTATTACGCTCCGGCGGCCCGAACCACTCTAAACTATTGCGTGTTCTTGTGTTCATTCCTTCATATCGCAACAAGCAAAGCGCTTAGGCCCCTCCTCATCTTAGGATTTAGGGCGGGTGCACTCCGCCACCCGGCCGGAGATTTCCTCTCCGACATATATTTTATGGAATATGAATGTAAATGAATTAATAAGATGTCGTCATCATCTCTATCCTTTCGTATTCCTATTCACTTATTACATAATGAAGATATGTCTCTCTTGACCTTCGTCTGATGAGTATTATACCCATCTGGAGATAATGCTTCGGAAGACGAAGGTCCTTAATCTTTAATAATTGTGTTGCCTTATTCTTGATTCATAGTATTTGAGAACAAGTAACCAACATTCGGTTGGCCACATCCACCTTCGTCATGTCACTGAAAAGGACAGCAGCGCCAGGGGCTGCTCTGCAGCCACTAGACACAAATCAAGACACACTCTCCCTGCGAGAAGCTAGGAGCCAGAAGAGAAAGGCCACTAGCCCAACACTTCATGAGGAGGAACTGGACCAGGAGATCAGGGACCTAGAAGCGATTCACCAACAAGTATAGAGGAAGATGGAAAAATGCTTTGGCTGGCAGATTATCAGAGGAAGGTTGACGAAGCAGCTGAGGAAATGCGTCATCTCCCCTAGGATGACCAAGAGCAAAGGCCCCAACACAAGGAGCTTCGTCAAGAGAGCCCAGTCAATGAAGATGAATGGTACGATGATTTTCACCATGATAATTTTGCTTTCGATGATGCTTCTCCTTTGGCAGCAGAGTTGCAGGCTACCCTGTGACCACCATCCTACAAGCCACATCAGCTCCCCATGTATTATGGGCATTCAGATCCAAAGCAGTTCCTAATGAGCTACGAGGCAACAATATCCTCGTATGGGGGAAATACTGCCGTCATGGCGAAGTCCTTCGTCAAGGCGGTTAGAAGTGTGGCTCATACATGGTATTCCTCTCTTCGGCCAGGGACAATTACGTCATGGCAGAAACTTAAGGACATGCTAGTCACCAGCTTCCAGGGCTTCTAGACGAAGCCAGTCACTGCCCAGGCCCTGTTCCAATGCACACAGGACCATGAGGAGTACCTGCAGGCGTACGTTCGAAGGTTCTTGCGATTGAGAGCTTAAGCACCTACAATGCCCAATGAGATTGTCATTAAGGCCATGATCAAGGGGCTTCGACCACGACCCACAGCTCAATATTTTTGCAAGGAAACCACCACAGACCTTGGAGAAACTTCTCCAGAAGATGGATGAATACATCTGAGCTGACAATGATTTCCGCCAAAGAAGGGAGGAAGCATATATGTATTCTGAGATGACTAGGGGCTTCGGAGGAAGACTCCACCCCAGGCACTTCAGAACAATCCATAATCCCAATACCAACGATGACAGGGCCAATAACGCTCAGAGCAGCCAGCACAACTCACAGTCTTTGGGCATGCAACAAACTTCCTACAGGCCACTAGCCCTAAGAGGAAGAGGGGGGAGAGGCTTCAGTGGAGGAAGGTATTGTAACCAACCCCGGAATTTGTTTTGCCTATTCTGTGGCGAAGACAAGTGGCACACTACGAGGATGTGCCAAGTCACGATCCAGAAGAAGAAGGTAATTGCTAAAGCCGAAGCACGACAGAATCAGCCGAAGCAGGTCCTCCATACTACTTCGTGTTACTCTCCGTATATCCCGGAGTACGTAGGCAATCAACAGCCTACGACTTCCATTGCTTCGACAAGTCATTCTCCATCTTCCTAGGCTCAGTTGCCACCACCACCACCATTAGCGCCTGCCCCGAGTCATAATCAACAACCAGAAGGGCATCGACAGATCCAGCAACAGTGTGACCTTTGGGAGGAGTCCGAAGCTCGCACAGTCAACAGCACTGTGCCCGAGTCGAGGCACATCTACTGAAGGCTACCGCTTCCGCAAAAGAGTGTTTTAGTCCAATGTATTTTTACTTATTTTTGTTTTTACATTTCCCTCAGATACAATACAAGAAGGTATAACCTTCAGTCCAATGTAATAAGGCTATGATTACACCATTGAGTGTAACAAGAGCGGCTCACAAACCTCCAAAGTCGTTCCTAAAGGAATGTTGAGTAAGTCACAAAGCTCCAAAGTCGTTCTTAAGGGAATGCAGAGCTTAAATACCACCTAAGTAAAAGGTGAAGAAGCTCCAAAGTTGTTTCTAAGGGGATGCAGAGCTGAAATACCACCTAAGTAAAAGGTGAAGAGACTCCAAAGTCGTTCCCAAGGGGATGCAGAATCTGGGTGTGTATCCGTGTGGTTTTTTACTTTCAGCACAAATAACATTCCGCATCATATCATCATGTCATATCACATAGCATTGCATCATACATCATTTGCATCACTAAAGAGATGTGGAGAAACAAAGGAAAGTTGCTCTTTTGAAAAAGTTGGCCGGATTATGAAAGATAATACTATAGCACAAGATATGCCTTCGGTAGACATATTTTCCCACATTAAGTTAATCTTCATCAGCAGTGACATAAGGATAATCTTTTTCTTCGTGAAGCATGAAAAGAAGGGAATGTGTTTTTTCGCCAATAGCTCAAAAACAGTACGTACAAAGGTTTCATGCATCACAAAGAAATATATTACATTAATCTACATACAAAAACTTGATGTTTGGTTCTTACAGAAGATGAAAACTATATACAAGCATTACACTCTCAAGTATACAAAGATTTAGTCTTCTTTCAGCACTATCTCTGCGGCTTCATTTAGCAGTCTATCGACAGCCTCGTCAATAGCTTCATTAGCGATTCTTATCATATCGGTAGCTTCTTTAGCTCGCTTGGCTTGTTCTTGAGCACCGTGAGATTCTTTTTCATTTTTTCTAATCGCTTCATCAGCTATCTCACAACCGCCCTTCATCCACACATCGAAGTAAAATCTCCCGCCTAGCGCAGAAGCTTCAGCCGAAGGGTCTTTGGTGTCATCCGCTGAGAAGACAAATCCCGGCTGAGCAGTAGCCTTAGCATGTTCGCAACCAGCTTTCTCCAAGATCGCCGCGACCCCCCGTGCGCCAGCGAATGCGCAGAAGTCTCCCCGGTCACTTAAAATTTTGTCAAAGGCTTCGACTTCCCCGATGATCCACTCGATGACTCCATCAGGGTCGCCACGAATGAATTTTTGCTCAGAGGAAAATGCCCCAACTCTACCAAAGTTGTCTTTCAATTTCTTAGCACATTCCAAAGATATTTCATAACATTTCTCTTTTGAAGCACGAAGCTCATCGCAGTTCTTTTGGGCCTAGACCTTTTGATCTCGCAAATTTCATGCTTCACTGCTTCGACTTCAAATTTTTCATTATCTTCGGCAACTTTCTTTTTCAGCTCCTCCACTTTGGCTTTATATGCTTCGGCTTGCGCAGCAACACTAGCCTCGTTAGATTTCAGCTTCTCCAAGGAAAGTAATATCTTGTCCTTCTCAGGTGCTTCGTTTCTCAAAGATATGATTTCTGAACGAATGTTCCCGAGGGCTATTTTGCAACTCTCATCCTCCGCGTCTTTTTGAGCCTTTAAAGCCTTGCTCAGAATTAAGCCCTGAAAAACGACGAATGAGCATGAAATAAGGGTAAGAAAAACCATATAAATGTTTCCTTATAGAATGGCAGACCAAAATATACACACCTTCATGCTGTTGTAAGCGAGGTTATCCGCAAGTTGATCCTTCGACATCACAGATAAGCCGAGTTCAAGCTTCGGGTAGCCTATATTGTCCGCCATTTCCTGGCAGACATTTATCTCTTTATTGTCTGGCAGACAATAAAGGAAATAATCTTCGTCTTCGCCACCATAAACCAAGGACCCTCGGGGGTACTTTAGATCCTTGGCATAGTGTTGCGTTTTGGCAATTTGCTCTTCTGATAAATGCTTCCCCGAAGCATGTCGCACAATGAATTCTAGCTCTTTGGCAGGTGCTCCAGGAGCACGAGATTTGGATTTCTCAGAGGCACCCTCTTTTTCCAGGATTATTGGTGCGATTTCCGGTCTTGCTTCGGCAGGAACTGAGGGTTCAGCCTCAGAAATAGTCTGTGCCATTCCGGCCTCGTCAGATTTCTTTGAAACTTTAGCTTCCGTCCTAGGTGCTTCAACAGAAGCAGGAGTTGGTGTTTTCACAGACTCCATTATAGCATCCAGCACACTAGCCATTCTCCTTTTTCTTGGAGTTGCTGCGAGGATGTTTGACGGCTTCGGCAATTCCATTCCGCAGGGTGGACTCAGTGCCTTCAACTGTTCTACTGTTTTCTCCAATTTCGTCTCCTCAGTCACATTTGTTCTAGCTTCGACGGGCACAGAGCGACTTGACTCAGAGATAGGAGCGAACCCCTCAATTAGCTTTGGCACATCGACCGTCTCAATGCGCCTGGGTCGACGCGTCAAAACTTTAACCTTTTTTACTTCGACGCGCTAGAAGTCACCGAGGTAGCAGCTTTCCTCTTCTTTCCTTGCTTCCACGAAGGATAACAGTAGTCTGGATATACAAATCCGATGACATCGAATACCTTGTTCAACCTCTTTTTGCCTTGAGCTCCGAAGGCAGTTGTCATGGCGTCATCTTCAGCCTTAGAATATGGTCCAAGCAATTCATCACTAGTCGCCTCTATGGCATCTAGCCAGTCACCATTCGGTTCTTCAAACTGGCTCCTGTATCGAAAGGTATACTTAAGATATACTAAACCATTTTGGCTAGAGCCAGCGGCAGTCTCCTTCGGCATTTCCCATCCATTAGCAAGCGACCACACTTTGTAAGCAATATGCTCATGCACCAAGTCTCTTGTGCCAATGTAAGTACACACTATATTAAGAGCTGTTTGGCATGCTTGCACGTCGTTTCCAACTGCAATGGTCGGCCTCCTAATGCTGAAGCGAGACCATATAGGTCCCTGAATGACCCCTTTTATATCTTCCCTCTCACTCAAATGAACCTTCACATAACCATTCTTTCATCCAGGAGCCTGACCACTTTTTCTGAAATGTTGGCACATGATAGCTGGCCTTGGCGCGGTGTACGAAGCTATAACAACCAAAATTATTGTGATATTGCTCTTTCCGAGTTGCCTTCGTCTGATATAATAACTTGTGCATATTGCAAAAGTACTTAACATCTGGCTCTAATCCTTGACTCCTCATGGCCCATATGAAAACCCCTATTTTGACAATAGCTTCGGGGATAAGTTGGTGAAGATAAATTTCAAAGGGTTTTAGAACTTCGACCAACATTTTGTCCAGAGGGAACCGAAGCCCGGCTTTCATGAAGCTTTTGAAAACCACCACTCCGTCAGCTTCAGGAAGAGGAACATTATTCTCCCCTCCGGCCCTCACGGTTGAGATATCACGAAAGTATCTCCCCCTCATTGCATCGATCTGCCCTTGTTTAATAGTTGATTTTCCGAAGACAACATGACTCGGTCTCCATGGCCGATCTTCGGCATCTTCATTTCCACTTTCGACATCAAAGCTTTCACTATCGCTAGAGTTTTCAGATATCCCAGCTAACATCTCATTGGCGATCTTCTCCACGTTGGTTTTTTCCATGGCTTCGTAAAATCCGGCCAGCGCTGGGTCAATGATCTTCTTCTCATCAGCCATTTAGACAATGGTTGCTAGAATGCCGAAGCTCAAAATCCAATCAAACTCGACGAAGTAAGGAAGGTTAAAATGGCAAACACAATGCGAGCAACTCAAATGACACGAAAAATACTCACAACATAGTCTTCTATTTATATACTCAGAACCCTACAGATTGGTGGGTCACACATGTTAGTGTAACTCGCTATTCTAACGAAGGGAAGGTGTTTTTTTGAACCTTCGACTAAAGGCATTCGTTCACGTTTAGTCTAAATTTGTTACAAAGAAACAAATCAATACTACGAGGGGCTACTGTTGGGGGCATTCTTCCTCCGAAGGTCCTAAAAAACGCAACTGGCCATATATTTTCAGTATGACATGAATTGTTACAGGGGGCTTCGACTTCGGGATACAAGTTTCTTTTATAGCTAGGTGAGGATGAAGCTCGAAGATAATAACAATGAACGACAAAGCTATAACCAAGGAGCTTTGGCTCTGATGTGATGATGGAGGCCGAGCATGATGATGACCGAAGAGGGACAAAGACTGTTTAGTTCTTAATGTTTTGTATTATAAAAATAGATGAGCGTCAGGGACATGAATGTAATTTCGCCCAGGCTGCGTCCCGTGCCTATAAATAGATGAACAGTAGCACCGTACTGTTCACACTGGATTGTAATCACTTTCCCGCATTCACGCCTTCGAGCAAGCCGAATGTATCAATGTAATATTAATACTATTAAAATATTTATTTATATTTTATGGAATATAAATGTAAATGAATTAATAAGATGCCATCGTCATCTCTATCCTTTCGTATTCCTATTCATGTATTAAATAATAAAGATATGTCTCTCTTGACCTTCTTCTGATGAGTATTATACCCACGTGGAGATAATGCTTCGGAAGACGAAGGTCCTTAATCTTTAACAATTGTGTTGCCTTGTTCTTGATTCACAGTATTTGAGAACAAGTAACCAACATGTTCCAATAACTGCGCAGGACATGAGTAACCTGTAAGTCAAGACTTTATTTACAAAAAAATATTTATATATTAACGAACAGGAAGAAAGCATGGCAAAGGGAAAGAAGTGCAAATGATATGTCTAAGCTACTATCTTTTTTGCATTATATAAAAAAAATAATCCACAATTTTTTCGGACTTCCAGTTGGACAAAGAAGGGAAGATTTTAAGCATATTTTGGTCCCATGCTAGCCAACAAGCCGAGTACATTGACTTTGGTGATGTAATTACCTTTGATACTACACATAAGATTAATATGTATGATAAGACATTAGGCATGTTTGTTGGTTCGAACCACCACCTCCAGTGCACCATATTTTCATTTGCATTACTAGGAGACGAGACAGTCAATACATTCGAGTGGGCCTTCAATACGTTCAAAGCATACATGGGCTCTGACATACCACGAGTAATGTTGATAGGTATGTTTTATATATATGCTACTATAATTTCCTATTGAATTATGTATCAAGTCCATGCGAGTGCATGCCATTTTATTAATAATGTGTTGCATAATGTTATGTAAACGTTTTAATTTCAGATCAAGACCATGTGATTCCAGTCGCACTGGGCAGAGTCTTCCCAAACACAATACATCGATTGTGTCTGTGGCATGTACAGAACAGGTATACGCCCCACTTGAATGAATTGTATGCCAGAATTGAGGAAGCGGATTTCAAAACAAGGTTCCAATCCATAATACATCATCCTTTGAATGAAATGGAGTTCGAGGCCGCCTGGCAAATGATGCTAAATGATTTACACCTACACGAGAACAACACTCTTGCCAGATTGTATGAAATACGTAAGGATTTAATTAGGTGAGTTGATTAGGGAATTTGATTTTTTATGACAATTATGGACACTATAAGTCACCGGGATTTCTTTTTGATATGCACATAAAAAATATGGCATGTGTTTCACTGGTGCACACAGTCTAGGTTTGAGCGTGAAAATCCTCAAATTTGACCGTAAAAATAGAGCCAAAGTGAGAGATGTTGATGAAAATCATCAAGTTTGCGTATAAAATAATGGCATATGTAGTGTAAATGTTATTCTCGTAGAAACACCAAAGCCACACGAGAGACGACATATTCATCATCATACAATCCTTAAATGAAATGTATAAAAATTTGCGACATAGGAACTTGAATACCCCGAGCTCTGCCCACCTAATTTTAACACCGAGGGACAGTCCACCAAGAACGGATGGATGGTCCGGCGACCTGGGAGTCAGTACTGTCCGTGGCCTTGGCACGGACAGTCTACAAGCCAACTCCACAAAAACACATAGTCCCTGCTCAAACAATTTGGGACACATGCGGATGGTCCGCACAACTACTCAGGAACTGTGCCAGAATGGGACCCTTACTGGTCAATACTATAGGATGGTTCGGCCACATGGCCTAGGCGATCCACATGGCCTAGCTCGGACAGTCCGCGGATCAGACCACTTAGCCCCCTTTTCAAAAACGATTTTGAAAAGATTTTTTCACAATTAGGAAGCGCTATTAGCCCTCATGCTCATGCAATATCTATATGCTCTATGATGCACTAAGTTTCACATCTAGAATATATTATTGACCCCTCTTGATAGTACGACTATAGCCTAATAACCCAGTCAATTTACTTCTCCAATTACCTTTTGATTGGCAAAAGTAAAACTCTATCCATTACCTTTGCCCTGAGCCATTCCACAATCAATACCAAAGTCTCCAAGACTTTTAATGTAGCTCAACTTTCAATGGTCCAACCTGCATTCTTATTTTCTCCAAGAATCCGTTAGTCCACATATAATTGTAATTAATTACAAAAACACTATTTAGGGGCCTAGATGCTTCACACATGTGCACCATGTCAACACAGCTTCACAAAGCGGCATAATGTGCTCCAGCTGCTCGACATAACCCTACACCCCCTCGATGATCCAGACAATCCTCATGGCTATGAACAAGTCCTGCTCCTCTCTAGCCAGCACCTTAAGGGCCCGTTCGACAGCACTAGAACAATTCCAGACCAAGAACTGTTCCATGCCAGGATTTAGTGCATCCGACTATTTCACTCTTTCTAGCCCAGAACTAAACCAACTGGAATACTTTTGCCTGGAACACTTTTTCACTTGTTCGGCAACCTAGGATTGGAGAAGGTTGTTCGTGCTGCCGCTTCTGGGCGTTGTGCGCCGCGCGTCGTGGCCGGATGCGTTCCGGAGGGGATGAGGCAGGGATCGATGTCAGGCTATGGAGTGGGGGAAAAATCAAGTCGGGCCAGATTTCATTACAGCTTAGATCAAAACGAACACATGTAATGGATTACACCAAATTTGAAACCAGGCCAGTTCGTTCTGCCTGGAACGAGGCTTGGAACAGCCCAAACCGCTAGAAACGAACGAGCCCTAAATGATAACCACATGCGGAGGAAGAAGGTCCACATTCACGTACCTTGTGCGGTCGCGTCATGCGAGCCACGGTGGGTGGTACATAGGTGATGGCAGGACACAACAGTGCGGTAGCGGACACACGAGGGAGGCTTGTGGTAGGGGACGCCGTGGGTAGCATTGGGTAGGTACGCAGAACGGGGGTGGGGGGGTGGGGTGGGGCTGGGGTGTCAGGGGCCAAGGCCGTAGTCGGATTCGGCCAGTTGAGCGCGGGTGCCAATCCAGTGTCATCATGGTAGAGGCTCTAGTGGAGATGAGGACGTCTTGTTCTATCAGTTGGAGAGGACAGTGGTGATGAGGAGGGACACGGTTGTCGCCGCGATGGTCATGGCTGTAAGGGAGAGCACGATCGTCGCCTAGGGTGTGGGGCCACAAGGGAGAACACAGAGGAACAATGCGACAGTTATGATGTTTGTGGATGCGTGGGGGCGAGGGCCTAGGCGCGCTGATTGTCGAGGCTAGGACACAATGTGTAGATCATTGAGACGAAGGACAAGACACATTGTGGGCAAGGTATTGTAGAGACAGACCGAGCGGAGTTAGGAGCAACTGAAGACTATTGGTGATGCATGACGAAGCTCCCATATTAAAGGAGTAGAGATATGTAAACCTCCTTAATCTTTAAAAGATGCTAACAAGAGCATGTAACAACAATTAGAGCTCATTTGGTTGCACGGGGATCGAAGGGGATTGAAGGGTGTTGGTCACAAATGACTAGGAAGTGATTATATGTCCCTCAACAATACTCTTCAATCTCTATGTAATCAAGCATAAATGACTAGGAAGTGATTATATGCCCCTTAATACTCTTCAATCTCTATATAATCAAACAAGCCCTTAGTGTTTCTGCATGTCAATATATCTTATTATAACTGTTAACTCTGTGGCAACATACATCCACCTAACTATTCTTATTTGTATGCCTGTATAAACTTTTAATGTAGCAGTAGGCGTTCTTCTTATATGCAACATCTAAATCCTGCTCTTGGTGTGGGATGGAAGGATTTCATAGATTTAACAACACCGATCGTCTTAACGCACTGTGATACATGATATATAGCAATGCGGCAGGGACGTAGATGGCGGTGGGGTGGGCGGGGCTCCAACCCCACTACCGCTCCTGAGTCCATTGGAACCCATTGAAGTCCCTGCTAAAAAAAATTTCTGGCTCCGGGCGCATACAATTCTCGTTAGATGTGAGCGCATGCAGCGAAGCTAGGGAACTGTTTGTAACTGTGTGAGATGCATTTATACTGCACATGGTCCTCCACTCTTGTCCAGACTAGTGCTGGGAATATGGGCCGGGTTTTTTGGGCCAGCACGAGCACGGGCCGAAAATTGGAGCCCAAAGCACGACCCGACACGAAATAATATGGGTCGGGCTAGCATGGTCCGAAGGTGGGCCTGGGCCGGGCCTCAAATTCTGGCCCGTCGAGCCCCCGACATGGCCCGCATAGATGGGCCGGGCTTGAGCCCGCACTGCCCAATTAAGACCAATCTGTTTAATTTCTTTAATTTAGCAAGATATCGACTTTATATTATTGTTATATTGGGAGTTTATGTAGTTAAATGATGCTAGAACTGTTTAATATCTTTAAATTAGTAAGTTGTGGACTTTATATGCTTGTAATATTTTGATTTTATGTGGTCAAATATATGGGCCGGGCTTGGGGCGACACGGTCCAATTAAGGCACGACGTGGTTTAGGACCGGGCTGGGCCACTGTTTTTACACTTCGGTCTAGTACGGCACGACCAAAAAGTTTTTTGGACTTTCCGGGCCTGAACTCGTTTGGTATGAAGTACGATAGGTAGGGCTGGACAAAATGCTCGCGGCTCGTCGGCTCGCTCGGTTCGTGGCCAGCTCGGCTCGGCTCGTTTGAATTTTTTCGCGAGCTGAACTGACATCCTAGCTCGGTTCGTTAACGAGCCAGCTCGGTTTGTTAACGAACCAGCTCGTGAGCTAAACGAGCTATCACATTTCAGCAAAACAAAACTATATACATATCATTTACGTAACAATTGATAAATATGTTATATGTATGTGTGGTATCTATAACCTATAAGTTAAACTAATGATTGATGAATTATGTCTATGTATGAAATTGGTCTATACGAATATAAGTGTGGGTTAAATTGCTGAATATGTGTGTGAATAGTGAATTGATGAGTGATGAGTTGTGTTAATTTGGTGTTATATTGATATGGTCTGTGAAACTATGAGTATAATTACTATTTTCTGTTTTAAATTAGTTTGAAATTAACTAGAAATTGATTATTATACCCATATTATTTTTTCTGCTCTGGCTCGCGAGCTAAACGAGCCAGCTCGAGCTCGTAAACGAGTCGAGCCGAGCTGACTATGTGGCTCGCTACCTTAACGAGCCAGCTCGTTAGCTTAACGAGCCAGCTCGAGCTCGAACGAGCCGAGCTGGCTCGATATCCAGCCCTAACGATAGGCTTGGGCCGGACTGGCCCGGGCCGGCCCAATTCCTAGCACTAGTCAAGACTCAAGATTAGCAAATAAATGAAGTTAAAATACTTCTACGCAGAACTGCATGCGTTGGTTTGAAGCACCTACTGAAAGTGCCAAGCTTCGCACATCTCTAGGTGTAGGTGCATGAACCAGCTGCTACAGCCACATAGGAAGCTGGACCTCGATGTACCATATTATTATATAGAAGAAGAAAAATATATGGGGTTCGGTCTACCACCAGCTCTCGGCCTTCTGCGCTACTATGACGACGCAACTAAACTTTATCCTGCGTGCAGTTTTGTCGTTGATCGAAACAATGATACAGTGCAGTGCAGCTGGTCAAGCGGTCGCGGGTTCGTGCATGCATCTGTGCACCCGCGTATGCTGCTTCTGCAGAGGGCGACAAAGGGACTGTTGGTTTCGAGGAAATTGGATTTTTTGGCTTCCTATTTTTACCATTCGTAGTATTACCTTCATAAAAATATGACTCAACATTTCACACTTTATTTCAATAATGTTTTAAACATTTGTACTCTTATACATCCTTTTTTTTTGCATGTGCGCGTATGTACAGCAGGGCAAAGAGTGTTTAAAATGGTATTGAATAAAATCTGACATATTTTAAGTGTCAATGTTACAATTTGCAAATGTGCAAAACACATTGTTTGTGGCTGCAGCACTAGTGGCGGTGCAGGGAGAGGGTAGCGGCATAGATCGTGTGGGTGAGGCGAGGAAGAGGATAGGGTGGGAGGTAGGACCGGGGTATATAGTGGAAAGCTATATTTTTAATTAATTTTAGTTTTTCTTGTTTGGAACTTGAGCTCCTAAAGTGACTAAATTTTATTCAGTTTATTTTAGCTCATGGGATCCAAACAGACCCTAACTAAAAAATTATTGCAACAAATAAAACTTACCATTTAGTCCATTATTTCACTCTTTATGTCCAAAGTGTTTTCGCACATGAAGTTTTACATCCTAGTTTTCAACTCTATTCAATTGTAGTAATTCTAGGAATGTAAAAATATGGATGTGAATACAAGAATATAAAGGAGAAGCGCTGGGACATGCTAGACATTTTTAGTGACTAAAAGTGTTGTGCTAAAGTTTATCATTTTTAGCACTTTAGCTCCACTAAAGGTTCTAAACTTGGCTAAAAGTGGTCCCCAAACCCCACTTTCCACTGAATACCCCTTCCCTCTCATCTCCACGGCCCATGGTGCAACGCATTCTAGCCATTTCTTTTTCTAAAGAATAGAGTGCAATAATTTAGGCCAGTTTGTTTCTTCAAGTGCTAAAGTTTAGCAAAACTTTAATAGGTGCTAAACTTTAGCATGTGCTAAACTTTATCTCAGAAGGTGCTAAGCTTTAGCACTTGAAGAAACAAATGGGTCCTTAGGAAGAGGAAGAAAAATCACAAGCAAATAAGCACACAAGACATGGTGATTTTACCGTGGGTCGGTCAAGTCTAAAGTGCTTGCCTACTTCATGTTGTGGTGTTAAAAAGACAAGGGTTGCAATCAACCCCTCTCAAGTGATCTAAAGATCGAACTTGAGTGCCACGGTCTTCCTTATTGCTTATATCCAGGTTCGCAAGGAATCTCCACAAATTGGAGTCTCTTGTAGCCATACACAAAGTCGGAGTTACAACTAAAATAGCACAAGTGAGAAATAGAGCACACACAAGAACAACAACACAACGCTAGAAAGAAGATCACAAGCGTGCAACAACAAAAGTCACAAGAATAGCTTCGAAATGGCGCTCAAATCTCGCTAGAATCACTGTATGGTATTATGGCAGAGTGTCAGAGTGTAGATTAGCTCCTGGAGTGCTTGGGTGTTGAAGAATGATACCTAGGGACTCATTTCATAGCCCCCAAAAGCCTCAAGGCAGTTGTCCCTTCCTTGTAAGAACTCGCAGATTTGGGCACTCGGTTGGCGCACTCCACCGGTCCGGTAAACCTCGAACCATTAGACTCATACCATTGGTCTGACACTCTGCTACTTACAAGGTCGAGTGATCAATATCTCTCAAGTTGTATGTATGGAGGCGTAGTACCATCACCATTGGACCAATGATCATAAAACTTTAGGGTTTGTCACATGAAAACCCTTCCCTTGTGCTTGCATTGCCATGTGAGGAGAAGGGAACGAGTTTTCTACATCTTCCTCACACCTTTATTATCGACAAAAGGGTTCGAAGTCTAGTTCTAGACTGCGATGACATCGTTTCTCAACGTCGGATCTAGGATCTGCGATGACACCATTTCTCAACTGTTATCATCACTAACACAAACTTGCTCGATGCCTCTATAGGCCCACCAACAACGCTAGCAGGCTCAATCTAAAATGTCCTCTATTGGCTTCAAGTGTCAAAGACAAACACCAAAATATGAAATGTCAAGCAGCGATCGCTAATTGCTTGCATGTTTAATGTAAATACTAATTACCACGTAGCTAAAAAAATTGACCAAAATGGCTCTAATACATAATACATTGAAACAAGACTAATAGACAGGGTAGTCTTCTAGTTAAATATTTAAATAATTAATAAGCACCTAAATGTAAACCAGTTTTTAGACATACTATTTTTAGAAAAAAAAATCTTTAATCAGGTCCCTTTTTTCCTTGCTAAAGTTTAGGGCTTGTTTGTTTCTTCCGTGCTTAAGTTTAGCACCTGCTAAAGTTTAGCACCTAGAAAAGTTTAGCTAAACTAGCACTTGAGATGTGTTTGGATACTAATGCTAAAGTTTAGCACAAGCCAACAAAAAGTCAGATTTACCCTTAATTAATGCACTCTATTTTTTTGAAAAAGAAACAACTAGAACGTGTTGCACCATGGTGGTGTTGGGGATGAGAGAGAATGGTATTCGGTAGAAAGTGGGGTTTAGGGACCACTTTTAGCCAAGTTTAGCACCTTTGGTGGAGCTAAAGTGCTAAAGATGCTAAACTTTAGCACAACACTTTTAGTCACCATGTTTGTTTCTTTAGTAGGTAGCTTTAGTAATAAGTGTAGTGCTAAACTTTTACAAGGGGAAACAAATGGGGCCCTTAGGAAGAGGAAGAAAAATCACAAGCAAATAAGCACACAAGACATGGTGATTTTATCATGGGTCGGTCAAGCCTAAAATGCTTGCCTACTCAACGTTGTGGTGTCCCAATGGACAAGGGTAGCAATCAATTCCTCTCAAGTGATCCAAAGGTCGAACTTAAGCACCACGGTCTTCCTTTTCACTTATATCCATGTTTGCAAGGAATCTCCATAAATTGGAGTCTCTTGCAGCCATACACAAAGTCGGAGTTGCAACTCAAATAGCACAAGGGAGAAATAGAGCACACAAAAGAGTAGAAACATAACACTAGAAAGAAGATCACAAGAGCACAACAACAAAAGTCACAAGAATAGTTTTGAAATGGCGCTCACATCTCTCTAGAATCACTGTATGGTGTTGTGGCAGAGTGTCGGAGTGTAGATTAGCTCTTGGAGTGCTTGGGTGTTGAAGGAGGACACCTAGGGACTCCTTTTATAGCCCCCAAAAGCCTCAAGGCCATTGCCCCTTCCTTATAAAAACTGGCAGATTTGGGCTCTCGGTTGGTGCACCGGACCAATCTGGTGCACCACTGGACCGTGCATAGTGCCTAACATTCGGGATTATGATTGGTGCCTTCTAAACTTGGGGAACACCAGACTGGGTCCATGCACCAGCAGACCACCACATGTCACCCCCTCATGAAGTAGCCGTTAAAGGCCAAGAGAGAGCTGTTACCCGCTGGTCTGGTGCACCACCGGACCGGCACTGTTGAAGGTCTGGAGATTTTAAAAATAAAATCTCGAGACCACCGACTGGGTTGTATTGGCAGTCCAGTGCACCAGGCTACTCAATGGCTTAGTTCGGACCCCTCACGGACCTAGTCTGGTGTGCCACCGGACCGGTCCGGTGAGGCCCAGACCAGCACAACTTAGGCCCTTTTGAGACTAAGTTCTCCTATCTTTTTGGATATATTTGGTAGATTCCCTACAACTTAGACACATATGATTAGTATGTAATCTAATATATTAAGTGTAGGAAACTTACCTTTTTGCCATAGTTTCATCAGGATTTACGATAATGCTTAAACTAAGTCCTGGAAGCACTTTTCTCATAGAATTGAGTTAGCCATCAAACAAAATTGCTAGAAACATAGTATTATACATATGCAACTTAATGAAACACTCAAACCTCATGTTTATACTGTTTTACCCAAAGCTGCACTTTTGGCCTCCAATTTAGCTCATTTGGACTTAGTTCCTTCAATTTGCCTTTAAGTGGGCCTGTGCTCATACTCATATCCACTAAGTTAGTTCTAAATGATATGTTAAACACTTCATCACCAAAACAGGTAGAAATGGCCCTATAGCACATTTCCCTTTAAGGCAGGAGCAATATGGATCGGTGCATAGTGGCTCCTATGAACAACCTTCATTGTTGTTGTATTCCTCTTCCTCCTTGTTTTCGTTGCTGACTTCCCTCTCTAGATAAAATATTTTGTTCTATAGGTAGGATATGTATTGCGTATGCAAAAAAATAGGACGAGGATCGACCCACCTAGTGAACCCATAGTTCTCTTAGACTAAGGAATGCTATAAAAATGTGTTAAATTAGTTTTAGCGAACACGAGAATCATATTGAACAAAGGATTATGAGTAATACTTACATAAGCGTAAGGGCATCTCAAGAAACAACGGCCTCCATCTATCCCCCTCGACGAACATTTGCATCAGGAAATCCTCACCATGCTTGCATTTTGGCCAGTCTTCTTTCTGATTATCGTAACCCTTTAGAGAAACCTCGTTGTTGAAATCACTTTTTCTCTCAAATGGCAAGTGATGTTATGCTTCCTCAAAATAATTGGGACCAAGAGGCCTGTCCCAAACAGCGGGATGTCCCTTCCTTCCATGCTTCCCTCTCTCATTCCTAGAACCCTTTCCTCGATACCACTCGGAAGACATTTCATGGTACAATGAAGAAAACACACAAAGAGTCACGTATATATAAGACTATCCCCAAGGACACTAAAAAAGACTAGATTGGTTTATTGATGTCAATTCGCATTCAATTCATCTGCAAAAGACTATGTACTACATTACTATGACATGATACAACGCTGCAAAGGCTAGATGTCATATATGTACGATTCACACAAAGTTTTGACAGAGTTTCCCTTGTTTTTTGATGCTCTCAACGGGAATATTTCACAAGAGTATATTATCTCAGTCCAACATGTACACATAAACAAATATATATCATAGATATCTAGACAATCCATATTAGTCAATACTAGAAGTCCAAAGAAGTCTATAGAGTCCATAAATTCCATACAAGTCCATATAAATTCCAAACAAGTATGTAGAGTCCATACATGGTCCAAGTCAAAAAGTGACCGCCAACGCTACCTAGTCTTATCCTTGCCGGCGAGCAGTGTCGTCTACGCTCCTGTGGCTACGAAGGATGTGTCGACAAAGTGTCCTCAAGATGCAAAGGTCTCATCCTCATATGTAATGCCTTGGCTTTACGCATTCTGGTGGCCCAAACCTATATAAACCTTCATATTTCATCATATTATGTATGAACCATCGAGCTATAGTTGATCTCACCAACCATAGAAAACACTACGTGGTCCATCCCATAGTGTGTTGCCGATAGCAAATACCGACAGTCACCTTCGCCCATGGTTTGCTGGTAAGGTTGCTAACAACTTTCGATTACTGTGATATATCATCTAGGGGTTGTCTTGGGATTCCTGTGTAATATTTGTCCACAACACACATTATATTAGAGGCCAAGAAAACACTAGTTTAAAGATAAAATAAGTGTGAAGTAGGGTTTAGGTTTATGGCTTAATTTAACAGGAAATGTTTTGGATATGTACCATACACATTATTTAGTGAATTGCTTCCTTCAATTTAGATCAATCTACCAAACACATTGTGCCTTACAAATTGTTTAGTGAAATATCTCATTTATTTTTATCTTTTAATATCATACATATATTTTCAATCGTCCAGTGAGTGAAACTGAAACGCCAAATGGAATGTGTTTCTTTAGGTTCTTACTCTGCACATGTTGTGTGTCTCAACACTGATCCACACCCAGGCGCAGAACTCGATTGTCTCACATCGGCTGCGCATACATGCCCCGAGCCACTGATATGTCAATCCTCTCCAACGACCACGTTAGTCGTCGTGCATTGGGATTAGGTAACCCCCAGTGTGACATCAATTTGATTCAAGTTTTTAGTAGTTGACTTGAGCCATTCAATCAGATCTATAGTCAAAATCATGTGGAAGCTCCCATGTAAGGTTTAATAATGCTTTTGTTTTTTATACAACAATATTACCTACATATTTTGAAAAATTCCTATATGAAGTATGTTCTTTTTCTATGTGCAGTAAATGGATGGAGCTCGAAAGGAGAATCTATCTTGGTCTCTATAGCCATAGGTTTTATTATGATGGAGACGAGTCATCGAGAGCACCTGATATGATATTATTGTAGTAGAATGGTTAAGAACTTATAAATGGGCAAGCAACATGACTACAGATGAATTAAGAGCTCAAATTGAGCAAATGGAAAAGAGATTCAAAGATCCTAAGGTAATAGTGGAATCCATATTGTAATCTAAAACTTATTTTCATCTTTGGACCTTTTAATTATCATTTTTAATATAGAAAGGAAAGGAACAATTTAAAGAGAATGTGAGTACATAGTTTGATGTGTTCCATTATATCGAGCCTAACATTGTCCCAGATTCTCCAATTGAAGTCATCCCAACTGCTCCGCCAACAAAATTAAAGAGGTTGAATATGTCCCACACACCTAGTAGTTCCAACACAAAATCAAGCATTGGTCAATTATTTTCTAGGTTGTTACAAGAAGACAACAAAATAGCATATGATATTTTCAATTGTCTAATGAATATGAAGAAGTGTACTAAACAACTTATAAGGTGTGGTTTCACAGGAAAAGTACTTCACCTTGGTATCAAAATACTGAAATAAGATTGGAAAGCTCGTAAGATACTCATGATATTATATGAATCTAAAGTTAAAACCTTTATTTTAACTTTTGTTGATGATTATAGCTAGATGATGTTGTGTTTGTTGAATAATGTGAAGAATGTAGTGAATGTGGACTTTGAGTTCTGAACTACGGGGTGATTGTGAGCTCTAGGTTGTGAACTTATGAACTATGTTGGTTTTATATTATATGTATGTTATGAACATTGTTTTATATTGTATGTTATTAACATTGTACCGGTTGTACAAAGAATAAAGCCCTGGACTAAATTTTAATGTCAAATATAGCCAAAAATAGTGCTAGTTATAGCCAAGAACCGGTACTATGGAGAGACCTTTAGTACCGGTTATAGCTAAGAATTAGTACTAAAGGTCTCTCTATAGTATCGGTTGTTACAACCGGGTTTATTCCCAAATGTAAGTACCGGTTGGGAATTTAGTATTGTAGTCGGTTAGTAAAGATGTTCCTCCCTCTATCAGTGAAACTTATAGCGTTTTAAATTTAGCCAACATATTAAGTGCAAAACAACTTATTAGTAAAAAACCGTGTAAACAATATACCAGGCTACAGATACAAGATTTTTTTAAAAAAAGTATTTCTTCAGAACAGCACTTTCATTTTCTATGGATATTTTTAAAAAGATTTTGTCACTTCCATACTTATTATATGGTTTGCGCTGATAAATTAGTTTGTATTATGTCCTTTTAATTTATTCCTAGAGCTGTTGGAATATGAGATGACTATTACTATTGGCGTTCATTATAGATGGACATCCATACCAGCTCCATGTTGTGGTCCTAACTACCGGTTTAGGGTTTTGTAAATAGTCCATTTGATTAGATCGTTTGACCCGAGGTGAGAGAAAAAACGTGGATTTAATTGAGACAGCCTCTTGGTGCTCCTAATTATGAATGAGTCTGAAACATTTATTAGAGTAACTTTTTATCATTTGTGACCATAACCTTTTACCCAAGAACATCCTCTTGGTGCTCCTAATTATGAATGAGTCTCAACATAACTCAATTCTAGGATAAAAAGTTACTCTAATTTAATTGAAGTGAAACTTAGTTAATGTAGCATAACTTAGTCAATCTAGCTTAAGTTCTAGCAAAAAATAGTCAATTTAGTTGAACAATATCTGGTTGTAATCAATATACCTCAATTCTAACTAATTATAATCTACATAGTTTCAAACTCATTCATAATTAGGAGCACCTGGACACGCAGTCACGTAGGGGTCTTAACTCATTTATCAACGAGTTTTTCAATTATACTCTAGATAGCGGTGAGAACTCTAACTATTCGATAAATTCGAGTTTAGAGTGATAAGATGTATAAATATTAGTATTTGTTATGTTTTTTTACAATTAACATATATATATATATATTAATATATATATTATGGATGATTTATACAATGTGAATTGATATGTTGTAATGTGAACAATATATGTGTTTGTGAATGTATATGATATGGATGAATAAATGTGTTTGTGAATGTATATGATGTTGATGAATATTTATGTGTTGTGAAATATATATATATATATATATTATAGAAGGATATAAATAAGTAATTATGAATGAGCTATTGCACCTCCACGGGGATGTTTCACAGCATGCATGCATCATCGTTTTCGCCGTCGTTGGACATCCCATTCGTCTTCCCGGCCTTCGCCATGTTCTTCCTCCACAACCTACTGCCCCTGCCCACGGTCGCAGCCGCTGTAAGTTCCCTTTGGCCCGGGAACAGGATCTGGATGTCGCCTAGAGGGGGGGGTGAATAGGCGAATAAAAATTATCACTTTAAAACTTAAATCTTACTCTACTCGAAGACAAGATTGCAGTGGAGTGAAGAACTCTTCGAGTAGGTTGCAGCGGAATTGAGATTCCTGTCTTAAGAATATCCTGCACTTCAGAGAAAGCTAGTACCACAGGTAAGTAGTGAAGTGCAAATGAGAGAACTGAATAAGACAGAGAATCAACACACAACACAGAGCAGAGCACGTGGTCACAGGAATTTATCCCGAGGTTCGGCCAAGCCTGAAATGCTTGCCTAGTCCTCGTTGGAGTTAGCCACACCAGGGCTTGGAGTCTATTTCAACCCCGTCCTCCGTTTGCTCAGATCTGTCAGTCAGACAGATAGAGCCTTCCACTATATCGAGTTGGTTACAACGAAACCGCGGCTGCTTACAAACTTCTTGGCAGCACCCCGGCAGAGTAACGATACGCTCAAGACCTTATTGTATCTCTTAGCAGCACTTCTCCTCTCTCTAAAGGCTTATAGCTGTGCCTTCTACACAAACTATAGAGTTACACACAAGAGGGAGAGTGAGAATTGATCCGAGTGATGTCTACACTTGTTGGCTGCACTACCTTTTTTCTTGAGGCGCCTAGGGGTCCCTTTTATAGGCACAAGGGGCCTAGGAGCCGTTGGAAGTAATCCAGGAAGGCAAATCCTGCCTTCTGTCGGGTGGCGCACCGGACAGTCCGGTGCACCACCGGACACTGACCGTTGCCCGATTTCTTTCCCAAATCAGTGCAGTCGACGTTGCAGTCTTGGAGCCGTTGGCGCACCGGACACTGTCCGGTGCACACCGGACAGTCCGGTGCCCCCATATGACCGTTGGCTCGGCCACGCGTCACGCCCGGATTGCGCGGCCGACCGTTGGCCCAGCCGACCGTTGGCTCACCGGACAGTCCGGTGCCCACCGGACAGTCCGGTGAATTTTAGCCGTACGTTGTCGACGAATTCCTGAGAGCGGCCTTTTCACCAGAGTCAGCCTGGCGCACCGGACACTGTCCGGTGCACCACCGGACAGTTGGGTGTGCCAGACTGAGCTGAGTCTTGGCTGTACACAGCCAAGCATTTTGCATCTCTTTTCTTTTCTTCTTTTCTCTGTTTCTAACACTTAGACAAATATGTTAGTACACAAAAACCAATGTACTAAGTCTAGAAACATACCTTCTCTTAATTTTTACATCTATAGCATTTCACATGCTTGAGCTTTGATGTTGAACTCATAAATCATCAAGTCGGCTTGACTTGATCTAGATTGACATTTCTTAGCTCCAACATCCTGCAAAGGTCACATAGAACATTTCCAAACATAGGAACAACCCAACTAAAGATCAAGATGAACTTAGCTCTTTTGGGCTGCTTCCAGTTCTGGTTTTGACACTTGTTCTCCTTCTAGTGACCTTGATCTCCTTCTTAGAGCTTGATCTTGAGCCTTATGACTTACACCACATAACTGTAGCTGTTACCTCATTGGTTGTAAGTCACGTCCTTATATAGTGATCCTTGATGTGCCGTAGCTGTTCTCAACTCGATCACCCTTGACTTTGCAAGCTTTCTTCTTCACCCTTGGCCTTGGGTTCCTCAGTCTCCTTGACCTTCTCCCGTGCACTTGGTACCTCGAAGCTCTTCTTGCCTCCGTCCTTGGCTTGATCAGTTGTCTCCGAGCTACGCACCCGAGTATCACTTTTGCAATGTCCATCTAACTTGTGATGCCCATTATCTAGTCCTTGGGCCATCACACTTGTTCACTTGTGTTGAACCCTGTCAGCTTTACACTAAGCACCTGTTCAACACTCACACACTTGTTAGTCCTTTAATTGAGTTGTCATCCAAACACCAAAACTCACAAGAGAGCTTTCAATCTCCCCCTTTTTGGTGATTGATGGCAACACAATTAAAGCTTACATAAGAATAAGATTTGAAGCACAAATTTTGAATACTAAGTTTATAGAATTGCTCCCCCTAAATATGTGCTTACTTCAGAATCATAATTTTGGCCTTATATGCCAATTTGCACATACTTAGGTAATTCGAAGCATTTCTATGCCAATTTGCACATACTTAGGCAATTCGAAGCATTTCTACACCTTAGCACCTTTTGGAATGCATTGTGTCAAAGATCAAACCATGATGCCATAACGCACAAATGCACAGAATCAGAGTTAAACACCCATCATTGAGTGGCTATATTACAGGAATATCAACCTACCACTTTTCACCATTAAGATACCAATTTAGATACTAATTTAAAGCAATCTTAGCACCATTAACCACATGCATCATTGTCCACATGACTATCTATTTCAGAATGAACACAATAGATGCCAATTAATTCATAGCGACGGAAGCACTAGTCCATATGATGCAACACATATAATACTGCAGGAAGCATATGAATAACACACTAGCAAAGCTCAAACTAACACATCACCCCTTAGGATAAGCTTTCCTCTCTGGTTGAGATAAGCTTTAATGCACAAATTCTCCCCCTTTGACATCAACCACCAAAACCATATTCAAGCAAGAACATAGGATGATGTCAAGGGACAGCAGGGTGTTAAGGAGGAGAGACACATGATCAATACTCCCCCTTACTTATTGAGCATATGCACTACCAACATTTATACAAATATGCAAAAAGATTACTACTTCCTTTTGTACCTTTACCATGTTGTAGTGTACTTCCCATCTTGAAAGTATTTATTCTCTTGAGAGCTTCTCCACACTTGTGCCAGATTCTTTATCCTTACCTTTTCTTGTTGCTAAGACACCAAACTTAGAACAGGTTATAGTATTGGGCACAAGAAGAAACTTCTATTCTAATGATTATCACAAGATGTCAATTAAAGCAAACTACCATGGCTACTAATTGAAGGATACCAATTTCAAGATCATTTATTATCGTAGCTCCATGATATTTAAAGATAAGCATCTAATATCACCAAATATTGTAGAGCATGAGCAATCTTAAAAATACGCATTTACTCACGACTTAAGAAACCAATCGCTTGACTTA
Source organism: Zea mays (assembly GCF_902167145.1). Lineage (NCBI taxonomy): Eukaryota > Viridiplantae > Streptophyta > Magnoliopsida > Poales > Poaceae > Zea > Zea mays. Next base: position 222,474,034 of record NC_050096.1, read on the forward strand.
CGGAGGTACCCAAGTCCTGATTGCTCCATTTCTTGCTCATCTTCTCTTTTCCACCTTGAGACTACACAAGATCACTCAAGAAACAATTAGTCTCAAAAGACACAAGTTATGTGTGCTCCCCCTAAACTTGTGCATCAAGTATTTGAATAACTTGCACTTTGCACATTCTAGCTTCCTCAGAACTAGAGGGAATTACACCATATCTTGGTCAAGGCATACTCTTAATTTTATCACAAAGAGATACCAATTGAGTACCACATGAAAGATTGACTTAATACAGCAATGCATGCCAATTATTGTACCACATACATGGCAATCTAAACATGCTACATGCATGACAAACATTGTACCATATGTACCAATTGAAGAACAACACAATCATGCATATAAAGTGTAATGTCTAAGCATGCCATAATTAAGAAGGTTTCTTAGATGCACCAAAAGAAACAACATTTTAAAGGCATAAATCACCTAAACCAAGATATTACCGATTGAAAGACAAGAACATAGCTATGATCACAATTAAAGGAACTTCAAGATATTCAATACAATTGCACATTTCCATTTTCCATACCTTTGCCTTTATGAGAGCACTTGTTATCACCAATTCAGAGCTCCATTTGCTTACGCATCTCACAGCTCAAAAGGGCACGACATGGATTTGAAATTCACACAATACCAAACTAGGGTAATCATGTGAACATGGACTAAACAATAATGTCATATTTGCACATAACATGACTTACACAAAGTTACATGTTTATCCATATACACCAAGAGGGATAATCGTTGTGGATATAACAAATGAAAGAGCTACCCATGAATGATTCAAAAGATATATCCTATAGTGCACTAGTCATGATTAGGCAAACATTATTATGATCCATTTAACACAGGCAATCATAAAGCATAACTACTCTAAGCACGACACTTAAATTTAAGAGCAATAATGATAATGTACTTAAGAAACACAGGTACCGTCCTTTGAAGAGACAGATGCGCAATCGAGGTCCTTTGCTTGATTCACCAATAATGATCAAGAACCTATTCCACTTTTTACTTGAGATGAACATGGGATTAGTGTCTCATAATAATTCAACCTTGGGTCAATAAACACCAAAACAATTAACAGCTTAAGCATAGAGTTTTTAGATAACCGTCTTAAGCTCTCCCATGGTCTCCAGTCCATCTCATGGCACCTGCATGGTCTAGTTAGCACAATTTGGTACCCACCTCGGGATGGGTCCATAACGATCAACTAAAAGTGCCTTTGGCACCCAAATAGTCTTTGTGCTAGTTTTAGGTGATCTCGTTACATATCTAGCACAAGTATATGAATTGGGTCTCCTAAGCAAATGAGATTGAGACAACTTTACTTGTTTAGGAGCCTCACCTTTATTACATACCTTGGATAGATGACCCTGCTCACCACACTTGTAGCAGAAGCGTCGCTCAACCTGACATGACGCTTGCTGTTTGTCATTTTCCTTGGTGTGGGTCACCTTGGAGGATGCCCATTCTTGATTCTTCATGACCGGACATGAAGTGATCATGTGGTCCTTATTGTTGCATCCAAAACAACTCCTTGTCCCTTCATTCTTGTCTTTGTACGGACAAGACGCGATGAGGTGGCCTAACTTCTTGCACTTGAAGCACCTCCTTTTTCCTCTTCCCTTTTTGTGCTTTAATGACATGGAGAGATGATCAGTGCAAACAGCATGACTAATTGAATTTTTACCTTTTTCCTTGTTCATGTTGATTTCTTCATTTATAGCTTTAGGAACATCCTTCTTATGGAGTTTGACGCTTGCTGCAGTTCTTCCTTTCTCAAGCTTCTTCACCACGCGCCCGTGGATATCTTGAGAGAGTTGAGCAATGCGTCTTCTCCTTAGTTGTCTTTGCTTCTTGTTCCCACTCAATTTCTTTTGTGACCCTAAAACTTGTTGCTCAATCAATGATTGGCTTTCTTTTGAGCAACAGGGGTTAGCACATGGTGATATACAATTCAAATGTGCACACGTGCGAGAATGAGGTTCACATGAATTTAAGTTTGCAATTATAACCTCATGAGCAACATTAAGCATGATATGTCTATCCAAGAGATTATCATGAGAATAAGATAATGAATCATATTTTTTGGTGAGAGCTAATTTATCATGACTTAACAATTCTATTTGCCTCTCAAGCATGGCATTTTTCATTCTAAGTTGAGCAACACAAGATAAAGCATCATCATTACTACTTTGCTCAATCAACATTGAATCATACCGTTGGACCAGGACATCATGAGAGCATTTTAGCTCCTCATGTTCTTTGGTCATCTTCTCCAGGCTGTTGTTTGTTTTGATGAGAGTCTCTTCTAGCCTGAGAAGCGTCTCGCCTTGTTCCTTGTTCCTTCTCAATAACTTAACCAAGATTGCTTTGTCCTCTTTGTTGAGATGGATATAGAACTGGCGAATCTCCTCTTCTTCCACATCGTCGGTCTCATTTTCCCTGTCGTTATTATCAGTGGAAGCAAAACAGGAAAATGTACCTTGTGATGATGTGGATTCCTCATCCTCATATTCTTCCTCATCATCGCTTTCGTCTCCACCATCATTGTTAGCAATAAGACATTTATTACTAGTGGAAGACAAACCTGTTGATGAGGTGGATTCATCGTTTGGTGTCCAACGCTTTTCATCTCCCTTTGATGAGTTAGTATCACAGGCAATATAGGGAGTAGAAGCAACACAATTTGCCACAAAATATTTTACTTTAATTCTATTCCATAAATCATGAGCATCAGCAAATAAATCAGTATCACTACTCATGATGGAAAAATAAGCACCTCTTGAAAGAGAGTCAACTAAGATGTTGCAAGCATGGTGATTGAGAGATAAACATCTTAGTTCTTCATTAGAAGGATTTTTACTAAAATCAGAGGGAAAAATACTTCTACTAAAGATCTGTCTCAAATCAGGGTCAACATTCATGAAAGCATTATAAATAGAGACAGACCAGGATTTATAATTAGAACCATCGCCTAGAAGAAGTTCAACGGTTACCTCTTGTGACGACATCGTCATCTCCGGACGGCTAAGCCCACACTGGAGAGGCCCAGCTCCGATACCAATTGTAAGTTCCCTTTGGCCCGGGAACAGGATCTGGATGTCGCCTAGAGGGGGGTGAATAGGCGAATAAAAATTATCACTTTAAAACTTAAATCTTACTCTACTCGAAGACAAGATTGCAGTGGAGTGAAGAACTCTTCGAGTAGGTTGCAGCGGAATTGAGATTCCTGTCTTAAGAATATCCTGCACTTCAGAGAAAGCTAGTACCACAGGTAAGTAGTGAAGTGCAAATGAGAGAACTGAATAAGACAGAGAATCAGCACACAACACAGAGCAGAGCACGTGGTCACAGGAATTTATCCCGAGGTTCGGCCAAGCCTGAAATGCTTGCCTAGTCCTCGTTGGAGTTAGCCACACCAGGGCTTGGAGTCTATTTCAACCCCGTCCTCCGTTTGCTCAGATCTGTCAGTCAGACAGATAGAGCCTTCCACTATATCGAGTTGGTTACAACGAAACCGCGGCTGCTTACAAACTTCTTGGCAGCACCCCGGCAGAGTAACGATACGCTCAAGACCTTATTGTATCTCTTAGCAGCACTTCTCCTCTCTCTAAAGGCTTATAGCTGTGCCTTCTACACAAACTATAGAGTTACACACAAGAGGGAGAGTGAGAATTGATCCGAGTGATGTCTACACTTGTTGGCTGCACTACCTTTTTTCTTGAGGCGCCTAGGGGTCCCTTTTATAGGCACAAGGGGCCTAGGAGCCGTTGGAAGTAATCCAGGAAGGCAAATCCTGCCTTCTGTCGGGTGGCGCACCGGACAGTCCGGTGCACCACCGGACACTGACCGTTGCCCGATTTCTTTCCCAAATCAGCGCAGTCGACGTTGCAGTCTTGGAGCCGTTGGCGCACCGGACACTGTCCGGTGCACACCGGACAGTCCGGTGCCCCCATATGACCGTTGGCTCGGCCACGCGTCACGCCCGGATTGCGCGGCCGACCGTTGGCCCAGCCGACCGTTGGCTCACCGGACAGTCCGGTGCCCACCGGACAGTCCGGTGAATTTTAGCCGTACGTTGTCGACGAATTCCCGAGAGCGGCCTTTTCACCAGAGTCAGCCTGGCGCACCGGACACTGTCCGGTGCACCACCGGACACTGTCCGGTGCACCACCGGACAGTCGGGTGTGCCAGACTGAGCTGAGTCTTGGCTGTACACAGCCAAGCATTTTGCATCTCTTTTCTTTTCTTCTTTTCTCTGTTTCTAACACTTAGACAAATATGTTAGTACACAAAAACCAATGTACTAAGTCTAGAAACATACCTTCTCTTAATTTTTACATCTATAGCATTTCACATGCTTGAGCTTTGATGTTGAACTCATAAATCATCAAGTCGGCTTGACTTGATCTAGATTAACATTTCTTAGCTCCAACATCCTGCAAAGGTCACATAGAACATTTCCAAACATAGGAACAACCCAACTAAAGATCAAGATGAACTTAGCTCTTTTGGGCTGCTTCCAGTTCTGGTTTTGACACTTGTTCTCCTTCTAGTGACCTTGATCTCCTTCTTAGAGCTTGATCTTGAGCCTTATGACTTACACCACATAACTGTAGCTGTTACCTCATTGGTTGTAAGTCACGTCCTTATATAGTGATCCTTGATGTGCCGTAGCTGTTCTCAACTCGATCACCCTTGACTTTGCAAGCTTTCTTCTTCACCCTTGGCCTTGGGTTCCTCAGTCTCCTTGACCTTCTCCCGTGCACTTGGTACCTCGAAGCTCTTCTTGCCTCCGTCCTTGGCTTGATCAGTTGTCTCCGAGCTACGCACCCGAGTATCACTTTTGCAATGTCCATCTAACTTGTGATGCCCATTATCTAGTCCTTGGGCCATCACACTTGTTCACTTGTGTTGAACCCTGTCAGCTTTACACTAAGCACCTGTTCAACACTCACACACTTGTTAGTCCTTTAATTGAGTTGTCATCCAAACACCAAAACTCACAAGAGAGCTTTCAGCCGCGAGCCGACCGACACTCGTCGACGCGGGTATGGGACGAGTCGGTCTTGCTCCTGGCCTTTCTCCGTGTGTGTCGCCGAGGAGGACACGGTGGCGCCTGTCATGCTTAGGTTATCTTAGCGATGAGGAGTCCAGGTCTGAGATATTGGACAACCAAGGCCCGTAGCGCGACAACAGTCGACATATGCTACAGAGTTGGTGGTGATGTTGTGTCGCCTCGGCGGGTCTAGGGCTGGGAAGGCACTCGCATTCTCTCACCCTTCTTGGACCGACGCCTGGTGCGGGTGCCTCTCGGTTTGGAGCTGCTCCGGGTGGGCTTTTTTCTCCACTTGCGTGCTCTCTCACTATATGTATCTAGCGATGTACTACCTATGTCGTCTCTAGATGCACATGTCTTCATCGTGTCCTTCTCCGACAACGAACAGGTATGCCTGCCTCTTCCTTTCTCTTCCTGCTCTAAGAAACCATCAAAGTGGGGGAGGCGAGGGATGTGGATCCCTGATTTGATGCCTATAGTACTCGTTCGATGGCTCGACATCGCTTGTCTACATGGCCTTTCACTTACCACGGTGTCGACTCGGTATGCTTCTATCACTTGTATGTACCTGTCACCCATCCTTTTGTCATTGCAAAAAAGTATTGTGTTGTTCTTCTGTTGTTTTGGATGTTTGTTTTTTGTTGTGCTAAGGACTAAACATAAATTGGGTGTGTTAATACTTTATTTATTATCTGCATATGTTTTGTGTTCTTCTTATGATGGCTCATGGATCCTGCAAAATATGTGTTAGGATTTGGAGATCTATGCGGGCACTACCACATGGTGCTCGTCCCTTGTGTTCTTGGCCCTTGCATGCATTAGGTCGTTTCTGAGTCCACATTGACGCAATGGACTCCATGGTGTTTGAGGTTGCTGAATTGGATGGAACAACAATGATTTGTCACGCTAACAATAAAAGGAAAGGTTATTTGTTGGTTTTAAATGTTAATAATTGCTACGAAGTACCATATTTTGTATGGAGCGCATCTAGTTTTTATTGATGCCTGACTTTAGCAACCACTCCATATTTTGATCTATTTTTTATAAGTTTGAGTTCATGTGACTTATTTTAGAAACTTGAGCTCACAAACTTTCTCTTATTTGGTCTTTGTATGGTCGAATTATGTCATTCTATAATCTATGTTCGTTCAACCAATCGTTGTGAACTCTCTTCTAATCGCTTTCTTCGTTGACCGTGTTGTACCAAGACATATTGGATGGAGTAAACAACAACATCAGTTAGTTAAATAAAAAAATATTATGCGAAGAGCGGAGATAATAAATAAAAAGTGTTGAGATCTTTTTGGTTGATAGATTACATATGTATTATTGTGAGCCGTAACAACGCACGGATAACCAACTAGTATCTATACGTGATTCGTACCATTACCATTGGCGTCATATAAGATGTGACAAACAAAGCACGGATCCATCCATAAAAAAAGAGACAAAAAGGTTCTTTGTTAGTACTGCAGTACTGATAAATAAAACAAATCAGCGGTGCACGCCACTACCACAGTAGTACACCACTGCTATCTGCGCCGCAGCCCGCAGGCCGCACACTTGCGTGCGGGTTCGCTATAACACGCGCCCGGCAGGTCTCCTGTCCTGTCCTACCGCCGCACTCTGGAACCCATTCTTACAGCGAACAGCCAAACGATCCCACTGGCTCTGCGCCACGCGTCCGCAGACTGACACGTTCCGGTCGCGTCCCGGACACGTGTCCTGCGAACGCACACGTGGTGCCACGGGAGTGGCTCCCTGACCTGTCACTGAGCCCGCCGATACCACCCGACGCAGCCGCGGATTCTCCGTGTGGACCCGGGCCCGCATGGAAGCGGCACAGACGAAGCTTCATGGGTTGGAGCCCTCGGGCGAAAAGTATGATTAGGAGAGTGGTTAGTGAGCAGGTTGATAAGGTTGAAAAAGATCATCGCTGCCTATAAAAGAGCAGCCATGGTGCCCCACTGAGCTACTCAACCCAAACACCACAATCCCCTTCAACAAACGCACCGCACTCCACGGCAGCCAGAAAACACAATCCACACAGTCTCCGTGAGGTCTGAGCGAGGTAGGACTAGCTCTGAGCGAGTTCTTCCGTCTTCCAGGTATAATCCTTGCAACTCTCACTATCCTCTTCGCATCGCTCGTCTCTTTTTGAGACTAGTTGGATTTCTCTTCTTTTTCCTTGGATCCTACTACCTACTAGAACAGAGCTCCGGAGCCTTTTAGTTTCTGGTATCTGATCTACTCATTTTCTTTTCTTCCCCTTTTGGTGACATAGGTAGGTCTAGTTAAGATCTGTCGTGCCAGTTCTTTGATTTTAGCTAAGAACCAGGCGATTTAGTCTTCTTCCTTACAAAAAAAAAATCCCCAGAAAAAAAAGTTGTGAGTAGTATATTCTTGTACCATTTGATGGCCGCTGCTATAAATCTCCCCGGGCCCAGCGAGGATCTGATGCGAGCGATGGAGTCCTTCATGCAAGACGACGCCCCATCCCCTCTGGCCATGCCGCCGGCGCCGTCTTTCCCAGCGGCCGCAGCCCAGTACCCGGCGACCCACCTGAGCCCGGCGCAGATGCAGTTCATCCAGGCCCAGCTCCACTTGCAGCGGAACCCGGGGCTGGGCCCGCGGGCGCAGCCCATGAAGCCCGCCGTCCCAGTGCCGCCGGCGCCGGCGCCGCAGCGGCCTGTGAAGCTGTACCGCGGCGTGCGGCAGCGTCACTGGGGCAAGTGGGTGGCCGAGATCCGGCTCCCCCGGAACCGCACCCGCCTGTGGCTCGGGACCTTCGACACCGCCGAGCAGGCGGCGCTGGCCTACGACCAGGCGGCGTACCGCCTCCGCGGGGACGCGGCGCGGCTCAACTTCCCCGACAACGCGGAGTCCAGGGCGCCGCTCGACCCCGCCGTGGACGCCAAGCTGCAGGCCATCTGCGCCACCATCGCCGCCGCGTCGTCGTCATCCAAGAATTCCAAGGCCAAGAGCAAGGCGACGCCAATCAACGCGTCCGTTCTGGAAGCGGCAGCGGCGTCTCCGAGCAACAGCTCCTCCGACGAAGGTTCCGGCTCCGGGTTCGGGTCGGACGACGAGATGTCCTCGTCCTCCCCGACGCCGGTGGTGGCGCCGCCGGTGGCGGACATGGGACAGCTGGATTTCAGCGAGGTTCCGTGGGACGAGGACGAGAGCTTCGTGCTCCGCAAGTACCCGTCCTACGAGATCGACTGGGACGCGCTGCTCTCCAACTAGTCGCCCTTCGCCGACAGATGTGCTGTTGTAGTTCAGTAGTGGCAGTGTCTCTGGCCGCCGCAGATGAGGTTTTAGGCAATCTGCAGGCCGCCGGCCCATGTGTATTAAGTAGGTTTTGCTCAGTTGTTGGCCCTGGACTTCGCCGGCGTTTTTGTGACCGGCGTCCCCGAGTGCACTGCATTGGTGTACTGGTCTGTCTGTAAAAAAAATGGATCTGTACTTCTATAGTGTGTATTCAACCATTGTTCTTAGTTGTGATGTTACTCGTGCTGCAAAATTGCCTTTGCGGATTTCGTCCATTGTGTTCTCTTTGATGCATACATGGCCTTTTTGGGAGTTTGTGTACTGTATACATACACTTGCCAGCGTCTATAGCTACCGGCAGATATGGCAGAAAGTTGCGGATAAACAGTCCGGTTGTTTTTCAAACGATCTCAAAGACGATCAAGTTCTCGTGCAAATAAAGCGTGTTTCGTGTTCTGTATTCTGGCCCTGTTTGGCACAGCTGGTGCTTGTTGAAAAAGCAGCTTATCTGAGAAGCTGGTGAAAAGCAGCTTCTGTTTGTTGGCTGCTTTTAGTGTATTCTGAGAAGCAGCGGAACTGATAAGCTGCTGCAGAAGCTGCCTGTTTGGTAGAACCTCTGCTTAAATTTGTGAAGAAGCTGAAAATAAGCTGTGCCAAACAGGACCAGAACTGTTGGGAGTGGGTCGAGAAAGATCGGAGTGGATTTATAAATATACTTCTATATAAATTTATATAGGATGTGATTTATTTCCCTCCTATACAAATTTATCCTATACAAATTTATATACGATGAGATTTAATCCTTCTAAATTTATCCCTAACCGAATAAGTTATAACGATCTATATCGATAATTTCACATCGGTTATAGCTATAGACTACCACAACTACTTTATCTAATCTTCTCATAATTATATAATGAATGTTTAAATACACAACATTTATTTACTTCTCTATTTAAGTACACAACATTTAGTTACTTCTTAAAATAAGTTAAAATTATGCACAAATACATATTCGAACCATAGTTATTAGCATCTAAATTCACACTTACCTAATCAACAGAACATACAAATTTTTGTGATTTATACTGTATACTCATATAAATAGAAACCATAACAATGTACGAGCACTTTGCTACCATCACCTTCTAGCAATTCTACTACTACGAAACAAAAAAGACCTTTCAAATTCTTTATGAAAAAGAAACTAAGTGTGCTATTCTAAATCAAACCAAAGTCAAACTTTCTAGTGCTTATAAACTCTTATGGCTTTATCCCTTTCATAGAAAGGAGATAAAATGAGAAATCTTTGATATCCAATCTTTTTAGAATATCATAAAGTTTAAGTGGCAGAATTTTTTTCTAGGACTGTTTTATCAATTCATTTTTATTCCATTTTAACCTCTGCTAAATTCGAACTTTCGTCGAAATCGTCTCTATTCATATGTATGAAATATATATATGAAATACGTATGTGGAGTTCCCTAGAGTTTTATGTGATTTAGTAAATAGAATATGGATTCCATAATTGCTAGATTGATCCGTAGGGATTGATGAAGAGTGAGCTGATAATAGAAATTTTCTTCTATAAATAGGAAACTTAAGATTCAAATGCTCCGAAATGGAAATGAGAGAATGTCCACAATACCCGGATTTAGTCAGATCCAATTCGAGGGATTTTGTAGATTCAGTAATCAAGGCACGGTATTTAGTTTCAGCTATAGCCACCCACGGGATGAAAACGGTAATTATTTGGTTATTTTTGTCTTTTTCTTTGATTGCGAATAAATCTGATATAGAATCTTTTACGCAAATTCATATTCTTGTTTATCTTTGAGCTTGTAAATATTCATAAAGGTAAACATTAAATTTATCATATATTTTCTCTCAAATGATAAATTTTAAATTTTGTATGGATTTAGATACAAATTCAGTTATTTTTTTTAATTTTTTGTTGTAGGAAGCAAATAATGCATAAAACAATTTATATAAAATTTTATTCTTCTTTGTAATAATATGTTTGACAAAATAAAAAAAGTTCAACGTCAAATTTTATACATATTTATTTAAAATATTAAATTTGTCCTAACAATTCAGATTACCACTTTGGTAGTGGCACCAAATCAACTTTATTTATAGATTTGAACATAAAACACAAATTTAACATTCTATTGAAATAAAATACGCCTAATAATTACACAATTAAATAAAAATATACAATTCATAAAAATAGTTACAATTATATAAGTTAACATAAAAATTAAAATCACATAATTAATGAATACAACTAATAAAGAACAACTCTTTCTCGTCTTGTCTTCTATTTCTTTAGTTGTTTCTTTCTTTAATTCAAATTGCTTTGTCAACTTTGTCAAGGCCAATTTATAGGGGGTTTTCTTCCATGTCATCAGTTGAACGATTCAACAATTTATTGAATAGCTCAAATAAATTAGTTTGAGCAATCCTCTCACTAGTCTTATAGATCTTTAAAAGTTCCTTTAGACTATCTCCAGCAACTTACCCATCATATCTCCCATTACATCTCTTATTTCAAACTCCACTCGGCGAATATTACATGCAAAACATGGTTTTGGATGATCATATGGGTAATTTGTTGACACGGTCTTATGTATAGATGGAGATTCACTACTATTTGTTGTTGGGTTCTTTCTCTTCCGTTAAGCTCTTGCCTTGTCATGATTAATAGGACATAGTGCATCCACACTTTATTTTGATGAGAGTTGAGATGAGATCTTTTGCTCCCACCACCCAAGTTATCATCATTGTGCTTCATGTACCACTTGGGATGATAGCAAGAGCGCGCCATATGTGCTAAAACTCAGTTCTTTAGGCTTGTTGCAAAAACTCTTATTAGTCGCTTCAAATAGCATAACATCATCTGCTCCACTCGATTGAACTGTATACAAGCGGTTATAGATACCATTAAATATGGTATCTTTTGGTTGCACATCGACTAATGATCCTTCACTGTTTGGGGTATGGTTGCGAGGATCTTGTGTGGTGGAGTTATACATGTTGACTATTTATCCTCAAAACAATGATCACTTCTTACAATTGCTGTAAATAGGGTGCAATAAGTGAATGAATGGTGGTGGTGGAATAGCATCCATGGTAGGAGCTTTAGTAGATGGAGGAGGAGCATCAGTGGTAGAATCATCATTGAGAGAAGGAGAAATATCCATGGCCACAACAGGAATTCGAAGAATTCATGTCGTCCAAATACCGAGGGGAGTTAAGGTGTTACCAATGGAAATTAGTTATTCATGTTGGTATACAGTTAATTCCCGTCGATACTTGGTCGACAGGGGTTAGGCCAACGAGAATTAACCCTGTTATGGATTAGCTCTTGTTGGTTTGTGCCCTGGCTGATGGCAATAACTTATCCCGTTAGGCACCACCTGGCCGATGACAATTAATGCCCTTATCCCTGTCGAGTGACCTAGCCAATGAGAGTTATCCTAGGCACAGTAACTCTCGTTGGCTATGTTCAAGCCGATGGGGATTAACATGTGATGCTGCAAAAGGGCAACCTATTTTTCCAATTTCTCATCCAATTTTCACAAAACAACACATATACAATACATATCATCACAAAACTCGCAGACATCAATATAGCCCACATATCCAATTCACATGGCTCCCATACTTCACTTTTCAATTTCATTACCAACACATTACAAATTCATATATGAAAGTTCCCTTCGGAGGGGAACACATATCTAGATGTTGCCTAGAGGAGGGGGTGAATAGTTGAATAAAAATTACCACTAAAACTCAGAACTTCTTACTCTGCTCGAAGTAGTGTATGTAGTGGAATGCAGTCAAGTAGAGTAGATTGTAGCGTAATTATAGTCCCTGTCTCAAAAAAGCCTACACTTCATAAACAACTTATACCAATATGAGAGAAGAAGTGCAAAGAGTACAACAAATAGAAACATAACAGAGAGACAGAGACAAAGAGTTTTATCTCGTGGTTCGGCCAAGCCTGAAATGCTTGCTACATCCACGTTGGAGTTAACCAACCTGGCTTAGAGTTTATTTCAACTCCTTCCTCTATTTGCTCAATATGGTCTTGTTTAATCATCGGATTAACAACAACAATATAAATTTCATCTTCGGAACAATATTATCTTAAAAGAGTGACAACCTGATATCAAAGTTGAGCAATAGCATAGTTACTAAGAATAATATTAAACCTAGGTTAATCAAGGAATAAGGTTGGTATTTCTAGGTAATCCTATTTTAGGCAAACCTGTCAAATTATGCATATATTCAAAAGTAAATTTTATTGAATGTATTATTTGGGTACAAAAAGAAATGCAGAGAGAGAATCCACTTGCCTTGCTCAAAAGTTTCCTACTGGTCTTCCTCAAACGAGTTCGGGTCTTCTACCACACAACCAACTTCTAATAGATTTGCACATAGCACATACAAAAGAAAACATACACCGATAAATAAACATACACCATTCAAAAAACAATAAAACATGCATTATACAATTCATACTTATAAAAGGAAAACATCCAAAAACAAAACTTGATTTATAACTATGATATAAACTAAAACACATCAATGATCATCTCATTCGCTATGACATAACATACTAATTATTTTGTTTAGATATTTCACTGAAGAGATCTATATGGCAAATTTGACTATGGAAGTGCGTACTATATAAATTCAATTATATTAATATAGATGTAGCGCTAAACCAAACTCTTTGGAACTAGATTAATTACTAATTGATTATTTCTACCAAAAAGCACGAGTCATATTTTAGTTTTATTCTTTCTTTCTAAAAGGAAATTATACTAGTTGTTAAAATGTTATTTAGAAGTCTCATAACTTTAGTATTAAGAGAACTAAACTAAACTACTAATTTAACTTTACTATTGTGATTATGGTGGACATGGTTACAAAGTATATTGTTTCAGCGTCAATAGAAACTTTACTATCTCTTAGTGAATAACTAATATGCATATATTGCGCATGAACATATGAGTCTTGTTTATAAATCTAAATCACAATATAAGCAATGGTAAACGGATAATTATTTATCTAACACTTTTGTTACAAATACGTGGTCTACCTATCCCTTAATCCTTTATTCTAACAACTATATTTAAATTAATTCTTAACAAACATAATCAAATTAAAATACACAAACGCGAAAGGCAGCGGGGATAATAATAAAAATAACCTATCATATACACATGGAATTAATCGTTTAGTATACACATGATTTCGGACTCAAAAATATACAAAGTAAAATTACATATTGCTATAGAAATTAGATTGTTTTTAACTATCGACTAGAGGGAATAGCGCATAAAATTACAGGGTCTTTTCGATTACTTTTGAACTAGAAAATCTCTAGATAAATCTTACACACAGGGGCTAAAAATAAAACACGTTCATCTTCTACCTCTCTTCACTGCTCAATAGGAGCTCAAGCACTTGATAGATTTTAAGTATTCACAAAATTTGTTGAACTTTGGTATAACACTACTTTAATTATTTAAAAATATTTTCTCTCTAATGAAAGTGAATTTAAACTAGATTGTTTTTAATTGATGGATTTGAGGTGTTACAAAACCTACCCCTAAAAAGAATCTCGTCCTCGAGATTAGAGAGCTTCTAAGAATAGCTAGGGGAATTCCGCATTGAGTTCATCTTCCCTTTCCCAAGTTACTTCATCTTCTTAATGATGACTCCACTGAACTTTGCACCTCTTGATAACTTTACTCCGAGTAATTTTACGTGACATTTCTAAAAACTTTATCGGATACTCTAAATAGGTTAAGTCCTTATTAACATTCAGTTCTTCTATGGGTAATTGTTCCTCGGGTACTCTTAAACACTTCTTGAGTTGTGATATGTGTAAAATGTCATGCACATCTGATAATTGGTCGGGTAGTTCCAATTGATATGCTACTTCTCCTTTTCTTTCCAAAATCTTAAATGGTCCAATATAATGGGGAGACAATTTGCCTTTGACCTTAAACCTTTTCATTCCTCTCATTGGTGAAACTTTAAGATACACATAATCTCCAACTTTAAAGGTTAATTCTCTTCTTCTATTGTCAGCATAGCTTTTCTGCCTTGAAAGGAGACTTCAGGTGGGTTCTACCCAACGAAAGCCTTCTTTTCATGAGCGATAGACTGAACACCCACACAATATCGATTGTACTATTTTTAGATTCTCTCTGATAATCTGCACTTGCTTTTCTGCTTCCTAAAGAATTTTTGGACCAAACACTTGAGTTTCTCTAGTATGATTCCAATATAGTGGTGTTCTACACTTCCTTCCATTGAGGGCTTCAAATGGTGCCATCTTTAAACTTGCCTGATAACTATTGTTATCGGAAAACTCTGCATAGGGCAAACTCTTATGTCAACTTTTACCATATTTTAAAGCACAAGCTCTAAACATATCCTCTAATACCTGATTTGTTCTTTCTGTTTGGCCATCTGTTTGCGGATGATAGGCTGAGCTGAAATTTAGCTTAGTATCCATAGATTCAAGCGATCTTTTCCAAAAGCGTGAGTTAAATTGGGTTTCTCTTTCTGATACAGTCTTCCTAGGTACTCCATATAGACAAACAATACTTGACTTGTACAATTCTACTAATTGAGCTCCTGAGTAGGTTGTCCTCATAGGTATAAAATGTGCAACCTTAGTCAACCTATCCATAATGACTCATATGGAATCATAACCATCATGTGTATGGGGCAGTCTGACTATAAAATCCATATCAATCTCTTCCCATTTCCATTCAGGCACTTTAAGAGGTTGTAGCAAACCTGCTGGTCTCTGATGTTCTGCATTAAGTCGCGACACACATCACATAATACAATGTGAGTAGCAACGTCTCTTTTCAAAACATACCACCAATATTTTTCTTTTAGATCGTGGTACATCTTAGTACTTGCAAGGTGTATAGAGTATGTTGAATCATGAGCTTCTCTCAGAATAAGCTGAAGAAGACATTCAACTTCCGGTACACATATCCTCTTTTTACCGGAAAGCACGAGTCATATTTTTGTTTTATTCTTTCTTTCTAAAAGGAAATTATACTAGTCGTTACAATGTTATTTAGAAGTTACATAACCTTAGTATTAAGAGAACTAAATTAAACTACTAATTTAACTTTACTATTTTGATTATGCTGGACATGGTTACAAAGTATATTGTTTCAGCGTCAATAGAAACTTTACTATCTCTTAGTGAATAACTAATATGCATATATTGCGCATGAACATACGAGTCTTGTTTATAAATCTAAATCACAATATAAGCAATGGTAAACACATAATTATTTATCTAATGCTTTTGTTACAAATATATGGTCTACCTATCCCTTAATCCTTTATTCTAACAACTATATTTAAATTAATTCTCAACAAACATAATCAAATTAAAATACACAAACGCGAAAGGCAGTGGAGATACTAATAAAAATAGCCTATCATATACACATGGAATTAATCGTTCAGTATACACATGATTTCGGACTAAAAAATATACGAACTAAAATTACATGTTGCTATAGAAATTAGATTATGATTAACTATAGACTACAGGGAATAGCACATAAAATTACAGGGTCTCTTTTTGATTACTTTTGAACTAGAAAATCTCTAGATAAATCTTACACAAAATCAGGGGCTAAAAATAAAACATGTTCACCTTCTACCTCTCTTCACTGCTCAATAGGAGCTTGAGTAGGAGCTGGCGATCTAGGGAGCATGGGCACGGCCGCGACAGCAGAGGAGGTCATCGGACATGGAAAGGTCGATGGAGGCGTGGCGTCGGGCTTCAGGACTCCAGCGGTGAGCATAGGACGTCAACGGTGGCTTCTCGCGAGCCGGGAGGAGAGCGTGAGGGGCGAGCTCGGTGGCCAGGGAACGGACCCAAGGAGGCGAGGGCAAAGGGTTTTATAGAGAGGGAGGAATAGAGAGTGAGCTGAGTGAGAGAGGAGGACGATGGCTGGCTTCAAATCCATCAATGGCGTCGGCCAAGGTGGAGGGAGAGTGGGGAGACAGGAAGAGGAGAGGGCCGTGGCAGTTTAACATGGGGAGGCGAGCAGGCGGAGAAGCTGGTCGGCCAGGGAGGTGAGCAGCCAAGCGGCCAAGGCGGTGGCTGGAAAGCGAGCGCAGGCACACATTCGCGTCGGGGGCTAGGAGGCGTGGGGTCGCGGGGTGGCTTCCAAGTGAGAGAGTGGAGAGGTGAGGAGAGAGGTGCGCGACCCATTGGGCCGAAACGACTTAGCGGCTAGGGTTTTCGTTTTCGTTTTTTCTTTTTCTATTTTTAAAAAACATATAACTAATTATATTTAAATATTTCAGAAATTATAATAAATTCACCAATAATGTTTATAATTAAAATACTGAATATTTATTTGTAGACTAAAGTCCATTATATGAATTAATTCGATTTTGCGGTAAGAGATTACTATAAATAAAATCATCAATCAATTATTAGCAAACAAAAAATATGCTCCAAAAATGAATGCAATAATCACTTGATAGATTTTAAATATTCACAAATTTTTTGAACTTTGTTATACCACTACTTTAATTATTTAAAAATGTTTTCTCTCTAAGGAAAGTGAATATAAACAATATTATTTTTAATTGATGGATTTGAGGTGTTACAAAACCTACCCCCTAAAAAGAATCTCGCCCTCGAGATTAGAGAGCTTTTAAGAATAGCTAGGGGAATTCTGCACTGAGTTCATCTTCCCTTTCCCAAGTTGCCTCGTCTTCTGAATGATGACTCCACTGAACTTTGCACATATTGATAACTTTACTCTGAGTAATTTTGCGTGATGTTTCTAAAAACTTTGACGGATACTCTGAATAGGTTAAGTCCTTATTAACATTCAGTTCTTCTATGGGTAAATGTTCCTTGGGTACTCTTAAACACTTCTTGAGTTGTGATACGTGGAAAACGTCATGCACATCTGATAATCGGTCGGGTAGTTCCAACTGATATGCTACTTCTCCTTTTCTTTCCAAAATCTTAAATGGTCCAATATAACGGGGAGACAATTTGCCTTTGACCTTAAACCTTTTCATTCCTCTCATTGGTGGAACTTTAAGATACATATAATCTCCAACTTCCAAGGTTAATTCTCTTCTTTTATTGTCAGCATAGCTTTTCTGCCTTGACTGTGTTGTTTTTAGATTCTCTCTGATAGTCTGCACTTACTTTTCTGCTTCCTAAAGAATTTTTGGACCAAACACTTGACTTTCTCCATTATGATTCCAATATAGTGGTGTTCTACACTTCCTTCCATTGAGGGATTCAAATGGTGCCATCTTTAAACTTGTCTGAAAACGCATAGGGCAAACTCTTATCCCAACTTTTACCATATTTTAAAGCACAAGCTCTTAATATATCCTCTAATACCTGATTTGTTCTTACTGTTTGGCCATTTGTGTGCAGATGATAAGCTGAGCTGAAATGTAGCTTAGTATCCAGAGATTCAAGCGATCTTTTCCAAAAGCATGAGGTAAATTGGGTTCCTCTTTCTGATACAATCTTCCTTGGTACTCCATGTAGACAAACAATCCTTGACATATACAATTCTGCTAATTGAGCTCCTGAGTAGGTTGTCCTCATAGGTATAAAATGTGCAAACTTAGTTAACCTGTCCATAATGAACCATATGGAATGATAACCATCACGTGTACGGGGTAGCCCGACTATAAAATCCATATCAATCTCTTCCCATTTCCATTCAGGCACTTTAAGAGGTTGTAGCAAACCTACTGGTCTCTGATGTTCTGCCTTAAGTCACTGTCACACATCACATAATGCAATGTGAGTAGCAAGGTCTCTTTTCAAAACATACCACCAATAGTTTTATTTAGATTGTGGTACATCTTAGTACTTCCAGGGTGCATAGAGTATGTTGAATCATGAGCTTCTCTCAGAATAAGCTGACCAAGACATTCAACTTCTGGCACACATATCCTCTTTTTGAACCAAATTGTACCTTGTTCATCTTCCGTGAAATCTAGGGTTTTACCCAAACTAATCTGAGTTTTAATTTCTATGATCTTTTCATCTATTTCATGTCCTTTACGAATTTCTTGCTCTAGTGTCGATTCCATTTCCATAGTTGTTGCTTCTGTATTATTAACCATACTAAGATTAAGTTTCTCCATTTCCCATCATAATTCTTGCTACATCAAAAAGGCAGTAATACAGTTCACTTGATCTTTACGGCTCTAAGCATCTGCCACGACATTTGCTTTTCCCAGATGATATTGAATATCCAAATCATAATCTTTTATTAACTCAAGCCATCTTCATTGTCTTATATTAAGTTCCTTTTGCGTGAATATATATTTTAGACTTTTGTTATTATTGGAGATTTTGCACTTGTTTCCAATCATGTAGTGCCTCCAAATCTTCAAAACATGCACTACGACAGCTAACTCCAAATCATGCGTTGGGTAATTCTTTTCATGTTTCACAACTATCTTGAAGCATAAGCTATCACTTTTCCTTCCTTGATTAACACACATCCAAGACTTAGATGTGAGGCATCACAGTAAACATCAAACCCCTTGTGAGTATCTGGCATTACCAAAAGTGGTGCAGTGTTTAGCCTTTCCTTGAGTTCCTCAAAACATTTCTAGCAAGCTTCACCCATTTAAACTCTTTACCTTTCTCCAGCAGTGAAGTAAGAGGTTTCACTAACTTGGAGAATCCTTCAATAAATCTTCTCTAAAAACTTGCTAATCCAAGAAAACTCCTGAACTTTGACACATCCTTTGATTGTTTCCAATTTAATATTTCATTTATCTTGCTTGGATTTACCTTAATTCCTTTATCAGTGATAATATGTCCTAGGAAAGCAACTTCTTTCAACCAAAAATTACTTTTCGAGAATTTTGCATACAATTGATTGTCAGAAAGCTTTTGAAGAACTAGCCTTATGTGATCTTTATATGTTTCTTCATTCTGGGAATATACCTGTATATCATCAATGAATACGACCATGAAAACCGGTCGAGATATTCCATGAATACTTTATTCATCAAGTCCATAAAGTATTATGGTGCATTAGTTAGTCCAAATGACATGACCAAAAACTCATATAGCCTGTATCTTGTGGTAAAGGTCGTCTTTGGTACGTCTTCAACTCCAATCTTCAGCTGATGATAACATGATCTTAAATCTATCTTAGATAATATCTTAGCTCCTCTCATCTGATCAAACAAGTCTTCAATCTGGGTAATGGTATTTGTTCTTAATGGTTACTTCATTCAAACTCCTATAATCAACACACATTCTTCTTAAACCATCTTTCTTATCCACAAATAGAAGTAGATCTTCCCATGGGGACGAGCTCAGATGGATAAATCCTTTCTATAATAGTTCTTCTATTTGCTTCTTAAGTTCACCTAAATCCTTGACATCCATTATATAGGGTCTTTTTTGGTATAGGTGCAGTTCCAGGTAATAACTCAATATAGAATTCTACATCACGATCGGGTGGCATAGCCGGAAATTCCTTTGGGGATATCTCTAGGTACTCTTAAACTACATTGATTTCATCTAAAGATTTTCCCCAATCTAATTCACTGTTAGATCTGCGTCTGATGACATGTTGGTGTTGACTTCGATTCTTTCTCCTTGTGGACTTGTCGACACAACTGTTTCTTTGGTACAATGTATCACCCCATCACAACTTTTCAACCAGTCATATCCAAGAAGCACGTCAATACCATTGGATCTAATGATCACTAGGTTGACTAGAAAATCTATTCCTTGAATCTTGAGATTAACATGGGGGCATGAGTGTGTGGCCTTTATTTCACCTCCCGGTGAACTAATAAGTAACATCTTCTTAAGGGGATATTTTTGTATGTTTTGTTTTTCCACGAATTAGTTAGTTATAAATGAATGAGAT
Organism: Zea mays; assembly: GCF_902167145.1. NCBI lineage: Eukaryota > Viridiplantae > Streptophyta > Magnoliopsida > Poales > Poaceae > Zea > Zea mays. The sequence continues at coordinate 222,494,365 of NC_050096.1, forward strand.
GCTCCAGAATCAAATAAAACTGAAGCATGTATGGAGTTGATAAGATAGATACCAAGGGCTACATTTGGTGCATCTTGAGCTGATTCTACAGTAATATGGTTGACTCTTTCCTTGATCTGACTTTGATGACTTTTACCTTGTGCATTGTTACGAGCCGGTGTATTCTGATCAAACCATTGGTTGTTACTTTTCTAGGGTCTTTGAGTGTTGAGCTTTGGGCAATTTTTAGCATAGTGCCCAATTTCTTCACATTTGAAGCATCCATTGGGCTGCATCGGACTGACTTAGCTATTGTTCTTGTCAGGTGTGTTCACAACACTTCCTTGACGGTTCTATGGGTATCCACTAGATCCTTGTCTTTGATGTTTATTATTTCTCTGACTTTGCTGATTCGAGCGTTGAACTTTGAAAGGGAAATAGGCTAAAACCTTTTCCTAATTGATTTTGGTGGTTGAATTGACCAACACAAATTATTGGACTAACTAGTTTGTTCTAGAATATATGTTCCACAGGTGCCAAAGGTTCACAACAAACCAATACAAATATAAAAGAAAGGGTTCAAATCAAAGGAGCAAAGAAAACCGAAGGCTGCCCTGGTCTGGCGCACCGGACTGTCCGGTGCACCAGGGAGAATCCCCTCCAACTGCTAAGCTTCGGGTTTCTTAAAATGGCTCTCCTCTATAATTCACCGGACTGTCCGGTGTAGCACCGGACTGTCCGGTGTGCCAAGCGGAGTAACGGCTACAGCGCCAACGGTCGTCTGCAAAAGGTGAACAGTGAGCTATAGTGCGCGGACTGCGTGCTCAGAAGTTAGAGCAGGCGCAGATGGCGCACCGGACAGTGAACAAGACCTGTCCGGTGCACCACCGGACTGTCCGGTGGCCCAACTTGTCAGAGCTCCAACGGTCGAACCCTAACGGTTGGGTGACGTGGCTGGCGCACCGGACTGTCCGGTGCGCCCTTCGACAGCAGCCCCTCCCAACGGCAACTTTGGTGGTTGGGGCTATAAATACCCCCCAACCACCACACTTCATTGCATCCAAGTTTTTCAGACATTCCACCCAATATAAGAGCTAGTGCATTCAATACAAGACACAAATAGAGTGAATCAAAATCTCTCCAAGTCTCAATTCCACTCAAAGCATTAGTGACTAGAAGAGAGAGTTTTGTTGTGTTCTTTTGAGATCTTGCACTTGGATCGCTTTTCTTCTTCCTCATTTCTTGTTCTCAAGTTCTTTGTAATCAAAGTAAGAGACACCAATTGTGTGGTGGTCCTTGTGGGGACTTAGTGTCCCAATTGATTGAGAAGAAAAGCTCACTCGGTCTAGGTGACCGTTTGAGAGAGGGAAAGGGTTGAAAGAGACCCGATCTTTGTGACCACCTCAACGGGGAGTGGGTTTGCAAGAACCGAACCTCGGTAAAACAAATCACCGTGTCATCCGCCTTATTTGCTTGTGATTTGTTTTCACCCTCTCTTTCGGACTCGATTATATTTCTAACGCTAACCCCGACTTGTAGTTGTGCTTAAACTTTATAAATTTCAGATTTGCCTATTCACCCCCCTCTAGGCGACTTTCAAACTTGTTGTTGATAGTTTCCACCCTGACTTACAGAGCGAACCTGTGAACCTTGATAGTTGTTATGATGGCAAGTGTTCCTGCTTGACTGTCCCCATGACTGGAAGTTCCTTTTATGATCTGTCAACTCCTTCCTTTTACTTCCCAAGCCAATTGCTTTGTTAAGAAGACTCTAACAATTTGGAAAGTTGTGGCTCTACAGCTGATAGTTTAAAGGTCCAATCAATCCTTCTAAAAATCACTCTTGGCATTTTTCATCTGTGTCAACTTCCTCAGGTGCATAACGTGAAAGCTGAGTGAAACGATCATGGTACTCACTAACAGAAATGTTTCCTTGGGTAAGCGACAAGAATTCTTTCTTCTTTAGCTTCATTATTCTCGAGGGGATATGGTGAGCACGGAAGCTCTCCTGAAACTCCTACCAAATAATGGCGTTCGCATCTACATGTGCCACAGTGCAGGCATCCCACTAGTTAGATGCAACTCCTTCCAGATGCATAAAGGACACTTTCCCTATCTGTGCATTGTGTGATATCCAGCTTTTTACTTATCACCTTGAGCCAATCTTCTGTGTCTAAGGGATAAACTGAGTGAGAGAAAGTAGGTGGGTGATAGCTCATAAAATCCAGGTGCTTATCTCTAGCTTGGGGGTGCATTCTGCTGATGTTGATCCTGTTGATTTTGCTGATTCTGTCGGACTTGTTGGACTGAAGTTGTGAGATCTTGCAATAGTTGCATCTATGCAGCAATGAATTGCTCCATTGTTGGGTTAGGTGGCGGTGGTGGCAACTGCTGACCAGAATGTTGTCCTTGATTCTATCCTGAACCTAAGCTGGCATTCACCATCTGATTGGTTAGAAAGTGAATCCTTTTAGATAAGTGAAGAATAGAGAGGGATTTTAGGGGGGCTAGCTTTCGAATGCAAATTAATAACTGTTCATTAATTTTAATGTTCAAAAATTCAAATAAAACATTATGCAATCATCACCATCACATTGTTATTATTATTATAACATCAGCATAAAGTTTCATCGTGTACACGAGATCGAACTTATTACAATATGGCTCATAGTAACTCTATAGCAGTCTAGTTATGGATCATGGGGCTCTGTAGTGAAGTCTCTTGTGAGGCGGGGACATAGCTGTGATAGGAATTTCAGGTTCTGGTGGATCCCTTCATTCAAGCTGAGCCTCTAGTGCTGCAATCCTTGCATGTGCATCTTCAAGGTCCTCATGTATCCGTGAGCGATCTAGGGTAGCATTGTCCAGGTTAGAGTTAAGATCTGCCACCACACCAATAAGTGTTGAGGCGATCTTCTCTAGCTTCCCCTCGAATCACACTCATCTCGATCTCACCACGAGGACGTGGAGGAAGGTGCATGTACGTCGTGTCGTGCAATTGTAGACGATAGGAATATGACTGAGTGACTAAAGAGCTCTTCGAGCAGCATTGCTGACTGAAGCAGCGTAAGTGGACAGCAGCGTCAATGACTCATGTGCTGAGAGAGTCCTGAATACTCTATCTCCTTCATCCATTACCCTGATATGCAGACGGGTGATATAGTAGTAGGCCCGAGGGGGCTCAAAAACCCGTCGTGTGTCATAAAGAGGTCATACATAGATGCCTAGCTCATGTAACACATTCTGCAACAAATTTGGTCACTTATAGCCTGTCTTGAACATCAAAGTGTAGTGCTCAGCAATAGACCACATCCCATCGTATCCACCATCTTGGTCTGGTTCATTGTTGTTGTTGTCTTGGTTATCTTCTTCATCATCATTGCCTTCATCATCACCTGAATCATCATGATCATCACCAACAAGGGCAGGGGCTTGGGCGATTGGCACATGTGGTGCTAAAGAAGAAGCTCCAGCAACAAAGGCATGAAGTGCTGGTAACGGGGTGGGTGTCGCCAGAAACTCCTCAGAATAGTCCTCCACAATCACATTCCCTCCAACAGGGTGGTACAGCTCCTCAGGATCTTCTTCCACCACAACTGGCTAAAAAGGAGCCTGATGAGGTGGGGGAATGCGAAGGGTGCCGACGCGAGAGGTCAGGAGAGTGTGGACCATCTACAAGAAGAAATTGTAACCTTAGTTGAAGTAAAAGAGACAAGCTTAATAAAATAAATTTTATAAGAGCAAAATAAGCATGTTTTGAATTGACTTGGCTTTCCCTTTCTAAGTAATCTAACAACCTAGAGTCAGCATAGCATTGATACCACTTCTTTCACACCTGGTTTTAGGGGCAAAACAGAATGCATAACATATGAGTGTCAGGATCCATTTTCCACACACATGTTGATGTCACAAGTGTAATATATCAAAAGATGATGCATAAAGGCATAAAAGTGAGTATAATAATTTTATTGCAACATCCAGACTTAAAGAGTCTTAAATAGTATCATAATCAAAGTACAACAGAAATATCATGGGCGATCTCCCACAGTAAGATGACCGGATCGTCGCTAGACTTAAAACTCATCATAGTCTTCGCCAAAGTCTTCCTCATCACCTTCTGGTAAAAAATTAAGCAAGGGGTGAGCTCACTTATGGTGGAGGCTCAGCAAGTGGGAGGATTATGCAAAGTTAACAAGGTAAGGCTAAGGTTCAATGCAGTTAGCATTTGAGTTGGTCCATATTTTATTATCAACACCTAATTACTAAGTATAAGTGTATTCCATCCCAAAGTTAAATATGAGCATAAATAATTATATCCAAAAACACTTAAGTGAAAACACTTAAGCAAAGCACTTTATCCCAAAGGTCATGATTTAATATCCATCTTAAAGTTTAATTATCATGTGAGGGTCCATGCTGCTCTTAAACGTGAGCACGACTGATATATCAGTTTTACACTCTTCAGAGGTGGTACAACTTTATCCACAAGCCATGTATCCCCTGTAGCCTCGGTTGATCAGACCTGTAAACACGTCTGAGGTGAATGGCTAGGGATCGACTATGAGGCTTTCATAAAATACACTTAGTACGAAACAACCCGCTAAGGTTTCTAAGTCGGTGTGGAGGCCCTCTGGCGAGGTAGCTTAGCCAAGACTACGTCCCCTTGTTAACGTGAGCTGCCACTATCAATTGCTCCCCTCTTGCCCATATTTCAGGTAAGGTTGCTAGGCACTAAGCAAATTAAGCTAATTACCAAAGCTAGAGCCACGATAGTGCTCGTGGTTGCACTGTTTTTCTGGGCGGTCACTCCATATTCCGTTCAATACAATAGGATCTTGTTCAATCATCAGATTAACAACAACAGTAAAAATTTCATATTTGAAACAATAATATCTTAAAAGAGTGACATCTTGATATCAAAGTTAAGAAATAGAATAGTTATTAAGCAAAGTATTAAACCCAGGTTAATCAAGGAATGACGTTCGTATTTCTAGGTAATCCTATTTAAGGCAAAGCCGTCAAATTATGCACATATTCAAATGTAAATCTTATTGTATTATTTGGGTACAACAAGAAATTCAGAGGGAGAATCCATTTGCCTTGCTCAATAATTTCCTGCTGATCTTCCTCAAACGAGTTCGGGTCTTCTACCACACAATCAACTTCTAATACATTCGCACATCACACATGCAAAAGAAAACATACACCAATAAATAAACAGACACCATTCAACAAAAAATAAAACATGCATTATACAATTCATACTTATAAAAAGGAAAACATCCAAAAACAAAACTTGATTTATAACTATAATATAAACTAAAACACATCAACGATCATCTCATTTGCTACGACATAACATACTAATTGTTTTGTTTGGATATTTCACGAAAGAGATCTATATGGCAAATTTGACTATGGAAGTGCGTACTATATAAATTTGTTTATATTAATATAGATGTAGCGTTAAACCAAACTCTATTGAACTAGATTAATTACTAATTAATTATTTCTACCGGAAAGCACGAGTCATATTATGGACGAGGAGTCTTTGTCTAGGGCCCCGATACTTATGATGAAGAACAAAAGAAAACGAGTTGGTGCATCAAAATGAAGGTTGGGGAGTGCCGATGCGCTGGCGGGAGGTGGCGAGGGTTCCGGAATACGTCGTCGTATGGGATTGGGCAGGCCTTGCCCACGGGTCTCGCTCGACGAGGTGCTTTGCATGTTGCCCCCGCGTCCTCATTATACATTTGGACACTGAACGTCCGACATGCCACACTAGCAAGCAAGGAAACTGTAGCAACGTGGATGGTCCTATCATCCCATCTAAGCCATTGCAGCGTTGAGAACACCTAGAGGGGGGGGGGGTGAATAGGTGATCCTGCGAAACTTAAACTTATAGCCACAAAGACTTGTTAAGGGTTAGCACAATAATTGCCAAGTGGCTAGAGAGGAGTCTCAACAAAACACAATACCACAAGAGATCAAACACAGAGATGACACAGTGGTTTATCCCGTGGTTCGGCCAAGACCAACACTTGCCTACTCCACGTTGTGGCGTCCCAACGGACGAGGGTTGCAATCAACCCCTCTCAAGCGGTCCAAAGACCCACTTGAATACCACGGTGTTTTGCTTGCTTTTTCTCAATCCCGATTGCGAGGAATCTCCACAACTTGGAGCCTCTCGCCCTTACAATTGAAGTTCACAAAGAAACACAGAGCAAGGGGGAATGAGCAACGCACACAAGACTTCAAAAGATCAGAGCAACAACACGCACACAAGTCGCAACAAGAGCTCGCAACACAACTCAAAGAGTTCGCAACTCAACAAGAGCTCTAGATGCTATCACAAATGAAACGAATGCGCGAGATCGATGTCTTGGTGCTTAGGAATGTTCTAGGAATGCTTGGTGTGCTCCTCCATGCGCCTAGGGGTCCCTTTTATAGCCCCAAGGCAGCTAGGAGCCGTTGAGAACAAATCTGGAAGGCCATCCTTGCCTTCTGTCATCGGGCGCACCGGACAGTCCGGTGCACACCGGACAGTGTCCGGTGCCCGATTCCTTTCCTTAAATGGCGAAGCCGACCGTTGCAGATCTGGGAGCCGTTGGCGCACCGGACATGTCCGGTGCACACCGGACAGTCCGGTGCCCCCTTCCGACCGTAGGCTTTGCCACGTGTCGCGCGCAGAATCCGCGGCCGACCGTTGGCCCGGCCGACAGTTGGCTCACCGGACAGTCCGGTGCACACCGGACAGTCCGGTGCACACCGGACAGTCCGGTGAATTTTAGCCGTACGCCGTCAGCAAATTCCCGAGAGCGGCCTCTTCGGCCGAGGCAGCCTGGCGCACCGGACACTGTCCGGTGCACCACCGGACAGTCCGGTGCTCCAGACCGAAGCAGCCTTCTGGCTGTACACAGCCAACTCTCTTCGTTTCTTCTTCTTTCTGTTTCTAACACTTAGACAAGTATATTAGTACACAAAACCAATGTACTAAGACTTAGAAACATACCTTTGCTCTTGATTTGCACTTTGTCCATTCATGGGCATAGATTCACATTTAAGTACTTGTGTTGGCACTCAATCACCAAAATACTTAGAAATGGCCCAAGGGCACATTTCCCTTTCAATCTCCCCCTTTTTGGTGATTTATGCCAACACAACATAAAACAACTAGAACAAGTGCAATATCACTCAAATAAAACTCAAATTTATTTTGATTCAATTTTGGCATATATGGATCATCCTTTGCCACCACTTGGTTTGTTTTTGCAAATCAAACTCAAATCTCTATCTCTAAGTCAAACACACATGTTGAAGCATAAAGAGAGTCATTCCAAAAGAGATTGATCAAAGATTTCAAAAACTTCCCCTATTTCCCATAATCAACACTTCTCCCCATAAGAAGCCAACTTTTGACAAGAGAGACAATAAGAGACAATAAAAGAGTTTGACAAAACAAAAACTCTATTCTACTATTTTCAAAATCTCTCAAGTGGTAGCTGATCCATTTATCGCTTTGGCCTTTATTTTCTCCCCCTTTGGCATCAAGCACCAAAACGGGATCAATCTTGGCCCTTTAACCCCATTGCCTCACCAAAATCTTCAATAAGAATACAAAGAGGCAATAAGAGTCTAAAGATGAACTTGGAATAAGTTACCCTCTCATCGGAGTGCAGTGGAAGTCTTTCATGGTCCAAGTCCACCTTTTCCCTTTCAATCCTCCTTTGAGACTAAATCATCAAACTCAAGCACATGGTTAGTCTCAAAGGGTCAAGTTGTAACACATCTCCCCCTAAACATGTGCATCACTTTGCAACGGACTTGTGAGGTCCAGGGAGTGTTTGTACAGCTTGAGCACCATAATAAGCAACAAAATGCAAAAAGGAACATGATCAAAAGCATAAATACATGTATGCTACAAATCAATCCAGGTTCCGCGAATCTAAGACATTTAGCTCACTACGCAACCTACAAAAGGTCTTCTCATCTAGAGGCTTAGTGAAGATATCGGCTAGCTGGTTCTCGGTGCTAACATGAAACACTTCGATATCTCCCTTTTGCTGGTGGTCTCTCAAAAAGTGATGCCGGATGTCTATGTGCTTTGTGCGGCTGTGCTCAACAGGATTCTCCGCCATGCGGATAGCACTCTCATTATCACATAGGAGTGGGACTTTGCTCAGATTGTAGCCAAAGTCCCGGAGGGTTTGCCTCATCCAAAGCAGTTGCGCGCAACACTGACCTGCGGCAACGTACTCGGCCTCAGCGGTGGATAGGGCAACGGAGGTTTGTTTCTTAGAGTTCCATGACACCAGGGACCTTCCTAAGAATTGGCACGTCCCCGATGTACTCTTCCTATCGACCTTACATCCAGCATAGTCGGAGTCTGAGTATCCAACTAAGTCAAAGGTAGACCCCTTTGGATACCAGAGCCCGAAGCAAGGCGTAGCAACCAAATATCTAAGAATTCGCTTAACCGCCACTAGGTGACACTCCTTAGGATCGGATTGAAATCTAGCACACATGCATACGCTAAGCATAATATCCGGTCTACTAGCACATAAGTAAAGCAAAGAACCTATCATTGACCGGTATGCTTTTTGATCAACGGACTTACCTCCTTTGTTGAGGTCGGTGTGTCCGTCGGTCCCCATCGGAGTCTTTGCGGGCTTGGCGTCCTTCATCCCAAACCGCTTTAGCAGATCTTGCGTGTACTTTGTTTGGGAGATGAAGGTGCCGTCCTTGAGTTGCTTCACTTGGAACCCAAGGAAGTAGTTCAACTCGCCCATCATCGACATCTCGAATTTCTGCGTCATCACCCTGCTAAACTCTTCACAAGACTTTTGGTTAGTAGAACCAAATATTATGTCATCGACATAAATTTGGCACACAAACAAATCACCATCACATGTCTTAGTAAAAAGAGTTGGATCGGCTTTCCCAACCTTGAAAGCATTAACAATTAGAAAGTCTCTAAGGCATTCATACCATGCTCTTGGGGCTTGCTTAAGTCCATAGAGCGCCTTAGAGAGCTTACACACATGGTCGGGGTACCGTTCATCCTCGAAGCCAGGGGGTTGCTCCACGTACACCTCCTCCTTGATTGGCCCGTTGAGGAAAGCGCTCTTCACATCCATTTGGTACAACCTGAAAGAATGGTGAGCGGCATATGCTAGCAAGATACGAATTGATTCTAGCCTAGCCACAGGAGCAAAAGTCTCCTCGAAATCCAAACCTGCGACTTGGGCATAACCTTTTGCCACAAGTCGAGCCTTGTTCCTTGTCACCACCCCGTGCTCGTCCTGTTTGTTGCGGAACACCCACTTGGTTCCCACAACATTTTGCTTGGGACGAGGCACCAGTGTCCAAACTTCATTGCGCTTGAAGTTGTTGAGTTCCTCCTGCATGGCCAATACCCAATCCGGATCTAGCAAGGCCTCCTCTACCCTGAAAGGCTCAATAGAAGAGACAAAGGAGTAATGCTCACAAAAATTAACTAATCGAGATCTAGTAGTTACTCCCTTGCTAATATCACCCAGAATTTGGTCGACGGGATGATCCCTTTGAATCATCGCTCGAACTTGGGTTGGAGGTGCCGGTTGCGCTTCTTCCTCCATCACTTGATCATCTTGTGTTCCCCCTTGATCAAGCGCCTCCACTTGAGGTACCTGTTCGTCATCTTCGGTTGGGGGATGCACCATAGTTGAGGAAGAAGGTTGATCTCGTTCATCTTGTTCCTGTGGCCGCACTTCTCCAATCGCCATGGTTCGTATAGCGGCCGTCGGAACATCTTCTTCATCTACATCATCACAATCAACAACTTGCTCTCTTGGAGAGCCATTAGTCTCATCAAATACAACATCGCTAGAGACTTCAACCAAACCCGATGATTTGTTGAAGACTCTATACGCCTTTGTATTTGAGTCATAACCTAACAAAAACCCTTCTACAGCTTTGGGAGCAAACTTAGAATTTCTACCCTTCTTCACTAGAATGTAGCACTTGCTCCCAAATACACGAAAGTAAGATACATTGGGTTTGTTACCGGTTAGTAGCTCATACGAAGTCTTCTTGAGGAGGCGATGAAGGTAGACCCTGTTGATGGCGTGGCAAGCCGTGTTCACGGCTTCCGACCAGAAACACTCGGGGGTCTTGAATTCTCCAAGCATCGTCCTTGCCATATCGATTAGCGTCCTATTCTTCCTCTCTACCACACCATTTTGCTGGGGTGTGTAGGGAGCGGAGAACTCGTGCTTGATCCCTTCCTCCTCAAGGAACTCCTCCACTTGAAGGTTCTTGAACTTGGACCCGTTGTCGCTCCTTATCTTCTTCACCTTGAGCTCAAACTCATTTTGAGCTCTCCTGAGGAAGCGCTTGAGGGTTCCTTGGGTTTCAGACTTATCCTGCAAAAAGAACACCCAAGTGAAGCGGGAAAAGTCATCAACAATAACTAAACCATACTTACTTCCTCCTATGCTTAGATAGGCAACGGGTCCGAAGAGGTCCATATGTAGCAGCTCGAGGGGTCTTGATGTGGTCATCACATTCTTGCTGTGATGCGCTCCTCCCACCTGTTTACCTGCCTGACAAGCTGCACAAGGTCTATCTTTTTCGAATTTTACGTTAGTCAAACCTATCACGTGTTCTCCCTTTAGAAGCTTGTGAAGGTTCTTCATCCCCACATGTGCTAAGCGGCGATGCCACAGCCAGCCCATGCTAGTCTTAGCTATTAAGCATGCATCTAGACCGGCCTCTTCTTTTGCAAAATCAACTAAATAAAGTTTGCCGTCTAATACACCCTTAAAAGCTAGTGAACCATCACTTCTTCTAAAGACAGACACATCTACATTTGTAAATAAACAGTTATATCCCATATGACATAATTGACTAACAGATAGCAAATTATATCCAAGACTCTCCACTAAAAACACATTAGAGATAGAATGCTCATTAGAAATTGCAATTTTACCTAACCCTTTTACGTTGCCTTGATTCCCATCACCGAATATAATTGAATCTTGGGAATCTTTATTCTTGACGTAGGAGGTGAACATCTTCTTCTCCCCCGTCATATGGTTTGTGCATCCGCTATCAATAATCCAGCTTGAACCCCCGGATGCATAAACCTGCAAGGCAAATTTAAGCTTGGGACTTAGGTACCCAACTCTTGTTGGGTCCTACAAGGTTAGTCACAATTGTCTTAGGGACCCAAATGCAAGTTTTATCACCCTTGCATTTTGCCCCTAATTTCCTAGCAATCACCTTTCTACCCTTTCTACAAATTGCAAAGGAAGCATTCAAAGCATGATATATTGTAGAAGGTTCATTTAATTTCCTAGAAACATTAACAGCATTTCTTCTAGGCATATTATGAACAGCATTTCTCCTACCAACATTTCTATCATGCACATAAGAAGAGCTAGAAGCAAACATGGCATGAGAATCAAAGGCATTATATGCATTACAACTCCTATAGGCATTTCTAGTTTGTCTTCTATCATGGTACATAAAAGCATGGTTCTTTTTAGCGCTACTAGTCATAGGGGCCTTCCCTTTCTCCTTGGCGGAGATGGAAGCCTTATGGCTTGTCAAGTTCTTGGCTTCCCTCTTGAAGCCAAGTCCATCCTTAATTGAGGGATGTCTACCAATCGTATAGGCATCTCTTGCAAATTTTAATTTATCAAATTCGCTTTTGCTAGTCTTAAGTTGGGCATTAAGACTAGCCACTTCATCATTCAATTTAGAAATTGAAACTAGGTGTTCACTACAAGCATCAACATTAAAATCTTTACACCTAGTGCAAACCATAACATGTTCTACACAAGAGTTAGATTTACTAGCCACTTCTAGTTTAGCATTCAAATCATTATTAACACCCTTTAAAGTAGCAATGGTTTCATGACAAGAAGATAATTCACTAGAAAGCACTTCATTTCTTTTAACTTCTAAAGCATAAGATTTTTGAGCCTCTACAAATTTGTCATGCTCTTCATATAAAAGATCCTCTTGTTTTTCTAAGAGTCTATCCTTTTCATTCAAGGCATCAATCAATTCATTAATCTTATCTACTTTAGTTCTATCCATTCCCTTGAACAAACTAGAGTAATCTATTTCTTCATCACTAGACTCATCATCACTAGAAGAATCATAAGTGACATTGTTTTGATTACTTACCTTCTTCTCCCTTGCCATAAGGCATGTGTGACGTTCGTTGGGGAAGAGGGATGACTTGTTGAAGGCAGTGGCGGCGAGTCCTTCATTGTCGGAGTCGGAGGAGGAGCAATCCGAATCCCACTCCTTTCCGATATGTGCCTCGCCCTTGGCCTTCCTGTAGTGCTTCTTCTTTTCCCTCTTGCTCCCGTGTTCCTGGTCACTATCATTGTCGGGACAGTTAGCAATAAAATGACCAATCTTACCGCATTTGAAGCACGAGCGCTTCCCCTTGGCTTTGGTCTTGCTTGGCTGTCCCTTGCTTCCTTTAAGCGCCGTCTTGAAGCGCTTAATGATGAGGGCCATCTCCTCATTATTGAGCCCGGCCGCCTCAACTTGCGCCACCTTGCTCGGTAGCGCCTCCTTGCTCCTCGTTGCCTTGAGAGCAAGGGGTTGCGGCTCGTTGATCGGACCATTTAAGGCGTCGTCCACGTATCTTGCCTCCTTGATCATCATTCGCCCGCTAACGAATTTCCCAAGTACTTCTTCGGGCGACATCTTGGTGTACCTAGGATTTTCACGAATATTGTTCACCAAATGAGGATCAAGAACAGTAAAGGACCTTAGCATTAGGCGGACGACGTCGTGATCCGTCCATCGCGTGCTTCCGTAGCTCCTTATTTTGTTGATAAGGGTCTTGAGCCGGTTGTATGTTTGAGTTGGCTCCTCGCCCCTTATCATTGCGAACCGTCCAAGCTCGCCCTCCACCAACTCCATCTTGGTGAGTAAGGTGACATCGTTCCCCTCATGAGAGATCTTGAGGGTGTCCCAGATCTGCTTGGCATTGTCCAAGCCGCTCACCTTATGGTACTCGTCCCTGCACAAAGAGGCTAGCAACACAGTAGTAGCTTGTGCATTTTTATGAATTTGTTCATTAATAAACATGGGACTATCCGTACTATCAAAGTGCATTCCACTTTCTACAATCTCCCATATGCTAGGATGGAGAGAGAACAAGTGACTACGCATTTTGTGACTCCAAAATCCGTAGTCCTCTCCATCAAAATGAGGAGGTTTACCAAGTGGAATAGATAATAAATGAGCATTAGTACTTTGAGGAATACGAGAGTAATCAAAAGAAAAGTTCGAATTGACCGGTTTCTTTCTCTCGTATTCGTTGTGGTCGTCGTCCTTTTGGGAGGAAGTAGACTCATCGCTGTCGTAGTAGACGATCTCCTTGATGTGTCTTGTCTTCTTCTTCTTCCCATCTTTGCGTCTGTGGCCCGAGCCCGAGTCGTTGGACTTGTCATCCCTTGGCTCGTTGACGAAGGACTCCTTCTCCTTGTCGTTGATCACGATTCCCTTCCCTTTGGGATCCATCTCTTCGGGCGGTTAGTCCCTTTGTGAAGAGAACGGCTCCGATACCAATTGAGAACACCTAGAGGGGGGGTGAATAGGTGATCCTGCGAAACTTAAACTTATAGCCACAAAGACTTGTTAAGGGTTAGCACAATAATTGCCAAGTGGCTAGAGAGGAGTCTCAACAAAACACAATACCACAAGAGATCAAACACAGAGATGACACAGTGGTTTATCCCGTGGTTCGGCCAAGACCAACGCTTGCCTACTCCACGTTGTGGCGTCCCAACGGACGAGGGTTGCAATCAACCCCTCTCAAGCGGTCCAAAGACCCACTTGAATACCACAGTGTTTTGCTTGCTTTTTCTCAATCCCGATTGCGAGGAATCTCCACAACTTGGAGCCTCTCGCCCTTACAATTGAAGTTCACAAAGAAACACAGAGCAAGGGGGAATGAGCAACGCACACAAGACTTCAAAAGATCAGAGCAACAACACGCACACAAGTCGCAACAAGAGCTCGCAACACAACTCAAAGAGTTCGCAACTCAACAAGAGCTCTAGATGCTATCACAAATGAAACGAATGCGCGAGATCGATGTCTTGGTGCTTAGGAATGTTCTAGGAATGCTTGGTGTGCTCCTCCATGCGCCTAGGGGTCCCTTTTATAGCCCCAAGGCAGCTAGGAGCCGTTGAGAACAAATCTGGAAGGCCATCCTTGCCTTCTGTCATCGGGCGCACCGGACAGTCCGGTGCACACCGGACAGTGTCCGGTGCCCGATTCCTTTCCTTAAATGGCGAAGCCGACCGTTGCAGATCTGGGAGCCGTTGGCGCACCGGACATGTCCGGTGCACACCGGACAGTCCGGTGCCCCCTTCCGACCGTAGGCTTTGCCACGTGTCGCGCGCAGAATCCGCGGCCGACCGTTGGCCCGGCCGACAGTTGGCTCACCGGACAGTCCGGTGCACACCGGACAGTCCGGTGAATTTTAGCCGTACGCCGTCAGCAAATTCCCGAGAGCGGCCTCTTCGGCCGAGGCAGCCTGGCGCACCGGACACTGTCCGGTGCACCACCGGACAGTCCGGTGCTCTAGACCGAAGCAGCCTTCTGGCTGTACACAGCCAACTCTCTTCGTTTCTTCTTCTTTCTATTTCTAACACTTAGACAAGTATATTAGTACACAAAACCAATGTACTAAGACTTAGAAACATACCTTTGCTCTTGATTTGCACTTTGTCCATTCATGGGCATAGATTCACATTTAAGTACTTGTGTTGGCACTCAATCACCAAAATACTTAGAAATGGCCCAAGGGCACATTTCCCTTTCAAGCGTACAGTACGTAAGAGTACTATCTTCTATATTAAAACCCCACCGGGTTTGCTCGCTCTAGAGGAAGCCACGTCAACCTGTATAGGTGCACAGTTTCCCAACCAGCTCCTGCTCCTACAATGCACGACATGGAGTGGGTGCCTCGTCCGACACGATTGCCATTGTCTCTCCCGGGCGATGTGGCATGTCCAGGCGTGGCAGAAGTAGACCCAAAATCTTGATGGAATGCAACTGGAGAGAGGAGCGGACCCGAGATTTCATTGGATGCAGCTATGAGCCCTAGGGAGTCTTCAATCCGTCCTATAAGCTCGAGGTTGCCAACAACTACACCCCCACCTCTGTCGCCCAGTCCGGCAGCCAAGGCCGACACGAACCCACCTCCCATCCATAGGAGGCAAGCCGATGACGTCCTACCCTACGGTGGCCCCCAGCACAACAGTGATCTACGCTGCACCTCCGCCACGGTATGGTGGATACGGGTACCCGCACCATCAGATCACCAGGTATGGCTACCCAACCCTAAACCCTTTTGGCGACTTGATCTCGGATTTGTCAGCATACGACGCCAGGTTCAACATTAGCGGTGGCTTCGATTTCTAGAGTGCTCTGTTGGGTGGTGACGTGACGTGACGTGATGCCACGCATTAGAGATGGAGATGTCCTTCATTCTGGATTTTCTTTTTATTATTATTTTTTCCTTCTGTACAAGATCTATCTAATTGTTGGGACCAAATCAAAATTATGCATTACACCCACATATGTGGTATTGATGCTGAAAGCGTGACATACTGTATGAATTGCACGCATATTTATTTTGTTCAGATCTATGCCAGTTACTTTAGAAGTATACTGTATGAATTGCACGTGGTTTTATTCTCTTCAGATTTGTTCCAGCTTTTGAAGGTGACATTTGAGGTTGTTCTTTTTAACTATCATGTTATTTTTGTTGGGACTCCGTTATAAAGGTTAATATATAATAATGATTTGCGATATTGGTCTACTCTGGGACATAAAGATTAGGTCTAAAGATGAATTAACAATTTTAACTTTTTAGCCTACAAATGCAATTCATTTGGTATTTTGTTAATATCATCATCTTTGACTTTTAGAGTATCTTTAGCGACCTCCACTGACCTTTGCCCAGCTGCTTCGGTCATGGAGCTCTTCTTCTTGTTTGCTTTTAGGACAAGTTGTTGGGCATGTCGAGCGTTTCGCACTTGTTCCCGATCATCGACCGACTGGGGTTGCTTGCCACGGGGATTGCAGGTGACCTCACCAAGTCACCAATGCTTGTTTCTATTATTATTTATGCTAGAATGCTTTGCGGAATGTACGCGCTGCACGCTGTCTCATCCATTTTCCATTTGCTTTAGTTAACTGATATGTATCATCTTCTTTTAGTTTTAGTGTTCCATAAGCAATTAGCTGGTTCTTTTTAGTTCATATTGTCGCAACATATAGGTTCATTCAACTTCTAAAAGTAATTGATGTCAACCTACTATTCTTACATCTTCTATGATCGTTGGACCATATAACTCCTATGTTACATCAGTTATTGTGTTTCAGGTGTACATATAACATTTCATTAATAGTTGTCTTCCTTCTTTTTTTGTACATAACTGACTGTGTAACTTTATTTATGTCAGTTAACTGATATGCATCGTCTTCTTTTAGTTTTAGTGTGCCTGTGATGTTTTTCCCCGTTAGCTTTGGATTTTGTTGTTTAGATGACTGATACTATCTATGCCAGTTCTTTTTTCAACGATATGCAGAAGGTCTTGCTTGAGTTTGTTGGAGACTTGTATTACTCTTTGCTGATTTCGAGGACAGTTGCCACTCGTATTGACAAATATTTTTTCTTGATTGGTAGCGGAAATAGTATATTGCTATCAGTAAAAGGAAGGCTGCTGGAAGTGCACCTTTAACTTAATTTTGCTAAGGACATTCTATGTTTGGATTAACATGTGATTGTATGTGCATTGGAAGTGCACCTTTAATATGGATTATGTTCAGTTTATCTGTGTTCGGATTAGTATTTGCTTTGTTGCTCTCTGGACCAAGCATTTTCATTCGTGATTTGATCATACGCTACTTAATTTGAAAATAACATGTATAATTGCTTGTTCAGATTTTGTGTGTGTTGGATGATCTAGTTTCTCTTCAGTAACCACTCATCAGTCATCACTTGCATTGTCGCACAGAGAAACGTCGGCACTGGATGGGATCTTTTCGCTTTGCTTCCCGGTCGCGCGCGATTCTCGACGGAGCTTCGGAGACCATCAATTCGCTTCCCGGCAGTTCTCGATGTTGAACAACGTGGTTGTCGCAGATCCCCGATCCGGGCTCCGAACCCTCCCAAAAGCAGTAGGGACGCGAGAAGTTGTAGAAGCCCGCTCCCTTCCCAACAACCCAATACACAGAGGAACAATAGACACAGTGGATGGAAGCTCTTTCTATCATCTCTTTATTATGAGGGGGTATGGATACATATATATATAAGCTATGAACCCCCTAAGGGCAGTTTTGGTATTAGCCCATTGAACCTATTTTAGGGTTTCTCAACACTCCCCCTTGGGCGCGAATACCGTGACAACTTATGTCTCATCAAAACTCCGAAAAACTCAGTGGGAAAAAAGGAGAAAAGAGAGCATAGTGCCACACGATGTATTGCACTTGTTGCCTCGTTAAAAACCATCTGTGAGAAACTTCAGGAAAACTCACAATGGGAAAAAGAGTACAACGGGTGTCTTCAGGACAACTATAACCTTCAAGGTGTATAATATACGATCTTCAGGTCGAATTGTAAGAGCTGAAGTTCAGAGGTGATCTCCCCCTGAACCCTGCAGGTCTCTCAAATGCCTCATCCCTATACCTCGTACACATTTTCTGAATGTAACTGCAGGTAAGGATTTAGTGAATAAATCAGCAAGATTATCACAAGACTTGACTTGCAGGATTTTTACCTCACCCTCGTTCTGGAGTTCATGAGGATAAAAATACTTAGGACAAATATGCTTAGTCATATTGCTCTTAATATAGCCCGTTTCCATTTGCGCAACACATGCAACATTATCTTCGTAGATAATGGTGGGGATATTTTCGGTGGTAGAACCATATGACTTCTGGATGTGGTTAGTCATCCATCGTAGCCAAGCACATTCTCGTGCGGCTTCATATAGAGAGATTATTTCTGAGTGGTTAGTAGACGTTGTTACTAATGTCTGTTTGCACGATACAGTAGTACCACCACATAGAAATACAAAGCCAGTCTGAGATATACCATTATGGGGATCTGACTGATATCCAACATCAGCATAGCCCACCATAGTCTGGTCTTGATTCTTCGGAAAAAACATGCCAAGATCTTGAGTGCCTTTGAGGTATCTAAGTATAGTCTTAACACCTACCCAATGTCTTCTAGTTGGGTCTGCACTGTATCTAGCTAGTAGATTTACTGCGAATGCAATATCAGGCCTGGTGCAGTTCGCAAGGTACATTAGTGCTCCAATAGCGCTAAGGTAAGGAACTTTAGGTCCCAACGATTTCTCATCATCGCTCTTTGGTCTAAATGGGTCAGTATCCATTTCGAGGGATCTCACGACCATCGAGGTCTTTAAAGGGTGAGCTTTAATCATATTAAATCTCTCAAGGACCTTTTTACAATAGGTCGACTGGTGTACAAATATTCCTTCTGGGATATGCTCGATCTGCAGGCCCAAGCAAAACTTGGTTTCTCCCAAGTCTTTCATTTCAAACTCTGTCTTGAGGTAGGCGCTGGCCTCCTCAATATCCTCAGCATATCCAATGATATTCAAGTCATCAACATAGACCGAAACTATGCAAAAACCCTTCTGGGATTTTCTAATGAATACGCAAGGAGAATATGGATTATTTACGTGTCCCTTCTTCAGGAGGAATTCGCTGAGCCGATTGTACCACATACGCCCAGATTGTTTAAGCCCGTACAATGCCCTCTACAACTTAGCGCTATACATGTTGCGATTTGACTTGGCATCCAAAACTCTTAGCCCATCTGGGACCTTCATATAGATTTCCGAATCCAGTGACCCATACAAGTATGTAGTCACTACGTCCATCATCTGCATTTTTAAGTTTAAACCTACTGCCAGTGATATTAAATATCAGAACGTTGTGCCACTCATTAAGGGATTTTCTAATGAATACACAAGGAGAATCTGGATTATTTATGTGTCCCTTCTTCAGGAGGAATTCGCTGAGCCGATTGTACCACATACGCCCAGATTGTTTAAGCCCATACAATGCCCTCTACAACTTAGCGCTATACATGTTGCAATTTGACTTGGCATCCAAAACTCTTAGCCCATCTGGGACCTTCATATAGATTTCCGAATCCAGTGACCCATACAAGTATGCAGTCACTACGTCCATCATCTACATTTTTAAGTTTAAACCTACTGCCAGTGATATTAAATATCAGAACGTTGTGTCACTCATTATCGGGGAGTAAGTTTCATCATAATCGATGACGGGTCTCTGCGTGAACCCTTGTGTTACAAGTCTCACTTTGTATCTCACCACCTCATTGTTCGCATCCCTCTTTCGGATGAACACCCATTTGAACCCGACTGGGGTAACATTGGGGGGCGTGTGGGCGATAGGCCCAAATACTTGCCTCTTTGAAAGCGAGAGCAATTCCGTCTCTATTGCTTCTTTCCATTTGACCCAATCTGAGCGCTTCTGGCACTCTGCCATAGACTTTGGTTCAGGATCCTCAGCAATCACAACAACGATCATAGAGACGAAATCAGTGTCGACAATTGTAGTCTTTCGGTTATATAACTCTCCCATCTCAACATAGTTTATGGCAATTTCTTCAACTTAATAATCCGGTTTATTGTGATTTCCCAAGTTATTTGAAACCAGTTGTTCCGAAGTCCTTGCGCTTTTATTTGTGCGCACATTTGCACTAGGACGTTCACCTTCAAGGTGTGTTACTGCTGGAACATCTGAAAGGAAGCGTGTTGCATTCTCTTCAGTAACTTGCTGGTGCAGGCGTCCCTGCTTAGCTAATACTGAATCATCCGGTTTTCTCCCCCTTTTCCTAGGATGGGGAGTACGAGTAGAGTCCATACCTTGCACAGGTATCTCCACTCTCTCTGGTGCATTTGCTGCAGGAATATGCGACTTCGACACTCCTCTTATATCAGTAAAGGCATCTGGCAGATTATTTGCTAAGTTTTGCAGGTGTATTATTCTTGAACTTCAAGTTTGGTTTCTCTAGTGCGTGGGTCAAGCGATTGGATGCTACTAGCACTCCATTCTATTTCTCGGCATTCTTTATTATTAAGGTACAATCCTCCCCCTAATGCCAGGAAATGCTCTTCATCGAAAATGCTATCAGTGTACCGAGTCGTGAACAGATCACTAGTTCTAAGCTCTAAATATTTGATTATGGACAGAGATTCATAACCAACATAGATCCCCAACTTCCGGTGAGGTCCCATAGATGTACGCTGGGGTGGTGATATCGACACGTATACAGCACAACCGAATTTTCGCAGATGGGAAACCACTGGTTGTTGACCACGCGTTAAATGGTGGGGAGAAGCAGAGTGGTAAGCAGATGGTCTATATTGGATTAAGGCCGCAGCGTGCAAAACTGCATGTCCCCAATAACTGGTCGGGAGTTTGCTATCTTGTAGAAGTGGCCTGGCTATGAATTTTATTCTTTTAATTAAGGACTCAGCAAGTCCATTCTGTGTATGGACATGTGGTACAGAATGCTCTACATTTATGACCAGAGCAAGACAATAGTCATTAAAGTCCTTTGAGGTAAAACTCTCCGGCATTATCCATCCTGATTGACTGAATGCGGTTCTCCAGGATGCTCGCACGCAAACGGATAATTTGGGCAATAAATTTTTCAAATGCGTGGTTCCGCGTGGACAACAAGCACACGTGGCTCCACTTAGTAGAAGCATCTATAAGATCCATGAAATATCTGAAGGGCCCTGATAGAGGGTTGATTGGACCACAGATATCACCCTAAAGTCTCTGCAGGAAACTCGGGGACTCAGCCTTTACTTTTAGGTAAGAGGGCTTGGTTATCAGTTTTCCTTTAGCACAAGAGACGCATAAAAAGTCTTTAGGAATTTGTGTGGTTTTCATGCTATGGCCAATAGAGCTAGTTATGATGTTCTGCATCATCCTTAATCCAGGGTGTCCTAGTCTTTCATGCCATACTTGAAAAGACTCAGGTTTTTTAAATATAGTAGACATCGCAACAAATTCAGGGGGTGGTTTAATTCGTGAGTAATACAATCCAGAGGAGGTGCCTTGCGCTTTCTCTACCACTTTTGTTTTCACATTCGTTCGTTGATGTGATATGGAGGTATTCAGCACCACTCACACATGCAGTTGTAACGTGATAACTGCTACGCCGGATATCTTTGAACGTGAGGAGAGTACGAGTTGCTCCTGGGTATAGGAATGCTTCTTCAATGAAGATCCTAGTACTGTTAGGGAGGACAACTGTTGGGGACTTGTTCTCAAATGCTAAGAGTTAAGAACAAGGCAACATAAAAAGTGTTAAGTGTTAAAGTCCTTCGTCCTTCGAAGCATTATGTCCCTTCGGGAAATAATGAGTTTCGGACGAAGGTCATAAGAGACATACCTTCGTAAACATAACAAGTAATGACGAAGGATTCATATAAAGCATGAAATATAATATAAGCATCATCATAGAATCATTTCTATTTTATTAACATGGAAAAATAGAAATGATTTCAAATTACAAATGTACCTTCGGTCCTGAGAGAAGGTAAAAAGTACAAGCGTGACGCAAAAGCAAATGCCAAGTCAGCATGAACAGTACGGGAGTACTGTTCATCTATTTATAGACGCGGGACGCAGCCCACGTAAAATTACATTTATGTCCATTACATTTGTCAATGACTTATGGAAATCTGACAAGGCCCACGTAGTCTTTTCATCTTTAAGTCGGTTCCCCTCTCTGCTATCGCGACGAAGCTTCCCTGCGCACAGCTTCGGCTGTGCACCATCCTTCGTGGAGCTTGGTGATCAGCCCGTCCTTCGTCTGGTTCAGGCTTCGTCCTGACCGCACTTCATGTTCGTAATTCTGAGTCCGAAGGTACCTGTTCACATAATCCACTTGGAAAACATTGTCAAATCATGTTTTTGAGGACCTTCGGAGGACGAAGGCCCCCAACAGTAGCCCCTCGCAATATTAATTTGTTAATGATAAATTCAGATTGCGATATGGACGAAGGCCTTGAGCCGAAGGTCCGAAAAAACACCTTCCCTTTGCTAGAATAGCAACTTTCACTGACAAGCGGGGTCTTTCAATTTTCAACGCCCTGGGCGTATAAATAAGATCATACCGCAAACTCATTTGGTACGCACACTTGCCATCTGCTTCGGCCCACTAAATTTTTAGCTCTTGTGCACTAAGATTTGCTGATCTTTTTGATTTTGAAGCTTCGGCCTTGAAAACAGTTTTTTAGTGTTTCCGAAGATGTCTGAAGGTAAGAAGATCCCTGCTGATACGAAGCTGAGTCTCGACGAGGAGAAGAACTTGGGATTCCTTATAGCGATGGCGGAGACTAATACGGAGAAAATCACCAAGGAGATTCTTGAAGGTTTGTCCGAAGATACTGGTGACAGCGACAGTTATGATATAGAAAGTGGAGGGGAAGAATCCGAAGATCGACCATGGCGGCCAAGTCACACGGTTTTTGGGAAAACCACCATTAAGCAGAGTCACATTGATAACATGAGAGGGAGATATTTTCGTGATATATCTATCGTGAGGGTTGATGCTGGAGAAAAGACTTCTCCCACCCCCGAAGAAGATGAAGTCGTGGTCTTCCGAAGCTTTCTCAAGGCAGGGCTTCGATTCCCCCTAAGCAACTTTGTCATTGAAGTCCTGAAGACATTTCAAGTCTACCTTCATCAACTTACTCCCGAAGCTATCATAAAAATGGGGATGTTTGTCTGGGCTGCGAGAAGCCAAAGTTTAGAACCAAATGCTAAAAGCTTTTGCAACATTCATGAGTTGTTATATGAGACGAAGCCCTGGGGGAAGGAACAATATCACAACAACTTTGGGTGCTACAGCTTCGGTGCCCGCTCCGGGTCAAGCCGCCCTGTGCCAACTTTTCGGAAGAGGTGGCCCGGAACCTGGATGACTGAATGGTTCTATATAAAGAATGACTTAACAGCGCAAGAAAATGTCGAGTATCATTATGCGCCCCATCTGGCAACGCTTCGGACTTCGAAGGCCGAAGGTTGAAATGGATGAAGCGGCCGAGGAATGCCAAAGAGCCTTCGGCGTAGTCTGCTCTTTTATTGGGACAAGGGACTTGATTCAAGAACATATTGCCTTCAGGGTGTGGCCACTTGCAGGAAAGTGGGAGATGCCGAAGGAGACCATCAAAGAGTCCGACGAAGGCGGACTGGTCAGACTGAAATACACATTCAAATACGGGGATAAATTTGTTGAACCCGATGACGACTGGTTGAAAAACATTGAAACATTAAGTGACGAACTGCTTGGGGCATATTCGAAGGCCGAGAACACTGCGTTATCAGCAGCCTTCGGAGGCCGAAAGAAGAAAAGACTCAACCGGGTATTTGACGCAGTCGGGTTTGTCTACCCTGATTATCATTATCCGATACTGGGTCGCAAAAGAAAGAATACTTCTCTTGCAACAGAAGCTACCACAAGTGCCACTAGTGAGCCAGCGCCGCAAAGGAAAAAGATGAAGGTGCTCACCCACCGAGCGTGTTTTATTGAGCCGGCCACAGTGCCAGAATTTATTGGTGAAGTCTCTTTGGCCTCTGAAGCTACAGAACCAGCTCCAGTGCCGAAGATAGAAGAGAAATCTGAAGCGCCTTCAGCAGAGAAGGCGGAAAAACCGAGAATTGAAGGACAAAAAATATTGGAAATCTTAAGTCCTTCAGCAAATGTCGAAACAAGAAAAATCCAAAAGGGCCCATTGGTGACCCCAAAAAGGAAAAGAATGGTGAACGTACTAGATGTCTTGGAGACAATTAAGTCTTCAAGCACAACTCCAAAGAAGACTATTGATCTTGCTGAAGCGTCTACTGAAGCTTCGAAGCAACAAGCTGAAGCTGGGCCTTCAGAGCCCACCAAGGAACAATCTTTGGAAACCGAAAAAAAAAAAAACATCAGAACCATTTTTGGTTGAGGAAATGGACACTGCCGTCCCCGAAGCTCCTGCCAGCACATGCGATTACATCATACGACATGCTTCGGGGAAGAAATTATCTGAAGAAGAGACTTATGAAGCCAACTACTATGCCAGAGAGCTAAAATATCTGAAGGGGGCAGTAGTATTCAACGGGACAAATGAGGATGACTTCCTATACTGCCTGCCTGATAATAAAGAACTATCTGTCTGCCGAGAGATGGCTAGGAGTATGGGGTTCCCGAAGCTCGAAGCTGGATTATGTGCTATGACAAAGGAGGATCTCGCGGACAGTCTTGCGTACAATAGCCTAAAGGTATGGGAATTAGTCGCTTGAAAAAACTTTTTAATACGTAATTCATTCTTTTATTCTTATATGGATACTTTTTCGTATAGGGCTTAATCCTAAGCAACGCATTAAGAGCACAAAAAAGCACCGAAGATGAAAGCCATGAAATTGCGTTCAACAATTTACGCTCCGAAGTTATTAAACTGAGAAACGAAGCTCTAGAAAAAGATAAAATTCTAGTTACATTAGTAGACAAGATAAAAAAGGACGAAGCTGCTGCAAAGGTTCAAGCCGAAGCTCACAAACGCGAAATTAAGGACCTTCAGAAGCAATTGGCCCGGGCGAAAGAAGAACGCATACTTGAAGAAACAAGACGTGAATGCAGCGACCAATGGGCTGATCATTTGGAAGCAACCGTGGAAGAGCTTCGGTCTTCTAAGAAAAAATGCTACAAAAAATCCATGGAAGGCGTAAAGAAAATCAAAACCAGCTTCGCTAGCGTGGGCGCATTTTCCAGTGAAGAGAACTTCTCAAGAGGCGATCCCGAAGGTCCAATAGAATGGATCAGTCACGAAGCAGAGGCCTTCGAGGAAATCCTGAGTAGCCGCGGTGACATCTGCGCTTTTTCGGGCGCCAGAGGAATTGCTACTGTCTTGTAGAAAAAAGGTTGTGAACATGTAAAATCTTTAGCTCAGTCTTTCACTTTCTCAAAGCGTCCTTTCAAAGGTTGATACGGTGTCCCCTTTTTTTGCCATATGCAACATGATGTATGATGCTTATGCTATGCAAAATGGTGTGATGATGTTATGTTATGCAAATGACGTTTGTTCCGAAGATACACACAAAATATCTCTGTAAACTCTGCATTCCCTTAGGAACGTCTTTGGAGTTTCTTCGCCTTTTACTTAGGCGGTATCAGCGTTGACTTTTCGCTGTAAGCCTCCCTTAGGAGCTTCTTCGCCTTTTACTTAGGCGGTATCAGCGTTGACTTTTCGCTGTAAGCCTCCCTTAGGAGCTTCTTCGCCTTTTACTTAGGCGGTATCAGCGTTGACTTTTCGCTGTAAGCTCTGCATTCCCGTAGGAACGACTTTTGAGCAGAAAACTTACACTGCGCTCCCTTTGGAACGGCTTTTTGTGACTTCATCAACTTACTCTGCGTTCCTTAGAACGACTTTCTGTTGCTTCGAAGGATTTTTAATAATTCGAAGGTCCTCCTTGTTAGCTTCAGGGACTTAAGCCTGTGAAGAAAATGGGTTTTCCTCGTGGGAAACAACGAAATTATTACATGAAAACTAATAATGTTCTTTGTTTCACAGAAAATAAAACTGAATAGAAAAGACTGCTATCAAAGGTAGGATATGTGTCAATAAATGTGCTTCGACTCTGGCACAGTGCTGTTGACTGTGCGAGCTTCGGATTGTTCTCTGAAGTCCCTTTGGTGTGGGGCATATTGACTCCCTTCTGGCTGTTGACCCTGTTGCAGTGGAGGTGGAGGCGGAGGCTGCTGCCAGGAAGCTTGAGGTTGACTTGCCGAAGCTACAGAAGCTGCAGGGTGGTTGTCTATGTATTGTGGGATGTAAGGTGGATGATACGAAGCAGTGTGCATGACCTGCTTCGGCTGAGCTTGTTGAGATGCAGCTTCGGCTATTTCCTTTTGCTTCTGGATTGTAATATGGCACGTCCTGGTGGTATGGCCCTTGCTTTCTCCACAGAACAAGCAAAACAGTTTCCTTGGTTGATCTCCGAATCTTCCGCCGAAGCCCCTGGCGCCTCTGCCTCTTGGAGCTGGTGGCCGGAAGAAAGTTTGTTGTTGCCCCGAAGCCTGTGAGGAGCACTGCGGTCTGTTCTGCTGACTCCCCTTATCATCATTCTGAGTGGAGTTATGGATGGACCTGACATGCCTCGGATAGGATCTTCCTCCGAAGCCCCTGGTCATTTCAGAAAATCTGAAGGCCTCCTCCCTTCTTTGGCGAAAGTCATTGTCAGCACGAATGTACTCGTCCATCTTTTGGAGCAGCTTCTCCAGGGTCTGAGGAGGCTTCCTAGCAAAGTATTGAGCAGCAGGTCCAGGACGAAGCCCCTTGATCATGGCTTCGATGACAATTTCATTGGGCACCGTTGGTGCCTGCGCCCTCAAACGCAAGAACCTTCTGACATACGCCTGAAGGTATTCTTCATGATCCTGAGTGCACTGGAACAAGGCTTGAGCAGTGACCGGCTTCGTCTGAAATCCTTGAAAGCTGGTCAATAACATATCCTTCAGCTTCTGCCATGAAGTGATCGTTTCTGGCCGAAGGGAGGAATACCAGGTCTGAGCAACACTCCTGACGGCCATAACGAAAGACTTTGCCATTACTGCAGCATTGCCACCATACGAAGACACTGTTGCTTCGTAACTCATCAAGAACTGCTTCGGGTCCGAATGGCCATCGAACATGGGAAGCTGGGGTGGCTTATAGGACGGAGGCCAAGGTGTAGCCTGCAGCTCAGCGGACAGAGGAGAAGCATCGTCGAAAACAAAATTTCCATGATGGAAATTGTCATACCAGTCATCTTCATTGAAGAAGCCCTCCTGATGAAGGTCTTTTTGTTGAGGCCTTCGGTTCTGCTCATCGTGGGTAAGATGACGGACTTCTTCAGAAGCTTCGTCTATCTGCCTCTGCAGCTCAGCTAGCCTGGCCATCTTCTCCTTCTTCCTCTGCACCTGTTGATGTAGCATCTCCATGTCCCTGATCTCTTGGTCTAGTTCATCCTCCTGAATCGTCGGGCTGACAGCCTTCCTCTTCTGGTTTCGGGCCTCCCAAAGAGAGACGGTCTCCTGGTTGGGGTCCAGCGGTTGCAGTGCTGCAGCCCCAGTCGCTGAAGCTTTCTTCGGCGCCATAGCGAGGGTCTATAGCTTCCGAAGGTGTTCAAAAAAACTCGAAGTGGAAGTGAGTTCACCCACGGTGGGCGCCAATGTTGGGGACTTGTTCTTAAATGCTAAGAGTTAAGAACAAGGCAACATAAAAAGTGTTAAGTGTTAAAGTCCTTCGTCCTTCGAAGCATTATGTCCCTTCGGGAAATAATGAGTTTCGGACGAAGGTCATAAGAGACATACCTTCGTAAACATAACAAGTAATGACGAAGGATTCATATAAAGCATGAAATATAATATAAGCATCATCATAGAATCATTTCTATTTTATTAACATGGAAAAATAGAAATGATTTCAAATTACAAATGTACCTTCGGTCCTGAGAGAAGGTAAAAAGTACAAGCGTGACGCAAAAGCAAATGCCAAGTCAGCGTGAACAGTACGGGAGTACTGTTCATCTATTTATAGACGCGGGACGCAGCCCACGTAAAATTACATTTATGTCCATTACATTTGTCAATGACTTATGGAAATCTGACAAGGCCCACGTAGTCTTTTCATCTTTAAGTCGGTTCCCCTCTCTGCTATCGCGACGAAGCTTCCCTGCGCACAGCTTCGGCTGTGCACCATCCTTCGTGGAGCTTGGTGATCAGCCCGTCCTTCGTCTGGTTCAGGCTTCGTCCTGACCGCACTTCATGTTCGTAATTCTGAGTCCGAAGGTACCTGTTCACATAATCCACTTGGAAAACATTGTCAAATCATGTTTTTGAGGACCTTCGGAAAATTTCCATGATGGAAATTGTCATACCAGCCATCTTCATTGAAGAAGCCCTCCTGATGAAGGTCTTTTTGTTGAGGCCTTCGGTTCTGCTCATCGTGGGTAAGATGACGGACTTCTTCAGAAGCTTCGTCTATCTGCCTCTGCAGCTCAGCTAGCCTGGCCATCTTCTCCTTCTTCCTCTGCACCTGTTGATGTAGCATCTCCATGTCCCTGATCTCTTGGTCTAGTTCATCCTCCTGAATCGTCGGGCTGACAGCCTTCCTCTTCTGGTTTCGGGCCTCCCGAAGAGAGACGGTCTCCTGGTTGGGGTCCAGCGGTTGCAGTGCTGCAGCCCCAGTCGCTGAAGCTTTCTTCGGCGCCATAGCGAGGGTCTATAGCTTCCGAAGGTGTTCAAAAAAACTCGAAGTGGAAGTGAGTTCACCGGAGGTGGGCGCCAATGTTGGGGACTTGTTCTCAAATGCTAAGAGTTAAGAACAAGGCAACATAAAAAGTGTTAAGTGTTAAAGTCCTTCGTCCTTCGAAGCATTATGTCCCTTCGAGAAATAATGAGTTTCGGACGAAGGTCATAAGAGACATACCTTCGTAAACATAACAAGTAATGACGAAGGATTCATATAAAGCATGAAATATAATATAAGCATCATCATAGAATCATTTCTATTTTATTAACATGGAAAAATAGAAATGATTTCAAATTACAAATGTACCTTCGGTCCTGAGAGAAGGTAAAAAGTACAAGCGTGACGCAAAAGCAAATGCCAAGTCAGCATGAACAGTACGGGAGTACTGTTCATCTATTTATAGACGCGGGACGCAGCCCACGTAAAATTACATTTATGTCCATTACATTTGTCAATGACTTATGGAAATCTGACAAGGCCCACGTAGTCTTTTCATCTTTAAGTCGGTTCCCCTCTCTGCTATCGCGACGAAGCTTCCCTGCGCACAGCTTCGGCTGTGCACCATCCTTCGTGGAGCTTGGTGATCAGCCCGTCCTTCGTCTGGTTCAGGCTTCGTCCTGACCGCACTTCATGTTCGTAATTCTGAGTCCGAAGGTACCTGTTCACATAATCCACTTGGAAAACATTGTCAAATCATGTTTTTGAGGACCTTCGGAGGACGAAGGCCCCCAACAACAACAATGGCTCGACCGGAGCCTACAATGCGGCCATTGTTGCCAACAATTGTAGTGATATTCTCAGTCCTCTTCAGGAGTGTCTGAAAATATTTCGTCTCTCTAAGAATCAAATTTGTGGCTGCGCTTCGATCAGGCATGGTTCATCGTTTTCCTCCATCGTGGGAAGTGAGTCTAGTTCTATATAAATAATATATAATATTGATTCAGTTCATCATTCATGATGACAACATATAATAGAGCAAGAACAATTAAACCATGAATGAGGAATAAATAAAATTACAAAGCAATTAATCTCAATCAACCAAATAGTATGAGCTCAGCAAGAGCATTTATTACAGCATAATCAAATAAATGTTCTTCGAAAAATAAAATTGCTACGGAAATAGATGTGGAGCTAATGGCTGATAACATGATCGACTACAGGAGATCATCAGTATCAAAATCGAAGTCGAATTTGCCTAACGGAGTATTGTTCTTAGTTGTGGCATCAGCATTTATGGTAGCATGCTCAAACTGTGAAGCAGGCTGAGGCAACTCAAGGTGCTCTCCAGTTGTGGCGTCTACAGACGCCTGGATAAAGTGAGCCTCTGAGTTCTGGCATTTCTTCCATTCCTGATATATGTCAATCACGTATTTCTCAGTGGTGCATGTATGGGATCAGTGCTGCTGAGACCCGCACCTGAAACATCTTTTGCCAGCATGTTTTGAGGCACTTGCATCGCCCTGCTGGGGGTTGCTTTTGCCTTTGTCTTTGCCTCTGCCACGACCATTGTTGTTGCTACTGCCGCTGCCATTCTATGGCTGCTTCTTAAAAGTTCCCCTTGTCTTCCCCTGATTATTGCGGCGCCCATGACCCCTTCCTCTGGAGGAGCCTCTCTTCCCCTGAGACGGGAAGTTTGCATGTGCTTCTGGTACGGCCGCAGCGCCGGCAGGACGCTTCTGGTAGTTTTGCATCAGGAGCTCATTCTGAGCCTCAGCGCCAAGCAACATGTTGACGAGCTCATAGTACTTCGTGTACTTGTTGTTTCGGTACTGCTGCTAGAGCACCATGTTGGAGAGTTTTCTCAATCATTTCCAGGTCTGTAACTATCTGGCCATAGAAATGTAGCTGAGCGACTATGCGGTGAATGGCAGTTTTGTAAGCCTCCACAGTCTTGAAGTCAAGGAAGCGGAGTGTGGCCCATTCCTGTTGCGCCCGCGGAAGCATCACATGCTTCTGCACACCGAAGCGCTCCATAGCTTCATTCACAGTATTAGATGGTCTTTCACCTCCAGATACTCCATCTTTAAGTCTGGATGGATGTGACGCCTAAGGAAGATCGTAGCTTTTGCTTTCTCATGAAGCTGCATGCCAATGTCGTTTGGGCCTAGCCGAACGATCGCCTTTCCCAGCTGCATCACCTCGAGATGAAACTGACAGTCGTCAGCCCAGGTCAGGTAGTTCTTGCCATTCATGGCAAGCTCCGAGAAGTCAGTCTTGCTGCCTTCAGCTATAGTCTGTCACACAAAGTTAACTCCAGGTTAATTAGGCGTGCCAATTATCCATAACAGAAATTTAAATGGTTGTACGTGCATTATTCTATTTATATAAAAAAAGAATAAAATGATATACGAAACGTATAAAAAATCATAAGCATGCATTTTTATTGTTTTCAGCAGGAAACACAAAATAAATAATGCATACAAAATTAAATGTGCACTAAACAATACTAAACAAATTCATGGCAGTAAAAAATAATAAACAAATAAACAATTATTATTGTCCACGTTTAAAAGTAACTAATCCATAAACTTAGGCTGATTAACAGTTACTTTGCATTGACGAGAAGGCGGATGGACCAAACACCATGGCATTTCTTGAATGCTATAGGCTAGAGCAGTGCAGGGAAGGGTCAGCAGGTTACATGTTGTTTCAGTACACATTGAAGTTGATGGCACAACACACTAGGCCGTCACAAGCACGTCCATGCGGCCCCACCAACATGGTGGCAAGTGTTACATGCATGCACAGGGATCAGAAAATGTTGCATGCGGTAGGAATCTGTGGAAAAAATTGGCTACAGCCACCTGCAAAGCAGCCCAAATGCAGGCTCCTTTTGATTGATGACACGTGTTTAATCTCGCACAAATCTCAAAGTAACAAAGACCCAGCCACGTCCCACTATCTCGCTTCGGCTCGTTGGCTTCTTCCGGCTTTGGCGAATGTTCTGTTTCTGTTTCTCTCATACGACTTCAGATCCTTTTTTATCTCTTGGTACTGATTAGACAAGGTAGCGCCTCCATTTCTATTATCGGTGCCATCGCTGATTAGCGCCACCATCCCTAATTTATTACTATCACTAATTAGTGCCATCGCTGCTCTAGCAGATCATCCCTGATCCAGTGTTGTCATCGCTGCTCGTTGGTCACGGCAAGAACATGGAGGACCATGAAAATCTTGTGGTTCTTAGAGATCATGGAGCTGACAATCAGCATTTACAATCTCTCACGCTTTCTTTTGCATGTGAAGACAGTTCAACCATCGATGATCATAGAGTCGATGACCAGCAGAAAATGCAGGTATGTCAACATATTCTTTGACGTCATTCTTGTTCAGATATGATTTGATCATTGTTGATATGTGCAAAAATATTTAATACTTATTGTTCATAAGAAGCAGGCACCGCACACAGCATCACTGGCTATATGTGAGAATGCTCAAAACGATGGCAATAGAAT
Source organism: Zea mays (assembly GCF_902167145.1). NCBI lineage: Eukaryota > Viridiplantae > Streptophyta > Magnoliopsida > Poales > Poaceae > Zea > Zea mays. Next base: position 222,526,177 of record NC_050096.1, read on the forward strand.
CCCTGAATCAATGGTGTATCAGGTAACATGATTATACATAATATTTTAAAAAACAAATCACTTTGTGTTGTGTAATATGATTTTGTTTACGACACATTTTACAATAGGATGTTAATAAACATGGCCCAACTATGAATGTTCCTGAAGTTGGAATGTCTTTTGAATCCGGAGAAAATGCATATGAGATGTACAACACATATGCCGGTAAGGTTGGGTTCAGCATTAGAAAAAGCGACACAAAGCGTCGAGTGGATCAAACTATGTCATCGAAACTGATAGTTTGTAGCAAACAAGGTCATGGAGACACCAGTTCATCACATGGCACTACTAGGACAGGTTGCCATGCTCGTATTTTGTTCAGTATCAGCAGAGAGGGTATTTGGACAGTGCAACAGGTTGAACTTGAACATAATCATTATCTGGCTAGTCCAAGTAAGACACACATGTTGAGATCCCAGCGACATGTTATGGAAGCGGACAGGAAACTCATCAGCCAAATAAGGGAAGCCGGGATGAAGCCATCACAAGTGTTCGAGTTCATTAAACAATTTTATGGTCGCCCTGAAAATGTTCCATTCTTGAAGATTGATTGTTGCAATGAAATTGGTCGCGAACGAAACAAATACTTAGAATCCAATGATACACAAACACTGTTAGAATATCTAAAGAACAAGCAAATGGAGGATCCTGCATTTTTTATGCCATTGAAATAAATGAATAAAATGGTCGGATAGCAAATTTCTTTTGGGCTGATGGTTAGTCTATCATGGATTACAAATGTTTTGGTGATGCTGTATCATTTGACACCACATTTCAAACAAATAAATTTGAAATGCCATTCCACTCCTTGGAACTAACCACCATAAGTAGACAATCATTTTTGGAGCGACATTATTATTTAATGAAACTATTCCCTCATTTATTTGGCTCTTCGAAACTTTTTTGACAGCAATGTCAGGAAAGCATCCGAGCACTATTTTTACTGATCAAGATGCAACCATGGCAGGAGTTGCTTATGTATTCCCAAATACAAGTCACTGTCTTTGTTTGTGGCACATTTACCTTAATGCAGCAAAGCATCTTAGCCATGTAATTCAGAAGCATCCTAACAAGTTCCTACCTGCTTTCAAAAGTTGTGTCTATGAAGATAGATCAGAGGAGTATTTTCAAAATAAATGGAATGAATTATTGACTAAATATAATCTACAAGAGAATTCATGGATGCTAAATCTATATGATTTAAGAGAAAAGTGGGCTACAGTTTATCGTGACTCCTTTACAGTTGATATGACAACAACGCAAAGAAGTGAAGGTATGAATAATGTCTATAAGAAAAGATTTCGTAGGAAACTTGGTCTTTCTGAACTCATTGTGGAATGTGAAAAGGTTTCCGCTTCTCTTCGTGAAAATGAATTGTATGAAGATTTCAAATCACGAATGAAGACCCCAGTTAATTACATCCCAAATTTTCCTTTGTTGAAAACTGCTGTTGAATCTTATACAAGGAGGATGTTTACAGAGTTTGAGGATGAATTCAAAAAACAATTTACATTTTCATGCAAATTAGTACAGATTGAGGGGTCAATATCAACGTTCATGGTTACACATATGGACTCAAATTATGGTGCAACTGTTGTATTTAATATTGGAGATATGACTATTACATGTTCTTGTAGAAAGTTTGAATCCATAGGTATGTACACACAATTTTAAATACAATCTTTGTTTCCATACAACTTTCTTATCATTGGCTTGTCTATCTCGTAGGTATATTATGCAGGCATGCCTTGAAAGTATTTAATATGAATAATGTTTTTATGTTACCGTCTCAGTATATACTAAACAGATGGACAAAATATGCAAAAGAGGTTTTTATATTGAGAAAATGGGAAAGGAGAAAGAAAACTTGAAAGCACATGCCACATGACTTTCTCGAATGGCAACATCCCTTGCATTGAAGTGTTTAGTGTCAAAACCACTTCTTGATGATTTGGAGAGAGCATTAGAGAAGTTGGAATTGGAGGCTGATCATTCACTAAACAAGATGGAAGAAACTGAGTTCCCTGTAATTCCAAATGACCGCAACATACAAACAGTAAATAGCAAAATTTCATTTAGAGTTCCACAGGTAGTGAAAGGCGCTAAAAGTAAACGATCAAAGAATGCAGTTGAAAAGAATACAAGGAAGAAAAGGAAAGGTTCTTCTAATAACGGTAGTTATTCTCCCCATATCGCTTCTTTTAGTAGTTTCAAATATATTTTAGATTTTTCTATTCAATCATACATAAAGTATTGTTGTTAATATATGTACTCCTCCATATATGACATAGGAACAAATTCAAGGAAAATAGATCAAAATATGGGACCTGATCAGGATCCAGAACTGTTGAATGTAAGGCATACTGGATAATAGAATTGCCATTTTTTCAATAATTTGATTATCTGAATATTTTTCTAAACGGTTTTTACACAGACAACTTTGGATGAAAGTATTGGTGTTAATATGCCATAACAACATGCTGTAACCAATAAGATGAATGCTGGTTTTCAAACTACGGACACTTTGTTGATGCAAGGAGGATATACAAGTCTTTTACTTGGAGTTGATTCGTATGCTTCAGCTACTCGAGAGTTACATTTTGATGCCTCACATAATCGCACCACATGAGTAGTAGTCATTCATTTATAGTTTTTATGTAATCTTGAAGTGTAATACTCTAGTTGCACTGTTTTGATGTCAATAGAAATGAGATATTTGAAAGCATTCATATAAATAGATTTTATCATTTCTAAAAGCGTAAATGCAATAGTTGATGTAATTTTAGGCATTTCATTTCCTTCAGTGTTGGCACTTAACAATTTGTTGCCCAAAAAGTCTCAAACTTCTAGAGTGGATGCTAAAGCTACTAGCTGCATAACAACCCTGTTCCTCGAACCATTTTGTAACTGGAAAGAGGAAATTTCAACAACAATTTAAGATGAAGCAACTTGGACAGATCAATATCCCCACGCCCTAGCCAGTTGGGGAGCACCACCACAGCACCAACTGTCGCCGCCCAGAGTCGTCTTCTCTCCCTCCCATCCCCTGCACTGGGATTAAAAGAACAGTTGAAGCTGCGAGAGAGAAACAGAACTTTAGCCGAAGCTAGCAGTAAGAGGCTAGCGAGCCGAAGCTAGCAAGAAGATAGTGGGCTATGGATGGAAACGGCCGGGTGTCTTGTTTATTTGAGATTTGTGTGGGATCAAACACGTGTCATCAATCGAAAGGAGCCTGCACAATCGCAGCTTTGCAGACGGCTGTAGCCAATTTTTTTCCGAATCTGTGGGGGCCTACTTTTCCTTTTTTTCCTAAGAAAACGTCAACCGCCCTACTTTTCCTCTTAGAAAACGTCAAGGGCCCATCCTTTGCATGCGGCCATGCAAGTCAGCCACAAGTAAGGGGTTGCATGCGACGGAATCTGCATGGCCTACTTTTTTTCTAAACGTGCATGCGGCTGGCGGTGCTGCTCGTGGCTGCACCACCGCGGTCATCTCCGTGCGCCACCGGATTACGCTGGCGCTGTCGATGCTGCTCGCGGGACGGTGATATACTCGGTGAATTGGAATCGTAGATCCACTCAAGATTTCATACCGTGATTCCTGATTCGACGAATGAGAACAAAGTCTGTCGCGTAGGAGAGTTCGGCAAGGCCGGGGGACCTGCCGGCGTGATGGAGAGTCGGTGTCGATCAGATCCACGAGTCGGGGTAGAGCAGTGCTGATGATGTGTTGAACAACGTAGTTGTCGTAGATCCCCGATCCGGACTCCGAATCCTCCCAACAGCAGTAGGGACGCGATAAGTTGTAGAAGTCTGCTCCCTTCTCAATACACAGAGGAACAATAGATACAGTGGATGAAAGTTCTTTCTATCCTCTCTTTATTATGATATATATATATATATATATATATATATATATATATATATATATATATATATATATATACTATGACCCCGATGATAATTTCGATATTAGTCCATTAAACATTTTTTAGGCTTTCTCAACACTCGAAACGTCTTCCTAGGTCAGAGGGCAGATGGAAATGAATCCGGTGGAGTACACGTCGCAGCGTCGGCCCTGACCTGTCCGGCTCTGTGGCAGGGCCTGGCGTCTCTACTCGCAAGTCGCAAAGGCAGAGCGGCAAAGCGGCGGCCGTTGAATTGAATGGAATGAATATGTTTGTCCACATGTGCGTGGCGTTGTCGCGTCAAGCAGCCTGACCACGTTGTGGCTTCCTGACTTTGCAGCCCATGGGCTGCTTTTCGTGAGAAACAAGCTTCATGGGCTACTTATGTAGAGTGATGGCGACGATTAGCAGAAATAAGCCTCATGGGCTACTCACAAGATACACTTGAGACACCCACGGGAATCTTCGGCAGGCCGTCTTGAGCTACGCTGCTTTGTATGTCACACACAGCATGGGCGAAGGCCCCATGGGTTCGTTCTTCGTTGCTCGGAAGCTCTTTAGCGTCCAACTGGTCGGAGGCCATATTAAATGTGGGCTTTGCTAATAGTAGACACATGCGTTGATCAAGTCGGCCCAAGTACCTTGCCGACCAAAATTAATGAGCATGAATAGTGGACAACAAGAAACATGCTCTCTTTTATGGGCCATCGCACCATGTACATTTAAAAATTCGAACAGTCAAATGCCCTTTTATTTATTTTTTAATTTTTTCGTATGACATATGAAACATGGGTTTGATGACGCTGTGGCAACGAAGGTTCTTATGTTGGAGCTTGGTTATGATTGTTTCAGATAGATCGTTTGTTATGTTTTTATGTTGGAGCTTTGGTTATGGTTGGTTCAGCTATGTTAGTTTTATGATCAATACAATCTCTGTTTTTAATCTGTTTGCTATTATGTTTTTTGTGAAGTGTAGTAATTTCCCACAGGATTTTGTTGTTCTTATTCTAGGGTGTTATATTTCTTTATATTAATATTCTTAAATAATGCCCTGCTCTTAATAAGTTCAGTTATCAGTTTTTGATAATTTACCTCGGATGCTTCAGGACTATGAAACCTAGAAGTAAACAGGTGCGTTTCAAATATACCATGATTAAAACATATCTCTTCTCTTGAGATGAGCAATATGGTTGTATCCCTTACTCCCTCTGCCTGCATTGTGATACATCGATCGTTTGTATTTGTGCTCTAAAGTATATTTTCATTTTTATGAAGCAATTGATATATCTTTTATTTTGTTATTTAGATTTGGTGCTTAATCAATCTATACTTCAAATAACTCAGCTAAGACAGTTTGCTCACTGATAATTTTATGTACTGAGGATATTTTTCGTTTGTAACAATGCTTACTACTGGAAACAGAAACATAACAAAAAGTTTCTCCACAGATTATAGTAGTAATATTATGCTGCAGGGGTGTCAGTTAATGTGTGGATGGATCTGGTCGGTGTCCGGCGAATTCTAGCTACTCAATTCTCCGATACAAAGAACACAAGAGAGTGGAACAGAATGACAAGGAGGTGCGGGTTGCATGTGCACGTGGGATTGACAAAGAGAGAGAGAGATAGAGGATCGTATTCGTACCATATCGGAAGGGCAGCGGACGTGTTTGGCCAGGGTGATGATATGGGAATATATATAAGAACCTCCCGTCAGTGAAGTTATGCTGCATTGCATGCATTCTGCTGCACTGCACTGCACTGCACTGCATGCTGTCCTGCAGTGCTTCCGTTGTGGAACTGACCGGCCAACCGTGATTGATTGAAGGAAGAATCGCAGTCTCAGTCTCAGCCTCAGGTGCTACCGACGATTCCGTTTTCGTGTGACGGACGAGGGAGGTGTGCTGGATGCAGAAAGAGTGGAAGAGACGGGGCGGTGCGGTGCGGATCCGTGGCGCCGGCGGCACGCGCGCGGGACTCAAAAGCAGCGAAGAAGAGACCGATTGCGCACGTGCGACTGCGCGAGCAGAGGCGCCCGGCCGACAACGCGTACGTCGGATCGGAGTCGGAGTCGGCCGAGAAAAAGCAAAGCGGCGTGCAACTAGCGGAGCCGTCGAGCGTTGCGGCGATATTTACGCCGCGCCCGCCTCTGGCACTGGCTACAGTGCATGACGTGTTCGTGTCTTGTCGCGTACCGAGCCGTCGTGCGTTTCTGAGTCAACCGGCCCCGGCCTGCCTGCGGTGAGGCAGACGGGTGGTGCGGCCGTGTAGGAGCAGGAGCAGGACAGTGCGATGCTGACGCTCCCTTGCTCCCTTTCCAGGTAAGAGGCAGAGGTACCCCCGAATCGGGATGTTGTTGATGCAAACAATTGTAGTAGAGTACTAGAGTACCCTACCCCCGGCGCCGCGGCGCGGGTACAGTTACAGTCCCACGGGGCTTTCTGCTCCATTCCAACTGCTGCCCAGTGCCCCCCCTGCTTTCAGCTGCTGCTGCTAGCTAACTAATCCATCGCACCTTATCTGCCTATCGTCTCTTATCTCCCGGATAAAAAGCGGCCAGCACCATCCATTCCATCTCCATCTCCATCTCCCGCCGCCGCCACCACCACCACCCTCCGACTCAGGTGTCCGACTCCGATCCTCGTCACGTGGCCGGCCCCCTCCTCCCCCTCTGCCACTCAAATCCATCGCCCCTGCTTTTTCTCTTCTTGGTATACCTGAGGATGTTGAGCAAAAGTACACCCAGCTTTTTATCTATCTAGTTGGAACACTGTTCCTTTACTCGACAACCAACCAGCCTTCTTTTTTTTTTATCATCATCATCTGTCAATCTAGGCTAGCTACCTATATATCCACTTCTACTTTATGTCAAGCATGTTTGATCTGCCGACTCTTCTAGTACGTAGCGTACCTTGCCGAAGCAGAGCTCCGTCTCGCACTGTGCATTTTGCTGCTCACGACACGTGCTAGGGCCGAGCGAGTGCTTTGCGTGCTCTCTCCACTTTTCACCTCCATCGTATCGGTCCAGCGGCTGCTGGTGCCATGCCAATAACGAGTCTCATGGCACTTGCAGATTATTGAAGAGCCTCCGACATAGACATATACATGTATAGCTCAACAAGTCACATCGTTTTTTTACTTTAATTTCTTTGGAGACACTTGAACGCTCCCGATCCTGTAGAATAGATCAAATATATATAGCCAATACATAATCGCAAATGGAGAATGTGTTTTTTTGTTTTTAAAACTAATATCATCTATCTCTACTACGCGTCTATGCCTAAGTGACTAGCAATAGCAGCCGCTCCAAACGTAGCGGCCGGTTTTCATTTTTTACTAAAGCCATGTTTGGTTTGATATCTAATTTCCTACACTTTAGCTAACTTTTCTGACTAAAGTTAGTTATTCAATTCGGACGACTAATCTTAAGCAAAGTGTGGCACATTTAGCCACAAACTAAACCCTAAACCCTAAATCCTTCTAACCATCCACAAAACAAGTGAGAAACATTTTAAGGTTTACTTAGTCCATTGACCGCTTGAATAATCAATCAAATAGAACAAGCGAAGTGGCATTCGAAAAAAAATATAGGTGTCTAATTATCTTATCTTCATGACAAAATCAACACATCTTTTACTACCACACTCCACACCAGTTGACCTTAGGACGATTATATTCTTGATTAGTACAACTCCTTTTTCTTAAGTACCAAAAGAAGGCTTTGATTTTTAATGGGGCTTTCAGTGTCTGTAAAGTTCTATTAAATTAGGGACATCAAAATGTATTAATAATGCTAGGCAACATGATTTCACTGAGTATTATGCATTTAGATGTCAATCCCAAGAAAAAAACATCTAGAGCTCCTGGGACAGTTGTATGTTAGTAATACGTGGTAAGTAATTATTCCAAAGATACTTAGGACCCCAAGAGAAATATGGTGGAAGAACTGCAAGCACTTCGCGTGTAGTTACAAGTTTAGGTGTAGCTATATTCTAAAGGCATGTGTAGTTACGTTCTCAATGCATTTTCTCCCAGAACCTCATTTGTGATCCATCATCAACCACAAATGATCTATAGCGAAGAAAATCGTGATTGACTTTCATGAGAGAACAAAAAAATGGGAGTCCCCTCTCTTTGGTTCTACTTGCACTAGAGGTTTAGATCCTAGATATTTATTTCGAAGGATTTTCTATCAAGTCCCATATGTGTTGAGGAGTTTAAACAACTATTAATTGCTAAGTAGGGTAGTATTTTTAATGTTACATGATGAATTCCAGGGCCACCTTGGTCTTTATGCTAACATAAAACACTCCACTTAGCTAAATGACATTTCTTTTTTTTTGTTCATCACCTAGCCAAAAGAAACTAGAGGAGAAATAACCCAACTTCTTTACAACACCCTTTGACAAGGCGAAGTAGGACATCGTATACATCAGAATGCGACTAAGCACTAAGTTTATTCGTGTAAAACGTCCTCTACTAATCAAGTGTTTTCCTTTCCAACTACTCAAACACTTTTCATAGGTTTTCTCCACACCTTTTCGATTTGTATTTCTTATTTTCCTATAATGTATAAGAATACCTAAAACACATTAGGGAAGCACTAGACTTGTGGTGAAATAGTGTATCTCACTTTTATGGAAATTGCTTTTTAAACTTGAGACTTTCTCAAAAGCAAACAACAATAGTTTCATGATTTTAGCTTTTTCCAAATCATGATAAAAAGAATTGTATCATATTCAAGGATAGACAAACCACCAGTAATAAAATATGGCAGCACCCTAGTGATATGCCACCTCTCTTCTTCCCTTCTTATTAGAACTGCCAACATATGAGCTACGAAATTAAAGAGCAAAGGAGACAATGGATCCCTTTGCCGAAGGCCTTTTTGCTTTACAGGTGGTGTTATCTCATGGATAATAATTGATTTCTTCCTGGTGATCACAATTGGACATTGAATATTGATTACATCACATGACACTTGTTTGGAAATCTCTATACCATGTCATAGTAGCCTATGACCGGGTTTGATCGCATTCTGCTTAGACAACCATTATACATATCTTTAAATCAAACTCTAAACTCTATTCCATGACATATGCATGCTTGTGTGACCGCATGACCCGTGTTAGCACCAGCTTTGCCTTCATCTCTAGCAGAGGATTAGGGGATGATTCTTCATATGTTGTAGAAGTCAAGAAAGTCCAATTTATTTCTTAGCTTTTAAAACCTTGCTTCACCTAATGGCTTGGTGAATATATCCGCTAGTTGATCATCGATGCCTACATTCTCAGTTTTATACCCCTTTGCTTGGTGACATCTTATGAAGTGATGGGAAAATATCAATGCATTTTGTTCCAGAGTGTTATACTAGGTCGGTGGCAATCTTCACAACACTCTTATTGCCATATAGTAATGGCACAAGTGCATGATTAATATCAAAGTACAATATGGTGGCCTTCATCTAGAGTAATTATGCACGACAACTAGTAAAAATGTATCACACTTTGGCAATTGATATTGCAAACGAATTTTGCTTCATAAAGGATAAGACCATGGCACAAGTTATCTTCAACGTAGTTGTCATGTGCAGTGCCCAAAGTTCTCTTTCTATGATCCTTCCTTAAACATTGTGCACTTCTAGAATATCACAATCCAACATTTGGTGTATCGTTAAAGTTTATTGGTAATCTTTTCATTGTTAAATGATGTTTTATTGGAGCGCCTTGAAATCTAGCACACATGCATACACTAAATATGGCATTAGGTCTTGATGCAATGAAGTATAGTAAACTTTCAATCATTAACCTATTTAACTTTTGATATATCAGTTCTCTTTCTTCATCCAAATCCAAATACCCGTTAGTTTTTCATTAGTTTCCTAAGTGGTTTTGCTTCTTCCATACAAACTTCTTTAGTATGTTCTTCAAATATTCCTCCTATCTAGTAGATGTTCCATGCCTTAATTGTGTGATCTGTAATACAAGGTCAAAACTCAAGTCACAAGTCATGACATCTCAAATTATTTTTTCCACCATTTTCTACTATTCATAGAAGTCTTAATTTGTTGACCCAAATATGAGGTGAAGAGGATAGTATCAACCTTCTCTATTTTGAAACCCTTAGAGAGAAGAAAATATCTCACTCTCTCATTACTAAGCTCTAGATACTTGTTTCAAACCATAAAGAGTCTTGATCAACTGCACAAATACTTGGGCCTTTTAACATCTTCAAATCCATGGGTTGCTCCAAAAATACTAGATCAGTGATCTTCCCATTTAAGAATGTGATCTTCATATTAATTTGATTAAGTTGATGCTATGAGAGAAAGCATATGAAATAGGATTCTAAGTTTGCTTCCAATCTAACAACTAGGGCATATCTTTTGATAAAACTTCAATCCAAATGCATGCAATCATATGTTATGGACATTTCAAAACGCAATAAACATGTTCACAAGCATGCTCCAAACTACTTGTATGCTTCTTAAAATTTAAATCACATTCTATTCTTCAATCTTGCACCTACGATCCTCTCTTCTTCATATCTCTCCAATATCTTTGGGCCAATTTCTCCTTTTATCACTAATTATCACAAAGGTTCATAATAACTGAAGTAATGCTTGAAATCTTTGTATATATACTACACTTCGATAGAGATGATCGCTTATAGTTCTATATAAGGATCTTGACGTCTTCATAGATTGTTTCTATGAGTTGCCTCCTCTCTATAGCTTGAACTAGTTGAATTGCATAAGCTTCAAACTTGGCTTAGGTACAATGAAGGAAAATTGGATATTAGAAAACTATTGACTGACATATACTCTATCAAATTCAAAACACAAATTATTTCACTTTTGGACTAACATTTTTAGTTATAATTAGTTCTTAAAAATATACAACATTTAAGACAACAAATTGGTTTGATTGCACTCATGAAGAAACATATAACTTATTAGTATATTTATATGTTATATTTTCCATAAAATTTGTTAAAATTTAAGTTTGAATCAAGACAAGATCAAACCGTACATTTAACAATAGATGGATCAGAGAATACATTGTTGAGCATTTAGTTGGTTTATGACATGATTAGTCCAACAATAATACATCACACATAATATGACACATCGTAGCATGATCAGTCAATTCATCACATTTATAGATATTCTATTGAGCCAGAGGTTGTAGCAGGTCCTAACTACAAATTCACAATACACATAACCAAATACGCTAATTTCATTTTATACCCTTGGGGCTTTTCGTTTCACCGTTAATCCATGTGGATTGGTTGGTATTGAGTCGGTTTAAATCCATCACAAGTCAAAACTCATTCCAATACACTTCAAGAATAACAGAATAAGGCCTTAAGTGGAACCTAAACCAGAGGTAGGGGGGACATTGTTACCATCATCAGACTTTTCATGATGGCCTTCTCAAAGTAGTCAATGTAGGCTCGATGTAGGTTATGAAATGAAGTCCCACAAATGGTGTTTGATGTACTCGTTCACTTGAGGAAGAACATGTTGGGGGTCTCCTTCTCTGCCGAAGGTCCTTAAGGCGGAGAAATTGCCTATAAGCAACAATATTGAATGCCAAAGCTACAACGAGCATGTGTAAAGCGCTGAAGGATGACAGCTTCGGTTTAATGGTGGTTATGAAGGTCAACCATAATGTTAAGCTGAAGAGGAAAAGACCAGTTAATCCCTGATGTTCTGCGTTAAGATAATGTGTATACATCAGGGTGACGAATGTATTTTTACCGGGCTGCGTCTTATGTCTATAAATAGGTGAAAAGTACCCCCGTACTGTTCACGCTGGATTGTAACCGCTTTTGCGTCATTGCCTTCAAGCAAGCCACAGGTATCGATGTAATACAAACTTTAATAAACATCTATATTTCCATTATGAAATAAATGTGTGGTTTGATTTTACATCTTGAAAGTAAATTGTCATATTTATGAATGGTGAAGACTTATCCCTCATAACCTTCATCTAAGATTCATTATACTCGAGAGGAAATAATGCTTCGTAGGACGAAGGTCCCTTACACTTAACAATTATGTTGCCTTGTTCTTGATCCGAAGCAGTTGAAGTGAACAACAGAACATAGTTGTTGGTTAAGGATGTCCTCCAACTCTGCTTCTCAACTTTTCTAAGAGACTAGTCGGTTGTTCGTGTGTTACTACAATTTTTACATTTAAAATATTTACAATCATTTCTCTTTGTTGAACACAAATGGTAGTGAGCTCTAGTGGTTAGAACCTAGGCATGGGAGAGGGGAGGGTGTTGGTTTGAACCCTATCGAATATCCTTATTTTTGTACTTTTTTCGCTGAAGGAGACGATGCACGAAGAGAGAATCTCCCACTTAAATATAGTAGAGAAGTGCACATTAACTATTTTTAATTAACTTAATCATTTTTAAATGTGGTCATAATCCATTCACATTTAGCATTTATTACGAGGTTTTAATTTTTTGGATCAATGGATAGAGCGATTTTGGGGGCAATTGCATGGTTGCCTTTGCCTCTACTCAGGGGCACAACTCCATTTTTACCACTATTTTTAAAGTTTGCAGTATGCCTATGCCCCTCCTTTTTTGAAATGAATATCAGTTTACCCATATTCCGTTATAACCACTAAATGGTGTTAACTCAGCCCATAAAAATATGTCCACACCCTTGCAGCATTGACCCTCTTTTTAGTAATCGTTTACAAATTTGCTCCCACTTTGGAGGTGACAATGGTGCAAGGATATAAACGTATTTTTTTGCGGACTAAGTTAACACCCCTAAGTGTTTATAACGGAATAGGATAAACTGACTGTTAGGGGCCTTCCTCTTCCGAAGGTCCTAAAAAATGTGACTAACCATTTGTTTTCAATATGATATAGACTATTATAGGAAGTTTCGGCTTTGGGATGAAAGTTCCCTCATGATAAAGGCGTGTGCACGTGATATGAATATACAACCCGAAGGTGATATGGATGGACGCCGAAGCTATGGCTCAAGGAGCTTCGACTTGGATGAAAGATGAAACCGACCTAAGGGGGAAAAGACTACTTAGTCCTTGATAACTTATATTATAACTAAGAGTAAATGTCAGGGGTATGAGTGTAACCTTATCCGGGCTGCGTCTCGTGCCTATAAATAGATGAACAGTAACACCGTGCTGTTCACGCTGGATTAGAATATCTCTCTCACGTCATCTTTGCATTCTTATCTTCTGGCGAACCGAAGGTACAATTATATTATAAATATCATTAATGTTGATTCTTATATGTGGATATGAATATAAATAAATTGTGAGGATCTGAACATTATGTTTCATTCTTTAGTGTTCTTTCATAGTCTTATTCACATTTATATTTATATTCATATTTATATACTGAGATGATGAAGCTACGTCCTTCATGACCTTTGTCTGAAGATTATTATATCCGAAAGGAAATAATGCTTCGAAGGACGAGGGTCTTTAACCATTGACAATTGTGTTGCCTTGTTCTTGATCTATAGCATTTGAGAACAAGTAACCAACATTGGCGGCCACCTCCGGTGTACTCGCTTCCACAACCTTCGGCAAAGCATCAACCTTCGTCATGCCGTCGAAGAAGACAGCAGCGCTAGAGGCTGCACTGCAGCCACTGGACACAAACCAGGAAACGATGTCTCTCCGAGAAGCCAGAAGCCAGAAAAGAAAGGCTACCAGCCCAACACTTCAGGAGGAGGAGCTGGACCAGGAGATCAGGAACCTGGAAGTCATTCATTAGCAGGTGCAAAGGAAAAAAGGAAAAGATGGCCCGGCTGGCCGACCTTCATAAGAAGATCGACGAAGCCACTGAAGAAATGCGTCATCTCAAAAGATGGCCCGGCTGATCGACCTTCAGAGTAAGTTCCGAAGCTCCAAAGTCGTTCCTAAGGGAATGCAAAGCTAAGATGCCACCTAAATAAAAGGTGAAGAAGCTCCAAAGTCGTTCCTTAGGGGATGCAGAGCTTAAATACCACCTAAGTCAGAGGTGAAGAAGCTCCAAAGTCATTCCTAAGGGGATGCAGAGCTTAGCTCCAAAGTCGTTTCTAAGGGGAAGCAGAGCTGAAATGCCACCTAAGTAAAAGGTGAAGAGACTCCAAAGTCGTTCCTAAGGGGATACAGAGTCTAGGTGTGTTCTTGTGTGGGTGTGTGTCTTCGGCATAGGCATCATGCTACATCATATCATCGTATTATTTCGCATAGCATTACATCATACATCATATCACACCGGCAACCAAGTTGTGGAGGGGGAAGAAATGCTCCTCTCAAAATATTTGACGAATTATGGGACAATGTGCTGAAGCACAAAGTACACCTTCGGCAGTATAATTGTACACAACAGGAAAACCTTCGTCAGCAATGCTATTATACAACAGTTGTTGCAATTTTTCTTGGCGAAATATGAAAAAAGGGAAGGTGTTTTTTGCCAAAAGGCTTGAAAACGGTATGTACATAAATTTCATGCATCGCAAAGAAATATATTACATTAATATACATACAAATGTTCGATGTTCGACTCATATACAAATATTGCATTTCTTAGTACACAAGAATTCAGTCTTCTTTCAATATCTTCTTGGCAGCTTCATTTAGGAGTCTGTTGACAGCTTCGTCAACAGCTTCGTTGGCGATCCTTATCGTTACCTTTATGGTCGGATCGGCCTCGGGATTATACGTCTCAGGCGGCGGTGAAAGTTCCGCTATAGTAAAGAACAAGTTGTTAATCCGAAGCTAAAAACAAAAACCGAAGCAAAATCTCAGTAAAAGTACCTGTACGCCTCACGCGCTCAGCAGCCTCTTCAGCTCGCTTAGCTTCTTCTTGGGCGTCGTAAGATTCCTTCTTGTTTTTTTCTAATAGCCTCATCAGTCATCTCACGACCACCCTCCATCCACACATCGGAGTAGAACTTACCACCTAAGGTAGAGGCTTCAGCCGAAGGGTTCTTAATATCTTCCACCAAGAAAACAAATCCCGGCCTAGCTGCAGCTTGAACGTGCTTACAATTGGCCTTCTCCAAGATCGCAGCAACCCCTCGGGCGCCAGCAAACGCGCAGAAGTCTCCTCGATCGCTTAAGATTTCCTCAAAGGCTTTGACTTCATCGCTGATCCATTGCACGACACCATCAGGGTCACCGCGGATGAATTTCTGCTCTGAAGAGTATGCTCTCACTTTTGCAAAACTGTCCTTTAGAGTCTTGGCGCACCCTAAGGATATTTCGTAGCATTTCTCTTTATAACTCCGGAGCTCTTCGGCATTCTTTTGCGCTCTGGATTTCTCAATTTCCCTTATTTCATGTTTTACCTTTGCGACTTCAAATTTCTCACTTGTCTCTGCGAGTTGCTTCTTTAAGTTTTCAATTTCGACCTTGTGAGCTTTGGTTTGTTCATCAAGCCTAGCTTCACTGGCCTTCAGCCTATCCACTAAGGAAAGCAATATCTAATCCTTTTCAAGGGCTTCGTTCCTTAGGGAAATGGCCTCCACCCGAAGATTCCCAATAGCTATTTGGCAGCTCTCATCTTCTACTTCTTTTTGGGCTCTCAAAGCTTTACTTAGGATCAAACCCTAATAATAGAAATATATGAGAACACAACAATAAAAAGAAAATATATAAACATAACTTATTTTACAACAAAAATATATACCTTCAAACTATTATAAGCAAGGCTGTCTCCAAGTTCATCCTTCGACATTGCAGATAGGCCAACCTCTAGTTTCGGGAATCCTATATTTTTTGCCATCTCCCGACAAACATATATCTTCTTATTGTTCGAAAGGCAGTATAGAATGTCGTCTTCATCAGTGCCATTAAACACCAAGGATCCTGGGGGATACTTCAAATCCTTTGCATAATGCATAACTTCGGCAATCTGCTCTTCTGATAGTTTTTCCCTGCCGCGTGACACACTATAAATTCCAATCCCTCAATAGAAGCTTCAGCAGCAGGGAATTCAGACTCTTTGCTAGTTTCCGTAGCATCTGATGGTCTTGCTTTGATATTCTTTTCAACAACCTCCGCAGGCTCCGTTTCTGCAGGAACTGAGGGCCCAACTTCAGTTCCAACCTGACTCATGTCGGCTTTGACAGTTTCCTTCGTATTCTTTTCACCCATGTTAGGTACTTCTGTAGAAGCAGGAGTCAGTACCTTTGTTGATTCCATGACAGCGTATAATACGCTGGCCATTCTTCTCCTTTTTGGAGTTACTGCAGGAATTTCTGACATCTTCGGCAGCTCCGTCTCTTGCGGCGGGCTCAGAATCTTCGGTTGCTTTGCCGATTTCTTTGATTCTGGCTCTTTGGCCGTTTTTGCTCTAGCTTCGGCAGGACGCTTCGGCACTTCGGTCGTCTCGGTTTTTTGCTGCTCCGTTATTATCTTCGGCTTAGACACTTCGGCCAACTTTCCCTTGGCTTCAGCAAGAGCGGGACAGTCTGACCTAGAAGCAGAAGACCCTTCAACAGGTTTCGGCACTTCGGCCGTCTCAGCGCGCTTGGGGCGATGCGTTAAAACTTTAACTTTTTCGGCTTTGGTGTGCTAGCGATCGCCGAAGCAGCAGATTTTCTCTTTTTCCTTGCTTTCGCAAAGGATAGCAATAATCCGGGTATACGAAGCCAATAACGTCAAAAACTCTATTCAATCTTTTCTTGCCCCGTCCTCCGAAGGCCACTGTCATGACATCGTCTTCGGCCCTTGTGTAGGCACCAAACAATTCGTCGCTGGTTGCCTCAATACAATCTAGCCAGTCATCGTTCGACTCGTCGAATTACTTTTTGTACCTGAAGGTGTACTTCAGGTAAACTAAGCCGCCTTGACTGGACCTAGCAGCAGCTTCCTTCGACATCTCCCAGCCACTTCCAAGGGGCCACACTCTATAAGCAATGTGCTCCTGCACTAGGTCCCTTGTGCCAATATAAGTGCATACGATGTTAAAGGCCATCTGGCATGCTTGAATATCATTTCCAAGGGTAGTGGCTGGCCTCCTAATGCCAAAGAGAGACCAGATAGGGCGTTGAATGATTCCCTTTATATCTTCTCTTTCAATCAAATTGTTTTTCACATAAAACCACTCTTGCATCTAGACTCCTGGACACCTCTTCCGAAATGTTGGGACTGGATAGCTCACATCGGAGTGAGGCACGAAGCTGTAGCAACCAAAATTATTATGATATTGTTCTTTACCAGTGTCCTTCGTCTCATAGGATAGCTCATGAATGTTGCAAAAGCATTTTGCATTTGGCTCTAACCCCTGGCTCCTCGTGGCCCCAATAAAAATTCCCATTCTGATGATAGCCTCGGGGGTAATCTGATGAAGGTAAATTTCAAAAGTCTTCAAAACTTCAACCAAAAATTTATCCAAGGGAAACTGAAGCCCTGCTTTCATGAAGCTTCTGTAAACAACTATTTCGTCAGCTTTAGGCATAGGGGTATTGTTGTCTCCCCCAGCCCTCACGATAAAAATATCATGGAAATATCTACCTTTCATTGCATCAATCTGGCTTTGTTTAATGGTTGATTTCCCGAAGACAGTATGGCTTGGTTGCCATGGATGGTCTTCGGCATCTTCGTTCTCACTCTCTGCATCAAAGCTTTCATCATCACTGGAACTCTCAGATATCCTAGCTAATGTTTCATGTGCAATCTTTTCTGCGTTGGTTCTTTCCATAGCTTCGTAAAATTCGGATAGGGCTGGGTCAACAACCTTCTTCTCACCAGCCATCAAATTTTGTTGAAATGACGAAGCTTAAAATTCAATCAAAATTTGATAGAGCAGGAAAACCTGAATAACGAACACAAAGCAAGCAACTGAGATGGCACAAGAAAGTACTCTCAGTGCGAGCTCCTATTTATATGCCTAGCGCCTCACGATTTGGCGGGTCCTACATGTCAGTGTCTTTCGCTATTCTAGCGAAGGGAAGGTGTTTTTTCGGACCTTTGGCTAAAGGCCTTAGTTCACGTTATAGTCTAAATTTGTTACGAAGAAACAAATTAACACTGCGAGGGGCTACTGTTGGGGGTCTTCCTCTTCCGAAGGTCCTCAAAAATGTGACTAACTATTTGTTTTCAGTATGATATAGACTATTATAGAAAGCTTCGGCTTTGGGATGAAAGTTCTCTCATGATAAAGGCGTGTGATATGAATATACAACCCGAAAGGTGACATGGATGGACGCTGAAGCTATGGCTCAAGGAGCTTCGGCTTGGATGGAAGACGAAACCGACCTAAGGGGGAAAAGACTATTTGTCCTTGATAACTTGTATTATAACTAAGAGTAAATGTCAGTGGTACAAGTGTAATCTTATCCGGGCTGCGTCCCGTGCCTATAAATATATGAACAGTAACACCGTGCTGTTCATGCTGGATTGGAATTTCTCTCTCGCGTCATCTTTGCATTCTTATCTTCTGGTGAACCGAAGGTACAATTGTATCATAAATATCATTAATGTTGATTCTTATATGTGGATATGAATATAAATAAATTGTGAGGATCTGATCATTATCTTTCATTCTTTAGTGTTCTTTCACACACTCTTATTCATATTTATATTTATATTTATATTTATATACTGAGATGATGAAGCTACGTCCTTTATGACCTTCGTCTGAAGATTATTATATCCGAAAGAAAATAATGTTTCGAAAGACGAGGGTCTTTAACCATTGACAATTGTGTTACATTGTTCTTGATCTATAGCATTTGAGAACAACACTGACCGTTTGTTTAAAAAAAGAAGGGGGCACACTTACAAACTTTAAATAATAGGAGTAAAAACGAAATCACATCCTCGAATAGAGGCCCAGCCATGCAGCAACCCAACAATTTTAGGCCAAAGCCAGTTAACTCAACATATGTCACTCGTCCTGTAACTACCGTGATAATCTGTAATACAAGTATATGTTTTTCCTTGTGGGGCCCAAGGCCTGTGACATATATACACCATACGCTGTTTGGATAAAGATTCGACGACAGAGGCTTGTGGCGCAGGACCTGTTTTGCTTGCTAGCTGGAATGAACCGAGACGCGCATGACGCCGTGCCGGCAATGAGAAATGGAGGAGGAAAATAGTCCATCTGAGACGCGCATGAGCATGACGACGGCATGCACACATAAGCCTGGCTCGCACTGGCAGTTGCTATTTGCCCACCAAGCCATATGCTTCATTTTATTATTTGCTGCCCGCCCGTGCAAATTAAAGGTGTGTCCCACATTTATCGCATATATATGCAATCCATATATCGCAATAGCCTACTAAGTAACATATTGTGGCACTCTTTAGTTGCCAGAACATATCCTGATATCTAGATAGGTTTCACAAAGTTGAGTGAGAGAGCTAATAAATCAAATACAGGGCTGCATGCAGTGGTCCAATCCTAGGAGCACGTAGTAGATGCCAGATCCATCCTCAATTAGCTTTTTATGCAGCTTATGTTATCCCTGCTACTTTTACATATTTTATTTTATATCAAGACAAGATACATATAGGTGCCAAGCAAACATAAATATTTTACAACCATATATAACATACACACTTGTCATTTTTGCTTGCACTAAACCCCATTAAATGTGCACTAATGTGTCTTAACACTAATCACGTCTGTTAACATAACTAGCGTGTTAAATAAATTTTACAATATATATATATATATATATATATATATATATATATATATATATATATATATATATATATATATATATATATATATATATATATGGTAATGGAAGCCCTGGGCTTCCATTAGTACCAGGAAGCCCCAGCCAGGTATAGCCACGTCCCGTATCAGCGTGCGTCCCATCGGGCATGGGTTCTTACTCGGACATATTTTAGCGTAAAACGTGAACAAAAACAGCGTAAATGGTTACGAATTTTAGCGTAAATCGTAGATCTATTTTGAAACGGCAAATGCGGCCCGAAAATTACGGCGTAAAAATCTCGCGCGTCTCATCGTGATCGGGTTCTGACTCGGAAAGATTTTAACGTAAAACATGAACCAAAACAGCGTAAATGAGTATGAAATTTAGCGTAAATAGTATATCTGTTTCGTAACCGTAAATGAGTCCTGAAATTACGGCGTAATAATCGCGTGCGTCCGATCGTGCGCGGATTTTGGCTCAAATAGATTTTAGCGTAAAACGTGAGCTAAAACAGCGTAAATGAGTACACAATTTAGCGTAAATCGTATACCTGTTTCGTAACAGCAAATGAGGCCTGAATTACGGCGTGAAAATCGCGTGCGGCCGATTGAGCACGGGTTCTGGCTCGAATGGATTTCAGCGTAAAACGTGAACTAAAACATTGTAAATTAGTACAAATTTTACCGTAAATCATATATCTGTTTCGTAATGGCGAATGGAACCCAAATTTAAGGCGCGAAAATCGCGCGCCACCGGTCGTGCGCGGGTTCTGGCTCGGACGGATTTAAGCGTAAATTGTGAACCAAAACAACGTAAATGAGTATGAATTTTAGCGTAAATCGTCCATTTGTTTCATAATAACAAATGTAGACCGAATGTATCTCTCAGCGCATGAGGTTGTCATAAAACGCATCAAGAAATTTCGTAAATTGGTGTAAGATACAACAAGAAGTGATCTGAGGTAATTGTACTGTAAAATACAAGCTAACCATCTACAGGAGAACTGTTTCAGATTTTATCCTAGAAGCCCCATAAAGAATAAAAGACCACCTGCAATACCAAATGAAGTACCATTATTTCACTTATCTGAATATGGATACATGCACGACAAACAATTTTTAGCAAAAATTAGGAAGTGCCCTGTCACTCAATATAGACTTGAAATGATAATGCATATATCTATTGAGCGAGATTTTGTCATCCTAGCCGGTACTTCCACCTGAGTAGAAGTTTGCACGCCAGCTGCTTCTCCCCTCCCTCTCTTCGGTCCAACAAGAGGAGGCAACACAGCAGCAGCCACCGCCAAGCTTGGTCTTCTTGTAACTCTAGACGAAGCTCCAACCTGAGCGCTGAGAGCAACACCCTTATCATTCTCCTGGTTCTTGCACTTGCGCTTCCTGTCAACAAAAACAGCCACTTGTACTTCTTCAGATTCAGCAGCTCTCAGTGAATTTCTCCTGGAACGCCTCAAAGGGACAACTGCGCCCACCTCTACAGAACCGGCTTGAGCAGACTTCCCCCTTGTCTTGGCAACAACAGGCGAACAGGTGGCTTGGAACCTCAGTTCACAGTCTTGAGCCTCAGCACATAGCGAGTTTCTGCTGGACTGCCTCACAAGGACCTCAGTTCACAATCTTGAACCTCAGTTCACAGTCTTGGCAACAACCGGCTTGAGCAACAAATGCCGCCAGTTTGCCTCATACAACCCTTCATCGCTGCCACTCCAGCCACCTCCTCCTCCGCACCAGCAGCCCTCTGCGAAAGCAAGGAAGCAAAACCCAGCAACAGCATTAGAGAACAGTACCGCCAACCATTTCCATAAAAAAATGAACGCACGGAGCATTTCCACGAGCACTTGGGGCTCGGATAAAGAGCGACGAGGGTACTGCCTTAGGAAGGGGAGTTGAGAGCATCGAGTCCTTACCCCGAGCGCGACGTCAAGACGGGCAATGAGATCGGCGTTGGAGCCCCTGGCAGAGAGGCCGTGCCGCTTGCAGAACGCCTGGAGCCCCACTGGATCGGTGTTGGAGCGCCTGCAGGGGGGTCGTCTCAGGCCTGGGTGCCGGAACGGAGCTCGACGTAGGCTTATGTGCTTCTCGAGGAAGGGGGTGAAGACCTCGACGAGGCGCTGGTCGAACTTCAGTGGGGGTGGCGACGGCGCAGCATCCGCGGAGACTGTGAGATCCGGTAGCCACGACCGTGCTGCACTAGGTGGATCCGGATCTGGGCAGGGTGGTTGTCTGGATCGGGGAGTGGGGCTCGGAGGCGACGGCGGAGGCATGGTGCCCATCAGCGAACGGAGGAAGATGATGGCGGCGCGGTGCCGTGGAGGAAAATGGGAGACGAAGAAACGGGGGTGGTGTTTAGGGTAAAGAAACACGCTGGTGGTTTGTGCTGAAATAATGGGCCTCCAAATAAAAATCTGGTTCGATTAGTAATAATTGTGGCATGACTGGACCAAAATATATTATCAGACTAGGGCTTCCTCTAGTTAATAGAAGCCCAGGGCTCCTAATACTATAACTATATATATATATATATATATATATTGGTATTTGTGTTGTCACTCTCGCCGTAGCCCTAAATGTGGATTGGAGAGGATTAAATCTTCTCCTATTCAAATTTGAATAGAAGTGGTTTAATCCCCCTCCAAACCCCACTCAATTCATTTCTAACCGTACAAGCCCTTGGTGGTTTCAGCCAGGATTAAAGGGTGACCTTTTAGTTAAGCCACAAATTGAGATTATATTAGAGGCTTCTACACCTGCTTGCGATGCTAGCTGTTGATTAGGCATAGAAGTCCCAGTCAGTACTCTATACGAGCGCATTTTCCATACATCCTTGCAAGTTGAGCCCAATACTCCTATAGTCACAACTCACCACAACAATCTAGGAGTTGTAACTTTTCTGCTTAGCTGTTTAAATGGTTGATTAATTTTAAAGTCCTCTATATATTCAAATTTCATTTTGACTTGTGGTTTAGCTTGCATGGTCACGATTTAGTTTAAAAATAAACTAGCGGACGACAAATACTCGAGAACGGAGGTGGTAGTAGTAAATGAAAAGCTCTAACCGTACCACCATGGAATGGAACAAATATAGGACAATAAGTAAAGGTCTTGGGGCCCAGCCGCGTAATCTTCGGTACACTAATAAAGCTCCTTTTCCCCGTTTGTAACAGATATATGTGCTGCTGGCAAGTGGCCAAAGCTAGATGATGATACTCTCACATATTCTTGAACCGTTAAGAAAATATTCTTGCCATGTGTTTTTATACGATTTCCATGGATACAAAAGAAGTTTCCGAAGATTTGAGCCATGATTAGTCGGCGACCGTGTTCATGAAGCCGGACTGAGGGCACTCTCCTGTAGCTAAGCTTTCTGCCCATCTTTCTAGTTTTGGAAATCTGGCCTCGTGGTCCATTGCAACAAACCGCCTGTACAATTGGCATCAAATTATTGCTAAAAGTTATCTTCAAGATGCAACATCACGATGTACGAGAAAAGATCAGAGAAAGAAAGAGGAGGCATAGGATGCAGACCGCTACGATAGAGTGCTGTCACGATAGTATGCATATGCAGTTATGCACCATATATATGAGTCTGGAATGATTGAGCGTAATACCTATGTCTTGTACGTGATGGACGATTAGAATGTCTTGTACGTGATGGAGGATTAGATACATACGCAGAGCTTACATAATCAGACAATTTATGTGCTAGCTAGTAAGAGTAGCCCTAATTATCCCTTGCGAGAGAGATAGAGAGCCCTTTCTATATTGCTCGACGCCTCCCTTTTATAGCATCAGAGAGGAAAGAGTTGCATTTACCTGTATCGTGGGCTCTATTCATTGCAAGAGCGGTCCAAGTACCCTTTTATATATATATATATATATATATATATATATATATATATATATATAGACGAACTAATGGAAGCCCAGGGCTTCCATTAGTACGGGAAGCACCAGCCAGGTATACTGTCGGGGACCATAATTAGGGGTACCCTCAAGACGCCTAATTCTCAGCTGGTAACCCTCATCAGCATAAAGCTGCAGAGGCCTGATGGGCGCCATTAAGTCAGGGATCAGTCCATACGAGCGACTTGATCGCGCCTCGCCCGAGCCTAGCCTCGGACAAGGGCAGCCGACCCCGAGAGATTTCCGTCTCGCCCGAGGCCCCCCTTTAACGGCGGATATATCTCCGGCTCGC
Source organism: Zea mays (assembly GCF_902167145.1). NCBI lineage: Eukaryota > Viridiplantae > Streptophyta > Magnoliopsida > Poales > Poaceae > Zea > Zea mays. The sequence continues at coordinate 222,549,994 of NC_050096.1, forward strand.
CCGAGGCCTTGCCTTCACTGAGAAGCAACCCTGACTAAATCGCCGCACCGACCGACCGAGTCGCAGGAGCATTTAACGCAAAGGTGGCCTGACACCTTTATCCTGACGCGCGCCCCCCGGCAGAGCCGAAGTGACCGCCGTCACTTCGCCGCACCACTGACCGATCAGACAGAAGGACAGCGTCGCCCGCGCCACCCCGACTGCAGTGCCACTTGACAGAGTGAGACTGACAGGCGGTCAGGCCCTGCCAAAGGCGCCATAGGAAACTCCGCTCCGCCCGACCCAGGGCTCGGACTCGGGCTAAGACCCAGAAGACGGCGAACTCCGCTCCACCCGACCCAGGGCTTGGACTCGGGCTAGGACCCGGAAGACGGCGAACTCCGCTCCGCCCGACCCAGGGCTCGGACTCGGGCTAGGACCCGGAAGACGGCGAACTCCGCTCCGCCCGAGCCAGGGCTCGGACTCGGGCTAGGACCCGGAAGACGGCGAACTCCGCTCCGCCCGACCCAGGGCTCGGACTCGGGCTAGGACCCGGAAGACGGCGAACTCCGCTCCGCCCGACCCAGGGCTCGGACTCGGGCTAGGACCCGGAAGACGGCGAACTCCGCTCCGCCCGACCCAGGGCTCGGACTCGGGCTAAGACCCGGAAGACGACGAACTCCGCTTCGCCCGACCCCAGGGCTCGGACTCCGCCCTGGCTTCTGCCGAACGACCTCCGCCTCGCCCGACCCAGGGGCTCGGGCTCGGCCTCGGCAACGGAAGACAGACTCGACCCCAGCTTCGGAGGAGCCCCCACGTCGCCCGGCCTCGGGCGCAGGCCCGCCACGTCAACAGGGAGCGCCATCATCACCCTATCCCGAGCCGACTCGGGCCGCCGAGAACAAGACCGGTGTCCCATCTGGCTAGCTCCGCCAGATAGGCAATGATGGCGCCCCGCGTGCCCTGTGACGACGGCGGCTCTCAGCTCCCTTACGGAAGCAGGGGGACGTCAGCAAGGACTCGACCGCTCCGACAGCTGTCCCTCCGCCAAGCTCCGTTGCTCCTCCGATAGCCACGACATCACACCAGCAGGGTGCCAAGATCTCTCCGGCTGCCACATTGGCATGTACTTAGGGCGCTAGCTCTCCCTCCGCTAGACACGTAGCACTCTGCTACACCCCCATTGTACACCTGGATCCTCTCCTTACAACTATAAAAGGAAGGACCAGGGCCTTCTTAGAGAAGATTGGCCGCGCGGGACGAGGACGGGACAGGCGCTCTCTTGGGACCGCTCGCTTCCCTCACCCGCGTGGACGCTTGTAACCCCCTACTGCAAGCGCACCCGACCTGGGCGCGGGACGAACACGAAGGCCGCGGGATTTCCACCTCTCTCACGCCTGTCTCCGGCCACCTCGCTCTCCCCCCTTCGCGCTCGCCCACGCGCTCGACCCATCTGGGCTGGGGCACGCGGCACACTCACTCGTCGGCTCAGGGACCCCCCGGTCTCGAAACGCCGACAGTTGGCGCGCCAGGTAGGGGCCTGCTGCGTGCTGACGAACAGCTTCCCGTCAAGCTCCAGATGGGCAGTCTCCAACAACCTCTCCGGCCTGGGACGGTGCTCCGTTTCGGGAGTCTTGAGTTCATGTCCTTCGACGGCAGCTACGACATGATACTCCTTCCACCGCCGCGCGACAACGACAATGGCGGCCGACAACCCGCCCGCCGGCGGCGGAATCGACGACATCTTCCCCGCGTGGTGGAAGAACAACATTCAAGCTCGCCCCGTCCTCTCCCCCACCAACGGAGGAGGAGGCGGGGCAACCAAGGCCAAGCGGGAGGCCGCGCTTCGTCGGCCGTCGAGCGAATCGACGTTCCCAGCGCCCCAACGGAAGGCACGCCGGGCGTCGACCTCGCGTTCGAGACGAAGGCAAGCGTCGTCCCCCCGCGACACACTGATCCCGAGCAAGAAGACCACGCCAGCGCGCTCGCGGAGGGCTTGCAGGACGTCGCCCTTGTACCTGAGACGACGGTGCAACCAGTCCCCGATGCGACTACGTCGCTCCTCGTCGACCAAAAGGTACAGACTAATTCCCATCCTACGTCATTTCGACTCGGCCTCAACCCGCCTAGCGACCTCGCTTTGGCGGGCACTCTCGTTGAGGCGAGTGCAACCCCACTGGGGTTTCGTGTGCGGTCGCCTTGGGACCGATTGACGGACGTCTCGACCTACGGGCCTTCTGGGTCCGAGGAAGATGACGCCCCCAGCATCTGTTGGGATTTCTCCGGATTTGGCAACCCCAGTGCCATGCGGGACTTCATGACCGCATGCGACTACTGCCTCTCCGACTGTTTCGACGGTAGCCGCAGCCTTGACGACGAGGACTGCGGCCCAAGCCGCGAATGTTTCCACGTCGAGCTAGGGGATCCCTCCGAAGGCAACCATCTTGGCATGCCGGAGGACGGTGATCTTCCTAGGCCGGTGCCTCGTGCTGACATCCCGCGGGAGCTAGCTGTGGTCCCCGTTCCGGCGGGGGGTCACGACCCACAGCTCGAGCAAGTCCGTGGGGCGCAGGCCAGGCTCGACGAGGGAGCAGGAGCGCTTGAGCCGGTCCGCCGGGACGTCGGGCAGGTATGGGCGGGCCAACCCCCGGCCGGAGAAATACGTCACCAGCCCCAAGGTTTCCAATACCGCGTCGCCAACGACGTCAGGGTCAGGTCGCCGCCCGCATCCAGCGGGGTCGGTCAGAACCTGGCAGCCGCAGCGATGCTCCTCCGCACGATGCTGGAGCCATCAACCACCGAGGGTCGGCGAATCCAGGGAGAGCTCAAGAATCTCCTGGAAGGCGCTGCGGCCCGACGGGCCGAGAGCTCTGCCTCCCGAAGGCAGGGATACCCCTCGGAACCTCACGCCGCGACTTCCCGATTAATGCGGGAAGCCTCGGTCTACACCGGGCGCACGCGCAACACCGCGCCTGCGGCCCCGGGCCACCTCGGCAACGAGCACCACCGTCGCGACCGTCGGGCCCATCTCGACGAGAGGGTGCGCCGAGGCTACCACCCCAGGCGTGGGGGGCGCTACGACAGCGGGGAGGATCGGAGTCCCTCGCCTGAACCACCCGGTCCGCAGGCCTTCAGTCGGGCCATCCGACGGGCGCCGTTCCCGACCCGGTTCCGACCCCCGACTACTATCACAAAGTACTCGGGGGAAACGAGGCCGGAACTGTGGCTCGCGGACTACCGCCTAGCCTGCCAACTGGGTGGAACGGACGACGACAACCTCATCATCCTCAACCTCCCCCTGTTCCTCTCCGACACTGCTCGCGCCTGGTTGGAGCACCTGCCTCCGGGGTAGATCTCCAACTGGGATGACTTGGTCCAAGCCTTCGCCGGCAATTTACAGGGCACGTACGTGCGCCCCGGGAATTCCTGGGACCTCCGGAGCTGCCGGCAATAGCCGGGAGAGTCTCTCCGGGACTACATCCGGCGATTCTCGAAACAGCGCACCGAGCTGCCCAACATCACCGACTCGGATGTCATCGGCGCGTTCCTTGCCGGCACCACCTGCCGCGACCTGGTGAGTAAGTTGGGTCGCAAGACCCCCACCAGGGCAAGCGAGCTGATGGACATCGCCACCAAGTTCGCCTCTGGCCAGGAGGCGGTCGAGGCTATCTTCCGAAAGGACAAGTAGCCCCAGGGCCGCCCGTCGGAAGAGGCTCCCGAGGCGTCTACTCCGCGCGGCGCCAAGAGGAAAGGCAAGAAGAAGTCGCAATCGAAACGCGACGCCGCCGACGCGTACCTTGTCGCCGCCGCCGAGTACAAGAACCCTCGGAAGCCCCCGGAGGTGCTAACCTCTTCGACAAGATGCTCAAGGAGCCGTGCCCCTACCATCAGGGGCCCGTCAAGCACACCCTCGAGGAGTGCGTCATGCTTCGGCGCCACTTCCACAGGGCCGGGCCACCCGCGGAGGGTGGCAGGGCTCGCGAAGACGACAAGAAGGAAGATCACCAAGCAGGAGAGTACCCCGAGGTCCGCGACTGCTTCATGATCTACGGTGGGCATGCGGCGAATGCCTCGGCTCGGCATTGCAAGCAAGAGCGCCGGGAGGTCTGCTCGGTGGAGGTGGCGGCGCCAGTCTACCTTGACTGGTCCGACAAGCCCATCACCTTCGACCAAGCTGACCACCCCGACCACGTGCCGAGCCCGGGGAAATACCCGCTCGTCGTCGACCTCGTCATCGGCGACGTCAGGCTCACCAAGGTCCTGATGGACGGGGGCAGCTGCCTCAACATCATCTACGCCGAGACCCTCAGGCTCCTGCGCGTCGATCTGTCCTCCGTCCGGGCAGGCGCTGCGCCCTTCCACGGGATCATCCCTGGGAAGCGCGTCCAGCCCCTCGGACGACTCGACCTTCTCGTCTGCTTCGGAACACCCTCCAACTTCCGAAGGGAGACCTTGACGTTCGAGGTGGTCGGGTTCCGAGGAACCTACCACGCGGTACTGGGAAGGCCATGCTACGCGAAGTTCATGGCCGTCCCCAACTACACCTACCTGAAGCTCAAGATGTCGGGCCCCAACGGGGTCATCACCGTCGGCCCCACGTACAAACACGCGTTCGAATGCGACGTGGAGTGCGTGGAGTACGCCGAGGCCCTCGCCGAGTCCGAGGCCCTCATCGCCGACCTGGAGAACCTCTCCAAAGAGGTGCCAGACGTGAAGCGCCATGCCGGCAACTTCGAGCCAGCGGAGACGGTTAAGGTCGTCCCACTCGACCCCAGTGGCGACACCTCCAAGCAGATCCGGATTGGTTCCGGGCTCGACCCCAAATAGGAAGCAGTGCTCGTCGACTTTCTCCGCGCAAACGCCGACATCTTTGCGTGGAGTCCCTTGGACATGCCCGGCATACCGAGGGATGTCGCCGAGCACTCGCTGGATATTCGGGCCGGAGCCCGACCCGTCAGGCAGCCTCTGCGCCTCAGTCGTCTAGGAAGGGTCGGCCTCGCCTCGGCAGAGCCCGACCCTCCCTCGGGGGCTAAAAAGGGGGAACCCCTCTGCGTCGAGATTGGGTGTACTTCTCAACATCAAAAAGTTTCGATCAAAAAGGGGTTTTTTGCATTCTCCTGGCTATGTCAGAAGCAGGGTCCCGAGGCACGAACGTGGGTGCGTGTAAGTGGCGAGGCCGACTGAGCCGAGGAACTCCTATGCCTCCGGGTTAGGGACACCTCACTCATCACCTGCCACGAAAAATGACCCAACTCGGGAAGCCACCCTATCATTGACAAGCTAGGACGGATACACAAATTGAAAGAAAGGAGAGTACGACTTCATGCAAGAAAGACAAAGTGTTCAGGCCTCAGCGGCCGCGGTGAGACGCACATCCAACAGAAATTGTTCTAACAAGAGTTAGGCGCCGCCTTGGGAAGGAGCCGCGCCCTCAGTTCTGTCCCCGCCGTCGGTAGGGTCCATCTCGGCCTCCGGCGACGGCGCAGGGGGAAGGATCTCCGCCTCAAAGGTGGTCGCCAGCGCCGCGCTCGGACCCGCGGCGACCGCGTCGAGCCGCTGGACTTCTGCCAGGGCAGCTTCGTCTTCGTCAGGAAGACAGTACCCCTCACTAACCCATTCCAGGTCCACAACGTAGTGGGAAGCAAGCACGGCGAAGGCCCGCCGGACGCCGTGGTGTAGCGCCTCGCGGACTCTGCCGCGCGCGTGATCACCCAAGGCTTGAAGGCAGCTTTGAGGGGAGCTTCCTGAAGGGACGTCGCCGAAGCGAAGGATACGATAAACGTCCGAGACGGCCTCGGACATGGCCGCAAGGTCAGCTTCCCTCTGCTCGGCAGCTCCGGCAAGCGCCTCGGCGAGCGCCTCGGCGAGCGCCTTGGCGGACTCGTCAAGGGCGGACTCGAGCTCTGCGAACAACCAGAAGAAAGACCTCAAGCACAAGCAGAGGAAACGGACAAGAACAAGAACCAGGGACGGCCAAGGCGAACCTCCGGCTCGGGCACGCTGCTCCGAGGCCGCGACCTGGGCTGCGGCTAGGTCGGCCGCGAGGGTCTCAGCCCGGCTTTCGGCCTCGGCAGCCCGGCCCCGAGATTGGTCCCGCTCCTCGACGACCTGGACGAACTCCGACCGCTGTCGTTGCGCCTCCGCACGCGCTGCTGCCGCCTCGGCTCTCAGGTCAGCGCAGAGCAACTGGAGGTCCGCTACCTTGGCATCCTGCTGAGAGAGGCGCGCAGTAGCCCCGGCGAGCGAGGTCCTCAGGGATCGCAGCGAGCCCCAGACATCGACTTCGCGGCGGATGAACGACGACTTGGCGGCGCTCCGGTCCGTCAGATCCTGGAGGAAGGAAACAGGGCATCACGACGAACGTCTCGCTCACGGAAAGAAAAAGGTATGCCTGAAACCGCTACCTGGAGGATTTTGGGGACATCCCTGCAGAAGACCTCCAGCGACGACCGGAGCGACCCCACCGTTGCTTCAGCGCGCTCGCGGAGCTCATCCCAGGACTGGTCCTCCTATTCATCGTCGAGAACGAAGACGGGATCCGAGGCCCCGCGGGTCCGGAATCGGAGTAACTGGCGCCGGGCCTCGGGGCTCCGCCGCACAGCGATGAGGCTGCCCCCGGCTGGACGGATCGCGCGTCCACGCCCGCCTCTTCCGAGGCACTGGGCACCGACACATCAGCCATCCCGACGCTGGCAGCAACCGGACGCTCTCCGACTGGGACGGCGGCGACTTCGGTAGCGGCGGGCGCCAGCGTGGCCGACACGACATGCGGGCTCGGGGCCACGTCGGCGTCAGCCGCCTCCCCTATCACGATGGCCGCCTCGGCAGAAGAGCCAGCCTCGGGAGCCCGCTCCCCAGAGACAGGCGACGCCCGAGCCCTCTGCGGTGGAACGCCCTGCGAAAGGGTCGGCTGAACGACAAGACCCGGGGCGGCGCTGGCCGCGCAGTCCGGCGCCGTCTTAAGGGCCTTCCGGGGTGCCAGGTCGGTCTGGCCATGGCTTCGCTTGCTGGATAAAAAAAAGGAGAAAGGGAAAATCACAGCCGAGACATATGAATGGGAAGCCAAGACGAAGACATTCCGAGATACTCACCCACTTCGGGCCATGATCCACCGCGCCTGGGGGGAGCCTTCTTGGATCCCGGCTCCCGGAACAGCCGCCGAGGTCCGCTTCGCTGGCACCTTCGGCGCCACCCTTGCTTTGGACGCCCGGGGAGCAGATTGCCCGGGCGCGGTCGCGATGACTTGAGGGTCACCCCCATGCGCCGCCGGCACGAGCGGCGGCCCCTGGGGAGCAGACGCCCTGACCTGGCCCTCCGGAGCCACCTCAGCTCCTCCGGCTGAGGGGTCAGGTGACCTCTCGGGTCGCCCCCGTGCCTCGGGCCGGGACCCCGACGCCCCAACTCCGGGGGCTGACGGTGTCGGCCCGCTCGGGGGCTGGCTCGACGGCTCCTGGCCACACCCCAAGCCGGGGCTGAGGCCGAGACGGGCGGCCATGTCGCCCTCCTCTTCATCATCGTCGTCATCATCGTCGTCGGGCGTCTCCGGCGACGGCTCCCTCGGGAGTCCTTCCCTCTCCTGCTGGCGACGGCGCTTCTCCAAGGCGTCCCGAGCCCGCCTCCGCTCGCGGGCCTGGGCCTTCTCTGCGTCCTTCTTCTTCTTCTTCTCCTCCGCGGCGACCCGCCGCGCTGCTCGGTCCACCGCGTCCTCCGGGACCCGTGGTAGGGAGGGCTTGTGCCACCCCACCTCCTAAAGAAGGAGAGAAAGAAACCCGATCATAAGAACCCGGAGCAACCCGATGTATGAAGAAGGAGGGAGTGAACACTCACCAGAGTTACGCACCCCTGGTCGGGGCGCATCCGAAGCTGGGAGTAGGCGTGGGAGTCCGGCTTCCCCATCGCAGCCGACACCCGCCATTGGAGGGCGTCGAAGGGAAGAGGATCAGGGGACATTCGCGAGCCCTCCCAGTCGGCCTCCGGGGTCATCTCCCAAAGCGGCAGCCGCCGCTCCGCCAAGGGAAGCACCCTCCGACGGTGGATGGCGGCAACCACTCCCGCAGCGGTGAGTCCCCCCTCCCGCAACGCCTTTTGGGCCTCGAGAAGGGGTTCGAGATTCTTCTGTCTCTCGTGCGGGGTCCCGTGACGCCAGGCGTCGGTGGCGGCGGTGACTACTCGCTGGGAGAACGGTGGGAGCAACTCGCCGTCATTCCGGAGGTAGAACCACCGGCGCTGCCACCCCTTGTTCGAGGACGCGAGGACGGCAGGAATGTACTGCGACGCCCGCGACTGCCTCAGCAAGAGAGTGCAGCCGCCGGCCCGCACCGCTGCACGGACCGTCCTCTCCCCCGTCGGCAAGGCGAAAGGCTCGGCGAGGAAGAGATGGGTCCACAAATCCCAATGGGGGGCGATCCCCAAATACCCTTCGCACACCGCTACGAAGATAGCGGCCTGCGAGATGGAGTTGGGGGTGAGGTTGTGCAACTCCACCCCATAGTGGAACAGGATTGCCCGCATAAAGCGGCCCGTTGGCACGCCGAATCCCCGCTCGTGGAAGGAGACGAAGCTCACGACGTACCCCGGCGGTGGGGATGGAGCGACTCCGCCCGTGGGAGGAATCCACTCAGGTCGCTGCTCATCGGTGAGGGGCGAAGCAAACCCTCGCCGACCAGCTCCTCCAGATCGCTCACCGTCACCGTGGAAAAGGGCCACGAATCGCGCGGTGAGATGATGGTCACCCGATCAGCCATCACCAAGACGGAAGGGATGGCGGTGCAAGGGGCAGGAAGGGCGGTTTCCTCTTCTCTGGTCAAAGCCTCTCGGGTTGCGAAAACCTAAAGAAAGAGGCAGGAAGCGGAGCGAAGAGCCGTCACCAGGCCCTCTCCCGGGTATATAAAGACCAGGGCGAGACCGTTTCCAGCGCTCCGCCCGGACCGGACGCGGGATTCAAAGAGCGCGAAGCGAAATAGTCGTTCCTCGAACGGCTCGCGCACGCACAACGGCCGCCCCGCCAACCACTCGCCCCGTCGCATTAACTCCGCGGCAGGACAGGCGGCGCCTCTGGCAGGAGAAGCGGGCGACGCTTCGCCTTCGCCGTAATAACCGCGCCCAAAGAGGTACGCCACGTCGTTCGATTTCGTATCCTTTTCCTTTTTTCCTCTTTCTCTATCTCTTGCAACAGGGACCGGGAAAGGGGGACACCCCGAAAAGGATCCTTCCCTATGAAGGAACCGGGCTCCGAGCCCCCCCTACTGATCAGAGGTTCGAAGGCTGGCCCTCCGAGGGGTTCAACAGTCGCCTCAGATCGCGTGGGCCCTACACCCACTACTGGTCAGAGGTTCGAAGGCCGCCCCCCCGAAGGGCTCCACGGCCGCCTCAGGCTACTCGGGCCCCGCGCCCATTACTGATCAGGGGTTCGAAGGCTGGCCCCCGAAGGGTTCACAGTCGCCTCAGACGCCGAGCGAGGGATGACCAGGGGTACGTTCGATACATAACCGAGGCTCGGGCTGCGCTCCCGAGGTACCCTAGGACATTTCCGAGACCAGCGGGAGCGATCTTGTAACGGAATCCCATCGGAGGGAGGCATCGAGCCCTCGGACCCCGTCACCAGGGGACCGGGTCCGGCAGATCACCCGCAGGTACTTTTGGGCGTGCCTCTGGGCCCCTAGCCGACCCCCAACGAACGGGGCATGGACGTCCACTCGGATTACCCGCTTGCAGCTCACCGGAGACACCATGTTCGATGCCCATCGAGGGTAACATGGCGCTCTCCCTCCCTCCTCCTTGCGGAAAGGCGACGTAGGGGCGTATGTAAAAAAGCCGAGTCTGTCCCTGATCGCCCTCTCGCCCTGTGCGGAGGCTCGAGGGCTGCTCTCGCAAACCCGGCTCCGGCCGAACCGTTGACAGCGTCAACATACCAGCCCGAGAGCTTGGGCCCCGACCGTGCACCCGGGCTACGGCCAGTTCGCATGAGGGAACAACCAGACCAGCCGAAGCATTACGCAAGGCATTAAGACCTCGAAGGAGTGAAACCACTCCTCCGAGGCCTCGGGGGCTACACCCGGCGGGTGCGCTCGCGTGCACCCACCGGAACAAAATGCAACCGAGAAAGGCTGGTCCCCTTGCAAAAAAGTGCGACGAAAGCCTCCAAGCGAGTGCTAACACTCCCTTCGAGGCTCGGGGCTACTGTCGGGGACCATAATTAGGGGTACCCTCAAGACGCCTAATTCTCAGCTGGTAACCCCCATCAGCATAAAGCTGCAGAGGCCTGATGGGTGCGATTAAGTCAGGGATCAGTCCATACGAGCGACTTGATCGCGCCTCGCCCGAGCCTAGCCTCGGACAAGGGCAGCCGACCCCGAGAGATTTCCGTCTCGCCCGAGGCCCCCCTTTAACGGCGGATATATCTCCGGCTCGCCCGAGGCCTTGCCTTCACTGAGAAGCAACCCTGACTAAATCGCCGCACCGACCGACCGAGTCGCAGGAGCATTTAACGCAAAGGTGGCCTGACACCTTTATCCTGACGCGCGCCCCCTGGCAGAGCCGAAGTGACTGCCGTCACTTCGCCGCACCACTGACCGGTCAGACAGAAGGACAGCGCCGCCCGTGCCACCCCGACTGCAGTGCCACTTGACAGAGTGAGACTGACAGGCGGTCAGGCCCTGCCAAAGGCGCCATAGGAAACTCCGCTCCACCCGACCCAGGGCTCGGACTCGGGCTAAGACCCGGAAGACGGCGAACTCCGCTCCGCCCGACCCAGGGCTCGGACTCGGGCTAGGACCCGGAAGACGGCGAACTCCGCTCCGCCCGACCCAGGGCTCGGACTCGGGCTAGGACCCGGAAGACGGCGAACTCCGCTCCGCCCGACCCAGGGCTCGGACTCGGGCTAGGACCCGGAAGACGGCGAACTCCGCTCCGCCCGACCCAGGGCTCGGACTCGGGCTAGGACCCGGAAGACGGCGAACTCCGCTCCGCCCGACCCAGGGCTCGGACTCGGGCTAAGACCCGGAAGACGGCGAACTCCGCTCCGCCCGACCCAGGGCTCGGACTCGAGCTAAGACCCGGAAGACGACGAACTCCGCTTCGCCCGACCCTAGGGCTCGGACTCCGCCCTGGCCTCTGCCGAACGACCTCCGCCTCGCCCGACCCAGGGGCTCGGGCTCGGCCTCGGCAACGGAAGACAGACTCGACCCCAGCTTCGGTGGAGCCCCCACGTCGCTCGGCCTCGGGCGCGGGCCCGCCACGTCAACAGGGAGCGCCATCATCACCCTACCCCGAGCCGACTCGGGCCGCCGAGAACAAGACCGGTGTCCCATCTGGCTAGCTCCGCCAGATAGGCAATGATGGCGCCCCGCGTGCCCTGTGACGACGGCGGCTCTCGGCTCCCTTACGGAAGCAGGGGGACGTCAGCAAGGACTCGACCGCTCCGACAGCTGTCCCTCCGCCAAGCTCCGTTGCTCCTCCGACAGCCACGACATCACACCAGCAGGGTGCCAAGATCTCTCCGGCTGCCACATTGGCATGTACTTAGGGCGCTAGCTCTCCCTCCGCTAGACACGTAGCACTCTGCTACACCCCCATTGTACACCTGGATCCTCTCCTTACGACTATAAAAGGAAGGACCAGGGCCTTCTTAGAGAAGGTTGGCCGCGCGGGACGAGGACGGGACAGGCGCTCTCTTGGGGCCGCTCGCTTCCCTCACCCGCGTGGACGCTTGTAACCCCCTACTGCAAGCGCACCCGACCTGGGCGCGGGACGAACACGAAGGCCGCGGGATTTCCACCTCTCTCACGCCCGTCTCCGGCCACCTCGCTCTCCCCCCTTCGCGCTCGCCCACGCGCTCGACCCATCTGGGCTGGGGCACGCGGCACACTCACTCGTCGGCTCAGGGACCCCCCGGTCTCGAAACGCCGACATATACCTACGCGCAGGTAGGCGTGCATCCGATCGTGCACGGTTCTGGCTCAGGCAGATTTTAGCGTAAATCGTGAACCAAATCAGCGTAAATTAGTATGAATTTTAGCGTAAATCGTAGATCCGTTTCATAAAGACGAATGGGCCCAAACATTACGGCGTAAAAATCACGCGCTTCCGATCGTGCGCGGGTTCTAGATCGGGCGAATTTTTGCGTAAAACGTGAACCAAAACAGCTTAAATGGGTATGAATTTTAGCGTAAATCATAAATCTGTTTCGTAACGACGAATGAGCCCCAAAAATTACGGCGTAAAAATCGCGCGCGTCCGATCGTGCGCGGGTTCTGGCTCGGACGAATTTTTGCGTAAAACATGAACCAAAACAACGTAAATGTGTACAAATTTTAGCGTAATCGTAAATTTGTTTCATAACGACGAATGTGGTCCAAAAATTATGCCATAAAAACCGCGCGCGCCCGATCGTGCGCGGGTTATGGCTCGGGCGGATTTTTGCGTAAAATGTGATCCAAAATAGCGTAAATGGGTGTGAATTTTAGCAAAAATTGTTGATCTCTTTCGTAACAAATTATAGAGTTTAAATCGTACATGTTTAGCGTTAGTTTCCGTGCATGTCGCATAGAAGTTTTTGAACGTAAAACACATCGACAGGACCATTTATTATGTAACAACCAAAGACAACACATGGTTCAAAACTCAAAAATAAGAAACCTGTCATTTCATATCCGTGAACCCATAAATGATATACAAAATACGATAATGAGCGACACAATGATGGTCAGGATGTTAAAAAAATCCATCATTCATGTCGCACACATCAATCAAGAACGATGTCATAAATATAACAAAGATGGCAGATGCCATGCCATAAATCATGTCAATATATGTGCATGCTGAACTAATAACAGAAAACACAATTGAAAAAACAAAATCATCAGAACACTTGGCTTCTGCTATAAAAATGCTTCTTATGCTTCTTTGTAGCCTATACATAGTTCCTCCATATGCTTTTATGATTCCTGAAAGAAATAGGATAAGTGAGATTAAAATGAAAGAATACAGTCCAAAACTTTAGTAACTTACTTATTTATCCTCTAACAGTTCAACAAAAAAATTATGTTATCAATTACAATGCTAGACCATTAAAGAAAATTGTGAGGCTAAAATGATGTAAGTCGTTATTACATTAAATACAAGGACCAAAACTTTTACGAACTAATGGAATAAAATATAGTAATTAGGGATTAACCCTCTTAGCTTCCAGGTTTTCATATTCCAATTTTTGCCTACTACGAGAAGTAACTTCTTCCGCCACTGGCTCCTTCGGTCCTTCCATTCCATCACATGCTCCATGATTTATGGGTTTGCCTCGACATTCACACAAACTTCTCTTTTGGTGTACTACCATCCATGTTCAGTCCGAATCATTGGACAGTGGCGGTGTGCGAACTGAAACCCTCCTGAGAACTCTTGCCGCCACCCGAGAGGAGCACGTCGGCGACCAGCTTGTCGAGGTTGGCGTATGAGCGCCCTCCGGGCCGCGTCGCGCGGAGACCAGTCTGCTGCCACTCTCCCGCGCGGCGCTGCATCTCCATTCCCTTCTCCCCGCCCATCGCCTCTCGGATCTTCTCCTCCACCGCCTCCTGCCGAACGTCCTGGCCGATCTCCATGGCCACGCCCCACTTCATGCACGTGTACCGGCAGTTGGTCTGCTGCTCCACGAAGAAGGGCCAGCACAGCATCGGCACCCCGACGCACAAGCTCTCCATGGTTGAGTTCCACCCGCAGTGTGTCAGGAACACGCCCACCGCCTCATGCCTCAGCACCACCTCTTGCGGGCACCAGCTCGCCAGGTGGCCACGGATGGTTTCAACACCGGAGAAGGTTACCTTGAGATCGGAGAAGGGGATGGTGAAACGCGGACGGTCGGCGGTCGCTCCTGCACCTCCTCCTCCTGCATCCGCGGGGAGTTCGCTCGTTCGTCAGACATCGGTGGCCGGTGCTTGAACTGTGGGGCGTGGGCGGTTGGGGGATCCGGAACTAGGCTATTGGGGGGCTCGTCGCGCTGAGCCAACGCCGGAGAGCCCCAAGGCGGCGAGCAGTGGAGCAGGAGATCCGGATGCCGGTAGTCTGTGCCTGGGCAGCTGGGCAGATCTGTGAATCATCGAGTCCGGAGAGGGCAAGGGGTGCACGGATCTGGGCCAGGAGGCGGGGCGCCAGAGGGAGCCGATGCAGCAGGTGGGGGCGTGAATTGAGGGGGGTCGGCGTCGGGTGGTTGGGGAGTGGTGGAGGCGAGGGCGCCGCGAATCGAGGGGATCATCGTCGGATGATTGGGGACTACAAATGATGACGCTATATGATTATATGAATCGATCCACAACGTGGACCGACTTTGTATTCCAAGGCGCCGGGTTGCAGACTTGCAGTTCGGTCCGATTCAACCAAAAGTTATAATTAGACTAGGGCTCCTTTTAGCTATTGAGAGCCCAGGGCTCTTAATAGATATACTATATATATATATTGTCGTAGTTATTATAAATTATTATCGGAGCACGTTTTTCATATGTTATACCGAGAATGCTAGGCTAGTACTGAGTTATACCCTCTATGGGTCTATATTCTATTTATGTAGTCTTAGAGACTTTTACCAACATCAGGGGTATGCCTTTTCAGCACACTAACAGTGGTCCCTAGCCATTGCATGCTTAACAAGGCTTGTAGTGGGACCATTCTTCGTGCAAATGCCTAATAGAGGGGGTCAACCACCTTGACTAGCAGTCAGAGCCATAGATAGGAGTCATGCTACATGACTCATGAATTACAAGGGCCATGCGATCTTCGGTTGTTGTGTACAAAAGTTGTAAGAGAGGGAGAGAAGGATACTATAATTCATGGGTGTTTTGTTCTATCTTAGTTTTTCTTCACTACTCTACACAATCCACCACTCTCTCTAATGAGCTCTCTCTCCCTCCATAGCCACCTTCAGCAGTCCAATTAATTCTAATTTCTAAAATTTGGGCTGAGTTGTTCACTAAAGTAGTAATCAAAGTTTAATACATACATCCATATAAAAATGCTAACTATAGTCAAGAAGAGTTAAGCCTTTGAGCCACATAAACTTCTATTTTATACTTGTTAATCGTGGTATGCTTACGTTTGTATTTATTTTATTCAATACAAATCCTAGATTCTTACCAAATGATGGTTTCAAAGATTTTCCCAAGAATTAATGTCTAGGAAAACTAGTTGTTTTCCACTAGTCAACAATCCTCCTGGGGGTCTAGGGTCGTCGGGAATGGCCAGGACTGGCGAGGAGGGCCCGACGAATCCACTGGCAGGACTTCAGCCGCGAGAACTAGACCGGGGACGAGGAAACAGTGGAGGGAGTGCTCTGGGCGGGTCGGGATAACTCCAACGAGGAATCCCGGCCTCGTGGAGGGGAAATCAGGCGCGCTAAGGCCAGCACTAGCTCCGGCGAGGGAAGGGGAATGCTATGGACCAAAGCAGGGGCTTGGGACGGGGCTGAGTCGACCGACCGTCGCATGGGCACGGCAGAGATCCGGCGAGCACGAATTAGCTACGGCAGGGCGGAATTAAGGTAACCGAAGTGCGGGAGCGACTTTCTCACCTCGGGACGACGCTCAAGAAGGCTTGGTGCGTCGTCTGGTGCCTTGGATGGCCGACACGGCGGGCGCTTACTCCGGTGAGCACTAGCGGCGGCGGTAGAGCGCGAGAGAGGGCGAGCGTGGGCAAAATGAGGGAGAGAGAGCGGGTGCAGGCATGGCTCAAAAGGGAGATGGGGCGCGTGGGCAGGCGATGTGGCCGGGGTTCTCGTCGGGCGTGTGCGCTGGTCAGAGGTGGTTCGCGGGGAAGGCGGAGCTGACAGGGCAGACCCATGGCGCAGAGGCACGGGCGTGCGCGCGAGTGGATCGGTTCGGCGCTGACGGCCGGGTGGGGCCCACTGTACGGAGAGAGGACGGGGTGCGCGCGCGAGGGGAAACGGTGCCGATAGATCGGCCCCACTGGGCAGAGGGAGAGAAGGAGCGGGGACGCGCGAGCGCGGGCTAGCGCTGACATGCGGGGTCCGACTATAAGAGGAGGAGTGCAAGCGCGCGCGGGCGCGCGACGTTGGGCCGAATGGCTTAAGCTGGGCTGAAATGGTTTTTCCTTTCTCCTTTGAATTTTAATTCCTTTTCTTTTTAATTTCTCTATTGAATTCAAAACAAATCAAACCACAAATCCAAATTCAAATATTTCAAACATGTAGATCAATCAAAAACAAAGTTTGAGCTCAGCATGATGCAAACATTCATATCTCCCCTAGGTTTCAATATTCTAAAGAAAATAATACATCTCTCACATAATTAACCCAAAATTCTATTAAAGAGAAAGGAAAAGAAAATCTATAGAGGTGAGAAAAGGTGTAACACCTAAATTTTGTAAATATTAGAGAAGAAATTTTATACCCCCAAATTCAGGGTTTTACATAAAGGCTATCTTAGGTACATCTTCAGTTCGAATCTTCAACTAATGATATCCTGATCTTAGATCTATTTTTGAGAATATCTTAGCTCCTCTCATTTGATCAAACAAATCTTCAATCCACGGTAAAGGGTATTTGTTCTTAATAGTCACATCATTCAAACTTCTATAATCGACACACATTGTTCTCGAACCATATTTCTTGTTCACAAATAGAACTGGGGCTCCCCGAGGAGACAAGCTTGGGCAAATAAAACATTTTTCTAATAATTCTTTTATTTGTTTCTTCAGTTCAACTAAATCTTTGACATCCATTCTATAAGGTCTTTTTGATATAGGTGCAGTTCAGGGTAATAATTCAATAGAGATACGTCTGAGTATACGTGGTAATTCCTCAGGAAATATGTCTGGGTATTCACACACTATTCTGATGTTTTCTAAAGATTTCTCCTTCGATTGATTTACCATGGCTTCTGCTTCTGCTGGCATACTAACATCGACTTCCATTCTTTCTCCTTGCAGACTTGTTAATGTAACCATTCTCTTAGCACAATATATTACTCCATCATACTTGGTTAAGTAATCTATTCCAAGTATCACATCGATTCCACTTGATTCCAACATTATTAGCTCTACTAGAAAGCTTATTCCTCTAATTTCAAGCTTAGTTTGTGGGCATGAGTGAGTGGCTCTAATTTCACCTCCTCGTGATCTAATTAATAATTTCCTCTTCAAAGGATAGTTTGATATATTATGCTTTTCCACAAATGACTTTGTTACGAAAGAGTGAGATGCTCCAGAATCAAATAAAACTGATGCAGGTATAAAGTTAATAAGGAACATACCATACACCATGTCAGCATCCTCTGGAACTGTTTCTGCTGTCACATGATTAATTCTTCCCTTACTCTAGTTTTGTAGAGTCTTGTTTTGTACAGTACCATGAGCAGGTGTATTCTAATCAAGTCTTTGAGTGCTGTTCCTCTGGGGTGTCTGTGGGTTGCGCTTTGGGCAGTTGTTGTCATAATGACCAATTTCTCCACACCTAAAACATCCACTAGGCTGTACTGGGGTAATTGTATTGTTATTTTTGGCCGGTGTGTTCGCGACGTTTCCTTGACGATTCTACTGCTAACCACTAGATCTTTGACTGGTCAGAGTACAGTTCCTCTATTGGTTCTGGTATTGGTTGCTTCTCTATCCTTGATATCTAGAGTGTTGCATTTGATAATTATTATTTCCACTCTGATTTCTAGAGCAAAACTGAGAACCTTGAGAGTTGTTATGTGGACGAGTGTTCCTGTTAGACTGTCCCTGGAATTTCCTCTTGTGATCCGACAATTCCCTTCTTTTGCTTTCGAGGTCAATCACTTTGTTGAGTAGAGTCTGGAAGTTCAGGAAACTATGGCTCTGCAGCTGATAGTTCAAAAGTTCAATCAATCATTCTAAGAACCTCTCTTGGCGCTTCTCATCTGTGTCAACTTCCTCACGTGCAATCGTGAAAGTTGGGTGAAATGATCCCGGTATTCACTAACGGACATACCTCCTTGAGTGAGGGATAAGAATTCCTTCTCCTTAAGTTTCATTATTCTCGAGGGAATGTGATGAGCATGGAAGTTATCCTAAATTCTTGCTAGGTTATCGCCTCTGCATCCGCGTGTGTCGCAGTGCAGCCATCCCACCAGTCGGACGCGGCACCTTCAAGTCTTCATGAAGCATACAAGACCTTTTCTCGATCATTGCATTGCGTAAAGCTTCTTTCCTATGACCTTATATTAAGCCAGTCATTGGCATCCAATGGGTCAACCGAGTGAGAAAAAGTAGGTTGGTGATGGCTCATGAAATCTCTGTGTTTGTCTTGAGCTTGGGGTGCATTCTGATGTTGGGGATTCTGTTGGTTTTGCTGAATTTGCTATACCGAGGCAGTGATGCCTTGGAGAAGTTGCATCTGCACGGCAATGAACTGCTCCATTGTTGGGGTGGGTGGCAGTGGTGGGAATTGTTGACCAGTGCAATGATTTTGTGTTTGTCTGGGACCTGAGCGAGTGTTCACCATCTGATTGGTTAGAAAGTGTATCCTTTAGATAAGTGAAGAGTAGAGAGATTCTAGGGGGAATAACTTTTAACTAATGTTCAGCTTAATTGGTAATTTTAAATGTTCTTATGGCCATCATTCCATAAAGAGTTTCATCACCATCCCATGGTTATTATTATAATAATAATAATATCATAAAGAGTTTCATCGTCTAATGCAAACTCGAACTTATTACATCATGACTTATAAAAACTCTAGAGTAGCCTAGTAATAGGTCCTAGGGCTCCATAGCGAATCCTCTTGCGGGGCGGGGACATAACTATGGTAGGGACTTGAGCTTTAGGTGGATTCCTTCCTTCGAGTTGAGCTTCGAGGGCTGCAATTCTTGCATGTGCGTCTTCAAGTTCTTCATGTACCCTTGAAAGATCTAGGGTAGCACTATCCAGATCAGTGTTAAGACCTACCACCACACCTACAAGGGTGTTGAGGTGATCTTCTCCAGCTTCACCTGGAACAATACTTGTCTGGCTTTCTCCACGAGGACGTAGGGGAAGGTGCATGTACGTCGTGTCATGTAGCTACTACCGATAAGTGCGGCTGAGGGACCATAGAGGTCTCCAAGCAGCATTGCTGACCGAAGTAGCGTAGGTGGATAGCGGTGTCAAAGACTCATGTGATGATGGAGTCCTGAAACCCTCTATCTCCTGCATCCAACACTCTGATATGCACGCGAGTGATGTAGTAACAAGCTCGAGGGGGCTCAGACACCTGTTGTGTGTCGTAGAGAGGTCGAATGTAGGTTCCCAACACATGCAGCGCATCTTGTAGCAAGTTTGGGAAGTGTCCCGTCTTGAACATTGAAGTGTAAAGTTCCGCGATAGGCCGCAATCCAACAAAGTTGTCCTCATGCTCATTGTTGGCATCCTCAATGTTGTCATTATTTTCATCGTCTTCTTCTTCATTGTTGTCTTCATCATCGCCGGAATCATTCGGGTCATCACCTCTAGGAGCGGGGCTTGAGATGCTCGCACAGGTGGTGCTGAAGATGAAGCTTTCGCAGCGAAGGCATCATACTCTGACAATGGAGAGGGTGTTGCCAAAATCTCCTCAGAACTGTCCTCCAAGATTACACCATTCCTCACTTGAAGGTGGTGTAGCTCCACAAGGACTTCCTCCACTACCACTAGGTAGAAAGGAGCGTGTCATGGTGGAGGGATATGGTTGGTGTTTACACGGGTGGTCTGGTGAGTACGCACCATCTACAAGAGAAAGTGTTCACCTTAGTTGAGTTTTAAAGAGGTAAGATTAATAAAATAAATTTGTAAGAGCAAAATAAGCATATTTTGAACAGACTGGGCTTTCCATTTCTAACTAGTCTAATGACCTAGCGTCAGCATTGCTCTAATACCACTTCTATCACACCCAGTTTTAGGGGCAAAACTGAATGCATAGCATATGTGTGCCATGATCCATTTTCCACACATATGTTGACGTCACAAGTGTAATATATCAAAAGACAATGCAATAAAGGTGTAAAAGAGAGTATAGTAACTTTACTACATATCAGTTTTACACAGCTGACATATCAGTTTTACACTCTGCAGAGGTGGTACAACTTTACCCACAAGCCATGTATCCCCTCTAGCATGGGTTGTACGGACCCGTAAACACTGCCTAGGTGAATTGCTAGGGATCCATTATGAGGCTTTCACAAAATATCCTTAATACAAAGCCATCCGCTAAGGTTTTCACGTCAGTATTCGTGACCCTCTGGGCGAGGTAACTTAGCTAAGACTACCACCCGATGTTAACATGAGCTGCCACCAAACAACTGCTGCCCCCTCTTGCCCATCTTTCATGTAGGGTTGCTAAGCACTAAATCTATAAAGCTATTTACCAAAGCTAGAGCCATGATAACACTCGTGGTTGCACTGTTTTTCATGGTGATCACTCTGTGTTCCATTTAATATGAAATGATCTTGTTTAACCATCGGGTTATCACCATAATACCAATTTTATTTCCGGAACACCAATATCATTAAAGAGTGACATCATAATGAATAAGTTGAGCAGTAGCACAATTACTAAGCACAATATTTATCCCAGGGTAATCAAGGAATAGGGTTGGTATTTCTTGGTAATCCTATTTAGGAAAATCCCATCAAATTTATGCAAATATTCAAAAGTAAACATTATTATATGCATTATTTGGGTACAAACATAAATGCAGAGGGAGAATCCACTTGCCTTGCTCAAAGGTGTCCTGCGGATCGTCTTCAAACGTATTTTGGTCTTCTACCATGAAATCAACTTCTAATATAGATTCACATATCGTACATACAAAAGGAAACATTCACCAAATAAATAAACATACATCATTACATGAATAAACATACACCAAGACATATACCAAACAAACCATACTTATATAAATGTCTAGAATAAAACTTAATTCATATTTATATTATTGGTCTACACATATTGACATCCATTTGCTACGACATAAAATATAAACTCTACTTTTTAGATTGCTGCTAGTGAAAGCTATATGGAAGTTCAACTTCGAAAGTACTTTACATAACATAGCTTAGAGGTAGTGATTTAACCAACTCTACGTAAATGAATTAATTATTAATTAATTATTTCTACCATAAACATGTGTTTACTTTTAGTTTTATCTTTTCTTTCTAAAGGAAAAATGTCATCATAATAATAAAAGGTCAAATAATTTTTAATAATAAATTAAACCGTTGATTGGACTTCACCATTTGAATTATCATGAACACGGGTACTACTTATCATCTCAATGTTAATAAAGCTTCTATTATTTATTTAGTGGATCTCAATAAACCTATGATTATAAACTTCTAGACTAATTCTAAAATTCATAATAAACAAAGTTAATTGTGAAATTACTTATCTAGTGTTTTTACAACTAACACGTGGTCTACCAAATTGTCATTCTTCTTTTTAAAAATAAATTCTAAAATAATTGTAAACAATTAACATACACCATACGACTGATACTAGTTCATCGCATACACTTAAAATCAATCGTTTACATACACATCACCGTATACACAAATTAAAACAAATAGTTATATAAAACATGATTTTGAAACTTTTAAATAATATTCAAGTTGTCTTTAACCTCGGGTTCTTGCGTTCGAGTAGTTCGTCGACGAACGAAGGGAGAGGAGGAACAGCGTCAAGTAGGGAGCGGTTGATGGTGAGGCACGAGCACGGTCGGGGCTAGGGTACGGTGCGGCGCGGCCGGGAACGGCTCGACGTGGCGCGGTCGGGGACAGGGGCACGAGCGCAGTCGACGGAGAGCTCCGGCGACGGCGACGTCGGGCTCTGGCGGCGGCGTCAAGCGAGGGGGAGAGGAGAGGGC
The DNA here is from genome assembly GCF_902167145.1 of Zea mays. Taxonomy (NCBI): domain Eukaryota; kingdom Viridiplantae; phylum Streptophyta; class Magnoliopsida; order Poales; family Poaceae; genus Zea; species Zea mays. The sequence goes on from NC_050096.1 coordinate 222,571,809, forward strand.
GCTGGTGAGGGAGAAGGTGAGCTCGGCGGCAAGGGGGGCCGATTCTAAGGGCTCGGGGTCTAGTTTTATAGGGAGAGGGAGGAGGGAGCGCGTTGGGGTAGAGGGAGAGACGGGGGCCGGTGCCATTAACATCATTAATGGTGTGGCCAAGGTGGAGAGGGAATGGGTGAAGGGGAAGAGGAGAGGGTGGCCGTTACGGGAAGGCGAGGTGGCGCTGGGGAGGCCGATCGGCGCTGCGGCGGCACGGGGCAAGCGAGGCGGCGCTGGGAAGGACGAGCGGCACGGCGGCGGCGCGTCTGCCTGCGCAAGGAAGAGGGCGAGGCCGGGGTGGGCCCGCCTAGAAGTAAATGAGATCAAGCACTTGATTTAAATTTTAGACCAATGTTTATAAAAATCATAACAATTATACCAAAATTATTTATAACTAAAATATTTACTTTTAGACCAATGTTTTTATAATAACTAATTGGGTTTTACATACAAGGAATTTTAAAAATCACCAACCAATTATTATTAGACAAAAATCATTCTCTAAAGATAAATGAGATCAAGCACTTGATTTAAATTTCTACCTTACTCTCTATACTAAGTTTTAAATGACTATTATTGTATTATTTTAATTGATGGATTTGAGGTGTTACACATAGGACCTGCACGAGCTTGACAGTCTTTCCTTCTTCCTCAAGAACACATGAGGGTTGTTCCACATAAACAAGACTTGGTCAAAGATCAAGAACATCCACATCCATAGCTTCAGTAGGCACATGGAGACACTTCCAGAGTTGTGGCATGTGAAACACATCATGAACGATTGAGAGAGAGAGAGAGTTGGAGTTAACTCCAATTGGTATGCCTTGGTTCCTACTCTTCGAAGAATAGGGAACGACCCAAGAAAGCAAGGATCCAATTTTCTTTTTACTCCAAAGTGATGAGTACCATTGAGAGGTGAAACCTTAAGGTAGACATATTGACCCACCTTAAAGTGCAACTCATGCTGGCAGCGTTGGCATAAGCTTTTTGGTGAGATTGAGCTATTCGAAGATTCTTCTAGATTGTCTTCACTTTCTTTTTGGCTTCTTTCACCAAGTCTAGACCAAAGAATGGCCTTTCTCTTGGCTCGGACAATTTGGTAGGTGTCCTACACCTTCTTACATAAAGAATTCAAAGGGTGACATATTGATACTTACATGATAGCTATTGTTGGAGGAGAAATCCACAAAAGATAGAAATGTTGCTCACTTCTTCACATAGGAGAGAACACAAGCTCATAGCATAACTTGCAAGATTTGGCTAACTTTTTTTGCTTGACCTCCAGTTTGAGGATGATAAGTGGTGATATACTTGAGCTTTGTTCCTAAGGCTTCATGCAAGATTCTCCAAAAATGAGCAATAAACTATGATCCTCGATTCGAAACAATTGACCTTGGCACACCATGAAGAAACACAACATTGGCGAGATAGATCTCATGTGTAGGTGGTTTTGATGGTAAGTGAAAGGGAATTAGGCTTACACCTATTTTCTAATTGATTTTGGTGGTTGAATTGCCCAACACAAATAATTGGACTAACTAGTTTGCTCTAGTCTATAAGTTATACAGGTGCCAAAGGTTCACCCTAAGCCAATAAAAAGACCAAGAAATGGGTTCAACAAAGAGAGCAAGGGATAACCGAAGTGTGCCCTGGTCTGCGCACCGGACTGTCCGGTGCACCAGGGGACTTCAAGCCAAACTTCGCACCTTCGGGAATTCTCAGAGACGCTTCACTATAATTCACCGACTGTCCGGTGTACCACCGGACAGTGTCCGGTGCTCCAGAGGAGAGCGGCTCTGAACTCGCCAGCTTCGGATTTCTGCTCCGCTATAATTCACCGGACATGTCCGGTGCACACCGGACTGTCCGGTGAGCCAGCGGAGCAACGATTACTTCGCGCCAACGATCGACTGCAACGCATTAAATGCGCGCCAGCACGCGCAGAGGAGAAGAGCACGCGCGGGTGGCACACCGGACAGTCTACAGGACTTGTCCAGTGCACCACCGGACAGCCAGGTGGGCCCACAAGTCAGAGCTCCAACAGTCGGAACCCAATGGCCTGGTGACGTGGCTGTCGCACCGGACAGTGTCTAGTGGCGCACCGGACTGTCCGGTGCGCCATGCGACAGCAGCCTCCACTAAACGGCTAGTTTGGTGGTTGGGGTTATAAATACCCCCAACCACCCCACATTCAAGTCATCCAAGTTTTCCACCTTCCAACTACTTACAAGAGCTCTAGCATTCAATTCTAGACACACCCAAGTGATCAAATCCTCTCCTAATTCCACAAAAGCTTTAGTGTTAAGTGAGAGAGATTTGTTGTGTTCTTTTGAGCTCTTGCGCTTGGATTGCTTCTTTCTTTCATTCTTTCTTGCGATCATCTCATTTGTAAGCAAGGCAAGAGACACCAATTGTGTGGTGGTCCTTGCGGGAAGTTTGATTCCCAATTGATTTGAGAAGAGAAGCTCACTCGGTCCGAGGGACCGTTTGAGAGAGGGAAAGGGTTGAAAGAGACCCGGTCTTTGTGACCACCTCAACGGGAAGTAGGTTTGCAAGAACCGAACCTCGGTAAAACAAATCCGCGTGTCACACTCTTTATTCGCTTGCGATTTGTTTTGCACCCTCTCTCTCGGACTCGATTATATTTCTAACGCTAACCCGGCTTGTAGTTGTGATTAAGTTTGTAAATTTCAGATTCGCCCTATTCACCCCCCTCTAGGCGACTTTCAATTGGTATCAGAGCCCGGTGCTTCATTAGAGCCTAACCGCTCGAAGTGATGTCGGGAGATCACGCCAAGAAGGAGATGGTGACCGGCGAGAAGCCCGCTACAAGCCACGGGAAAGCTTCATCGGAAGAGTCCCGCAACAAGGGGAAGGGGAAGGGGAAGGAGAAGAAATCCTCTTCCCACAAGTCGCATCGGAGTGGCGACAAGACAAAGAAGATGAGGAAGGTGATCTACTACGAGACCGATACTTCATCACCTTCCACCTCCGGCTCCGACGTGCCATCCATTACTTCTAAGCGCCATGAGTGCAAGAAGTTCAGTAAGATCCCCCTACACTACCCTCGCATTCCTAGACATACTCCATTACTTTCCGTTCCATTAGGCAAACCGCCAACCTTTGACGGTGAAGATTATGCTAGGTGGAGTGATTTGATGAAATTTCACCTAACCTCACTCCACAAAAGTATATGGAATGTTGTTGAGTTTGGAGCACAGGTACCATCCGTAGGGGATGAGGATTATGATGAGGACGAAGTGGCCCAAATCGAGCACTTCAACTCCCAAGCGACAACTATACTCCTCGCTTCTCTAAGTAGAGAGGAGTATAACAAGGTGCAAGGATTAAAGAGCGCCAAGGAAGTTTGGGACGTGCTCAAGACCGCACACGAAGGAGATGAGCTAACCAAGATCACCAAGCGGGAAACGATCGAGGGGGAGCTCGGTCGCTTCCGTCTTCGCCAAGGGGAGGAGCCACAAGACATGTACAACCATCTCAAAACCTTGGTAAATCAAGTGCGCAACCTCGGGAGCAAAAAATGGGATGACCACGAAATGGTTAAGGTTATTCTAAGATCACTTATTTTCCTTAACCCTACTCAAGTTCAATTGATTCGTGGCAATCCTAGATATACACTAATGACTCCCGAGGAAGTGATCGGGAATTTGTGAGCTTTGAGTTTATGATCAAAGGCTCAAAGAAGATCAACGAGCTTGACGGTCCCTCCACGTCCGAAGCACAACCGGTCGCATTTAAGGCGACGGGGGAGAAGAAGGAGTCTACATCGAGTAGAACACCCATCGACGCCTCCAAGCTCGACAATGAGGAAATGGCGCTCGTCATCAAGAGCTTCCGCCAAATCCTCAAGCAAAGGAGGGGGAAAGATTACAAGCCCCGCTCCAAGAAGGTTTGCTACAAGTGTGGTAAGCCCGATCACTTTATAGCAAAATGTCCTATTTCTAGTGACAGTGACAGGGGCGACGACAAGAAGGGGAGAAGAAAGGAGAAGAAGAAGTACTACAAGAAGAAGGGCGGCGATGCCCATGTTTGCCGAGAGTGGGACTCCGACGAGAGCTCCACCGACTCCTCCTCCGACGAGGACGCCGCAAACATCGCCGTCACCAAAGGACTTCTCTTCCCCAACATCGGCCACAAGTGCCTCATGGCAAAGGACGGCAAAAGGAAGAAGGTAAAATCAAGATCCTCCACAAAATATGAAACCTCTAGTGATGAGGATAATGCTAGCAATGAGGAGGATAACTTACGCATTCTTTTTGCCAACCTCAACATGCAACAAAAAGAGAAACTAAATGAATTGATTAGTGCTATCCATGAGAAGGATGATCTCTTGGACACCCAAGAGGACTTCCTTATTAAATAAAATAAGAAGCATGTTAAGGTTAAAAATGCTTATGCTCTAGAAGTAGAGAAATGTGAAAAACTTTCTAGTGAGCTAAGCACTTGCCATGAGACTATTGACAACCTTAGAAATGAAAATGCTAGTTTAATTGCTAAGGTTGATTCAAATGCTTGTAATGTTTCAATTTCCAATCTTAGAGATGATAATGTTGATTTGCTTGCTAAGATTGAAGAATTGAACATTTCTCTTGCTAGCCTTAGAAATGAAAATGCAAAATTGCTTGCTAAGGCTAAAGAATTAGATGTTTGCAATGCCTCCATTTCCGACCTTAGAAGTAAAAATGATATATTACATGCTAAGGTTGTAGAATTAAAATCTTGCAAACCCTCTACATCTACCATTGAACATACTACTATTTGCACTAGATGTAGAGATGTTGATATTGATGCTATTCATGATCATATGGTATTAATCAAGCAACAAAATGATCATATAGCAAAATTAAATGCTAAAATTGCCGAGCATGAACTTGAAAATGAAAAATTTAAATTTGCTCGTAGTATGCTTTATAGTGGGAGACGCCCTGGCATCAAGGATGGCATTGGCTTCCAAAAGGGGGACAATGTCAAACTTAATGCCCCTCCTAAAAGATTGTCTAACTTTGTTAAGGGCAAGGCTCCCCTGCCTCAGGATAACGAGGGTTAGATTGTGTACCCTGCCGGTTATCCTGAAAGCAAAATTAGGAGAATTCATTCTAGGAAGTCTCACTCTGGCCCTAATCATGCTTTTATGTATAAGGGTGAGACATCTAGTTCTAGGCAATCAACCCATGCTAAATTGCCTAAAAGGAAAACTCCTAGTGCATCAAATGAACATAGCATTTCATTTAAAACTTTTGATGCATCTTATGTTTTAACTAACAAATCCGGCAAGATAGTTGCCAAGTATGTTGGGGGCAAACACAAGGGATCAAAGACTTGTGTTTGGGTACCCAAAGTTCTTGTGTGTAATGCCAAAGGACCCAAAACCATTTGGGTACCTAAAGTCAAGAACTAAACTTGTTTTGTAGGTTTATGCATCCGGGGGATCAAGTTGGGTAATCGACAGCGGGTGCACAAACCACATGACAGGGGAGAAGAAGATGTTCTCCTCCTACGAGAAAAACCAAGATCCCCAATGAGCTATCACATTCGGGGATGGAAATCAAGGTTTGGTCAAAGGATTGGGTAAAATTGCTATATCTTCTGACCATTCTATTTCCAATGTTTTTCTTGTAGATTCATTAGATTACAATTTGCTTTCCGTTTCTGAATTATGCAAAATGGGCTACAATTGTCTTTTTACTGATGTAGGTGTCACTGTCTTTAGAAGAAGTGATGATTCAATAGCATTTAAGGGAGTGTTAGTGGGTCAGCTATACTTAGTGAATTTTGATAGAGCTGAACTCGACACTTGCTTAATTGCTAAGACTAACATGGGCTGGCTCTGGCATCGCCGACTAGCACATGTTGGGATGAAGAATCTTCATAAGCTTCTAAAGGGAGAGCACATTTTAGGATTAACAAATGTTCATTTTGAGAAAGACAGGATTTGTAGCGCATGCCAAGCAGGGAAGCAAGTTGGTGCTCACCCTCCACACAAGAACATCATGACGACTGACAGGCCACTAGAGCTCCTACACATGGATCTATTCGGCCCGATAGCTTACATAAGCATCGGCGGGAGTAAGTACTGTCTAGTTATTGTGGATGATTATTCTCGCTTCACTTGGGTGTTCTTTTTGCAGGAAAAATCTCATACCCAAGAGACCTTAAAGGGATTCTTGAGACGGGCTCAAAATGAGTTCGGCTTAAGGATCAAGAAAATTAGAAGCGACAACGGGACGGAGTTCAAGAACTCTCAGATAGAAGGCTTCCTTGAGGAGGAGGGCATCAAGCATGAGTTCTCTTCTCCCTACACCCCACAACAAAATGGTGTAGTGGAGAGGAAGAATAGAACTTTATTGGACATGGCAAGAACCATGCTTGATGAGTACAAGACTTCGGATCGGTTTTGGGCCGAGGCGGTCAACACCGCCTGCTACGCCATCAACCGATTGTATCTACACTGAATCCTCAAGAAGACATCATACGAACTCCTAACCGGTAAAAAGCCCAATATTTCATATTTTAGAGTCTTTGGTAGCAAATGCTTTATTCTTGTTAAATAAGGTAGAAAATCTAAATTTGCTCCTAAGACTGTAGAAGGATTTTTACTAGGATATGATTCAAACACAAGGGCATATAGAGTCTTTAACAAGTCCTCTGGACAAGTTGAAGTTTCTTGTGATGTTGTGTTTGATGAGACTAACGGCTCTCAAGTAGAGCAAGTTGATCTTGATGAGATAGGTGATGAAGAGGCTCCATGCATCGCGCTAAGGAACATGTCCATTGGGGATGTGTGTCCTAAGGAATCCGAAGAGCCTCCAAATGCACAAGATCAACCATCCTCCTCCACGCAAGCATCTCCACCAACTCAAAATGAGGATGAGGCTCAAGTTGATGAAGGAGAAGATCAAAGAGACGAGCCACCTCAAGATGACGACAATGATCAAGGGGGAGATGCAAATAATCAAGACAAGGAGGATGAAGAACCAAGGCCGCCACACCCAAGAGTCCACCAAGCAATCCAACGAGATCACCCCGTCGACACCATCCTCGCGCGACATTCATAAGGGGGTAACCACTAGATCTCATGTTGCACATTTTTGTGAACATTACTCTTTTGTTTCCTCTATTGAGCCACATAGGGTAAAGGAAGCACTTCAAGATTCGGATTGGGTGGTGGCGATGCAAGAGGAGCTCAACAACTTCACTAGGAATGAGGTATGGTATTTGGTTCCACGTCCTAATCAAAATGTTGTAGGAACCAAGTGGGTTTTCCGCAACAAGCAAGACGAGCATGGTGTGGTGACAAGGAACAAAGCCCGACTTGTGGCCAAAGGATACTCCCAAGTCGAAGGTTTGGATTTCGGTGAAACCTATGCACCCGTAGCTAGGCTTGAATCAATTCGTATATTATTGGCCTATGCTACTTACCATGGCTTCAAGCTTTATCAAATGGACGTGAAGAGTGCCTTCCTCAATGGACCAATCAAGGAAGAGGTCTATGTTGAGCAACCTCCCGACTTTGAAGATAGTGAGTACCCTAACCATGTTTATAAACTCTCTAAGGCGCTTTATGGACTCAAGCAAGCCCCAAGAGCATGGTATGGATGCCTAAGAGATTTTCTTATCACTAATGGCTTCAAAGTCGGAAAGGCCGATCCTACACTCTTTACCAAAACACTTGAAAATGATTTGTTTGTATGCCAAATTTATGTTGATGATATTATATTTGGGTCTACTAACGAATCTACATGTGAAGAGTTTAGTAGGATCATGACACAGAAATTCGAGATGTCTATGATGGGGGAGTTGAAGTACTTCTTGGGATTTCAAGTAAAGCAACTCCAAGAGGGCACCTTCCTAAGCCAAACAAAGTATACTCAAGATATTCTAAGCAAGTTTGGGATGAAGGATGCCAAGCCCATCAAGACACCCATGGGAACCAATGGGCATCTCGACCTCGACACGGAAGGTAAATCCGTCGATCAAAAGGTATATCGGTCGATGATAGGCTCTCTACTCTATTTATGTGCATCTCGACCGGATATTATGCTTTCCGTATGCATGTGTGCAAGATTCCAAGCCGACCCTAAGGAAGCTCACCTTACGGCCGTAAAACGAATCTTGAGATATTTAGTTTATACTCCTAAGTTTGGGCTTTGGTATCCTAGGGGATCCACATTTGATTTGATTGGTTATTCGGATGCCGATTGGGCAGGGTGTAAAATTAATAGAAAGAGCACATCGGGGACTTGCCAGTTCTTGGGAAGATCCTTGGTGCCTTGGGCTTCAAAGAAGCAAAATTCCGTAGCTCTTTCTACCGCCGAAGCCGAGTACATTGCCGCAGGCCATTGTTGCGCGCAATTACTTTGGATGAGACAAACCCTTAGGGACTACGGTTACAAATTAACCAAAGTCCCTCTTCTATGTGATAATGAGAGTGCAATCCGCATGGCGGATAATCCCGTTGAGCATAGCCGCACTAAACACATAGCCATTCGGCATCATTTTCTAAGGGATCACCAACAAAAGGGAGATATCGAGATTGCATACATTAACACTAAGGATCAATTAGCCGATATCTTTACCAAGCCACTTGATGAACAAACTTTTAACAAACTTAGGCATGAACTAAATATTCTTGATTCTAGGAACTTCTTTTGTTGATTTGCACACATAGCTCAATTTATATACCTTTGATCATATCTCTTTCATGTGCTATGACTAATGTGTTTTCAAGTAAATTTCAAAGCAAGTCATAGGTGTATTGAAAGGGAATTCGAGTCTTCGGCGAAGACAAAGGCTTCCACTCCACTCGTAACTCATCATTCGCCGTCGCTCCGAGCATCTCTCCGGCTTTGGTATAATCTTCACTCATATGTTTTATTTGCCAAAGGGGGAGAAAATAGTTAGCAAAGGGCTTATATCTCACTCAAGTATCCGTTTTTGGCGATTCATGCCAAAGGGGGAGAAAGTATTAGCCCAAAGCAAAAGGACCGCACCACCACCTAATTTTAAAAACTAATGATTTTCAATTGGTAAATTTCAAATTGATATCCTATTATTTTCAAAAGGGGGAGAAAGAAGTATTTTCAAAATCGATATGTTAAAACCCTCTTGAACACTAAGAGGAGGATTTCATTAAGGGGAAGTTTTGTTTAGTCAAAGGAAAAGCATTTGAAACAGGGGGAGAAAATTTCAAATCTTGAAAATGCTTCGCAAAATCTTATTCATTTACCTTTGACTATTTGCAAAAGGACTTTGAAAAAGAATTTGCAAAACAAAACATGTGGTGCAAGCGTGGTCCAAAATGTTAAAAGAAAACAATCCATGCGTATCTTACAAGTATTTATATTGGCTCAATTCCATGTAACCATTGCACTTACATTATGCAAACTAGTTCAATTATACACTTCTATACTTGCTTTGGTTTGTGTTGGCATCAATCACCAAAAAGGGGGAGATTGAAAGGGAATTAGGCTTACACCTATTTTCTAATTGATTTTGGTGGTTGAATTGCCCAACACAAATAATTGGACTAACTAGTTTGCTCTAGTCTATAAGTTATACAGGTGCCAAAGGTTCACCCTAAGCCAATAAAAAGACCAAGAAATGGGTTCAACAAAGAGAGCAAGGGATAACCGAAGTGTACCCTGGTCTAGCGCACCGGACTGTCCGGTGTGCCACCGGACAGTGTCCGGTGCACCAGGGGACTTCAGGCCAAACTTCGCACCTTCGGGAATTCTCAGAGACGCTTCACTATAATTCACCGGACTGTCCGGTGCTCCAGAGGAGAGCGGCTCTGAACTCGCCAGCTTCGGATTTCCGCTCCGCTATAATTCATGGGACATGTCCAGTGCACACCGGACTGTCCGGTGAGCCAGCGGAGCAACGTCTACTTCGCGCCAACGGTCGACTGCAACGCATTAAATGCGCGCCAGCGCGCGCAGAGGAGCAGAGCACGCACGGGTGGCACACCGGACAGTCTACAGGACTTGTCCGGTGCACCACCGGACAGCCAGGCGGGCCCACAAGTCAGAGCTCCAACGGTCGGAACCCAACGGCCTGGTGACGTGGCTGGTGCACCGGACTGTCCGGTGCGCCATGCGACAGCAGCCTCCACCAAACAACTAGTTTGGTGGTTGGGGTTATAAATACCCCCAACCACCCCACATTCAAGTCATCCAAGTTTTCCACCTTCCAACTACTACAAGAGCTCTAGCATTCAATTATAGACACACCCAAGTGATCAAATCCTCTCCCAATTCCACAAAAGCTTTAGTGTTAAGTGAGAGAGATTTGTTGTGTTCTTTTGAGCTCTTGCGCTTGGATTGCTTCTTTCTTTCATTCTTTCTTGCGATCATCTCATTTGTAAGCAAGGCAAGAGACACCAATTGTGTGGTGGTCCTTGCGGGAAGTTTGATTCCCAATTGATTTGAGAAGAGAAGCTCACTCGGTCCGAGGGACCGTTTGAGAGAGGGAAAGGGTTGAAAGAGACCCGGTCTTTGTGACCACCTCAACGGGGAGTAGGTTTGCAAGAACCGAACCTCGGTAAAACAAATCCGCGTGTCACACTCTTTATTCGCTTGCGATTTGTTTTGCACTCTCTCTCTCTCGGACTCGATTATATTTCTAACGCTAACCCGGCTTGTAGTTGTGATTAAGTTTGTAAATTTCAGATTCGCCCTATTCACCCCCCCCTCTAGGCGACTTTCAGTAAGAAATTAGCCAACTAGGTTAATCGATCCATAATCACCCAATCCAAGTCATAACCATAAGTTCTTAGCAAACAGGTAGTGAAGTCCATTCTTACATCATCCCACTGTTGGGACCGAGAATGATGGGCCAAAGCACTCGCAAACATGGGTGATAGGTGGCACGACAAAACTGATGGTTGGGGGCTCAAATGTCTTGTCTAGAGTGTCCTGCCCAGCTACAGGGTAGGGGTATTTATAGGGCGACTGGGGTTGGTGGCCTAAAGTTCGTCCATTCCTCTGGTTACCGTCTACAATCCTAGAAAATACTGTACAACAGGGTCATTACGAAACAATAAGCCCTACATCCAATTTACACCAGATTTTCTACCTTACAGTGAGATTAACAGGTGTGATCATCATCTCCGTTGGGAGCGGGCCTTCTCTTGCTAGGACATAGACGATGTCTCCACTGTTTGGGTGGCGATGTCATCAAACTCTTTGCTAGGAGTCGGCGTGGGGCCTTTGTTTACTAGCGAGGACTCACCCTAGCCATCCTCACTTTGGGCCTTCGCTCTCTATGATGACGTCTCTGCTGCATATGCGGTGGGGAACTTTGCCCCCTATTGAACGATGAGCCCATGCATCTGCCTCCGTTTGCCCTTGGCTTGTTACTCTGCATCAAATATCTTTGTTGATCGATAAGTACAAGGGGTGGTCAAGGGCTGGTTTCGTCTTCAATCCAACAGTAGCCCCCAAGGGATGGGTTCAACTACATCAGCCAATCTTGAAGTCCTTTTGAGGATACGAACAAATGATGCCCTTGATCACAAGTTGAACCACTCATCAGGGCATTTGAAAAGTAACCTTGGGGCACGACGTGATGTGACTAGCGACATTTTAGTTTGTGTCGTTTCGAGTTTTTATGTGGGTTGGGGCCTATAAATGTTGTCGTCCGTGGGACACTAGGATTACTTTTGGCCTCAATCTTCATCGCTTTCTCTCAATGTGCGCCGCGCGTCGGTGCTGTGTTGTGTCTATGCTCGACCACCGTTGATCGGTTGCTCCATTATGAATCTAGCACGCATGAAGCAAATTGCTTGCTGTCACCACTAGTACATCATGTCGTCTTCTTCCTCGTTGTCATCTAACGGGGTTGTGCGAACACAAGGTTGACTTATCCCTTATGGTTTGAGTTGATGATGAGTGATTGTTGTTATGGGTAGTACTTTGGTGTGAGTCTTGGACTAACTAGAGTATGAGTCTTATGTTGTGCAACCATGTCTCCTGGCTTGTGGTGTGCAAGTGTGCAGTATAGGGACAGTGGTTGACAACGAAGGTAAAGATTATGCGAGTTTGTGTCAATGGGTTGAGAGCGACGAAGGACAAGCGCTAGGCCTTGATCGAGGGAATGTAGAAACCAGGTGACTAGATGATGATAACATGACACCAACTAATACAACTATTGATTATAAGTCGTATTTTTAGTTCATCAACAGCCCGACTGCAATATCATGTTAGCAAGTGTTAATACATCGTCATGGGTGCGTCATACATCCTTGGGATCTAGGCCCAATTTGGAGCATACCAAAAATAGATGCATTTCATGAAAATGGAGTTCTTGGACGTCCTCCTCCCTGGCCACCACCTTTGGAAGCTATCAATTACATTCAAGGCAAGTTGGAATCACAATCCTTACCAATTTTGAGGCAATTTTGGAATCAAGTACCAGCCTGCAATAAAATGAACGACTAGGATGCATACAGACCCAGGTTTGGAAGTTCAAGATATCATTGGAAAGCTAACAACGATTCCTTTCCATTGCCTCTCTAAGTGATTCCAAATTCAACCAGAATCAATGGGGATCGTCCAACCAATCAAGGGGACATAATCTGAGTTGTTACCATATGGGCTCAGATTGCTTTGTACCTAGTTGGGTTCATTAAGGAAAGGTCCTAGGGGTTAGCCACGCCATAACTAGTATAAATACACGCTACAACCACATGTTTGACTTGGGTTTTGCTTTAGTTCAATCTATACTCATACAGTTCACCGTTCATCGGTTATAGGACCCCAACTTTGAATACATCTGCGTGATGATTTTGATCTTCTCTATTCTTGCTTGTGTTTTTCGTTTGCATTGGTAGGGACTAGCCTTCTTGGCAAGGCTAACTTATGTTCTCATGAGTTAGTAACCAATGGAGTAGTGGTGTACAAATTGCAGGAGTTTCTTGCATCACCGAGAAACTTCGAATCATCAATGTCGAGATCTCGACCCAAATGACTTATCAGAAGATTGAGCCTCCCCTAATCTATCAAGTGGTATCAAATTTCTAGGTTGCCCGATAAGTATCTTTACTAGATTTTATTAGTAGATTAGAATTGTTATTACATTACCTAGAGTCCACAAAAAAGTCTTACAATATAAGTTCCATATCTATCGTCCTTAGAGCCTACAATTTTGTTTGCAGATTGGTTTTGTTGAATTTTTTCATATGGTTTTAGTTTTTTGCTGGTTATAGCATCATGTGATGGGTCTTGTACATTTCTTTCTCACCGTCGTTTTCACCACTATCCCATTCCTGAATCCTAAACTACAAACTGATCCACCACACTAATCGGTTTGCCCTAGCTAGCTGCCTTTGCATTAACTCCTGCTTCACAATCTTCGCTAGATCAAAAACCCTTTGAGCCTCTTATCCTTGACCACCTTACAATCAGCCCTCTATTGTGCAACATTTTTTCTGAGATCAATCATGGCTCCACTCGGGTTTCAGTGGGCAAACCCTGATTTTATCCCCTCTAGCGGATACCCTTTTTCGTAAAACTATGATACCTTTTGCATATGACCTCCGATTGAGATGCATTTTTTTCAAATTGTGTAAAATTAAAATTTTACATATGAATTTGTGTCGCTTCGCTGCATCCTATCAAAGTTTGGTGGACAAATTCCCTCAGGAAGACATTAAACTCGGTCGCTGATGAGTGGAGGTCTGGTCTGAAATTCCATTTTGTTCGGCTATATTCTTATGTGGGTGTCTCTATGTTCTGCATAAAAAATAAAAAAGGGAAAGTAAAATAAAAAGAGCAAATAAAGCTAGAGTGCAAAACAAAAGGAAATCAAAAGAAAAAAAGATAGCAAAAAAAGAGAGATACACCATAGAATGTTGAAGCCATTCTAGTGTGGTTCCTTCTATTTGCATATGCTATTTCCCTTGCTGCCTTTTCTACTTCCCTTTGGGCTAGATTTATAGCACATGTTCGACTAGCAACAGTCTCCCATTTGAATTCTTATTAAACTTTACTTTCTGGTCTCGAATTGTATTTTCTTAGCCACTGTATATTGCCATCCCAAAAGTCCACCTTCAACCCGGTTGTGCAGTTTTCTTTTGCAATCACCCAACACTCTATTGGTGTTTTTGTGTACTTAGTATTACATCAGAAACCATTGTAAGAGTGGAGTAGGATGCTTGAGTTTGTGTGATCCCACTATATATACATACTAGATAATTAGGCAATATATTTTTATGTGTTTTCTTGTCTTTTGCTAACAATGACAGGGTGTACCACCACTTAGAAGAAAACCATGCAATCCTTTGGGAGTTGCACCACAATTGATAACCCTTCTCACACTGGTTATATTTTTACATGCCTTCCTTCATATGAAGGTTATGGTTCTAAAAGATATATTAGATGGGAAATTCAGATGGATAAAGTTTTTTGTGAAACATTGTATGTGAGAAAGAAGAAAAGTTAAGAATGTTGTTAGTTGTTTTACTTGTTATGCTCTATATTAGTGGAACGATCTTTGTGATTACGATGAAGATCCATTAACTTGGAAAGATATAAAACATTGTATGTGAAATGAATTTGTTTCTGATTCCTCATCTATGAAGTTAATTTGTGACTTACACCATCTAAAACAACAAGATAAGACAGTTAAGGAGTATTTTCATGCATTGATCACTTTATTATTGCATTGTGGTTTCCATGAATCTGAGAATATAAAGAAGAAAATATTTTTAAATGGTTTTAATGATGAAATTCATGATACTATTGTTGATATGAAATATAACACTCTTAATGATTTATTTAGTCTTGCTTTTGAGGCTGATAGTAAAATTAAATACGAGAGAGAACAACTTTCTAAAATTGAAACAGATGCATGCCTTTCTAAAATTGAACATATTTCATATATATAGTGGAGGTTCCATTTGCTACTAACTTCTTGCAGGATGTTGAACATGAGAAGAATAGAAATGATAAGACAGAGGAAAACGAGCATAAGCTAGCTTCTTCACCATACTTGCCACCATGCATCGAATATGTAAACAAAGGTAACACCTTGTGCTCTATGGTCTCTCAAGGTGAGGAAAATTTGAAGCACAAAATTTGTCCACAATTAAGGCAGTTATAGAGCCATCTATAGTGGAACATTTTGCAGTTTTGTCTTTATCACAAGTGAAAGGGAAATATGGTTTAACCTTTTTCTATAAATAATTTTGGTGGTTGAATGCCCAACACAAATAATTGGACTAACTAGTTTGCTCTAGATTATATGTTCTACAGGTGCATAAAGGTTCAACACAAACCAATATAAAATTGAAGAAAGGGTTCAAATTCAAAGGAGCAAAGAAACCGAGTGTGCCCTGGTCTGGCGTACAGGACTGTCCGGTGTGCCACCGGACTGTCCGGTGCACCAGGACCGTACAACGTCCAACTCTCCAATCTCGGGTTTCTCAGAGCGCGCTCCACTATAATTCACCGGACTGTCCGGTGTGCCACCGGACTGTCTGGTGCACCAGCGGAGCAACGGCTACTTTGCACAACGGTCGCCCGCAAAAGCTGAAGAATCAGAGAACAGTGCGCAACAGTGCGCGACAGAGCAGAGCCGCCCGTCAAAGGCGCACCAGACAGTAAACAGTTCATGTCTGGTGCGGCACCGGGCTGTCCAGTGCCACTAGAAGACAAAGCCTCCAACGGTCGACAGCGCCCGAACCCTAACGGTTGGGTGACGTGGCTGGCGCACCGGACAGTGTCCGGTGGCGCACCAGACTGTCTGGTGCACCCATCGACAGCAGCCATCCCCAACGGCCATGTGGTGGTTGAGGGCTATAAATACCCCCAACCACCACCACTCCAAGCATCCAAGTTTCCAGCACTTCACATTCAATACAAGAGCTAGTGCATTCACTCTTAGACACAATTCAATAGAATCAAAGCCTCTCCAAGTTGCAAATCCATTCCAATCACCTAGTGACTAGAGAGAGTGTTTTGTTCGTGTTCTTTGAGCTCTTGCTTCTTGGATCACTTTCTTCTTCCTCATTCTTGTTCTCAAAGAGACACCAAGTGTGTGGTGGTCTTTGCAGGGTCTAAGTGACCCGATTGATTAAGGAGAAAGCTCACTCGGTCTAGGTGTCCGTTTGAGAGAGGGAGAGGGTTGAAAGAGACCCGGTCTTTGTGACCACCTCAACGGGGACTAGGTTCTTTAGGACCGAACCTCGGTAAAATAAATCATCGTGTTCATCCGCTTTACTTCTTGGTTGATTTGTTTTTCCCCTCTCTCCCGGACTTGGTATTCGTTCTAACGCTAACCTCGGCTTGTAGTGTGTATTTAAAGTTATAATTTTCAGATTCCGCCTATCCACCCCCCTCTAGGCGACTTTCAACAAGATATTTATCTTAATGTTCCTTGTGATAAAGTAGAGTTGTGTGACGATGCTTCTATTGTTTTTATGCCACAACTTGTTGGTAATGTTGATATTGTTGATCTTGAGTCAAACAATTGTGATAAAAATGGTCATTTTCTCCTGATTACTTGTGTGTCAAATGAGCTCAAATTATTGTCTTCTTTAAATATTTTGGGTTATATTGAATATGATGTTCCATGTAATCTAACATTTTAATGGAGAGACTTTATTTTAGAACTGATTTTTCATGGGCTAAGCTTACATAAGATTTTATTGGAAGATATAATTGTAAAGGAGAATATATGGTACATTGAGTATAAATTTGTTCGAATATGAAATCTCCTTTTATTATGAAACAATTTGATGAGTTAGAGGGTTTTATTAACACTAACCATATCATGTCGAGTTCCACTTGCTCTTCTTTCTATGTTTTGCACCAATAGAATCAATTTCAAGAAGGGGAGCAAAATTAGACGATGTCAAAACTTACAACAACTACTTTTGCAAGCAACAACTTTGAATCGATGACGACTCAAAACCCTGAAGAGGAGAATGATGAGGACATGGTGCCAACAAATAAAACTATTGATTATAATTTCAATTTTTAGTTCATCAATTGTCAACTACAATATCATCTTGGAAGGTGTTGAGACATCGTCATGGGCGAGTCATGCACCCTTGGGATCCAGGGCCAAGTTGGATCATACCAAAAATAGATGGATATCATGGAAAGGAACTTGGACATCCTCCTCCCTGTCCACCACCTTTGGAAGCTATCAATTACATTCAAGGCAAGTTGGAATCACAATCCTTACCAATTTTGAGGCAATTTTGGAATCCTAGACCAGCCTGCACTAAGATGGAAACCCAGGATGCATACGGACTTGGATTTGGAAGTTTTGGATATCATTGGAAAGCTAATTGTAACACCTCTGGAGTTTACCATGTGTTACTCAAGTCTTCCTCACTTAACCCCTTAATCACATGTAGATAGGTTAGGGGAAAGGCCACTAAAGTTGGGGACCATATAGAACAATTATGTTTTATTCTATTTCTACCCAACAGTGATAAAGATTTCAAAGTTTAATGAGCATTACTATTGATTATTGTATTCTCAAGGAAGGCAATAAAAAATGTGTTGGGTACTTGTGACTTAGAAGGAAGGTCATTGCATGGGGGAGTGTGTTCTCCTTAAAGAATGGCTTGAAATGAACAGAAATACCTGGATATTAATCCAAGAAAAGAATGGCTTGAAATGAACAGAAATACCTGGATATGGAAGTACAATTTAAGAAATGTCTTTTATGTACTCTCGATTGTTCAGCCATTATAGTAAGAGTTGTGATAAGTAATATGCATGTTTTGATTTGACCAACATTGGATTAAGCATGTGTGTTACATAATTTCGAAATGATTTCTGAATTTGATGATTGAATATGAGCCAATCTTGGCATTTTGTTCCTTCGAGGGAATTACCGCATGGAGGGAAAAGTTTGCGATAATACCAGCATGGCGGGAAAAGTCTGAGATTCATACTTGCACTACGAGATAAAGTTGACATAGAGCTTGCCCTGCATAGCGGGAGAAAGTTATGGTGGCTCATGTGGTTTTAGTGTATCCCATAGTGAGAGAAAAGTATGGATTAGATTTTATGCTATCCATGTATTGATTGTACACTTCTATTGTGTCAAGGTCATTATGCACTCAATAAGTTTAAGGAAAATAGAAAGTTACAGTTGAACCTAAAGATAAGAATGATATGCGAGCGTGACTTGCAAAAGTACTAATGATAAAGGACTATGTTGAGTCTTGATGTGAAATGAGGAAAGAGTACTTCCATACAAATTTAGAAATAACCTCATTTTGCATGATGTAATCATGTGGATGAAGAAAGTAATCAAAGTACCTCCTTCATAGGAGTTCTTAATGGTTTTTGAAATTTTGGCAGAAAAGTTCATGCCATATTTCGAGGGGGAGATATGTGAGATCAATTAAGGAAGATACTCTCTTTTACTTCAGATAATGAGAAGCATAGGCAAGAGTGATCTATAAAAGATGAATGTGATTGTCGGGGGAGTATGACAGTCATAATAACGATACCCTTAAAGCAAAAGAAATAGTTAAATTTCTAAATGGACATTTTATGGTTTCGATAGGAAGATAGTGTAGTCAATCAATATAAATTAGTATTCATATTAGCAAAGAATACAATTTAAATGTGGTGCTTAAGGTGCCATTTAAGCTAAACAAAATAGGCCGAACCAAAATTGAGAAGGTTTGAACATACACTACCTTTACAAAAGATGGAGTAATCTAGGGAGTGAGTATATAGAAACCTAAGACTTGAAGAGAAAGGGGCTATGTTCCTACTCCAATGTTCAAGAACGACAAATTGGTCGATACATGTTGATATTGTATGACTGATACAACACATGTTGTTAGTCCTTCAAAGAAAAAAATAAACAAGGATCCAGTGATACATGAGACTATAGAATCATTTGCTTCTTGGCAATAAAGATCAATAATAGTCCCATATGAAAGAAGTGCCAATAATTGATGCCCTGGATGGACTTAAAAAATAAGGAAGTTTGGAATTTAGATGGAGGACAATCCCACTTTATTTGAAGAAGCTATAGAGGCGCTCGCTCGTCTAAAAGGTAAAAGAATCACTTATTACCAACGATGTTTGGGACTCATAAATAATTCCTCACAGAGCCAAAAGAGTAGGCTGCAAAGGGTCTAAAAGACAAAATGTGAATCTAAAGGGAATATGTAAAAGATGAAAAGTGCAACTTGAATCGAAAGTTTTTGCGAAAATAGAATGAATAAATTAATTAGTGCTAGTAGCACACCATGATCTGAGTTACATCAATGAAAGTAAAGATGACATTCCCTAGTGGGATTTGTACGAAATGATTACATGGCATAAGCTAAAAGTTTTGCCATGAAAGTAAAAGTACAGAAGGGATGTCACCTGAAGAAATTGTGTATGTACTAGAGCAAGTCACTATACAGTAGCATTTAAAGTTGAAGAATGTTTGGGTTAACGAGAATGAGAGGACAATTGCATTTGTGCAAAGTTATAGAACGGGAAATTCATTCCCTAATTTTACATATATGGATGACATCTTGCTTGCTAGTAGTGATGTCAATCTATTGCAGAAAAGAAGTTCTTGTCCTAAAGATTAAATGAAATTGGTCTTAGGGAAGAGTCTCTTGTTCTAAGAATTGAGATTCACCGAATAGAAGAGAAAAGGGATATTAGGATTATCGTAAAGGCATGCTAAGAAAAGTTATAAAAAATAAAGTAACGATGCGAGAAAAGCTACGCCTGTTCCAATGATCAAGGGTAATGGATTTGGGAACTTTTCAATATGCAATATGGACTAGATTAAATGAACATGGTACCATATGCTTCAGCTATTGGAAGCTCAAAGAATGCACAAGTAAGGTGTTGCCCTGACGTACTTCACATATCCGGGTTGTTTTGGCAGTGTTTAGTCCAGATATAGATCACTAGAATGGAGTTACGAATGTTGGTCTCATGCTAAAAGGAAAGAACTAGTGCTCTCAAAGATTGTGAGTACAAAGATAGAACCTTGTGAAATGTGTAGCGAAATCCATAATTGTCGCTATCGTTCGCACTTGGAGTTTTTGTGTGGAAAAGCTCCAAACAAGTAGTTATCATCAATGTGATGCAAAGACATGATATAACATGATATGAGGCTAAGGGACATGCAAAATGATTAAGAGAAATTGTTCCTAGAGTTGATAATTGTTGACAATAGCAATAACCATTCAAATAGTTCACTCCTAAGACAACGAGTCAAGTGTGCTGCCAAACACGTTGACACAAAGTTATACATTATAAACGAGAAAGTCTGGAATCATATTAAAAGTATTGAACATATAAGTAACAAGCAAGTGTTTGCGGATCTGCTTACCAAAGGCTTACCAACTAGTGCGTTCAGAGAACACACAGTCAACGTGGGTTTATGGTATATCCTATCTTTTCCAAACAATAAAAGGGCCCAAAGTTAAAGAATATATTTCAAGACGGAGACATGTATTATAGCTGTTAAGTCTATCAACGATTGACCATGACGACGAAGCATTCTCTATGCACCAATATGTAGTGGAATACGAAAAGAACTAAAAGGTATAAATTTGAAAGTATAAGATGAGATGAAGGGGGAGAATGTTGGAATTGATCACCACCAATTGACCCAATGGTTAACCGGGCCATTGACCTCACACCTTGATCAGGGGTGCCCAGCACAATGCAAGCCTAGTGACCCCCTGTTGTGTAACCTTATAAATAGAGAGGTTAGGGCCGACGACTAAACACACGAGGTTCACAGTAGCCGTCCATGCTTCCCACCTTTAAACAATAAACCAATATAGAGGGAGGTTGTCAGCAACGAGAAGCTCACCGCCGGCATCGAGCTCGCTTTCCAGAACGTCTCTACCGTACCGTAGATCTTCACCAACGAATGTGATGGCGTTGGGTCTATCTAAACATAGGTAAGATCTGTGTTTTGTATTAATCTAGTGGTTAGTGTTATTTGGGAGATCCAAAAAGTTTAACAAAAATGGCTAAAATGAATATGATGCACAGACGCAATTATCTTATAGGTGTAGTGATTTTGGGAGGAACACGCAGAGGTCACTAACGGAAACATGCTCTTTGCCGAGTGCAATTTATCGGGCACTCGGCAAAATAATCTTTGTCGAGTGCAACTCTCGTCGAATAATTACACTCGACACAGACCTCCTTTGCTGAGCGTGAAACCCACGGTAAAGAGCATGTTGAAACAAGTACCCAATGGCTTTGCCTATAGAGTCAGGAAATTTTCTGAGTATGACGTCGATGGATACCGTTTTTGCACAACAAGCTATGACCAAAGTCGTCCCTATCGAAAAACCACGTGTTCTGGAGTCTTTTACGCCCGGGCTTGACAAGGTCGAGTATTATGGAAGGATTGAAGAAATATATGAACTCAATTTTCATGGTTCCAAACCTCTTACTCCAGTGATATTCAAATGTCATTGGTTTGACCCTGAAGTGACGAGACAAACACATTCTAATCTTGGGCTAGTACACAACATCCCAATGACATTTGAATATCACTGGAGTAATTTACCATGCGGTAACGAAGGAACATCTTAAGGGTTGGGATGTTGTGTATAAGGTATCACCGCATGGTAAATTACCTACTCCGAATGGAGAAGATTATAACTTAGATCCAGACACATGGGATAGAGAGTTCTTTCAAGATCGGCTAGAAGGGTGATTTGAGATAGACTTAACCGAAGCGGTTGAAATGGAAGTAGATATTGAAATGGTTGTTGATGAGGAGGATGATGAGGTGCAAAATGAGAATGACTTAGAAATACTTGAAGACAATGACAATGATGAACTTGCACCTTCGGATGGTGTTGACTATGAAAATGGTTGATAGTGATGATGAGACTTATGATCTAGCTAATCCAGATTAATATGAATATTATTTTTAATCGATGTAATGCTATATTTTATTTATTTCGCATCTGTTTCTAAATACATATCTTTTTATCTGTGCTTATTTTCTTACTCTCAATTTCAGATGATTGGACAAAGATGGTGGGCTATGGGGCGAGGACGAGGAGGAGGGGGAGCACCCGTAGGACGGAGGAGGTGGTGTAGCAGGACGCCGTCGTACAATAGTAGGTGGAGCACCAGGCCGCTGTCGATGCAGCACAACATGACAACGACGACGACGATGCTCAGCGGGACGCCTCTGGGTCTGGCGCATCAGGTTTGACGAACGTCTACTGGCGAGGTCTCGCGAGTCTCACTAAGCGGTCGATACTTTGTGACAGGCGCCCCCTTATTCGACCCGATGGGGAAAGCTATATAACTTTCGATTGATGTTGTCTCTTCTTCTTCATATTATATCCTAGTCCTTCGACCACTATGCTATAATAAGCAGGTCGGATGTGGTGGCTACCACGAGCTATAAGAAGCTCGTCGTGGACATGCACTACAAGGCGCACATCCAGGTCGTCGTCACATACTACGGCTTCATCCTTAGGGAGAAGGTGAGCAAGAAGGACGCCTGGACCATGTCGTTGACTCCGGACTAGTACTTGTAGGTAAATACAGAACATTAATATTAATATTAAATATGCTTAATTTATCTTCTGATATGTTGTGTACTTGTTTTTTTGGTAGATGATTCCTTGTCCATGGGCCAGATTACGATCCGAGGACCGAGGACATCGACGAAGATGTCCTCATGAGGGTCGGAGGAGGCAAGAGGAATGGGCGGTACTAGATTATCGATGGGGCAATCTACTCGTCCTCTACTCCCGCTCTATCTTAGGTGCGAGTAAGGAGCACGAGCGTGAGCCCAGCCATACGACCTTGGCAGGACAACTCACAACATCACATATAGAAACTCCAGGTTAGTGCTTTTGTGCCTCGTCATTCATTGAGTTATATACCTTCTTTTTTCATTATTATAACATTGGGGTGAAATATTACATGCCCAGCTAGAAGAAGAGAGGTGGGAACAAATGGAGATGGAGGGGAGGATGGGGGTGAAGCGGGAGGTAGAGTGGGTGGCTCGCTTGGCAGATCAGCAGAGGATGACAGAGATGTTCCAGTACAAGTTGTCGTACATAGTTTTGCTCCACCACCTCTGTTGTTCCCTCCAACTGACCTTGCTCAGTTCCATACTCTTGTGAGCATCAAAATTCTAGTCTTGCATGATATATAAATTCATCTAGTCTCACACATGCAATCTCTTCTCTGTGCATGGACAATCGCGGCATCGAACAACCCTTACGCTTCACCACTACAGTAGCTAGAGTCGCCGAAAATAGCTTATTTTCGGCGGCTTTGGGCCTATTTTCGGCAGCTTCCGGCCGCCAAAAAAATAGCCGAAAATAAAGGTTAATTTTCGGTGGCCAGAGCGCGGCAGCCAAAAATAGCTTATTTTCGGTGGCCAGCCCACAAACCGCCGAAAATAACGTATTTTCGGCGGCCCCCATGCGACCGCCGAAAATAAGCAATTTCAAAGGAAAAAATATGAAACGAATGCAAAAAAACAACAATTTTAACAACAATATAATCACAATAATATGGCAGAAACAGTAATACCAGAATTATACACATTTAACACAAAATATCACAATTCTTCACAAATACATCAAAGTTCACCAAAATACCACCAGAGTTCACAATTCTTCACAAATGCATCACATAGTCCATTACAACATAACACAAACTCACAATTCACTACAAGAGTCAAATCATCACATATCAGGGTCGTTTGAGTTGTGACCACTACCTCCAAAAGCGAACAACTCGTTGACGAAGTTGTTTAACCGGTTTGAATTCTAAAGAAAAAAAGAAGACTAATTACTACAGTGTTTACATGACCACTATTCACACGAATTGTTTGTTAAACTAACCTCTCCTGTAGTAGCTCCCTCCCCTGCATAAGCTCCTCCTGGTGCTGGTATCACCGGTGGTGGCATGTTGGGGCCCATAACCCCGGATCCCTACAAAATCAAGTTTAGTCAAGATCTGAAAGGTTAATACAAATGACAAGTCTAAACTAAATTGAAGCACCTGAGGTGGAGGTGCGGAGCATGTAATACCCACTGAGGCATCGACGACTAAAATTGAGGGAAAACGAATAGTTGTTGTTGTGCCTGCTCTGGAAACCAAAACTGTTGCAAATGACAAATATCGACCGTGTTGAGAATAAATAAGACACTCACGTTCATTGCTTATTGTGCATGTACGTTGTAAGCAGCCATGTATTCTGATTGCTGTTGGAGAAATATCATTTGTTGTTGCCGCAGCTCTTCACTAAACCTTTCTTGCTGCTCCCTCATAGTGTCATCCATGCTAGAGCGCCGACTACGGCTGCTACCACAACCCGCCTGCGACAAAGAGCCGCCACAAGACCGCAACTCCGTTGAATCGATCACACCGTTAAACATAGAATATCTTGAAAAACAAGAAAAATAGCTATTCGGTCATAGTTCCAAGAAAAAAATCACAAGTTAATACTGTCCATGGGCCTTTCCTCCAATAGAATGCACAACTTCAGCGTCGATGGTAGGCGCTCCTCGCTAATTATAGTCTTATCCATACTTCTTAACGATATCCTGCCCGTAAGTCTCCTGCAATACAATATGAAGGTTCAACACACATGTAATTTATAGCTATATGGCAAGAAAACATTAATCCTAAGAACAACTAACAATACGCTCAACGGTCGCTTGACTACATAGCTCATCGGTGATTTCACTGTTTTTCGCTCTATGCCCTTGCCTATAAACATCGATTGGGCTCAGGACAACTCCAGTTTGTGCCTCCTGCAAATATATGAGTTTAAACTGATTCCATTTCTGAGTAAAACAGAATACTACATACTCATCATTCGCTTCGCCAACCGAATGTGTCTATCAGCCCCATAGGTATGGTTGACTACGACCTCATCATCGTCCATGTCCTACTGATGGCGCTACCTATGACGATTCCTGTTTGACTTCTCAATCCACTCTTGTGAAGCCCATATCTCACACAAAGCCTTGTAAGCCTACGGCCGGTGTTCCATCTATGGAAGAGTTACCTGCATCTAAGCGTTAGCACAAAATTACATTAAAGTATGGAATATAAAGAGTTTACATGCTCCCGAAAACCAGTCAACAAAATTAGATCTTCCTTGCCTCTCATGTCGTCGCGTCGTATCTAGTTGTTTGCTTGTAGGCTGATGAGAATAAGTCCAATTTTCCTCATCGAACTTACTATATGACAAATAAGTAATTAAATATGACTCCTTGGCAAAGAAAT
Organism: Zea mays; assembly: GCF_902167145.1. NCBI lineage: Eukaryota > Viridiplantae > Streptophyta > Magnoliopsida > Poales > Poaceae > Zea > Zea mays. Next base: position 222,597,083 of record NC_050096.1, read on the forward strand.
TATGGGGCAAAATAAAGACTTACATGAAATATGGCTCCGTCGCTTCCATATTCGAGTACATGTATAGCAATGCGGACATTCTTTCATCCATGCTAAGGTGGTAGAACGTGACCTTATTAGTACTTGTGCCTCTCCATTGGAAAAATTTGAGATCACTGACAGGAGGTTTCTCATCGACATTGTATCGCATCGTAGCAGCATAGACATTTTGTTCCTCTGCGAAATACACACTCGTGAAGTATGAAACCTCCTTTAGCAAAAAAGCTTCAGCGATGCATCCTTCTACTCTAGCCTTATTTCGAACCATGGCTCGTAGGTTTTTGAGTGCACGTTCAATGTGATACATCCACCTATATTGTACAAGTCCACCAACCTTTGCCTCATATGGAATGTGAATAAATAGATGCTCCATCGGATTGAAGGATCCAGGTGGGAATATTTTTTCTAGCTTGCATAGCAACATTGGTATTTCTTTCTCCAACTTCTCCATCATATTTTTACTTATTTCTTTAGCACAGGTCTGCCTGTAGAAATAGCTTAGCTCAGCTATTGCTTGCCACATGGCGTCGGACATGTAACCACGAAACATGACAGAGATAATCCTCTCCATTAATATATGAAAGCCATGTCTCTTTAATCCAGTTAGTTTTCCCGTTTTCAAATTCACAGCTCTTTTCAAGCTTGCAACATAACCATCGGGAAATTTAATTTTTTTCATCCATCCCATTACCTCGATCTTGTCTTTAGAGGTAAGACAGAACAAGGCACGTGGTGGCTTGTCGTTGTCATTGAGCACTTGGGTTGGTCGGTCACAAAGTATTGCTAGATCTATTCGAGCTTTCAGATTGTCGTTTGTTTTTTCAAAATGCATGCAGGTGTGTATGAGGGCTTCAACAACATTACTTTCTTGGTGCATGACATCAATGTTGTGCACAAGAATCAATGACGGCATATAAGGGAGCTCCCACAAACCACATATATGTGTCCAGTTGTGGTCCACTCTGAATCCTGTTCCGCTGAGCATATATTTCTGCTCCATTCAGACGTTTAGGCGGTCCTTTGGTGACCACGGTGTTCTTTATAAAGTTTTTCTTATCGCTCCTAAAGGGGTGTTTTCTAGGCAACCAGTGTCGATGACAATCGAAGTAAGTGATCTTTCCACCATGAGCAAGACGGGAGCAATCTGTATCTGAACCGCAATATGGACATGTCAATCTACCATGTGTACTCCAATCGGTAAAAATAGCATACGCCATGAAGTCACGCACTGACCAAAAATATGCAACTCAAAGTTTGAATATCTGTTTTTTAAAAAACATTGTATGCTTCGACTCCTTTCCAAAGCTCCTTCAACTCTTCAATCAACGGTTTTAACATGACATTGAGTTTCTTTCTAGGATAGTCTGGGCCAAGAATGATTATGCAAAGAAATATAAATTCATATTTCATACAAAGATAAGGTGGAAGGTTGTATGGAATAACAAAGACGGGCCAACATGAGTATGATGATGCCATTTGACCAAAAGGTGTGAAACCATCGGTCGCGAGGCCGATTCGAACATTCCTTGGTTCAGCTACAGAGTCTGGATCAAACGTGTCGAGAGCCTTCCAAGCATCCACATCTGAAGGGTGCACGATTAGTTCATCGTTCTCACGGACACCTTCTTTGTGCCATCGCATGTGCATAGCGGTTTTTTAGATAGACACAACTGTTTCACTTGAGGAGTTAGTGGCAAGTAGCGAAGCTGCTTATGTGCAACATCTGTCATCACCTTGTCACCATCATCATTAACAACTTCCACAAATCTAGATTGTCCACATTTCACACATTTTCTCTCTCCCGCATGCTCCTTCATGAAAAGCATACAATTATTTTTGCACACATCATTCTCTTTTCATAATCCATACCGAGACCTTTGATAATTGTCTTTGAATGGTACATGTCTTTAGGCAACTTATTAGGCTTTAGCAGCACATCTCCTAATAACTTTAAAGTCTCATGGTAACAGTTGTTCGAGAAAAAAATACTTGGACTGAATGACCATGAGCCGGGTCACAAAAGCGAGTATACTCACATCTGTGTGTTCATGGAACGGATCTTCAGAGTCTTTTAGTAGTTTAAAAAATTTGGAAACCTCTGGTGTGGCAGGATCCTCGGAGCTTGGGTTTAACTCTGGATGTAGCGAATCTAGCATCTCATGCATCGCATCATCGCCAGCCCAATAATTGTTCTCCTCCTCTTCTACACTCGGGTTGAGTACTACCTCACCATGATGTTCCCAGACCTCATATTCGGGCATAAATCCAAACCGACAAAGATCTAGGCTAACTCTTTCCTTATTAAGGAATATACTGTTTTTGTGCCGCCTACAAGAGAATCTGAAAGTGCCGGTTAATCACAAGGAGAATACGTGGTACAAAAAATATTTGGTCTTGGCTACCCAATCATCAGAATGACGTACATTCCTACTCCAGCCATTATACATCCATGCACGATCTTTAGCCATGCCTGAGACTGTTAAACCAGACCATATTATGAAAACATTATTCACTTTGTCAACGGTATCGATCCTGCATGTATAAGCAAGGATACATTCTAAACCCATAACCTAGCAGGACCTAAATAAAATTTCGGTAGCATAACCTCGCTGCCACTAAACAATATATTACTTATATATAAAATAAAGAATGATATGCTATTAATCAAATCAAACTAAGTACCACATACCACTAATAATGCAACTTTACTACGTACCAATATAATGTACTTATAAAACTACAATATAATAGTACCACGTATTAATACGAAATTAATGCCACAAATACAACATGCCCCTAATCCCTAAACCACATATACCACTAATACATTAATGAAATCGAACTAAACAATAATACTAATCACACACACTAATCAAACAAACACAATTACAAATATAAACTAATTTCGGCGGCAATTAAATTACGGCTGCCGAAAATATAGAATAAAATACGCAAAAAATAATTTAACCTCTTGGTGGAGGGAGGAGAGGGGGCGGCGCGGCGGGACGGGCGCGTCCGGCGCGACAGGAGGGCGGTGCGGTGCGGCAGCACGGGGCAGTACGGCGGAGTAGGACAGCGGGGCGGCGTCACGGGGCGAGGGCGGGCGCGGCGGTGTGGCCAGTCGGTGGGCCGAAGCTGGGGTAGGAGGCAGCAACGACTGGTGTGGGTGGCGCGGCGAGAGTAAGAGAGGAGAGAAGAGTGGAGAAGAAGCTCGGCCGTTTAAAACGGTTATTTTCGGTGGCCGATTCGGCCGTCGAAAATAAGGGTTTATTTTCGGCGGTCGTGTCAGTGGCTGCCAAAAATAAAGCTATTTTCGGCGACTTTTGACCCGGCCGCCGAAAATAGCGTTATTTTCGGCAGCCACCGAGTGCCGCCGAAAATAAACGTTTATTTTCGGCATCCGAGCCCTGACTGCCGAAAATAACGATGGCCGCCGAAAATGATGTACAATGTTGTTGTGTGCCCTAGCCCTTCGCTGAACTAGTCCAGCCGCCCACGTCGCTGATGACATTTGTGTTGGTGACATGTATGAGAAACTTGTTGTGAAACTTGTTTGTGAAACTTTTGTGAGATACTTGGTGAGACTTATGTTTGTGAAACTTTTTGATATGTTGATATTTGTGAGATATTTGGTGTTGGTGATACATGTGTTGATTTTGTGATATATGTGACGTTAATGATATATATCTTTTGTTTGTTTGGACGTAAAAATAAAAACAAATAAAAAGGGATTTTTTGGTCACTTTGATGAGTGTAACACTTGACAAAGAGGTACTTTGCCGAGTGTCATGACCATAGCACTCGGTAAAGAAGGCACATCTGAAAACCGGGTAAAGCTTGTTTGTCGAGTGTTGTGGCTGTGACACTCGACAAAGGGCCTGGAAAAGGGGCCCACTAGTGCTCCCTTTGTCGAGAGCTAGTCCAGCAGTCACTCGGCAAAGAGGGCGAGCCTTCTTTGCCGAACAACAAAGATGGAGTATTTGCCGAGTGTCAGGGAGGACACGCGGCAAAGGCTCTATTACTGTCACTTTGCGTCGTGTCGACTACTTTTCTGTGTTGAGTGTTCGATAAAATGTACTCGGCAAAGAAGCCGTTTTTGATGTATAGTTCATCGATGCCTTTTTAGCGAGAGTGGAACTTGACAAAGAGTTCGTTGAATGTTTTTCAGGCTTTGAGTGGGATAGATCGTCGACCAGTTTGAGCAAGAAGAGACGCTAACACACATGCAGAGGGTTTTTTGGCAAGCTTTTGTAAAAGTTAATTCGTAGCAGGTCTGGGAATTGAAACGCAGCAGAAACCAATGAAAAGCTCAAAAGTAGCAATGTCGTCATGACGGTACGGTGTCCAATACACAGTGACGGAGAGGGGGTGCGTGCAGTGTACTAGCATCACGTGTAGGCGATAGACGGATGGATGGATCGGACATGATCGGCCGAGGTAACGATAAGGATTCTTTATGTGCATGCGAGAGGTCAATTCCTGGTCCTGTGGGAGCTAGGAATCGTCAGACAAGGACCGGCGGACAGGTTCCAATACAATGGGTTGTCCGTTGCCGGTGCCGTTGCCGTTGCCGGCAAGCATAAAGAATCCTTATCAGTCAGATCAGTTCATTTTTTATATATTACTACAACAAGCCTCCGCCCTCCGTTGTCCGATGATGGATCGAAACGAGAGTGCTCTAGTATATAGCTGCTAGCTAGCTTCGCTGTAACCGCGCGCGCCATGCAGCTGATTGATCAACCATGATGGAACGCCGTAACTGTGCGCGCGTAGATTCGAGCTAGCAACGACCTAAAATATACCTCTGCTACCTATATACACTCTGATCAACCATCGATCGGCGGTGCCCAATAATTTGTACCACCACATCCGCACACCACATGTACCAACGTTCCACGCAATATGGCCATTGGCCAGGCGTCACACACACATATATATGGGAGTATTCTCTATCTAGCAACCTAGCTCCATCATCGATGCATGGTACGTAAACATTGCGCGCACTCCCGTTTGTTCTCGTTCTTCGTTGGTGGGGATCCTCTGAAGCAGCATGCCCCTAGCCGTTTAGGTAGATGCTTAGCAGTGATGAGGACGACGGTGGTGGCCACTGCGTCACCGAGGCATGGCCCCCTGCCAGGGTGTTGGAGATATGTCTAAGAGCATAAATAATCCGAATTAGAGTCAAACTCATATGGTAATAGAGGTTTCATATAATGGGCCACGGCTCATTGACACACTCTATAATGGGAAGGGGCTAAGGTCAAGTCATCCAACCACATGTGCAAACAACCCTAGCCGCCACTTCTCTTGGATCTGATCGTGAGATCCTAACTGTGCGCCCGATGTTAGGACACCACTTGTCGGGGACCATAATTAGAGGTACCCCCAAGACTCCTAAACTCGGCTGGTAATCACCATCAGCACAAGCTGCAAAGGCCTGATGGGTGCAATTCAGGTCAAGGCTTCGTCCACTCAAGGGACACGATCTCGCATCGCCCGAGCCCAGCCTCGAGCAGGAACAGTAGACCCAGGCGGATTCACGCCTCACCCGAGGGCCTCCTCAGGCAACGGGCGCACCTTCGACTCGCCCGAGGCCTAGCTCGGGCAGGCTTCGCAGTGAAGCAACCTTGGCCAGATCGCCTCGCCAACCGACCGTATCGCAAGAGCATTCAATGCAAGGATCGCCTGACACCTTATCCTGACGCGCGTTCCTCAGTCGGCAGGGCCGAAGTGACCGCAGTCACTTCGCCCCTCCACTGACTGACCTGACAGGAAAACAGCGTCGCCTGCCCTGCTCCGACTGCTGTGCCACCCGCCAGGGTGAGGCTGACAGCAGCCGAGTCCAGCCTCAGACGCCATAGGAAGCTCCGCCTCGCCCGACCCCAAGGCTCGGCCCCCGCCTCGACCTCGAAAGACGGTCTCCGCCTCGCCCGACCCCAGGGCTCGGACTCAACCTCGACCTCAGAAGACGGTCTCCGCCTCGCCCGACCCTAGGGCTCGGACTCAACCTTGACCTCGGAGGAGTCACCGCCTTGCCCGACCTTGGGCTCGGACCGACCACATTACAGGGGGGTACATCATTACCCTACCCCTAGCTAGCTTAGGCTACGGGGAACAAGACCGGCGTCCCATCTGGCTCGCCCCGGTAAACAAGTAAAGATGGCACCCCGCGTGCCCCTATGACGACGGCGGTTCTCAGCCCCCTACGGAAGCAAGGAGACGTCAGCAAGGACCCGACATCCCCGACAGCTGTGCTTCTACAGGGCTCAAGCGCTCCTCCGACGGCCACGACATCACATGCACAGGGCACTAACACCTCTCCGACAGCCACATTGGCATGTACATAGGGCTCTGGCTCCTCTCTGCCGGACACGTTAGCATATTGCTACACCCCCATTGTACACCTGGGCCCTCTCCTTACATCTATAAAAGGAAGGTCCAGGGCCCTCGTACGAAGAGGTGGCCGCGCGGGAGGACGGGCTCTCTCTCTCTCTCTCCCTCGCGGACGCTTGTAACCCCCTACTGCAAGCGCATCCACCCTGGGCGCAGGACAACACGAAGCCACGGTTTTCCCCCCTCCTTGTGTTCCGTCTCGCGCCAACCCATCTGGGCTGGGGCACGCAGCGACAATTTACTCGTCGGTCCAGGGACCCCCCGGGGTCGAAACGCCGACAGTTGGCGCGCCAGGTAGGGGCCTGCTGCGTGTTGACGGACAGCTTCTCGTCAAGCTCCAGATGGGTAGTCTCCAGCAACTTCTCTAGCCTGGGATGCTGCTCCGTTTCGGGAGTCTCGAGTTCATGTCCCTCGACGGCAGCTACGACATGGTACTCCTTCCTCCGCCGTGCAACAACGACGGCCGTCAGCCCGCCCGACGGCGGCGGAATCGACGACGTTTTCCCCCCATGGCGGAAGAGCAGCATCCAGGCCTGTCCCGTCACCTTCCCCGCCGCAGGAGGAGGAGGCGGGGCAACCATGGCCAAGCAGGAGCGGCACCTCATTGGCTGTCGAGCGAGTCGACGACGCTGGCGCCCCAGCGGGGGACACGTCGGGCGTTGACCTCGCGTCTGAGACGAAGACGAGCGTCGTTTCCCCGCAACACGCCAACCCCAAGCGGACGGATGATGCCAGCACGCTCGTGAAGGACTTGCTGGGCGTTAGCCTCGTACCTGAGATAACGGTGCAGTCCGTCCCCGACGCGACTTCGTCACCATCCGTCGATCAAGAGGTACCGTCCGTTTTCCACCCTGTGCCTTTTAGATTCAGCTTCGACCCACCAAGCGACCCCGCTTCGGTGGAAACTTTCATAAAGGCATATCCTAACCTTCCGGGGTACCATATATGGTCAACCTGGGACCGACTGACGACCGTCTCAACCTACGGGCCCCCGGGTTCCGAGGAAGATGACGAGCCCGACTCTGATTGGGATTTCTCCGGGCTCGGTAACCCCAGTGTCATGCGAGACTTCATGATCGCATGTGACTACTGCCTCTCCGATTACTCTGATGGTGGCCACAGCCTTGACGACGAAGACTGTGGCCCAAGTCGCGAATGTTTCCACGTCGATCTAGGGGGTCTCGACGAAGGCAATCACCTTGGTATGCCAGAGGACGGCGATCCCCCTAGGCCTGCGCCTCGCGTTGACATCCTTCGGGAGCTAGCTGTGGTCCCAGTCCCTACGGGGGGTCAGGACACACAGCTCGAGCAAATCCGCGAGATGCAGGCCAAGCTCGACGAGGAAGCAGGACAACTTGTGCAGCTCCGGCAGAACATCGGGCAGGAGTGGGCAGGCCGAGCACTAGCCGGAGAAGCGCGTCATCTGGCCCAAGACGTCTAGCACCGCATCGCTGACGATACCAGGGCAAGGCTGCTCCCGGCTTCCAGTGGGGTCGGCCAGAACCTGGCTGCAGCAGCAATACTACTCCGAGCGATGCCGGAGCCATCCACCACCAAGGGGCGGCGTATCCAGGGAGAATTCAAGAATCTACTGGAGGATGCCGCGGTCCGACGGGCCGAAAGCTCTGCCTCCCGAAGGCAGGGGTACCCCCCGAAGCATCGCGCCGCGACTTCCCGATTCATGCGGGAGGCCTCGGTCCACACTGGGCGCACGCGGGACGCAACGCCTGCAGCCCCGGGTCGCCTCGGCAACGAGCACCACCGCCGCGACCGTCGAGCCCACCTCGACGAGAAGGTGCGCCGAGGCTACCACCCTAGGCGTGGGGGATGCTACGACAGCGGGGAGGATCGGAGTCCCTCGCCCGAACCACCCGGTCCGCAAGCTTTCAGCCGGGCCATACGATGGACGCCGTTCCCGACCCGATTCCGAGCCCCGACTACCATCACCAAGTACTCGGGGGAAACAAGGCCGGAACTGTGGCTCGCGGACTACCGGCTGGCCTGCCAGCTGGGTGGAACGAACGATGACAACCTCATCATCCGCAACCTCCCCCTGTTCCTCTCCGACGCCGCCCGAGCCTGGCTGGAGCATCTGCCTCCTGCGCAGATCTCCAACTGGGATGACCTGGTCAAAGCCTTCGCCGGAAACTTCTAGGGCACATACGTGCGTCCTGGAAACTCCTGGGATCTCCGAAGCTGCCGCCAACAGCTAGCAGAATCCCTGCGAGACTACATCCGGCGATTTTCAAAGCAGCGCACCGAGCTGCCCAACATCACCGACTCGAATGTCATCGGCGCGTTCCTCGCCGGCACCACTTGCCGCGACCTGGTGAGCAAGCTGGGCCGCAAGACTCCCACCAGGGCCAGCGAGCTGATGGACATCGCCACCAAGTTCGCCTCTGGTCAGGAGGCGGTCGAGGCCATCTTCCGGAAGGACAAGCAGCCTCAGGGACGCCAGTAGGAAGACGTCCCCGAGGCGTCCGCTCAGCGTGGCACGAAGAAGAAGGGCAAGAAGAAGTCGCAAGCGAAACGCGACGCCGCCGACGCAGATCTTGTCGCCGCCACCGCGCACAGGAACCCTCGGAAGCATCCCGGAGGGGCCAACCTGTTCAACAAGATGCTCAAGGAGTCATGCCCCTATCATCAGGGTCCCGTCAAGCACACCCTTGAGGAGTGCGTCATGCTTCGGCACTACTTCCATAAGGTCGGGCCCCCGGCAGAAGGTGGCAAGGGCCATGACAACGACAAGAAGGAAGGCAACAAAGCAGAGGAGTTCCCCGAGGTCCACGACTGCTTCATGATCTACGGTGGGCAAGTGGCGAATGCCTCGGCTCGGCACCGCAAGCAGGAGCGTCGGGAGGTCTGCTCGGTGAAGGTGGCGGCGCCAGTCTACCTAGACTGGTCCGACAAGCCCATCACCTTCGACCAAGGCGACCACCCCGACCGCGTGCCGAGCCCAGGGAAGTACCCGCTCGTTGTCGATCCTGTCATCAGCAACGTCAGGCTTACCAAGGTCCTCATGGACAAAGGCAATAGCCTCAACATCATCTACGCCGAGACCCTCGGGCTCTTACAGATCGATCTGTCCACGATCCGGGCCGGTGCGGCGCCCTTTCACGGGATCATCCCCGGGAAGCGTGTCCAACCCCTTGGGCAACTCGATCTGCCCGTCTGCTTCGGGACTCCCTCCAACTTCTGAAAGGAAACCCTCACGTTCGAGGTGGTCGGGTTCTGAGGAACCTACCATGCAGTGCTGGGGAGACCATGCTACGCCAAGTTCATGGTCGTCCCCAACTACACCTACCTCAAGCTCAAGATGTCGGGCCCCAACGGGGTCATCACCGTCGGATCCACGTACTGACACGCGTACGAATGCGGCGTGGAGTGCGCGGAGTACGCTGAGGCCCTCGCTGAATCCAAGGCCCTCATCGCCGACCTGGAGAGCCTCTCCAAGGAGGTGCCAGATGCGAAGCGCCACACCGGCAACTTCGAGCCAGCAGAAGCGGTTAAGTTCGTCCCTCCCGACCCCAGCAACGACGCCTCCAAGCAAGTCCGGATCGGCTCCGAGCTCGATCCCAAATAGGAAGCAATGCTCGTCGACTTTCTCCGCGCAAACGCCGAGGTTTTTGCGTGGAGTCTCTTGGACATGCCTGGCATACCGAGGGATGTCGCCGAGCACTCGCTGGATATCCGAGCTGGAGCCCGACCCGTGAAGCAGCTTCTGCGCTGATTCGACGAAGAAAAGCGCAGAACCATAGGCGAGGAGATCCACAAGCTGATGGCTGCAGGGTTCATCAAAGAGGTATTCCATCCCGAATGGCTAGCCAACCCTGTGCTTGTGAAAAAGAAAGGTGGGAAATGGAGGATGTGTGTAGACTACACTAGTCTAAACAAATCATGTCCGAAGGTTCCCTACCCTCTGCCTCGCATCGATCAAATCGTGGGTTCCACTACTGGGTGCGAAACCCTGTCATTCCTCGATGCCTACTCAGGGTATCACCAAATCAGGATGAAAGAGTCCGACTAGCTCGCGACCTCTTTCATCACACCTTTTGGCATGTACTGCTATATTACTATGCCATTTGGTTTTAGGAATGCAAGCGCGACATACCAAAGGTGCATGAACCACGTGTTCGAAGAGCACATTAGCCGAACGGTCGAGGCTTACGTCGATGACATCGTAGTCAAGACAAGGAAAGCCTTCGACCTCCTCTCTGACCTTGAAACGACATTCAAGTGTCTCAAGGCAAAGGGCGTGAAACTCAATCCCAAGAAGTGTGTCTTCGGAGTCCCCCGAGGCATGCTCCTGGGGTTCATCGTCTCCAAGCGGGGCATCCAGGCCAACCCGAAGAAAATCGCAGCCATCACCAACATGAGGCCTATCAAGGACTTGAAAGGAGTACAGAGGGTCATGGGATGCCTTGCGACTCTAAGCCGCTTCATCTCGCGCCTCGGCGAAAGAGGCCTACCCCTGTACCGCCTCTTAAGGAAGACCGCGCGCTTCACTTGGACCCCTGAGGCCGAGGAAGCCCTCAGGAACTTAAAGGCGCTCCTTACAAGCGCGCCCATCTTGGTGCCCCCCGGTGCGGGAGAAGCCCTCTTGATCTACATAGCCGCAACCACTCAGGTGGTCAGCGCCGCGATCGTGGTCGAGAGACGAGAAGAAGGGAATGCATTGCTCGTCCAGAGGTCGGTCTACTTCATCAGTGAAGTACTGTCCGAGGCCAAAATCCGCTACCCGCAAATTCAGAAGCTACTGTACGCGGTAATTCTGACGCGGCGAAAGTTGCGACACTACTTCGAGTCTCGTCCGGTGACTGTGGTGTCATCCTTCCCTCTAGGGGAGATCATCCAGTGCCGAGAGGCCTCGGGTAGGATTGCAAAATGGGTGGTGGAGATCATGGGTGAGACAATCTCGTTCGCTCCTCAGAAGGCCATCAAGTCCCAAGTCTTGGCGGACTTTGTGGCTGAATGGGTCGACACCCAGCTTCCAGCAGCTCCGATCCAACCGGAACTCTGGACCATGTATTTCGACGGGTCGCTGATGAAAACAGGAGCGGGTGCGGGCCTGCTCTTCATCTCACCCCTCGGGAAGCACCTCCGCTACGTGTTGCACCTCCATTTCTCGGCGTCAAACAACGTGGCCGAGTACGAGGCTCTGGTTAACAGGTTGCGCATCGCCATCGAGCTAGGGGTTCGGTGCCTCGACGCTCGTGGCGACTCGCAACTTGTCATCGACCAAGTCATGAAGAACTCATACTGCCGCGACCCAAAGATGGAGGCCTACTGCGACGAGGTTCGGTGCCTGGAAGACAAGTTCTACGGGCTCGAGCTCAACCACATCGCTCGATGGTACAACGAGACTGCGGACGAGCTGGCTAAGATAGCCTCGGGACGGACAATGGTTCCCCTAGACGTCTTCTCCCGAGACCTACATCAACCCTCCGTCAAGACTGACGACACGCCCGAGCCCGGGGAGGCCTCGGCCCAGCCCGAGGCACCCTCGGCCGCCGAGGGTGAGGCACTGCGCATCGAGGAAGAGCGGAATGGGGTCACGCCTAATCGAAACTGGCAGACCCCGTACCTGCAATATCTCCACCGAGGAGAGCTACCCCTCGACAGAGCCGAAGCTCGGCGACTGGCGCGGCGCGCCAAGTCGTTCATCTTGCTGGGTGACGAGAAGGAGCTCTACCACCGCAGCCCCTCAGGCATCCTCCAGCGATGCATATCCATAGCCGAAGGTCAGGAGCTATTGCAAGAAATACACTCGGGGGCTTGCGGTCACCACGCAGCGCCTCGAGCCCTCGTTGGAAACGCCTTCCGATAGGGTTTCTACTAGCCAACCGCGGTGGCCGACACCACTAGGATTGTACGCACCTGCCAAGGGTGTCAATTCTACGCAAGGCAGACACACCTGCCCGCTCAGGCCCTGCAAACAATACCCATCACCTGGTCGTTTGCTGTGTGGGGTCTGGACCTTGTCGGTCCCTTGCAGAAGGCACCCAGGGGCTTCACGCACCTGCTGGTCGCTATCGACAAATTCTCCAAGTGGATCGAGGTTCGACCCCTAAACAGCATCAGGTCCGAACAGGCGGTGGCGTTCTTCACCAACATCATCCATCGCTTTGGGGTCCCGAACTCCATCATCACCGACAACGGCACCCAGTTCACTGGCAGGAATTTCCTGGACTTCTGCGAGGACCACCACATCCGGGTGGACTGGGCCACCGTAGCTCACCCCATGACGAATGGGCAGGTGGAGCGGGCCAATGGCATGATTCTACAGGGACTTAAGCCGAGGATCTACAACGACCTCAACAAGTTCGCAAGCGATGGATGAAGGAACTCCCCTCGGTGGTTTGGAGTCTGAGGACGACGCCAAGCCGAGCCACGGGCTTCACGCCGTTCTTTCTAGTCTATGGGGCCGAGGCTATCTTGCCCACAGACTTAGAATACGGTTTCCCGAGGACAAGGGCGTACGACGGCCGAAGCAACCAGACCAGCCGAGAAGACTCACTGGACCAACTGGAAGAGGCTCGGGACATGGCCTTACTACACTCGGCGCGGTATCAGCAGTCTCTGCGACGCTACCACGCCTGAGGGGTTCGGTCCCGAGACCTCCATGTGGGGGACTTGGTGCTTCGGCTACGACAAGACGCCCGAGGGCGCCACAAGCTCACACCTCCCTGGGAAGGGCCGTTCATCATCGCCAAGATTTTGAAGCCCGAAACATATAAGCTGGCCAACAGTCAAGGCGAGGTCTACAGCAACGCTTGGAACATCCGATAGCTACGTCTCTTTTACCCTTAAGATGTTTTCAAGTCGTTCATATACCTCGTTCTCTTTACATACACAAATAGAGTCTAACCGTCAAGGAAGGGTTAGCCTTGCCTCAGCAAAGCCCGACCCTCCCTCGGGGGCTAGAAGGGGGGAACCCCCTCTGCGTCAAAATTTTCCCTGGAAAAAGTCTTTCTGCCAGAACATCTTTCGCGCTTTTCGACTACTTCGATAGTGGGATCCTGAAAACGACGGAGTACACGTAAGCGACAAGGCTGACCGAGCCGAGGGACTCCTACGCCTCCGGGATACGGATACCTCACTCATCACCTTCTGCGATAAGTAACTCACGCTCGGATAAGCGATTCTGCTGACCGAACAAGTCTTAACGCTCGAAAACTTTTCTGCCAAAACGATTTTTCGTGCCTTCTCGACTATATCGATAACAGAATCCTGCGGACGAGCAAGAGTACACGTAAGCGGCGAGGCCGACTGAGTCGAGGGACTCCTACGCCTCCGGGATACGGATACCTCACTCATCACCTTCCGTGATAAGTAACTCTCGCTCGGATGAGCGATTCTGCTACCGACAAACAAGTCCCGATACTCAAAACAAGGGGAAAAGAAACGCAGCTTTATAACACGACAAAGATATGTTTGGGCCTCGGCGGCCGCAAAAAACATACGCACACTACAGACAAACTGTTCCTGCAGGTTCAGACATCAACAGGGGGAGCAGCAGCACCCTCGGCGTCGACTCCACCTTCGGCGGAATCTGGCCCGGCCTCGGACGGCGACACGGTCGGAGGATCTCCACCTCGAAGGAAGATGTCAGCAACACGCCTGGCCCATCGCCGCCAGGGTCTCCTCCAGGAACCCGGCTCGAGCAGACGGCTTGACCGGCCGCTCCGTAGCCTCAGCCAGCTGTCCCTCGAGGACATCAGCCCGGCTCATGGCCTCGGCAGCCCGACTCCAGGGTTGGTCCCGCCAGTGGACGACCTAGCCAGGTTCCAGTTGTCACTGCTATGCCTCCTCGGCCTGGGAAGTCCCCTGCTCCTGGGCCGACGAAGCTTCTTCTCGAGCTGACTCCGCCTCTGTCCATGCTGACACCGCTGCCTCCGGCTCTGGCTCATCGCAGAGCGGCAGAGGGTTTCTTTAACTGAGCAAGAGAAGCCTTGGGTGGCAAGGCCGACCGAGCCGAGGGATTCCTACGCCTCCGGGATACGGATACCTCACTCGTCACCTTCCGCACAGGGCAACTCACACTTGGTTAAGCGGTTTAGCTAGCCGACAGGCGAGTCCTGGTGCTCGAAATGAGGAAGAAACACAGTATTGCACTGAAATACCTGGATGTTCAGGCCCCGACAGCCACAATGAACAAACACCAGCACTCAAGGTGCCATTACAAACGGAACTCCAGTTCCACTCCCGCGGGTACGAACAACCTCCACATCAGAGGGCCTGCGGGACGACAAAATCCAGTTGGCTCGCCGCCGCCCGCTCCGTCAGCAGCGACAACGACCTCCGCTCCGGGCGGCCAAACAGCAGCAGCGATGACCTTAGGGCAGACGCTGCTGCGACAAGGCCCTCGCCCGCGTCCCCACTCGAGGGGCGAGGACAAGCTATCAAAGCCAAAGAGCCGGAGGCCCGGTCCGCGGTTGGCGCTGACGGTCTCGTCGATGGAGAAGCTTTCTCTGGCTGCCACCACCTCAGCACCGACGATGGCAGCCACCTGCCCACCGGCAGATCCCCACTCAAGTCCTCCCGGACGGGCGAGCACCGACCTCCGCGCGGAGGCGTCGTGCCGGAGCGAGGGCAGGACAACCCAAGAACACGAACGCCGCCCTAGCAGCGTGCGACGTCTTGGGCGGTCCCCCAGTACGCGCGGCGCAACAGCCGCCCGTATGGCGGGCAGATAGCCACACTCCGCCCAACGGTGGGAGGTGGCACCGGAAGCTTTGCCAGAGCCAGCTGAGCCAGCGAACCAGGCATGCTAGAGCTGACGACACTTGTGGCCGATCGGCCCCGTGTTGTCGAAGTCCGCCCCCTCCGCTAGGCCGGTGAGTGCCCTCTCCCCTGAATGCTGAAGGAAGAGGTGGCCCGCTGGCCCGTACGGGAGGTAGGGCTCCGGCTCAGCTCGCCCCCAGCCCCAGCAAGGATGATGAAGATCCTTGAAGCTGAGGGCGGGGCAGAGGCCGCAGCCCGGCTTGCTTCTCCCCACCATCGAACCGGTGGTCACCCTCCTGCGTGACTGTTGGTACTTGCTCTCAGTCGCAAGAGGGGCCAACAAGGATGAACAGTGATGTCAATAGGGTTACGTGCTGGAAGGCAATAGCTCTGTTAATCTGGCCTCTCACGGGCACTGTGCGGGGGTATTTATAGGTACCTGAGCGCCCAGTGCCTTGTGTTAAGGACGCATGTGCCCTCAGCTACCTAGGTTATCCCCAGAATATTCCCATAAAGCAGGGTTACAGACTGTAATTACAGGGATGCCTTTACAAATTAGGCCCGTAACACGCGGCGGCCACGCAGGGCCCGTTACAATGGGCCGGATCGCACGTGGGCCTCTGAGCTGGGCGAGGCCGCACTGTGGGATGACGCCGTCGCAGGCCTTCGTCTGGTGCTGAATCGAGCGAAGGGTGTCCCTGCCCGTTTTGTCTCTGTTAGACCAGCGACTGCAGCGAAGGCCTCGAGCGAAGGGTGGCGTCTTTGCCTTATCCCCAACATTTGCCCTCCGAGGGACCAGTTCGACAAAGTCACCTGGTGCCGAAGACGTCGCTAGATGGCGGAGACGCTGCCCTCGCTCGAAGTGGTTCCGCGGGGGTTTTTGACATGACCGTTGATTGACAGCGTACTGTTGGATTGCGGGTTTCCCGAAGCGCCGCGCCCTGTTGGATTGCGGGTTTCCCGAAGAGCCGCGCCCTGTCTATAAAAGGGGGCGGGGGTCGGTGCTTTTTGAACTTCACTTTCCGCGCTCCGTGAAAACCCTAGCCGCCTTTTTCCACCGTCTTGTTGCTCGTCTGCCCGCCGTGCTCTTGTTCGCTGGAGATCTGGCTCGAGTGAAGCAGACCGCCCGCCGCCGACGGTACGTAGCGATGCCGACCTCCTCTTCTTCCGCTGCCGCTACGCCGCCGGCCGACGCCTCGCCGCCGGCCAACGCCTCGTCTGAGGAGACGCTGAGTAGCTTGATGGCGGAGGAGTTGCGCGCCGGCGATTCTGTGAATTTTGGCGTGTCGCGGATGTCGTCGGTCCGCGTGCAAGATATGCAGCGGTTGGGTTACTTCGGCGGCGGAGTTGCTCGTGTCCCGGGGACGGAGGAAGTCCCCGAGCCGGAGGGCGAGTTGGTTGTGTTCGAGGCGTTCTTCGCCACCGGTCTCCGCCTGCCTACGCACCGATTTGTTGGCGAAGTCCTGCGCAGGTTTAACGTTCAGATACATCAGCTGACACCGAACGCCGTGGTTGATCTGTCGAAGTATATCTAGGCGACGACTTCGTACGGCGGACAGCCATCGGTCGAAGTCTTTGCGAAGTATTATTGCTTGCACTGGCAGAAGAGGATGATTGGAGATGAAGTTGCTCAGTTTGGGTCCTGCACGTTTACGCCGAAGACCGGCAAGACCACGATGCAGGTAGTCGAGTTGGTTCCTTGCGCCCGCAACAAGTGGGGCAACTGGAATGAGTTTTGGTTTTACGTTGCTGAGGGTACCGTCGAAGACCATGAGGGACTCCCCGTGTCCGAGATGTGTTCTCATTTTTACTCAGCGTACCCGCCCTTTGAGGTGGCGGAGGAGGATGCGGACGAGGGGGCCCTTCGGCGCGCCGCTGGCCTGAGCAATGGGCGCGATTTGGTTGAAGAATTTGTGGCGTACGGGGTATGGCCCTTGGCGCATGGCTGGGCGTTGGGCGAAGTGTGCCCTCGCCAGATGCCCTTCCACGGTGGGAGGGTGGTGCGAAGTCCCGTCTTCGCGCTGAATCTGCAAAACCGCGATCCGGTCGCCTTTGTGCGTGAGGCGGAGGACAGGGCGGTGCGGCTCGTTGGTCGCTATGTGCCGAGGACAGAGGGCCAGCGCAGTTGGGAAATCCGCGGGTCGAATGACCGTCTGAACAGGGTTTTTGAATTGAATCAACTGCCGTTTGACGGCTATCCCGGTCAAGACGATGTGGACCGCCGTGGGAAGAAGTCGGTGGTGGAGACTAGAGACGACCCTGCGCCGGCGGCCGCCCCATCCTCTAAGAAGAGGAAACTAGGTACTGCCATGGGAGGACTTGGGGTTTCCGATGGTTTTGCTAGAGAGTTGATGAGGACATGCGTGGCCCCGGGGGGAAGGATGTCTTCGCCCGAGCTCCGGGAGTCTTCGGCTCGGATGCTGAGGGTTACCGGGGGTTGCTGGCCTAGGAATGTTCCTATCCCCCGCGCGGCTGGCGAGGACTTTTTTACATCTCGCATGGTTCGTGAATGGAGAGTTTTTCCTTACGGGCGGAATATTGCTGCTGTTGTGTCGGCAGTGATGGACAAGGATCGCCAGGGAGCTGCACAAAAGCGCCAGGCGGCTGTCAGGCTCGTTGAAGCCAGGCCGAAGAGGCAGCGGGGGGCTGCGAAGGCTGCGGCCCCCGGCGGAGGCAAGCCGCCGCTGGCGGCGAAGTCGGGCGTCCCTGCATCTAGCAAGGCGCCGGAGGCAACGGCAGGCGCCGGAGGCTCCAAATCGACGAAGGCGGTGCCTCCGTCCAGCGGAGTGGCGGAGGTCGCGAAGGCGGCCCGAGCGTTGCCGTTGTCAGGCAAGCGTGTCGCCGACTTTGCCACCGATATTAATGTGGACGACTATCTTGGTGGTAAGTCGTTGGCTCTTTTTTTTTAATTTATTCGTTGATACGTCGCAGGGTCGGACGAAGGCCAACTTGCTATAGTTGCGCCTGCCGCGGCGACCACGACGGCTGCCGTAGTGCCGAAGGCGAAGGGCGGGGCTCTTAGCGCCGGAGGCGAGGTGTCGGCCCTCGCGGCTGTCAGGGATGAGGCGGGCGCTGTGTCTCGCCGGCTGAAGGAGGTGAAGGAGGCACTAAGTCAGGTCCGTTGAGCTAGACTTTGGTGTTTTTTTTCGGCTTTGCTGGGGCCGCGGTCTTACGTGTGTTTTGCAGGCGGCTGACTTCGTCGACCGCACAGCGTCGGGGGCGCTCACGGCAGTTGTGTCTGCCGAAGTCGAGAGACTTCGGACGCAACATGCTGACGCCGTCCGTGAAAAATCAGCCGCCGACAGTAAGTGCTGCAAGCTGGCGGACAAGGTGGTCGCACTGGAGAGGGAGAAGGCTGACCTCCGGCGCCAACTAGCGGGGGAGAGGAGGGAGACCAACGAGGCCCTCGCCAAGGAGCAGGCTGCACAGGCGGAGGCCAAATTGGCGCGGGCGGAGGGCAATATTGCCAGGGAGCGCGCCGAGCAGCTGCAGGAGCGGCTCACCGCTCTGGAGAGCCGAGTGGAGAGGGCCGAGGCCGTGTCGCGCGCGGAGGCAGAGCGGACGCGCAAACAGCTTATGGATACATACCGTGAGCTGGGCGCGCGGACCGGTGACTTCGAAGTGCCGGACCGAGAGCCCGGACTTCGCTGCCTGGAGTGGGTGTAGGAGGAGTTGCAGGCACTCCTCACTGTCGTGGAGGGGTTTATGTCGTATGCCTCCCTGGTCACCTGCGAGGGGGCGATGAACGCGCTCTCCCGCGAAGGGTGCCGGCACTTCGAGGTCTTCGACCAAGCCGATGAAGATTTTGAGCGAGATATCTATAAGGTTGAGGACCCCGTAGTGAAGGAATCCGCCGGAGCCATCTACGACCGGATGTGGGGTCCGCACGGTCGCGAGGTGGTCAGGGAGCGGGCCGAGACGGCGAGGGCTCAGGTAACGTTTTCATTTGTTTGGCTTTTGTTGGATGTGGGCTGTGTGTGGGTTTGCTGAATTTTGTGTGTTTTGTCTTAGGCGGCGCGTGGCGAGAGGGTGGACGACTTCGGGGCGTTGAACAGCGCGCTGCCTGACCCGGAGCCGACCCCGGCGGAGGCCATGTCCGGGGCCGCCCTGGAGCCGCCCCCAGAGACTGCGGAAGGCGCACCGGATGCCCCCGCAGCCGCTGCGTCGAGGGCTGAAGATCCTGCGACGGTGGCGGCGGAAGCAACAGCGGAGGCAACAGCGGAGGCAACGACGGAGGATCCCGCAACGACAGGGTCTTCGCAGGTGGCGTAGTGGGTGTAGATAGTTAGGGAATTTTGGATATGTTGCTGAATTTTGGTTGCTGCGCAGGTTCAAGATTTTGGGCCTGCGCACGCAACCACCACTACTAAATTTTTGGCGGCTTCGACCGTGGATGGTGGTAATAAATGTGATGGTTCTGCATCTGATTTTTTTGATTTTGCTGACTCTGGGAGCTCGGTTGAGTGGACTGAGTAGTCGTCGGAGGAGGATTTGGACTATTTTACGGCCTTGGATGTGGCTGCGGCGGAGGCTTCACCGCATGCTGCGGACACAGAAGATGTGCCTGGTCCTAGTACTGGGCGCCGGCGACTAAGGGCGGTTGCGAAACGCAGAGTGAGTGAAGCGGAGGGAGGTCGGCTTCGTGTGAGTAGGGCTGGCCGGCAGGAACTATTGTCTTTGCCAGCCGCCGCGAGTACAGGTGAAGGGGAATTGCGAAGTCTTTTTGCGGGTGAGGAGCTTAGGATAATGTTATTTAATTATAGGGAGATGGGAATTATTCCTAAGGTTGAGCCGATGTAGAGTGTGGTGCCCTCGCTTGTACATGTGTAAAGGCTTGTATGATGAGGTTGTGTGCCCCCGCACACTTGGCTATGCTTGCGAAGGCTTTATTCCTCTGGTGTGTTTTGTTATGCTGTGCTGGTGCGCATATAGTGGGTCTTGGCGCGGATAGTTTGGTGTTGTCGTTTTTTGCTTTTGTTGTGCTAGTCCGGCTGCACCCTTAGGCGACTTCTGCGCGGATAGTCTTCGCGGTAGACTTCGATTTCTTTTCGCACTTGTTGTGCTAGTCCGGCTGCACCCTTAGGCGACTTCTGCGCGGATAGTCTTCGCGGAAGACTTCGGTTTCTTCGCACTTGTTGTGCTAGTCCGGCTGCACCCTTTGGCGACTTCTGCGCGGATAGTCTTCGCGGAAGACTTCGATTTTTCGCACTTGTTGTGCTAGTCCGGCTGCACCCTTAGGTGACTTCTGCGCGGATTTGTCGCACGAGAGGGTGGCTAGCGCTGAGCCTCGCGGTGACCTCGTAGTGGTCGAATGTCGAAGGCCGTCGTCGCGGTCTTTTTTCGACGCATGTTTTTGCGGGGGATTTTGCACACATATATTACATGGCTCCGCCTCGTTAAAAACCTCACCCCCCGCGAGGAAAAGAGTGCGGGCCGGTATAAGATTGTTTTTGCGGATTACAAGGGCGAATCAGCCCTGGTGAGTCAAACAAAAAATTTGCGGAGGTTGT
Organism: Zea mays; assembly: GCF_902167145.1. Classification (NCBI taxonomy): domain Eukaryota; kingdom Viridiplantae; phylum Streptophyta; class Magnoliopsida; order Poales; family Poaceae; genus Zea; species Zea mays. The sequence goes on from NC_050096.1 coordinate 222,617,749, forward strand.
CGATGTTCCAGGAGTGCTCCAGGTCTTCGCCGTTTGGCGTTGTAAGCCTGTAAGCGCTGGGGGAAGCTTTCGTCTTGACTATAAAGGGGCCCTCCCACTTGGGCTCCAGCTTGCCCTTGGACTCCGTCCGAGCTGTTCGGACGAGTACGAGGTCCCCTTCGCTGAATTCCCTCGGGATGACTGTGTGCTCGCGCCATGCTTTGGTCTGGGCTTGGTATTTGTTTAGGGCCTGTAGGGTGAAGACTCGGTCTCCGTCAATGAGGTCCTTTGAAGTTGGCTCGTCCACGTCGGGGACGGCTGACGGAACTGTTCGCGGGTACCCATGCTTTATTTCTTGCGGGGTCATGGCCTCCGATCCGTATAGAAGGCGGAAAGGAGTAAACCCAGTCGCCCTGCACTTAGTCGTGTTTAGTGCCCAGACTGCCTCGGGTAACAAATCGGTCCATCTGCCCTTTTTTTCATCGAGCAGCATCTTTTTGACAGCTGTGAAGATTTTCCCATTGACACGTTCCACAACCCCGTTGGACTGCGGATGATAGACTGAGGCGAAGGCAAGCTTGGTGCCAATGGAGAAACAAAAATCCTTGAAGTCTTGGCTGTCAAACTGCTTGTCGTTGTCAACTGTTAGTTCGGACGGTACTCCGAAGCGGCAAACAATGTTTTGCCAGAAGAATTTTTGGGCAGTCTTTGATGTTATTGTGGAAACAGCCCTCACCTCAATCCATTTGGTGAAGTACTCGACGGCAACGAAGGCGAACTTAAGGTTCCCCTGAGCGGTGGGCAGGGGCCCGACAATGTCCAGGCCCCAGCGCTGGAGAGGTCATGTATGGGCGATCAGCTTTGTATACTGCGAGGGGCTGCCTGACCGAGGAGAAAACTTCTGGCAGGCTTCGCAGGACCTTGTGACCCGATTTGCGGCGCAGATCATTGCGGGCCAGTAAAAGCCCTGGCGGATCACCTTAGCAGCTAGGGCCCTTGGCCCTGCGTGTGAGCCGCACGTGCCACTGTGGACTTCACGTAGGATCTGGATGCCTTCGGTTTCCGTGACGCACTTAAGCATTGGCTGACTGACCCCTTTCTTGTAGAGTTGGCCTTCAATCAGTGCGAAGTCCCGGCTTCGATGTCTGAGGCGCTTGGCCTTGCTGATGTCGGTTGGATGATAGTACCCCTGTAGGAATAGGGTTATTGGTGCCCGCCAGTCTTCGGTCATGATTAGGTTGACTATGTGGTGGCCCTCGCTGTCATTAGTTATTTGGAGCCCTTCGGGGCTCCGGACGGCTGGTGTGCCGATGATATGAAAGAACACGTCGGAGGGCAAGGACTCGCCCCTGGCGGCGGCCTTGGCCAATGCGTCGGCCTCCTCATTCTTGGCCCTATCCACATGTTGCAAGGTGAATCCCTTGAATTGTCTCTCGAGACTTCGGGTGGCCGCGAGGTATTGCATAAGTGCGGGGTCCTTTGCTGCGTAGTCTTTCTCGACCTGGCCGGCAACTATCTTGGAGTCTGTTTTGATGATGCAGGTGGTGACTCCAAGGGCCCTTAGCTTGCGGAGGCCGAGGATGACTGCTTCATATTCTGCTATATTATTTGTGCATCTGTCGGATTCCAGAGCGAAGCTGAGGCGTGCTGCATATCTGTGCTTGACCCCGGCTAGTGAGGTGATGACTGCAGCGGCGCCTGCCCCGCGTGGCACCATGCGCCGTCGCAATGGATCGTCCAAACCTTCTCTGTGGACGGGTCTGGTTGTGTTATTGGCCCAGTCCAGTCGACGACGAAGTCTGCCAGGACTTGTGACTTGATGGCTGTCCTGGGCTCGAAGCTGATGTGGTAGCTGGATAGTTCGGCTGCCCACTTGGCAATCCTCACCGATGCCTCCGGGTTTCTAAATAATTCGCCGAGTCCCCTGTCTGAAGTGACTCGGACCTTGAATGCTTCGAAGTAGTGGCGCAGTTTGCACGAAGACATAACGACTGCGTAGGCAATCTTCTCCAGCTGTGTCATGTTGCACTTGGGCGGTGTCAGTACCTCGGAGACATAGTAAACAGGGCACTGCTTGACCACGCCCTCAACTGTCTGCTCCTGCACTAGTGCCGCGCTGACCGCATGCGGCGAAGCCGCGACGTAGAGCAATAGGGGGAGCGAGGAGTCGGGGCTTGTGAGGATGGCCAGCTCCGACAGGTACTGTTTTAGTGAGGCGAAGGCCGCTGCCTGCTCCGGTCCCCAGGCGAAGTCTTTTGCACCGCGGAGTGTTTTGAGGAAGGGGAGACTTCGCTTGGCGGACCTGGAGATGAATCTGTTGAGAGCGGCCAATCTGCCTGTCAGACGCTGGACGTCCCTGGCGGAATGCGGAGGCGTCATGTTTACGATGGCCTGGATCTTGGTTGGGTTGGCCTCGATGCCGCGGTGTGATACCAGGTAGCCCAATATTTTTCCCTGGCGAACGCCGAAGACGCACTTTTCCGGGTTTAGGCGGAGTTGTGCGTCTCGCATGTTCGCGAATGTCTCGGCGAGGTCGGCGAGATGGTCCTCCTTGTTCTTGCTGGCGACGACGATGTCGTCCACATATGTAAATATATTTCTGCCAACCTGCCCTTCGAGTACTATTTTGGTGAGTCTGGAGAAGGTGGACCCGGCGTTCTTGAGTCCCTCCGGCATTCTGATGAAGCAATATGTGCCGAAGGGTGTTATAAAGCTGGTGCTAGCCTTGTCTTCCTCCTTCATGTATATCTGGTGGTAACCGGAGAAGCAGTCGAGGAGTGACATGACCTCGCATCCGGCCGCGCTATCGACTATTTTGTCGATCCGCGGCAACGGGAAATTGTCCTTTGGGCAGGCCTTGTTGAGACTGGTGAAGTCTATGCACATTCGCCATTTCCCGCTTTTTTCTGCACCATTACAACATTGGAGAGCCACGTGGGGTAAGCCACCGGCTCGATGAATTTAGCCTCTAGGAGGCGGTGCACCTCCGCCTTGGCGGCCTCTGTCTTTTCGTCGGACATTTTGCGAAGCCTCTGCTTTTTTGGTCGCACCGAAGGGTCAATTCCCAAGCTATGCTCAATTATGGATCGACTGACTCTGACCAGGTCGAGGTCGGACCAGGCGAAGACATCTTTATTCTTGGACAGGCAGTAGAGGAGTTTCTCTTCTTCATGCGAGGTGAGGTCTTCGCTGATAGTGACTGTCTGCTTAGGCGTGGCCTGATCGAGGGGGACAGTCTTGGTCCCGTCTTGGCTCTGCAGCTGTGCCTTGCCGTGCTGTTTATCGGTTGGGCTGGCGGGCGCGGGGACCTCGCGCTGGGCCGTGAGGCAGTGCACGTTTCTCTGACCGGGCACGAAGTCCCGCTCTATGTTGCGCGCCGTCTGTTGGTTGCCGTAGACCGTAATGACGCCTAGCGGACCTGGTATCTTCATACATAGGTACAGTCCGTGAATGGCGGCTTCGAACTTATTGATGGAGCCCCGACCCATGATGGCGTTGTATGGATATACCATATCCACGATATCGAAAGTCACTTGCTCACTTCGGGCATTGGGTGCTACACCGAAGGAGAGGGGCAATTCTATTTTGCCGACGGGAAAGGTGCCCTTGCCGCCGAAGCCATACAACGGGTTGTCCGAAGGCTTGAGCAGGCTGTGGCTTATACCCATGCGGTCGAAGGCGTGGAGGAAGATGATGTCCGCCTGACTGCCGTTGTCGACTAGGACTTTGTGTAGGTCCCAGCCTGCCACGCTGCAATTGATAACCATAGCGTCGATGTGGGGGGCGCTGCGCAGGTCGACGTCTCGTGCGTCGAAGGTTAGCGGTATGTGGGACCACTTTGTCTGCACGACTGGGCCAGTGACGGCGACATGGTTGATGCTGCGGTAGTGGTCCCGCTTCTGTCGCTTGGTGTCGAAGTCAGTGCTGGACCCCCCAGTTATCATGTGAATGACTCCGCGATATGGTTGATCGGCGAAGTCTTTCTGCTTTGGGGCGTGGGGGATGTTTTGATGTTGCTGGTGTGGTGGTGGGGGTGGGGGAGGTACGATTTGTACTTCCTGATGGTGTTGGTAAGCGTGGTGCGGTGGATGCGGGGCGGGGGCGTGGATATATGGTGGAGGGGGTTGCTGGTAAGTGTGCACGACAACTCTGGGTTGTCGGCTGGCTGCGCCCGTGCCATTCTGTCTCTGGTGGCCTTCGTTTCGGGGCAGTCTTTGGTTTGGTGGGCGCAGTCTTCGCCATGGAAGAGGCAGTAGAATCGGCGCGGCGGCTGCGCACGCCCTCGACCCCTACCCCGAGTTCCATTTCCGCGGCCCTGGGGGGATATTCTTGGCGACGAGGGGGGTCAGCAGCGGGATGCTGGTTGGCGATGTTGTGCACTTGCTGCTGATTGCGGCCGTCTCGACCGGAGTCTGGCTGCGGAGTCCTCGTCCACGTGCGGCTGGACTGCGGAGCGTCTTTGGGTTTCCGCTGTGACTCAACCTTGCGCTGGTGGAGCTCTTCGGATTTGGCATATTTTTCAAAGAGCTGATATAGCTCCTAGAGGTTCTTGGGCGGATCTCTGATACAGTGGCTGTAGAGGACGCCGGCACGAAGGCCACTGGTGGCGTAGTGGATAGCGATCTGATCATCGACGGAGGGCAGCTGTGACTTGAGTGTTAAAAATTTGCGGTGATACTCCCGCAGAGTCTCCTTTTCCAGCTGCTTGCAAAGCGAGAGCTCGGCCAAGGCGTCGGTGTCTGGGCGGTAGCCTTGGAAGTTGAGTAGGAACTTATCCCGGAGGCTTCTCCAGGAATCAATGGACAACGGAGGCAACCTGGTGAACCAAGTGAGAGCTGGGCCCTCCAGGGCGATGATGAAAGACTTCGCCATTGTGGCGTCGTCCCCTCCGGAAGATGCAACGGCTACCTGATAACTCATTATATATTGTGCTGGGTCGGTGCTGCCGTTGTACTTGGGATATGCCCCTGCCCGGAAGTTAGCTGGCCAAGGCGTCACCTGCAGGTGTGGCGCCAGGGGACTTCGCTCGTCGAGGTAGTTGACCCCTGGGAATGGCGCGGCGTGCGGGAAGGTGTGGTCGCGCTGGGGGAAACGCGGGCCTTCCGGTTGTGCGCGGTCTTGCAGGGGTGGCCCATGCTGCAGGCCGAGGTGGCCTTCGCGCGTGTCTTCCAGTTGTGCGCGCTGCTGGAGGGGTGGCCCGTGCTGCAGGCCAAGGTGGCCTTCGCGCTGCATCAGCGCGATCTCCCGCTCGAGGTCTTGGGCCTTCTGCTCTTCGTCGCGTATCATTTGCCGCACTTTGGCTAGTGCGGACACGCGCTGGCGCATGGCCTCCAGTATCTCTTTCTGCCTCTGGAGATTGCGGTTCTTGAGGCGCAGGGCGCGCAGCTGTAGCTGTTCTTCCGCTGAGACGCCGAGGACTTCACCATCCTCGGTGAGGTCCGCGCCCTCCAGTGGGGTGAAGCCTGGGGGTGGCTGCGATTGTCCTTCAGGGCCACAGGTGTGGAGAGTGTCGTCTTCGCAGGTGCGGGGAACATTGTCTTCAGTGGCCTCTTGGTGGGTGGATTGGGTGAGGGCGAGGGCCTTGCCCTTTCTTGCGCCAAGCAGTGCTGCCTTCGCAGCCTCGTCAGCCTTCGGGTTAGCTCTCTTGGGTGCCATCGCGGGTGGTTTTCTCGTAGCACGAACGGTGGGCGCCAAATGTTGGTACTTGCTCTCAGTCGCAAGAGGGGCCAACAAGGATGAACAGTGATGTCAACAGGGTTACGTGCTGGAAGGCAATAGCTCTGTTAATCTGGCCTCTCACGGGCACTGTGCGGGGGTATTTATAGGTACCTGAGCGCCCAGCGCCTTGTGTTAAGGACGCATGTGCCCTCAGCTACCTAGGTTATCCCCAGAATATTCCCATAAAGCAGGGTTACAGACTATAATTACAGGGATGCCTTTACAAATTAGGCCCGTAACACGCGGCGGCCACGTAGGGCCCGTTACAATGGGCCGGATCGCACGTGGGCCTCTGAGCTGGGCGAGGCCGCACTGTGGGATGACGCCGTCGCAGGCCTTCGTCTGGTGCTGAATCGAGCGAAGGGTGTCCCTGCCCGTTTTGTCTCTGTTAGACCAGCGACTACAACGAAGGCCTCGAGCGAAGGGTGGTGTCTTTGCCTTTGCCCCAACAGTGACCATTGGTGACGAGATGCAGCCGGGCTGCCTGATGAAAATCCTTGAAACCGAGCAATGGTAGAAAGGTGCCAACCTCCACGAAGTTGCGCTCCTCCAACAACAGCAAGACGAAAGCAACGCGGGCGCTCCCCATCCGGGGGCTCGGAAGGTGGAAGGGTGCAACGCATGAGGGGACTGCGAAGGCGTGGCTGCCACCCAGGGGGTCGATCCCTTTTTAAAGGCGACTCCCCCCACTCGCGTCCTCAGGCGTCGCAGACTAAGTCTTCACCAACGCGCTCCAGGGTCCTCCCCCTACGACACGGGGGCTGGGTCCCACACGTCATGCAAGCTGGCCTGGACAGAAGAAGCCAAACCGTCGCGCGCGGAGCGTGTAACCGCCCAGCGGTTACAAGCACTCCTCCATCTTCGCCTAAACCAGCGGGTGAAAGGGCGGACCGCCATGCAGGCGGCATGCAACTGCACCACGGGGACGCACCCTTTCGACTTCGATGCATCCAGCACGGAGGCCCAGGCCCACACGTCATGTAACCGGCGCGCCGGTTACTACGTGCAAAAAACTGCACCGCCACTTACGCCAATGTCGCGCCTTCTCGACTGTGGAACCGGTGCCGCGACTCGAGTCAACCCTGCGCATGGCCCAACAGTGCCAACCAAGCACATCGGTCACAGGTTAGTCAGCCGCGGGAGAAGGCGCGACGGTCGGTATGGCCAAAAGTGGGCTGGCAGTAATAGCGGCAGCAGGCGGGTGGAAGTAGCAGTCAAATCGTCTACAGGCTTACGTCCCCTCCTGGAGCAGTAGGGGAGCCCTCTCCCACGGCGTGAAGACGACGTGCCCGTGTTCTGTCCCTCGAACGGCACACGCAACGGCTGCTCCGCGAACCACCCGTCCCGTCGCATTAACTCCACGGCAGGGCAGGCGACACCTTTGGCAGGTGAAGCGGGCGACGCTTCACCTCTGCCATGATGACCGCATCAAAAAAGGTGCGCCACATCATTTAAATTCGTATCCTTTTCTCCTTCCCCTTTTCTATCTCTTGCAACAGGGACCGGGAAAGGGGATACTCCGAAAGGGATCCTTCTCCGTGAAGGAAGCGGGCCCCGAGCCCTCCTACTGATCAGGGGTTCGAAGGCTGGCCCCTCGAAAGGGTTCGACAGCCGCCCCAGAGCACTCGGGCTCCGCGCCCACTACTGATCAGAGGTTCGAAGGCTGGCCCCTCGGAAGGGTTCGAGAGCCGCCTTAGAGCACTCGGGCTCCGTGCCCACTACTGATCAGAGGTTCGAAGGCTGACCCCTCGGAAGGGTTCGACAACCGCCTCAGGCCACTCGGGCTCTGCGCCCACTACTGATCAGGGGTTCGAAGGCTGGCCCCCTCGAAGGGTTCGACAACCGCCTCAGAACACGCAGAGCGAGGGATGACTCTGGGTACGTCTGATACATGGCTGAGGCTCGGGCTACACTCCCGAGGTACCCTAGGACATTTCCGAGACCAGCAGGAGCGATTCTGTAACGGAATCCCATTAGAGGGAGGCATCGAGCCCTCGGACCCTATCAAACGGGACCGGGTTCGACAAATCACCTGCAGGTACTTTTGGAGCATGCCTCTGGGCCACTAGCCGACCCTTATCGAACGGGGCACGGGCATCCACTTGGATCACCCGTTAGCGACTCACTGGAGACACCATGTTCGGCGCCCTCCGAGGGCAACATGGCACTCTCCCCCCTCCTCCTTGTGGAAAGGCGACGAAGGGGCGGATGATAAAAGCCGAGTCAGTCCTTGACCATCCTCTCGCTCGGTGCAGAGGCTCAGGGGCTGCTCTCGCAAACCCGGCTCCAGCCAAACCGTTGACAGCGTCAACATACCGGCCTGAGAACTCGGAACCTGACCATGCACCCGAGCTACGATCAGATCGCATGAGGGAACAACCAGACCAGCCGAGGCGTCACGAAAGGCACTAAGACCTTGAAGGAGTCAAACCACTCCTCCGACGCCTCGGGGGCTACACCCGACGGGTGCGCTCGCGTGCACCCACCGGAACAAAATGTAACCGAGAAAGGCCGGTCCCCTTGCAAAAAAGTGCGACAAAGCCTCCAAGCGAGTACCAACACTCCCTTTGAGGCTCGGGGGCTACTGTCGGGGACCATAATTAGGGGTACCCCAAGACTCCTAAACTCGGCTGGTAATCACCATCAGCACAAGCTGCAAAGGCCTGATGGGCGCAATTCAGGTCAAGGCTCCGTCCACTCAAGGGACACAATCTCGCCTCGCCCGAGCCCAGCCTCGAGCAGGAACAATAGACCCAGGCGGATTCACGCCTCGCCCGAGGGCCTCCTCAGGCAACGGGCGCACCTTCGACTCGCCCGAGGCCCAGCTCGGGCAGGCTTCGCAGTGAAGCAACCTTGGCCAGATCGCCTCACCAACCGACCGTATCGCAGGAGCATTCAATGCAAGGATCGCCTGACACCTTATCCTGACGCACGTTCCTCAGTCGGCAGGGCCGAAGTGACCGCAGTCACTTCGCCCCTCCACTGACTGACCTGACAGGAAAACAGCGTCGCCTGCCCTGCTCCGACTGCTGTGCCACCCGCCAGGGTGAGGCTGACAGCAGCCGAGTCCAGCCTCAGGCGCCATAGGAAGTTCCGCCTCGCCCGACCCCAGGGCTCGGCCCCCGCCTCGCCCGACCCCAGGGCTCGGACTCAACCTCGACCTCGGAAGACGGTCTCCGCCTCGCCCGACCCCAGGGCTCGGACTCAACCTCGACCTCGGAGGAGTCACCGCCTCGCCCGACCTTGGGCTCGGACCGACCACGTTACAGGGGGTACATCATTACCCTACCCCTAGCTAGCTCAGGCTACGGGGAACAAGACCGGCGTCCCATCTGGCTCACCCCGGTAAACAAGTAATGATGGCACCCCGCGTGCCCCCATGACGACGGCGGTTCTCAACCCCCTACGGAAGCAAGGAGACGTCAGCAAGGACCCGACAGCCCCGACAGCTGTGCTTCTACAGGGCTCAAGCGCTCCTCCGACGGCCACGACATCACATGCACAGGGCACTAACACCTCTCCGATAGCCACGTCGGCATGTACATAGGGCTCTGGCTCCTCTCTGCCGGACACGTTAGCATATTGCTACACCCCACATTGTACACCTGGGCCCTCTCCTTACATCTATAAAAGGAAGGTCCAGGGCCCTCGTACGAAGAGGTGGCCGCGCGGGAGGACGGGCTCTCTCTCTCTCTCCCTCGCGGACGCTTGTAACCCCCTACTGCAAGCGCATGCACCCTGGGCGCAGGACAACACGAAGCCGTGGTTTTTCCCCCTCCTTGTGTTCCGTCTCGCGCCGACCCTCTGGGTTGGGGCACGCAGCGACAATTTACTCATCGGTCCAGGGACCCCCCTGGGTCGAAACGTCGACACCACTCGCACGGCGTTCCTTCACATACGTGTAGACTACGTGTAGGCACAGCTACAACTGATGCGCTGATCAACCACGGAGGAGGAGACCGTCGAGATCAACTACTTCATCTCTATCGATGTGTCTCTACGTTGGATCGCTACTCCAACTGTCCTTATGTTATGTTGCTCGTCTAGTGGTAACGATCTATGAACTCTTACTCGTAAGTTTCCTAGGTGACGCGATAGATATGTCTAGCCCATTCCCTAATAAGGCGTGCGTCGTCCATTTACTCATCTTGCTGCGTATTTTCACATGTGTATGAGTCTGAGTCCATGTGTGTTCGTCTGAGCATTTTCCCTTGTGTTTAGTCGATCTTGCAGCAGCAACCAAAAAAAAGAACTTTTGGCGTTGTACGCCGGAGTGATTCCAATCATGTTCCAATATATATTTTCTTGAAAAGTTGCATTTTAAGAAGATGTGGGACACTGCTTCTTCTTTCTGTAGAATGTCGTTTTCACATGTGTCTGAGTCTGAGTCCATGTGTCTTCGCCTTTGCATTTCCCTTGTGTTTAGTTGATCTTGCAGCAGCAACCAAAAAAAGAACTTTTTCTTACGCTGGCATTTAGAGTTCCATATTAGCATAAAGGTGTGCTAAACTAGAACAAACCCCATCATGTGTATGTAAGCCTTCGAGAGGAGTATGATTTGCTCGCTCAAATGTATGTCTAATTGTCAGGGTGATCAGCCATTTGTTGCCCCTGCAAAGCGGAGACAAATTATTGGAACTGCTGATAGGCCTCAATTGACATTGGTAGGCAAAATAGATTCTGAAGTTGTACGAGATCGCCTTAGCCCTCAATAGGGTGATCTCCTTGGGCTTGTTTGATTGAACTATGGCTTCTGAAAAAGTTGTTATTTCTTGTGAGCTGTGAAAAAACCAAAAGTTATTTTATTATTGAGCAGTTAGGGTTAGGGCATGTACAACCTTGATACCATAGTATAATTTTTTAAATAGAAGACACAAGTAAAACACATGTAGGTACAATGAGACTTATCTAAACCTTATGCCTTATTTAATAAAAATTCTCTAAGATATAACTCATTTATGTGAGTTATACTAGCGAAGTTGTATCTTGGGTGTAGAAAACCGAGCCATTTTATTTTTTTTACACTTACCCTCTAGACACATCTCACGACATGATACATTAATATGCATTGTGTACTGTCTAAAATACTATTGAACAACTTTATAGGTTATTTTTAGTCCTTTGAACTCAACTCTCTTGTCTCTAACTGACGAACGAATCCCACTCGTCGTCCCTTCTTCGCCCGTAGGCACTGCAGATCATCGGGACCAGGGTCGTGACTAGGGCTAGATATCGAGCCAACTCGGTTCGGCTCATCCGAGTTTGAGCTGACTCGTTAAGCTAACAGTCCAGCTCGGCTCGTTAAGCTAACAAGTCATAGATTCAGCTCGGCTCGGCTCGTTTATGAGCTCGAACGGGCTCGTTTAGCTCGTGAGCCATAATAAAAAAAACAATATATATTTAATAATCAGTTTTTAGTTAATTCTAAACCAATTTGACAATAGAAAATAGTAATTATACTCATACTTTCACAAACCACATCAATATAACACCAAATTAGACTAACTCATCACTCATCAAATCATCATCTATTTACAATTCACACACATGTTCATCGGTTTAACCCACAGTTACAGTCATACAGATGAGTTTAACACAAACAAAGTTCATCAATCATTAGTTTAACTCATAGGCCACACAAACCGCACATATATATAACATGTTTATCAATTGATGCGTAAATGATATGCAAATAGTTTCGTTTTGCTGAAATGTGATAGCTCGTTTAGCTTGCGAGCTAGCTCGTTAACAAACCGAGCTGAGATGTCAAAAAAAATCAAACGAGCCAATTTAATCTAATTTGAGCTGACTACGAATCAAGTGAGCCGATGAACCACGATCATTTCATCCAGGTTCAGTAGTGACGGCGCCACCACCGGGCTGGCCGGCTGCGCTCACATGCGTTGGGGGGCTGGCCAGGCCACCGTCGAGGAGGAGGCATATGCTTCTCTTGACGACGTGGCTTCTCCTGTTGAGTCTATGGACTTGGGGGAAAAGGAACCAATACCTACATAACTAAAGGCAAGGTTGATATTTTTTTGAATTTTTTGAACTTTCGTAGCATTTGAAAGTAGGAAAGGGTACTGTAAAATTTACTAGACAATAGCTATTTGTGGGTTTCTTTGCTTTGTGAGAGGAATTATTTTAGTTGGTTTTTAGTTTTTTTTAGAAGCTAAAGTAGACTAGAAGGATCAACCGAAGAGAACCAGTATCCTATCAAGACAGAGTGCTGACGCGCGCAAGACCGACCACACACGCAGCTACACATCATCAGCGCATCACCTAATAATCGTGCATGCATGCAAGGTCGTCGTCGCCATGCATGTGTTTGGATGTATATTATTGTCCCTGCTGCATGGCATGCATGTGAACGATAGATGCGCTAGGCTTCCATTATCGAAAAGCTCTAGCTAGACTGTCCCATATGCTGCATGTAGCTAGTATGTAGCTTTAGGTAGTAACGAGGAAGTCGTTGATGTAAAGAGGAGCATACACACGTGGCATCTCCAGGCATGTTATGTTGCATGCACGAATAATCTTCCAGCAGTGGCCAGAAATGCACACAGGCCGGGCCAATTATATATGCCGCCAGATTCCCCGATCCAACGAGGCTCGACACGTACGATCAACGAGACACCCGACACTTGTTCTCGAAGCATCATGCATATCAAAGGAGTAAATTACATAAATTCCTACGTCGATGAAAATATGTTATTTTTTATAGTTTGGACCTCATCTTTAACGGCAGTGATCCATCAATCTTTAGTGCATGAAAATAACATTATTTTCGACGGCTACTAACATTATTAGTATATTTTCGATCGCGCCACTAATGGTTGTCAACGATAACATACTAGCTACTGAGTCATTACTGGTTTGGCCTACAATACCGGATTCTCAATCTATCGATATTGAACAACCTGGACTAAAGACGTCAACATTTAATTAGTTCCGGTTGCGTGGTCCTGTACTAAAAAATGACTTTTAGTATCGTTTTTTTTTTTGCTCAAACCGTTACTAAAAGTCCCCTCTTTAGTACCAATTTTTGGCAAGAACCGAAACTAACACTACTGCGGAATATGCAATCAATACCGGTTGGGAACTGGCTAAAGTACCGGATTTCCATCTGGTGTTCTGTATCCGAGACTAAAGCCTGCAACTTTAGTATCAGTTGTGAACACGGAAATGAAGTTTCCTTTCTAACAATCCACACTATCTGTTCTCAATATGAAACTTCTTCATCGACCCTAAGCTAATTTTGAAGCGATTGTCCAGAATAATGAAACTCTCCTTCTTTAGATATGACATCTTTATTTAGAAACCTTACAAGTTGTTCTTGAATTGCTGCTATCCTATCCTCAGGGAGTACTTCCTTCTCCATCCTTAGAATCTGTCATTTGCCAACAACATCAATAAAAAGTATTATTGCATTGAACTAAAAGCCAGGATACGTTATCATTAGGAAATAAACATCAATATTGTAAAAATGTTGATGTACCTTGATATCTTTGGCCACTGACTTGTTACCAACAAATGTGTGAATGAATTTATAAATGTAGTAACCACAATGGTTGTTCCCCTGTTTATGTACCAAACACATAAATCAAGAAAAAGTTATGAATTATTGTTAACAATTAACTTAAGGGGTCGAGAAGCTACAAACATACCAAACAGTTCAACTTAAACCTAAGTTCTTCTTTTAGGCTGATATTATTTGTACGCAGCTCCCTCCATGAATTGTATCATCAAAATTGTAAGTCCTTTGTGCATGCATGATTTAATCATTTATAGGTTTCAAGAATTACTCTTTAAGAAGGTCTACAATTTCTTGTAAGTCCTTGCTTGGCTTCCTCAAGGAGTCAAGGACAGTTACATCGCCATCTTCCATTGACACCACAAGAAGTGCCTAGTGAAAGTTGTAGAAAGGTTATAAACACGTAGATCAAATTAGAATACACATCTAGTCTGAATAGGTATCAATACCAAGGTTTTAAAGTCGGCTAGTCCCGATTAGTCGTCGATTTGTTCGATTAGTCGAGCCTAGTCGACTCATATATATATATATATATATATATATATATATATATATATATATATATATATATATATATATATATATATATATATATATATAGGGAGGGTATTATTGTAAGCCATGAGCTTCCAATTGTTAGAGCAAGCCTAGGCCGACCACCCGTGACCTGGCTGGACCGCACCAACGCATCCACCTATACCTCACGACAGGCTGTCAGATGTGTCCCCCCGCCCATGCACCAGGTCAACCTCCCCCACGCCCGTCAGTCAAACTCCCGGTCTAACAACCGACCTCCCGCGTGGGACGTAAACCATAATTGTGGTTCTTTTTTTATGCAAATAGCATAAACAGTCCACAGAAATAGCGTAAATAGTTCACATAGATAGCATAAAAACCCCACCTAGCCACTGGACCACGTGCACATGTGTGGGTGCATGCATGTGGATCCTATTTTATGGTAGATTCCATAATTATATCAGATCGTGTGAGTTTTCATTGCATGTACGCAAATTTTGGATGATATTATGTTTCCATTGCTTGCGCGCAAAATTGGATGGCTCTACAAATATAGGATCACTCCAACAGCCATGCAACTAGGCTCGTTAGAACCAGTTTTGATATTTGTTGATACTAATTATGCTACACGGCGTAGTACTTATGCAATTCGGTAAACTGCGTAATTTGTTTCATACTGCATACACATAAATTTAGGATGACAACAACGTGCGACGAAAGAAAATTGATTGGCATGCATGGAAACAATAAAATCTTATTTTAAATGTTGTATTTCTTCCCATAAAATAGGATTGCTCTAACAGTCATGAAGCTAGGCTCGTTACAACCAGTTTAAGATATATACTGATAGTAATTATGCTACACGGCCTTGGAATTTATGCAATACAAAATGTTGCGTAAAAAACTGCCATGTGGTACACTGGTAGACACATCTCCATATTTGAGCATAAAAACCTTAAGTTTTGAGCATAAAACTCCTCAGTTATATGCGTAAATACCGAGCCATGTGAGAGAGATTGATAACTCTAGTGCGTTGTATTCACAATTCTATTTTTATGGTAGATCCAAAAAGTATGAGATTCGAATGCATGAGGTTTCTATTTTTATGCAGATCCAAAAATTATGGCACATTGTAGGAATTTCCATTGCATGCGCGCAAATTTTTTATGCTATTTTCGTTTTCACTGCATGCATGCAAAAAATAGGATGCCATGATTCACGCAGAGAATAAATTCTTATACAAAGTCGCATAAATACATACACTGTGTAGCATAATTGATAAAAAGCCAAATATTGGTTCACCTAACAGCCCCCGCGGGAATAAGGGACAGTTTTATGGCAAACCTAAAAATCGTATTCATCATCGTAAAAATCATCACTGAATTGATTAAATAGTGTAAGTAGAAGGCAGAATCCATAATCATCATTGTCATAAACATGGATCGGATAGTTCATCGCTGGAGAATGATCCCGAGGCCGCAAGATCAAAGGACACCTCAAAGGCCATCGAGTCGAAGGTGGTTGTCGGAGAACGCCCTCCGATGCGCCGCATCGGACGGGATCGTGTCTCGGGAGGCCACGGTCGCTGCAACCGCTCGTGCCTCAGGCAGACACTGGACACACAGACATGGCCAAGAGGGGAGGTTCCTGGCTTGGGGTTGACCGACGAGGATGTTGGTCTTCTAAGGGGTGGATTGTGATAACTTGGCCCTAGTGGATAGTGATATCCTGGCCCAATGCTTAATAGAATTAATAGAGTACTCATACCAACAAGGTGCATCTTCTTTTTTAGAAGCCTATCTCGAAAGAACCTCCAAGTTAAGCTTGCTTGGCTTGGAGCAATTTGGGATTGGTGACCTACCGGGAAGTGTTCTCGGTGCACATGAGTGAGGACAAAATGCGTACAAAAGACCTATGTTGGTCTGTGGGGACAATTTATGATCCTAGAGAGCTGCCGGGAGTAAGTACTGCCGTTCCGGGAGTGGACGGGGTGTTACAAGTGGTATCAAAGCCGACCCTCACGGTTTCACGGGCGTGTGTGGCTTAGGGGTTCGGGTGTATGGCGCATGTGGGCCCGGAGTGGTCACATGGCATGGCATATGAGGACACTAAACACAAAGATGTGGCTAAGAAGAGAGGTTCCTAGATTGGGGTTCACCGACGAGGACTGAAGAAAACGGTGACGCCTAAGAGGGGGTGAATTAGGACTTCTAAAACTTTCTCTAAGCTAGGACACCATTAAATCCCTAGAGCAAAACCTATGCAAATAAAAAATCTAGAATGTGCAAACTAGGTTTTGTCTAAGTGTTGTTATCTCTACCGCAATGGCTAAGTTTCAATCCTAAAAGATCTAACTATAAAGACAAGATTGAAACTTAAATGCTTAATATAAATGTGGAAGGTAAAGAGCAAGGTAGAGATGAAAACTCTCATGGATGACGCCGGTATTTTTACCGAGGTATCCGGAACCACGCAAGGTCCCAACTAATCCTTGTTGGTGCCCCTACGCAAAGGGTAGCCCACACGAGGGCCAAGCACCACAGTCGAGTAACTCCATAGAGAGTCGCGGGCCTTCTCCACATGTAAGTGGTGCCCCGCTTCCGGCTCCTCTCGGATGCTCCCTGCCATCTCCACTATCAAGCTTCCGGCCAAAAAAGTCACAGGCCTCGTTCCCTCTGGTACACGGTGGTGGCCGTTGTAGGAAACGGGTGACGCCTAAGAGGGGGGGGTGAATTAGGACTTCTAAAACTTTTACTAAACTAGGCCACAATTAAATCCCTAGAACAAAACCTATGCAAGTAATCAAGACTAGAATGTGCAAACTAGGTTTTGTCTAAGTGTTGCTATCTCTACCGCAAAAGGCTAAGTTTCAATCTACACTAAATAAGTATGACTACAAGATTGAAACTTAAATGCTTAATATAAATGCGGAATGTAAAGAGCTAAGAAGAGAAGCAAACTCTCGTGGATGACGCCGGTATTTTTACCGAGGTATCCGGAACCGCGCAAGGTCCCGACTAATCCTCGTTGGTGCCCCTACGCAAAGGGAAGCCCACGCGAGGGCCAAGCACCACGGTCGAGTAACTCCGTAGAGAGTCGCGGGCCTTCTCCACGCGCAAGTGGTGCTCCGCTTCCGGCTCCTCTCGGACGCTCCCCGCCGTCTCCACTATCGAGCTTCCGGCCGAAACGCCGCGGGCCTCGTTCCCTCCAGTACACGGTGGCGGCCGTGACACAAACGCGGTTGTCACGGTCTCGCAAGACTCTCGCCCCACTCGGTACAATTACAACGGCTCGCGCAAGAGCCGAGGGGTTGTGAGGTTTATCTAAACTCACTCAACTAACTAGGATTCACCTAGAGCAAGCGCTAAAGCGGTCTAACTAACCTAAGCACTTCGCAAAGCACCTACGCTAATCACCGAGTGATTCTATTAAGCACTTGGGTGTTTGAGCTCTTGGAAATATGCACTATGTGCCTTGGTATGTTGCTTGGGCTCTCACACTTGAGAATGGCCGGTTGGGGTGGTATTTATAGCCTCCACACCCCCAACTAGCCGTTGGACAGAAAGCAGCAGCTTTCTGTCGTCGGGTGCACCGGACAGTCCGGTGCACACCGGACACTGCACTGTAGCATGTCCGGTGCCGCCACGTCAGCCGACCGTTGGCGCCTGTAGCAGTCGACCGTTGGATCCGACCGTTGGATTCGACCGTTGCCGTCTGCCCGTTGGCACACCGGACAGTCCGGTGCTACAGCCAGAGAGTGCCTGCCTGTGGCCTCTCTGCGCAGACTGTCCGAGACCTCACCGGACAGTCCGGTGCACACCGGACAGTGCACTGTAGCATGTCCGGTGCGCCACCAGGCGCTGGCTGACAGCCCTTCTTTGGATTTCTTCGCTGATTTCTTCGGGCTTCTTTGTTCTTGAGTATTGGACTTCTACGCATCTTTTAATGTCTTCTTTTGAGGTGTTGCTTCCTCATTGCCTTGGTCCAACTCTCTTCGCATTCTGTGAACTACAAACACAAACACTAGAAGGCTTATTAGTTCATTGATTGTGTTGTTCATCAAACACCAAAACTCAATTAGCCAAATGGCCCGGGGTCCATTTTCCTTACAATCTCCCCCTTTTTGGTGATTGATGACAACACAACCAAAGCAAGCAAATAATACAAGAATTTGAGTGAAAATATGCAATCTACTTGCTAAGATGCATGATTGTCCCCACAATGTGATATTATGGACTTAAGCCTCCCCCTAATTCCATAATTCACTTACTTCCTATTTTTTTTGGACCAAATAACCAAAACCACTTGAAAAGTCATTTGCAGATAAAATTTTAAATTGGTGGTTTTTGGTGTTTGATAAAGTTTTCATTGCTTTGGTCCCTAAACTTCTCCCCCTTTGGCATCAACCACCGAAAAGGAAGACATTAAAAGCATGTAGGAAGTAAATAAAAGCTTGCCCTCATCAAGAATTGTATCAAATGATATCACTAGAAGGATATTAAAATTAAACTAAGTGAATGATACCACTTGAAGGAGTCCTCAAAAGATTACTCCCCCTAAATGAGTTGACTCCTTTAGAAAGAGTTTTTCTCCCCCTTTAGAGATGAAGAAATACTCCCCCTGACAGAGATCCTCTACTTAGGAAAAAGCATGTGAAAATTAGAGGTGCAAGACATGATTTGAAAAGACTAGCTTCCCTTATGCATAGGTAACAGAATATGACTTAACTACTTATGCATTTTTGCAACATGGAAGCATATGATATGAAATATAGTCTAATCAAATATTGGAGAAGACATGTAAATGATACTGAATGTAGTCTCAAAAGATACCAATTGATGATCAATGGCGAGTTTGAGAGACATGAGAGTTCTTAGAGATTTTGCAGTGGAAGATTGTTGTCTTTCTCCGGGGACTTCATTTTCCTTACAATGAGACTATCACATGAAATAGACTTGAAAAGGTGTTAGTCTCAAAGTGTTAGATTATAGAGTAACCTCCCCCTAAAGGTGTGCATACAAGTTTTGAATACTTGTAGGAGACATGCACTTTGATTTGATATCAAGAGGGGCAAATTATCTATAATCCAAACTTTGGCACATATAAGTTAAATGATACACTTGTGGAAATCAAAGATTTTCAATTGATGCATCATTTACTATGGAGTGATATAAAAGCTATGTGCCGTGCTTAAATACACATTTTAAGCCATGTAGGTTTGCTTAAGTATATGAATTAAACGCAAGCAATCCTACCATATGATTTACCTAGTATGCATGATTTTAAACAAAAGTACATAACAAATGTAATACTAGGCAAGAAAGGTAAACTAGATAAAAGATAAATAGATACACATATCTAAAAACGAGAAATACAATAAAACTAGTTACCTTGGTCATGGGTGGGAAATTTGGGTCCAAAGTTTTCACTAACCCACTTGGCAATAAACTTGATCCAATATGATGTACCCCATGATATACATCCCAACTTTGCCAAGTCTCCAAATTTCCCGCCGACCTTTGGTCCACTCACTTCCCTTTCGGGATCCAAACCTTCTTGGTGCTTTTCATGGTTGAAATTATCTCTTTTGGCACCCAGATGCGTTTGGCCCTTTTACCTTTGTTGGCTTGCTTGTTGGCCTTGATTGCTATCACCTTTCCGTTCTTTTTCTTCTTGATCAAATATGGTGTAGCATCCTTTTTGTTCACCTTTTTGATATAGGTGTTGGAGATTTTGCTTGATGGCTTTTGCTTGAGCTTTTGCCTTTGTTTATCCCCGGTCATCGCCTTGCATTGGAAAGACTTGTGGCCTTCCTTGTGGCATAGCCTACAAATCACAGTTTCTCCCTCTACAGGCTTGTTCACTCCCGCAGTGGTGTTATCCTGTGGAGGTCGGATTTGTTTGGCTTTGCCTTTCTTGTCATACAAAGCCTTGCCAAGGCGAGCCACTTCTTGCTTTAATTGTTCATTTTCCTTTGCAACCTCATCCGAACATGTCTCTACAACAATATTCTCAACAACGACTTGGTTGCAGGGGTTAGAATCATCAATTAAATCAAAGCAGGAAGTAGAAGCATCTTTCTTAATTATTTCAGGTATTTCAACTAAAGATGCTGCTGGGGTGCTACAAATGTTTTCTAGCTTAGTAGTTAGCTCATTATTGTGTATGCTAAGAATTTCCATTTTCTCTAGCAAATTTTCAATAGCTTCTTGGGAGCTAGCTAACTTAGCCTTAAGTTTTTCATTCTTTTTAATAAGGCTATCATCGGTAGCAGTGGATGGAGCACTAGATTCTAATAGCTCAATTTTAGTTGATAGCTCACTATTTAAGTTTGCAAAAGTTTCAAATTTTTCTAGCAAACCTTTGTAATCATTTTGAGAGCTGACCAACTTATTTTTCAAAGTTTTAAGTTGAGCCTTTTGCTTAGTGCAAACATCCTGGAAAAAATTAACGGCTTCCGCAAGTTCTTCTAGAGAGGCCTTTCCCTCACCTTCATCACTACTACTTTCATCACTAGAGGATGGAATGCTTTTGTTACCTCTTGCCATAAGGCATTTGTGTGATGACCGTGATGATCGTGATGAGGACCGGTGGCTGCGCGTCCTTGGAGGTTCATCTTCACTTGAAGAATCATCCCATGTTCTAACACTTGTTAGCGCCTTGCCTTTGCTCCTCTCCTTTTTGGGCTTGGCCATATTTGGACAGTTGTCCCTGAAGTGGCCCTTCTCCCCACATGCGAAGCATCCTCTCTTCCTTTGCTTTTTCCTGTCAATGTTAAAGAGAAGATCCTCGACCTGCAGGGGCACACCCATTAGATTAATCTTGCGGATCATCCCCATTACCTTTCCGACGCGTCGGATTGTCTCTTCGTCCTCGGAGGATGA
This sequence comes from Zea mays, assembly GCF_902167145.1. NCBI lineage: Eukaryota > Viridiplantae > Streptophyta > Magnoliopsida > Poales > Poaceae > Zea > Zea mays. Next base: position 222,638,380 of record NC_050096.1, read on the forward strand.
TGTGCACGGTTGATTATCTTCATCATCATCACTTCCTTCTTCTTCTTCCTCTTCTTCGCTTGAGGAACTTGGAGTGGGAGCCTTCTTTTTGCCCTTTCTTTCATCACATGCAAAAGCATATGGTCTTGAGGAAGTTGGCTCCTCTCCCCGACTCATTTTTCGCGACATCTCAAAGGCCGCGATTTTCCCAATCACAATGGTCGGGGTCATGTTGCTCAAGTCCTCCATGTTGTGAAGGATGGTGATGATGCTCCCATATCTTCGTTGTGGTAGCAGGGAGATAATCTTCCTCACAATGTCCGCATCACCTAGCTTATTAATGCCAATAGAGTTGAGCTCATTGATTATTAGATTCAAACGAGAATACATGTCTCTAACAAGCTCATCATCTTTCATGGCAAAAGAATTATACTCATTTAGCACCAGGCAATGTTTTTGCTCACGGACATTGGATGTGCCGTCATGGAGCTCATGCAATTTTAGCCAAATCTCATTAGCAGTTTTCAAGGTAAATACTTGATTAAAAATATCCATGCTAAGAGATTCATATAAGCAATTTTTGGCTCTAGCATTTAAATGAATTTCTTTTTCCTCACTCGTGGTGGGTTTCTCGGGATTCTTGAGGGGTTTCATCCCGTCACGAGTGACTCTCCAAACACCTAGATCAACGGCCTCTAGGTAACAAGCCATTCTAGCACTATAATATGGGAAGTTAGTGCCGTCGAAGTGTGGTGGCCTATGGGTATCCATCCCTTCCTCTAAAAAGCGTCGGCTCTTTTAGCGGTGAAGCTAAAGCGTTTCAAATGAGCCAAACCGGCTCTGATACCAATTGTAGGAAACGGGTGACGCCTAAGAGGGGGGGGGGTGAATTAGGACTTCTAAAACTTTTACTAAACTAGGCCACAATTAAATCCCTAGAACAAAACCTATGCAAGTAATCAAGACTAGAATGTGCAAACTAGGTTTTGTCTAAGTGTTGCTATCTCTACCGCAAAAGGCTAAGTTTCAATCTACACTAAATAAGTATGACTACAAGATTGAAACTTAAATGCTTAATATAAATGCGGAATGTAAAGAGCTAAGAAGAGAAGCAAACTCTCGTGGATGACGCCGGTATTTTTACCGAGGTATCCGGAACCGCGCAAGGTCCCGACTAATCCTCGTTGGTGCCCCTACGCAAAGGGAAGCCCACGCGAGGGCCAAGCACCACGGTCGAGTAACTCCGTAGAGAGTCGCGGGCCTTCTCCACGCGCAAGTGGTGCTCCGCTTCCGGCTCCTCTCGGACGCTCCCCGCCGTCTCCACTATCGAGCTTCCGGCCGAAACGCCGCGGGCCTCGTTCCCTCCAGTACACGGTGGCGGCCGTGACACAAACGCGGTTGTCACGGTCTCGCAAGACTCTCGCCCCACTCGGTACAATTACAACGGCTCGCGCAAGAGCCGAGGGGTTGTGAGGTTTATCTAAACTCACTCAACTAACTAGGATTCACCTAGAGCAAGCGCTAAAGCGGTCTAACTAACCTAAGCACTTCGCAAAGCACCTACGCTAATCACCGAGTGATTCTATTAAGCACTTGGGTGTTTGAGCTCTTGGAAATATGCACTATGTGCCTTGGTATGTTGCTTGGGCTCTCACACTTGAGAATGGCCGGTTAGGGTGGTATTTATAGCCTCCACACCCCCAACTAGCCGTTGGACAGAAAGCAGCAGCTTTCTGTCGTCGGGTGCACCGGACAGTCCGGTGCACACCGGACACTGCACTGTAGCATGTCCGGTGCCGCCACGTCAGCCGACCGTTGGCGCCTGTAGCAGTCGACCGTTGGATCCGACCGTTGGATTCGACCGTTGACGTCTGCCCGTTGGCACACCGGACAGTCCGGTGCACACCGGACAGTCCGGTGCTACAGCCAGAGAGTGCCTGCCTGTGGCCTCTCTGCGCAGACTGTCCGAGACCTCACCGGACAGTCCGGTGCACACCGGACAGTGCACTGTAGCATGTCCGGTGCGCCACCAGGCGCTGGCTGACAGCCCTTCTTTGGATTTCTTCGCTGATTTCTTCGGGCTTCTTTGTTCTTGAGTATTGGACTTCTACGCATCTTTTAATGTCTTCTTTTGAGGTGTTGCTTCCTCATTGCCTTGGTCCAACTCTCTTCGCATTCTGTGAACTACAAACACAAACACTAGAAGGCTTATTAGTTCATTGATTGTGTTGTTCATCAAACACCAAAACTCAATTAGCCAAATGGCCCGGGGTCCATTTTCCTTACAGCCGTGACACAAACACGGTTGTCACGGTCTCGCAAAACTATTGCCCCACTCAGTACAATTACAATGGCTCACGCAAGAGCCGAGGGATTGTGTGGTTTTTCTAAACTCACTCAACTAACTAGGATTCACCTAGAGCAATCGCTAATGTGGTCTAACTAACCTAAGCACTTCGTAAAGCACCTACGCTAATCACCGAGTGATTCTATTAAGCACTTGGGTGTATGAGCACTTGGAAATGTCTATACTATGCCTTGGTATGTTGCTTGAGCTCCCACACCTTAAATGAACGGTTGGGTGAAGTATATATAGGCCCCAACTCAACTATAGCCATTAGAGGAAAGTTGTAGCTTTCTGCGGCACACCGGACAGTTCGGTGGTGGGCGCCGGACAGTCTGGTGCCCTGTCCGGTGCGCCACAAGCCGTTGGATCTGTCAGCCGATCGTTCGCGCTGTCAGCCTTAGCACCGGACAGTCTGATGTGGCACCGGACAGTCAGGGCTCTCCTCCATAGTGCCACCAGGAACTAGCCATTGGGCTACTGTTCCCTGGTGCACCAGACAGTCCGGCGTGTGGCACCGGACAGTCCGGTGTGCCACCAGACAATTCGGTGTCCTCGACCGAACAGTCCGCCACTAGCAACACTTTTCTTCGTTTCTTGGACTTTGCTTGATACTTGTTGATCTTCACTTGTGATCTTCATAATGTCTTCTTTTGAGGTGTTGCTTTCCTCAATTCCTTAGTCCAAGTCACTTTAGCATCCTATGAACTACAATCATAAACACTAGCAAACACATCAGTCCATAGGCTATGTTGGTCATCAAACACCAAAACCTTTTTAGCCAAATGGCTCGGGGTCCATTTTCCTTACAATCTCCCCCTTTTTGGTGATTGATGACAACACAACCAAAGCAAGCAAATATAACAAACATGTGAATGAAAATATGCAATCTACTGAAAGAGAAATGTGTCCTTGGGCCATTTCTATAATGTTTTGGTGATTAAATGCCCAACACGGTTAATTAAGTTCTTATGTGCCAAGTAAAGTGAGAAGTACAAATCAAAGAAAAAGGTATGTTTCTAGACTTAGTACATTGTTTTGAGTACTAATGTGTTTTGTCTAAGTGCTAGAAACAGTGAGAAAAGGATTGGAAAAAGAGTTGGCTATGTGCAGCAAACTCCAGCTCGGCTTGGCACACCGGACTGCCTGGTGGTGCACCGGACAGTGTCCGGTGCGCCAGGCTGGTGTGCGGAAACTAGCTCTATCGGGACTCGACGGCGGCGTACGGCTAAAAATCACCGGACCGTCCGGTGAGCCAACGGTCGCCTGCGCCAACGGTCGGCAGTGCAATCTGCGAGCAACGCGTGGCCAGCAGCAATGGTCGGTTGGGCACACCAGATTGTTCGGTGTGCACCGGACAATGTCCGGTGCGCCAACCGACCCAGAGGACCAACAGTCGATGCGCCAAAATTGGAAGGAAAACGCGCACCGGACAGCTACAGTGACTGTCCGGTGGTGCACCGGACTGTCCGGTGCACCACCCGACAGAAGGCAAGTTTGGCCTTCCAAGATGGCCTCCAACGGCTCCTAGCTGCCTTGGGGCTATAAAAGGGACCCCTAGGCACATGGAGGAGCCACCCAAACATTCACTAAGTATTCTAAGGCATCCAGACTCTGCTCCCGCGCATTCGCTTTGTTGTGTTAGAGAATTGAGATCCATTCGAGTCACGAACTCCCTGTGTTGTCATTTGAGCTCGAGTCTTCACTTGTGTGCATGGGTGTGCTACGTATTTGAGTCTTGCGTGTGTTGCTTCTCCCAACCTTACTCTGTGCTTTCATTGTGATCCTTGTTGTAAGGGCGAGAGACTTCAAGTTGTGGAGATTCCTCGCAAACGGGAAAATACCATGGTATTCAAGTTGATCATCGGATCACTTGAAAGGGGTTGAGTGCAACCCTCGTCCATTGGGACGCCACAACGTGGAAGTAGGCAAGTGTTACTTGGCCGAACCACGGGATAAAAATCGTGTGTCTTGTGTTGATCTCTCTGTGATTGTTTGTGTTCACAAGAACTCGCTTCAAGCTACTTAGCCGTACTAACACTCATAACTAAGTTTTGTGCCTATTAGTGTTTGATTTTTATAGGATCACCTATTCACCCCCCTCTAGGTGCTCTCAATTGGTATCAGAGCCGTACTCTTCATCTAAGGGACTAACCGCCCGAAGAGATGGATCCTAAGGGAAAGGGGATGGTGGTCAACGACAAGGAAAAGGAGTCCGTTCTCAACGAGCCAAGAGACGACAAGCCTACTGACTTAGGCTCGAGTCAAAAGAAGAGAGAAGGGAAGAAGAAGAGGCGCATTAAGAAGATCATCTACTATGACAGCGATGCCTCGTCTTCTTCACCACACGACGACGATGACTCTTCAAAAAGGAAACCGGTCAATCAAAACTATTCATTTGATTACTCTCGTATTCCATTTAATTCAAATGCTCATTTTCTATCAATTCCACTTGGGAAACCTCCACACTTTGATGGAGAAGACTACTCTTTCTGGAGTCATAAAATGCGTAGTCATTTATTTTCTCTCCATCCTAGTATCTGGGAGATTGTTGAAAACGGAATGCATTTTGATAGTACTGACAATCCCGTTTTCATAAATGAGAAAAAACATAAAAATGTACAAGCTACTACTGTCTTCCTAGCTTCACTTTGCAGGGATGAATATAATAAGGTGAGCGGCTTGGACAACGCCAAGCAAATTTGGGACACCCTCAAGATATCTCATGAGGGAAACGACGCCACCATGATCACCAAAATGAAGTTAGTGGAAGGCGAGCTGGAAAGATTTGCGATGATCAGGGGAGAGGAACCAACGCAAACCTACAACAGGCTCAAGACCCTGGTCAACAAAATACGAAGCTACGGAAGCAAAAGATGGACGGATCATGATGTTGTCCGACTCATGCTAAGGTCATTTACTGTAATTGACCCCCATCTTGTCAATCTTATTCGTGAAAACCCCAGGTACACAAAGATGACGCCCGAGGAGATTTTTGGAAAGTTTGTAAGCGGTCGCATGATGGTGAAGGAGGCTCGATACGTGGATGATGCACTCAACGGGCCACTACCCATCTATGAGCCACAGCCCGTTGCTCTTAAAGCAACCAGCAACAGGGAGGTGCTACCAAGCAAGGTGGCACAAATAGAAGCTGCCGGACTAAATGAAGATGAAATGGCACTCATCATCAAACGCGTCAAGACCGCACTCAAAGGACACAAAGAGTACGCCTCCAAGAACAAAACAAGGGGAAAGCGCTCCTGCTTCAAATGCGGTAAGACTGGTCATTTCATTGCTCAATGCCCCGATAATGACAATGACCAGGAACAAGAAAAGTACGGGAAGAGGGAGAAGAAGAAGGTTTACAAGAAGGCGAAGGGCGAGGCACACCTGGGAAAAGAATGGGATTTGGACTGCTCTTCATTCGACTCCGACGATGAAGGACTGGCAGCCACGGCCTTCAATAAGTCTTTGCTCTTCCCCAACGAACGCCACACCTGCCTCATGGCTAAGGAGAAGAAGGTACATATTCAAGATTACCCAAAGTACTCCTCTTCTAGTGATGAGGAATCTTCCGATGATGAAGTAGATTACTCTAGTTTATTTAAAGGTTTAGATAGAGCAAAAGTAGAGAAAATCAATGAATTGATTGATGCTCTAAATGAAAAGATAGACTGCTAGAAAAGCAAGAGGATATTTTATATGAAGAGCATGACAAATTTGTTAGTGTACAAAAATCTCTTGCTTTAGAAATTAAAAGAAATGAAGTCCTATCCTCTGAGTTGTCTGCTTGCCATGAATCTATCTCTAGTTTAAGGAGTTTAAATGCTGAATTAAATACTAAGCTATAGGAAGTTAATAAATCTAGTTCATGTGTAGAGCGTGTTGTTATTTGTAATAGATGTAAGGATTTTGATGTTGATGCATGTGATGAACATCTTATTTCTATTACCAAATTGAATGATGAGGTGGCAAGTCTTAATGCTCAACTTAAGACTTGCAAAAGTGATTTTGATAAATTAAAGTTTGCTAGGGATGCCTACACTGTTGGTAGACACCCCACAATTAAGGATGGACTTGGTTTTCGAAGGGAAACCAAGAACTTAACAAGCCAAAAGGCTCCCATTCTCACCAAGGAGAAAGGGAAGGCCCCCATGGCTAGTAGTCCTCAAAGAAACCATGCCTTTATTTATGATAGGAAAATTGCTAGTCATAATAAGAGTTATGCTCATACTATTTACAAAGATTCACATTCTATGTTTGCCTCTAGCTCTACTTTTGTGCATGGTAGAAGTAGGCCTAGGAGAAATAAGGTTGTGTCTCTTATGCCTAGGAAAATATGCAATGAACCCACTACTGTTTTTCATGCTTGCAACACTTCTTTTGTTCTTTCATGTAAGAATGCAAAGGTAGTTGCTAGGAAGTTGGGATCTAAATGCAAGGGAGACAACACTTGCATTTGAGTTCCAAAAATTATTGTGACTAACCTTGTAGGACCCAACAAGAGTTGGGTACCTAAAACCCAAGCGTAAATTGCCTTGCAGGTTTATGCATCCGGGGGCTCAAGCTAGATTATCGACAGTGGATGCACAAACCACATGACGGGGGAGAAGAAGATGTTCACCTCCTATGTAAAAAACAAGGATTCCCAGGATACGATCATCTTTGGAGATGGGAACCAAGGCAAGGTCAAAGGCTTGGGCAAGATAGCCATCACCAACGAGCACTCCATATCGAATGTATTTCTAGTAGAGTCGCTTGGTTACAACCTTCTGTCTGTAAGTCAATTGTGTCACATGGGTTACAATTGTCTTTTTACAAACGTTGATGTATCTGTCTTTAGAAGGAGTGATGGTTCACTAGCTTTTAAGGGTGTACTAGACGGCAAACTCTACTTAGTTGATTTTTCGAAAGAGGAGGCCAATCTAGATGCATGCTTAATAGCTAAGACTAGTATGGGCTGGCTGTGGCATCGCCGTCTAGCACATGTTGGGATGAAGAACCTTCATAAACTTCTAAAGGGAGAACATGTGTTAGGACTAACCAATGTTTGTTTCGAGAAAGATAGACCTTGTGCAGCTTGTCAGGCAGGGAAACAGGTGGGAAGCACTCATCACAGCAAGAATGTGATGACAACATCAAGACCACTGGAGCTTCTTCACATGGACCTCTTCGGACCCGTCGCCTACCTTAGCATCGGGGGAAGTAAGTATGGTCTTGTAATTGTTGATGATTTTTCCCGCTTCACTTGGGTGTTCTTTTTGCAGGACAAATCAGAAACCCAAGGGACCCTAAAGCGCTTTCTAAGGAGGGCTCAAAATGAATTTGAGCTCAAGGTGAAAAAGATAAGAAGCGACAACGGGTCCGAGTTCAAGAATCTGCAAGTGGAGGAGTATCTTGAGGAAGAAGGCGTCAAGCACGAGTTCTCCGCTCCCTACACACCACAGCAAAACGGTGTGGTAGAGAGGAAGAACAGGATGCTTATCGACATGGCGAGAACGATGCTTGGAGAATTCAAGACGCCCGAGCGGTTTTGGTCGGAAGCTGTGAACACAGCTTGCCACGCCATAAACCGGCTCTACCTACATCGCCTTCTCAAGAAGACCTCATATGAACTCCTTACCGGTAACAAACCCAACGTTTCTTACTTTCGTGTATTTGGGAGCAAATGTTACATTCTGGTGAAGAAAGGTAGACATTCTAAATTTGCTCCCAAGGCAGTAGAAGGGTTTTTACTAGGGTATGACTCAAATATAAAGGCGTATAGAGTCTTCAACAAATCATCAGGTTTGGTTGAAGTCTCTAGCGACGTTGTATTTGATAAGACTAATGGCTCTCCAAGAGAGCAAGTTGATCTTGATGACATAGATGAAGATGATGTTCCTACGGCCATAATGCGCACGATGGCGATAGGTGATGTGCGAGCATAGGAACAACAAGAGCAAGATCAGCCATCTTCCTCCACAATGGTGCATCCTTCAATTCAAGACAGTGAACAGGTACCTCAAGAAGAGGGACATGATCAAGGGGGAGCACAGGAAGAACAAGTGATGGAGGAAGAAGCACCACGGGTCCCTCCAACTCAAGTCCGAGCGACGATCCAAAGAAATCACCCCGTCGATCAGATTCTGGGTGACATAAGCAAGGGAGTAACAACTCGCTCACGTTTAGCTAATTTTTGGGAGCATTACTCGTTTGTCTCTTCTATTGAGCCTTTCAAGGTAGAAGAGGCCTTGCAAGATCTGGACTGGGTGTTGGCCATGCATGAAGAGCTCAACAACTTCAAGAGGAATGAAGTTTGGAGCCCGGTGCCACGTCCAAAGCAAAATGTTGTGGGAACCAAGTGGGTGTTCTGCAACAAGCAAGACAAGCACAGGGTGGTGACAAGAAACAAGGCTTGACTTGTGGCAAAAGGTTATGCCCAAGTCGCAGGTTTGGATTTCGAGGAGACTTTTGCTCCTGTGGCTAGGCTAGAGTCTATTCGAATTTTATTAGCCTATGTCGCTCACCATTCTTTCAGGTTATTTCAAATGGACGTAAAGAGCTCTTTCCTCAACGGGCCAATCAAGGAGGAGGTATACATGGAACAACCCCCTGGCTTTGAGGATGACAGGTACCCCGACCATGTGTTCAAGCTCTCTAAGGCGCTCTATGGACTTAAGCAAGCCTCAAGAGCATGGTATGAATGCCTTAGAGATTTCTTAATTGCTAATGCTTTCAAGGTTGGGAAAGTCGATCCCACTATTTTCACTAAGACTTGTGATGGTGATCTTTTTGTGTGCCAAATTTATGTCGATGACATAATATTTGGTTCTACTAATCAAAAGTCTTGTGAGGAGTTTAGCAGGGTGATGACACAAAAGTTCGAGATGTCGATGATGGGCGAGTTGACCTACTTCCTTGGGTTCCAAGTGAAGCAACTCAAGGACAGCACCTTCCTCTCCCAAACGAAATACACTCAAGATCTTCTCAAGAGGTTTGGGATGAAGGACGCCAAGCCCGCAAAGACATCGATGGGAACCGACGGGCATGTTGACCTCAACAAAGGATGTAAGTCTGTTGATCAAAAAGCATACCGGTCTATGATAGGGTCATTACTTTATTTATGTGCTAGTAGACCAGACATTGTGCTTAGTGTATGCATGTGTGCTAGATATCAATCCGACCCCAAGGAAGATCACCTTGTGACTGTTAAGCGAATTCTTAGATTTAGTTTCTATGCCTTGCTTCGGGATCTGGTATTCAAAGGGGTCGACCTTTGACTTGATGGGATACTCAGACTCCGATTATGCCGGGTGCAAGGTTGATAGGAAGAGTACATCAGGGACGTGTCAATTTCTAGGAAGGTCCCTGGTGTCCTGGAGTTCAAAGAAATAAACATCTGTTGCCCTATCCACCGCTGAGGCCGAGTATGTTGCCGCAGGACACTGTTGCGTGCAACTACTTTGGATGAGGCAAACCCTCCGGGACTTTGGCTACAATCTGAGCAAAGTCCCACTCCTATGTGACAATGAGAGTGCAATCCACATGGCGGATAATCCTGTTGAACACAGCCGCACTAAGCACATAGACATCCAGCATCATTTCCTGAGAGATCACCAGCAAAAGGGAGATATCGAGGTGTACCATATTAGCACCGAGAACCAGCTAGCCGATATCTTTACCAAGCCGTTAGATGAGAAAACTTTTTGCAGGTTGCGTATTGAGCTAAATGTCTTAGATTCGTGTAACTTGGATTGATCTATAGCATACATGTAGTCTATGCCTTTGATCATGTTACTTTGAGCATTTACATGATTTGTTGCTTATTTATGGTGCTCAAGTTGTGCAAGGGATCCCCGGACCTCACAAGTCCATGTGTGAATGATGCACATATTTAGGGGGAGATGTGCTACAACTTGACCCTTTGAGACTAATCTATTTGTTTGAGTATACTTGATGTAGTCTCAAAGGTGCATTGAAAGGGAAATGTGGACTTGGACAATGCAAAGACTTCCACTGCACTCCTGTATTAGTGTAATTAACTCCAAGTTCATACTTATTATCTCCTTTGCCTTTTGCTCTTAATTGACATTTTTGGTGAGGCAATGGGGTTAAAGGGCCAAGAATGATCTCGTTTTGGTGCTTAATGCCAAAGGGGGAGAAATTAAGGCCAAAGCAAATGGATCAGCAACCACTTGTGAATTTTGAAAACAATAGAGTTAGAACTTTTGATTTGTCCAAAATACTCTTATTGCAAAATTTGGTCTCTTGTGGGGGAGAATTTTTGATTATGGGAAAAGGGGAGTTTTTGGTACTTGATCAATTTTTCCATTGGAATATCTCTTGATTTGCCCAAACAAGTGTGTTTGACTTAGAGATAGGAAAAAGGATTTGATTTACAAAAACAAACCAAGTGGTGGCAAAGAGTGATCCAAAATGTCAAATCATTAGAGAAAACAATTTGATCTTCAATTGCATTGATTTTGCACTTCTTTTGTTGCTTTTTGATGTGTTGGCATAAATCACCAAAAAGGGGAGATTGAAAGGGAAATGTGTCCTTGGGCCATTTCTATAATGTTTTGGTGATTAAATGCCCAACACGGTTAATTAAGTTCTTATGTGCCAAGTAAAGTGAGAAGTACAAATCAAAGAAAAAGGTACGTTTCTAGACTTAGTACATTGTTTTGAGTACTAATGTGTTTTGTCTAAGTGCTAGAAACAGTGAGAAAAGGATTGGAAAAAGAGTTGGCTATGTGCAGCAAACTCCAGCTCGGCTTGGCACACCGGACAGTGTCTGGTGGTGCACCAGACAGTGCCCGGTGCGCCAAGCTGGTCTGTGGGAACTCGCTGCTCTCGGGACTCGACGACGGCGTACGACTAAAAATCACCGGACCGTCCGGTGGTGCACCGGACTGTTCGGTGAGCCAACGGTCGCCTGCGCCAACGGTCGGCAGCGCAATCCACGGGTGACGCATGGCCCGCAGCAACGGTCGGTTGGGCACACCGGACTGTCCGGTGTGCACCGGACAGTGTCCGGTGCGCCAACCGACCCAGAGGACCAACGGTCGGATGCGCCAAAATTTGAAGGAAATCGCGCACCGGACAGCTACAGTGACTGTCCGGTGCACCACCCGACAAAAGGCAAGTTTGGCCTTCCAAGTTGGCCTCCAACGGCTCCTAGCTGCCTTGGGGCTATAAAAGGGACCCCTAGGCGCATGGAGGAGCCACGCAAGCATTCACTAAGTATTCTAAGGCATCCAGACTCTGCTCCCGCGCATTCGCTTTGTTGTGTTAGAGAATTGAGCTCCATTCGAGTCGCGAACTCCCTGTGTTGTCATCTGAGCTCGAGTCTTCACTTGTGTGCGTGGGTGTGCTACGTATTTGAGTCTTGCATGTGTTGCTTCTCCCAACCTTACTCTGTGCTTTCATTGTGATCCTTATTGTAAGGGCGAGAGACTCTAAGTTGTGGAGATTCCTCGCAAATGGGAAAATACTCTAAGGAAAATACTGTGGTATTCAAGTTGATCATCGCATCACTTGAAAGGGGTTGAGTGCAACCCTCGTCCATTGGGACGCCACAACGTGGAAGTAGGCAAGTGTTACTTGGCCGAAGCACGGGATAAAAATCGTGTGTCTTGTGTTGATCTCTCTGTGATTGTTTGTGTTCACAAGAACTCGCTTCAAGCTACTTAGCCGTACTAACACTCATAACTAAGTTTTGTGGCTATTAGTGTTTGATTTTTATAGGATCACCTATTCACCCCCCCTCTAGGTGCTCTCATCTACTTGCTAGGATGCATGAATATCCTCACGATGTGAGATTATGGACTTAAGCGTCCCCCTAACTCCATAATTCACTTACTTCCTATTTTAGACCAAAGAACCAAAATCACTTGCATGATCAAAAATTTTAATTTGTTGTGATTGGTGTTTGATATAATTTCCATTGCTTTGGTCCCTAAAACTTCTCCCCTTTGGCATCAACCACTGAAAAGGAAGACATTAAAAGCATGTTGGAAGTGAATAAGATAGCCCTCTTAAAATATTTATCAATTTAAGCACTTAAAAGATTACTCCCCATAAACGAGAATTCTCCTTTTGGAACAAACCTCTCCCCTTTAGGGACGAAGAAATACTCCCCCTGACAGAGATCTTCTACTTAGGAAAAAGCATGAGTGAAATAGAGGAACAAGGCATGATTTGATTAGACTAACATCGCTTATGCATAGATAACAGAAATAATATGACAGCGTATGCATATATAGCAACATGGGAAGTATAGGATGTGAAATATAGTCTAATCAAATATTTGAGAAGACATGCAAATGGTACCAAATGTAGTCTCAAAGATACCAATTGTAGACTTGTGAGACGTAAGAATAATTGTAGATTTGCAGTGGAAGCTTATTGTCTTTCTTCGGGGACTCCATTTTCCTTCAATAAGAAGTAGAAGCATCTTTCTTAATAATTTCAGGCATTTCAACCAAAGATACTTCTGGGGTGCTACCAATGTTTTCTAGCTTAGTAGTTAGCTCTTCATTATTGTTGGGGACTTATTCTCAAATGCTATGAATTAAGAACAAGGCAACATAAAATGTTAAATATTAATGTCCTTCGTCCGCTGAAACATTATTTCCCCAAGTATTTAATGAACTTCGGACGAAGGTTATAATGACACAATTACGAAGGTTTTATCTTCGTAATTGAACTCTCAAAGATAATGTAAAATAACACGAGTCATAAAGCATTAAAGACAAGTAAATTAGAAGTAAACAACATCATTTACATATTATATAAACTTAAAATATTCAAATATAATGTTTAAGTACATTTATACCTCTGCCTTGGCAAGGAATAATTTCCGAGTGATGTGATTGCGATTACAAGAATGCGTGAACAGTAAAGGAATACTGTTCACTATTTATAGGCACAGGACACAGCATGTGAGCAATTACAATCATACCTCTCATAAAAGTTTACAACAACGACTCAAACTCTTATGGACTAAAAGGTCATTCTATCTTTAAGTCGGTTCATAATTCCGAAGCTTCATGAACGGCACCCTTCGGCATCACGTACAGACAGCTTCAGCCGAAGCTGTTTCTTCCCGCAGGACCTTCGGCGACGAAGCATGGTCCCAACAGTAGCCCCTTCGTGGTGCTAGATCGTTTTTCGTAACGAGCTTGTTCCGTGAAAAAAGTCTCTTAGGCTTCAGGAAGCCGAAGGTCCGAAAAACACCTTCCCTGAGCTCGTTGTCGAGAAACGATACAGTTTCCGAGCGCGTAGCGGTCCCACCATGCAGGTTCACTATTTTGGTCTTTGCGGCCCACCGCGCAGCGGGTGCGAGCAGCTGTTTGCCTTGTGTAAAAATCCTGACGATTCACCTTCTTACCTGCAGCACTATATAAACAAACAGGTAGGTGTGAAGTTACCACAGCATTCATTGCTATTGCACTGTTTTGCTGCCAAAAATTTTAACCATAGCCGAAGCTTGACTCTCGCATTCAGACGAAGCTCCAGTTTGGTGCCTACTTCGTCAGAAGAAAAGCTTCGGGAGAAAAGGTTATTTAATTCCCAAGAGATCTTTCAAGAAATTCAAAATTAAATGGCCAGAGTGCGCTCTACTGCTAGAGTTGAGCGTGAGGGAGACGAAGCCGAAGGTGCGGAGACTGTTTCTATCTCCGAAGCAATGTAGCGATCCGGATTAGTGACCTCAGAAAGAATCCCCACTGCCGAAACAGAACAAGCTGCAGCCGAAGTGGAACAAGGAGATATTGAGGAAGCTGATTCTGACGGTGATTACCATATCGCAGTACCGAGCAAGCCTAGCCATTTGGACTTCGGAAAGTCGACTATCTCCAAGGCTGATTTTTCCAAAATGGTGAAGTCGGGCTATTTCAGTGAAGATGAGAAGAAGCTGATTCGCTTCGGGGGAGAAGAAACTACCCCGAAGCCAGAAAAGGATGAAATAGTTATTTTCAAGAGTTTTCTAAAAGCTGGGTTAAGATTTCCTTTAAATAGAATGATTTCTGATGTGCTGCAAAAGTTTGGGATTTATTTTCATCAACTGACTCCTAACGCCATTGTCAGGCTTAGCGTTTATATCTGGGCTCTCCGAAGCCAGGCGGTGGAGCCGCTTGCCGACAGCTTCTATCGAGTACATGAGCTGCATTACCAGACTAAGGCCAGAAAGGATGGGTTGCATGAAAATTTTGGTTGTTATAATTTTGCCTATCGGAAAACCACAAAATTTCATGTGATTAGCTACCGAAGCAAATGGCCGGTAGGCTGGAAGTCAGAATGGTTTTATGTCAAAGTTGACGATGACAAAGAGAAGCTGGTACAGAGCCCTCTTGAACTGATCTTCGAAGAAACCAGACCCCGATGCAATATGGCAGCAGAAGGTCCAACTTGGACCGCACTGGCTGAATTCAAAATTATTGCAGAACACATTGGCACTAGAGATTTAGTGCAGGAATTTCTGGCCTTCAGAGTATTTCCAACTATGAAGGAGTGGACTATGCCGAAGCTCAAAGGAGAAAAGAAAGAGGGGGAGCTTGTCCGACTACCCTATTATTATAAGTTTAAGAAATATTTTAAAGCACCCTGCCAAGAATGGCTCGATACAATCGAAATAATGAGTAATGAAATTCTTGGAAATTACTCCAAAAAAGAAGACCAGCTGATGACAGCAGCCTTCGGCACTCGGCCGAAGCGAAGGCTGAACAGGGTGCTTGATGCTATAGGCTTTGAATATGCTGATTATGGTCGACTGAGCGGAGATGCTGGAGGCCCGAAGCGAAAAAGAATTGTCGACGCTGCTGACGAAGAGGTCGCCAAGGTAGCCAAAAAGAAAAGGGGAGATTCTGAAAAACTTAGCCCTGAAGAGTTGAACCCTGAGCCGAAGGTGGCCACTGCAAGAAAGAGGAAAACTGCATCTCCAGAACCAAAAACGTTGGTTCAAGAAGAAGATACTCCTGCAACGCCTTCTGCTGTTGAAGTAGAAGAGATTATGAAGGTAATGACTGAACCCTTGCCTGTCAAGCTAAGTCCGCTGGCGCTGGAACTGACGAAGTTTTTTTATAACGACAAGGCAGCTTCGGCAGAAGAAGGTCCTGCACTGCCAAAAAAACGAAGGATTATTCAAATAGCAGATGTAATTCATGGGACACCGTCACCGACACCGGCATCAAGAATTGCTATTGACCAGACTGCCGAAACCGCCGAAGCTAAAGGCACCGCAGCCGAAGCCACCAGAGCGGAAACCTTCGAAGCTGAAACTGGCGCAGCCGAAGCTGCCGGGGTTGAAACCAGGGCCACAGAAGATCCGAACCTGGAAGAGACACTTGAAGTTATTGATAACATACTCCTAAAAATGACTGAGGAAGAATCTGTTGTGGCCGCGGCGAGCACAGCTACTGAAAAGGGGAAAAAACAAGCTGAAGACATTTTGGGGGAAGAAGATTTTGAATTTCAAGATTTACTTGGGCAAGAACTGACAGACGCTGAAAAAGCAGAGCTTAAAAAATGTGCCATAGCCTTTGGATATAAGCCAGGGGCTACACTGTTCGGTGGGGTTAACGAAGGAAAGCTGAGGTGCCTTCGAAACCGCAGCGAAGCTAAAATTGTTAGAACTCTCTGCAAAAACATTGGTCTGCCGAAGCTAGAAACGGACCTCTGCCGTTACCAACGACACCATATCGCCGGAAGCTTGCTTTATGCTAACTTCAAGGTAACAAATATTTTTGTTATTTTATTATTATTATTATTATCTTTTAGGTCGTTTTTTAACGAAGATCGTTTCGACAGAGCATATTATTAAGTAAGGTTCTAAAAATGCAACAAGATCTCGAAGAAGAGAAGAATAAAGCCGTCATCCAAGATCTGTCTGAAAAAGTTGAAAATTACGAAGCTAATCTGAAAAAGAAAGACTTCGTCATCCAGGACCTTGAAATCATGGTTAAAGAGCACGAGGGTGCATTAGAAAAGAAAGATTTTGTTATTCAGACTATGGAGGGTTCTTTGGCTGAAGTCCAAACTGAGAATAATAGTTTAAAGAATGAATTGCTCCAACAGTCAGAAAAATTTGAGCAAGAAAAGAAATATCTTGAAGCAAGCCTGAAAACTGAGGTGGATAAAAATTCAAATTTGCAGAAATCCTTTAAAGAACTTCAAGAGAAATGCCTAAGCTTCGGCAGCCGATGCGTGCAGCGGCTGAAGGATGTGTTTCATTCTGTCGGAGCCAGCTCTGCAAAATTTACACCTTCAGCTGAAAATCTGCCCAGCACATTAGAATATATTGAAGGCGAGGTTGATGCCCTTGACGAAGTTATTGGTGGGCATGCGGACTTCTGCGCCCTAGTAGCTTCTCGGGGCACAGCCACCGCTTTTCTGAAGGCTGGCTGTACGCATGGAAATATTGTGAATAGACCAAACTTCAGCTTATCAGCATCAGATCTGATAGATATCCCAAGCCTAGCCTGAAGCATTGGAAATAGATTCATGACCCAGATCTGGGTAAGTGGCGGGCGAAAAATGGCGGGTGACGAAGCTCGAAGTCATGTTAAGCCGGTAAGAAACTTATACTTGTTACTTTTACCTTCTCCTTGAAATTTGCACCTTTCTTATTCTGCTGTTTGATACACGCAGGATGACGAAGCTGAAGAATGATGAAGCTGAAGCTTGACGAAGCCTAGCCTGAAGCTTGATAGTTGTTTACAATATACTTTCCTGCAAAAGTTCTGGAGAAACTTTTGTAATATAGTTATGGAACAACTTATGTAAATTTGTACATACCTTGTAATATATTTTGTTTCTGCTATCTGTGTACAATCTGCTTTGCTGTGGATGAAACTTCTCTTTTGAGCCGAAGGCGAAAAACACCTTCCCTTCTTTTCGTACACAACGAAGCATAAAAATTTTCCTTCGAAGTTCTTCCTCATTGCTGAAGCAGCTGTCTTTTTTGTGTGGTATGATGATGATTCTATATATGTCTAAATGAATGTTTATGAATGCAAATGACATGATGAAATGTACTGTGCAAATGAATATTGGGATGCATGTTCAAAAACCATAAGCACAACCCTTCATCCCCTTAGGAATGATTCAAATCTTTTTTGCCGTTTACTTTTCGGCTTCACCGTTTACTTTTCGGTGTATCAGCGTTGACTTTTCGCTGTAAGCCTCCCTTGAGAGCTTCTTCGCCTTTTACTTTCAGCGGAATCAGCGTTTATTTTTCGCTGTAAGCCTCCCTTAGGAGCTTCTTCGCCTTTTACTTTCGGCGGAATCAGCGTTTATTTTTCGCTATAAGCTCTGCATTTCCTTAGGAACGACTTTTGAGCTTCTCCCTATTTCCTTTTCCTTTGCCCTTTGCATTTACATTTACATTTTTTGGGGGATATCACTCTCATAAAATTGAAATAAAGAAAATTACATATTGTGTCCCCATTAAAAACCTTTCTCCCCCTTTGGAAAGGAAAAGGGTGCCACAAAAAAGAATATAAAAATTACATCAAGCTAAACATAATATCGCCGAAGCTCATCCGCATTCCATGATCTAGGAATATCGTTGCCGTCCATATCCTTCAATCTGTAGGAACCGGGTCAAACGAAGATACTACCAAAAAGGGGCCTTCCCACTTCAGCTGTAACTTGCCTACTGTCTCAGGGTTGGCTACCCTTCGAAGTACCAAGTGTCCTGGTTCAATGTTCTTCAGCCTGACCTTTCTGTCACGCCATTTTATTGTTTCAGCTTGATATTTATTGATGTTTCCACAGCTTGAAGTCTGATCCCTTCAATAGCATCTTTTTCTACAGAACAATCGGCTTCGTCTTCGCCTTCTGCCGAAGCTACTGTCCTTATTGATCCTGCTTTGGCCTCTTCTGGGGTTATTGCTTCGTCACCGAACAATAGTTTAAAGGGCGTAAAGCCTGTTGACCTTGACATGGTTGTGTTATGGCTCCACACCACTTTGATTAACTCGTCTGGCCACTTTTCCCTGGGCTGATTGAAGATTGACTTCATTATTCCTGTCATTATGATCCCATTAGCTCTTTCGACAAGTCCATTTGACTCTGGGTGTCGGAATGATGCAAAATGGATCTTCGTGCCAATTTGATCACAAAATTCTCTGAAGGCTTCAGAATCAAACTGTGTCCCATTGTCCATAGTAATAGCCTTCGGCACTCCGAAGCGACAAACAATGTTTTGCCAGAAAAACTTTTGAATAGTAAATGAAGTTATTGTGGCTAAGGGCTTTGCCTCAATCCACTTGGAAAAATATTCCACTGCCACTACTACATATCTTAGATTCCCCTGTGCTGGTGGTAATGGGCCTAGTAAATCGAGGCCCCACCTTTGCAACGGCCAAGTGGGTTGTATTAATTGGGTTAAAGACGAAGGTTGCTTTTGATCTTTTGCACATTTCTGACAACCTTCGCACTTTTGGACCAGATCCGCTGCATCCGAAGCTGCCTTTGGCCAATAAAATCCTTGGCAAAAAACTTTCCCAAGCAAGGGCCTAGATCCAATGTGAGATCCACACAGGCCTGCATGTATTTCCTTCATTAATTCTATACCTTCGGATCTGGATAAACACTTGAGCAATGGGGAACAGACCCCACACTTGTATAACTCCCCTTCTATTATGACATATGGTCGAGCTCTTGCTTCTATTCTCCTGTTGTAAGCTTCATCGTCTGAAAGGAAATTACCCTGAAGGAAAGAGATGATCTCAGTTCTCCAATCTTCGCTATAAACAGGGGATATGTTAAGGATTGCTCTTTCAAGAAGCTCGACCGAAGGTGCTTTTATTGTTTCGAAAAATACTTCCGAAGGTATAGGCAGCCCCTGGGCTGCTGACTTGGCCAATAGATCAGCATATTCATTTTCTCCACGAGGAATATTTTTGACAGAGAAACCTTTGAAGGAAGCCTCAATCCTTCGGACTGTATCTAGATATTTTTCAAGCTTCGGGTCTCTTGCTTTATAGCTCTTGTCAACATGACCAGAAATAACTTGAGAATCAGTTTTAAGAATGGCCCTTCTGATTCCCATTGCCTTTAACTTCCGAAGACCCAAGAGCAGAGCTTCGTACTCAGCAATATTATTTGTGCAACTGAAATTGAGTCTTGCCGCATAATAGGTTTTAACTTTAGAAGGTGAAACCAACACAGCAGCTGCTCCTGCTCCGAAGGTTCCCCAAGACCCATCGCAAAACACTATCCATGTTTCGGCATCTTTATTCGTTTCTTCCTCCTGAGCCCCTGGCGTCCAGTCAGCAATGAAGTCTGCCAACGCTTGAGACTGAATCGAAGATCTATGAACATAATCAATACAAAATTCATTGAGCTCTGCCGCCCATTTTCCAATCCTTCCAGTAGCTTCTCGATTTCTCATAATATCCTTCAACGGTTGTGAAGAAGGAACAATTATGTTATAAGCTTGAAAATAATGTCGAAGCTTCCTGGAAGCCATCAAAACAGCATACAGTACTTTCTCCAATTCTGTATAATTTTTCTTTGAAAAACTAAGAACTTCGGATACGAAATATATTGGAGCATGTTTCTTGACTTGGCCTTCAAGCTTCTCCTGGACAAGTGCTGCACTTACCGCTGAGTGTGAAGCTGCCACATATAATAACAAAGGAGCCCATGGCGTTGGTGGACTTAATGTTGTTAAATCTATCAAATATTGTTTCAGTTCTTCGAAGGCTCTCTGCTGGACTGGTCCCCATTGAAAAACTTCGGCTGACTTCAGCACTTCGAAAAATGGTAAATTTCTCTCTGCTGATCTAGATATGAATCTGTTGAGAGATGCCAGCTTTCCTGTCAATCTTTGGGCCCCCTTCTTTGTACTTGGTGGTTCCATTCGAAGTATAGCTTCGATTTTGCTTGGATTAGCCTCAATTCCCTTTGTTGAAACTAAACAACCAAGAAATTTCCCCTTCTTTACTCCGAAGACACATTTTTCTGGATTCAGCTTTAAGCCAGCCTGTCTAAAATTAGCGAAGGTCTCCTGCAGATCAGCAATGTGGTTATCTTGCTTCATGCTTTTTACAATGATATCATCAACATAAGTTAGCACATTCCTGCCTATCTGAGAATGGAGAACCTTCGCTGTCATTCTGCTGAAGCTTCCTCCAGCATTTTTAAGCCCCTCAGGCATCCGAAGGTAACAATATGTCCCACTAGGGGTTATGAAGCTGGTTTTCAGTTCATCCTCCTTCTTCATCCAGATTTGATGATAACCTGAATAGCAATCCAGCAAACTCATAAGCTCTGATGAAGCTGCTGCTCGACTAAGGAATCTATCCTTGGCAATGGAAACTCGTCCTTCGGACAGGCCTTATTGAGATCAGTAAAATCGATACACATTCTCCATTTACCATTGGTCTTCTTCACCATAACAGTGTTAGCTAACCATTCTGGGTATTTTACCTCTCTAATAACTCCGGCACTGAGGAGTCTTTTCACTTCATTCCGAGCACCTTCGGCCTTGTCATCAGACATCTTCCGAAGTCTCTGCTTTCTGGGTCTGAAGGATGGATCAACATTGAGCGAGTGCTCAATAACATCCCTGTTAACTCCACAAAGATCATTAGCTGACCAAGCAAAAACATCTTTATTGTTGAACAAAAACCTTATCAAGGTTTTCTCCTCCTCTTCGGACAATTGAGATCCCAATAGCACCTTCTGCTCTGCTATATCCTCACATAAGAGCATGGGCTTCGGCTCATCAGCCGAAGTAGCCTTTTCCCTTCTGAACTTGTATTGCTCACAAGCTTCAGTTCCATCTATATTATGGATTGCTTTTGAGTCTGTCCAATTTCCTTCGGCCCTTCTGGCAGCTTCCTGACTTCCATGAATAGCAATGGGCCCTTGGTCCGAAGGTATCTTCATGCAAACATAAGCTGGATGAAGAATTGCTTCGAAGGCATTGAGAGTACCACGACCAATGATTGCATTGTAAGGGTATTCCATGTCAACAATATCAAACACAACTTGTTCAGTCCTTGTGTTGTTGATAAATCCGAAGGTCACTGGCATTGAAATTTTGCCGAGTGCGACAATCTGCCTTCCTCCGAAGCCGCAAAGGGGATGTGTGGCATCAAGAATTTTATCTTCAGGCTCTTGCATCTGTCTGAAGGCCTTAGCAAATATGATATCAGTTGCACTGCCTGTATCAACCAAAACATTGTGGACCAGAAATCCTTTGATAACACAAGAGATAACCATAGCATCGTTGTGTGGGTAATCCTTGAGTTGAAGATCCTCTTGGGAGAAGGTAATAGGAATGTGAGACCATCTTGACTTGATGAAGGGTCCTTGCACCCCGACGTGTTGTACCCTTCTCTGTGCCTCCTTCTTCTGCTTCTTGTTGGCTGGCTCTGAGCATGAACCGCCTGTTATCGGGAGTACAAGCTTCGGAGCCGAAGCAGCTCCAGCTCGAATGTTGAACGAAGCCATCAGCTCAAAAAAGTGGAAGTGAGTTCACCGACGGTGGGCGCCAATGTTGGGGACTTGTTCTCAAATGCTATGAATTAAGAACAAGACAACATAAAATGTTAAATATTAATGTCCTTCGTCCGCTGAAACATTATTTCCCCAAGGATTTAATGAACTTCGGACGAAGGTTATAATGACACAATTACGAAGGTTTTATCTTCGTAATTGAACTCTCAAAGATAATGTAAAATAACACGAGTCATAAAGCATTAAAGACAAGTAAATTAGAAGTAAACAACATCATTTACATATTATATAAACTTAAAATATTCAAATATAATGTTTAAGTACATTTATACCTCTGCCTTGGCAAGGAATAATTTTCGAGTGATGTGATTGCGATTACAAGAATGCGTGAACAGTAAAGGAATACTGTTCACTATTTATAGGCACAGGACACAGCCTGTGAGCAATTACAATCATACCCCTCATAAAAGTTTACAACAACGACTCAAACTCTTATGGACTAAAAGGTCATTCTATCTTTAAGTCGGTTCATAATTCTGAAGCTTCATGAACGGCACCCTTCGGCATCACGTACAGACAGCTTCAGCCGAAGCTGTTTCTTCCCGCAGGACCTTCGGCGACGAAGCATGGTCCCAACAATTATGTATGCTAAGAATTTTCATTTTCCCTAACAAAATTTCAATGACTTCTTGAGAGCTAGCTAACTTAGCCTTAAGTTTTTCATTTTTTAATAAGGCCATCATCGGTAGCTGAGGATGGAGCACTAGACTCCAATTGCTCAATTTTAGTTGATAGCTCACAATTCAAATTTGCAAATGTTTCAAATTTTTCTAGCAAACATTTATAATCATTTTGAGAGCTAATCGACTTATTTTTCAAAGTTTTAAGTTGAGACTTTTTCATAGTGCATACATCCTGAAAAAATTTACGGCTTCCGCAAGCTCATCTACGGAGGGCTTTCCGTCACCTTCATCATCACTACTGCTATCATCACTAGAGGATGGAATGCTCATTTTACCTCTTGCCATAAGGCACTTTCGTGATGACCGTGATGAACGTGATGAGGATCGGTGGCTACGTGTCCTTGGAGGTTCATCTTTGCTTGAAGAGTCATCCCATGTTTTGATACTTGTAAGCGCATTTTCTTTGCTCCTCCCTTTTGTGGGTTCGGCCATATTTAGACAGTTGTCCCTGAAGTGACCCTTGTCCCCGCATGTGAAGCATCCTCTCTTTGCTTTTCCCTATCAATGTTAAAGAGAAGATCCTCAACCTGCAGGGGCACACCCATTAGATTAATCTTGCGGATCATCCCCATTACCTTTCCGACACGTCAGATTGTTTCTTCATCCTCGAAGGATGATGTTGATGGTTAATTATCTTCATCATCAGCACTTCCTTCTTCTTCCTCTTCTTCACTTGAGGAACTTGGAGTGGGAGCCTTCTTCTTGCCTTTTCTTTCATCACATGCAAAAGCATATGGTCTTGAAGAAGTTGGCTCCTCTTATCGAGCCATTTTTCTCGACATTTCAAATGCCGCAAATTTTCCGATCACAATGGTCGGGGTCATTGTACTCAAGTCCTCCATGTTGTGAAGAATAGTGATGATGCTCCCATATCTTTGTTGTGGTAGTAGGGAGATAATCTTCCTCACAATGTCCGCATCACCTAGCTTATTAATGCCAATAGAATTGAGCTCATTGATAATTAGATTCAAATGAGAATACATGTCTCTAACAAGCTCATTATCCTTCGTAGCAAAAGAATTATACTCATTTAAGACTAGGCAATGTTTCTGCTCACGGACATTGGATGTGCCATCATGGAACTCATGTAATTTTAGCCAAATCTCATTAGCAGTTTTTAATGTAAAAACTTGTTTAAAAATATCCATGCTAAGAGATTCATACAAGCAATTCTTGGTTCTAGCATTTAAATGAATTTATTTTTCCTCACTCGTGGTGGGTTTTTTTGGGATTCTTGGGTGGTTTCATCCCTTCACGAGTGACTCTCCAAACACCTAGATCAAAAGCCTCTATGTAACAAGTCATTCTAGCACTATAATATGAGAAGTTAGTGCCGTCGAAGTGTGGTGGCCTATGGGTATCCATCCCCTTTCTCTAGAAAGCGTCGATGCGTTTAGCGGTAAAGCTAAAGCATTTCAAATGAGCCAAACCAGGCTTTGATACCAATTGAAGGAAACGGTGCCTAAGAGGGGGTGAATTAGGACTTCTAAAACTTTCTCTGAACTAGGCCACAATTAAATCCCTAGAGCAAAACCTATGCAAATAAATAATCTAGAATGTGCAAACTAGGTTTTGTCTAAGGGTTGCTATCTCTACTGCAATGGCTAAGTTTCAATCCTAAAAGATCTAACTATAAAGACAAGATTGAAATTCAAAAACTTAATATAAATGTGGAAGGTAAAGAGCAAGGTAGAGATGCAAACTCTCGTGGATGACGCCGGTATTTTTACTAAGGTATCCAGAACCATGCAAGGTCCCGACTAATCCTCGTTGGTGCCCCAACGCAAAGGGTTGCCCATGCAAGGGCCAAGCACCACGGTCGAGTAACTCCATAGAGAGTCACGGGCCTTCTCCACACGCAAGTGATGCTCCACGGGCCTTCTCCACTATCTAGCTTCCGGCCGAAACGCCGTGGGCCTCATTCCCTCCGGTACACGGTGGTGATCGTGACACAAATGTGGTTGTCACATTCTCGCAAGACTCTCGCCCCACTTGATACAATTACAACGACTCACATAAGAGCCGAGGGGTTGTGTGTTTTTTCTAAACTCACTCAACTAACTAGGATTCACCTAGAGCAAGCACGAATGCGGTATAACTAACCTAAGCACTTCGCAAAGCACCTACACTAATCACCAAGTGATGCCATTAAGCACTTGGGTGTATGAGCACTTGAAAATGTCTATATTATGCCTTGGTATGTTGCTTGGGCTCCCAAACCTTGAAATGGACGGTTGGGTGAAGTATATATAGGCCCCAACTCAATTATAGCCGTTGGAGGAAAGCTGCAGCTTTCTGTAGCACACCGGACACTTGACCGTTGGCGCTACTGTCTGGTGCGCTACTAGCTGTTGGATCTGTCAGTCGACCGTTGGTGCTGTTAGCCTTAGCACCGGACAGTCAGGGCTCTCATCCATAGTGCCACCAGAAACTAGTCGTTGAGCTATTGTTCTCTGGTGCACCGGACAGTCCGGCGTGTGGCACCGGACAGTCTGGTGTCCTCGACCAGACAGTCCGCCACTGGCAACATTTTTCTTCGTTTCTTGGACTTTGCTTGATACTTGTTGATCTTCACTTGTGATCTTCATAATGTCTTCTTTTGATGTGTTGCTTTTCTCAATGCCTTAGTCCAAGTCACTTTAGCATCCTGTGAACTACAATCATAAACACTAGCAAACACATTAGTCCATAGGCTATGTTGGTCATCAAACACCAAAACCTTTTTAACCAAATGGACCGAGGTCCATTTTCCTTACAAGGACGTCGGTCTTCTAAGGGTGGTGGATTGTGATATCCTGGCATCGGTGGATGGTAATATCCTAGCCCAAGGCTCAATATAATTAATAGTGTACTCATACCAACAAGGTGCATCTTGTTTTTTGGAAGCCTATCTCGAAAGAACCTCCAAGTTAAGCATGATTGGCTTGTAACAATTTGGGATGAGTGACTGACCGGAAAATTTTCTCGGGTGCGCATGAGTGAGGACAAAGTGCGCACAAAAGACTCATGTTGGTCAGTGGGGATGATCTATGGTCCTACAGAGCTGCCAGCAGTAAGTACCACTAGTCCGGGAGTGGACTGGGTGTTACAATAATTGAGAGTACTCACAGAAATTAGTAGACTATCTCTTAGCCGAGATAGTTGTTATAGCTTAGGTGAAAACTTTGATGTATAAAATGTGAGATGGTTGTAAACACAAGATTCTGATGTATATAAATGTATGATAGAATTTAATTCCATGTTGCTTTCAATATAAATATCAATATATATATATATACTATGTATGTGCCCGTGCTTTACCACGGAAGTTAAAAATGAGTATAAACTATAAATACAAAAATGAGAAACATCACTATAATATACATGACCATCTTCTCAGTGCATGAGTGTGATGGCGTCCACCACCATCTTCTTCGTTGTCTTCCTACTCGTAGGAGCATCCACAGCGCCGCTCGAGGTCCTGCTCACCTAGCGACCTGCACATGTTGTTGAGCATGAAGAAAACGCTGGGCAACCCGGTGACACTGTCGACGTGGATCTGTTGACGTGGATCTTGGTGTCGCCCAACTGCTGCACGTAGGACCACCTCCGGTGCAACGACGCCGAGCACTTGAACAACGTCTTCATAGATGGCGTGGACGGTGTTCGCGGCTAGATCCCATCCACGCTGGGCGGGCTCATAGAGCTCATGTTGCTAACCCTGTGACTACATGTATCCCCAATCTATTTTCATTATTGTACACCATTATATGAGGTTAGAGAATTATTCCTTTTTGTTCAAGAAAGATCATGTATATGATGAAACCATTACCTAGGCGAAAGAAGACAACTGTATTAGATGCAATTGCACAATGTCAGTGCACAATGGTTACATAAAACGAAGACCACATATATTATGGACCTCAATGTCTCACAAATTTATTGGCAACAACCAATACAGAACTAAACCGATACAGATCAAACCATAATATAATGCAAATATTAGAAAAAACAAAATCTGAAAAGTGTGGATTTCTTTGTTAAAACATTGTAGGCCATCATGACACCTTTAGTGGGCCTCTCTATAATGCTACCATTTTCTGACAAGAAAATGGTAGAGCAGAGGTGATTTGAATAAGGCTGACCACACCACAATGGAATCATCTCTGGTCTCTCTGTAATGCTACCATTTTCTTTCATGGTAGTGCTCGGTTCCACAGTATTGACAATGAAAGTATGTGCCCTCACTGCAAAAATAATATTACACATTTCATGTACAATGGCTATCACATACCTCACTGCCCCATAGATATGGCCATCGGAGTCACCAAGGAAATGTGCATCGGGTCGTCTCCCAAATCTAGAGTGACCTGGAAAGAAATCAATTCAATTTTTCAGCAAAGAAAATTGTAATAAATTTGATATAAGACGTATGCTACGATTGCAAGTTTGTTCCAACTTTATAATCATTTAAAGAAAATATTTAATTGCACTTTTGCTTCTTCTATGCAAGGGGCAACGCTGCCGAAGATCAAGAAATCTTTTTGTGACAATGGCAATGAGCTATATGATTGGTTTGACAATGGTGTATCATATGGCTATTGCTCGTGGCGCGCCTCTTAGCTACGCATCATTTTGGCTCTTTAAATATCTGAACCAGAGCATGGCAAATCTCCAATGCAAGACTGTTCACTTATTTTTCTTTGTCAGCAAGGTAACCAATCTAGCAGTTAAGTTGTTGTATCAATTTTTCCTATTAAAATAGCATCGCAATTGCAAATGATAATTCACCAATATTAGGAAAGTAATAGTTGTCAATTTGTGCAAAGGGATGAAGATTCGAAAGGTTGTCTGCTAATCTTAAAAAATAGCATACCTCATATGGTTTTTGTAGAAGTTACTCAACGACGAGGGCGAGCATCAGGACAGAGCCAATAGAGTGCGCCAGAGGCGACAACCTAGTGTGTAGCCTACTCGCTAGGGTGAGCAGGGACAATGGGCTTCAACGGTGGCGCTGGAGACGGTGGCAGAGGGGCGGAGTCCATTGCAGACGCGAGGTCCAGCACAAGGAATGGCCGGCAACACCAACGTGAGCCTGGAGCGTGTAGAAGCCAGTAGAGGAAGAGAAGGAGGCGACATACCTGACCTCGTCCACGCTCACCTCCACAAAAATTTAGATCTAACTGAAAAAGGGGTAGGGCATGGCCCTCACCTTCGGCTCGAGGGAGTGCCTAGCAAGTTGGCGGTGCTAGCAGCTGGGACCGGTGGAGCTAGGCGAGCGGCTTTCTAGCAGGTGAGCCAGGTCAAGATCTGCCTTCACGCCCACGGCGCGACGCTTCGTAGCCCCACAAAGATACCTCAATGCTTCGTAGGCATGTCACATAAATCAGAAAGCCCCACGATGAGACGAACACTCACCAGAGAGAGGGAGGACCCGCCAGTCCCGCCATGACTGCAGTGGCCGCCATGGGATGCAACTAGCACGCGTTGTGTTTTTGTCTTCTTCGTCCGTCGAGGTACCGAGCCGAGGCGAAGCTCGACAGGATCAGGTCTCCGGTGTGCGCCATGCCAGATCCGGTGGTCGCGGTGGGCAAGGGGGCAAGGGCGCGGTCTCCGGTGGGTGGGGAAGGGGGACCGCGGTGGGGAAGAGAGAGGTCTTCGGTGGGAAAGGGCTTGGACTGGGGAGGGAATGGCGTCGCGTTGGTGACGGCTGGGGAATGGCTTCGATGCGGCAACCTTCCTTGACGGGGGCGGGGTCCTAGGAGGCAGGGCGGGCGTGGATCCCCGGATCGGCGTTGATGGTGGGGAGCAGAGGGGGAGGAGGGTGGGGGATCCGCGGCAACCTTCCTTGACAGGCAGTGGGTGAGGCGGATCGGCGTCGCGACAACCTTCCTTGACGGGCGCGTGCGCGTTGATGGCGGATCAGCAGAACCGTGCACCAAAATAATTTGTGGATGCCTACAGTAGCGCCTTAAGAAGTATATATATATATAGAGATTGTATATTAGGAGCCCTGGGCTTCCTTTAGTTATTGGAAGCCCAGGCCAGACAGTGCAATCCGGTCGAGCTGGACCAGGTCCAGACCAGGTTCAGACGTCTATAAAAGAAAATCCGTAGTGCTAGGGATCAGTTTTTCACGCCCCATCTCGATTCATTAGCGACGGCGGTTGCCCAATAGTGCGCGCGGCGGTGGCCGCGGCTCCCCGATCTCGACATGCGGTGGCGGCGGGTCCCAGGCCGGCGGTGGCGGCCCCCGACCAGAGGGCGAGCGGCGACAGCGCCCTTGTGCGGTGGCGGCGGTTCCCAGGCCAGTGGCCGCAACTCCATTACCTCGACGCGCGGTGGCGGAGGTTCCTCGATCCGCAGCGGGGCCCTTGTGCGGGCAAGCGGCGGCGTCCCCGAAGCTCCGAGGAGGCGGCACTTCCAAGGCCGGCGAGCAAGCGACGGCTGTCGATGTGCGAGTAGCGACGATGACGCATGAGGTGCGATGTTCGAGCGAGCGACGTCACGGAAGGCGCGAGATGCGCACAGCGATGATCACGCGTGACATCCTCCGATCCGGCGCAGTTTTCTTTTCGATTATTGTGTTTTATGCCTACCACATGTACTATTTATGCTAAAAACTGCACGATTTTATACTTCAACATGGAGTTCGTATATCAGTTTACTGCATGCACATTGGAAAGGCAATTTCTTAATTTATGTTGTTCGTAATTTGGGCGCATGCAATGGAAACTCCCACGATTTTGCCATAATTTTTGGATCTGTATAAAAATAGAAACCGCATACATGCGGCTGCCATGTTTTTAGGATCTGTCATAAAAATAGGATCGTAATAACAACCTACTAGAGCTATCAACCTCTCATTGACTCGGTATTTACGCTTATAATTGAGGGATTTTATGCTCAAAACTTAAGGTTTTTACGCTTCACCCGGATATGCGTCCACCAGTGAACAACATGCCTGTTTTTTACGCAGTGTAAGGAATTGCATAAATAGCTACACCATGTCGTATAATTTGTTTCAATATACATCATAAACTAGTTTTAATGCGTTTAGCTGCATGACTCTTGGAGGGATCCTATATTTATGAAGGAAATAAAACATTAAATGTGATTTTTTGTTTTTATGCATGCAATTCATTTCCTTTTATTGGATATTCTTTCCATCATAAATTCGTGTGCATGCAGCTGGTAACAGATTTTTACGCAGTATACCCAATTGCATAATTATCTACACAGTGTAGCATATTTAGTATCACTATATATCATAAAATAATAATTACGAGTCTAGCTGCATTGCTGTGCAGCGATCCTAAATTTATCGAGAAAATAAAGCATTTAAAATAGAATCTGTCACACATATCTTTCCTAAATTTACGCGCATGCAAGAGAACGTGTTTGACTCATGCATGCATTTTGCCATAATTTTTGGATCTGTATAACCGCATGCATGCGGCTGTCATGTTTTTCGGATCTGCCATAAAAATAGGATCGTAATAACAACCTACTAGAGCTATCAACCTCTCACATTGGCTCGGTATATACGCTTATAATTGAGGGATTTTATGCTCAAAACTTAAGGTTATTACGCTCCAACCCGGAGGTGCGTCCACCAGTGAACAACATGCCAGATTTTTTACGCAATGTAACGAATTGCATAAATACCTACAACATGTAGTATAATTTGTATCAGTATATATCATAAACTAGATTTAATGTGTTTAGTTGCATGGCTGTTGGAGGGATCTTATATTTATGAAAGAAATAAAACATTAAATACAATTTTTTTGTTTCTATGCGTGTAATTTATTTCCTTTCATTGCACATTATTTTCATCATAAATTCGTGTGCATGCAGCTGGTAACAGATTTTTACGCAGTATATCGAATTGCATAATTATTTACACAGTGTAGCATATTTAGTCTCAGTATATATCATAAAATGGTCCTTACGCGTCTAGCTGCATGGCTGTTGCAGCGATCCTAAATTTATGGAGGAAATAAAGAATTTAAAAATAGAAACTGCCGCACATATCTTTCCTAAATTTATGCGCATGCATTGGATCGTGTTTGACTCATGCATGCATTCCTTTTTTGCGCTAACAGACGTGGGGCAGGTGGCGCACCCGACAGCCTGGTTGGGCGCGCTGGTTAAACCAGTTTGCAGGGGTAGTCGGCCTGAGCTTCCTTTAACTATTGGAAGCCTAGGGCTCCCGTTATACCAACCGCTAGTTGAAAATTACGAGGACTGCTAGTGCAAATATCGATTTTCATTGGCCTCTAGCGCTGGCGGTTATGTTTTCAACAGCCACTTTAGCTTCTCTGTACTGCTGTTAGGCAACGCAAATTGTTTGTAATACTATTGTGAAAGTTAGAGTAGAGTATGTATTTACATGATCTATTAGAGATGCTGTAAATTAGTGGTCCTAATATACGCACACTGATATACACACTTTAATATATTTCTATACTGCTAGTAGTAGTTATATATATTCTATGTTAATTGGTTTGTGGCTTTTGTACGAGCTAGGTGGCTGCTCGACAGCCACTGTGTGCAGAACCTGGCTTGAAAGCCTGAGTA
Organism: Zea mays; assembly: GCF_902167145.1. Lineage (NCBI taxonomy): Eukaryota > Viridiplantae > Streptophyta > Magnoliopsida > Poales > Poaceae > Zea > Zea mays. The sequence continues at coordinate 222,669,463 of NC_050096.1, forward strand.
ACTTACTGGGCTTAACTATCCCTGTTAGGTGAAAAGAAGCCATAGATTATTGAGGGCGCCATGTGGTCACTGAGGTTAACGACGAGAACAGAGATTGCTTCGTGTTCGCCGAATCTTGTGCGCTAGCTGCGTTTGGTCCCCTAATGATTCCGATCTCTATCGTTCCTCGTTCCACAGAGACTACCAAACAATGTGCAGCAGGACAGAAACAAAATGAAAAGGTTACGCACTAAAAAAATGTAGGACCTCTGCACCGCGCAGCTGCACGCAGGTTTAGTGCGTAATTACACCGGCCGAACTGTGAGCCTAATAATCTAGTCTGGTTATATGTGCTAGATGAACCTGCTAACTCAATCTAGTCTGGTTAGATGTGCTAGACATGAGCAATCAAGTATACTACTTTAACCACAATTGTAGGGGCAAAAGTTACTTAAATTCTTAAAACATGTTACCTCGCCGCCCCGCGCCAATCATCACCTTCCAGAGCTCAAGTTCATTCACCAGACTTCAAGGGCACGTGCAAACATCTCGACCTTGTTCTCTCCCTGTAAAGCAAGGTGAACTTTTTCTCGTTGACACAATCCTGCTCTTGTGCCGAGTGTCAACTTTTCTCGTTGCCGGAATCCTGTTGTTGTGCCGAGTATAGATGTCCAAACAGTGCGGGCTGCCCGTTTAACCCACAGCCTGACACGTTTTGGCCCGGCCCACGCATGGCACGGCCCGGTTAAGATCGTGCCCGGGCCGGCACGGCCCGATCCGCGTGCCAGGCTTGGGCGCCATATGCGGTCCACGTGCTTTGGCCCGGCTCGGCACGGAAAATGGGTCGGCCCGTTATCAGCCTGCGCCCCCATCCCACAAAACCTAATCCCGTGTACCGCGTACCGCCTAGGCCGCCGCCCCCAATTCGACCGCCCCGTTTCGTGAGTCCCGGTGCCGGCTGTGCTTGGCGATTTTCTTGCTCCCGGTCCCGGCGGCTCTGCCCGTGGCTCGCCGTCGCCTTGGTGCCTGCTCCCACCGTCGACGGCCGACGGCTCGCCACCTCCAACGTCTCTTGTGCTCCCTGACTCCCTCTCCTCCCTCCCTACGTCTCCCTGTTCCTAACCCTAACCCTAATCCCATTCGGATCTGGTGATTGGTGATACCCTAACCCTAATCCCATTCGGATCTCGTGATTGGTGATGCTCGTTCATCGTTGGTGCTCCTCGCTGGTCGGCTGGTGCTCCTTGCCTCCTCGGATCGAGTTGTAGCTTGACAGCTGGACGGCTGGTGCTCCGTGCGGTGCCAGTGCGGGTGCGTGATTCCCTTCCTGATTCTTCTGTCTCCGGTCCGGCGGTCCGCGGCTCCACGCCTTGTATGGTCACTGGCTCACTGCCTCACTGGTGCAGTAGTGCCCTTGCTGGCTGCTTGGACATCTATAAATTTGTTCTGTTTTCATTTTCCTCCCATTCTCGCCCTCCTTCTAACCTGTCCGGTTATCCGACTTTCTCTGGTGCTCGGCTGGTCCTCGCTTGCTATTGTTGGTCTCTGATGCTCACCTGCAACACAGTGTGGAGGAAGACACAAAAGAACTTGAAGCTGAGCACGACAACCTGTGGCTTGATAATCCAGCAACACAATCAACTAGGGATGATGAAAATGCTTAGTCTTGCAACCTACTAGTCTTATGTCTTATGAGTTGTATTGAACTAATGATATGTACACTGTAACAGACTGTAATGATTTATAAACTTCGGAGCTGGGTTGCACTCTTTTTTCCTTCTTAGGGTTTTCTCACGAGGTGTGAGTTTTTACTTAAGAAGGTTTTTAATGAGGCGGTCATTGCGCTAACAGCTCCTAATAGTCATTTCATATCTGTGTTTGTGTAATATCCTGTGAACCAACTGTTATTTCTTGTGTGATTAATTTTGTGTGAATCCTGTGATTAATTCTGTGTGAATCCTGTGATTAATTCTGTGTGAATCCTGTGGTTAATTCTGTGTGAATCTGGTATTAATTCTGTGATTAATTCTATGTGAATCTGGTATTTACATGTATTTAATTCTGTGATTATCTATTGGTTCGGGCCAGTGGCCGGCCCGGTACGTTCAGGCCCACCGGGCGAACGGGCCGACCTGGCACAATTTATACCTGCGCGTGCCGGGTTTGGATATGTCCCTACTCCCTAGGAACGTGGGCCAGCACGACCCGGGCCAGAGCTTCAACGGGTCGTGCCTGGCCCGACACTATTCGTACCGGGCCGAAACGGGTTCGGACCGGGTCCGTGCCGGGTGGCCCGTTTGGACATCTATAGTGCCGAGTGTCAAGTGTTTTACCGAGTGCAATTTATCAAACTCGGCAAAACAAGCTTTGTCGAGTGTCATTCTCGACGAAGAATGACACTTAGCGCAGACCCCCTTTGCGGAGAGTCAAACACCCGGCATGCACCGACGCTCACCAAAGGTATTTTTGTCGAGTGTCAAGCTCTTGGCGAAATGTGACCCTCGTCAGAGGGTCGTCAACAGTCGTCTATAGTTGGCGGCCGTTAACTACACCGAGTGTGTCAGGAGTTGACCCTCGGTAAAATAACTTCTTTGTCGAGCAGTAGTCCAGCAGGCACTCGGTAAAGAGGGATCCTTTGCCGAGTGCCTCCCGGGACTGGCAAAGGAGCCCACGCGAGCCTTCTTTGCCGAGCGCTCGGCAAAGGCCCCTTCACCGTCATTTGACGCTGTAATGGCGAATTTTCTTTGCCGAGTATCAGGTGACACTCGACAAAAAGTACTCGACGAAGAAACAGTTGCCGATGTATAGTCCACTGAGACCTCTTTGCCGAGAGTCACACTGCAAAGAGTTTGCCGAGTGTTTTCTATGATTTGCCGAGTGGCTGAAGCACTCGACAAAACTGTGTCGGGTAGTGTCTTTGACTAAGAAAATCGTCCATCTTGTGACTATGCTCGCATGGTCCGCTGGTTTAGTCATCTCAGCTATGGAGTATTGTGTACGTCTTAGTTTAACTTTATGAGATTATTTACTTAATTTAATGCAAATAGGATTTTATGAGAGACAAATCGTTTATTTTATAGTGGTTTCATTTCTAACCAAATAATTCAAGATAGTTTTGTAACTCTTTGTCCAGAGGATGTTCATGACCATATATGAGATACAATGTTGAACTAACGTACAGTTGTTGACTATTGAACTAACATACCATCTGATTTTGGCTCATATAACTCAACCAAGTCCCATGGCCCCACTGGAACCACCAACTTTGAAGGAATATTCTTTATCACAGAAAAAAGATGGTGAATCACGCGGACCTTCCACAGATGCAACAATGTCGGTCAACTACTACGGCTATCTCGTCACGATGCTTGTGTCCATCAGCATACAAAGATGGAAATCTAATACCATTAATGATGAGCACATAGTGTCGTAGAGGCAAAAGTACATGTTATGGGTTGAACTGGAAGAAAAGGTCTGGGTGAAACAATAGGCTATATAGAAGATGGAAATACGCTTGAAGGATGGAAATTTTACCAAAGGTTTTCTTGAAGGATGGAAATACGCTTTTAGAAGTTTCTAAATTAAAGTATATTGGGGGTACTAGATCGTGCTCATATAGTACAAGTAATAGGATGATGGGCACTATCTTTTGTAAGAAATGATGACACCTAAAAGAGAGTGAATTAGACAGTCTAATCTCACTCTAAACTATACCTCTATTTTCGTCTAGTCAAAATCTATTTAATAAATAAACTATCATATGTGTAACTATAGTTTTTTTTAAGTATTACTATCTCTACCGTAAATAGTTATTCAACCTAAGTTACAAACCTATCTGCTATCCTACAACTAAGCAAGGAAGGCAAATCACACAACCAATGTAACACAATATAGATATGAAAGATTAAATATAGTACTCAAGATACAAATTCATGCAAGAGACATCCACGTGCAGTCTCTCCCTCTCTAACCCTTGTTAGAGTCCATGCAGGAGACATCCACGTGCCCATGTGAGAGACAAGGTTTCGGTCAGATAAAGTTAGGTGAAGTATGTGTGTTATAGAGTTAAGAAGGTCTCTGTATGGTTACGAGATAATGTGATATTTTTACTTAAAAAACAGTTTTAGCTCGACCAGTGGAGCTGACTCACCATCCAAAGCTAAAAAAGTACTGCAGTAATAAAACAGAGTAATACCAAACGTATCTTTAGGGTAGAGAAAGGATCCGACGATCAAATAAGAGTATCTTCAATAACGATGGTTTTTAAAATAGAGATTTCGTGATCCTAGCTATAAGCTGATCAAATGAGAGTATCATCTTCGGTGGTGGTGTTAAAAATAGGGCTTTCAAGGAGTGGAAATTGGAGTTTATTACATGTTATCAGTTTAAGATTTTTTCTCTAATCTGAAATGTATTCTTTTTAATGTAAAAAAGATAGAGTAGGGTTCTGGTTTTATAATGAAAAGGTGCTCAATTAAATAGTAGCACGTAAACACATGTATTCCCTCTGCTCATAAATATATGATACCGTTAACTTTTTAAAAAACTTTCATCACTTGTCTTATTCAAAAAACAATAAGTTATTATTTATTTTTTGTAATTTGTTTTATCACTTAAGTTAGTTTATGCTTAGCTTAAAATTTTATATTTTTAAATAAATGTTTTGAATAAGACGAGTGCTTAAAGTTTTTGAAAAAAAAATAAACGATGACGGATGTATATAGTACTCTTTTATCTAAAATTCAACAGATGAGTTATATATTGGGAGAAGAATTTGGTACCGTGCCGTGATCGTCGCGGGCAGACAAGTACCGAGGTACACGAGTACTTGTTTGTCCTACACCGACCTTGTTAGGAATAAAAAAAGCGCGTATACGAAAGGAATACGGGAAAAAAGGAGAAGTCATGTACGGACGCTACGTGTCGCCGACAAATGGTCCACATTGGCCAACCAAAACCGTGTGCGTGCATGGCACCGCTCCGTCGCATACAAACTCCAAGCCTTGGCCTTTCGTACGTACGTGTCATCCCTGCCAGCAGCAGCCGTACATTCGTTTGCGTTGTCCATGTTCATCGACCGTCGGCCGGTCTCCCGGCCTCTCTGCTATATGCGTGTCACTGGGCGGCGACAGTGCACGGGCGTACGTCGTCGCATACACACACACATGCACGTACGCCCTCCGCGCGCATTCCGTCGTTAGCCCCCGGCTGCCGGTGCATCGACACGACACGGCCTGTGTGCGAATGGTGAATGGACAGGTAATAGTTGGTCGCAGGCTACTCCAGCTACAGGAACAGAGGAGCTGCAGGGACAGATCCGACGACCAGCGGTGTCGGCACCCTCGTTTCGGTGGCACGTACGTACAGCGCGTGGCTCTCGGCACAGGGACAGGATCCCGGCCCGTCGTGCCGTCGCTGTTGCAAGTGTCACCATAAGACATGCATGTACTGCTAGCCTAGCTACTAACCGTAGCTACTAGGTACTAGGAGGCACCCTAGGCAGCACGGGGACCGGCCGTTGGTGTACGTGGAGGCAGGCAAAGCAAAGCAAAGCAATGCAATGCATGATGGCATTGTCGCGGTCTGTGCTCTGAATGCCTGCACTGCATCTGCATGCATGGGCCGATATGCCGGGCACGGGCAGGGCAGCACAGATGCCGCATGCGGCATGCACCAAACAAATCAACGAGGACGGCCGGTCCGGTCGTCGGCGCAGCTAGCCCCTGCGCGCGGAGGACGAAAGAAAACAGGCTAGGAGACAAGGGCCGGCCGGGCTTGCAGAGATCTGCATCGAATCACGCAGGCAGGGCAGGCACACGACGCGAGAGCGGACACGCGAAAGAAGGGGGGGGGGGGGGGGGGGGGGGGGGTGGCGGATCGGTAGCATGCGATGCGCGCGGCAGACCAGCAGCAGTGAGGGATCGGACGTGCGTGCCAGCGGAAGCGGCCACGGGGTGTCGTGTCCGCGCGCCCACAGGAGTGCCGCCACGAGGGAGGGGAGGGGAAGGGGGCGTCGTCAGTCGTCACGAGAGCAGGGGCGGGGCCGCGTGGGGCGGGGTGGCACGGCGCACACGCGTCCGCGCCCCGGGGGCCGGGGCTCGCGGTGTCGCCCACCGGATGGCCCGCGCGGCCGCTAGCTAAGCTAAGCTGCGCAACACCCCGGCCGCCGTCCCGATTCGTTGAATTGAACCAGCGTGCGCGCGCGCGGCCGAGGAAGGTAACTCCTGGGCCCTGGCTGGTTGATCGCCTTCAGCGCGTGACTGCAGGTCCGTAACAGGCGGTGAAGGCGACATATGTTCAGTCGCGGTAATATACTCCACAGTGCCCACGGATGTTCCTTCTCCTTCGTGCGGGCCACCTGGGGTGGGACCTGGAGCACAGGCCGGGTTGGTGGTGGTCGTTGTGCCAAGGAGCCAGAGCCCATAGCCCGGGGCCTCTCGGCGATCCAGAGGCCGGCCGGGCCCGGTCCCTTGGTGTGGCGGCGGGTCCCACGCCGATCCGGGGCCCAGCACCGGGCACCGCCGCGGGCCCCACGTCTACAGATTCGCGTCGTGCTCTAGGGAGGCTTGGCGCCCCCCAACCCCAACTATAAATAACGGCCGTCCTCTCCCCGTCTTCTACACTACACACACCCTCCTCCTCCGGTTCTCCTCGCACCTTCTCCCACCTCTGCTCTGCTCTGCTCTGCTCTCCCAGGCCAGGCCCTGCAGCTGCAAGCACCGAGGACAGACAGAGTCGCTCGCTTCGCCACCACTAGCTGTTGCTTGCCTGCCACCCAAGGATTTCCTTCCATCGAGATCAAGTAGCGTAGCGGCTTGCCTGACCAAGAGGCAGAGCTCTCGATGACGAAGCAGGGCATGGTGGTGCCGGTGCCTGAAGCGGCCGTGGCGGTACCGCCCAACTCGGCGCCGCTGTTCCAGTACCCGCCGCCGCGGGCCGCGCCGGGCGTCGCCGTGCGCAAGAAGTGCCTGCAGATGGGCGCCGGCGCCGGGCGCATCGGCGGCTGGGTGGAGTCCATGCGCGCGTCCTCGCCCACCCACGCCAAGGCGGCCGCCGCGCTCGCCGCGGGCGTCGAAGAGGAGCGGTACGCCGCGTGGATGGTGCGTCCGCGTCCGCCCCCTGCATTATCGCTGTCCGTGCCGATATCGTCGCGCGTCCCCCCTGATGATGGATCCGAATCCGATCGTGCAGGTGAAACACCCGTCGGCGCTGGCCATGTTCGACCAGCTGGTAGCGGCGTCCAAGGGGAAGCAGATCGTCGTGTTCCTCGACTACGACGGCACGCTGTCCCCCATCGTCGACGACCCCGACGCCGCCTACATGTCCGACACGGTACTGTCCCCGCCCTCCCCTCCCTGCTCCATTCACCTGTGGCTGGCTCTGATCAACGCCGTTTTGTTTCCCCCCCGGCCAGATGCGGCGGGCGGTGCGGAGCGTCGCCAAGCACTTCCCGACGGCGATCGTGAGCGGGCGGTGCCGCGACAAGGTACGCGCGCGCGCGCGCCATGGACCGACTATCGATGGTCGATCACAGCCACTGAATGAAGCTCAACACTGATTGCTGTCGTCGCAGGTGTTCGAATTCGTGAAGCTGGCAGAGCTGTACTACGCCGGCAGCCACGGCATGGACATCAAGGGCCCCGCCAAAGGGTCCCGGCACACCAAGGTACCCATCCATTCCAACCTTTGTCCCTGCATCCTCTCCGGCCACCCCAAGATACTTATCTCGCTCTGTCTGTCCTATGTGTGTGGCTCACAGGCCAAAGGAGGCGGCGTTCTCTTTCAGCCGGCCAGCCAGTTCCTGCCCATGATAGAGCAGGTACAAAATCCATGCATGCCCATGGCTGTCCAGTCCTCCTCCTCCTCTGCGTCTGCAATGCTCAATTTCGTTTGTGCTGTCAGGTGCACGATTCTCTGGTGGAAAAGACCAAGTGCATACCTGGAGCCAAGGTGGAGAACAACAAGTTCTGTGTGTCTGTCCACTTCAGATGCGTCGATGAGAAGGTAGCTTTAGTGGGCCTCCTCCTTTTTCTCTTCATATTACTATTATTTTTATGTGTTGAGACCTGAGAGAGAGATTTGTTTTGCTCAATCAGAGCTGGATCACGTTGGCGGATATGGTGAAGTCGGTGCTCAAGGACTACCCGAAGCTGAAGCTGACGCAGGGCAGGATGGTGTTCGAGGTCCGCCCCACCATCAAGTGGGACAAGGGCAAGGCCCTGGAGTTCCTCCTCGAGTCCCTCGGGTACGCCGACTGCACCGACGTGCTGCCCGTGTACATCGGCGACGACCGCACCGACGAGGACGCCTTCAAGGTGCTCCGCAAGCGCGGGCAGGGCGTGGGCATCCTCGTGTCCAAGCACCCCAAGGACACCTGCGCCTCCTACTCGCTGCAGGAGCCCGCCGAGGCAAGTATACCCCGTGTCCCCGTCTCGACTCCGCCGCCGCCACCCCTGCGCCTCCTACGACGCTGACATCTTCTTCTTGGTGACGTGTGCAGGTGATGGAGTTCCTGCTGCGGCTTGTCGAGTGGGAGCGCCTCTCCAAGGCCCGCCCCAAGTGGTGATCCAATCCACGACGACAGATGACGATCGAGCTGGGATTAATTATACACTATATATGCTCAATATATAAGTTAGTTATACTAAGGGTGATGGATTAATTAGAGGGATCGGGGGAGCCGGGAGCGAGGGAGTAATTAAGACCGTACGCACCCACTCCCTACTTGAGCTGAGCTGAGCTGAGCTGAGACGAGAGCTCGCTGCGCTGTGCACGGCACAGTCATGTGCGTCCAGTCCACGGCGCCTCCCTATGTTTTTACGGGAGCCATGTGGCGGCTGCTGCGCGGCAAGGGTGAAGAATGTACGTGCGGCTAGCTGTAACACTCCAGTAATTACTTCCTACTCTACTCCAGCCATGAACCTTGGCTCTGGATCCTGAATTCTGATTGTGTACAAGTACAAGAGAGCAACTGCTGTCGATGCCTATGTATGAAATCATCTCTATAAATTAAGTAGCCAGCTTTCCTCTGTACAATTCTATTTTTCTGCTCGTTCGTTCTCAGCGCATACAGGAACCTCACTGGTTTCATTTGGTACAGTACATTAAGTTCCAGTGGAACGAAACGAATGTCTACAAGGACTGTACGTAACAGCCAACCCTGAAGGAGAGAAGCCTACACCAAGTCACCAATAGGATGCTGTTTTGGTTTAGCTTTTTATGCGCCGCAAATTGGACTGCAGCAGGACATCCGTCCCATTTCTGTTTCTCATACAGGTCCAGTATGATATGTCCCTGTTGGACCACTCTATACTCGCGACCAGCCCAGCTTGTGTTCAATGTATGTTATGTTATCTACCCAGAAAGTTGCCTGCTTTCTTGTCAGCATTTGTTTTTTCTCTCACCCCGATCGCCCTGAGAGGGGCGTGATCTCTGTCCGTTTGGCTAAGATATGATTCCTAAAAAGGATATTCTAGAAACTAGGTCAAGGCAGTAGGACTCCATCCGACCGTCGCCAGAGGAGAGGAGGGAGATTTCCACAGACCACAGGCTAGTAAGTAAGTACGAGTGGAACCCCCACAAACCATGATAAGCTACTTTGCCACCAACTACCAGCCGTCGCGGTTACTTGTCCCTCTTTCCAAAATTATAATAGGGCGCGCAGGGCATTAGTAGTGCCAACACTGTTACTATCGTTAGATTTTGTGATGCTTATGATCGATTACTAAACCCCTGGATTACCAATTCGTAGGCCCGCCGGAAGCGATGGCAGCGACATCTTGCATCGTAGACCCGCCTCATCCACCTCCCTGCATGTTCTATCGAGGCAGAGGCTCACCGTAGCCGGTCGGCGGTGGATCTCTTCCTCTAGTGGCGCCTCTATTGCCCTGCGTAGAAGAAGGCTCGGCTCCCATGCCCATTGGGACAATCACGGAGTTCGACGCCATGAATCGTAACTCTTCCCGTCACTGCGCGCGCCAAGCGATGGGTACCTCGGCGTGGATGTCGATTTGGGTTTGTGGCTGTTGGGACCATGCTTCGTCGCCGAAGGTCCTGCAGGAAGAAACACCTTCGGCAAAACCTGTTTATACGTAATACCGAAGCTACCGCTCGTGAAGCTTCAATATTATAGCATATCCGAAAGTGAATGGTCGAACCGAATTAAAGATGGAATGACTTTTTAGTCCATAAGAATCTGAGTCATAATTGCAATCTTTTGTAAGGGGTGTGATTGTAATTTCTTACAGACTGCGTCCTGTGCCTATAAATAGTGAACAATACTCCTCTACTGTTTACGGAATCCTGTAACTGCTAACGCATTACTCCGGAATTACTGTTCTTTGTCAAGGCAGAGGTATAAATGTAACCAAACATTATGTTTTAATATTTCAATTTATATTATGAAATGAGCAAACGATGTTATTCATTCTTAATATTCTTTAACGTTTTATACTTTATATTTTATTTCACATTATTTTACTTCTGATTACGAAGGTAGGACCTTCGTAATTTATCATCTATAACCTTCGTCCGAAGCTCATTAAATCCTCAGGGAAATAATGCTTCAGCAGACGAAGGGCTTTGACATTTAACATTTTATGTTGCCTTATTCTTAATTCATAGCATTTGAGAACAAGTCCCCAACATTGGTGCCCACCTCCGGTGAACTCACTTCCACTTTCTTGAGACAATGGCTTCGTTCAAGAACCAAGCTGGAATTGCTTCAGCTCCGAAGCTGATTCTCCCGATAACAGGCGGTTCATGCTCAGAGCCGGCTAACAAGAAACAGAAGAAGGAGGCACAGAGAAGAGTACAACATGTAGGGGTACAAGGACCCTTCATCAAGTCAAGATGGTCTCACATTCTAATTACCTTCTCTCAAGAGGATCTTCAGCTCAAGGACTACCCGCACAATGATGCTATGGTTATCTCTTGTGTGATCAAAGGATTTCTGGTCCACAATGTTTTGGTCGATACAGGCAGTGCAGCAGATATTATATTTGCTAAGGCCTTCAGACAAATGCAAGAGCCCGAAGACAAGATTCATGATGCTACGCACCCTCTTTGCGGCTTCGGAGGAAGACAGATTGTAGCGCTCGGTAAGATTACCAAGCCAGTGACCTTTGGATTCGTCAACAATACAAGGACTGAGCAAGTTGTGTTTGACATTGTCGACATGGAGTATCCTTATAATGCTATCATCGGTCGCGGAACACTTAATGCTTTCGAAGCAATTCTTCATCCAGCATATCTTTGCATGAAGATACCTTCGGATCAGGGACCTATTGCTATTCATGGGAGTCAGGAAACTGCCAGAAAGGCCGAGGGGAATTGGACTGATTCAAAAGCAATCCACAATATAGATGAAGCCGAAGCTTGTGAGCAGTACAAGTACAGAAGGGAGAAGGCTGCTTCGGCCGATCAGCCAAAACCCACGCTTCTATGCGAAGATATCGCAGAGCAGAAGGTGCTGCTGGGATCTCAATTATCTGAGCAGCAAGAGAAAACTTTGATAAGGTTTCTCTTCGACAACAAAGATGTTTTTGCATGGTCATCTAACGATCTTTGTGGAGTCAACAGGGATGTTATTGAACACTCGCTCAATGTTGATCCATCCTTCAGACCCAGAAAGCAGAGGCTTCGGAAGATGTCTGATGATAAGGCCGAAGGTGCTCAGAATGAAGTGAAAAGACTCCTCAGTGCCGGAGTTATCATAGAGGTAAAATACCTAGAATGGCTGGCTAACACTGTTATGGTAAAAAAGGCCAATGGTAAATGGAGGATGTGTATTGATTTTACTGATCTCAACAAGGCCTGTCCGAAGGACGAGTTTCCATTGCCAAGGATAGATTTCCTAGTTGATGCAGCAGCTTCATCAGAGCTTATGAGTCTGCTGGATTGTTATCCAGGCTATCATCAAATTTGGATGAAGAAGGAGGATGAGCCAAAAACCAGCTTCATAACCCCTAGTGGAACATATTGTTACCTTCGGATGCCTGAGGGGCTCAAGAATGCTGGAGGAAGCTTCAGCAGAATGACAGCGAAGGTTCTTCATTCTCAGATTGGCAGAAATGTGCTAACTTATGTTGATGATATCATTGTAAAAAGCACGAAGCAAGAAAATCACATTGCTGATCTGCAGGAGACCTTCACTAATTTTAGACAGGTCGATTTAAAGTTGAATCCAGAAAAGTGTGTCTTCGGAGTGAAGAAAGGGAAATTTCTTGGCTGCCTAGTTTCAACAAAAGGGATTGAGGCTAATCCAAATAAAATCGAAGCTATCCTTTGAATGGAACCACCAAGTACAAAGAAGGGGGCTCAAAGATTGACAGGAAGACTGACATCTCTCAACAGATTCATATCTAGATCAGCAGAGAGAAATTTACCATTCTTCGAAGTGCTGAAGTCAGGCAAAGTTTTTCAATGGGGACCAGTCCAGCAGAGAGCCTTCGAAGAGCTGAAGCAATATTTGATAGACCTAACAACACTAACTCCACCAACGCCAGGGGCTCCTCTGTTGTTATATGTGGCAGCTTCGCACTCAGCGGTAAGTGCAACACTTGTCCAAGAGAAGCTTGAAGGCCAAGTCAAAAAGCAAGCCCCAATATACTTTGTATCCGAAGTTCTTAGTTTATCAAAGAAAAATTATACAGAATTGGAGAAGGTGTTGTATGCTGTTTTGATGGCCTCCAGGAAGCTTCGGCACTATTTTCAAGCATACAATATAATTGTCCCTTCTTCACAACCATTGAAGGATATTATGAGAAATAGAGAAGCTACTGGAAGGGTTGGAAAATGGGCTGCGGAACTCAATGAGTTCTGCATTGATTATGTGCATAGATCTTCGATTCAGTCCCAAGCGTTAGCAGACTTCATTGCTGATTGGACGCCCGGGGCTCAGGAAGGAGAAGCGAGTAAAAATGCTAAAGTTCGGACAGTATTCTGCGATGGTTCTTGGGGAACCTTCGGGGCAGGAGCAGCCGCTGTGTTGGTCGCACCCTCCAAGGTTAAAACTTGCTACGCAGCAAGACTTGATTTCAGTTGCACAAATAACATTGCTGAGTACGAAGCTTTGCTCTTGGGTCTTCGGAAGTTAAAGGCAATGGGAATTAGAAGGGCAGTTCTTAAAACTGATTCCCAGGTTATTTCTGGTCATATTGACAAGAGTTGTAAAGCAAGAGACCCGAAGCTTGAAAAATATTTAGACACGGTCCGAAGGATTGAGGCTTCCTTTGAGGGGTTTTCTGTCAAAAATATTCCTCGAGGAGAAAATGAACATGCTGATTTGCTAGCTAAGTCAGCAGCACAAGGGCTGCCCTTACCTTCGGAAGTATTTTTCGAAACAATAAAAGCACCTTCGGTTGAACTTCTTGAAAGAGCAGTCCTCAATATATCCCCTGTTTATAGTGAAGACTTGAGAACTAAGATCATCTCTTTCCTTCAGGGTAACTTTCTTTCAGATGATGAAGCTTATAACAGGAGGATAGAGGCAAGAGCTCGACCATATGTTATAATAGAAGGGGAGCTGTACAAGCATGGAGTCTGTTCTCCATTACTCAAGTGTTTATCCAGAGCCGAAGGTATAGAATTGATGAAGGAAATACACGCAGGCATGTGTGGATCTCACATTGGATCTAGGCCTTTGCTTGGAAAAGTTTTTCGTCAAGGATTTTATTGGCCAAAGGTAGCTTCGGATGCAGCGGAATTAGTCCAAAAGTGCGAAGGTTGTCAGAAATGTGCAAGAGATCAAAAACAACCTTCGTCTCTAACCCAGTTAATACAACCCACTTGGCCATTGCAAAGGTGGGGTCTTGATTTGTTAGGTCTGTTACCACCAGCACAAGGAAACTTAAGATATGTTGTAGTGGCAGTGGAATATTTTTCTAAGTGGATTGAGGCGAAGCCTTTAGCCACAATAACTTCAGTTACTATTCAAAAGTTTTTCTGGCAAAATATTATCTATCGTTTCAGAGTTCCGAAAGCTATTACTGTGGATAATGGAACGCAGTTTGATTCCGAAGCTTTCAGAGAATTTTGTGAACAAATTGGCACGAAGATCCATTTTGCATCAGTTCGGCATCCGGAGTCAAATGGACTTGTTGAAAGGGCTAATGGCATCATAATGACAAGAATAATGAAGTTAATCTTCAATCAGCCAAGGGGAAAGTGGCCAGACGAATTAGTCAAAGTGGTGTGGAGCCACAACACAACAATATCAAGATCAACAGGTTTTACACCATTCAAATTATTGTTTGGTGACGAAGCAATAACTCCGGAAGAAGCCAAAGCAGGATCAATAAGAATAGTAGCTTCGGCAGAAGACGAAGCTGAAGCTGATTACTCTGTGGAAAAAGATGCTATAGAGGGGATCAGGCTTCAAGCTGTGAAAAACATCAATAAATACCAAGCTGAAACAATAAAATGGCGTGATAGAAAGGTTCGGCTAAAGAACATTGAACCAGGACATTTGGTGCTTCGAAGAGTAGCCAACCCAGAGACATTAGGCAAGTTACAGCTGAAGTGGGAAGGACCTTTTTTGGTAGTATCTTCGTCAAGACCCGGTTCCTACAGATTGAAGGATATGGATGGCAACGACATTCCTAGATCATGGAATGCGGACGAGCTTCGGCGATATTATGTTTAGATTGATGTAATTTTTTTTATTCTTTCTTGTGGCACCCTTTTCCTTTCCAAAGGGGGAGAAAGGTTTTTAATGGGGCCACAACATGTAATTTTTCTTCTTCTTATTTCAATTCTATAAGAGCGATATCCCCCAAAGATGTAAATGTAAAAGCTGAGAACGCACCATCGAGTGCAAAGGAAAAAGAAAATAAAACAGGGAGAAGCTCAAAAGTCGTTCCTAAGGGAATGCAGAGCTTGTAGCGAAAAAAAAACGCTGATTCCGCCGAAATTAAAAGGCGAAGAAGCTCCTAAGGGAGGCTTGCAGCGAAAAATAAACGCTGATACCGCCGAAAGTAAAAGGCGAAGAAGCTCCTAAGGGAGGCTTACAGCGAAAAGTCAGCGCTGATACACCGAAAAGTAAACGGTGGAGCCGAAAAATAAACGGCAAAAAGATTTGAGTCATTCCCATGGGAATGAAGGCTATGATTATGGTTTCGAATATATATTCGGATATTCATTTGCATGATACATTACATCATGACATTTGCATTCATAAACATTCATTTAGACATATATAGAATCATTATCATCATATCATACAGAAAAGACAGATGCTTTGGCTATGAGGAAAAAACTTCGGAGAAAGAGGAAATTTTCATGCTTCGTTGTGTACGAAAAGAAGGGAAGGTGTTTTTCGCCTTCGGCTCAAAAATAAAATTTCGTCCACAACAAAGCAGATCGTACACGGATAAAGGGGAAGAGATATATTACAAGGTATGCACAAATTTACATAAGTTTATTTACAATTATATTACAAAAATTTCTCTAGAATCTTTTGTAGAAAAGTCTTTCGGAGCATCTGTTAAGCTTCAGCTCGTCATTCTTCAGCTTCATCATCCTGTACATATTAAAACGAAATGAGAAAGGCGCAGAATTCAAGGAGAAGGTAAAAGTAACAAGTATAAGTTTCACACTGGCTTAAGGTGGCTCCGAGCTTCGTCACCAGCCATTTTTCGCCCGCCGTTTATCCAAATCTGGGTCATAAACCTGTTTCCTATGCTCCGGGCTAGGCTGGGGATGTCAACCAAATCTGCCGGTGACAAGCTGAAGTTTGGTCTATTTACAATTTTCCCATGCGTGCAGCCAGCCTTCAGGAAAGCGGTAGCCGTGCCTCGAGAAGCTAACAGGGCGCAGAAATCGGCATGCCCAGCGATAACTTCGTCAAGTGCATCAACTTCGCCCTCAATGTATTCAAAGGTGCTTGGCAGGTTTTCAGCTGAAGGTGTAAACTTATCAGAGCTGGCTCCAATTGAGTAAAACACAGCCTTCAGCCGCTGCACTCAGCGGGCGCCAAAATCTAAACATTTTTCCTGAAGCTCCTTCAATGATTTCTGCAAATTTGAATTCTTCTCAATTTCGGTCTTGAGATTTGTTTCAAGATTCTTCTTTTCTTGCTCAGATTTTTCTGATTTTATAAGTAATTCGCTGTTTAATTTATCAATTTCGGCTTGAGCTTCGGCCAGTGAACCTTCCACACAGTGGATGACGAAGTCTTTCTTTTCCAAAGCAGCTTCGTGATCTTTAACTTTGTTTTCAAGGTCTTGAATGACTAAATCCTTTTTCTTCAAAGCAGCTTTGTAACTTTCGACTTTGTTTTCTAGATCTTTGATGGTAGCTTCGTTTTTCTCGTCCTCGAGATCTTGTTGCATCCTCAGCACTTTACTTAGCAGTATACTCTGTCAAAACAACTTTCGTCAGAAAACATTTTAATTAAAAAAAACCGGCGATTGTACCTTGAAATTAGCATAGAGCAAGCTACCGGCGATATGCTGTCGCTGGTACCTGCAGAGGTCCGCTTCAATCTTCGGCAGACCAACGCTCTTTGAGAAGGTCCTAACAACCTTGGCCTCAGTTCGATTCCGAAGGCATCTTAGTTTCCCTTCGTTGACTCCGCCGAACAGCAGAGATCCTGGTTTGTATCCACATGATATAGCATATTTCTTTAGCTCTTCTTTCTCAGCCTCTGATAATTCTTGTCCAAGTATATCTTGAAAATTAAAGTTCTCTTCTTCCAAAGTGTCTTCAATTTGCTCTTTTCCTTTCTCAATTGCCATGTCCACCGCGGCCGCAGTAGCTTCTTCTTCAGCCATTTTTAGAAGTATATTATCGATATCACCAAGTGTGGTTTCTAGATTAGGATCTTCGGCGGTCTCGGTTTCGGCCCCGGTGCCTTCGGCTTCGGTGCCCGCTTCGGTAGCTTCGGCTCCGGTGGTTTCGGCTCCGGTGGCTATGGTTTCGGCAGTGACATTGCTTTCAATAAATGGTATTTTTGACGCTGATGTCGAGGGCGGTGTCTGATGAATGACATCGGCCACTTGGATAATTCTTCGTTTTTTCAACTTAGCGGGACTTTCTGTTGCCGAAGGTTCTTTTTCCTTCTGAAAAAATTTCGTCAGTTCTGGCGCCAGCGGACTTAGCTTGATAGGCAAAGGTTCAGTCATTACCTTTAGAATCTCTTCCACTTCGGCAGCAGAAGGTGTTGCAGGAGCTTCCTCCTCTTGGGCCGACGTCGTTGGTTTTGGGGATGCAACTTTTCTTTTCTTTGCAGCAGCTATCTTTGGCTCAGGGCTCAGTCTTCTTTTCTCAGAGATTTCTTTGTCCTTTTTAGCCAATTTGGTGCCTTCTTTGTCAAGGACGCTGGCAATCCTTTTTCTCTTCTGGCCTTCGGCATCTCCGCCCAGTTGCTCATAATCTGGGTAATCAAAATTCAAGGCATCTAGCACCCGATTCAATCTTCGTTTCGGGCGAGTGTCGAAGGCCGCAGTCATTAACTGATCTTCTTTCTTAGAGTAATTACCGAGGATATCGTTGCACATAATCTCGATTGTGTCCAGCCACTCCTGGCAGGGTGTTTTAAAGTGTTTCTTAAACTTGTAGTGATAAGGCAATCGAACAAGTTCTCCCTTCTTCTTTTCTCCCTCTAGCTTCGGCATCTCCCACTCCCTCAGTGTTGGGAACACTTTAAAAGCCAAAAATTCATGCACTAAGTATCTAGTGCCAATATGATCTGAAATCACTCGAAATTCAGCCAAAGCAATCTGACTCGGGCTCCCCATTATCATGTTGCATCGGGGCCTCGTCTCTCCGAAGGTTAGTTCTAGCTGACTCTGGACCAATTTATCTTTATCTTCATCAACTTTAACATAAAACCATTCAGACTTCCATCCGGCTGGCCATTTGCTTCGATAGCTTATCACTGGAAACTTCGTAGTCTTGCGATAAGCAAAGTTGTAGCAGCCAAAATTTTCGTGCAGACCATCTCCTCTGGCTTTAGTCTGGTAGTGTAATTCATGAACTCGGCAGAAACCCTCACCGAACGGTTCCACCCCCTGGCTACGAAGGGCCCAAATGTAAACACTTAACCTAACAATAGCATTAGGGGTTAGCTGATGAAGGTAAACCCCAAACTTCTTCAGTACAATAGCAATCATCTTGTTTAGGGGGAATCTTAAACCAGCTTTCAGGAAACTTTTGAAGACTACTACCTCATCTTTTCCTGGCTTTGGGATAGTTTCTTCTGCACCAAAACGAATTAATTTTTTCTTGGCCTCACTGAAATAACCCAGCTTCACCATCTTAGGAAGATCAGCTTCAGAGATGGTGGACTTTCCAAAGTCCAGATGACTAGGTTTGCTTGGCACCCCACAGCTGTACTCATCTTCGGAACCAGCTTCTTCAACATTAGCTTGTGCTTCTTCGGCAGCAGGTGTGTCCTCTGATGAAACCAGCCCAGAACGCCTCATTGCTTCGGAAATCGGCACAGTCTCAGTGGCTTCGGTCTCATCTCCATCACGCTCAACCCTAGCAGTGGAGCGTACTCTGGCCATTTGATTATAAATTTCCTGGAAGTTTTTTGGAAATTAATAACCTTTTTTCCGAAGCTCTTCTTGTGACGAAGCAGAATCCAAAGTGGTGCTTCGTTCGAATGCAAAAGTCAAGCTTCGGCTATGGTTAAATTTTTGGTAGCAAAACAGTGCAATAGCAATGAATGTTGTGGTAACTTCACACCTACCCGTCTGTTTATATAGTGCTGCAGGTAAGAAGGTGAATCGTCAAAGTCTTTTACACCGGACAATCAGTCGCTCGCACCCACTGAACGGTGGGCCACAAAACCCGAGAAGGTGAACCTGCATGGTGGGACCACTTCGCGCTCGGAAATTGTATCGTTTCCCGGCAACGAGCTCAGGGAAGGTGTTTTTCGGACCTTCGGCTTCCCGAAGCCTAAGAGACTTTTTTCACGGATCAAGCTCGTTACGAAAAACGATCTAGCACCGCGAAGGGGCTACTGTTGGGACCATGCTTCATCACCGAAGGTCCTGCAGGAAGAAACACCTTCGGCAAAACCTGTTTATACGTAATACCGAAGCTACCGCTCGTGAAGCTTCGATATTATAGCATATCCGAAGGTGAAGGGTCGAACCGACTTAAAGATGGAATTACTTTTTAGTCCATAAGAGTCTAAGTCATAATTGTAATCTTTTGTAAGGGGTGTGATTGTAATTTCTTACAGGCTGCGTCCTGTGCCTATAAATAGTGAACAGTACTCCTCTACTGTTTACGGAATCCTGTAACTACTAACGCATTACTCCGGAATTACTGTTCTTTGTCAAGGCAGAGGTATAAATGTAACCAAACATTATGTTTTAATATTTCAATTTATATTATGAAATGAGCAAACGATGTTATTCATTCTTAATATTCTTTAACGTTTTATACTTTATATTTTATTTCGCATTATTTTACTTCTGATTACGAAGGTAGGACCTTCGTAATTTATCATCTATAACCTTCGTCCGAAGCTTATTAAATCCTCAGGGAAATAATGCTTCAGCGGACGAAGGGCTTTGACATTTAACATTTTATGTTGCCTTGTTCTTAATTCATAGCATTTTAAGAACAAGTCCCCAACAGTGGCCGAGCGATTAGCGTCTGCTAAACACGTCGGCGCTCTAAATCTATTTATATGGTGACGTGTAACCGGGGACTGCAACCAACGGTTATGATAGCCCCCTCTATCAAGGGCATGGATGAACGGTTCGGATTAATTCTAACCAGGTTCCTGTTAATGTAATGCCCTCAAATTTTTATTTTAGGTTTTAGAAAACTCTCCAAAAGGTTTTGAATCAAAACATCTTTATTTAAGAATTTTCCTAACTTTGAAATCACTCTTCCCAAAATGAATATACTTTCTAAAATTAAACAAAAAAAGACTTATGTAAACTAAATTATCCCTAGTTAAAGTATATAGATATATTCATAAAAGAATCATGTTAAATCATTTCATGATATATAATTTACAGTGGAAATTATATTTTCTTTGAAAGTAAAATAAAATAATATGTGTGCATGGCATGTTTTGGAGCATTTATTTGAAGGAATGTAATAATAAGTAAATAAAAGAAATAAATAAACAATAAAAAATACTTTTCTATTTTCATGCTGGAGTTTCTTGTTTGTGCAATAAAACTTGAACCTAGATCTAAAACAGATTTGAACTTGGTTTTGAATTTGAAATTGGAAACACAAAATAGAAATAAAAACAGAAGAAAAGATAAAGCTTATGAGCCTCTCTGGGTCGAATCTGCCCCATTGGCCCGATTAGCCATCACCTCCACGCGGCCCAAGTCCACCTCCCAGTCTCGCATGCCCGCACCTCTCCTTGCCCTAACCGGTGGGCCTTACATGTTGGCCTCACATTCGCCGCCAGTCTTTTTCCCCGTTACACCGCCAAGTGGTCCCGCCCGGCCGGTGACTCATCCACGCGCTCTCGTCATAGCCACTACTAGTTGGACCGCCCAGTCAGCCTCTCCCTCTCGCGAGAAGCATTCCAGTGTCGTCACTGACTTGTGGGTCTAACAAATCGAAAGCTTCTCCTTCATTCGTAACGACTGGATCACCATAACAAACTCACCTCACCACACCAGATACAACGGACTTCAAACCACCTCGGCCTATATACGCCAGGGATCGAAGCACGTGCCCTCCTCGTCTATCCCTCACGGCCGCGCTCCATTTCCCAAGCCTACCATCGTTAAGCATAGAGAGAAGAGATGGAGGAGCACAGAGAGAAATGGGTATCTGCCATGGTCCTAAAAGGGAAATAGGGTTAACCATTTCCTATAATTAATTTTGGTGGTTGACGACCAACACAAACACATGGACTAACTATTTTGTCTAGAATTCATCTATTACAGGTGCATAAGATTCAACACAAACCAAGAAAGAAATTAAGTTAGGGACACAATTAAAAATGGAGCAAGACTTAGAGTGTGCTGGAAAATAGTGCATCGGACAGTGTCCGGTGCGCCAGCTAGCGCCCTCCTAACCAACCACTCTTGGGATATTCCAGGGCAGCCCCCGCAATAATTCACCGGACTGTCCGGTGAGCCAGCGGAGCAACGGCTCCCTGCGCGCCAACAGTCGACTACACAAAGTGAACATTGATGAATAGTGTCACGCAGAAGTCAGAGCAGCAAAGTCAGAGATCACCAGACTGTCTGGTACGACAAGACGACAAGGCGCCCCAACGGTCAACTGCTCCGAACCCTAACGGTTGCACTGATGTGGCGTGTACCGGACAGTGCACAGTGACTGTCCGGTGGTGCACCAGACTGTCCGGTGCGTCCATCGCGAGCAGAAAATCAGCCAACGACTAGAAGTGGTTGGGAGACTATATATAAATACCCCCCAACCACCTCATTCACTCCCATCCAAGCCTTTTGAAATCTTCATTCATTGCAAGAGCAAAAGCCCAACACTCCAAGACATAATCAAAGCAATCAATCCACTCAAGGTCCCCAAATCAACTCTAGTGCATTAGGGCTTGTGAGAGGATCAATTGTGTTCTTTTGTTGCTCTTGTCGCTTAGATTGGCCTTTCTTTTTCCTTCTTATTCTCAAGAGACTTGTAATCGAAGAAAGAGACACCTACGTGTGTGGTGGTCCTTGCGGGGTCTAAGTGACCCGTGAGATTAAGGAAAAGGCTCACTCGGTCTAAGTGACCATTTGAGAGAGGGAAAGGGTTGAAATAGACCTGGTCTTTGTGACCTCCTCAACGGGGACTAGGTTCTTTGGAACCGAACCTCGGTAAAACAAATCATCGTGTTCACTTGCTTTGATTCTCGTTTGATTTGTTTTTCCCTCTCTAATGTTTCCTTGCTAGTATAAATTTGAGTTGGCTCCCATACTTCATCCGCATTCTTTGAGCAACTCTTAGTAAGAGAAACATTCTTTTGACTTGAAATTAATTCTAACGCTAACCTCGGCCTTCAGTGCGTGTTTAAGTTTGTAAATTTCAGGTTTCGCCTATTCACCCCCTCTAGAAGACTTTCAATTGGTATTAGAGCCAATGCTTCATTAAGAGCATAACCAACTCGAAGTGATGTCTGGAGATCACGCCAAGAGGGAGATCATGACCGGCAAAAAGCCCGCCGGATCGGGGAGGACTCTCTCAAGGGAGTCCGGCAACAAGTATAAGGAGGAATCCTCTTCCTCCATCAAGTCACATCGGAGAGGTGACAAGAAGAAGAAGAATATGAAGAAAATTGTCTACTATGAGACAGACTCTTCGTCACCCTCCACGTCCAGCACCGAGTCGTCGACTACTTCTAAGCGACATGAGCGCAAGAAGTATAGTAAGATGCCCCTACGCTATCCCCGTATTTCAAAACGCGCTCCATTACTTTCTGTACCCCTAGGCAAACCACCGTATTTTGATGGTGAAGATTATTGTATGTGGAGTGATAAAATGACGCACCATCTAACCTCACTCCACGAAATGGGATATTGTTGAGTTTGGAGCGCAGGCACCAAAGGTGGGGGACAAGGACTACGACTCAGACGAGGCGGCCCAAATTAGGCACTTCAACTCACAAGCAACTTCTATACTCCTCGCCTCTTTATGAAGAGAGGAGTATAATAAGGTGCAAGGGTTGAAGAACGCCAAAGAAATTTGGGACATCCTCAAAACGGCGCACGAAGGGGACGAGGTGACCAAGATCACCAAGCGCGAGACGATCGAGGGAGAGCTCGATCGATTTGTCCTCAACAAAGGAGAAGAGCCGCAAGCCATGTACAACCGACTCAAGACCATGGTGAACCAAGTGCGCAACCTCGGGAGCACCAAATGGGTTGACCATGAAATGGTCAAGGTTATTCTTAGATCCCTCGTATTTCGTAATCCTACTCAAGTACAATTAATACGTGGGGATCCTAGATACAAGCTAATATCTCCCGAGAAAGTTATTGGCAAGTTTGTGAGCTTTGAACTTATGATCATAGACTCCAAACACATTGTCAACTTGGAGCAAGTCGCCACCTCTACACCCAAGGTGCAACCCGTCGCATTCAAAGCGACGGAAGAAAAGAAGGAGGAATCTACATCAAGTAGGCTTCCAATTGACGCCTCCAAGCTCGACAATGAGGAGATGGCGCTCATCCTCAAGAGCTTTCACCAAATCCTCAAGCAAAAGGAGGGGAAAGGATTAGAAGCCCCGCTCCAAGAGGTTGTGCTACCGGTGTGGTAAGTCCGGTCATTTCATAGCTAAATGTCCAATTTCTAGTGAAAGTGAAAGGGAAGAAGACAAGAAGGGGAAAAAGAAGGAGAAGAAGAGATACTATAAGAAGAAGGGTGGCGATGCGCACATGTGCCGGGAATGGGACTCTGACGAGAGCTCCACCGACTCCTCCTCCGACGAGGACATCGCCAACATCAACAAAGGTCTCCTCTTCCCCAACGTCGGCCACAAGTGTCTATGGCTAAGGACGGCAAGAAGAAGAAGGTACACTATAGAGCCAACCCCAAATATACTACATCTAGTGATGAGGGTAGCTCTAGCGATAATGAGGATGACTTACTTTCTCTCTTTGCCAACCTTAGCATGGAACAAAAGAAAAAATTGAATGAATTAATTGAGACCATTAACGAGAAGGATGATCTTTTGGAATGCCAAGAGGACTTGCTCGTTAAAGAAAATAAAAAAATGTTAAGTTGAAAAATGCTTATGCTCAGGAAGTAGAAAAATGTGAAAACTTATCTAAGGAGCTTAGCATTTGTCATGATTCACTTTCAAGTCTTAGAACTGAGAATGCTAGTTTAGTTTCTAAGATTGAAAAGTTGAATGTTTGCAATGAGTCAATTTCTAGTCTTAAAATTGAGAATGATAATTTAAATGCTAAGATTGAGAAATTGAGTATTTGCAAAGCATCTACATCTACTGTTGTAAATGTTACAATTTGTGCTAGATGTAAATACATTAATGTTGAAGCTATGGATGGTCACCTTGCCATGATTAAAACAACAAAATGATCACATAGCTAAATTAACTGCTAAAATTGCCGAGCATGAACTAGAAAATGAAAATTTTAAATTTGCTCGTAGTTTGCTTTATAATGGGAGACGCCCTGGCATTAAGGATGGCATTGGATTCCAACAAGGGAACCAATCCAATGTCAAGCTTAATGCCCCTAAGAAATTATCCAATTTTGTTAGGGATAAGGCTCCCATGGTTCAGGATAGTGAGGGTTACATTTTATATCCTGCAAACTATCCCAAAGATAAAATTAGCAAAATTCATGCTAGGAAACCTCACAATGTTTCTCATCATGCATTTATGTATAAAAATTAGGCTTCTAGCTCTAGGCATACCACTCATATTAAAATGCCTAAAAAGAAAATTCCTACTGCATCAAATGAGGATAATATTTCATTTAAGACTTTTGATGCTTCGTATTGCTCACTAACAAATCAGGCAAAATAGTTGCCAAATATGTTGGGGGCAAACACAAGAGTATAAAGACTTGTGTTTGGGTACCCGAGGTGCTTGTTTCTAATGTCAAAGGACCCAAGAAGGGCATATAAGGGGAGATTGAAAGGGAAATAGGGTTAACCATTTCCTATAATTAATTTTGGTGGTTGACGACCAACACAAACACATGGACTAACTAGTTTGTCTAGAATTCATCTATTACAGGTGCATAAGGTTCAACACAAACCAAGAAAGAAATCAAGTTAGGGACACAATTAAAATGGTGCAAGACTTAGAGCGTGCTGGAAAATGGTGCACCGGACACTGTCCGATGCGCCAGCCTGCACCCTCCGAACCAGCCACTCTCGGGATATTCTAGGGCAGCCCCCGCTATAATTCACTGGACTGTCGGGTGAGCTAACGGAGCAACGGCTCCCTGCGTGCCAATGGTCGACTACGCGAAGTGAACAGTGATGAACAGTGCCGCACAGAAGTCAGAGCAGCAAAGTCAGATATCATCGGACTTCCGGTGCGGCAAGACGACAAGGCACCCCAACGGTCAACTGCTCCGAACCCTAACGGTTGCGCTGACGTGGCGTGCACCGGACAGTGCATAGTGACTGTCCGGTGCACCCATCGCCATCAAAAATCAGTCAACGACTAGAAGTGGTTGGGAGACTATAAATACCCCCAACCACCTCATTCACTCCCATCAAAGCCTTCTGAAATCTTCATTCATTACAAGAGCAAAAGCCCAACACTCCAAGACACAATCAAAGCAATCAATCCACTCAAGGTCTCCAAATCAACTCTAGTGCATTAGGGCTTTTTGGGAGGATCACTTGTGTTTTTTTGTTGCTCTTGTCGCTTGGATTGGCCTTTTCTTTTTTCCTTATTTTTCTCAAGAGACTCGTAATTGAGGCAAGAGACACCTAAGTGTGTGGTAGTCCTTACGGGGTCTAAGTGACCCGTGAGATTAAGGAAAAGGCTCACTTGGTCTAAGTGACCATTTGAGAGAGGGAAAGGGTTGAAATAGACCCGGTCTTTGTGACCTCCT
The DNA here is from genome assembly GCF_902167145.1 of Zea mays. Classification (NCBI taxonomy): domain Eukaryota; kingdom Viridiplantae; phylum Streptophyta; class Magnoliopsida; order Poales; family Poaceae; genus Zea; species Zea mays. The sequence goes on from NC_050096.1 coordinate 222,694,926, forward strand.
CAATGGGGACTAGGTTCTTTGGAACCGAACCTCGGTAAAACAAATTATCGTGTTCACTCGCTTTGATTCTTGTTTGATTTGTTTTTCCCTCTCTAACGTTTCCTTGCTAGTATTAATTTGAGTTAGCTCCCATACTTCATCCGCATTCTTTGAGCAACTCTTAGCAAGAGAAACATTCTTTTGACTTGAAATTAATTCTAACACTAACCTCGGCCTTCAGTGTGTGTTTAAGTTTGCAAATTTCAGGTTTCTCCTATTCTCCCCCCTCGAGGCAACTTTCAGCCGCCACACAAGCAAATCGCTTGCGTCGAAATTCTAGACCGGGGGATGGCTAGGGAGCTTCGCCATCGATCGTGGAAGCTGCACGTTGCATCATCGGACAGGGACTCGTCCGAGATATCTCGAATTGCTTATCGTCGTGCGTACGCCATCGCGGATCCGTCGATCATCGTGGACGGGGATCCTTCGCGCATGATTATTGGTAAGAACCCCTCTGCTAACATCACCCTTGTTTCCGCTTCGAGTAGCACCCTTCGGATTAAAACTTCGTGCTCATGAGCGTGGTTTAGAAATGACTAGCGATGGCGTAGCCACCCTGTTCTATCGGGTGGTGGAAGATCGGCCGCTAGCCGTGGGATCTGAGGCCAACGGACAAGATTAATACATGTACAACGATTCAACTATTTCGATCAAGGTCGTTAGTTGTATGGAGAACGGGTCGGATCAGCTAGAGGCATGACGTCTCATGGGCCGCATGATCGTGATCCAAGGGTTAGGATCATATACAGGTTCATAAAGATTGGGATATAATTGTGGCATTAGATCTTGATATCAACGGATGACAATTCAATGTACCCCTTCGGCTTCACACTTTTGTTAAAAAGACCCTTTCGTTGGTAATAATAAACATGTCGTCCTCTTTAGTTATTGTTGGGGGCCTTCGGCTTCCGAAGGTCCTCAAAAACATAATTTGACAATGTTTTCCAAGTATGTGAGTAGGTATCTTTGGAATCAGGTTGTGGATATACAAAAGCATGGTCAAGACGAAGCTTGACTGAAATAGAAGACGATCGTGACGAAGGATGAAACGATCACGAAGCTATGTGCAGAAAAGCTTCGGCATGACAGCAGAAAAGGGGAACCGACTTAAAGATGAAAAGCCAAATTAGACCTTGGAGAATTACTATAGAGTTATTGATAAAAGCAAAGGGCATTAATGTAATTTTACATGGGCTGCGTCCCGTGCCTATAAATAGATGAACAGTACTCCCGTACTGTTCACGCTGACTTGGCATTGGCATTTCGTTTGTACCCTTACTTTCCTTCAAACCGAAGGTACATTTGTAATTTGTTATTGTTTATATAAGTAAAATAAATAGAAATAAATTAATAATAATGTTCAAAGTAATCATGTTATTTTCTGTATTTTATGCATAAATCTTTTCTTATCTTTTATTATGATTATGAAGGTATGACCTTCAGAACCTTCGTCCGAAATCCATTATATCCAAGGGGAAATAATGCTTCGAAGGACGAAGGATTATAACATTTAACAACTTCTATGTTGCCTTGTTCTTAATTCATAGCGTTTGAGAATAAGTCCCCAACATTGGCGCCCACCTCCGGTGAACTCACTTCCATTTTTTGAGCTTTGAACACCTTCGGCAAGCATCACCTTCGTCATGCCGCCGAAAAAAGCTTCAGCGACAGGGGCTGCCACTCTGCAACCGTTGGACCCCAATCAGGACGTCCTTTCTCTTAGGGAGGCCCGAAGCCAGAAGAGGAAGGCCACTAGTCCAACGCCTCCGGAGGACGACTTGGATCAAGAGATCCAAAACCTGGAGATCCTTCAGCAACAGGTGCAACGAAAGAAGGAGAAGATGACTCGTTTAGCTGATCTTCAGAGACAGATAGATGAAGCTTCGGAAGAGGTTCGTCATCTTGTTCAAGATGACCAGAACCGAAGGCCTCCGCGCAGAGAGCTTCATCAGGAAGGATTCTACAATGACGACGACTGGTATGAAGATTTCCATCATGGAAATTTTGCTTTTGATGATGCTTCTCCTCTATCAACAGAATTGCAGGCTACACCATGGCCCCAGTCTTACAAGCCACCCCAGCTCCCCATGTACGACGGTCATACAGACCCGAAGCAATTCTTGATGAGCTATGAAGCAACCATATCTTCATATGGTGGCAATACTGCAGTCATGGCAAAGTCTTTTGTCATGGCCGTTAAGAGTGTCGCTCAAACCTGGTACTCCTCTCTTCGGTTAGGGACAATCACCTCTTGGCAGAAGCTGAAGGATATGTTGATAACCAGTTTCCAAGGGTTTCAGACGAAGCCAGTTACTGCTCAAGCTTTATTCCAGTGTACCCAGGATCACGAAGAATACCTCCAGGCGTATGTCCGAAGGTTTCTACGTCTGAGGGCACAGGCGCCAACAGTGCCCAATGAAATTGTCATTGAGGCCATGATTAAGGGACTTCGACCAGGACCTTCAGCGCAATACTTTGCCAGGAAGCCACCACAAACTTTGGAGAAGCTGGTCCAGAAGATGGACGAGTATATCCAAGCTGACAATGACTTCCGCCAAAGAAGGGAGGAGGCATTCAGGTTCTCTGAAATGACCAGGGGCTTCGGAGGAAGATTTCATCCGAGGCACGTCATGTCAATTCATAACTCCACTCAAAGTGATGATAGAGGGAGCCAACAGCAAAGGCCACAATACTCTTCGCAAGCTTCGGGGCAACAACAAAGCTCTGTTCGGCCGCCAGCGCCAAGAGGCAGAGGCGCCAGGGGCTTCGGGGGAAGATTTGGGGATCAGCCAAGAAGAATTTACTGTCTATTCTATGGTGAAGACATGGACCATACCACCAGGATGTGCCACGTCACCATCCAGAAGCAAAAGGAGATAGCAGAAGCTGTAGCACAACAGAGTCAGCCGAAGCAGGTCATGCACACTGCTTCGTACCATTCGCCTTACATTCCAGAATATGTAGGCAATCACTCTGCAGCTTCTGTTGCTTCGGCAAGTCAACCCCAAGCATCTTGGCAATAGCCTCCACCGCCACCACCAACACAGCGAGGACATCAGCCAGAAGGGAGTCAGCATACTCACCTTCAGAGGGACTTCAGAGAGGAGTCCAAAGCTCGCACAGTCAATAGCACTGTGCCAGAGTCGAAGCACATTTACTGACAAATATCCTACCTCAACAGCAGTTTTTTCGCATTTTTACATTCAGTATTACTTTTTTGATTAATAAGGAACAATCCTGGGAAGTCCAAGTGCTTTTTATCGTTTTTCAATTTCTTGTAATAATTTCGTCTTTTGCCATAATGAAAATATATCTTCTCCATAGGCTTGAGTTGCCGAAGCATACGAATTTATGGTGGCACGAAGGACCTTTGAATTATCAAAAATTTGTTCTAAGGGACACAGTGCAATTTATTCGAAGCAGTAAAAAGTCGTTCCTAAGGGAGCGCAGTGTAAGTTTTCTGAGCCTACAGCGAAAAATAAGCGTTGATTCCGCCGAAAGTAAAAGGCGAAGAAGCTCCTAAGGGAGGCTTACAGCGAAAAATAAACGTTGATTCCGCTGAAAGTAAAAGGCGAAGAAGCTCCTAAGGGAGGCTTACAACGAAAAATAAACGCTGATTCCGCTCAAAGTAAAAGGCGAAGAAGCTCCTAAGGGAGGCTTACAGCGAAAAGTCAGCGCTGATATAAAAAGATTGTGTGCTCTATTGCAGGGATGTGTGTATCTTCGGCACAAATATCATTTTGCATAACATAACATCATCACATCATTTTGTATAACATAAGCATCATACAACATATTGTATGTGGAACAAGAAGGGGATACAGTATTGATCTTCGGAGAATGTTTTGAAAAAGAGAAAATCGTAATGAATTGAGAAGAAGTGTAGCTTCATTAGAGAGACAACATAAAACTTTTTTATAGCTTCGGAGAATATTTTCACGAAGCTTGGATATTCCTCATCAGAGAAGTATGGAAATTCTTGTAGTGTATAAAAGATTTTCTTCACGAAGCATAAAAAGAAGGGAAGGTGTTTTTTCGCCCAAGGCTCAAAAAACGGTATGTATGCAAAATTTCATGCATCGTAAAGAATTGAACTATAAATAGATTATATATTACATTCAAAGTTACAATGTATTACACATGTTACATTCCAAAATATTTTTACAATAGCATCTAGTCTTCCCTAAGAACTACTTCTGCAGCTTCGTTCAGTAATTGATCGACAACCTTGTCCATGATGGCTTCGGCCATTTTTCTAATTTCGTCGTCCCCCTTCGGGTGGGGGCCCGGAGATGCCTCAGCAGGTTCTGAGGGAGGAGAAGATACGACTATATTACTATTACAAACTGCGAACAAAGTCTGAAATAAAAAATTACAACAGAATAAAAACCACTAGTTAATACCTATTTGCCCTTCGGGCTCCGCGCTTTTCTCAGCAGCCTCTGCTATCTTCCTAGCATCATGGATGCCTTTTTCGCTTCTTTGAATGATTTCTTGAGCCATTTCTCGGCCGTCGTTGTCCCAAATGTCGGTGAAAATTTTTCCACCAACCAGGCTTGCTTCGGCCGAGGGGTCCTTTATATCTTCGGAAGACAAGGCGGTTTCGGATTGCGCTAAAGATTTCACATGATTACAGCCTTTTCTTTCCAAAACAGTAGCAATCCCCCTGGCGCCTGAAAAAGCACATATGTCTCCGCGGCTGTTCAAGATTTCCTCGAAGGCCTCAGCTTCGTGACTGATCCATTCAATCGGGCCTTTTAGATTCCCCCTTGTGAAATTTTCTTCGATAGAGAATGCGCCAACGCTGGCGAAGCTGGATTTTATCTTCTTAACACACTCTATGGATTTATCATAGTACCTTTTCTTGGAAGCACGAAGCTCTTCAACATTTATTTCCAAATGATTTGCCCATTGATCACTAAGTTCTCGTTTTGTTTCTTCTAGTATGCGTTCTTCTTTGGCTCTGGCCAGTTGTTTCTGAAGATCCTGAATTTCGCGTTTTTGGGCTTCAGTTTGAGCTTTAGAGGTAGCTTCGTCTTCCTTTATTTTATCCACTAGTGTAAGCAGAATTTTATCTTTTTCCAAAGCTTCGTTCCTCAGCTTGATAACATCTGCTCGTAGGTTGTTGAAAGCAATATTATAGCTCTCGTCTTCGGCATTCTTTTGCGCTCTCAAAGCGTTGCTCAGTATTAAACCCTATATGAAAAAAGAATTAGTATAAGGATAAAAGAATGATTCAAAAATTGTAAATTTCCAAATATACAATTCTCACACCTTCAGACTATTATATGCAAGGCTGTCCGCAAGATCGTCCTTCGTCATAGCGCAGAGTCCAGCTTCAAGCTTCGGAAACCCCATACTTCTAGCCATCTCCCGGCAGACAGATAATTCTTTGTTGTCAGGGAGGCAGTATAGGAAGTCATCTTTGTCTGTTCCATTGAACACTAGTGCCCCCTTCGGATATTTCAGTTCCCTGGCATAGTGATTAGCTTCAAAAATCTCTTCTTCAGATAATTTCTTCACCGAAGCATGTCGCACAATATAATCACATATTTTGGAAGGTGCTTCGGGGGCAGCAGTGTCAATTTATTCAACCAAAATTGGCTCTGACATTTTTATTTTTTCGGCTTCGAAAGCTGCCTTTGTAATTTTTGTTTCTTCAGTTTCCAAAGGTTTTACCTTGGTGGGCTCTGAAGGCCCAGCTTCAGTTTCAAATTGTTGCTTCGAAGCTTCAGCAACAAAGGCTTCAGTAGACAATTTAGAAGTTTCAACAGTTTTGTTTGGAGTTATGCTTGAAGATTTAATTGTCTCCAAAACATCTAACACATTAACCATCCTTTTTCTTTTCCGGGTCACTGTTGGACCCTTCTGGCTTTTTCCTGTCTCAATTTTTGCTGAAGGACTTAAAACTTCTAATGTTTTTGCTTCTTCAGTCCTTGGTTCTTCTATCTTTTCTGTTGCTGGCACTTCGGCCAACTGTTCGATTTCTGGCAACAGTGTTGATTCTTTAGCTTCGGTGGCCGAAGAGGTCTCACCGGCGAATTCAGGCACTGTGGCCAGTTCAATATAACGTGGCCGGTGTGTGAGAACCTTTACCCTTTTCCTCTTCGGCGCTGGCTCACTAGGAGCGGCTGAAGTAGTTTCCTTCGCAGAGGAAGTATTCTTTCTTTTTTGACCCCGCACTGGATAATGGTAGTCGGGGTAGACAAACCCAATTGCGTCAAATACTCGATTGAGCCTCTTCTTCTTTCAGCCTCCGAAGGCCGCTGATAATGCAGTATCTTCAGCCTTTGAGTATACCCCAAGTAGTTCATCACTTATAGTCTCAATGCTTTTTAGCCAGTCATCATCTGGCTCAACGAATTTATCTCCATATTTGAATGTGTATTTTAGCCTGACTAGTCCACCTTCGTCAGGTTCTTTAACGGTTTCCTCCGGCATTTCCCAGTTATCTGCAAGTGGCCATACTCTGAAGGCAATATGTTCTTGCATTAAATCCCTTGTCCCAATAAAAGAGCACACTGCGCCGAAGGCTCTTTGGCATTCTTCGGCTGTTTCATCCATCACCACCTTCGGCCTCCGAAGGCCGAAGCGTTGCCAAACAAGGCGCATAATTATACCTTTAATATCCTCTCGGATTTTTAAATCATTTTTCACATAAAACCATTCTGTCATCCAGTTGTCGGGCCATCTTTTCCGAAAGGTTGGCACGGGGCAACTTGACCCAGATCGGGCGCCGAAGCTGTAGCAGCCAAAATTGTTGTGATACTGCTCTTTGCCCCAAGGTTTCGTCTCGTACAACAACTCATGTATGTTGCAAAAACTTTTAGCATTTGGTTCCAAACCTTGGCTCCTCACGGCCCAGACGAAGATGCCCATCCTTATGATTGATTCGGGAGTGAGTTGGTGAAGGTAGACTTCAAAAATCTTCAGTACTTCCATAACAAAACTGCTTAAGGGAAATCGTAGTCCAGCTTTCAAAAAGCTTCGGAATACCACGACTTCATTTTCTTCGGGAGTAGGCACAGTTTTCTCCCCAATATCCGCCCTCACAATAGACATGTCTCGAAAATACCTTCCTTTCATGGTATCAAGATGACTCTGCTTAATACTCGATTTGCCGAAGACTGTGTGACTCGGTCGCCACGGTCGATCTTCGGAGTCTTCGCCCCCACTTTCTACATCATAGCTGTCACTGTCACCAGTATCTTCAGACAAACCCTCCAAAATTTCTTTAGTAATCTTCTCTGTATTAGTCTTCGACATTGATTGAAGAAAGCCCAGATGCATCTCTTCAGAAAGACTTAGCTTCGAATCACAAACAGCTTTTTTATCCTCAAAGATCTTTGCAAACGCTGAGAAAGTGCTCTCGAAACCGAAGCTTAAAAATCCAAAAGGTCAAGCAAGTGTTGTTGCGCGCAGGCTAATAGTTGGGTGAGTAAAAGCAGTTGGCAAGAGAGCGTGCCAAATAAACTCGGGATGAGCTCTTATTTATACACCCAGTAAGTTGAAAATCGGAGGGTCCCGCTTGTCAAAGACTGTTGCTATTCTAGCAAAGAGAAGGTGTTTTTTCGGACCTTCGGCTTAAGGCCTTCGTCCATATCACAATATGAATTTATCATTACAGCAAATTAATATTGCGAGGGGCTACTGTTGGGGGCCTTCGGCTTCCGAAGGTCCTCAAAAACATAATTTGACAATGTTTTCCAAGTAAGCAGGTATCTTCGGAATCAGGTTGCGGATATACAAAAGCATGGTCAAGACGAAGCTTGACTGAATAGAAGACGATCGTGACGAAGGATGAAACGATCACGAAGCTATGTGCAGAAAAGCTTCGGCATGACAGCAGAAAAGGGGAACCGACTTAAAGATAAAAAGCCAAATTAGACCTTGGAGAATTATTATAGAGTTATTGATAAAAGCAAAGGGCATTAATGTAATTTTACATGGGCTGCGTCCCGTGCCTATAAATAGATGAACAGTACTCCCGTACTGTTCACGCTGACTTGGCATTGGCATTTCGTTTGTACCCTTACTTTCCTTCAAACCGAAGGTACATTTGTAATTTGTTATTGTTTATATAAGTAAAATAAATAGAAATAAATTAATAATAATGTTCAAAGTAATCATGTTATTTTCTGTATTTTATGCATAAATCTTTTCTTATCTTTTATTATGATTATGAAGGTATGACCTTCATAACCTTCGTCCGAAATCCATTATATCCAAGGGGAAATAATGCTTCGAAGGACGAAGGATTATAACATTTAACAATTTCTATGTTGCCTTGTTCTTAATTCATAGCGTTTGAGAACAAGTCCCCAACAGTTATAAGGGTATTACGCTGGGGTCCTAGAATTTACAAAATATCCCCTGGTATTCACAAAAACACCCCTAGAATAGTATTTCTAATATAGAAACAGTCCTAAAACTTATTTCAATCATAACTTTTTCATCTTAGCTACGTTTTACTCCATTCAAGTTGTGTTAGCTCTATAATAAAATGGCCTACTCATTAAACAACATTGTTTTATCATATCACATGTTCTCAAAAGTAGTTAAACACCTGTTTAACTTATGATTAATCTTGCTAATCAAAGTTAATATGTTTATAATTATAATCTGACTAAAATAGAATCTATAATCAAGCTAGAACTCAGATTAAATTTGAACTAAGTTAGTTATATCTTTTATATTTATCAACACCAAATTTAGTTGTTTGATCACCAAAAAACTTAGAAAATCCATAACTTTCTCATTTTAACCCCGAATTTAGTGGTTCTCGAACCTATGGCCTCATAGCGATGCGTAGCATATTCTTACACAATTTGTTCTTATACTTTGGTGTAATATTACCATATTTATTATTTTATTGATTGTTTGTATTTCTATGGGTAGAGGCGAGGTGACGAGGAACCTGAAGCTCAACTTTTGGGTCAGCATATGGACTACAAGGTTATCGCAAGTATAAAGCAAGTTGTGTCCATGATCACTTTTCTTTACCTAATAATGTTCTCTATAATCACTGTGACATGCCCAGGTTAATTTGACGAGACCTAATAGGTTACCCTACCTAATAATGTTCTCTATAATCACTGTGACATGCCCAGGTTAATTTGACGAGACCTAATAGGTTACCCTAGTTTTGTGCACCCTACACCTTGCAAACAAATGAACTATTGGGTAGTCCTACAATTGCTCTACCTAGTTTTGGGATTAATGCTATATATGAATTATGATCATGCCCTATTATTGTCAATGGATTCTTTATTGTTAATGATAAGATCTTTTTGTTAATTGGAACATGGAGCTTAACTTGGGAAAACAATGCTACCACAAGGGTGGAATGGGACGCCCTTGCCAAGTAATTAGGAAAGCTAGGGAGATATTACCTTACTCGAAAGGGCAAGCGAGGAGTGCGTCGCTGTAGGGTATAGGTAGGTTCTCGGGTCGAACTATCTGTGATAGCTTTTCGGATGAGGGATTCCTATGCTCCCTTCTTCCTAACACCGTAGCAGGTTTTCTTGAACTAGTAGAACTTTGGAAGGCCTCATAGTGCTACCCTGCCTTGTCTCCTCGGTAGAGATGAATGGGGTTCGAGGCCCCTTGGCAAATGGGTAACACGACTTGTGGGTAAAGGTGCACAACCTCTGCAGAGTGTAAAACTAGTATATCAGCCGTGCTCACGATCTAGATCATCTCAAGACTATCACATGATTAACTTATGGAATTATAACTTAACCTATCATTTGAATTGCATTATGGGATTTATTATTGGGTTGGTATACACTTATACTTAGTAATTGCTAATAAAATTTTGACCAACTTATTAAAAGCAATGCTCATCCTTAACCATTCTTCTTGGTAAGCCTTACACTTCACATGATCCCCCATCATAAGTGATCTCATGCACATTATTCCCCATAACTTGTTGAGCAATGAACATATGTGAGCTCACTCTTGTAAACTCACACCAGGTCAAGAACAGGTATCGCCAAGACACTATAGGAAACGCCTAAATTTTCGTGTGCCGGGAATTTTTGTCGGCCGGCCCACGAAAATACGGAAGTTATTTTCGTCGGCCTCGTGACCGACGAAAATGGGGCGTATTTTCGTGGGCCGACCAATATTTTCGTCGGCAGGCCCACGAAAATACAGAAGTTATTTTCGTCGGTCACGAGGCCGACGAAAATGCGGCGTATTTTCGTGGGCCGGGGCCATACCGACGAAAATAAATCATTGACCGACCAGAGGCCGACGAAAATAGAGGCCCTAAATCGTCCACCTTGGCCTTCTCGCTCGTTTCAATCCCGCCGCGTTTCAATCCCGTGCCGCGCCGCCCTCGCCGCCCGCCCGCCCTCGCCGTGTCGCCGCACACGCCCCGCCCGTCGCACACCCGCGCCGCACGCACGCCCGCGCCGCCGCACGCCGCCCCGCCCGCCCCTCGCCGCCCGCCCCTGCACGCCTACCGAGCCCCACGCCGCCCTGCCTGCCCCTCGCCGCGCCGCCGCCCGCCCGCCCGCCGTCCGAGGCACCCCGCCCGCCCCTCGCCGCGTCGTCGCCCCGCTCGAGGCGTGCTGCACCGTGTCGCGATGGCCTCCCTGTGCCGTGCCGCTGCCCACACGCCCGCCGCCGAGGCGCGCCGCGCCGTTGCCCGCCTCGCCCCGCCCGCCCGCTCCGTCGCGAAGGTCTCCCAGCTGCGCCGTCACCCGCCTCGCCCCGCCCGCATTTTCGCCATCAGGCAAGTATAATCGCCGAGGCCCCGAGGTCATTAATTTATATTAGTCATCTTGTCGTATTGTGATTAGTTTAACTGTTGATTGCTTTAATTCAAATTCATATTTGTCTCCGAGTTATTTTTTAATGTTTAGAGTTTAGTTTTAATCGTTAATCGTAGTGAACCGTATGCGTCACCCATTCGGGAATGGCGAACGTCACATTGGCTTGTGAGGTTCGTCGTTCCGGAATTGTCCACATATTTTGGACAGCCTGTAGGCCGATGCTTGTGATTTGTGACATGTGCCTTACGATTGACGCGGAATTTCGGTTGTGTAACCCAGTTGTTCTCCAACACACCATGTTCAGGCGTGTGCTTGGAGAGCAGCAGGGTTATGCTGCCGAAATTTCGCGGCAATCGTAGGCTACACGTCACAAATCACAAGCATCGGCCTACACTCTTGGGTTGGTTTAGGGCCTTTACCTAATAGGGAGTTCACCTAAGCCACGGACGATCGTTGATGTTCTTTGTCTTTCGTTTAGCCTTTGAAATGGACGGTGATCGGAGGGTGATGTATGACAGGTGGAGAAAGGATGGGGCACATTCGAATAAATGGATGGTTGTAACAAAGGCTTTTCTTGAGCACGCTTTCAAAGATGCAACTGGTCGTCTAGTGAAGTGTCCTTGCAATCGCTGCGAGAACAAGTGGCCTCAAAAGAAGGAAGAAATGGAGAAACACCTTTGCAAAAGTGGGTTTATGCCGAACTACCTTGTATGGTACCGGCATGGAGAGTCTATTAGACACGTTGATGCGGAGATGGAACTTGATGACGATCATGATTGGATGGACGACATGTTGCATGATCTTGGTAGGGAGGTTGAAATGAACGCTGAGGAGCCGGGGCAGCTTCCACGCGATGCTCAGGAATTCTTCTGGCTACTCGCCGTGGGAGAAGAGAGACTACACGAGCACACTCAGATGTCAGTTCTTGGGACTCTCACAAGACTAATGGCGATAAAGTCGAAGCACAACATTTCAAATAGTGCTTACAACGACATCATCCAACTGATGGGCGAGGTTCTCCCAGAGAATCATAAGTTGCCAAAGAATATGTACTTCGCAAAGAAGATGTTGGCTGGTCTTGGCATGACATATGAGAAGATCGACGTGTGTCCCAACAGTTTCATGCTATTCTTTGAGGAGGATGACAAGCTGGACCGTTGTAAGCATTGCGAAGCTTCTAGATATGTCGAGGTGACAAATGATGAGAGTGAATTGGTAGTTACGAAGGTCGCAGCTAAGCAACTTCATCGGTTGCCCTCCTCGGCTTTCAAGGTTGTTCCTCAACAAGGAAATAGCTCTGCATATGACGTGGCCAAAGAATGGTGTACATCTCGTCACTGATCCAGACATAATGGTCCATCCGTCGGACGGTGATGCGTGGAAGGCATTTGACGAGTCTGATCCCGAATTTGCAAACGACCCTAGGAGTGTACGGCTTGGTCTATCGACGGACGGATTCACACCTTTCAATAGCAGTGCAAGCCCTTACTCATGTTGGCCTGTCTTCATTGTGCCATATAATCTTCCTCCTGAGTTGGTCAATAAAGAAGAGTTCATGTTCCTTGCACTAGTCATCCCAGGCCCCGAGCATCCAGGGCCAAAGCTGAATATGTTTGTTCGCCCTTTAATTGAAGAGCTGAAACAATTGTGGTGAGGTGTGAAGGCTTATGACAGCCATACTGAAAAGGAGTTTACCATGCGCGCTGCTTATTTGTGGTCAGTGCATGATCTGCTGGCGTATGGAGATTGGTCTGGATGGTGTGTTCATGGTTGGTTGTGCTGTCCCATATGTATGAATGATACAGATGGATTCAAATTGAAGCATGGTGGGAAAGTGTCATTCTTTGATGCTCATCGATGTTGAACTCCATTCAAGCATGATTTCAGGAGTTCGCTTACTACATTCAGAAGTGGAGCCAAAATCAGAAATGGGCCACCAAAGAGGCAAACTGCACCACAGATAATGGCATGACATGCTTGTCTGAAGCAAGGAGAAAATGATAGGTTCCAAGGCTACGGGGAGGACCACAACTGGACCCATATTTCATCAATATGGGAGCTTTCGTTTGCAAAAGCCTTGATCATGCCGCACAACATAGACTCGATGCACCAAGAGTGTAACGTTGCTGAAAGCATCATAAGCACATGTTTTGATGTGACTGATAAAACGAAAGATAATATGAAGGCAAGAAAAGACATGGCTGAAATTTGTAAGAGGCCGATGCTCGAGTTGAAAGTAAGCGATAAAGGGCATGAGAGTAGGCCGCGAGCTGATTACTGCCTCAAGCCGGATGAAAGGAAAGAAATATTTAAGTGGTTGAATAATATGAAATTTCCCGATCGATATGCGGCAAATGTGAAACGGGCAGTCAATCTGAAGACCGATAAATTGATCGGTTTGAAAAGCCATGACTACCATATTATATTATGGAGAGGCTGATGCCCGTGATGTTTCGAGGCTATTTTAAGGATGAGCTTTGGAGCATATTTTCAGAGCTGAGTTACTTCTATAGGGAAGTATGTGCAAAGACGGTATCGAAGAGGGTGATGCAGAAATTTGAGAAAGAAATTCCAATTCTGATTTGTAAATTTGAAAAGGTTTTCCCGCCAGGATTCTTCAATGTGATAAAACATCTAATTCTGCATTTGGCTTGGGAAGCTTTGGTAGGCGGACCAGTGCAATTCAGATGGATGTATCCTATAGAAAGGGCGTTGAAAAAGCTCAGGGCGTCTGTTCGCAACAAGGCTAGAGTCGAAGGGTGTATTGTGGATGCTTTTGCCCTTAAGGAGATATCTCAATTCTCAACCAGGTATTTCGCTCGAGCCAACAATGTGTTTGCGCCTTCAGTGCGACTTCATGTCAAAAATGAATCACCCCAAAGCACCCTTCAAATTTTTGCGAATCCAGGTAAAGCAATTGGAAAAGGGAGTGTACGTCACATTGAAGCATCAGATTTGAACACGCTAATGCTATATATGTATAGCAATATTGACAGCACACAGGAGGCGTTCGAGTAAGTTTTCCTCATAGTTACGTCCATTTTCTCATCTCATAATTTCTATAGTGTGTAATCTCCATGTTTCTAATATGTCTAGCATGTTTGATGAAGAATATTGGAAATCTACTAGTAAACCTACGGCCATCCAATTAGAAAATCTTCGACGTGATGGGTTGAAAGGTGGCGCAAACTTCGTGCAGTGGTTTCGTAATTATGTTAGTAATTGTCGTTCTCTCAGTGTCCATACTTAATCTTTGAATTTTGGACTTGGAAGGTATAATGCATATATATACTAATTCCTTGTATAGGTTTCCAAAAACTCTGTGCACCTGGACTTGCAGCAAATGGCACATACCTCTGTGTTCGTCAGGAACTATACTCGCTATGATGTAAATGGATATCGATTCCGAACCGCGAAATTGGAGAAGAGTCGACCATTGGCAGCCACCACCAATAGTGGTGTGTTGGCAAGTTCATATGTTGACGATGAAAAAGTAGTGGACTATTACGGTGTTCTTCAAAACATTGTAGAGTTGATTTTCGATGGCCCCAAGGAACTTAAAGTCGTGTTTTTCGAGTGCGACTGGTTTGATGCTCATAGTGGGACTCGTGTCGACAAGTATGGTAATGTCGAGGTGAAGCATAGCTCTAGGATTCTGAGCAGTATGAGCGATGTTGTCCTTGCAAATCTGGCAAAACAGGTGTACTACCTGCCATATCCTCACCCAAGCCTTAGGGCTTGGTGGGTTGCAATCAAAGTCAACCCACAAGTCGTCGCTCCAAAGAGTGCTGACTACGTGAATACGAGCAGGGACAACGATGATGCTGTTTTTCAACCAGAAGCGGCGTCAAATCAAGACATAGCTCACCGATTCCATGTGACCAATGGAGAAGGCCTTGAAAATCTTTGTAGCAATTCAAGCGACTTAATTGAAGAACCTAGCTCAAAGCGCAAATGACCTGTCGTCGTTAGAAGATCAGTAAGGATCCAATGAAATCAAGAGAGTATGAATAAACAACGAGCCGAAGAAGCATCATCGGATGCAGATGACTTTTGATTAGTATGTTTCTTTTAGTTAATCAATTAAGCTATGTATTGCAATTTTCACATTATTAATTTTCATATTATTTGTTTCATATACTGTGGTTTGACATTAATTTTCATATTTATCTACAGTTGAACATGTTCAAGCATAGGAGATCGAGGAGGAGTGGGGGCAGCGCGGCCAGCGAGGACAACTTGGGCAGTGGGCTTTTTCAGGGCACCTCACAGAGCCGATAGAGGCAGCAGCAGCTTCTCGACTGTCTAGACAAAGTGCAGGGGGAAGAGGGTGAGCAGGAGGCTCCTGCGGAGGATGCTCATGTGCAGGGTGAGGAGGGTGAGCAGGAGGCTCATGTACAGGATGAGGACGAGGTTGACCCTATGGGGGCAGGCGGCGCGGGCAACGCGTCGGATGGTTCTACGTCCTTCAGGTATTATTAATCAATGTTGATTCAACTTACTTATGCATATTAGTTTTTAATCATTTCATCATATTGAATTTACTTGTATATACTTAGGAATAATAAGAGCAATGCGCTTGGTCCGAGACCTGCCGAGAGAAGGCTCATCCGGCCACATGGAGAATGGTGGGGCTTATTTCTGTTGTGTTAATTTTTTAATGTGAACGTGATTGCACTGGTTTACTTGTGTTATTAATGTTTGTAGGTCATGGGAAGACTTGACTTGGGACGGTACAGGCAGACGTCCCAAGGTGAACAGGTTGTTGGGTAGCCTCTGTCGCTTCTACTACCCTGGCATGGTGGAGCTCAATGGCGAGAGGTTCGCGGCTATGCAGTGGGCCGACTGGGGTCTGAAGGACTATGTCCAGAGCTAGGGGAAAGCAGTAGCGGAGGGGGAAGTTCGGAACAAAGACGAAGGACTTGTCAGGTGGCTGTGTGGGACGAGTTCTGGCTGAGTTTACTTTCGTATATAAGCAATTCACTGAATTATTGCTTCGCCTAATCTTACTTTAACTTAACATCTCCGTTGATATGTAGGAGAGGTTCCAATTGCCGAATGAGATCGAGGAGGATCAGGCTCAGTGGGCACGTGTGAAGAGGCACTTTCGGAAGTGCGCTGATAAGGTCATCAAGGATGCCATGTACAATGCTCGCATCGTGGCCGTCAACTACTACTACAAGAAGATAAAGGGGCAGAACATGAGCAAATCATTAGGGGCCAATGAGATCTACCTCACAGAGGAGCAGTACCTAGAGAGCGTTGTGGATTGGCTTGCGAAGGACATGGAAGCCTGGAGGTGGTTGGCTAAGAGATGGGCGTCGCCTGAGTGGATTGAAGAGTCCCAGAAGCATTGTGCCAACCGTGGCACTGAAGAACCGGGGCACAGGTACGGCACCGATGGACACCTTGGTACCGCACGCCGCATGGTAAGTATATAAATCAAACTTGTATGTTACATCTATGAAAATTCTATGGTTTAACTCTTCTTTTTCATGCAGGAAGCTGAAAGTGGAGTTGCTCCAAGTTTATGGAGGTTTACGTCTGTGGTCACCGTGGCCCTGATCCGGCGAACCCTGATGTGCTATGCAGCGAGGCGGCAAGAGAGAAAATGGTAAACAAGTTTGTATTTACGAATTAAATTGCATGTTTTGTGTCTAACTCCAACTCTAACTTTCTTTGCAGAATGCATATGGGGAGGAAATGACTCAACGCCATGGGCCTGACTTCGACTGGATGCACTCAGACTTAGATGCCTTGGTGTTGTACCACAGTGGTGGGGGAAGAAAGCATGGCAGGTGAGGTGTTTGTGTTTGATTCGACAATTTCATTAACAAGAATGTGTCCACTTAATGGCTCAACTATGTGTATCATGCAGGTTTGCCTTTGGCACCGGCGTTGTGGAGTATAACGGGACAATAGGTCAAGGGAAGGCATCGTCTTCGGCAGGGAGTTCTCGCTCCTCCAGGTCTGCTCGAGAGGCTTAGCTGGAGGAGGAGACTCGGGCAGCACAGGAGCAAGCTCGAGCAGCACAGGAGCAGGCTCGAGCAGCGCAGGAGCAGGTCGGACAACTGACGCAGTATATGGCTTCTTATTTTCAGATAATTCGTCTATCTTATCACGTGTCATTGAATTCAAAGTATAATGTTGTGATTCTAACGTTTCATCCATTTGCAGGAAATGACTACTCGGCTCGGCCCTAATAAGAACTTGCCCGCTTTTCGCCCTCCCCAGGTAACACTATCTGAACACTTCAATTCCATAGCAACTCTTTTTTTATTATCAAAAATGGCTCATAGGCACAAGGATGGGGACAGTGGCCAGGACAAGCTCCAGCGTCGCAGCCACTGTGGACCGGTGTTGGGTGGACGCAGGTACCTCCATGCACTTGGATGGCTCCACCACCCCAAGGATCGTAGCCAGTCCCGGGATGGGTGACACCGGTCTCCCAGCCAACGGCGGGCTCTCAGCCATTTCAAGCGTGGATGGCATCGCCACCGACGGGGTGGCTGCCACCACCTCAGGGATGGCCAGCACAACAGTACTCGTGGATGCATGCACAACCTCCTCATCACCATGGATCACAGGTGACGTTCCATGTTTAGTTTTATGCAAATAGTGACCAAACATAGCAATGTATAGGTATAGGGATATCAAAACACAGACTTATTTGAATGATTGATGAATTGAAGGGTTCAGTGTCACATGCTCAGGGATCGGAGTGTGCTGTCAACGTCCAAGACTTCCTCGTCCATGGTTCTGGAGGGAGTGGCCACCTTCCTGGTGGCGGAGGAGGGAGTGGCCAAAACTCCCACAGCCCGCAGGAGTGAGTAGTGAGTTTGTTTATGGACTATGTATAGACTATGTGTAGACTTTATTATGGATGTGATTATGATATTGAAACTATGTATGGACTATGGACTATGTATGGACTATGGACTATGGACTATTTATGTACTATGGACTATGTATATGGTATTGCTTGTGAATGTGTTTTGTGAAATCTGTATTGCTTGTGAATCTGTATATGTGATATTGTGGATTATGTGTATTTTGCTGTGAATTAAAAGGTGCAGAAAAATCTGTTTTGGGGGGGGGGTATCATGAATTTTCGTCGGCCTGGTCGGAGGCCGACGAAAATACATGTAGGCCGCCAGCTATTTTCGTGGGCCACCGGGGCCGACGAAAATAAAGCTCTTATTTTCGTCGGCCACCGAGGCCGACGCAAATATTCAGCCGACCACCTATTTTCGTCGGCCATGGGGAAGCCGACGAAAATAGGTCATTTTCGTCGGTACCGACGAAAATAGTTGCCTATTTTCGTCGAACTTATTTTCGGTGGCTATTTTCGTCGGCATGCCGACGAATATAGCCTATTTTTGTCGGTTTACGCTTATTTTCGTGGGTTTTTGGCCCACGAAAATTTAGGCGTTTCCTGTAGTGAGATGAGAAGCATGAAGGATGCTATGATGACTTCGTGAGAGGTCTAGGCCGTCGTCTGCTAGTCAACTATGGTTGTGAATGATCGTTGTCTTCATCTGATATAATTATTTAGTAATAAAGATGTGACATTCATTTCTATACCATGAGTCATCATATGTGTGAGACTTGATCCTAGCACTCATTTGAGACACACCTGGATTTGTCCTTAAATCTGGGTGTGACAATTAACTAGCTCATGTAGAGAACACCCCTAACAATTTCCCCTTTGTTCTCTACATTCCTTACACTCAAATTTTTTCTGGATTCTATCCCTTGACAAGTTTACACATAGAGACCAATACATGAAAATGACCAATAAAGTATCACCATACTCATTGACTACCACATGCTCTCCTGTTTCAAAACGGAAAAAAATATTTTACTAGGTTGCAATCTGTAGCCCCTATGATTCAAGATCATAGGCACTCCCTTAAACCTATGTTGGTTGTGTGTTGTCTAAACACGCTAGGTGGAAGGCCTTTTGTGAGCGGATTCGCTAACATCTGTTGGGTTCTAATATGCTCAACTTCAATGGTTTGATCCTGAATCTTATCCTTAACAATATAACACTTAATGTCAATATACTTGGCAACCACTTGATTTATTGTTATAGGAGAAAAATACTGCTGACTCATTATCACAATAAATTCGAAGTGGTTTTTCTATGCTATCAACCACTCTTAATCAGGGTACAAATTTCTTCATCCATATCGCCTGCCCAGTTGCCTCATACATAGCTATAAACTCAGCGTGCATTGTCGGTGATGCTCTCGTTGTTTGTTTGCAACTTTTCCAAGAAATACCTCCCCAGCTAGCAATTGCATAGCCAACTATTTGTAAGGAACTAGATCTTCTTTATGTGAGCAAGATACCCTTAGTACCTTACAACCTTCTTTACTGATTTACAGTGATCTATGCCTAGATTTTTCTGATATCTTCCAAGCATCTCGGTTGTAAATGCTAAGTCAGGCCATGTACAAATTTGAGCATACATAATGCTTTCCATAGCATAAGCATATGGCACTGGCTTCATCTTATTTTTCTCATACTAATTCTTGGGGCACTAATAATCCTTGAACTTATCACCCTTGACTATTGGCGCAGGCGAGGCCTTACACTGATGCATACTATACCTCTTTAGTACATTTTCTATGTATGTCTTCTATGAGAGTCCTCATACTCCCTTCTATCTATCTCTATGAATTTATATTCCAAGAACATAAGAGGCTTCTCCCATGTCTTCCATACCAAAATTTAAGGAAAGAAACTTCTTTGTTTTCACTACTAGCCAAAAGTATGTCATCGACATACAAAACAAGGAAGATATACTTTCCTTTCTTAAACTTTACATAAATGCAATTGTCTTTCATGTTTTCCTCAAAACCAAACTTATTGATAGTCTGATCAAACTTGAGATACCAATGTCTAGATGCTTCTTAATCCATAAATGGACCTCCTTAAGTGACATCCCATATGTTCTTTTCCGCGCATGATAAAAACCCTTTGGTTGTGCCATGGACACGTTTTCTACTAAATCTCCATTTATGAATGATGTTTTAACATTCATCTGATGGAGTTCTAGATCAAAATTGGGCCACTAATGCCATAATGATTCCGAATGAATCTTTTGTTGAGATAGGTGAGAAGGTTTCATGGCAGTCAATGCCTTCTCTTGATATTACAGGCGGAGAACCTCCTCATTCCAAAATGCCAACAGAAGACCCATCGCTCGTGCCTGCAACAGCTGACGCCTCAACATCCAATGCGACAAAAAAGTCCAAGTTGTTGTCCATCACCGCGAAAAATTCTAAGTCCTCTTCATTGACAGATGACTCCGAATCAAAAGGATCGTCCATACTGCTGGAGTCCGACAGACTCCGACAAGCTAAGGGCTCCACATTTCACCTGCTCCATCTCTTCTTGAGGAGCGTTGTTGTGCTACTTCGACGCCATAAGGGCTCCACATTTCATCCAGCATCTCATCCGCAGCCTCGCTCGTGGTTACAATGACCTCGCTATAAACACTGCGATTTACAATGAAGTCCTCTGAGGCCAGGCGCGCCTCGTGGTTGCACCCCTTGTGAATCAATGCCTTAAAACTACTCTGCCAGCAGATAGGCGAGGACCTCCTCAAAACACAGAGGAGCATCGATAGTGGTGAGCTCGATGGCGAACCTCGTGATCTTGTGGAAGAAGGCAACAGTAGGTAGGTCATGTTTCTTTGATATAGCAAGGTTCAATAGATTTACATCGCACATGCCTTTATTGATATTGCAAATTTCTTGAAGGAGTCTCTAGACCTCCTTGGAAGATGTGACACTAACAACATCGTGAAGAACTTCCTCATTCATTAATTAGAGAAGGCCACTCAATAGTTGTTGGTGTTGATCATACTAGTAAGCATACGCTAGATTGGAAAATCTAGTGACACCCGCGATCATCGATACTGTGATCTATTTTTTATATGCGATATTGGATCGATCAAGGTATCCTAGAAGCTTCGATCTCTATAGATATTTTATCAGTCGAATTATGATGACTTGTTGTATGGGGATCGATGCCATGGTGGTTGAAGTGGTGGTGTCACACATGGGAGGAGGAAGAAGATGCACGGTCGGGAATTAGAAGATTTTTCTTGGATTTGTTACCATGTTAAAGTGGCACGGATAAGGACCTCTTAGGGATGTACTTATGTATAGTTGTACAAGTGATGCTTTCTATGTTAGATACAACACTACCTAGATTAGGGAGCGCAGCCCCAAGCCTTCACATTGTATGTAACAACACTGCCAAGATTAGGGACATTAATCCTTTTTTACTATACGTAACCTTCTATATTTAACAATGTTGATGTACTTTTTTGGTAGATGGTGCCTAAAACCTCCTTTGTTTGGACTATAAACATGATAATCCAAATATCTTGTTTCATTGTCTTTGCTCACTTGTGCTACACTTTTTGTTACAACACTATAGTCCTGTACTAAACCTCTAAAACTAATAATTAGTACCTAAAATTAGATGAGTGGTTTATAACGGGTCAGCTAATAGACTAAATAATTGTTAGCTATATATACCTCTAAATAGCCATTAGTTGTAAGCTACCTAACCCGGCTAAAACCAGCTAATAGATCATGGTTAATGACCAAATTGTCTCCGGTCCTTCCTACCTACGAAGTAGTTGAAACTTCTATGCTATTTATAATATTAGAAATTTGTATTTGTAATTTTTATTTTCTAAATATTCATACCAACAGGCAACAGCAGTGTACTGGTGAGAAAATACGAATCAAAAACAAAGAAAAAAAGACACGGATAGTAAGGATGTTTATCTTATCACAACAATCTATAGCTTCAGATTTGAAACAACCTAGCTAATTCGAGAGGTTTTGTAATAGGCCCTATGTATCTAGATAAATCCATATCCAAAAGTTAGTTTATTTTGGAATCGAGACAGCAACAGGTGATTGAACTGTTTTAGAGCGTGCGACAAAGATTAGAAAATCACTATATAGGAATCGAGACAGCTAAGGTCTTGTTCGTTTGTGTCGGATTGCATCCGGAATCGTTCTAGCTAATCAAAGTTTATATAAATTAGAGAAGCAATCCGGTTAGAATCGTTCCGACCCACAAATCCCAAACAACCGAACGGCACCTAAGGAATTTTGATTAGCCAAATCAGAGAACGGTTTGACGAATTAGCGAGCATAAGTGTATAATTCTTTATCTTAACAATAGATACACTTAGTGCTGTCCATTTTTTGACATTTTCACTTTATTGAAAAAAAAGAATACCAGCCTGGTGGGCCGGCCCATAACCGAGCAGCCCACCGGCCGGCTGAGGATTAGGGCAACAAGTGTCGCGTACGCTGGAGAACAGGAGGTACGTAGCTGGGAGAGGGTAGTGCGGCGGCTGCAAACAGGCAAGGGAGTATGGAAGCCGAGTTCCTGGCGGCGGCGCTCTGCAGTCTGTTGAAGACTTGCCCGAGTTCCATGGCGCCCTTGGTGCAACCGCTCCTCGAGCTCGGTTCCATATGTATGGCATCTTGCCCCTGTTTACAGCACGAAATATACTGCCTACGTCTCGCTGCTGCTCCTCTCTGCTGCTCGCGGTTCCAATCGGATCCATTTGGTCCCTAGTGTTTTGTAATCAACTCGCTGGTGGTGATTGGAAGAAGGTGGAGGCGGTGCTGCTCTTGTGCAGTGTGGTTTTCCCGTGCTCCCTGATTCTCGTGTGCGCCTGTGTGGTGCTGTGTGTGTCTGATTACTGTCCACCGTGGCCTGGTGCCTGGGCTCCCTGCTGCGCGGTGTTCGTCTTCTCGGGCTGGTGCTGTGGACGTCTCCCACAGCCTCAGCAGCGGCTCTAGTATCTCCGTCAACCTCCCGCCGTGCAGGCCCGGACGTGGGCGGCGGAATTGGTTTTCTGGGACAGAACTTTGTGTTCGCTGAGCTGATCTACCCACGTAGACAATCTACGTGATGTGAGTTATTCGTTGCCTCACTTTATTTACTGTTTAATTTTGTGCAATCTGCTAGTATTAAATACTTGGGTGTGATTGCACTGTTGTGGGCGGATTTGTGTGCTCGATGATGGTAGCGGTGTAGTGAGACAACGTGACAGTCTGGGTTTTAGTGTATTATCATTTTCAGCATTGATATTATTTGTGCCTAATTAAATCTCTCTTTGTTAAGGCTGTTTACCTGTGTTAAATTCTGTTATTTTATTTAGTACACAGCTCCTTAGTATTAGTATTTAGATTTGATTATTAGGCTTATTACATCTGATCTAAAACCCCGATTTGGTAAGATAGGGCTGTCACGTTAGTCGAGGATCTCTGATCACCTATTAGCGTTGGAGGGCTGTTTGTTACAGCAACCCGCTATTTTGAGAGCAATACTTTAAGATAAACAATTATGTTTATTTGTTTAATCTGCCTTCTTCATCTGCAAGCCATGTTTAATTATAAAATGGACCTGAGATGCTATTTTACATGTTTACATGTTCTAGAATTGCTACTGTTCATTGCTGCAATAATTATATATGGCATTTGTCTGAGTTATATGCTTGTTTTATTCGGAATTAGAATATTTAATTTATTTAAGTATGAAGGAAGCATGTCACTTATTTCTCTAATATTACAACAATCCAGAAAACCAATTCGTATAATGGCCTCCAGTTCTGATGTCATTAAGCCTGAAGCGTTCGACGGCGCAAGCTTTAAGCGCTGGCAGATTAAGACTCGCATGTGGCTCACTGACCTAAAATTATTTTGGGTAGTGACGTCGGCTGTTCCACAGGCTGCATCAGATGATTCTGATGATGCAGCGAAGGCCACCGCACTAGCGGAGAAGGCCAAGTGGGACGAAGCCAATGAGGCATACTTGTCTCGTCTGCTGAATGTCTTGTCGAACCGCTTATTTGACGTGTACTCTGGTTTTACCTCCGCTAAGGGTCTATGGACTGAACTTGAGAACGAGTTCTCTGAAGTTGACAATGGCAATGAGTCATTCACAACGGAAAACTACCTCAACTATAAAATGGTTGAGGGAAGGTCTGTTATGGAGCAGCTACAGGAGATTCAACTCCTTGTTAGGGACTTGGTCCAATATGGCTGCGTTCTACCAGATAGTTTTCAGGTGAATGCAATACTGGCAAAGCTCCCGCCTTCTTGGCGAGACTTTGTGACTTCACGCCGCCACATGAAGAAGCAAATGACTCTCACTGAGTTGTCAGCTGCGATAAATGTGGAAGAGCGTGCAAGGTCCAGTAACAAGCCATCCCAGCAACTCCAGGCTCACGTTGTTGAGAAGGGTGGAGATAGAAAGTTCCAGAAGAAGAAGAAGAACTCCCCACAGAAGAATATGAACCAACCTAAGTCCAAAAAGATGAAGAAGAAAAAGGAGGACTTTATCTGCTACGTTTGTGGAGTCTCCGGGCATACAGCTCGGAGGTGCAAACTTAGGAAAGGAAAAGGTCCTCCACCTCAGCGCAAAGAAGGGAATGTGGTGGTTAACTCCACCCCAGGGTATGCACCTCAGGCCTTTATGGCAAGTC
This sequence comes from Zea mays, assembly GCF_902167145.1. Classification (NCBI taxonomy): domain Eukaryota; kingdom Viridiplantae; phylum Streptophyta; class Magnoliopsida; order Poales; family Poaceae; genus Zea; species Zea mays. The sequence continues at coordinate 222,719,280 of NC_050096.1, forward strand.
CATCAGATGACTGGTGGATGGATTCCGGTGCTACTGTTCATATTTGTGCTGATCGATCCATGTTCTCTTCATTCCAGGGATACAACAGCGCACCAGTCTTGATGGGAAATGGTGTTCCGGCAGCAGTTCGAGGTACTGGACAGGTCTACCTGAAGTTAACTTCAGGAAAGACACTCGTTCTGAAGGACGTACTCTATGTGCCATCGATGAGCCGGAACCTCATATCAGTGTCGCTGCTATGTCGACAGGGTCTCAAATTAGTGTTTGAGTCTAATAAAGTGGTCCTGTCTAAGTTTGGTACTTTTGTTGGAAAGTCATATTAGTCAGGCGGTTTGTTCCGTCTTTCTGTTTTGAATAATCATTCTTCTTACCATGTTAATGTGGTCTGTAATAACGATTCCATTAATAATATATGGCATTCCCGTTTGTGTCATGTGAATTTTGAGGCCATTAAGAGATTAAGTGACATGTCTTTAATTCCTGAATATAAACATGTTAAAGGTGTAAAATGTGGTATTTGTGTGCAAGCTAAGCAGCCTAGAAAACCGTTTCATACGGTTGAAGGCAGAAGTACCACTCCTTTAGAACTAATTCACTCAGATATCTGTGAGATGAATGGTATAATCACAAAAGGCGGTAAAAGATACTTTCTTACCTTGATAGATGATGCTACCAGGTTCTGTTATATTTACTTACTCGGAACTAAAGATGAGGCACTAGAACACTTTAAGATCTATAAGACTGAAGTTGAAAACCAGCTAGACAAGAAGATTAAAAGGCTACGGTCTGATAGAGGAGGTGAATACCTTTCCAACCTTTTTGATGAGTACTGCAAAGAGTGTGGAATCATTCATGAAACCACCGCTCCATATTCACCTCAGTCAAATGGGGTAGCTGAAAGGAAGAACCGAACAGTGTGTGACTTAGCAAATGCTTTGTTGCAAAGTTCGGGGATGCCTGACATCTGGTGGGGCGAGGCAGTACTCACGGTGTGCTATGTCCTGAACAGGGTGCCGCCTCGCAACCGTGAGGCCACGCCCTATGAAGGATTTAAAGGAAGGAAGCCAGATCTTTCGCATCTTCGGACTTGGGGTTGCCTTGCAAAGGTGAATGTCCCGTTGCCGAAGAAGAGAAAGTTAGGCCCTAAGACCGTAGACTGTGTCTTCCTGGGTTATGCACATAACAGTGCAGCTTATAGATTTCTAGTGGTCCATTCCGAGACAAGCGAAGTTGCTATAAATGTAATAATGGAGTCTCGGGATGTGACATTCTTTGAGAGCATCTTCCCTACGCGGGATAAGGAAGTAGTAGCCCCAGATGGTCCATATCGGACATATTCTCTGCCCTCGAGTGTCCATGACCAGACTCCAGATTTGGAGTTAAGGAGGAGTAAGAGACAAAGGACTGAAAAGTCTCTGGGTGATGATTATATTATTTATCTAGTGGATGAAGAACCACGCTCCCTCACAGAGGCATATACATCTCCGGATGCAGAGTACTGGAGGGAGGTTGTCCGTAGCGAGATGGATTCAATCATTTCGAACGGAACTTGGGAGATAACTGATCTCCCTGCTGGTTACAAGCCTGTGGGCTGCAAATGGATCTTTAGGAGGAAGAGGAGACCTGATGGTACTATTGAAAAGTACAAGGCCCGTCTTGTGGCTAAGGGTTTTACTCAAAAGAAAGAGGAGGATTATTTTGATACTTATTCTCCGGTGGCTCGATTGCCCACAATCTGTGTGCTTTTAGCGCTGGCAGCTGCGTATAAACTTCTTGTTCATCAAATGGACGTAAAGACAGCATTCCTAAATGGAGAGCTGGAAGAGGAAATTTATATGCAGCAACCAGAAGGATTTGTGGTTAAAGGACAAGAGAGCAAAGTGTGTCGCTTGATTAAATCCTTATATGGTCTGAAGCAAGCTCCCAGACAATGGCATGAGAAGTTTAATAATACTCTGACCACTGCCGGGTTTTGTGTAAACGAAGCCGACAAGTGTGTGTATTATCGCTTCTCTGGGGGCAAAGGTGTCATCATGTGTTTATACGTTGATGACATATTGATATTTGGGACCGATTTGGAGGCTATCATGGAGACAAAATTATTCCTCTCCAAGAACTTTGATATGAAGGACTTGGGTGAAGCTGATGTTATACTGAACATCAAGTTGATAAAGGGTGAGGATGGGATTACTTTGTCACAATCCCATTATGTGGAAAAGGTCCTGACTCGCTTTGGACATATGGACTGTAAACCAGTCACCACGCCCTATGATCCATCCTACACGCTCAGTAAATATGAAGGCGAGCCTGTGAACCAGCTACTATATTCGCAGATCATCGGATCTCTCATGTACCTGAGCAGTGCAACTAGACCAGATATCTCATATGCAGTATGCAGACTGGCTCGTTATTCAGCCAGTCCAGGAGATAGACACTGGGTAGCCTTGTACAGAGTGCTTCGGTATTTGAAGGGAGCGATGAATCTTGGTATTAAATATACCGGATTTCCGTCAGTACTTGAAGGATTCAGTGATGCAAACTGGATCTCTGACTCGGATCAAATGAAGTCTACAAGTGGCTATGTGTTCACTTTAGCTGGTGGGGCCGTGTCATGGAGATCGTCTAAACAATCAGTGTCGACACGTTCCACCAAGGAGGCTGAATTAGTTGCACTTGATTCAGCAGCATTGGAGGCTGAATGGTTGAGAGACCTGTTGTCAGACCTTCCAATGCTAGCAAAGCCGATACCGGCTGTCCTAGTATACTGTGACAACACTTCTGTGTTACTAAAAGTGAACAGTAGAAAGGACAACCAAAAATCCTCGAGGCATATCAGAAGACGACTTGATTCATGTCGGCATGCTAGAGAGACGGGTGTAATAACCGTAGATTACATCAAGTCTGAAAGGAACCTTGCTGATCCTTTCACCAAAGGGCTGGCTCAAAAGCCAATCCAAGCAGCGTGCATGGGAATGGGACTCGTACCCTGTTAGCGGTTTCAACTGTGGATAACTGTCCTATGTGACCGGAGATCCCGAGATCCAGGCTCCAGGAAACGAAGCACTGTGGAACCAAGAGCACAAAAGATAAAGAGTCTCATGAGCTGCTGTGCTCTGTCTGTATGGCAGGTTGAGCGATATGCTCTTAATGAAGTCAATGCTATAAGCAGGGAAATTGTCCTACAGAATTTCCTTAACGATTTCACCTATATGAGCTGACTGTGGGGTCGCAGTCCAGGAGAGAATGGGGTTTTCTCTCTAGTGAGCTCATGAATAGATATTAAAGGGCATGACTGTAACGCCCTGCCCCGTAAGAGAAGCAGATAATCTGCCTAGTACTATGTGCCTTTTGTGCGAAGATTCTCACACTAGGGTTTGTGGATCAAGGCGTAGTCCTCCGCTTACTCGTGCAGGGTTGGAGTACACTGGGATAGGCTTTGGTTCAAACCTAACAAGTACCTCTGCCAAAAAGTAGTATATAAACAGTACGGGAGCTCAATGACATTGATCAGAAAATAAGAGTGAAAATGGTGGGGATTGCTGTCCATTTTTTGACATTTTCACTTTATTGAAAAAAAAGAATACCAGCCTGGTGGGCCGGCCCATAACCGAGCAGCCCACCGGCCGGCTGAGGATTAGGGCAACAAGTGCCGCGTACGCTGGAGAACAGGAGGTACGTAGCTGGGAGAGGGTAGTGCGGCGGCTGCAAACAGGCAAGGGAGTATGGAAGCCGAGTTCCTGGCGGCGGCGCTCTGCAGTCTGTTGAAGACTTGCCCGAGTTCCATGGCGCCCTTGGTGCAACCGCTCCTCGAGCTCGGCTCCATATGTATGGCATCTTGCCCCTGTTTACAGCACGAAATATACTGCCTACGTCTCGCTGCTGCTCCTCTCTGCTGCTCGCGGTTCCAATCGGATCCATTTGGTCCCTAGTGTTTTGTAATCAACTCGCTGGTGGTGATTGGAAGAAGGTGGAGGCGGTGCTGCTCTTGTGCAGTGCGGTTTTCCCGTGCTCCCTGATTCTCGTGTGCGCCTGTGTGGTGCTGTGTGTGTCTGATTACTGTCCACCGTGGCCTGGTGCCTGGGCTCCCTGCTGCGCGGTGTTCGTCTTCTCGGGCTGGTGCTGTGGACGTCTCCCACAGCCTCAGCAGCGGCTCTAGTATCTCCGTCAACCTCCCGCCGTGCAGGCCCGGACGTGGGCGGCGGAATTGGTTTTCTGGGACAGAACTTTGTGTTCGCTGAGCTGATCTACCCACGTAGACAATCTACGTGCTGTGAGTTATTCGTTGCCTCACTTTATTTACTGTTTAATTTTGTGCAATCTGCTAGTATTAAATACTTGGGTGTGATTGCACTGTTGTGGGCGGATTTGTGTGCTCGATGATGATAGCGGTGTAGTGAGACAACGTGACAGTCTGGGTTTTAGTGTATTATCATTTTCAGCATTGATATTATTTGTGCCTAATTAAATCTCTCTTTGTTAAGGTTGTTTACCTGTGTTAAATTCTGTTATTTTATTTAGTACACAGCTCCTTAGTATTAGTATTTAGATTTGATTATTAGGCTTATTATATCTGATCTAAAACTCCGATTTGGTAAGATAGGGCTGTCACGTTAGTCGAGGATCTCTGATCACCTATTAGCGTTGGAGGGCTGTTTGTTACAGCAACCCGCTATTTTGAGAGCAATACTTTAAGATAAACAATCTTGTTTATTTGTTTAATCTGCCTTCTTCATCTGCAAGCCATGTTTAATTATAAAATGGACCTGAGATGTTATTTTACATGTTTACATGTTCTAGAATTGCTACTGTTCATTGCTGTAATAATTATATATGGCATTTGTCTGAGTTATATGCTTGTTTTATTCGGAATTAGAATATTTAATTTATTTAAGTATGAAGGAAGCATGTCACTTATTTCTCTAATATTACAACACTTAGCACTTGAGTAATTTGTATTTCGTGAACGGGAAGCCTCTCGATATAATTAACTAGTCACGGTCAGTCTTCTTCGGTTCCGAGGAACATGACTCTGATTGGACAGGAGATTAAACTGTTCTGACAGGAAAGAAAATAGATCCAAAGCGCTGTCTCACCTCAAAGCACCAACCGAAGCCGCAAGTTGAGGTTTCAGGGAATGAAATCTGTGCCTACCGCCGACGCGGCTCAACGTCTCAATCAATGCGTGCGATTGTCATCAACTGATTGAACCCCAAGAGATCTGCATCCCTTCTCCTCCAGTCCCGGCGAGCTATCATTGGGCGGCGAGCACCTGGAAGAATAGCCGGTCGACAAGTAGCTGCTAGTCAGTCACAGGACCGGACCCCGACCCTGCTGTGGTTTCTTTCTTTGCAGCTCGCTTTACATCGGTTTCTCCGACAGGGATGGCTGATTTGTACGCGCGCGCCACCATATCGGTCCACGCAGGTCTATAGAGCAGGATATGGTTAGGAATAGGATGAGACCCCGTAAGTCGTCGTATGCCCATGAGCCATCCGTCCATCGGTTGCCAAACACTGGGTGTTCAGCATGCGCATGGACGACCGAACCACTTGTAGAGTTAACTCAACATACCCTATTAAACCTATTATCACATATGGATTAGTTAGGACAAAAGACACAATACTTGAGGACCAAGGCCCTAAATAAGTACTAATCATCTTAGAAGACCTACCTTAGTCACTTCATGCAAAACAAAAAGGAAGAAAGTAACCAAAACCCTAAACACACTACATTGAGAAAATGAAGCACCAACAGAAATTGAGAATGCTAACATGAACCATCAATAAAAGTTGTAGCACACCAAAATACCTACAAGAGTTGAAAGGATAGTGATAACCAAGAGGAGGGGGTGAATTGGACTTTTCTAAAATTTTTGCAAAAGATTAAACCCTAAACAAGAGCCCAACTTCACCCAATCTACTAGCAAGAACTAAAAGCTATGAAATTCACTACCGGAATCCGGACCTTTGCCGAGTGCCAGTCTCTTTGTCGAGTGTTCCGACAGACACTCGGCAAAGGTAAATCCTGTGACACTCGGCAAAGACGCCGTCTCCGTCACCCGGCGCCTTGACACCTGCTTTTCTTTGCCGAGTACTCCCTGGCACTCGGCAAAAAAGTTTGCCGAGTGTTCGAGAAAAAGTACTCGACAAAGAAGGCTTTGCCGATGCACTGTATGTCGAGCCCTCTTTACCGAGTGCGACACTCGGCAAAAACTCTGCCGAGTGTTTTTAAGGTTTTGCCGAGTGCTTCGGGCACTCGGCAAAGCCGTCGATTCCGGTAGTGATGGAGAACAACCCTAAGTCATTATGGCAAATACTAGCAAAGCAAATATACAAAGTAAAATTCTCAAAGTAAACATGGAAAGTAAAGTAGAGACAAGAAGACTCATCCAATTTTTTCCCGATGTATCGAAGAGTCGGCACTCTCCATTAGTCCTCATTGGAGTACCCGCACAAGGATATCGCTCCCCCCTGGTCCTTGCAAGAACCAAGTGCTCACTATGAGATGATCCTTTGCCTCTCCGGCGCGATGGATCCCTCACGATCGCCTACAACCATCGAGTCGGGTCACCAACAAATCTTCTGGGGTGATCACTGAGCTCCAATCGCCACTGAGCCATCTAGCTGATGCCGATCACCAAGAGTAATAAGCCATAGGCTTTCACTTGACCAAGAGAATTCTAATGCATGTGGTGTGTTCTCTATGTGGCTCTCATGCGCACTAATGAGGTCCTAACATGGGATTATGATTTTGCTAATTACCTCACTAGGCTTTGTGGACTTGCAATGCTCTAGCAATAAGTTCTAGGTGGCAGGGGCAGCAAGACACTTAATATGGCTGGTGGAGGGAGTAAAAATACCTCACCTACCAAAAAATAGCCGTCGCAACTCCGCTACGCATGGGCGCACCGGACAGTCCGATGCACCACCGGTGCGCCAACTGTGCACTCCCAACGACTAGTTCTGACAACTAGCCGATGATGTGGAGTTGCACTGGACACAACACAATACCTGTCTGGTGCACACCAGACAGTCGAGTGATGGACTAAAAATTAGTTGTCCGAAATGTTTGCTCTCATGTTTCTATTCACTCAGGGTTCGCTTCTCGGGCGCTCTCAGGACCGATGCCAAGGGGACCACCAGACAGTCCGGTGCACACCGGATAGTCCGGTGCCCCTAGGTCAGGAACCCTACTTTCATTTCTTGAGTTTTTCTAAACCGATTTCGATTCTAATTTGTAAGTGAATTCTAGAGTGACACCTAGCACTAGTTGTGAGTGTGAACATGCACCGACACAACACTAGTTTATCTCTTGGTAAAACTACTCATGCACAACCCCTCTTTATAGTACGACTAAAATAAAAATAGAAGTCCTAACTTTATACTAAGTGTCCCACAACTCATTTGACACTTAGGATATCAAGAACTTCATCTTTTGATTCGTCTTTTTTCAGTCATCCTTCAAGTTCTCATATGAGGGATTGTTTTCACGGTTGGAGTGCAACATCCTGCATTGTGACCTAACTTACCATTTGCTCTGCAAAACACACGTTAGTCATAAGTAATCTTGTGTTGTCATTAATCACTAAAACCAATCAGGGGCATAAATGCTTTTAATCTCCCCCTTTTTGGTGATTAATGATAACCCTACAAGAGTGAGAGAATTTTGTTTGATTTCTATCAACATTAGAAGATTGTTAGTGATATTCATCAAGTTGACAGAGGATAGTCATGTATAGGATATAGGAAGTATAAGCGCATACATAACATAATGTCTTATTCATATAATGCGAATGAAATCCATGAACAAGAGTTGCATGACTAGTGAAGAAAGTAAGTGAAAACATATAAACACACACAATCATCAAAAGATTTTGAGAGCATATCATTGAGTTTGTGAGGCATACAAAAGTGGAGAGTCACAATAGAGAGTATCATGCATATATTACAACAAAAGACTTTGACTCTCTCAACTAACTCCCCCTAGCTCTCACAACTCTCATAGCTCCCCCTTTGGCGGCAAGCACCAAAAGGGTCGCACTAACCTAGAGACTAGAAGAAGAAGAAGGAGGGGCAGGCACATCACGTCGAGGGCGAGCAGTCAGAGCAAAGACAGGAAGGGGATCCGAGTCAGTCTCGGATCCAGGATCTGCTGTAGAGGCTGGAGCTGGTGTTGACTCTAACGCTGGATACAATGCTTGTGCTGCTGGCACTGGAGCTAGAACTGTAACACCCACTATGGGGTAGCAACTGCTGAAACTGGTGGCACTAGTGGCTGAGCACTCATAGCTCTGACGACCAAAGTAGAGAAGTCCAGAGTGACAAGTCGAAGTGGAGAGAACGACGAACCAAAAGTGTGTAGCTAGGGTCCTAACTGAATAGTGGCACCACTAAAGTCTAAAGAGGTAGTGGAGGAGCTGACTACATTGTAGGCATGGGAACACCAGTGTGCTAAAGAATGTGAGCCATGAAGGCCCGTTGCTCCGCCCTATCTGCCAAGAGTTGTTGCTTGAGAGTGTTATTGCAGTCCTGGGTAGTCTGAAACATCGAGAGCATCCGCTCGGACATCTGCTACTGGATGGCTACCTGACGTGCCTACTTAGCTACCAAGTGAGCCTGCTACTGAGTCAATGACTAAAGTATAGCAGCCAAGGCCGGATCAATAGCTGAAGGCGCAGAGGGAGGAACAACACTGGAACCACCGGGCCTCATGATCGTGTGGGCGTGGTGGCACATGAGGTGGTGGTGGTGGAATCCCTAGATCATCATCATAATCTGAAGAAGTGTCAGCAACCATACCCTGATTCTCAAGTTGACGGATCGCCTCGTCCTCATCCTGACGCTCGGGGGCCAAAGGATCCAAAGGAGTAGAACTAGAGGTCAGAGCACTAGGGCGAGCCGCATCCTCAGGTGCTAGGCGATAGAAACTAAACATAAGTCCAGTATAGTCGAGTGTAGCTTGGAACTGAGGAGGCTAGATCAGTTGCATGAAGATATTGCAGAGGTAGTTTGCATTGGGCAGATGACGACGAGCTCAGAGACCATCCAAAACAGTATCCTCGATCTCATAGATCAGAAAGTCAACAACGTCGAACATTGAGTGATATACTAGAACACCTAAGAGCCAGAGCTGAATATGATTGGTGGCCTCTCTGTAGCCCATCTGAGGTAGCAAGGTGCATCTCATTAGCTCATAAAGAAACTTTGCTGCTGTAGTGAAATCTGTAGGAGAGCGTCGCAAGTCGTATGTGAAAGGAGGCCTGAAGAGCGTTGTGACGTGAGCTGTGCTAGGAGCAACTCCACCATGAGGGCAACGAGGAGGATTTGAGGTACCGTAGCAGAGACTATGGAGCCTCGTCGTCGACTTAGTGAAACTAAAGATCTCTCTGATCTTAGCAGTATGAATCGTGACATCCTCATGCTCCAAGTGAAACCTCATCCACTGATGGTCGGGTCAATCTAGACAGTAGCATAGAACACTCTGACCCACTCCTCAATGTAACGAGCACTAAAAGTCAGTAGAGAGTATAGACCAGGTAGATAGGTGATATGACCCTCAACCTCTGAGTCGGCCGCTGAACGAAAAGCTATCAAATCCAAGTGATGGTGAGCCCTCAAGGCTATCTAGGCTGTCAGCGGAGCTCGATAGAAAGACTCCTATGTCCGAGTGATGAAGAGAGGAGCGACTGCAAAATCTCTCTAAGATGGAAACCGGGACTCCATTGGCACGTGTCTGAAGCGATGAACTCTGGCAGCGGTGGCCCTCTAGAGGTCAAACAGTATGGGATCCTCAGCAAGTGATAGAACCTATGTCTCTTCACGCTCTCGGAAATGGGGTGAAGGTACTGGTGGAGTGGCAGAGGTAGCGGGAGCAGTGGAAGCAGGTGTGGTGGAGGCTGTAGGCGTAGAGAGTGTGGTGGTAGGCACTAGAGTTGTAAGGCCCAAAAACCTGTATAAGAAAAAAAGGAATAATAATAAAATAAATATATGAAGAAATAAAATAGTAAATTCAGATATCTCAAATTATACTTGAGTATTGAAAATTGAGGACTGAATTTTGAAAACCAAAGATTATTTTAGAAAAGAAGTAATAGAAAAGTTTTCTATTCAACTAAGTGATTATGCATATCATTAAATGATGCACCATAAGCATTTATTTACAAGAATATTTAATTTTGAAGTAACTCATCACAACCCCTCTTTATTGTACGCCTAAAATAAAAATAGAAGTCCTAACTCTATACCAAGTGTCCCATAACTTCTTCGACACTTAGGATATCAAGACCTTCATCTTTTGATTCACCCTTTTCAGCTGTCGCTTCAAGTTCTCATCTGAGGTATTGTTTTCACGGTTGGAGCGCAACTTCCTGCATTGTGACCTAACTTACCATTTGCTCTACAAAACACATGTTAGTCACAAGTAGTCTTACGTTGTCATTAATCGCTAAAACCAATCATGGCCCTAGATGCTTTCAAGAGTTAGTAAAGATGATACCCCAAAAAGGTTTGCCAAAATCCCCAAATAAGTCACACAAGAGATAGAAGTAAATAAAAATCAGGAATTTCCTATTCTGGAAATAAGACCCCTAACGAAAACTTCTCGAGCCATTTGATCAAACCCTACCACTGTGAGCAGGCAGGAGCAGGCGTCGCCAACGAGCCCAGTCGCCTACGCATGCGGCTAGCTCGTCTCTGGTCACCACCAATGGCGACCAACACATCAACGTGATCGGAAGGACCTCCACAACCTCGCCCGACCTCTTGTCGGAGCTATACCACCACCAGTAAGTTGCCCCACAGTTTTCTCCTCCACGGTTAGTGTTCCGTCCAAGCCATGGATTGCAGGTTAGATAGGGGATAAGTCCAGGGGGTTACGCGCAAAGTCGTTGACTCACATGAATAGTGCACCGATGACCCCTTGAAAGGAAATGTGCCCTTGGGCCATTTCTATAATGTTTTGGTGATTAAGTGTCCAACACATATTAAGTGAGTTTCTTTGTGCCAAACAAGCAAGAAGTGCAAATCATATAACAAGGTATGCTTCTAGACTTAGTAATTGGTTTTTGTATACTAATGTATTTGTCTAAGTGATAGAAACAGAGCAGAAAAGAAAAGAAACGAATTGCAAAAGATTTGGCTGTGTGCAGCCAAAGTCCAGCTCGGCCTCGCACACCGGACTGTCCGGTGGTGCACCGGACAGTGTCCGGTGCGCCAGGCTGGTCTCCGGTGAAAATGCAGCTCTCGGGATTCGACGACAGGGTACGACTAGAATTCATCGGACGGTCCGGTGGTGCACCGGACTGTCCGGTGAGTCATCCGCGGCGAACTCGCCGCCCTCGGGAAAAGCAAAGGGGTGACGTGGCTATAATTCACCGGACTGTCCGGTGGTGCACCGGACTGTCCGGTGAGCCAAAGGTCGCCTGCGCTAACGGTCGGTCACGCAATCTTTGCGCGGTGCGTGGCAGCTCCAACGGTCGGCAGGGGGCACCGGACAGTGTCCGGTGCGCCAACGGGCCCGGAGCTGCAACAGTCGTCTGTGCCCGATTTGGAAGGCAATCACGCACCGGACAGGCTACAATAGCTGTCCGTTGGCGCACCAGACTGTCCGGTGCACCACTCGACAGAAGGCATGGATGGCCTTCCAAGTTTGACTCCAGCGGCTCCTAGATGCCTTGGGGCTATAAAAGGGGCCCCTAGGCGCATGGAGGAGTCACCCAAGCATTTCCACTAAGCATCCTAAGACTTCAAGACTCCAACTTCACGTATTTGATTCTCTGTGTTAGCGATTTGAGCTCCATTTGAGTTGCAAACTCCGTGTGTTGTACTTCGAGCTCAAGTTGTGACTTGTGTGCGTGGTTGTGCTGTGGATTTGAGCCTTGTGTGTGTTGCTCTCCCATCCCTTACTTCTGTGCTTCTTTTGTGATCATCATTGTAAGTGCGAGAGGCTCCAAGTTGTGGAGATTCCTCGCAAACGGGAGAAATACTAAGGAAGAAAGACGTGATATTCAAGTTGATCATTGGATCCCTTGAAAGGGGTTGAGTGCAACCTTCGTCCATTAGGACGCCACAACGTGGAAGTAGGCAAGTGTTACTTGGCCGAACCACGAGATAAAAATCATGTGTCTCATGTGCTGCTTATTATGATTGCTTTGTTCGCACGAGAACGTTTCTTAGCCACTTGACTACACTAACACCTTGATAATCAAGTTTGTGGCTATTTAGTGTTTGATTTTTATAGGATCACCTATTCACCCCCCCTCTAGGTGCTCTCAATTGGTATCGGAGCCATACTCTTCACATAAGGGACTAATCGCCCGAAGAGATGGATCCTAAGGGAAAGGGGATGTTGGTCAACAACAAGGAGAAGGAGTCCATCTTCAATGAGCCAAGAGATGACAAGCCCATTGACTCAGGCTCGAGTCACAAGAAGAAGGACGGGAAAAAGCAGAGGCGCATCAAGAAAATCATCTACTACGATAGTGATGCCTCTTCATCTTCACCAAGGGACGACGATGACGACGACTCTTCATCGAAAAAGAAAACGGTTAAGCAGAACTACTCTTTTGATTATTCCGGTATGCCATTTAATTCAAATGCTCATTTGCTATCAATTCCTCTTGGGAAACCCCCCACTTTGATGGAGAAGACTATTCTTTCTGGAGTCATAAAATGCATAGTCATTTATTTTCTCTCCATCCTAGCATCTGGGAAATTGTTGAAAACGGAATGCACTTTGATAATACTGACAATGCCGTTTTTATAAATGAGCAGATTCATAAGAATGCCCAAGCTACTACTGTGTTGCTAGCATCTCTTTGCAGGGATGAGTACAATAAGGTGAGTGGCTTGGACAATGCCAAGCAAATCTGGGACACCCTCAAGATATCTCATGAGGGAAACGACGCCACCATGATCACCAAAATGCAGTTGGTGGAAGGCGAGCTGGGAAGATTTGCGATGATTAGGGGAGATGATCCAACACAAACCTACAACAGGCTCAAGACCCTGGTCAACAAGATTCGAAGCTATGGAAGCACAAGATGGATGGACCATGACGTCGTCCGACTCATGCTAAGGTCATTTACAGTAATTGACCCCATCTTGTAAATCTTATTCGTGAAAATCCCAGGTACACCAAAATAACGCCCGAAGAGATCCTCGGAAAATTCATGAGCTGGCGCATGATGGTAAAGGAGGCTCGATACGTGGATGATGCACTCAACGGTCCACTACCCGTCTACGAGCCTCAACCCATTGCTCTTAAGGCAACCAGTAGCAGGGAGGCGCTACCAAGTAAGGTGGCACAAGTGGAGGTTGTTGGCCTCAACGAAGATGAGATGGCGCTTATCATCAAGCACTTCAAGACCGCACTTAAAGGACGCAAGGAGTACCCCTGACAAGAATAAAACAAGGGGAAAGCGCTCCTGCTTCAAATGTGGTAAGACTGGTCATTTTATTGCTCAATGTCCTGATAATGAAAATGACCAGGAACAAGAAAGACATGGGAAGAAGGAGAAGAAGAAAAGCTATAGGAAAGCGAAAGGCGAGGCTCATCTTGGAAAAGAATGGGATTCCGACTCCTCATCCGACTCCGACGATGAGGGACTGGCTGCCTCGGCCTTCGACAAGTCTTCGCTCTTCCCCAACGAACGCCACATTTGCCTCATGGCTAAGGAGAAGAAGATACATATTCGTGATTCCCCTAAGTACTCTTCTTCTAGTTATGAGGAATCCTCTGATGATGAAGTAGATTACACTAGTTTATTTAAGGGTTTAGATAGAGCTAAAGTAGATAAAATCAATGAGTTAATTGATGCTCTAAATGAAAAAGATAGATTGCTAGAAAGGCAAGAGGACATTTTGTATGAGGAACATGACAAATTTGTTAGTGTTCAAAAGTCTCTTGCCTTAGAACTTAAAAGAAATGAAATGCTGTCCTCTGAGTCGTTCGCCTGTTAGGAATCTGTCTCTAGTCTAAAGAATTTGAATATTGAATTAAATGCTAAGCTAGAGGAAGCAAATGCAACTAGATCTTGTGTAGAACATGTAGTTATTTGCAATAGATGCAAGGACTTTGATGTTAATGCTTGTGATGAACATCTTATTGCTATTACTAAATTGAATGATGAAGTGGCAAGTATTAATGCTCAACTTAAGACTTGCAAAAATGATTTTGATAAATTAAAGTTTGCTAGGGATGCCTACACTATTGGTAGACACCCCTCAATTAAGGATGTACTTGGTTTTCAAAGGGAAACCAAGAACTTAACAAGTCAAAAGGCTTCCATTCTCACCAATGAGAAAGGGAAGGCCCCTATGGTTAGTAGTACTCAAAGGAATCATGCTTTCATTTATAATAGGAAAATTGCTAGTCATTCCAATTATAATAGGAGTTATGATCATGATGCTTTTGATTCACATGCTATGTTTGCCTCTAGTTCTACTTTTGTTCACGGTAGAAGTAGGCCTAGGAGAAATCATGATGTGCATCATGTGCCTAGGAAAGTGTGTAATGAATCTACTACTGTTTCCCATGCTTGCAACACTTCTTTTGTTCTTTCATGTAAGAATGCAAAAGTAGTGGCTAGGAAATTGGGATCCAAATGCAAGGGAGACAAAACCTGCATATGGGTTCCAAAAACTATTATGACTAACCTTGTAGGACCCAACAAGAGTTGGGTACCTAAAACCCAAGCTTAAATTCCTTGCAGGTTTATGCATCCGGGGGCTCAAGCTGGATTATCGACAGCGATGCACAAACCACATGACGGGGGAGAAGAAGATGTTCACCTCCTACGTCAAGAACATGGATTCCCAGGACACGATTATCTTTGGAGATGGGAATCAAGGCAAGGTCAAGGGTTTGGGAAAGATAGCCATCACCAACGAGCACTCCATATCAAATGTATTTCTAGTAGAGTCGCTTGGTTACAACCTTCTGTCTGTAAGTCAATTGTGTCATGGGTTACAATTGTCTTTTTACAAATGTTGATGTATCTGTCTTTAGAAGGAGTGATGGTTCACTAGCGTTTAAGGGTGTATTAGACGGCAAACTCTACTTAGTTGATTTTTCGAAAGAGGAGGCCGATCTAGATGCATGCTTAATAGCTAAGACTCGTATGGGCTGGCTGTGGCATCGTCGTCTAGCACATGTTGGGATGAAGAACCTTCATAAACTTCTAAAGGGAGAACATGTGTTAAGACTAACCAATGTTTGTTTCGAGAAAGATAGACCTTGTGCAGCTTGTCAGGCAGGGAAACAGGTGGGAAGCACTCATCACAGCAAAAATGTGATGACAACATCAAGACCACTGGAGCTTCTTCACATGGACCTCTTCGGACCCGTTGCCTACCTTAGCATCGGGGGAAGTAAGTATGGTCTTGTAATTGTTGATGATTTTTCCTGCTTCACTTGGGTGTTCTTTTTGCAGGATAAATCAGAAACCCAAGGGACCCTAAAGCGCTTTCTAAGGAGGTCTCAAAACGAATTTGAGCTCAAGGTGAAAAAGATAAGAAGCGATAACGGGTCCAAGTTCAAGAATCTGTAAGTCGAGGAGTATCTTGAGGAAGAAGGCGTCAAGCATGAGTTCTTCGCTCCCTACACACCACAGCAAAATGGTGTGGTAGAGAGGAAGAACAGGACGCTTATCGACACGGTGAGAACGATGCTTGGAGAATTCAAGACGCCCGAGCGGTTTTGGTCGGAAACTGTGAACACAGCTTGCCACGCCATAAACCGGCTCTACCTACATCGCCTTCTCAAGAAGACCTCGTATGAACTCCTTACCGGTAACAAACCCAACGTTTCTTACTTTCGTGTATTTGGGAGCAAATGTTACATTCTGGTGAAGAAAGGTAGACATTCTAAATTTGCTCCCAAGGCAGTAGAAGGGTTTTTACTAGGGTATGACTCAAATACAAAGGCATATAGAGTCTTCAACAAATCATCGGGTTTGGTTGAAGTCTCTAGCGACGTTGTATTTGATGAGACTAATGGCTCTCCAAGAGAGCAAGTTGATCTTGATGACATAGATGAAGATGATGTTCCGACGACCGCAATGCGCACGATGGCAATAGGTGATGTGCGATCACAGGAACAACAAGAGCAAGATCAACCATCTTCCTCCACAATGGTGCATCCTCCAACTCAAGACGGTGAATAGGTACCTCAAGAAGAGGAGTAGGATCAAGGGGGAGCACAGGAAGAACAAGTGATGGAGGAAGAAGCACTACGGGTCCCTCCAACTCAAGTCCGAACGACGATCCAACGACATCACCCCATTGACCAGATTCTGGGTGACATAAGCAAGGGAGTAACTACTTTCTCAAGATTAGCTAACTTTTGTGAGCATTACTTGTTTGTCTCTTCTATTGAGCCTTTCAGGG
The DNA here is from genome assembly GCF_902167145.1 of Zea mays. Classification (NCBI taxonomy): domain Eukaryota; kingdom Viridiplantae; phylum Streptophyta; class Magnoliopsida; order Poales; family Poaceae; genus Zea; species Zea mays. The sequence continues at coordinate 222,735,665 of NC_050096.1, forward strand.
TAGAAGAGGCCTTGCAGGATTGAGAGCACCTAGAGGGGGGGTGAATAGGTGATCCTGTAAAAACTTAAACTTATAGCCACAAAACTTGGTTAAGTATTAGCACAATGGAATTAAGTGGCTAAGGACCGAGCTCTTGTGAAACACAATGATCATAAAGAAAACAAGCACAAGAGACACGATGATTTATCCTGTGGTTCGGCCAAGTATAACACTTGCCTACTCCACGTTGTGGCGTCCCAATGGACGAGGGTTGCACTCAACCCCTTTCAAGTGATCCAATGATCCACTTGAATACCACAGTTGTTTTCTTTCTTATACTCTTTCCTGTTTGCGAGGAATCTCCACAACTTGGAGTGTCTCGCCCTTACAACAAAGATCACAGTGAAGGCACTAGAGTAAGGGAGGGAAGAAACACACACAAATCCGTAGCAATACGCACACACACAGCCAAGACTTGAGCTCGAATGAATCGCAACAAGTTCACCACTAGAACGGAGCTCAAATCACTAAGAAATTCAATCAAGTGCGCGGAGACGGAGTGTGAAAGATTTAGAATGCTCAAAGTATGCTTGGATGTCTCCTCCATGCGCCTAGGGGTCCCTTTTATAGCCCCAAGGCAGATAGGAGCCGTTGGAGGCATTCCTGGAAGGCAATTCTTGCCTTCTGTCGGGTGGCGCACCGGACAGTCCGGTGCACCACCGGACAACCACTGTAGTATGTCCGATGCGGATCTCCTTCCATTCCTGGCGTAGCCGACCGTTGGATCTTTGGGCTGGTTGGCGCACCAGACACTGTCCGGTGCACACCGGACAGTCCGGTGCCCCCAGCCGACCGTTGGCGTGGGCCACACGTCGTGCACAGATTGCGTGGCCGACCGTTGCTCAAGCGGCCGTTGGCTCACTGGATAGTCCGGTGAATTATAGCCGTACGCCGCCGACGAATTCCCGAGAGTGGCTAGTTCGCCAGGGCCCAGCCTGGCGCACCAGACACTGTCCGGTGCACCACCGGACAGTCCGGTGCACCCAGACTGAGCAGCAGTTGGCTGTACACAGCCAACTCTTTTCCAATCCTTTTCTTTTCCTAATTCTAGCACTTAGACAAATATATTAGTACACAAAAACAAATGTACTAAGTCTAGAACCATACCTTCTTGTCGATTTGCACTTCATCCATCATTTGGTATATAATTACTCACTCAATATGTGTTGGGCACTTAATCACCAAAATATACTAGAAATGGCCCAAGGGCACATTTCCCTTTCAATCTCCCCCTTTTTGGTGATTTATGCCAACACATCAAAAAGCAACAAATGGAAGTGCAACATCAATGCAATTGAGAACAAAAATATTCTTTGACAAGATTTGACATATTTGGATCGTTCTTCGCCACCACTTGGTTTGTTTTTGTAAATCAATTTCATTTTCCTATCTCTAAGTTAAACGCACATATTTAGACATAAGGAGAGATAATCCAAGAGTAAAAATGATTAAAAGCCAAAAACTCCCCCTTTTCCCATAATCAAACATTCTCCCCACAAGAGACCAAATTGTGATAGTAAGAGTTATTTTGACAAATCAAAAGTTATACTCTACTCTTTTTGAAAAATTATTTCACAAGTGGTAGCTGATCCATTTGCTTTGGCCTTATTTTCTCCCCCTTTGGCATTAAGCACCAAAACGGGATCAATCTTGGCCCTTAAACCCCATTGCCTTACCAAAATCGTCAATTACGAGTAAAAAGGCAATAAGAGCATGGAGATGAACTTGGATTAAATTACCCTCTCATCAGAGTGCAGTGGAAGTCTTGCATGGTCCAAGTTCACCTTTCCCTTTCAATCCACCTTTGAGACTAGATTGAGTAAACTCAAGCACACGGTTAGTCTCAAAGAGTCAAGTTGTAGCATATCTCCCCCTAAATATGTGCATCACTCACACATGGACTTTTGAGGTCCGGGGATTGCTTGCACAACTTGAGCACCATAAATAAACAACAAAATGTATAAAGGAATATGATCAAAGACATAAAACACATGTATGTCATAGATCCATCCAAGTTATGCGAATCTAAGACATTTAGCTCACTACGCAGCCTGCAAAAGGTCTTCTCATCTAAAGGCTTGGTAAAGATATCGGCTAGCTGGTTTTCGGTGCTAACATAAAACACTTCGATATCTCCCTTTTGCTGGTGGTCTCTCAAAAAGTGATATCGGATGTCTATGTGCTTAGTGCAGCTGTGTTCAACAGGATTATCCGCCATGCGGATTGCACTCTCATTATCACATAAGAGTGGGACTTTGCTCAGATTGTAGCCAAAGTCCCGGAGGGTTTGCCTCATCCAGAGTAGTTGCGCGCAACACTGTCCTGTGATAACATACTCAGCCTCAGCGGTGGATAGGGCAACGGAAGTTTGTTTCTTAGAACTCCAAGACACCAGAGACCTTCCTAGGAATTGGCACGTCCCTGATGTACTCTTCCTATCAACCTTGCATCCAGCATAATCGGAGTCTGAATATCCAATTAAGTCAAAGGTTGACCCCTTTGGATACCAGATCCCAAAGCAAGGCGTAGCGACTAAATATCTAAGAATTCGCTTAACGGCCACAAGGTGACACTCCCTTGGGTCGGATTGAAATCTAGCACACATGCATACACTTAGCATAATATCCGGTCTACTAGCACATAAATAAAGCAAAGAACCTATCATAGACCGGTATGTCTTTTGATCAACGGACTTACCTCCTTTGTTGAGGTCAACATGTCCGTCGGTTCCCATTGGAGTCTTTGCGGGCTTGGAGTCCTTCATCCCGAACCGCTTGAGCGATCTTGCGTGTACTTCGTTTGAGAGATGAAGGTGCTGTCCTTGAGTTGCTTCACTTGGAACCCAAGGAAGTAGTTCAGCTCGCCCATCATAGACATCTCAAATTTCTGTGTCATCACCCTGCTAAACTCTTCACAAGACTTTTGGTTAGTAGAACCAAATATTATGTCATCGACATAAATTTGGCACACAAAAAAGTCACCATCACAAGTCTTAATGAATAGAGTTGGATTGGCTTTCCCAACCTTGAAAGCATTAGCAATTAGAAAATCTCTAAGGCATTCATACCATGCTCTTGGGGCTTGCTTAAGTCCATAGAGCGCCTTAGAGAGCTTACATACGTGGTCGGGGTACCGTTCATCCTCAAAGCCAGGGGGTTGCTCTACGTACACCTCCTCCTTGATTGGCCCGTTGAGGAAAGCGCTCTTCACATCCATTTGGAACAACCTGAAAGAATGGTGAGCGGCATAGGCTAACAAAATACGAATAGACTCTAGCCTAGCCATAGGAGCAAAAGTCTCCTCAAAGTCCAAACCTGCGACTTGGGCATAACCTTTTGCCACAAGTTGAGCCTTGTTCCTTGTCACAACCCCGTGCTCATCCTGTTTGTTGCGGAACACCCACTTGGTTCTGTTGGGGGCCTTCGGCTTACGAAGGTCCTCAAAAACAGGATTTAACAGTATTTCTGGAAGTATAATGTGTGAGCAGGTACCTTCGGACTCAAGTCGGTATCGCGGCAGGAGCATACCAGGATAATACGAAGGTCAATACAGCGCCGAAGATGTGAGCAGGAAAGCTTCGGCGTAGTAGCAGAAAATGAAACCGACTTAAAGATGAAAAGGCTATTCAGACCTCGATAGACTACTATAGAATTATTATTAAATGTAAAGGGCATGAATGTAATTTTGTATGGGCTGTGTCCCGTGCCTATAAATAGGTAAACAGTACCCTCGTACTGGGGACGCTGAGTTGGCATTCGCTTTTACGTCACGCTTGTACTTTCATCTCCTTCAAGTTGAAGGTACACTTGTAATTCACCGTTATTTCTATTCATATATAATAATAATATATGGTTGTCTATGTTATCCTTCATATTCCTTATAATTTGTCCTTCGTCATTACACAATGTATTTATGAAGGTACGCCTTTCATAACCTTCGTCCGAAAACCATTATATCCCAAGGGAAATAATGCTTCGAAGGACGAAGGACTTGATCGATTAACATTTTCTGTGTTGCCTTGTTCTTGACTCATAGCATTTGAGAACAAGTCCCCAACATTGGCGCCCACCTCCGGTGAACTCACTTCCACACTCTGAGTTTTCTGAACACCTTCGGCGATCATAAACCTTCGTTATGGCGCCGAAGAAAGCTTCAGCAACTGGCACTGCAGCTCTTCAACCGCTGGACCACAATCAGGAGATTGTCTCTCTTCGGGAGGCCCGAAGCCAGAAAAGGAAGGCTGTCAGCCCGACACCACCAGAGGACGAGATAGATCAAGAAATCAGAGACATGGAGATGCTTCATCAACAGGTGCAGAGGAAGAAAGAAAAGATGGCCAGACTAGCTGAGCTGCAAAGGCAGATAGACGAAGCCTTTGAAGAAGTTCGTCATCTTGCTCAGGATGAGCAGCACCGAAGGCCTCAGCACCAAGACCTTCATCAGGAGGGTTTCCCCAACGAAGATGACTGGTATGATAATTTCCATCATGGGAATTTTGTTTTCGATGATGCTTCTCCTCTGTCCGCTGAGCTGCAGGCTACACCTTGGCCTCCGTCCTACAAGCCGCCTCAGCTTCCCGTATTCGATGGCCACTCAGACCCGAAGCAGTTTTTGATGAGCTACGAAGCAACAGTATCTTCGTACGGTGGCAATGCTGCAGTCATGGCCAAATCTTTTGTTATGGCTGTCAGGAGTGTTGCTCAAACCTGGTTTTCCTCCCTTCGACCAGGAACGATTACTTCATGGCAGAAGCTGAAGGACTTGTTGTTAACTAGCTTTCAAGGGTTTCAGACGAAGCCGGTTGTTGGGGACCTTCGGCATCCGAAGGTCCTCAAAAACAGGAATTAACAGTACTTCTGGAAGTATAATGTGTGAGCAGGTACCTTCGAACTCAAGTCGTTATCACGCCAGGAGAAGACCAGGATAATACGAAGGTCTTGGTACAACGCCGAAGATGTCAGCAGGAAAGCTTCGGCGTGGTTGCAGAAAATGAAACCGACTTAAAGATGAAAAGGCTATTCAGACCTCGATAGATTACCATAGAATTATTATCAAATGTAAAGGGCATGAATGTAATTTTGTATGGGCTGTGTCCCGTGCCTATAAATAGGCGAACAGTACCCCCGTACTGTTCACGCTGACTTAGCATTCGCTTTTTGCGTCACGCTTGTACTGTCATCTCCTTCCGATTGAAGGTACACTTGTAATTTAACAATGTTTTTGTTTATGCTCGATAATAATATATGATTGTTCATGTTGTCTTTTATATTCTTTATATTTCATCCTTCGCCATTGTTTAATGAATATATGAAGGTATGTCCTTCATAACCTTCGTCCGCAAGCCATTACATCCTAAGGGAAATAATGCTTCGGAGGACGAAGGACTTTAACAATTAACATTTTCTATGTTGCCTTGTTCTTAACTCATAGCACTTGAGAACAAGTCCCCAACATTGGCGCCCACCTCCGGTGAACTCACTTCCACTCTGAGTTTTTTGAACACCTTCGGCGATCATAAACCTTCGTTATGGCGCCGAAGAAGGCTTCAGCGACTGGGGCTGCAGCTTTGCAACCACTGGACCACAATCAGGAGACAGTCTCCCTGCGGGAGGCCCGAAGCCAGAAAAGGAAGGCTGTCAGTCCGACACCACCAGAGGACGAGATAGATCAAGAAATCAGAGATATGGAGATGCTTCATCAACAAGTACAGAGGAAGAAAGAAAAGATGGCCAGGCTAGCCGAACTGCAGAGGCAGATAGACGAAGCCTCTGAAGAAGTTCGTCATCTTGCTCAGGATGAGCAACACCGAAGGCCTCAGCATCAAGACCTTCATCAGGAGGGTTTTCCCAATGAAGATGACTGGTATGACAATTTCAATCATGGGAATTTCGTTTTTGATGATGCTTCTCCTCTGTCCGCTGAGCTGCAGGCTACACCTTGGCCTCCGTCCTACAAGCCGCCTCAGCTCCCCGTATTTGATGGCCACTCAGACCCGAAGCAGTTTTTGATGAGCTACGAAGCAACAGTGTCTTCGTATGGTGGCAATGCTTCAGTCATGGCCAAATCTTTCGTTATGGCTGTCAGAAGTGTTGCTCAAACCTGGTATTCCTCCCTTCGACCAGGAACGATCACTTCATGGCAGAAGCTGAAGGACTTGTTGTTAACTAGCTTTCAAGGATTTCAGACGAAGCCGGTTACTGCTCAGGCTCTGTTCCAGTGCACTCAGGATCATGAAGAATACCTTCAGGCGTATGTCCGAAGGTTCTTGTGTTTGAGGGCACAGGCACCAACGGTGCCCAATGAAATTGTCATCGAGGCCATGATCAAGGGGCTTCGGCCAGGTCCGTCAGCTCAGTACTTCGCCAGGAAGCCTCCTCAAACTTTGGAGAAGCTTCTCCAGAAGATGGATGAGTACATTCGGGCCGATAACGATTTTCGCCAAAGAAGGGAGGAGGCTTTCAGGTTTTCTGAAATGACCAGGGGCTTCGGAGGGAGGTTCTACCCGAGGCACGTGAGATCAATTCATAGCTCTACACAAAATGATGACAGAGGAAGCCAACAGCAAAGGCCACAATGCTCCTCACAGGCTTCGGGGCAACAGCAAAGCTCCTTCCGACCACCAGCTCCAAGAGGCAGAGGCGCCAGGGGCTTTGGAGGAAGATTTGGAGATCAACCGAGAAGAATCTTTTGCTTATTCTGCGGTGAGAACAAAGGCCATACTACCAGGATGTGCCATGTTACTATTCAGAAGCAAAAGGAAATAGCTGAAGCCGCAGCACAACAAGCTCAGCCGAAGCAGGTCATGCATACAGCTTCGTATCATTCGCCCTACATCCCAGAATATGTGGGCAACCATCCTGCAGTTTCTGTTGCTTCGGCGAGTCAGCCTCAAGCTTCCTGGCAACAGCCTCCGCCTCCACCTCCGTTGCAACAAGGCCAGCAGCCAGAAGGGAGCCAGTATGCTCCACACCAGAGGGATTTCAGAGAACAGTCCGAAGCTCGTATAGTCAATAGCACTGTGCCAGAGTCAAAGCACATCTATTGACGAATATCCTACCTTAATAACAATCTTTTTCATTCAGTTTTATTTTCTGTAATAAAGGACATTGTTTAGGTTTCATGTAATTAGTTTCGTTAATTCCTACAAGAAAAATATGTTTTCTTCACAGGCTTGTGATAATAAAAAGGACCTTCGAACTATCGAAACTTCTTCGAAGCAACAAAAAGTCGTTCTAAGGAACGCAGAGTAAGTTTGCCGAAGTCACAAAAAGTTGTTCCAAAAGGAGCGCAGTGTAAGTTTTCTGCTCCAAAGTCGTTCCAAAGGGAATGCAGAGCATACAGCGAAAAGTCAACGCTGATACCGCCTAAGTAAAAGGCGAAGCGCGAAAAGTCAACGCGAATACCGCTGAAAGTAAAAGGCGAAGAAGCTCCTAAGGGAGGCTTACAGCGAAAAATAAACGCTGATTCCGCTGAAGTAAAAGGCGAAGAAGCTCCTAAGGGAGGCTTATAAAAGATTGTGTTTTATTGCAGGGATATGTATGTATCTTCGGAATAAACATCATCTCACATAACATAACATCATCACATCATCTCGCATAGCATAAGCATCATACATCATTCTGCACATGGCACAAGAGGTGGATACATTATTAATCTACAGAAGAACGCTTTGAAAGGGAGAAATCATAGTCACAAAAAGATACATCATTGATCTTCGGAAATATAGCTTCGGAAAATATTTTCACGAAGCCTGGATATTATTCATCAGAACATTGGATATTGTTGTGACAAAGAAAAATTCTTCTTCACGAAGCATGAAAAGAAGGGAAGGTGTTTTTTCGTCAAAGACTCAAAAGCGGTACGTGTAAAGTTTCATGTATCGTAAAGAATTGAGTAACAAAAATAGGTATATTACATTTGGGGTTACAAAATTTTACACTATATTACACTTCAGAAGTTTTTACAAAAATACTTAATCTTCTCTCAAAACGACTTCTGCAGCCTCGTTCAGGAGCCGGTTGACGACTTCGTCCATAATATCTTCAGCCATCTTCTTAATTTCGTCGTCTCCCTTCGGCTGAGGGCCCGAAGACGCTTTAGTCGGATCTGAAGCAAGACAGGATACGGCTACATTGCTATTACAAATCGCAAACAAATCTTAAAACCTAAGATTACAACACGATAAAAACTATTAGTTAATACCTAATTGACCTTCGGCCTCTGCGCTCTTTTCAGCAGCCTCAGCTACTTCTCTAGCATCGTGAATGCCCTTTTCACTTCTTCGAATAATTTCTCCGGCCATTTCTCGGCCACCATTATCCCAGATATCAGTAAAAAATTTTCCACCAATTATACTAGCTTCAGCCGAAGGATCTTTTGCATCTTCAAAGGGCAAAGCAGCTTCGGATTGAGCTAAAATTTTTACATGTTCGCAGCCCTTCTTCTCTAAGATGGTGGCAATCCCTCTGGCGCCAGAGAAGGCACATATATCTCCTCGGCTATTTAAAATTTCTTCGAAGGCTTCAGCTTCGTGGTCTATCCATTCGATGACACCTTCGGGATTGCCTCTCGAAAAGTTTTCCTCACTTGAGAATGCGCCGACCTTGGCGAAGCTAGCCTTTAACTTCTTAACACAATCTATAGATTTGTTGTAGCATCTCTTTTTGGACGAACGAAGCTCTTCAACAGTCACTTCTAGGTGATCTGCCCATTGATCGCTGAGTTCACGCTTTGTTTCTTCAAGTATGCGTTCTTCCTTGGCTCTGGCCAGTCGTTTCCGAAGGTCTTCAATTTCGCGCTTCTGAGCTTCAGCTTGACTTTTAAAAGCAGCTTCGTCTTCCTTTATTTTATTTATCAATGAGTATAATATTTTATCTTTTTCGAGACCTTCGTTCCTTAGTTCAATTACTTCGGAACGAAGGTTGCTCAGGGCTATAGTACACCCTTCGTCTTCAGCATCTTTCTGTGCCCTGAGGGCATTGCTAAGTATCAGGCCCTGCAAAGAGAAATATGTGTGCGTCAATAGGTTTTAACAAACGAAAAATTTTGGACTCAACAAAAAGATACAAGAATTTCATTTGTCGCACCTTTAAGCTATTGTAAGCCAGGCTGTCGGCCAGATCGTTCTTCGACAGTACCGAGAGCCCGTCTTCTAAAGTTGGGAATCCGAAGCTCTTGCTTATCTCCCGACAGACAGATATTTCCTTGCTATCGGGGAGACAATACAAGAAGTCTTCTTCTCCACTGCCATTGAATATTAACGCCCCCTTTGGATATTTCAATTTTTGGGCGTAGTGCTGGGCCTCTTGCTCTTCTTTCTCTGATAGTTTTTTCCCCGAAGCATGACGAACAATATAATCACGAACTTTGGGGGATGCTTCGGGGGCAATAACACCGGTGTCTTCAACAAAAGTTGGCTTTGCTATTTTTTCTGCCTCACTTTCCAAGGGTTTTATCTTTGCGGGCTCTGAGGGCCCAACTTCGGCTTCAATCTCTTGCTCTGGAGCTTTAGAACCAGAAATTTCAGTTGTTGTTTCAGGAATAACAGCAGCCTTCTTCGGAGGTGTGCTTGAAGATTTGATTGTTTCCAGTACATCTAGCACGTTAGCCATTCTCTTTCTTTTCGGAGTCACTACTGGCACTTTTTTCACTGTCTCAATGTTTGCCGCAGGACTTAAAACTTCTGATGTTTTGGATCCCTCAGTTGCTTCTTTTACCTTTTCCATTTTTTCTGTGGACGGCACTTCGGCTTTCTCTTTCGTTTCTGATAACAAAATTTTTGATTGTTCCAATTCTATCTTTGTTGGCACTTCGGCCGTTTCTGTGACATCTGGCAGCAAGGTTGGCTCGTTTGGTTTTTCAGCTTCGGTGGTCGAAGAAGTTTCTCCGGTAAACTCAGGCACCGAAGCTGGTTCAATGTAGCGCGGCCGATGTGTAAGGACCTTTATCTTTTTTCTTTTCGGTTCTGGCTCGCTAGGAGCAGCTGCAGCTTCTTCTTTTGCAGAGGTTGTGTTTTTTCTCTTCTGCCTTCGAATGGGATAGCAATAGTCAGGGTAGACAAACCCGATTGCATCAAATACCCGATTCAGCCTCTTCTTTTTCCGGCCTCCGAAGGCTGCTGACATTGCAGTGTCTTCGGCCTTCGAATAGGTCCCAAGCAGCTCATCACTTAAATTTTCAATGCTTTTTAACCAGTCATCATCTGGCTCAACGAATTTATCTCCAAACTTAAAGGTGTACTTCAACCTGATAAGTCCACCTTCGTCGGCCTCTTTTATGGTTTCTTGTGGCATTTCCCATTTCTCCGCAAGCGGCCATACCCTGAAGGCGATATGCTCTTGTACTAAGTCCCTCGTTCCAATAAAAGAACAGATAACACCAAAGGCCCTCTGGCATTCTTCGGCAGCCTCACTCATTTCAACCTTCGGCCTCCGAAGGCCGAAGCTTTGCCAAATAGGGCGCATAATTATACCTTTGATATCTTCTCGCGCTGTCGGATCATTCTTCACATAAAACCATTCTGTCATCCAGTCGCCGGGCCATCTCTTCCGAAAGGTCGGCACGGGACAGCTTGACCCGGACCGAGAAACGAAATTGTAGCAGCCAAAATTATTGTGATACTGTTCCTTACCCCAAGGTTTTGTTTCGTATGATAATTCGTGTATATTGCAGAAACTTTTTGCATCAGGCTTCAGACCCTGGCTTCTCACGGCCCACACGAAGATATTTAGCCTTATAATTGCCTCGGGGGTAAGTTGATGGAGATAGACTTCGAATATTTTCAGTACCTCCACAACAAAGCTACTCAAGGGAAATCGCAGTCCAGCTTTCAAAAAGCTTCGGTACACTACGACTTCATTCTCTTCAGGGTGTGGGCAAGTTTTTTCCCCTTCGTCGGCCCTCACAATGGACAAATCCCGGAAATACCTTCCTCTCATGTTGCCAAGATGATTCTCTTTGATAGTTGATTTACCATAAACTGAATGGCTTGGTCGCCAGGGACGATCTTCGGAGTCCTCACCACCACTGTCCACATCATAACTATCACTGTCACCAGTATCTTCAGACAAACCTTCCAGAATCTCCTTGGTAATTTTTTCTATATTGGTCTTTGACATCGCTATAAGAAACCCCAAGTTTTTCTCTTCGTCAAGGCTCAGCTTCATCTCAGCAACAGTCTTCTTATCTTCAGACATCTTCGGAAACGCTAAAAAACTATTTTCAAAGCCGAAGCTTCAAAACCAAAAGCCTAGTAAATCGCAGTGCACAAGAGCTAAAAATTGAGTAAGCGAGAGCAGTTGGCCAGAAAGCGTGTCAAATGAGTTTGCGGTATGCCCGTATTTATACGCCAAAAGCGTTGAAAATTCAAAGACCCCGCTTGTCAGTGATTGTTGCTATTCTAGCAAAGGGAAGGTGTTTTTTCGGACCTTCGGCGTAAAGCCTTCGTTCACGTCGCAATCTAAATTCGTTATTTTAAAACAAATTAATATTGCGAGGGGCTACTGTTGGGGACCTTCGGCATCCGAAGGTCCTCAAAAACAGGAATTAACAGTACTTCTGGAAGTATAATGTGTGAGCAGGTACCTTCGAACTCAAGTCGTTATCACGCCAGGAGAAGACCAGGATAATACGAAGGTCTTGGTACAACGCCGAAGATGTCAGCAGGAAAGCTTCGGCGTGGTTGCAGAAAATGAAACCGACTTAAAGATGAAAAGGCTATTCAGACCTCGATAGATTACCATAGAATTATTATCAAATGTAAAGGGCATGAATGTAATTTTGTATGGGCTGTGTCCCGTGCCTATAAATAGGCGAACAGTACCCCCGTACTGTTCACGCTGACTTAGCATTCGCTTTTTGCGTCACGCTTGTACTGTCATCTCCTTCCGATTGAAGGTACACTTGTAATTTAACAATGTTTTTGTTTATGCTCGATAATAATATATGATTGTTCATGTTGTCTTTTATATTCTTTATATTTCATCCTTCGCCATTGTTTAATGAATATATGAAGGTATGTCCTTCATAACCTTCGTCCGCAAGCCATTACATCCTAAGGGAAATAATGCTTCGGAGGACGAAGGACTTTAACAATTAACATTTTCTATGTTGCCTTGTTCTTAACTCATAGCACTTGAGAACAAGTCCCCAACACCGGTCACTGCTCAAGCTCTGTTCCAGTGCACCCAGGATCACGAAGAATACCTTCAGGCGTACGTCCGAAGGTTCTTACGTTTGAGGGCACAGGCACCAACGGTGCCCAATGAAATTGTCATTGAGGCCATGATCAAGGGGCTTCGGCTAGGACCGTCAGCTCAGTACTTTGCTAGGAAGCCTCCTCAAACTTTGGAGAAGCTGCTCCAGAAGATGGACGAGTACATTCGGGCCGATAATGATTTTCGCCAAAGAAGGGAGGAGGCTTTCAGGTTTTCTGAAATGACCAGGGGCTTCGGAGGAAGGTTCTATCCGAGGCATGTCAGATCAATTCATAACTCTACACAAAATGATGATAGAGGGAGCCAACAGCAAAGGCCACAATGTTCCTCACAGGCTTCGGGGCAACAGCAAGGCTCCTTCCGACCACCAGCCCCAAGAGGCAGAGGCGCCAGGGGCTTCGGCGGAAGATTCGGAGATCAACCAAGAAGAATCTTTTGCTTGTTTTGTGGTGAAAACAAAGGCCATACTACCAGGATGTGCCACGTTACCATCCAGAAGCAAAAGGAAATAGCCGAAGCTGCAGCACAGCAAACTCAGCCGAAGCAGGTCATGCATACTGCTTCGTATCATTCACCTTACATCCCAGAATATGTGGGCAACCACCCTGCAGTTTCTGTTGCTTCGGCAAGCCAACCTCAAGCTTCTTGGCAACAGCCTCCGCCTCCACCCCCGCTGCAACAAGGCCAGCAGCCAGAAGGGAGCCAGTATGCTCCACACCAAAGGGACTTCAGAGAGCAGTCCGAAGCTCGTACAGTCAACAGCACTGTGCCAGAGTCAAAGCACATCTATTGACAAATATCCTACCTTAGTAGCAGTCTTTCTTATTCAATTTTCTTTTCTGTGTAATAAAAGACATTGGTTAGATTTCATATAAATGGTTTCGTTGTTTGCCACAAGGAAAATATATTTTCTTCTTAGGCCCAAGTTGTTGAAGTTTAGAAACTTGTGATAACAAAGAGGACCTTCGGATTATCAAAAATTCTTCGAAGCAACAAAAATTCGTTCTAAGGAACGCAGAGTAAGTTTGCCGAAGTCATAAAAAGCCGTTCCAGAGGGAGCGCAGTGTAAGTTTTCTGCTCCAAAGTCGTTCCAAAGGGAATGCAGAGCATACAGCGAAAAATAAACGCTGATACCGCCTAAGTAAAAGGCGAAGCGCGAAAAGTCAACGCGAATACCACTGAAAGTAAAAGGCGAAGAAGCTCCTAAGGGAGGCTTACAGCGAAAAATAAACGCTGATTCCGCTAAAAGTAAAAGGCGAAGAAGCTCCTAAGGGAGGCTTACAGCGAAAAATAAACGCTGATTCCGCTGAAGTAAAAGGCGAAGAAGCTCCTAAGGGAGGCTTATAAAAGATTGTGTTTCATTGTAGGGATGCGTATGTACCTTCGGAATAAACATCACCTCACATAGCATAACATCATCGCATCATTTCGCATATCATAAGCATCATACATCATGTTGCATATGGCACAAGAAGTGGACACAATATTGATCTACAGAAGAATATTTTGAAAAAAGGGAAAAATCATAATGTCACAAGGAGATACATTATTGATCTTCGGAAATATAGCTTCAAAAAATATCTTCATGAAGCTTGGATATTATTCAGCAGAACACTGGATATTGTTGGGATAAAGGAAAATTCTTCTTCACGAAGCATGAAAAGAAGGGAAGGTGTTTTTTCGTCAAAGACTCAAAAGCGGTACGTGTAAAATTTCATGCATCGTAAAGAATTGAACGGTAAAAATAGGTATATTACATTCAGGATTACAAAATATTACAATATATCACATTTCAGAAGTTTTTACAATAATACTTAATCTTCTCTCAAGACAACTTCTGCAGCCTGATTCAGGAGCCGATTAACGACTTCGTCCATAATAGCTTCGGCCATCTTTTTAATTTCGTCGTCTCTTTCGGCTGAGGGCCCGGAGACGCTTTAGTAGGATCTGAAGTAGGACAGGATACGGCTACATTGCTATTACAAATTGCAAACGAAGCTTAAAACCAAAAATTACAACACAATAAAACTATTAGTTAATACCTAACTGCCCTTCGGGCTCTGCGCTCTTCTCAGCAGCCTCAGCTACTTCCCTAGCATCGTGAATGCCCTTTTCACTTTTTCGAATAATTTCTCCGGCCATTTCTCGGCCACCATTATCCCAGATATCAGTGAAAAATTTTCCACCAATCATGCTAGCTTCAGCCGAAGGATCTCTTGCATCTTCGAAGGACAAAGCAGCTTCGGATTGCGCTAAAATTTTTACATGTTCGCAGCCCTTTTTCTCTAAAATGGTGGCAATTCCTCTGGCACCCGAGAAAGCACATATATCTCCACGGCTATTTAAAATTTCCTCGAAGGCCTCAGCTTCGTGGTCGATCCATTCAATGGGACCTTCGGGATTGCCTCTTGTAAAGTTTTCTTCGCTTGAGAATGCGCCAACCCTGGCGAAGCTAGCTTTTAGCTTCTTAACACACTCTATAGATTTGTTGTAGCATCTTTTCTTGGACGACCGAAGCTCTTCAACAGTTCCCTCTAAGTGATCTGCCCATTGGTCGCTGAGTTCCCGCTTCGTTTCTTCAAGTATGCGTTCTTCCTTGGCTCGGGCCAGCTGTTTCCGAAGCTCTTCAATTTCGCGCTTTTGAGCCTCAGCTTGACCTTTAAAAGCAGCTTCGTCTTCCTTTATTTTATTTATCAATGAATGTAATATTTTATCTTTTTCAAGACCTTCGTTCCTCAGTTCAATTACTTCGGAACGAAGGTTGCTTAGGGCTATAGTACACCCTTCGTCCTCAGCATCCTTCTGTGCCCTGAGGGCATTACTAAGTATTAGGCCCTGCAAAGAGAAATATGTGTGTGTCAATAAACTTAAGTAAATGAAAAATTTTGGTCTCAGCAAAAAATTACAAAGATTCCATTTGTTGTACCTTTAAGCTATTATATGCCAGGCTGTCGGCCAAGTCATTTTTCGATAGCACTGAGAGCCCGTCTTCCAGTGTTGGGAATCCGAAGCTCTTGCTCATTTCCCGGCAGACAGAAATCTCTTTGCTGTCAGGGAGACAATACAAAAAGTCTTCTTCTCCACTGCCATTGAATATTAATGCCCCCTTTGGATACTTCAGTTTTTGGGCGTAAAGTTGGGCCTCTTGTTTTTCTTTTTCTGATAATTGTCTCCCCGAAGCATGGCGAACAATATAATCAAGGGCTTTAGGGGATGCTTCGGGGGCAGCGGCACTGATTTCTTCAACAAAAGTTGGCTCTGTTATTTTTTCTTTTTCCTCGATTTCCAGGGATTTTATCTTCGTAGATTCTGAGGACCCAGCTTCGGCTGCAGTTTCTTGTTCTGGAGCTTTAGTATCAGAGACTTCAGTTTTTTCTTCGTGGATGACAACAGTCTTCTTCGGAGGCGTGCTTGAAGATTTAATTGTCTCCAGAACATCTAGCACATTGACCATCTTCTTTCTTTTTGGAGTCACTGCTGGCATCTTTTGGTTTTTTACTGTCTCAATATTTGCTGCAGGACTCAAAACTTCTGATGTCTTTGATTCCTGAGTTGCTTCTTTTGCTTCCTCCATTTTTTCTGTGGATGGCGCTTCGGCCTTCTCTTTCGTTTCTGGTAACAAAACCTTCGATTGTTCCAATTCTATTCTTGTTGGCGCTTCGGCCATTTCTGCGACTTCTGGCAGTAAGGTTGGCTCGGTTGGTTTTTCAGCTTCGGGGGTCGAAGGCGTTTCCCTGGTAAACTCAGGCACCGAAGCTGGTTCAATATAGCGCGGCCGATGTGTGAGGACCTTTATCCTCTTTCTTTTCGGTTCTGGTTCGCTAGGAGCAGCTGCAGTTTCTTCTTTCGCAGAGGTTGTGTTTTTTCTTTTCTGCCCTCGAATGGGATAACGATAGTCAGGGTAGACGAATCCGATTGCATCAAACACCCGATTCAGCCTTTTCTTTTTTCGGCCTCCGAAGGCTGCTGACAGTGCAGTATCTTCGGCCTTCGAATAAGCCCCAAGCAATTCATCACTTAAATTTTCAATGCTTTTTAACCAGTCATCATCTGGCTCAACGAATTTATCTCCAAACTTGAAGGTGTACTTTAACCTGATAAGTCCACCTTCGTCGGCCTCTTTTATGGTTTCTTGTGGCATTTCCCATTTCTCCGCAAGTGGCCATACCCTGAAGGCAATATGCTCTTGTACCAAATCTCTCGTTCCAATAAAAGAACAGATAACGCCGAAGGCTCTCTGGCATTCTTTGGCAGCTTCATTCATTTCAACCTTCGGCCTCCGAAGGCCGAAGCTTTGCCAAATAGGGCGCATAACTATACCTTTGATATCTTCTCGTGCTTTCAGGTCATTTTTTACATAAAACCATTCTGTCATCCAGTCGCCGGGCCATATCTTCCGGAAGGTTGGCACGGGACAGCTTGACCCAGACCGAGAAACAAAATTGTAGCAGCCAAAGTTATTGTGATACTGTTCTTTACCCCAGGGTTTTGTCTCGTATGATAATTCATGTATGTTGCAAAAACTTTTCGCATCAGGTTCCAGACCTTGGCTTCTCACGGCCCACACGAAAATATTCAGCCTTATAATAGCTTCGGGGGTAAGTTGATGAAGATAGACTTCAAATATCTTTAGTACCTCCACGACGAAGCTGCTCAAGGGAAATCGCAGCCCAGCTTTTAAAAAGCTTCGGAACACTACGACTTCATTCTCTTCAGGGTGTGGACAAGTCTTCTCCCCTTCGTCGGCCCTCACAATGGATAAATCCCGGAAATACCTTCCTCTCATGCTGACAAGATGATTCCCTTTGATAGTTGATTTACCATAAACTGAATGACTTGGTCGCCAGGGACGATCTTCGGAGTCTTCACCACCGCTGTCCACATCATAACTATCACTGTCACCAGTATCCTCAGACAAACCTTCTAGAATCTCCTTGGTGATTTTTTTCCGTGTTGGTCTTCGACATTGCTATAAGAAACCCCAGATTTTTCTCTTCATCGAGACTCAGTTTCATCTCGGTAACAGCCTTCTTATCTTCAGACATCTTCGGAGACACTAAAAAACTGTTCTAAATGCCGAAGCTTCAAAACTTAAAAGCTCAGCAAATCTTGGTGCGCAAGAGCTAAAAATTGAGTAAGCAGGAGCAGTTGGCAAGAAGCGTGCCAAATGAGTTGCGATATGTTCTTATTTATACGCCCAGCGCGTCGAAAATTGAAAGACCCCGCTTGTCAGTGAATGTTGCTATTCTAGCAAAGGGAAGGTGTTTTTTCGGACCTTCGGCGTAAAAGCCTTCGTCCATGTCGCAATCTAAATTTATTATTTTAAATAAATTAATATTGCGAGGGGCTACTGTTGGGAGCCTTCGGCTTACGAAGGTCCTCAAAAACAGGATTTAACAGTATTTCTGGAAGTATAATGTGTGAGCAGGTACCTTCGGACTCAAGTCGGTATCGCGGCAGGAGCATACCAGGATAATACGAAGGTCAATACAGCGCCGAAGATGTGAGCAGGAAAGCTTCGGCGTAGTAGCAGAAAATGAAACCGACTTAAAGATGAAAAGGCTATTCAGACCTCGATAGACTACTATAGAATTATTATTAAATGTAAAGGGCATGAATGTAATTTTGTATGGGCTGTGTCCCGTGCCTATAAATAGGTAAACAGTACCCTCGTACTGGGGACGCTGAGTTGGCATTCGCTTTTACGTCACGCTTGTACTTTCATCTCCTTCAAGTTGAAGGTACACTTGTAATTCACCGTTATTTCTATTCATATATAATAATAATATATGGTTGTCTATGTTATCCTTCATATTCCTTATAATTTGTCCTTCGTCATTACACAATGTATTTATGAAGGTACGCCTTTCATAACCTTCGTCCGAAAACCATTATATCCCAAGGGAAATAATGCTTCGAAGGACGAAGGACTTGATCGATTAACATTTTCTGTGTTGCCTTGTTCTTGACTCATAGCATTTGAGAACAAGTCCCCAACAGGTTCCCACAACGTTTTGCTTGGGACGTGGCACCAGGGTCCAAACTTCATTTCGCTTGAAGTTGTTGAGCTCTTCCTGCATGGCCAACACCCAGTCCGAATCTAGCAAGGCCTCTTCTACCCTGAAAGGCTCAATAGAAGAGACAAACAAGCAATGCTCACAGAAATTGACTAATCTAGAGGGAGTAGTTACTCCCTTGCTTATATCACCCAAAATCTGGTCAACGGGATGATTCCTTTGAATCGTCGCTCGGACTAGAGTGGGAGGGGCTTGTGGTGCTTCTTCCTCCATAACTTGATCATCTTGTGCTCCCCCTTGATCACACGCATCTTCTTGATGAACCTGTTCATCATCTTGAGTTGGGGGGTGCACCATTGTTGAGGAAGAAGGTTGATCTTGCTCTTTTGGTTCCTGTGGTCGCACATCTCCAATCGCCATGGTGCGTATTGCGGCCGTTGGAACATCATCTTCATCTACATCATCAAGATCAACTTGCTCTCTTGGAGAGCCATTAGTCTCATCAAATACAACGTCGCTAGAGACTTCAACCAAACTCGATGATTTGTTGAAGACCCTATACGCCTTTGTATTTGAGTAATACCCTAACAAAAACCCTTCTACAGCTTTGGGAGCAAATTTGGAATTCCTACCCTTCTTCACTAGAATGTAACATTTACTCCAAATACACGAAAATATGAAACGTTGGGTTTGTTACCAGTTAGAAGTTCGTACGACATCTTCTTGAGTAGGTGATGAAGGTAGACCCAGTTTATGGCGTGGCAAGCCGTGTTCACAGCTTCCGACCAAAACCGCTCGGGCGTCTTGAATTCACCAAGCATCGTCCTCGCCATGTCTATAAGTGTCCTGTTCTTCCTCTCTACTACACCATTTTGCTATGGTGTGTAGGGAGCGGAGAACTCGTGCTTGGTTCCTTCCTCCTCAAGGTTCTCCTCCACTTGAAGATTCTTGAACTCGGACCCGTTGTTGCTCCTTATCTTTTTCACCTTGAGCTCAAATTCGGTTTGAGCTCTCCTTAGGAAGCGCTTTAGGGTCCCTTGGGTTTCCGTTTTATCCTGCAAAAAGAATACCCAAGTGAAGCGGGAAAAATCATCAACAATAACAAGACCATACTTACTTCCCCCGAGGCTGATGTAGGCGACGGGTCCAAAGAGGTCCATGTGAAGTAGCTCCAAAGGTCTTGATGTGGTCATCACATTCTTGCTATGATGAGAACTTCCCACCTGTTTACCTGCTTGACAAGCTGCACAAGGTCTATCTTTTTTGAAAGTTACATTGGTTAGACCTAACACATGTTCTCCCTTTAAAAGTTTATGAAGGTTCTTCATCCCAATATGTGCTAGACGGCGATGCCACAGCCAGCCCATGCTAGTCTTAGCGATTAAGCATGCATCTAGAACAGCCTCCTCCTTCAAAAAATCAACTAAATAGAGTTTGTCGTCTAGTACACCCTTAAAAGCTAATGAACCATCACTCCTTCTAAAGACAGACACATCTACATTGGTAAATAAGCAATTGTAACCCATATTACATAGTTGACTAACGGACAACAAGTTATACCCGAGCGATTCAACTAAGAACACATTAGATATGGAATGCTCGGATGAAATAGCTATTTTTCCTAGTCCTTTAACCTTGCCTTGATTCCCGTCTCCAAAGATGATCGAATCTTGGGAATCTTTGTTCTTGACGTAGGAGGTGAACATCTTCTTCTCCCTCGTCATGTGGTTTGTGCATCCGCTGTCGATAATCCAGCTTGAGCCCCTGGATGCATAAACCTGCAAGACAAATTAGGCTTGGGTTTTAGGTACCCAACTCTTGTTGGGTCCTACAAGGTTAGTAATAATAGCCTTAGGGACCCAAATGCAAGTCTTGTCTCTATTGCATTTGGCCCCTAATTTCCTAGCAACCACTTTCTTATTTTTACATGAGAGTACAAAATCAGTGTTGCAGGCATGAAAAAGGGTAGCAGATTCATTTTGCATTTTCCTAGGCACATGATGAACAACATTGTTTCTAGGCATATTTCTTCTATGCACAAAGGAAGAACTTGAAACAATCATGGCATGTGAATCATAAGCATTATAACTCCTATTATAATGAGCATTCCTAGAAAATTTTCTATCATAAATAAATGCATGATTCTTTTGACTACTACTAGCCATAGGAGCCTTCCCTTTCTCCTTGTTGAGAATGGGAGCCCTTTGACTTGTTAAGTTCTTGGCTTCCCTTCAAAAGCCAAGCCCATCCTTAATTGAGGGGTGTCTACCAATAGTGTAGGCATCCCTTGCAAATTTTAGTTTATAAAAGTCATTTTTGCAAGTCTTAAGTTGGACATTAAGACTTGCCACTTCATCATTTAATTTTGAAATAGAAGTAAGGTGCTCAACACATGCATCAATAATGAAATCCTTACATCTATCACAAATCACAGTGTGCTCTACACAAGGACTAGATTTACTAACTACTTCTAGCTTAGCATTTAAATCGTCATTCAAAGTCTTCAAACTAGAAATAGATTTATTGCAAGTAGATAACTCAGAAGATAGTAATTCATTTCTTTTAATCTCTAAGGCAAGAGACTTTTGAACACTAATAAATTTGTCATGTTCTTCATACAAAATGTCCTCTTGCCTCTCTAGCAGTCTATCTTTTTCATTTAATGCATCAATCAACTCATTAATCTTTTCTACTTTAGCTCTATCTAATCCTTTGAACAAGCTAGTGTAATCTACTTCATCATCACTAGAGTCCTCATCACTAGAAGTAAAGTACTTAGGAGTTTCTCGAGCGTTTACCTTCTTCTCCTTTGCCATTAGGCAAGTATGGCGCTCGTTGGGGAAGAGCGACGATTTGTTGAAGGCCGAGGCGGCGAGTCCTTCGTCGTCAGAATCGGACGAAGAACACTCTGAGTCCCACTCTTTGCCAAGGTGCGCCTCGCCCTTCGCCTTCTTGTAGGCCTTCTTTTTCTCCCTCTTCCCATGTCTTTCGTCTCCCTGGTCATTTTCATTATCGGGACATTGAGCAATAAAATGACCTGTCTTACCGCACTTGAAGCAGGAATGCTTTCCTTTTGCATTGTTCTTGTTTGAGTACTCCTTGTGTCCCTTCAATGCGGTCTTGAAGCGCTTGATAATGAGTGCCATTTTATCCTCGTTTAGCCCGGCTGCCTCAACTTGCGCCACCTTGCTAGCGCCTCCCTGCTACTTGTTGCTTTGAGAGCAACCGTTTGAGGCTCGTAGATGGGCATTGGACCATTCAATGCCTCATCAACGTATCTTGCTTCCTTGATTATCATACGCCCGCTTACGAATTTTTCGAGTATTTCCTCGGGCGTCATCTTGGTGTACCTAGGATTTTCACGGATAGAGTTCACAAGATGAGGATCAAGTACAGTGAAGGACCTGAGCATAAGTCGGACGACGTCGTGGTCCGTCCATCTCGTGCTTCCATAGCTCCTGATCTTGTTGACCAGGGTCTTGAGCCTGTTGTACGTTTGGGTTGGATCCTCCCCCTGATCATTGCGAACCTTTCTAGTTCGCCTTCCACCAACTCCATCTTGGTGATCATAGTGGCGTCGTTCCCCTCATGAGAAATCTTGAGGGTGTCCCAAATTTGTTTGGCGTTATCCAAGCAGCTCACCTTGTGGTACTCGTCCCTGCACAAGGATGCTAGCAAAACAGTAGTAGCTTGTGCATTTTTATGGATTTGCTCATTAATGAAAACGGGATTGTCAGTACTATAAAAAAGCATTCCGTTTTCAACAATCTCCCAAATACTTGGATGGAGAGAGAAAAGTGACTATGCATTTTGTGACTCCAAAATGAGTAGTCTTCTCCATCAAAGTGCAGAGGTTTCCCAAGTGGAATTGAAAGTAAATGAGCATTGGAGTTAACCGGAATACGAGAATAATCAAATGAAAAGTTTGAGTTAACTGGTTTTTTTTTCTCGTCGTCGTCATCTCTTGGGGAAGAAGAGGATTCGTCACTGTCGTAGTAGACGATCTTCTTGATGCGCCTCTTCCTCTTCCTGTCTCTTTTCTTATGACTCGAGCCAGAGTCTGAAGGCTTATCATCTCTTGGCTCGTTGACGATGGACTCCTTTGTCTTGTCGTTGACCACCATCCCCTTTCCCTTAGGATCCATCTCTTCGGGCGACTAGTCCCTTGCGTGAAGAGAACGACTCTGATACCAATTGAGAGCACCTAAAGGGGGGGTGAATAGGTGATCCTGTAAAAACTTAAACTTATAGCCACAAAACTTGGTTAAGTATTAGCACAATGGAATTTAGTGGCTAAGGACCGAGCTCTTATGAAACACAATGATCACAAAGAGAACAAGCACAAGAGACACAATGATTTATCCCGTGGTTCGGCCAAGTATAACACTTGCCTACTCCATGTTGTGGCGTCCCAATGGACGAGGGTTGCACTCAACCCCTTTAAAGTGATCCAATGATCCACTTGAATACCACGATTGTTTTCTTTCTTATACTCTTTCCCGTTTGCGAGGAATCTCCACAACTTGGAGTCTCTCGCCCTTACAACAAAGATCAAAGTGAAGGCACTAGAGTAAGGGAGGGAAGCAACACACACAAATCCGCAGCAATACGCACACATAGCCAAGACTTGAGCTCGAATGAATCGCAACAAGTTTACCACTAGAACGGAGCTCAAATCACTAAGAAAGTCAATCAAGTGCGCGGAGACGGAGTGTGAAAGATTTAGAATGCTCAAAGTATGCTTGGATGTCTCCTCCATGCGCCTAGGGGTCCCTTTTATAGCCCCAAGGCAGCTAGGAGCCGTTGGAGGCATTCCTTGGAAGGCAATTCTTGCCTTCTGTTGGGTGGCGCACCGGACAGTCCGGTGCACCACCGGACAGGCACTGTAGTATGTCCGGTGCGGATCTCCTTCCATTCCTGGCATAGCCGACCGTTGGATCTTTGGGCTGGTTGGCGCACCGGACACTGTCCGGTGCACACCGGACAGTCCGGTGCCCCCAGCCGACCGTTGGCGTGGGTCACGCGTCGCGCGCAGATTGCGCGGCCGACCATTGCTCTGGCGGCCGTTGGCTCACCGGACAGTCCGGTGAATTATAGTCGTACGCCACCGACGAATTCCCGAGAGTGGCCAGTTCGCCAGAGCCTAGCCTGGCGCACCGGACACTGTCCGGTGCACCACCGGATAGTCCGGTGCACCCAGACTGAGCAGCAGTTGGTTGTACACAGCCAACTCTTTTCAAATCCTTTTTCTTTTCCTGATTCTAGCACTTAGACAAATATATTAGTACACAAAAACAAATGTACTAAGTCTAGAATCATACCTTCTTGTCGATTTGCACTTCATCCATCATTTGGTATATAATTACTCACTCAATATGTGTTGGGCACTTAATCACCAAAATATACTAGAAATGGCCCAAGGGCACATTTCCCTTTCAAGGATCCAAATTGGGTGTTTGCCATGCAGGAAGAGCTCAACAACTTCAAGAGGAATGAAGTTTGGAGCCTCGTGCCACGACCAAAGCAAAATGTTGTGGGAACCAAGTGGGTGTTCCGCAACAAGCAAGACGAGCACGGGGTGGTGACAAGAAACAAGGCTCGACTTGTGGCAAAAGGTTATGCCCAAGTCGCAGATTTGGATTTCGAGGAGACTTTTGCTCCTGTGGCTAGGCTAGAGTCTATTCGAATATTATTAGCCTATGCCGCTCACCACTCTTTCAGGTTGTTTCAAATGGATGTGAAGAGCGCTTTCCTCAACGGGCCAATCAAGGAGGAGGTATACATGGAACACCCCTTGGATTTGAGGATGACATGTACCCCGACCATGTGTTTAAGTTCTCTTAGGCGCTCTATGGACTTAAGCAAGCCCCAAGAGCATGGTATGAATGCCTTAGAGATTTCTTAATTGCCAATGCTTTCAAGGTTGGGAAAGCCGATCCCACTCTTTTCACTAAGACTTGTGATGGTGATCTTTTTGTGTGCCAAATTTATGTCGATGACGTAATATTTGGTTCTACTAATCAAAGGTCTTGTGAGAAGTTTAGCAGGGTGATGACACAAAAGTTCGAGATGTCGATGATGGGCGAGTTGACCTACTTCCTTGGGTTCCAAGTGAAGCAACTAAAGGACGACACCTTCCTCTCTCAAACAAAGTACACACAATATCTTCTCAAGAGGTTTGGGATGAAGGATGCCAAGCCCGCGAAGACACCGATGGGAATCGACGGGCATGTCGACCTCAACAAAGGAGGTAAGTCCGTTGATCAAAAGGCATACCGATCTATGATAGGGTCATTGCTTTATTTATGTGCTAGTAGACCAGACATTATGCTAAGCGTATGCATGTGTGCTAGATATCAATCCGACCCTAGGGAATGTCACCTTGTGATCGTTAAGCGAATTCTTAGATATTTGGTTTCTACGCCTTGCTTCGGATCTGGTATCTAAAGGGGTCTACCT
Organism: Zea mays; assembly: GCF_902167145.1. NCBI lineage: Eukaryota > Viridiplantae > Streptophyta > Magnoliopsida > Poales > Poaceae > Zea > Zea mays. The sequence goes on from NC_050096.1 coordinate 222,760,395, forward strand.
TTGACTTGATTGGATATTCAGACTCCAATTATGCTGGTTGCAAGGTTGATAGGAAGAGTACATCACGGACGTGCCAATTCCTAGGAAGGTCCCTGGTGTCTTAGAGTTCAAAGAAACAAACATCTGTTACCCTATCCATCGCTGAGGCCGAGTATGTTGCCGCAGGACAGTGTTGCACGCAACTACTTTGGATGAGGCAAACCCTCACGGACTTTGGCTATAATCTGAGCAAAGTCCCACTCGTATGTGACAATGAGAGTGCAATCCGCATGGCGGATAATCCTGTTGAACACAGCCGCACTAAGCACATAGACATCCGGCATCACTTCCTGAGAGACCACCAGCAAAAGGGAGATATCGAGGTGTACCATATTAGCACCGAGAACCAGCTAGCCGATATATTTACCAAGCCGTTGGATGAGAAAACCTTTTGCAGGTTGCGTAGTGAGTTAAATGTCTTAGATTCGAGTAACTTGGATTGATCTATAGCATACATGTGTTCTATGTCGTTGATCACGTTACTTTACGCATTTACATTATTTGTTGCTTATTTATGGTGCTCAAGTTGTGCAAGGGATCCCTGGACCTCACAAGTCCATGTGTGAATGATGCACATATGTAGGGGGAGATGTGCTACAACTTGACCCCTTGAGACTAATCTGTTTGTTTGAGTACACTTGATGTAGTCTCAAAGGTGCATTGAAAGGGAAATGTGGACTTGGACAATGCAAAGACTTCCACTGCACTCCGGTATTAGTGTAATTAACTCCAAGTTCATACTTATGATCTCCTTTGCCTTTTGCTCTTAATTGACATTTTTGGTGAGGCAATGGGTTAAAGGGCCACAAATGATCCCGTTTTATTGCTTAATGCCAAAGGGGGAGAAATTAAGGCCAAAGCAACTGCATCAGCCAACCACTTGTGAATTTCAAAAATAATAGAGTTAGAATTTTTTGTTTGTCCAAAATGCTCTTATTACAAAATTTGGTCTCTTGTGGGGGAGGATTTTGATTATGGGAAAAGGGGAGTTTTTGGCACTTGATCAATTTCACTCTTGGATTATTTCTCTTTGTGCCCAAACAAGTGAGTTTGACTTAGAGATAGGAAAATGAATTTGATTTGCAAAAACAAACCAAGTGGTGGCAAAGAATGATCCAAATATGCCAGATTATAGTCAAAAACAATTTGGTCCTCATTTGCGTTGATGTTGCACTTATTTTGGTTGCTTTTTGATGTGTTGGCATAAATCACCAAAAAGGGGGAGATTGAAAGGGAAATGTGCCCTTGGGCCATTTCTATAATGTTTTGGTGATTAAGTGTCCAACACATATTAAGTGAGTTGCTATGTGCCAAACAAGCAAGAAGTGCAAATCATATAACAAGGTATGTTTCTAGACTTAGTAATTGGTTTTTGTATACTAATGTATTTGTCTAAGTGTTAGAAACAGAGCAGAAAAGAAAAGAAACGAATTGCAAAAGATTTGGCTGTGTGCAGCAAAAGTCTAGCTCGGCCTGGCACACCGGACTGTCTGGTGGTGCACCGGACAGTGTCCGGTGCGCCAGGCTGGTCTCCGGTGAAAATGCCGCTCTCGGGATTCGACAACGGTGTACGACTATAATTCAACGGACGGTCCGGTGGTGCACCGGATTATCCGGTGAGTCATCCGCGGCGAACTCGCCGCCCTCGGGAAAAGCAAAGGGGCGACGTGGCTATAATTCATCGGACTGTCCGATGGTGCACCGGACTGTCCGGTGAGTCAACGGTCGCCAGCGCCAACGGTCGGCCGCACAATCTTTGCGCGACGCGTGGCAGCTCCAACAGTCGGTAGGGGGCACCGGACAGTGTCCGGTGCGCCAACGGGCCCGGAGCTGCAACGGTCGTCTGTGCCCGATTTGGAAGGCAATCGCGCACCGGACAGGCTACAGTAGCTGTCTGGTGGCGCACCAGACTGTCCGGTGCGCCACTCAACAGAAGGCAAGGATGGCCTTCCAAGTTTGCCTCCAACGACTCCTAGCTGCCTTGGGGCTATAATAGGGACCCCTAGGCGCATGGAGGAGTCACCCAAGCATTTTCACTAGGCATCCTAAGACTTCAAGACTCAAACTTCACGTATTTGATTCTCTGTGTTAGCGATTTGAGCTCCATTTGAGTTGCGAACTCCGTGTGTTGTACTTCGAGCTCAAGTTGTGACTTGTGTGCGTGGTTATGCTGTGGATTTGAGTCTTGTGTGTGTTGCTCTCCCCTCCCTTACTTCTGTGCTTCTTTTGTGATCATCATTGTAAGGGCGAGAGGCTCCAAGTTGTGGAGATTCCTCGCAAACGGGAGAAATACTAAGGAAGAAAGTCGTGGTATTCAAGTTGATCATTAGATCGCTTGAAAGGGGTTGAGTGCAACCTTCGACCATTGGGACGCCACAAGGTGGAAGTAGGCAAGTGTTACTTGGCCAAACCACAGGATAAAAATCACGTGTCTCGTGTGCTGCTTATTGTGATTGCTTTGTTCGCATGAGAACGTTTCTTAGCCACTTGACTACACTAACACCTTGATAATCAAGTTTGTGGCTATTTAGTGTTTGATTTTTACAGGATCACCTATTCACCCCCCTCTAGGTGCTCTCACCCCTTTGTGTTTTATCCAGGGACCCGAGCACAAGATGTTTTTCTTGTCCATTTAGAATTTCTAATTCATTTTAATACGCGGCAAACTTAGAAAAGGCATAACTTGAAAATTATTTATCCAAATTTGGTCAAACTCATTTTTCTAGGCTCTGGATAATGTGAACATTAGAGCAAGAATAGAAAACCACCCTAATCCAGTACTATTTCTAGAAGTTTTGATTTAATTTAGTATATTGTTTAAACCATAGAAATAAAGGGAAAAATAGTAGAATCTTTATGCTAAGGTTAAGAAAAATTCAGTGGATGCCTAATTAACAGTAGACCCATATAAAAATGTTGAACACCCTAGTTCATCAACTCAAGTAGAGAGTAACCACTGATTTTTCTTAGAATACCTCAGTAGTATAGCCCTAGATAAAAAATATAATAAGTCCTAATTTAGTAAAGAATTATAGTGCCACCTGCCACAAGAGAGAAATAGAAAACTTTAGAAAATCACAGAAACATTTCCCTGTAGAAAAACCTCCAACTTTAGGAATGATTGCTCTTGTGCAGAGAAAAGTTTAGAAAAATTTGTAAATTTGTCGTTTGACATTTTTCAAAAAGAAAGTTAATTAAGAGCACCCTCTAGCCCCAAAACTTTAGAAAATTACAACAAACCTTTCACTAAGTATTCCTTGGTAAAATTTGGCACAATACCATGTTATCATATCTAAATACCAGGAAAAATACCTATTAGGGCATTAACCACTTCTAAATAGAAGGTGTAGTGTAATGTGCCCCTTCTGCCCCAGCCTTTGTTATTTTTGTCCAAACCAGACCCTAATTATTTTGGCATCCAAAATTCTAGAAAAACCTAATTTAATCAGTAGGAAGCTACTTTAATTTTTATAGAATTTTTGAATAAAATAAATCATAAGTGTAGTTCAAACCACCATTAAAAACTCAATAGGAAAAAGGAAAAAGAGAGAAAAGAAGGGTTAACCAATTGAAGTTAAAAGATACCAGCAACCTACCTAAGTCACAACAAGACCATTAGGAAATAACCTGAGTGTTAATCTACCTTTGATTAAATCCTAGTTAGGCCACTAGATGCCACTTCCTAAAAGCTTAATCCAACAAATATAGACTATCGCTTTCGCTAAGTAAATTAGTATTACTTACCATGCAGCTTCACTAAACTTATGTATATCGATTCATACATATATCTTATGCATTGCATTCGTTAGATTGTAACCTCGTGGAAGGAGAGTATATGATGATTCCGGAGCAAGGAGTCGAACAAGAAGAAGTCCAGGAGCCAGCTCCCAAACCTGTCGTTGACGAACTCCCCGCTCCTCCCACACCTGAAGGCAAGCCCTGTTTTTATAAATAACCTTTAATATGCTATTTTACCGCAACTATTGTTTTAGGCTTGTACTGTGCACTAAGTGTAGGAGTTGTTTGGAAACCCTAGTTGCATGAACTCAGGTTTCCCTTGTGAAATGGATACTAGTATGCTAGGTTGAGTAGCTGCTATACTAATTAAGGATCTTGGTAGAAGTCGAGTGATTTTCTAGCACTCGTGCGAGGTCAGGAATTAGTTGTATCCATTTTGATAACAGAATTATGATTTTTATGGACACGAATACATGGGATGCCCTATCTATGAGATGGAATTGGAATAAGGATTAACGTGTGGTTACTTGTGTAAAGCGTTTGAACGTACTAAGAACATGCCGAGAAATATGGTAAATCATTAAGCCTAGTACCCAAGTGAACCTGCCCGCAGACATACCTCCTTACTTTCTCTGAAACGAGGTTTCTCATGCTAGCGATGGTGGGTACAAGTGCGGTCACCGCACGGCTGGGTCTATGGGGCTGGAGCATTGTACCCTAGGGAAGTGGGCCTATTCTATTACCGGTGAATCGATGGGGACGTCTTATGTGTGTGGGGACGCTTGCAAGGTTAAAACTCGATTGGAATCACCTACTTCTCGTAGCTAATGAGACTGCTTGACCCATTGTACTGCATTGAGTAAGAAGTAAAATGAGGTTTTTGAGATAAAGTCTTGATTACCTTAATTGCTTGTTACCATGTACGATTAGAAGGAGGCAAACCTAGTTTAAGGAATATCATAGAACTTGAAAAAGTTAAAACTTGACTTAGACTCAGCTAGTGCTTTTGCCAAACTAATCCCCTCAGTAAAATAACTTTCATGGTCTAGAGGCAGAGGAGTAGACTCCTCACACTGGGTAAGTCTAGCTGAGTATTAGTATACTCAGCCTTGCTTGAGGCACAATTTTATATGTCTCTTACAAGAAATGGTTGATGGTGTGACTTGGTCGGTCACCCTGCCACCGGGGTTGGACAATCGAGTGGATGCTGCTTCAGCAAGAGAGGACCAGGAGGAGTAGTGGGCCAGGCTTCGCCCTACTCCCCAGTTATCATCGTTAGTTGATATACGCTGCACTAGAAGCAATGTTTCTTATTGTTGAACTCCGTTTCATGTAATAACTCAAGTACTCCATTAATATGTGATTTTATGCTTTATTGTATTTCTATGTGTCTAACCTTCACGTGAGCAAGTGGTATTCGATCCTTAATGAGTGGTTTGATCGGACTAGACCCGACGGTCTGACCGTTTATTCGGATTATTTAAGTGTGTCGCTGTTTCTAAGGCGAGACTTAGGCACTGAAGCTAGAATAATCTTGACGGTTTCGCTACACTCTGATCAGACATAGGTGCGTGTATATATATGTGTGTCGCTGTCGAGTGGTGCAGGGGTGACTGGGGCTTCCACCATATATTTGGAAGCACAGGGCTACCAATAGCCAATATATATACACACACGAAGCTGTAGCACTGAAGAATCATTATTATTACATGCATGGGCTGAAGCGTGCAGGCATGCATCCTATGCAGCGACGAGAACAAGTGCTACCACCCGGCCACCCACGCCCTGTACTAGCTAGATTCACACAGGATCGTAGAAGGAAGAAGAAAATAAGTAAGCTTAAAATCAAGATGATCCAATATAATCCTGCACCACCATTGGCCTCCTTGGATCACAGCAGCCAACATCAGAAAGGGGCCGGACCAAAGTGGAATCTCCGGTAATGACAAATCATTCCACCACCCCCTCCTAGGAGGATATCGTTTTCGGAGCCAATTAATTAGTATAGGTAGCTACCAATGCTGGGGATTGAGAGAGGTGCCCCGCGCCACTAGATAGACACACTACACGTACTAGCTAGCCACCACAGCCAGCCATGTGGGATCGTCGATCGATCGATCGATTCGAATGCAGGCGGAGCTGGATTCCACTCTACTGGTTGTTGGGCTGCTGCTTTCGCGCGCGAAAGCACACACACGCACAGTTTAATTTCCCTTCTTCCCCGGCCGGGCCCCGTACGTGGAACCATCGACAAAGAGAAAAAAATCAGAAGCATATGTATCCATGCTTCCAGGGAAATCGAGTGGCCAATCTACAGCTAAACAATCTAGAGCATCTCATGCATGTATGTATGTGCACAATTCAGGCTAGCTAGAGCCTAGGAACCAGCAACAACGACGTACGTACGTACGTTTATTCCCACTGAGCTGGGTTAATGATTGTGAGCCTCCCTCACGCGCGAATATTAGGCCCGAATGAAAAGGACGCGCGCTTTCAGTTGCAGCTAGCACTGGAGAGCTCGATCTGGTTGTGGTGTACTCGTAGCAAATAAACGTGAGGGTACGTACGGAGATGCATGCATGTCCACTGACGGACGACCTGCAGAGATATTGCAGCGTGTAGTGTAGTGATCAGTCGTCGTCACTGTCCTTCTCCCGGCCGGCCTTCTTTGTTGCATAAACAAAACTGTGGTTGCTGTAAAGGAATATATATATATAGAGAGAGAGATACAGCAGCGTTCGTGCGTGAGCGAGGAAGAAGCTAGGAAAAATCAGCCCTCAAGCTAGAAAAAGGCGCGAGTCGCGTCCCGGAAGCAAGCGGGTTGGCTTGCCCGTCTCTTTATTTTGCATTGTGTCGATCGGCCTTTTGTACGTCTTTGTTCGAATTCCAATGGCACATCGATCTCACGTACAGTTTGCTTTAAAAGCATGTACGTATGTATGCTTTGCGTTGCGCAAGAGGTGCACGTGTCGACCGGTAGCGGTAATAAACCTAGAGTGGAGAACTTGTTTATACTTTTTGTGGTCTTGTACGCGCGTGTTTCGTTTCAAGAAAAGGCGGTCCAGACCAAAAATATTAGCGCAAAGCATATCCAATATTTTTATAAAAAAACTTTGAGGGTACTTTATCACAGAATTTTTTTTCATGGCTTTGTTTATGATAATTAAGGATTTTTTTTTTTTTTGTTGTTGTGCTCACTTGTTGAACACATGGCGCGGCTGGCTTGGCAGCGGAAAAAATGCCGTTCGCCTAAAACGTGCAGCCTGCTCTGCTCTGTTTTCTGCCCATGGGCATGCTGCACGCCGGCCCACTGTTCAGCTGCCCGTAGCTGTGTAACATTCAGCTTAGCAGCCCAACAATATCCCTTGCTGCGGGAGCCCAGTTTAGATTTATTTTTTCCCCACATTCATTAACCTTGTGCGGACATACCCTCCTAGGGATGGCAATTGGACCCGTGGGTATGGATACCCACGGGTTTCGTACCCGATGGACATGGATATGGGTTAGAAAACTCACCCGTAGATCATGTCGGGTCGGGTACCCGAAATACGTCGAGTAGGGTACGGATAGTATATTTTACCCATGGGTATCCACTGGATACCCGAAATATTAATTCACAATTTCACATGTTGTGTTTTGGGCCCATGAAGCAAAGCAAAAAAAAGCCCAAAGGCAGTGGGACTCATTGTTGGGTTGTCCTATTCCTATTCACCTAACCCTAACCGGCTAACCCTAACTCCCTGAGACAGACAGACAGGCAGCCTGCAGCCGTCCATCCATTCATCCGCTAAGAGGAGAGGGAGGCCGGTCGGCCGGTGGAGCGGAGATGAGGGGGCAGACAGGCCGGTGGCGAGGAGGCAACGGCATTGCGGCGTGGTGGGTGGCCGTCGTGGCCCTGCAGCTGGGCCATTTGCTGAGCGGCGCGCGGGCGGGGCTGCTGGAGTCCAACCCGGGCCTGGCCTACAACTTCTACCAGAGCAGCTGCCCCAGCGCGGAGTCCATCGTCCGCAGCGTCACCTGGGCGCAGGTCGCCGTCGACCCCGCGCTCCCGGTCCGCCTCCAGCTCTCTCTCTCTCTCAAGCCAGCCGCAGAGTCGCTCGCCCGCTCCCGAGTGTGCTACTGCACCGTCGGTCGCCCGCCTGCTCCCGAGTGTGCTACTGCACCGTCGATCGCCCGCCCGCTCCCGAGTGCGCTACTGTGCCATCGTACGCCCGCCCGCCCCAGCATCTAGCGCACTCGTACGCCCGCCCACCCCAGCATCCCGACGCCGCCGTCGGCCCCACACTCCACTTGTCGTTCCTCCCGCCGCGCGCCGCTCACGCAAGGCGACGGCTTCACCGGCATCGCCCTGGCCCCTGGGGTTTCGCAACACGCCGGCGCGGCCAAGCACCATGCGGTGGCGCTACTGGTGAAGTCGGACAGCGGGATAGGTCCATCTTCCTCAACGACCAGCAGATCAATTTACATGCAGATTTATATTTTACAGCAGCATATCCACCGGATACCTGATACCCGACGGGTACCCGGTGGGCACGGGTACGGGTCCTTTTTTACCCGATTGGCTTGCTGGGTATGGATATTTGTATAAGGATCGGGTATGATATCGGGTTAGGTATTATTATACCCGAACACAACCCAACCCGCTGCCATCCCTATACCCGCCTTCATCAAGCTTCTTCCACGGCAGCATCAGAGCGGAAGCAGGTTGATAAATCCAAATTGGGCTCACGGCGGCGGTTCTCCTCCCTGCTCGGCTGCTCCTTCGTTCGACGGTGTCTTCGACCCAGGCGTCCACGGCCGGCAAGGTCGACGACGAGGGATCCTGCAGCCTGGCGTTGGCAATCTCCATGGAAGAGAGAGTGGAGCGGAGTGTAAGTACCGTGTGATTGGGGCTAGGGTTTCTCAGAAATTACTGGTGAAGGGAGGGGATTGGTGAAGGATTATGGACCTCATTATTAGGTTGTTAGTCATCTGTACTAGTATAAATACTACCTTTTGTACTGAGACAATCATCGAATAAATTAGAAATACGAGATCAACCCATTTCTTACATGTTCCAACTCACCTAGGAACTTGAGCTTGGAAGAACTCACTAGAGTTCTTCTGTCAATGTGCTCACGATGAGGAAGGCGAGCATCCTCCGTCCAGGGGCTGTGACAGTTGGTATCAAAGCCTTCATGAGTCAGCACCGGTGATCGGAGAAGGAGTCACGACGACTCCAGCAGCTCGACCTTCGGTGCAGACACGCTTCGTGTTGGAAGCAATGGAGGAGAAGGACCGAACCAACCAAGACAACTGGAGTCGTGTCTTCTCATCATTAGACACGATTACCAGTCGGCTGCAGGCGGTGGAACAATCGCATCAACAATTAGTGACTCAAGTGGAGTTGGCAGCATCGGTGACCGAGCATGCAGCCATGGAGAGGACAGAGTTGTTTCGGAAGGTTGAGGAGACTCGGAAGATTGTGGCTCAGATGAGACTCGAAGAGTTAGGAAAAGGACTGGAGGATGATGCTGGGGAACCTCGAGTTTTGAATAAGGGTGGAGTTCCGCCTAAATTTCATAAGAACTAGGAGAAGGGAGAGAACAGCAAGTTTCCCAGGAGGGATCATCAAGAGGAGCAGAAGGAGCAAGGAACTCATCAGGTATTGCCTAAGATGTCGTTCCCTAAATTTTCTGGTGGTGAACAAGTGGATTAGTAGTAATGAGATTTGGGCCTTTATGTTGGTGGAATCTGTGGTACCTCAGGAGAAGAATGCAAAGGAGGAAGAGATTCAAGGTTTATTAAAGGAGTATGAAGATATTTTTGCTGTGCCAAAGCAATTACCTCCATCCAGGGAGTACGATCACCACATGCCACTAATTTCTGGAGCAGATCCTGTGAATTCTAAACCTTACAGATATTCGCCTTTTCACAAGGATGAGATAGAGAGACAGGTGACTTCTCTATTGGAGGCTGGACTTTATCGTACCAAGTGTCAGTTCTTTTGCCTCTCCAGTATTGTTGGTAAAAAAAGATGGCACATGGCGTTTTTGTGTGGATTATAGAAAATTAATGACTTGACTATCAAGAATAGGTTCCCTATGCCCTTAGTGGAAGAGATATTAGAGGAGTTGGCTGGTACTCAATATTTTCTAGCCTGGACTTGACAGCTGGACACCATCAAATAAGAATGGGACATGAAGATGAGTTTAAAACAGCTTTCAAAACCCATCATGGGTTGTACCAGTTCACGGTTATGCCTTTTGGGCTTACAAATGCTCCAGCCACATTTTAGTGTGCAATGAATTCAGTGTTGGCTCCATTTCTAAGAAAATTTGCTATGGTATTCATTGATGACATACTAGTGTATAGTCCAACTTGGGCTAATCGCTTGAGACATGTGAGAGTGGTGTTTGATAAGCTGTGAGGGAATCAATTCTTCTTGAAGAAGAGTAAGTGCGTGTTTGGAAGAACTGAGCTCACTTATTTGGGGCACATAATCTCTCAGAGTGGAGTGGCTACTGATCCCTCAAAGACTAAAGCTATAAAGAATTGGTCGGTCCCTAAGACTGTTCCTGAGTTGAGAGGGTTTTTTCGGTTTAACTTGTTATTATTGGAGGTTTGTGAAGAATTATGGGATAATAGCCAAACCACTCACTATGTTTCTTCAACACAAGAATTTCTAATGGAATTCTCAAGCTAAGACAACTTTTAAGGCTCTCAAACAAGCTTTGTGTTCAACTTCTATGTTGGCTCTACCACAATTTGAGGAGGTGTTTGTTGTGGAAACAGATGCTTGTGCAGATGGGATAGGAGCTGTCTTAATGCAAAATAATAGGCCAATTGCATATTTGAGTAAGGCTTTAAGTGTAAAAATCAAGGTCTGTCCATTTATGACAAGGAGTTTTTAGCTCTTGTTTTAGTGGTGGAGAAGTGGAGACCCTACCTTCAACGTGGTGAGTTTGTGATTAGTGATCACAAGGCCTTCTTTCTTGAGAGTCAGGTGTTACATACTAATATACAAAAGAAGGCTATGGCAAAACTTATGGGTTTGCATTTCAAGATTATTTATCGTAAAGGGAAGGATAACCTTGCTGCAGATGCTCTATCCAGAATTGGACATTGCATGGCTTTACAAATTGTTTTAGAGGTGAAACCCTTGTGGATTCAAGAGATTCTGAACTCTTATATTATAAGATGAGGAGGCTCAATAGTTATTCGCCAAGTTGGTGATCCAAAATCCAGATGAGCAGGGTTTTTCTCTGCAATAAGGAGTGATCAGAAAGGGGTCTCAGATTTGGATTGCTAACAACACTGCTTTGAGAACCAAAGTTATTTTTGCTCTTCATGATAGTGTATTGGGAGGACATTCTTGGGGACAAGCTACATATCATAGAGTCAAAAGGTTGTTTTGGTGGAAGGGTCTTAAAGTTGATGTGAATGTTTTTATCAAGCAGTGTTGTGTTTGTCAGCAAGCTAAAGTGGAAAGGATTCATTCTCCAGGACTACTCCAACCACTTCCTATACCACAAGGTGCTTGGCAGGACTTAACCATGGATTTCATAGAAGGACTTCCAAAATCTGAAGGTTATGACTCCATTCTGGTTGTGGTGGATAGGTTTTCGAGGTATGCACATTTTTCCCTTAAAGCATCCCTTCTCTGCCCCAAAAGTAGCCCAAGTGTTCTTGGACAATGTTATTAAACTGCATGGAACTCCAAAGTCATTGGTTACTGACAGAGATAAGGTGTTCACCAGTGGTTTTTGGAAGTCTCTGTTTCAGGCACTGAATATCAAATTGGCTTAACTACTGCTTATCATCCTCAAACAGATGGTCAATCTGAGAGGGTAAACCAGTGTCTAGAGATGTGCTATACATGAGACTCCCGATCTATGGAAGAAATGGTTGCCTTTAGCTGAGTTCTGGTATAATTCCTCTTATCACATAGCTCTAGTGTTTTCACCATTCAAGGCTCTATATGGGTATGATCCAGTTTTTGCAGCTGCTCCTATGATAATAGTGGATGGGGAGTTGTCTGTGGCTAAATGGGTGAAGGAAAGGCAATCCTACTCTGAATTCTTGAAGGAAAGATTGGCCTCAGCTCAAAATAGAATGAAGGTGCAGGCTGACAAGAACAGAACTGAGAGATCTTTTCAAGAAGGAGAAATGGTTTTACTCAAATTACAACCATATGTGTAGAGTTCTGTGGTTAACAGACCTTGTCCCAAGCTAGCTTTGAAATTTTTTGGACCTTTCAAAGTATTGCAGAAGATTGGGAAGGTGGCATATAAGCTTGATTTACCAGAGAGTGCTAAGATTCACCCTGTGTTTCATGTTTCACAGCTGAAACCTTTCACTCCCTCCTACACTCCAGTCTATGACGATTTATCTTCAGTAGTGGATTTGACTGGAGTGGAGATATACCCTATGAGGGTGCTGGAGCGTAGGCTGATGTGCAAGGGAAGCCATCTAATTGTTCAAGTGAGGGTTTCTTGGTCTAATCTACCAGAAAGTGCAACTACTTGGGAAGATTTTGAAGTTTTAAAGAAGATGTTTCCTGAAGTGATTGATTGGGGGCAATCAATTCTTGAGCGGGGGAAAGATGTAAGTACCGTGTGATTGTGGCTAGGGTTTCCTGAGAAATTACTGGTGAAGGGAGGGGATTAGTGAAGGATTATGGGCCTCATTATTGGGCCGTTAGTCATTTGTACTAGTATAAATACTACCTTTTGTACTGAGACAATCATCGAATAAATCAGAAATACTAGATCCACCCATTTCTTACCTGTTCCAACTCACCTAGGAACTGGAGCTCGGAAGAACTCACTGGAGTTCTTCTGTCGATATGCTCACAACGAGGAAGGCGAGCGTCCTCCGTCCAGGGGCTGTGACACGGAAGTAACGGTGAACGCAGCCTGGGCACGCCGGAGCGGGGGCGAGGTCCATGGATGGGGAGAGGGCGTGCCATGGGAGACGAGCGTGCACGCAAGGGCGAGCGGTTAGACGGGACGAGACCGGCAGCTGGCGGTGAGCTACTCGACGGTTGGACCGCAGAGGTGGAGCGGTGGATGTACGGAGGCCACGGCGGCGAGGATGCGGGTTTGTGGGAGGAGCGCGGCTGGCGGCACTGGGACGACGCCCTTGGCACGGCGGCAGGTGAGGCCGAGTGCGTGGGAGCCGGCAATGGGCGGAGGTGAGAGGCGGGAGGGAGGGGGCTCACGGTGTTGGGGAGAACGACGGTGAGGGAATCAAAACTGGTGAACGCCTAGTGGCCATTTTACATTTAACCACTTCTATATAAAATTGATGGATATAAATTGGATACTCTGCACGCTTGCATCAAACAAGTGATTGCACATGATATATCCTCTGCATGGATATGAAGAAAAGAACAGCTGTGGAAAAAGAAAAAAGAGAGTTTTTTATTTTTTTAAAAACGAATTCGAGTTCTAAAGTTAGGGTTTTGGACAAGATGTAAAAGGACCGGTTTAAAACCTTATCGAGTTATAGTTGTTTTAGACCAAAATTTTATCTTCTATCGATCGAAGCGTTAACCTCTCTAACTTGGATAATTTGATAGGGAGACATTTTGATGATTAACCTCACTTACGTTTTTCTTGGATAACGAAGCGAGTCGAAATTTTAAACATCAAACATTTTCCAAAAATCACACTCGAGCGATTCAAACGGCATAGAATATGTCGTCTTATACGACAATTTATTTCCAAACATTGAGAAATCTTTTATGTAGTCTAAATAAACGGAGGTGAATACGATATAGAGATCGTTATTCTTACTGACACTCCATACATCGATCCATACACGTTGTTGAACTTATGAAAACATTGTTACAGTGATTAAACATTCATCATTGGAATATGGTCTTTTACATCATATAGTGGAATAAAACTAACATTATTATCTACATTTCTGACCGTGTAGCAAGCCTAAAAGACTTTAAGACCCACTTAGATCCTTAGAATTGAATTCCATTCGGATAAACATAATTTAGACATAGATTAACTAAAATAATATAGTTTTATACATATTACATTTGTATACTATTTTTGGTTATATTGGGGGATATTTATATGCTACATTTCTACTATAGTAGAGTGAGTCAAAGAGTGTGTTATAAGTTGCAGAGTAGAAACATAGACTAGTGATATATAAAATAAATTTTCACCCCTTATCCTATAAATTTGGAATAGGCTTATATCTAAATTTTGATAAGTGGTGGAATATCAAATTCCAAACCAAATAACCTACTCTATTAAGTAAATTTCAATTATTTCAAAATAAAGGGATCCAAACGACCCCTTAGGGAATTCATCATAAACATTTCCATCTGCATTTTTTCCAATAAAGAAATAAAACAAGCGTAAGTATAGTTGTACTTAACAATTATAATATAGTGTTATGTGGCTAAAAATATATGACGCTTGTTCATATCATGTAACATTTTAATGGATCACATTTTATCATAAATAGAGTCAATGTTCCTCAAACACTCAAATAACCACATAACCATATCATCGTGTAAATAATAGTAATGTATAGCATAAATAAAGTAATCCTCACTAATCTTTTCATTCATCTATTCAATAAGGAGTCTAGTTTGCTCGTAACCATAAGCACGACTGTTATAATAGTTTAGTCATAATCTGCAGAGGCTACATCATTAGCCGTAAGCCATGATTCCCATTTGCCAAGGGCAGCTAGGGGTTTCGCTAGATACCCTATCAGGCCTTGTTCGGTTATTCCCAATACATATGGATTGGATGAGATTGGAAAAAATTCTTAAGAAGTTTGACTTGTTTGGGATTCAAACCCATCCAATCCCACTCAATCCACATGGATTGAGAGCTAACCGAACAAGGCCTCAGTAGTTTCCCTAATAAGTTAGGGGCCACTAGGTTTTTGTGCCAAGGGAATGATTTTTTAGATAAAGGTATAAGTCCGGCTTTCGCACTCATAGATGAGGCTTCAAGCCAAATTATTATGGCCCACAACTAAATGAAATCACGACTCAAAATCCAGTCCAAAATAGAAAAGGCAATCCAAACGAAGAAAATAGCTCCATAGCTAAAGACTCTAAATTCTTGCATGTGTCCACAACCTCTTCTTTCTTATCAACAGTATGATTCAACTGAGCCAGAGACAAAGCCAATGCGTCCTCCTGAATAGAGCCTGCAAAACATATTTGGGCTTGCACTTGTTTAGCAAAATATCATTTCTAGTGAGCCATAAAGCCCAGTAGAGAGCTGCCACTCCAACTAGAAGCTTTCCCACTTTGTTTTGACCACCCTGCTTTGACCAACTGCGAAACAGATTCATGGTATTATGAGGAGGCATTATACCCATTGTACAACAAGAAACTCGCCATAGGAAATTGTCAAAATGACACTAAAAAAACAAATGTTGGATTGATTCGGACTGATTGCAAAACTCACAGTTTCTCCTACCATTCCAATCTCGTTTAGTCAAGTTATATTTTGTTAAAAGAAATCCCCTCTTTAGGAACCAGAGGAAAATCTTAATCTTTGAAGGAACCCTCAAATGCCAAATTTCCTGTGATACTACAATGCCATTGTCAATGAGAAAATTATACATCGATCTAACATAAAAAAGAACCAGATTTATTTAAACCCCACACGAAGATGTCATTACCCTCCTCTAGATTAACAAACATTAAATTAGCAACCAAATTGTGCCATTTATGTAATTAGTTACCACTAATGCTCTTCTAAAAGAGATATTTAGCGAAGATGACCTGGATACATCAGCTATTATTGTATGTGTTTTGCGAACATTGTTAAACACATTCGGGTTAATATGTTTAAAAGCATGGTTCCCTAACCATGTGTCTTCCCAAAACCTTATTTGGTTCCCGCTGACAAGTTTGAACCTCCCTAAGCTTCGGAAGAGGTCTTTGATATTCATGAGACTCCTCCAAAAATGGGAATCTCCAAATTTATTCTCAACTTGTACTAGTGGTTTTCCTTTCATGTATTTGTTTTTTGATTAGTTCTTGCCATATGCCTTCCTCATTGCAAAGTTTAAAAAGCCATTTACTCAAAAGGCATTTATTTTGTATCTCAAAATTTTGTACCCCTAAACCTCCTTTATCTTTTGGTAGACATACCAAAGGCCATTTTACTGATCTGTACTTCTTTTTATTGTTGTCATTCTGCCAAAAACATCTACACCTAAAATGTAACACCCCGTCCAATCCTAGACTGGCGGTACTTACTCCTGACAGCTCTCTAGGATCATATATTGTCCCCACAGACTAACATGGGTCTTTTGTGCACACTTTGTCCTCACTCATGCACACCCGGGAAAACTTCCCGGTAGGTCACCCATCCCAAATTGCTCCAAGCCAAGCAACTTAACTTGGAGGTTCTTTCAAGATAGGCTTCCAAAAAAGAAGATGCACCTTATTGGTATGGATACTCTATTGATTTTATTAAGCCTTGGGCCAGAATATCACCATCCCAGGGGCTAGAATATCACAATCCACCCCCCTTAGAAGACCGACGTCCTCGTCGGTCAACCCCAATCCAGGAACCTCCCCTCTTAGCCATGTCTGTGTGTCTCGTGTCGTCATATGCCATGTCATGTGACCACTCTGGGCCCACATGCGCCATATACCCAAACCCCTAACCCACACACGCTCGTGAAACCTCGAGGGTCAGCTCTGATACCACTTGTAACACCCCATCCAATTCCAGACCGGCAGTATTTACTACTGGCAGCTCTCTATGATCATATATTGTCCCCACAGACCAACACGGGTCTTTTGTGCACACTTTGTCCTCACTCATGCTCACCCGAGAAAACTTCCCGGTCGGTCGCCCATCCCAAATTGCTACAAGCCAAGCACGCTTAACTTGGAGGTCCTTTCGAGATAAGCTTCCGAAAAAGAAGATGCATCTTATTGGTATGGATACTCTATTAATTCTATTAAGCCTTGTACCAGGATATCACCATCCCAGGGGCTAGGATATCACATAAAATAATCAATCTTTTTCAAGATGCCCTTTGGGACCTCGAAAAGGATATCATGGACATAGGCAAACTAGATAGAACAGAATTTAGTAAAACCAGTCTACCACCATAAGGTAGCATTATACTTTTCCACTTACTCAATTTCTTTTTTATTCTATCCTTAATCAACTTCCAATCTTTGTTCTTTAACTTTCTAAAGTGCACAGGGAGGCCTAAATACTGAAAAGGGTATTCACCCACTTTGCAGCCAAACAAGTTAGAGTAAAGAGACTCACATTATTTTGCTTGACCATAGCAGAAAATCTCACTTTTGTGGAAGTTAATTCTTAGACTAGATAATTCCTCAAACTTTTACTTCTCTCTCCCTCCCTCTCTCGCGTATGCTCTTAAAGAGGAGAGGTACTCGACCGATCCCATACAGAACAACAGAGGGAAGGGGTTTGAAAGACACACCACGCTAGAAACCAGAAAGCAAGTTTTTTTCATATATTATTGTTATTGCCACTGGGACAGTGTCGAGGCATAGCACGCCGCAGTTAGCATGCAATGCGGACAAAGTCATGAGTAGACACCCTAAGAATGATGTGTCTAGCTACATCGTCGTAGCCTTCCAGCAGGTGCTCCAACCTTCCTCCGAGAGGGATGAAGGGGGACCAATGAGATCCTGAAGGTTGAAGCCCAAGCAGACCTCCGTCGTAAGCAACGCCACCGTAGCCCCACGATGAACGCTGAAGTCAACAATGTCTCGAACGTGACAAAGTGTGTTATCCAGGTGCTCGATCAAAGAGGGACCACGTGCCCCCAATGTAATCAAGAAGTTGGCCCAAGCGATGGCACAACATCTCGAGCTCTGCTTCCAAGGCTGCCATGAGAAATAGGCAAGATAAGAAAAGGGAACAAAGGAAGAAGAAACCACAAGAATCAAATGACTTATCGGTGACACAACTATCGTCCTCGGCAAGATGCACCCATAGCAGCTCGGCTTCAACCTCGTCGATCTCCCACGCCACGTGAAGGCATTGCAGCCCCCCCCCCCCCCCCCCCCCCCCGTGAGCACCCGAGGTGGCGAAGGAAGAGATGTGCAGCTCGATCGAGATGCAGTCTCCAGGTCGACTGTGACTACACTGCTACGAGGAGAGGATAGAGCAAAATCAAAGGAAGAGAGGAGGTTGGCAAGCCTAAGGAGGGAAGCCTGCCTCGGCTTGTGACCGACGGAGCGCGACATCTAGAAAAGCTCAAAGTTCGACCACTGGCTCGGTTGGAGACGAGTTCGAAAGACACGTCAAGGATAACCAGCAGGGAAGCGACTGTCCGAGGTTTATAAAGGGGGCGAAAGGGCGCCCGATTGCACCCCAGGAGGGGGCGATCGTGGCACCAATTTCCGAGGGGACACCATAGTTTCTCGGGGAAGGAATAGATAGGACATGTGTCTGACCCATCATCAACCCCCAAAGGGAGACTCTCTCCCCTCGGGGGCTAATATTGGGAAATGATCCCTAGTCCTTGGACCCACTGGTCAGTGAACATGCTAAGGAAAGGGTCCCTGATCGCTAGGCCTGTTATTCAGTTGGAAGGGGCAAGTGCGCCAACCCTAGAAGGACCTGCCCCCGGTCGAACCGCACGGCACTGAGCCTAGGGCCGTGCATGGCGGAGCCTGATAATGGAGGACGGACGTGTTGAAAGGGAACCACTCGAGTGGATCCCGCCCCATCCCTGGACTGACCTGCCATAAATGACTGGCTGCATTAACCACGCCTAGCACCAAGCCACAACATGGGCACCGGTCTGCTTCCTACTCATGACCTATGGACCACTTGGGCCGCATTGCTCTCATGACCTACGAGCCCCCGGACTGCGACGTACTAATGGCTCTCACACCCTCGGACTGCAACGCACTTATGTCCTATCGGACTAGGCCTAAGTGACACAACAGGCTACATCGAGCCCCAGGCTATGGAAGCCAAAGGTCAGCATAGCCGGAATGATGGCGCCTGGGACCATTGTCGCACCTGCATCATCCACTACGATAAATACGTGACAGCTAGGCAACCCCGGGTCCCGTGATTATGCATGGACTCACCCGAGGTAAAACACTGGTTTTGCCCTTGCCTTACATCTCCTTCCCAGGGAAGCCACCACTGGTCGACCTCTGTCATGGCCTATAAAAGGGAGAGACTGACCTCTAGGCAAGGGATTGATAGATGGACCGATCGAGGAACATAAGGACGAACTAAGGGATTACTAGACGCCTTCAGACGGAGACGATCCCATAAGGACGAACGGGAGGAGGAGTGCCGACTAGTGGCGGGCCTAAGATTTAGAAGACGGGTATTCAAAAAAATTAGGATAAATTTTTTTCTAGACCTAAAGCTTGTTTATTAGCATATATATAGTTAATTATATGTAATCTATAATTAAACATACACAATATAGTCATACCCGATTCAATAACTAGCCTACTAAACTCAAATTTCATACAACTATTTCAAAAAAAATTAAATCGAAATACGCCAGGGGCTATTGCTCGGTTGTTGGCTAGATACTTATAGAGATGGCAATGGGTACCCGAAACCCGATGGGGTTTTTACCCCATTAGGGTACGGGTTTGGGTCAATTTTTATACCCATGGGTTTGTTAATGGGCATAAATCTATACCCGACGGGTTTATGGGTACGAGTTTGTTCCTATAGTACCCAAACTGTGAACCCGTGGGTTTTATAAACCCGACCAAACCTAGTGCATATTGTCATTTTATTTTATAAACGAACAATAAACTTGTTATTCCTTATTTACTTCATAATTTTTATCAATTGGTGAATGTGTCAGTAGTCAGTGAGAGTGTTGCTTGCTTGCTATTATAGTTTTTACTAGTGTTATATATATGGTGGATGGATAACTTAGTGCAAGGTCACTTAATTATACAACTTATTATTTGTATTTCATTCTCTCTACTAATAATATTTATACCAAATCATGAACTCGTTGTTCATTATATAGATTTTGGATCATGATATCATTAATCATTACAATACTTATTGATTATGAGAAGAACAAGTATATTGGAGATGAAACCCGCGGGTAACCTATGGGTACCCCGCTAACCCGATGGGTACGGGTTTGGAAAAAATCTCAAATCCGTCATGGGTACGGGTTTTTTAATGGGCATATATATTTTTCACAGGTACGGGTTTGGAACGGCAAAACCCAGCGGGTTTGTACCCGTTGCCATCTCTAGATACTTATCATATTTGGCTCTTTCCAATCGTTAATGCCTCGCACTGTCGCTAATGTCCCACCACGACCTGACAGCTCTTCCCTGGTACGACAATAGGGTTTAGAGTTTTTTTGCCGTGAGATACTAAGATGGGCTATATCACTCCATTGGATCTCATAGGACACAATCACACAACAATTTATTGGGTTGGGTGGGTATGGAAAGTAGCAAGGAGATTAGAGATATTTTGGTCTAAGTTAACAGAAATTCCTCCACTTATTTGATTTATTTCTTATTTCCTATGTATATATACTATATATATGTATATGTTGTTTTTTCAAAATAATGGGTATTCAATTGAATACCATTGAATTGAACGAGGCCCGCCCCTGGTGCTGACAAGGGACCAGGAGGTCGAAGCCCCGCTAATCCAAGACTTAGCTAGGACTCCACCTCTTAGCTTTTAAACTCCACTTCCACCTCGATAAGAGATCTGGGAGCCTCTTCTCCCTCTCTCGACTGCTTGTAACCCCTACTACGAGTTTGATCATCAATGGTGCCGATAGCACAAGCCACCGGTGACTAGATGTAGGGACGTTTTGTCCGATCCAGTATAAATCTTGCACCCTTCGTGCACGTGCACACCCTTTGGAGCCCGGAACGCGCACAATAAATTTACTTGTCGGAGCGAGGTACGAAACACCGACATGATTCCTTGTAACCTCACTTCTACTCATAGCAATACAATTAAGCAAATAATGAATACAAATAACATTACACCAAACATGATCAAACTTAATAATAATATTCTAAGCGTCGAGAGTCAAGACGAAACTATAGGTTCGACAACCACTAAAAACAGAGTTAAAACGTAGAAGTTATAAACTAATCAAGTTTTAGGTCATTTTAGTATTTATTTTATTCTAGAAAATAACTCTCAGGGGTCTAAATGTAAATATTTGATTTATTTTATTTATTTTAACATGTAAACGGACTACGGGTTATATTCTTCAATCCTTGAGGGCTTTCTAACAAAATGCTTGTGGCGAAGGGGTATCCTTGTGCTGTTGTTTGATCTTTAATCTACGGTCCAATTTAGATTAGACTAGACTTGAACCGGTATGTGATCTTGGCCGCCCGATCTCGAATCAGCGACCACGATTTAAAACCTCATAATCAAACCTCGATTGCATGTTGACCGATCTATGGCCAAGATCCCACCGAGCGAACCGTTACCTATGTTCTAATCATAGCCCACCACCTAGGATCCGACGTCCAGAGGATATCCTCCCCTTCCACGGCAGGCGAGCGCGGTGGCCTCCTGATAGCCGAGCGTGGCGGCGCGGTTACCCGTGAACAGCCAGCCGGCTCAACCTCAGTGAATCAGAGTATCCGCACGCGGTGGAGATCTCTCTGTCTCTCCCTTGACGCTCAAACGGCAGCGAACCCTCCCTCTGCATCCCCGGCTTAGACACCATGTCTAACCCATGGGGGCCTGGGGCTAGGGTCACGGAGTCCACATTATATAGCCCAAAGAAGAGGAATTTGCGCCCAGTGGTGCTCAGCCAGGGCGATCCCGCCATTTCTGCGCGACAATTGTAACGGACCCGAGCAGAAGGGGAAGAGGAGTCTGGAAGCTTGGGCCCGTGGGCAGTGACGTGAACGTGGCATGCGGCTGTGGTGGTTGGCTGATGTGCGGGGCCCAGCCGCTAGTGACACGCGAAAGCGGCTTCGCGCACGGGCGAGGCGCTAGGTTGAGCCGGCGACAGTGGCAAGTTTGGCTGGTAGCAAGGGATTTGGCCCAGGCGTGGTCTTCTTTCATTCTCTTTTTTATCTTTTCGATTCCTTTTCTTTTTCTATTTTAGATTTACTTTCAAGTTTCAAATTCCAATCTAGTTTTGAGTTTGTGATTCTAATTTTAAATGCACAACCAAAAATCCAGAATGATGCAATATCTTTATATTGATTATTTTACTCACTTATTAATGCAAATTCTTCAATTATGCAAAACACATTTTAAGAAAGGATTTTTTTTGAAAGTGTAGTCATCTTAAAAACAAATTCAATAGTTTAGGAGAAGTTAGAATAGAAATCTTTGCCATGAATCATTTTTTAATTCAAATGTTTTTAAAGAGTGCTTTAATTATACAGTTTATAAAGGAAATATTTAGATAGATTAAAAGTATTTCTTTCATTTATTGTTCTAACTTTTAGTTTAAAGTTTTGGATACCAAACTCTTACTATTATTATTTATTTACTTTTTAGAGAGACATACTTTATAAAGGAAGGAAACAGTTATTAGAAGACATTTTATCTCAAATCTTTTGGAGGATTCTTTAAATCATCAAAATGTGATTTTTGGTGTTACAGATTTACTTGTAGCAATGGTTGGAGGCGAATGTAGGGGGGACTCCAGGTTGATTTGTCCTTGCTGGGTGATCTTCTGGTGTCGATCTACCCTGAAATGTGATAGAAACCTCTCTTTTGCCGCTTCACAATTATGGTTCATGTTGCGTGTCAATTGACAAATTCTCCTTAGTTGGTTTAAGGATATTGTTTGGGGAGATAGTAGTAAAGTCATCGCGACTGATCTAATGGATCCGAAACGCACTCGTCCCCAACGAAGATGCTAAAATGTATGTTGGTGTCTTTTTGGGCTAAATACTAATAAACCCTAATGCTTTCATGCGACGTATAGAACCTTGGGGTCGACTCTGAGAGGTGCCGGATGGTCTGCAGTAGGTCGCTGGACAATGCGCAGTAGGGCAACGGACGGTCCGCGGTTGGGCAACAGACCGTTCGCGATGGCACAGAGAGCTTCACTCCTCTATAGACGTGTGGACCGTCTACGTGTAGGCGGTGGACCATTTGCGATACGTGCAGAGGGCTTCGTGTAGAACCTATATCTCGCCTCTCAAGAGGGACCCTATCGGGAAGGAGATCGTAGGGTTGCTTTGGAATCGGCAGGTCACCCAAAGTACCTCTAGACGACGTAGAGCTAAAGAGAGGCGAAGATTGAGATTGGGGACTGCAATTAAAGTTACGCTACATCTTAACATAAGACATGAAAATAAATAATTTAGATAGATCATTTCGATTGGATCATGTGTGTTATCAATCGACCATACCACTTTATATTTATAACACTTTATATTTATAGGATATGAGGTATGTACCTTATTCTAAGCGAAGTCTAACAAGATAACACAAAACACGGAGAATCTCTCGTAACAAATTCGAACGATCGTTCGAACTAATCTAATATCAAACGGTTAGAGCTAAAATTTGGACTGTTTATGGATGGGACCGTCCGAGCTTACCTATGGACTGTCCGACAATACGACAATACAAGTGCTGCTAATTTTGATGCAACGCTAATAACTACCCTATGCTTCTCAATTGGTGCCCGTTCGCCGTTCGGCACCCTACAGTCCGGACCAGCTGCGCTGCAATTTGCAACCAGACAACCAACCAACAACCACGGCTAGACTGAAGTACTGAACGATGAACGAATGCTCAGTTACCCACTCGCGAATTATGTTAGGGCTGTACAGTGTAGAGGCACTAAAATGGTTTTACATATAAAATAGATAACTAAGAAATTCTATTATATAATTGGGTGTCTATAAATATAGTCTATCTCTACTACTAATTATGTACTTAGTGTAGGCGTCCACAACTTCCAGTGGCGCACGGTTCTGCCATCTCCCTCCGCCACCCTCCGCGCTCCCTCCGCCTCCGCGCTCCCTGCCCCTAATCCCGCGCCTCCGCCTGCTCGCTGTGCTCCCTCGCCTCGGCTGCCCTATTCACGCACTGCCCTAATCGCTCTCAATCCCGTGGCAGACGCGACCCTACTCCGCCCTGCCCTAATCGCTCCCAGAAGATCCACCGAAACTTTCGCCTCGCAGCGTGCCCGCGCGTCGCCGTTGCCTCTACTACCCACCCGATCTCCCGCGCGACGCCGAACCTGCGAGCCATAACGCCACCCACCGCCTCGCCGCGCAGATCTCTGGGGCTTATCCCTACCCCCGGGCTGTGATTCTCCCGCCTCCTCACCGATGCGGACGCCGGCTATGCTCCGGTGGGCCACGGCGCTCGCGGTCTTGCTCGCCGTCGTCGCGCCGGTCGCCGGGTTCTACCTCCCGGGCGTCGCCCCGACCGACTTCGCCAAGGTTTGTTGGGTACCTGAGGTTTTCCCTCCCATTTCGGTGCACCTTGGAGTGGTTGTGTAATTGTGTTCGTGTCCGGAGCTGGATCTACTGAACGGGGTGTCGGTCGGTACAGGGACTGGTATCCACAGATCCAGCCCAGCGCGTGAACCGCGCGCGAACCCGCCCAGCGCGAACGCGCCGGCCACGACGCGGCCGGCGGCCGTGGACGCCGTGTGGGTGCCGTGCCCGTCGTGGTCCCGCGACGAGCGGAAGGCGTACATCGCGTTGAGGCCGCCGTTGTAGTGCGCCTCGTAGGCCTTGAGGTAGTATCGCGCGCCTATGATCTTCCTGCGCCTTGCTCCGAATTGACTCCGGTCAAAGTTTGCCAGATGGATGTGGAGGAGCGGAGAGCGAGAGTAAAAATATAGAGTAACAGCAGCGCGGATAGCCTTACGGAGGTGCTTGAGCTGTGTCAGACGGACTGTACAAAATAGTTTAATTTGCTATCAACTCTCCTAAGTGAGGTGCTAAATCATGTAATAAGGTATTTTGTAGGGGACCACTCATGGCAAAGGAATGACATTCGCTGTGTTAATCTCCTATAAGAAAGCAGTGTCATTTTGTGAGTACTGATATGGTTGCATTTTTTCACACTTCTAATTAGCCCACAGGGTGGTCCGCTTCCAGTGAAGGTGAATAAGTTGACATCTATCAAGACTCAACTCTCGTATACATATTACTCCCTTCCATTCTGCAAGCCAGATGCCATAGTTGATAGTGCCGAAAATCTCGGGGAGGTTCTTCGTGGTGATCGCATTGAGAAATGAGAACTCTATCAATAGGAACCTTGGTGAGTTAAGACTGATACTGGTATTTACATTACATTGTACATGATGGTTTGCTAGAGATTTATCTACGTTATCTTGTGTAAGCAACGTGTTGTTGCCACTAGCTGCTGACAACACTATCAGGCAACCAACTCATGTTACAATTCCTAAAGACTGTTTTGAAATCTTAGGCTCTCTGAGTGACCAAACATACAGATTCTCAATGCTTCGGTAGCTAAGAGATTTGGTAGTAAGTAATACTATTAACTCATATAGCTTAACCTTTATATTATGCTGCTTTCCCTAAAATATAAACCTTATCTGTTTTGGATGGCTTTGTTGTCACAGACGATGCAGTAGACAATAGGAACCTTGGTGAGTTCGTCTCCGCCAATGTTCCCACTGTTGGGAAATTCATTAGCGACTTCTCCAGAAGCGAAGCACCATCTGTACCTGCTCTATCTGTTATTTCATATGTCATGCGATGCCTCCAAAGGTTTCACTTACAACTTCTGTACCTGCTCTATCTATTGGCGCCTATGCTGTCGCACGCAAGCTCCGATTCGTTGATCCTGATGGTCGTGCTATCGCTTTTGTTTGTCTCTATGCATTTCAATTAATGGGGAACTCCTTGAAGAATTTCGTTCTTTATTTGTTTTCATTATGCGCTGCTGATATATGGATTATTGGATTTATGTACAATTTTAGGTTAGGAGTTTCGGGATGGAGATCTCTCAAGTGCTTGGTGGCGGCATTCATACACTGGTTGAACACAATCTTTACCTTTGAGCCACTAAGGAGGCAGGATCAGGGATCATACTTGCAATAAACTTTTGGTTGCACTAAAGATTTTATACTGTTGATAAATAATGTTCCATTAAATATGCATGCAAAATCTGAATATCTGATTGTTTTGATGTGATAAAATTCTGTTGCAGTTCTTCCTTGTTTTACATATATTATGATAATTGATAACGAACTATATGGGGGCAAAGGTACTGTGGGTTCAAATATCAGTGAGTTGGTTTTGGACAAAGAAGCCATGGATGTCGCAAATGACGAAGAAGAAAGATGGGAAGGAGAAAAGTATGAGTACCATAAAGCTATTGGTGCTGACAGAACTTTTTCGAAATTCAGGAAACGATTGGATGCATATCCCCAGCAATGCTTTAGATAGTTAAACATTTAATTTGGATAGTATCATGGCAACCTGACTTGGTGTTTGCAAAACCATTTGTTTCTTGTACTTTTTGGTTTGCACAACCTGAATTAAATTTTGGCATGCAATATTTCTTTAGGTATTCTTATGGTGGCAAGCTACTGTTGGCTACGACAAAATTACAAGATCCTGGCACCTGCAGGCTTTGTGGTTCACCACGTCAATATGAGCTGCAATTGATGTCTTCTTTACCTACTTTCTCCATGAAGCTGGAGATGACTCCTCAAATTATGTACCCAGCAGCTGGACTTGGCTGACTGTCATCATGACACTTGCTCCTAGGTATGGCTTATCCTTCAAGTTCCTGATACCGAAGTCTAAGGTATTCTGTGTGCCCGTAACTTGATCCCCAAATAGTAGTTCAATTTTCAAAAAATATTTGATTTACGAAGCACACCATGAAGGACATTATATCATCAAAGCATTACTTTAGCTTTGTGTGCTGAAGAGATTTCTATGTCCTTGATGTTCTTAATGTGCTTTCAGGATTCCTAGCAGATATGTTGGCTGAAACATCTACTAGGATTTAATCCAGTTCAAAAGTAGGCTTTCAATGGTACCATCTTTCTCAGACAAGCAAATTTCGGGTTTGTGAGTTTCGCCAGATTCCGTATTGGTTCTTGGGAACAGTTTTAGTTAAGCACGCTATAGCAACCTTGAATGTTCAGTGAGCAGCTACATGTACATAGTTGTCATTGTTTAGTATTTCTTCTTGGTACTAGGGTGAAACCAAACATTGTTCATTGTATTCTTTTGTTTACAGTTCCCCACAGCAATGGTACCAGACTAGCGAGATGTTTGTCAGTGTGGCTATTCTTCTGGCTGCAAAATCATTTTTGTACCCTGTTATTTTTTAGGTGCATGAATTGTGAGCTCCAATAAGGGTGGACTTATTTCGTTGGAGGGAATGGGACATCTCGAGATTTAAATGTGTATAGAACATATATTTTTATGGATATCAAGTATGATTATGTGCAAAGCACGAACATAGTACTATAACAATGAAACACACATTTGTACATAATTCATTACGATATTATATGTTGCCGTCGTTGCAACGCACGGGCACTCACCTAGTTAATAAATATAGAGGTAAATGTGTTTGTCCAGTATTGTATCGATAGAACAAACGACGAATTCGTCCTTGGATTACTAGGCAGATGGGTTATCCACCGATAACGGATAGACGACTTCACCAATTTTTTTTATAAACACACCCTTAAACATCCCAAGACATCACTGTACATGCCGTGAGGTGGTACAATCCTGAGTCCTAGGTCAATTGGTCAAATCCCCGCTCGAGCTTGATAAAACACGCAAGGCTGTCTGCCTGTCTCTGCTCCCATCTAGAAATCCACTTCGATTCGCCCTGGACGCTCCTGCCTCCTGCTAGTCGACGCGCAATCCTTGGCAATCTGGCAGACAGGTGAGGCGCTGAGCCTGCTACTACTAACTAGGAGCCGCGGCGGGAAATGAGGGATGCGGAGGCGGCGTCGCGCCGGCGGTGGACGCTGGTGCTGGTGAACATGGCGTCGGTGCTGGAGAAGGCAGACGAGGTGTTGCTGCCCGCCGTGTACAAGGAGGTGGGCACGGCGCTGGGCGCTTCTCCGACCGCGCTGGGCTCCCTCACCCTCTGCCGCGCGCTCGTCCAGGCCGCCTGCTACCCGCTCGCCGCCTACGCCTCCGCGCGCCACGATCGGGCCCGTGTCGTCGCCGTGGGAGCCTTCCTCTGGGCCGCCGCCACCTTCCTCGTCGCCGTCTCCGGCAGCTTCCTCCAGGTCCGTCCGTCTCCCCGATTTCCTCCCAACTCTTTCCCTCTTCCTCCTGTCGCTGACGTGGCGGACCCACTGCTCCACGTTTCTCCCGCAGCACGTGGTTGGCATTGCACTGGCACCTACCTACCACCAAACGTAGCGGTTATCCGAATATTCTATTTCAATTTCGCAACACAAAATAAAAGATGGTCGGTGATATTTTGGTGCATCTCTGACACGTGGGCCCATCCACTGACTAGCAACCTGTGGCTCGCGCGCTCGCATACGCATACGCATACGCACTGCGCAGATGGCGATCTCGCGGGGCCTCAACGGCATCGGTCTCGCGCTGGTCCTCCCGGCGATCAGCTCGCTCGTCGCCGACTACACCGATGACCACACCCGTGGCGCGGCCTTCGGGTGGCTGCAGATGACCTGCAACCTCGGCTCCATCCTGGGGGGCTCTTTCGGCGTGCTGCTCGCGCCAGTCACCTTCCTCGGCGTCGCAGGGTGGCGGCTCGCCTTCCACTCCGTGGCCGTGATCAGCGTCGCGCTGGGCGTGCTCATGTGGCTCTTCGCCGCGGACCCGAGCCCGGCCGCCAAGTGCAAGACCGCGGCCTCCGCGGGGGAGGAGGCCAAAGAGCTGCTCCAGCACGCCAGGCGCGTCCTCGGGGTGACCACGTTCCAGATCATCGTGGCGCAGGGGATCGCCGGCTCCATCCCGTGGTCCGCGCTCAACTTCTCCGCCATGTGGCTGGAGCTCGTCGGGTTCACGAATTGGCAGACCAGCGTCATCACGGGGCTGTACCTGTTCGCCACCGCTCTCGGCGCGCTCTTTGGGGGCCTCGTCGGAGACCCTGTCGCCAGACGGTTCCCCAACACTGGTAGGATCGCCCTGGCGCAGATAAGCTCAGCGTCCGCGCTCCCACTCGGCGCCATCCTGCTGCTGGCGTTGCCCAATGACCCGTCCACCGGTGTGGCGCACGCCGTTACATTCTTCGTCATGGGGTTCGCCATCTCCTGGAACGCATCGTCGACCAACAAGTATATGATCGATGCTTGTCTTAGGCATTTTGTAGTATTCTTGTGTTGCACTGCTTTTCTCATTGTCCATTGCCTTTTCTACCTGCCGCAATGCAGTCCCATCTTCGCGGAGATTGTGCCGGAGAAGGCGAGGACGACGGTCTACGCACTGGACAAGTGTTTCGAAGCAGTGTTCGCGTCGTTTGCGTCTCCCATCGTCGGTGTTCTTGCAGAGCGCGTGTTCGGCTATAAGCCGGTCTCGTCCGACACGAGCGTGGACACGGACAGGGAGAATGCTGCCGCATTGGCAAAGGCTGTCTACACGGAGATCGCCGTGCCCATGGCCATCTGTTGCCTGACCTACACCTTCCTGTACTACACGTACCCCCGAGACAGGGAGCGTGCTCGAAAGGACCTTCTGATGGCATCGGATGACCACCTCGGTGGAGAAGCCAATGACAATGAGTCAAGTGCGGTTCATACACTGGTAGACGAAGAATCTTCTGTCAGCTCCTTAAATCAGAGGCTAATATCTTGAGGAGGCTAGCTGCAGGTGGAGATGGGGAAGTCCACCATCGTTTCCTGGACTCTGTCTCTCTCATTCATGTGTGGCTCCACGGTTTCAGATTCGCCGAAACCGTCATTACCGGTTACCACGCATGGAAATGCGAAATCTACAGACCATATTTGCATCTAAACTCTTAGGCCTACTTTGGAAACTCAACCCCCTTCGGAATTGAAGGATGTTCAGAGAAAAATAAACTAATTTCTCTCTCAATAAGAAACGCAACTCTTTAGACATGATAAAAAAGAGCGTTTGAGTTTTCAACCTAACCCTTATTAAATTTGATTTCACAAAACTAGGTAGGAATAAATTTGGTCGAGTTTTTTTTTCATATGTTTGCATACAAAAAGTAACTGTAATAGAAAAACAATTCAGTTTCTCTTGATCCCAACCATGAAAGAGCAATCCAAGCACACATAACTCAACGGAGTTCTGGGCATAAATTTGGCTGCTCACATGTCAGGTTTCCGTAAGATTGACTGTAATCCTAATTAAGCTCGAAAACTGTAAGCAACAGCCAACGAATATATTTTTTAAAGGACTTGTAACCTGACAAGATGACGGGCTTTCCAGGTGGAAATTGAAATGAAAACGGTTTTTTTCTTTAACAAAATTCAGGCAAAACAAAGTCAGACTTGTAGAGACGATTTTTCTCCGTAATGTTACTTCATTTTGGTTTTTAGAAGAAAATAATAATAGTTCTATAGTAATTGAATCAAAGGAACCATATATATATAACCAGTTAAAGTAAGTTAATAAGAGCTTGTTTATGATAGTTACACTAGCTTTAGATTCACCAAAACTAAATTCAAATCTATACCTTTGACTAAAGTAGTGTTTAGATGGAAATGCTAAAGTTTAACACATGGATATATAAAGACATTCATGTTGGTCACTTGTTCTCAAATGCTATAAATTAAAAACAAGGCAATACAATTTTTAATGGTTAAAGATTTTCATCCTTCGAAGCATTATTTCCTCTTGGATATAATGATCTTCGGACGAAGGTCATGAAAGACATACCTTCATCATTTTAACATAGGAATATGAATAATTAAGCAATAGAACATAAAGAGGTAAAGATCATACTTATATATCAATAATCTATTTGCATTTATATTCTGTAAATATGAGTAAGTATCAATAATATTCATATTACATTGATACCTTCGGTTTGACAGAAGGTAAGGATGCGAGAATGGCGCAAGAGTGATTACAATCCAGCGTGAACAGTACGGTACTATTGTTCATCTATTTATAGGCACAGGACACAGCCCGGATAAAATTACATTCATGTCCTTGACATTTACTCGTGATCGTAATACGAAATGTCACAGACTAAGTGGTCTTTTCCCCCTTTAAGTCAGTGTCGTTCTTAGTCTTCGTCACCATATTAAGCCGAAGCTCTCTAGCAATAGCTTCGGCGCTTTCTCTTATCACCTTCGGGTTGCTCCTTTACACCGCGTATACCTTCGCCATTAGAGAAGGTCTTTTATCCGGGAGCCGAAACCTCTAGTAACAATCTTGAGAGCACCTAGAGGGGGGGGGGTGAATAGGTGATCCTGTAAAAACTTAACTTATAGCCACAAAAACTTGTTAGGGGTTAGCACAATAATTGCCAAGTGGCTAAAGAGGAGATTTTGCACAATACGACAATCACAGAGAATTCAACACAGAGGAGACACGGTGATTTATCCCGTGGTTCGGCCAAGTACAAAACTTGCCTACTCCACGTTGTGGCGTCCCAACGGACGAGGGTTGCAATCAACCCCTCTCAAGTGGTCCAAAGACCCACTTGAATACCACGGTGTTTTTGCCTTGCTTATCTTTATCCCACTCGCGAGGAATCTCCACAGATTGGAGTCTCTCGCCCTTACACTTAAGATTCACAAAGAAGCACGGAGTAAGGGAGGGAAGCAACACACACAAATCCACAGTGAAACGCGCACACACGCGGCCAAGATTCGAGCTCAAAGACTATCACCCAGTTTCTCACAAGAACAGAGCTCGAATCACTTAGAACAACAAACGGATGCGCAAAGACTTAGTGTGGATGATCAAGAATGCTCAAAGGTTGCTTGGTTCACTCCTCCATGCGCCTAGGGGTCCCTTTTATAGCCCCAAGGCAGCTAGGAGCCGTTGAGAGCAATTCCAGAAGGCCAAACTTGCCTTCTGTCGTCGGGTGCACCGGACAGTCCGGTGCACACCGGACACTGTCCGGTGCCCGATTTCCTTCCTTAAACAGCGCAGTCGACCGTTGCTGATCTGGGAGCCGTTGGCGCACCGGACATGTCCGGTGCACACCGGACAGTCCGGTGCCCCTTCCCGACCGTTGGCTCGGCCACGTGTCCCGCGCAGATCGCGCGGCCGACCGTTGGCCCGGCCGACCGTTGGCTCACCGGACAGTCCGGTGCACACCGGACAGTCCGGTGAATTTTAGCCGTACGCCGTCGGCGAATTCCCGAGAGCGGCCCCTTCGGCCGGGGCAGCCTGGCGCACCGGACACTGTCCGGTGCACCACCGGACAGTCCGGTGCCCCAGACCGAAACAGCCTCTTGGCTGTACACAGCCAAGTCTTCTCTTCTCTTCTTCTTTCTGTTTCTAACACTTAGACAAATATATTAGTACACAAAACTGAAAGGGAAATGTGCCTTTGGACCATTTCTAAGTATTTTGGTGATTGAGTGCAAACACAAGTGCTTAAATGTGCCCATGGTTGGACAAAGTGCAAATCACAAGTAAAAGTATGTTTCTAAGCCTTAGTACATTGGTTTTGTGTACTAATATCTTGTCTAAGTGTTAGAAACAGGAAGAAGAAGAAAAGAAAAGAAGTGGAGAGTGGCTGTGTACAGCCAAAGGCTGCTTCGGACTGGGGCACCGGACTGTCCGGTGTGCACCGGACAGTGTCCGGTGCGCCAGACCAGCGTGGAGCAAACCAGCCGCTCTCGGGTTTTTCTCCGGCGACTTCGGCTAAAATTCACCGGACTGTCCGGTGTGCACCGGACTGTCCGGTGAGCCAACGGTCGGCCGCGCGATCGGCGCGCGACACGTGGCCGAGCCAACGGTCGAGAAGGGGCACCGGACTGTCCGGTGTGCACCGGACATGTCCGGTGCGCCAACGGTGCGCAGATCTGACTCAGACAGCAACGGTCGGATGCACTGTTTATGGAAACAAATCGGGCACCGGACAGTGTCCGGTGTGCACCGGACTGTCCGGTGCGCCACGAGACAGAAGGCAAAGATGGCCTTCCAGATTTGTTCCCAACGGCTCCTAGCTGCCTTGGGGCTATAAAAGGGACCCCTTGGCGCATGGAGGAATACACCAAGCATTCCTACAACTCTTCTAAGCACCAAGACATCAATCTCACGCATTCGTTTCATTGTGATAGCATATAGAGCTCTTGTGGAGTTGTGAACTCTTTGTGCTGCGTTGCGAGCTCTTGTTGCGACTTGTGTGCGTGTTGTTGCTCTGATTTTTGAGTCTTGTGTGCGTTGCTCATTCCCACCTTACTCCGTATTTCTTTGTGAACTCAATTGTAAGGGCGAGAGACTCCAAGTTGTGGAGATTCCTCGCAAACGGGAAAAGATCAAAGGAAAGAAAAACACCGTGGTATTCAAGTTGATCATTGGATCACTTGAGAGGAGTTGAGTGCAACTCTCGTCCGTTGGGACGCCACAACGTGGAGTAGGCAAGTTTTGTACTTGGCCGAACCACGGGATAACCACCGTGTCAACTCTGTGATTGCTTTCTTGTGGTTATTATGTTTTGTCTCCTCTCTAGCCACTTGGCCATACTTGTGCTAACACTTAACAAGTTTTTGTGGCTTAAGTTTTGAAGTTTTACAGGATCACCTATTCACCCCCCCCCCTCTAGGTGCTCTCAATTGGTATCAGAGTCGTTCTCTTCAAGAAAGGGACTAACCGCCCGAAGAGATGGATCCTAAGGGGAAGGGAATCGTGATCAACGACAAGGAGAAGGAATCCTTCGTCAACGAGCCCAAAGAAGACAAGCCTACCGACTCCGGCTCGGGCCATAGACGGAGGGAAGGGAAGAAGAAGAAGACAAGGCGCATCAAGGAGATCGTCTACTACGACGACAGCGATGAATCTTCCTCTTCCCAAAAGGACGACGACCACAACGACTACGAGCAAAGGAAACCGGTTAATTCTAACTTTTCCTTTGACTACTCTCGTATTCCGCAAAGTTCAAATTCACATTTGCTTTCCATTCCACTCGGCAAGCCCCCACACTTTGATGGGGAGGACTACGGATTTTGGAGCCACAAAATGCGTAGTCACCTATTTTCTCTCCATCCTAGTATATGGGAGATTGTAGATAGTGGAATGCACTTTAATAGTTCGGATAATCCTATATTCATTAATGAGCAAATCCATAAGAATGCACAAGCTACTACTGTTCTTCTAGCTTCATTGTGCAGGGATGAATATAACAAAGTGAGTGGCTTGGATAACGCCAAGCAAATCTGGGATACCCTCAAGATCTCTCATGAGGGAAATGACGCTACCTTGCTCACCAAAATGGAGTTGGTGGAGGGCGAGCTTGGACGGTTCGCAATGATAAGGGGCGAGGAGCCAACTCAAACATACAACCGGCTCAAGACCCTTATCAACAAAATAAGGAGCTACGGAAGCACGCGATGGACGGACCACGACGTCGTCCGACTAATGCTAAGGTCCTTTACCGTTCTTGATCCTCATTTGGTGAATAATATTCGTGAGAATCCCAGGTACACCAAAATGTCGCCCGAAGAAGTCTTAGGAAAATTCGTCAGCGGGTGAATGATGATCAAGGAGGCAAGGTACGTGGACGACGCCTTGAATGGACCGATCAACGAACCACAACCTTTTGCTCTCAAAGCAACAAGAAGTAAGGAGGCGCTACCTAGCAAGGTGGCACAAATTGAGGCGGTCGGACTTAATGATGAAGAGATGGCTCTCATCATCAAACGCTTCAAGACGGTGCTGAAAGGTCGCAAGGGGCAGCCGAGCAAGACCAAGACGAAGGGGAAGCGCTCATGCTTCAAGTGCGGTAAGATTGGTCATTTTATTGCTAACTGCCCCGATAATGACAGTGACCAGGAAAAGGGAAACAAGAGGGAAAAGAAGAAGCATTACAAGAAGGCAAAGGGCGAGGCGCATCTAGGCAAGGAGTGGGACTCGGATTGCTCCTCTTCCGACTCCGACAATGAAGGACTCGCCGCCACCGCCTTCAACAAATCAACCCTCTTCCCAAACGAGCGTCACACATGCCTTATGGCAAGGGAGAAGAAGGTATGTACTCGCAACTCTACCTATGCTTCTTCAAGTGAAGACGAATCTAGTGGTGAGGATGAAGTAGATTATTCATGTTTGTTCAAGGGCTTAGATAGATCTAAGATAGACAAAATTAATGAATTAATTGATGCCTTGAATGAAAAGAATATACTTTTAGAAAAGCAAGAGGATTTGTTATATGAAGAACATGATAAGTTTGTAGAGGCTCAAAAATCCCTTGCATTAGAAATTAAGAGAAATGAAATGCTTGCTTGTGAAGTGTCAACATGCCATGATTCTATTTCTAACTTAAAGAGCATAAACAATGATTTAAATGCTAAACTAGTAGAAGCAAATAAATCCAACTCTTGTGTTGAATATGTTGAAATTTGCACTAGGTGTAAGGATATTGATATTAATGCTTGTAGTGAACACTTAGTTTCAATTTCAAAACCGAATGATGAAGTGGCTAGTCTCAATGCTCAACTTAAGACTAGCAAGAGTGAAGTTGATAAAATAAAATTTGCAAGGGATGCCTACACAGTGGGTAGACACCCCTCAATTAAGGATGGTCTTGGCTTCAAGAGAGAAGCCAAGAACTTAACAAGCCATAAGACTCCTATCTCCACCAAGGAGAAAGGGAAGGCTCCTATGGCTAATAGTGTTAAGAAGAATCATGCTTTCATGTACTATGATAGGAGATACTCTAGAAATGCTTTTAGAAGTAATGATGTTTTTGATTCACATGCTTATGACTCTTATGCTATGACTGCTTCTAGTTCTCATGTTATGCATGGTAGAAATGCGTTTAGAAGAAATGTTGTTCACCAAATGCCTAGGAGAAATGTAGTTCATAATGCTCCTAGGAAAGTAGTGAATGAACCTTCCGAAATTTATTGTGCTCTAAATGCTTCCTTTGCTATTTGTAGAAAGGATAAGAAAATTGTTGCTAGGAAGTTAGGGGCAAGATGCAAGGGAGATAAAACTTGCATTTGGGTCCCTAAGAATATTTGTGCTAACCTTGTAGGACCCAACATGAGTTGGGTACCTAAGTCCCAAGCCTAAATTTGCCTTGCAGGTTTATGCATCCGGGGGTTCAAGCTGGATTATTGATAGCGGATGCACAAACCATATGACGGGGGAGAAGAAGATGTTCACCTCCTACGTCAAGAATAAGGATTCCCAAGATTCAATTATATTCGGTGATGGGAATCAAGGCAAGGTAAAAGGGTTAGGTAAAATTGCGATTTCTAATGAGCATTCTATCTCTAATGTATTTTTAGTAGAGAGTATTGGATATAATTTGCTATCCGTTAGTCAATTATGTCATATGGGGTATAACTGTCTATTTACAAATGTAGATGTGTCTGTCTTTAGAAGAAGTGATGGTTCACTAGCTTTTAAGGGTGTATTAGACGGCAAGCTTTACTTAGTTGATTTTGCAAAAGAAGAGGCCGGTCTAGATGCATGCTTAATAGCTAAGACTTGCATGGGCTGGCTGTGGCATCGCCGCTTGGCACATGTGGGGATGAAGAACCTTCACAAACTTCTGAAGGGAGAACACGTGATAGGATTGACTAATGTAAAATTCGAAAAAGATAGACCTTGTGCAGCTTGTCAGGCAGGTAAACAAGTGGGAGGAGCACATCACAGCAAGAATGTGATGACCACTTCAAGACCCCTGGAGCTGCTGCATATGGACCTCTTCGGACCCGTCGCCTATCTGAGTATAGGAGGAAGTAAGTATGGTCTAGTAATTGTTGATGACTTTTCCCGCTTCACTTGGGTGTTCTTTTTGCAGGATAAGTCTGAAACCCAAGGGACCCTCAAGCGCTTCCTCAGGAGAGCTCAAAATGAGTTTGAGCTCAAGGTGAAGAAGATACGGAGTGACAACGGGTCCGAGTTCAAGAACCTTCAAGTGGAAGAGTTTCTTGAGGAGGAAGGGATCAAGCACGAGTTCTCCGCCCCCTACACACCACAGCAAAATGGTGTGGTAGAGAGGAAGAACAGGACGCTAATCGACATGGCGAGGACGATGCTTGGAGAATTTAAGACCCCCGAGCGGTTTTGGTCGGAAGCCGTGAACACGGCTTGCCACGCCATCAACAGGGTCTACCTTCACCGACTCCTCAAGAAGACGTCATATGAACTACTAACCGGTAACAAACCCAATGTATCTTACTTTCGTGTATTTGGGAGCAAGTGCTACATTCTAGTGAAGAAGGGTAGAAATTCTAAGTTTGCTCCCAAAGCTGTAGAAGGGTTTTTGTTAGGTTATGACTCAAATACAAAGGCGTATAGAGTCTTCAACAAATCATCGGGTGTGGTTGAAGTCTCTAGCGACGTTGTATTTGATGAGACTAATGGCTCTCCAAGAGAGCAAGTTGCTGATTGTGATGATGTAGATGAAGAAGATGTTCCGGCGGCCGCTATACGAACCATGGCGATTGGAGAAGTGCAGCCACAGGAACAAGATGAACGAGATCAACCTTCTTCCTCAACTATGGTGCATCCCCCAACCGAAGGTGACGTACAGGTACCTCAAGTGGAGGCGATTGATCAAGGGGGAGCACAAGGTGATCAAGTGATGGAGGAAGAAGCGCAACCGGCACCTCCAACCCAAGTTCGAGCGATGATTCAAAGGGATCATCCCGTCGACCAAATTCTGGGTGATATTAGCAAGGGAGTAACTACTCGATCTCGATTAGTTAATTTTTGTGAGCATTACTCCTTTGTCTCTTCTATTGAGCCTTTCAGGGTAGAGGAGGCCTTGCTAGATCCGGACTGGGTATTGGCCATGCAGGAGGAACTCAACAACTTCAAGCGCAATGAAGTTTGGACACTGGTGCCTCGTCCAAAGCAAAATGTTGTGGGAACCAAGTGGGTGTTCCGCAACAAACAGGACGAGCACGGGGTGGTGACGAGGAACAAGGCTCGACTTGTGGCAAAAGGTTATGCCCAAGTCGCAGGTTTGGATTTTGAGGAGACTTTTGCTCCTGTGGCTAGGCTAGAGTCAATTCGCATCTTGCTAGCATATGCCGCTCACCATTCTTTCAGGTTGTACCAAATGGATGTGAAGAGCGCTTTCCTCAACGGGCCAATCAAGGAGGAAGTATACGTGGAGCAACCCCCTGGATTCGAGGATGAACGGTACCCCGACCACGTGTGTAAGCTCTCTAAGGCGCTCTATGGACTTAAGCAAGCCCCAAGAGCATGGTATGAATGCCTTAGAGACTTTTTAATTGCTAATGCTTTCAAGGTTGGGAAAGCCGATCCAACTCTTTTTACAAAGACATGTGATGGTGATTTGTTTGTGTGCCAAATTTATGTCGATGACATAATATTTGGTTCTACTAACCAAAAGTCTTGTGAAGAGTTTAGCAGGGTGATGACGCAGAAATTCGAGATGTCGATGATGGGCGAGTTGAACTACTTCCTTGGGTTCCAAGTGAAGCAACTCAAGGACGGCACCTTCATCTCCCAAACGAAGTACACGCAAGATCTGCTAAAGCGGTTTGGGATGAAGGACGCCAAGCCCGCAAAGACTCCGATGGGGACCGACGGACACACCGACCTCAACAAAGGAGTCTCGAAGGAGGAGTGGACTTGGACCATGAAAGACTTCCACTGCACTCCGATGAGAGGGTAACTACTTCCAAGTTCATCTCATGAACTCTTATTGCCATTTGCTCTTAATTGAAGATTTTGGTGAGGCAATGGGGTTATTAGGCCAAGATTAATCCCGTTTTGGTGCTTGATGCCAAAGGGGGAGAAAATAAAGGCCAAAGTGATAAATGGATCAGCTACCACTTGAGAGATTTTGAAAACAGTAGAATAGAGTTTTTGTTGTGTCAAAAGCTTTTATTGTCTTTTATTGTCTCTATTGTCAAAAGTTGGCTTCTTGTGGGGAGAAGTGTTGATTATGGGAAATAGGGGGAGTTTTTGAAATCTTTGATCAATCTCTTTTGGAATGACTCTCTTTATGCCTCAACATGTGTGCTTGACATAGAAATAGAGATTTGAGTTTGATTTGCAAAAACAAACCAAGTGGTGGCAAAGGATGATCCATATATGCCAAAATTGAATCAAAACCAATTTGAGTTTTTATTTGAAGTGATTTTGCACTTGTTCTAGTTACTTTATGTTGTGTTGGCATAAATCACCAAAAAGGGGGAGATTGAAAGGGAAATGTGCCTTTGGACCATTTCTAAGTATTTTGGTGATTGAGTGCAAACACAAGTGCTTAAATGTGCCCATGGTTGGACAAAGTGCAAATCACAAGTAAAGGTATGTTTCTAAGCCTTAGTACATTGGTTTTGTGTACTAATATCTTGTCTAAGTGTTAGAAACAGGAAGAAGAAGAAAAGAAAAGAAGTGGAGAGTGGCTGTGTACAGCCAAAGGCTGCTTCGGACTGGGGCACCGGACTGTCCGGTGTGCACCGGACAGTGTCCGGTGCGCCAGACCAGCGTGGAGCAAACCAGCCGCTCTCGGGTTTTTCTCCGGCGACTTCGGCTAAAATTCACCGGACTGTCCGGTGAGCCAACGGTCGGCCGGGCCAACGGTCGGCCGCGCGATCGGCGCGCGACACGTGGCCGAGCCAACGGTCGAGAAGGGGCACCGGACTGTCCGGTGTGCACCGGACATGTCCGGTGCGCCAACGGTGCGCAGATCTGACTCAGACAGCAACGGTCGGATGCGCTGTTTATGGAAACAAATCGGGCACCGGACAGTGTCCGGTGTGCACCGGACTGTCCGGTGCGCCACGAGACAGAAGGCAAAGATGGCCTTCCAGATTTGTTCCCAACGGCTCCTAGCTGCCTTGGGGCTATAAAAGGGACCCCTTGGCGCATGGAGGAATACACCAAGCATTCCTACAACTCTTCTAAGCACCAAGACATCAATCTCACGCATTCGTTTCATTGTGATAGCATATAGAGCTCTTGTGGAGTTGTGAACTCTTTGTGCTGCGTTGCGAGCTCTTGTTGCGACTTGTGTGCGTGTTGTTGCTCTGATTTTTGAGTCTTGTGTGCGTTGCTCATTCCCACCTTACTCCGTATTTCTTTGTGAACTCAATTGTAAGGGCGAGAGACTCCAAGTTGTGGAGATTCCTCGCAAACGGGAAAAGATCAAAGGAAAGAAAAACACCGTGGTATTCAAGTTGATCATTGGATCACTTGAGAGGAGTTGAGTGCAACTCTCGTCCGTTGGGACGCCACAACGTGGAGTAGGCAAGTTTTGTACTTGGCCGAACCACGGGATAACCACCGTGTCAACTCTGTGATTGCTTTCTTGTGGTTATTGTGTTTTGTCTCCTCTCTAGCCACTTGGCCATACTTGTGCTAACACTTAACAAGTTTTTGTGGCTTAAGTTTTGAAGTTTTACAGGATCACCTATTCACCCCCCCCTCTAGGTGCTCTCAAAAACCAATGTACTAAGACTTAGAAACATACCTTTGCTCTAGATTTTCACTTTGTTCATTCATGGGCATTGATTCACATTTAAGCACTTGTGTTGACACTCAATCACCAAAATACTTAGAAATGGCCCAAGGGCACATTTCCCTTTCAATCTCCCCCTTTTTGGTGATTTATGCCAACACATCATAAAGCAACTAGAACAAGTGCAAAATCACTTCAAATAAAACTCAAATTGATTTTGATTCAATTTTGGCATATATGGATCATCCTTTGCCACCACTTGGTTTGTTTTTGCAAATCAAACTCAAATCTCTATCTCTATGTCAAACACACATATTGAGGCATAAAGAGAGTCATTCCAAAATAGATTGATCAAAGATTTCAAAAACTCCCCCTATTTCCATAATCAACATTTCTCCCCACACGAAGCCAACTTTTGACAAGAGAGACAATAAAAGAGTTTAACAAAACAAAAACTCTATTCTACTATTTTCAAAATCTCTCAAGTGGTAGCTGATCCATTTATCACTTTGGCCTTTATTTTCTCCCCCTTTGGCATCAAGCACCAAAACGGGATCAATCTTGGCCCAATAACCCCATTGCCTCACCAAAATCTTCAATAAGAATACAAAGGCAATAAGAGTCTAAAGATGAACTTGGAATAAGTTACCCTCTCATCGGAGTGCAGTGGAAGTCTTTCATGATCCAAGTCCACCTTTTCCCTTTCAATTCTCCTTCGAGACTAAATCATCAAACTCAAGCACATGGTTAGTCTCGAAAGGGTCAAGTTGTAACACATCTCCCCCTAAACATGTGCAGCACTTTGCAACGGACTTGTGAGGTCCAGGGAGTGTTTGTACAACTTGAGCACCACAATAAGCAACAAAATGCAGAATGAACCTGATCAAGGGCATAAACACATGTATGCTATAATTCAATCCAAGTTCCGCGAATCTAAGACATTTAGCTCACTACGCAACCTGCAAAAGGTCTTCTCATCTAGAGGCTTAGTGAAGATATCGGCTAGCTGGTTCTCGGTGCTAACATGAAACACTTCGATATCTCCCTTTTGCTGGTGGTCTCTCAAAAAGTGATGCCGGATATCTATGTGCTTTGTGCGGCTGTGCTCAACAGGATTTTCCGCCATGCGGATAGCACTCTCATTGTCACATAGGAGTGGGACTTTGCTCAGATTGTAGCCAAAGTCCCGGAGGGTTTGCCTCATCCAAAGTAGTTGCGCACAACACTGACCTGCGGCAACGTACTCGGCCTCAGCGGTGGATAGGGCAACGGAGGTTTGTTTCTTAGAGTTCCATGACACCAGGGACCTTCCTAAGAATTGGCACGTCCCTGATGTACTCTTCCTATCGACCTTACATCCAGCATAGTCGGAGTCTGAGTATCCAACTAAGTCAAAGGTAGACCCCTTTGGATACCAGAGCCCGAGGCAAGGCGTAGCAACCAAATATCTAAGAATTCGCTTTACCGCCACTAAGTGACACTCCTTAGGATCGGATTGAAATCTAGCACACATGCATACACTAAGCATAATATCCGGTCTACTAGCACATAGGTAAAGCAAAGAACCTATCATTGACCGGTATGCTTTTTGATCAACGGACTTACCTCCTTTGTTGAGGTCGGTGTGTCCGTCAGTCCCCATCGGAGTCTTTGCGGGCTTGGCGTCCTTCATCCCAAACCGCTTTAGCAGATCTTGCGTGTACTTCGTTTGGGAGATGAAGTTGCCGTCCTTGAGTTGCTTCACTTGGAACCCAAGGAAGTAGTTCAACTCGCCCATCATCGACATCCCGAATTTCTGCGTCATCACCCTGCTAAACTCTTCACAAGACTTTTGGTTAGTAGAACCAAATATTATGTCATCGACATAAATTTGGCACACAAACAAATCACCATCACATGTCTTAGTAAAAAGAGTTGGATCGGCTTTCCCAACCTTGAAAGCATTAGCAATTAGAAAGTCTCTAAGGCATTCATACCATGCTCTTGGGGCTTGCTTAAGTCCATAGAGCGTCTTAGAGAGCTTACACACGTGGTTGGGGTACCGTTCATCCTCGAAGCCAGGGGGTTGCTCCACGTACACCTCCTCCTTGATCGGCCCGTTGAGGAAAGCGCTCTTCACATCCATTTGGAACAGCCTGAAAGAATGGTGAGCGGCATATGCTAGCAGGATACGAATAGACTCTAGCCTAGCCACAGGAGCAAAAGTCTCCTCGAAATCCAAACCTGCGACTTGGGCATAACCTTTTGCCACAAGTCGAGCCTTGTTTCTCGTCACCACCCCGTGTTCGTCCTATTTGTTGCGGAACACCCACTTGGTTCCCACAACATTTTGCTTCGGACGAGGCACCAGCGTCCAAACTTCATTTCTCTTGAAGTTGTTGAGCTCCTCCTGCATGGCCAACACCCAGTCCGGATCTAGCAAGGCCTCCTCTACCCTGAAAGGCTCAATAGAAGAGACAAAGGAGTAATGCTCACAAAAATTAACTAATCGAGATCGAGTAGTTACTCCCTTGCTAATGTCACCCAGAATTTGGTCGACGGGATGATCCCTTTGAATCATCGCTCGAACTTGGGTTGGAGGTGCTGGTTGCGCATCTTCCTCCATCACACGATCATCTTGTGCTCCCCCTTGATCACACGCCTCCTGTTGATGAACCTGTTCATCGTCTTGAGTTGGGGGTAGTACCATAGTTGAGGAAGATGTTTGATCTCGTTCATCTTGTTCCTGTGGCCGCACTTCTCCAATCGCCATGGTTCGTATGGCGGTCGTCGGAACATCTTCTTCATCTACATCATCACAATCAACAACTTGCTC
Organism: Zea mays; assembly: GCF_902167145.1. NCBI lineage: Eukaryota > Viridiplantae > Streptophyta > Magnoliopsida > Poales > Poaceae > Zea > Zea mays. The sequence continues at coordinate 222,803,448 of NC_050096.1, forward strand.
TCTTGGAGAGCCATTAGTCTCATCAAATACAACGTCGCTAGAGACTTCAACCAAACCCGATGATTTGTTGAAGACTCTATACGCCTTTGTATTTGAGTCATAACCTAACAAAAACCCTTCTACAGCTTTGGGAGCAAACTTAGAATTTCTACCCTTCTTCACTAGAATGTAGCACTTGCTCCCAAATACACGAAAGTAAGATACATTGGGTTTGTTACCGGTTAGAAGCTCATACGACGTCTTCTTGAGGAGGCGGTGAAGGTAGACCCTGTTGATGGCGTGGCAAGCCGTGTTCACGGCTTCCGACCAAAAACGCTCGGGGGTCTTGAACTCTCCAAGCATAGTCCTCGCCATGTCGATTAGCGTCCTGTTCTTCCTCTCTACCACACCGTTTTGCTGTGGTGTATAGGGAGCGGAGAACTCGTGCTTGATCCCTTCCTCCTCAAGGAACTCCTCTACTTGAAGGTTCTTGAACTCGGACCCGTTGTCGCTCCTTATCTTCTTCACCTTGAGCTCAAACTCATTTTGAGCTCTCCTGAGGAAGCGCTTGAGGGTCCCTTGGGTTTCAGACTTATCCTGCAAAAAGAACACCCAAGTGAAGCGGGAAAAGTCATCAACAATAACTAGACCATACTTACTCCCTCCTATGCTCAGATAGGCGACGGGTCCGAAGAGGTCCATATGCAGCAGCTCCAGAGGTCTTGAAGTGGTCATCACATTCTTGCTGTGATGTGCTCCTCCCACTTGTTTACCTGCTTGACAAGCTGCACAAGGTCTATCTTTTTCAAATTGCACGTTAGTCAAACCTATCACGTGTTCTCCCTTTAGAAGCTTGTGAAGGTTCTTCATCCCCACATGTGCTAAGCGGCGATGCCACAGCCAGCCCATGCTAGTCTTAGCTATTAAGCATGCATCTAGACCGGCCTCTTCTTTTGCAAAATCAACTAAATAAAGTTTGCCGTCTAATACACCCTTAAAAGCTAGTGAACCATCACTTCTTCTAAAGACAGACACATCTACATTTGTAAATAGACAGTTATATCCCATATGACATAATTGACTAACAGATAGCAAATTATATCCAAGACTCTCTACTAAAAATACATTAGAGATAGAATGCTCATTAGAAATTGCAATTTTACCTAACCCTTTTACCTTGCCTTGATTCCCATCACCGAATATAATTGAATCTTGGGAATCCTTATTCTTGACGTAGGAGGTGAACATCTTCTTCTCCCCCGTCATATGGTTTGTGCATCCGCTATCAATAATCCAGCTTGAACCCCCGGATGCATAAACCTGCAAGGCAAATTTAGGCTTGGGACTTAGGTACCCAACTCATGTTGGGTCCTATAAGGTTAGCACAAATATTCTTAGGGACCCAAATGCAAGTTTTATCTCCCTTGCATCTTGCCCCTAACTTCCTAGCAACAATTTTCTTATCCTTTCTACAAATAGCAAAGGAAGCATTTAGAGCACAATAAATTTCGGAAGGTTCATTCACTACTTTTCTAGGAGCATTATGAACTACATTTCTCCTAGGCATTTGGTGAACAACATTTCTTCTAAACACATTTCTACTATGCATACCATGAGAACTAGAAGCAGTCATAGCATAAGAGTCATAAGCATGTGAGTCAAAAACATCATTACTTCTAAGGGCATTTCTAGAGTATCTCCTATCATAGTACATGAAAGCATGATTCTTCTTAACACTATTAGCCATAGGAGCCTTCCCTTTCTCCTTGGTGGAGATAGGAATCTTATGGCTTGTTAAGTTCTTGGCTTCCCTCTTGAAGCCAAGCCCATCCTTAATTGAGGGGTGTCTACCAATAGTGTAGGCATCCCTTGCAAATTTTAGTTTTTCAAATTCACTCTTGCTAGTCTTAAGTTGGGCATTAAGACTAGCTAATTCATCATTCAATTTTGAAATGGAAACTAAGTGTTCACTACAAGCATTAATATCAACATCCTTACACCTAGTGCAAATTTCAACATGTTCAACACAAGAGTTGGATTTTTGTGCTTCTACTAGTTTAGCATTTAAGTCATCATTGATGCTCTTTAATTTAGAAATTGAATCATGGCATGTAGACAATTCACAAGCAAGCATTTCATTTCTCTTAATTTCTAATGCAAGGGATTTTTGAGCCTCTACAAACTTATCATGTTCTTCGTACAAGAGATCCTCTTGCTTTTCTAGTAGCCTATTCTTATCATTTAAAGCATCAATCAATTCATTAATTTTGTCAATCTTAGATCTATCTAATCCTTTAAATAAGCATGAATAGTCTATTTCATCATCACTAGACTCATCCTCACTAGAAGAAGCATAAGTAGAGTTTCGAGTACTTACTTTCTTCTCCTTAGCCATGAGGCACGTGTGATGCTCGTTGGGGAAGAGGGATGACTTGTTGAAGGCGGTGGCGGCGAGTCCTTCGTTGTCGGAGTCGGACGAGGAGCAATCTGAATCCCACTCCTTTCCAATATGAGCCTCGCCCTTTGCCTTCTTGTAATTCTTCTTCTTTTCCCATTTCCCACTCTTCTTTTCCTGGTCACTATCATTATCGGGACAATTAGCGATAAAGTGACCAATCTTACCACACTTGAAGCATGAGCGCTTCGCCTTCGTCTTGGTCTTGTTGGGATGCTCCTTGCGACCCCTTAACGCCGTCTTGAAGCGCTTAATGATGAGAGCCATTTCTTCATCATTAAGCCCGGCCGCCTCAATTTGCGCCACCTTGCTTGGTAGTGCCTCCTTGCTTCTCGATGCCTTAAGAGCAATGGGTTGAGGCTCGTGGACTGGACCGTTCAACGCGTCATCGACGTACCTCGCCTCCTTGATCATCATCCGCCCGCTTACAAATTTTCCAAGAATTTCTTCGGGCGACATTTTGGTGTACCTGGGATTCTCACGAATATTATTCACCAAATGAGGATCAAGAACGGTAAAGGACCTTAGCATTAGGCGGACGACGTCGTGGTCCGTCCATCGCGTGCTTCCATAGCTCCTTATCTTGTTGACAAGGGTTTTGAGCCGGTTGTATGTTTGGGTTGGCTCCTCCCCCCTTATCATAGCAAATCTTCCAAGTTCGCCCTCTACCAACTCCATCTTGGTGAGCATGGTGACGTCGTTGCCCTCGTGAGAGATCTTGAGGGTGTCCCATATCTGCTTGGCATTGTCCAAGCCGCTCACCTTATTGTATTCTTCCCTGCACAAAGATGCTAAAAGAACAGTAGTAGCTTGTGCATTTCTATGGATTTGTTCATTTATAAGCATAGGACTATCCGAGCTATCAAATTTCATTCCATTCTCTACAATCTCCCATATGCTTGGATGAAGAGAGAATAAGTGACTACGCATTTTGTGACTCCAAAATCCGTAGTCCTCCCCATCAAAGTGTGGAGGTTTGCCGAGAGGAATAGAAAGCAAATGCGAATTCGAACTATGTGGAATACGAGAATAATCAAATGAAAAGTTCGAATTGACCGTCTTCCTGTAGTCGTTGTCGTCGTCCTTTTGGGAAGAAGAGGATTCGTCGCTGTCGTAGTAGACGATCTCCTTGATGCGCCTTGTCTTCTTCTTCTTCCCATCTTTACGTCTGTGGCCCAAGCTAGAGTCGTTGGATTTATCATCTTTTGGCTCGTTGACGAAGGACTCCTTTTCCTTGTCGTTGATCACGATTCCCTTCCCCTTAGGATCCATCTCTTCGGGCGGTTAGTCCCTTTCTTGAAGAGAACGGCTCCGATACCAATTGAGAGCACCTAGAGGGGGGGGGTGAATAGGTGATCCTGTAAAAACTTAACTTATAGCCACAAAAACTTGTTAGGGGTTAGCACAATAATTGCCAAGTGGCTAAAGAGGAGATTTTGCACAATACGACAATCACAGAGAATTCAACACAGAGGAGACACGGTGATTTATCCCGTGGTTCGGCCAAGTACAAAACTTGCCTACTCCACGTTGTGGCGTCCCAACGGACGAGGGTTGCAATCAACCCCTCTCAAGTGGTCCAAAGACCCACTTGAATACCACGGTGTTTTTGCCTTGCTTATCTTTATCCCACTCGCGAGGAATCTCCACAGATTGGAGTCTCTCGCCCTTACACTTAAGATTCACAAAGAAGTACGGAGTAAGGGAGGGAAGCAACACACACAAATCCACAGTGAAACGCGCACACACGCGGCCAAGATTCGAGCTCAAAGACTATCACCCAGTTTCTCACAAGAACAGAGCTCGAATCACTTAGAACAACAAACGGATGCGCAAAGACTTAGTGTGGATGATCAAGAATGCTCAAAGGTTGCTTGGTTCACTCCTCCATGCGCCTAGGGGTCCCTTTTATAGCCCCAAGGCAGCTAGGAGCCGTTGAGAGCAATTCCAGAAGGCCAAACTTGCCTTCTGTCGTCGGGTGCACCGGACAGTCCGGTGCACACCGGACACTGTCCGGTGCCCGATTTCCTTCCTTAAACAGCGCAGTCGACCGTTGCTGATCTGGGAGCCGTTGGCGCACCGGACATGTCCGGTGCACACCGGACAGTCCGGTGCCCCTTCCCGACCGTTGGCTCGGCCACGTGTCCCGCGCAGATCGCGCGGCCGACCGTTGGCCCGGCCGACCGTTGGCTCACCGGACAGTCCGGTGCACACCGGACAGTCCGGTGAATTTTAGCCGTACGCCGTCGGCGAATTCCCGAGAGCGGCCCCTTCGGCCGGGGCAGCCTGGCGCACCGGACACTGTCCGGTGCACCACCGGACAGTCCGGTGCCCCAGACCGAAACAGCCTCTTGGCTGTACACAGCCAAGTCTTCTCTTCTCTTCTTCTTTCTGTTTCTAACACTTAGACAAATATATTAGTACACAAAACCAATGTACTAAGACTTAGAAACATACCTTTGCTCTAGATTTTCACTTTGTTCATTCATGGGCATTGATTCACATTTAAGCACTTGTGTTGACACTCAATCACCAAAATACTTAGAAATGGCCCAAGGGCACATTTCCCTTTCAAATCTATATCGTACTGAAAACATATAGTTAGCCACGTTTTTGAGGACCTTCGGAAGAGGAAGACCCCAATAGTAGCCCCTCGTAGTATCAATTTGCTTCCTTGTAACAAATTTAGACTGCGACCTGGACGAAGGCCTTTAGCCGAAGGTACGAAAAAACATCTTCCCTTCGCTTGAATAGCGAACGACACTGACATGCTAGACCCACCAAGCCGGGGCGCTATGTATATAAATATGAGCTCGTATTGAGAGCGTTTCTTGTGCTATATCAGTTGCGTACACTGTACTCATTATTTTAAACTCTCTTGTTTTGTCGCGAACTTGAGTTTCGGCATTTCGACAAGTTTTGATCTAATGGCTGGTGATAAGAAGACTATGGACCCAGCGTTGTCTGAGTTTTACGAAGCTATGGAGAGGACTAATGCAGAAAAAATTGCACATGAAACATTAGCTGGATTATCTGAGGATTCCAGTGACAGTGAAGACTTTGATGCTGAAAGTGAGACTGAGGATGCCGAAGATCGGCCTTGGAGGCCAAGCCATGTTGTTTTCGGAAAATCGACAATAAAACAAGGACAGATTGATGCCATGAGGGAAAGGTATTTGCGTGACATTTCTATTGTGTGGGCTGGAGGAGAGAGTAATGTCCCTCTGCCCGAAGCTGACGAGGTAGTTGTCTACAGAAGTTTCATGAAAGCGGGGCTTCGGTTCCCTTTGGATAATGTGCTGGTCGAAGTGCTGAAAACCTTCGAAGTCTACCTTCATCAGCTTATCCCTGAAGCCATCATCAGGATAGGGGTTTATATTTGGACCATGAGGAGTCAAGGACAAGAGCCGAATGTGAAATGTTTCTGCAACTTGCATGAATTGACTTATGAGACGGAGGCTATTGGAAAAGAGCAATACCACAATAATTTCGGTTGTTATGGCTTCGTAACCTGTTCTGAAGTAAGCAATCCAGTGCCAACATTTCGCAAGAGATGGCCAGGAGCCTGCATGCAAGAATGGTTCTATGTAAAGAATGATCTGGTTGAGAGAGAAGATATCAAGGGGGTTATCCAACGTCCCATATGGTCTCACTTCGGTATTAGAAGACCATCTCTTGCCCTTGGAAACGACATTCAAGCGTGCCAAACTGCTTATAACACAGTATGCACCTACATAGGCACCAGGGACTTAGTCCAAGAGCATATTGCTTATAGAGTGTGGCCGCTCTCAAGTGGGTGGGAGATGCCGAAGGAAACTGCTGTTGGGTCCAGTGAAGGTGGTTTGGTCTATCTGAAGTACACATTCAAGTACAGGAGCCAATTCGATGAGTCGAATGATGACTAGCTAGATGCCATCGAAGCAACCAGCGATGAGTTGCTTGGTGCCTACTCAAGGGCCAAAGATGATGCCATGACGGTTGCCTTCGGAGGGCGAGGGAAGAAAAGGTTAAACAGGGTTTTTGATGTTATTGGTTTTGTTTACCCAAACTATTGCTATCCCTCGTGAAAACAGGGAAAGAAGAGGAAGGCTGCTGCTTCGGCTATCTCTTCTACGCCGAAGGTGAAAAAGGTTAAAGTTTTGACACATCGTCCTAGGTACATTGAAACGGCCAAAGTCCTGAAGTTTGCTGAAGGGCCCTCTTCTGCCATTGAGCCAAGTCACCCCGCTACTGCCGAAACTAGGGTGGAATTGGCCGAAGAACCAACCCCGAAGACAGTAGCGGAGCGGCCAGTGACTGCCATGAGTTTATTGCAAGAAGCGGAACTGCCGAAGGTTCAAAAGATTGCTTCAATAACTCTAAAGAGAAGGAGAATGGCCAGTGTACTCGATGTTGTTATGGAATCTACAAAGGTGCTGACTCTTGCTTCTGCAGAAGCACCTAGCGTGGGAGACAAAAATACAAAGGAATCTGCCGAAGATGCCATAACGCAAGTTGAAACTGAAGCTGGGCCCTCAGCTCCCGCAGAAGCAGGGCCTGCGAAGATTGTTGAAAAGGATACTGAATCAAGACCTTCAGATGCTTCAAAAGTGTCGTTGCCATTAGAAAAAGAGAAGGCTACCGAAGAATCTGAATCCCCTGCTGCTGAAGCATCTACTGGGGGATTATAATTTATAGTGCATCAGGCTGCAGGGAAAAGACTATCAGAGGAGCAGATTGCCGAAGCTAGGCAATATGTCAAGGATCTGAAGTATCCCCTAGGGTCATTGGTATACAACGGCACTGACGAAGATGACTTTCTATATTGCCTACCAGACGATAAGGAAATATATGTTTGTCGAGAAATGGCAAAGAATATGGGATTCCCAAAGCTAGAGCTTGGCTTATCTGCGATGTCGAAGGATGAACTTGCAGACAGCCTTGCTTTTAATAGCTTGAAGGTATATACACTTTTGCTCGTCAAATAAGTTATGTTTATTGGTTTTCTTACTGTTTTTATGTTCTCACACATATATTTTTGCTATTAGGGCTTAATTCTTAGTAAAGCTTTAAGGGCTCAAAAAGAAGCCGATGACGAAAGCTGCCAAATTGTACTTGGGAACCTTCGGACAGAGGTCATCACACTGAAGAATGAAGCCCTCAAAAAAGATAAGATTCTGCTCTCCTTAGTAGATAAATTAAAAGTCAGCGAAACCAGGCTTAACGCACAAGTCGAAACTCACAAAGCCGAAGTTGACGAATTAAGGAAAAAACTTGCCGAAATGAATGAAAATTTTGAAGTTGCGAAGGCAAAGCAAGAGATAAGTGAATGGACAAGTTCAAGGCTAGAAAAGAATGTTGAGGAGCTTCGTGATTCCAGGGAAAGGTGTTATGAAAAATCCTTGGACTACGCAAAGAAGCTAAAGGATAGCTTTGCAAAGGTGGGGGCATATTCCTCATAACAAATTTTTATTCGCGGCGATCCCAAACGGGTTATCCAATGGATAGGTGAAGAAGCCGAAGCTTTCGATGAGATCCTTAGCGATCGCGAAGACTTTTGTGCTTTTTTCGGTGCCCGAGGGATTGTGGCAATCTTAGAAAAGGCTGGGTGTGAACATGTCAAGGCCACGGCCCGGCCAGAATCCATTCTTTCTACTGACAATACTAAGGACCCTTCAGTTGAGGCTTCTACCCTGGGCGGTAAATTCTACTCCGATGTGTGGATGAAGGGTGGTCGTGAGATGGCTGACGAAGCCATTAAAAAGAATGAGAAAGAATCTCACGACGCCCGTGAGGAAGCCAAGCAAGCTGAAGAAGCTGTCGAACGCGTCATGATTATAGGTACTTTTATTTGAAATTTTTTGCCTTGTTGTTCGTTTCTACCTTCGTGACTCACCATCATATATTTATTATAGCCGGCCTCTCTCCCCCATCGGAGCCATACAACCTAGAAGTTGATCCAGTTATGAAAAAAGCTTTGGATGTTATGCAAATTGCTAATGAGTTGTTGACGAAGTCGTCGACAAACTTTTGCATGAAGCCGCCGAAAGAATTCTGAAGGAAGACTAGATTCTTGTTTTACTAGAAAATGTAATATTTGTGTATAAGTCAAACATCAAACATCTATATGTATATTAATGTAATATATTCCTTTGTGATGCATGAAAGTTGTGTACATACCATTTTTGAGCCTTCAGCGAAAAAACACCTTCCCTTCTTTTCATGCTTCGCAAAGAAAAAATCACCCCTTATATGTGACAGTTGTTGTATAATATCGTTGTTGACGAAGGTTTCCTTGATGTGTAACATTATGTCTGCCGAAGGTATACTTTATGCTTCAGCACATTGTTTCATAATCCATTGCATGTTTTGGGAGAAACATTTTTCCTTGTCCATAGTTTTGTTGCTGATGCGATATGATGTATGATGTAATGTCATGCGAAATGATGTGATGGTATGATGCAATATGATGTTTATGTCGAAGATAATCACCCACACGAAAACACACTCAGACTCTGCATTCCCTTAGGAATGACTTTGGAGTCTCTTCACCTTTTATTTAGGTGGGATTTTAGCTCTGCATTCCCTTGGGAACGACTTTGAAGCTAAGCTCTGCATCCCCTTAGGAACGACTTTGGAGCTTCTTCACCTCTGATTTAGGTGGTATTTAAGCTCTGCATCCCCTTAGGAACGACTTTGGAGCTTCTTCACTCTTTACTTAGGTGGCATTTTGGCTCTGCATCCCCTTATGAACGACTTTTGAGCTTCGGAACTTACACTGTGCTCCCTTAGGAATGGCTTTGTAGCTTCGGAACATAATTCTGTTACACTCGATGGTGTAACGGCAATATCATTATATCAAGTTGAAAATTCATCCTTCCTGTATCGTTTTTCTTTCAAGAAAATGTAAAAGGCAAAAAATATTAAGATACATCAGATCATCGTGTGCTTCCAGTGTAGCTTTTTCAGTAAATATGTATCTACTCAGGCATAGTGTTGTTGACTGCGCGTGCTTCGGATTCCTCCCGAAGGTCGCGCTGCTGCTGAGTATGACTGCGCCCTTCTGGCTGTTGATTGTGGATCAGCGGTGGTGGTGGTGGCAACTGAGGCCAAGAAGTTTGGGAATGGCTTGCCGAAGCAACAGAAGCCGTAGGTTGTTAATTACCCACGTATTCTGGGATGTATGAGGAGTAACACGAAGCAGTGTGGAGGACTTACTTCGGCTGACTCTATCGTGCCTCAGCTTCGGCAATTTCCTTCTCCTTCTGAATTGTGACCTGGCATGTTCTTGTTGTGTGGCCCTTGTCCTCGCCACAAAAAAGGCAGTACAGTTTTCTGGGTTAGTTGCGAAATCGCCCTCCACCGAAACTCCTTTCTCCCCTGCCCTTGGGAGCCGGTGGTCTAAAAGAAGTCTTTTGCATGGTTGAAGATTGAGAACTATGATGGCTATGTTGAGCATTGCTGGCCCTTTCATCATTGGCATTGGAGTTATGGATTGACCGGACATGCCTAGGATGAAGCCTCCCTCCGAAGCCCCTGGTCATCTCAGAAAACCTGTAGGCCTCCTCCCTTCTTTGGCGAAAATCATTGTCGGCCTGGATGTACTCATTCATCTTATGAAGAAGCTTCTCTAGGGTTTGTGGAGGCTTCCGAACAAAATATTGGGTTGTAGGTCCTGGCCTAAGTCCCTTGATCATGGCCTCAATGACAATTTCATTGGGTACTATGGGTGCTTGTGCTCTTAGTCGCAGGAACCTTCGGACATACGCCTGAAGGTATTCCTCCTGGTCTTGTGTGCATTGAAACAATGCCTGAGCAGTAACCGGCTTCGTCCGGAAACCTTGGAAGCTGGTAACTAGCATATCCTTAAGCTTCTGCCATGATGTAATTGTTCCTGGCCGAAGGGAGGAGTACCATGTCTGGGCCACACTTGAGACTGCCATGACGAAGAACTTTGCTATGACAGTGGTGTTGCCTCCATATGAGGATATTGTTGCCTCATAGCTCATCAAGAATTGCTTTGGGTCCGAGTGCCCAACATACATGGACGACTGGGGTGGCTTGTAGGATTGTGGCCATGGGATAGCCTGCAGTTTTGCCGCTAGAGGAGAAACATCATCAAAAGTAAAGTTACCATGATGAAAGTTATCGTACCATTCATCTTCATTGAATGAGCTCTCTTGACGAAGCTCCCTGTGCTGAGGCCTTCGGTCCTGGTCATCTTGAGTAAGATGACGCATTTGCTCAACAGCTTCGTCAATTTTCTTCTAAAGATCGGCCAGCCGAGCCATATTCTCCTTCCTTTGCACTTGCTGATGGATGACCTCTAAGTCTCTGATTTCTTGATCAATTTGCTCTTCCTGTAGAGTTGGGCTGGTGGTCTTCCTCTTCTGGTTCCTGGTCTCTCACAGGAAGAGGGCATCTTGATTTGTGTCCACTGGTTGCAGAGCAGCCCCTGACACTGTTGTCTTCTTCGGCGGCATGTCAAAGATTGATGATCTTCCGAAGGTTGTGGAAGTGAGTTCACCGGAGGTGGACGCCAATGTTGGTCACTTGTTCTCAAATGCTATAAATTAAGAACAATGCAACACAATTGTTAATGGTTAAAGACTTTCGTCCTTCGAAGCATTATTTCCTCTTGGATATAATGATCTTCGGACGAAGGTCATGAAGGACATACCTTCATCATTTTAGCATAGAAATATGAATCATTAAGCAATAGAACATAAAGAAGTAAAGATCATAATTATATATCAATAATCTATTTGCATTTATATTCTGTAAATATGAGTAAATATCAATAATATTCATATTACATTGGTACCTTCGATTTGACAGAAGGTAAGGATGCGAGAATGGCGCAAGAGTGATTACAATCCAGCGTGAACAGTACGGTGCTACTGTTCATCTATTTATAGGCACGGGACACAGCCCGGACAAAATTACATTCATGCCCTTGACATTTACTTGTGATCGTAATACGAAATGTCACAGACTAAGTGGTCTTTTCCCCTTTAAGTCGGTGTCGTTCTTAGTCTTCGTCACCATATTAAGCCGAAGCTCTCTGGCAATAGCTTCGACGCTTTCTATTATCACCTTTGGGTTGCTCCTTTACACCGCGTATACCTTCGCCATTAGAGAAGGTCTTTTATCTGGGAGCCGAAACCCCCTGTAACAATCTATATCGTACTGAAAACATATGGTTAGTCGCGTTTTTAGAACCTTCGGAAGAGAAAGCCCCCCAACAATTCATATTCTCAATTAATGCACGATGGCAAGAGAGGGTGTAGGGTGAGGGTAGGAGATGTTTTTTCTCACCTCGGACTACTTTTAGCTTACTTTATCACACCTTGAGTAGTTAAATTGCTAATGAGTGTTAAAGTTTAGTACATCACTTTTAACACTCATGTTTGGATCTCTAAGTGCTAAAGTTTAACAAAAAGTGTAGTACTAAGCTTTAGCACCATATATCCAAACATACCCTAAAATAGCTCAAACTTCATTGGCTCCAACAGTGAATCTGCTCCACCAAATCTATGAATCTAGAACAAGATTTAACAAATTTGTGCAGAACCTTAAGGGTGCTCTATCAAATTTAAATTGGAGTTTAAAAAATATACAACACCTCCTCACCACCTCTCAACGCCCACTATGCCATGGCCCATGGCTGCTACCAGCTGTGCTTGTTAGAATTATAGGCATTTTCTGTATCATTTTAATTCCATAAATTAACATTATGATGATGACATATAATAGATAATCAAACATAGAAAACGTGATCTCAAAAATATCCATAACAATATGGATCATGAGAACACAAAGCATATGAAGCATATAAATCATATAAATAAAATAAGTATATAAGCATGGTTCATGGATTATTGCGGAGCAACTGGAAATAAACAGATAACAATATAAACAGGATGACTGTAAGACAGACAGATATAACATATTATAACATGATAGAACAGAGGTACATACGACATATATAATATGCAGAATATAAAACAGTAACGAACTGAATTGATCATACCCTCCCATGCGCTCCGAGGATCCTGATCCTTGTCCAGCTTCTCTTGTCATCCGATCGAGATGAAGACGCCAGGAACCAGCGATGAAGACAACGTTTGGGCAGTCGCGTAGACGCTCCCCAAAAACCTAATTGCCGATCCCCCGAGCAGGGTCTCGAATGGCAAGGGCTTCGGAGGCACCTGCCCTCTCGCCTCTCTGTGCGCGCAGAGCCACGAGATGGAAATACCCTCACTTGGCGGCTGAACTGTGATTCTGAAAAGTGTTTCTCGCGTGTACCGAGTGACAGGGGTGCTCCTCTATTTAACCTCTCGCAGAGGGAAGCTGAAGGAGAAAGGTCGCCGAGTCACGCCAAGAGTCGGCCAGCTCTAGCCGAGTTATGCCATGAGTCGGCCAGCTCTCGCCGAGTCACGCCATAAGTCGGCAGCTGAAGGAGAAGGGTCACTCGGCTGGCTGACGAAGAGACAGGGTCACTCGGCTGACGTACGCGGTTAGTGAGTGCTAAAAATTAACACAACCACACCACGCCCGCTCGCCTGCCTGCCTGCCTCGCCTCGCCTCGCCACGCCACGCCCGGCCCGGCCCGGCCGGCGGCGGCGGCGGCGCGCGCGCGCGCGCGTGTGGCACGCCCTTGTCCATTTCTTGACTTCTCAAGTTAAGTGGAATAAATCCCACCATATAAGTCAAGGCAAAAGACCCTTGGACTTCCAATGTGGTACTATTGGTATTCTCCACCATTACACACCATAGAGTTTATTTAATAAATGGGCCAAGCCCATAAAAGATCCAACAATCCCCACCAAACTCTAGGGTTTGTAATGATGAAGTATCAAAATCACAATCCTTTGATATACCAGTGTTTCGATGGAGACTGTTAAGTTGAACATCCATCTAGAATAAGAGTTTCACTCATTCACAACTGAACAATGGACTATGCCTTGAATTGACAGTTTTGTGCGAAATAAGATTCACTCAAATCCTTTGCTGATACTAGACTGCAAAAGGGTATTCCCGCTGTTTAGAAGTATATAAGTCACACTTCAGTGCCTTTCATGAGTATTTAGGGATTACCCAAGTCCCATAGACTGTGACTAGCAGTCTGACTCATATAGGTGTATTCCTCTGAAGATGTTCTGTAGGACAACATCTCACCTTTATAAGACTCTTGGAATACATTAAGGTAAAAACCATCCTGCCTTACAGATAGGAAAGATGTGCATCAGAAATGAGTTAAAGAAGGGATCTTTCCTCACAATCTACTCCTAGCTTGTTTCTCCACTCTACTTCACGGGATCTCCGATCACATAGAGCAGGTTACCACTAGAGTAGATCTCACATGGGTCTCATACCCATTTCCCTCGATGCACTTTCTATCACATTGCGTGATAGACCCTTAGTAAATTGATCTGCCAGATTATTTGATGTGTGGACATAATCCACAGTTATAACTCCGGAGTTTTTCAACTTTCTGACAGATTTCAATCTCCTCTTAACATGCCTTGTAGACTTCATGTTATTCCTAGAACTGTTAACCTTTGTAATCACCGTTTGGTTGTCACAGTTCATGGAAATAACCGGTATCGGTTTTTCAACTACCGGTAAATCCAATAGGAAATCACGAAGCCACTCGGCCTCAGCCCCAGCAGTGTCTAATGCTGCGAGTTCTGCTTCCATTGTAGACTTCGTTAAGATAGTCTGCTTGCAAGACTTCCAGGAAACAGCGCCACCTCCAAACAGAAACACATATCCGCTTGTGGCATAAAGCTCATCAGCATCAGAAATCCAGTTGGCATCACAATAGCCTTCCAGCACTTTTGGGTTTCCGGTATAATGAATACCGTATGTCATAGTACCTTTCAAATACCGCAACACTCTCTCAAGAGCACGCCAGTGATCATCTCCTGGTTTCGACACAAACCGACTTAGCTTACTCACAGCATAAGAGATGTCTGGCCTTGTTGCACTTGCAAGGTACATGAGCGAGCCAATGATCTGGGAGTATGTCAATTGATCCCTTGCTATTCTCCGATTCTTTCTTAATAGCATACTGGGGTCATAAGGTGTTGGAGCAGGATCACAGTCATTAAAACCAAAGCGACTCAATACATTTTCCACATAATGGGATTGTAACAAAGTTACCCCACCATCAGCTTCTCTAACAAGCTTGATGTTTAGAATGACATCAGCCTCTCCCAAATCTTTCATCTCGAAATTGCTCGATAGAAGATTTTTAACTTCCTCAATCACATTGAGATTTGATCCAAAGATCAAGATGTCATCAACATAAAGGCACAGCATAACAGACTCACCCCCACCATACCGATAGTATACACACGTGTCAGATTCATTTACAACAAAGCCAGCTGCTGTAAGAGTATTATCAAACTTTTCATGCCATTGCTTAGGTGCTTGTTTTAGGCCATACAATGATTTTATCAACCTGCACACCTTGTTCTCTTGACCATCCGCAATAAACCCTTATGGCTGATCCATATAGATCTCCTCATCCAACTCTCCATTTAGGAAAGCTGTCTTAACATCCATCTGATGAATGATAAGACCATAAGAGGCTGCCACGGCTATTAATGTGTGAATTGTAGTCAATCGAGCCACTGGTGAGTAGGTATCAAAGAAATCTTCACCCTCCTTTTGAGTATATCCTTTGGCCACAAGCCTTGCCTTGTACCTCTCAATTGTACCATCAGGCCTAAGCTTTTTCTTGAAGATCCATTTGCAACCTATAGGTTGACAACCATAAGGACGGTCAACGACCTCCCAAGTTCCATTAGACATAATAGATTCCATCTCACTCCTTACTGCTTCCTTCCATAAGTCAGCATCAGGAGAGGAATATGCCTCACTAATGGTAGTTGGTGTGTCTTCCACAAGGTACACTATAAAGTCATTACCAAAGGATTTTGCAACCCTCTGTCTTTTGCTCTTTCGAGTGACTATAGTGTTATCCTCCTCAGGGATGTGCACGTGAGAATCCTCAGCATGATCTATAGGAATCGACAGTTCGTGCTCATGGGAAATTATAGTCTCATGACTTATATTACTAGGTGTATTCTTCATGGGAAAATCATTCTCAAAAAATGTTGCGTCTCTTGATTCCATGATAGTATCAACATACATATCAGGCACATCAGATTTTATAATTAAGAACCTATACCCAGTGCTGTGAAAAGAGTACCCAAGGAATACACAATCAACAGTTTTAGGCCCTAGTTTACGCTTTTTGTTGATTGGCACATTCACTTTAGCCAAGCAACCCCAAGTGCGCAAATATGAGAGATTTAATCTTCTCTTTTCTCATTCCTCGAATGGTGTGATCTCTTTGTTCTTTGTTGGAACTCTATTCAGGACATGACATGTTGTCAAAATCGCCTCGCCTCACCATGCCTTGGATAATCCCGCTTTACTCAACATGGCATTCACCAAATCTGTTAGAGTGCGGTTTTTCCTTTCAGCAATCCCATTGGATTGTGGTGAGAATGGCGGTGTCCTCTCATGAATAATACCATGTTCCACACAGAACTCATCGAACACATTAGAGAAATATTCTCCACCTCGATCAGACCTTAACCGTTTTATTTTCCTCTCAAGTTGGTTCTCAACTTCAGCTTTATAGGCCTTAAAATAATTGAACGCTTCATCTTTTGTTTTTAAGAGATACACATAACAAAATCTAGTGGAGTCATCTATAAAAGTGAGAAAGTATCTTTTACCACCTTTGGTCAAAATTCCATTCATCTCGCACAGATCAGAATGAACAAGTTCTAGAGGTGCCAAACTCCTCGCCTCAGCAGCCTTGTGAGGCTTGCAGGGTTGTTTTGATTCAACACACACATGGCACTTAGACTTTTTGACCAAGTTAAATTTAGGAATTAAATTTATATTTGCTAACCGCATAAGACAGCCAAAACTTGCATGACAAAAACGTGAATGCCATAAATCTGACTCATCAGAAAAATGAACAGAATTCACCAGTTTATTACACACATCATGCAGTGATAAGTGGAACAAGCCTCCGCAGTCATATCCTTTACCAACAAAAGTACCATGTTTCGACACAACACATTTATTAGACTCAAGAACAACTTTATATCCATCTCGACATAGCATCGAAGCACTAACGAGATTCTTCTTGATAGAGGGCACATGCTGCACGCTCTTCAATGGCACCGTCTTTCCCGAAGTAAACTTCAGAATGACCGTACCAACACCAAGAACATGAGCACGCGACCCATTTCCCATCAACAAGGCGCCAGACCTCCCGACCTGATAGGAAGTGAACATAGAGGCATCAGCACACACATGAATGTTTGCACCACTGTCCATCCACCACTCAGGTGAATTACAGACTGAAAGAACAAATGGTAAAGAATTACCATACCCAGATGTTCCTCCTTCAGTTTCAGTGGTTACAACATTAGCTGATTTCTTGTCTTGAGTGAACTTGCGATCAGGACACTCTCTTGCCCAATGTTGATCACTGCCACAGACAAAGCATCCTCCCTTTCCCTTGTTATTGTTGTTCTTCTTTTTAAACTGTGCTGTTTGAACAGGTTTATTCGCGTTCTCTGGTTTGTTCTGGTTTTTCTTCTTATTAAACTTGCAGAAGTTTCTCTTCTGCACCACATTAGCAGAAGAGGTCTCCACACCTTTTCCATTGTCTTTTGTTCTAGCTCTTTCCTCAACATCAAGAGTACCAATGAGCTCTTCCACATTGAACTCTTGTCTCTTATGTTTGAGAGAGGTAGCAAAGTCCTTCCAAGAAGGTGGCAACTTGGCGATTATACTGCCAGCCACAAACTTATCAGGCAAAGGACAAGGAAAAAGTTCGAGTTCCTTAGCTAGTGCCTGAAACTCATGAGCCTGTTCCACTACAGATCGGTTCTCAACCATCTTGTAGTCATACAGCTGCTCCATGAGATACAGCTCGCTACCAGCGTCAGTAACTCCAAACTTTCCAACAAGAGCATCCCACAGCTCTTTCCCCGTGGGAAGGATGATATAGCTTTTCTGGAATTTTGTGTCAAGTGCGCTAATCACTGCACCTCGAAAGAGGTTGTCTTCAACCTTAAACTTAACCTCATCCTCAGGAGGTAAGTTGACAGGCTTGCCCTCAGCGGCATGAAAACAAGACATTGCAGTTAGCCACAATTCCATCTTAGCTTTCCATATCAAGAAGTTTTTACCATCAAAAGGATCAGGCTTTAGCACAGCAGCAAAACCTCTGACAGAAAAATGTCTAACATTAGGTTTTTGGATTGTTAGAATTATAGGCATTTTCTGTATCATTTTAATTCCATAAATTAACATTATGATGATGACATATAATAGATAATCAAACATAGAAAACGTGATCTCAAAAATATCCATAACAATATGGATCGTGAGAACACAAAGCATATGAAGCATATAAATCATATAAATAAAATAAGTATATAAGCATGGTTCATGGATTATTGCGGAGCAACTGGAAATAAACAGATAACAATATAAACAGGATGACTGTAAGACAGACAGATATAACATATTATAACATGATAGAACAGAGGTACATACGACATATATAATATGCAGAATATAAAACAGTAACAAACTGAATTGATCATACCCTCCCATGCGCTCCGAGGATCCTGATCCTTGTCCAGCTTCTCTTGTTATCCGATCGAGATGAAGACGCCAGGAACCAGCGATGAAGACAACGACAGACGTTTGGGCAGTCGCGTAGACGCTCCCCAAAAACCTAATTGTCGATCCCCCGAGCAGGGTCTCGAACGGCAAGGGCTTCGGAGGCACCTGCCCTCTCGCCTCTCTGTGCGCGCAGAGCCACGAGATGGAAATACCCTCACTTGGCGGCTGAACTGTGATTCTGAAAAGTGTTTCTCGCGTGTACCGAGTGACAGGGGTGCTCCTCTATTTAACCTCTCGCAGAGGGAAGCTGAAGGAGAAAGGTCGCCGAGTCACGCCAAGAGTCGGCCAGCTCTCGCCGAGTCACGCCATAAGTCGGCAGCTGAAGGAGAAGGGTCACTCGGCTGGCTGACGAAGAGACAGGGTCACTCGGCTGACGTACGCAGTTAGTGAGTGCTAAAAATTAACACAACCACACCACACTACGCCCGCTCGCCGGCCGGCCGGCCTGCCACGCCACGCCCGGCCCGGCCGGCGGCGCGCGTGGCACGCCCTTATCTATTTCTTGACTTCTCAAGTTAAGTGGAATAAATCCCACCATATAAGTTAAGGTAAAAGACCCTTGGACTTCCAATGTGGTACTATTGGTATTCTCCACCATTACACACCATAGAGTTTATTCAATAAATGGGCCAAGCCCATAAAAGATCCAATAGTGCTCACCGGCCGAAGCAACGCTTGCGCCTGTGCTGATCGGGTCCACGCCCGCGCTGGCCAGAGCCGTGCCCGCCAATAGGGCCACGCCTGCGGCGCGTATGACCGGAGTCGCGCTCGCCAATGGGGCAAAGCGCCATGCATGCCTACGCCTAGGAGATGCCATGGGTCTAGATGGAAATAAGATAGAGATGTGAGATGGTCAGATGGAGCTGTAACAAACACCATCATCAGCTCCATTAACTATTGGAGCTGCTTCACCATGGATCTAACTAAATTCTATATCCAGATTCAGTTTTTAGGTTGGTAGAGCTGTTCCAAACAAGCCTTAAATTACATAATTGCAAAGATCTATGAAGCTGTACACAAAAAATATGATATTTTCATGCTATAATGAGGTCGGTCAAGTAGAAGTAAAATATATGTGTTCACTATTTACACCACACCCCCTTGAGGAAAGTTGGCAACCTTTAGAGCAAATGGCACAACCGCACAATGCACAGAAGGAAACCTGTAGCAAAAAATTTCAACAATTATCATGACATCGTCAAAGAGAATTAGCCATATAGTTCAGTAAACATAATTTAAACAGTATATTCACCATTTGCAGTATAAAACCGAGGAGTCTTGACATAAACGACTGGACGATTGCTGCTACTTAGTTAGCATGCTTTAGTGGCAGAAAACATTATATAGAATCCACTTCTGACAAATTTGAAATCAACCAGCCCACATGCTTTGCAAAGATCTTCAAGCTCCACTTCAGATAAGAAGGTATTGTTGCCAGTTATTTGGCTAATGTACTGCAAGATAATTCCAAAAGGAGATGTAAAAGAACAGATCAGAGTAGGGCAAAGTGAATTTACATATAGCAGCACAAGATGATCCAAAATTTAATCGTTCATCCACTATCTTGGAGGAGTCAAAACACTAAGGAACCACTTCAGGTTTAATGTGAATCGGTCTATTATTGTTACAGGAAAACCATTATTTTGTGGATAATTAGGAGTTGGCATTACCGGGCGTACGATCTTCAATACTGGAATAGCTGGTGGAATAACATCTGCCACGAATGTCGAAGCAACAAAAATTCCCCCTGGGCGAAGGACTCTACTGATATCTGCAACCTATGAGAAGATCAAAAATGCAATAAGCACAACTAGGGGGTAGTGAAAAGCGTAAAGGTAGATCTCCCAGCAGGTACATTGAGATGTTGAAAGATTGCTGAAGTTGTTCATAAAAGCAATTCCTTGTTTGTTATTTTATCAAGCTTTGTGAACTTGTAGATTGTACTAAGTGACCCTGAATAAGTTGGTGTCTTACTCGTTTGGAGGTTGTGCTCATGCACTCACATGATTGTGAACACAAATGTAACATGCATGCGTGTTCAACACGCTAGATTCATTGACATTGTATGCTGCCACATATTTTAAGGCACATAAGAAAGTGCAAACTAGTACATAGGTTAATATAGAAAATACATGATGAAAGTAGTCAAACTATCATGCTGCCATGCATTTTGAGTGCACAGAAGAATGTGGAGTAACAAATTAAGTTGGTTAATACTTACAAACACTGTAAGCACAGGGGTTCATTGTTAAGCTCTACAAATATGTAATTATAAAACACATAAAGCAGTGAAAACTTTTTGACATAAATTGCCAATTCAGATTAGAGTCTTACAGCACAAGCTGGGGATGGCCAACAATGAATTGCAGCACCTGCATGCAGAGCGTCAATTGAACCACTCACAAAAGGGAGTCTAGATATGTCAGCCCTCACCAATACTAATCTCCTGAAACAAAAGAAGTGTAATATTACAATTTGTATTTGAACTTTTTATAATAAAACAATAATCATGACAACAAAGCTACAAAGCATGAATACAAACAAGAAGGAACAACTAACTACATAGACTCTTTTTTTCTCGAATACGCAGGAGGGTTGCGTATCATTATATTAAAGGAGAGGGAAAAAGGCCTGAGGCCTGAAACAAATAGAACACAACACACAAAAATACGCACCAGACTCACACAAAAACACACACACACCAAACACACACACACAAACACATACCAGCCACACGACACACCACCACCCCAGCCTACCAAGAGGCTACAAGACTTTCCTTTCTCTAACCAGGGTCAAAAAGGGAGCACATGTTCTTGGCTCCTGCAGAAAACCACAGCCACATCTCATCTTTGAATCCATCCTCTAAGGTAGAAAGGCAGGGCCGAGCTCCGTCAAAAACACATCTATTTCTCTGTTTCCAAAGACTCCAAGCCCCGAGGATGACCACACTATTAAACCCCTTTCTTTTGCTTTTAGGAATCCTAGCTGAAGCCTTTCTCCACCATTCCGCAAAACCGGAATCTCTTCTCTTAGGAACCACAGAAGAGATATCAATTGGAGTTAAAATATTATGCCAAAACTGTCTTGTGAAGACGCAATTGGATAGAATATGATGCACAGTTTCATCTTCTTGGTCACATAGAACACAATTTTCAGGATAATCAAGCCCCCTTTTTTTTTGTCTGTCGGTTGTCCAACATTTATTGTTTATGGCCAGCCAAACAAAGACCTCGCACTTAGGGGCTGCCCAGCTCTTCCAAATCCTTTTCCAGGGCTCAAAGGATTCCGCTCCAATGAAGAAAGCTCTGTAGGCAGATTTGGAGGTGTACAGACCATTGCTGCTAAATAGCCACACATGTTGATCATTTGAATTTTGAAGCTGAAAAGTTTCAAGAACCTCCCATAATTATAGATATTGCTCAATCGCAGCCAGGGAGAGATTTCTCTGGATATCATCAACCCAATAGTATGAGGTAAGGGCCTGCTGCACAGTCCTTACTTCTCTAATCTTCTTCGGAACTGCAGCAGCAATTAGGGGAGCTAAATCCACAATGGAACACCCATGTATCCACTTATCTTTCCAAAAGAAGGTTGAAATACCATTACCAATGGTGGTAGACACTGCAACCTGAAATAAAGCTCTGGCCTGGGACGATATTTTAAGATCAAGGCCACTCCATAGCTTAGAAGGAGCAGTTTTTTGCAGCCAAAGCCATCGCATTTGCAGGGCCCAGTTCATCGTGTGGAGATTAGGAATTCCAAGGCCCCCCAAATCGAAAGGTCGAGTGACTTTATTCCAAGATATAAGGCAATTACCTCCTCTAGCCTCCTTTCTTCCTTTCCACAAGAAATTCCTTCAAATTTTATCAATGGCTTTGATAACCCATTTAGGAGCATTGATAGCAATAAATAAGTAAACAGAGATGGCAGAGAGTACAGATTTGATAAGAGTGATTCTCCCAAAAAGATTTAGAAGCTCAGCCTTCCATCCTGGAAGCTTGGCAGCGATTTTCTCAATCCAGAGAGCGAGGTCTCCAGCAATAAGTTTTTTGCTGCTCAGAGGGAGGCCAAGAGCCCAAGATAGGTTGTAGGAAAGTTTTTTAGGCACAACCCAAGGTCTGGACAGCCAACTCAATCCTTTCATTATCACACCAAATTGGGTAGGAGAAACTTTTTTGCAAGTTAGTTTGAAGACCTGAGGCAACACCAAAACACCTCAAAATTTCTCTGACCACCACTAAGTCCTCAGAAACTGGCTTAACAAAAACAGCAACATCATCTGCGAACATTGAGACCCTTTGGCTAATACTTCTACCAGCAAGGGGGTGCAACAACCCACACTCATCTGCTCTGGTAAAAAGGCTATTAAGAACATCCATGACTAGGATGAATAAAAGGGGGGATAAAGGATCACCTTGCCTCAACCCTCTCTTGAGACTTATAGGCTGGCCAGGCACTCCATTCACAAGAACTTGAGTAGAGGATGTCAATAGCAGGTTCAGAATCAGGTTGCACCAAACCTGTCCAAAACCCAAGTGTTGAAGAATTTCTAGAAGAAATGCCCAATGCACAGAGTCAAAGGCCTTTTTAATGTCCAGCTTCAAGAAAAGAGCAGGGATTCTATTATTATGTAGCATCTTGACGGTTTGACTGACCATAATAAAGTTATCATGAATACATCTGCCCCGGATGAAGGCACTCTGATTTGTGCTAACCATTTTATCCAGTTCAGGAGCTAATCTGTTGGCCAGGATTTTAGTGGTAAGTTTAGCAAAACTGTGAACTAGGCTGATTGGTGTAAAGTCCCCCGGAAGAACAGCCTCAACATGTTTGGGAATGAGAGTAATATAGGCTGAATTCAGCAATTCAAGCCTTCAGGGGAGCCTTGCTGTAAGACTAAGACACAGCCAGGAGGTCCCATTTGATTATATCCCAACAACATTTATAAAAACGCCTTGTGAAACCGTCAGGTCCAGGGGCTTTATCCTTAGGAAGACTTAAAACAGCAGATTTGATTTCCGCCAAGGATATGGGATTATCAAAATGCGAGAGCTCCAAATTGCCTTTGTGAAAATCAGCAAGGTTTAGACTAAAATTTTGCTCAACCTCTTTACCAATCAGATCCTTATAAAACAGAAACATAGCCTGCTGCTTAGCCTCTTGGGAAGTGATTAGATGCTCGTCGACCATCAGTTTATGAATGAAGTTCTTCTTTGTCCTGAACCTGGCTTGCGCATGAAAGAAAGCAGTACTGGCATCCTCTGTTTTGACAAAGTTCACTCTAGACCTCAGTCTAGCAATGGTTCTTTCCAAGGAAGAAAATGAAGACATAATAATTTTAGTTGTTTTCTCAACCACTCTTCAGCCGAGCACAGAGGCCTGCTGTCCTTGGCAATTTCTGTCAAGGGCGTTAAACCCTTGGCTGGCTGGACCGCGGCTACGGAGCTCGTAGCCGTCGGCCGTCTTCTCCGGTGAGGTTATTCCCCTCTACCGTAGGCTTAGAGTATAAGAGAGATGAGGCTAACAATCTGCTTGCCTTAATTGTCCTAGTTACAAGAATATATAGGGCCATAGCCCAACTAACTGGAGTAACAAACTCCTGAAATTATGGAACTGATAATTCTTAAAGGGAAACTAATAATATCCTTCTGCCTTATCTACTCGATCAGCTCGAGCCAGCTGTGCGCGAGTCCCCCTGGCCGCGCGTTCCTCTGCTCGGCGTACGTCCTTGGCCCGGCGCCTCCTAGTGTAGACTTGTCCCCACATGACATCTCCCCCTCCGTCGAGACCCAGCTCGTCCCCGAGCTGGAACGCTAGATGCTTGGCACGGAATGTGTCGATGTCCTCCCAGGTGGCCGATGCAGCCGATTGACCTTTCCACTGAATCAGCACTAGGCGCACACCACGTGCAAGACGGTAGCGCACCGCTCGTTCCGGCTCCGGAACAACCGCGCCATGGTGAATTGTCGGTAGAGGTGGAGGTGCTGCTGGCGGTGTCCCATGGAATTTCTTGAGAAGTCCGACATGGAACACGTCATGCAGGCGGACTCCGGTTGGCAAGTCGAGACGGACGGCGACGTCGTTGATCATCTCGGTGATGCAGTAGGGCCCAAAATAGCGGGGCTTTAGCTTTCCCGTCGAGGCCTGAGGAAGCGAGGAGGCTGCACGCTGACGCAGGCGGAGGAGGACCCAGTCGCCTACTTGGTAGACCACCTGGCGATGTCCGGCGTCGTAGTGGCGCTTCTGAACCTGCTGCGCCTGCTCTAGCCGAGAGCGAATGTCGGCGAGGAACTCGTCGCGCTCTGCTATGCTCCGGGCGACAGCAGCAACCCTCGTGTCGCCTGGCTCGTACGATCGGATTGACGGTGGATCGCGACCGTAGACGACACGGAATGGTGTGTCGTGCAGGGATGTTTGGTACGCCGTATTGAAGATGAACTCCGCCCACGGAAGCCAACGCAGCCATTGTCGTGGCCTGTCCCCAGTAAGGCAGCGGAGATACATAATGATGACCCGGTTAGCCGCCTCGGACTGTCCATCCGACTGAGGGTGGAATGTCGTAGTCATGTGGAGCTTGGTCTTCGTCAGGCGCATGAGCTCGCGCCAGAATGTTGATGTGAAGACCGGATCGCGATCCAACACCATCGACTGTGGCACGCCATGCAGACGAACAATGTTGATGAAGAAAGCTTCTGCGACAGACTCTGCCGAGTACGGGTGCGCCAGTGGTATAAAGTGGCAGTACTTGCTGAAACGGTCCACCACCGTCAAAATGACGGACTTGTCGCGCACTTTGGGCAGCGCCTCGATGAAATCCAGCGTTATGTCGGTCCAGACACTGTTCGGCACAGGCAGAGGTATGAGCAGTCCCGCCGGATTCAAGTGTTCCGACTTGTAACGCTGGCAAACGCTGCACTCCCGAACGAAATCCTGCACCAATTGTTTCATGTTAGGGAAATGGAAATCTCGGCGGAGTCGGTGCAGCATCCTCTGAACGCCCTCGTGGACGTCCTCGTGCACCGCCTGGACTATTTCCTGGATCAGAGTGGCGGCAGGCGGTATGTAGAGCCGGTCCTTGTATTGGATCATGCCGTCAACCAGGGACCAGGGCGCGCCACGTGCACCGCTGGTGATCTCCTGACGCAACGCCATGAGTGCCGGGTCCGAGCCTTGGTGCTGTCGGAGCCGAGTGATGAAGTCGAAGCGTGGAGCCGAGAGCGCTAGCGTGGCGCCTTCCTCGCCGTCCTCCGTGTCGCGGCGTGAGAGCGCGTCGGCGACCACGTTCGCCGCTCCGGATTTGTACTCGACGGCGAAATCGAAGCCGAGAAGCTTCCCCACCCAACGGTGCTGGTGCGTCGTCGAGAGCCTCTGGTCCAGCAAGTATTTGAGGCTGTAGTGATCTGTCTTCACCAGAAAACGGCGTCCCCACAAGTACGGCCTCCAGTGTCGCACGGCGTGAACAAGGTCGATGAGCTCACGCTCGTAGGCAGCGAGTGCGCGATGTCGAGGAGCGATCGGCCTGCTGAAGAAGGCGATCGGGTGGCCTCCCTAGATGAGGACCGCGCCAAAACCAAAAGAGGAAGCGTCGCACTCAACGGTGAAGGACTTGGCGAAATCTGGCATGGCGAGGACGGGCGCTGAAGTGACTGCAGACTTGAGATCTTCAAAAGCCGCGGTCGCGGCGTCGTTCCAGGAGAACCCCTCCTTTTTTAGGAGAGCGGTCAGCGGGGCGGCGACCGTGCCGTAGTTGTGGACAAATTTGCGGTAGTATCCCGCCAAGCCGAGGAAGCCGCGCACAGCCCGAGCGGACCGAGGGACAGGCCAGTCGCGGATGGCCTGCACCTTGGCCGGGTCCATGGCGACGCCTGACGCTGAGATGTTGTGGCCAAGGTAGGAGACCGACTGCTCGCCGAACGCGCACTTGCTGTGCTTGACGAAGAGTTGGTGTCTCCGGAGCTCAGTGAGCACGACGCGAAGATGGCGCAGGTGCTCCGCCCATGTCTGGCTGTAGATAAGAATGTCATCGAAAAAGACAAGAACGAAGCGCCGTAGCAATGGTCGTAAGACGTCGTTCATGAGCGCCTGAAATGTTGCCGGGGCATTGCACAATCCGAACGGCATCACTAAAAATTCGTAGAGGCCGTCGTGAGTTCAAAACGCCGTCTTGTGGATGTCATCAGGCTGCATGCGAACTTGGTGATATTCCGACCGTAGGTCGAGTTTGGTGAAGAAGCGGGCACCGTGAAGTTCGTCGAGCAGCTCATCGACGACGGGAATCGGGAACGCGTCCTTGATGGTGAGCGCGTTCAGGGCCCGGTAGTCGACGCAAAAACGCCATGCGCCGTCCGCCTTCTTGACGAGGAGTACCGGCGATGAGAACGCTGAGACGCTGCGACGGACGATGCCTTGTGTGATCATTGCGGCGCATTGCCGCTCCATCTCGTCCTTGTGTGCAGCCGGGTAGCGATAGGGGCGAACCGCCACCGGCTGTGCATCGGGCTTGAGGGTGATGGCATGGTCACAGTTGCGCGTGGGTGGCAGTCCTTGCGGCTCCCTGAAGACATCCCCGAAACCGGCAAGGAGCTCATCGAGCAAAGGCGCCGATGTCGCGGCCGCACAGGACTCCGCCGCCTCCAGAAGCGGCACCCCTGCCCAGCAGATCGTGCGGCCTTGGCGCACGAATGACACCGTGCCCGCGGTGAAGTCCCACGTCAAACGCCCGAGGTTCTCCATCCACTGGGTGCCAAGCACCAAGTCATACCCTGCAAGCGGTAGAACAAACAGGTCGACGGCGAAACTGAAATTGTTGATGGTGATTGGGGCATGCCGGATGACCCCCGGACATGGCACCTTGTCGCCGTTAGCCACCGTTGCCGTGAGTCGCGGTCGGGGTAGGATGGGCAGCCCGGATCGTCGCGCCGCCTCTTCGGCAATGAAGTTGTGGGTGGAGCCAGTATCGAGGAGGGCAATGAGAGTTGTCGCGCCCACCACGACGCGGATCTGCATGGTCTTGCCCATGGACACGCCCGCCACTGCATGGAGGGAAAAGATGGGCGCGTCCGTCTCCCCTGTGTCGGCTGCTGCAGCAGCGCTGCTGTCTATAGCGTCGTCGATCTCCACGCCCTCGATGAAGAAAAGGCGCTTGCAGAACCTGTTGTGGCCCCGAGTATACCGTTCATTGCAGTTGAAGCACAGGTTTTGGCGGCGCCGCTCTGCCATCTCGTCCGGAGTCAGGCGTCGCTGGTTCCCTTCGTCGCGGCCCTGCTCGGCGACCACCAGAGGGGCAGAATGTGCCATCAATGGCGGAGTCGCAGGGAGTGCGGCCCGAGGGGTGTATGCGGATGGCTGACCGCGCGATGGCGCCCGAGGTTGCTGCGCCGGCCGCTCAGACTCCATTAGTTCCACCTGCCACGCTAAGCTCATGGCTGCCACGAGCGTCTCTGGGCCGTGAATGCGGACGGCGTGGCTGAGTGGTGGAAGAAGACCCCCCGTGAAGAGCTGTACGCGTTGAGCCTCGTCAAGGCGACCTGCGCGAGGCAGGAGGGCTTGGAAACGATTGGCGTACTCCTCGACTGTGCTCGAACGTCGGCATTCGGCGAGCTCGAACATTGGGGCTGAACGGAGGGGAGGCCCAAATCGCAGGTTCAGGAGCTCCTTGAATCGCCCCCACGTTGGTCTGCCCTCGTCCTCTTGTAGTTGGGTGTACCACAGCTGCGCGATGTCGTCCATATGGTACGAAGCTCGTCCCACGCGTTCCTCCGCCATAGTGCGATGCTGGCGAAAGTAGGCCTCGCACTTGTTGAGGAAGAGCATTGGATCTGTCGTGCCGTCAAAGCGGGGAAAATCCCACTTTTTGTGTTGCGGCGGCGGGTCCGGATCACGCATTCCATCCGACCGTCGTCTGCCGCCGTTATCCGACGTTGAGTCGGATTTTTCCTTCAAGGCGATCACCTCTGCCTTCATGTATTGGAGCTCCGAGGTGAGGGATTTCAGCGATGCAAGCACGTCGGCGAGGGTAGGTTTGGTCATGGTGGCTGGTGATGTTGCGGAGGCAGTGGAAGATTGTGGTGATGGCGGCGGCTAAAAATGGCGGCTGTTGGAGGCTGCGGAAGAGGTGTTGAGTTGGGATGGTGAGGATCGTCTAGATCACGATACCAGGTTGTCAAGGGCGTTAAACCCTTGGCTGGCTGGACCGCGGCTACGGAGCTCGTAACCGTCGGCCGTCTTCTCCGGTGAGGTTATTCCCCTCTACCGTAGGCTTAGAGAATAAGAGAGATGAGGCTAACAATCTGCTTGCCTTAATTGTCCTGGTTACAAGAATATATAGGGCCATAGCCCAACTAACTGGAGTAACAAACTCCTGAAATTATGGAACTGATAACTCTTAAAGGGAAACTAATAATATCCTTCTGCCTTATCTACTCGATCAGCTCGAGCCAGCTGTGCGTGTGTCCCCCCTGGCCGCGTGTTCCTCTGCTCGGCGTACGTCCCTGGCCCGGCGCCTCCTAGTGTAGACTTGTCCCCACATGACAATTTCCAAAAGGTGTAAGGTCATCTTGGTCAAAGCAAGTTGAGAAGAAACATTACCCACATATTTTTGACTCCAGGACTGCAGGGCCTTCGCAAGTCTTTTGAATTTAATAGATAATCTCTCCATGGGACAAAAAAAACCGAAATACTAGAGTTCCAGGAATCAGACACCACCTCCTGAAAACCTTGCATCTTTGGCCAAAAACTCTCAAAGTGGAAACGCTTCTTTCCCTTAAAGCCCACATTAAGCCTCAGAACCAGGGGACAGTGATCAAACATACTAGAGGCATTACTCTGCAGAGAACAATCTAGGAATAAGGCCTCCCAATCAGAAGTGCAGAACACCCTGTCAAGCTTGACTAAGGTAGGGACATCTCTTTGGACCAGGTGAATCTTCTTCCAGTTAGAGGCAACTCCTTGAGAGAGTGATTATTAATCCAAATATTTAAGCTACCCATGAGAGCTCTATTAAGATTCGAATTATTCTTGTCCTCAGCACAACGGATCATATTGAAGTCCCCTGCAATCACCCAGGACCAGGGCAACTGGTTCTGACCTGAGAAAGTTCTTCTAGAAAAGCCAATTTCTCCTCATCTCTATGGGGGCCGTAGACCCCCGAGAACCACAAGGTGGTGCTGTTTTCCTTCATAAAACAGACTGACACAGAATGATCCAGAATACCACCTCTAGTACCAATGGATGGTAAGTAAACAAAATCCCCAAACTCCGAGCCCTTAATAAGTCAAACATGACAAGTAGGGTACAAAACTAAACCTAATGAATAAGGTACAAAACTAAACATAATGACCAAAGGCATACTCATCTGAAATGTTTTCCTGCTTGATGTATTGGTTGCACTGCTTCAACATATTCTCTGAGAAATCCAGTGCCACAACAAGAGAATATAGCCCACTCTTAATAAATAATCTTGAGAACAGGCCACTTCCACAACTTGCATCAACAATAGTCCCTCCAATTGTTGGCTTCAAATAAGTTTTTGCCATTTCAAACTGCAGGCATTGCAATGTTGTTTAGAAATCTGAAAATGTATATGCTCATACAAATGATATGTAAATGCTGAAATATATGTAAGTTGCTAAGGAAGCCAAACCTGGCTGAACCCAGGATTGAATTCAGGGTCAAGGGTCAACAGTCAAGCAAAGCTTGACATTAGAGCCTTAGCTATGTGGGAAAAAAACTGGTGACACATCATCAACAGCCTAACAGTTGCAATGGGCAAAGCATGGATGCAACAAGCCCATATTTTTCTAGAATGTACAACCCAAAAGGTGATCCGGTAAAAGTAAAATACCATGATCAAAGGTTCTTCAAGAGCTCTTGAGTACCATTTTTTTCATGGGGAAAGGAAAGGAAAAGGAACTACTAATCAAATTTACAGAGATGATTGGAAGACAGAAAGTTCACAAATGCAACCTGAACATCCTCATGAATACAACATAGTTAAGCAGCATGACCTCTCTTTCTAGGCCTGGGAAACCACCCCATATGAAATTTTGGCGCCATCCTCTTTCGTAAAGAAAAGATACCAGTGGAGTCCTGCTCGAATAATCATCAGTAAGGACTAAGAAATAATCTGGTAGAACTAATTAACAATTGCAGTCTCATATTCTTGGTCCCCAGCTCCTCAGAAGAAACAGTTTGGCAAACACTTATACTAGTATGACATGCAACCTTTAAAAAACTGGAGGAAGGCTACCCCCACAGTATTTCACCAAGAAGAGCTCAACCGAAGCCCGGCTGAGAAAAACCATGAAAGATGGATCCCTTATAAAATGGGATGCCACCCCATATGAGGAGTTCGGGCTTTGACCCGTGCTTTGAGACCCAACCCACATGACCACCATTAGTCGGTTCACCCATACCAATTCGCTCCCACTGGAAGTCGAACCCATGACTGAGGAGTACTACTCAGACCACCTAACTAACACCTAGCACACGCACAGACGCGAGGACGTGATAGGGCGGAGCGTGTCACCAGCGCGGTCAAGGACTGGCGGGACACATGTCCAACGCGCATGCAATACGCTACTCACAGCGATTTCAATGGTTGGGCCTCAAAACCACCCAGCTGCTGGTTTTGCTGAGTTTGGACCTCAAAACTCGGCGGTGCGGTTTCGACGAGAAATAAATGCGACATGTGGCATCATCGCGAAGAATGCGTCGAGGGCTCGAGGCGAAGCAACTTCGTATGGAGCATGTGGCCGTCAGATCAAAACCACAGGAGATAATCCATTTCACCCTAGGCTAAGTGGATAGGCTTTATGTATTTAGGGGTAGTTTAGACTAGTGAAATAACTCTCTTTAAATAGATGGGTTGGTTGTTGTGGACAACCATCTCTTTTGGCTAAGTTCATTTGGTTTTTGTTTAGAATACCCTAGTTTCATTCCCTAGTGTAGCCGGAGATCCGCAGGTGTTTTGTTCGCATCTATGTTCTTGTAATCTTCAACTCATTATTCGAAGGAAGGGTGGCCGGACCCATCCACAGGGTTGGTTCAAATCTTGTGCTCAGTTTTGATATGCTGCAGATTTTTATTTGATTTTGCCTTCGACTCTTCCCTTCCCTTGTTCTCGATTTGTGGAAGAACCATCGAGTTCTTGAGTTCGAGATTGTTTGGAGATGCCTTGAGGTAAAGATCACTCTGTAGACCACTACAATCATCTGATTTGAGCAGTTTGTGGTTGTGATCCAATCTGAATTTGTTTGGAAGCCCCAACTAAACCTCAGTCTAATATGTGTTTTCTGATCTGCGATTGATTTATAAATCCATTTGAGTTCAAAATTTGTGGAGACCTTGGAAACTCATTTGTCAAAGTGTGTGTAAGATTTCAGCTCAATCGGAGTCCGTTTGGTTCAGTTTCGCATTCGAAAACTGAATTTCAAGCTGTTGAAAACAGCACTAGTTAGTGACACGGTTTTGTGTTGAATGGTGAAAACCCTAACCCTAACAGGGTTGGGTGATGTATTAATAGACGTGGGTAAACTGGGCCAG
This sequence comes from Zea mays, assembly GCF_902167145.1. Lineage (NCBI taxonomy): Eukaryota > Viridiplantae > Streptophyta > Magnoliopsida > Poales > Poaceae > Zea > Zea mays. The sequence continues at coordinate 222,835,138 of NC_050096.1, forward strand.
TCCCATTACAGAGGGGTGAGATAGTAATTACACGGGGAAAACCCCAAACCCTAAACGCCCTAAACGGGTATTCTAACATTTTGAACCGATTTTGACTTTTCGGTGTTCGATTTGCGAGCCTTTCGATTTGGTCTCGTGTGAGTCATAAAAACATTTCAAAATCATGAGATCACTGGTTGGCTAATGTGCTTTTGGTTTGAGCGATTTCTTCATCTCGATTAAATTTAAGTGCTTAATTTCCAGTTCTAAGCAGCAAAATTTGATAGGCTCCCATTCACCTCTCTCTAGTCATCTCACCGGTCCTTCAGACACTATAATTTTAAGCCACGGAAGATCAATTTCATCTGTTAATTAATTTCCTCGCCTCCTCATTTCACCTAGATTTGGGATGTGTCTAGGAGAAGCGGATTGAAGGGACTAATATCCCCTTACTATTCAATCAATTGAATAGCAAAAGGATATTAGCCCTCCAATGTTCTCTAATCCTCTTGCTCCCAAACATAGCAGGACAGCTAATCCCAGAAGAAACAAACGAACCTCTTTACCTAAACAACTCTGTTGCCACTGGCATGGACTCGGAGTACTCTGTCGAACCAACTGACACTGTAAGATCCCAGTAATCTTGCTTGTTGGGGTAGCATTTCTTGCACGTTGGACATTCGAGACTGGTAGCATCACTGGAGATGAACAAACAACCATCAATTTGAGAACCTGCGTGATAACCAGTTAGCAGTGGCAGGTCAGGTAATGCGGGACGAAATGGGGAGGAAAGACCACTTACTCCAACTGATCGCTCGAGCTCGCCAGGGGGTAGTAGCAGATTGGACACGCCAGCTTCCTGAGCTTCGTCTCCGGCGCCGGCGCCACCAAGGGTTCCTGAAAAGGAAAGCATGCTTTTAACTAGCCGCCTTCTCAGCGGAGTGTGTGGACTTCTGAGTGGGCGGGTTCTCCGCCTGCTCGACGGAATGCTTCAGCGCGGCGGGGCGGGTCCGGGGAGCTCACCACCAGCGCCTCGTCTGGTATGTCGGGAGCGGTGACGGCAGGTGAGGAGCTGGCGCACAGGTCAAGCCTCCTCGCGGAGGCAACCCGGTTACGGCGCGCCGTGATGTGGCTCCGCGGATGCCGATTATAGCAGCACGGCGCCGTGGTAGCTGCTGCGGGGGTGATCGCCGTGCCCAGCGCCGCCATGGGAGATTGGGACTTGGGAGAGGTGGTGCGTCCCTGGAGACTGGAGGCGCGGAGAGAAAACCGGAGGCGGCGAAGCGCCGAAGCGGAATCAAAGCAGTGAGCAGAGCAGGCCGGAGGGAGCAGGTGTGCCCTGTGCGGCGTACGTGCCCGGGGCCTCCACGACAAGGCACACAATTTGTGGTGACGTGCGCGCACTGAGAGCTGATGCCACTGTGCGGCGTGCGTGCCCGGGGCCTCCACGACACGCCAAGGCACACACAATTTGTGGTGACGTGCGTACAGTGAGAGCTGATGTGTCTGGGATGAAAACGAAAAAGATAATATTAGTTTTCAAAACTTTATCAAAATTCAGAGCTAAATAAAAACGAAAACGGAAACAAAATCGATAGAAATATTACGATACCAAAACAAAAAGGGAAATTTGGATCCATACCATTAAAAGATCACCACTTTGGATTCATACCATTACTATCTCACTTACATGTGGGTCCACATGAGTCAATGACATGTAAGATCCATGGTATATATCTAAAGTTTGGATCTTTTAATGGTATAGATCCAATTGTTCCAAACAAAAACGGTTTAAATATCTTTCCATCTTTCAGCCGTTTCCAAAAATTACCGTATTATTTTACCATCAATAAAATATACAGTGCTTTTTAAAATATATCAAATCTAAACTAATCTTTGTAAATACATAATAAAATTATCTTAACTTAGAAAATTACAAAACTAATTTTATTATTTTTGTAAAATCAAGATATATCTAATGCTACATAGTTTAGAGTTGTTTGAAGCTTTTATGGTTTATATTTATAGCTTTTATGAATTGTTATTTTTGATACATGTATTCATAATTCGCCTGAAAACTTGAGAAGGATTAGAAGGACACTAATTATGTTTACTATGTCAAGTAACATGAGTACGCTAAGAATGCAAAAGCCTGTCATCATGCATGCATTGATTCTATAGTCATATGCTACTAGACTTGAAAGTGCTTTATTTAAGTACATGATGGTAATTTTATTATTGTATTATATTTTCTTGTATTTATTGTGACCTCGCGCTTTATATTAAAACTAGTAACTGGCGCACGCCAGCGCGCGTTTTTAATTGTAATTAAGTTAAATTTAATTGTATTTGTCAATAATCATAATTGCTTAGATGAGTGATATAAGTTGATTTAGTAGATACTTACATATAAAATGATATAAGTGTTCTTTCTGCATAAAGACGAAGAGGAACTTTAAAGGCAATTTTGCGAGGTGTTGCATCAGCTTGAGGCACATCATTTTGTAGGACATATATGGTCTATAATCATATTGGTACACATAAAGATGTAACAAATATAGAGGTACCCGCATGACGGACATGTGGTGTTACTTGTTAAAACAATATGTTTTGTATCTATAAAGTACGAATTAATGATTTTAAAGAAGTGTATACGGGTTAACCATTCCGTTCATCTACAATACTTGTAAGAAATTTAACTACAATGATTATTATTTGAACTATTGAAGCATTGCACAACTTCAAAATTTATGAACAGAAGAAAACATATTACCTTTCTATGTAACATATGACGAATATAACCGGAAGCATATATAAAAGGTTGAGATGAAGCAAGTTTAGTAAATCAAGGAGGAAAAAACAGTTAACTGATAAGTATGGAAACAATTATGGTGGTTGTATAATATGAATTGTTTGTCATTATTGGACCATATGCAAAAAAGAAAGAAACATAATTTTTATTTTCTCCTTTGTCTAGTTCCAAGGCTACACCAAGAAATGTTAGAAAGCTAGGAATGAAATATTTTGCTGTGTAAATGGCATCAAAATAAATATTATCATTTCAATACATGATATGAAAGGGAAAGCACACAATAGAATGAGCAAAAGAGCCTAAGAATCTAGGAATAAGATATATGTTGATTAAAAGACATTCGAATAAATATTATAACTTCAATGTAAATATGGTACTATTAGGGAAAGCACATTATAGATATTATATCAGTACTGACAAAACAATGCAATTCTATACAAATAACGACAATCCTTTTTTGCTTTTATTCTTTGTTCCTCGCTGGTTTCATGATAAAACACAGAACTGAGTATTATTCGTTCAAAAGTTTGCAATTCGAAGTTAGAGATATGAATCAGTTACAATTTATTATACAATGCAATTAATTACCAAGTACACCTACAATTAAGAAGATAGATGGAACATAAATATGTATTCAAAAGGGATGCATCTGTATTGTTGTCTCATCATGCAAGAGAAATTAATTTTCTTTGTTACCTGAAATGAACGTACATTAAAATATGTATCTTTGCCTAAGAAGCAGCACCTTCTGGTGATAAGTGAATGCATGGTGACCGTTTTCTATTTAACATAGTTACTAAATGTTTGAAGATAAGTATGTTTTATTATTTGCAATAGAGATAGTGTCCCAAAACATGTCACGGTGGTTGTTTTCAGATCAATAGTGAGCGCCAACTGAGCCGACGCACTGCGGCATCCAGCAAGGTTGGAGTGGAGTCAGGCAGAAGTATGTAAAAATACTTGCTCCTTCGACCACAGTTGGTTGTGGCCTAAAATTCAGAGGTTGTCTCCTCGCCGTCGAGAACCATTCGTGCGGATGAAATATGAAACAACGACGTGAGGATCCTGGCAATATATATGCAGGCAACCAGTGTAAATCCTGTTTGAGCAACTAAAATTTTTGTTTTTCATTCTAGCTCGCAAACAAAATGAACTCAAATTTAATCGACACAATCAGGTAGTCAAATCCAATGAACACAATCCTGCGATATTAAAAGACAATCATACAATTAAACTCATATGTGACTGATACATTCAGACAGTTAATGGACGATCGAACGGCGTAAAAATGATGTGGATGGTCTAGCATTCCAGATTGGCTCCCACTCTTAATATATAGAAAGTAGTAGTGCCAATGTTTAGAAGAGACAACATCCACCATGGGGCTAAAATAACAAACTCTAAATCTACCCTAAACTACTCTATTATATATGTTCTATTTCTCTGTATCTGATTCCTTGGTTCCAGATTTCCAAATCCTCCGGTTGAAAGTAAAACCGAGACATGGATCAGGGCCATGTGTGAAACGAAATTGCTATTGAAGATTAAGTTTGTTTGCTTCTGATCAGAAATCTTTGCCAAGCAACCATTTAGCAAACAGAAAATCTCGTTTAATCATAAATTTACAGATATTATGCTCAATAATATCGATAAACATTTGAAATATTGAAAAAAATTAATCAATATTGAAGACATTGCTTGCTCTTACTTGTGTTTGGGCGATTAAGCTGTTAGGCTCACCTAACTGAGTCACTGCTCACTTCGGCCGGTTGCTTGGGTGCTGTCTGAGAAGGTCGACCGGGTGAGGCGGCCGCTGGCGACTGGTGAGGACAGCCACGCAAGATCTGCTGAGGGCCTGCTACCGCAGTGCCCCACAGTGCATGGGGAAGCCCGCGGGAGGGGTTGCCCGGGCTGGATGTGCGACTATGCTGCTCTAGCTACTGGGGCAGACCACAGCCGCACACGGAGGAGAAAGGCGGTGGCCGACCGCCGATGGGTGTGTGGCGGGGTGAGTGGAGGAGGACTGGGGCTGTGGAGTCGTCGCGCCGTCGCGGCTTCACCGTTCGTGGGAGAAGGTGAGTTTGTGGCCTGCGCTCGTGGGGACCAGAGGAGCCGCGTAGCTTCCAGATTGTCCGGAGCGATTGGACGGGAGGCAGAGGGAGAATGGAACAGTCCAGTGCTGTCGGATCTTAAACGTGGGGTTGGTAAAAATTATGGTGACGTGGGCGAGCGAGGTTGCAGCTATGCGTCCTGCTTTAATATTTAGAAGAATTGTTATATAGAAATAGAAATTGGAAGCTAACATAGACATGTTATGTGCATATAAACAGAACAGGGAAACCATAACCTGGACAAAGGCAAAGAAAGCACACGAAATACACTGAAGCAAATCTATTCTGATCTCTTCTCTTTGGACACAGCAAGCGATATGCACAATACTCTTTTACCCGTGACTTAGTATCAACGAGTACTCTTTTTGAATCAAACAAACTAAAGCTTGGACTTAGGTGATGACCGTCGACTTAAATTGTGCAGCTATATGCCTAGCCAAATTATGTATAAAAATTATATTATGCATAGTCATCACATTGCACAGGACAATAAGAAAGATGTATACTTCCAGTATAAAAAGTATGTGGAGCTCCATACAATATACCTCATGAAAGAAACGTTAGTTGTACAGAGAAATCTCGAATGCTATATTAGAATCAAACCATGGAAAACTGAATCCAATAAAGCCTAGCCAACTTGACAAAGGCGTCATTACCAGAGCACATGATCCTGGAGCAGGGGGCCAGTTGTGTGGAACTACACATAAACGAAGGGATGTAATCTAGCCGTCTAGGTGAAGATGGGAGCGGGAGGGCCGGGGGAGCATATGGGAGCGCGTCCGACGCAGGGCACCGCGTGCTGCGGCGGCGGGCGCAGGAGTCAGAGCGTGAAAACGGTGGTGGGGTTGAAGGAGGGGTTGTGCGATCGGATGGGATAGCGGAAGGAGGAGGAAGAGACACTCAGACAGTCCATCGGAGAGGACTCACATCCGTGTGGTGATTGGTGAACTCTGGAAGACTCGCGTCACAAGGAGTGGGAGAAGGTAAGATGTCTTACCACGTCTGTTCGATGTGAATCCTGTGGTTAACACATGCTAGGATGACGTGGAGCAACGGGAGGCGAGATATGCTCCCGCGCTTAATATATAATAATGCCTTATACGTTATTGCTTATACTTATACTATATGATGGGTCGAGTTATATGGCTAGTTCTATGATCTATAGTTTGATGTGTGATATTGTTTTTATAGTTTTCGATGTGTTTTTGAAAGTCGCCTAGAGGGTGGTAAATAGGCGAAACTTGAAATTTATCACTTTGAACGCAAACCCAAACCCTAGTTAGCCGTTAGAATGAGAAACAATTCAATCGAAGTGAGGGAGAGTAGTTCTTCTTGCAAGTATTTCTCTTATGATTGTGGAATTACTTCGGGAGCAATACAATTGATTTGGGATCAAGCGAGAACTTGAAGAGGGAAGGGAGAAATAAATCTCAATCACAACACACACACAAAAGATAGAAACAATTTATTTACCAGAGTTCAGTTTCACAAGGAAACCTACCTCTCTGTTGAGGAGTCTACTTAGGATGGGTCTCTTTCAACTATTTATATCTCTCAACTCGATCAATTAGACCGATGAATGCTTCTTCGCAATCTCAAGAGACCGGAGTATCTACGGGGATCTCCACACGAATTCGGAGTCTCTCGCTAGCCTTTACACAAAGTGAATGGGATGGAGGATGAAAATAAAACATAGGAACACAAGAACCGGTTGCAACAAAACTCAAACAAATGCTCCACAAGGCATTAAACACTTTTCTATCTCAATTCTACTAAAAGTGGCACTTGGGAGGAGTTAGAATACTTGGAGTTGTCGCAAGTAATGAATGTGAATTTGGTGTAGCTCTTGTGTGTCTTGAATGCTGGTTGGAGGGGTATTTATTGCCCCAGCCACCCCTTGTAGCCATTGGAGAAAAGTGTAAGAAACTTCATTGTTAGTGCTTGCACTGCCGAAGTTCCTCAAAATATTGTGTATTCAATCATGCTTGAAGCAGGTTTCAGGCCTCTCAAAGCATGGTCTAAGGAACATTCATCTAGAACCTTCGTCTAAAGAAGTGCATGCATAATCACAAAGTAGACAAGTTTCAGCTTCGTAGTAGCGAAGAAAGGAGAAGCTTTCGTGTCATACACGGTTTTGGAAGGTAAATCGAATGCGAACCATGTACGTGCCAGGATCAGAAATTCACATACACAATGATTACATAAATTACTCTATATAGCACAATGCTTCGAATAACAATAAAGACTAAGTAAAAAATTTACAGACTAGAGTCATCTACACAATATAAATCAAAGTGTACATAATAGAGACATAGCCAACATAAATAAACTCACCACAGGCAGCTGACTGGGGGAGGTCGCTAGCCTAATTCTCGAACCCATCGACATCCTGGAACTCTTGGAGGTCCGCCTTGACGCCTTTTTCTCCTTCTTTACCTGAGCATAGGTTGCACCAAAGGCAATTTGGTGTTTTGTGAAAGCAAGGGTGAGTACGCATCAATGTACTCAGCAAATGTCTCGTTTGGCTGAGGTGGACTAGCTGTATGTGGAGTTAAGCTCAAAGCGGTTGCTTTTAGTTGGTCAGGTATTCATTATTAGTGGAAGCCAAGTTTTAGCAATAACCAACCTGTGAATCATTTCCTCATCGAGGAACATCATTACCATCATCGAACCAAAACCATTAATAGAACCATCATGTCTCAGATCATCTGTATCTCTAATCAAAGGAGCTCCGAAGGCCGCTCATAACCGTGAGCGCGGCTGATATATCAGTTTCTAATCCTCTGCAGAGGTCGCACACTTTACCCATGAGCCGTGATCCCTTCCCAGCCTGGGTTTGCAAGACCCGATCTTCACTACCGAGATGAATGGTTAGGGATACACTGTGTAACCTTTACAAAGATTCCCTAGTGTTTAGTCGCCCGTTAGGTTTAGCCAGTCATACAAACACAATACTCCTCCCTAAGGTGGGTGACTAATAAAACCAAATTGAACCAACCTCGACACCCACCCTAGCAGAGCAAGCACTATGCCCTGGCCCCCATTGACGGCACAACGGTGAAGCCAACTACACCCCAAGTTCCTCCAATTAATCAGCTAAGGGCGTCCCATACCACCCTCATGGTTGCACTGTTTTCCCGGGTGGTCATCCAGCGAACGGGTCCTTACAGAGAGGTACTCAGTGTAAGGAAAATGACCTCGGTCCATTTGGCTAAAGGGATTTTTGTGTTTGATGGTCAACATAACTTGTGGACTAATGTGTTTGCTAGTGTTTGTTTTTATAGTTCACAGGATGCGAAGAGGATTGGACTGAGACACTAAGGATGCAACACCTCAAAAGAAGACATAAAAGATATGTAGAAGTCCAAGACTCAAGAGGAAAAGAAGCCCAAAAGAAACAGCGAGGAAATCCATGAAGTGGACAGTCAGCCAGCGCGCTGATGGCGCACCGGATAGTGAACAGTAACCTATCCGGTGTGCACCAGACTGTCCGGTGAGACACTGGCAATCTGCGTAGAGGGGTCTACAATCAAGCACCCTCGGATTGTAGCACCGGACAGTCTAGCAATGGTCGGATCCAACGGTCGACTGCTACAGACCTCAAAAGTCGGCTGACGCGGCAGGGCACCGAACAGTGAACAGTGCTTGTCCGGTGTGCACCAGACTGTCCGGTGCACCCGTCGACAGAAAGTTGTTGCTTCTGTCCAACGACTATAATTGTGGGGGAGACCATAAATACCCCCAACCGACCATTTGGAGGGGTGGGAGCCCAAGCAACATAAAAAGGCTTATTGTAGACATTTCCAAGTGCTCAAACACCCAAGTGCTTAATAGAATCACTTGACGGTTAGCGTAGGTGCTTTGCGAAGTTCATAGGTTAGTTAGACCGCATTAGCGCTTGCTCTAGGTGAATCCTAGTTAGTTGAGTGAGTTTAGAAAAAAACACACTGAAAGGGAAATAGGCTCACACCTTTTCCTAAATGATTTTGGTGGTTGAATTGCCCAACACAAATAATTGCCAAAGGTTCAACACAAACCAATAGAAAGTCCAAGAAATGGTTCAAATAAAAAGAGCAAAAGACAACCGAAGGCTGCCCTGGTCTGAAGCACCGGACTGTCCGGTGTGCCACCGGACAGTGTCCGGTGCACCAGGGAGATCAACTCCAAACTTACCACCTTCGGGTTTCTGGAATTGCCCTCCGCTATAATTCACCGGACTGTCCGGTGTAGCACCGGACTATCCGGTGTGCCAAGCGGAGTAACGGCTACAGCGCCAACGGTCGACTGCAAAAGTGAACAGTGAACAGTGAATAGTGCCGACTGCACGTGCAGAGACAGAGCAGGCGCCAGATGGCGCACCGGACAATGAACAGGACCTGTCCGGTGCACCACCGGACTGTCCGGTGGCCCACATGTCAGAAGCTCCAACGGTCGAACCCTAACGGTTGGGTGACGTGGCTGGCGCACCGGACAGTGTCCGATGCGCCATACGACAGCAGCCTTTCCCAATGGCCACTTTGGTGGTTGGGGCTATAAATACCCCCAACCACCAACACTTCAAGGCATCCAAGCATTCACTACTCCTCATTCAATATAAGAGCAATACACAACACTCCAAGACACAAATCAAAGCCACCGATCGAATCAAAGTCCATAATTCAACTCTAGTTTTTAGGACTTGTGAGAAGATCGACTTGTGTTCTTTTGTTGTTCTTATTGCTTGGTTGGCCTTTCTTCTTTCTCTCATTCTTACTCTCAAAGCCTTGTAAGCGAAGCAAGAGACACCAATTGTGTGGTGGTCCTTGCGGGGTCTAAGTGACCCGAGAAATCAAGGAAGGAAGTTCACTCGGTCTAAGTGACCGTTTGAGAGAGGGAAAGGATTGAAAGAGACCCGGTCTTTGTGACCACCTCAACGGGGAGTAGGTTTGCAAGAACCAAACCTCGATAAAACAAATCACTGTGTCATCCGCTCTTATTTGCTTGTGATTTGTTTTTGCCCTCTCTTTCGGACTCGATTATATTTCTAACGCTAACCCCGGCTTGTAGTTGTGCTTAAACTTTATAAATTTCAGATTTTCCTATTCACCCCCCTCTAGGCGACTTTCAATTGGTATTAGAGCCTGGTACTTCATTAAGAGCCTAACCGCTCGAAGTGATGTCGGGAGCTCACGCCAAGAAGGAGATGGTGACCGGCGAGAAGCCCGCCACAAGCCACGGTAAGGCTCCATCGGGGGAGTCCGACAACAAGAAGAGGGAGGAGTCACCTCCTCGCGTCAAGTCGCACCGGAGTGGCGACAAGAAGAAGAAAATGAAGAAAGTGGTCTACTACGAGACCGATTCTTCGTCGCCCTCCACCTCCGGCTCCGACACGCCTTCCGTCACTTCTAAGCGCCATGAGCGCAAGAAGTTTAGTAAGATCCCCTTACGCTATCCTCGCATTTCCAAATGCACCCCTTTACTTTCCGTCCCACTAGGCAAACCACCGGTTTTTTACGGTGAAGATTATTGTATGTGGAGTGATAAAATGAGGCACCATCTAACCTCACTCCACGCTAGTATTTGGGACATTGTTGAGTTTGGTGCGCAGGAACCATCCGTGGGGGATGAAGGCTATGACTCGGACGAGGTAGCCCAAATCCGGCACTTCAACTCCCAAGCCACTATTATACTCCTCGCCTCTCTAAGTCGAGAGGAGTATAATAAGGTGCAAGGGTTGAAGAGTGCCAAAGAAATTTGGGACATGCTCAAGACCGCGCACGAAGGAGATGAAGTGACCAAGATCACCAAGAGGGAAACGATCGAGGGAGAGCTCGGTCGCTTCATGCTTCATCAAGGGGAGGAGCCACAAGCAATGTACAATCGGCTCAAGACCTTGGTGAACCAAGTGCGCAACCTCGAGAGCACCAAATGGGATGACCATGAAATGGTCAAAGTTATTCTTAGATCACTCGTTTTCTTAACCCCACTCAAGTTCAATTAATTCGTGGTGATCCAAGATATAAACTAATGTCTCCCGAGGAAGTGATAGGAAAATTTGTGAGCTTTGAATTGATGATCAAAGGCTCCAAGAAAATCATCGAGCAAGGCGCCACCTCTACATCCGAGGTGCAACCCGTCGCCTTCAAAGCGACGGAGGAGAAGAAGGAAGAGTCTACGTCAAGTAGGCTTCCCATCGACGCCTCCAAGCTCGACAATGAGGAGATGGCTTTAATCATCAAAAGCTTTCGCCAAATCCTCAAGCAAAGGAGGGGGGAAGGACTACAAGCCCCGCTCCAAGAAAGTTTGCTACAAGTGTGGTAAGCCCGGTCATTTCATTGCTAAATGTCCATTATCAAGTGATAGTGACAGGGGCGACGACAAGAAGGGAAGAAGGAAGGAGAAGAAGAAGTATTACAAGAAGAAGGGCGGCGATGCCCATGTTTGTTGGGAGTGGGACTCCGACGAGAGCTCCACCGACTCCTCCTCCGACGAGGACGCCACAAACATCGCCGTCAACAAGGGTCTTCTCTTCCCCAACGTCGGCCACAAGTGTCTCATGGCAAAAGATGGCAAAAACAAGAAGGTAAAATCTAGAGCCTCCACTAAATATGCAACATCTAGTGATGAGTATAACTCTAGTGAGGATGAGGATGATTTGCTCACCCTTTTTGCCAACTTAAACATGCAACAAAAAGAAAAATTGAATGAATTGATTAGTGCTATTCATGAGAAGGATGAACTCTTGGATAGCCAAGAGGACTTCCTTATTAAAGAAAATAAGAAGCATGTTAAAGTTAAAAATGCTTATGCTCGGAGATAGAAAAATGTGAAAAATTAACTAGTGAGCTAAGCACTTGCCATGACACTATTTCTAACCTTAAATTTGAAAATGATAAATTGATTTCCAAGGTTGAGAAATTAAATGATAGTGATGATTCTCTTGTCAACCTTAGAAATGATAATGCTAATTTGATTGCTAAGATTGACAAATTGAATGCATCTCTCTCTAGCCTTAAAATTGAGAATGAAAAATTAATTGCTAAGGCTAAAGATTTAAATGTTTGCAATATTTCTATTTCCAATCTTAGAGATGAGAATGCTATTTCATATGCTAAGATTGTTGAATTAAATACTTGCAAACCCTCTACATCTACCGTTGAGCATGTTACTATTTGCACTAGATGTAGAGACATTAATGTTGATGATATTTATGATCACCTAGCCTTAATTAAATAACAAAATGATCACATAGCTCAACTTAGTGCTAAAATTAATGAGCATGACTTAGAAAATGAGAAATTTAAATTTGCTAGAAACATGCTCTATAGTGGGAGACACCCAGGCATTAAGGATGGCATTGGCTTCCAACAGGGAGACAATGTCAAGCTTAATGCCCCTAAGAAATTGTCTAATTTTGTTAAGGGTAAAGCTCCCATGGTTCAGGATAACGAGGGTTACATTTTATACCCTGTCGGTTATCCCGAACACAAAATTAGGAGAATTCACTCTAGGAATTCTCACTCTGGCTCTAATCATGCTTTTATGTATAAGAGTGAGGCATCTAGTTCTAGGCAATCCACTCATGTTAAATTGCCTAAGAAGAAAACTCCTATTGCATCAACTGAGCCTATTATTTCATTTAAGACTTTTGATGCTTCATATGTTTTAACTAACCAATCAGGCAAAATAGTTGCCAAATATGTTGGGGGCAAACACAAGGGATCAAAGACTTGTGTTTGGGTACCCAAGGTGCTTGTTTCTAATGTCAAAGGACCCAAGACCGTTTGGGTACCTAAGAACAAGGCTTAAACTTGTTTTGTAGGTTTATGCATCCGGGGGCTCAAGTTGGATCATCGGTAGCGGGTGCACAAACCACATGACTGGGGAGAAAAGGATGTTCTCCTCCTATGATAAAAATCATGATCCCCAAAGAGCTATCACATTCGGGGATGGAAATCAAGGTTTGGTCAAAGGACTTGGTAAAATTGCTATATCCCCTGACCATTCTATTTCCAATGTTTTTCTTGTAGATTCTTTAGATTACAACTTGCTTTCTGTTTCTCAATTATGCAAAATGGGTTACAACTGTCTTTTTACGGATATAGGTGTTACTGTCTTTAGAAGAATTGATGATTCAGTAGCATTTAAGGGAGTGTTAGAGGGTCAGCTATACTTAGTTGATTTTAATAGAGCTGAACTTGACACTTGCTTAATTGCTAAGACTAACATGGGTTGGTTATGGCATCGCCGACTAGCCCACGTTGGGATGAAGAATCTCCACAAACTTCTAAAGGGAGAACACATTTTGGGACTAACAAATGTTCATTTTGAGAAAGACAGAGTTTGTAGCGCATGTCAAGCAGGGAAGCAAGTTGGTGTTCATCATCCACACAAGAACATCATGACAACTGACAGGCCGCTTGAGCTACTCCACATGGACCTATTCGGCCCGTTAGCTTACATAAGCATCGGCGGGAGTAAGTACTGTCTAGTTATCGTGGATGACTATTCTCGCTTCACTTGGGTGTTCTTTTTGCAGGAAAAATCACAAACCCAAGAGAGCCTAAAGGGATTCTTGAGACGAGCTCAAAATGAGTTCAGCTTAAGGATCAAAAAGATTAGAAGCGACAACGGGACGAAGTTCAAGAACTCACAAATAGAAGGCTTTCTTGAGGATGAGGGCATCAAGCATGAGTTCTCTTCTCCCTACACCCCACAACAAAATGGTGTAGTGGAGAGGAAGAATAGAACTCTACTTGACATGGCGAGGACCATGCTTGATGAGTACAAGACTTCGAACCGGTTTTGGGCGGAAGAAATCAACACCGCTTGCTACGCCATCAACCGTCTCTATCTTCACCGAATCCTCAAGAAGACATCATATGAACTCCTCACCGGTAAAAAGCCCAATGTTTCATATTTTAGAGTCTTTGGTAGCAAATGCTTTATTCTTGTTAAAAGAGGTAGAAAATCTAAATTTGCTCCTAAGGCTGTAGAAGGCTTTTTACTTAGTTATGATTCAAACACAAGGGCATATAGGGTCTTTAACAAGTCCACTAGACTAGTTGAAGTTTCTTGTGACATTGTGTTTGATGAGACTAACGGCTCTCAAGTAGAGCAAGTTGATCTTGACGAGCTAGATAATGAAGAGGCTCCATGTGTCGCACTAAGGAACATGTCCATTGGGGATGTGTGTCCTAAGGAATCCGAAGAGCCTCCACATACACAAGATCAACCATCTTCCTCCATGCAAGCATCTCCACCAACCCAAGATGAAGATCAAGCTCAAGATGATGAAAATGAAGATCAAGAGGAGACACCTCAAGAGGAGGACAATGATCAAGGGGGAGATACTAATGATCAAGACAAGGAAGATGATGAGGGTCCAAGGCAGCCTCACCCAAGAGTCCACCAAGCAATACAACGAGATCACCCCGTGAACACTATCCTCGGCGATATTCAAAAGGGGTAACCACTCGATCTTGTGTTGCTCATTTTTGTGAACATTACTCCTTTGCGTCCTCTATTGAGCCATATAGGGTGGAAGACGCATTAAGGGATTCGAATTGGGTGTTGGCGATGCAAGAGGAACTCAACAACTTCACGAGGTATGAGGTATGGCATTTAGTTCCACGTCCTAATCAAAATGTTGTAGGAACCAAGTGGGTCTTCCGCAACAAGCAAGATGAGCATGGTGTGGTGACAAGTAACAAAGCCCGACTTGTCGCCAAGGGATATTCACAAGTCGAAGGTTTGGTTTTCGGTGAAACCTATGCACTCGTAGCTAGGCTTGAGTCAATTCATATATTACTTGCCTATGCTACTTACCATGGCTTTAAGCTTTACCAAATGGACGTGAAAAGTGCCTTCCTCAATGGACCAATCAAGGAGGAGGTCTATGTTGAGCAACCTCCCGGCTTTGAAGATAGTGAGTACCCTAACCATGTTATAAACTCTCTAAGGCGCTTTATGGGCTCAAGCAAGCCCTAAGAGCATGGTATGAATGCCTAAGAGATTTTCTTATCGCTAATGGCTTCAAAGTCAGAAAAGCCGATCCTACTCTCTTTACTAAAACAATTGCAAATGATTTGTTTGTATGCCAAATTTATATTGATGATATCATATTTGGGTCTACTAACAAATCTACTTGTGAAGGATTTAGTAGGATCATGGTTCAAAAATTCGAGATGTCTATGATGGGGGAGTTGAAGTATTTCTTAGGATTTCAAGTCAAGCAACTCCAAGAGGGCACCTTCATTAGCCAAACGAAGTACATTCAAGACATACTCACCAAGTTTGGAATGAAGGATGCCAAGCCCATCAAGACACCCATGGGAACCAATGGGCATCTCGACCTCGACATGGGAGGTAAATCCGTCGATCAAAAGGT
Source organism: Zea mays (assembly GCF_902167145.1). Classification (NCBI taxonomy): domain Eukaryota; kingdom Viridiplantae; phylum Streptophyta; class Magnoliopsida; order Poales; family Poaceae; genus Zea; species Zea mays. The sequence goes on from NC_050096.1 coordinate 222,850,409, forward strand.
ATACCGGTCGACGATAGGATCTTTACTCTATTTATGTGCATCTCGACCGGACATTATGCTTTCTATATGCATGTGTGCAAGATTCCAAGCCGATCCTAAGGAAGTTCACCTTAGGGCCGTGAAACGAATCTTGAGATATTTAGTCCATACTCATAAGTTTGGCCTTTGGTACCCCAAGGGATCCACTTTTGATTTAATTGGATATTCAGATGCTGATTGGGCAGGGTGTAAGATTGATAGAAATAGCACATCAGGGACTTGCCAGTTCTTGGGAAGATCTCTGGTGTCTTGGGCTTCAAAGAAACAAAATTATGTAGCTCTTTCTACCGCCGAAGCCGAGTACATTGCCGCATGTCATTGTTGCGCGCAATTGCTTTGGATGAGGCAAACCCTTAGGGACTATGGTTACAATTTAACCAAAGTCCCTCTCCTATGTGATAATGAGAGTGCAATCCGCATGGCGGATAATCCCGTTGAGCACAGCCGCACTAAGCACATAGCTATTCGATATCACTTTTTGAGGGATCACCAACAACGGGGGGATATCGAGATTGCATATGTTAGCACCAAAGAACAATTAGCCGATATCTTTACCAAGCCATTAGATGAGAAAACCTTTACCAAACTTAGGCATGAGCTAAACATTCTTGACTCTAGGAATTTTGATTGATACCTTGCACACATAGCTCATTTATATACCTTTGATCATCTCTTTCATATGCAATGACTAATGTGTTTTTCAAGTGTATTTCATGCTAAGTCAAAGATTGAAAGGGAAATGGAGTCTTCGGCGAAGACAATGCTTCCACTCCACTCCATCGAATTATTCATCATTCGCCGTTGCTCCACACCGCTCTCCAATTTGGTATAATCTTCACTCCTATATTATTTACCAAAGGGGGAGAAAGTTTGAAAAAGATCTTATATTTCACTCACAAGTATCCGTTTTTGGCGATTCATGCCAAAGGGGAGAAATTATTAGCCCAAAGCAAAAGGACCGCACCACCACCAATTTTAAAAAATTATGTTCTTTCAATTTGTATTAAAGAAGTTTTTCAAATGGGTATCTTGTTTTTGATATAATTTCAAATTGGTTTTACCTCTTCAAAATTAATATCTAAAACCCTCTTGAACACTAAGAGGAGGATTTCATTGAGGGGGAGTTTTGTTTAGTCAAAGGAAAAGCATTTGAAACAGGGGGAGAAAATTTCAAATCTTGAAAATGCTTCTCAAAATCTTATTCATATACCTTTGACTATTTGCAAAAGACTTTGAAAAAGAATTTCCAAAACATTTGCAAAAACAAAACAAGTGGTGCAAGCGTGGTCCAAAATGTTAAATTAGAAGAAAGCATCCATGCACATCTCATGAAATGAATATTGGTTTAATTCCAAGTAACCTTTGCACTTACATTATGCAAACTAGTTCAATTCTGCACTTATATATTTGCTTTGGTTTGTGTTGGCATTAATCACCAAAAAGGTGGAGATTGAAAGGGAAATAGGCTCACACCTTTTCCTAAATGATTTTGGTGGTTGAATTGCCCAACACAAATAATTGGACTAACTAGTTTGTTCTAGATTATGAGTTCTACAGGTGCCAAAGGTTCAACACAAACCAACAAAATGTCCAAGAAAGGGTTCAAATAAAAAGAGCAAAAGACAACCGAAGGCTGCCCTGGTCTGGCACACCGGACTGTCCGGTGTGCCACCGAACAGTGTTCGGTGCACCAGGGAGATCAACTCCAAACTTGCCACCTTCGGGTTTCTGGAATTGCCCTCCGCTATAATTCACCGGACTGTCCGGTGTAGCACCGGACTGTCCGGTGTGCCAAGCGGAGTAACTGCTACAGCGCCAACGGTCGACTGCAAAAGTGAACAGTGCCGACTACGCGCGCAGAGTTAGAGCAGGCGCCAGATGGCGCACCGAACAGTGAACAGGACATGTCCGGTGCACCACCGGACTATCCGGTGGCCCACATGTCAGAAGCTCGAACGGTCGAACCCTAACGGTTGGGTGACGTGGCTGGCGCACCGGACTGTCCGGTGCACCATATGATAGCAGCCTTTCCCAACGGCCACTTTGGTGGTTGGGGCTATAAATACCCCCAACCACCAACACTTCAAGGCATCCAAGCGTTCACTACTCCTCATTCAATACAAGAGCAATACACAACACTCCAAGACACAAATCAAAGCCGCCGATCGAATCAAAGTCCACAATTCAACTCTAGTTTTTAGGACTTGTGAGAAGAACGACTTGTGTTCTGTTGTTGTTCTTGTTGCTTGGTTGGCCTTTCTTCTTTCTCTCATTCTTACTCTCAAAGCCTTGTAAGCAAAGCAAGAGACACCAATTGTGTGGTGGTCCTTGCGGGGTCTAAGTGACCCGAGAAATCAAGGAAGGAAGCTCACTCGGTCTAAGTGACCGTTTGAGAGAGGGAAAGGGTTGAAAGAGACCCAATCTTTGTGACCACCTCAACGGGGAGTAGGTTTGCAAGAACCGAATCTCGGTAAAACAAATCACCGTGTCATTCGCTCTTATTTGCTTGTGATTTGTTTTCGCCCTCTCTTTCGGACTCGATTATATTTCTAACGCTAACACCGGCTTGTAGTTGTGCTTAAACTTTATAAATTTCAGATTTGCCTATTCACCCCCCCTCTAGGCGACTTTCACACACAACCCCTTGGCTCTTGTGCAAGTCATTGTAATTGTATCGAGTAGGGGTGAAAACGGGTCGGGTATCGGATACAGATAGTGCAAATACCCGTTTTTTGGATACGGATTCGAGTATTCTTATATTCGGGGCGGATATGGGTAATACTCGGATATTGTAGCTTCGAATTCGGGTCGGATACGGAACGATGACTACCCGGTAAATACCTGGATATCCGGGTCGGATACGGGTACCCCGGGTACCCGTTTTTTCTTTTTCTGCATAATAATATAGTTATAAAATCATAACTTTTATGATGAAATCGGATGAAGATAAAGTTTATATGAAAATTGTAGAGCTCGAAGAGATCTATAACTTTGTAGTACATCAATTTTTTGTTTAAACATATATTTAGGCCAAAATCATTAAAATTATGTCCAATTTATATCAAAGTAATATACTTTATCATTTTTATGTGGGGGCTTAAGGTTATCTCCACGTGGGGAACTTAAGGTTATCTTTGTATAGACTATTTATTAGTATTGGTAACTTATTTGTAATTTTCGGTCGACGCTACGCTATTTGATGGATTTAATTGTATTTTGATGATTTTATATGACAAGAAATTAATAATATATAAATAGCTTCAAAAAATCATGAAATTTTACGAAGGAACAACATATTTTCATATATAACTATAAAAATGATTGAAATCACTGTAAGTATCCAAGTTTTAACATAATCAGTACTTTACTTTATCATTTTCATATGATGACTTGAGTTATCTTCGTATAAAATGTTTATTTGTTTTTGTAACATATTTGCAGTTTTTTAGTGAAACTAGAATATTTTAGGTGTTGGTTCTACAATGTCCTTGTAATTAGTAACTTTGAACTACATGATGTTAATTTTATCGGTTTCGTTTCCTACATTTGATCTATCATATACATGATTATGTATTGCTTAATTTATGTATTTGTTGTGTGGTTGGACAATTAATATCATCAGGACTAACTACCCAACAATTATCCGGTACCTACCCGAGTAGCATCTGTTATCTGTTTCTTACCCGCCCGGATTATTACCCGGTCACATCCTGTATCCGTCCCCAATCTTAACTTCCCGTATCCGGTCTCGTATCCGAGAGAAATACATTAGGGTAGGATACGGGATGACCCTGTATTCGGTTGTATCTGTCCCGTTTTCATCCCTAGTACAGAGTGGGGCGAGAGTCTTGCGAGAACGTGACAACCAAGTTTGTGTCATGGTCGCCACCGTGTACCGGAGGGAACGAGGCCCGCGACATTTCGACCGGAAGCTCGATAGTGGAGACTGCGGAGAGCGTCCGAGAGGAGCCGGAAGCGGAGCATCACTTGCGTGTGGAGAAGGCCCACTGCTCTCTACGGAGTTACTCGACCGAGGTGCTTAGCCCTCGCGTGGGCTTCCCTTTGCGTAGAGGCACCTGAAAGGGAAATGTGCCCTTGGGCCATTTCTAAGTATTTTGGTGATTTAGTGTCCAACACAAGTGCCTAAGTGTTAAAATGGTGGACAAAGTACAAATCAAGTATAAAGGTATGCTTCTCAGACTTAGTACATTGTTTTAGAGACTAATGTATTGTGTCTAAGTGCTGGAAACAGGGAAAATCAAGTTGAAATTAAAGATGGCTTTGTTCAGCCAAAGTCAGCTCTGTTTGGGTGCACCGGACTGTCCGGTGGTGCACCGTAAAGTGTCCGGTGCGCCAGGCTGGCTCAGGCGAACTTGCTGCTCTCGGGAAGTGATTAACGGCGTACGGCTATAATTCACCGGACTGTCTGGTGTGCACCGGACTGTCCGGTGAGTCAACGGTCGGCCGGGCCAACGGTCGACCATGGAATCCGCGCGTGACGTGTGGCACGAGCCAACGGCTAGAAGAGGGCACCGGACTGTCCGGTGTGCACCGGACAGTGTCCGGTGCGCCAACGGCTCCAAAGTGCCAACGGTCGGCTTCGCCAAAGAAGGAAAGAAATCCGCACCAGACAGTCCGGTGTGCACCGGATAGTGTCCGGTGCGCCAACGGCTCCAAAGCGCCAACGGTCGGCTTCGCCAAAGAAGGAAAGAAATCCGCACAGGACAGTGTCAGGTGGTGCACCGGACAGTCCGGTGCGCCAGGCGACAGAAGGCAAGAATTGCCTTCCTGGAATGCACTCAACGGCTCCTAGCTGCCTTGGGGCTATAAAAGGGACCCCTAGGCGCATGGAGGAGTACACCAAGCATTCCTAAGCACCAAGACTTTGATTCCGCGTATTTGATTCTTTGTGATAGCAATTAGAGCTCCATTTGAGTTGTAAACTCGCCGAGTTGTGTTGTGAGCTCTTGTTGTGACTTGTGTGCGTGTTGGTACTCTGATTTCGTGTCTTGTGTGCGTTGCTCATCCCTTCCTTACTCCGTGCTTCTTTGTGAACATCAAGTGTAAGGGCGAGAGGCTCCAAGTTGTGGAGATTCCTCGCAAGTGGGATATAGTAAAGTGAAAGCAAAACACCATGGTATTCAAGTGGGTCTTTGGACCGCTTGAAAGGGGTTGATTGCAACCCTCGTCCGTTGGGACGCCACAACGTGGAGTAGGCAAGTGTTGGACTTGGCCGAACCACGGGATAAACCACTGTGCCATCTCTGTGTTGATCTCTTTGTGGTTATCGTGTTGTGCAAGCTCTCCTCTCTAGCCACTTGGCTTAATTGTGCTAACTCCTAATCAAGCTTTGTGGATTAAGTTTCAAGTTTTTACAGGATCACCTATTCACTCCCCCCTCTAGGTGCTCTCAATTGGTATCGGAGCTGTTCTCTTCAAGAAAGGGACTAACCGCCTGAAGAGATGGATCCTAGGGGCAAGGGGATGGTGGTCAACGATAAGGAGAAGGAGTCCTTTGTCAATGATCCAAAGGAGGACAAGCCTACTGACTCGGGCTCGAGCCACAAAAGAAAAGATGGGAGGAAGAAGAAAACAAGGCGCATCAAGGAGATAGTCTACTACGACAGCGACGAATCCTCTTCTTCCCAAAAGGACGACGACAATGACTATGAGAAAAAGAAGACGGTTAATTCAAACTTTTCTTTTGATTATTCTCGTATTCCTCAAAGTACCAATGCTCATTTACTCTCCATTCCACTTGGTAAACCTCCTCATTTTGATGGAGAGGACTACGGATTTTGGAGTCACAAAATGCGTAGTCACTTGTTCTCTCTCCATTCTAGTATATGGGAGATAGTAGAGAGTGGAATGAAATTTGATAGCTCGGATAGTCCTTTGTTTATCAATGAACAGATTCATAAAAATGCACAAGCTACTACTGTGTTGTTAGACTCATTGTGCAGGGACGAGTATCATAAGGTGAGCGGCTTGGACAATGCCAAGCAGATCTGGGACACCCTCAAGATCTCACATGAGGGGAACGACGTCACCATGCTCACCAAGATGGAGTTGGTGGAAGGTGAACTCGGGAGATTCGTGATGATAAGAGGGGAGGAGCCAACCTAGACGTACAACAGGCTAAAGACCCTCGTCAACAAGATAAGGAGCTATGGAAGCACACGATGGACGGACCACGACGTCGTCTGCCTAATGCTAAGGTCCTTTACTGTACTTGATCCACATCTGGTAAACAATATTCGTGAAAATCCTAGGTACACCAAGATGTCGCCCGAAGAAATTCTTGGGAAATTTGTAAGCGGGCGGATGATGATCAAGGAGGCGAGATATGTGGATGATGCATTGAATGGCCCAATCCACGAGCCTCAAACCGTTGCTCTCAAAGCGACAAGGAGCAAGGAGGCACTACCTAGCAAGGTGGCGCAAGTTGAGGCGGCCGGGCTTAATGAGGAAGAAATGGCCCTTATCATCAAGCGGATCAAGACGGCGCTAAAGGGTCGCAAGGAGCACCCCAACAAGAACAAGACGAAGGGGAAGCGCTCCTGCTTCAAATGTGGTAAGATTGGTCATTTTATCGCTAATTGTCCCGATAATGATAGTGACCAGGAAGAGAAGAGTGGAAAGTGGGAAAAGAAGAAGAACTACAAGAAGGCGAAGGGCGAGGCACATCTTGGAAAGGAGTGGGATTCAGATTGCTCCTCGTCCGACTCCGACAACGAAGGACTCGCCGCCACCGCCTTCAACAAGTCATCCCTCTTCCCCAACGAGTATCACACATGCCTCATGGTAAAGGAGAAGAAGGTATGTACTCGAAACAACACTACTTATGCTTCTTCAAGCAAGGATGAGTCTAGTGATGATGATGAAATAGACTATTCATGCTTATTCAAGGGATTAGATAGAACTAAGATTGATAAGATTAATGAATTGATTGATGCTTTGAATGATAAGAATAGATTACTAGAAAAACAAGAGGACCTTTTATATGAAGAACATGATAAATTTGTAAGTGCACAAAATTCTCTTGCTCTAGAAGTTAAAAGGAATGAAATGCTCTCTTGTGAACTATCTACTTGTCATGAAACCATTTCTACTTTAAAAAGTGTGAATGATGATTTAAATGCTAAACTAGAAGTAGCAAGTAAATCTAACTCTTGTGTAGAACATGTTATGATTTGCAATAGGTGCAAAGATTTTAATGTTGATGCTTGTAGTGAACACCTAGTTTGCATTTCTAAATTAAAGGATGAAGTGGCTAGTCTTAATGCCCAACTTAAGACTAGCAAAAATGAATTTGACAAGCTAAAATTTGCAAGGGATGTCTGCACGATTGGTAGACACCCCTCAATTAAGGATGGTCTTGGCTTCAAGAGGGAAGTCAAGAACTTAACAAGCCATAAGGCTTCCATCTCCGCCAAGGAGAAAGGGAAGGCTCCTATGGATAGTAGTGCTCAAAAGAACCATGCTTTCATGTATCATGATAGGAGACATTCTAGGAATGTTTATAGAAGTTATGATGCTTTTGACTCTCATGCCATGATTGCTTCTAGTTCTTCTATTATGCATGATAGAAATGTGGCTAGGAAAAATGTTGTTAATCATATGCCTAGAAGAAATATTGTTCATGTTCCTAGGAAAGTAATGAATGAACCTTCTACAATTTATTATGCTTGCAATGCTTCCTTTGCTATTTGTAGAAAGGATAAGAAGATAATTGCTAGGAAATTAGGGGCCAAATGTAAGGGAGACAAGACTTGCATTTGGGTCCCTAAGACTATTGTGACTAACCTTGTAGGACCCAACATGAGTTGGGTACCTAAGACCCAAGCCTAAATTTGCCTTGCAGGTTTATGCATCCGGGGGCTCAAGCTGGATTATCGACAGCGGATGCACAAACCACATGACGGGGGAAAAGAGGATGTTCTCTTCCTACGTCAAGAACAAGGATCCCCAAGATTCAATCATATTCGGTGATGGGAACCAAGGCAAGGTGAAAGGGTTAGGAAAAATTGCTATTTCATCCGAGCACTCTATTTCTAATGTGTTCTTAGTTGAGTCGCTTGGATATAACTTGTTGTCTGTGAGTCAATTATGTAATATGGGATATAATTGTCTATTTACAAATGTAGATGTGTCTGTCTTTAGAAGAAGTGATGGTTCATTAGCTTTTAAGGGTGTATTAGACGGCAAACTCTATTTAGTTGATTTTGCAAAAGAGGAGGCCGGTCTAGATGCATGCTTAATTGCTAAGACTAGCATGGGCTGGCTGTGGCATCGCCGCTTAGCACATGTGGGGATGAAGAACCTTCACAAGCTTCTAAAGGGAGAACACGTGATAGGTCTAACTAATGTTACTTTCGAAAAAGATAGACCTTGTGCAGCTTGTCAAGCAGGGAAACAGGTGGGAAGCTCTCATCATGCCAAAAATGTGATGTCAACATCAAGACCCCTGGAGTTACTTCATATGGACCTCTTCGGACTCGTCGCCTATCTAAGCATAGGAGGAAGTAAGTATGGTCTTGTTATAGTTGATGATTTTTCCCGCTTCACTTGGGTATTCTTTTTGCAGGATAAATCTGAAACCCAAGGGACCCTCAAGCGCTTCCTAAGGAGAGCTCAAAACGAGTTTGAGCTCAAAGTGAAGAAGATAAGGAGCGACAATGGGTCCGAGTTCAAGAACCTTCAAGTGGAGGAGTATCTTGAGGAGGAAGGAATCAAGCACGAGTTCTCCGCTCCCTACACACCACAACAAAATGGTGTGGTAGAGAGGAAGAACAGGACGCTTATAGACATGGCGAGGACGATGCTTAGAGAGTTCAAGACCCCCGAGCGCTTTTGGTCGGAAGCCGTGAACACGGCTTGCCACGCCATCAACCGGGTCTACCTTCATCGCCTCCTCAAGAAGACTTCATATGAGCTACTAACCGGTAACAAACCCAATGTTTCGTATTTTCGAGTTTTTGGGAGTAAATGCTACATTCTAGTGAAGAAGGGTAGGAATTCCAAATTTGCTCCCAAAGCGATAGAAGGGTTTTTGTTAGGTTATGACTCAAATACAAAGGCGTATAGGGTCTTCAACAAATCATCGGGTTTGGTTGAAGTCTCTAGCGACGTTGTATTTGATGAAACTAATGGCTCTCCAAGAGAGCAAGTTGTTGATCTTGATGATGTAGATGAAGAAGACGTTCCAACGGCCGCAATACGCACCATGGCGATTGGAGATGTGCGGCCACAGGAACAAAATGAGCGAGATCAACCTTCTTCCTCAACAATGGTGCATCCCCCAACTCAAGACGATGAACAGGTTCATCAAGAGGAGGCGTGTGATCAAGGGGAGCACAAGACGATCATGTAATGGAGAAAGAAGCGCAACCGGCACCTCCAACTCAAGTCCGAGCGATGATTCAAAGGGATCATCCCGTCGACCAGATTTTGGGTGACATTAGCAAGGGAGTAACTACTCGGTCTCGATTAGTTAAATTTTGTGAGCATTACTCCTTTGTCTCTTCTATTGAGCCTTTCAGGGTAGAGGAGGCCTTGCTAGATCCGAACTGGGTGTTGGCCATGCAGGAGGAGCTCAACAAATTCAAAAGAAATGAAGTTTGGACACTGGTGCCTCGTCCCAAGCAAAACGTTGTGGGAACAAAGTGGGTGTTCCGCAACAAACAAGACGAGCACGGGGTGGTGACAAGGAACAAGGCACGACTTGTGGCAAAAGGTTATGCCCAAGTTGCAGGTTTGGACTTTGAGGAGACTTTTGCTCCTGTGGCTAGGCTAGAGTCCATTCGTATATTGCTAGCATATGCTGCTCACCATTCTTTCAGGTTGTTCCAAATGGATGTGAAGAGCGCTTTCCTCAACGGGCCAATCAAGGAGGAGGTGTACGTGGAGCAACCCCCTGGCTTCGAGGACGAACGGTACCCCGACCACGTGTGTAAGCTCTCTAAGGCGCTCTATGGACTAAAGTAGGCCCCAAGAGCATGGTATGAATGCCTTAGAGACTTTTTAATTGCTAATGCTTTCAAGGTTGGGAAAGCCGATCCAACTCTTTTTACTAAGACATGTGATGGTGATCTTTTTGTGTGCCAAATTTATGTCGATGACATAATATTTGGTTCTACTAACCAAAAGTCTTATGAAGAGTTTAGCAGGGTGATGACTCAAAAGTTTGAGATGTCGATGATGGGCGAGTTAAGCTATTTCCTTGGGTTCCAAGTGACGCAACTCAAGGATGGGACCTTCATCTCCCAAACAAAGTACACGCAAGACTTGATCAAGCGGTTTGGGATGAAGGACGCCAAGCCTGCAAAGACTCCAATGGGAACCGACGAACACACCGACCTCAACAAAGGAGGTAAGTCCGTTGATCAAAAAGCATACCGGTCTATGATAGGATCTTTACTTTATTTATGTGCTAGTAGACCGGATATTATGCTTAGTGTATGCATGTGTGCTAGATTTCAATCCGATCCAAGGGAGTGTCACTTAGTGGCTGTGAAGCGAATTCTTAGATATTTAGTCGCTACGCCTTGCTTCGGGATCTGGTATCCAAAGGGGTCTACCTTTGACTTGATTGGATATTCAGACTCCAACTATGCTGGATGTAAGGTCGATAGGAAGAGTACATCGGGGACGTGCCAATTCTTAGGAAGGTCCCTGGTGTCATGGAGTTCTAAGAAACAAACTTTTGTTGCCCTATTCACCGCTGAGGCCGAGTACGTTGCCGCAGGATAGTGTTGCGCGCAACTACTTTGGATGAGGCAAACCCTCAGGGACTTTGGCTACAATTTGAGCAAAGTCCCACTCCTATGTGATAATGAGAGTGCTATCCGCATGGCGGATAATCCTGTTGAACACAGCCACACAAAGCACATAGACATCCGACATCACTTTTTGAGAGACCACCAGCAAAAGGGAGATATCGAAGTGTTTCATGTTAGCTCCGAGAACCAGCTAGCCGATATCTTTACCAAGCCTTTAGATGAGCAGACCTTTTGCAAGTTGCGTAGTGAGCTAAATGTCTTAGATTCGCGGAACTTGGATTGATTTATAGCATACATGTGTTTTATGCCTTGATCATGTTCCTTAAGCATTTTGTTGTTTATTTATGGTGCTCAAGTTGTACAAGCACTCCCCGGACCTTACAAGTCCATTTGCAAGTTATGCACAAATTTAGGGGGAGATATGCTACAACTTGACCCTTTGAGACTAACTGTGTGCTTGAGTGCTTAATTTAGTCTCAAAGGAGGTTTGAAAGGGAAAAGGTGGACTTGGACCATGCAAGACTTCCACTGCACTCCGATGAAAGAGTAACTTATTCCAAGTTCATCTTTGTACTCTTATTGCCTTTTTACTCTTAGTTGAAGATTTTGGTGAGGCAATGGGGTTAAAGGGCCAAAATTGATCCCGTTTTGGTGCTTGATGCCAAAGGGGGAGAAAATAAGGCCAAAGCAAGAAATGGATCAGCTACCACTTGATAATTTTGAAAATAGTAGAATTAGAGTTTTTGTTTGTCAAAATACTCTTGTTTGTCTCTTATTGTCAAAAGTTGGTCTCTTGTGGGGAGAAGGCTTAATTATGGGAAAAGGGGGAGTTTTGGAACTCTTTGATAAATTTCTCTTGAAATATCTCTCTTTATGTTTCAACAAGTGTGTTTGACTTAGAGATAGGAAATTGAGTTTGATTTGCAAAAACAAACCAAGTGGTGGCAAAGAATGATCCATATATGTCAAATTTGAATCAAAACAATTTTGAGTTCTTATTTGAATTGATTTTTCACTTGTTCTACTTGCTTTATGTTGTGTTGGCATAAATCACCAAAAAGGGGGAGATTGAAAGGGAAATGTGCCCTTGGGCCATTTCTAAGTATTTTGGTGATTTAGTGTCCAACACAAGTGCCTAAGTGTTAAAATGGTGGACAAAGTACAAATCAAGTATAAAGGTATGTTTCTCAGACTTAGTACATTGTTTTAGAGACTAATGTATTGTGTCTAAGTGCTGGAAACAGGAAAAATCAAGTTGAAATTAAAGATGGCTTTGTTCAGACAAAGTCAGCTCTGTCTGGGTGCACCGGACTGTCCGGTGGTGCACCGGACAGTGTCCGGTGCGCCAAGCTGGCTCAGGCGAACTTGCTGCTCTCGGGAAGTGATTAACGGCGTACGGCTATAATTCACCGGACTGTCCGGTGTGCACCGGACTGTCCGGTGAGCCAACGGTCGGCCGGGCCAACGGTCGGCCGCGGAATCCGCGCGTGACGCGTGGCACGAGCCAACGGCTAGAAGAGGGCACCGAACTGTCCGGTGTGCACCGGACAGTGTCCGATGCGCAACGGCTCCAAAGCGCCAACGGTCAGCTTCGCCAAAGAAGGAAAGAAATACGCACCGGACAGTGTCCAGTGGTGCACCGGACTGTCCGGTGCGCCAGGCGACAGAAGGCAAGAATTGTCTTCCTGGAATGCACTCAATGGCTCCTAGCTGCCTTGGGGCTATAAAAGGGACCCCTAGGCGCATGGAGGAGTACACCAAGCATTCTCTAAGCATTCCTAAGCACCAAGACTTTGATTCCGCGCATTTGATTCTTTGTGATAGCAATTAGAGCTCCATTTGAGTTGTAAACTCGCCGAGTTGTGTTGTCAGCTCTTGTTGTGACTTGTGTGCGTGTTGGTACTCTGATTTCGTGTCTTGTGTGCGTTGCTCATCCCTTCCTTACTCCGTGCTTCTTTGTGAACATCAAGTGTAAGGGCGAGAGGCTCCAAGTTGTGGAGATTCCTCGCAAGTGGGATATAGTAAAGTGAAAGCAAAACACCGTGGTATTCAAGTGGGTCTTTGGACCGCTTGAAAGGGGTTGATTGCAACCCTCGTCCGTTGGGACGCCACAACGTGGAGTAGGCAAGTGTTGGACTTGGCCGAACCACGGGATAAACCACTGTGCCATCTCTGTGTTGATCTCTTTGTGGTTATTGTGTTGTGCAAGCTCTCCTCTCTAGCCACTTGGCTTAATTGTGCTAACTCCTAATCAAGCTTTGTGGATTAAGTTTCAAGTTTTTACAGGATCACCTATTCACCCCCCCTCTAGGTGCTCTCAGCACCAACGAGAATTAGTCAGAACCTTGTGTGGTTCCGGATACCTTGGTAAAAATACTGGCGTCATCCACGAGAGTTTGCATCTTTACCTTCCACATTTATATTAAGTATTTAAGTTTCAATCTAGCCATTCTAATTAGATTATTTAGGATTGAAACTTAGGCTTTGCGGTAGAGATAGCAACACTTAGACAAAACATATTTTGCACATTTTTGATTGATTATTTGTATAAGTTTTGCTCTAAGGATTTAATTGTGGCCTAGCTTAGAGAAAGTTTTTAGAAGTACTAATTCACCCCCCTCTTAGGCGTCACTGTTTCCTTCACTCGGGAAACAACCTGAGTCCCCTAAAGTAACACAAGCTCATCATCATAATTAAGATATCATCATCGTATCATAAATATTCTCATCATGTTTATTGATTAAAGTAAAGCAATATCTTGAAGCTAACCATAATAACCCAAAAGGTAACCAAGGGCAAGGTAAATAAAAGGCTAGTTAATCCTTAGGTTTTAATTATGTAATGTGGGGAAATGAATTATCATATGAATAGGACATAAGTAGGTCAGAGGACACTTGCCTTCACCAAACAGATGCTTAGGGTCTTCAACCTTATAGAACTCGAAGAGCCTGATCACTTGGTCGTCGAAGCTTGACCATCGATTCACCGAAGCTTGGAAACGACGCTCTAATCGCAACGCGAAGCGAAGACAAAGAGGTACAAGCAAACAAACATATATATGCATAAGAACATTACACCATGCCAAGGAAAACATAATAAAAACATGCAATACGAAATAGAGCTCGCTACTAAAATGGTGACGCCTAAGAGGGGAGTGAATTAGGACTTCTAAAACTTTCTCTAAACTAGGCCACAATTAAATCCCTAGAGCAAAACCTATGCAGATAAACGATCTATAATGTGCAAATATGTTTTGTCTAAGTGTTGCTATGTCTACCGCAATGGACTAAGTTTCAATCCTAAACAATCTAATTATAAAGACAAGATTAAAATTTAAATGCTTAATATAAATGTGGAAGGTAAAGAGCAAGGTAGAGATGCAATCTCTCGTGGATGACGCCGATATTTTTACTGAGGTATCCAGAACCACGCAAGGTTCCGACTAATCCTCGTTTGTGCCCTACGCAAAGGGAAACCCACGCGAGGGCCAAACACCACGATCGAGTAACTCTGTAGAGAGTCGCGGGCCATCTCCACACGCAAGTGGTGCTCCGCTTCCGGCTCTCTCGGACGCTCCCCGCCGTCTCCACTATCGAGCTTCCGGCCGAAACACCGCGGGTCTCGTTCCTTCCGGAACACGGTGGCGGCTGTGACACAAACGCGGTTGTCACGGTCTCGCAAGACTCTCGCCCCACCCAGTACAATTACAACGGCTTACGTAAGAGCCGAGGGGTTGTGTGGTTTTTTTTAAACTCACTCAACTAACTAGGGTTCGCCTAGAGCAAGCACTAATGTGGTCTAACTAACCTAAACACTTCGCAAAGCACCTGCTGTAAAGCCCAAAATTGGTAGAAAAAAATAAAAAAAATAAACAAATATATTTATGATAGTGCTTTGAGAATTATTGAAACCTTGGAAGATTTATTGGGACCCTTCCTTTTCATAATCAGTTAATAATATTAAATTAGTTAAGCAACCAATAAATAAATAAAGAAAGATGCATCTCTTGCTGATAATTTTGTGTGATGCATTTTATTGAAAACAACTTAAATTTGACCTCAAATTATAAATGAAAACATAAAATAGAAAATAAGAAAGGAAATTGTAATAATCATTTATTACTCCTAGAATTAAATAATGAGTAGGAGAATAAATAATAATATTAAAATTAGTAGGATTTGTAATCACAAAAGGATTATGTGGAGATTGTAAATTCGAAATTCAAAACAAGGATTTGAAATTGGTTTGACTATTTCAAATTGGAAATAAAAAAGAAAATAGAAAAGAAAAAAAGACAAAAGGACATCCCTGTACCTGGGCTGAAACCCTCCCCTCAGCCCGCTTACCCCGCTCGGCCCTGCTGGCTCGCGCGCGCGGTCACTGGAGGGTGGGCCCCTGCGGTCATTGCCTTGGGTGCCAGCTACGGTTGTGCTTCGGGCCACTGCTCGGCGGGACCAATGCCCAAATCCACACGCTACGCGCCTGCATCCTTTTCTGTGTCGCTGGCCGGTGGGATCTCCTCGACAGCGCCCTAAACCGCGTCCGAGCTCTCGACTGTTTCACCGCCACCTGGGACCCACTCATCAGGATCGTCCCCCTTCTCTGCTTGGACTCGAACAGAGTCGTGGCCGCCGCCTCTGGCTTGCCGTGGATCTCGTGGGCTGTTGCAACCGCCTTCGCTTAGGTGCGCTTCGGACTCGAGTATAGATGTCCAATAAGCACGAGGCCCGCGAGCCCGGCACGAATCCCGTTGTTTGGGCCCGGTCCGAGCCCGGCACGACCTGGTTCTATGCGGGCTCGGACAAGAAACTAGGCACGGTGGGCTAGCCCGGCACGGCCCGTTTACCTCTAAGCCCGTTAAGCCCGCTTTTTTACACTAAAATGTGCTTACCGACCCGCATAGCCCGCTTTTCGACCCGCTTTTTTCGTGCTAAACGGGCCGGCCCAGCCCGTTTAGGCCCGCTGCGGGCCGGGCTCGGACAGGAAATTGAGCCCGCGTGCCTAGACGGCCCGGCCCGGTTTTCTAACCGTGCCTGGCGGGCCGAGCCCAAAACGGGTCAGGCTTCACCGGGCCCGGACCGGGCCGGGCGGCCCATTTGGACATCTCTAGACTCGAGACTATAAAGCAAGGAGCCTTGAACCCCCTCCTCCTGGTCGGGGCATCGTCGTTGTCGAGGCCAAGGTCACCTCAAAAGCTATATGCCGTTGTTGATTTCACCCTTGCACCAGCGTCGGGGTTGCGGTGTCGGTCCAGGGAGCTTCACCGAGGTGCTTGGGACTCGGGCGTAGCGCTGTCGGGCTTGGGGAGTTCTCGGAGCTCGGCAAATCGCTCGCCAGAATCCCAAAGCCACCATGCAGCGAGGGGAGCTTCCTTGTCGCCGCCATACCTAGTAAGTAGTGCGCTGTTAGGTTCACCGTACCATCCGCTTCATGTAAGTGCAACCAGTGTCGAGAATCACGTATCGGGGCGTTGGGCGTGGGTGGCTTGTCTGCGAGCGCCGCCGCTGTTTTGGTCGGGATTAAGGCGTTGATCGGGCGTCGTCCGATCTCAATCTAAGGCTCTAGATTAGAACCTAGAATACCATTTCTGGTTTTTTATCTCGACCATCTGATCCAAATCGTGTGCGTACGAATAGGTCTCGGTATTTGAAAATCCTAGCCGTGGATCGTGGAATCAATGGTGCTCGTGACATACCGGTTCACGTGGATGAGAGATCTAATATGTGCCAGCTATTTCGGATCCAACGGCTGATCTTTGCCAATACCCCTTCGGTTGTGCCAGATTTATAAAAGACACCTCGAGGAACCTAATAACTAACCCGTCGTCCAGAAGTGTGTCAGAAATATTACATCTAGGTCCTATTTCATGTGATATAGCCCCTGGACTTTCTTATATTTATGGCCGCAGCCCAACCGACCAGGAAAACAATAAAAATAAATACAGAAGTCACTTTTAGTGCAAAAAATCTTATCAAAGTCATAACTTAATTGTTTTAACTCCAAATTGACCCATTTAAGTTGCATTAGACTCATAATAATATTGTTTACCAGCTAGTAACCTCATTTTACTATGTAGCTTAGTGATAAAAATAACACTCATTTGGTTTTATATTTAACACTTAAACCTTCAAAAAATCATAACTTTATAACCGTAATTCCGAATTTAGTGATTCTCGAACCTACGATCTCGTTACAATACGTAAAACATTATTATGCAGTTTGTTCTTATGTTTGGTGTGGTGTTAATTTTGCCTATACCATGTTTGTTTGTATGTCAATGATTAGCAGTGAGGTCACGAGCATCTGAAGACCTAGTTGGTACCTAGGATCTCAAGTCTAAGGCAAGTTGTGCCCTTGATCACTCATTTTTACCTAATAATGTTCCTGTTAATCACTGTGACATGCTCAGGTTCATTTGATTAGGACCTAATAGGTTTCCCTAGCATTGTTTATCCCCCACCTTGCAAACAGATGAATTATTGGGTAGATTTGCTATTGCTCGACCTGGTGTTGGGAAACTAATGTTTTATTATGATCATGTTCCGATTATGTTGTTGTTTAATTATTGTTCATGATAAGATTATATTGTTAATCAGAACATGGAGAACCACCCGGGAAAACAGTGCTACCACAAGGGTGGAATGGGACGCCCTTGGCCAAGTAATTAGGAAAGCTAGGGAGAGATTACCTTACCCGGGTAGGGGCAAGCGGGGAGGCGTCTCTATAGAGTATAGGTAGGTCCTCGGGTCGAACTGTCTATAAAGCTTTTCGGACGAGGGATTCTTATGCTTCCTTCTTCCTGAATCCGTAGCAGGTTTTCTCGAACTAGTAGAACTTTGGAAAGGCCTCGTAGTGCTACCCTGCCCCGCTTCCTTAGTAGAGGTGTATGGGGTCCGTACAACCTTGTGGCAGATGGGTAACATGACTTGTGGGTAAATATGTGCAACCTCTATAGAGTGTAAAACTGGTATATGTCCGTGCTCACGGTCATGAGCGGCTCGGACACTCACATGATTAACTTATGAAATTAAACTCAATTTGTCATTTGCATTGCATTGTGGGTGATGTTATTAATATTGATCTCTTATTTAATTGGGTTGGTATCTACTTATACCTAGTCACTGCTAATAAAATTTTGACCAACTTTAAAAGCAATGCTCAGCTTTAACCATCATCTTTGGTAAGCCTTACACTTCACATGAGCTCCCACCTTTGATGAGTTCATGCACATTATTCCCCACAACTTGTTGAGCGATGAACGTATGTGAGCTCACCCTTGTTGTACTCACATGCCCCCAGGTCAAGAACAGGTACCACTGGATGAGGCGCATGAAGGATGTTGTGATGAGTTCGTGAGTGGTCTAGGTCATCGTCTCCCAGTCAACTTTGGGTTGCTGGATCGTTGATTATTTCGCACCTGGGTTTTGGTGCCCCTAAAACCCGAGTGTGACACAAGTGGTATCAGAAGAATGTTGACTGTAGGACGAAACCTTGATAGAACTGGCTAACCCTTACTTACATTTGCTTCTCTGATTCTTTCTAAACTTTTCTTAATCTTTTCTCCTCTATTGCTGCTTTACTCTGATTACTCTTACCTTTTCACTTCTAAAGACAAAAGTGGATTTCACACTTTGAAATCATGTACCTAAAGTGATCTTTAGGAATAGGAGACCTAATATTAGTAACCAAATCAAAACTATTTTTGTAAATATTTATATGCTTGAGTGTTTGTTCTTATGATAACTGCTTGATTCAGTTCTTTGATTGGGTGTGATGGGTTGTTGAGTAATGCCCATAATTACATCTGCATATATACATCTAGGCATAAAAGAGAATATTTACAAAATAACTAGACAACCTAGATTACCCCCATTTAAAATGTATCTAGGGTCACATATCTACCTCATATTAACAGATTCTATCTTATCTATGAAGATTCATCTTATAAGCATAGTTATCCCGATATAGACACAAAACAACAGATCAAGCTTTGCCCGTGATCCTTTAGTTTATGACCAGCTACTCGCCTATTGTAAACCCTGAATAATGCTTTAAGAAATTTTACATAGTGATTTAATATTTTATAAGAATAATAGTAAGGATCTATAAGACTTTGGTTAATCAGGAAATAGTATTAGAGTTATTTTAAGTATGTGTCTTAGGGTTGAGATGTGTTCCTTTTTAAATAAATTGGTTGTAAATTATTTCCCCATAATTATACCTATTGGGTTATATAATAATGTGAATTTCTCACTTATGGGATGTCATAAATGAAAATAACTACATGAGCAACGTAAAAGAAAGAAATAAATACACTTAAAAATATATTTGCATCATGTTGAGGTTTTCTTGTTTATGAACTTAATTGGGAAGTTTGACCTTGGGGTTTGAGATGGGTTGAATTTGAGAAGTTAAATAGGAAAAAACCAGGAAAAAAAGAAGAAACAAACATGTTTGCTTCTTGGGCCAAAACTCCCACTAGCCCACTTCTCCTCCTCACACTCGGCCCAAGTCAACCGCCCCACCTGATGAAGCGCGCTAACATGTGGGCCTGTCGGTCAGCCACTGAGCCGTGGGTCATGCCTCATCTACGCACACACATCTGCGTCACTGGCGCGAGGGACCATCTGGTCAGCCACTCACCTCGCGTGCTGGAGAACCAAAGTCGCGGAAAACTGGGACCCAGATGTCAGCTCCTCCTCCCAACAGACTCGCCGTGCATGGCGGAGGCGCGCTGAGATCCACGGGCTCAGTGGGAGAGGGCTATCCGGGTCGCTAGATTTGCCACGTGTATATAAAGCCATGACTGTGCCTAGGTTATCCTCTCAACTCCCCCCACGCCTTCACCGCGCGAGCTTGCGTTGCACAATGAGGATTGAAAGAGAGTCGGGGGGGGGGCGGCATCACGGGTTTCTGTCGACGACGAGATTTGGGTCCCAGCGAGAATATCTAGGGGTTGGTCAGGTCCCGTCGTAGCTGGGAGAAGGAGCAATCAGAGGGAGTTCAGTTGGGGTCCTGGGTAATTGCTCGTCGTCGCCGTGAACTCACCCCGCACCGTGGACTATCATTCCAGCAACCTGATTGCTGGTAATAAGCATTCCTCCAAGCTCGCCTTCACCTTCGTTACGTGTTACAACCAACTAGGTCTGATTTGGGGCACTGAGGCCTCAGATCGCCTGTGCTCCGATGAGGCTCTGTCGTGCCTAGTGTGCTCGCGCCTCTGCTTTGGCTACGGGAGGTGGGCGATGGCCTCCGGGCCGTTGGATCTTGTTGAGCGGTTAGGATTTGTGCCTGCGCACCGGTTCGGCTAGATCGAATCCATGCCATCAATCGGTGAATGAACGGACTGGACTTGATCTCGCTCGGATGATGTCTGGGTCGTTGATGCAGAATCAGACGACCGGTGTGCGTACTGGTTCAGCGGGTGAATCTCTTAATCTGGGCCGTAGAATTTGATCTATCGACTCAGGATTGCCCATACCCCTTGGCCGAGTACTTTTGCGTAAGAGACCCTCAGCTTTTCTAAAACTAACCCACAATCCAGAACTGTTATAAGATCACAAGGAGACCCAACTTATTATAAAACCAACCCTAGCATTTACAAAAATAGGAACTGCTGTCCAAAGGGTATTATGTAGATTGATATAGAAAATGATTTGGAGTATAAAAATAATCCTAGAAACTTAGATAATTCATATTTTAATCATTTTAACTCTGAATTGATCCATTCTAGTTGCATTAAATTCACATTTATATTGTTTATCATCTAGCGACATTATTTTGTCATTAAGGATAGTTTTAAAAATTATGCACCCAATTTATTTTCTATCTAACATTAATTTCCCAGAAAATCATAACTCTTTAACCGTAATCCTGAATTTAGTGATTTTTGAACCTACGATCTTGTAGCATCATGTAGAATATTATTATGTAGTTTGTACTTATGTTTGGTGTAATGTTAATTTTGCCTATACCATGTTTGTTTGTATTGCTATGAATAGCAGTGAGGTTCCGAGAATCTGAAGATCATCTTGGTACCTGGAATTTTGAGTCTGAGGCAAGTTGTGCTCTTGATCACTACTTTTACCTAATAATGTTCACTATTAATCATTGTGACATGCTTAGGTTAATTTGATGGGACCTAATAGGTTTCCCTAGCATTGTTTATTCCCCACCTTGCAAACAGATGAATTATTTGGGTAGATTTGTTATTGCTCTACCTGGTTTTGGGAAAACTAATGTTTCACTATGATTATGTTCCAATTATGTTGTTGTTTAACTATTGTTCATGATAAGATAATATTGTTAATTGGAGCATGGAGAACCACCCGGGAAAACAGTGCTACCACAAGGGTGGTATGGGATGCCCTTGACTGACTAATTAGGAAAGCTAATGGAAGACTACCTTACCTAAAAGGGGCAAGGGGCAGTAGGGGAGTGGTTAGTGTAGGGAGGTCCTCGGGTTGATTTTGCTGCGATGGCGGTCAGGCGAGAGATCCCTGCACTGCATTGGGGCTTCCTAGAAACTGTAGCGGGTTTTCTGAAGCTAGTGGACCTTTGTAGATGTCTCGTAGTGTTACCCTGCGTCGCTTCCTTGGTAGAGGTGTATGAGATTCATGACCCTTTGGAAGATGGGTAACATGACTTATTAGTAAAGATGTGCAACCTCTGTAGAGTGTAAAACTGGTATATCAGCCGTGCTCACGGTCATGAGAGGCTCGGACACTCACATGATTAATTTATGGAACTAAACTTAATTTATCATATGCATTGCATTGTGGGTGTTGTTACCAATTTTGATCTATTACTTATTTGGGTTGGTATCTACTTACACTTAGTAACTGCAAATAAAATTTTGACCAACTTTAAAAGCAATGCTCAGCTTTAGCCATCCTCTTTGGTAAGCCTTACACTTCACATGAGCTCCCACATTTGGTGAGTTCATGCACATTATTCCCCACAACTTGTTGAGCGATGAACATATGTGAGCTCTCCCTTGCTGTCTCATACCCCCCACTGGTAAAGAACAGGTACCGAGGATGAGGCGCATGGAGGATGCTGTGATGAGTTCGTGAGAGGTCTAGGCAGTCGTCTCCCAGTCAACTTTGGTTGCTGGATCGTTGTCTTCATATGATGTAACTATTTAACTATTTTGTATAGAACTTCATTATATAATAATGTTGTGACATTCGTTTCTGTACCATGAGTCATCAAATGTGTAAGACTTGGTCCTAGCACACTTGGTGATTATTTCACGCCCAGGTTTTGGACCCTCTAAAACTCGGGTGTGACACCTATCTGTTTGCCTACTAAATCATTTCCCTTGAAAAACTATCTTACCATATATTTCTAACCAAGATGGTCAATACCAAGAAGGGAGGCGATATCGATCTACCTACTAACAACCGACACAAGAGGACTGTTAACCAACCACAACCAGAGATGAACCCTCCACCGGCTGGAACAGATCCCGTTGTCGCCGCTCATATGCAGCATCTGCAACAAATGGCAAACACCATGACAGAAATGCAAGTGCAAATGCTACAAGAACGTCAGGAGATGCACTAGAAACAACAGGAAATGAGGCAAGAACGCCAAGTACGACAGGAACAACAACATTATCTAACTCTTCGAATCCACTACAAGCTGATGACTGGGAGTTTATGAGCCATAAGCCATCAACATTATCTAACTCTTCGAATCCACTACAAGCTGATGACTGGTTAAAGTCCGTGGACAAGATGCTTGTTTGGGGCCTTCCTCCTCCGAAGGTCCTCAAAAACTTGACTAACCATTCGCTTCTAGCATAATATTGATTACTACAGGGAGCTTCAGCTCATGATGGGAGTCTTCTCCTATGTTGACGATATACAAAACAAAGGTATAACCCGAGGATGATAAGAAAGAATGCTAAAGCTATAGCCGAAGAGTGACATCTTCGGCTTAAAGTGGTGACGAAGACCAAGCATGGTGCTAAACCAGAGAAGAAAAGACTAGCTAGTCCCTAATGATTTATGTTATAGTTGCGAATAAATGTTAAGGACATAAATGTACTTTTATCCGAGCTGCGTCTCGTGCCTATAAATAGGTGAACAGTACCCCCATACTGTTCATGCTAAATTGTAATTGCTCTCGCATCAACACCTCCGAACAAGCCGAAGGTATCAATGTAATATAAATTCTGTTAATGTTCGTGTATGCATTATAAAATATATATGTGTATGAGCCGATGAATTACATGCATTATCTCTATGTATTTTCATTCTCATGAACGATGAAAGCAAGTCTTTCATAACCTTCGTCTGATGATCATTATATCCAGGAGGAGATAATGTTTCGGAGGACGAAGGTCTTTGACCTTTAACAATTGTGTTGCCTTGTTCTTGATTCATAGCATATGAGAACAAGGTCCAACATTGGCACCCACCGTGGGTGAACTCCAACAACCACCTTCGGCAAGCATTCATCTTTGTCATGTCGCCGAAGAAGGCAATAGTGCTAGGGGCTACCCTTCAGCCACTGGACACCAACCAAGAAGGGCTCTCTCTGAGAGAAGCCCAAAACCAGAAGAGGAAGGCTACCAACCCAACACCGCAGGAGCAAGAGCTAGACCAAGAAATTAGATACTTGGAAGCTATTCACCAGCAAGTGCAAGGAAAGAGAGAAAAGATGCTTCGGTTAGCCAAACTTCAAAGGAAGATTGATGAAGCTCCTAAAGAAATGTGCCATATCATGCAAGAAGATCAAGTATGAAGGCCACCACAGAGAGAGCTTCGCCAAGAAACTCCAAGCAATGATGATGAATGGTATGATGACTTTCATCATGGTAATTTTGCTTTTGATGATGCTTCTCCTCTAGCACCAGAACTGTAGGTTACCCCATGGCCACCATCCTACAAGCCATCACAGCTTCCCATGTATGATGGGCATTTTGATCCAAAACAGTTTCTCATAGCTACGAGGCAACCATATATTCATATGGTGGCAATACGATTGTCATGGCGGAATCTTTCGTCATGGCAGTCAGGAGCATGGCACAGACGTGGTATTCCTCCCTTCGCTCGGGAACGATCACGTCATGGTATTCCTCCCTTCACCCGATAACTAGTTTTTAGGATTTTTCGACAAAGCCACTAACTTCCCAAGCTCTATTCCAATGCACGCAAGACCATGAGGAATACCTGCAAGCGTATGTCCGAAGGTTTTTGCGTCTCAGGGCTCAGGCGCCAACGGGGCCAAACGAGATTGTCATCAAAGCTATGATCAAGGGGCTTCGACCAGGACCAACGACACTGTATTTTGCCAGAAAGCCACCAAAAACTTTGGAAAAGCTCCTCCAAAAGATGGACGAGTACATCAGGGCCGATAATGACTTGCGACAAAGAATAAAATAGGCCTACAGATACTTCGAGATGACTAGGGGCTTCGGGGGAAGGCTCCCACCCTAGACATGTCAGAACAATCCACAATCCCAACTCAAGTGGCGATAGAGGAAACCATGCTCAAGGGCATCAGCAAAGCTCCTAGTCTTCAGGGATGCAACAAAGTTCTTATAGGCCACCAGCTCCAAGAGGCAAAGGAGGAAGAAGCTTTGGAGGAAGGTTCAGCTCCCAACCTAGGAGGTTGTTCTGCTTATTCTGCGGGGAGGATAAAGGACATACAACAAGGACATGCCAAGTCACGATCCAGAAGCAAAAAGAGATAGCTAAAACTAAAGCAAGGCAGAATCAGCCAAAGCAGGTCATGCATACTGCTTCGTGCTATTCTCCATACATCCCGAGTATGTGGGCAACCAGCAGCCCACAACATCGGTTGCTTCGACAAGTCACTCTCAAGCAGCATGGACCCTGCTACCTCCACCACCACCCATGGCACCAACCTTGACTCACAATCAGTAGCCAGAAGGGCACCACCAAGCACAACAACAACGTGATGCATGTGAAGAGTCCGAAGCACGCACAGTAAACAATATTGTGCCCTAGTCAAGACACATTTACTAAAGCAATACATGGGCTTGACCAGAAAATTTTCATACTTAATGTATTATTTGTTTTTCTGTCTTTATATTTCTCCCCCGAAGACAATATAAGAAGGTTCAACCTTTGGCCTGATGTAATGAATCTGGGGTTACACCATCGAGTGTAACAGAAAAAGTGACGAAGCTCCAAAGTCGTTACTAAGGGAATGCAGAGCTAAAATACCACCTAAATAAAAGGTGAAGAAGCTCCAAAGTCGTTCCTAAGGGAATGCAGAGCTAAAATACCACCTAAATAAAAGGTGAAGAAGCTCCAAAGTTGTTCCTAAGGGGATGCAGAGCTTAGCTTCAAAGTCGTTTCTAAGGGAATGCAGAGCTGAAATACCACCTAAGTAAAAGGTGAAGAGACTCCAAAGTCGTTCCTAAGGGGATGTAGATTCTTATTTTTATGTTTTGTGCATCAACGTCATTCGCATCATACCATCGCATCATATTGCATAACATCGCATCATACATCATTTTGCACCGACACAAACAGAGAAAAAGGAAGGAAAGGAGCTCCCAAGGCTGCTCATAACCGTGAGCATGACTGATATATCAGTTTCATAACACTCTGCAGAGGTTGCACACTTTACCCATGAGCCGTGATTTCCTCTCTAGTCTGGGTTGTACAAACCCGATCATCACTACCTGAGAATGGCCAGGGATTCACTACGAAGCCTTTACAAAGATTCCCTGAAGATGTAGCCGCCCGTTAGGTTTTCTAAATGTACCGCCCTCCTCCCCAAGGGGTAAACCACCCTCGACAGAGCGAGCCGCATACACCGAGCCCCATTGACGGCACGACGGCGAAGCAAACTACACCTTTGTTTCTCTAATTAATTAGCTAAGGGCGTCTCATTCCACCCTCATGGTTGTACTGTTTTCCCGGGTGGTCATCCAACGAACCAGTCCTTACGGAGAGGCACTCGAGAAACCGCTCGAGCCCCCTTAAATATCACAATGCCATCATCATATCTAGAAATAAACATTGTATCATCAATAATCTTATCATGTTCATTGATTGGAGTAACGCGCTAGCATAGAGCCAATCCAGAAATAATCTGGCCCAAATAGTTGACCAAGGACAGGATAAACAAAGACTAGTAAATTCTTAGGTATAAATTGTGTAAATGCATGGAGATGAATTATAAAATGTGTAGGACATAAATAAGTCAGAGGACACTTGCCTTCACTTCTCCTGCAACTTCCTCGTACTCCGCCAACAGACCGAAATCTATACGAGTTCAAACATACATTCCACATTTTTAACATAGAAAGGAACAATACACCACACAATGAAACAGAACAATTAAACAGACACGTGGCGTAGGGCTCACATTTATGACTATGCGAGAAAAGAAACTATGACGGTCGAAACTACGACCGAGGGACACAGCGAATACATTAAGCAACTATGAACTAAAATATTTATCTCAACATAATTATATTCATTGATATTCATGCAACGCGTAAATAAAATTGACACTAGGTCCTGATTAGTTCGATACTCGATTAATCGTCGTTACACTATGCACTTTAATTATTATACGCGATTCTAGGTGAATTAAAAAGGGTCGTCGCGTGGCGAAGCGGGCGACACGACGCATGACTCAAATGAGATTTCAAACGCTACGGTGCGCGCTGGGGCTGCGCGCCGAGGCCACACCACAGCCACGCCACAACAACAACGAGGCTGCGCGTAGGGGCCGGACCGAGCAGGAGCGCGCACGGGGTAGGGGACGTACGCATGCAGGGGTCGGGGCCACACGCCAGGGCTGCGCCGGGTAGGGCGCTGGCGAGGGGCTGTGTGGAGGGGGCCACGCAGGGGCGCGCTGGGTAGGGGAGGCCGCATCGCCGAGGCAGGTGCGCTAGGCAGGGGAGGGGCACCGGTGGCGGGGGGGTTGGTCGAGACAGGGGGAGGCCACATCGCCAGGGTGGGCGAGTCGGGCAGGGGAGGGGCGCCCCTGGGGAGCGAGGCTTGGGCGAGGAAGAGCCGCCATGCTCGGGGGGCTGCCGCGGCCAGGGGCACCGCGTCAGGGGCCGGGCCGCGCGGGCAGGGGGCGCTGCGCACAGGGAGAGGAAGAGGAGGGGGAAAGGGAGGAGAGGGAGGGGGCTTACCACGGGCTCGACGACGGACGACAGCAACCACTCTCCGTGGATCCAAGCCAGGGGCAGGGAGAGAGTGGGAGAGAGGAGGAAGAGGGATAGGGTGGTTTCTCTCTTCCTAGATCATTGGTGCATGGGAAGGGGAGGTGGGGGTTGGGCACGCATGGGGGGAGGGGGCGGCTGGGCCGCGTCGTGGGCCAGGCTGGGCCGGGCCGAGGCGGGGCTGCTTCTCCTGTAATTGACCTCACTTGCTTTCTAATCAAATCCATTCCTCGAATAGAAATCCCAAAACAAATGAATGCACGCCTAGGCACGACATCAGACAGAAATAAATATGCTCTGGCATGATGCAACAACAATATGAACTTAGGGTTTTGCTTACACGTGGCACAGACACCAGCGTCTATATTTCTTTGAAAATAGGGGGAAGGAGCAGAACAGGAAGAGAAAAAGAGAGTAACACCCGAATTTAGTGAATATTGGGGAAGAAATTTTATACCCCCAAATTCAGGACGTTACAGGCTGCGCCGGCCACTGGTCGCGCAGCACCGCGTCGAGGACGGGAGCAGGGGCAAGGGAGCGGGGCGAGGGGAAGAGGAGGGGAGGGAGTAGGATAAGAGGAGCTTACCACGGCAGACACGGCGAATGACAGCGACCTGAAAGTCGCCTAAAGGGGGTGAATAGGCGAAACCTGAAATTTATAAACTTAAGCACACACTAAAGCTGGGGGTTAGCGTTATAATTAAATTCAAGTCCGAAGAGAGGGGAAAAACAAATCACACAAGAATCAAAGCGAGTGAACACAGTGATTTGTTTTACCGAGGTTAGGTTCCAAAGAACCTAGTCCCCGTTGAGGAGGTCACAAAGACCAGGTCTATTTCAACCCTTTCCCTCTCTCAAATGGTCACTTAGACCGAGTGAGCCTTCTCCTTAATCAATCGGGTCACTAAGACCCCGCAAGGACCACCACACACTTAGGTGTCTCTTGCTTTGATTACAAGTCACTTGAGAACAAGAATGAGAAAGGAAGAAAGGCAATCCAAGAAACAAGAGCGCAAAAGAACATGAACACACTCTCTCTCAAATCACTAAATGGTTGAGATGAATTCTAGCCTTGGAGAGGGTTTGATCTTTGGAAATGTGTCTTGGAGTGAATGCACTAGCTCTTGTATTGAATGTGATCTCTGAAAAACTTGGATGCCAAAGGTTGTGGTGGTTGGGGGTATTTATAGCCCCCAACCACCTTGGTAGCTGTTGGCCAAGGCTGCTGGCGATGGGCGCACCGGACAGTCCAGTGCGCCACCAGACAGGCACTGTTCCTTCTCCGGTGTGCCGCGATGTCACCCAACCGTTAGGGTTCGGAGTTGGTCGACCGTTGGAGCTTTTGTCTTCTAGCCACACCGGACAGTCCGGTGCCATACCGGACAGTCCGGTGCCCCTCTGACTTCGCTGCTCTGACTTCTGTGTGGCATTGTGCTGCACTGTTCATCCTGTTAGTCGACCGTTGGCGCGCAGGGAGCCATTGCTCCGCTGGCTCACCGGACAGTCCAGTGGCACACCAGACAGTCTGGTGAATTATAGCGGAGCGCGCCCTGGAATTCCCAAGAGTGGCTGGTTTGGAGCTGTACGGCCTGGTGCACCGGACAGTCTGGTGCACCAATTTCAGCACACTCAAGTCATTTTGCTCCAATAAAATTGTGTCCCTAACTTGGTTGTTTTCTTGATTTGTGTTGAACCTTATGCACCTGTAATACATTAATTCTAGACAAACTAGTTAGTCCATGTGTTTGTGTTGAACATCAACCACCAAAATTAATTATAGGAAACAGTTGGCTCGATTTCCCTTTCAATCTCCCCCTTTTTGGTGATTGATGCCAACACAAACCAAAGCAAATATAAAGTTCAGAAATGTAACTAGTTTGCATTTAGAATGTGCATAGGTTACTTGGAGTTAAACCAATTGAAAATTTCACAAAGTATCAATGGATTGCTTTTCTTTTATTTAATATTTTGGACCACTTTTGCACCACATGTTTGTTTTTGCAAAACTTTTGGAAAATATTTTCAAAATCATTTTGCAAATAGTCAAAGGTATATGAATAAGATTGCAAGAAGCATTTTCAGGATTTGCAATTTCTCCCCCTGTTTCAAATGCTTCTCCTTAAACTACATAAAAACTCACCCTGAATGAAATTCTCCTCTTAGCTTTCAAGAGGGTTTTGAAGTAGATACTAATTGAAATTTTTCTTTCACATGTGAGTTGAGGAGTTGGATACCAATTGCAGATATACTATTTGAAATTCTTTCATGCTTAATGTGAAGTTTTGAAGATACCAATGAGAAATTTTCTTCACATGCCAATTGAAAATTCATTCTGATTAAGTACTAATTGAAATACTTATTTTTGAAAGATACCAATTTGAAAAATATACTAAAATTTTTAAAATGGTGGTGGTGCGGTCCTTTTGCTTTGGGCCTAATATTGTCTCCCCCTTTGGCATTAATCGCCAAAAACGGAGAACCTGAGAGCCCTTCTTATTTTTCTCCCCATTGGTACAAGTAAATAAAATGAAGGGTTATACCAATAGAGAGTGTGTGGAGTAATGACAAAGGGTAAATGGTACTGTTAGAGTTCAGTGGAAGCGTTGTCTTTGTTGAATACTCCATTTCCCTTTCAATCTACAACTTGGTATAGAAATACACTTGGAAACTCATTAGTCGTAGTCTTGGCACAAGAAGAATAAGAAATTTGTATTTGTACCAAGATGAAAGAGACATGATCAAAGGTATATAAATGAGCTATGTGTGCAATGTTTCAATCAAAATTCCGAGAATCAAGTATATTTAGCTCATTCCTAAGTTTGCTAAAGGTTTTCTCATCTAGTGGCTTGGTAAAGATATCGGCTAATTGGTTGTGAGTGTTAACATAAGCAATTTTGATACCCCCCTTTTGCTAGTGATCTCTTAGAAAGTGATACTGGATGTCTATGTGCTTAGTGCGGCTGTGTTCAACGGGATTATCCGCCATGCGGATTGCACTCTCATTATCACATAGGAGAGGGACTTTGCTCAATTTGTAGCCATAGTCCTTGAGGGTTTGCCTCATCCAAAGTAATTGCGCACAACAATGGCCTATGGCAATGTACTCGGCTTCGGCAGTGGAAAGAACTACTGGATTTTGTTTCTTTGACGCCCAAGACACCAGGGATCTTCCCAGAAACTGACAAGTCCCTGATGTGCTCTTTCTATCAATCTTACATCCGGCCCGATCGGCATCGGAATACCCAATTAGATCAAAGGTAGATCCCTTAGGGTACTTGTTGGGGGCCTGCTTCTTCACCGAAGGTCCTCTGAGCAAAAACACCTTCGGCAGTATAATATGCGAATTGACACAACATGAAGGCACAAGCCGAAGCTACAACCCAGAAAGCTTCAGCACAATGACGCACCTTGAGATGAAGGGCGGCACCGACTTTAAAAGGAAAAGATCGTTGAGTCCCTAATAGTTTGTTTCACATTTGTAATTTGTTATCAAGGACATAAATGTAATTTTGATCGGGCTGCGTCCCGCGCCTATAAATATGTGAACAGTAACCCTGTACTGTTCACATTGACTTGTATTCACTCATACGTCACGCCCGGATTTTTACCTTCTGTCAAGCCGAAGGTACAAATGTAACTTGATATTGTTCATGTTTATTCATAATAATATAATAAAAATGTTCTGATGATATCATATGATTATTCATGTTATTTTCCATTTTATATACTTCTACTTTCGTTATTATATGCTGAGATGATGAAGGTACGTCCTTCATGACCTTCGTTTGAAGATCATTATATCCTAAAGGAGATAATGCTTCGAAGGACGAAGGTCTTTAACCATTAACATTTTGTGTTGCCTTGTTCTTAACTCGTAGCATTTGAGAACAAGTCCCCAACATTGTCGCCCACCTCCGGTGAACTCACTTCCACTGTTGAGCTGATGGCTTTATTCAACAACCAAGTCATGGCACATTCGGCTACGAAGTTGGTGCTCCCGATCACAGGCGGTTCAAGTTCAGAGCCAGCTAACAAGAAGTAGAAGAAGGAAGCACAGAGAAGAGTGCAGCTTGTTGGGGTGCAAAGACCCTTCGTCAGGTCCAAGTGGTCCCACATCCCAATCACCTTCTCCTAGGAGGACCTTCAACTTCGAGAAGAGTGCAGCATGTTGGGGTGCAAAGGCTGCTTCGGCAGATCAGCCGAAGCCTATGCTCCTATGTCAAGATATATCAGTTCAAAGGGTACTGCTGGGATCTCAGCTATCTGATGAGCAGGAAAAAACCTTGATAAGGTTTTTGTTCAACAACAAAGATGTCTTCGCTTGGACAGCCAATGATCTTTGTGGTGTCAACAGAGATGTTATCGAGCATTCGCTTAATGTGGACCCATCTTTCAGGCCAAGGAAGCAAAGAATTCGGAAGATGTCTGACGATAAAGCTGAAGGTGCTCAGAACGAAGTAAAGAGACTTCTCAGTGCTGGTGTTATCAGAGAAGTAACATATCCAGAATGGCTAGCTAACACTATTATGGTGAAGAAGGCTAATGGCAAATGGAGAATGTGTATTGATTTCATAGATCTCAACAAAGCATGCCCGAAGGATGAGTTCCCATTACCAATAATAGACTCTCTTGTGGATACAGCAGCTTCTTCGGAGCTCATGAGTCTACTGGACTGTTACTCAGGCTATCACCAAATTTGGATGAAGAAGGAAGATGAGCTAAAGACTAGCTTCATAACTCCTAGTGGCACTTATTGCTACCTTCGTATGCCAGAGGGGCTCAAGAATGTTGAAGGAAGCTTCAGTAGAATGACAGCCAAGGTCCTTCATTCTCAAATAGGCAGGAATGTGCTGACTTATGTTGATGACATCATAGTAAAGAGCATGAAGCAAGATGATCATATTGTTGATTTGCAGGAGACATTTGCTAATTTTAGGCAAGCTGGTTTGAAATTAAATCCTGAAAAGCAAGTTCCTTGGTTGTCTAGTATCAACAAAGGGAATTTAAGCTAATCCAAATAAAATCGAAGCTATCCTTCGGATGGAGCCGCCAAATACAAAGAAAGGGGCCGAACGGTTGGCAGGAAGGCTTGCATCGTTAAATAGATTTATATCCAGATCAGCAGAAAGGAATTTACCATTCTTTGAAATATTGAAGTCAGCCGAAGTTTTCTAGTGGGGTCCGGCTCAACAAAGGGCTTTTGAAGAGTTAAAGCAATACTTGATCGACTTGACAACACTAACTCCACCTTCGCCAGGGGCCCCATTGCTCTTATATGTGGCAGCCTCTCACTCTGTAGTCAGTGTGGCGCTTGTACAAGAGAAGCAAGATGGCCAGGTCAAAAAACAAGCACCAGCATATTTTGTCTCCGAAGTTTTAAGCTTATCCAAGAAAAATTACACAGAACTAGAGAAGGTGCTATATGCTGTGTTGATGGCCTCCAGGAAGCTTCGGCATTACTTTCAAGCATATCATATAATTGTTCCTTCGTCACAACCTTTAAAAGACATAATGAGGAATAGAGAAGCTACTGGGAGGATCGGAAAATGGGCTGCCGAACTGAAAGGGAAATGTGCCCTTGGGCCATTTCTAAGTATTTTGGTGATTGAGTGCCAACACAAGTGCTTAAATGTGAATCTATACCCATGGATGGACATATTGCAAATCAAGAGTAAAGGTATGTTTCTAAGCCTTAGTACATTGTTTTGAAGACTAATATATTGTGTCTAAGTGCTTGAAACAGGAGAAATCGAGTCAGAGAAAAGTTGGCTGTGTACAACCAAGAGGCTGTTCGGTCTGGTGCACCGGACAGTGTCCGGTGGTGCACCGGACAGTGTCCGGTGCGCCAGGCTGCCTCGAGCGAAGTGGTCGCTCTCGGGAATTCGCCGACGGCGTACGGCTAAAATTCACCGGACTGTCCGGTGTGCACCGGACTGTCCGGTGAGCCAACGGTCGGCCGGGCCAACGGTCGGCCGGGCCAACGGTCGGCCGCGGAATCTGCGCGCGACACGTGGCCGAGCCAACGGTCGAAAGGGGGCACCGGACTGTCCGGTGTGCACCGGACATGTCCGGTGCGCCAACGGCTCCCAGATCTGCAACGGTCGGCTGCACCGTTTAAGGAAAGAAATCGGGCACCGGACAGTGTCCGGTGTGCACCGGACTGTCCGGTGCGCCCGAAGACAGAAGGCAAGATCAGCCTTCCAGAATTGCTCTCAACGGCTCCTAGCTGCCTTGGGGCTATAAAAGGGACCCCTAGGCGCATGGAGGAGAACACCAAGCATTCCTACAACATTCCTAAGCACCAAGACATCGATTCCACGCATTTGGTTCATTGAGATAGCATCTAGAGCTCTTGTTGAGTTGTGGACTCATTGAGTTGTGTTGCGAGCTCTTGTTGCGACTTGTGTGCGTGCTGTTGCTCTGATTTTGAGTCTTGTGTGCGTTGTTAGTTTCTCCCTTACTCCGTATTTCTTTGTGAATCTTAAGTGTAAAGGCGAGAGGCTCCAAGTTGTGGAGATTCCTCGCAAACGGGATATTGAAAGGCAAAGCAAAACACCGTGGTATTCAAGTTGGTCTTTGGACCGCTTGAGAGGGGTTGATTGCAACCCTCGTCCGTTGGGACGCCACAACGTGGAGTAGGCAAGCGTTGGTCTTGGCCGAACCACGGGATAAATCACTGTGTCATCTCTGTGTTTGATCTCTTGTGGTATTGTGTTTTGCTGAGACTCCTTTCTAGCCACTTGGCAATCATTGTGCTAACACTTAACAAGTTTTTGTGGCTATAAGTTTAAGTCTCTACAGGATCACCTATTCACCCCCCCTCTAGGTGCTCTCAATTGGTATCGGAGCCGTTCTCTTCAAGAAGGGACTAATCGCCCGAAGAGATGGATCCTAAGGGGAAGGGAATCGTGATCAACGACAAGGAGAAGGAGTCCTTCGTCAACGAGCCAAGGGATGACAAGTCCAATGACTCGGGCTCGGGCCACAAGCGCAAAGACGGGAAGAAGAAGAAGACAAGGCGCATCAAGGAGATCGTCTACTACGACGATAGCGATGAGTCTACCTCTTCCCAAAAGGACGACGACAACGACTACAGGAAGACGGTCAATTCGAACTTTTCATTTGATTATTCTCGTATTCCACATAGTTCGAATTCGCATTTGCTTCCCATTCCACTTGGCAAGCCTCCTCACTTTGATGGAGAGGACTACGGATTTTGGAGTCACAAAATGCGTACTCACCTATTTTCTCTCCATCCAAGCATTTGGGAGATTGTGGAAAGTGGAATGAAATTTGATAGCTCAGATAGCCCTTCGTTTATTAATGAACAGATCCATAAAAATGCACAAGCTACTACTGTGTTGCTAGCCTCTTTGTGCAGGGACGAGTATCACAAGGTGAGCGGCTTGGACAATGCCAAGCAGATTTGGGACACCCTCAAGATCTCTCATGAGGGGAATGATGTCACCTTACTCACCAAGATGGAGTTGGTGGAAGGCGAGCTCGGACGATTCGCGATGATAAGGGGCGAGGAGCCGACACAAACATACAACCGGCTCAAGATCCTTATCAACAAAATAAGGAGCTACGGAAGCACGCGATGGACGGACCACGACGTCGTCCGCCTAATGCTAAGGTCATTTACCGTTCTTGATCCTCATTTGGTGAACAATATTCGTGAAAATCCTAGGTACACCAAGATGTCGCCCGAAGAAGTTCTAGGGAAATTTGTAAGCGGGAGAATGATGATCAAGGAGGCGAGATACGTGGACGACGCATTGAATGGTCCAATCCATGAGCCTCAACCCATTGCTCTCAAGGCAACAAGGAGCAAGGAGGCGCTACCAAGCAAGGTGGCGCAAGTTGAGGCGGCCGAGCTAAATAATGAGGAGATGGCCCTCATCATTAAGCGCTTCAAGACGGCGCTTAAAGGTCGCAAGGGACAGCCAAGCAAGACCAAGACAAAGGAGAAGCGCTCATGCTTCAAATGCGGTAAGCTTGGTCATTTTATTGCTAACTGTCCCGATAATGAAAGTGACCAGGAACAAGGGAGCAAGAGGGAGAAGAAGAAGGCATACAAGAAGGCAAAGGGCGAGGCACATCTAGGCAAGGAGTGGGATTCGAATTGCTCCTCCTCCGACTCCGACAATGAAGGACTCGCCGCCACTGCCTTCAACAAGTCATCCCTCTTCCCCAACGAGCATCACACATGCCTTATGGCAAGGGAGAAGAAGGTGAGTACTCAAGACTCCACTTATGCTTCTTCTAGTGATAATGAGTCTAGTGATGATGATGACATAGATTATTCATGCTTGTTCAAGGGCTTAGATAGATCTAAGATAGATAAAATTAATGAGTTGATTGATGCTTTGAATGATAAGAATAGATTACTAGAAAAACAAGAGGATCTTTTATATGAGGAGCATGATAAATTTGTTAGTGCACAAAATTCTCTTGCTCTAGAAATTAAAAGAAATGAAGTGCTTTCTAGTGAATTATCTTCTTGTCATGAAACCATTGCTACTTTAAAAGGTGTTAATAATGATTTAAATGCTAAACTAGAAGTGGCTAGTAAATCTAACTCTTGTGTAGAACATGTTATGGTTTGCACTAGGTGTAAAGATTTTAATGTTGATGCTTGTAGTGAACACCTAGTTTCAATTTCTAAATTGAATAATGAAGTGGCTAGTCTTAATGCCCAACTTAAGACTAGCAAAAGCGAATTTGATAAATTAAAATTTGCAAGGGATGCCTATACGATTGGTAGACATCCCTCAATTAAGGATGGACTTGGCTTCAAGAGGGAAGCCAAGAACTTAACAAGCCATAAGGCTCCCATTCCCGCTAAGGAGAAAGGGAAGACCCCTATGGCTACTAGTGCTAAAAAGAACCATGCCTTTTTGTATCATGATAGGAGACAAACTAGAAATGCCTATAGGAGTTATAATGCTTACGATGATTTTTCTCATGCTATGTTTGCTTCTAGTTCTTCATATGTGCATGATAGAAATGTTGGTAGAAGGAATGTTGTTCATAATATGCCTAGGAGAGATGTTGTTAATGTTCCTAGGAAAGTCAATGAACCTTCTACAATATATCATGCTTTGAATGCTTCTTTTGCAATTTGTAGAAAGGATAGAAAGGTGATTGCTAGGAAGTTAGGGGCAAAATGCAAGGGTGATAAAACTTGCATTTGGATCCCTAAGGAAATTGTGACTAACCTTGTAGGACCCAACAAGAGTTGGGTACCTAAGTCCCAAGCCTAAATTTGCCTTGCAGGTTTATGCATCCGGGGGTTCAAGCTGGATTATTGATAGCGGATGCACAAACCATATGACGGGGGAGAAGAAGATGTTCACCTCCTACGTCAAGAATAAGGATTCCCATGATTCAATTATATTCGGTGATGGGAATCAAGGCAAGGTAAAAGGGTTAGGTAAAATTGCAATTTCTAATGAGCACTCTATCTCTAATGTGTTTTTAGTAGAGTCTCTTGGATATAATTTGCTATCTGTTAGTCAATTATGCAACATGGGGTATAACTGTCTATTTACAAATGTAGATGTGTCTGTCTTTAGAAGAAGTGATGGTTCACTAGCTTTTAAGGGTGTATTAGACGGCAAACTTTATTTAGTTGATTTTGCAAAAGAAGAGGCCGGGCTAGATGCATGCTTAATAGCTAAGACTAGCATGGGCTGGCTGTGGCATCGCCGCTTAGCACATGTGGGGATGAAGAACCTTCACAAGCTTCTAAAGGGAGAACACGTGATAGGTTTGACTAACGTGCAATTCGAAAAAGATAGACCTTGTGCAGCTTGTCAAACAGGTAAACAAGTGGGAGGAGCGCATCACAGCAAGAATGTGATGACCACTTCAAGACCCCTGGAGCTGCTGCATATGGACCTCTTCGGACCCGTCGCCTATCTGAGCATAGGAGGGAGTAAGTATGGTCTAGTTGTTGTTGATGACTTTTCCCGCTTCACTTGGGTGTTCTTTTTGCGGGATAAGTCTGAAACCCAAGGGACCCTCAAGCGCTTCCTCAGGAGAGCTCAAAATGAGTTTGAGCTCAAGGTGAAGAAGATAAGGAGCGACAACGGGTCCGAGTTCAAGAACCTTCAAGTAGAGGAGTTCCTTGAGGAGGAAGGGATCAAGCACGAGTTCTCCGCTCCCTACACACCACAGCAAAATGGTGTGGTAGAGAGGAAGAACAGGACGCTAATCGATATGGCGAGGACGATGCTTGGAGAATTCAAGACCCCCGAATGTTTCTGGTCGGAAGCCGTGAACACGGCTTGCTACGCCATCAACAGGGTCTACCTTCATCGCCTCCTCAAGAAGACTTCGTATGAGCTACTAACCGGTAACAAACCCAATGTATCTTACTTTCGTGTATTTGGGAGCAAGTGCTACATTCTAGTAAAGAAGGGTAGAAATTCTAAGTTTGCTCTGTAGAAGGGTTTTTGTTAGGTTATGACTCAAATACAAAGGCGTATAGAGTCTTCAACAAATCATCGGGTTTGGTTGAAGTCTCTAGCGACGTTGTATTTGATGAGACTAATGGCTCTCCAAGAGAGCAAGTTGTTGATTGTGATGATGTAGATGAAGAAGATGTTCCAACGGCCGCTATATGAACCATGGCGATTGGAGAAGTGCGGCCACAGGAACAAGATGGACGAGATCAACCTTCTTCCTCAACAACGGTGCATCCCCCAACTCAAGACGATGAACAGGTTCATCAACAGGAGGCGTGTGATCAAGGGGGAGCACAAGATGAACATGCGATGGAGGAAGAAGCGCAACCGGCACCTCCAACCCAAGTTCGAGCGGTGATTCAAAGGGATCATCCCGTCGACCAAATTTTGGGTGATATTAGCAAGGGAGTAACTACTCGATCTCGATTAGTTAATTTTTGTGAGCATTACTCCTTTGTCTCTTCTATTGAGCCTTTCAGGGTAGAAGAGGCCTTGCTAGATCCGGACTGGGTGTTAGCCATGCAGGAGGAACTCAACAACTTCAAGCGCAATGAAGTTTGGACACTGGTGCCTCGTCCCAAGCAAAATGTTGTGGGAACCAAGTGGGTGTTCCGCAACAAACAGGACGAGCACGGGGTGGTGACGAGGAACAAGGCTCGACTTGTGGAAAAAGGTTATGCCCAAGTCGCAGGTTTGGACTTTGAGGAGACGTTTGCTCCTGTGGCTAGGCTAGAGTCAATTCGCATCTTGCTAGCATATGCCGCTCACCATTCTTTCAGGTTGTACCAAATGGATGTGAAGAGCGCTTTCCTCAACGGGCCGATCAAGGAGGAGGTGTACGTGGAGCAACCCCCTGGCTTCGAGGATGAACGGTACCCCGACCACGTGTGTAAGCTCTCTAAGGCGCTCTATGGACTTAAGCAAGCCCCAAGAGCATGGTATGAATGCCTTAGAGACTTTCTAATTGTTAATGCTTTCAAGGTTGGGAAAGCCGATCCAACTCTCTTTACTAAGACATGTGATGGTGATTTGTTTGTGTGCCAAATTTATGTCGATGACATAATATTTGGTTCTACTAACCAAAAGTCTTGTGAAGATTTTAGCAGGGTGATGACGCAGAAATTCGAGATGTCGATGATGGGCGAGTTGAACTACTTCCTTGGGTTCCAAGTGAAGCAACTCAAGGACGGCACCTTCATCTCCCAAACAAAGTACACGCAAGATTTGCTAAAGAGGTTTGGGATGAAGGACGCCAAGCCCGCAAAGACGCCGATGGGAACCGACGGACACACCGACCTCAACAAAGGAGGTAAGTCCGTTGATCAAAAAGCATACCGGTCAATGATAGGGTCTTTACTTTATTTATGTGCTAGTAGACCGGATATTATGCTTAGCGTATGCATGTGTGCTAGATTTCAATCCGATCCTAAGGAGTGTCACTTAGTGGCAGTGAAGCGAATTTTAAGATATTTGGTTGCTACGCCTTGCTTCGGGCTCTGGTATCCAAAAGGGTCTACCTTTGACTTGGTTGGATACTCAGATTCCGACTATGCTGGATGTAAGGTCGATAGGAAGAGTACATCAGGGACGTGCCAATTCTTAGGAAGGTCCCTGGTGTCGTGGAACTCTAAGAAACAAACCTCCGTTGCCCTATCCACCGCTGAGGCCGAGTATGTTGCCGCAGGACAGTGTTGCGCGCAACTACTTTGGATGAGGCAAACCCTCCGGGACTTTGGCTACAATCTGAGCAAAGTCCCACTCCTATGTGACAATGAGAGTGCTATCCGCATGGCGGAAAATCCTGTTGAGCACAGCCGCACAAAGCACATAGACATCCGGCATCACTTTTTGAGAGACCACCAGCAAAAGGGAGATATCGAAGTGTTTCATGTTAGCACTGAGAACCAGCTAGCCGATATCTTTACCAAGCCTCTAGATGAGAAGACCTTTTGCAGGTTGCGTAGTGAGCTAAATGTCTTAGATTCGCGGAACTTGGATTGATTTGTAGCATACATGTGTTTATGCCTTTGATCATATTCCTTATGCATTTTGTTGCTTAATATTGGTGCTCAAGTTGTACAAACACTCCCTGGACCTCACAAGTCCGTTGCAAAGTGATGCACATGTTTAGGGGGAGATGTGTTACAACTTGACCCTTTGAGACTAACCCTGTGCTTGAGTTTGATGCTTTAGTCTTAAAGAAGGATTGAAAGGGAAAAGGTGGACTTGGACCATGCAAGACTTCCACTGCACTCCGATGAAAAGAGTAACTCTTCCAAGTTCATCTTTATACTCTTATTGCCTATTTGCTCTTAGTTGAAGATTTTGGTGAGGCAATGGGGTTAAGGGGCCAAGATTGATCCCGTTTTGGTGCTTGATGCCAAAGGGGGAGAAAATAAAGGCCAAAGCGATAAATGGATTAGCTACCACTTGAGAAATTTTGAAAATAGAGTCTTTGAAAATAGTAGAATAGAGCTTTTTCAAAACTCTTTTGTTGTCTCTCTTGTCAAAAGTTGACTTCTTGTAGGGAGAAGTATTGATTATGAGAAATAGGGGGAGTTTTTGGAATCTTGAATCAATTTTCTTTGGAAAACCTCTCTTGATGTCTCTACAAGTGGATTTGACTTAGAGATAGGATTTTGAGGTTGATTTGCAAAAACAAACCAAGTGGTGGCAAAGGAATGATCCATATATGCCAAATTGAATCAAAATAAATTTGAGTTTTATTTGAAGTGATATTGCACTTGTTCTAGTTGCTTTATGTTGTGTTGGCATAAATCACCAAAAAGGGGGAGATTGAAAGGGAAATGTGCCCTTGGGCCATTTTTAAGTATTTTGGTGATTGAGTGCCAACACAAGTGCTTAAATGTGAATCTATACCCATGGATGGACATATTGCAAATCAAGAGTAAAGGTATGTTTCTAAGCCTTAGTACATTGTTTTGAAGACTAATATATTGTGTCTAAGTGCTTGAAACAGGAGAAATCGAGTCAGAGAAAAGTTGGTTGTGTATAGCCAAGAGGCTGTTCGGTCTGGAGCACCGGACTGTCCGGTGGTGCACCGGACAGTGTCCGGTGCGCCAGGCTGCCTCGAGCGAAGTGGTCGCTCTCGGGAATTCGCCGACGGCGTACGGCTAAAATTCACCGGACTGTCCGGTGTGCACCG
The DNA here is from genome assembly GCF_902167145.1 of Zea mays. NCBI lineage: Eukaryota > Viridiplantae > Streptophyta > Magnoliopsida > Poales > Poaceae > Zea > Zea mays. The sequence continues at coordinate 222,891,032 of NC_050096.1, forward strand.
GACTGTCTGGTGAGCCAACGGTCGGCCGCGGAATCTGCGCGCGACACGTGGCCGAGCCAACGGTCGGAAGGGGGCACCGGACTGTCCGGTGTGCACCGGACATGTCCGGTGTGCACCAGACATGTCCGGTGCGCCAACGGCTCCCAGATCTGCAACGGTCGGCTGCACCATTTAAGGAAAGAAATCGGGCACCGGACAGTGTCCGGTGTGCACCGGACTGTCCGGTGCGCCCGAAGACAGAAGGCAAGATCAGCCTTCCAGAATTGCTCTCAACGGCTCCTAGCTGCCTTGGGGCTATAAAAGGGACCCCTAGGCGCATGGAGGAGAACACCAAGCATTCCTACAACATTCCTAAGCACCAAGACATCGATTCCACGCATTTGGTTCATTGAGATAGCATCTAGAGCTCTTGTTGAGTTGTGGACTCATTGAGTTGTGTTGCGAGCTCTTGTTGCGACTTGTGTGCGTGCTGTTGCTCTGATTTTGAGTCTTGTGTGCGTTGTTAGTTTCTCCCTTACTCCGTATTTCTTTGTGAATCTTAAGTGTAAAGGCGAGAGGCTCCAAGTTGTGGAGATTCCTCGCAAACGGGATATTGAAAGGCAAAGCAAAACACCGTGGTATTCAAGTTGGTCTTTGGACCGCTTGAGAGGGGTTGATTGCAACCCTCGTCCGTTGGGACGCCACAACGTGGAGTAGGCAAGCGTTGGTCTTGGCCGAACCACGGGATAAACCACTGTGTCATCTCTGTGTTTGATCTCTTGTGGTATTGTGTTTTGCTGAGACTCCTTTCTAGCCACTTGGCAATCATTGTGCTAACACTTAACAAGTTTTTGTGGCTATAAGTTTAAGTCTCTACAGGATCACCTATTCACCCCCCCCCCTCTAGGTGCTCTCAATTGGTATCGGAGCCGTTCTCTTCAAGAAGGGACTAATCGCCCGAAGAGATGGATCCTAAGGGGAAGGGAATCGTGATCAACGACAAGGAGAAGGAGTCCTTCGTCAACGAGCCAAGGGATGACAAGTCCAATGACTCGGGCTCGGGCCACAAGCGCAAAGACGGGAAGAAGAAGAAGACAAGGCGCATCAAGGAGATCGTCTACTACGACGATAGCGATGAGTCTACCTCTTCCCAAAAGGACGACGACAACGACTACAGGAAGACGGTCAATTCGAACTTTTCATTTGATTATTCTCGTATTCCACATAGTTCGAATTCGCATTTGCTTCCCATTCCACTTGGCAAGCCTCCTCACTTTGATGGAGAGGACTACGGATTTTGGAGTCACAAAATGCGTACTCACCTATTTTCTCTCCATCCAAGCATTTGGGAGATTGTGGAAAGTGGAATGAAATTTGATAGCTCAGATAGCCCTTCGTTTATTAATGAACAGATCCATAAAAATGCACAAGCTACTACTGTGTTGCTAGCCTCTTTGTGCAGGGACGAGTATCACAAGGTGAGCGGCTTGGACAATGCCAAGCAGATTTGGGACACCCTCAAGATCTCTCATGAGGGGAATGATGTCACCTTACTCACCAAGATGGAGTTGGTGGAAGGCGAGCTCGGACGATTCGCGATGATAAGGGGCGAGGAGCCGACACAAACATACAACCGGCTCAAGATCCTTATCAACAAAATAAGGAGCTACGGAAGCACGCGATGGACGGACCACGACGTCGTCCGCCTAATGCTAAGGTCATTTACCGTTCTTGATCCTCATTTGGTGAACAATATTCGTGAAAATCCTAGGTACACCAAGATGTCGCCCGAAGAAGTTCTAGGGAAATTTGTAAGCGGGAGAATGATGATCAAGGAGGCGAGATACGTGGACGACGCATTGAATGGTCCAATCCATGAGCCTCAACCCATTGCTCTCAAGGCAACAAGGAGCAAGGAGGCGCTACCAAGCAAGGTGGCGCAAGTTGAGGCGGTCGGGCTAAATAATGAGGAGATGGCCCTCATCATTAAGCGCTTCAAGACGGCGCTTAAAGGTCGCAAGGGACAGCCAAGCAAGACCAAGACAAAGGAGAAGCGCTCATGCTTCAAATGCGGTAAGCTTGGTCATTTTATTGCTAACTGTCCCGATAATGAAAGTGACCAGGAACAAGGGAGCAAGAGGGAGAAGAAGAAGGCATACAAGAAGGCAAAGGGCGAGGCACGTCTAGGCAAGGAGTGGGATTCGAATTGCTCCTCCTCCGACTCCGACAATGAAGGACTCGCCGCCACTGCCTTCAACAAGTCATCCCTCTTCCCCAACGAGCATCACACATGCCTTATGGCAAGGGAGAAGAAGGTGAGTACTCAAGACTCCACTTATGCTTCTTCTAGTGATAATGAGTCTAGTGATGATGATGACATAGATTATTCATGCTTGTTCAAGGGCTTAGATAGATCTAAGATAGATAAAATTAATGAGTTGATTGATGCTTTGAATGATAAGAATAGATTACTAGAAAAACAAGAGGATCTTTTATATGAGGAGCATGATAAATTTGTTAGTGCACAAAATTCTCTTGCTCTAGAAATTAAAAGAAATGAAGTGCTTTCTAGTGAATTATCTTCTTGTCATGAAACCATTGCTACTTTAAAAGGTGTTAATAATGATTTAAATGCTAAACTAGAAGTGGCTAGTAAATCTAACTCTTGTGTAGAACATGTTATGGTTTGCACTAGGTGTAAAGATTTTAATGTTGATGCTTGTAGTGAACACCTAGTTTCAATTTCTAAATTGAATAATGAAGTGGCTAGTCTTAATGCCCAACTTAAGACTAGCAAAAGCGAATTTGATAAATTAAAATTTGCAAGGGATGCCTATACGATTGGTAGACATCCCTCAATTAAGGATGGACTTGGCTTCAAGAGGGAAGCCAAGAACTTAACAAGCCATAAGGCTCCCATTCCCGCTAAGGAGAAAGGGAAGACCCCTATGGCTACTAGTGCTAAAAAGAACCATGCCTTTTTGTATCATGATAGGAGACAAACTAGAAATGCCTATAGGAGTTATAATGCTTACGATGATTTTTCTCATGCTATGTTTGCTTCTAGTTCTTCATATGTGCATGATAGAAATGTTGGTAGAAGGAATGTTGTTCATAATATGCCTAGGAGAGATGTTGTTAATGTTCCTAGGAAAGTCAATGAACCTTCTACAATATATCATGCTTTGAATGCTTCTTTTGCAATTTGTAGAAAGGATAGAAAGGTGATTGCTAGGAAGTTAGGGGCAAAATGCAAGGGTGATAAAACTTGCATTTGGATCCCTAAGGAAATTGTGACTAACCTTGTAGGACCCAACAAGAGTTGGGTACCTAAGTCCCAAGCCTAAATTTGCCTTGCAGGTTTATGCATCCGGGGGTTCAAGCTGGATTATTGATAGCGGATGCACAAACCATATGACGGGGGAGAAGAAGATGTTCACCTCCTACGTCAAGAATAAGGATTCCCATGATTCAATTATATTCGGTGATGGGAATCAAGGCAAGGTAAAAGGGTTAGGTAAAATTGCAATTTCTAATGAGCACTCTATCTCTAATGTGTTTTTAGTAGAGTCTCTTGGATATAATTTGCTATCTGTTAGTCAATTATGCAACATGGGGTATAACTGTCTATTTACAAATGTAGATGTGTCTGTCTTTAGAAGAAGTGATGGTTCACTAGCTTTTAAGGGTGTATTAGACGGCAAACTTTATTTAGTTGATTTTGCAAAAGAAGAGGCCGGGCTAGATGCATGCTTAATAGCTAAGACTAGCATGGGCTGGCTGTGGCATCGCCGCTTAGCACATGTGGGGATGAAGAACCTTCACAAGCTTCTAAAGGGAGAACACGTGATAGGTTTGACTAACGTGCAATTCGAAAAAGATAGACCTTGTGCAGCTTGTCAAACAGGTAAACAAGTGGGAGGAGCGCATCACAGCAAGAATGTGATGACCACTTCAAGACCCCTGGAGCTGCTGCATATGGACCTCTTCGGACCCGTCGCCTATCTGAGCATAGGAGGGAGTAAGTATGGTCTAGTTGTTGTTGATGACTTTTCCCGCTTCACTTGGGTGTTCTTTTTGCGGGATAAGTCTGAAACCCAAGGGACCCTCAAGCGCTTCCTCAGGAGAGCTCAAAATGAGTTTGAGCTCAAGGTGAAGAAGATAAGGAGCGACAACGGGTCCGAGTTCAAGAACCTTCAAGTAGAGGAGTTCCTTGAGGAGGAAGGGATCAAGCACGAGTTCTCCGCTCCCTACACACCACAGCAAAATGGTGTGGTAGAGAGGAAGAACAGGACGCTAATCGATATGGCGAGGACGATGCTTGGAGAATTCAAGACCCCCGAATGTTTCTGGTCGGAAGCCGTGAACACGGCTTGCTACGCCATCAACAGGGTCTACCTTCATCGCCTCCTCAAGAAGACTTCGTATGAGCTACTAACCGGTAACAAACCCAATGTATCTTACTTTCGTGTATTTGGGAGCAAGTGCTACATTCTAGTAAAGAAGGGTAGAAATTCTAAGTTTGCTCCCAAAGCTGTAGAAGGGTTTTTGTTAGGTTATGACTCAAATACAAAGGCGTATAGAGTCTTCAACAAATCATCGGGTTTGGTTGAAGTCTCTAGCGACGTTGTATTTGATGAGACTAATGGCTCTCCAAGAGAGCAAGTTGTTGATTGTGATGATGTAGATGAAGAAGATGTTCCAACGGCCGCTATACGAACCATGGCGATTGGAGAAGTGCGGCCACAGGAACAAGATGGACGAGATCAACCTTCTTCCTCAACAACGGTGCATCCCCCAACTCAAGACGATGAACAGGTTCATCAACAGGAGGCGTGTGATCAAGGGGGAGCACAAGATGAACATGCGATGGAGGAAGAAGCGCAACCGGCACCTCCAACCCAAGTTCGAGCGGTGATTCAAAGGGATCATCCCGTCGACCAAATTTTGGGTGATATTAGCAAGGGAGTAACTACTCGATCTCGATTAGTTAATTTTTGTGAGCATTACTCCTTTGTCTCTTCTATTGAGCCTTTCAGGGTAGAAGAGGCCTTGCTAGATCCGGACTGGGTGTTAGCCATGCAGGAGGAACTCAACAACTTCAAGCGCAATGAAGTTTGGACACTGGTGCCTCGTCCCAAGCAAAATGTTGTGGGAACCAAGTGGGTGTTCCGCAACAAACAGGACGAGCACGGGGTGGTGACGAGGAACAAGGCTCGACTTGTGGAAAAAGGTTATGCCCAAGTCGCAGGTTTGGACTTTGAGGAGACGTTTGCTCCTGTGGCTAGGCTAGAGTCAATTCGCATCTTGCTAGCATATGCCGCTCACCATTCTTTCAGGTTGTACCAAATGGATGTGAAGAGCGCTTTCCTCAACGGGCCGATCAAGGAGGAGGTGTACGTGGAGCAACCCCCTGGCTTCGAGGATGAACGGTACCCCGACCACGTGTGTAAGCTCTCTAAGGCGCTCTATGGACTTAAGCAAGCCCCAAGAGCATGGTATGAATGCCTTAGAGACTTTCTAATTGTTAATGCTTTCAAGGTTGGGAAAGCCGATCCAACTCTCTTTACTAAGACATGTGATGGTGATTTGTTTGTGTGCCAAATTTATGTCGATGACATAATATTTGGTTCTACTAACCAAAAGTCTTGTGAAGATTTTAGCAGGGTGATGACGCAGAAATTCGAGATGTCGATGATGGGCGAGTTGAACTACTTCCTTGGGTTCCAAGTGAAGCAACTCAAGGACGGCACCTTCATCTCCCAAACAAAGTACACGCAAGATTTGCTAAAGAGGTTTGGGATGAAGGACGCCAAGCCCGCAAAGACGCCGATGGGAACCGACGGACACACCGACCTCAACAAAGGAGGTAAGTCCGTTGATCAAAAAGCATACCGGTCAATGATAGGGTCTTTACTTTATTTATGTGCTAGTAGACCGGATATTATGCTTAGCGTATGCATGTGTGCTAGATTTCAATCCGATCCTAAGGAGTGTCACTTAGTGGCAGTGAAGCGAATTTTAAGATATTTGGTTGCTACGCCTTGCTTCGGGATCTGGTATCCAAAAGGGTCTACCTTTGACTTGGTTGGATACTCAGATTCCGACTATGCTGGATGTAAGGTCGATAGGAAGAGTACATCAGGGACGTGCCAATTCTTAGGAAGGTCCCTGGTGTCGTGGAACTCTAAGAAACAAACCTCTGTTGCCCTATCCACCGCTGAGGCCGAGTATGTTGCCGCAGGACAGTGTTGCGCGCAACTACTTTGGATGAGGCAAACCCTCCGGGACTTTGGCTACAATCTGAGCAAAGTCCCACTCCTATGTGACAATGAGAGTGCTATCCGCATGGCGGAAAATCCTGTTGAGCACAGCCGCACAAAGCACATAGACATCCGGCATCACTTTTTGAGAGACCACCAGCAAAAGGAAGATATCGAAGTGTTTCATGTTAGCACTGAGAACCAGCTAGCCGATATCTTTACCAAGCCTCTAGATGAGAAGACCTTTTGCAGGTTGCGTAGTGAGCTAAATGTCTTAGATTCGCGGAACTTGGATTGATTTGTAGCATACATGTGTTTATGCCTTTGATCATATTCCTTATGCATTTTGTTGCTTAATATTGGTGCTCAAGTTGTACAAACACTCCCTGGACCTCACAAGTCCGTTGCAAAGTGATGCACATGTTTAGGGGGAGATGTGTTACAACTTGACCCTTTGAGACTAACCCTGTGCTTGAGTTTGATGCTTTAGTCTTAAAGAAGGATTGAAAGGGAAAAGGTGGACTTGGACCATGCAAGACTTCCACTGCACTCCGATGAAAAGAGTAACTCTTCCAAGTTCATCTTTATACTCTTATTGCCTATTTGCTCTTAGTTGAAGATTTTGGTGAGGCAATGGGGTTAAGGGGCCAAGATTGATCCCGTTTTGGTGCTTGATGCCAAAGGGGAGAAAATAAAGGCCAAAGCGATAAATGGATTAGCTACCACTTGAGAAATTTTGAAAATAGAGTCTTTGAAAATAGTAGAATAGAGCTTTTTCAAAACTCTTTTGTTGTCTCTCTTGTCAAAAGTTGACTTCTTGTAGGGAGAAGTATTGATTATGAGAAATAGGGGGAGTTTTTGGAATCTTGAATCAATTTTCTTTGGAAAACCTCTCTTGATGTCTCTACAAGTGGATTTGACTTAGAGATAGGATTTTGAGGTTGATTTGCAAAAACAAACCAAGTGGTGGCAAAGGAATGATCCATATATGCCAAATTGAATCAAAATAAATTTGAGTTTTATTTGAAGTGATATTGCACTTGTTCTAGTTGCTTTATGTTGTGTTGGCATAAATCACCAAAAAGGGGGAGATTGAAAGGGAAATGTGCCCTTGGGCCATTTCTAAGTATTTTGGTGATTGAGTGCCAACACAAGTGCTTAAATGTGAATCTATACCCATGGATGGACATATTGCAAATCAAGAGTAAAGGTATGTTTCTAAGCCTTAGTACATTGTTTTGAAGACTAATATATTGTGTCTAAGTGCTTGAAACAGGAGAAATCGAGTCAGAGAAAAGTTGGTTGTGTACAGCCAAGAGGCTGTTCGGTCTGGAGCACCGGACTGTCCGGTGGTGCACCGGACAGTGTCCGGTGCGCCAGGCTGCCTCGAGCGAAGTGGTCGCTCTCGGGAATTCGCCGACGGCGTACGGCTAAAATTCACCGGACTGTCCGGTGTGCACCGGACTGTCCGGTGAGCCAACGGTCGGCCGCAGAATCTGCGCGCGACACGTGGCCGAGCCAACGGTCGGAAGGGGGCACCGGACTGTCCGGTGTGCACCGGACATGTCCGGTGCGCCAACGGCTCCCAGATCTGCAACGGTCGGCTGCACCATTTAAGGAAAGAAATCGGGCACCGGACAGTGTCCGGTGTGCACCGGACTGTCCGGTGCGCCCGAAGACAGAAGGCAAGATCAGCCTTCCAGAATTGCTCTCAACGGCTCCTAGCTGCCTTGGGGCTATAAAAGGGACCCCTAGGCGCATGGAGGAGAACACCAAGCATTCCTACAACATTCCTAAGCACCAAGACATCGATTCCACGCATTTGGTTCATTGAGATAGCATCTAGAGCTCTTGTTGAGTTGTGGACTCATTGAGTTGTGTTGCGAGCTCTTGTTGCGACTTGTGTGCGTGCTGTTGCTCTGATTTTGAGTCTTGTGTGCGTTGTTAGTTTCTCCCTTACTCTGTATTTCTTTGTGAATCTTAAGTGTAAAGGCGAGAGGCTCCAAGTTGTGGAGATTCCTCGCAAACGGGATATTGAAAGGCAAAGCAAAACACCGTGGTATTCAAGTTGGTCTTTGGACCGCTTGAGAGGGGTTGATTGCAACCCTCGTCCGTTGGGACGCCACAACGTGGAGTAGGCAAGCGTTGGTCTTGGCCGAACCACGGGATAAACCACTGTGTCATCTCTGTGTTTGATCTCTTGTGGTATTGTGTTTTGCTGAGACTCCTTTCTAGCCACTTGGCAATCATTGTGCTAACACTTAACAAGTTTTTGTGGCTATAAGTTTAAGTCTCTACAGGATCACCTATTCACCCCCCCTCTAGGTGCTCTCACGAACTCAATGAATTTTCCATAGATTATGTGCATAGGTCCTCAATTCAGTCCCAGGCGTTAGCAGATTTCATCGCTGATTGGACGCCAGGGGCTCAGGAAGAAGTAACAAAGGACGCCGAAGCCTGGACAGTCTTTTGTGATGGTTCTTGGGGAACCTTCGGCGCAGGAGCCGCTGCTGTCCTAGTAGCGCCCTCTAAAGTCAGAACATGATATGCAGCAAGACTGGACTTTAGTTGTACAAATAACATTGCTGAATACGAAGCCCTTCTGTTGGGGCTTCGGAAGCTAAAGGCAATGGGAATAAAAAGGGCGATCCTTAAAACTGACTCCCAAGTCATCTCTGGCCATATAGATAAAAGCAGCAAGGCAAGGGACCCAAAGCTTGAAAAATATTTGGACACAGTCCGAAGGCTGGAGGCTTCTTTCAAAGGTTTTTTTGTAAAAAATATTCCAAGAGGGGAAAATGAGCATGTAGACCTACTGGCCAAGTCAGCAGCACAGGGGCTCCCTCTACCTTCGGAAGTATTCTTTGAGACAATCAAAGCACCTTCGGTTGAACTTATGGAGAGAGCAGTCCTCACAATATCACCTGTACATAGTGAAGATTGAAGGACTGAAATCATATCTTTCCTCCAAGGCAATTGTCTTTCAGATGACGAAGTTTATAATAAAAGAATGGAAGCAAGGACAAGACCATACGTCATAATAGAAGGAGAGCTATACAAACATGGAGTTTGCTCCCCACTTCTCAAGTGTTTATCCAGAACCGAAGGTATAGAATTAATGAAAGAGATACATCCAGGTTTGTGTGGATCTCACATCGGATCTAGGCCTTTGCTGAGAAAGGTTTTTAGACAAGGATTTTATTGGCCGAAGGCAGCTTCAGATGCAGCAGATCTGGTCCAAAAATGCGAAAATTGTCAAAAATGTGCAAGAAACCAGAAACAACCTTCGTTGCTAACTCAGTTAATACAGCCAACTTGGCCATTGCAAATATGGGGCCTAGATTTGTTGGGCCCACTTCCACCAGCACAAGGCAACTTGAAGTATGTTGTAGTGGCAGTGGAATATTTCTCCAAGTGGATTGAGGCGAAGCCCTTAGCTACAATAACTTCGGTTACCGTCCAAAAATTCTTCTGGCAGAATATTGTTTGTCGCTTCGGTGTGCCGAAGGCAATAACTGTGGACAATGGTACACAATTAGAGGACGAAGCATTCAAAGATTTTTGTGACCAAATTGGTACGAAGATCCACTTTGCATCAGTTAGGCATCCATAATCCAACAGTCTCGTAGAAAGGGCGAATGGTATTATAATGACAAGAATAATGAAACTAATCTTCAACCAGCCCAGAGGAAAATGGCCAGACAAACTAATTAAAGTGGTGTGGAGCCACAACACAACTACGTCATGGTCAACAGGATTTACACCCTTCAAGCTCCTATTTCGTGACGAAGCAATAACTCCAGAAGAAGCAAAGACAGGGTCAATAAGAACAATAGTTTCGGTAGAAAATGAAGCTGATTATCAAGCAACAAAAGATACTATAGGGGGGACCAGACTTCAGGCAATAGAGCACATCAATAAATATCAGGCCGAAACAGTAAAATGGCGTGACAGAAAAGTTCGGTTGAAAAATATCAAGCCAGGGCATCTGGTGCTTCAGAGAGTCGCTAACCCAGACACAGTGGGCAAGTTGCAACTGAAGTAGGAAGGTCCTTTTCTAGTAGTATCTTCGTCGAGGCCCGGTTCTTATAGATTGAAGGATATGGACGGCAACGACATACTCAGATCTTGAAATGCGGATGAGCTTTGGCGATACTATGTGTAACATGTTGTAATCTTTTTTTTCATTTTTTCCTATGGCACCCTTTTCCTTTCAAGAGGGGAAGAAAGGTTTTTAATGGGGCCATAGCTTGTAATTTTTCATTCTTATTTAGCCCTACGAGGGCCAAATCCCCCAAAAGATGTAATATGTAAAATCTAAGCATGCACCATCGAGTGCAAAAAGAAAAACAGGGAGAAGCTCAAAAGACGTCCCCAAGGGGATGCAGAGCATGATGAAGCTACAAAAAGTCATTCCTAAGGGAACACAATGTAAGTTTTCTGCTCAAAAGTCGTTCTAAAGGGAATGCAGAGCCAAATACCACCGAAATATAAGGCGAAGAAGTTCAAAAGTTGTTCCTGAGGGGATGCAGAACTTATACCACAGAAATAGAAGGTGAAGAAGCTCAAAAGTCGTTCCTAAGGGGATGCAGAGCTTAAGACTCAAAAGTCATTCCTAAGGGGATGCAGAGTCTGGTTGTGGATTTGTGTGTGTGTTTGGACAGTCATTTGCACAATACATTACATCATTCATTGCATTCATATACATTCATGTAGACATTCGTAGGATCATCATAATCATAACATAAAGCACAAATAGATACTTAAGCTTTGACAACAATGTTTCAATGAGCATGAAGAAACAAAGATATGCTTCGTTGTGAACAAAAAGAAGGGAAGGTGTTTGTCGCCTTCGGCTCAAAATGTATAAGTTTTGTCCACAACAAAGCAATTTATACATGGATGGAAAGGTAAAAATATATTACAAGGTATGGACAAATATACAGAGTAATGCTTAATTCTCGATTACAATGTTTTTACAAGGATAATACAAATATTTCTAAGAGCTATGCAGGCAGGCCTAAAAAATAGCTTCAGTGGCCTTCGGAATCTGCTTCGATTTATCAATCTTCGGCATCATCATCCTACATACAATAAAGCAGTATAAGGTAAAAGGTAATCATAAGAAAAGGTAAGCAACAGGTATAAGTTTCATACCGACTTAAGTAAGCTTCGGGCCTCATCACCAGCCAAATCCCGACCACCCTTCGCCCAAATTTGTGTTATAAACCTACTTCCTATGCTTTGGGCTTCGCCGAGAATATCAACTAAATCTGTCGAAGATAGGCTGAAGGTAGATCTATTCATGTCACACCCGGTTTTAGAAGGCAAACCGAATGCGAACCATGTACGTGCCAGGATCAGTTATTCACGTACACAGCAGTTACATAACATGGACATCATCACACAGTGCTCAAAATAGTATTAAAAGGGAAATAATAGTCGATTACATCATACGTCTGAGACGTCCATATAGTCCTCACAATAAATCAAAGATCGGAAAAGAAACGTAGATAACCGCGGCCTTCACAGGCAGCCGACTGGGGGTTGCCGCTAACCCACGCCTAGAACTCGTCGTAGTCTTGGAACTCCTGGAAGTCTCCTTCCACAGCTTCATCTTCTCCTGAGCAGTGGTTGCAATGCTGACAACCTGGGGATGGGGGGGGTTTGGTGTGTAGAGCAAGGGTGAGTACACATCAACATACTCAGCAAGTATCCTGTTTGGCTGTAGTGGACTAGCTTTATGTGGGGATAAGTCAAGCAGTTGCTTTTAGTTGGTCAGATTATTATTTACTAATAGAAAGCCAGGTTTTAGCATTAACCCAAGTTATTAGCCCGATGTACCCTTTCCAAACGGAAATAATACCACTTACCAGCACCATAGTCATAATCAAAACCATCGATCTCATAGCCACCTGTACCAAAGTATCTCTGATCAAGTACCACTAATCACTGGAGCTCCCTTGGCTGCTCATAACCGTGAGCACGGCTGATATATCAGTTTTCAAACACTCTGCAGAGGTTGTGCACTTTACCCACAAGCTGTGATTCCCTTTCTGCCCGGAGAGAGCTACTCTCCATTGACCACTACCTGGGTGGCCTAGCAGGGCATCACTACGTAGCCTTTACAAAGATTCCCCGGGGCTGTAGCCACCCGTTAGGTTTCCTAAATGCACCGCACTCCTCCCCAAGGGGCGAACCCAAACTTGGCAGAGCGAGCCGCATACACCGAGCCCCATTGACGGCACGACGACTAAGTGAACTATACCCCGGATCCTCTAATTATTCAGCTAAGGGCATCCCATTCCACCCTCATGGTTGCACTGTTTTCCCGGGCGGTCATCCAAAGAACAGGTCCTTACGGAGAGGCACTCGAGAAACCGCTCGAGCCCCCTTGAAGACCACAAGTACAACATCATAATAAGAGAAGGGAAAACAGCGTATCATAGATAATCTCATCATGTTCATTGATTAGAGTTTGAGCAATAGCATAAAGCTAAACAATAATAATCCAACCCAGATAGGTAAACAAGGACATGGATCACAAAAGCTAGTCAATCCTTAAGTATAAATGTGTAATGCGGGAGGTGAATTAAAGAATGAATAGGATAGAGATAGGTCAAGGGACACTTGCCTCCACCAACCGACTGCTGCTCAGGGGCTTCTCCTGCGAGTTCCTCGGGCTCTTCGACCGGATCGTTCTCTATGCGATTGCAAGCATACATACATTCATCCATTCAAATTGGGAAACAAACAGTACATCATACAAGGGAACAAATAAAGTGAATATGCATCAAGTATGACATTCGATATCACATTCATTATGGTTAGAAAGAAACGGGAAAAGGTCTCGCGGGGGGGGGGGGTAAAGCTTATGCACTAATGATTAGTTACAATTGGTTCTAACAAAAGAATTTAGTTATATGCACTAATGGAAACCTAGTCATTTTTAGTTGATCAACATTGAACTGGATAAACAATTGATTATATGAATTAACTAGCGTAACGGAATTCTAAATTAAGTTTCCTATTTCAATAACATGAACAATGATTAGCCTGCCTAAAATAAAATAAATAACAGTAATGAAAGAAAATAAAATAAAATAAAATAAAATAAAAAAGGGGGGGCGGTTGAACCGGCCAGGGCCAGGGGCGGGGGCGGCCAAGCTGGCGGCGGGCGGCCGAGCTGGCGGGGGGGGGGGGGGCGGTTGAACCAGCGGGGGCGCGGGGCAGGGGGCGGCCGAGCCGGCCAGGGGGCGGCCGAGCTGGGCGCGCAGGGGCGGCCGAACCGGCCATGGGGCGGCCGAGCTGGGCGGCGGTTGGGCCAGGGAGGGGGAGAGGAGGGGAGAGGGAAGGGAGAGAGGAGGGCTCACTAGGGACGGGGACGGGGCGGCCGAGCGGCGGCTGGGCGCGCAGGGGGCGGCCGAGCTGCAGGGGGCGGCGGCTAGGGCAGGGGGCGGCGGCTAGAGAGAAAATGAGAGAAAGGGAGGGAGAGAGAGAGATTTGGGGGGGAAGAGGGAGGGGCAGCTGGGCCAGCTGGGCCCAAAGGGGGCGCGCGGGGGGGGCGGCTGGGCCGGCCAGGGGCGGCTGGGTCGGCCGGGGCGGCCCACGGCGCGGGAGAGAGAAAAAAAGAGGAGAGAGAGAAAGAAAAAGAAAAAGAAAGAAAAGGTTTTTCTCCTTTTCGAAATCTGATCTTCCTAGATGAATGCACTTACATTTCTAAGCAATCAAAGAATGCATAGTTCGGCATGGTGCATCAAACAACATAAAGTAATTTAGGGTTTTTCTTTACACGGGAATTCCAAGCCGAACCCCGCTATAACTTTGGAAAAGATCAAGGTTTAGCGAGGGAACGAGAAAAGAAAAGGGTAACGCCTGAATTTGGTGAAAGAAAAGAAGAAAAAATTCTACCCCCAAATTCAGGGCGTTACAAACCTATCCCCCTTAAAAGAATCTCGCCCTCGAGATTCAGGGTTGGCTAGCAAAGAGCTCAGGGTATTTAGCCATCAGATCATCTTCACGCTCCCAGGTTGCTTCTTCCTCAGAGTGATGATTCCATTTGACTTTGCACATTCTGATGGTCTTCCTTCGGGTGACTCTATCTGCAACCTCAAGGATTTGCACTGGCTTCTCAACGTAGGTCAAGTCCTTCTGGACTTCAAGACCTTCCACTGGCAACTGCTCTTCTGGCACACGCAAGCACTTCTTCAACTAAGACACATGAAAGACATCATGCACAGCGGACAAATTCTCTGGCAAGCTGAGCTGATAAGCCACTTCTCCACGTCTTGCAAGAATCTGATACGGACCAATGTAGCGGGGTGCTAGCTTGCCTTTGACTCCGAACCTCTTGACTCCTCTGATCGGTGACACTTTCAGATAGACAAAGTCTCCGACTTCGAAACTCAGCTCTCTTCTTCTTGTGTCTGCATAGCTTCGCTGCCTCGATTGCGCTATCTTCAGATTCTCTCGGACCATCTTGATGTTCTCTTCGGCTTCAAGCAAAATGTCTGGCCCAAACACTTGCTTCTCTCCAGGCTGATCCCATTGCAACGGAGTTCTGCAACTCCTTCCATAGAGCGCCTGAAATGGTGACATCTTCAAACTGGCCTGGTAACTGTTGTTATAGGAAAACTCTGCATAGGGCAATCTCTTGTCCCATCCGGACTGGTCTTGCAACGCACAGGCTCTCAACATGTCTTCAAGAATTTGATTGGTCCTTTCGGTCTGGCCATCTGTCTGCGGATGATAAGCTGAACTGAAATTCAGATGCGTGCCCAAAGCTTCGTGCAACTGCCGCTAGAAATGAGAGGTGAACTGCGTTCCTCTGTCTGACACTATCTTCTTTGGCACACCATGAAGACAAACGATCCGAGACATATACAACTCTGCCAATACGACACTGCTATAGTTGGTCTTGACAGGTATGAAGTGGGCTAACTTGGTCAAACGGTCCACTACTACCCAGATGGAATCGTAGCCGGCTCGAGTGCGAGGCAATCCGACTATGAAATCCATACCAATTTCATCCCATTTCCACTGAGGGATCTGCAACGGTTGCAACAATCCAGCAGGTCTCTGGTGCTCTGCCTTAATTCTTCGACAACTATCGCACATAGCCACATGCTCTGCGATTTCCCTCTTCATTCCGTACCACCAGAATTTCTTCTTCAGATCCTGATACATCTTCTCACTGCCAGGGTGAATTGAATAGGCTGTCTCATGAGCTTCCTTGAGAATCAACTCCCGAATGGACTGGACATTGGGAACACACAAGCGGTCTTTGAACCATATCACGCCTTCTGCATCTTCTCGAAAATCTTTGCCTCTGCCATCTAGAATCAGTCGCCGGATCTCACTGATTTTCTCATCATTCTTCTGCGCTTCTTTGATTTCGCACTCTAAGGTAGGTTCCAACTCAACTGTGACTCCTCGCGAATTGTTCAGAAATCCGAGACTCAACCTGTCGAACTCCTTGGCCAACTCATAAGGCATCGGACGAGCGACCATCAGATTGACTTGACTCTTTCTGCTCAAAGCATCTGCCACTACGTTTGCTTTGCCTGGATGGTAATGAATCTCCAGCTCATAATCTTTAATCAACTCTAACCATCTTCGCTGCCTCATATTCAACTCTGACTGAGTGAATATGTACTTCAGACTCTTGTGGTCTGTGTAAACATCGCATTTCTGTCCATACAGGTAGTGCCTCCATGTCTTCAGTGCGTGAACCACTACTGCCAACTCTAGATCATGGATTGGGTAATTCTTCTCATGAACCTTCAGCTGTCGGGACGAGTAAGCCACAACTCTTCCCTCTTGCATCAACACACATCCCAAACCTGTGTAACAAGCATCGCAATACACCGAGAAGGGCTTATGCACATCAGGCAAGACTAGGACAGGCGCTGTAGTCAACTTTTCTTTCAGCGCTTCGAAGGCCTCTTGACATTTCTGGGTCCACTTGAACTCAACCTTGTTGCCTAGCAACACTGTCATTGGTTTCACAATCTTCGAAAACCCTTCGATGAATCGCCGATAATATCCGGCCATTCCAATGAAGCTCTTGATTCCTCAAGCATCTGTTGGCGCTTTCCAGTTTAGAATGTCTGCCACTTTCTTCGGATCCACAGCCAATCCTTCTTTGTTGATTATGTGACCCAAGAACAGGACTTCACTGATCTAGAACTCACACTTGCTCAACTTTGCATACAACTGGTGCTCTCGCAATCTCTGCAATACCATCTTCAAATGATCTGCGTGCTCTTCTTCGCTTTGAGAATAAACCAGAATGTCATCAATGAATACCACCACAAACTTATCAAGGTAATCCATGAATACACTATTCATCAAGTTCATGAAGAACGCTGGCGCATTGGTCAAACCAAAAGACATCACTGTGAACTCATACAAACCATACTTGGTAATGAATGTCGTCTTCGGAATGTCCGAAGGTTGGATCCTGAGCTGATGATAACCTGACCTCAGATCAATCTTGGAGAACACACTGGCTCCTCTCAACTGGTCGAACAGATCTTCTATTCTGGGCAAGGGATACTTGTTCTTGATCGTGACTTCATTCAAAGCTCGGTAATCGATACACATCCTTTTGGTGCCATCTTTCTTTTCCACAAACAAGACAGGGGCGACCCAAGGCGAGGTGCTTGGCCGAATGTAACCTTTCTCTGACAACTCATCAATCTGCTTCTTAAGCTCAACCAACTCTGGTCCAGATATTCTGTAAGCTCTCTTGGAGATAGGGGCGGTTCCAGGAAGAAGCTCTATGGCAAACTCAACTTTCCGCTCTGGTGGCATACCCGGTAAGTCCTTTGGAAACACATCTGGGAACTCGGACACAACCTTGATACTCTCAATTGGGTCTGCTTCACTGCTATCAACAGCTATCTGATAACAACTTCCTTTCTTTGGCTCAGGCGGGACTAACTCGGTCACCACTTCCTCTCCTAGTGGGGACACCAACTTGATGGTCCTTTTATCACAACTGATAACTGCCTGATACTTATCTAGCCAATTCATCCCTAGGATGACATCTATTCCCTGAGTACCCATTACTATAAGGTTGGCGGGAAACGCTATCCCTCTTATTTCCACACTTATATTCAAACAAATGCTATCGGCTCGAATTCTACCACCGGCTGAGTCAATTTGAATGGGGGTTGACATGATAGTAATTGGAAGATTATGTGCTTCTACCCATGATGCAGTAATGAAAGAATGCGTTGCTCCAGTATCAAATAACACTTCTGCAATATGGGAGTCGACTGGGAACATACCTACTATCATGCCGGGGATCTCCTGAACTGCTTCAGCCTCCAAGTGGTTCAGTCTTCCATGATTATAGCGCGACTGAGAGCGATTGCCTGCTCCAGGCTGAGGCACGTTCTGCTTTGCTGGGGCATTGGGGCCTGACTGCTGCTGGGCTGCCTTCTTCGGACATTGCATCACCCAATGGCCTTGCTCTCCACAGTGGAAACATGCTCTGTTTCCAACCTGAGCTGGTGCTGCCTGATTGTTCTGCTGGTTTGCTGGGGCAGGAAGGCGAGGTGCCTGCTGATTCTGCCTCTGAAACTAACCTCCTGACTGATTGCTCTGACGGTTCTGGTACTGGTGTTGAGGATACTGCCTTTGGAACTGCTGATGCTGCTGAGGTGGACGCTGGTTCTGCCTGAACTGCTGGGGTTGATTGCCTGAGAAACGAGGACGATTGCTGCTTCCAGGCTGGGGTCCACTGATTTTGCACTTACGATCCTCCATCTCCTTACGCTTTCTTTCTGTCATGATTGCTCTGTCAATCAGGTGCTGGAATGTCGGGAAGGTGTGATTCATCAGTTGGTACTGCAGAGGGTCAACCAAGCCTCTCAGGAAACGGTACTGTCGCTTGGCGTCGGTGTTGACATCTTCAGGAGCATAGCGAGACAACTGCAGAAACCTGTCCCGGTACTCACTGACAGACAATGGCCCTTGCTTGAGGGCCAGGAACTCCTCCTTCTTCACTGTCATCAGACCTGCAGGAACATGGTACTGACGAAAGCTACCTCTGAACTCTTCCCAGGTGATGGCATCAGGATGGGCATGGGTGGCGAGGTAAGACTCCCACCATGATTGGGCTGCTCCTCTCAACAGATGGGGACCATACAGGACTTTCTCCCTATCATCGCACTGAGCGGTATGCAACTCCCGCTCCACAGTGCGCAGCCAGTCTTCAGCATCCATGGGGTCAGAAGAGTGAGCGAACGTTGGTGGATGGCCTCTCATGAATTCAGCACGCTTGTCTCTGGGCATCTGAGGCATCTGAGGCTGAGGTGGGGCCTGCTGCTGCAGCTGCTGCTGAATGGCGGTCGATGTCTGACCGATGGCTTGAACTGCCTGAGTCTGCATCAGAAACATCTGCTCGATCGACATCGGGGGCAGGGGCGGCAAGTGCTGCTGCTGGGGCACCTCTTCCTGTTGAGCGGCTCGCTCCTGCTGAGCACGCCTTCCTCCTCTGCGCCTATTCTCTGACATCTGCAGAATGCAACCACACATCAGAACTGATCTGGCAAATCTTGCAGCATAAGAAAAGAGTATAGAATTCTTCAACAGCACTGAATAGATGAGCATCTTCACTGATCTCCAACACAGACCACACAGCTTCTCAGATAAAGAGGAAAGTGGAATAAAAGGTTTCCCAACTATATAACTAACTCCATTAACATAATAGGTAAACCAAAATGCAGGGGATACCCACACTCTGGTGACAGTCATTACAAAGATCCAAACCAAACATAGTTCATCATGACAAACATAAATGCACAGGATATAGCAAACTACCCTGTCTAACTAAGACTAACTAACGTTAAGACTGTAGCTTCTACGTATATATTTCGTATTAATTACAAGATCCAACTCTAACGAGCTATGGTTCTAGATTTATCTTGGTCTTGCAGTCGGGATTGCCATAAGACTGGTGTCCACGCCGAGGTGAGCGGTACGGGTGCTGAGTCCCGACGGAAGCGGGGGAACCATCGTCTAGGTGACGACGCTCCGCGCGCTCAGCCCGCAGCAGGGCGATCTCAGCACGAGCCCTACTCAGCTCGTCTAATGCATGGTCCAGCTCCGTGTTTAGCACAGCGGCTAGGTTGACTATGCTGCTCAACCTAGGATTGCCCTCACCGACAGGTGAGACAATCACGCCTCCTGTGCTGCCAGATGGACGACGGGGGCAATACTTCAGGTCAAGGCCGTCAGCTACCCCACCGAAAACCGAGCAGTAGTGCGAAAGCGCACGCCGTGCAGCATCTTGCATGACTGCCTCAGCTGAGTCCCGCTCAGAGATAGAATAGTGCTCTGAGCAGGCCTCCGCACCCTGGAGACTATTCTCCGGGCGGCGCACCAAGCAGGTTGCCTCCCAGCAGTCCGGGTAGACCCCGTGACTATGCTGGTAGACCACACAGCGATACTCGATGGACCAAGTATGCCGGTTAAGTGCCCGACGTAGCAGGGTGTCGAGCGCATCGTGGAAGTGACACCCGCGAGCAGCGTCGCGAGTGATGGGTCGAGCAACCCATCCTTCCGGCTCATGGTTAGCAGAGAAGTCGGTGTCGTGGCTCGAGCTGTCGTCGCCACCTCCGTCGTCTGGGTCTCCTCCAGCGGCTACTCCGGAAGCTAGGGCGCCCAGTGGTGGTGCAGGGGGCGCCTCCAGAGGAAGCACAGGGGAGCAGCTCCTCACGGACTCTATCTCCTGGTGGAGCGAGAAGGAAGAGCCCTGCTGCTCCTGTCGTCGACGTTCCTGCTCCTCATGCAGGCGGTGGTGCAGTCTCTCCAAGTGGCTGGACTGTCCGGCCACGGGACGGCGAAGCGGACGCTCAGCAAGGCGGGAGAGTAAGAAGGGGATGACAGACTTTCGTGCAGTGTGTCTAAGTTGAGCCATCTACAAAAGACATCGCAAGCAAAAGGGTGAGAACAGAATTAATATGACCAGCAAATAATGAATCACAAGTAATTGAAGGATTAGAATAAAACATGATTTTCAGCAAGGTATAATATATAGTAGAACATAGGTGTGGTCGGTATGACCAACTTTTGAAGGGATATCAAAGTCAAGGCAGGGACAGAGGTCTATAGTCCTTAGAACGACCATTCTATTCTAGGTTAGCGGTCCTACAGTCAGCACGGCTTTGATACCACTTATGTCACACCCGGTTTTAGAAGGCAAACCGAATGCGAACCATGTACGTGCCAGGATCAGTTATTCACGTACACAGCAGTTACATAACATGGACATCATCACACAGTGCTCAAAATAGTATTAAAAGGGAAATAATAGTCGATTACATCATACGTCTGAGACGTCCATATAGTCCTTACAATAAATCAAAGTGCAGAAAAAAACGTAGATAACCGCGGTCTTCACAGGCAGCCGACTGGGGGTTGCCGCTAACCCACGCCTAGAACTCGTCGTAGTCTTGGAACTCCTGGAAGTCTCCTTCCACAGCTTCATCTTCTCCTGAGCAGTGGTTGCAATGCTGACAACCTGGGGATGGGGGGGGTTTGGTGTGTAGAGCAAGGGTGAGTACACATCAACATACTCAGCAAGTATCCTGTTTGGCTGTAGTGGACTAGCTTTATGTGGGGATAAGTCAAGCAGTTGCTTTTAGTTGGTCAGATTATTATTTACTAATAGAAAGCCAGGTTTTAGCATTAACCCAAGTTATTAGCCCGATGTACCCTTTCCAAACGGAAAGAATACCACTTACCAGCACCATAGTCATAATCAAAACCATCGATCTCATAGCCACCTGTACCAAAGTATCTCTGATCAAGTACCACAAATCACTAGAGCTCCCTTGGCTGCTCATAACCGTGAGCACGGCTGATATATCAGTTTTCAAACACTCTGCAGAGGTTGTGCACTTTACCCACAAGTCGTGATTCCCTTTCTGCCCGGAGAGAGCTACTCCCCATTGACCACTACCTGGGTGGCCTAGCAGGGCATCACTACGTAGCCTTTACAAAGATTCCCCGGGGCTGTAGCCACCCGTTAGGTTTCCTAAATGCACCACACTCCTCCCCAAGGGGCGAACCCAAACTTGGCAGAGCGAGCCGCATACACCGAGCCCCATTGACGACACGACGGCTAAGTGAACTACACCCCAGATCCTCTAATTATTCAGCTAAGGGCATCCCATTCCACCCTCATGGTTGCACTATTTTCCCGGGCGGTCATCCAAAGAACAGGTCCTTACGGAGAGGCACTCGAGAAACCGCTCGAGCCCCCTTGAAGACCACAAGTACAACATCATAATTAGAGAAGGGAAAACAGCGTATCATAGATAATCTCATCATGTTCATTGATTAGAGTTTGAGCAATAGCATAAAGCTAAACAATAATAATCCAACCCAGATAGGTAAACAAGGACATGGATCACAAAAGCTAGTCAATTCTTAAGTATAAATGTGTAATGCGGGAGGTGAATTAAAGAATGAATAGGACAGAGATAGGTCAAGGGACACTTGCCTCCACCAACCGACTGCTCCTCAGGGGCTTCTCCTGCGAGTTCCTCGGGCTCTTCGACCGGATCGTTCTCTATGCGATTGCAAGCATACATACATTCATCCATTCAAATTGGGAAACAAACAGTACATCATACAAGGGAACAAATAAAGTGAATATGCATCAAGTATGACATTCGATATCACATTCATTATGGTTAGAAAGAAACGGGAAAAGGTCTCGCGGGGGGGTTAAAGCTTATGCACTAATGATTAGTTACAATTGGTTCTAACAAAAGAATTTAGTTATATGCACTAATGGAAACCTAGTCATTTTTAGTTGATCAACATTGAACTGGATAAACAATTGATTATATGAATTAACTAGCGTAACGGAATTCTAAATTAAGTTTCCTATTTCAATAACATGAACAATGATTAGCCTGCCTAAAATAAAATAAATAACAGTAATGAAAGAAAATAAAATAAAATAAAATAAATAAAAAAGGGGGGGGCGGTTGAACCGGCCAGGGCGCGGTTGAACCGGCCAGGAGCAGGGGCGGGGGCGGCCAAGCCGGCGGCGGGCGGCCGAGCTGGCGGGGGGGGGGGGGGGGGCGGCTGAACCGGCGGGGGCGCGGGGCAGGGGGCGGCCGAGCCGGCCAGGGGGCGGCCGAGCTAGGCGCGCAGGGGCGGCCGAACCGGCCAGGGGCGCGGGGCGGCTAGGCAGGGGCGGCGGCGGCCGAGCCGGCCATGGGGCGGCCGAGCTGGGCGGAGGTTGGGCCGGGGAGGGGGAGAGGAGGGGAGAGGGAAGGGAGAGAGGAGGGCTCACCGGGGACGGGGACGGGGCGGCCGAGCTGCAGGGGGCGGCGGCTAGGGCAGGGGGCGGCGGCTAGAGAGAAAATGAGAGAAAGGGAGGGAGAGAGAGAGATTGGGGGGAAGAGGGAGGGGCGGCTGGGCCAGCTGGGCCCAAAGGGGGCGCGCGGGGGGGGCGGCTGGGCCGGCAAGGGGCGGCTGGGCCGGCCAGGGGCGGCTGGGTCGGCCGGGGCGGCCCACGGCGCGGGAGAGAGAAAAAAAGAGGAGAGAGAGAAAGAAAAAGAAAAAGAAAGAAAAGGTTTTTCTCCTTTTTGAAATCCGATCTTCCTAGATGAATGCACTTACATTTCTAAGCAATCAAAGAATGCATAGTTCGGCATGGTGCATCAAACAACATAAAGTAATTTAGGGTTTTTCTTTACACGGGAATTCCAAGCCGAATCCCGCTATAACTTTGGAAAAGATCAAGGTTTAGCGAGGGAACGAGAAAAGAAAAGGGTAACGCCTGAATTTGGTGAAAGAAAAGAAGAAAAATTTCTACCCCCAAATTCAGGGTGTTACAATTCACTATCTTCGTGTGCGTACAACCGTCTTTCAAAAATGCTGCAGCCGTGCCGCGAAAAGCTAGCAGGGCGCAGAAGTCACCATGCCCCGCTATTACTTCGTCCAGCGCCTCAACTTCGCCTTCAATATGTTCGAAGGTGCTGGATATGTTTTCGGCTGAAGGAGTAAACTTTTCAGCGCTGGCCCCAACATAGTTGAAAACATTTTTTAATCACTGTACGCAGCGGCTGCCAAAATTCAGACATATGTCACGAAGCTCCTTCAAAGATTGCTCTAGCTTCGTATTCTCGGTAGCTTCGGCTTCATACTTCGTATGCAAGTTTTTTCTCTCCTGTTAGAAGCTCTCTGATTTTTGCAGGAGTTCTCTGTTTAATCTAATACTTTCGGCTTGCGCTTCTGTAAGGGAACCTTCCATTGCTTGGAGTAGGAAATCCTTCTTTTCAAGAGAAGCTTTGTATTCTTTGATTTTGCTCTCTAAACCCTCGATTATAATTTCGTTCTTTTTATCCTTGAGGTCCAGTTGCATTTGCAGCGCTTTGCTCAGTAGCATACTCTGTACAAAATAAACCTTCATCAGCAAACTTCGTCGTAAAATAAAACAAATAATAAAATTTTGCTTTATCATAAGAATTTTACCTTAAAGTTGGAATAAAACAAACTACTGACAATATGTTGTCATCGGTAGCTGCTAATATCGGCTTCAAGCTTTGGAAAACCGACACTCTTCGATAGAGTGCCGATTACCTTCGCCCCGGTACGGTCACGAATACATCCCAAGGCCTCTTCATCGATTCCGCCAAAGAGCATGGCTCCTGGCTGGTAGCCACAGGAAATGTCGTATTCCTGTAGCTCCTTCTTTTCGGCCTCAGACAGTTCTTGTTCGATCAGGTTCCAAAGCTCGAAATCTTTTTCTTCCGAAGTAGCATCGGCAATTTTCTTTCCTTTGTCAGGCACTAGGGCCATGACCTGTTCCGCAACTGCAATTGTTTCTTTTGTATGCATATCCAATAGTAATTTATCAATCCCAGATAATGTACTCTCCAAGTTGGCAGCTTCGGCCGATATGTTTCCTTGGGCGGCAGCCTCGGCGCTTACAGCAGGTGGTACCCTAGATGTCGAGGCCGATGGTGGCGTCTTTTCAATGGCTTGCATTACGCTACCAATTCTTCGCTTCTTTGGCCCATCTGTCTTCTTTGTGACCGAAGGTTCTTCTTTCTTCTGAAAACGCTTCATCGGTTCCGGTCCCAGAGGCTTAGCAGCTTGATAGGTAGATATTCAGTCATTACCTTTAAAATTTCTGCCACTTCGGCAGCTGGAGGTGTTGAGGGAGTCTCCTTTTCCTCTTCAGTCACCTTCGGCTCTAGGGATTTAGCTTTTCTTTTCTTAAAAGTTGTCACCTTCGGCTCGGGATTGGATTTTCTCTTCTTTAAGATCTTCTCATCTTCTTTCACCATTCTGGCAGCTTGTCTGCTCAAAACGCTAACAACCTGTTGGGGGCCTTCGGCTTCCGAAGGTCCTCAAAAACATGATTTAACAATGTTTCTGGAGTAAAGTACATTAACAGGTATCTTCGGACTCGGATCAGAGCCACGGTACGAAGAGGCACAAAGAACACGAAGGTTGGCGCAGAGCCGAAGCTGTGTGTAGAAGAGCTTCGGAATAGCGGCGGAAAAGGAAACCGACTTAAAGATGAAAAACCAGATTAGACCTCGAAGAATTATCATAGAGTTATTGACAAATGTAAAGGGCATTAATGTAATTTTGCGTGGGCTGCGACCCATGCCTATAAATAGGTGAACAGTATCCCCATACTGTTCACGTTGATTTGGCATTGGCTTTTGCGTCACACTTGTGCTTTTACCTTTTCACGAGCTGAAGGTACACTTATAATTTGATATCATTTTTATCTTTCCATCATAATAAAATGGAAATGAGTCGACAATAATACACAATTGTTTATGTTATCTTTATGTTTCATATGATTCCTTCTTCATTATTATATTTTATGCTGATGAAGGTATGTCCTTCATAACCTTCATCTGAAAATCATTATATCTTTAGGGAAATAATGCTTCGAAGGACGAAGGATATTAACATTTAACATTTTGTGTTGCCTTGTTCTTGATTCATAGCATTTGAGAACAAGTCCCCAACATTGGCGCCCACCTCCGGTGAACTCACTTCCATTTTTTGAGTCTTGAACACTTTCGGCAAGCATCACCTTCGTCATGCCGCCGAAAAAAGCTTCAGCGACAGGGGCTGGCACTTTACAGCCACTGGATCCCAATCAGGATGTCATTTCTCTTAGAGAGGCCCGAAGCCAGAAGAGGAAGGCTGTTAGTCCAACACCTCCGGAGGATGACCTGGATCAGGAGATCCAAAACCTGGAGATCCTTCAGCAACAGGTGCAACGCAAGAAGGAGAAAATGGCTCGTCTAGCTGATCTTCAGAGACAGATAGACAAAGCTTCTGAAGAGGTTCGTCATCTTGTTCAAGATGATCAAAGCCGAAGGCCTCCACGCAGAGAGCTTCATCAGGAAGGCTTCCACAATGAGGATGACTGGTATGAAGATTTCCATCATGGAAACTTTGCTTTTGATGATGCTTTTCCTCTCTCAACAGAATTGCAGGCTACACCATGGCCACAGTCTTACAAGCCACCCCAGCTCCCCATGTATGACGGTCACACAGACCCGAAGCAATTCCTAATGAGCTATGAAGCAACCATATCTTCGTATGGTGGCAATACGGCAGTCATGGCAAAATCTTTTGTCATGGTCGTCAGGAGCGTTGCTCAGACTTGGTACTCTTCTCTTCGGCCAGGGACAATCACTTCTTGGCAGAAATTGAAGGATATGCTGATAACTAGCTTCCAAGGGTTTTAGACGAAGCCAGTCACCGCTCAGGCTCTCTTCCAGTGTACCCAGGACCATGAAGAGTACCTTCAGGCGTATGTCCGGAGGTTTCTGCGCCTGAGGGCACAAGCGCCAACAGTGCCCAATGAAATTGTCATTGAGGCCATGATTAAGGGGCTTCGGCCGGGACCATCAGCGCAGTACTTTGCCAGGAAGCCACCACAAACGTTGGAGAAGCTGCTCCAGAAGATGGACGAATACATTCGAGCTGACAATGACTTCCGCCAAAGAAGGGAGGAAGCATTCAGGTTCTCTGAAATGACCAGGGGCTTCGGAGGAAGATTTCACCCGAGGCATGTTAGGTCAATCCATAACTCTGCTCAAACTGATGATCGAGGGAGCCAGCAGCAAAGGCCACAACACTCTTCACAAGCTTCGGCCCAACAACAGAGTTCTTTTCGGCCGCCAGCGCCAAGGGGCAGAGGCGCCAGGGGCTTCGGGGGAAGGTTTGGAGACCAGCCAAGAAAAATATATTGCCTATTCTGTGGTGAAGACAAGGGCCATACTACCAGGATGTGCCATGTTACCATCCAGAAGCAGAAGGAAATAGCGGAAGCAGCAGCGCAACAGAGTCAGCCGAAGCAGGTCATGCATACTGCTTCGTATCACTCACCTTATATTCCAGAATATGTAGGCAACCACCCTGCAGCTTCTGTTGCTTCGGCGAGCCAACCCCAAGCATCTTGGCAGCAACCTCCACCGCCACCGCCGATCCAGCGAGGACAACAGCCAGAAGGGAGTCAGCACAATCATCTTCAGAGGGATTTCAGAGAAGAGTCCGAAGCTCGCACAGTCAACAGCACTGTGCCAGAATCGAAGCACATTTATTGACAAATATCCTACCTCAACAGCAGTTCTTTTGCATTTTCTACATTCACTATTACCCTTTTGTTAATAAGGAACAATTATGAAGAGTTTAAATGTCTTTAATTGAATTTCAATTCCTTGTAATATTTTCGTCTTTTACCATAATAAAAATATGTTTTTTCCATAGGCTTGAGTTGCCGAAGCATACGAACTTATACTGATTTGAAGGACCTTTGTATTATCAAAAATTTGATCTAACGGACACAATACAAATTGCTCGAAGCAGTAAAAAGTCGTTCCTAAGGGAGCGCAGTGTAAGTTTTCTAAACATACAGCGAAAAATAAACGCTGATTCCGCTGAAAGTAAAAGGCGAAGAAGCTCCTAAGGGAGGCTTACAGCGAAAAATAAACGCTGATTCCGCTGAAAGTAAAAGGCGAAGAAGCTCCTAAGGGAGGCTTACAGCGAAAAATAAACGCTGATTCCGCTGAAAGTAAAAGGCGAAGAAGCTCCTAAGGGAGGCTTACAGCGAAAAATAAACGCTGATTCCGCTGAAAGTAAAAGGCGAAGAAGCTCCTAAGGGAGGCTTACAGCGAAAAGTCAGCGCTGATATAAAAAGTGTGTGTGTTTCATTACAAGGATATGTATCTGCGGCACAAATATCATTTTACATAACATAACATCATCACATCATTTTTGCATAACATAAGCATCATACAGCATAATGCATCTGGAACAAGAAGGGGATACAGTGTTGACCTTCGGAACATATTTTGGAAAAGAGAAAATCGTGCTAAGGCACAAGACAAATCGAGATGAAGTGTAGCCTCATCGGAAACGCAACACAAAACTTTTTTACAGCTTCGAAGAATATTTCACGAAGCTTGGACATTTTTCATCAGAGAAGTAAGCAAATTTTTATGATATAGAAAGGATTTCCTTCACGAAGCATGAAAAGAAGGGAAGGTGTTTTTTCGCCGAAGGCTCAAAAAATGGTATGTATGCAAAGTTTCATGCATCGTAAAGAATTAAACTATAAGTAGATTGTATATTACATTTAAAGTTACAATATATTACACATTTTTACGTTTCAAATGTTTCTACAATGGCATTCAATCCTCTTTAAGCACTATCTCTGCAGCTTCGTTCAATAGTTGGTTGACAACCTTGTCCATAATGGCTTCATCCATTTTTCTAATTTCATCGTCCCCCTTCAGGTGGGGGCCCGGAGATGCCCCAGCAGCTTCTGAGGGAAGAAAAGATACGGCTATATTACTATTACAAACCGAGAACAGAGTCTGGAATTAAAAATTACAGCATGATAAAAACCACTAATTAATACCTATGTGCCCTTCGGGCTCTGTACTTTTCTCGGCAGCTTCCGCTACTTTTCTAGCATCGTGGATGCCTTTTTCACTCCTTTGAATAATTTCTTGCGCCAATTCTCGGCCGCCGTTATCCCAGATATCGGTGAAGAATTTCCCGCCGACCATGCTTGCTTCGGGTGAGGGGTCTTTAATGTCTTCAGTAGACAAAGTAGCTTCGGACTGCGCTAAGGATTTTACATGCTCGCAGCCTTTCTTCTCCAAAACAGTAGCAATCCCTCTAGCACCCGAAAAAGCGCAGATGTCGCCGCGGCTGTTCAGAATTTCCTCGAAGGCCTCTGCTTCGTGACTGATCCATTCCATTGGACCTTCAGGATTGCCTCTTGAAAAATTCTCTTCGCTAGAGAATGCACCAACGCTGGCGAAGCTGGATTTTATTTTCTTGACGCACTCTATGGATTTAACATAGCATTTTCTCTGGGATGCACGAAGCTCCTTAACACTTATCTCCAAATGATTGGCCAATTGGTCACTAAGCTCTCGTTTTGTCTCTTCAAGTATACGTTCTTCTTTAGCTCTAGCTAGCTGTTTCTGAAGATCTTTTATTTCACGTTTTTGAGCTTCGGCCTGGGCCTTTGAAGCAGCTTCGTCCTTTTTTACCTTGTCTACCAATTGTTGGGGGCCTTCGTCCTCCGAAGGTCCTCAAAAACATGATTTGACAATGTTTTCCGAGTGGATTATGTGAACAGGTATTTTCGGATCCAGAATTATGAATATGGAGCACGGCCAGGACGAAGCCTGAACCAGACGAAGGTCGAGTATAGCCGAAGCTGTGCGCAGGGAAGCTTCGGCGCGATGGCAGAAGGGGGAACCGACTTAAAGATGAAAAGACTTCGGGGGCCTCGACAGATTTCCATAAGCCGTTAACAAATGCAATGGACATGGATGTAATTTTACGTGGGCTGCGTCCCGCGTCTATAAATAGATGAACAGTACTCCCGTACTGTTCACGCTGACTTGGCATTTGCTTTTGCGTCACGCCTGTACTTTTTACCTTCTCTCAGGACCGAAGGTACATTTGTAATTTGAAATCATTTCTATTTTTCCATGTTAATAAAATAGAAATGATTCTATGATGATGCTTATATTATATCTCATGCTTTATATGAGTCCTTCGTTATTACTTGTTATATTTACGAAGGTATGTCTCTTATGACCTTCGTCCGAAACTCATTATTTCCCGAAGGGACATAATGCTTCGAAGGACGAAGGACTTTAACACTTAACACTTTTTATGTTGCCTTGTTCTTAACTCTTAGCATTTGAGAACAAGTCACCAACATTGGCGCCCACCTCCGGTGAACTCACTTCCACTTCTTGAGTTTTTCGGCACCTTCGGCAAGCATCAGCTTCGTCATGCCGCCGAAGAAGGCTTCAGCACCAGGGGCTGGCACGCTGCAGCCGCTGGACCCCAATCAAGACGTCCTTTCTCTTAGAGAAGCACGGAGCCAGAAGAGGAAGGCTACCAGTCCAACACCTCCGGAGGATGATCTAGATCAGGAGATTCGAAATCTGGAAATCCTTCAGCAGCAGGTTCAACGCAAGAAGGAGAAGATGGCCAGGCTAGCTGAACTGCAGAGGCAGATAGACGAAGCCTCTGAAGAAGTTCGTCATCTTGCTCAGGATGAGCAATACCGAAGGCCTCAGCATCAAGACCTTCATCAGGAGGGCTTTCACAACGAAGATGACTGGTATGACAATTTCCATCATGGGAATTTTGTTTTTGATGATGTTTCTCCCCTGTCTGCTGAGTTACAGGCTACACCTTGGCCTCCATCATACAAGCCGCCTCAGCTCCCCGTATTTGATGGCCATTCTGATCCGAAGCAGTTTTTGATGAGCTACGAAGCAACAGTGTCTTCGTACGGTGGCAATGCTTCAGTCATGGCCAAATCTTTCGTCATGGCTGTTAGAAGTGTTGCTCAAACCTGGTATTCCTCCCTTCGACCAGGAACGATCACTTCATGGCAGAAGCTGAAGGACTTGTTGTTAACCAGCTTCCAAGGATTTCAGACGAAGCCGGTCACTGCTCAGGCTCTGTTCCAGTGCACTCAGGACCACGAAGAGTACCTTCAGGCATATGTCCGAAGGTTCTTGCGTTTGAGGGCACAGGCACCGACAGTGCCCAATGAGATTGTTATTGAGGCCATGATCAAGGGACTTCGGCCAGGGCCATCAGCGCAGTATTTTGCCAGGAAGCCACCACAAACGCTGGAGAAGCTGCTCCAGAAGATGGATGAATATATTCGAGCTGACAATGATTTTCGCCAAAGAAGGGAGGAGGCCTTCAGATTTTCTGAGATGACCAGGGGCTTCGGAGGAAGATTCTATCCGAGGCATGTCAGATCAATTCATAATTCCAATCAAAATGATGATAAGGGGAACCAGCAGCAAAGGCCACAGTACTCCTCACAGGCTTCGGGGCAACAGCAAAGCTCCTTCCGACCACCAGCTCCAAGAGGCAGAGGCGCCAGGGGCTTCGGAGGAAGATTTGGCGATCAACCAAGAAGAATCTTTTGCTTATTCTGTGGTGAGAACAAAGGCCATACTACCAGGATGTGCCATGTTACTATACAGAAGCAAAAGGAAATAGCTGAAGCAGCAGCACAACAAGCCCAGCCGAAGCAGGTCATGCATACAGCTTCGTATCATTCGCCCTACATCCCAGAATATGTGGGCAATCATCCTGCGGCTTCTGTAGCTTCGGCAAGTCAACCTCAAGCTTCCTGGCAGCAGCTTCCGCCTCCACCTCCATTGCAGCAAGGTCAACAGCCAGAAGGGAGTCAATACGCTCCACATCAGAGGGACTTCAGAGAACAGTCCGAAGCTCGCACAGTCAATAGCACTGTGCCAGAGTCGAAGCACATTTATTGACATATCCTACCTTTGATAGCAGTCTTTTCTATTCAGTTTTATTTTCTGTGAAGCAAAAAACATTGATAGTTTTCATGTAATAATTTCGTTGTTTCCCACGAGGAAAATCTATTTGCTCCACAGGCCTAAGTTGCTGAAGCCTAAAACTTTTTCCGTTACCAAGGAGGACCTTCGGATTAAAAATCCTTCGGAGTAACAGAAAGTCGTTCTAAGGAACGCAGAGTAAGTTTATGAAGTCACAAAAAGCCGTTCCAAAGGGAGCGCAGTGTAAGTTTTCTGCTCAGAAGTCGTTCCTAAAGGAATGCAGAGCCTACAGCGAAAAGTCAACGCTGATACCGCCTAAGTAAAAGGCGAAGAAGCTCCTAAGGGAGGCTTACAGCGAAAAGTCAACGCTGATACCGCCTAAGTAAAAGGCGAAGAAGCTCCTAAGGGAGGCTTACAGCGAAAAGTCAACGCTGATACCGTCTAAGTAAAAGACGAAGAAGCTCCAAAGACGTTCCCAAGGGAATGCAGAGCTTACGAATATATTTTATGTGTATCTCCGGAACAAATGTCACATGCATAACATAACATCATCACATCATTTTGCATAGCATAAGCATCATACATCATATTGCATTTGGCAAGAGAAGGAGATACTCTCAACCTTCGAAAGAATGCTTTGAGAAAGTGACATCGAAATTGTACAGCTTCGGAATACAGCTTCGGAGAATATTTTTACGAAACATGGGCGAGCTTTATCAGATCAATATCAAAGTTGTATAGCTTCGGAGTATAGCTTCGAAGAATGTTTTGACGAAGCATGGATGTGATTCATCAGAATAATTTTAACGGAGAATGCCTTCTTCACGAAGCATGAAAAGAAGGGAAGGTGTTTTTTCGCCAAAGGCTCAAAAATGGTATGTATTTAATGTTTCATGCATCGTAAAGAATTCAATAATGAAAGGAGACTTGTATATTACATTCAAATGTACAAAGTGTTACATAGATTACATTTTAAATGATTTTTCCAAATAGCATCTAATCTTCTCTCAATACTTCTTCGGCGGCCTCATTTAGAAATTGGTCAACAACCTTGTCCAAGATAGTTTCGGCCATTTGTTTAATTTCTTCATCGACATTTGATCCAGCAGTTTCTGAGGGAAGAGAGCATTTCTTCATTACTTTTGCAAACCTCGAGCAAAGTTTGGAATAAAAATTACAACACAATAAGAGCGACTAATTGGTACCTAATTGCCTTTCGGGCTCTGTACTCCTTTCGGCAGCTTCTGCCACTTTTCTGGCGTCATGAATGCCTTTTTCGCTCCTTTGGATGATCTCTTGCGCCATTCCTCGGCCGCCGTCGTTCCAGATATCAGTAAAAAATTTGCCACCAACCACGCTTGCTTCGGCCGAGGGTTCCTTGACGTCTTCGGAAGATAAGGTAGCTTCGGATTGAGCTAAAAATTTTACATGCCCGCAACCTTTCTTCTCTAAGACAGAAGCAATTCCTCTGGCGCCCGAAAAAGCGCATATGTCGCCACGACTGTTCAGAATCTCTTCGAAGGCCTCTGCTTCGTGGCTAATCCATTCCAGCGGACCTTCGGGATTGCCTCGAGAGAAATTCTCTTCGCTGGAAAAGGCGCCTACGCTGGCGAAGCTGGATTTAATTTTATTCACACATTCTACAGATTTGACATAGCATTTCCCCTGAGATGTGCGAAGCTCCTTAACTTTTGATTCCAATTTGCTGACCATAAAATCACTAAGTTCTCGTTTCGTTTCCTCAAGCGTGCGCTCCTCTTTAGCTCTAGCCAGCTGTTTCTGAAGATCTTTAATCTCGCGTTTTTGAGCTTCGGCCTGGGCCTTTGAAGCAGCTTCGTCTTTTTTCACTTTATCTACCAATGTAAGCAGAATTTTATCTTTTTCCAAAGCTTCGTTTCTCAGTCTGATAACTTCGGAGCGTAAATTATTAAACGCAATTTCATAGCTTTCATCTTCGGCGCTCTTTTGGGCTCTTAGTGCGTTGCTTAGGATCAGGCCCTATACGAAAAAGAATTCATATAAGAAAAAAGGAATGAGTTGCGTAAAAATAAGGGGGTTTTTCAAGTGTTTAATTCCTATACCTTCAGGCTGTTGTACGCAAGACTGTCTGCGAGATCTTCTTTCGTCATGGCGCTTAATCCAGATTCAAGCTTCGGGAAACCAATACTTCTGGCCATTTCTCGGCAGACAGATAGCTCTTTGTTGTCAGGTAGGCAGTATAAGAAGTCATCTTCATTCGTTCCATTGAATATTACTGCCCCCTTCGGATATTTTAGTTCCTTTGCATAATGGATGGCTTCATGAGTTTCTTCTTCAGATAGCTTCTTCCCCGAAGCATGTCGTATCATGTAATCACGCATGCTGGCAGGTGCTTCGGGGATGGCGGTGTCAGTTTCTTCAACTAATACTGGTTCTGGAATTTTTATTGCTTCGGCTTCAAAAGGTTGCTCCTTGTAGGGCTCTGAAGGCCCAGCTTCAGCTTCAGCTTGTTGAGCCGAAGCTTCAGTAGAAGCTTCAGCAACTTCAACACTCTTTTTTGGAATTGTGCTTGAAGACTTAATTGTCTCCAAGACGTCTAGTACATTTACCATTCTTTTCCTTTTTGGGGTCACTGATGGCCCCTTTTGGTTTTTTGCTGTTTCAATATTTACTGCAGGACTCAAAACTTCTAATGTTTTTTCCTTAGTCGGCTTTTTCGCTTCTTCCATTTTTTCTGTGGATGGTGCTTCGGCCATCTCTGCAGTTTCTGGCAGCAAGGTTGGCTGTTCAGCTTCGGTGGCCGAAGAAGCTTCTCCGGTGAACTCAGGCACCGAAGCTGGTTCAATATAGCGTGGCCGGTGTGTGAGGACTTTTATCCTCTTTCTCTTTGATTCTGGCTCGCTAGGAGCAGTTGCAGCTTCCTCTTCTGCAGAGGTTGTGTTCTTTCTTTTCTGCCCTCGAGTGGGATAACGATAGTCAGGGTAAAAGAACCCAATTGCATCAAACACCCGATTGAGTCTCTTCTTTTTTCGGCCTCCGAAGGCTGCTGATAACGCAGTGTTCTCAGCCTTCGAATATGCGCCAAGAAGTTCGTCACTTAATATTTCAATGTTTTTCAACCAGTTGTCGTCAGGTTCGACAAATTTGTCCCCATATTTGAATGTGTATTTTAATCTGACTAGTCCGCCTTCGTCGGACTCTTTGATGGTTTCCTTCGGCATTTCCCACTTTTCTGCAAGTGGCCATACCCTGAAGGCAATATGTTCTTGGACCAAGTCCCTTGTCCCAATAAACGAGCAGACTACTCCGAAGGCCCTTTGGCATTCTTCGGCAGCTTCGTTCATTTCGACCTTCGGCCTTCGAAGACCGAAGCGTTGCCAGATTGGTCGCATAATGATATTCTTCACATTCTCTTGATCTGATAGGTCATTCTTCACGTAAAACCATTCCGTCATCCAGGCTCCGGGCCACCTCTTCCGAAAGGTCGGCACAGGGCAGCTTGACCCGGAGCGCGCGCCGAAGCTGTAGCACCCAAAGTTGTTGTGATATTGCTCCTTTCCCCAGGGCTTCGTCTCGTATAATAACTCATGAATGTTACAGAAGCTTTTAGCGTTTGGTTCCAAACCTTGGCTCCTTGCAGCCCAGACAAATATCCCCATTCTTATAATGGCTTCAGGAGTAATTTGATGCAAGAAGATTTGAAATGTTTTCAGTACCTCAATAACGAAGTTGCTTAAGGGAAATCGAAGCCCAGCTTTGAGAAAGCTTCGGAAGATTACGACCTCATCTTCTTCGGGGGTGGGGGTAGTCTTTTCTCCAGCGTCGGCCCTCACAATAGTTATATCTCGAAAGTATCGCCCCCTCATATTATCAATATGGCTCTGTTTGATGGCGGTTTTCCCAAAAACCGCGTGACTTGGTCGACACGGTCGATCTTCGGCCTCTTCCCCGCCACTTTCTACATCAAAACTGTCGCTGTCATCAGTGTCTTCGGACAGACCTTCAAGAATTTCCTTGGTGATCTTCTCTGTATTGGTCTCCGCCATCGCCATAATGAACCCCAAGTTCTTTTCTTCCTCAAGACTCAGCTTCGTCTCAGCAGCGATCTTCTTACCTTCAGGCATCTTCGGAAGCGCTCAAAAACTGTTTCTAAGTCCGAAGCTTAAAAATCAAAAAGATCAGCAAATCTTAGTGCACAAGAGCTAAAAATTTTAGTGGGCCGAAGCAGAGGGCAAGTGTGCGTACCAAATCAGTTCGCGATGTGATCTTATTTATACGCCTAGGGCGTTGAAAATTGAAAGGCCCCGCTTGTCAGTAGATGTTGCTATTCTAGCAAAGGGAAGGTGTTTTTTCGGACCTTCGGCTCAAGGCCTTCGTCCATATCGCAATCTGAATTTATTATTTACAAATTAATATTGCGAGGGGCTACTGTTGGGGGCCTTCGTCCTCCGAAGGTCCTCAAAAACATGATTTGACAATGTTTTCCGAGTGGATTATGTGAACAGGTATTTTCGGATCCAGAATTATGAATATGGAGCACGGCCAGGACGAAGCCTGAACCAGACGAAGGTCGAGTATAGCCGAAGCTGTGCGCAGGGAAGCTTCGGCGCGATGGCAGAAGGGGGAACCGACTTAAAGATGAAAAGACTTCGGGGGCCTCGACAGATTTCCATAAGCCGTTAACAAATGCAATGGACATGGATGTAATTTTACGTGGGCTGCGTCCCGCGTCTATAAATAGATGAACAGTACTCCCGTACTGTTCACGCTGACTTGGCATTTGCTTTTGCGTCACGCCTGTACTTTTTACCTTCTCTCAGGACCGAAGGTACATTTGTAATTTGAAATCATTTCTATTTTTCCATGTTAATAAAATAGAAATGATTCTATGATGATGCTTATATTATATCTCATGCTTTATATGAGTCCTTCGTTATTACTTGTTATATTTACGAAGGTATGTCTCTTATGACCTTCGTCCGAAACTCATTATTTCCCGAAGGGACATAATGCTTCGAAGGACGAAGGACTTTAACACTTAACACTTTTTATGTTGCCTTGTTCTTAACTCTTAGCATTTGAGAACAAGTCACCAACACCAATGTAAGCAGAATTTTATCTTTTTCCAGAGCTTCGTTTCTCAGTTTAATAACTTCTGATCGTAGATTGTTGAACGCAATTTCATAGCTCTCGTCTTCGGCACTCTTTTGTGCTCTCAATGTGTTGCTTAGAATTAAACCCTATATGAAAAAGAGTTCGTATAAGAATAAAAGAATAAGTTACGAATTATAAAATTTCCAAACGTCTAATTCCCATACCTTCAGGCTATTATACGCAAGACTATCCGCGAGATCTTCTTTCGTCATAGCACATAAGCCAGCTTCGAGCTTCGGAAACCCCATACTTCTAGCCATCTCCCGACAGACGGATAATTCTTTGTTGTCTGGGAGGCAGTATAGGAAATCTTCTTCGTTCGTCCCATTGAACACTAGTGCCCCCTTCGGATATTTCAATTCTTTGGCATAGTGGTTAGCTTCAAAAATTTCTTCTTCCGATAACTTTTTCCCCGAAGCATGTCGCACGATATAGTCATATATTTTGGAAGATGCTTCGGGGACGGCGGTATCAATTTCTTCGACCGAAGCTGGCTCTGACATTTTCATTTCTTCGGTTGCCTTTGCAATTTTTACTTCTTCTGCTTCCGAAGGTATTACCTTGGTTGGTTCTGAAGGCCCGGTTTCAACTCCAGTCTGTTGATTCGGAACTTCGGCAACGGACACTTCAGCAAGCGCCTCAGAAGTTTCAGCAGTCTTCTTTGGGGTTGTGCTTGGAAGTTTAATTGTTTCCAAAACATCTAACACATTAACCATTCTTTTCCTTTTTGGGGTCACTGTCGGCCCCTTCTTAATTTTTGATGCTTCAATTTCTTTTGAAGGACTTAAAATTTCTGATACCTTCACTCCCTCAGCTGATGCTTTCGCTTCTTCCGTCTCTGGTCCTTTTATCTTTTCTGTCGCTGGCACTTCGGCCATTTCTGTGACTTCTGGCAGCAGGGTTGGCTCTTCAGCCTCGGTGGCCGAAGAGGTCTCTCCAGTGAACTCAGGCACCGTGGCTGGTTCAATATAGTGTGGCCGATGTGTGAGAACTTTTACCCTTTTTCTCTTCGGTGCTGGCTCACTAGGGGCAGCTGCAGCTTTTTCTTTCGCAGAAGTTGTGCCTTTTCTTTTTTGCCCTCGTATTGGATAGCGATAGTCGGGGTAGACGAACCCGATTGCATCAAATACCCGGTTGAGTCTTTTCCTTTTTCGGCCTCCGAAGGCCACTGACAATGCAGTGTCTTCGGCCTTCGAATATACCCCAAGCAATTCATCACTTACAGGCTCAATGCTCTTTAACCAATCATCATCTGGTTCAACAAACTTGTCTCCGTACTTGAATGTATATTTCAGTCTGACTAGCCCACCTTCGTCAGTTTCTTTAACAGTTTCTTTCGCCATTTCCCAATTATCTGCAAGAGGCCACACTCTGAAGGCAATGTGTTCTTGTATTAAATCCCTTGTCCCGATAAAAGAGCAAACTACGCCGAAGGCCCGTTGGCATTCTTCGGCTACTTCATCCATCTCTACCTTCGGTTTCCGGAGTCCGAAGCGCTGCCAGATGGGGCACATGATGATATCCTTAATATCTTCTCGAACCTTCAAATCATTTTTTACATAGAACCATTCTTTCATCCATTCTCCGGGCCATCTCTTCCGAAAGGTGGGCACGGGACAGCTTGATCCAGAGCGAGCACCGAAGTTGTAGCAACCAAAGTTGTTATGATATTGCTCTTTACCCCAGGGCTTCGTTTCATATAACAATTCATGTATATTGCAAAAGCTTTTCGCACTTGGCTCTAGACCTTGACTCTTCACAGCCCAGACGAAGATTCCCATTCTTATTATTGCTTCAGGGGTAAGTTGATGAAGGTAAACCTGATATATTTTCAGAACTTCTACCACGAATCTGCTTAAAGGGAATCGTAGCCCAGCTTTTAAAAAGCTTCGGAAGATAACGACTTCATCATCTTCGGGAGTCGGCACAGTTCTTTCTCCGGCATCAGCTCTCACAATGGACATATCTCGAAAGTATCTCCCCTTCATGTTTTCAAGGTGACTTTGCCCAATAGTTGATTTTCCGAAGACTGAATGGCTTGGTCGCCATGGCCGATCTTCGGAATCTTCACCCCCGCTATCTGCATCATAACTGTCACTCTCACCAGTATCTTCAGATAAACCTTCTAAAATCTCCCTTGTAATCTTCTCCGTATTTGTCTTTGCCATTGACTCAAGAAAACCCAGATGCATCTCTTCAGAAAGGCTCAGCTTCATTTCGGCAGCAACCTTCTTCTCCTCAGACATTCCTTCGGAATTCTTGCCTCTCGCTTCCGAAGTTTAAAACTAGGGAGGCAACCAAATATTTGTAGGCAGAAAACTATTTGAGCAGGTAAAACAGATGGCAAGAGAGCATGCCGAATAAATTGTGGCGAGCCCGTATTTATAAACCTATTATGTCGAAGACTGGAGGGCCCCATTTGCCAATGATTGTTGCTATTCTAGCAAAAGGAAGGTGTTTTTTCGGACCTTCGGCTCATAGCCTTCGTCCATTTCGCAATCTGAATTTATCATTCTAACAAATTAATATTGTGAGGGGCTACTGTTGGGGGCCTTCGGCTTCCGAAGGTCCTCAAAAACATGATTTAACAATGTTTCTGGAGTAAAGTACATTAACAGGTATCTTCAGACTCGGATCAGAGCCACGGTACGAAGAGGCACAAAGAACACGAAGGTTGGTGCAGAGCCGAAGCTATGTGTAGAAGAGCTTCGGAATAGCGACGGAAAAGGAAACCGACTTAAAGATGAAAAACCAGATTAGACCTCGAAGAATTATCATAGAGTTATTGACAAATGTAAAGAGCATTAATGTAATTTTGTGTGGGTTGCGACCCATGCCTATAAATAGGTGAACAGTATCCCCGTACTGTTCACGTTGATTTGGCATTGGCTTTTGCGTCACACTTGTGCTTTTACCTTTTCACGAGCTGAAGGTACACTTATAATTTGATATCATTTTTATCTTTCCATCATAATAAAATGGAAATGAGTCAACAATAATACACAATTGTTTATGTTATCTTTATGTTTCATATGATTCCTTCTTCATTATTATATTTTATGCTGATGAAGGTATGTCCTTCATAACCTTCGTCCGAAAATCATTATATCTTTAGGGTAATAATGCTTCGAAGGACGAAGGATATTAACATTTAACATTTTGTGTTGCCTTGTTCTTGATTCATAGCATTTGAGAACAAGTCCCCAACACAACCCTTTTTCTTTTTGCCCCTTCAGCACCCTTGTTGAGCCGCTCATAATCAGGATATTCAAATTTTAGAGCATCCATTACACGGTTTAACCTTCGTTTTGGTCGGGTGCCGAAGGCTGCTGTCATTAATTGGTCTTCCTTTTTAGTGTAATTCCCCAAAATTTCATTGCACATAGTTTCAATCATCTCCAGCCATTCTTGGCAAGGCTCTCTGAACTGTTTGTCAAACTTAAAACGATAAGGCAATCGAACAAGTTCATATTTTTTCTTTGTTCCTTTTAGCTTCGGCATGCCCCAATCACTTGACGTTGGAGATGTCCTGTTGGCCAGGTATTCTTGTACCAGGTCTCTAGTGCTGATTTGTTCAGCCACCACCCTGAATTCCACTGCGGCCAGTTGGCATGCTGACCCTGGCTGCATGTTGCACAAAGGTCTGGTCATTCCGAAGCTTAAAGACAATGGGCACATCACCATCGTCATCAGTTTCCCCCTCTTCTTCTCATCGACCTTGATATAAAACCATTCACCCTTCCAGCCGGTTGGCCATTTGGTGCGGTAGCTAAGAACTGGAGCCTTCGTATCCTTGTGGTATGCAAAATTGTAGCAGCCAAAATTTTCATGAAGACCGTTTGCCCTGGCCTTCGTCTGATAGTTTAATTCGTGTACCCGGTGGAATGCTTCGGCATCTGGGCTCATCTCTTGGCTTCGAAGGGCCCAGATGAAGACGCTGAGCCTAACAATGGCGTTAGGGGTCAGCTGATGAAGATAAATTTCAAAAAAATTCAAGACTTCTCCTATCATCTCATTCAGAGGGAACCGCAGTCCTGCCCTGAAAAAACTTTTGAAAACCACTACTTCATCATCCTTCGGTGTTGGAGTGGTTTCTTCTCCGGCAAAACGAACAAGCTTCCTTTCAGCTTCTCCAAAGTAGCCCAGTTTCATCATCATGGGCACGCCGGCTTCAGACACAGTAGATTTCTCAAAATCTTAGTGGATGGGTTTTGATGGGATCAAAATGCTATAATCCTCTTCTTCATCAACATTTTCTTCTTCAATATCAGCCTGTTCAGCTTCGATAGCAGATGTACCTTCGTCAATGGTTCTCTCTGTCACAACTAGACCCGACTATCTCATGACTTCGGAAATCGGAGCTGTCTCGGTGGCCTCGGTCTCCTCTCCTTCACGAGTCACCCTTGCAGTCGAGCGTACTCTAGCAATCCAATGGATCTTTTGCGGTTTTTACGAAGTTGATGTCTTTTGCAGTTTTGACGAAGTTCTCTTTTTTGACGAAGCTAAATCAAAATGATGGTTGTCACACCCGGATTTTAGGGGCACCA
The DNA here is from genome assembly GCF_902167145.1 of Zea mays. Taxonomy (NCBI): domain Eukaryota; kingdom Viridiplantae; phylum Streptophyta; class Magnoliopsida; order Poales; family Poaceae; genus Zea; species Zea mays. The sequence goes on from NC_050096.1 coordinate 222,931,826, forward strand.
AGACCCGGGCGAGAACATAATCACCAGGTGTGCTGGGACCAAGTCTCACACATATGATGAATCATGGCACATGATCGAATGTCACATCTTTACTACATAATAGGAGTTCTATACAAAATAAATAAATAATTACATTATAAGTAGACAACGGTCCAGCAACCCAAAGTTGACTGGGAGACGACGACCTAGATCTCTCACGAACTCGCCACAGCATCCTCCATACGCCTCATCCTGCAGTACCTGTTCTTGACCTGTGGGGGTGAGACAGCAAGAGTGAGCTCACATACATTCATCGCTCAACAAGTTGTGGGGAATAATGTGCATGAACTCGCCAAAGGTGGGAGCTCACGTGAAGTGTAAGGCTTACCAAAGAGGATGGTTAGAGTTGAGCATTGCTTTTAAAGTTGGTCAAAATTTTATTAGCAGTTACTAAGTATAAGTAAATACCAACCCAATTAAGTAGTAGAACAAAAGTAACATCACCACCTGCGATGCAATGCATATGACAAATTGAGTTTAAGTTCCATAATTTAATCATCAGAGAGTCCTGAGCTGCTCATGACCGTGAGCTCGGCTAGTATACCAGTTTTACACTCTGCAGAGGTGGTACCCTTTACCCACAAGTCATGTTACCCATCTGCCAAGGGATCGCGACTTCCCATACACCTCTACCGAGGAGGCGAGGCAGGGTAACACTACGAGGCCTTTACAAAGTTCCACTAGCTTCAGAAAACCCGCTACAGTTTATAGGAAGCTCCAATGCAGGGTTCTTGCCTGACCGCCATCGCAGCAAAATCAAGCAAGGACCTCCCTACACTGACCACTCCCCTACTGCCCTTGCCCCTTTCGGGTAAGGTAGTCCTCCACTAGCTTTCCTAATTAATCAGCCAAGGGCGTCCATAAACCCTTGTGGTGGCACGTGTTTCTCAAGTTAAGCTCTATGTTCCAATTAACATTTAATGATCTTGTCATGAACATAAATAGAATAACAACATAATTGGAACATAGATATAATGAAATATTAACCCAAAACCATATAAAGCAGTAGCAGAACTACCCAACTGATTCAGGGGTAAACAAGGTATTCAGGATAAACAAACTAGGGTGACCTATTGGGTCCCATCAAAATTAAACCTATGCATGGTAAATGATTATAAAGAACATTATTGGGTACAAAGTGGACAAGGGCACAACTTGCCTGGGACTTGAGATTCCAGGTACCAGGATGATCTCCAGATGACTCGCGACCTCACGCTAGTCGTAGCAATACAAACAGGCAATGTATAGACAATATTAACATCACACCAAACATGCAAACAAAATACATAATAATAATCTACACATTAAAATAAGACTATAGGAACAGGAATCATTAATTTTTGGAGTTATGTATTTTAAGATATGAATTTTCAAAGGTTTTATGTGTTTAAAATAGGATTAAATGAGATATTAATTTCCTTACTGTTTTCATGACAAAACAGAGACTCTAGGTGATAAACAATAATATTTTAAAATTATAGGAACTGGAATTGATTAATTTGGACTAAGTATGAATTTCCTATGAATTAAACGAGTTCTAGAATTATTCATACACTAGAAATTCATTTTTCTAATTCATTTATCAGTTTTCCATGGGTCCAGGATTGCGCGCACAATTAGCAGATAGTACAGGGTCTTCTACGCAAGAATGCCTATGACTCATAACTCCTCTGTTGTGGACTGCGGGTTGATTCTTATCTTTCACAGGGTCTCTTGTGTGAATTGGTCTGGCCGAAGGGGTATTCTCCATCTAGGGCCGCACGATCATGATCTGAGGGCGCAGAAGCAACGACTGAAGGACTACACCAGCGACCGCATCAGAGTCACCGGATCACGATCCATTGGTCCAGATCCAAAGCACAAAGGGTTATGGAGTCGTCTAATCCTAGCCATTGAATACCCAATCGACGATCAGGGCGTACCTACACGCTTTCCTCTCTCCCCTGTTCACTCCAGCCGGTGGTGAGCCTGATACCCATGGCGGCGACGTCGCCGGCGCGAAGCGCGTGGCCCACATCGAGGCCCTCAACTTAGAATGACAATCACTAGACGGTGTAGAGCATCGAGCAAACCCATTGGATCAATGTACTTACCGGCGTCGAGGTCCAAGCGGGCTGGCCACGGTGAAGTGCCGACCGTGGCGGAGTGTTGACGACGGCGAGGAAATTCGCTTGCCCCAGCCACAGGTTCCGCCAGGTGAGGGCGCGCACACATCAACCAAGCGACGCTGCGAAGCTACCCGACCAAAATCAAGGCCCTGGCATTAGCGTGGACGGAAAATCAGCCACGGCGGCAGTGATTTCCGAATCCCGAACGCACACGAGCTTCACCCTGCAACGGCGCCCTGCCCGGCTCGTGATAGAAGACGGACCACCTCCGTGGTCGAGCCCCATGGCAGTTCAGGCGGGCCTTATAGGGGGCAAGGAAGTCCGAGCGGAGCAGCAGCGAGATCCCCGCGCGGATTTTACTCCCTGGTTTGTTGAGCTCCGCCAGCGACGAACGAGGACAAAGACCCTGCGAGCCCAGCGTTCTCTGCCGCGTGAGATCCGCGGATTCCGTTGCCAGCCACGAGTTCGAGTCGCAGCCAAGAGGTAGGAGACGCCCGCAACAACCTCCCCGTACCTCGGATTCCGCGCGTGGGGAGGAAGGTGAGAGCTGACATGTTGGCCCACGCAACAGAGACTACACGACGCTGGTGGAAAGACCTGGGTGGCTGGCGACCGGGATCCGCATGGAAGTCACCAGGCGCGCGCGCGATTGAGTCAGCTAGTGGGCCGCGAAAGAGAAGGAAAGAGGAGATGGGCCGAAAACAAAGTCGGGGCCCAATTAGGTTAGTTTTGTTTTATTCTTTTCTTTTCCATTTCTTTTTCTCCATTTTCAAATCCAATTTGAATTCAAGTTTAAATTCAAACTTTATGGCTCATCATTTACACTATGTTTGTACAGTTAAAAGTATTAAGTTTAAGGATTTTTATATTTTTATATCATTCCTCTTCTTCTTATTTTCAAAACCCTATTTTCAAATTTAGGGTTTAATCAAACTTCAAATAATTATTACCTTATTATTTTTATCCTCATTATTTTATTTAATGCACAAACATATAAAACTCCAACAAATGCACTTTATTCGATTTTAGTATCATTGGTTTAATTTAATCATCCTTGATTTTATGTATGCTCTTTTCATGATGCAATTAAGCACATAAAATGAGGAGCTCTCTCTATTATTCTTCGTATACAACTTTAAGTATTACAAATCCTACCCCCTTAAAAATAATCTCGTCCTCGAGATTTGTAAGAAAAGGGATATAATAGGTTTGGTCTAGAATTTTAGTTTCTCATTTGGTTTTGGGAATCAAAGTTTTGTTCAAGTTTTTTTTAACAGTTAGTAGATGATATGAATATTGTATGTCTAGATATTCATTAGGTCAGGTACGGTTATGACAAGTAGAGGTTGTGGCAAGGGTATAATAAGGAAAGACTTCATCATAAACTATGGATCTTGATTCCGCTGGCGATTCAACTTGATCTTTGAAGTCTTGAGTTGATGCTTATCCTTCTTTGACATGGTTGGTCTTCTTTGGCCTTTATTTCTTGGAGTTGTCATCCGAGTTAAGGACATATGGCTAGGACATATGTGAGTAGGATGGATTGTATGGTGTAGGTAGGTTAGAATCTCTTGCTAGGTTAAAATTGTGGGATTATGCAACTATTGGATGGTTAAGGTAGTTGCATATGGCCAAGTCGATCTATCATTCTTAATTTAGTGCAGGGTGAACTAAGTTAAGACCCGTTCTATAGGAGTAGAGTCTAATCTATTTCATCAGTATTATCTAACATGTTTGATAAGTCACTTTAGATTAGATCAGATCTAGGTTAGATTGGTGTGACTAGTTTGACTAGATAAGATCTTATTTATTTTAGGCTAGATCATGGTTGTTACACTAGCGTGGGATAAATATGCTTATTGGGGTAAGATGAATCCATAAGGATAAGGTAGAATCTTTTGAGGTCAGATAGATCTATTAGGATAAGATAAATCTTTTCAAGATAAGATGAGAATCTATTTTTTTAGGATAAGATGGATCTATGAGTGTAGGATAGACTTTTTCAAGATAAGATGGATTTTGCTAGGCTAGATTCTTTAATGAGGGATAACCTAGTTTATTTGGATATTTTTATAACCGTTTTTTTTCTATATGTATATGCAGATGTGATTGTGGACATTACTCCACAACTAATCACACTCAATCAAAGATCCAAATCAAACAAGTATCATAAGAACAAACATTCAAGCATACAAATATCTATAAAAATAGTTTGTTTTTGTTCCTAAGAGTAGGTCTCCTATTCCTAAAGTCACTTTAGGCACAGGATTTCAAAGTGTGAAATCCACATTTGTCTTTAGAATGAAAAGGTAAGAATAATCAGAGTAAAGCGGAAATAGATGAGAAAAGATTAAGAAAAGTTTAGAAAAGAATCAGAGTAGCAAGGGTAAGTAAGGAATGGTTGTCCAGTTCTATCTAGGTTTCGTCCTACAGTCAACATTCCTCTGATACCACTTCTGTCACACCCGGATTTTAGGGGCACCAAGACCCGGGCGCGAACATAATCACCAGATGTGCTGGGACCAAGTCTCACACATATGATGAATCATGACACAGGATCGAATGTCACATCTTTACTACATAACAGGAGTTCTATACAAAATAAATAAATAATTACATTATAAGTAGACAACGGTCCAGCAACCCAAAGTTGACTGGGAGACGACGACCTAGATCTCTCACGAACTCGCCACAGCATCCTCCATACGCCTCATCCTGCGGTACCTGTTCTTAACCTGTGGGGGGGGTGTGAGACAGCAAGAGTGAGCTCACATACGTTCATCGCTCAACAAGTTGTGGGGAATAATGTGCATGAACTCGCCAAAGGTGGGAGCTCACGTGAAGTGTAAGGCTTACCAAAGAGGATGGTTAGAGTTGAGCATTGCTTTTAAAGTTGGTCAAAATTTTATTAGCAGTTACTAAGTATAAGTAAATACCAACCCAATTAAGTAGTAGAACAAAAGTAACATCACCACCTGCGATGCAATGCATATGACAAATTGAGTTTAAGTTCCATAATTTAATCATCAGAGAGTCCTGAGCTGCTCATGACCGTGAGCTCGGCTAGTATACCAGTTTTATACTCTGCAGAGGTGGTACCCTTTACCCACAAGTCATGTTACCCATCTGCCAAGGGATCGCGACTTCCCATACACCTCTACCGAGGAGGCGAGGCAGGGTAACACTACGAGGCCTTTACAAAGTTCCACTAGCTTCAGAAAACCCGCTACAGTTTATAGGAAGCTCCAATGCAGGGTTCTTGCCTGACCGCCATCGCAGCAAAATCAAGCAAGGACCTCCCTACACTGACCACTCCCCTACTGCCCTTGCCCCTTTCGGGTAAGGTAGTCCTCCACTAGCTTTCCTAATTAATCAGCCAAGGGCGTCCATAAACCCTTGTGGTGGCACGTGTTTCTCAAGTTAAGCTCTATGTTCCAATTAACATTTAATGATCTTGTCATGAACATAAATAGAATAACAACATAATTGGAACATAGATATAATGAAATATTAACCCAAAACCATATAAAGCAGTAGCAGAACTACCCAACTGATTCAGGGGTAAACAAGGTATTCAGGATAAACAAACTAGGGTGACCTATTGGGTCCCATCAAAATTAAACCTATGCATGGTAAATGATTATAAAGAACATTATTGGGTACAAAGTGGACAAGGGCACAACTTGCCTGGGACTTGAGATTCCAGGTACCAGGATGATCTCGAGATGACTCGCGACCTCACGCTAGTCGTAGCAATACAAACAGGCAATGTATAGACAATATTAACATCACACCAAACATGCAAACAAAATACATAATAATAATCTACACATTAAAATAAGACTATAGGAACAGGAATCATTAATTTTTGGAGTTATGTATTTTAAGATATGAATTTTCAAAGGTTTTATGTGTTTAAAATAGGATTAAATGAGATATTAATTTCCTTATTGTTTTCATGACAAAACAGAGACTCTAGGTGATAAACAATAATATTTTAAAATTATAGGAACTGGAATTGATTAATTTGGACTAAGTATGAATTTCCTATGAATTAAACGAGTTCTAGAATTATTCATACACTAGAAATTCATTTTTCTAATTCATTTATCAGTTTTCCATGGGTCCTGAATTGCGCGCACAATTAGCAGATAGTACAGGGTCTTCTACGCAAGAATGCCTATGACTCATAACTCCTCTGTTGTGGACTGCGGGTAGATTCTTATCTTTCACAGGGTCTCTTGTGTGAATTGGTCTGGCCGAAGGGGTATTCTCCATCTAGGGCCGCACGATCATGATCTGAGGGCGCAGAAGCAACAATTGAAGGACTACACCAGTGACCGCATCAGAGTCACCGGATCACGATCCATTGGTCCAGATCCAAAGCACAAAGGGTTATGGAGTCGTCTAATCCTAGCCATTGAATACCCAATCGACGATCAGGGCGTACCTACACGCTTTCCTCTCTCCCCTGTTCACTCCAGCCGGTGGTGAGCCTGATACCCATGGCGGCGACGTCGCCGGCGCGAAGCGCGTGGCCCACACCGAGGCCCTCAACTTAGAATGACAATCACTAGACGGTGTAGAGCATCGAGAAAACCCATTGGATCAATGTACTTACCGGCGTCGAGGTCCAAGCGGGCTGGCCACGGTGAAGTGCCGACCGTGGCGAAGTGTTGACGACGGCGAGGAAATTCGCTTGCCCCAGACACAGGTTCCGCCAGGTGAGGGCGCGCACACATCAACCAAGCGACGCTGCGAAGCTACCCGACCAAAATCAAGGCCCTGGCATTAGCGTGGACGGAAAATCAGCCACGGCGGCGGTGATTTCCGAATCCCGAACGCACACGAGCTTCACCCTGCAACGGCGCCCTGCCCGGCTCGCGATAGAAGACGGACCACCTCCGCGGTCGAGCCCCATGGCGGTTCAGGCGGGCCTTATAGGGGGCAAGGAAGTCCGAGCGGAGCAGCAGCGAGATCCCCGCGCGGATTTTACTCCCTGGTTTGTTGAGCTCCGCCAGCGACAAACGAGGACAAAGACCCTGCGAGCCCAGCGTTCTCTGCCGCGCGAGATCCGCGGATTCTGTTGCCAGCCACGAGTTCGAGTCGCAGCCAAGAGGTAGGAGACGCCCGCAACAACCTCCCCGTACCCCGGATTCCGCGCGCGGTTCGTTGGAGCTCCATAGAGCCGGCGCGCGTTGGGAGGAAGGTGAGAGCTGACACGTTGGCCCACGCAACAGAGACTACACGGCGCTGGTGGAAAGACCTGGGTGGCTGGCGACCGGGATCCGCATGGAAGTCACCAGGCGTGCGCGCGATTGAGTCAGCTAGTGGGCCGCGAAAGAGAAGGAAAGAGGAGATGGGCCGAAAACGAAGTCGGGGCCCAATTAGGTTGGTTTTGTTTTATTCTTTTCTTTTCCATTTCTTTTTCTCCATTTTCAAATCCAATTTGAATTCAAGTTTAAATTCAAACTTTATGGCTCATCATTTACACTATGTTTGTACAGTTAAAAGTATTAAGTTTAAGGATTTTTATATTTTTATATCATTCCTCTTCTTCTTATTTTCAAAACCCTATTTTCAAATTTAGGGTTTAATCAAACTTCAAATAATTATTACCTTATTATTTTTATCCTCATTATTTTATTTAATGCACAAACATATAAAACTCCAACAAAATGCACTTTATTCGATTTTAGTATCATTGGTTTAATTTAATCATCCTTGATTTTATGTATGCTCTTTTCATGATGCAATTAAGGCACATAAAATGAGGAGCTCTCTCTATTATTCTTCGTATACAACTTTAAGTATTACAATGGTCCACTCGAGAGTGCAGTGAAAAAGTTTCGACTATGGTTAAAAATTTTAACAGCACAACAGTGCAATGGCAATGAATGCTATGGTAACTCCACACCTACCCGTCTGTTTATATAGTGCTGCAGGTGGGACGGTGAATCGCCAAATCGACCGCACCCGCTGAACAGTCGACCATTCGACGCCTGGAAGGTGAATCGCTAGATCGCTCGTACCCGCTGAGCGGTGGGCCACCTGGAGCTTGAAATATTTTAATCGTTTCTCGGCAACGAGATCAGGGAAGGTGTTTTTTGGACCTTCGGCATTATGAAGTCTTTGAGATTTTTTTCACGGATCAAGCTCGTTACGAAAAACGATCTACCACCGCGAAGGGGCTACTGTTGGGGGCCTGCTTCTTCACCGAAGGTCCTCCAAGCAAAAACACCTTCGGCAGTATAATATGCGAATTGACACAGCATGAAGGCACAAGCCGAAGCTACAACCAAGAAAGCTTCGGCACAATGACGCGCCTAGAGACGAAGGGCGGCACCGACTTAAAAAGGAAAAGATTGTTCAGTCCTGAAAGGGAATTAGGCTTACACCTAGTTTCTAAATGATTTTGGTGGTTGAATTGCCCAACACAAATAATTGGACTAACTAGTTTGCTCTAGTGTATAAGTTATACAGGTGTCAAAGGTTCACAACAAGCCAATTAAAAAGACCAATGTTGGGTTCAAAATAGAGAGCTAAAGGCATCCCGAAAGGCTCCCTGGTCTGGCACACCGGACTGTCCGGTGGCGCACCGGACAGTGTCCGGTGCACCAGGGGACTTCGCACTGAACTCCTCAACCTCGGGAATTTTCAGAGTCGGCGCGCTATAATTCACCGGACTGTCTGGTGTACACCGGACAGTGTCCGGTGCTCCAAGAGGACGCGGCTCTGGAACTTGGCAGCCTCGGGAATTCACAGCGGCTGCTCCGCTATAATTCACCGGACATGTCCGGTGTACACCGGACTGTCCGGTGTAACTGCGGGGCAACGGCTACTTCGCGCCAACGATCGCCTGCAACTGCAATTAATGCGCGCCAGAGCGCGCAGACGTCAGGCACGCCCATACTGGCGCACCGGACACTCTACAGTACATGTCCGGTGCGCCACCGGACATCCAGGCGGGCCCAGAAGTCAGAACTCCAACGGTCGAATCCCAACGGCTTTGGTGATGTGGCTGGCGCACCGGACATGTCCGGTGTACACCGGACTGTCCGGTGCACCATACGACAGTCAGCCCACCAAACGGCTAGTTTGGTGGTTGGGGCTATAAATACCCCCAACCACCCACCATTCATTGCATCCAAGTTTTCCACTTCTCAACCACTTACAAGAGCTAGGCATTCAATTCTAGACACACCAAAGAGATCAAATCCTCTCCAATTCCACACAAGGCTTTAGTGATTAGCGAGAGAGATTTGCCGTGTTCTTTTGAGCTCTTGCGCTTGGATTGCTTCTTTTCTTTCTCACTTGTTCTTGTGATAAAAACTCCATTGTAATCAAGGCAAGAGGCACCAATTGTGTGGTGGCCCTTGCGGGGAAGTTTTGTTCCCGGCTTTGATTTGAGAAGAGAAACTCACTCGGTCGGAAGGACCGTTTGAGAGAGGGAAAGGGTTGAAAGAGACCCGGTCTTTGTGACCACCTCAACGGGGAGTAGGTTTGCAAGAACCGAACCTCGGTAAAACAAATCCTTGTGTCACACTCCGTATTTGCTTGAGATTTGTTTTGCACCCTCTCTCGCGGACTCGTTTTTATTTCTAACGCTAACCCGGCTTGTAGTTGTGTTTATATTTGTAAATTTTAGTTTCGCCCTATTCACCCCCCCTCTAGGCGACTATCAATTGGTATCAAAGCCCGGTGCTTCATTAGAGCCTAACCGCTCGAAGTGATGTCGGGAGATCACGCCAAGAAGGAGATGGAGACCGGCGAAAAGCCCACTACAAGCCACGGGAAGGCTTCATCGGAAGAGTCCCGCAACAAGGAGAAGAGGAAGGAGAAGAAGAAGGAAAAGAAGACCTCCTCTCACAAGTCGCATCGGAGTGGCGACAAAATAAAGAAGATGAGGAAGGTGGTCTACTACGAGACCGACACTTCATCACCTTCTACCTCCGGCTCCGACGCGCCCTCCATAACTTTGAAGCGCCATGAGCGTAAGAAGTTTAGTAAGATCCCCTTACACTATCCCCGTACCTCTAGACATACTCCATTACTTTCCGTTCCATTAGGCAAACCGCCAACTTTTGACGGTGAAGATTATGCTAGGTGGAGTGATTTAATGAAATTTCATCTAACCTCACTCCACAAAAGTATATGGAATGTTGTTGAGTTTGGAGCACAGGTACCATCCGTAGGGGATGAGGATTATGATGAGGACGAAGTGGCCCAAATCGAGCACTTCAACTCCCAAGCCACAACAATACTCCTCGCCTCTCTAAGTCGGGAGGAGTACAACAAGGTGCAAGGATTGAAGAGCGCCAAGGAAGTTTGGGACGTGCTCAAGACGGCGCACGAGGGTGATGAACTCACCAAGATCACAAAGCGGGAAACGATCGAGGGGGAGCTCGGTCGCTTCCGTCTTCGCCAAGGGGAGGAGCCACAAGACATGTACAACCGGCTCAAAACCTTGGTGAACCAAGTGCGCAACCTCGGGAGCAAAAAGTGGGATGACCACGAGGTGGTTAAGGTTATTCTAAGATCTCTTATTTTTCTTAACCCTACTCAAGTTCAATTAATTCGTGGTAACCCAAGATATACACTAATGACTCCCGAGGAAGTAATCGGGAATTTTGTGAGCTTTGAATTTATGATCAAGGGCTCACGGAAGATCAACGAGCTTGACGGCCCCTCCACGTCCGAAGCTCAACCGGTTGCATTCAAGGCGACGGAGGAGAAGAAGGAGGAGTCTACACCAAGTAGACAACCAATCGACGCCTCCAAGCTCGACAACGAGGAGATGGCACTTGTCATCAAAAGCTTTCGCCAAATCCTCAAGCAAAGGAGGGGGAAGGATTATAAGCCCCGCTCCAAGAAGGTTTGCTACAAGTGTGGTAAGCCCGGTCACTTTATAGCTAAATGTCCTATTTCTAGCGACAGTGACAGGGGCGATGACAAGAAGGGGAGAAGAAAGGAGAAGAAGAGGTACTACAAGAAGAAGGGCGGCGATGCCCATGTTTGTCGGGAGTGGGACTCTGACAAAAGCTCTAGCGACTCCTCCGACGACGAGGACGCCGCCAACATCGCCGTCACCAAGGGACTTCTCTTCCCCAACGTCGGCCACAAGTGCCTCATGGCAAAGGACGGCAAAAAGAAGAAGGTTAAATCTAAATCCTCCACTAGATATGAATCCTCTAGTGATGAAAATGCTAGTGATGAAAATGCTAGTGATGAGGAAGATAACTTACGCACTCTTTTTGCCAACTTAAACATGCAACAAAAAGAGAAGTTAAATGAATTGATTAGTGCCATCCATGAGAAGGATGATCTCTTGGACTCCCAAGAGGACTTCCTAATCAAGGAAAACAAAAAGCATGTTAAAGTTAAAAATGCTTATGCTCTAGAAGTTGAAAAATGTGAGAAATTATCTAGTGAGCTAAGCACTTGCCATGAGACTATAGACAACCTTAGAAATGAGAATGCTAATTTATTAGCTAAGGTTGATTCTATTGCTAGTAATGTTTCAATTCCCAATCTTAGAAAAAAAATGATGATTTACTTGCTAAGATTGAAGAATTAAACATATCTCTTGTTAGCCTTAGGAAGGAAAATGAAAAATTGATTGCTAAGGCTAAAGATTTTGATGTTTGCAATATTATAATTTCCGATCTTAGAGATAAGAATGATATATTGCATGCTAAGATTGTTGAACTTAATTCTTGCAAACCCTCTACATCTACCGTAGAACATACTACCATTTGCACTAGATGTAGAGATGTTAACATTGATGCTATACATGATCACATGGCTTTAATTAAAAAACAAAATGATCATATAGCAAAACTAGATGCTAAAATTGCCGAGCATAACTTAGAAAATGAAAATTTTAAATTTGCTAGAAGTATGCTCTATAGTGGGAGACGCCCTGGCGTTAAGGATGGCATTGGCTTCGAACAGGGAGGCAATGTCAAACTTAATGCCCCTCCTAAGAAATTATCCAACTTTGTTAAGGGCAAGGCTCCCGTGCCTCAGGATAACGAGGGTTACATTTTATACCCTGTCGGTTATCCCGAGGACAAAATTAGGAGAATTCATTCTAGGAAGTCTCACTCTGGCCCTAACCATGCTTTTATGTATAAGGGTGAGACATCTAGTTCTAGGCAACCAACCCATGCTAAGTTGCCTAAGAAGAAAACTCCTAGTGCATCAAATGAACATAACATTTCATTCAAAACTTTTGATGCATCTTATGTTTTGACTAACAAATCCGGCAAAGTAGTTGCCAAGTTTGTTGGGGGCAAACACAAGGGCTCCAAGACTTGTGTTTGGGTACCCAAAGTTCTTGTTTCTAATGCCAAAGGACCCAAAACCGTTTGGGTACCTAAAGTCAAGAACTAAAATTGTTTTGTAGGTTTATGCATCCGGGGGCTCAAGTTGGATCATCGATAGCGGGTGCACAAACCACATGACAGGGGAGAAGAAGATGTTCTCCTCCTATGAGAAAAATCAAGATCCCCAACGAGCTATCACATTCGGGGATGGAAACCAAGGTTTGGTCAAAGGATTGGGTAAAATTGCTATATCTCCTGACCATTCTATTTCCAATGTTTTTCTCGTAGATTCTTTAGATTACAATTTGCTTTCTGTATCTCAATTATGCAAAATGGGCTACAACTGTCTCTTTACTGATATAGGTGTCACTGTCTCTAGAAGAAGTGATGATTCAATAGCATTTAAGGGTGTGTTAGAGGGTCAGCTATACTTAGTAGATTTTGATAGAGCTGAACTCGACACATGCTTAATTGCTAAGACTAACATGGGTTGGCTCTGGCACCGCCGACTAGCCCATGTTGGGATGAAGAATCTTCATAAGCTTCTAAAGGGAGAACACATTTTAGGACTAACAAATGTTCATTTTGAGAAAGACAGGGTTTGTAGCGCATGCCAAGCAGGAAAGCAAGTTGGTGCCTATCATCCACACAAGAACATCATGACGACCGACAGGCCGCTTGAGCTACTCCACATGGATCTATTCGGCCTGATTGCTTACATAAGCATCGGCGGGAGTAAGTATTGTCTTGTAATAGTGGATGATTATTCTCGCTTCACTTGGGTATTCTTTTTGCAGGAAAAATCTCAAACCCAAGAAACTTTAAAGGAATTCTTAAGACGGGCTCAAAATGAGTTTGGCTTAAGGATCAAGAAAATTATAAGCGACAATGGAACGAAGTTCAAGAACTCTCAAATCGAAGGCTTCCTTGAGGAGGAGGGCATCAAGCATGAGTTCTCTTCTCCCTACACACCACAACAAAATGGTGTAGTGGAGAGGAAGAATAGAACTCTATTGGACATGGCAAGAACCATGCTTGATGAGTACAAGACTTCGGATCGGTTTTGGGCCGAGGCAGTCAACACCGCTTGCTACGCCATCAACCGGTTATATCTACACTGAATCCTCAAGAAGACATCTTATGAGCTCCTAACCGGTAAAAAGCCCAACATTTCATATTTTAGAGTCTTTGGTAGCAAATGCTTTATTCTTGTTAAAAGAGGTAGAAAATCTAAATTTGCTCCTAAGACTGTAGAAGGCTTTTTACTAGGATATGATTCAAACACAAGGGCATATAGAGTCTTTAACAAGTCCACTGGACAAGTTGAAGTTTCTTGTGACGTTGTGTTTGATGAGACTAACGGCTCTCAAGTAGAGCAAGTTGATCTTGATGAGATAGGTAATGAAGAGGCTCCATGCATCGCGCTAAGGAACATGTCCATTGGGGATGTGTGTCCTAAGGAATCCGAAGAGCCTCCAAATGCACAAGATCAACCTTCCTCCTCCACGCAAGCATCTCCACCAACTCAAAATGAGGATGAGGCTCAAGTTGATGAAGAAGAATATCAAGCAAATGAGCCACCTCAAGATGACGGCAATGATCAAGGGGGAGATGTAAATGATCAAGACAAGGAGGATGAAGAACAGAGGCCGCCACACCCAAGAGTCCACCAAGCAATCCAACGAGATCACCCCGTCGACACCATCCTCGGCGACATTCATAAGGGGGTAACCACTAGATCTCGTGTTGCACATTTTTGTGAGCGTTACTCTTTTGTTTCCTCTATTGAGCCACACAGGGTAGAGGAAGCACTACAAGATTCGAATTGGGTGGTGGCGATGCAAGAGGAGCTCAACAACTTCACTAGGAATGAGGTATGGCATTTAGTTCCACGTCCTAATCAAAATGTTGTAGGAACCAAATGTGTCTTCCGCAACAAGCAAGATGAGCATGGTGTGGTGACAAGGAACAAAGCTCGACTTGTGGCCAAAGGATACTTCCAAGTCGAAGGTTTGGATTTCGGTGAAACCTATGCACCCGTAGCTAGGCTTGAGTCAATTCGCATATTATTAGCCTATGCTACTTACCATGGCTTCAAGCTTTACCAAATGGACGTGAAGAGTGCCTTCCTCAATGGACCAATCAAGGAAGAGGTCTATGTTGAGCAACCTCCCGGCTTTGAAGATAGTAAGTACCCTAACCATGTCTATAAACTCTCTAAGGCGCTTTATGGGCTCAAGCAAGCCCCAAGAGCATGGTATGAATGCCTTAGAGATTTCCTTATTGCTAATGGCTTCAAAGTTGGAAAGGTCGATCCTACTTTATTCACTAAACCTCTTGAAAATGACTTGTTCGTATGCCAAATTTATGTTGATGATATTATATTTGGGTCTACTAACGAGTCTACATGTGAAGAATTTAGTAGGATCATGACACAAAAGTTCGAGATGTCTATGATGGGGGAGTTGAAGTACTTCTTGGGATTTCAAGTAAAGCAACTCCAAGAGGGCACCTTCATTAGCCAAACAAAGTATACTCAAGACATTCTAAACAAGTTTGGGATGAAGGATGCCAAACCCATCAAAACACCCATGGGAACTAATGGGCATCTCGACCTCGACACGGGAGGTAAGTCCATGGATCAAAAGGTATACCGGTCGATGATAGGTTCTTTACTCTATTTATGTGCATCTCGACCGGATATTATGCTTTCTGTATGCATGTGTGCAAGATTCCAAGCCGACCCTAAGGAAGCTCACCTTACGGCCGTAAAACGAATCTTGAGATATTTGGCTTACACCCCTAAGTTTGGGCTTTGGTATCCTAGGGGATCCACATTTGATTTAATTGGTTATTCGGATGCCGATTGGGCGGGGTGCAAAATCAATAGGAAGAGCACATCAGGGACTTGCCAGTTCTTGGGAAGATCCTTGGTGTCTTGGGCTTCAAAGAAGCAAAATTCGATCGCTCTTTCCACCGCCGAAGCCGAGTACATTGCCGCAGGCCATTGTTGCGCGCAATTTCTTTGGATGAGGCAAACCCTGTGGGACTACGGTTACAAACTAACCAAAGTCCCTTTGCTATGTGATAATGAGAGTGCAATCAAGATGGCGGATAATCCCATCGAGCATAGCCGCACTAAACACATAGTCATTCGGTATCATTTTCTTAGGGATCACCAACAAAAGGGAGATATCGAGATTTCTTACATTAACACTAAAGATCAATTAGCCGATATCTTTACCAAGCCTCTTGATGAACAAACTTTTAACAAACTTAGGCATGAGCTAAATATTCTTGATTCTAGGAACTTCTTTTGTTAATTTGCACACATAGCTCATTCATATACCGTTGATCATGTCTCTTTCATATGCTATGACTAATGTGTTTTCAAGTCTTTTTCAAACCAAGTCATAGGTGTATTGAAAGGGAATTGGAGTCTTCGGCGAAGACAAAGGCTTCCACTCCGTAACTCATCCTTCGCCGTCACTCCAAGCAACTCTCCATTTTTGGGGGAGAAAGCATGAGCACCAAGCAAAAGGACTTCGTCTTTGGTACAATCTTCACTCATTTATTTATGACCAAAGGGGAAGAAAGTAATTCAAGGGCTCTTATGATTTTGTTTTTGGCGATTCATGCCAAAGGGGGAGAAAGTATGAGCCCAAAGCAAAAGGACCGCACCACCACTCCTAATTATAAAATTGGAGATTTCAATTGGTAAATTTCAAATTGGTATCTTATTTGTGTTCAAAAGGGGGAGAAAGTAGTATTTCAAAAATGATATATCAAAACCCTCTTGAACACTAAGAGGAGGATCTCATTTAGGGGGAGTTTTGTCTAGTCAAAGGAAAAGCATTTGAAACAGGGGGAGAAAATTTCAAATCTTGAAAATGCTTCGTAAAATCTTATTCATGTACCTTTGACTATTTGCAAAAGAACTTTGAAAAGGATTTACAAAAGAATTTGCAAAAACAAAACATGTGGTGCAAGCGTGGTCCAAAATGTTAAAAATAAAGAAACAATCCATGCATATCTTGTAAGTATTTATATTGGCTCAATTCCAAGCAACCTTTGCACTTACATTATGCAAACTAGTTCAATTATGCACTTCTATATTTGCTTTGGTTTGTGTTGGCATCAATCACCAAAAAGGGGGAGATTGAAAGGGAATTAGGCTTACATCTAGTTTCTAAATGATTTTGGTGGTTGAATTGCCCAACACAAATAATTGGACTAACTAGTTTGCTCTAGTGTATAAGTTATACAGGTGTCAAAGGTTCACAACAAGCCAATTAAAAAGACCAATGTTGGGTTCAAAATAGAGAGCTAAAGGCATCCCGAAAGGCTCCCTGGTCTGGCGCACCGGACTGTCCGATGGCGCACCGGACAGTGTCCGGTGCACCAGGGGACTTCGCACTGAACTCCTCAGCCTCGGGAATTTTCAGAGTCGGCGCGCTATAATTCACCGGACTGTCCGGTGTACACCGGACAGTGTCCGGTGCTCCAAGAGGACGCGGATCTGGAACTTGGCAACCTCGGGAATTCGCAGCGGCTGCTCCGCTATAATTCATCGGACATGTCCGGTGTACACCGGACTGTCCGGTGTAACTGCGGGGCAACGGCTACTTCGCGCCAACGGTCGCCTGCAACTGCAATTAATGCACGCCAGAGCGCGCAGACGTCAGGCACGCCCATACTGGCGCACCGGACACTCTACAATACATGTCCGGTGCACCACCGGACATCCAGGCGGGCCCAGAAGTCAGAACTCCAACGGTCGAATCCCAACGGCTTTGGTGACGTGGTTGGCGCACCGGACATGTCCAGTGTACACCGGACTGTCCGGTGCACCATACGACAGTCAGCCCCACCAAACGGCTAGTTTGGTGGTTGGGGCTATAAATACCCCCAACCACCCACCATTCATTGCATCCAAGTTTTCCACTTCTCAACCACTTACAAGAGCTAGGCATTCAATTCTAGACACACCAAAGAGATCAAATCCTCTCCAATTCCACACAAGGCTTTAGTGATTAGCGAGAGAGATTTGCCGTGTTCTTTTGAGCTCTTGCGCTTGGATTGCTTCTTTTCTTTCTCACTTGTTCTTGTGATAAAAACTCCATTGTAATCAAGGCAAGAGGCACCAATTGTGTGGTGGCCCTTGCGGGGAAGTTTTGTTCCCGGCTTTGATTTGAGAAGAGAAACTCACTCGGTCGGAAGGACCATTTGAGAGAGGGAAAGGGTTGAAAGAGACCCGATCTTTGTGACCACCTCAACGGGGAGTAGGTTTGCAAGAACCGAACCTCGGTAAAACAAATCCTTGTGTCACACTCCGTATTTGCTTGAGATTTGTTTTGCACCCTCTCTCGCGGACTCGTTTTTATTTCTAACGCTAACCCGGCTTGTAGTTGTGTTTATATTTGTAAATTTCAGTTTCGCCCTATTCACCCCCCCCCCTCTAGGCGACTATCAAGTCCCTAATAGTTTGTTTCACATTTGTAATTTGTTATCAAGGACATAAATGTAATTTCGATCGGGTTGCGTCCCGCGCCTATAAATAAGTGAACAGTAACCCTATACTGTTCACGCTGACTTGTATTCACTCGTACGTCACGCCCGGATTTTTACCTTCTGTCAAGCCGAAGGTACAAATGTAACTTGATATTGTTCATGTTTATTCATAATAATATAATAAAAATGTTCTGATGATATCATATAATTATCCATGTTATTTTCCATTTTATATACTTCTACTTTCATTATTATATGTTGAGATGATGAAGGTACGTCCTTCATGACCTTCGTCTGAAGATCATTATATCCTAAAGGAGATAATGCTTCGAAGGACGAAGGTCTTTAACCATTAACATTTTGTGTTGCCTTGTTCTTAACTCGTAGCATTTGAGAACAAGTCCCCAACAGTATTAAATCCCAAACTTAGGAGTGTAAACTAAATATCTCATGATTCTTTTCACGGCCCTAAGGTGAACTTCCTTAGGATTTGCCTGAAATCTTGCAGACATGCATACTGAGAGCATAATATCCGGTCGAGATGCACATAAGTAGAGTAAAGATTCTATCATCGACCTGTATACCTTTTGATCTATGGGTTTACCTCCCGTGTCGAGGTCGAGATGCCCATTGGTTCCCATGGGTGTCTTGATGGGTTTGCCATCCTGCATTCCAAACTTCTTAAGTATGTCTTGAATGTACTTTGTTTGGCTGATGAAGGTGCCATCTTGGAGTTGCTTGATTTGAAATCCTAGGAAATACTTCAACTCCCCTATCATTGACATCTCGAATTTATGTATCATGATCCTACTAAACTCTTCACAAGTTGACTTGTTAGTAGACCCAAATATAATATCATCAACATAAATTTGGCATACAAACAAATCTTTTGCAACAGTCTTAGTAAAGAGAGTAGGATCGACTTTACCGACTTTGAAGCCATTAGTGATAAGGAAATCTCGTAGGCATTCATACCATGCTCTTGGGGCTTGCTTGAGCCCAAAAAGTGCCTTTGAGAGTTTATACACATGGTTAGGATACTCACTATCTTCAAAGCCGGGAGGTTGCTCAACATAGACCTCTTCCTTGATGGGTCCATTTAGGAAGGCACTCTTCACGTCCATTTGATATAGCTTGAAGCCATGGTAAGTAGCATAGGCAAGTAATATACAAATTGACTCAAGCCTAGCTATGGGTGCATAAGTTTCATCAAAGTCTAAACGTTTGACTTGTGAATAACCTTTGGCCACAAGTCGTGCTTTGTTTCTTGTCACCACACCATGCTTATCTTGCTTGTTGCGGAATACCCACTTGGTACCTACAACATTTTGATTAGGACGTGGAACTAAATGCCATACCTCATTCCTTGTGAAATTGTTGAGCTCCTCTTGAATAGCCACTATCCAATCCAGATCTCTTAGTGCATCCTCCACCCTGTATAGCTCAATAGAGGACACAAAAGAGTAATGTTCACAAAAATGTGCAACTTGAGATCTAGTGGTTACCCCATTACGAATGTCACCAAGGATGGAGTTGACAGGGTGATCTCTTTGAATTGCTTGGTGGACTCTTGGGTGTGGCGGTCTTTGACCCTGAATTTCTTGATCATCTTCCTTGTTTTCATTATCTTCATCTCCCCCTTGATCATTGTTCTCCTCTTGAGGTGGCTCATCCTCTTGATCTTCATCTTCATCATTTTGAGCTTGATCCTCGTCTTGAGTTGGTGGAGATGCTTGAATGAAAGATGATGGTTGATCTTGTGCTTGTGTGGGCTCTTCGGATTCCTTAGGACACACATCCCCAATGGACATGTTCCTTAGTGCGACACATGGAGCCTCTTCATCATCTAATTCATCAAGATCAACTTGCTCCACTTGGGAGCTATTAGTTTCATCAAACACAATGTCACAAGAAACTTTAACTAATCCAGTGGATTTGTTGAAGACTCTATATGCCCTTGTGTTTGAGTCATATCCTAGTAAAAAACCTTCTACAACCTTAGGAGCAAATTTAGAACTTCTACCTCTTTTAATAAGAATAAAACATTTGCTTCCAAAGACTATAAAATATGAAACATTGGGTTTTTTACCAGTGAGGAGTTCATATGATGTCTTCTTGAGGATTCAATGAAGATATAACCAGTTGATGGAGTAAAAGGTAATCGCCTCGGCCCAAAACCGGTCTGGTGTCTTGTACTCATCAAGCATGGTTCTTGCCATGTCCAGTAGAGTTCTATTCTTCCTCTCCACTACACCATTTTGTTGAGGTGTGTAGGGAGAAGAGAACTCATGCTTGATGCCCTCCTCCTCAAGAAATCCTTCAATTTGAGAATTCTTGAACTCCGTTCCATTATCTTTTTTATCCTTAATCCGAACTCATTTTGAGCCCGTCTCAAGAATCCTTTCAAGGTATCTTGGGTTTGTGATTTTCCTGCAAAAAGAACACCCAAGTGAAGCGAGAATAATCATCCACAATAACTAGACAATACTTACTCCCACCGATGCTTATGTAAGCGATCGGGCCGAATAGGTCCATGTGGAGTAGCTCGAGCGGCCTGTCAATCGTCATTATGTTCTTGTGTGGATGATGGACTCCAACTTGCTTTCCTGCTTGACATGCGCTACAAATCCTGTCTTTCTCAAAATGAACATTTGTTAGTCCTAAAATGTGCTCTCCTTTAGAAGCTTATGAAGATTCTTCATTCCAACATGGGCTAGTCGGCGATGCTAGAGCCAACCCATGTTAATCTTAGCAATTAAGCAAGTGTTAAGTTCAGCTTTCTCATTAAATCAACTAAATATAGCTGACCCTCTAACACTCCCTTAAATGCTATTGAATCATCGCTTCTTCTAAAGACAGTGACACCTATGTCTGTAAATTGACAGTTGTAGCCCATTTTGCATAATTGAGAAACAGAAAGCAAATTGTAATCTAAGTAATCTATAAGAAAAACATTGGAAATGGAATGGCCAGGAGATATAGCTATTTTACCCAAACCTTTGACCAAGCCTTGATTTCCATCCCCGAATGTAATAGCTCGTTGGGGATCTTCATTTTTCTCATAGGAGGAGAACATTCTTTTCTCCCCTGTCATGTGGTTTGTGCACCCGCTATCAATTATCGAACTTGAACCACTGGATGCATAAAGCTACAAAACAAATTTAGGCCTTGTTCTTAGGTACCCAAACAGTCTTGGGTTCTTTGGCGTTAGAAACAAGCACCTTGGGTACCCAAACATAAGTCTTTGGACTCTTGTGTTTGCCCCCAATATATTTGGCAACTTTTTTGCCTGATTTGTTAGTTAAAACATATGAAGCATCAAAAGTCTTAAATGAAATATTATGCTCATTTGATGCAGTGGGAGTTTTCCTTTTAGCCATTTTATCATGAGTGGAATGTCTAGAGCTAGAAGCCTCATTTTTATACATAAATGCATGATGAGAAACAGTGTGAGGTTTCCTAGCATGAATTCTCCTAATTTTGTGGTCAGGATAGTTAGCAGGATATAAAATGTAGCCTTCCCTATTCTGAACCATGGGAGCCTTGCCCTTAACAAAATTAGACAATCTCTTGGGGGCATTAAGCTTGACATTGCTTTGGCTCCCTTGTTGGCCTTAATGCCGCTCTTCTTTTTGTAGTACCTCTTCTTCTCCTTCTTCTTCCCCTTCTTGTCTTCGTCCTTGTCACTTTCACTAGAGCTTGGACATTTAGCAATAAAGTGACCAGACTTACCACACCGGTAGCACACCTTCTTGGAGTGGGACTTGTAGTCCTTTCCCCTCCTTTGCTTGAGGATTTGGCGGAAGCTCTTGATGATGAACGCCATCTCCTCGTTGTCGAGCTTGGAGGCGTCGATTGGAAGCCTACTTGGTGTAGACTCCTTCTCTTCTTCTGTTGCTTTGAATGCGACGGGTTGCACCTCAGGTGTGGATGTGGCGCCTTGCTCTAAGTTCAAAGCTCACAAACTTGTCAATTACTTCCTCGGGAGACATCTGTTTATATCTAGGGTCTCCACGGACTAGTTGCACTTGAGTGGGATTACGAAAAACAAGTGATCTAAGAATAACCTTGACCATTTCATGGTCATCCCACTTGGTGCTCCCGAGGTTGCGCACTTGGTTCACCAAGGTCTTTAGCCGGTTATACATTGCTTGCGGCTCTTCTCCTTCGTTGAGGATGAATCGACCGAGTTCTCCCTCGATCAGCTCGCGCTTGGTGATCTTGGTCACCTCGTCCCCTTCGTGTGCGGTTTTGAGGACGTCCCAAATTTCTTTGGCGCTCTTTAATCCTTGCACCTTTTTATACTCCTCTCGACACAAGGAGGCGATGAGTATAGACGTGGCTTGGGAGTTAAAGTGCCTAATTTGGGCGGACTCATCCGAGTTGTAGTCTTTGTCCCCCACCTTAGGTACCTGCGCTCCATACTCAACAATATCCAAAATACTTTCGTGGAGTGAGGTTAGATGATGCCTCATTTTATCACTCCACATACAATAATCTTCACCATCAAAATATGGTGGCTTGCCTAGGGGTACGAAAAGTAATGGAGCACGCTTTGAAATATGAGGATAGTGTAGGGGCATCTTACTATACATCTTTCACTCATGGCGCTTAGAAGTAGTGGACGACTCGGAGCTTGATGTGGACGGTGACGAAGAGTTGGTCTCGTAGTAGACCACCTTCTTCATCTTCTTCTTCTTGTCACCTCTCCGATGCGACTTGATGGAGGAAGAGGATTTCTCCTTGTGTTTGTTGTCGGACTCCCTTGAGAGAGTCCTCCCCGAGCTTGTGACCTTTTCGCCGGTCATGATCTCCCTCTTGGCGTGATCTCCAGACATCACTTCGAGTTGGTTAGACTCTTAATGAAGCACCGGCTCTGATACCAATTGAAAGTCGCCTAGAGGGAGGTGAATTGGCGAAACCTGAAATCTATAAACTTAAGCACACACTAAAGTCGGGGTTAGCGTTAGAATTAAATTCAAGTCCGAAGAGAAGGGAAAAACAAATCACACAAGAATCAAAGCGAGTGAACATGATGAATTGTTTTACCGAGGTTCGGTTCCAAAGAACCTAGTCCCCATTGAGGAGGTCACAAAGACCGGGTCTATTTTAACCCTTTCCCTCTCTCTAACGGTCACTTAGACCGAGTGAGCCTTCTCCTTAATCAATCGGGTCACTAAGACCCCGCAAGAACCACCACACACTTAGGTGTCTCTTGCTTTGATTACAAGTCACTTGAGAACAAGAATGAGAAAGAAAGAAAGGCAATCCAAGAAACAAGAGCGCAAAAGAACATGAACACACACTCTCTCAAGTCACTAAATGGTTGAGAAGAATTCTAGACTTGGAGCGGGTTTGATCTTTAGAAATGTGTCTTGGAGTGAATGCACTAGCTCTTGTATTGAATGTGATCTCTAGAAAACTTGGATGCCAAAGGTTGTGGTGGTTGGGGGTATTTATAGCCCCAACCACCTTGGTAGCCGTTGGCCAAGGCTGCTGGCGATGGGCGCACCGGACAGTCCGGTGCGCCACAGGACAGGCATTGTTCCTTGTCCGGTGCGCCGCCACGACACCCAACCGTTAGGGTTCGGAGCTGGTCGATCGTTGGAGCTTTTGTCTTCTAGCTGCACTGGACAGTCTGGTGCCCCTCTGACTTCTGCGTGGCACTGTGCTGCACTATTCATCCTATCAGTCGATCGTTGGCGCACAGGGAGCCATTACTCCGCTGGCTCACCGGACAGTCCGGTGAATTATAGCGGAGCACGCCCTGGAATTCCCGAGAGTTGCTGGTTTGGAGCTCTACGGCCTGGTGCACCGGACACTGTCCGGTGCGCCAATTTCAGCACACTCAAGTCCTTTTGCTCTAATAAAATTGTGTCCCTAACTTGGTTCTTTTCTTGGTTTGTGTTGAACCTTATGCACCTGTAATACATTAATTCTAGACAAACTAGTTAGTCCATGTGTTTGTGTTGAACATCAACTACCAAAATTAATTATAGGAAATGGTTGACCCGATTTCCCTTTCACAACCGTGGGCGCTCATGCGAGTTGAGCGAGGGGCGAGGCAAGGAGAGGATGGGGGAGAGAGTGTAACACCTCAAATCCATCAATTAAAATAATACATTAATAGTCATTAAAACTTAGAAGAGATTAAAGTAAAATTCGAACCAAGTGCTTGATTTTATTTATTTTCGGGAGAATAATTTTTGTTTGCTAATAATTGATTAAAGTTTTTTTAAATCCCTTCGTTGAAACCCAATTTATTATTATAGGAACTTTGGTCTAAGAATAAATATATTAAATGTAAACATTTTTGGTATATTTATTATGATTTTTGGAATTATTTAAAAATATATTTATTTACATTTTTAATGGTTATAAAAAAAGAAAAAAAAATGAAACCCTAGTGCCGACGGCCATTTCGGCCCATCAGGGCCCAGCCGTCGCGCGCTCTCAACCCCGGCCGCTCTCTCTAGGTGGCACGTGGGCCCTAGCCCCGCGACCGCCCGCCTCCTCGCGCGGGCGTATGCGTCGCCTCACCCTCCCCGCCTTCCCAGCTGCCCGCCCGAGCTGGCTCCACGTCTCCCATGCCGACCGCCTGCCTCCCCCATGTCGGGAATGGTTGCGCGTCTCTCCCTCTCCTCTCCCCATTGACTCCAAGCCGAAATCGCCGCCACCATCAATGGTCGTCGACCGGTATTCTTCCTCTCCTCTGTAACACTTGAGGTGTTTATCGTCTGCTCGACCACGAGTGCGGACTTTAACATGTGATAGCGGTGAAAAAAATGGACACTAAATTTTAATCTTCCTTATTTATCACGATTTTGATATCGTGTCTGTCTCCATCTATCTAAATTGTCCTAATTTATTTTGCAAAATTCAGACTTTGGTAATTTTTGGAACATCGAATCCAATATCGTTTGGGTTGAGCCATCGACGTCTTGCCCAAACTCTAATCCTTGAAATCGAATCTGGTTCCGTAAATTTCGTTTGAAATTCTTTCACGCTTGCGTTGCACGTGTCTCTATGTGGTCTGACGTCGTGACGCGCATGGCGAGCGCAACCCTGTGTGTGACAACGCACAGCTTCTCACTTACGTGAAAGACACGTATCGTCTCCACGGAGGTCCCCGTGTGCACCTTATCTCCCTACTGCTATCCCTTTTGTTTATCCGAATCGGCCACCGATTCAACTCTTCACTACGTGTCGCGCCTTCCGTCACTCCGCTACCGCGTGTCCGACGTGCTAGCCAGTGTAAAATTTGGGAATCGACTGATTTCATAAATCTGTGCATGCTATTCGAGGAAAACACACGCAAAGTCGATAACCGAGGTTGGTTTCATCCTACACGCTATTTATGGCAAGGAAATCCAAGTATTTGGTTGCGGGTGAATTTATTCCATCCCAGATAAATCAATGGAACAATAATATCTTGTCCCAGATAAATTAAGCGGATCTCGACAACTAAAGTTTTCGGTGTAAAATAATTTAGTCCCCTTTTGTCAACCGTGACATCGCGTCTAAGGATTTTTAATGAAATTGTTCTCTAGTCGAGTGTTCAAGTAG
The DNA here is from genome assembly GCF_902167145.1 of Zea mays. NCBI lineage: Eukaryota > Viridiplantae > Streptophyta > Magnoliopsida > Poales > Poaceae > Zea > Zea mays. The sequence goes on from NC_050096.1 coordinate 222,957,378, forward strand.
CGAACGTAATTCGTCGAAATTCAACTGAATCAAATGCAGATTAAAATATCGAAGCCGATGCGATTCGATCCGATTGCATCTCGTTTTGATCTACATCTTAGAACATGGATGTATACAGGTTTTTGCATCAGAAGAAATATCTTCTCAGATGTTTTTTTTCAGCCGACCCTATCCTCCCAGCCGCTCTTCTCTCCGATATTTTCTTCACCACTGCCTTATCTGCGCACGCAGGCTTCTTCTCCAGCGAGCGTTTTGCTCCTCCTCTCTCCTCCATCGCCGCACGCTCCTCCTCTGTCGCCCATGGCGCGCGCCTGCCCCTGGCCATTGTTCAGCTCCCACCTCGCCTTTGGCCCTCGCCTAGCCCAGCGGCCCCTCCTCTCTCTCTCCCTTGTGTCCCCCCCCCCCCCCCCCCCCCCCCCCCCCCCCCCCCCGCAGCTCGCCCCATCTCTCTGAGCTCCGTGCGCGCGCCCCTGGTTCCTACTCCCTATTCCCCTCGCCTCTCCCTGGTGCTTTCCTGCGTGCGTCCTCCATTGTCCAAGTGTCCGACCAGAGCTTCCTCTGCTCGACCTTGCTCCTTCCCATGGTGCCCGGCGACCTCTTCTTCCCCATGACGCTAACCGCTGTTGTCCTTCTCTGGCGCGTGTCGGCTCCCTGCTCGGCCCCGTGCCCCATCTTCCTGGCGCGCCCTCTCCTTGCTAGCCGTGTGCTCTTCAAGCTCGGAGCTCCCTGCTCGCCCTCTCCTGCATCGCCCGCCCAAATCCATGGAGCATTGGATGACCGGTCGTCACATCCCTGGTCGCACTCTGGTTTTCCTCTCTTTGCCTTGATGTCCAAGCGCCTCGCCTCTCATGTTCCTGTCATGTCCTTCGTCGCCTCGGCACGCTCGCATCCCTTGGGCCCGCTTTGCCTCCGCGCGACGCCGGCTGCGAGCTGAGTTCGATTTTGCCGGGTTGCTCGGATTGAGTCCGATTGGTGTGGAGAGTTCGTCATGTTGGTGTGTGGCGTGGAGATACAGAAGGAAGGGTCCTGGCTGGTTATGGAGAAATTTGTTGAATATTGGATATTTACTTATGGTTCATGGCCATGGACGCTGGTGAGCTTGCCCTCTGGTCTGACCAGCACCTTTTCCCCAATGCTCTCCTCGGTCGCACCCTGTTTCGCCATCCATACTCGCCCAGTGCCACCGCGCTCGGCTCCCCTATGCATGGCCTCGCCAGGATCTCAGTGGTTGCCCACCTTGGAAGCTCAGTATGTCGAGTTCCACAACACACTCCATCGTGCTCAGACAACGAAGCTTGGTTGTGTCGATTGCTAGTTGCTTGATGAAATGCCTAACAAGAAATTGAAGAATCAATCGACCCCGTGTTTGACCCTGGCGTCTTGCCCCGTGATGGTTCTCGTTGCTGATTCCTCGGTATTGTCCTGTTCGTCGCATGGGCGCTCTGGCTGCGGGCTGTTCCTTCGCAACGGACACAGCCTCGCCTTGCAGCCGCGAACATCATCGTCTCCAGTTCTTTTGCTAATATGTGCCATCAACCGTCGTCGTTCTTGTGATTTCAGATCGATCTGATCTTGGTAAGTTAAATTATTATTTTGTGATTATTGCGCTTAGTCGTATGTCGATAACTAGTGTTTCCGTATGAAATGGTACAACGCCTCACCGCTAGGTGTTTAATTCGTTGTCGTGTAGCATTATTTAGGTTTGTGATATTCCTGTTTATATGCATTCATGTGCATTATGCAAATCATTTAGGTACGTTTATTAACCATGTGATGCGGAGAACCAAAGTTGAGTCGACCACAAGATATCGCTGCGCATAAGCTTCTCCACGAGATGATGTTGATGGACCAACCTGAAGATGGATAATCTAAACAAATGCCAAGACAAAGGATGGTCGCCAAGTGATCGACGTCTAACAAACACTAACGTAGTGTTTATTCGAGGCAAGCCCCGGTGCATTTGCCACCTCCTTGCTGTTTTAAAATCTTTATCACCTTATATGATGCATTAGGCGATAGGAGTTGTGTGCTAAACAATTGATGCATTTCTTTCCTTGGAAAATTGAATACCCTTCCTTGATACCCTTTTATGAAAAGGATTTTTATGATGCTTAGCCTTGCTTTAGAAAAATAAAATGTTTTGTTTTAAAAACAAAAGGTGATGCTTCACAGTGGATGGGAATTTTTACAAAGAAAAGACTTATGATGGTGGATCCATCACGACCGAGATGGGTTCAACATCTGAAAAGATGCACCTCTGCCAGGTACCAAACTTTGGATTTTAAATAATAAAGCTGAGATCAGGCGGGTGACTTGCACGAGAAGGAAGTCTTGGTGTAGTGTCTCCGTCTGAGTCGATTAAGGACCGTGTCGATGTAGGCTTGATGGTTGAGGACCTTTTAACTAGCCACATGCCTCGTCATGGGTAAGATTTGCCTCGGCCGGACCAATACCAGAAAGGCCAACACGCAATGGGAGTGGAGAGATGGCGAGAGTAGCGTGTACCCTCCATGGCAAGAGGTTGGACGGTGGTGTATCTGTGCTCTCGGTTGGCGTGAACCCAATCTGGTCTTGAGAAACCCGGTGGCGAGTTGACATATGCAAGGGTTAAGTGCTACATATGTCGTGTGGTTGGAGATCCCCAACTGGGTATTAATCGATTCGGATCGCCGTTACTTCTCGGATATGAAGACTTAGTCACTGCCCTACACGTAGCAATCCAGTGAACTAAAGGGATGATAAAAGACGGCTAGTATAGGCCAAGTGCTTGAACTAGGATAGAAAGAACTCTAGATGCAAGTAACTTTACTTAACCTAACAAGTAAAATGGATTTTTAAGGATCCACTCATAGTAAGCTTTTCTGCAAAAGAGTCTTTGAATCTTGATAAGCTTAACCTTGATTCCCAAAAGAAAGCATATCCTTGAGAGTCTTTTTCCTTAAACGTCTTTTTCCTTAAATGGGTAAGACTTGCGAAAGTACACTTCGTACTCAGGGTTTTCGAACCCATGTTGTTGCAGGTACTAGATTTGTGATGATGTTGATGGTGTTAAGCGCCGGTGGGCACGACCTTCTTATAAGCCTAAGTACCTCTTCTATACTTCTTATTGAGGATTGTCACTGAGCTAGCATATATTTCAAACTTATAAATAATTTATAACATTTCAAAGTTTATTTCTTTGAACCACTTTTGTAATTACTCCGGTAAACAATGTAAATTTGTTGTAACTTGTAACTTTGTAATAAAGAAATTCTGCTGCAAAATGTTGGTGTGTGTGATTTGTGTTTACTTGATCTTGTGATCCTGGTTGTAAGTGGTTTATCCGGGGTCCTTGGGACACTCGGACGGATCTTGTTAAGTTATCTGGTGCACATGCATAGTCGTCTGAGGTCTTTGAGACAAGGGCAGGTGCATGTGGGCCCAATAACTTGGGAGGTTCTGCCACATCCTCGACGCCCTCTCTCCTCCCCATTCTCTATAAAACGGAGCTCTGTGCCCGTGCTGTCGGTTCCCCGCCACTCCAAGCTTGCCCACGCTCCCCCTCTCTCCTCGCCGATGACTACCGATGCCGGCCAATCCCTGCTCGGCACGCAGAGCCTGCCACCGACCCACCGCTTTGTAGGATCTAGGACACCGACTAGAGGGGGAGTGAATAGACGGTTTTGACTAAAATAAAAAACACTAGAGAAATTTGATCAATATGACAAGAGGTATAAATTCTCTAGTAACAACAAGTAAACAATCTATGAGAATCAATTATGGTGATTGTATACTCGAAGAACAATATGCAAAATACTAATCACTTGCACGACAATAAGTAATGCAAGAAAAGAAAGACACCGGATTTTATCCCGTGGTATCGGTGATTTGCCGATCACCCCTAATCCACGTTGAGGTGGACTTCAAGCTCTCACTTGCTCCTCTATCAAGACACGACTTGATCTTTGAGCCAAGTGGACAAGAAATCACTCAATATCTCGTTTCCACTAATGTCACCTTTGCCGCTCCGGCGAGGTTGGCGCGAACCCCACACAATCAACACTGTGGCTCCTCCACAATCTTCTTGGAGAGCTCGACAGAGACAACACCCGAGCCGTCTAGGAGGCGGCAACCTCCAAGAGTAACAAGCCGATGACGCTTGCTCGGTGTACCACCTAGTGCATCAAGAATAACCAATGGATGCAAATGCACTAGGAACTCTCAATCTCTCACTAGAATGCAATCTCAAGCAAGAAGTGTGAGAGAATGAGTTGGAGGATCACAAATGAGCTCAATGTGTGCAAGGAATGGCTAAGAGAGCCCTCACACACGAGCTCCCCTTCTATTTATAGTACACCACTCAAATCCAACTGTTATGTGCAAACAGCACACATTCTGCGCACACGCGGATGGTCCGCTCCCTAAGCCCGGACGGTCCGCCGTACATATAACGGCTAGTTTTCCCGTTTGAAATCTGTCAGAGCTGTCAGAAAAGTGAGGTCCGGACAGTCCGCCAACCTTGGCCGGACCGTCCGAGACTTGGCAACTTTGAGCACCAAAGCTCTGTCCAAGAGGAGTTAGCACATGCGGACGGTCCGCCCTACAAGGCCGGACGGTCCGCGACCTGGGAGTCAGTACTGTCTGGGCTTATCCTCCGGACAGTCCGTAGTACAAATCCCAAAAACCACATAGTCCCCTGGCCAAACCAATTTGGCACCTGCGGATGGTCCGCCCTACAAGGCCGGATGGTCCGGACAATAATACAGGGACTGTGTCACACCCGGTTTTAAAAGGCAAACCGAATGCGAACCATGTACGTGCCAGGATCAGTTATTCACGTACACAGCAGTTACATAATATGGACATCATCACACAGTGCTCAAAATAGTATTAAAAGGGAATAATAGTTGATTACTTCATACGTCTGAGACGTCCATATAGTTCTTACAATAAATCAAAGTGCGGAAAAGAAACGTAGATAAACGCGGCCTTCACAGGCAGCCGACTGGGGGTTGCCGCTAACCCACTCCTAGAACTCGTCGTAGTCTTGGAACTCCTGGAAGTCTCCTTCCACAGCTTCATCTTCGCCTGAGCAGTGGTTGCAATGCTGACAACCTGGGGGGGGTTTGGTGTGTAGAGCAAGGGTGAGTACACATCAACATACTCAGCAAGTATCTTGTTTGACTGTAGTGGACTAGCTTTATGTGGGGATAAGTCAAGCAGTTGCTTTTAGTTGGTCAGATTATTACTTACTAGTAGAGAAAGCCAAGTTTTAGATTTAACCCACGTTATTAACCCAAACGTACTCCTTTCCAAACGGAAAGAGTACCACTTACCAGCACCATAGTCATAACCAAAACCATCAATCTCATAACCACCTGAACCAAAGTATCTCTGATCAAGTACCACTAATCACTGGAGCTCCCTTGGCCGCTCATAACCGCGAGCACGGCTGATATATCAGTTTTCAAACACTCTGCAGAGGTTGTGCACTTTACCCACAAGCCGTGATTCCCATTCTGCCCGGAGAGAGCTACTCCCCATTGACCACTACCTAGGTGGCCTAGCAGGGCATCACTACGTAGCCTTTACAAAGATTCCCCGAGGCTGTAGCCACCCGTTAGGTTTCCTAAATGTACCGCACTCCTCCCCAAGGGACAAATCAACCTTGGCAGAGCGAGCCGCATACACCGAGCCCCATTGACGGCACGACGGCTAAGTGAACTACACCCCGGATCCTCTAATTATTCAGCTAAGGGCATCCCATTCCACCCTCATGGTTGCACTGTTTTCCCGGGCGGTCATCCATAGAACAGGTCCTTACGGAGAGGCACTCGAGAAACCGCTCGAGCCCCCTTGAAGGTCACAAGTACAACATCATCATAAGAGAAGGGAAAACAGCGTATCATAGATAATCTCATCATGTTCATTGATTAGAGTTGAGCAATAGCATAAAGCTAAACAGTAATAATCCAACCCAAATAGGTAAGCAAGGATAGGGATAACAAAAGCTAGTCAAACCTTAGGCATAAATATGTAAAGCGGGAGGTGAATTAAAGAATGAATAGGACAGAGATAGGTCAAGGGACACTTGCCTCCACCAACCGACTGCTGCTCAGGGGCTTCTCCTGCGAGTTCCTCGGGCTCTTCAACCGGATCGTTCTCTATGCGAGCGCAAACATACATACATCCACACATTTAATACAAAAGAACAGTACATCATACAATAGAATGCAATAAGTAAACAGACGTTCCACGCGGGCTCGCGAGTACGGTTAAGAGAGAAAGAGGAAAAGACAGTCGAGAAACGATCACGTTACATGATTATAAATTAACTACTCGCTTAATGGAAGGAAACTTAATGTAGACACTATGTTTAGCGTAAAGTAAAGTCATGTTTCATGTCTAATTATTATAAGCAGGTGGAGATAAATAAAAAGAATGGTCGCGCGGCGAGACACGCGACAAAGCTCTCTAAAACAAATTAAAAAGTTAACGACTCGTCGCGCGACCGAGCACGCAGCGAGACACTTCGCCTTAGTTACGAGGAGACGTTAAGCGTTGCGCGACGAAGCGCACGACGGCATACGTCGACTAAACTGAGTCCAAAGTGGAACGTCGCGTGAATACACACGCGGCGTTACACCTTAAACAACCTGAAACAAAAATGGATCGTCGCGCGACGAAGCGCACGACGCACACAAGATAGAATCTGAATTTAGACAAATCCGTCGCGCGGCGAAGCGCGCGACGCAACACGCTAATTAACGAATAAACACCGCGAGCGCGGGCGAGCGAAGATACGGTCGGGCGAGGCCGGGACGGGGGAACGGGCGGCCGAGCTGGGGCCAGGGCGGTTGAACCGGCCCAAGGGCGGTTGAACCGGCCAGGGGCGGGGGCGCGCGGGCGAGCGGGCAGGGGGCCGAGCCGCCACCGCACCGAGGGAGGCCGGGCGGGCGAGGCCGCCGGGGAGGGAGGGGGGAGGGGCCGAGCGCCGCCGGGGAGGGAGACCGGGCGGGCGCCGCCGGGGAGGGAGGCCGGGGACGGGGCCGAGGGCGGGCGCCGAGCGGGGGCCGAGGCGGGCAGGGGCCGCGCCGCCGCGCCGAGGAGGCCGGGCGGGGGCCGCGCCGCCGCGGGCGAGCGCCGCCGGGGTCGGAGTCGCGCGCGGGCAGGGAGAGAAAGGGGGCGCGCGTGGGGAGAAGAAGAGGAGGGAGAGGGAGAGAGAGAGGAGAAGGGGAGGGGAGGGGAGCTCACCTCGGGGTCCAAAATCCGGTGATCGCCGTCTCCAAATCCTAGGGCACCACGGGGAGAGAGAGGTGGAAGAGGGAGAGGAGAGGTTGTTGCGCGGGAGATCCAAATGAGAGAGGGAGAGAGGTGGGGGCGCATGGGGGGGTTTTGGGCGCCGGGGGCGCGCAGGCCAGGGCGGTGCGGCTGAGCTGGGCTGGGCTAAGCTGGGCTGGGCCGAACCACTTCGCGGATCAAAAACCCACGACGTGCGCGACCACTAAACGAACTTAAAACGCGAATCAAAATCCGGAACGGAACGAGACGAACACTCATCATCAGACAAAGAAATGTGCTTCGGCATGATGCAACACCCATGACACTTAGGTTTTGGTTTATACATGACACGGACACCTGCCGCTATACTGGTTTGAAATTGGGAAGAAGGAGCAAACGGGGAAAGAGAAAAGAGAGTAATGCCCGAATTTGGTGAGAGAAAAGAAGAAAAAATTCTACCCCCAAATTCAGGACGTTACAAACCTATCCCCCTTAAAAGAATCTCGCCCTCGAGATTCAGGGTTGGCTAGCAAAGAGCTCGGGGTATTTAGCCATCAGATCATCTTCACGCTCCCAGGTTGCTTCTTCCTCAGAGTGATGATTCCATTTGACTTTGCACATTCTGATGGTCTTCCTTCGGGTGACTCTGTCTGCAACCTCAAGGATTTGCACTGGCTTCTCAACGTAGGTCAAGTCCTCCTGGACTTCAAGACCTTCCACTGGCAACTGCTCTTCTGGCACACGCAAGCACTTCTTTAACTGAGACACATGAAAGACATCATGCACAGCAGACAAATTCTCGGGCAAACTGAGCTGATAGGCCACTTCTCCACGTCTTGCAAGAATCTGATACGGACCAATGTAGCGGGGTGCTAGCTTGCCTTTCACTCCGAATCTTCTGACTCCTCTGATCGGTGACACTTTCAGATAGACAAAGTCTCCGACTTCGAAACTCAGCTCTCTTCTTCTTGTGTCTACATAGCTTCGCTGCCTCGATTGCGCTATCTTCAGATTCTCTCGAACCATCTTGATGTTCTCTTCGGCTTCCAGCAAAATGTCTGGCCCAAACACTTGCTTCTCTCCAGGCTGATCCCATTGCAACGGAGTTCTACAACTCCTTCCATAGAGCGCCTGAAATGGTGACATCTTCAAACTGGCCTGGTAACTGTTGTTATAGGAAAACTCCGCATAAGGCAATCTCTTGTCCCATCCGGACTGATCTTGCAACGCACAGGCTCTCAACATGTCTTCGAGAATTTGATTGATTCTTTCGGTCTGGCCATCTGTCTGCGGATGATAAGCTGAACTGAAATTCAGATGCGTGCCCAAAGCTTCATGCAACTGCTGCCAGAAATGAGAGGTGAACTGCGTTCCTCTGTCTGACACTATCTTCTTTGGCACACCATGAAGACAAACGATCCGAGACATATACAATTCTGCCAATACTGCACTGCTATAGTTGGTCTTGACAGGTATGAAGTGGGCTGACTTGGTCAAGCGGTCCACTACTACCCAAATGGAATCGTAGCCGGCTCGAGTGCGAGGCAATCCGACTATGAAATCCATACCAATTTCATCCCATTTCCACTGAGGGATCTGCAACGGTTGCAACAATCCAGCAGGTCTCTGGTGCTCTGCCTTAATTCTTCGACAACTATCACACATAGCCACATGCTCTGCGATCTCCCTTTTCATTCCGTACCACCAAAATTTCTTCTTCAGATCCTGATACATCTTCTCACTGCCAGGGTGAATCGAATAAGCTGTCTCATGAGCTTCCTTAAGAATCAACTCCCGAATGGACTGGACATTGGGAACACACAAGCGGTCTTTGAACCATATCACGCCTTCTGCATCCTCTCGAAAATCTTTGCCTTTGCCATCTAGAATCAGTCGCCGAATCTCACTGATCTTCTCATCACTCTTCTGCGCTTCTTTGATTTCGCGCTCCAAGGTAGGTTCCAACTCAACTGTGACTCCTCGCGAATTGTTCAGAAATCCGAGACTCAACCTGTCAAACTCCTTGGCCAACTCATAAGGCATCGGACGAGCGACCATCAGATTGACTTGACTCTTTCTGCTCAAAGCATCTGCCACTACGTTTGCTTTGCCTGGATGGTAATGAATCTCCAACTCATAGTCTTTGATCAACTCTAACCATCTTCGTTGCCTCATGTTTAACTCTGACTGGGTGAATATGTACTTCAGACTCTTGTGATCTGTGTAAATATCGCATTTCTGTCCATACAGATAGTGCATCCATGTCTTCAGTGCATGAACCACTGCTGCCAACTCTAGGTCATGGATGGGGTAATTCTTCTCATGAACCTTCAACTGTCGGGACGAGTAAGCCACAACTCTTCCCTCTTGCATCAACACGCATCCCAAACCTGTGTAACAAGCATCACAATACACCGAGAAGGGCTTGTGCACATCAGGCAAGACTAGGACAGGCGCTGTAGTCAACTTCTCTTTCAGCGCTTCAAAGGCCTCTTGGCATTTCTGGGTCCACTTGAACTCAACTTTGTTGCCTAGCAACGCTGTCATAGGTTTCGCAATCTTCGAAAACCCTTCAATGAATCGCCGATAATATCCGGCCATTCCAATGAAACTCTTGATTCCTCGAGCATCTGTTGGCGCTTTCCAGTTCAAAATGTCTGCCACTTTCTTCGGATCCACAGTCAATCCTTCTTTGTTGATTATATGACCCAAGAACAGGACTTCACTGATCCAGAACTCACACTTGCTCAACTTTGCATACAACTGGTGCTCTCGCAATCTCTGCAACACCATCCTCAAATGATCTGCATGCTCTTCTTCGCTTCGAGAGTAAATCAGAATGTCATCAATGAATACCACCACAAACTTATCAAGGTAATCCATGAATACACTGTTCATCAAGTTCATAAAGAACGCTGGCGCATTGGTCAAACCAAATGACATCACCGTGAACTCATACAAACCATACTTGGAAATGAATGTCGTCTTCGGAATGTCCGAAGGTCGGATCCTGAGCTGATGATAACCTGACCTCAGATCAATCTTGGAGAACACACTGGCTCCTCTCAACTGGTCGAACAGATCTTCTATTCTGGGCAAGGGATACTTGTTCTTGATCGTGACTTCATTCAAAGCTCGATAATCGATGCACATCCTCTTGGTGCCATCTTTCTTCTCCACAAATAGGACAGGGGCGGCCCAAGGCGAGGTGCTTGGCCGAATGTAACCTTTCTCTGACAGCTCATCAATCTGCTTCTTAAGCTCAACCAACTCTGGTCCAGATATTCTGTAAGCTCTCTTAAAGATAGGGGCGGTTCTAGGAAGAAGCTCTATGGCAAATTCAACTTTCCGCTCTGGTGGCATACCCGGTAAGTCCTTTGGAAACACATCCGGGAACTCAGACACTACCTTGATCCTCTCGATTGGGTCTGCTTTACTGCTATCAACAGCTATCTGATAACAACTTCCTTTCTTTGGCTCAGGCGGGACTAACTTGGTCACCACTTCCTCTCCTAGTGGGGACACCAACTTGATGGTCCTTCTATCACAACTGATAACTGCCTGATACTTATCTAGCCAATTCATCCCTAGGATGACATCTATTCCCTGAGTACCCATTACTGTAAGGTTGGCGGGAAACGCTATCCCTCTTATTTCCACACTTATATTCAAACAAATGCTATCGGCTCGAACGCTACCACCGGCTGAGTCAATTTGAATGGGGGTTGACATGGTAGTAATTGGAAGATTATGTGCTTCTACCCATGATGCAGTAATGAAAGAATGCGTTCCTCCAGTATCAAATAACACCTCTGCAATACGGGAGTCGACTGGGAACATACCTACTATCATGCCGGGGGTCTCCTGAACTGCTTCAGCCTCCAAGTGATTCAGTCTTCCATGATTATAACGCGGCTGAGAGCGATTGCCTGCTCCAGGCTGAGGCACATTCTGCTTCGCTGGGGCATTGGGGCCTGACTGCTGCTGGGCTGCCTTCTTCGGACATTGCATCACCCAGTGGCCTTGCTCTCCACAGTGGAAACACACCCTGTTTCCAACCTGAGCTGGTGCTGCCTGATTGCTCTGCTGGTTTGCTGGGGCAGGAAGACGAGGTGCCTGCTGATTCTGCTTCTGAAACTGACCTCCTGACTGATTGCTCTGACGGTTCTGGTACTGGTGCTGAGGATACTGCCTTTGAAACTGCTGATGCTGCTGAGGTGGACGCTGGTTCTGCCTGAACTGCTGAGGTTGATTGCCTGAGAAACGAGGACGGCTGCTGCTTCCAGGCTGGGGTCCACTGATCTTGCGCTTACGATCCTCCATCTCCTTACGCTTCCTCTCCGTCATGATTGCTCTGTCAATCAGGTGCTGGAATGTCGGGAAAGTGTGATTCATCAGTTGGTACTGCAGAGGGTCAACCAAGCCTCTCAGGAAACGGTACTGTCGCTTGGCGTCGGTGTTGACATCTTCAGGAGCATAACGAGACAGTTGCAGAAACCTGTCTCGGTACTCACTGACCGACAATGGCCCTTGCTTGAGAGCCAAGAACTCCTCTTTCTTCACTGTCATCAGACCTGCAGGAACATGGTACTGACGGAAGCTTCCTCTGAACTCTTCCCAAGTGATGGCGTCAGGGTGGGCATGGGTGGCGAGGTAAGACTCCCACCATGACTGGGCTGCTCCTCTCAACAGACGGGGACCATACAGAACTTTCTCCCTGTCATCGCACTGAGCGGTATGCAACTCCCGCTCCACAGTGCGCAGCCAATCTTCAGCATCCATGGGGTCAGAAGAATGAGCGAACGTTGGTGGATGACCTCTCATGAATTCAGCACGCTTGTCTCTGGGCATCTGAGGCATCTGAGGCTGAGGTGGGGCCTGCTGCTGTTGCTGCTGCTGCTGCTGAATGGCGGCCAAAGTCTGACCGATGGCTTGAACTGCCTGAGTCTGCATCAGAAACATCTGCTCGATGGACATCGGGGGCGGGGGCGGCAGGTGCTGCTGCTGGGGCACCTCTTCCTGTTGAGCGGCTCGCTCCTGCTGAGCACGCCTTCCTCCTCTGCGCCTGTTCTCTGACATCTGCAGAATGCAACCACACATCAGAACTGATCTGGCAAATCTTGCAGCATAAGGAAAGAGAATAGAATTCTTCAACAGCACTGAACAGATGAGCATCTTCACTGATCTCCAACACAGACCACACAGCTTCTCAGATAAAGAGGAAAGGAGAATAATGGGTTTCCCAACTATATAACTAACTTTATTACCATAATAGGTAAACCAAAATGCAGGGGATACCCACACTCTGGTGACAATCATTACAAAGATCCAAACCAAACAAAGTTCATCATGACAAACATGAATGCACAGGATATAGCAAACTACCCTGTCTAACTAAGACTAACTAAAACTGAGACTAACGCTAAGACTGAAGCTTCTATGCATATATATTTCGTATTAATTACAAGATCCAACTCTAACGATCTATGGTTCTAGAGTTATCTTGGTCTTGCAGTCGGGATTGCCATAAGACTGGTGTCCACGCTGAGGTGAGCGGTACGGGTGCTGAGTCCCGACGGGAGCGGGGGAACCACCATCCAAGTGACGATGTTCCGCGCGCTCAGCCCGCAGCAGGGCGATCTCAGCACGAGCCCTACTCAGCTCGTCTAATGCATGGTCCAGCTCCGTGTTTAGCACGGCGGCTAGGTTGACTGTGCTGCTCAACCTAGGATTGCCCTCACCGACAGGTGAGACAATCACGCCTCCTGTGCTGCCAGATGAACGGCGGGGGTAATACTTCAGGTCAAGACCATCAGCTGCCCCACCGAAAACCGAGCAGTAGTGCGAAAGCGCACGCCGTGCAGCATCTTGCATGGCTGCCTCAGCTGAGTCCCGCTCAGAGATAGAATAGTGCTCTGAGCAGACCTCAGCACCCTGGAGACTGTTCTCCGGACAGCGCACCAAGCAGGTTGCCTCCCAGCGGTCCGGGTAGACCCCGCGACTGTGCTGGTAGACCACACAGCGATACTCGACGGACCAAGTATGCCGGTCAAATGCCCGACGTAGCAGGGTGTCGAGCGCATCGTGGAAGTGACACCCGCGAGCAGCGTCGCGAGTGATGGGTCGAGCAACCCATCCTTCCGGCTCAGGGTTAGCAAAGAAGTCGGTGTCGTGGCTCGAGCTGTCGTCGCCATCTCCGTCGTCTGGGTCTCCTCCAGCAGCTACTCCAGAAGCTGGGGCGCCCAGTGGTGGTGCAGGGGGCGGCTCCAGAGGAAGCACAGGGGAGCAGCTCCTCACAGACTCTATCTCCTGGTGGAGCGAGAAAGAAGAGCCCTGCTGCTCCTGCTCCTGTCGTCGACGTTCCTGCTCCTCAAGCAGGCGGTGGTGCAGTCTCTCCAAGTGGCTGGACTGTCCGGCCACGGGACGGCGAAGCGGACGCTCAGCAAGGCGGGAGGGTAAGAAGGGGATGACTGACTTACGTGCAGTGTGTCTAAGTCGAGCCATCTACAAAAGACATCGCAAGCAAAAGGGTGAGAACAGAACTAATATGACCAGCAAATAATGAATCATAAGTAAATGAAGGATTAGAATAAAACATGATTTTCAGCAAGGTATTATATATACTAGAACATAGGTTTGGTCGGTATGACCAACTTTTGAAGGGATGACAAAGTCAAGGAAGGGACAGAGGTCTATAGTCCTTAGAACGACCATTCTACTCTAGGTTAGCGGTCCTACAGTCAGCACGGCTTTGATACCACTTATGTCACACCCGGTTTTAAAAGGCAAACCGAATGCGAACCATGTACGTGCCAGGATCAGTTATTCACGTACACAGCAGTTACATAATATGGACATCATCACACAGTGCTCAAAATAGTATTAAAAGGGAATAATAGTTGATTACTTCATATGTCTGAGACGTCCATATAGTTCTTACAATAAATCAAAGTGCGGAAAAGAAACGTAGATAAACGCGGCCTTCACAGGCAGCCGACTGGGGGTTGCCGCTAACCCACTCCTAGAACTCGTCGTAGTCTTGGAACTCCTGGAAGTCTCCTTCCACAGCTTCATCTTCGCCTGAGCAGTGGTTGCAATGCTGACAACCTGGGGGGGGGGTTTGGTGTGTAGAGCAAGGGTGAGTACACATCAACATACTCAGCAAGTATCCTGTTTGGCTGTAGTGGACTAGCTTTATGTGGGGATAAGTCAAGCAGTTGCTTTTAGTTGGTCAGATTATTACTTACTAGTAGAGAAAGCCAAGTTTTAGATTTAACCCACGTTATTAACCCAAACGTACTCCTTTCCAAACGGAAAGAGTACCACTTACCAGCACCATAGTCATAACCAAAACCATCAATCTCATAACCACCTGAACCAAAGTATCTCTGATCAAGTACCACTAATCACTGGAGCTCCCTTGGCCGCTCATAACCGCGAGCACGGCTGATATATCAGTTTTCAAACACTCTGCAGAGGTTGTGCACTTTACCCACAAGCCGTGATTCCCATTCTGCCCGGAGAGAGCTACTCCCCATTGACCACTACCTAGGTGGCCTAGCAGGGCATCACTACGTAGCCTTTACAAAGATTCCCCGAGGCTGTAGCCACCCGTTAGGTTTCCTAAATGTACCGCACTCCTCCCCAAGGGACAAATCAACCTTGGCAGAGCGAGCCGCATACACCGAGCCCCATTGACGGCACGACGGCTAAGTGAACTACACCCCGGATCCTCTAATTATTCAGCTAAGGGCATCCCATTCCACCCTCATGGTTGCACTGTTTTCCCGGGCGGTCATCCATAGAACAGGTCCTTACGGAGAGGCACTCGAGAAACCGCTCGAGCCCCCTTGAAGGTCACAAGTACAACATCATCATAAGAGAAGGGAAAACAGCGTATCATAGATAATCTCATCATGTTCATTGATTAGAGTTGAGCAATAGCATAAAGCTAAACAGTAATAATCCAACCCAAATAGGTAAGCAAGGATAGGGATAACAAAAGCTAGTCAAACCTTAGGCATAAATATGTAAAGCGGGAGGTGAATTAAAGAATGAATAGGACAGAGATAGGTCAAGGGACACTTGCCTCCACCAACCGACTGCTGCTCAGGGGCTTCTCCTGCGAGTTCCTCGGGCTCTTCAACCGGATCGTTCTCTATGCGAGCGCAAACATACATACATCCACACATTTAATACAAAAGAACAGTACATCATACAATAGAATGCAATAAGTAAACAGACGTTCCACGCGGGCTCGCGAGTACGGTTAAGAGAGAAAGAGGAAAAGACAGTCGAGAAACGATCACGTTACATGATTATAAATTAACTACTCGCTTAATGGAAGGAAATTTAATGTAGACACTATGTTTAGCGTAAAGTAAAGTCATGTTTCATGTCTAATTATTATAAGCAGGTGGAGATAAATAAAAAGAATGGTCGCGCGGCGAGACGCGCGACAAAGCTCTCTAAAACAAATTAAAAAGTTAACGACTCGTCGCGCGACCGAGCACGCAGCGAGACACTTCGCCTTAGTTACGAGGAGACGTTAAGCGTTGCGCGACGAAGCGCACGACGGCATACGTCGACTAAACTGAGTCCAAAGTGGAACGTCGCGTGAATACACACGCGGCGTTACACCTTAAACAACCTGAAACAAAAATGGATCGTCGCGCGACGAAGCGCACGACGCACACAAGATAGAATCTGAATTTAGACAAATCCGTCGTGCGGCGAAGCGCGCGACGCAACACGCTAATTAACGAATAAACACCGCGAGCGCGGGCGAGCGAAGATACGGTCGGGCGAGGCCGGGACGGGGGAACGGGCGGCCGAGCTGGGGCCAGGGCGGTTGAACCGGCCCAAGGGCGGTTGAACCGGCCAGGGGCGGGGGCGCGCGGGCGAGCGGGCAGGGGGCCGAGCCGCCACCGCGCCGAGGGAGGCCGGGCGGGCGAGGCCGCCGGGGAGGGAGGGGGAAGGGGCCGAGCGCCGCCGGGGAGGGAGACCGGGCGGGCGCCGCCGGGGAGGGAGGCCGGGGACGGGGCCGAGGGCGGGCGCCGAGCGGGGGCCGAGGCGGGCAGGGGCCGCGCCGCCGCGCCGAGGAGGCCGGGCGGGGGCCGCGCCGCCGCGGGCGAGCGCCGCCGGGGTCGGAGTCGCGCGCGGGCAGGGAGAGAAAGGGGGCGCGCGTGGGGAGAAGAAGAGGAGGGAGAGGGAGAGAGAGAGGAGAAGGGGAGGGGAGGGGAGCTCACCTCGGGGTCCAAAATCCGGTGATCGCCGTCTCCAAATCCTAGGGCACCACGGGGAGAGAGAGGTGGAAGAGGGAGAGGAGAGGTTGTTGCGCGGGAGATCCAAATGAGAGAGGGAGAGAGGTGGGGGCGCATGGGGGGGGGGGTTTTGGGCGCCGGGGGCGCGCAGGCCAGGGCGGGCCGGCTGAGCTGGGCTGGGCTAAGCTGGGCTGGGCCGAACCACTTCGCGGATCAAAAACCCACGACGTGCGCGACCACTAAACGAACTTAAAACGCGAATCAAAATCCGGAACGGAACGAGACGAACACTCATCATCAGACAAAGAAATGTGCTTCGGCATGATGCAACACCCATGACACTTAGGTTTTGGTTTATACATGACACGGACACCTGCCGCTATACTGGTTTGAAATTGGGAAGAAGGAGCAAACGGGGAAAGAGAAAAGAGAGTAACGCCCGAATTTGGTGAGAGAAAAGAAGAAAAAATTCTACCCCCAAATTCAGGGCGTTACAGACTGTGCCGAGAGCAACCTTCTCTGGTCAGGACTACGGACGGTTGGGACCCAAGGCCCGGACGGTCCACAGTACAAATGAACAGGACCAGTCCGAAGTAAACATACTTCGGACCCCACTGGAGGATCGTGGACGGTCCGCCCACATGGCCCGGACGGTCCGCACATCCCAAGACTTAGCAAATTTTCAAACATGCTTTTGAAAAGATTTTTAACTCTTGAAATTGGAAGCATTGTTAGTCCTCATGCAAATGCAACCACTAGATGCTCTATGAGGCACTAAGTTTGACATAGACAAACGTCATGGACCCCTTTTAATAGTACGGCCATCTAGCCTACTAATCCGGTCAATTAACTTCTCTAAACTCCTGGAGACCGGCAAAAACAAAACCTATGTTATACCTTTGCCTTCACTTGATCCACAACCGATGCTTATAAATCTCCAAGATTTTCTGTTCTATGTGGTCCAACCCTGCATTCTTATTTCTCTAAGAACCATTAGTCCACAAACAGTTATCATTAATTACCAAAACATCACTAAGGGGCCTAGATGATTCACAATTTCGCTGCTGAGCTGCCGTCCGTCGTGCTCATCGCCGCCGTTGACCGGAGCCTGGAGTGCCGCCCGCCGCCGACCCTTTTGCTCGCCAGCCAGCCGATCGCCTCCCCTTTTGCTCGCCGATCTCCCTGCGCATAGGAACTAGCAAGAGGTAGAAGATGACCATTTTTCATTTTGGTCCTTTGATTTTCTGTAATTTATTCATGTATTTTCTGCAGTACAAATGTATTTAAAATAAGCCCTAGATTCTTACGTGCTACTCCTGGAAATCTATGGATAATTCCATTTGTGACCCCACAGCAAAGTGTTTATATGTAAAAGAACTCTTATAAATCGATGTTACAAATTGACTTGATATGTAAGAGTTAACATGTTTAAATATTTTTTTGTTATGACAATGTTTAGTTATCGGCAAAACGATTTAAATTATGTTGTGATTGTTTAAGTGTAATTTTGCTGATGTCAAAAATCGAAAGGAACACTAGACCGCATCTTAGTCAGATTAAGATTTAGATTTCATTTTGCTAGTCAAGACATATGCATATTTCTTATTCACTAAGAAGCAGTAAAGATTCTATTGACATGAAAACAATATAGTTGTACCCATGTCAACTATAATCTAAATAGTATAGTTAAAGTAGCGTTTTAATTTAATACTAAAACTATTTGACCTCTGGTTAACATGATGTGATTTTCTTTCAGAATTAAAAGATAAAACTAAAATGAGACCCATGTTTATGGTAGAAATAATTAATCAACCTATTTCCGTAGAGTTGGTTAAATCACTACATCTAAGTTGTGTTATATAAAGTACTTTCATAGTCGAATCACCATATATTCTATTCACTAGTGACCACCCAAAGTAAAATTTGTATTTTATGTCATGAGCGAATAGAGTGACTACCAGTGTATTTTAGTTTATATTATAGTTACAAATCATGTTTTATGATCGTATGTTCCCTTTTTTATAAACATGATGTGTATAATGTATGCTTTATTGTTGGTTGTATGATGTATGTATATTGGTTGGTGAATGTTTTCTTTTGTATGCGTGATGTCCGACTCTATTAGAAGCTGGTTGTGTGGTAGAGGAACCAAATACGTTTGAGGACGATCCACAAGACACATTTGAGCAAGGCAAGTGGATTCTCCCTCTGCATTTCTGATTGTACCAAAACAATGCATATAATACTATTTACTTTTGGATATTTGCGTAATTTTGATGGGTTTTGCCTAAATAGGATTACCTAGAAATACCAACCTTATTCCTTGCTTAACCTGGGATAAATACTATGCTAAGTAATTATGTTATTGCCCAACTTGATCATTATGATGTCACTGTTTAATGATACTATTGTTCTGGAAATGATATTTGTATTATGATGATAATCCGATGGTTAAACAAGATCATGCTGTATTAAACGGAACATGTAGTGACCACCTAGAAAAACAGTGCAACCACGAGTACTATCATGGCTCTGGCTTTGGTAAATAGCTTATAGACGTAGTGCTTAGCAACCCTACCTGAAAGATGGGCAAGAGGGGGCAGCAGTGGTTTGGTGGCAGCTCACGTTAACATGGGGTGGTAGCCTTGGCTAAGTTACCACGTCCAGAGGGTCACTAATACTGACGTGGAAACCTTAGTGGGTGGCTTTGTACTAAGGATATATTTTGTGAAAGCCTCATAATGGATTCCTAGTCATTCACCTCGACAGTGTTTAAGGTTCCGTTCAACCCAGGCTAGAGGGGATACTTTACTTGTGGGTAAAGTTGTACCACCTCTACAGAATGTAAACCTGATATGTCAGTCATGCTCACGGTTAAGAGCAAACTGGACCCTCACATGATAATTGAACTTAAAGATAGCGAATAAATCGTGATCCAGTGGTTTTTAAAATGGTTTGCTTAAGTGGTTTCACTTAAGTGCTTTGGAGATATAATCATTATGCTCATGATTTAATTAGGTTTTGTGATGCACTTATAATTAGCAAATAGGATGTCGCTAATAAAATATTGACCAACTTAAATGCTTACAGCATAATCATAGCCTACCTTGTTAACCTTGCATAGTTCCTCCCATTTGCTGAGCCCCCACCGTAAGTGAGCTCGCCCCTTTATCAGAAGGTGATGAGGAAGACTTTGACGAAGATGTTGACGAGTACTGAGTCTAGCGATGCTCCGGTCATCTTCCTATGGGAGATTGTCCATGTTATTCCTATTGTACTTTGATTATGATACTATTTAAGACTTTTAATTTTGGATGATGTAATAAAATTACTATACTATCTTTTACGCCTTTATTGCATTGTCTTTTGATATATTACACATGTGACATCAACATATGTGTGAAAAAATGGATCCTCGCACACATATGCTATTATAACACCCCGTCCAATCCCGGCACGGTGGTACGTACTCCTGGCAACTCTCTAGGATCATATATTGTCCCCACAGTCTAACACGAGTCTTTTGTGCGCACTTTGTCCTCACTCATGCGCACCAAATAAAACTTCCCGATCAGTCACTGTTGGGGGCCTTCGTCCTCCAAAGGTCCTCAAAAACATGATTTAATAATGTCTTCCAAGTGTGACATATGAACAGGTACCTTCAGACTCGGGTTAAAAGCATATACAATATGAAGAGCATGGTCGTGACGAAGGCTGGTGTTGCTCCGAAGCTACGTGCAAGGGAGCTCCAGCTAAGTGGCGGAAAAAGGAACCGACCTAAAGGGGAAAAGGCTATTTAGTCCTCGTTGGTTTATCCATAAGTCAATAGTAAATATAAAGGGCATGAATGTAAATTTACACAAGCTACGTCCTGTGCCTATAAATAGATAAACAGTACCCCCGTACTGTTCACGCTGACTTGTACTCGCTTATGCGTCACGCTTGTACTTTTGCCTTCTATCAAGTCGAAGGTATATTTGTAATTCAATATTGTTTCTGTCTTTCCATGATAATATAATGAGAATGAATTAATAATGTTATATGATTGTTTATGTTGTCTCTTATATTTCATATGCTTCTTCTTTTGTTAACATATACCGCGTTGATGAAGGTATGTCCTTCATGACCTTCGTCTGAAGATCATTATATCCTAAGGGAAATAATGCTTCGAAGGACGAAGGGCATTAACCTTTAACATTTTGTGTTGCCTTGTTCTTAATTCATAGCATTTGAGAACAAGTCCCCAACATTGGCGCCCACCTCCGGTGAACTCATTCGACCATCTTCGGCAAGCCTTGACCTTCGTCATGCCGCCGAAGAAAGCTTCAGCGCCAGGGGCTGCTGCACTGCAGCCACTGGACACGAACCAGGAGACTCTCTCTCTCCAAGAGGCTCGAAGCCAGAAGAGAAAGGCCACCAGTCCAACACTCTAGGAGGAGGAGTTGGACCAAGAGATCAGGGACATGGAAATCATATCTCTACTACTCTATAAGCCTTCAACGTAGACGTTCACAATAGTGCGCCATGTTCTGCTGCCCAATCCTCTCCCTCCGCTCTTCATCGCACGGTCGCACGATGCGCTCCCACCACGCCAGAGCCGCTCTCAATCGCCTCCCCACCGCGCCAGATCCTCAATCTGCTCCTCCCCCACCGCGCTCCTCACCCACGCCAGGGACAAGACCGCCTCCCTCCACGCCCGCCTTGCCAACTCCGCGGCCAGCGCCAGCACCACTCCCCTCCCCCATGGCCGTCGAGTCCGAGTGGTGACACCAGCTACGCATGCTCATCGAGGACGACGTGGAATAGGTGCTCCACCGCGGGCACAACGGGCACGGTGGAGGTGGAACGAGCGCCATCAAGTTCTGGCATCACTAACCGTGATTTCCAGCCCGCGGTTGCGCCCCCAGCATCACCAACCGCGACCCCCTTATCCCTTACCTCTCTCCTCTCCGCTCCCCGCAGGGTTCGTCTTCGACTTACCATCCTCCTTCTCCCTCGCTCACGACTCCCCTCTTCCTGGAATTCTGATCAATAACTCCGCGGATGCTGTTGATTTCTTGATTTCCCCTGATTCAGTAATCGTGGATGGAAGGTCCACAATGATCCACTCCTCGGCGTGATCCACTCCCCCAGTAGAGGCAGTTCTCCTCCTCGGCGCGCAGAGCGGCGTGATCCACTCCCTCACCCATCTGCTCTCCATGGAATTCTCGTGTCGCGTTCTCCTCCTCGCCGCGATCCACGGTCGTGCTAGACGCGCTTCTTCCATAGACGTCTGTGGCGCTCTGCTCCCCTCCCAGGATGGCGCTCACATTCCATCGACGGGCCTCACCTTCCATCGACGGGCCTCACCTTCCATCGACGTCGAGGAAGTTCCTGTTCCTGCATCGCGTGGCGCGTGGCGCCGTTTCTGCACGGACGCCATGTCGGGTGTCGGCCCACCTCTGTGAAGTGGTTTTTGTCGCCGGCTATGGAAGGAGATCTGGGTTCATTCCCATTCCTCCATTCCCCTCCCAGATCACGTGTTGATTCCAGTCGGTCCCGCAATCAATGCCATTGCCCCTGCAACCCCCTTCCACCGACGGCGCGGACCTTCCAACGACGAAGCGGATCTTCCTCGGCGTCCTCTCCCTACCTACAGCTATTAAAGAAATGCAAAGGGATGAGACATGCAAGGCCGCCACCCTACCCTCATCCTGCTTGCATCTTCCTCGTTTCAAAATCGCCCAGTTGAGTTTTCCAATCCTCTGTTCTCTTCTGTTCATGTTCATATAATATATTCAGTTTGCAGTAACATGATTTTTGGATGTGTACATATGGGCGGCGTCAAAACCGCTTATTGATTAATATGAATTCAAAATTAGTTCTTCATCTTTGTCAATCGGCTGCTCACCTGTTGCTGCGTCCTGGTGGCTAGCTGCAACATAGCTGGCCAATAGCTTAGGTCGTAAGCAACATAGAACTCTTTGTTTGAGTGTAAGCAGTACAACAGATTTTTTTCTCAAATTTGTATTGCGGGATTGAGATGATACAGAGAGCTTTGGATAGTTTTTCTAAGCAGCAAGGCTTAGAAAAACTACAGATCCCCTTTAACGCAAAGCATGCCAATAAAGCATAGAGGTTACTGATGTAAATTGGATGCTTCTGCAGTAACCCTACTCTCCTAATTAATTAACCAGTATAGCCAAGTCCATTCACACAGTGTGATGATGCTGACGAAAACTCCAAGCGAATTAGCATTCAACATTGCCAACCAGCATATGCTTTGCAATGCCAGTTCTCGTCAGTAAAAAAGTACTATCAAACTTCCTGCATCTTGAGCCTTAGAAGAACTACAAAAGTGTTTTAACGCTTCTGTAATTGAACAAGTAGTATTGAGGCTTAGAATAACTACATAAGTGTTTTAACGCAAAGCATGCCAATAAAATGGAAGTCACCTTAGCAACAAATTGAAGGTCCTTTCTTGTCATGTCCAATGCAAAGCATGCCAATAAAATGACCCTTACACGATCCAAGAATCAACCAAAATTTATGGAACAATCCTAGAAGTGTTTTATTGTACCATTTTTTCAGCCTGTCGTCATGTTGATCAGAATTGTTCTTTTTCAGATTCAGATTGTAGAGCAGCTCTATGTGTTTGTCACCTTGGAACACAGAATCCCTACTACTCTCTCCCCATTTTTTTCAGCCTGCCATCATGTTGATCAGGAGTGTGATTTTTTTCCTCCGTTCTTGCCAATTCATGTACTAATTACTACATAGCTTCTGGTCCTCGACGCTTTTTTTTCTTCTACACTTCACTGTCGCAGGAACTACTAATTTCTATTATGTTTGAGAGCAAGCAAGTCCATTTCATTTCGATCGATCGATTCCAATTTTCTTTGATGCTTGGTTCCCTGCTAATCTAATCTAATCCATCCATCTATCCTTGGTTCGATTAGGTTCTCGTTCTTCAGTGCGTGATATCAATCCATTAAGGCGCTGGGTGCAGTTAATTTCCCAAACTATATTTGGGGGTGTTCAGCAAAAACCGCGTCAACTGCGCCCGTGCGGGTGAGGGATCACTAGAGCCTGGACTCGCGCTAGAGATGGTCAAGGCAAAAGCAAGGGTCCGGTATGATATTGAAATTCCCTTAGTTCCTTTGCGTTACTGCGGTGGTGTGAATGGGGACGTTTCGAGTGCTCAGTATTCTGAATAATTTGCAACAATTATGAGTATCATTTTGATAAACTGCTCAGTACTCTGAATTGGAATTCATTGTTTTCACCGCATTTTCCTACATTTTGCTGCCCATTTAATTCAATGTGAGTAGGAGTATCACATTTGCATATCTTCTCCCTACCATAAAGCTTAACAAGTTCGGCTTGCCTTCTTGCCACAAATTGAGTTACAGTATACTTTCGATAGCGCACCTTGTCTACTTGTATGCTGTGTTCTTTGTCATCTGAAATTTGTGTGAACTGCTGTAGCTATGAGCCTGGACCGGCATTTGAGGAGGTCAAAGAAGAAGCCATGCTTGATATATCACCAACAGACTCGACAAAGTTTTGGTTAATTCAGTGGCCTAAAGACCAGGTATCATTGATCTTTTGCATAAAATTCAGAAGACAAAGAACATATAAAGAGAAGCAAGATGACAAAATTGAGGTAGGGAATGGCGTATCTCTCAAAATTGAGGGACTAAAGAAGTAAAGAGTAAAGAAATATGTGTGCCCTTTATTTTATTTTTTTTTGTTATAATAGGTTTTATTGTACTGCTATTTTTTCTGTGTAAAAGAACTTTTGTTTCGTGTACTTCTCTTTTCATGTAGGCATATATCAGTATATCAATCTATGTTTCGTTTACTCTCAGTTCTTTCTTCCTTTTGACCAGCAGCTCTTGTCTTTGTAGTCTGAGCTGGAATATCTATCCTTCATGTATGTTAACCCCACTGGTTTTGTTGAACTAAGAAAAAGAGTTGAAGACTTGTACAAAGCCCATGAACAAGAATTGGAAGAGGCGCTGTGTTTGTTTGAGTAATGATTGATACTGCATGATTCAGTACTATTTTCTCATGTTTGAGATTCTTCGATTCCAGGCAAATAGAATTTTAAGGCAAAAGATTGTTGAGGATCAGTTTCTCGATCTTGTTAGTGTTGAAACAGAAGTGCGCTCAGTTTACAAAGAGCTCTACAGGTGAGCGCATGACATCTCATTAAACTAAAAGTTCTACTGGCTTCAGACTCCAAAGAGAATTTTATCTATTTTCATTAGAAATCAGATTACGGTACTATAACACCACATCTGCTTGATGTAGTGTTGTGCTAGCATGCTCTGGTGTTCCCTAGATATTTCTTACACAGTTTTCTAACTCATTTCATATGAGATCGTACAATTAACCAGTCTGCTACACATTTTCATTAGTTTCTTTTCTTTTCAAAAACTTTGGTCAGTGAACCATGTTTGTTGCTGACTAAATAACACTATGTAATATGATAATACTTTGTGGTACGGTTTCCTGCGTATTTGCTTAGTTGTGCATCTCAATTGCATTTTAAATCAAAAGTTATTATTATAATGGCGTGAGTGTCCCAGTAAAAAAATGGTGTGAGTGTCCCGGTAAAAAATGGCGTGAGTGTTATGTTGTTCTTACTTTGAAATGTGGTGTAAGGCTGTTTATTTGTTGGATTATTTATTATCTGACCCATCTTTCAGCATTTACAAAACTACACTCAAATCCAAGAGTTCAATAAATGAGGTGAATCAGGTTGCTCAGGTATGTATTTTTATATTCATACTATTTATATTACTCTGAATATCATGTTATTTGTAAAATAATTAACCTTAATACCTTACACTATTTTCTTAGCTGAGGATCATCATAAAACCAAAATCCTGCAATGGTGTTGGGCCATTGTGCACTGCACAACAGGTACCACTAACAACAAATTACTATATTGCTTATACAGTGGATTTGTGATTGGCTCACAAGTCTATTCAATTTAGATCTGCTATCATGTTCTTGGCCTTGTTCATGGCATATGGACACCCGTTCCTCAAGCTGTGAGTTATCTTCTTTTTGTCATATTTAATGTTCTTTATTATAGAGAACGACTTCAATCAGTTTATTATAGAGAACGACTTCAATCAGCACATAATCATTTTCCTCTAAAACACTGTTTGATAGAACTGTTAGATTCAATAGGGAATGTTTCTCTTTGATTCTTTAGCATAAACTATTAAAAACACAGTAGAGGATCATTTCACCGAATCAGAAGAAGCTACTTTTTTCAGCTTCCAGTCTTTTATTAGTTCATCAGTTTATTATAGAGAACCAATTGAATCAGCACACAATCAGTTTTCTCTAAAAAAACTGTTTGATAGAAGTCCTGTTAGATTCAATAGAGAATATTTCTCTTTGATTATTTAGCGTAAACTATTAAAATCACAGTAGAGGATCATTTCACCGAATCAGAAGAAGATGTTGTTTTTCAGCTTCCAGTCTTTTAGTTCATCAGTTTACTATAGAGAACCACTTGAATCAGCACATAATCATTTTTTTCTCTGAAAAACTGTTTGATAGAACTCCTGTTAGATTCAATAGAGAATCATCTCCAGGAGCTGTGCCAAAGGAGACCTTATTTTGTCTCATTGGATGGTATTTTTTTTAACATTTTTCCGTTTTTTTACGATCCATTTTCTTTTCTCTCATTTTTGGATGGTCTTTTTGTCAACACTTCATTTTTGATGGTCCATTTGTCCATTTTCGGTATAATGTCTTAGAGCAACTCCAACAACCTTTATAAAATGCCTTGATTCGATAAAAAAGGAAAACCTGGTTTGAACCGCATGCAACAGAATCAATATCTGCTTCCTTATCCATCTTGCTCAGCATATTATCTCCCTCACTAGGTATATAAGTATATTTGCCCAGGTCGAACGACTCTGCATTTCCTTCCATTGTGCCCTCCACTGTCACCTGCGAGGTTGTATGTGCACAGCACCAGCCACCAGGTGTCACATCGTTTTCCTTCCATTGCGCCCTCCACTGTCACCTGCGAGGTTGTATGTGCACAGCACCAGCCACCAGGTCGTATTTAATGTTCTTTTGTGAATTCCACTTTTCTAACAATTAGTTATGTCAACATGTGGAAGATTACATTGCAACTCCAAAACCTAATGGCTACCAAAGTCTACACACAACAGTGATACCATTTCTTAACGAGAGTATGTTTCATTTGGAAGTTCAGGTAATGCTGCCTACTCATTTGTTAACTTGAAATTGGCAAATATCAAGCAATGAATGTATTTTCATCTTGTTGTTGATTGTGAGTTGTGTTTAAAATTCCAACTGTATTGCAGATAAGAACAGAAGATATGGATTTAATAGCTGAAATAGGCATTGCTGCACATTACAGTGGAAGAGGAGTGGTTTCTGGACCTGTTCGGCCTGGAATATCAAGTGGAAGAAATGCCAAGGGGAAAGTAATCTGCTTGAACAACACAAGATTTGATGGCCGCCGACGCGATGGTAGGGATGGCAACCGTGGACGCTGTGGTCGTGGCTTTGGTAACAAGCAGAGCGTTGGCACTCCCAGTGCAGGTACAACTCATCCTGTAATTGTAAAGTTAACTGCATTTTGGTTTGAGAATTTTTTTTGCCGCACTGTGGTTTCTTGCTGCAAAAAGCTTGAACTCACTGTTGTACTACCTTTTATTTGCACAGGAAAGAAGACCACTTTTGGTGATGATTGATGATGAATGTGGAGGATGCGGCAAAAGGAGGAATGATCTACTGATCTAATGAAACTGAGTTTTTTTGGGTCTTGTGTTGTGGTACCATAACTGGAATTTGGTATTTTTCTCTACTATTTATTGTAGCGGTATCTGGATTTCCCTTGTGTTGCCTATGCTGCAATACGCCATTTTGATTCTTTTTTACTTTGTTGTCCCTGGAGCCTTGAGGGTATATATAGTATTAGTGATATGATGATATTTTGAGACACGGATTTTATATATCATAGTGACTTTTATCGTTCTGTATCTATGTTTTATATAATTTTTTAATTTCCGTGGCAACGCACGGGTACATACCTAGTACATCAACAAGTGCAAAGGAAGAAGGAGAAGATGGCGCGGCTAGCCGATCTTCAAAGGAAAATTGACGAAGCTACTGAAGAAGTGCGTCATCTTGTTCAAGATGAACAAGACCGAAGGCCTCAACACAGGGAGCTTCGTCAAGAAGGCTTATTCAACGAAGATGGATGGTATGATGATTTTAATCATGATACCTTCACTTTTGATGATGCTTCTCCCTTGGCAGCAGAACTGCAAGCTACCCCTTGGCCCTCATCATATAAGCCACCCCAGCTTCCCACGTATGATGGGCACACATATCCAAAGCAGTTTCTGATGAGTTACGAAGCAACTATCTCTTCGTACGGGGGCAATACCGTAGTCATGGTGAAGTCCTTCGTCATGGCAGTCCGGAATGTAGCCCAGACATGGTATTCTTCTCTTCGACCAGGGACTATCACGTCGTGGTAGAAGCTCAAGGACATGCTGGTCACCAGTTTCCAAGGTTTTCAAACGAAGCCAGTTACAGCTCAGGCCCTGTTCTAGTGCACACAAGACCATGAGGAATACCTTCAGGCATATGTCCTAAGGTTCTTGCGATTGAGGACACAAGCGCCTACAGTACCCAATGAAATTGTCATTAAGGCCATGATCAAGGGTCTTCGGCCAGGACCTACTGCTCAATATTTCACCAGAAAGCCCCCACAGACTCTGGAGAATCTACTCCAGAAGATGCATGAATACATTCGGGCTGATAATGACTTCCGCCAAAGAAGGGAGGAAGCATGCAGATTCTCTGAGATGACCAGGGGCTTCGGAGGACGAATCCACCTGAGGCATGTCAGGTTGATTCAAAGCTCTAGTTAGAACGACGACAAGGGGAGCCAGCCTCAGAGGTCACAATACACCTCACAATCTTCGGGGCAACAACAAAGTTCTTTCAGGCCACCAGCTCCAAGGGGCAGAGGCGCCAGGGCTTCGGGGGAAGATATGGGGATCGGCCCAGGAAGATTTATTGCTTATTCTGTGGTGAGGACAAGGGCCATACTACAAGAATGTGTCAAATCACTATTCAGAAGCAGAAGGAGATCACAGAAGCTGAAGCTAGGCAGAATCAGCCGAAGCAGGTCTTGCACACTGCTTCGTGCCACTCTCCCTACATACTTAAATATGTGGGCAATCATCCTGCAACTTCTTTTGCTTCGGCTAGCCATTCACAAGCTTCCTGGCCATAGCTCCCACCCCCACCACCACTGCAACCGACCTATTCCCGAAGCCAGCAGCCAGAAGGGCGCCAGCACACTCAACAGCAACGGGAGTTCAGGGAGGAATCCGAAGCTCGCACAGTCAACAATATTGTGCCAGAATCAAAGCACATTTATTGAGCGATATCCTACCCCCGAAATACTTTCATGTTTTATGTCATTTTGTTTTTCAATAAGGGACAATCAATGTAAATATAGTTTTAATTCCTTGTAATAGTTTTGCTTCTATCAGAATGAAATATATCTTCTTCACAGATTTACGAAGCTCAGAAACTGCCGAAGCTCAAAAGTCGTTCCTAAGGGAATGCAGAGCTAAAAATCACCGAAACTACAAAAAGTCGCTCCTAAGGGACCGCGGTGTAAGTTTTGCCGAAGCTACAAAATGTCGTTTCTAAGGGAGCGCAGTGTAAGTTTTCTGCTCAAAAGTCGTTCCAAAGGGAATGCAGAGCCAAATACCGCCGAAATATAAGGCGAAGAAGTTCAAAAGACGTTCCTTAGGGAATGCAGAACTTACACCGAAAAATAAGCGGTGAAGCCGAAAAATAAACGACAAAGAGACATTGATCGTTCCTAAGGGGACATAGAGACTGTGTGGGTGTGTGAGTGTGTGTCTTCGGCATTAGCATCATATTTTGCATCATATCATCACATCATCCCGCATAGCATGACATCATACATCATATCGCACTAAAGACACGAATGGAATACGAAGTCGATCTTCGGAGAATGCTTTGTAAAAATGAAAATGTGCTAAGGCACAAGGTAAGCTGAGAAATACAGTTTCATCAGCTCTGTTGCAAAAGAAGGGATCCCTTGTTTTATGAAGCATGAATGTTTTTACGAAGCTTGGATGTTTTTACGAAGCTTGGATGTTCCTACGAAGCATGGATATTTTCACGAAGCATGAATCTTTTTCTTTATGAAGCATGAAAAGAAGGGAAGGTGTTTTTTTCGCCGAAGGCTCAAAAATGGTATGAATATAAAAGTTTCATGCGTCGCAAAGAAGTGAATTACCAAATAATTTACATATTAGATTCAAACATATACACATCGAATATTACAGTCTTGTTACAGCAAAGCTACATTGTCCATCTAAAAATGTTTTTACAATGAGTACTAGTCCTCTTTCAGGATCTTCTCCGCAACTTCATTTAACAATTTGTTAACGACTTCGTCAACAATAGATTCAGCCATATTGATGATCTCTAGTGCTTCCTTCGTTTCTGGATCGGCCAGGGGATCGAACGGTTCTGGTGGCGGAGATAATTCAGCTACAGTGGAAAAAATTAATCAGTCTGAAGCCACAAAAACAAATGCCGAAGCTAGATGCCGCGAAACAATACCTATGCGTCTCTCGCGCTCTGCAGCTTGTTTTGCTTGTACTCGGGCGTCATAGATGTCTTTCTCACTTTTCTTCATAATTTCGTGAGCCATCTCTCGGCCACCATTTACCCAGATATCATTGTAAAATTTCCCGCCCATTAAACTCGCTTCAGCTGAGGGATCCTTTGTGTCATCCACGGAGAAGGCAGCTTCAGCCTGGGCCAAGGTCTTGACATGGTCGCATCCCGCCTTCTCCAGGATGGCTGAAATTCCCCTTGCACCGGAGAACGCACACACATCCCCGCGATCACTTAAAATTTCTTCAAAAGCTTCGGCCTCTCCACTTATCCATTCGATAACACTTTTAGGGTCGCCTCGTATGAAGTTATCTTCGTTAGAATAAGCGCCCACGTTGGCGAAGGTGGCCTTTATTTTCTCCACGCAACCCAAGGATTTTTCAAAGCATCTTTCCTTGGATGTGCGAAGTTCTTCAACTGTTTTTTCTAGATGGTTTTTCCAATATTCGCTAATCTCTCGGTTAGCTTCTGCGAGTGCGCATTTTTCTTTGGCTTCTGCCAACTATTTCCGAAGGTCTTCAATTTCATTCTTCTGGATTTCGGCCCGAGTCTTAAAACTAGCTTCATCTTCTTTTACTTTGTTTACCAATGAGATCAAGATTTTGTCTTTCTCGAGACCTTCGTTTCTTAATTCAATTACCTCTGAACGAAGGTTGTTCAGAGCCATCGTATATCCTTCATCTTCAATGTTTTTCTGAGCCCTTAGCGCATTGCTAAGAATTAAGCCATGCAAGAGGAAGACATAATTAAGTATAGTAAATAAAATATTTCGTTTTCAAATATAGAATTAGCTTTTATACCTTCTTGCTATTATACGCTAAGCTGTCAGCAAGCTCATCCTTCGATAAGATTGAAAGGCCATCCTCCAGCGTTGGGAATCCGATGCTTCTCCCTATCTCCTGGCAAACGGATATCTCTTTACTATCCGGGAGATAGTACAAAAAATCTTCTTCTCCACTGCCATTAAACACTAATGCCCCCTTCAGGTATTTTAATTTTTGGGCGTAGTGTAGTGCTTCTAGCTTTTCTTCTTGGGAAAGTCTCTTTCCCGAAGCATGGCGAATGATGTAATCGGTGCTTTCTTTTGAAGCTTCGGAAGCATATGCTTCAACCTTTTTAGGCGCAACTTGCTCTGTCGCCTTTTCCTTAACTACGACAGGCTCTGTCTCAGTGGGCTCTGAAGGCCCAGCTTCGGTTTCAGCTTGAAATACTGTAGCTTCGACTTCTGCCTGCTTTTGTTTCAGCTTCGGGTTGCGTTTTCGAAGCTTCGACAATTTTTCTTGAAGGATTATAGCTCAAGGTCTTTGCTGTTTCTAACACAACATCTAGCACATTTGCTATCCTCCTCCTCTTAGGAGTTGTGGCACAACTCTTTTGTGCCTTCGGCACTATTACTTCCGTTGAAGAGCTTAAAATTTCTAGCACTTTTATTTCTTCAATATTTGACGCTTTAGCCCTACCCTTATCAGCCTTTGTCTCAGTTAGCTCAACTGAAGGTAGCTTCGACATTGTAGCTAGATCTTCAGTCCTCTGCACGGGAAGAGCAGTTTCTTTTGTTTTGGCGGTCGAGGAAGCCCCTTCGCCAAATTCAGGTATCACAGCCGGTTCGATGTAACGCGACTGGTGAGTCAGAACCTTCATCTTCTTCCTCTTCGGCTCAGCCGTGATGGCCGAAGCAGCAGCTTTTCCAGCAGCAGCAATCTTCCTTTTTACCCCTTGCCCTCTCAGCGGGTAGCAATAGTCAGGGTACACGAAGCTAATAGCATCAAATACCATGTTCAACCTTTTCTTATTCCGACCCCCGAAGGTTGCGGACAAGGCATTGTCTTCCTTTTTGGAGTACGCTCCAAGCAGTTCATCACTTGTAGCTTCGATACACTTCAGCCAGTCATCATTTGGTTCATCAAACTTATCTCCAAACCTGAATGTATACTTCAGCCGGATCAAGTCACCTTCGCTAGAGTTAGTGATGGTCTCCTTCGACATTTCCCAGCTTTCTACAAGCGGCCACACCCTGAAGGTTATATGCTCTTGAATTAAATCCCTTGTCCCAATAAAAGAGCAAACAGTGCTGAAGGCCCTCTGACACGCTTCGATGGCGTCATCAATTTCAACCTTCGGCCTTCGGAGGCCGAAGCGGGACCAGATGGGGCGCATAATGACTTCCTTAATATCTTCCCTTGCTTTCAAATCATTTTTCACATAAACCATTCTTCCATCCAAGCTCCGGGCCATCTCTTCCGAAATGTTGGTACTGGGTGGCTTGCATTGGGACGAGCGATAAACCAATAACAACCAAAGTTGTTGTGGTACTGTTCTTTACCCATGTCATTCGTCTCATATAGTAGTTCGTGCATATTGTAGAAGCACTTGGCACTTGGCTCTAGCCCTTGACTTTTCACTGCCGAGACAAAAATCCCCATCCTTATTATGGCTTCGGGGGTGATCTGATGAAGGAAGATTTGGTACGTCTTCAGCATTTCAACAACAAACTTACTCAAAGGGAACCGAAGCCCAGCCTTGAAGAAGCTCCGAAAAATCACAACTTCGTTCTCCTCAGGGACATGGACGTTGTTGTCTCCGCCATCCCTCACAATAGACATATCCTGAAAGTACCTTCCCCTCATATTTTTGAGATGACTCTATTTGATGGTCGATTTTCCGAAGATTGAATGACTTCGTCTCCAGGGCCGATCCTCAGAATCTTCGTCCCCACTCTCCACATCATAGTTATCGTTGTCACCAGTATGTTCAGACAAGCCCTCCAGTATTTCTTTAGTAATCTTCTCAGTATTTGTTTTTGCCATCGACTCGACAAATCCAGCAATATAATAATCCACAGTTTTCTTCTCCTCAAAAAGCTTCTCCTCTTCAGTCAGCTTCGTCTCGGTAGTAACCTTCTTGTCTTGAGACATTTTTTCTTTAGAAATGGCGAAAACGCGTCTTTTAAACCAAAGCTCAGAGAGCTTGAAAAACTAGCAAGCGCTAGTGGGCAAGAGCTATAAAATTGAGAAAATAATGCAAATGGCACAAACAATGTATCAAATGCAGCTGTCGCAAGTCCTTATTTATACGCCCAGCGTGCTGCAAAGTGGAGGGCCCCGTCTGTCATTGATTATTGCTATTCTAGCAAAGGGAAGGTGTTTTTTCGGACCTTCGGCTTAAGGCCTTCGTTCACGTCGCAATCTGAATTCGTTATCTTAACAAATTAATACTGTGAGGGGCTACTGTTGGGGGGCTTTGTCCTCCGAAGGTCCTCAAAAACATGATTTAACAATGTTGGGGACTTGTTCTCAAGTGCTATGAATTAAGAACAAGGCAACACAAAATGTTAAATGTTAATATCCTTCGTCCTTCGAAACATTATTTCCCTGAGGATATAATGATTTTCGAACGAAGGTTATGAAGGACATACCTTCATCAGCATGAAATACAATAATGAAGAAGGAATCATATAAAACATAAAAAATAACATAAACAGTTGTGTATTATTGTTGAATCATTTCCATTTTTTATGATGGGAAAATAGAAATGGTATCAAATTACAAATGTACCTTTCGCTCGTGAGAAGGTAAAGGTACAAGTGTGACGCAAAAGCCAATATCAAAATCCACGTGAACAGTACAGGGATACTGTTCACCTATTTATAGATACGGGTCGCAGCCCATGGAAGATTACAATAATGCCCTTTACATTTATCAATAACCCTATAGTAATTCTTCAAGGTCTAGTTTGGCTTTTCATCTTTAAGTCGGTTTCCCCCTCCCGCCGTGATGCCGAAGCTCTTCTACACACAGCTTCGGCTCTGCGCCAACCTTCGTGTCCTTTGTGCTTCTTCGTACCGTGGCTCTGATCCGAGTTCTAAGATACCTGTTAATGTCCTTTACTCCAGAAACATTGTTAAATCATGTTTCTTGAGGACCTTCGGAAGCCGAAGGCCCCCAACAAACAATGTCTTCCAAGTGTGACATATGAACAGGTACCTTCGGACTCGGGTTAAAAGCATATACAATATGAAGAGCATGGTCGTGATGAAGGCTAGTGTTGCTCCGAAGCTACGTGCAAGGGAGCTTCGACTAAGTGGCGGAAAAAGGAACCGACCTAAAGGGGAAAAGGCTATTTAGTCCTCGTTGGTTTATCCATAAGTCAATAGTAAATATAAAAGGCATGAATGTAAATTTACACAGGCTACGTCCTGTGCCTATAAATAGATGAATAGTACCCCCGTACTGTTCACGCTGGCTTGTACTCGCTTATGCATCACGCTTGTACTTTTGCCTTCTATCAAGCCAAAGGTATATTTGTAATTCAATATTGTTTCTGTCTTTCCATGATAATATAATGAGAATGAATTAATAATGTTATATGATTGTTTATGTTATCTCTTATATTTCATATGTTTCTTCTTTTGTTAACATATATCGGCATACCGCGTTGATGAAGGTATGTCCTTCATGACCTTCGTCTGAAGATCATTATATCCTAAAAGAAATAATATTTCGAAGGACGAAGGACATTAACCTTTAACATTTTGTGTTGCCTTATTCTTAATTCATAGCATTTGAGAACAAGTCCCCAACAGTCGCACATCCAAAATTGCTACAAGCCAAGCACGCTTAACCTGGAGGTTCTTTCGAGACAGGCTTCCGAAAAAGAAGATGCACCTTGTTGGTATGGATACTCTATTAATTCTATTAAGCCTTGGGCTAGGATATCACCATCCTAGGGCGAGGATATCACAATCCACCCCCTTAGAAGACCGACGTCCTCGTCGATCAACCCCAATCCAGGAATCTCCCCTCTTGGCCATGTTTGTATGTCTAGTGTCGTCATATGTCATGCCATGTGACCACTCTGGCCCCACATGTGCCATGCACCATATACCCGAATCCCTAGCCCACACACGCCCGTAAAACCATGAGGGTTGGCTCTGATACCACTTATAACACCCCGTCCAATCCCGGACTGGCGATACGTACTCCTGACATCTCTCTAGGATCATATATTGTCCCCACGGTCTAATACGAGTCTTTTATACGCACGTTGTCCTCACTCATGCGCACCCGAGAAAACTTCCTGGTCGGTCACCCATCCCAAATTGCTACAAGCCAATCATGCTTAACCTGGAGGTTCTTTCGAGATAGACTTCCGAAAAAAAAGATGCGCCTTGTTGGTATGGATACTCTATTAATTCTATTAAGCATTCGGCCAAGATATCACCATCCCAGGCGCCAGGATATCACAGCTATGCATTTGGTTTTGCCCCTAAAACGGGTGTGATAGAAGTGGTATCAGTGCTATGCTGGCTATAGGTCGTTAGACTAGTTAGAAATAGAAAGCCCAATCTATTTAAAATATGCTTATTTTGCTATTACAAATTTATTTTATTAATCTTGTCTCTTTAAAAATTCTACTAAGGTGACACTTTCTTCTTGTAGATGGTGCGGACTTTCCAGACCACCTGTGTGAACATCAACCGTATCCCTCCACCTCAGCAGGCTCCTTTCTACCTAGTTGTGGTGGAAGAAGTCTCTGTGGAGCTGCACCACCTTCAAGTGAGGAATGGTATGATCTTGTAGGACAGCTCTGAGGAGATTCTGGCGACACCCACTCCATTATCAGATTCTCATGCCTTTGCTGCTGGAGCTTCATCTTCAATGCCACCGGTGCCGGTAGCTCAAGCCACTGTTCCTGGAGATGATGACCCCGTTGATTTTGGTGATGATAAAGACAATGATGATGATGAAGAGGAGGAAGAAAACAATGACAACAATAAGGATGCTAACAATGAACCGGAATAAGAAGACAACTTTGTTGGATTGTGGCATGTTGCAAAACACTCCATCGCAGCATCATATCATTAAGTCCCTTGGGAGCCGCTTAGGTTTGCCTCACGTGAGGAAGAAAAAAAGTTCGTTTTAGACTCATTTAAACTCACGAGGCTCTCGGAGCCAAGTCTGAGCCAGCGCTTTTTTTTTTCTCGAGCGGTGCCACACGGCCACATTGCCACAAGCCCACAACCAGACGGGGAGAGAGCGAAAAACGGGGCGACCGAGCTAGCTCGCCGTCGTTTCCGGCTCCCCTCCCTCCTCCCATACCGTTGCCCTACCCCCACTACCGCGCCCCGCGGCCCCGCCGGGTCCTCCTCCCTCCGCTCGCTCGGAACCAGAGGCCTCGCGACGTCTCGCGCCATGCGGGCTCGCGATCTGCTAGGGTTTCCTCCGGCGGGCGCGGCCATGTCGTCGGCGGCGGCGCTCCTCCTCCTCCCCCTCCTCACCGTTGCTGGCCAGGGGCCGGTCTGCCAGAGGCCGCCCGTCGCCGCCGTCATCCTGCAGCAGGCGTCCACCTGTCGAGCGGTGGACGCCCCAGGGCTCCGGGGTCACCGCGCCGGCTTCGTGGAGGTGGGCTTCGCTTTGTCGTTAAATTTCGCCATCACTCTAGCAGAAAATTTGGGTCCGGTTGCTTGCGCTGCCAGGCTGGCGTTTGGAGCGAGGGAATTTAATGTCGTTTTGGTTCTATCCACCTTTGTGATTTGATTGACTCCTGAAGCCGTAATCCCATGCTAATGGTCGATCTAAGCTCTGCCCACGATGAATACTTCATATATTGCAGCTTTATAAGTTACAATTGCAAACTCCTTTTTCGGTTTTCGAAAATGATGTTCAGTAGTTTCAGTGCCGATGCCAAAACTGACTGAACTCTGTGTCGATCTGTTACCTTGAAAGCTTAAGCAGCTGGTGTCCCTGCAACCGCCTCTGGGAATATTCTGTTGAATATCTTAGGTGTTGATGCTTGTGGTGCTGGTACTCTGGTAGTAATTCGATGACACCAGACATGA
This sequence comes from Zea mays, assembly GCF_902167145.1. Lineage (NCBI taxonomy): Eukaryota > Viridiplantae > Streptophyta > Magnoliopsida > Poales > Poaceae > Zea > Zea mays. Next base: position 222,994,458 of record NC_050096.1, read on the forward strand.
GTTATAACTACCTGACTATAAGAGTAGGGATTATTTTCTGTTACCTATGACTATCCATGATCGTTTAGTTCATTCCAGTTCAGCTGGACTCTTATGTTGGATCTGTGCTGGGCACTCTGTAGGCCCGTACTGAATGTAGTAGATACATGCACAGGTTTAAAATGAGTAGCATGTCTTTTTTTATACTGTACCACCCTCAGGGTATGATTTCCATTTCTGTATGATATCCATGCAAAAGCTGGTCTGCATGTGGAATCTCTTTTATTTTGTATGCACACACCATAATGATAAATATTCCCACTAATAAGTGCATGTTTTCTTGATTTCTTCTCTGTCAATTGACTATCTATTGCTATCTGCTGTCAAAAGTTAGATTAAATGTTAGCAACCTCGTTAGGGTTTTGGGTTAGTCCTCATGTAATTAACTGTATACCCTTGTGTAATGTGCTTGGCCCAACTACTTTGTCTATATTAATACATTTCCAGCCCTGCTTAGGGTTTCCCACATTCTAACCTGGTACCAGAGATAGGTTTAGTTCTCTCTCCCCTCTCTCCCACCCACAGCCGCCGGTCACCTCTTGCTCAGCCCGCCGGCCACCTCTGCTCACCGCTGGTCACCCTAGGCCGCTGACCTTCTCCTCCCCAGATCTAGATCCAACCCTTTCCTACTCCTCACACCTCCACCATCTCTGCTCCAGCATCTAGTCGCCGGAGAAGAGGAGGGCGCCAGCACCAGCGCCTCCCATACTCCTCCCCGCCGCTGGATCCGCCAGCAGCGGCTCCTTCACAGCGCCCAGCCGCCGGAGAAGAGGAGGGAGCCCGCATCCGCACGTCCCGACTCCTTCCCTTCCCTCCTTATCGACGCGAGAAGACGCAATCCTGGGAGCTCCTGGTGCCTTCGATTCCTTAGGAGCCCACCGCGATCTGGCTCTTGTAGCAGCATAGGGCTCCACCGCTCTCCTGTTGCATCTGCATCGACGACGGCGGCAACGCTTCCCCTGAGTTTCCCCACTGCTCTGCTAGACCTCCCCGCTGCTGGCCCGCTCCTTGCAGCAGCACCCCTCCTGTCTTCTTCCTAGGCATGGCTGCTGTGCCAACAACTTCTTCCACCGTCGGCGTGTCCCCTGCTACTCCCCTTCCCACTGCATCGGTGGCCCTCTACGCCACGGGCGCGGGCACCCATGTCCTCCCCATGGTGGCTGCGTTGCCTCGCTTTGCGCCTGTGGCGCTGACCATGACCCTCTGGCCCGCCGCCATCACCTATGTGCCCCCCTCTTAAGAGCCTTCCCTCGTTCGTTGCTCCTGTGGCCCTCGGCCTTCTCGGCGCCGCCACCGTGTCTATTCTTTATCCTAGCCTGCGCATGGCCCCGACTCTCCATGTCGTCCCTCCTCTTGTCGTCGGGTGCCCTGCCTTTGCCCTGGCCGTCGGTGCCACTTCTTTCCCGGCTCTGTCCAGTTCCACCACAATCTTTGTGCGCGTCAGCCTTCATGATGGCCAGCTTATCCGGGTAACCTTTGTGGCTTTTGATCGGGCCATGGACCCTTTTCTCCACGACCATGTAGAGATCCATCCTCAGGCGGGCCGCTACGAGCCTGGACCACTTGTCTTCCCCTTTGCTGTGATTGCCTTCCTGGTGATCGAGACCTTGTTGTCTCCCTCCCCTCCTAGTGGCTCTGTCGGAGCACCTCCCCTGGCTCTCTCCTCGCACCACGTGCCTTTGCCACCCTCCCTCTCCCACCGATTGGGTGTTCAACTTCGGAGCTTCCTTCCACACCACTCCTACCACTACCTCATTATCTCACTACCATCCTCCACACCCCTCACATCCTTCTTCTTTCGTTGTGGGGAACGGTTCTACCCTCCCGGCCACCTCAGTAGGTGGTGTATCGGTTTTTTCGGGACCCTTCTACCTTAACGACGTTCTTGTTGCTCCCCATTTGACTCATCCCCTTCTCTCGGTTCGTCACTTCACTAGTGACAACCACTGTTCTATGGAGTTTGATCCCTGGGGGCTCACCATACGACACCTTCCCACTCGTGACGTGCTCGCTCGCTGTGGCAGCTCCGACCCCCTCTACTCTATTCACTTGCCATCCACTTCCCCCACCAGTGTATCCTCCCCCATGCTCTTGCTACTACCACCACCTCCACCATTTGGCATCGTCGTCTCGGGCACCCTGGACCTGACGTGATGTCCTAGCTTTCTAGCCGCTCAGATATCTCTTGTAGCCGGGGCTCCTCTGAGCGCCTCTGTCATGCTTGTCAGCTCGGTTGTCACCATGGTTTTTAAAGCGGTATGGCGATACAAGGCGTTGGACTGCCGCCTGGACGCCTAGGCGTAGGCGACGCCTTTTAAACAGTGGTTGTCACTCTCGTCTTCCTTTTTCCACTTCCACGTCTAGGGCTGCTCAAGCCTTTGATCTTGTTCATTGTGATCTCTGGACTTCTCCTGTCTCCAGCCTCTATGGTTACAAATACTACTTGGTCATTCTAGATGACTTCTCTCACTTTCTTTGGACTTTCCCGCTTTGGTTGAAGTTCGACACCTTTTCCACCCTCACACACTTCTTCGCCTGGGTCTCCACCCAATTTCGTCGCCCGGTTTGTGCCCTTTAATGATAACGGTCGAGAGTTCGACAACACCGCGTCTCGCTCCTTCCTCTCCCACGACGTTCAGTTGCGCCTCTCGTGCCCTTACACTTCTCCCCATAACGGCTGGGTCAATCGAATCATTTGCACCACAACCAACATGATCCGCTGCCTCCTCTTTCAAGTGTCTCTCCTTGCCAGCTGCTGGCTAGAGGCCCTAAACATCGCTACCCATCTCCTCAACCGCCTTCCCTTGAAGGTGCTGAGCCACCCCACTCCCCACTTTGCCCTATATGGCACAACCCTCTCCTATTACCACCTTCGTGTATTTGGCTGTGCCTGCTATCCCAACACCTCTGCCACCGCTCCCCACAAACTCTCCCATCGCTCCACCTATTGTCTTTTCCTTGGTTACTCCTCTGACCACAAGGGGTGTCGCTGCCTTGACCTCCTCACCCACCGCATTCTCATATCTCGTCATGTCGTTTTTTATGAAGATGACTCTCCCCTTGCTAGATCCTCCTCGCCTACCGATCTCGACTCCCTCCTTGACCCCGATCCTGTTCTTCCTCCACTCCGGTTGGCCCTGCTCGTGCCCTTCACGGCCCAGACGCCTCCACTCGCACCATGCGCTGCCCTATAGACCTCGCCTGCGCCACGTGCGGCCTTGTTGACCTCGCTCGTGCCATGCGCGGCCCCGTCTCCTCGGCTTGCGCCATGCGTGGCCCTGTCGACGAGCGTGGCCCCGCCGCCTTCGCCTATGTTTGGTGTGGCCCCATCACCTGCCGCCCCATATGGCTCGCTTCGCCAACCCTGCCCTCATCTACCACTATCGCAGGTGGACCGCTCCGTCGGTCCTCGCTGCCCCGCCAACTCGTTCCTTCACCGAGTCATCGGTGTACCACCGGTCGCCATCCATCGTGACCCCGACCACATTCACCCAATGGTGACTCGCCGTGCGGTCGACGTTCTTTGCCCCGTCGACTGGCTGGTACCGACGATCAATGCTCCTCTGAACGCCTTCCGGGTTTCCTCCCCTATTCGCGCTGCCCTCGTCGACCCCCAATGGCGTCGCGCTATGGAGGAGTATGCGACCCTGTTGGCCAACCACACTTGGGACCTGGTGTCGGGTGTCGCGTCCACTAGGCACCAACGTGGTTACTGGCAAATGGATTTTTCGCCACAAGCTGACCTCAGATGCCTTGCTTGACTGCTACAAGGCCCTTTGGGGTCCTTCGAGGCTTCACCCAGCGGCCCGGAGTGGACTACGACGAGACCTTTAGCCTCGTCGTCAAGTTGCCACCGTTCGGTCTGTCCTCTCCCTTGCCCTCTCTCGGGACTAGGCGGTCCATCAACTCGATGTCAAGAATGCTTTCCTCCATGACACTCTGACAGAGACCGTCTACTGCAACCAGCCCACCGGCTTCGTCAACTCCTGACGACTGAATCGCTCCCTGTACGGCCTCAAGCAGGCACCGCGAGCCTGGTACAATTGCACCGCCTCCTACTTAGCTCCCTCGACTTTGTTGAGGCCATGTCGGACACGTCCCTGTTCATCTATCGGCGCGATGACGACATCGTCTACCTGTTGCTCTACGTCGACGACATCGTGCTCACGACGTCCAATGCCGATCTTCTCCAGCGCACGATCGTCGTCTTCTGCGCGAGTTCACGATGAAGGACCTGGGGCCTCTCCACCACTTCCTTAGCATCACCACCGGGCGGAGGCCTCAGGGTCTCTTCCTACACCGGTGCTAGTACGCTCTCGACATCCTAGAGACCTAGAGCGGGTTGGCATGTTCGATTGCAAGCCTTGCTCCATGCCTGTCGACACTCAGGTGAAGCTCTTTGAAGACGATGGGACGTTCTACCGGAGCCTCACCGGTGCACTTCAGTATCTGACCTTCTCCAGGCCCGACATTGCCTACGTTGTCCAGCAGGTGTGCCGTCACATGCACACCTTGCGGGAGCCCTATCTCACCGCTCTCAAGCGGATCCTTCGCTATCTCCGCGCCTCCATCGACTATGGCCTTCTCCTTCGACCCTCCTCGACGTCGGAGCTTGTGGTCTACACCGACGACGCTGACGGGGCTAGTTGCTCGACACGCGTTGGCCCACTTTTGGTTATGTCGTGTTCCTGTACGCCAACCTCGTCTCCTGGGCCGCCAAGCGGCAGCTCGTCGTCTCTCGCTCTTGCGCTGAGGCCGAGTACCGGCCAACAGCTTGGCAGAGGCCTCCTGGCTCCGCCAACTTCTCCAGGAGCTCCACAACCCCCTCCAGAGCGCCACCCTCATCTACTGCGACAACATCAGCGCGGTCTACCTCTCCAATCCCATGCAACATCAGCGCACGAAGCACATGGAGATCTACCTTCATTTTGTCCGCGAGCGTGTCGCCGCCGGTGACGTTCGCGTTCTCAGCGCCCCGACCACGTTGCAGTTCGCAAACATGTTCACCAAGGGGTTGTCATGGAGTGTTTTCACTGAGTTTCGATCCAGCCTCAACATCTGTACAAGATAGAGCTGAGATTGCGGGGGGTGTTAGCAACCTCGTTAGGGTTTTGGGTCAGTCCTCATGTAATTACCTGTATACTCTTGTGTAATGGGCTTGGCCCAACTACTCTGTCTATATTAATACATTACCAATCCTAACTAGGGCTAGGGTTTGCCACATTCTAACTTTAAATAACACAGACTGAATTTTCTCAACAATTCGTTTTGATTATCAACAGCATAGAAGAGCGCATACAACTTTTATAGGGCAACAATATAAGGCTTCCACTTTTTACCTATTCCTTGGTAATACCTTGAAAATATTCCCCCTTTGCTTCTTGTACATCTATATTTATATACGATAGTTGACTGGTCAAAATACACAACTAGTCATGCTTCTTGGATCTTTTGTTCTTAAATCTCGATTGACTACTTTTCTTGTCTGTTACTTCACCCTTCATTTTTATGTACTAGGGGGATGATGGGGCCCTGCAAAAGGCAGTAGCACTTGTGCTGCAGAACAGGGAGGATTTTGTCGCTATTCTTTTTTATGCTTCGTGGTGCCCTTTTTCTAAAATTTTCAGGACAGATTTTCAAAAACTGTCATCCTTTTTCCCAACAATTGCTCATTTTTCTTTTGAAGAATCTAATATCAAACCAAGGTGCGTCTTTCTAAAACAGATAAACACTGCTGTTAGATTTAACTATATTTAGTATGCAACTCAAACTTCAATATCTGAATTGCAGAGTATTGTCAAGGTATGGAGTTCGTGCATTCCCGACGATTTTCCTTCTGAACTCTACAGTGCGTGTGCGTTATCATGGATCTCGGGCCATGAATTCCGTTGCTATGTTCTATAAAGATGTTACAGGTATTATTTCTCAAAGTTCAGAGTTTTGTGAAAGTATTGGTACTCATCTCAATATTTACTGAAATCTACTAAGGTTAACAAAAAGGCTGAGTATTTCCTACTGCACCTTAACCATTCAGATGTCATGCGCTGCAGATTTAGCATGCATTTTGCCTAGAACTCTAGATATGGTGGTATTTAGTAGGATGCATATCCTACAGCTTGAGCCGCTATAGCGGTTAATTACTTTTCCATGAAGTTTTCCTAGATTTCACCTTCCTTTTCGAATTCTGAAGGCCTGAATCCTGTGTCATTGGACGCTACATGCCTGGAGAGAATGGAGGATTCAGTTACTATAGTTGATCATGGCAAAAAGGCTGAAAAGGATGATTCTCTGTTATCGTGGGCAAGGTCACCAGACCGATTACTTCATCAAGATACATGTCTTGCATTGGCTAGCTCCTTTGTCCTCTTGAGGTTGCTTCATTTCCTTCTTCCTAAGCTTAATGCATGTATGAAGCAAGCCTGGAGGATGCGACTGTATGAATTGAATAGGTTGTTTCCTAGCTTGTCTTGAGGAAGGCAATATGGAACTAGAAAACTTGAACTGACTCTCGAATAAGGCAGCATACTTATAAGAAGTGATGCAGACAACAAACCGGATCACTAGGAAGCCAGTGTCAAGTTAATCCACATTGGTGATTCAGTTTGAGTAGTGAAAATATACCGCTACCAACTCTCAATATCCTGAAGTTCAGGAGGTCTCATCAATGGATGCACTGTATTACATCCATGTCGAACTCATTCTGTGTCAACTATGTTTGGTCTTTCCTTGGGAGATATCTTGATGCAAGCATAAGTGACATTCATGGAAATGCTGACTTAATAGTAAGTCATCTGTACCACTGTACCATTAGCCATCTCAGTCTGAGTTCAGATTTGTATCTTGGTGTTACTCATAAACACAAAAGGCATGTATTATAAGAAAGATTGTTCATTCATTTTAGTCATAGGCATGATTGATGTTGGGGACTTGTTCTCAAATGCTATGAGTTAAGAACAAGGCAACACAAAAAATGTTAAACGTTAAAGTCCTTCGTCCTTCGAAGCATTATTTTCTTTGGGGATATAATAATTTTTGGACGAAAGTTATGAAGGACATATCTTCATAAACACAACATATAATAATGAAGAAGAAAACATATGAAATATAGAGGATAACACAAACAATTATATATTATTATCAACTCATTTCTATATTATTATTATGGAAAAATAGAAATGATATCAAATTACAAATGTACCTTCGGCTTAAAAGAAGGTAAAAGTACAAGCGTGACGCAAAAGCAAATGCCAAGTCATCGTGAACAATACGGGGGCACTGTTCACCTATTTATAGGCGCGGGACACAACCCATGTAAAATTACACCCATGCCCTTTACATTTGGTAGTAATTCTATAGTAATCTATCGATGTCTGAATAGTCTTTTTATCTTTAAGTCGGTTTCCTTTTCTGCTATCACGCCGAAGCTTTCCTGCTCACAGTTTCGGCGCTGTATCAACCTTCGTATTCTTTGGGCTTCTCCTACTGTGGTGCCGATTCGAGTCCGAAGATACCTGTTCACACGTTATACTCCAGAAACATTGTTAAATCATGTTTTTGAGGACCTTCGGAAGCCGAAGGCCCCCAACAGTAGCCCCTCGCAATATTAATTTGCTAGAATGATAAATTTAGATTGCGACATCGACGAAGGCCTTAAGCCGAAGGTCCGAAAAAACACCTTCCCTTTGCTAGAATAGCAACATTCACTGACAAGCGGGGTCTTCCAATTTTCAATGCACTGGGTGTATAAATAAGAGTATACTACGAGCTCATTTGATACGCTTTCTTGCCATCTGCTCTTGCTTACTTAATTTTTAGCTCTTGGGCACCAACACTTGTTTGGCTTTTTAAGTTTTTAAGCTTCAGCTTTGAAGATAGTTTTTTAGTATTTTCGAAGATGTCTGAAGATAAAAAAGGCTGCTGTCGAGATAAAGCTGAGTCTCTCTGAAGAGAAAAACCTGGGGTTTCTTGAAGCAATGTCGAAGACCAATACAGAAAAGATCACCAAAGAGATTTTAGAAGGTTTATCCGAAGGTCCTCAAAAACATGATTTAACAATGTTTCTGGAGTATAACGTGTGAACAGGTATCTTCGGACTCGAATCGGCACCACAGTAGGAGAAGCCCAAAGAATACGAAGGTTGATACAGCGTCGAAACTGTGAGCAGGAAAGCTTCGACGTGATAGTAGAAAAGGAAACCGAATTAAAGATAAAAAGGCTATTCAGACCTCGGTAGATTACTATAGAATTACTACCAAATGTAAAGGGCATGGGTGTAATTTTACATGGGTTGTGTCCCGCGCCTATAAATAGGTGAACAGTGCCCCCGTACTGTTCACGATGACTTGGCATTTGCTTTTGCGTCACGCTTGTATTTTTACCTTCTTTTAAGCCGAAGGTACATTTGTAATTTGATATCATTTCTATTTTTCCATAATAATAATATAGAAATGAGTTGATAATAATATATAATTGTTTACGTTATCCTCTATATTTCATATGTTTTCTTCTTCATTATTATATGTTGTGTTTATGAAGGTATGTCCTTCATAACCTTCGTCCAAAAATCATTATATCCCCAAGGGAAATAATGCTTCGAAGGACGAAAGACTTTAACGTTTAACATTTTTTGTGTTGCCTTGTTCTTAACTCATAGCATTTGAGAATAAGTCCCCAACATTGGCGCCCACCTCCGGTGAACTCACTTCCACTATTTGAGTTTTGAACACCTTCGGCAATCATAAACCTTCGCTATGGCGCCGAAGAAAGCTTCAGCAACTGGGGCTGCAGCTCTGCAACCGCTGGACCCCAATCAGGAGACTCTCTCCCTTCGGGAGGCCCGAAGCCAGAAGAGGAAGGCTATCAGCCCGACACTGCCAGAGGATGAGCTAGACCAAGAAATCAGAGACATGGAGATGCTTCATCAACAGGTGCAGAAGAAGAAGGAAAAGATGGCCAGGCTAGCTGAACTGCAAAGGCAGATAGACGAAGCCTCTGAAGAAGTTCGTCATCTTACTCAGGATGAGCAGAACCGAAGGCCTCAGCATAAAGACCTTCATCAGGAGGGTTTCTTCAACGAAGATGACTGGTATGAGAATTTCCACCATGAGAATTTTGCTTTTAATGATGCTTCTCCTCTGTCCGCTGAGCTGCAGGCTATACCTTGGCCTCCGTCCTACAAGCCGCCTCAGCTTCCCATATTCGACGGCCATTCAGACCCGAAGCAGTTTTTGATGAGCTACGAAGCAACAGTATCTTCGTATGGTGGCAATACTGCAGTCATGACAAAATCTTTTGTTATGGCTGTCAGGAGTGTTGCTCAAACCTGGTATTCCTCCCTTCGACCAGGAACGATCACTTCATGGCAAAAGCTGAAGGACATGTTGTTAACCAGCTTCCAAGGGTTTCAGACGAAGCCGGTCACTGCTCAAGCTCTATTCCAGTGCACCCAGGACCACGAAGAATACCTTCAGGCGTATGTCCGGAGGTTCTTGCGTTTGAGGGCACAGGCACCAACAGTGCCCAACGAAATTGTCATTGAGGCCATGATCAAGGGACTTCGGCCAGGACCTTCAGCTCAGTACTTTGCTAGGAAGCCTCCTTAAACTTTGGAGAAGCTGCTCCAGAAGATGGACGAGTATATTCGTGCTGACAATGATTTTCGTCAAAGAAGGGAGGAGGCTTTCAGGTTTTCCGAAATGACCAGGGGCTTCGGAGGAAGATTTTATCCGAGGCACGTTAGGTCAATTTACAACTCTACTCAAAATGATGATAAGGGAAGTCAGCAGCAAAGGCCACAGTGCTCCTCACAGGTTTCGGGACAACAACAAAGCTCCTTCCGGCCGCCAGCTCCAAGAGGCAGAGGCGCCAGGGGCTTCGGCGGAAGATTTGGAGATCAACCAAGGAGAATATTTTGCTTGTTCTGTGGTGAAAACAAGGGCCATACCACCAGGATGTGCCATGTTACCATCCAGAAGCAAAAGGAGATAGCCGAAGCTGCAGCACAACATGGTCAGCCGAAGCAGATCATGCACACTGCTTCGTATCATTCGCCTTATATCCCAGGATATGTAAGCAACCACCCTGCAGTTTCTGTTGCTTCGGCGAGTCAACCTCAAGCTTCCTGGCAACAGCCTCCGCCTCCACCACCGATGCAACAAGGCCAGCAGCCAGAAGGGGGCCAATATGCTCAACAACAAAGGGACTTCAGAGAACAGTCCGAAGCTCGCACAGTCAATAGCACTGTGCCAGAGTCGAAGCATATTTATTGACAAATATCCTACCTTGATAGTAGTCTTTTCCATTCAGTTTTATTTTCTGTGTAATAAAGGACACTTTTTAAATCTCATGTAATAGTTTCATTGTTTGCCACAAGGAAAATGTATCTTCCCCACAGGCTTAAGTTGTTGAAGCTTAAAGATTTGCGATAGCAAGGAGGACCTTCGAATTATTAAAAATTTATTTTAAAAGGCACGGTATGAATTCTTCGAAGCAACAAAAAGTCGTTCTAAGGAACGCAGAGTAAGTTTGCTGAAGTTACAAAAAGCCGTTCCAAATGGAGCGTAGTGTAAGTTTTCTGCACCAAAGTCGTTCCAAAGGAAATGCAGAGCTTACAGCGAAAAATAAACGCTGATACCGCCTAAGTAAAAGGCGAAGCGCGAAAAGTCAACGCAAATACCGCCGAAAGTAAAAGGCGAAGAAGCTCCTAAGGGAGGCTTACAGCGAAAAATAAACGCTGATTCCGCTGAAGTAAAAGGCGAAGAAGCTCCTAAGGGAGGCTTACAGCGAAAAGTCAACGCTGATTTAAAAAGATTATGTGTTTTATTGCGGGGATGTGCGTGTATCTTCGGAATAAATACCATTTTACATAGCATAACATCATCACATCATTTCGTATAGCATAAGCATCATACATCATGCTGCATATGGCATAAGAAGGGGACACAATATCGATCTTCGGAAGAATGCTTTGAAAAAGGGAAAACATGCTAAGTCACAAGGAGATACAATATTGATCTTCGGAATGTAGATTCGGAGAATATTTTCACGAAGCTTGGATATTTTTCATCAGAACACTATGGGTATTGTTGTGATAAATGAAAATTCTTCTTCACGAAGCATGAAAAGAAGGGAAGGTGTTTTTTCGTCAAAGACTCAAAAAAGGTACGTATGTAAAATTTCATGCATCGTAAAGAATTGAACCATAAAAAACAAGTATATTACATTCAGAGTTATAAAATATTACACATATTACATTTCAGAAGTTTTTACAATAACACTTAGTCTTCCTTAAGTACAACTTCCGCAGCTTCGTTCAGGAGTTGATTAACAACTTGATCCATGATAGCTTCAGCCATCTTTTTAATTTTGTCGTCTTCTTTCGGGTGAGGGCCCGGAGACGCTTTAGTAGGATCTGAAGGAGGACAGGATATGGCTACATTGTTATTACAAATTGCGAACGAAGTTTAAAATAAAAAATTACAACACAATAAAAACCATTAGTTAATACCTATTTGCCCTTCGGGCTCTGCGCTTTTCTCAGCAGCCTCTGCTACTTTTCTAGCATCATGGATGTCCTTTTCGCTTTTTTGGATAATTTCTCGGGCCATTTCTCGACCACCATTGTCCCAGACATCGGTGAAAATTTTTTCCACCAACCATGCTAGCTTCGGCTGAAGGATCTTTTGCATCTTCGAAGGACAAGGTAGCTTCGGATTGCGCTAAAATCTTTACATGCTCGCAGCCCTTTTTCTCCAAAATGGTGGCAATCCCCCTGGCACCCGAAAAAGCACATATGTCTTCGCGGCTATTTAAAATTTCCTCAAAGGCCTCAGCTTCGTGATTAATCCATTCGATGGGACCTTCAGGCTTGCCTCTTGTAAAGTTTTCTTCGCTCGAGAATGCGCCAACGCTGGCGAAGCTAGCTTTCATTTTCTTAACACACTCCATAGATTTGTCATAGCATCTTTTCTTGGACGAGCGAAGCTCTTCAACAGTTCCTTCTAAATGATTTGCCCATTGGTCGCTAAGTTCTCGCTTCGTTTCTTCAAGTATGCGTTCCTCTTTAGCTCTGGCTAGTTGTTTTCGAAGATCTTCAATTTCACGCTTCTGAGCCTCAGCTTGACCTTTAAAAGTAGTTTCGTCTTCTTTTATTCTATTTATCAATGAATGTAATATTTTATCTTTTTCGAGACCTTCGTTCCTTAGTTCAATTACTTCGGAACGAAGGTTGCTCAGGGCCATAACACACCCTTCGTCTTCGGCATCTTTTTGGGCCCTGAGGGCATTGCTAAGTATAAGGCCCTGCAAAGAAAAATGTGTGTGCGTCAATAAATTTAAGCAAACGAAAAATTTTGGTCTCAAGAAAAAATACAAAGACCTCATTTTTTGTACCTTTAAGCTATTGTACGTCAAGCTGTCGGCCAGCTCGTTTTTCGACAACACCGAGAGCCCGTCTTCTAGTGTTGGGAATCCGAAGCTCTTGCTCATCTCCCGACAGACAGAAATCTCCTTGCTGTCAGGGAGACAATACAAGAAGTCTTCTTCTCCGCTGCCGTTGAATATCAACGCCCCCTTTGGATATTTCAGTTTTTAGGTGTAAAACTGGACCTCTTGCTTTTCTTTTTCAGACAACTTTTTCCCTGAAGCATGTCGAACAATATAATCAAGGACTTTGGGGGATGCTTCGGGGGCAACAACACTGATTTCTTCAACAAGAATTGGCTCCGTCATTTTTTCTTCCTCGGTTTCCAAGGATTTTACCTTCGTGGGCTCTGAAGGCCCAGCTTCAGCCTCAGTTTGTTGCTTTGGAGCTTTAGTATCAAAAATTTCAGTTTCCGCTTCGGAAGTTTCAACAGTCTTCTTCGGAGTTGTGCTTGAGGACTTAATTGTCTCCAGAACATCTAGCACATTGACCATTCTTTTTCTTTTCGGAGTCACCGCTGGGCCCTTTTGGTCTTTTATTGTCTCAACACTTGCTGAAGGACTCAAAATTTCCAATATTTTCGTTCCCTCAGTTCTCGGTTTTTCTGCTTTCTCTGCTTAGGGTGCTTCAGCTTTTTCTTCGATCTTCAGCACTGAAGTTGGTTCTTTAATTTCGGTGGCCGAAGAGGTTTCACCGGCGAACTCAGGAACTGTAGCTGGTTCAATGTAGCGTGGCCGGTGTGTAAGAACCTTTACCCTTTGTCTCTTCGGCGTTGGCTCGATGGGAGCGGCTGAGGCAGTTTCCTGAGCAGGAGTTGCACTTTTTCTTTTTTGGCCCCGCGCTGGGTAGTGGTAGTCGGGGTACACGAACCCAATTGCGTCAAACACTCGGTTCAGTCTTTTCTTTTTCCGGCCTCCGAAGGCTGCCGACAATGCAGTATCTTCGGCCTTTGAATAAACCCCAAGTAGTTCATCACTTACATTTTCAATGCTTTTTAGCCAGTCATCATCTGGCTCAATGAATTTATCTCCGAACTTGAAAGTATACTTCAGCCTGATAAGTCCACCTTTGTCAGCCTCCTTTATGGTCTCTTGCGCCAATGTTGGGGACTTGTTCTCAAATGCTATGAGTTAAGAACAAGGCAACACAAAAAATGTTAAACGTTAAAGTCCTTCGTCCTTCGAAGCATTATTTCCCTTGAGGATATAATGATTTTTGGACGAAGGTTATGAAGGACATACCTTCATAAACACAACATATAATAATGAAGAAGAAAACATATGAAATATAGAGGATAACGTAAACAATTATATATTATTATCAACTCATTTCTATATTATTATTATGGAAAAATAGAAATGATATCAAATTACAAATGTACCTTCGGCTTAAAAGAAGGTAAAAGTACAAGCGTGACGCAAAAGCAAATGCCAAGTCATTGTGAACAGTACGGGGGCACTGTTCACCTATTTATAGGCGCGGGACACAGCCCATGTAAAATTACACTCATGCCCTTTACATTTGGTAGTAATTCTATAGTAATCTACCGAGGTCTGAAAAACCTTTTTATCTTTAAGTCGGTTTCCTTTTCTGCTATCACGCCGAAGCTTTCCTGCTCACAGTTTCGGCGCTGTATCAACCTTCGTATTCTTTGGGCTTCTCCTACTGTGGTGCCGATTCGAGTCCGAAGATACCTGTTCACACGTTATACTCCAGAAACATTGTTAAATCATGTTTTTGAGGACCTTCGGAAGCCGAAGGCCCCCAACAGTAGCCCCTCGCAATATTAATTTGCTAGAATGATAAATTTAGATTGCGACATGGACGAAGGCCTTAAGCCGAAGGTCCGAAAAAACACCTTCCCTTTGCTAGAATAACAACATTCACTGACAAGCGGGGTCTTCCAATTTTCAATGCACTGGTGTATAAATAAGAGCATACCACGAGCTCATTTGATACGCTTTCTTGCCATCTGCTCTTGCTTACTTAATTTTTAGCTCTTGGGCACCAACACTTGCTTGGCTTTTTAAGTTTTTAAGCTTTGGCTTTGAAGATAGTTTTTTAGCATTTTCGAAGATGTCTGAAGATAAAAAGGCTGCTGTCGAGATAAAGCTGAGTCTCTCTGAAGAGAAAAACCTGGGGTTTCTTGAAGCAATGTCGAAAACCAATACAGAAAAGATCACCAAAGAGATTTTAGAAGGTTTATCTAAAGATACTGATGACAGCGACAGTTATGATGTGGATAGTGGTGGAGAAGACTCCGAAGATCGCCGTTGGCGCCCAAGCCATTCGGTTTTCGGCAAATCAAGTATCAAAGAAAATCATCTTGTCAACATGAAGGGAAGATATTTCCGGGACTTATCCATTGTGAGGGCCGATGAAGGAGAGAAAACTTGTTCGTCCCCTGAGGAAAATGAAGTCGTAGTGTTCCGAAGCTTTTTGAAAGCTGGGCTACGATTTCCCCTGAGCAGCTTTGTCGTAGAGGTGCTGAAAATATTTGAAATCTATCTTCACCAACTTACCCCCGAAGCAATCATAAAGATGAATATCTTCGTGTGGGCCGCGAGAAGCCAAGGTCTGGAACCTGATGCAAAAAGTTTCTGCAACATACACGAATTGTCATACGAGACAAAACCCTGGGGTAAGGAGCAGTATTACAATAATTTCGGCTGCTACAGTTTCGTCTATCGGTCTGGGTCAAGCTGTCCCGTGCCAACCTTTCGGAAGAAATGGCCCGGCGACTGGATGACAGAATGGTTTTATGTGAAGAATGACCTGAAAACACGGGAAGATATTAAAGGTATAATTATGCGCCCTATTTGGCAATGCTTCGGCCTACGGAGACCGAAGGTTGAAATGAATGAAGCTGCCGAAGAATGCCAGAGAGCCTTCGGAGTTATTTGCTCTTTTATTGGAACGAGAGATTTGGTCCAAGAGCATATTGCTTTCAGAGTATGGCCGCTCGCGGAAAAATGGGAAATGCCGCAAGAGACCATAAAGGAGGCTGACAAAGGTGGACTTATCAGGCTGAAGTATACTTTCAAGTTCGGAGATAAATTCGTTGAGCCAGATGATGACTGGCTAAAAAGCATTGAAAATGTAAGTGATGAACTACTTGGGGTTTATTCAAAGGCCGAAGATACTGCATTGTCGGCAGCCTTCGGAGGCCGGAAAAAGAAAAGACTGAACCGAGTGTTTGACGCAATTGGGTTCGTGTACCCCGACTACCACTACCCAGCGCGGGGCCAAAAAAGAAAAAGCGCAACTCCTGCTCAGGAAACTGCCTCAGCCGCTCCCAGCGAGCCAACGCCGAAGAGACAAAGGGTAAAGGTTCTTACACACCGGCCACGCTACATTGAACCAGCTACAGTTCCTGAGTTCGCTGGTGAAACCTCTTCGGCCACCGAAATTAAAGAACCAACTTCAGTGCTGAAGATCGAAGAAAAAGCTGAAGCACCCTAAGCAGAGAAAGCAGAAAAACCGAGAACTGAGGGAACGAAAATATTGGAAATTTTGAGTCCTTCAGCAAGTGTTGAGACAATAAAAGACCAAAAGGGCCCAGCGGTGACTCCGAAAAGAAAAAGAATGATCAATGTGCTAGATGTTCTGGAGACAATTAAGTCCTCAAGCACAACTCCGAAGAAGACTGTTGAAACTTCCGAAGCGGAAACTGAAATTTTTGATACTAAAGCTCCAAAGCAACAAACTGAGGCTGAAGCTGGGCCTTCAGAGCCCACGAAGGTAAAATCCTTGGAAACCGAGGAAGAAAAAATGACGGAGCCAATTCTTGTTGAAGAAATCAGTGTTGTTGCCCCCGAAGCATCCCCCAAAGTCCTTGATTATATTGTTCGACATGCTTCGGGGAAAAAGTTGTCTGAAAAAGAAAAGCAAGAGGTCCAGTTTTACGCCCAAAAACTGAAATATCCAAAGGGGGCGTTGATATTCAACGGCAGCGGAGAAGAAGACTTCTTGTATTGTCTCCCTGACAGCAAGGAGATTTCTGTCTGTCGGGAGATGAGCAAGAGCTTCAGATTCCCAACACTAGAAGACGGGCTCTCGGTGTTGTTGAAAAACGAGCTGGCCGACAGCTTGGCGTACAATAGCTTAAAGGTACAAAAAATGAGGTCTTTGTATTTTTTCTTGAGACCAAAATTTTTCGTTTGCTTAAATTTATTGACGCACACACATTTTTCTTTGCAGGACCTTATACTTAGCAATGCCCTCAGGGCCCAAAAAGATGCCGAAGACGAAGGGTGTGTTATGGCCCTGAGCAACCTTCGTTCCGAAGTAATTGAACTAAGGAACGAAGGTCTCGAAAAAGATAAAATATTACATTTATTGATAAATAGAATAAAAGAAGACGAAACTACTTTTAAAGGTCAAGCTGAGGCTCAGAAGCGTGAAATTGAAGATCTTCGAAAACAACTAGCCAGAGCTAAAGAGGAACGTATACTTAAAGAAACGAAGCGAGAACTTAGCGACCAATGGGTAAATCATTTAGAAGGAACTGTTGAAGAGCTTCGCTCGTCCAAGAAAAGATGCTATGACAAATCTATGGAGTGTGTTAAGAAAATGAAAGCTAGCTTCGCCAGCGTTGGCGCATTCTCGAGCGAAGAAAACTTTACAAGAGGCAAGCCTGAAGGTCCCATCGAATGGATTAATCACGAAGCTGAGGCCTTTGAGGAAATTTTAAATAGCTGCGGAGACATATGTGCTTTTTCGGGTGCCAGGGGGATTGCCACCATTTTGGAGAAAAAGGGCTGCGAGCATGTAAAGATTTTAGCGCAATCCGAAGCTACCTTGTCCTTCGAAGATGCAAAAGATCCTTCAGCCGAAGCTAGCATGGTTGGTGGAAAAGTTTTTCACCGATGTCTGGGACAATGGTGGTCGAGAAATGGCCCGAGAAATTATCCAAAAAAGCGAAAAGGGCATCCATGATGCTAGAAAAGTAGCAGAGGCTGCTGAGAAAAGCGGAGAGCCCGAAGGGCAAATAGGTATTAACTAATGGTTTTTATTGTGTTGTAATTTTTGATTTTAAACTTCGTTCGCAATTTGTAATAACAATGTAGTCATATCCTGTCCTACTTCAGATCCTACTAAAGCGTCTCCGGACCCTCACCCGAAAGAAGACGACGAAATTAAAAAGATGGCTGAAGCTATCATGGATCAAGTTGTTAATCAACTCCTGAACGAAGCTGCGGAAGTTGTACTTAGGGAAGACTAAGTGTTATTGTAAAAACTTCTGAAATGTAATATGTGTAATATCTTGTAACTCTGAATGTAATATACTTGTTTTTTATGGTTCAATTCTTTATGATGCATGAAATTTTACATACGTACCTTTTTTGAGTCTTTGACGAAAAAACACCTTCCCTTCTTTTCATGCTTCGTGAAGAAGAATTTTTATTTATGACAACAATACCCATAGTGTTCTGATGAAGAATATCCAAGCTTCGTGAAAATATTCTCCGAAGCTACATTCCGAAGATCAATGTTGTATCTCCTTATGACTTAGCATGTTTTCCCTTTTTCAAAGCATTCTTCCGAAGATCGATATTGTGTTCTCTTCTTATGCCATATGCAGCATGATGTATGATGCTTATGCTATGCGAAATGATGTGATGATGTTATGCTATGTAAAATGGTATTTATTCTGAAGATACACGCACATCCCCGCAATAAAACACATAATCTTTTTAAATCAGCGTTGACTTTTCGCTGTAAGCCTCCCTTAGGAGCTTCTTCGCCTTTTACTTCAGCAGAATCAGCGTTTATTTTTCGCTGTAAGCCTCCCTTAGGAGCTTCTTCGCCTTTTACTTTCGGCGGTATTCGCGTTGACTTTTCACGCTTCGCCTTTTACTTAGGCGGTATCAACGTTTATTTTTCGCTGTAAGCTCTGCATTCCCTTTGAAACGACTTTGGAGCAGAAAACTTACACTGTGCTCCCTTTGGAACGGCTTTTTGTAACTTCAGCAAACTTACTCTGCGTTCCTTAGAACGACTTTTTGTTGCTTCGAAGAATTCATACCGTGCCTTTTAAAATAAATTTTTGATAATTCGAAGGTCCTCCTTGCTATCGCAAATCTTTAAGCTTCAACAACTTAAGCCTGTGGGGAAGATATATTTTCCTTGTGGCAAACAATGAAACTATTACATGAGATTTAAAAAGTGTCCTTTATTACACAGAAAATAAAACTGAATGGAAAAGACTACTATCAAGGTAGGATATTTGTCAATAAATGTGCTTCGACTCTGGCACAGTGCTATTGACTGTGCGAGCTTCGGACTGTTCTCTGAAGTCCCTTTGTTGTTGAGCATATTGGCCCCCTTCTGGCTGCTGGCCTTGTTGCATCGGTGGTGGAGGCGGAGGCTGTTGCCAGGAAGCTTGAGGTTGACTCGCCGAAGCAACAGAAACTGCAGGGTGGTTGCTTACATATTCTGGGATATAAGGCGAATGATACGAAGCAGTGTGCATGATCTGCTTCGGCTGACCCTGTTGTGCTGCAGCTTCGGCTATCTTCTTTTGCTTCTGGATGGTAACATGGCACATCCTGGTGGTATGGCCCTTGTTTTCACCACAGAACAAGCAAAATATTCTCCTTGGTTGATCTCCAAATCTTCCGCCGAAGTCCCTGGCGCCTCTGCCTCTTGGAGCTGGCGGCCGGAAGGAGCTTTGCTGTTGCCCCGAAACCTGTGAGGAGCACTGTGGCCTTTGCTGCTGACTTCCCTTATCATCATTTTGAGTAGAGTTGTGAATTGACCTAACGTGCCTCGGATAAAATCTTCCTCCGAAGCCCCTGGTCATTTCAGAAAACCTGAAAGCCTCCTCCCTTCTTTGACGAAAATCATTGTCGGCACGAATATACTCGTCCATCTTCTGGAGCAGCTTCTTCAAAGTTTGAGGAGGCTTCCTAGCAAAGTACTGAGCTGAAGGTCCTGGCCGAAGTCCCTTGATCATGGCCTCAATGACAATTTCGTTGGGCACTGTTGGTGCCTGTGCCCTCAAACGCAAGAACCTCTGGACATACGCCTGAAGGTATTCTTCGTGGTCCTGGGTGCACTGGAATAGAGCTTGAGCAGTGATCGGCTTCGTCTAAAACGCTTGGAAGCTGGTTAACAACATGTCCTTCAGCTTTTGCCATGAAGTGATCGTTCCTGGTCGAAGGGAGGAATACCAGGTTTGAGCAACACTCCTGACAGCCATAACAAAAGATTTTGTCATGACTGCAGTATTGCCACCATACGAAGATACTGTTGCTTCGTAGCTCATCAAAAACTGCTTCGGGTCTGAATGGCCGTCGAATATGGGAAGCTGAGGCGGCTTGTAGGACGGAGGCCAAGGTGTAGCCTACAGCTCAGCGGACAGAGGAGAAGCATCATCAAAAGCAAAATTTCTATGGTGGAAATTCTCATACCAGTCATCTTCGTTGAAGAAATCCTCCTGATGAAGGTCTTTATGCTGAGGCCTTCGGTTCTGCTCATCCTGAGTAAGATGACGAACTTCTTCAGAGGCTTCGTCTATCTGTCTTTGCAGTTCAGCTAGCCTGGCCATCTTTTCCTTCTTCTTCTGCACTTGTTGATGAAGCATCTCCATGTCTCTGATTTCTTGGTCTAGCTCATCCTCTGGTGGTGTCGGGCTGATAGCCTTCCTCTTCTGGCTTCGGGCCTCCCGAAGGGAGAGAGTCTCCTGATTGGGGTCCAGCGGTTGCAGAGCTGCAGCCCCAGTTGCTGAAGCTTTCTTCGGCGCCACAGCGAAGGTTTATGATTGTCGAAGGTGTTCAAAACTCAAAGAGTGGAAGTGAGTTCACCGGAGGTGAGCGCCAATGTTGGGGACTTTTTCTCAAATGCTATGAGTTAAGAACAAAGCAACACAAAAAATGTTAAACGTTAAAGTCCTTCGTCCTTCGAAGCATTATTTCCCTTGGGGATATAATGATTTTTGGACGAAGGTTATGAAGGACATACCTTCATAAACACAACATATAATAATGAAGAAGAAAACATATGAAATATAGAGGATAACGTAAACAATTATATATTATTATCAACTCATTTCTATATTATTATTATGAAAAAATAGAAATGATATCAAATTACAAATGTACCTTCGGCTTAAAAGAAGGTAAAAATACAAGCGTGACGCAAAAGCAAATGCCAAGTCATCGTGAACAGTACGGGGGCACTGTTCACATATTTATAGGCGCGGGACACAGCCCATGTAAAATTACACCCATGCCCTTTACATTTGGTAGTAATTCTATAGTAATCTACCGAGGTCTGAATAGCCTTTTTATCTTTAAGTCGGTTTCCTTTTCTGCTATCACGCCGAAGCTTTCCTGCTCACAGTTTCGGCGCTGTATCAACCTTCGTATTCTTTGGGCTTCTCCTACTGTGGTGCCGATTCGAGTCCGAAGATACCTGTTCACACGTTATACTCCAGAAACATTGTTAAATCATGTTTTTGAGGACCTTCGGAAGCCGAAGGCCCCCAACAGTTGATATGTTTGTGATCCAATAAATTCCAGTGAAGTCTGTACCTTTTGTTTTCCCATTCTGTTGGTTGTATAGTAAAATTTGCTGTGGCTCTAAATGGAATTGCCGCCCCATATCGACGACACAATCATATTTGGCGCAGTGACCATTAGTGTCGACGTTTCGAGACCGGGGGGTCCCTAAGTCGACGAGTGAATGTGCCGCGTGCCCTAGCCCAGATGGGACGAGCGCGTGGGCGAGTGCGAAGGGGGGAAGCGAGGTGGCCGGAGACGGGCGTGAGAGAGGTGGGAATCCCGCGGCCTTCGTGTTCGTCCCGCGCCCAGGTCGGGTGCGCTTGCAGTAGGGGGTTACAAGCGTCCACGCGGGTGAGGGAAGCGAGTGGCCCCAAGAGAGCGCCTGTCTCGTCCTCGTCCCCGCGTGGCCAACCTTCTCTAAGAAGGCCCTGGTCCTTCCTTTTATAGGCGTAAGGAGAGGATCCAGGTGTACAATGGGGGTGTAGCAGAGTGCTACGTGTCTAGCGGGGGAGAGCTAGCGCCCTAAGTACATGCCAATGTGGCAGCCGGAGAGATCTTAGCACCCAGCTGGTGTGGTGTCATGGCTGTCAGAGGAGCGGCGGAGCCTGGCGGAGGGACAGCTGTCGGGGCGGTTGAGTCCTTGCTGACGTCCTCCTGCTTCCGTAAGAGAGCTGAGAGCCACCGTCGTCACAGAGCTTGCGGGGCGCCATCATTGCCTATCTGGCAGAGCTAGCCAGATGGGACATAAGTCTTGTTCTCTGCGGCCCGAGTCGGCTCGGGGTAGAGTGATGATGGCGCTTCCTGCTGACGTGGCTGGCCTGTGCTCTAGGTTGGGCGTCGTGGAGGCTCCTCCGAAGCCGAGGTCGAGTCTGTCTTCCTTGGCCGAGGCCGAGTCCGAGCCCCTGGGTCGGGCGAGGCGGAGGTCGTTTGGCAGAGGCCAGGGCGGAGTCCGAGCCCTGGGGTCGGGCGAATCGGAGTTCGTCGTCTTCTGGGGCTGAGCCTGAGTCCGAGCCCTGGGGTCGGGCGGAGCGGAGTTCGCCGTCTTCCGGGACTTAGCCCGAGTCCGAGCCCTGGGTCGGGCGGAGCGGAGTTCGCCGTCTTCCGGGACTTAGCCCGAGTCCGAGCCCTGGGTCGGGCGGAGCGGAGTTCGCCGTCTTCCGGGGCTTAGCCCGAGTCCGAGCCCTGGGTCGGGCGGAGCGGAGTTCGCCGTCTTTCGAGGCTTAGCCCGAGTCCGAGCCCTGGGTCGGGCGGAGCGGAGCTTCCTATGGTGCCTTTGGCAGGGCCTGACTGCCTGTCAGCATCACTCTGTCAAGTGACACTGCAGTCGGAGTGGCGCAGGCGGCGCTGTCCTTCTGTCAGACCGGTCAGTGGAGCGGCGAAGTGACGGCGGTCACTTCGGCTCTACCGGGGGCCGCGCATCAGGATAAAGGTGTCAGGCCACCTTTGCGTTAAATGCTCCTGCGACTCGGTCGGTCGGCGCGGCGATTTAGTCAGGATTGCTTCTTAGCGAAGGCAAGGCCTCGGGCGAGCCGGAGATGTGTCTGCCGTTGGAGGGGGGCCTCGGGCGAGACGGAAATCCCTCGGGGTCGGCTGCCCTTGTTCGAGGCTAGGCTCGGGCGAGGCGTGATCGAGTCGCTCGTATGGACTGATCCCTGACTTAATCGCACCCATCAGGCCTTTGCAGCTTTATGCTGATGGGGGTTACCAGCTGAGAATTAGGCGTCTTGAGGGTACCCCTAATTATGGTCCCCGACAGTAGCCCCCGAGCCTCGAAGGGAGTGTTAGCACTCGCTTGGAGGCTTTCGTCGCACTTTTTTTGCAAGGGGACCAGCCTTTCTCGGTTGCATTTTGTTCCGGTGGGTGCGCGCGAGCGCACCCGCCGGGTGTAGCCCCCGAGGCCTCGGAGGAGTGGTTT
Organism: Zea mays; assembly: GCF_902167145.1. Classification (NCBI taxonomy): domain Eukaryota; kingdom Viridiplantae; phylum Streptophyta; class Magnoliopsida; order Poales; family Poaceae; genus Zea; species Zea mays. The sequence goes on from NC_050096.1 coordinate 223,017,340, forward strand.
CACTCCTTCGAGGTCTTAATGCCTTGCGTAATGCTTCGGCTGGTATGGTTGTTCCCTCATGCGAACTGGCCGTAGCCCGGGTGCACGGTCGGGGCCCAAGTTCTCGGGCTGGTATGTTGACGCTGTCAACGGTTCGGCCGGAGCCGGGTTTGCGTGAGCAGCCCCCGAGCCTCCGCACAGGGCGAGAGGGCGATCAGGGACAGACTCGGCTTTTTTACATACGCCTCTACGTCGCCTTTCCGCAAGGAGGAGGGGGGAGAGCGCCATGTTACCCTCGATGGGCACCGAACATGGTGTCTCCGGTGAGCTGCAAGCGGGTAATCCGAGTGGACGTCCGTGCCCCGTTCGTTGGGGGTCGGCTAGGGGCCCAGAGGCACGCCCAAAAGTACCTGCGGGTGACCTGCCGGACCCGGTCCCCTGGCGACGGGGTCCGAGGGCTCGATGCCTCCCTCCGATGGGATTCCGTTACAAGATCGCTCCCGCTGGTCTCGGAAATGTCCTACGGTACCTCGGGAGCGCAGCCCGAGCCTTGGTTATGTATCGAACGTACCCCTGGTCATCCCTCGCTCGGCGTCTGAGGCGACTGTGAACCCTTCGGGGGCCAGCCTTCGAACCCCTGATCAGTAATGGGCGCGGAGCCCGAGTAGCCTGAGGCGGCCGTGGAGCCCTTCGGGGGGCCAGCCTTCGAACCTCTGACTAGTAGTGGGTGTAGGGCCCACGCGATCTGAGGCGGCTGTTGAACCCCTCGGGGGGCCAGCCTTCGAACCTCTGATCAGTAGGGGGGCTCGGAGCCCGGTTCCTTCACAGGGAAGGATCCTTTTCGGGGTATCCCCCTTTCCCGGTTCCTGTTGCAAGAGATAGAGAAAGAGGAAAAAGGGAAAAGGATACGAAATCGAACGACGTGGCGTACCTTTTTTGGCGCGGTTATTACGGCGAAGGCGAAGCGTCGCCCGCTTCTCCCGCCAGAAGCGCCGCCTGTCCCGCCGCGGAGTTAATGCGACGGGGCGAGTGGTTGGCGGGGCGGCCGTTGCGCGTGCGCGAGCCGTTCGAGGAACGGATCACGGGCGCCCTGTCTTCATGCCGTGAGAGGGGGTTCTCTTGCTGCCCCCGGATGGGACGTGAGCTTGGCTGACGACGTGACCGCTGCTCCCGCCCGCCTGCCACCGTCATTACTGCTGGCCCACTTTCGGCTGCATTGACCGTCGCGCCATGCTGGCGCTGCTGGGTCGTGCGCTGGGTCGCCTCGAGTCGCGGCATTGGTTCCGCAACCGAAGAGGCGCGGTGGTGGCGCAAGTGGCGGTGCAGTTGCTTGCATGCAGCATCCGGCGCGCCGGTTGCGTGACTCGTGGGCCTGGGCCTCCATGCCGGCGTGTTGGGGGTCGGAGAAGCGCGTCCACCTGGCGCGGTTGCATGCCGCCTGCATGGCTGCCCGCCCCTTCTGCCCGTTGGTCTGGGCAAAAGTGGGGGGTCGCTTGTAACCGCTGGGCGGTTGTGTGCACCACGCGCGGCGGTTTGGCTTCTTCTGCTCTGAGCCAGTTTGCATGACATGCGGGACCCAGCCCCCGCGCTGCAGGGGAGGGCCTTGGAGCGTGTTGGAGAAGACTCAGCCCGTGACGTTTGGGGGCGCACGTAGGGAGAGTTGCCTTTAAAAGGAGGGTGACCCCTTTTGGAAGGCGACTATGTCTTCTCCCTCCCTTATGCATCGCGTCTTTCCACCTTCCAAGCCCCCGGATGGGGGGTACCCGTCGTCTTTTCGCCTCATCGTTGGAGGAACACAACCCCGTGTGAGTTGGTACCCTTCAGCCATCGTTCGGCTTCAAGGATTTTCATCATGCAGTCCTGTTGCTCCCCTCCGCTGGTGGTCACCCAAGACGGTGACCTCCAGCTCCTGGATGGGGAGAGGCAAGCCGGGCTGTGATCCCGCCCTCAGCATCGAGGGTGTTCGTCATCCTCGCTAGGGCGGGGAGCGAGGCGAGCCGGGGCTCTACCTCCTGCGCGGGTCGGCGGGCCACCTCTTCTTCCAGCTTCTGGTGGTGGCAATCGCCCTCCCGCTCTGCGACGGAGACGTCCTCCAGCCATGCCGGGGAAGGCGAACTGTTGCTGCCCAGCTAGGATGCAACATTCCGCCCTCTCCCTCGCATTCGCGGCGAGGACGGCAGCGAGGATCTACCGGTGCGCTTGGGAGCGGCCCGCTCTTTGGCTTTAATAGCTGGTTCGCGTCCCTTGAGCGGGACCGCGAACGAGAGCCCTCCGGTGGCCGCGTCCACCCGGGACCATGGCTGCTGCTGCAGAGGTCGCTGGCGAGCCTCCCGATGTTCGTCGTCTCGCAGGCTCGAGGTTGCTCATACCCGCGGGGACGGAACCAGAGTTCCGTTTGTAAGGGCACTTTGAATGCCAGTGTTTTTGTTCATTGTGGCTGTCGAGGCCTGAACATGTATGTAATTTTGGCACGGAGCCGTGTTTTTTCCTCATTTTCGAGCACTAAGACTCGCCTGTTGATTATCTGAATCGTTTCACCAAGCATGAGTCGCCCCGTGTCAAGGTGACGAGTGAGGTATCCGTATCCCGGAGGCGTAGGAGTCCCTCGGCTCGATCGGCCTTGTTGTCTGAGGCTCCTCTTGCTTAGTTAAAGAGACCCCTTGGCCGCTCTTCGACGAGCCGAGGCCAGGGGTAGCGATATCAGCACGAACAGAGGCGGAGTTGGCTCGAAAATGAAAACCTGGTTGGTCGGAGCCTAGCCGGGTTGTCCGTCAGCGGGATCGACGCCGGAGTTGATCAGCCGAGGCCTCGGATCGGGCTGGCGCCCTTGGAAGATGGTTGGCCGAGGCCCCAGGGGTAACCGGCCGAGCCGCCTGCTCGGGCCGGATTCCCGGAGAAGTCCCTGGACCGCGTCACCGTCCGAGGCTGGGTCGGTCCTCGCTGAAGGTGTCGTCGATGCCGAGGGTGCTACAGCCCCCTTCCAGCGTGAAGACCCGAGCCTGCAGGATCAGATTGTCTTGTAGCGTGTGCCTTCTGCGGCCGCCGAGGCCAGAACACACACCCTCGCTGCGTTGTAAAGCTGCGTCTCTTTTCCTCTTGTTTTGAGTATCTGGACTTTTTGTCGGTAACAGGGATGTTTGTGCGAGCGAGAGTTGCTTCTCGCGGAAGGTGATGAGTGAGGTATCCGTATCCCGGAGGCGTGGGAGTCCCTCGGCTCGGTTGGCCTTGCCGCTTACGCGTACTTTCACCCGTCCATGAGGCCCTATCACCGACTCAGTCGAGAAGGCTCGAAGGATCGCTTCGGCAGAAAAGCTTCCGAACGTAAAGACTTGTTCGGTCCGCGGAATCACTTTATCCGAACGCGAGTTACTTATCGCAGAAGGTGATGAGTGAGGTATCCGTATCCCGGAGGCGTAGGATTCCCTCGGCTCGGTCAGCCTTGGCTGCTTACGTGTACTCCGTCGTTTTCAGGATCCACTTTTCGAAGTAGTCAAAAAGCACGAAAGATATTCTGGTAAAAGAGATCTTTTTTCGAGGAAAATTTCGACGCAGAGGGGGTTCCCCCCTTTTAGCCCCCGAGGGAGGGTCGGGCTTTGCCGAGGCGAGGCCGACCCTTCCTTGATGACTAAACTTTGCGTGGATGCGAGGTATATGAACAACTTGAAAACATCTTAAGGGTAGAAGCGACGTAGTTGTTTGATGTTCCAAGCGTTGCCGTAGACCTCGCCTTGACTGTTGGCCAGCTTGTACGTTCCGGGCTTCAGAACTTTGGCGATGACGAATGGCCCCTCCCAGGGGGGCGTGAGCTTGTGCCTCCCTTGGGCGTCTTGCCGCAGCCGAAGCACCAGGTCGCCCACTTGGAGGTCTCGGGGCCGGACCCCTCGGGCGTGGTAGCGTCACAGGGACTGCTGGTACCGCGCCGAGTGTAGTAAGGCCTTGTCCCGAGCTTCTTCCAGCTGGTCCAGCGAGTCTTCTCGGCTAACTTGGTTGCTTTGACCGTTGTAGGCCCTCGTCCTCGGGGAGCCGTATTCTAGGTCAGTGGGCAAGACGGCCTCGGCCCCATAGTCCAGGAAGAACGGCGTGAAACCCGTGGCTCGGCTCGGCGTTGTTCTCAGGCTCCAGACCACCGAGGGGAGTTCCTTCATCCATCGCATGCCGAACTTGTTGAGGTCGTTGTAAATCCGAGGCTTGAGCCCTTGTAGAATCATGCCGTTGGCACGCTCTACTTGCCCATTCGACATGGGATGAGCCACGGCGGCCCAGTCCACCCGGATGTGGTGATCCTCGCAGAAGTCCAAGAATTTTCTGCCGGTGAACTGGGTGCCGTTGTCGGTGATGATGGAGTTTGGGACCCCGAAGCGATGGATGATGTTGGTGAAGAACGCCACCGCCTGCTCGGACCTGATGCTGTTCAGAGGTCGGACCTCGATCCACTTGGAGAATTTGTCGATGGCGACCAGCAGGTGCGTGTAGCCCCCGGGCGCCTTCTGCAAGGGACCGACGAGGTCCAGACCCCACACAACAAAGGGCCAGGTGATGGGTATCGTCTGCAGAGCCTGAGCGGGCAGGTGGGTCTGCTTTGCATAGAATCGGCACCCTTCGCAGGTGCGGACAATTCTAGTGGCGTTAGCCACCGCCGTTGGCCAGTAGAAGCCTTGCCGGAAAGCATTCCCGACTAGGGCTCGAGGCGCTGCGTGATGGCCGCAAGCCCCCGAGTGTATCTCTTGCAGGAGTTCCTGACCTTCGGCGATGGAGATGCATCGCTGGAGGATGCCCGACGGGCTGCGGTGGTAGAGCTCCTTCTCATCGCCCAGCAAGACGAACGATTTGGCGCGTCGCGCTACCCGCCGAGCCTCGGCTTGGTCGAGGGGTAGCTCTCCTTGGCGGAGATATTGCAGGTACGGGGTCTGCCAATTTCAATCAGGCGTGGCCCCGCTCTGCTCCTCCTCGACGTGCAGTGCCTCGCCCTCGGGGGCCGAGGGTACCTCGGGCTGAACCGAGGGCGCCTCGGGCCGAGCTGAGGGTGCCTCGGGCTGAGCCGAGGGTACCTCGGGCTGGACCGAGGGTGCCTCGGGCTCGGGCGTGTCGTCGATCTTGACGGAGGGTTGATGCAGATCCCGGGAGAAGACGTCCGAGGGAACCGTCGTTCGCCCCGAGGCTATTTTTGCCAGCTCGTCCGCAGTCTCGTTGTAGCGCCGAGCGATGTGGTTAAGCTCGAGCCCATAGAACTTGTCTTCCAGGCGCCGAACCTCATCGCAGTAGGCCTCCATCTTCGGGTCGCGACAGTGGGAGTTCTTCATGACTTGGTCGATGACGAGCTGCGAGTCACCGCGGGCGTCGAGGCGTCTGATCCCTAGCTCGATGGCGATCCGCAACCCGTTGACCAGAGCCTCGTACTCAGCCACATTGTTGGACGCCGGGAAATGGAGGCGTAGCACGTAGTGTTGGTGTTTCCCGAGGGGCGAGATGAAGAGCAGGCCCGCGCCGGCTCCCGTCTTCATCAGCGACCCGTCGAAAAACATGGTCCAGAGCTCCGGTTGGATCGGAGCTGTCGGCAGCTGGGTGTCGACCCATTCAGCTACGAAGTCCGCCAAGACCTGGGACTTGATGACCTTCCGAGGGGCGAACGAGATTGCCTCGCCCATGATTTCCACCGCCCACCTTGCAATCCTGCCCGAGGCCTCTCGGCACTGGATGATCTCCCCCAGGGGGAAGGATGACACCACAGTTACCGGATGAGACTCGAAGTAGTGTCGCAACTTCCGCCTCGTCAGGATCACTACATACAACAGCTTCTGGACTTGTGGGTAGCGAATCTTGGTCTCGGAGAGTACCTCGCTGACGAAGTAGACTGGCCTCTGAACGGGCAATGCATGCCCCTCTTCTTGCCTCTCAACCACAATCGCGGCGCTAACCACCTGAGTGGTCGCGGCGACGTAGACCAAGAGGGCTTCTCCATCAGCTGGGGGCACCAAGATAGGCGCCTTTGTGAGGAGCGCCTTCAGGTTCCCGAGAGCTTCCTCGGCCTCAGGGGTCCAAGCGAAGCACTCGGCCTTCCTTAAGAGGCGGTACAGAGGCAGACCTCTTTCGCCGAGGCGTGAGATGAAGCGGCTCAGAGCCGCGAGACATCCCATGACCCTCTGTACGCCTTTTAAGTCATTGATGGGCCCCATGCTGGTGATGGTTGCGATCTTCTCCGAGTTGGCTTCGATGCCCCGCTCGGAGACGATGAACCCCAAGAGCATGCCCCGGGGCACCCCGAAGACACACTTCTCGGGATTGAGCTTGACGTCTTTCGCTTTGAGACATCGGAATGTCACTTCGAGGTCGGAGAGGAGGTCGGAAGCCTTCCTTGTCTTGACTACGATGTCATCGACGTAGGCCTCGACCGTGCGACCGATGTGTTCGCCGAACACATGGTTCATGCACCGCTGGTACGTCGCGCCCGCATTCCTCAAACCGAACGGCATGGTGACATAGCAGTACATGCCGAAGGGCGTGATGAAAGAAGTCGCGAGCTGGTCGGATTCTTTCATCCTGATTTGGTGATACCCTGAGTAGGCATCGAGGAAGGACAGGGTTTCGCACCCAGCAGTGGAATCCACGATTTGATCGATGCGAGGCAGAGGATAGGGAACCTTCGGACATGCTTTGTTGAGACCAGTGTAGTTTACACACATCCGCCATTTCCCCCCTTTCTTTCTCACAAGCACAGGGTTAGCAAGCCATTCGGGATGGAATACCTCTTTGATGAACCCTGCTGCCATTAGCTTGTGGATCTCCTCGCCTATCACTCTGCGCTTCTCCTCGTCGAATCGGCGCAGAGGCTGCTTGACGGGTCGGGCTCCGGCCCGAATATCCAGCGAGTGCTCGGCGACATCCCTCGGTATGCCGGGCATGTCCGAGGGACTCCACGCAAAGACGTCGGCGTTTGCGCGGAGAAAGTCGACAAGCACTGCTTCCTATTTGGGGTCGAGCCCGGAACCGATCCGGATCTGCTTGGAGGTGTCGCCACCGGGGTCGAGGGGGACGACCTTAACCGTCTCCGCTGGCTCGAAGTTGCTGGCATGACGCTTCACGTCTGGCACCTCTTTAGAGAGGCTTTCCAGGTCGGCGATGAGGGCCTCGGACTCGGCGAGGGCCTCGGCGTACTCCACGCACTCCACGTCGCATTCGAACGCGTGTTTGTACGTGGGGCCGACAGTGATGACCCCGTTGGGGCCCGACATCTTGAGTTTCAGGTAGGTGTAGTTGGGGACGGCCATGAACTTCGCGTAGCATGGCCTCCCTAGTACCGCGTGGTAGGTTCCTCGGAAACCGACCACCTCGAACGTCAAAGTCTCCCTTCGGAAGTTGGAGGGCGTCCCGAAGCAGACGGGAAGGTCGAGTCGTCCGAGGGGCTGGACGCGCTTCCCGAGAATGATCCCGTGGAAGGGCGCAGCGCCTGCTCGGACGGAGGACAGATCGACGCGCAGGAGTCTGAGGGTCTCGGCGTAGATGATGTTGAGGCAGCTGCCCCCGTCCATCAGGACCTTGGTGAGCCTGACGTCGCCGATGATGGGGTCGACGACGAGCGGGTATTTCCCCGGGCTCGGCACGTGGTCGGGGTGGTCAGCTTGGTCGAAGGTGATGGGCTTGTCGGACCAGTCTAGGTAGACTGGCGCCGCCACCTTCACCGAGCAGACCTCCCGGCGCTCTTGCTTGCGATGCCGAGCCGAGGCATTCGCCACATGCCCACCGTAGATCATGAAGCAGTCGCGAACCTCGGGGAACTCTCCTGCTCGGTGATCTTCCTTCTTGTCGTCGTCGCGGGCCCTGCCACCCTCTGCGGGTGGCCCGGCCCTGTGGAAGTGGCGCCGAAGCATGACGCACTCCTCGAGGGTGTGCTTGACGGGCCCCTGATGATAGGGGCACGACTCCTTGAGCATCTTGTCGAAGAGGTTGGCACCTCCGGGGGGCTTCCGAGGGTTCTTGTATTCGGCGGCGGCGACAAGGTCCGCGTCGGCGGCGTCGCGTTTCGCTTGCGACTTCTTCTTGCCTTTCTTCTTGGCGCCGCGCGGAGTAGACGCCTCGGGAGCATCTTCCGATGGGCGGCCCTGGGGCTGCTTGTCCTTTCGGAAGATAGCTTCGACCGCCTCCTGGCCAGAGGCGAACTTGGTGGCGATGTCCATCAGCTCGCTCGCCCTGGTGGGGGTCTTGCGACCCAACTTACTCACCAGGTCGCGGCAGGTGGTGCCGGCAAGGAACGCGCCGATGACATCCGAGTCGGTGATGTTGGGCAGCTCGGTGCGCTGCTTCGAGAATCGCCGGATGTAGTCCCGGAGAGACTCTCCCGGCTGCTGCCGGCAGCTTCGGAGGTCCCAGGAATTCCCGGGACGCACGTACGTGCCCTGGAAATTGCCGGCGAAGGCTTGGACCAAGTCATCCCAGTTGGAGATCTGCCCCGGAGGCAGATGCTCCAACCAGGCGCGAGCAGTGTCGGAGAGGAACAGGGGGAGGTTGCGGATGATGAGGTTGTCGTCGTCCGTTCCACCCAGTTGACAGGCCAGGCGGTAGTCCGCGAGCCACAGTTCCGGTCTCGTTTCCCCCGAGTACTTTGTGATAGTAGTCGGGGGTCAGAACCGGGTCGGGAACGGCGCCCGTCGGATGGCCCGACTGAAGGCCTGCGGACCGGGTGGTTCGGGCGAGGGACTCCGATCCTCCCCGCTGTCGTAGCGTCCCCCACGCCTGGGGTGGTAGCCTCGGCGCACCCTTTCGTCGAGGTGGGCCCGACGGTCGCGACGATGGTGCTCGTTGCCGAGGTGGCCCGGGGCCGCAGGCGCGGTGTTGCGCGTGCGCCCGGTGTAGACCGAGGCATCCCACATGAATCGGGAAGTCGCGGCATGAGGTTCCGAGGGGTATCCCTGCCTTCGGGAGGCAGAGCTTTCGGCTCGTCGGACCGCAGCGCCTTCCAGGAGATTCTTGAGCTCTCCCTGGATTCGCCGACCCTCGGTGGTTGATGGCTCCGGCATCGCGCGGAGGAGCATCGCTGCGGCTGCCAGGTTCTGACCGACCCTACTGGATGCGGGTGGCTGCCTGACCCTGACGTCGTTGGCGATGCGGTGCTGGAAACCCTGGGGCAGGTGACGTATTTCTCCGGCCGGGGGTTGGCCCACCCATACCTGCCCGACGTCCCGGCGGATCGGCTCAATCGCTCCTGCTCCCTCGTCGAGCCTGGCCTGCGCCCCGCGGACTTGCTCGAGCTGTGGGTCGTGACCCCCCGCCGGAACGGGGACCACAGCTAGCTCCCGCGGGATGCCAGCGCGAGGCACCGGCCTAGGGAGATCACCGTCCTCCGGCATGCCGAGATGGTTGCCTTCGGAGGGATCCCCTAGCTCGACGTGGAAACATTCGCGGCTTGGGCCGCAGTCCTCGTCGTCGAGGCTGCGGCTACCGTCGGAACAGTCGGAGAGGCAGTAGTCACATGCGGTCATAAAGTCCCGCATGGCACTGGGGTTGCCAAATCCAGAGAAATCCCAACAGATGCTGGGATCGTCATCTTCCTCGGACCCAGAGGGCCCGTAGGTCAAGACGTCCGTTAATCGGTCCCAAGGCGACCGCATACGAAACCCTAGAGGGGTTGCACTCGCCTCAACGAGAGCGCCCGCCAAAGCGAGGTCGCTAGGCGGGTTGAGGCTGAGTCGAAATGACGTAGGATGGGAATCGGTCGGTACCTTTTGGTCGACGAGCAGCGACATAGTCACGTCGGGGACTGATTGCACCGTCGTCTCAGGTACGAGGGCGACGTCCTGCAAGCTCTCCGCGAGCGCGATGGCGTCGTCCACTTGCTCGGGATTGGCGTGTCGCGGGGGGACGGCGCTCGCCTTCGTCTTAAACGCGAGGTCGACGCCCGACGCGCCCCCCGTTGGGGCGCTGGGGACGTCGATTCGCTCGACAGCCGACGAAGCGCGGCCTCCCGCTTGGCCTTGGTTGCCCCGCCTCCTCCTCTGTTGGCGGGGGAGAGGACGGGGCGAGCTCGAATGTTGTTCTTCCACCACGCGGGGAAGATGTCGTCGATTCCGCCGCCGGCGGACGGGTTGTCGGCCGCCATTGTCGTTGTCGCGCGGCGATGGAAGGAGTATCATGTCGTAGCTGCCGTCGAAGGACATGAACTCAAGACTCCCGAAACGGAGCACCGTCCCGGGCCGGAGAGGTTGCTGGAGACTGCCCATCTGGAGCCTGACGGGAAGCTGTTCGTCAACACGCAGCAGGCCCCTACCTGGCGCGCCAACTGTCGGCGTTTCGAGATCGGGGGGGTCCCTAAGCCGACGAGTGAATGTGCCGCGTGCCCCAGCCCAGATGGGTCGAGCGCGTGGGCGAGCGTGAAGGGGGGAAGCGAGGTGGCCGGAGACGGGCGTGAGAGAGGTGGGAATCCCGCGGCCTTCGTGTTCGTCCCGCGCCCAGGTCGGGTGCGCTTGCAGTAGGGGGTTACAAGCGTCCACGCGGGTGAGGGAAGCGAGTGGCCCCAAGAGAGCGCCTGTCTCGTCCTCGTCCCCGCGCGGCCAACCTTCTCTAAGAAGGCCCTGGTCCTTCCTTTTATAGGCGTAAGGAGAGGATCCAGGTGTACAATGGGGGTGTAGCAGAGTGCTACGTGTCTAGCGGGGGAGAGCTAGCGCCCTAAGTACATGCCAATGTGGCAGCCGGAGAGATCTTGGCACCCAGCTGGTGTGGTGTCGTGGTTGTCGGAGGAGCGGCGGAGCCTGGCGGAGGGACAGCTGTCGGAGCGGTTGAGTCCTTGCTGACGTCCTCCTGCTTCCGTAAGAGAGCTGAGAGCCGCTGTCGTCACAGAGCTTGCGGGGCGCCATCATTGCCTATCTAGCAGAGCTAGCCAGATGGGACATCAGTCTTGTTTTCTGCGGCCCGAGTCGGCTCGGGATAGAGTGATGATGGCGCTTCCTGCTGACGTGGCTGGCCTGCGCTCTAGGTTGGGCGTCGTGGAGGCTCCTCCGAAGCCGAGGTCGAGTCTGTCTTCCTTGGCCGAGGCCGAGTCCGAGCCCCTGGGTCGGGCGAGGTGGAGGTCGTTTGGCAGAGGCCAGGGCGGAGTCCGAGCCCTGGGGTCGGGCGAAGCGGAGTTCGTCGTCTTCTGGGGCTGAGCCCGAGTCCGAGCCCTAGGGTCGGGCGGAGCGGAGTTCGCCGTCTTCCGGGACTTAGCCCGAGTCCGAGCCCTGGGTCGGGCGGAGCGGAGTTCGCCGTCTTCCGGGACTTAGCCCGAGTCCGAGCCCTGGGTCGGGCGGAGCGGAGTTCGCCGTCTTCCGGGGCTTAGCCCGAGTCCGAGCCCTAGGTCGGGCGGAGCGGAGTTCGCCGTCTTCCGGGGCTTAGCCCGAGTCCGAGCCCTGGGTCGGGCGGAGCGGAGCTTCCTATGGTGCCTTTGGCAGGGCCTGACTGCCTGTCAGCCTCACTCTGTCAAGTGACACTGCAGTCGGAGTGGCGCAGGCGGCGCTGTCCTTCTGTCAGACAGGTCAGTGGAGCGGCGAAGTGACGGCGGTCACTTCGGCTCTGCCGGGGGGCGCGCGTCAGGATAAAGGTGTCAGGCCACCTTTGCGTTAAATGCTCCTGCGACTCGGTCGGTCGGCGCGGCAATTTAGTCAGGATTGCTTCTTAGCGAAGGCAAGGCCTCGGGCGAGCCGGAGATGTGTCTGCCGTTGGAGGGGGGCCTCGGGCGAGACGGAAATCCCTCGGGGTCGGCTGCCCTTGTCCGAGGCTAGGCTCGGGCGAGGCGTGATCGAGTCGCTCGTATGGACTGATCCCTGACTTAATCGCACCCATCAGGCCTTTGCAGCTTTATGCTGATGGGGGTTACCAGCTGAGAATTAGGCGTCTTGAGGGTACCCCTAATTATGGTCCCCGACAATTAGCCAATGTGTTTTATAACCAGCGTGTCTCACCGTTTGTACCCTGTTCAACCATGTCAGCGTTTTTACCCAGTTCGACCAAATTAACAGGTGTTTTTTTACTGAGGACTCGTTTGAATTCTTGGAATTGAATTTCATTATAATAATAGTAATTTAGACATAAAATGTATTTGTATGTTATTATTAGTAAGATGTCGAGGATATTTAAGGGATGATTGATTTCTAAGGACTAATTTATAGCTCCTTCATTTAATTCATTTTAGCCCCTAAATTGATAAACACCATTTAATTCTATTTTAGCCCTTAAACTGATAAACACGGAAACTAAAATAGAATAAAATGACAGGACTAAAAATTAGTAACTAGAAACTAAACACCCTTTTATGTGCTACGTTTTAGTTAGCTGAAGAGCGTACTATAAGTTGTAGAGCAGAAACATATTCTACTAATATATAAAATTATTTTTTATTCTCTAGTCTATTAATTTAAGATAGACTTATTTCTGAATTTCGGAAAGTGGTGGATATCAAATTCTAAACTAAATAAGTTATTTTAATAAGTAAATTCTAATTTCTTTAAAATAAATGGATTGGAACGGCCTGCGAGTGAAATTGGCATTATTAAAAATTGAATAACTGAGTTGAATTACTTCTGTACCAATTATGTTTAGTGTGTGCTATGTGGGGATTGTTAACAATTTTGGTGCTGTTTGGATGTGGATTTCGAATAGTTACATAAATTTTATTTGATAACGCTGTAAATGGAAATGAAGCTATTATTTAGATTGTTTGTTTAGCCACTTAAATCTTGGTATTGCATGGGTACTCTATTTTCTATAAGTATGTATTTAATATTATAGGGTAACGTTGTGGCTTAAACAAACACACTACGGTGTAATTAGTTGCTGCTGTAATCAAATCACGTTATATTTCGCCGAACCAAATAGCACCTTTGAGCTTCCAACTTAAGCACAAAATTGTATTAAATTGTCATCTTATTCTAGTCTTCGGTCTTGTCATCAGATGCGTCTCCACTTAGCAAAAGAGATGTCATGGGTTCATCATTAGGAGCTTAAATTTTATCTAATCACATCATCTTTCTCCTATCATCTACCTATCGTATTTCTTAATAACTTAGTTCATGTGTAGACACCATTTTATTTAGATCAAATTTAAATCAATGAATATATAAATCATCTAATTTTGGGATTAATACTGTCCTCAACGCTACGGAACACATGGTTAACGGTCTTCCTGGGGCAGTGGTATTTAAATAAATGATGTCGGGGACTATAATTAGAGGTATCCCCAATACTCCTAAACTCGGCTGGTAACCACCATTAGCATAAAACTGCAAATGTTTGATGGGCGCAATTCAGGTCTAAGCTCCGCCCACTCAAGGGACACAATCTCGCCTTGCCCGAGCCTAGCCTCGGGCAGGAACAACAGACCCAGGTGGATTCACGTCTCGCCCGAGGGTCTCCTCAAGCAACGGGCGCACCTTCGACTCGCCCGAGGCCCAACTCGGGCAGGCTTCGCGGAGAAGCAACCTTGGCCAGATCGCCTCGCCAACCGACCGTATCGTAGGAGCATTCAATGCAAGAATCGTCCGACACCTTATCCTGACGCACGTTCCTCAGTCGACAGGGCCGAAGTGACCGCAGTCACTTCGCCCCTCCACTGACTGACCTGACAGGAAAACAGCGCCGCCTGACTTGCTCCGACTGCTGTGCCACTCGCCAGAGTGAGGCCGACAGCAGCTAAGTCCAGCATCGGGCGCCATAGGAAGCTCCGCCTCGCCCGACCCCAGGGCTCGGACTCAACCTCAGCCTCGGACGACGGACTCCGCCTCGCCCGACCCCAGGGCTCGGACTCAACCTCGACCTCGGACGACGGTCTCCGCCCCGCCCGACCCCAGGGCTCGGACTCAGCCTCGACCTCGGAGGAGTCACCGCCTCGCCCGACCTCGGGCTCGGACCGACCACGCCGCAGGGGGGTACATCATTACCCTACCCCTAGCTAGCTCAAGCTACGGGGAACAAGACCGACGTCCCATCTGGCTCGCCCCGATAAACAAGTAATGATGGCACCCCGCGTGCTCCATGACGACGGCGGTTCTCAGCCCCCTACGGAAGCAAGGAGACGTCAGCAAGGACCCGACAGCTCCGACAGCTGTGCTCCTACAGGGCTCAAGCGCTCCTCCGATGGCCACGACATCACATGAACAGGGCACGAACACCTCTCCAACAGCCACGTCGGCATGTACATAGGGCTCTGGCTCCTCTCTGCTAGACACGTTAGCACATTGCTACGCTCCCCGTTGTACACCTGGGCCTTCTCCTTACGTCTATAAAAGGAAGGTTCAGGGCCCTCGTACAGGAAGGTGGCCGCGCGGGAGAACGGGCTGACGCACAGGCTCTCGCCCTCTCTCTCTCTCCCTCGCGAACGCTTGTAATCCCCTACTGTAAGCGCATCCACCCTGGGCGCAGGATAAACACGAGCCGCGGTTCCCTCTTTTGCTCCCCCTTGTGTTCCGTCTCGCGCCGACCCATCTGGGCTGGGACACGCAACGATAATTTACTCGTCGGTCCAGGGACCCTCCGGGGTCGAAACGCCAACAGTTGGCGCGCCAGGTAGGGGCCTGCTGCGAGTTGACGAACAGCTTCCCGTCAAGCTCCAGATGGGTAGTCTCCAACAACCTCTCTAGCCCGGGACGATGCTCCGTTTCGGGAGTCTTCAGTTCATGTCCCTCGACGGCAGCTACAACATGATACTCCTTCCTCCGCCGCACGACAACGACAATGGCGGCCGTCAGCCCGCCCGTCGGCGGCGGAATCGACGACGTCTTCCTCGCGTGACGGGAGAGCAGCATCCGGGTCTGTCCCGTCACCTTCCCCTCCGCAGGAGGAGGAGGCGGGGCAACCATGGCCAAGCAGGAGGCAACACCTCGTTGGCTGTCGAGCGAGTCGACGACGTCGGCGCCCCAACGGGGGACACGGAGGACGTTGACCTCGCGTCTGAGACGAAGACGAGCGTCGTTTCCCCGCAACACACCAACCCCAAGCAGACGGACGACGCCAGCACGCTCGCGAAGGACTTGCTGGGCGTTAGCCTCGTACCTGAGATAACAGTGCAGTCCGTCCCCGACGCGACTTCATCACCATCCGTCGATCAAAAGGTACCATCCGTTTTCCATCCTGTGCCTTTTAGATTCAGCTCCGACCCACCAAGCGATCCCGCTTCGGTGGACGCTTTCATAAAGGCATATCCTAACCTTCCGGGGTACCATATGTGGTCAACCTGGGACCGACTGACGGCCGTCTCGACCTACGGCCCCCCGGGTTCCGAGGAAGATGACGAGCCCGACTCTGGTTGTGATTTCTCCGGGCTCGGTAACCCCAGTGCCATGCGGGACTTCATGATCGCATGTGACTACTGCCTCTCCGATTGCTCCGATGATGGCCACAACCTTGACAACGAGGACTGTGGCCCAAGTCGTGAATGTTTCCACGTCGATCTAGGGGGTCTCGACGAAGGCAACCACCTTGGTATGCCGGAGGACGGCGATCCCCCTAGGCCTGCGCCTCGCGTTGACATCCTTCGGGAGCTAGCTGTGGTCCCAGTCCCTACGGGGGGTCAGGACGCACAGCTCGAGCAAATCCGCGAGATGCAGGCCAGGCTCGACAAGGAAGCAGGACAACTTGTGCAGCTCCGAAAGAATATCGGGCAGGAATGGGCAGGCCGAGCACCGGCCGGAGAAGCGCGTCATCTGGCCCAGGACGTCCAGCACCGCATCGCCGACGATGCCAGGGCAAGGCTGCCCCCGGCTTCCAGTGGGGTCGGCCAGAACCTGGCTGCAGCAGCAATACTACTCCGAGCGATGCCGGAACCATCCACCATCGAGGGGCGGCGTATCCAGGGAGAGCTCAAGAATCTCCTGGAGGATGCCGCGGTCCGACGGGCCGAAAGCTCTGCCTCTCGAAGGCAAGGGTACCCCCCGGAGCATCGTGCCGCGACTTCCCGATTCATGCGGGAAGCCTCGGTCCTCACCGGGCGCACGCGGGACACAGCGCCTGCGGCCCCAGGTCGCCTCGGCAACGAGCACCACCGTCGCGACCGTCAAGCCCACCTCGACGAGAAGGTGCGCCGAGGCTAAAACCCCAGGCGTGGGGGACGCTACGACAGCGGGGAGGATCAGAGCCCCTCACCTGAACCACCCGGTCCGCAAGCTTTCAGCCGGGCCATACGACGGGCGCCGTTCCTGACCCGGTTCCGAACCCTGACTACCATCACCAAGTACTCGGGGGAGAAAAGGCCGGAACTGTGGCTCGCGGACTACCGGCTGGGCTGCCAGCTGGGTGGAATGGACGATGACAACCTCATCATCCGCAACCTCCCCCTGTTCCTCTCCGACGCCGCCCGAGCCTAGCTGGAGCATCTGCCTCCTGCGCAGATCTCCAACTAGGACGACCTGGTCAAAGCCTTCGCCGGCAACTTCCAGGGCACATACGTGCGCCCTGGGAACTCCTGGGATCTCCGAAGCTGCCGCCAGCAGCCGAGAGAATCTCTGCGGGACTACATCCGGCGATTTTCGAAGCAGCGCACCGAGCTGCCCAACATCACCGACTCGGATGTCATCTGCGCGTTCCTCGCCGGCACCACTTGCCGCGACCTGGTGAGCAAGCTGGGTCGCAAGACTCCCACCAGGGCGAGCGAGCTGATGGACATCGCCACCAAGTTCGCCTCTGGTCAGGAGGCGGTCGAGGCCATCTTCCGGAAGGACAAGCAGCCTCAGGGGCGCCAGCCGGAAGACGTCCCCGAGGCGTCCGCTCGGCGCGGCACGAAGAAGAAGGGCAAGAAGAAGTCGCAAGCGAAACGCGACGCTGCCGACGTAGACCTTGTCACCGCCGCCGAGCACAGGAACCCTCGGAAGCCTCCTGGAGGCGCCAACCTGTTCGACAAGATGCTCAAGGAGTCGTGCCCCTATCATTAGGGTCCCGTCAAGCACACCCTTGAGGAGTGCGTCATGCTTCGGCGCTACTTCCACAAGACCGGGCCCCCGGCGGAAGGTGGCAGAGCCCACGACAACGACAAGAAGGAGGGTCACAAGGCAGAGGAGTTCCTCGAGGTCCACGACTGCTTCATGATCTACGGTGGGCAAGTGGCGAACGCCTCGGCTCGGCACCGCAAGCAAGAGCGCCGGGAGGTCTGCTCGGTGAAGGTGGCGGCGCCAGTCTACCTAGTCTGGTCCGACAAGCCCATCACCTTCGACCAAGGCGACCACCCCGACCGCGTGCCGAGCCCGGGAAAGTACCCGCTCATTGTCGATCCCGTCATCGGCAACGTCAGGCTTACCAAGGTCCTCATGGACGGAGGCAGCAACCTCAACATCATCTACGTCGAGACCCTCGGGCTCCTGCAGATCGATCTGTCCACGATTCGGGCTGGCGCGACGCCCTTTCACGGGATCATCCCCGGGAAACGTGTCCAACCCCTTGGGCAACTCGATCTGCCCGTCTGCTTCGGGACTCCCTCCAGCTTCCGAAAGGAAACCCTCACGTTCGAGGTGGTCGGGTTCCGAGGAACCTACCACACAGTGCTGGGGAGACCATGCTACGCCAAGTTCATGGCTGTCCCCAACTACACCTACCTCAAGCTCAAGATGTCGGGCCCCAACGGGGTCATCACCGTCGGCTCCACGTACCGACACGCATACGAATGCGACGTGGAGTGCGTGGAGTACGCCGAGGCCCTCATCGCCGACCTGGAGAGCCTCTCCAAGGAGGTGCTAGATGTGAAGCGTCACGCCGGCAACTTCGAGCCAGCTGAGGCGGTTAAGTCCGTCCCTCTCGACCCCAGCAACGACACCTCCAAGAAAGTCCGGATTGGCTCCAAGCTCGACCCCAAATAGGAAGCAGTGCTCGTCGACTTTCTCCGCGCGAACGCTGAGGTTTTTGCGTGGAGTCTCTCGGACATGCCTGGCATACCGAGGGATGTCGCCGGGCACTCGCTGGAAGTCCGAGCTGGAGCCCGGCCCGTGAAGCAGCCTCTGCGCCGATTCGACGAAGAAAAGCGCAGAGCCATAGGCGAGGAGATCCACAAGCTGATGGCTGCAGGGTTCATCAAAGAGGTATTCCATCCCGAATAGCTAGCCAACCCTGTGCTTGTGAGAAAGAAAGGCGGGAAATGGCGAATGTGTGTAGACTACACTGGTCTAAACAAAGCATGTCCGAAAGTTCCCTACTCTCTACCTCGCATCGATCAAATCGTGGATTCCACTGCTGGGTGCGAAACCCTGTTGTTCTTCGATGCCTACTCAGGGTATCACCAAATCAGGATGAAAGAGTTCGACCAGCTCGCGACTTCTTTCATCACACCTTTTGGCATGTACTGCTACATTACTATGCCATTCAGTTTGAGGAATGCGGGTGCGACATACCAAAGGTGCATGAACCATGTGTTCGGAGAGCACATTGGTCGAACGGTCGAGGCTTACGTCGATGACATCATAGTCAAGACGAGGAAAGCCTCCGACCTCCTCTCCGACCTTGAAACGACATTCAAGTGTCTCAAGGCGAAAGACGTAAAACTCAATCTTGAGAAGTGTGTCTTCGGAGTCCCCCGAGGCATGCTCCTGGGGTTCATCGTCTCCGAGCGGGGCATCGAGGCCAACCCGGAGAAAATCGCGGCCATCACCAACATGGGGCCCATCAAGGACTTGAAAGAAGTACAGAGGGTCATGGGATGCCTTGCGGCTCTGAGCCGTTTCATCTCGCGCCTCGGCGAAAGAGGCCTACCTCTGTACCGCCTCTTAAGGAAGACCGAGCGCTTCACTTGGACCCCCGAGGCCGAGGAAGCCCTCGGGAACCTAAAGGCGCTCCTTACAAGCGCGCCCATCTTGGTGCCCCCCGCTGCCGGAGAAGCCCTCTTGATCTACGTAGCCGCAACCACTCAGGTGGTCAGCGCCGCGATCGTAGTCGAGAGACAAGAAGAGGGACATGCATTGCCTGTCCAGAGGCCGGTCTACTTCATCAGTGAGGTACTGTCCGAGACCAAAATCCGCTACCCACAAATTCAGAAGCTACTGTACGCGGTAATTCTGACGCGGCGAAAGTTGCGACACTACTTCGAGTCTCATCCGGTGACTGTGGTGTCATCCTTCCCCCTGGGGGAGATCATCCAGTGCCGAGAGGCCTCGGGTAGGATTGCAAAGTGGACGGTGGAGATCATGGGCGAGACAATCTTGTTCGCTCCTCGGAAGGCCATCAAGTCCCAAGTCTTGGTGGACTTTGTGGCTGAATGGGCCGACACCCAGCTTCCAGCAGCTCCGATCCAACCGGAACTCTAGACCATGTTTTTCGACGGGTCGCTAATGAAGACAGGAGCGGGCGCGGGCCTGCTCTTCATCTCGCCCCTCGGGAAGCACCTCCGCTACGTGCTGCGCCTCCATTTCCCGGCATCCAACAACGTGGCCGAGTACGAGGCTCTGGTTAACGGGTTGCGCATCGCCATCGAGCTAGGGGTCCGGCGCCTCGACGCTCGTGGCGACTCGCAGCTTGTCATCGACCAAGTCATGAAGAACTCCCATTGCCGTGACCCGAAGATGGAAGCCTACTGTGACGAGGTTCGGCGCCTGGAGGACAAGTTCTATGGGCTCGAGCTCAACCACATCGCTTGACGATACAACAAGACTGCGAACGAGTTGGCTAAGATAGCCTCGGGGCGGACAACGGTTCCTCCAGACGTTTTCTCCCGAGACCTACATCAACCCTCCATCAAGACCGACGACACGCCCGAGCCCGAGGAGGCCTCGGCCCAGCCCGAGGCACCCTCGGCCCCCGAGGGTGAGGCACTGCGCGTCGAGGAAGAGCGGAATGGGGTCACGCCTAATCGAAACTGGCAGACCCCGTACCTGCAATATCTCCACCGAGGAGAGCTATCCCTCGACAGAGCCGAAGCTCGGCGACTGGCGCGACGCGCCAAGTCGTTCGTCTTGCTGGGTGACGGAAAGGAGCTCTACCACCGCAGCCCCTCAGGCATCCTCCAGCGATGCATATCCATCGCCGAAGGTTAGGAGCTATTGCAAGAAATACACTCGGGGGTTTGCGGTCACCACACAGCACCTCGGGCCCTCGTTGGAAACGCCTTCCGACAGGGTTTCTACTGGCCAACCGCGGTGGCCGACGCCACTAGGATTGTACGCACCTGCCAAGGGTGTAAATTCTACGCAAGGCAGATGCACCTGCCCGCTCAGGCCTTGCAAACAATACCCATCACCTGGTCGTTTGCTGTGTGGGGTCTGGACCTCGTCGGTCCCTTGCAGAAGGCACCCGGGGGCTACACGCACCTGCTGGTCGCTATCGACAAATTCTCCAAGTGGATTGAGGTCCGACCCCTAAACAGCATCAGGTCCGAATAGGCGTTGGCGTTCTTAACCAACATCATCCATCGCTTCGGGGTCCCGAACTCCATCACCGACAACGGCACCCAGTTCACTGGCAGAAAGTTCCTGTACTTCTGCGAGGACCACCACATCCGGGTGGACTGGGCCACCGTAGCCCACCCCATGACGAATGGGCAGGTAGAGCGCGCCAACGGCATGATTCTGCAGGGACTCAAGCCGAGGATCTACAACGACCTCAACAAGTTCGGCAGGCGATGGATGAAGGAACTCCCCTCGGTGGTCTGGAGTCTGAGGACGACGCCAAGCCGAGCCACGGGCTTCACGCCATTCTTTCTAGTCTATGGGGCCGAGGCTATCTTGCCCACAGACTTAGAATACGGTTCCCCGAGGACGAGGGCGTACGACGACCGAAGCAACCAGTCCAGCCGAGAAGACTCACTGGACCAGCTGGAAGAGGCTCGGGACGTAGCCTTACTACACTCGACACGGTATCAGCAGTCTCTGTGACGCTACCACGCCCGAGGGGTTCGGTCCTGAGACCTCCAGGTGGGGGACTTGGTGCTTCGGCTACGACAAGACGCCCGAGGGCGCCACAAGCTCACGCCTCCCTGGGAAGGGCCGTTCATCATCGCCAAGATTTTGAAGCCCGGAACATACAAGCTGGCCAACAGTCAAGACGAGGTCTACAGCAACGCTTGGAACATCCGACAGCTACGTCGCTTCTACCCTTAAGATGTTTTCAAGTCGTTCATATACCTTGTTTACATACACAAATAAAGTCTAACCATCAAGGAAGGGTCAGCCTTGCCTCAGCAAAGCCCGACCCTCCCTCGGGGGCTAGAAGGGGGGAACCCCCTCTGCGTCAAAATTTTCCTCGGAAAAAGTCTTCCACCAAAACGACTTTCGTGTTTTCCGGCTATATCAGTAACAGAACCCTGAGAAACGAATAAGAGTGCATGTAAGCGGTAAGGCCGACCGAGCTGAGGGACTCCTACGCCTCCGGGATACGGATACCTCACTCGTCACCTACCGCGAAAAATAACTCTTACTTGGGTAAGCGATCCTGCTACTAACGAACAAGTCCGGATACGCGAAACATGAGGAAAAGAGACACAACTTTATATCACGACGACAAAGTGTTTAGGCCTCGACGGCCGTGAAAGACACATACATATTCAAAATAAACTGCTCCGGCAGAATCAGGCATCGCCCGGGGGAGGAGCTGCACCCTCGGCTTCGTTTCCACCCTCGGCGAGATCCGCCCCGCCCCGCCCTCGGACGGCGGCGCAAGCGGAAGGATCTCCACCTCGAAGGAGGACGCCAGCACCGCGCTTGGGCCCGCGGCGGCCGCGTCAAGCCTCTGAACTTCGGCCAGGGCAGCTTCATCTTCGTCGGGAAGGCAATACCCCTCGCTAACCCGCTCCAGATCCACATCGTAGTGGGAAGCGAGCACGGCGAAGGCCCGCCTAACGCCGTGATGCAGCGCCTCGCGGAGTCTGCCGCGCGCGTGGTCACCCAAGGCCTGCAGGCGACTCTGGGGGGAGCTTTCCGAGGGGACGTCGTCAAGACCAAAGACCTGGCAGAAGGCCGAGATAGCCTCGAACATGGCCACGCGGTCGGCCTCCCTCTGCTCAGTCGCCTGGGCAAGTGCCTTAGCGGACTCGTTGAGGGCAGACTCGAACTCTGCAAACAGCCAAAGCAGAAGTCTTCAAACACGAGTTGAAGAGTGAAGCTGAATCAAAATCTCAAAACAGCCAAGACATACCTTCAGCCCGGGCACGCTGCTCCGAGGCTGCGGCTTGGGCGGACTGAGCAGACCCGACGGCCGTGGCCAGGTCCGCCGCAAGGGCTCCGGCCCGAGCAGACGCCTCGGCTAGCTGGCCTCCAAGGGCCTCAGCTCGGCTTTCAGCCTCGGCGGCCCGACCCCGAGATTGGTCCCGCTCACCGATGACCTGGCCAAGCTCCAACTGCTGCCGCTGCACCTCTGCGCGTGCCGCCGCTGCCTCTGCCCCCAGCTCGTCATAGAGCAACCGAAGGTCCGCCGCCTCGGCGCTCCGTTGGGAGAGGCGCTCGGTAGCCTCGGCAAGCGCGGTCCTCAAGAACCGCAACGAACCCCAGACGTCGGCCTCGCGGCGGATGAACGACGACTTGGCGGTGCTCAGACCCGTCAGATCCTGAGGAAGGGAAGCGGGGCGTCACAAAGAATGCCTTGATCACGTGAAAGGTATGCCTGAAATCCTTACCTGGAGGATCCTGGGAACGTCCCTGGAAAGGACCTCCAGGGTCGAACGAAGCGACCCCATCGTTGCCTCGGCACACTCACGAAGCTCGTCCCGAGACTGCTCCTCCCGCTCATCGTCAAGAATGAAGAGGGGTTTCGAAGCGCCACGGGTCCAGAACCGGAGCGCCTGCCCACGCCGCTCATTGGGATCGCATCGTGCGAGGACAAGGTCGCCGCTCCCCAGGACGGGCCGCGGTTCTGCTCCCCCCTCCTCCAAGGCATCGGCACCCCCTGCAGTTGGCGCATCGGGTACCTCCTCGGCTAAGGGCGCAGGCTTCCGATCGTCGGCCTCGAGTAGCGGCACCTCGACCATCTCAGCATCGGCGGCGACGGGTGGCTCCACAGCCAGAATGGCAACGGCCTCGGTAGAAGCCGGTGCCGGCGTCGGCAACACGTCAGGTGGGCTCAAAGCCGCGGCCGCGCCAGCAGTCTCCCTCGGCACGGCGGCCGCCTCGACGGAGGGGTCAGCCTCGGGAGCTCGTCCCACGACAAATTGTGCCGCCTGAGCCCCCTGCTTGGGGGCATCTTGTGTAGAGGCCAGCCGGCCGGCGAGGCCCGATGAGGCACCGGCTGCAGAAGCCGGCGCCGTCTTGAGGACCTTCCGGGGAGCCAGACCGGTCGAACCGTGCCTCCGTTTACTGAGAGGAAAACGAAAAGCAGGATCAGGACACAAGAAGGAGCCGGGACAGAGGTATCCTCAGATACTCACCCACTCCGGACCACAGCCAATTGTGCCTGTGGAGAGGCCCCTCGAGCCTCGGTCCCCGCGGGCACCACCAAGGTTTGCCCCGCTGCCGGCTTTGGCACCATCCCTGCCTCGGGCGCCCGGGGTGCCGAAGGGACGATCCGCCCAGGCGCAGACACGACGACCTGAGGATCAGCCTCCTGTGCAGCCGGCACGGGCAACGGCTCTTCAGGAACAGGCGGGTCGGCCTGACTCCACGGGGTCACCTCAACCACCTTGGCCAAGGGGTCAAGTACCCCCTCGGCCTGCCCCTGTTCTTCGGATCGGGACCCTGATGCCCCGGCCCTGGATACCGACGGCGCCAGCCCACTCGGGGGCTGGCTCGACGACCCCTGGCCCAGCCGCAGATCTGGGCTGAGGCCGAGGCGGGCCGCCATGTCGTCATCGTCGTCATCGTCATCGTCAGGCGTCTCCGGCGACGGCTCCCTCGGGAGCCCGTCCCTCTCCTGCTGCCGACGACGCCTCTCCAAGGCGTCCCGAGCCCGCATCCGCTCGCGGGCCCGAGCCTTTTCCGCGTCCTTCTTCTCCTTCTTCTTCTCCGTAGCGACCCTCCGCGCGGCTCGGTCCACCTGAAAGGGAAATGTGCCCTTGGGACATTTCTAAGTATTTTGGTGATTTAGTGTCCAACACAAATGCCTAAGTGTTAAATGGTGGACAAAGTACAAATCAAGTATAAAGGTATGTTTCTCAGACTTAGTACATTGTTTTAGAGACTAATATATTGTGTCTAAGTGCTGGAAACAGGAAAAATCTAGTTGAAATTAAATATGGCTTTGTTCAGCCAAAGTCAGCTCTGTCTGGGTGCACCGGACTGTCTGGTGGTGCACCGGACAGTGTCCGGTGTGCCAGGCTGGCTCAGGCGAACTTGCTGCTCTCGGGAAGTGATTAACGGCGTACGACTATAATTCACCGGACTGTCCGGTGTGCACCGGACTGTCCGGTGAGCCAACGGTCGGCTGGGCCAACGGTCGGCCGCGGAATCCGCGCGTGACGCGTGGCACGAGCCAACGGCTAGAAGAGGGCACCAGACTGTCCGGTGTGCACCAGACAGTGTCCGATGCGCCAACGGCTCCAAAGCGCCAACGGTCGGCTTCGCCAAAGAAGGAAAGAAATCCGCACCGGACAGTGTCCGGTGGTGCACCGGACTGTCCGGTGCGCCAGGCGACAGAAGGCAAGATTTGCCTTCCTGGAATGCACTCAACGGCTCCTAGCTTCCTTGGGGCTATAAAGGGACCCTAGGCGCATGGAGGAGTACACCAAGCATTCTCTAAGCATTCCTAAGCACCAAGACTTTGATTCCGCGCATTTGATTCTTTGTGATAGCAATTAGAGCTCCATTTGAGTTGTAAACTCGCCGAGTTGTGTTGTGAGCTCTTGTTGTGACTTGTGTGCGTGTTGGTACTCTGATTTCGTGTCTTGTGTGCGTTGCTCATCCCTTCCTTACTCTGTGCTTCTTTGTGAACATCAAGTGTAAGAGCGAGATGCTCCAAGTTGTGGAGATTCCTCGCAAGTGGGATATAGTAAAGTGAAAGCAAAACACCGTGGTATTCAAGTGGGTCTTTGGACCGCTTGAAAGGGGTTGATTGCAACCCTCGTCCGTTGGGACGCCACAACGTGGAGTAGGCAAGTGTTGGACTTGGCCGAACCACGGGATAAACCATTGTGCCATCTCTGTGTTGATCTCTTTGTGGTTATCGTGTTGTGCAAGCTCTCCTCTCTAGTCACTTGGCTTAATTGTGCTAACTCCTAATCAAGCTTTGTGGATTAAGTTTCAAGTTTTTACAGGATCACCTATTCACCCCCCCCTCTAGGTGCTCTCAATTGGTATCGGAGCCGTTCTCTTCAAGAAAGGGACTAACCGCCCGAAGAGATGGATCCTAGGGGCAAGGGGATGGTGGTCAACGATAAGGAGAAGGAGTCCTTTGTCAATGATCCAAAGGAGGATAAGCCTATTGACTCAGGCTCGACCCACAAGAGAAAAGACGGGAGGAAGAAGAAAACGAGGCGCATCAAGGAGATAGTCTACTACGACAGCGACGAATCTTCCTCTTCCCAAAAGGATGACGACAACGACTACGAGAAAAAGAAGACGGTTAATTCTAACTTCTCTTTTGATTACTCTCGTATTCCTCAAAGTACCAATGCTCATTTACTCTCCATTCCACTTGGTAAACCTCCTCATTTTGATGGAGAGGACTACGGATTTTGGAGTCACAAAATGCGTAGTCACTTGTTCTCTCTCCATCCAAGCATATGGGAGATAGTCGAGAGTGGAATGCAATTTGATAGTACTGATAGTCCTATATTTATTAATGAGCAAATTCACAAAAATGCACAAGCTACTACTGTTCTTCTAGCATCTTTGTGCAGGGATGAATACCATAAGGTGAGCGGCTTGGATAACGCCAAGCATATTTGGCACACCCTCAAGATCTCACATGAGGGGAACGACGTTACCATGCTCACCAAGATGGAGTTGGTGGAGGGCGAACTTGGGAGATTCACGATGATAAGAGGGGAGGAGCCAACACAGACGTACAACAGGCTCAAGACCCTCGTCAACAAGATAAGGAGCTATGGAAGCACGCGATGGATGGACCACGACGTCGTCTGCCTAATGCTAAGGTCCTTTACTGTACTTGATCCACATCTGGTAAACAATATTCATGAAAATCCTAGGTACACCAAGATGTCGCCCGAAGAAATTCTTGGGAAATTTGTAAGAGGGCGGATGATGATCAAGGAGGCGAGATACGTGGATGATGCATTGAATGGCCCAATCCACGAGCCTCAAACCGTTGCTCTCAAAGCGACAAGGAGCAAGGAGGCACTACCTAGCAAGGTGGCGCAAGTTGAGGCGGCCGGGCTTAATGAGGAAGAAATGGCCCTTATCATCAAGCGGTTCAAAGTGAGATGTCGATGATGGGCGAGCTAAGCTATTTCCTTGGGTTCCAAGTGAGGCAACTCAAGGATGGGACCTTCATCTCCCAAACAAAGTACACGCAAGACTTGATCAAGCGGTTTGGGATGAAGGACGCCAAGCCCGCAAAGACTCCAATGGGAACCGACGGACACACCGACCTCAACAAAGGAGGTAAGTCCGTTGATCAAAAAGCATAGCGGTCTATGATAGGGTCTTTACTTTATTTATGTGCTAGTAGACCGGATATTATGCTTAGTGTATGCATGTGTGATAGATTTCAATCCGATCCAAGGGAGTGTCACTTAGTGGCTGTGAAACGAATTCTTAGATATTTAGTCGCTACGCCTTGCTTCGGGATCTGGTATCCAAAGGGGTCTATCTTTGACTTGATTGGATATTCAGACTCCGACTATGCTGGATGTAAGGTCGATAGGAAGAGTACATCGGGGACGTGCCAATTCTTAGGAAGGTCCCTGGTGCCATGGAGTTCTAAGAAACAAACTTTCGTTGCCCTATCCACCGCTGAGGCCGAGTACGTTGCCGCAGGACAGTGTTGCGCACAACTACTTTGGATGAGGCAAACCCTCAGGGACTTTGGCTACAATTTGATCAAAGTCCCACTCCTATGTGATAATGAGAGTGCTATCCGCATGGCGGATAATCCTGTTGAACACAGCCGCACAAAGCACATAGACATCCGGCATCACTTTTTGAGAGACCACCAGCAAAAGGGAGATATCGAAGTATTTCATGTTAGCTCCGAGAACCAGCTAGCCGATATCTTTACCAAGCCTTTAGATGAGCAGACCTTTTGCAAGTTGCGTAGTGAGCTAAATGTCTTAGATTCGTGGAACTTGGATTGATTTATAGCATACATGTGTTTTATGCCTTGGTCATGTTCCTTAAGCATTTTGTTGTTTATTTATGGTGCTCAAGTTGTACAAAAACTCCCCGGACCTTACAAGTCCATTTGCAAGTTATGCACAAATTTATGGGGAGATGTGCTACAACTTGACCCTTTGAGACTAACTGGGTGCTTGAGTACTTAAATTTAGTCTCAAAGGAGGTTTGAAAGGGAAA
Source organism: Zea mays (assembly GCF_902167145.1). Classification (NCBI taxonomy): domain Eukaryota; kingdom Viridiplantae; phylum Streptophyta; class Magnoliopsida; order Poales; family Poaceae; genus Zea; species Zea mays. The sequence continues at coordinate 223,044,642 of NC_050096.1, forward strand.
AGGTGGACTTGGACCATGCAAGACTTCCACTGCACTCCGATGAAAGAGTAACTTATTCCAAGTTCATCTTTGTACTCTCATTGCCTTTTTACTCTTAGTTGAAGATTTTGGTGAGGCAATGGGGTTAAAGGGCCAAAATTGATCCCGTTTTGGTGTTTGATGCCAAAGGGGGAGAAAATAAGGCCAAAGCAAGAAATGGATCAGCTACCACTTGAGAATTTTGAAAATAGTAGAGTTAGAGTTTTTGTTTGTCAAAATACTTTTGTTTGTCTCTTATTGTCCAAAGTTGGTCTCTTGTGGGGAGAAAGCTTAATTATGGGAAAAGGGGGAGTTTTTGAACTCTTTGATAAATTTCTCTTGAAATATCTCTCTTTATGTTTCAACAAGTGTGTTTGACTTAGAGATAAGAAATTGAGTTTGATTTGCAAAAACAAACCAAGTGGTGGCAAAGAATGATCCGTATATGTCAAATTTGAATCAAAACAATTTTGAGTTCTTATTTGAATTGATTTTGCACTTATTCTACTTGCTTTATGTTGTGTTGGCATAAATCACCAAAAAGAGGGAGATTGGAAGGGAAATGTGCCCTTGGGCCATTTCTAAGTATTTTGGTGATTTAGTGTCCAACACAAGTGCCTAAGTGTTAAATGGTGGACAAAGTACAAATCAAGTATAAAGGTATGTTTCTCAGACTTAGTACATTGTTTTAGAGAATAATGTATTGTGTCTAAGTGCTGGAAACAGGAAAAATCTAGTTGAAATTAAAGATGGCTTTGTTCAGCCAAAGTCAGCTCTGTCTGGATGCACCGGACTGTCCGGTGGTGCGCCGGACAGTGTCCGGTGCGCCAGGCTGGCTCAGGCGAATTTGCTGCTCTCGGGAAGTGATTAACGGCGTACGACTATAATTCACCGGACTGTCCGGTGTGCACCGGACTGTCCGGTGAGCCAACGGTCGGCCGGGCCAACGGTCGGCCGCGGAATCCGCGCGTGACGCGTGGCACGAGCCAACGACTAGAAGAGGGCACTGGACAGTGTCCGGTGCGTCAACGGCTCCAAAGCGCCAACGGTCGGCTTCGCCAAAGAAGGAAAGAAATCCGCACCGGACAGTGTCCGGTGGTGCACCGGACTGTCCGGTGCACCAGGCGACAGAAGGCAAGATTTGCCTTCCTGGAGTGCACTTAACGGCTCCTAGCTGCCTTGGGGCTATAAAAGGGACCCCTAGGCGCATGGAGGAGTACACCAAGCATTCTCTAAGCATTCCTAAGCACCAAGACTTTGATTCCGCGCATTTGATTCTTTGTGATAGCAATTAGAGCTTTATTTGAGTTGTAAACTCGCTGAGTTGTGTTGTGAGCTCTTGTTGTGACTTGTGTGCGTGTTGGTACTCTGATTTCGTGTCTTGTGTGCGTTGCTCATCCCTTCCTTACTCTGTGCTTCTTTGTGAACATCAAGTGTAAGGGCAAGAGGCTCCAAGTTGTGGAGATTCCTCGCAAGTGGGATATAGTAAAGTGAAAGCAAAACACCGTGGTATTCAAGTGGGTCTTTGGACCGCTTGAAAGGGGTTGATTGCAACCCTCGTCTGTTGGGACGCCACAACGTGGAGTAGGCAAGTGTTGGACTTGGCCGAACCACGGGATAAACCACTATGTCATCTCTGTGTTGATCTCTTTGTGGTTATCGTGTTGTGCAAGCTCTCCTCTCTAGCCACTTGGCTTAATTGTGCTAACTCCTAATCAAGCTTTGTGGATTAAGTTTCAAGTTTTTACAGGATCACCTATTCATCCCCCTCTAGGTGCTCTCACCACCGCGTCCTCCGGGACCGGTTGCAGAGAAGGTTTGTGAAACCCCAACTCCTGGAGACGGACGGAAATCTCGGCTGTGAGAACCAAGGGCAATCTGACACAAGAAGGAAGAAGGAGCGGACACTCACCAGGGATATGCACCCGCGCTCGGGACGCATCGAGGGCTGGATAAGGGCACCGGCGTCCAGCCTCCCTACCGTGTCGGTTACCCGCCTGTGGTGGTCATCGGCGGGGAGGGGGGCCGAGGACATCTGCGAACCCTCCAAGTCGACCCCGGCGTCATCTCCGAAAGCAGCAGTCGCCGCTCCGTCAAGGGGAGCACCCTCCGGCGATGGATGGCGGCGACCACCCCCGCGGCGGTAAGCCCTCCGTCTCGCAGCTCCTGCAAGGCCTCCAGAAGGGGCTGGAGATTCTTCTGTCTGTCACGCGGGGCCCCATAGCGCCAGTTGCTGCCGATGGCAGTCACCACTCGATGAGAAAACAACGGGAGCCTCCCATCGTCGTTCCGGAGGTAAAACCACCGGCGCTGCCACCCCTTGTTCGAAGACACAAGGATGGCGGGGATGTACTGTTGCGCGCGCGCCTGCCTCAGCTGGAGGATGCAGCCACCGGCCCGCATCGCCATGCGGACTCTCTTTTCCCCCCGTCGTCGAGGCAAAAGGCTCCGCGGAGAAGAGATGGGTCCACAGGTCCTAGTGGCCAGTGGGGGTCAATCCCCAAAAATCCTTCGCAAACCGCCATGAAGATGGCTGCTTGCGCGATGGAGTTGGGGTTGAGATTGTGCAGCTCCACCCCATAGAAATGTAGAATCGCCTGCATGAAACGACTTGCTGGCACTCCGAACCCCCGCTCATGGAAAGAGACGAAACTCAGCACATACCCCGACGGCGGGGACGGGGCGGCTCCGCTCGGAGGAGCCATCCACTCCGGCTGCGGGTCACCGGAGAGGGGACGAAGCAAGCCATCGGCAACAAGGGCCTCCAGATCATCCACCGTGACGGTGGAGAAAGGCCACGGGTCGCGCGGCGGAACGACGGTTACCCGGTCGGCCGTCACCAAGCGAAGGAGGTGGCGGTGGAGCGGACAAGGTGCGCTGTTTTCTTTCTCTGGCTATTCCCTCAGGTTGCGGAAACCTAAGCGGGAGGCGAGCAGCAGAGTAAAGAACCACCACCGGTCCCTCTTCCGAATATATAAAGGCCCGGGCGAGACCCATTCAACACTTCGCCCGAACCCGCCGCGAAATTCAAAACTCGAAGGCGAAACGCCCGTTCCTCGAACGGCTCGCGCAACGGCTGCCCCGCGAACCACTCGTCCTGTCGCAATAACTCCGCGGCAGGGCAGGCGACACCTTTGGTAGGCGAAACGGGCGACGCTTCACCTCCGCCATGATGACCGTGTGAAAAAAGGTGCGCCGCGTCGTTCAATTTCGTATCCTTTTCCTCTTCCCCTTTCTCTCTCTTGCTACAGGGACCGGGAAAGGGGATACTCCGAAAGGGATCCTTCTCCGCGAAGGAAGCGGGCCCCGAGCCCTCCTACTGATCAGAGGTTCGAAGGCTGGCCCCTCGGAAGGGTTCGACAGCCGCCTCAGAGCACTCGGGCTCCGCGCCCACTACTGGTCAGAGGTTCGAAGGCTGGCCCCTCGGAAGGGTTCGACAGCCGCCTCAGGCCACCCGGGCTCCGCGCCCACTACTGACCAGGGGTTCGAAGGCTGGCCCCCCGAAGGGTTCGATAGCCGCCTCAGAACACGCAGAGCGAGGGATGACTCTAGGTATGTCTGATACATGGCCGAGGCTCGGGCTACGCTCCCGAGGTACCCTAGGACATTTCCGAGACCGGCAGGAGCGATTCTGTAACGAAATCCCATCAAGGGAGGCATCGAGCCCTCGGACCCTATCAAACAGGACCGGGTCCGGCAAATCACCTGCAGGTACGTTTGGAGCGCGCCTCTGGGCCACTAGCCGACCCTTATCGAACGGGGCACGGGCATCCACTCGGATCACCCGTTAGCAACTCACTGGAGACACCATGTTCGGCGCCCTCCGAGGGCAACATGGCGCTTCCCCCCCTCCTCCTTGCGGAAAGGGGACGAAGGGGCGTATGATAAAAGCCGAGTCAGTCCTTGACTGTCCTCTCGCTCTGTGCAGAGGCTCGGGGGCTGCTCTCGCAAACCCGGCTCCGGCCAAACCGTTGACAGCGTCAACATACCAGCCCGAGGACTCGGAACCTGACCATGCACCCGGGCTACGACCAGTTTGCATGAGGGAACAACCAGACCGGCCTAGGCGTCACGAAAGACACTAAGACCTCGGAGGAGTCAAACCATTCCTCCGAGGCCTCGGGGGCTACACCCAGCGGGTGCGCTCGCGCGCACCCATTGGAACGAAATGCAACCGAGAAAGGCCGGTCCCCTTGCAAAAAAGTGCGACAAAGCCTCCAAGCGAGTACTAACACTCCCTTTGAGGCTCGGGGGGCTACTGTCGGGGACCATAATTAGGGGTACCCCAAGACTCCTAAACTCGGCTGGTAACCACCATCTGCACAAAGCTGCAAAGGCCTGATGGGCGCAATTCAGGTCTAAGCTCCGCCCACTCAAGGAACACGATCTCGCCTCGCCCGAGCCCAGCCTCGGGTAGGAACAGCAGACCCAGGTGGATTCACGTCTCGCCCGAGGGTCTCCTCAAGCAACGGGCGCACCTTCGACTCGCCCGAGGCCCAGCTCGGGCAGGCTTCGCGGAGAAGCAACCTTGGCCAGATCGCCTCGCCAACCGACCATATCGCAGGAGCATTCAATGCAAGGATCGTCTGACACCTTATCCTGACGCACGTTCCTCAGTCGACAGGGCCGAAGTGACCGCAGTCACTTCGCCCCTCTACTGACTGACTTGACAGGAAAACAGCGCCGCCTGTCGTGCTCCGACTGCTGTGCTACTCGCCAGAGGGAGGCCGACAGCAGCTAAGTCCATCCTCGGGCGCCATAGGAAGCTCCGCCTCGCCCGACCCCAGGGCTCGGACTCAACCTCAGCCTCGGACGACGGACTCTGCCTCGCCCGACCCCAGGGCTCGGACTCAACCTCGACCTCGGACGACGGACTCCGCCTCGCCCGACCCCAGGGCTCGGACTCAACCTCGACCTCGGACGACGGTCTCCGCCCCACCCGACCCCAGGGCTCGGACTCAGCCTCGACCTCGGAGGAGTCACCGCCTCGCCCGACCTCGGGCTCGGACTGACCACGCCGTAGGGGGGTACATCATTACCCTACCCCTAGCTAGCTCAGGCTACGGGGAACAAGACCAGTGTCCCATCTGGCTCGCCCCGGTAAACAAGTAATGATGGCACCCCGCGTGCTCCATGACGACGGCGGTTCTCAGCCCCCTACGGAAGCAAGGAGGCGTCAGCAAGGACCCGACAGCTCCGACAGCTGTGCTCCTACAGGGCTCAAGCGCTCCTCCGACGGCCACGACATCACATGAACAGAGCACCAACACCTCTCCAACAGCCACGTCGGCATGTACATAGGGCTTTGGCTCCTCTCTGCTAGACACGTTAGCACATTGCTACCCTCCCCATTGTACACCTGGGCCTTCTCCTTACGTCTATAAAAGGAAGGTCCAGGGCCCTCGTACGGGAAGGTGGCCGCGCGGGAGAACGGGCTGACGCACAGGCTCTCGCCCTCTCTCTCTCCCTCGCGAACGCTTGTAACCCCCTACTATAAGCGCATCCACCCTGGGCGCAGGATAAACACGAGCCGCGGTTCCCCCTTTTGCCCCCCCTTGTGTTCCGTCTCGCGCCGACCTATCTGGGCTGGGACACACAGCGACAATTTACTCGTCAGTCCAGGGACCTCCCGGGGTCGAAACACCAACAAATGAATATAGAAATCATCCAATTTCGGGATTAGGACTGTCCTCAACAACACATGGTTAACGGCCTTACTGGGACAGTGGTATCCGATGTGAAGGTTTTTTTGTCACATCCATAAGAGGCTATTTTTTTCACATTGAAATATATATTTTTTCATACATAATATTGGAATTAATTTGGGATTTCTGTCAGTGGTATCCAACATTATTGAATAATCTCTACTATATTTAAGCGTGAGTTCATTCGCGTGTCGTCTCTTCCAGCGAGCGCAACGAGTGAATAAATTTCCTCTCCCACATGGAATATCAAAAAATGGGGTGTGAGGGATTCAAACAACTCATGTCTATTTGTTTTATAGAAAGGAGATGTATTGTAAATATATATATTAATATAATTCAAAAATAAAAATATATAATATATGATATATTGAAATCATAGTAATGAACCGACAACTAACTACTATATAGATCATATAGCATAGCAACATGGTAGCCACTTGTCAACACTCCAACAAGAACACACTAATACAGAAAATGTCTGTCGTAACGAAATCTTTTGGGTTTTCAACTTGTGTAGAAGACAAGTAAAAAACGACATTTTACTAGTGTTATTTTGAGAAGGGTAAATATTTATATTGATGATATACTTATACAAGTCAGCTATGTAAATGGTTTTACAGAATTTGTAAATTAGGAAAAAATATTAAAATTATCTTTTTAAACTACACCATGTGTTGCTTCCACTAAGTCTTAGGCTATCATATATGTATCTTTTATTTTAAACTCTACTATATAAATAGCACATTCTACAGTATTTTGCACGGCTATATACATGATGTGCTGGCCACACTTAAAACCAAGATGTGTTTGGTTCCAATCACGAAGGAGTAACGTCAATGGAATCATATGACACCGTGATTTGATTCAGCACAAGCGAAAGTATTCTTTGTTTGGTTCACGTCACTAACAAAATCAAATAGCTGAAATCGAATTATTCGATTTATTCAGCCGATTATGGAGCCGGAGGAGCGGTAACAAGTGTACGCCCCGTATCTGATTATGTTGCATCCGATTACACAGACGGCCGACACCAAACATAATCTGACAGAAACACTTACAACTAAATCAGATTACGTTACAATTACGCGAACCAAACAACACTCAAGTGGCTGATTCAATCCTTTCGCATCCACTACCAAATATTATAATATATATTTGGGATCCTAAATAAATTTAAATAATTTTTTTTTGAACTAAAACAATTATATCTCTTCATGTACAGTAACATTAGTTTAATTTTGTCTCCATCTGAGGTCATTGAAAATTCAAAAGATTTGAATATCAAAATCTAAAATTTTAGAATAAAATTCCTAGACAATAAATGCTTTCAAATGCATCAACTATAAGATTGTAGGCCTCTTTCCGTACTACAACTTTGGTTTAGGTGGTTTCTCCATCCAAGATACTTCGAAAAAATAATGGTAGCACGTTAAAAAATTGTCAGTATAAACATATCTATACTAGCAGTTTTTATAAGATTAATATAGTACAAATCTATTTACATCCTAGTCCTTTAAAGCCAACCACCAGTATAGATCCAATATATATGGACATATCTTAAGACTATTGCAACTGTAAATAGAGGATTTGTATTAGCGATAATCTTAGCAAATCCACTACAATTCATATCATAGTTCCACTAACATCTATTCTATAAGAAAACTGAATAGAGGTAGATTGATAATTAAGTTGGAGACTCGGGAAATGTAGGATGCATATTATGGGGTGCACCATATTGGATCATATCATTGCAATCGGGTTAGCGAATACTATGGACCCAAATTCCCCTCCATGTGTATAAGTAACTAGATTTAAATTCTCAATTTCAACTAAAATCTAGCACCTTTTATGCCTAGGTTTGCATTTGCATGTTTAAAATTCTCATTATGCATTGACTAGGTAAATCATATGGAATGATTGATAGGTGTCTTTCTTAATCCTTGGAGAAAAACTACATAGTTTAAATTGTTCAGGAGCTAGCACATAGCCTCTTCCTTAAATTGGTTTATATTACATGTGTCATAGTTAAAGCTGTAGATACATCTAAATATCAACCATAAGTGTCATTCACTTTTACGTGACATTATCTTTCAAAGTGATATTTTGACCTTAAAAGTTTAAGTGCATGTCTCTTACAAGTATTTCAATGTTCATATTTTTAAGGGTACACCAATCTACAAGTTGGAATCTTTGAGACTAACATATTTTCAAGTCTATTATATTTATAGTAGTCCATTGAATCAAAATGCCCCCCTAGAGCTAAGCATAGGTGATCACTTTCATGTGGTATTTCATATCCTTTGTGGTATAACATATCATACAAACTAATATGAAGTCCAATGGATTTCTACATATGGTTGCATGCTTTCTCTATGCATTATATAGATTAAACTCCCTTTATGCTTGAAGTTTTGGTTATGCATATACTTTTCTATCCACCATATGTATTCATACATTAGGGGAGATTATCTATGTAATGTGAGAATCAAGTTTTGTGATCAATTTTTCACATATAAAGGATCACAAAATTTAACCCTTCCTTATGCTACTAATATCTTCCTTTTTAGTGTTTCATTCCATAGAGAAGAATTGGAAGGAACAAACACAAACCCACCCATAATAAATAACAAAATCACAAATTCAAATTTTTCAATCTTGCAAGTGGTATTGAATGAGGGACAATTTTATTTTGGGAGATGGCCCAAAAAGGGAGAAAGTGGATTATGAAGTTAGGGGGAGGCTAAAATCCATACTACCACATAAGGTAACATGTTTACAATGGAAATGGCAAGATAAGAATCGAAGTTCCTTACAAATAAAATTCTTTAGCATCATATGATCTTGCTCTTGCATTGCACCCTAGTAAGTAGGTAGTGTTTTTATTTTTGTATCTATTATTTGTTTGCTTTGTTCATGTTATGATCAAGCGTCAAAAAAGGAAGAAATTGTTAAGAAAATAGACCATATGGGCCATTAAGTTTGGATTTTGGTATTAGATGAACAACATAACCATTTGGACTTATGTTATTTGCTACTAACATTGTATAGTTCAAATGGATTAAATGTGGCTTGGACTTGGGAAAAGTGATGGTCCAACACCTCAAGAAAGACATTAGAAGCCATGTTGAAGACCTGTAAGAGATTCTAAAAAGTCTATGACACCAAGAAGTAGAAGCATGGACGTAAAGACAAACAAAATTGAAGCCACCAAAGTAGTCATAAAGAGGTGGATGAACTAGAATTATCTCATGATTTTGGATCTACTCAACTTGACATGACTTTAGATATAACTTTATAGATTTTTATTATCTTTATAAGAAGTCTGAGATAATTAAACTTAAAGTTTGGAGGTAAAAGGTATGCCTAAAATTACAAAAGCCTAAGAAGTCGAAAAGGCAAAAACTAGGTAGTGAATGGTCCAATGATAATGCTCTAACGACCTCTATCATAGTCCAATGCTCACTAAACTGGACTAAATAGGGGCACAATATGATCTAATGCTAATGGTTTGATGCCCCCTCTTTGTTCAATGCTCCTAGAACCGAACCAAATAGGGGCACTATATGGTTCAACAATCATCGTTCGGTGTAATGCTCCCAAGCAAAGTTATAATGGGTAGTTTTTAGAATTGGGTCTATTTATACCACTCCATTTTCCAAAGAAGTGTCTACTATAGCTAAGGGAAGTGCTTGGAGAGTTGTGGATCTTCCATTTGTGGTCTAGCTCCAAAAGTGCTTAGTGAAATATTTGGTCATTAGTGTTGGTGCTTTATGAAGTGCTTAGGCTAGTTTGTCCACCACTTATATGTATGCGCTATGTTTAGGTCTAGTGTTTAGTGAGGTTTGCATACCTCTTACCACTTAGTGCTTGTGTTAACTATTGTTATACTAAGAGGGGCTTATAGTCTTGTGAGACCACACCGGTCACATTTATGGTGTGGTTGTCATCGTGTACCGAAGGGAATGATACTCCTAGTGGTTTAGCCAGAAGCTTGATAGTGAAGATGGTGGGGAGCGATTTAGGAGAGTCAATCTTGGAGTCCCACTTGAATGTGTGGAAGATCCAAGGGCCATCCATGAAGTTACCTGACTTAGAGCTTGGCCCTTGTGTGGGGCTCCAATGAAGACTAGGGGAAGCATGAGCTCCCTAAACCCTCAACAAAAATATTGGAGTCATCGATAGGAGTTTTTCTACTCTTTCTCATTTAATATTCGACACTATATTTAGTTCTTACATAGGTTGTGTGCTTACTTTCCAATTTTAGCTTGCTAGGCTAGTGATAGGATTGGAACCTGGGTTGCATAGCTCTTTTGCGATAGAGATATCAACACACCTGTAAATTCATGGTTGTGCATTTAGATAGTTTACTTTCTTGCTTAGATTTTAGTTAGGTGAAAATTAGAGGCCTTAGTTTAAAAAGTAGATTTTTTGATTTGTCTAATTCACCCCTATCTCTTAGGCATCATGGTCCCTTCAAGTTGTATCAGAGCTGGTTGGCTCAATTTGGACCTTTGGTTTCACCACCATTAACACACTGTTACTTAGAGTGGCTAGGATGGATACCTCTAAGACTTTGCACTTTGATGGCACTAAATTCCCTATTGTAGTGCTACAATGGTTTTATACATAGAACCCCTAAAGAATTTCGAGAAACCAGTTGTGAGTGATCTTGATGTTTGGATAGTCACTCATAATGGGATAAAACCCCTAAAGAATTTCGAGAAACCAACTGTGAGTGATGAAACAAATCATCGTAATACAAGAGCTAAAAATGTTTTGGTTGAATATTTTATCATGGGAAATTTTAATCTAGTGTTCACCCTAACAAAAGAAAATAAAATTTGGTTAAAATTGCATGAACAACATGATAGCACAAGAAATGCCCATGAGCAAAAGCATTGCCTAACTAAACAAAGTTTTGATTCTTCCAAATGAGTATCTTAGAGATATGTAATCACAATTAAATCTAACTATAAATGAGCTCAATTTTATAGGATTGATAAAGCTAAATGGCGTCGACATTTTGAGACACATCATCTTCGTGTACCGCATAACAAATATGTAAGCATCATCACAATCCTTCACAACATACATGACTTGAGCACAATAACCCTATCACTTGTCATTGGCAATTTGGTGGCATTCAAAATGTCACACAAGATGGGTCAAGAACAAACCACTTCATCAAATAAACACATAGTTCTCACATGTGATGAGCATAATTAGATGAAGGGAAAGTACCAAATTGAGACAAGTCCATGCTCAAGCTCCTCAAGTGAATGTGAAGAAGAAGAATATGATGATGATGATTAAGATGAATATCAAGCCTCCACTTCCTTCTGCAATGTTGATGAATAAACAATCAAACAAATTGAGAAGGTGATGAAGATGCTTCATCAGATGAATCTATTGGGTGTGCTGATCCAAATTGGAGGCATCCAGTTCACAATTGAAGTGAGAGAACAAAGAAATAAAAGATGTTATGGTTGTGGCAAGAAGGGGTGCATTATGGAGGATTGTCCTAACAAGCCCACACCCAAGGACAAGAAAACGAGGTGTAAGACCAAAGTGCTTACAACAATCTAGACTTCAGATGATTCATTAAACGAAGATGAAGCCCAACACAAGAGACATGGGTGCAAGCATTCATCATCATACTCCTCACAAATGTGCCTTATGGCATGTTGTAACACTAAAGACAACCTCTAATGAGAGTGAGAGTAGTATCAATAGTGATGATCAAACTCTCTTATGAAAAATTTGCACATGTTGACAAATTTTTCAATAAGTTGGTGCTAGGGAAAAAGAACAACTAAAATTGCTAAAAACAATATTTGTGATGAAACTACTGATACACAACCAATTAAAATTATCAATCATCTAAAAGAAAGGCTAGTTAGCTCAAAACAAGCATATGAAAATTTGCTTGCTAAAATGGAAATTCTTAGCAACTAAAAGATGAGCTAACCAACAAACTTGAGGCTATCGGTTGTACCCATGAGGCACCTAAAGTGAAAAATCAATTCCAATAATTAAATAGATGTCTCTACTTCTTGCAATTATTTAATAATTTTAGACTCACCTCCTTGCAATCAAGTTTGTTTGAATAATGTGATTGTAGAAAATATGATTACAAGGGATCACATTGAAGACTGAGGAACACAAGCAAGAAGTTGCTCATCTCACTGAGTACTTACTCAAGTGAAAGGTAAGATGGAGCCAACCCAATTGCATCAAGATAACATCATCGAGGGAGTGAAGAAGCTTGATGAGGGAGAAACCATAGTTTGCTATGTGCTCCACAAAGAAGGTCACAACCCTTATGAGTGAGAGGTGAAGAATGGGGGGAGAAGAAAGACAAAAACAAAAACCAAACCAGCAAGCTCTCCAATATCTATACCAACAAGGTTAAAAAGAAGGCCACCGCACCATACTTATTGAAGAAAAATAAAAATGACAAGGTGGTGGCCTTCAAGGTGAACAAGCAAACCAACACAAGAGGGTCCATAGAAATTTGGGTGCCAAAAGAAATTCAACTATGAAGAGCACCAAGAAGGTTTGGATCAAGTCACACCCGGTTTAAGAAGACAAACCGAATGTGAACCATGTATGTGCTAGGATCAGAACTCACGTACACAACAATTAGATAAATGACTCATCATCGCACAATGCTTTGAATAATCATAAAAAGTAAGTAATATTATTACAGACCTAAGTCATAAACATCATTTATATCAAAGCGCACATAATAAAAATGTAGCCAACATAAATAAACCCTCCACAGGTAGCATTAAGAAACAATGATGCCTAAGAGGGGGTGAATTAGGACTTCTAAAAACTTCACTCTAAACTAGGCCACAAATAAATACCTAGAACAAAACCTATGCAAACAACTTTAACTAAAATGTGCAAACTAGGTTTTGTCTATGTGTTTCTATCTCTACCGCAAAAGGAGTTATGTAAACTAAGTTTCAATCCTATAAAATCTACACTAAGAATGTGCCCCCGCCTATCAGCGCCCTCCCGCGCTCGCATGTCCCAACTCCCTCTCTCCCTCTGCCCGGTGGGGCCGATCTGTCGGTGCCGGTTTTCCTCGGGCGCTCGCCCCGTTCACTATCTGTCCCGCGGGCCTCGTCCATCAGCGCCGTCACCCGTTCCCCTCACGCACGCGCCTGTGACTCTGTGCCGTGGGCCAGCCATGTTAGCTCCGCCTTCCTTGCAACCGTCGCTGACCCACGCTCACACACGCCGAGAAGTCCGGTCATGTTGCCATCCAACGTGCCCTAGCTCCTTTTTGAGCCCCGCCTGCACCCGCTCTCTCCCCCCTGCCACATTTCGCCCACACTCACCTTCTCTCGCGCTCTGCCACCGCCGCCAGAGCTCGCCGGTGACCAACGCTCGTCGTGCCGGCTATCCAGTTCACCAGTGTCACACCCGGTTTTAGAAGGCAAACCGAATGCGAACCATGTACGTGCCAGGATCAGTTATTCACGTACACAGCAGTTACATAACATGGACATCATCACACAGTGCTCAAAATAGTATTAAAAGGGAAATAATAGTCGATTACATCATACGTCTGAGACGTCCAAATAGTCCTTACAATAAATCAAAGTGCGGAAAAGAAACGTAGATAAACGCGGCCTTCACAGGCAGCCGACTGGGGGTTGCCGCTAACCCACACCTAGAACTCGTCGTAGTCTTGGAACTCCTGGAAGTCTCCTTCCACAGCTTCATCTTTGCCTGAGCAGTGGTTGCAATGCTGACAACCTGGGGATGGGGGGGTTTGGTGTGTAGAGCAAGGGTGAGTACACATCAACATACTCAGCAAGTATCCTGTTTGGCTGTAGTGGACTAGCTTTATGTGGGGATAAGTCAAGCAGTTGCTTTTAGTTGGTCAGATTATTATTTACTAATAGAAAGCCAGGTTTTAGCATTAACCCAAGTTATTAGCCCGATGTACCCTTTCCAAACGGAAAGAATACCACTTACCAGCACCATAGTCATAACCGAAACCATCGATCTCATAGCCACCTGTACCATAATGTCTCTGATCAAGTACCACTAATCACTGGAGCTCCCTTGGCCGCTCATAACCGTGAGCACGGCTGATATATCAGTTTTCAAACACTCTGCAGAGGTTGTGCGCTTTACCCACAAGTCGTGATTCCCATTCTGCCCGGAGATAGCTACTCCCCATTGACCACTACCTAGGTGGCCTAGCAGGGCATCACTACGTAGCCTTTACAAAGATTCCCCGGGGCTGTAGCCACCCGTTAGGTTTCCTAAATTCACCGCACTCCTCCCCAAGGGGCGAACCCAAACATGGCAGAGCGAGCCGCATACACCGAGCCCCATTGACGGCACGACGGCTAAGTGAACTACACCCCGGATCCTCTAATTATTCAGCTAAGGGCATCCCATTCCACCCTCATGGTTGCACTGTTTTCCCGGGCGGTCATCCATAGAACAGGTCCTTACGGAGAGGCACTCGAGAAACCGCTCGAGCCCCCTTAAGGCCACAAGTACAACATCATAATAAGAGAAGGGAAAACAGCGTATCATAGATAATCTCATCATGTTCATTGATTAGAGTTTGAGCAATAGCATAAAGCTAAACAATAATAATCCAACCCAGATAGGTAAACAAGGACATGGATAACAAAAGCTAGTCAATCCTTAGGCATAAATGTGTAGAGCGGGAGGTGAATTAAATAATGAATAGGACAGAGATAGGTCAAGGGACACTTGCCTCCACCAACCGACTGCTGCTCAGGGGCTTCTCCTGCGAGTTCCTCGGGCTCTTCGACCGGATCGTTCTCTATGCGATTGCAAGCATACGTACGTTCATCCATTCAAATTGGGAAACAAACAGTACATCATACAAGGGAACAAATAAAGTGAATATGCATCAAGTATGACATTCGATATCGCATTCATTATGGTTAGAAAGAAACGGGAAAAGGTCTCGCGGGGGGGTTAAAGCTTATGCACTAATGATTAGTTACAATTGGTTCTAACAAAAGAATTTAGTTATATGCACTAATGGAAACCTAGTCATTTTTAGTTGATCAACATTGAACTGGATAAACAATTGATTATATGAATTAACTAGCGTAACAGAATTCTAAATTAGGTTTCATATTTCATTAACATGAACGATGATTAGCTTGCCCAAAATAAAATAAATAACAATAATGAAAGAAACTAAAATAAAATAAAATAAAATAAAAATAAAAAAGGGGGGCGGTTGAACCGGCCGGGGGGCGGTTGAACCGGCCTGGGCGGCGGCCGAGCCGGCGGTGGGCGGCCGAGCTGGGCAGGGGGCGGCCGAGCTGGGCGCGCAGGGGCGGCTGGGCAGGGGCGGCCGAACCGGCGGGGGGGCTGGGTCGGCCGAGGCGGCGGCCGAGCCGGCGGCCGAGCTGGGGCGGGCGGGCGGTTGGGCCAGGGCCGGGGCGCGAGCGGCCGAGCCGAGGCGGCCGTGCCGGGGCCGGGGCGGCCGAGCGGCGGCTGGGCGCGCGGGCACGGGCGGTTGGGCCGGGTGGCGGCCTGACCGGGGAGAGGGAGGGGAGGGGAGAGGGAAGGGAGAGGGGAGGGCTCACCGGGGACGGGGACGGGGCGGCCGAGCGGCAGTGCGGCCGAGCTGCAGGGGGCGGCGGCTAGAGAGAAAATGGGAGAAAGGGAGGGAGAGAGAGGGATTTGGGGGGAAGAGGGAGGGGCGGCTGGGCCAGCTGGGCCCAAAGGGGGCGCGGGGGGGGGGGGGCGGCTGGGTCGGCCGGGGCGGCCCACGGCGCGGGAGAGAGAAAAAGGAGGAGAGAGAGAAAGAAAAAGAAAAAGAAAGAAAAGGTTTTTCTCCTTTTCGAAATCCGATCTTCCTAGATGAATGCACTTACATTTCTAAGCAATCAAAGAATGCATAGTTCGGCATGGTGCATCAAACAACATAAAGTAATTTAGGGTTTTTCTTTACACGGGAATTCCAAGCCAAACCCCGCTATAACTTTGGAAAAGTTCAAGGTTTAGCGAGGGAACGAGAAAAGAAAAGGGTAACACCTGAATTTGGTGAGAGAAAAGAAGAAAAAATTCTACCCCCAAATTCAGGGCGTTACAACCAGGAGCCGCGCCAAGCCTCCCCGTGCGTCGTCCCGAGGTGAGGAACTCGCTCCCGTTCTCCGTTTGCCTTAATTCTGCCATGTCGTGGTTAATTTGCCCTCGCCGGAGCTCGGCCGCGCCCGCGCGGCGTCCAGCCAAATTAGCCCTGTCCCGAGCCCCAGTGGTGGTCCATTGCGTTACCATTTCCTTGTCGGAGCTAGTCTGAGCTTTAGCGCGCCCGATTCCCCCTCCCTGCGGCCAGGATTCCTCGCCGGAGTTACCCCGACCCGCCTGGAGCGCCCCCTTCCGCGTTCTCTCGTCGCCGGTTCCGTTCTCGTGGCCGGAGCGCTACCAGTGAGTTCGCCGAGCCCTCCTTGCCAGTTTTGGCCAACTCCGGTGACCCCCGACCCCCGTAGGTCGCGTCTGCCCTTTCTCTGGCGACCCCGCCACTGTGGATAGGAGTGGCGCTGGCCAACGACCAGTTAACCCCTGTGCGTCAAATCTGAACTGTCTGTCCCTGATCCAGCGATCCAGATCTCTGGATAACGCTTCGCGTGAGCGCGCTCTGCCCCTGGCCCCATTTGTCGGTCGCATGTGTCCCCTGGCGCTTGGCCCGATCGGTCAACCCGCTTTCTTCCCAGTCGCTGACCTCCCAGACCCGCCTGTCAATGCTCGTCCGCGCGCCCGCGCACGCGCTCACGCTCAAATCAAATCTCAAATGTCGATCTGTGATCGGGCGATCGAGATCACCCGATACCCGTTTGTTTGGAAAACTTGTTAAAAGTCCTCCGGTTTCTTAGAAAACAACCCGCAGTCCTGTTTTTGAAAGTCGCCTAGAGGGGGTGGATAGGAGAAATCTGAAAATTATAAACTTAAGCACACACTACAAGACGGGGTTAGCGTTAGAATGATTTTGAGTCCGAGAGAGGGGAAACCAAATCAACCAACAAGTAAAGCGGATGAACACGGTGATTTGTTTTACTGAGGTTTGGTTCTAAAGAACCTAGTACCCGTTGAGTTGGTCACAAAGACCGGGTCTCTTTCAACCCTTTCCCTCTCTCAAACGGTCACTTAGACCGAGTGAGCTTTCTTCCTTGATTTCTCGGGTCACTTAGACCCCGCAAGGACCACCACAAGATTGGTGTCTCTTGCTTCGCTTACATGGCTTTGAGAATAAGAATGAGAGAAAGAAGAAAGCCAACCAAGCAACAAGAGCAACAAAGAAACACAAGAACGATCCTCTCACAAGTCCTAAAGCACTAGAATTCAATTGGGGACTTTGATTGGATCAGTGGCTTTGATTTGTGTCTTAGAGTGTTGCACTTTGCTCTTGTATTGAATGAAGTGTGATGAATGCTTGGATGGTTGGAGTGGAGGTGGTTGGGGGTATTTATAGCCCTCAACCACCAAAACAACCATTGGGGTGGCTGTTGTCGATGGGCGCACCGGACAGTTTGGTGCGCCACCAGACACTGCCCTGTGCGCCAACCACGTCACCCAACTGTTAGGGTTCGGGCGCTGTCGACCGTTGGAGGCTTTGTCTTCTAGTGGCACCGGACAGTCCAGTGCCGCACCGGACCGACACTGTTAACTGTTCGGTGCGCCTCTGGCGACTGCTCTGGCTTCTGCGCACTGTTCTTCACTGTTCACAGAGTTAGCTGCTTTGCAGTCGACCGTTGCGCGAAGGAGCCGTTGCTCCGCTGGTGCACCGGACAGTCCGGTGAATTATAGTGGAGCACGCCTAGAGAAACTCGAGGGTGGCGAGTTTGGAGTTGTACGGTCCTGGTGCACCGGACACTGTCCGGTGGCACACTGGACAGTCCGGTGCGCTAGGCCAGGGCACACTCGGTTTCTTTGCTCCTTTGAATTTGAACCCTTTCTTTTATATTTATTGGTTTGAGTTTAACTTCTATGCACCTGTAGAACATGTAATCTAGAGCAAACTAGTTAGTCCAATATTTGTGTTGGGCATTCAACCACCAAAATTATTTATAGGAAAAGGTTAAACCATATTTCCCTTTCAATCTCCCCCTTTTTGGTGATTGATGCCAACACAAACCAAAGCAAGTATATAAGTGCAGAATTGAACTAGTTTGCATAAGGTAAGTGCATAGTTTACTTAGAATTAAACCAATTTATACTTTCACTAGATATGCATGGATTGCTTTCTTTTATTTAACATTTTGGACCACATTTGCACCACTTGTTTTGATTTTGCAAATCCTTTTGGAAAATCTTTTTCAAGATTCTTTTGCAAATAGTCAAAGGTATATGAATAAGATTGCAATAAGGATTTTCAAGATTTGAAATTTCTCCCCCTGTTTCAAATGCTTTTCCTTTGACTAAACTAAAAACTCCCCCCTGAATGAAATTCTCCTCTTAGTTTTCAAGAGGGTTTTTAATAGATACCAATTGGAAATAACCATCCCAAAAGAGGAAATTGTCATAGCAAGATACCAATTGTGAATATATACCATTTGAAGAAATTGCTATCACAATATACCAATTGAAAAACAATCTTAAAATTTTTGAAGTTTGTGGTGCGGTCCTTTTGCTTTGGACTAATACTTTCTCCCCCTTTGGCATTAATTGCCAAAAACGGAGACTTTGAGTGCCCTTTTTTTACTTTCTCCCCATTGGTACAAGTAAATATGAGTGGACGATTATAGCAATTTGAGAGTGATGTGGAGTGACGACGACGGGTAAATGATACCGTTAGAGTGGAGTGGAAGCCTTGTCTTCACCGAAGACTCCATTTCCCTTTCAATCTATGACTTAGTATAGAAATACACTTGAAAACATATTAGTCATAGTCATGAAAGAGATATGATCAAAGGTATATAAATGAGCTATGTGTGCAATGTTTCAATCAAAATTTCGAGAATCAAGTATATTTAGCTCATTCCTAAGTTTGCTAAAGGTTTTCTCATCTAAAGGCTTGGTAAAGATATCGGCTAATTGTTCTTTGGTGCTAACACAAGCTATCTCGATATCCCCCCTTTGTTGGTGATCCCTTAGATAGTGATATCGAATGTCTATGTGATTAGTGCGGCTGTGTTCAACGGGATTATCCGACATGCGGATTGCACTCTCATTGTCACATAGGAGAGGGATTTTGCTCAATTTGTAGCCATAGTCCCTAAGGGTTTGCCTCATCCAAAGCAATTGCGCACAACAATGGCCTACGGCAATATACTCGGCTTCGGCGGTAGAAAGAGCTACTGAGATTTGTTTCTTTGAAGCCCAAGACACCAGAGATCTCCCCAGAAATTGACAAGTCCCTGATGTGTTCTTCCTATAAATTTTACACCCTGCCCAATCGGCATCGGAATATCCTATTAAATCAAAAGTGGATCCCTTGGGGTACCAAAGGCCAAACTTAGGAGTGTAAACTAAATATCTCATGATTCTTTTCATGGACCTAATGTGAACTTCCTTAGGATCGACTTGGAACCTTGCACACATGCATACGGAAAGCATAATATCCGGTCGAGATGCACATAAATAGAGTAAAGATCCTATCATCGACCGATATACCTTTTGATCTACAGATTTACCTCCCGTGTTGAGGTCGATATGCCCATTTGTTCCCATGGGTGTCTTGATGGGCTTGACATCCTTCATTCCAAACTTATTAAGTATGTCTTGAATGTACTTTGTTTGGCAGATGAAGGTGCCCTCTTGGAGTTGCTTGACTTGAAATCCTAGGAAATACTTCAACTCCCCCATCATAGACATCTCGAATTTTTGAATCATGATCCTACTAAACTCTTCACAAGTAGATTTGTTAGTAGACCCAAATATGATATCATCAACATAAATTTGGCATACAAACAAATCTTTTGCAATAGTTTTAGTAAAGAGTGTAGGATCGGCTTTACCGACTTTGAAGACATTAGTGATCAGGAAATCTCGCAGGCATTCATACCATGCTCTTGGGGCTTGCTTGAGCCCATAAAGCGCCTTTGAGAGTTTATAAACATGGTTAGGGTACTCACTATCTTCAAAGCCGAGAGGTTGCTCAACATAGACCTCTTCCTTGATTGGTCCATTGAGGAAGGCACTTTTCACATCCATTTGATAGAGCTTAAAGCCATGGTAAGTAGCATATGCAAGTAATATACGAATTGACTCAAGCCTAGCTACAGGTGCATAGGTTTCACCAAAGTCCAAACCTTCGACTTCTGAATATCCCTTAGCCACAAGTCGGGCTTTGTTCCTTGTCACTACACCATGCTCATCTTGCTTGTTGCGGAATACCCACTTGGTACCTACAACATTTTGATTAGGACGTGGAACTAAATGCCATACCTCATTCCTTGTGAAATTGTGGAGCTCCTCTTGCATTGCCAGCACCCAATCCGAATCTCTTAATGCATCCTCTACCCTGTATGGCTCAATAGAGGAAACAAAAGAGTAGTGTTCACAGAAATGAGCAACACGAGATCTAGTAGTTACCCCCTTATGTATGTCACCGAGAATGGAGTCCATGGGGTGATCTTGTTGTATTGCTTGGTGGACTCTTGGGTGTGGCGGTCTTTGACCCTGATCATCTTCCTTTTCTTGATTGTCTTCATCTCCCCCTTGATCATTGTCCTCCTCTTGAGATGGCTCATTCTCTTGATCTTCATTTTCATCATCTTGAGCCTGTTTCTCATCTTGAGTTGGTGGAGATGTTTGCAAGGAAGATGATGGTTGATCTTATGTGGGTTCTTCGGATTCCTTAGGACACACATCCCCAATGGACATGTTCCTTAGCGCAACGCACTAAGCCTCTTCATAATCTAGTTCATCAAGATCAACTTGCTCCACTTGGGAGCCATTAGTCTCATCAAACACAATGTCACAAGAAACCTCAACTAATCCAATGGATTTGTTGAAGACTCTATATTCCCTTGTGTTTGAGTCATAACCAAGTAAAAATCCTTCTACAGCCTTAGGAGCAAATTTAGATTTTCTTCCTCTTTTAACAAGAATAAAGCATTTGCTACCAAAGACTCTAAAATATGAAACATTGGGCTTTTTACCGGTAAGGAGTTCATAAGATGTCTTCTTGAGGATTCGATGGAGGTAGAGCCGGCTGATGGAGTAGCAGGCGGTGTTAATCGCCTCAGCCCAAAGCCGGTCCGGAGTCTTGTACTCATCAAGCATGGTCCTCGCCATGTCCAGTAGAGTTCTATTCTTCCTCTCTACTACACCATTTTGTTGCAGTGTGTAGGGAGAAGAGAACTCATTCTTGATGCCCTCTTCCTCAAGAAAGCCTTCAATTTGAGAGTTCTTGAACTCTGTCCCATTATTGCTTCTTATCTTCTTGATCCTTAATCCGAACTCATTTTGAGATCGTCTCAAGAATCCCTTTAAGGTCTCTTGGGTTTGTGATTTTTCCTGTAAAAAGAAGACCCAAGTGAAGCGAGAATAGTCATCCACAATTACTAGACAATACTTACTCCCGCCGATGCTTATGTAAGCTATCGGGCTGAATAGATCCATGTGGAGTAGTTCCAGTGGCCTGTCTGTTGTCATTATGTTCTTGTGTGGATGGTGGGCGCCAACTTGCTTTCCTGCTTGACATGCGCTACAAACCCTATCTTTCTCAAAAATGAACATTTGTTAGTCCCAAAATGTGTTCTCCCTTTAAAAGCTTGTGAAAATTCTTCATCCCAACATGGGCTAGTCGGCGATGCCAGAGCCAACCCATATTAGTCTTAGCAATTAAGCAAGTATCGAGTTCTGCTTTGTTAAAATCAACTAAGTAGAGCTGACCCTCTAATACTCCCTTAAATGCTATTGAATCATCACTTCTTCTAAAGACAGTAACACCTACATCTGTAAATAGACAGTTGTAGCCCATTTTGCATAATTGAGAAACTGAAAGCAAATTGTAATCTAAAGAATCTCCAAGAAAAACATTGGAAATAGAATGGTCAGGTGATATAGCAATTTTACCAAGTCCTTTGACCAAACCTTGATTTTCATCCCCGAATGTGATAGCTCTTTGGGGATCATCATTTTTCTCATAGGAGGAGAACTTTTTGTTTCTCCCCTGTCATGTGGTTTGTGCATCCGCTATCAATAATCCAACTTGAACCCCCGGATGCATAAACATGCAAAACAATTTAGGCCTTGTTCTTAGGTACCCAAACAGTCTTGGGTCCTTTCACATTAGAAACAATTACCTTGGGTACCCAAACACAAGTCTTAGAGCCCTTGTGTTTGCCCCCAACATATTAGGCAACTATTTTGCCTGATTTGTTAGTTAAAACATAAGATGCATCAAAAGTTTAAAATGAAATGTTAGGTTCACTTGATGCAGTAGGACTTTTCTTTTTAGTCATTTTAACTTTTGTAGAATGCCTAGAGCTAGATACCTCATTCTTATACATAAAAGCATGGTGAGAAACAAAGTGAGACTTTTTAGCTTGAATTCTCTTAATTTTGTGCTCAGGACAATTAGCAGGATATAAAATGTAGCCCTCATTATCCTGAACCATGGGAGCCTTGTCCTTAACAAAATTAGACAATCTTTTAGGGGCATTAAGTTTGACATTGCTTCCCTGTTGGAAACCAATGCCATCCTTGATGTCAGGGCGTCTCCCATTATAGAGCATGCTTCTAGCAAATTTGAATTTTTCATTATCAATTTCATGCTCATTTATTTTAGCAGTTAATTGAGCTATATGATCATTTTGTTGTTTAATTAAAGCAAGGTGATCGTGAATAGCATCAATATTAACATCTCTACATCTAGTACAAATAGTAACATGATCAACACTAGATGTAGAGGGTTTGCAAGCATTTAATTCTTCTATCTTAGCATGTAATATAGCATTCTCATCTCTAAGACAGGAAATAGAGTCATTGCAAACATTTAAATCTTTAGCCTTGGAAATTAAACTAGCATTTTTAGTTTTAAGGCTAGAAATTGATTCATTCAATTTATCAATCTTAGCAATTAAACTAGCATTTTCATTTTTAAGATTGGCAATTGAATCATGGCATATGCTAAGCTCTTTAGTCAGGCTTTCATTTTTCTCTACTTCCTGAGCATAAGCATTCTTCACCTTAACATGCTTATTATTTTCCTTAATAAGGAATTCCTCTTGGCTATCCAAAAGTTCATCCTTCTCATGGATAGCTCCTATTAATTCATTTAATTTTTCTTTTTGTTGTATGTTAAGGTTGGCAAAAAGTGTAAGCAAATCATATTCATCTTCACTAGAACTACCCTCGTCGCTAGATGTAGTATACTTGGGGTGGTTCTAGATTGTACCTTCTTCTTTTTGCCGTCCTTTGCCATGAAGCATTTATGGCCGACGTTGGGGAAGAGAAGTCCCTTGTTGACGGCGATGTTGGCGTCATCCTCGTCGTCGGAGGAGTCGGTGGAGCTCTCATTGGAGTCCCATTCTTGATAGACGTGGGCATCGTCGCCCTTCTTCTTGTAGTACCTCTTCTTCTCCTTCTTCTTTCCCCTCTTGTCGTCGCCCCTGTCACTATCACTAGACATAGGACATTTTGCAATAAAATGACCGGGCTTACCACACTTGTAGCACACCCTCTTGGAGCGGGGTTTGTAGTCCTTCCTCCTCCTTTGCTTGAGGATTTGACGGAAGCTCTTGATGATGAGCGCCATCTCCTCATTGTTGAGCTTGGAGGCATCGATGGGGAGCCTACTTGATGTAGACTCTTCTTTCTTCTCTTTCGTCCCTTTGAATGCGACAGGTTGCACCTTGGGTGTGGAGGTGCCGCCTTGCTCCAAGTCGACGATTTGTTTGGAGCCTTTGATCATTAGTTCAAAGCTCACAAACTTTCCTACCACTTCCTTGGGAGACATTAATTTGTATCTAGGATCCCCACAAATTAATTGTACTTGAGTAGGATTGCGAAAAACAAGGGATCTTAGAATAACCTTGACCATCTCATGGTCATCCCATTTTGTGCTCCTGAGGTTGCGCACTTGATTGACCAAGGTCTTGAGCCGGTTGTACATCGCTTGTGGCTCCTCCTCTTGGTCGAGGATGAATCGACCGAGCTCCCCCTCAATCGTCTCCCGTTTGGTGATCTTGGTCACCTAATCTCCTTCGTGCGCGGTCTTTAGGACATCCCAAATTCCTTTGGCACTCTTTAACCCTTGCACCTTATTATACTCCTCTCGACATAGAGAGGCGAGGAGTATAGTAGTTGCTTGGGAGTTAAAGTGCAGGATTTGGGCGACCTTGTCGGAGTCGTAGCCCTCGTCCCCTATGGTAGGTACCTGCGCTCCAAACTCAACAATGTCCCATATACTTGCGTGGAGTGAGGTTAGGTGATGCCTCATTTTATCACTCCACATACAATAATCCTCACCATCAAAATATGGTGGTTTGCCTAATGGAACAGAAAGTAAAGGAGCGCGTTTTGAAATGCGGGGATAGCGTAGGGGGATCTTCCTAAACTTCTTGCGCTCATGGCGCCTAGAAGTGACGGACGCCGCGTCGGAGCCGGATGTAGATGGCGACGAAGAGTCGGTCTCGTAGTATACCACTTTCTTCATCTTCTTCTTCTTGTTGCCACTCCGATGCGACTTGACGTGGGGAGGTGATTCCTCCCTTCCTTTGGCGCTGGACTCCCTTGATGGAGCCTTCCTGTGGCTTGTGGCCTTCTCGTCGGTTTCCATCTCCCTCTTAGCGGATCCTCCCGACATCACTTCGAGTGGTTAGACTCTAAATGAAGTACCGAGCTCTGGTACCAATTAAAAGTCGCCTAGATGGGGGTGGATAGGCGGAATCTGAAAATTATAAACTTCAGCACACACTACAAGCCGGGGTTAGCGTTAGAATGATTTCGAGTCCGAGAGAGGGGAAAACAAATTAACCAACATGTAAAGCGGATGAACACGGTGATTTGTTTTACCAAGGTTCAGTTCTAAAGAACCTAGTCCCCGTTGAGGTGGCCACAAAGACCGGGTCTCTTTCAACCCTTTCCCTCTCTCAAACGGTCACTTAGACCGAGTGAGCTTTCTTCCTTGATTTCTCGGGTCACTTAGACCCCGCAAGGACCACCACAAGATTGGTGTCTCTTGCTTCGCTTACAAGGCTTTGAGAATAAGAATGAGAGAAAGAAGAAAGCCAACCAAGCAACAAGAGCAACAAAGAAACACAAGAATGATCCTCTCACAAGTCCTAAAACACTAGAATTCAATTGGGGACTTTGATTAGATCAGTGGCTTTGATTTGTGTCTTGGAGTGTTGCACTTTGCTCTTGTATTGAATGAATTGTGATGAATGCTTGGATGGTTGGAGTGGAGGTGGTTGGGGGTATTTATAGCCCTCAACCACCAAAACAACCGTTGGGGTGGCTGCTGTCGATGGGCGCACCAGACAGTCTGGTGCGCCACCGGACACTGTCCGGTGCGCCAGCCGCGTCACCAACCGTTAGGATTCGGGCGCTGTCGACCGTTGGAGGCTTTGTCTTCTAGTGGCACTGGACAGTCCGGTGCCGCACCGGACCGGCAATGTTCACTGTCCGGTGCGCCTCTAGCGACTGCTCTAACTTCTGCGTGCACTGTTCTTCACTATTCACGGAGTAAGCGGCTTTGCAGACGACCATTGCGCGAAGGAGCCGTTGCTCCACTGGTGCACCGGACAGTCAGGTGGCACACCGGACAGTCCGGTGAATTATAGCGGAGCACGCCTAGAGAAACCCGAGGGTGGCGAGTTTGGAGTTGTACGGTCCTGGTGCACCGGACACTGTCCGGTGGCACACCGGACAGTCCGGTGCGCCAGGCCAGGGCACACTCGGTTTCTTTGCTCCTTTGAATTTGAACCCTTTCTTTTATATTTATTGGTTTGAGTTTAACTTCTATGCACCTGTAGAACATGTAATCTAGAGCAAACTAGTTAGTCCAATATTTGTGTTGGGCATTCAACCACCAAAATTATTTATAGGAAAAGGTTAAACCCTATTTCCCTTTCAGTTTTCTTGCGCTCAGACCCCTGGTTTCTTGCAGAGAAGCCCCTGGCCTTTATTTTAATCACATAAATAGGTCTAATTTAGTGTTTTGAATTCTAAAACTTGTTTATTTCATATCTTTTGCATATGAACTCCAAATTGGGTGGTTCAAATTGCAAAATGTTCATAATATTATTCTCTATCTGTTTAAATTATAATGTTTCACTGTTTGCATGTATGAATTTTATGACTAGACAATAGGTTCATTTAAAGTGATGGATTATTTATTAAAAAGGAAAATAAAAAGGAAACACTAATGAATAGTTAAGTGGTTAACTTTGTGAAACTAATATCATGTAATATATGATCCCACCCCTGGAATAAATTTAGTAATTACTTAAGATAGCTAGAGTTAAGTTATGTAATCCACTGAGATAGACAATACTTAGAGAACCACAAACCTCTAGGTGTGTTAGTCTACCCTAGAACCTAGATTTCACTTTTGTCTGTATACTTTTCTATTGAACTGGTGTTTGCTCTATTGCATATGTTTGGTGTACTGTTATTTTTTCATTTCCCCAAATGTGTTGAATGAATGATTACTTTGCGTAGACAACGAGCAGTCCGAGGTTTTCGAGTGTGTTGCAGGAGACTTCCCTGAGCAGCAACCTGGTGAAGGCAAGTATCCTCTGACCCATTATGTCCTATTTACTTTATAATTCACTATCCTACAGTACATAATTAAAACCTAAGGATTGACTAGCTTTGTATTTACCTTATCCTTGATTACCTTTTGGGTTATTATGGTTAGCTTCATGCTATTGCTTTACTTTAATCAATGAACATGATGAGAACATTTATGATACGATGATGTTTTCTGGATTATGATGATGAACTTGTGATACTTTAGGGGACTCAGGCTATTTCCTAAGTACCTCTCCGTAAGGACCTGTTCATTGAGAGACCACCCAGGATAACAGTACAACCATGAGGGTGGAATGGGATGCCCTTAGCTGATTAATTGGATGAACTTGGGGGTGTAGTTGGCTTTGACGTAGGGCTATCAATGGGGGTCGGGGCATAGTGCTTGCTCTGCTAAGGGTGGGTGCCAAGGTTCATTCGATTTGGTTTTGTTAGTCACCCACCTTAGGGAGGAGTACTGTGTTTGTACGACTGACGAAACCTAACGAGCAACTGCACACTAGGGGAATTTTTGTAAATGCTACGTAGTGATACCCTGTCAGGCCACCTAGGTAGTGGTCAATGGGGAGTAGCGCTCTCTGGGCAAAAAGGGAATCATGGCTCGTGGGTAAAGTGTGCGACCTCTGCAGAGTGTTAGGAGCTGGTATATCAGCCATGCTCGCGGTTATGAGCAGCCTTGTGATCCTCTTTGATTAGTATAACTTGGATACTTTTATGATGATGGTAAATGGTGATAATTATAACTATGGTTTCTGGTATTTCCTTATGGGGGGAGTACTTTTGAGTAATAACTGGGTTTATTAGTAAAACTTGGCTTACTACTAGTAATAACTGGGTTTATTACTAAGCCTTTGTGATCCTCTTTAAGCTTAACTCCACATACAGCTAGTCCACTTTAGCCAAACAGGACATTTACTGAGTACGTTGATGTGTACTCACCCTTGCTTTAAAAACCACCCTACCCCAGGTTGTCCCCATTGCAATCAGTGCTCAAGAGAAGATGAAAGCAACATGGAGGTCTTTCAGGAGTTTCAGGACTTCGATGAGTTCTAGTCGTGTTTAGTGGCAAACGCCCAGTCAGCTGCCTGTGAAGGCCTTATCATTCTACGTTTCATATCCGCACTTTGATTATGATAATGACTTTAGTTAATGACTCTGTGGATGTCTTGGACATATTGATGTAATAAAGTACTATTTCCGCTATTATTTTGAGCAATGTGTGATGATGTCCAACTATGTAATCGTTGTGTACATGAGTTTCTGATTATGGCACGTACATGGTTCGTATTCGGTTTACCTTCCAAAACTGTGTGTGACAACTATCGAGCTTTTGGCCGAAATGCTGCGGGCCTCGTTCCCTCTGGTACACGATGGCGACCGTGACACAAACTCTGTTGTCACTGTCTCGCAAGACTCTCGCTCCACTCGGTACAGTATTACAACGGCTCACACAAGAGCCGAGGGGTTATGTGGTTTTTTCTAAACTCACTCAACTAACTATGAACAACCTAGAACAAGCGCATAAGTGGTCTAACTAACCTAAACACTTCGCAAAGCACCTATGCTAATCACTGAGTGATTTTATTAAGCACTTGGATGTTTGAGCACTTGGAAATGCCTATATTATGTGTTGGTATGTTGCTTGGGATCCACACCTTCAAATGGCCAGTTGGGTGAAGTATATATAGATCTCAACCAAAAACTAGTTGTTGTTAGAAGTAATAACTTTTCGAAAACGCCCCTAGCAAATTTCGAAACAATAAGCACGAATTTAATTCAGTTTAAAACAGTAATAACTTTTGTGTTTTAAACCCGATTCAATCCGTTCAAGTTACATTAGATTCGTATTAAAATTTTCTACATGTTAGAAGTATTTTTCCTTGTTGTTGCATATTTTAGTTAATTTATTTAAACGTTTGTTTGACTGATGCCTGATAGAACGACGTTTCAATTTCAAAATCTAATTTAGGAATTCGATTTGCATATTTATAATTAGACACCAACATGATTAACCTTAACTGAAATATTCTTTAATAATAATTGTTTAGTTTAATCATGCTATTTATTTATTAATATCGTACGCGTGTCGTAGTGCTGTTTCGCGTGCGTCATCACGTGTTGTTTGCACGTGTTGTCGCGCGCCGTTCGCGTGTGTCGCGTGCCTTGCCACGCGTCGTTCGCGCGTATCGTGTGTTATCCGCGCACGAGATTCAACCTTTCACTTATAATCACTCATGTCAGTTAATTAGTTATCTATTTAATCATCCACAATTAAAATAATAAGTTAGTCAAAGCTAAGTAGTAGTTTTGATTACAGTTAAAAAATGTCAATTAATCTAACCATGTCGAACTAAACGTTCTAACTAATACTTGCTTAGTGTAAACGCGCTAACTTCTCGACTGTAGCTCCGACTATCGTGTTTCTTCTCCTCTCGTGACGGTAGTAGCGAGCTTATATTTTGTATTGCATGTTTTTATTATGTTTTCTTTGTATGGTGCAATGTTCCTATGCATACCTATATGTTTGTTTGCTTGTGCCTGTTCGTCTTCGCTTCGCGTTGCGATTAGAAGGCAATCCATTTCTGAGCTTCGAGGAATCAAAGATCAAGCGTTGTCTACCAAGTGATTCAGCTCTTCGAGTTCTACGATATTGAATACCCTGAGTATCTGTTTGGTGAAGGAAAGTGTCATCTGACCCGTTATGTCTTATTTACTTTATACTTCACTGTCCCGCAAACAATGAACTACCTAAGGATTGACTAGTATTCTGTTTTCCTGTCCTTGTTTACCCTTTGGGAATTGGTTACTTTGATTAGTATTATGCTACTGCTTTACTTTAATCAATGAACATGATGAGAACATTTATGATACGTTGATGATATCTTGATTATGATGATGAACTTGTGATACTTTAAGGGGCTTGGGTTGTTTTCCGAGTACCTCTCCGTAAGGACCCGTTCGTTGGATGACCACCCGGGAAAACAGTGTAGCCATGAGGGTGGTATGGGATGCCCTTAGCTGATTAATTAGAGGAACTTGAGGTGTAGTTTGCTTCGTTGTCGTGCCGTCAATGGGGTCCGAGCATAGGTACTTGCTCTGCCGAGACTGGGTGTTGTTGTTGGTCACTCTTCCTATGGGGAGATGTACTGTGTTTATCAAACTAGAGAAACCTAACGGGCGACTATAACCTCTAGAGAATCCTTGTAAAAGCTACGTAGTGAGACCCTGCCAGTTCACCTTGGAAGTGATCAATGGGGAGTCGCGATCCTTGGGCAGAAAGGAAATCATTGCTCATGGGTAAAGTGTGCGACCTCTGCAGAGGGATGAAACTGATATATCAGTCATGCTCGCGGTTATGAGCGGCCTTCGGAGCTCCTTTGATTAGAGATATAGATGATCTGAGATACAATGGTTCAATTAATGGTTGTGGTTCGATGATGATAATTATGTTCCTCGATGAGGAAATGATTCACGAGTTGGTTATTGCTAAAACTTGGCTTCTACTAATAATGAATACCTGACGAACTAAAAGCAACTGCTTTGATCCTAACCCCACATAAAGATAGTCCACCTGAGCCAAACGGGACATTTGCTGAGTACGTTGATATGTACTCACCCTTGCTTTCACAAAACACCAGGTTGCCTTTGGTGCAACTTATGCTCAGGTAAAGATGGAGAAGAAGGTGTCGAGGCAGATCTCCTGGAGTTCTAGAATTTGAGGATCAGGCTAGCGACCTCCCCAATCAGCTTCCTATGGTAGGTTTATTTACATTGGCTACATTTCTATTATGTGCACTTTGATTCATATTATGTAAATGACTCTAGTCTTTAATATTGTTACTTACTCTTTATTGCTATTCGAAGCATTATGCTATGGTGAGTCAATTATGTAATCATTGTGTACGTGAAATTCTGATCCTGGCACGTACATGGTTCGCATTCGGTTTACCTTCCATAACCGGGTGTGACATAAGTGGTATCAAAATCGTGCTGACTGTAGGACCGCTGACCTAGAGTAGCACCGTTTTAAGGACTTATTGAATGTTACTTCACCTCATCCTTGATGTTGCTTTAAAATATTAGTCATCTCGACTAATTCTATGTTATGCTTCTATATATCACCTTGCTAAATGTATTTTTATTCTAGTATTGTCTATGATCTACTTATTCAATCTATTAGATCCGATCTCACTCTTGTGCTTGCGACATCTTTGTAGATGCTCCTTGACTATAACCTTCTTGTATTTTGGGATTCTTTCCTCTTCTGTCATTAATTTTGTACCATTTGGCAATCTCTATTCCTTTGGTATTGACATGCTCGTATCCCTGAATTCTTGAATACTCTTGTTTCAAATACTTCCCTCTAAATTTCTACTACCTACTTAAACGTTTCAGTTTGAATGTCCATGACCTTCCTATCTTCTGAGATCCTTTCCTATTCTGTTGTTAAGTCCTTATCTTTCGGTAATTTTTATTCCCTTGGTCTTGGTATGCTCGTATCCTTGGAATCTTGCATACTCTTATATTTTAATGTATGCTTATATTCATACCCCCTATGTTTGTTTAAGACATTTAGTTAACATTCCATTGACCACCCATGTTTCTCGACGATCCATTAGTGATCATTTT
This sequence comes from Zea mays, assembly GCF_902167145.1. NCBI lineage: Eukaryota > Viridiplantae > Streptophyta > Magnoliopsida > Poales > Poaceae > Zea > Zea mays. The sequence goes on from NC_050096.1 coordinate 223,075,715, forward strand.
ATTTCGCACATCCTTGGTGATCCCACTATTACCTTATAACTTCCCTTGATAATGAATTTTTACTTCAACCATTCGGTTGGAACCTTACCTATCTTACCCTTAATTGTTTCCTCTACTTCACCGTTTCACGAGTCTTACCTTAATTCCATCCTTTGTTATGCTTTTTATTGATATCATCTTTACCTTTGTCATCACTACATCTCATCTTGTTGTCTATTTTATACCTGCCCTCCAAAATCTTCTCTCTTCCATCTCAATTTGAGAGTTGTATTTTACCCATTTGCCCTTGAATGTATCCTATTCTTTGCTGCTTGAACTTTCAACACTATCGTTTAATGTGTTTTGTTTGCTATTGCCTTTACCATTGTGATCCTACCTTGATGCTGTCGAGGTCTGCCACTTAAAACCTCCCTTCTCCCCTCTCAATTCGAGAGTGGTGTTTTACTTACCCCACGCTTGGTCATAACCTCATCTTTGCCACGTGCAAATCTTGCCTTAACTCCATTCTTTGTTGTACCCATACTCTTGGTTCTTCTATACCTTTACCTCTTCTCTTACACCCCCATCTGTTATCGCCTTCAACCCTTGTAATACCTATATTTTTACCACAACACTTTCTTTGAACCTAGCCTTTGGAGCCTTCTCCTTTCCATCCTAGTTCAGGAGCGATGCTTTACTATTTCACCCTTGATTGTTTCCCTTTCTTTGCCACCTTGCAAATTTCATCTTAATTCCATCCTTTAATGAATTTTTATTTGCTATCCCCATTACCTTTTTCATCCATCGATTTCACCTTGATACTTATCTTTATGCCTGCTCTTCAAAAATCTTCTCTCTTCCACCTAAATTTGAGAGCGACAATTTACCTATCTGGCCCTTGGACGTACCCTCTCCTTTTCCACTTGCAGGTCCTGTCTTAACTCCATCCTTTGTGGAACTTATATCCTTGGTTCTTATGCCCGTTTACCTCCTCTCCTACACCCTTGTCCGTTATCACCTTTAAACCCTCGTGATATCTATGCCCTTACCTTCATGCTTACCTTGAACCTACCCTTTAAAGCCTCCTCTTTTACATCCCTATTCGAGGATAATGCCTCACCTGCTTCATCATTGATTGCTCCCCCTTCTTTGACACCTTGCAAGTTTTGTCTAAAATACATCTTGTGTTGTGTGTTTGTCTGTTATCACCTTAACCCTTGTCACCCCTCGATTTTTACCTTGATACTTATTTAGTACTTGCATTTTAAAGCCTCCTCTCCCATTTCAGTTGAAGAGTATTGTCTTACCCATCCCGCTCTTAGTCGTTCCCTTTTCCTCTATCGCATTGCAAGCCTTAGCTTTTGTTTGAAATCACTCTTACCTTTGTGATCTCTAGATCTTGCCTTGATGCTTATCTTAGGTCTACTTTTTGGAATCCCACCTTTTTACATCTCAACTCAAGAGTGGTGTCCTACCCATTATGCCCTTGGTCGTATCCTTATTCTAGTCGCTTACGATGCTTGCTTTAACTCCATCCTTTATTGTGCTCGTGCCCCTATCCTGCACGTCTTGTTCTTCTCCTCGTCCTTCGACAACCTTAGAGAGTAGTTATTCCCTTTTTAAGAAAGACCGGCATTTAATTAAAAGGAACGCATAGCAACGAGATGTTTGTTGTTGTATGCTTGTGTTGTTTGTCTTTGTGTTATGACCGATTTGCTTCTTTGTGATGAGTGTCGATGTGTTGTGGTCCTAGGTCCGCAATGGCATCCGTTTACTAGGTGAGTGCTATAGAGTTATGTAGTTGGATGCTCTCCCTTTCTCTCTAATCTGTCTATGCTGACCTTTTCTATCTATATTCTATCCGCTTGCACCTACCTAGTTGGCAATCTTTAGCTCCTCTAAATCAGTCAAGATCAGAATCGACAATGTCATCAAGTGCATGGTAACAATGCTCCTGTTAAGGGGGTTAGCTGTTAACCCCAATGAAGACAATGCGATCAACATCAACCAACAAGATTGAAGTGGCGCAACGGAAGCGTGTGTGGGTCCTAACCCACAGGTCCAAGGGATCCTCAAGAATTATATCAATTGGTCTTGAGCATCTGAAGATCAAAGCAACCGGTCCACAAGTTAAGCTTGCAGAGTCAAAGTCAACTCGAAAAAGCCATGAACAACCTATGAACTAACCTTGTCATTCTTACTAGCCTCTTCTTGAATCTCGAGGGCGAGATTCTGTTAAGGGGGTTATATTTGTAACACCCTGAATTTGGGGTATAAAATTTCTTTTCCAATATCCACCAAATTCAGGTGTTACCCTCTCTTTTCTTTGCTTTCCTTCTCTTTTTCCTAAAAATGGAGAATTATTTTGTTTTATATTGGCGTAAACCTAGTGGAATGAGCCCTAGAGGCGCTTTGGTTGTTGCATTCATGCCGTTGCATGGTGTTTCTAAGTGCAAAATGTGTTTGAAACATGTTAGTATATCCTATAGAAGCTCTCGGTAGATTTTCATATTTTCGGAATATTTTTCTATTTTCTGAAAACAAAATCTATTTATTTAAGGTACTTAAAATGTTTTTAGAAACTCCAAATATGTTTTTGAGTCCATTAGGTGCCAAAACATTTCTAGAATTTTTTCTGGAATTTTTGGAAGCATCTATAATATTTTGAGCACAAAATATGGATTTCTAGACTTTTCTGAATTTTATAAATAGTGGAATCCAAATTTAACCTAATTTCCATTTCATCTGAACCCTATCTCTCTCTCTCTCTCTCTCTCTATATATATATATATATATATATATGGTTGACTTCTCCTCGCCGAGATCTTTCCGAATCACAAAACGGTCTCCTCAGATTCAATTCCGAGCTCCCGGAATTGCTCGCCGAAGTTCAAAGCGGTTCCAACTCCAGCGACAACTCCGACGAGCAATTACTCTAATCCGTGCATCGTCTACAGAAGCTGAGGATACCGCTACGTTCGCCTCGTCAAGGTATTCGTCTCGGTGCGTCCGGTTCGTCGATCGGACCTCCAAAACTCCATCAATCGATGGTTTCCTCCTTGACTCCGGCGAGGGTCTTCTTCCTCGGTGAGAAACCTCCATTGTTGCACCTAGGGTTTCGTGGTTTCTTCCTTTTCCTATCTATGCAGGGCTCCCTCTCCCTTCTCTCTTCTCCCATGGCGGCGACGCCCTTCCCCCGTCTCCCCCCCGCGTAGCCACCCTCCCCCTCCGCGGTGGCGGCGGCGGCCGGCGCGGCCCGCTAGCGCACATCGGCCCTGCCTGCTCTAGCACGGGCCCTGCGCGATTGTCTGCCCATGCCTCGGCCGGCGCGCCCGCCCGGCCTGGCCCCTTCCCCCTCCTCCTCTCTCTTCCATGGATGGGAGGAAGAAGATGGAGGGAGGAAGAAGATGACTATTTTGCGAAAACGCCCCTAGCAGATTTCGAAAATGTACGCATGAATTTAATTCAGTTTAAAACAGTACTAACATTTGCGTTTTAAACACGATTCAATCCGTTCAAGTTGCGTTAGATTCGTATTAAAATTGTCTACATGTTAGAAGTATTTTTCCTTGTTGTTGCACATTTTAGTTAATTTATTTTAATGTTTGTTTGACCGATGGCTACTAGAACGACGTTTCAATTTTAAAATCTAATTTAGAAATTCGATTTGTGTATTTATAATTAGACACCAACTTGATTAACCTTAACTGAAATATTCTTTATTAATAATTGTTTAGTTTAATCATGCTATTTATTTATTAGTTTTCGCATATCGTGTTGGCCCACGCGCCGTACGCGTGTCGCAGTGCTGTTAACCGCGCGCTGTTAACCGCGCGTTGTCGCATGTCGTTCGCGCGTGTCGCGCATGCTGTTCGCATGCGTTGTCGCGCGCCTTGCCGCGCGTATCGTGTGTTATTCGCGTGCGAGATTAAACTGTTCACTTATAATCACTCATGTCCGTTAATTAGTTATCTATTTAATCATTCACAATTAAAATTGTAAGTTAGTTAAAGCTAAGTAGTAGTTTTGATTTACAGTTAATAAATGTCAATTAATCTAACCATGTCGAACTAAACATTCTAACTAATACTTGCTTAGTGTAAATGCGCTAACTTCTCGACCGTAGTTCCGACTATCGCGTTTCTTCTCCTCGCGTGACCGTAATTGCGAGATTATATTTCATATTGCCTGTTTTTATTATGTTTTTCTTAGTATGGTGCAATGTTCTTATGCATACCTATATGTTTGTTTGCTTGTGCCTGTTCGTCTTTGTTTCGCGCTGCGATTAGAATATGATCCATTTCTGAGCTTTGAGGAACCGAAGATCAAGCGTTGGCGACCAAGTGATCCAGCTCTCCGAGTTCTACGAGATTTAAGACCCTGAGCATCTGTTTGGTGAAGGCAAGTGTCCTCTGACCCATTATGTCCTATTTACTTTATAATTCACTCTCTCGCATACCATGAACAACCTATGGATATACTAGTATTCTGTTTTCCTGTCCTTGTTTACCCTTTGAGAATTGATTACTATAATTAGTATCATGCTACTGCTTTACTTTAATCAATGAACATGATGAGAACATTTATGATACGTTGATGATATCTTGATTATGATGATGAACTTGTGAAACTTTAGGGGGCTCGGGTTGTTTCTCGAGTACCTCTCCGTAAGGACCTGTTCGTTGGATGACCACCCGGGAAAACAGTGCGGCCATGAGGGTGGTATGGGACGCCCTTAGCTAAATAATTAGAGGAACTTGAGGTGTAGTTTGCTTCGCCGTCGTGCTGTCAATGAGGTCCGAGCACAGGTACTTGCTCTGCCGAGGCTAGGTGCTAACCCCACATAAAGCTAGTCCACCTCTGCCAAATGGGATATTTGTTGAGTACGTTGATGTGTACTCACCCTTGCTTTCACAAAACACCAGGTTACCTTCGGTGTAACCTATGCTCAGGTAAAGAAGGAGAAGAAGGTGTCGAGGCGGATCTCCTGGAGTTCCAGAACTTCGACGAGTTTGAGGATTAGGCTAGCAACCTCCTCGAGTCAGCTGCCTGTGGTGGGTTATTTACGTTGGCTACGTTTCTATTATGTGCACTTTGATTCATATTATGTAAATGACTCTAGTCTTTATTATTATTACTTACTCTTTATTGTTATTCGAAGCATTGTGCTATGATGGTCATTTATGTAATCGATATGTACGTGAATTTATGATCCTGACACGTACATGGTTCACATTTTCGGTTTATCTTCCAAAACCAGGTGTGACGACTTCGTCTGTGACAGGAATGTTCTTGAAATACACTTGCTTCTGCCGAAGCAAATGGTTAAACGAGGATCTTCGGCATAGAAGGCCCCCAACAGTAGCCAAGAAAGGAGAAAATACATTGTTGCCCTGACGCCATTTGTAAACAATGTGTGTAAAACCTTGAGGGCCATGATTGTAATTTTGTACGAAGGCGGTTCGTCTTCCCTATAAATAGGTGAACAGTGCCCTGCATAAGATACCTTTTCAATGGGCCATAGCTTCGTGTGGCTTAGCCTTCAAACAACTTTCGTGCCATCCTGCACTAAGGAGTCGAAGGTATGCTTGTAAATTTGTTTACTATCAGAACAGATGGAATAAAATGCTAATGCATATGAGATGAGTTTCATATAGAGCTCTACGTTGTCCTTTTCATATTATCTCATTATGTTTCTCTTTAAAAACCTTCATCCTTCGTTCTAACACTTCAAAGAAGTGTTATATCAAAGGACAAAGGTCTTTACATCTAACTTGTGTTGTCTTGATCTTCGATGCATTTAGGGGAATTGAAATCAAGTACCAACATTATGAGCTATGAAAAATTGTTGTTATTTGTGTGCTATAGAAATATGTTATTGTCGGGGACCATAATTAGGGGTACCCTCAAGACGCCTAATTCTCAGCTGGTAACCCCCATCAGCATAAAGCTGCAGAGGCCTGATGGGTGCGATTAAGTCAGGGATCAGTCCATACGAGCGACTCGATCACGCCTCGCCCGAGCCTAGCCTCGGGCAAGGGCAGCCGACCCCGAGGGATTTCCGTCTCGCCCGAGGCCCCCCTTTAACGGCGGACACATCTCCGGCTCGCCCGAGGCCTTGCCTTCGCTAAGAAGCAACCCTGACTAAATCGCCGCGCCGACCGACCGAGTCGCAGGAGCATTTAACGCAAAGGTAGCCTAACACCTTTATCCTGACGCGCGCCCCCCGGCAGAGCCGAAGTGACCGCCGTCACTTCGCCGCTCCACTGACCGGTCTGACAGAAGGACAGCATCGCCTGCGCCACTCCGACTGCAGTGCCACTTGACAGAGTGAGACTGACAGGCAGTCAGGCCCTGCCAAAGGCGCCATAGGAAACTCCGCTCCGCCCGACCCAGGGCTCGGACTCGGGCTAAGCCCCGGAAGACGGCAAACTCCGCTCCGCCCGACCCAGGGCTCGGACTCGGGCTAAGCCCCGGAAGACGGCGAACTCCGCTCCGCCCGACCCAGGGCTCGGACTCGGGCTAAGCCCCGGAAGACGGCGAACTCCGCTCCGCCCGACCCAGGGCTCGGACTCGGGCTCAGCCCCAGAAGACGACGAACTCCGCTCCGCCCGACCCAGGGCTCGGACTCGGGCTCAGCCCCAGAAGGCGACGAACTCCGCTTCGCCCGACCCTAGGGCTCGGACTCCGCCCTGGCCTCTGCCGAACGACCTCCGCCTCGCCCGACCCAGGGGCTCGGGCTCGGCCTCGGCCACGGAAGACAGACTCAACCCCGGCTTCGGAGGAGCCCCCACGTCGCCCGACCTCGGGCGCGGGCCCGCCACGTCAACAGGAAGCGCCATCATCACCCTACCCCGAGCCGACTCGGGCCGCAGAGAACAAGACCGGTGTCCCATCTGGCTAGCTCCGCCAGATAGGCAATGATGGCGCCCCGCGTGCCCTGTGACGACAGCGGCTCTCAGCTCTCTTACGGAAGCAGGAGGACGTCAGCAAGGACTCGACCACTCCGACAGCTGTCCCTCCGCCAGGCTCCGCCACTCCTCCGACGGCCACGACATCACACCGACTGGGTGCCAAGATCTCTCCGGCTGCCACATCGGCATGTACTTAGGGCGCTAGCTCTCCCCCGCTAGACACGTAGCACTCTGCTACATCCCCATTGTACACCTGGATCCTCTCCTTACGCCTATAAAAGGAAGGACCAGGGCCTTCTTAGAGAGGTTGGTCGCGCGGGGGCGAGGACGAGACAGGCGCTCTCCTGGGGCCGCTTGCTTCCCTCACCCGCGTGGACGCTTGTAACCCCCTACTGCAAGCGCACCCAACCTGGGCGCGGGACGAACACAAAGGCCGCGGGATTTCCACCTCTCTCACACCCGTCTCCGGCCACCCCGCTTCCCCCCTTCGCGCTCGCCCACGCGCTCGACCCATCTGGGCTGGGGCACGCGGCACACTAACTCGTCGGCTTAGGGACCCCCCGGTCTCGAAACGCCGACAGTTGGCGCGCCAGGTAGGGGCCTGCTGCGTGCTGACGAATAGCTTCCCGTCAAGCTCCAGATGGGCAGTCTCCAGCAACCTCTCCGGCCCGGGACGGTGCTCCGTTTCGGGAGTCTTGAGTTCATGTCCTTCGACGGCAGCTACGACATGATACTCCTTCCACCGCCGCGCGACAACGACAATGGCGGCCGACAACCCGCCCGCCGGCGGCGGAATCGACGACATCTTCCCCGCGTGGTGGAAGAACAACATTCGAGCTCGCCCCGTCCTCTCCCCCGCCAACGGAGGAGGAGGCGGGGCAACCAAGGCCAAGCGGGAGGCCGCGCTTCGTCGGCTGTCGAGCGACTCGACGTCCCCAGCGCCCCAACGGAAGGCACGCCGGGCGTCGACCTCGCGTTCGAGACGAAGGCGAGCGCCGTGCCCCGCGACACGCCAATCCTGAGCAAGTGGACGACGCCAGCGCGCTCGCGGAGAGCTTGCAGGACGTCGCCCTCGTACCTGAGACGACGGTGCAATCAGTCCCCGACGCGATTATGACGCTCCTCGTCGACCAAAAGGTACCGACCAATTCCCATCCTACGTCATTTCGACTCGGCCTCAACCCGCCTAGCGACCTTGCTTTGGCGGACGCTCTCGTTGAGGCGAGTGCAACCCCACTGGGGTTTCGTATGCGGTCGCCTTAGGACCGGCTGACGGACGTCCCGACCTACGGGCCCTCTGGGTCCGAGGAAGATGACGATCCCAGCATCTATTGGGATTTCTCTGGATTCGGCAACCCCAGTGCCATGCGGAACTTCTTGACCGCATGTGACTACTGCCTCTCCGACTGTTTCGACGGTAGCCGCAGCCTCGACGACGAGGACTGCGGCCCAAGCCGCGAATGTTTCCACGTCGAGCTAGGGGATCCCTCCAAAGGCAACCATCTCGGCATGCCGGAGGACGGTGATCTCCCTAGGCCGGTGCCTCGCGCTGACATCCCGCGGGAGCTAGCTGTGGTCCCCGTTCCGGCGGGGGGTCACGACCCACAGCTCGAGCAAGTCCGCGGGGCGCAGGCCAGGCTCGACGAGGGAGCAGGAGCGCTTGAGCCGATCCGCCGGGACGTCGGGCAGGTATGGGCGGGCCAACCCCCGGCCGGAGAAATACGTCACCTGCCCCAGGGTTTCCAGCACCGCGTCGCCAACGACGTCAGGGTCAGACCGCCACCCGCATCCAGTGGGGTCGGTCAGAACCTGGCTGCAGCAGCGATGCTCCTCCGCGCGATGCCGGAGCCATCAACCACCGAGGGTCGGCGAATCCAGGGAGAGCTCAAGAATCTCCTGGAAGGCGCTGCGGTCCGACGGGCCGAGAGCTCTGCCTCCCGGAGGCAGGGATACCCCTCGAAACCTCATGCCACGACTTCCCGATTCATGCGGGAAGCCTCGGTCTACTCCGGGCGCACGCGCAACACCGCGCCTGCGGCCCCAGGCCACCTCGGCAACAAGCACCATCGTCGCGACCGTCGGGCCCACCTCGATGAAAGGGTGCGCCGAGGCTACCACCCCAGGCGTGGGGGACGCTACGACAGCGGGGAGGATCGGAGTCCCTCGCCCGAACCACCCGGTCCGCAGGCCTTCAGTCGGGCCATCCGACAGGCGCCGTTCCCGACCCGGTTCCGACCCCCGACTACCATCACAAAGTACTCGGGGGAAACGAGACCGGAACTGTGGCTCGCGGACTACCGCCTGGCCTGCCAACTGGGTGGAACGGACGATGACAACCTCATCATCCGCAACCTCCCCCTGTTCCTCTCCGACACTGCTCGCGCCTGGTTGGAGCACCTGCCTCCGGGGCAGATCTCCAACTGGGATGACTTGGTCCAAGCTTTCGCCGGCAATTTCCAGGGCACGTACGTGCGCCCCGGGAATTCCTGGGACCTCCAAAGCTGCCGGCAGCAGCCGGGAGAGTCTCTCCGGGACTACATCCGGTGATTCTCGAAGCAGCGCACCGAGCTGCCCAACATCACCGACTCGGATGTCATCGGCGCGTTCCTTGCCGGCACCACCTGCAGCGACCTGGTGAGTAAGTTGGGTCGCAAGACCCCCACCAGGGCGAGCGAGCTGATGGACATCGCCACCAAGTTCGCCTTTGGCCAGGAGGCGGTCGAGGCTATCTTCCGAAAGGACAAGCAGCCCCAGGGCCGCCCATCGGAAGAGGCTCCCGAGGCGTCTACTCCGCGCGGCGCCAAGAAGAAAGGCAAGAAGAAGTCGCAAGTGAAACGCGACGCCGCCGACGCGGACCTTGTCGCCGCCGCCGAGTACAAGAACCCTCGGAAGCCCCCCGGAGGTGCTAACCTCTTCGACAAGATGCTCAAGGACCCATGCCCCTACCATCAGGGGCCCGTCAAGCACACCCTTGAGGAGTGCGTCATGCTTCGGCGCCACTTCCACAGGACCGGGCCGCCCGCGGAGGGTGGCAGGGCCCACGACGATGACAAAAAGGAAGATCACCAAGCAGGAGAGTTCCCCGAGGTCCGCGACTGCTTCATGATCTACGGTGGGCATGCGGTGAATGCCTCGGCTCGGCATCGCAAGCAAGAGCGCCGGGAGGTCTGCTCGGTGAAGGTGGCGGCGCCAGTCTACCTAGACTGGTCCGACAAGCCCATCACCTTCGACCAAGCTGACCACCCCGACCACGTGCCGAGCCCGGGGAAATACCCGCTCGTCGTCGACCCCATCGTCGGCGACGTCAGGCTCACCAAGGTCCTGATGGACGGGGGCAGCTGCCTCAACATCATCTACGCCGAGACCCTCAGGCTCCTGCGCGTCGATCTGTCCTCCGTCCGAGCAGGCGCTGCGCCCTTCCACGGGATCATTCCCGGGAAGCGCGTCCAGCCCCTCGGACGACTCGACCTTCCCGTCTGCTTCGGAACGCCCTCCAACTTCCGAAGGGAGACTTTGACGTTCGGGTGGTCGGGTTCCGAGGAACCTACCACACGGTGTTGGGGAGGCCATGCTACGCGAAGTTCATGGCCGTCCCCAACTACACCTACCTGAAGCTCAAGATGTCGGGCCCCAACGGGGTCATCACCGTCGGCCCCACGTACAAACACGCGTTCGAATGCGACGTGGAGTGCGTGGAGTACGCTGAGGCCCTCGCCGAGTCCGAGGCCCTCATCGCCGACCTAGAAAGCCTCTCCAAAGAGGTGCCAGACGTGAAGCGTCATGCCGGCAACTTCGAGCCAGCGGAGACGGTTAAGGCCGTCCCTCTCGACCCCAGTGGCGACACCTCCAAGCAGATCCGGATCGGTTCCGGGCTCGACCCCAAATAGGAAGCAGTGCTCGTCGACTTTCTCCGCGCAAACGCCGACGTCTTTGCATGGAGTCAATCGGACATGCCCGGCATACCGAGGGATGTCGCCGAGCACTCGCTGGATATTCGGGCCGGAGCCCGACCTGTCAGGCAGCCTCTACGCCGATTCGACGAGGAGAAGCGCAGAGTGATAGGCGAGGAGATCCACAAGCTAATGGCAGCAGGGTTCATCAAAGAGGTATTCCATCCCGAATGGCTTGCCAACCCTGTGCTTGTGAGAAAGAAAGGGGGGAAATGGCGGATGTGTGTAGACTACACTGGTCTCAACAAAGCATGTCCGAAGGTTCCCTACCCTCTACCTCGCATCGATCAAATCATGGATTCCACTGCTGGGTGCGAAACCCTATCCTTCCTCGATGCCTACTCAGGGTATCACCAAATCCGGATGAAAGAGTCCGACCAGCTCGCGACTTCTTTCATCACGCCATTCGGCATGTACTGCTATGTCACCATGCCGTTCGGTTTGAGGAATGCGGGCGCGACGTACCAGCGGTGCATGAACCATGTGTTCGGCGAACACATCGGTCGCACAGTCGAGGCCTACGTCGATGACATCGTAGTCAAGACAAGGAAGGCTTCCGACCTCCTCTCCGACCTTGAAGTGACATTCCGATGTCTCAAAGCGAAAGGCGTCAAGCTCAATCCCGAGAAGTGTGTCTTCGGGGTGCCCCGGGGCATGCTCTTGGGGTTCATCGTCTCCGAGCGACGCATCGAAGCCAACCCGGAGAAGATCGCAGCTATCACCAGCATGGGGCCCATCAAGGACTTAAAAGGCGTACAGAGGGTCATGGGATGTCTCGCGGCCCTGAGCCGCTTCATCTCACGCCTCGGCGAAAGAGGTCTGCCTCTGTACCGCCTCTTAAGGAAGACCGAGTGCTTCGCTTGGACCCCTGAGGCTGAGGAAGCTCTCGGGAACCTGAAGGCGCTCCTCACCAAGGCGCCTATCTTGGTGCCCCCAGCTGATGGAGAAGCCCTCTTGGTCTACGTCGCCGCGACCACTCAGGTGGTTAGCGCCGCGATTGTGGTCGAGAGGCAAGAAGAGGGGCATGCATTGCCCGTTCAGAGGCCAGTCTACTTCGTCAGCGAGGTACTCTCCGAGACCAAGATTCGCTACCCACAAGTCCAGAAGCTGCTGTATGCAGTGATCCTGACGAGGCGGAAGTTACGACACTACTTCGAATCTCATCCGGTAACTGTGGTGACATCCTTCCCCCTGGGGGAGATCATCCAGTGCCGAGAGGCCTCGGGCAGGATCGCAAAGTGGGCGGTGGAAATCATGGGCGAGACAATCTCGTTCGCCCCTCGGAAGGCCATCAAGTCCCAGGTGTTGGCGGACTTCGTAGCCGAATGGGTCGACACCCAGCTGCCGACGGCTCCGATCCAACCGGAGCTCTGGACCATGTTTTTCGACGGGTCGCTGATGAAGACGGGAGCCGGCGCGGGCCTGCTCTTCATCTCGCCCCTCGGAAAACACCTAAGCTACGTGCTACGCCTCCATTTCCCGGCGTCCAACAATGTGGCTGAGTACGAGGCTCTGGTCAACGGGTTGCGGATCGCCATCGAGCTAGGGGTCAGACGCCTCGACGCCCGCGGTGACTCGCAGCTCGTCATCGACCAAGTCATGAAGAACTCCCACTGCCGCGACCCGAAGATGGAGGCCTACTGCGATGAGGTTCGGCGCCTGGAAGACAAGTTCTACGGGCTCGAGCTTAACCACATCGCTCGGCGCTACAACGAGACTGCGGACGAGCTGGCAAAAATAGCCTCGGGGCGAACGACGGTTCCTCCGGACGTCTTCTCCCAGGATCTGCATCAACCCTCCGTCAAGATCAACGACACGCCCGAGCTCGAGGCACCCTCGGTCCAGCCCGAGGTACCCTCGGCTCAGCCCGAGGCGTCCTCGGTTCAGCCCAAGGTACCCTCGGCCCCCGAGGGCGAGGCACTGCACGTCGAGGAGGAGCAGAACGAGGCCACGCCTGATCGAAATTGGCAGACCCCTTACTTGCAATATCTCCGCCAAGGAGAGCTACCCCTCGACCAAGCCGAGGCTCGGCGGGTAGCGCGACGTGCCAAGTCGTTCGTCTTGCTGGGCGATGAGGAGGAGCTCTACCACCGCAGCCCCTCGGGCATCCTCCAGCGATGCATCTCCATCGCTGAAGGTCAGGAACTCCTGCGAGAAATACACTCGGGGGCTTGTGGCCATCATGCAGCGCCTCGAGCCCTTGTCGGGAATGCTTTCCGGCAAGGCTTCTACTGGCCAACGGCGGTGGCTGACGCCACTAGAATTGTCCGCACCTGCGAAGGGTGCCAATTCTATGCGAAGCAGACCCACCTGCCCGCTCAGGCTCTGCAGACGATACCCATCACCTGGCCCTTTGCTGTGTGGGGTCTGGACCTCGTCGGTCCCTTGCAGAAGGCGCCCGGGGGCTACACGCACCTGCTGGTCGCCATCGACAAATTCTCCAAGTGGATCGAGGTCCGACCCCTGAACAGCATCAGGTCCGAGCAGGCGGTGGCGTTCTTCACCAACATCATCCATCGCTTCAGGGTCCCAAACTCCATCATCACCGACAACGGTACCCAGTTCACCAGCAAAAAATTCTTGGATTTTTGCGAGGATCACCACATCCGAGTGGATTGGGCCGCCGTGGCTCATCCCATGACGAATGGGCAAGTAGAGCGTGCCAACGGCATGATTCTACAAGGGCTCAAGCCTCGGATTTACAACGACCTCAACAAGTTCGGCAAGCGATGGATGAAGGAACTCCCCTCGGTGGTCTGGAGCCTGAGGACAACGCCGAGCCGAGCCACGGGTTTCACGCCGTTCTTCCTGGTCTACGGGGCCGAGGCCGTCTTGCCCACTGACCTGGAGTACGGCTCCCCGAGGACGAGGGCCTACAACGATCAAAGCAACCAAGCTAGCCGAGAATACTCGCTGGACCAGCTGGAAGAGGCTCGGGACAAGGCCTTACTACACTCGGCGCGGTACCAGCAGTCCCTGCGACGCTACCACGCCCGAGGGGTCCGGCCCCGAGACCTCCAGGTGGGCGACCTGGTGCTTCGGCTGCGGCAAGACGCCCGAGGGAGGCACAAGCTCACGCCCCCCTAGGAGGGGCCATTCGTCATCGCCAAAGTTCTGAAGCCCGGAACGTACAAGCTGGCCAACAGTCAAGGCGAGGTCTACGGCAACTCTTGGAACATCAAACAGCTACGTCGCTTCTACCCTTAAGATGTTTTCAAGTTGTTCATATACCTCGCACCCACGCAAAGTTTAGTCATCAAGGAAGGGTCGGCCTTGCCTCGGCAAAGCCCGACCCTCCCTCGGGGGCTAAAAGGGGGGGAACCCCCTCTGCGTCGAAATTTTCCTCGAAAAAAGATCCCCTTTACCAGAATATCTTTCGTGCTTTTTGACTACTTCGAAAAGTGGATCCTGAAAACGACGGAGTACACGTAAGCAGCCAAGGCTGACCGAGCCGAGGGACTCCTACGCCTCCGGGATACGGATACCTCACTCATCACCTTCTGCGATAAGTAACTCGCGTTCGGATAAAGTGATTCCGCGGACCGAACAAGTCTTTACGTTCGGAAGCTCTTCTGCCGAAGCGATCCTTCGAGCCTTCTCGACTGAGTCGGTGACAGGGCCTCATGGACGGGTGAAAGTACGCGTAAGCGGCAAGGCCGACCAAGTCGAGGGACTCCCACGCCTCCGGGATACGGATACCTCACTCATCACCTTCCGCGAGAAGCAACTCTCGCTCGCACAAACATCCCTGTTACCGACAAAAAGTCCAGATACTCGAAACAAGAGGGAAAGAGACGCAGCTTTACAACACAGCGAGGGTGTGTTTCCTAGCCTCAGCGGCCGCAGAAGGCACACGCTACAAGACAATCTGATCCTGCAGGCTCGGGTCTTCACGCTGGAAGGGGGCTGTAGCACCCTCGGCATCGACGACACCTTCAGTGAGGTCCGACCCGGCCTCGGACGGCGACGCGGTCCAGGGACTTCTCCGGGAATCCGGCCCGAGCAGGCGGCTCGGCCGGTTACCCCAGGGGCCTCGGCCGACCATCCCCCGAGGGCGCCAGCCCGGTCCGAGGCCTCGGCTGATCAACTCCGGCATCGGTCCCGCTGACGGACAACCCGGCCAGGCTCCGGCCAACCAGGTTTTCATTTTCGAGCCAACTCCGCCTCTGTTCGTGCTGATATCGCTACCCCTGGCCTCGGCTCGTCGAAGAGCGGCCAAGGGGTCTCTTTAACTAAGCTAGAGGAGCCTCAGACAACAAGGCCGATCGAGCCGAGGGACTCCTACGCCTCCGGGATACGGATACCTCACTCGTCACCTTGACACAGGGCGACTCATGCTTGGTGAAGCGGTTCAGATAATCAACAGGCGAGTCTTAGTGCTCGAAAATGAGGAAAAAACATGGCTCCGTGCCAAAATTACACACATGTTCAGGCCTCGATAGCCACAATGAACAAAGACACTGGCATTCAAAGTGCCATTACAAACGGAACTCCGGTTCCCCCTCCGCAGGTACGAACAACCCCACTCCGTGGGGGAAGGCCTGCGGAGCAACGGAAGACCGACGAACGGCGCGCCGCCACCTGCTCCAGCAGCGGCGACGACGACGACTTCTGCTCCGGGGGGCCGAACAGCGGCAGCACTGACCTCAGGGCGGATGCTGCTGCCAGGAGGCCCCCGCCCATGCCAAAACTCGTAAGGCAAGGACGGGTAGAAGGCCGTAGAGTCGGAGGTCGGTCCGTGACCAGCCTTGGCTATCACGCCGGCGGAAGAACCTCTTCCAGCTGCCGTGGCAGACGCCGGCGCCGCGAGCGGCTCCGAAGCCACTCACGTCCGAAAGCCGGGCACGCTGCAGCTGCCAGCGCCACGGACGACAACCGCTCCTTCCTCCCATCACTGAGTGAAGGAGCGGGCCACCGCCCACGCAGGGGCCAACCCCAACTTGGCACACTCCCCTCCCCAGCCTTGGTGATGAAAATCCTTGAGGCTGAGGGAGGGGGGGAGGCCGCAGCCCGGCTCGCTTTCCCCCACCATCAAGCTGGAGGTCACCATCTTGGGTGACCGCCGGTGGAGGGGTGCAGCCGGGCTGCATGATGAAAATCCTTGAAGCCGAACGATGGCTGAAAGGTACCAACTCCCGCGGAGTTGCGTTCCTCCAACGATGAGGTGAAAAGACGGCGGGTACCCCCCATCCGGGGGCTTGGAAGGTGGAAAGACGCGATGCATAAGGAAGGGAGAGGACATGGTCGCCTTCCGAAAGAGGTCGCCCTCCTTTAAAAGGCAACTCTCCCTACGTGCGCCCCCAAACGTCACGGGCTGAGTCTTCTCCAACACGCTCCAAGGCCCTCCCCTGCGGCGCGGGGGCTGGGTCCCGCATGTCATGCAAACCGGCTCAGAGCAGAAGAAGCCAAAGTGCCGCGCATGGTGCACACAACCGCCCAGCAGTTACAAGCGACCTCCCACTTTTGCCCAGACCAACGGGCGGAAGGGGCGGGCAGCCATGCAGGTGGCATGCAATCGCGCCAGGTGGACGCGCTTCTCCGACTCCCCACATGCCAGCATGGAGGCCCAGGCCCACGCGTCACGCAACCGGCGCGCCAGATGCTGCATGCAAGCAACTGCACCGCCACTTGCGCCACCACCGCGCCTCTTCGGTTGCGGAACCAATACCGCAACTCGAGGCGGCCCAGCGCACGACCCAGCAGCGCCAGCCTAGCGCGACGGTCAATGCGGCCGAAAGTGGGCCGACAGTAATGACGGTGGCAGGCGGGCGGGAGCAGCGGTCACGTCGTCAGCCAGGCTCACGTCCCATCCAGGGGCAGCAAGAGAGCCTCCTCTCATGGCGTGAAGACGACGCGCCCGTGATCCGTTCCTCGAACGGCCCGCGCACGCGCAACGGCCGCCCCGCCAACCACTCGCCCCGTCGCATTAACTCCGCGGCGGGACAGGCGGCGTTTCTGGCAGGAGAAGCGGGCGACGCTTCGCCTTCGCCGTAATAACCGCGCCAAAAAAGGTACGCCACGTCGTTCGATTTCGTATCCTTTTCCTTTTTTACTCTTTCTATATCTCTTGCAACAGGGACCGGGAAAGGGGGATACCCCAAAAAGGATCCTTCCCTGTGAAGGAACTGGGCTCCGAGCCCCCCTACTGATCAGAGGTTCGAAGGCTGGCCCCCCGAGGGGTTCAACAGTCGCCTCAGATCGCGTGGGCCCTACACCCACTACTGGTCAGAGGTTCGAAGGCCAGCCCCCCGAAGGGCTCCACGGCCGCCTCAGGCTACTCGGGCTCCGTGCCCATTACTGATCAGGGGTTCGAAGGCTGGCCCCCGAAGGGTTCACAGTCGCCTCAGACACCGAGTGAGGGATGACCAGGGGTACGTTCGATACATAACCAAGGCTCGGGCTGTGCTCCCGAGGTACCCTAGGACATTTCCGAGACCAGCGGGAACGATCTTGTAACGGAATCCCATCGGAGGGAGGCATCGAGCCCTCGGACCCCGTCGCCAGGGGACCGGGTCTGACAGATCACCCGCAGGTACTTTTGGGCGTGCCTCTGGGCCCCTAGCCGACCCCCAACGAACGGGGCACGGACGTCCACTCGGATTACCCGCTTGCAGCTCACCGGAGACACCATGTTCGGTGCCCATCGAGGGTAACATGGCGCTCTCCCCCCCTCCTCCTTGCGGAAAGGCGACGTAGGGGCGTATGTAAAAAAGCCAAGTCTGTCCCTGATCGCCCTCTCGCCCTGTGCGGAGGCTCGGGGGCTGCTCTCGCAAACCCGACTCCGGCTGAACAGTTGACAGCGTCAACATACCAGCCCGAGAACTTGGGCCCCGACCGTGCACCCGGGCTACAGCCAGTTCGCATGAGGGAACAACCAGACCAGCCGAAGCATTACACAAGGCATTAAGACCTCGGGGGAGTGAAACCACTCCTCCGAGGCCTCGGGGGCTACACCCGGCGGGTGCGCTCGCGCGCACCCACCGGAACAAAATGCAACCGAGAAAGGCTGGTCCCCTTGCAAAAAAGTGCGACGAAAGCCTCCAAGCGAGTGCTAACACTCCCTTCGAGGCTCGAGGGCTACTGTCGGGGACCATAATTAGGGGTACCCTCAAGACGCCTAATTCTCAGCTGGTAACCCCCATCAGCATAAAGTTGCAGAGGCCTGATGGGTGCGATTAAGTCAGGGATCAGTCCATATGAGCGACTCGATCACGCCTCGCCCGAGCCTAGCCTCGGGCAAGGGCAGCCGACCCTGAGGGATTTCCGTCTCGCCCGAGGCCCCCCTTTAACGACGGACACATCTCCGGCTCGCCCGAGGCCTTGCCTTCGCTAAGAAGCAACCCTGACTAAATCGCCGCGCCGACCGACCGAGTCGCAGGAGCATTTAACGCAAAGGTAGCCTGACACCTTTATCCTGACGCGCGCCCCCCCGGCAGAGCCGAAGTGACCGTCGTCACTTCGCCGCTCCACTGACCGGTCTGACAGAAGGACAGCGTCGCCTGCGCCACTCCGACTGCAGTGCCACTTGACAGAGTGAGACTGACAGGCAGTCAGGCCCTGCCAAAGGCGCCATAGGAAACTCCGCTCCGCCCGACCCAGGGCTCGGACTCGGGCTAAGCCCCGGAAGACGGCGAACTCTGCTCCGCTCGACCCAGGGCTCGGACTCGGGCTAAGCCCCGGAAGACGGCGAACTCCGCTCCGCCCGACCCAGGGCTCGGACTCGGGCTAAGCCCCGGAAGACGGCGAACTCCGCTCCGCCCGACCCAGGGCTCGGACTCGGGCTCAGCCCCAGAAGACGACGAACTCCGCTCCGCCCGACCCAGGGCTCGGACTCGGGCTCAACCTTAGAAGGCGACGAACTCCGCTTCGCCCGACCCCAGGGCTCGGACTCCGCCCTGGCCTCTGCCGAACGACCTCCGCCTCGCCCGACCCAGGGGCTCGGGCTCGGCCTCGGCCACGGAAGACAGACTCAACCTCGGCTTCGGAGGAGCCCCCACGTCGCCCGACCTCGGGCGCGGGCCCGCCACGTCAACAGGAAGCGCCATCATCACCCTACCCCGAGCCGACTCGGGCCGCAGAGAACAAGACCGGTGTCCCATCTGGCTAGCTCCGCCAGATAGGCAATGATGGCGCCCCGCGTGCCCTGTGACGACAGCGGCTCTTAGCTCTCTTACGGAAGCAGGAGGACGTCAGCAAGGACTCGACCACTCCGACAGCTGTCCCTCCGCCAGGCTCCGCCACTCCTCCGACGGCCACGACATCACACCGACTGGGTGCCAAGATCTCTCCGGCTGCCACATCGGCATGTACTTAGGGCGCTAGCTCTCCCCCGCTAGACACGTAGCACTCTGCTACATCCCCATTGTACACCTGGATCCTCTCCTTATGCCTATAAAAGGAAGGACCAGGGCCTTCTTAGAGAAGGTTGGCCGCGCGGGGGCGAGGACGAGACAGGCGCTCTCCTGGGGCCGCTCGCTTCCCTCACCCGCGTGGACGCTTGTAACCCCCTACTGCAAGCGCACCCGACCTAGGCGCGGGACGAACACGAAGGCCGCGGGATTTCCACCTCTCTCACGCCCGTCTCCGGCCACCTCGCTTCCCCCCTTCGCGCTCGCCCACGCGCTCGACCCATCTGGGCTGGGGCACGCGGCACACTCACTCGTCGGCTTAGGGACCCCCCGGTCTCGAAACGCCGACAGTTATCTACTATAAAAAGCTAAAAGTCGTTTGGTTCAAATTGTTGTGAGTTGTCTATTGTGAAAAATTGTTTATGTACACTTTTTATTTTATTTATTCTAATATTTAATTATTTTAATATCATTTAATTTTATATTTGTCGTTTCTCTTCATTAATATATTAAATCAATAAATTAATTTTACAAATTCATTTTTGATGATTTTTAGTAAAAAATGTAATTTTATTTCGTTTATTTTAATACTTAATTATGTTTTACTTTTTATTAATATATTAGACTTGGATAAGGGCTCATATAAGGGCTTATAACCTTTAGCAATTAGAGATCTAAACAGAAGTGCTAAAAGATGTTAAAAGTGAAATACCAAACTTTGGCATTATTAGCAGTTTAGCTTTTCAAGATGTGCTAAGGTGGTCCAAGATGAGGAAAAGACATCTCCTCTTCTCACCCTATACTATCTCTTCCCACCCAACATTAGGCTGTCTTCGGTGGATCGTTTAAAATAGAGGACACAATATTATAGACGATACTGTTTGTAGAGTGAAGTTTGAAATAGAGTATGAAATAGGGGAGCTGCTGGAGACAACCTTATATAGGTATGAATGTCTTTTCTATATCTATATGCTAAACTTTCATTTGCATCCAAACACTACTCATGTGTTAAACTTTAGCTCTTCATTTGAGAGTTTTAAAGTTTAGCGCATGGGAACCAAACATGCTAAAAACTGATTAGTTAAAGTACTAATATAAAAATTTAACTCAACATATGCTTTAAAAGCATATTAAAAGACTTGAATCAACTGTAGCATCTTTAACAACGCGACCTATAAAAATACCCTATAATTTGAAAATACGTATAATTTATAGAATTTAGGGTACTAGTAAAGCCTCAAATTTAGATTACAGAGAAGTCCACTATAGTGTAATATATTTGATGTAAATGAGAGGATGCCCTATAATTTTTTGACCAAAATTTGAAAAATAAGGCATTGTTGAAGTAGTTTTTTCTACGTAGAGTTCTATATTTTTAATTTAAGGCATCAATTTGAGACATTGTTGCTTGTTGGAGATGTTTTTAGCGCCGTTATGGTTAGGTCGTGGTTCGAGTGTCCAACTTGCTTGTATTGTAGATCAAATAGCTGATCACTTTACCAATACTCATACACATATTCAAACTACACTTTATAAACAATGCAATCTACAATGTAAAATAATACAAAATGGTGTTTTTAGTGACCATATATGTGTAATATACAGTAGTTCATTCTATATAGTTAAAAAACACTTTTGTATCGTTTTATACTGTAGATTATATTATTTGTAGAGTATAGTTTGATTATGTATATGGGCTGTTTATGTATATGGGCTGATGGAGACGGTCTTAGCAGTCCATCGTATATCCACCCGCGCCACCTGAAAATTTTTAAACAAAATGGAGGGAAACATAAAGGGGGTTTCGTTTTCAGAAGTGTCGGGAAACTTCTTTCCCCACTCCTGTAGCGCCGCCGCCGCGTGCCCGTGAACCTCCCGCCTTCGTTCTCCCCTCCCGCTTGCCCCGGTAGTGATTTTCTTCCTTGGTTCACGGCGGATCCCATGCCGATCGACGGGATGGTGTCCGTGGTCGCGACCGTGAGTGGGTACCACGGCGACGAGCGGCACAGGCTCGTGAACCTCATCGCGGAGACCGGCGCCAGCTACGTAGGATCCATGAGCCGGTCCATCACCCACCTGGTAATCCACTACGCACCTCCAGCTGGCTGCGCATCGAATTTTAGTTGTGTGATTCGATTCTATGCGATGTGAATTGGATCTGGCGCGCACTACTGGCGGGCAGGTGTGCTGGAGGCTCGAGGGGAAAAAGTACGACATCGCGAGGAGGCTGGGGACGCTCGTCGTGAGCCATTGGTGGTTTACGGAGTGCCTTAGGGAGGGGAGGCGCCTCCCAGTGGACTCTTACTTGATGGTAAGGTAGGGACGATTTTTCTTCTAGTGTTCTGAAATTGTGACTTGGGGGTGTTTGGTTTTTAGGGACTAATTTTTAGTCCCTCCATTTTATTCCATTTTAGTTTCCGTATTTGGTAATTTAGGGACTAAAATGAAATAAAATGGAGGGACTAAAAATTAGTCCCTAGAAACCAAACACCTCCTTGATTAGACAAGTACACTGTTGTTTCCCTTGGCGAATCCATGGACAAAATGTGAAACTGGAAATAGTAATTATGTTTCCACAGAGTGCTGCCTTGATAGAACGAAATTGCTGTGGACAGTTATAATCCATCTCACATTTTGTTCTTAGATTTGTGTCAACATGTTGACAGTATTTCTCAGACAAGACCTTATCTTTCCTTTTGATTAATAGTTGCTAAGAAGCAGGGCCAGTCCCTGTACACTACAAGTCACATATGCTATCTTATTCTGTAAAAGTGTTGGCTACATTCTCAGAAACTTACATTTCTGCTTGGTACACAGTGGTGAAGAAGCAGGGCCAGTCCCAGAGTTGCCTACTCGTTCCCGTACACAAGGCAAAAAAAGTGCCATCATGGAGGACCGAGTTTTCCAAGAGTTACCTGATGATTTCTGGGACACTCCTCTAGCCAGAACCAGCTATAAAGTTAAGTTTGATGATTCTGATTCTGATTTTGAGTCTGCCCTACTAAAAGAAGTAAGAATCATTACCTTCATTTCATTTTGTCCCTGCATGCAGACTCATGATGTTGTATTGTCTAATCAAATGTGCAATTCATCATGTTTCTTATATCTCCATTGTACTTCTTCAATGCTATGTCTAGCATATGTATAATATTGCCCAATCATGGTTCAGCTAGACTTGTACTGCTTCATCTCTGGGATTTGCTTTCAGATTTTGAGCTGTAGCCTGGCATAGATGATAAACACCTTTTCAGTTTAGCCTCAAATGGCAAATACTTGGCCAAATCTACTTACAAAGGCTTTTTCCTTGGCTCAAGCTCCTTTGCATATTACAAGATGGTATGGAAATCATGGGCCCCGCCCAAATGCCGGTTTTTCATTTGGCTGGTTACTCAGAAAAGATGCTGGACAGCGGATAGACTTGCAAAAAGGAGCCTGGATCACCCGGAGAAATGTCTTCTTTGTGACCAAGAGGCTGAAACTATGGACCACCTCCTTGTGACATGTGTCTTTGCAAGAGAATTCTGGTATCTTTTGCTGAGACAGTTTGGGTTGCACTCTCTCGCACCACAGATGGCTGCTTCCTCCTTCCTAGGCTGATGGGAAAAGGCAGCAGGAGCAGTGAGCGGGCTTATAAAAAAGGGTCTTAACTCCCTTATCATCTTGGGTGCTTGGGCGATTTGGAATCACCGGAATAAATGTGTCTTTGATGGTTGGAATTCAAATATAACGCTAATCCTTAATTGGGCAAAAGAAGAGATGCATCGATGGGAAATTGCGAGGCATTTCCTACCTGGCAGCCCCCTTAGCTAAGCCCTAGGGGCTTTTCTGGTAGTGTGTGGTTTTTTCCTAGATGGATTCCTTCCTATATGCGCGTTTCTGGCCCCGTTAGGGGTCTTTTGTATTGGGCCTTCCTTTAGACCCTGGTTTCTTTTTCTTATTAATATAATGAGGCGCAGTTCTCCTGCGCGTTTTCGAGAAAAAAAGCTAGACTTTGTTGCAGTAGAAATGATTGCAGGAATATGAGGGCGTCAGTTATTGTGTATTAGAATATGACCTTCCATCAATGCATAAAACATGGTTGCTGGCTGGTAAATTCATCAGCTGATAAATTCAAATTTATGGATGGAATTTGTGTGAAAATAGGAAAAAAACATGAGTTTGACCATTTTTTTTCCAATTTATGTCTGATATATTGGTACATATACTTTATAGGACCTCATCAATAACACCAACACTCGGCAGCATATTGCCGAGACGCTAATAGAACTAACACCACACATCTAAGCTTAATATAAAGATATGTAGTCTCCTGCGTGTCTGATAAAAATATGTACTTCGGTTTGAATTGTCAAACTTTTACACTATATATACCCCTCCCTGCATACCTAAGGCCTAAGCATAAAATCAGTTTCCCTAAAGTGCGCTGGACCTGTGTTTATTCTCCATTTTAAAGTTGTCATTTTAATTCTTTTTTTACCCTTTCATAGTGACATGTAGCAATTGATAATCAAATGTGTGTTTCAGCGTGGACTTACTTTTCCAAAAAAGAACTATGTGTATTGCACTATTTGTTTTCTGATGGAGTTTGGTTGACCTGCTGACTTCAGAATTCTGTTGGTGATGGAGATTCTAAGAAAAATCGTTCATCAGATGTTAAGAAAAGAAAGCGTATGAAGCATGTCAATACATCAACGGACAGAAATGTCTTAAACTCGCAGGACAATGTGTCAAGTGTCATGGTAAATAACTAAATATTTATGTGCAAGTTCAAATTTATCAATCCTTTCTTTTGTTGCACTATAGCCTAGAAAGTTTAGGTGTCCTCTGTTACTCTCCTGGAATATCTTAATTTCTTTACCAACCTCAGTACACTGATCCTGAATTCTGATCAGGCACCCTTCAAAAGGTTCATAATTTTGGTGCTTTATTTTTGTTTAACAATTATATTTGATGACCAAACAACCTGATTGGCGGTAGCTTAGTCCCATGAAGAAAAAGGTTCAATACCTTCTGTACAGTTGCCTAAGGACTCGAGGCACCACCCTGTATGGTGATAAGCTATTGTTTTATTTATCTAGGTGACATTAATTATTTTTTGCGTGTCGTACATGTTGGAGATTACAAAGTCAATGTTGCGACCGACACATCTCATAGCTTGTTTGAGTACATATGTTTTGATGAATAAATGATCACATCTTGCTTCTTTAACTTTCATTTGTCATCACATTATTATTTGCAATCTTATGCAGGAAAGACATTTTCTTCATTTGTCAAGTCATACAACGTCCAAGAGCACATCAAAGCAGAAGGAAAACTTGTCACACTTGCTTCACAATGAAGTTCCTATCAGGATGGGAGAAAGGAATGATCTTACTGAAAACTTTGAAAATGATAGTTTGTCTGACAGCTTCAGTGAACCTCAAATTTCAGATACTCTGTGTGTAGAAGCTCAAAGAAAATTTACCAAAACAAGTGCACCATCATCATCACTTCGACAAAGTACCATGGATTCTTTATATGAATTTGGTGAAACTAGTAGGCATGAACCAGCAGGAAAAAAAGAACAAGACAATGTTGAATTAAGGAAGACTTCAAGAAGCTTCCTTCCATTTGATATGTCAGGACAGGAACCACCTTTCTGTACTCAGGAGCAAGTAGATAAATGTAGCTTTGGCACTCTAGCTGATGATGAAATGGGATATGATAACAAACCCATGGAAAAGTCATCTAATTTAGAAAGGCAAACAGAATTATCATGCGTCATATGCTGGACAGATTTTTCTTCTACAAGGGGCATCTTACCATGTGGACATCGATTCTGTTATTCATGCATTCAAGGATGGTCGGATTGTCTGGTATGTATCAGTTTGATTCTTGTTTCTTAACTTTTGCTTATATTATATTCATCATGTACACAATGTATTCGAGATGTATCTGTTAACCTATAACCTATTAGAACCCACTTACCTTCTTGAACCTGGTTTGGTTCAAGATAGTTTTATGCCATGACGGCAAGAAATGATACCAGCTCATAATAGGGAGGAAACATGAGTATGAAGTCAATGAAAAAGAAACAAAACTAATACATTCCCATCCAATTAATGGCAAGTCTTGCGCCAATGGAATTAGCAACAACCTCACTTTGCTATGATTTATTCAAATTTTTCCCATCACCATTAATGTTTAACAAGAATGGCTATTCTTAGAGTTGCATCATGCGTTTCAGGCTTCTAGGGGTAAAGTCTCAACATGTCCCCTTTGCAAAGCCAGTTTCACATGGATCAGTAAGGTGGACGAGGCAGGCACCTTAGATCAGAAAGTATACTCGCAGACCATTCCTTGTGAAGCTTCTACCGATGTTTTTGTGCTGGGCAGTGAAGGCTACGATTTCTCTGGACCAACGGTGAGATCATATTGTTTCATGTTTTCTTACTGCTTAAATCAATTGGATCTGCAATGCTTACCCCTCCTATAAATTGAATCTATTGTGTAGTCTGGGCAAGGAGCATGCTACCAGTGCCACTTCCGTGAGCCTGAGGAGCTTCTTCTAAGCTGCCACGTCTGCAGATCACTGTGGGTACACTCGTACTGCCTTGATCCTCCGCTGACTCCTTGGACATGCATGCACTGCAGAGATCTGCGGGTGCTGTTTCATCGGTATCGTTAGCCCCACTTACTGTACTAGTCAAACCTTAATTGTTGAAGGAAATTATCAGAAGGCTTGAACACCGTAGCGGCTTGTCTTACTGAAGGACTATTAAGGGGTGTTTGAATGCACTAGAGATAATAATTAGTGGCTAAAATTAGTTGAAACATCTAAACAACCTAGCTAATAGTTCAGCTATTAGCTATTTTTGGTAAATTAGTTAATAGTTAGATAATTATTTGTTAGCTAGCTAATTTCACTAATAATTTTTAGTCAACTAACTATTAGTTCTAGTATATTCAAACACTCCCTAAGTTTGCAATGTAATTTTCTAGTTCCATTTGATGCTATACCCTAGCATTGTGTTAACGACATATACTAGTGGTACTCGAGGTGGAAGATATATGTAGGGTCTCCGGATCCTCATAGCGTAGATCTTGTATATGTGCCGTTGGGTCCTCATATCGTAGATCTTAACTCGAGAACTGAAAGGAACCTAGATGCCTAAGGCTGTCTCCAGCAACGTCCTCTATATTCATCCTCTATATCCGTCCTTTATAGTTTTCTCTAAAAGATTTCATCCTCTATATCTTTTTCCTCTTCAACAACGTCCTCTAAATTACGTCATCTACACTCAAATACTTATATTAGAGATATTTTTTTATTTTTTATACATACGTATTTGTCATACTCTCAAATGTATTGTGCATATTTTAGTTTTGCTAAACCGGTTATTTAAAGTATTTAAATAGATAGAGGACCGTTTAGAGAAACTCTACATATAGAGAATCTAGCAGCGTCCTCTAAATTTAGAGGACCGTTTAGGACGCTGCTGGAAAGCATAGAGTATCGTTTGGTGCTCTATATTTAGAATAGAGGACCCTTTAAGGGTCCTTGCTGGAGCCAGCCTAAGGAGGGGTGGGGTAGAGATGACAATGGGTATAAACCCGCTAGGTTTTGTCATCTCAAATCTGTACTTGTAAAATTATCTATACCCATTAAAAATCCCGTACCTATAACGAGTTTGAAATTTTGTCCAAATCTGTATCCAACGGGTAAGCGGGTACCAATGGGTTACCCGTGGGTTTCATCTTCAATATGCTTGTTCTTCTTATAATCAATAAGTCAATAAGTATCGTAATGGTTAATGAGACCATGTTCCAAAATTTATGTGATGAACAACGAGTTCATGATTTGGTATAAAAAATATTAGTAGAGAGAATGAAATACAAATAATAAGTTGTATAATCAAGTGACTTTGCACTAAGTTATCTATCCACCACATATATAATGCTAGTAAAAACTATAATAGCAACACTCTCACCAACTATTTATACATTCACCATTTGATAAAAAACAGGAAGTAAATAGGCATATAACAAGTTTGTTGTTCGTTTATAAAATAAAATGACAATATGCACTAGGTTTGGCCGGGTTTAAAAAATCCACGGGTTCACGAGTTTGGATACTATAGAAACAAACCCGTACTAATGAAACCGTCGGGTATAGATTTATGCTCATTAACAAACTCATGGGTATGAAAATGGATCCAAACCCATACCCTGAAGGTGTAAAAACCCATCGTGTTTTGGGTTCTGGGTACCCATTGCCATCTCTAGGGCGGAGGTTGAATTAGAACTTCTAAAACTTTTAATAAACTAGGCCACAAATAAATCCTAGAACAAAACGTATGCAAATATGTAAACTATAATGTGCAAACTAGGTTTTGTCTAAGTGTTTTGCTATTTCTATCGAAAAAGGAGTTTTGCAACCCTAAGTTTCAATCATAACAATTCTAACTAGAAATAGAGAGAAAGGAACTTAAGTACTTGAATGTAAATGCTGAAGCTAAAGAACAAAGGTAGAGATGCAAACTCCTGTGGACGGCGTCAATATTTTTATTGAGGTATCCGAAACTGTGCAAGGTCCTGACTAATCCTCGTTGATGCCCCTATGCAAAGCGTGGCCCACGCGAGGGCCAAGCACCACAGACGAGTAACTCTGTAGAGAGTCGTGGGCCTTCTCACGCGTAAGTGGTGCTCCGCTTTCGGCTCCTCTCGGACTTTGGCACATGTAATTCAAAATGACACCAATTGAAAGATATACCTTTTAGAAACAACTAATAGTGCCATCTATTTAGGAATTTTAATTAAGCTATGTGTTGTGCTTTATTACACATTTTAAACCACGTAGGTTTGCTCAACAAGTATAAAATTTAAACCGAGCATTCCTACCATATGATATACCTATCATGTATGCAATGAATAATATTAATTGAAAAATGGTATCAATTGAAAAGATACTAAAAGCAATACTAGGTATGAAAAGGTAAGTTAGATACCAAAATAAATGAGATACGTATATCTAAGAACAAGGAAATATAATAAATCTAGTCACCTTAGTCATGGGCGAGGAATTTGGGTCCATAATGTTCACTAACTCACTTGGCAATAGACTTGATCCGACATGATGCATCCCATGATATACATCCAAATTTAACAAGTCTCCAAATTCTTTGAAGTCCTAAGAGCATCTCCAAGAGCTTCCCAGAAGTCTCTTCTAAATCATGTTTTTTTAGAAAAACACAAAAACGTGTCTCCAACAGTCCCCTAAAACGCTCTCAACCTTTTCATAGCTCTTAAAACTCTCTCATTTGTAGCTACAATTGAGGGGTTTTTTGGGCTCCCTAGAAACAATCTGCCGCTTTAAGGGATCTATTGGAGAAATGATTAAAATCTACCCCACTAATTTTTAGATGCCCCTTAAAACTGATTTTGAGGAGTCATTTTCTAAGGAGCTCTTGGAGATGCTCTAAGGGTCTCTCACTTCCCTCTCATGACCCAAACCTTCTTGGTGCTTTTCATGGCTGAGACAATCTCTTTAGGCATTCAGATGTGTTTGGCCCCCTTTCTCTTGTTTGCTTTGATAGATATCACTTTTCCATTCTTTTTCTTCTTGACTAAGTATGGTGTAACCACCTTCTTATTCACCTTGTTGATGTAGGTGTTGGAGATTTTGCTTGTTGGCATTTTTTTTCTTCTCTCCCCGGTCTTCACCTTACATTGGTAAGACTTTTGGCCTTCCTTATGACATAGCCAGCAAACCACAGATTCACCCTCCACAGGCTTGTTCACTCCCGCAGTGGTGTTATCCTGAGAATGTTGAATTTGTTTGCCTTTGCCTTTCTTATCATACAAGTCTTTACCAAGGCGAGCCACTTCATGCTTCAATAATTCATTTTCTAATGCAATCTCATCCGAACATGTTTTTATAACAATATTTTCGACACAAACTTGATTGCAAGAGTTAGAATCATCAATTAAATCTAAGCAGGAAGTAGAAGCATCCTTTTTAATAATTTTAGGAATTTCACCAAAAGATGCTCCTGGGGGTACTACTGATGCTTTCTAACTTAATAATTAGCTCATTGTTATGTATGCTAAGAATTTTCATTTTCTCTAACAAGTTTTCAATAGCATCTCGAGAGCTAGCTAATTTAGCCTAAAGTTTTTCATTCTTTTTAACAAGGCTATCATCGGTAGTTGATGATGGAGCTTTTGATTCTAATTGCTCAATTTTAGTTGTTAACTCACAATTCAAATTTGTAAATGCTTCAAATTTCTCTATCAAACACCTATAATCATTTTGAGAGTTAAACAACTTATTTTTCAATGTTTTTAATTGAGGCTTTTCTTTAGTGCATACATCATAAAAAATTAACGGCTTGCGTAAGTTCTTGAAGGGCTTTCCCTCACCATCACAATTATCATCACTATCATCACTAGAAGGCAGATCTTATGATTTACCTTTTACTATAAGGCATTTGTGTGATGAACATGATGACGCTCCCGTATTTTTGTTGTGATAGAAGGGAGATGATCTTTCTCATAATGTCTGCATCGTCTAGCTTATTAATGCCAATATAATTGAGCTCATTAATAACAAGATTTTAACGTGAATACATGTCTCCAACAAGTTCATTTTCTTTCATAGTAAAAGAATTGTATTCATTTAAAACCAGACAATGTTTATGCTCACGGACATTTGATGTGCTGTCATGGAGCTCATGCAGTTTTAGCCAAATCTCATTAGCACTTTTCAAAGTGAATACTTAATTGAAAATTTCTATGCTAAGAGATCCATACAAGTATTTTTTGGCTCTAGCATTCAAGTGTATTTCTTTTTTGTCACTCCCGGTGAGCTTCTCGGGATCCTTAGGTGGTTTCATCCTGTCACGAGTGACTCTCCAAACACCTAAATCAATCGCTTCTAGGTAACAAGCCATTTTAGCACTATAACAGAGGAAATTAGTGTCGTCGAAGTGTGGTGCCTATGGGTGTCCACCCCTTACTCTAAAAGGTGTTGTATCTATTAGCGGTGAAGCTAAAACGTTCTAAATGAGCCAAATTGGGCTCTGATACCAATTGAAAGGAATCCAGATGCCTAAGAGAGGGTGAATTAGGACTTCTAAAACTTTCAATAAACTAGGCCACAAATAAATCCTAGAACAAAACCTATGCAAATATGTAAACTAGAATGTGCAAACTAGGTTTTGGATAAGTGTTGCTATTTCTACCACAAAAGGAGTTTTGCAACCTCAGTTCCAATCCTAACATAACTAGGAATAGAGAAAAAGGAACTTAAGTACTTGAATGTAAATGCGAAAGCTAAAGAGCAAAGGTAGATATGTAAACTCTCATGGACGACACCAGTATTTTTACTGAAGTATCCAGAACCACGCAAGGTTCTGACTAATCCTCATTGGTGCCCCTACCAAAGGATAACCCACACGAGGACCAAGCACCACGGACGAGTAACTACGTAGAGAGCCGCATGCCTTCTCCATACGCAAGTGGTGCTCCACTTTCGGTTCCTCTCGGACGCTCCTCACCGTCTTCACTATCGAGCTTCCAGTTGAAATGTTGTGGGCCTTGTTCCCTCCGGTACACGGTGGTGGCCGCACCACAAACTCAGTTTGTATGGTCTCGCAACTCTCGCCCCACCCTAGGGATGGCAATGGGTCGAGTTTGGGTCGGGTGGAACAAAAACCCGCCCGCGATCACACGCGTGAAGTTTACCTAAACACGTCCGCGATCGCACCCGCGGTTACAATTCCAAACCCGCACCCAAACCCGTCAAGTTTTGGGTGTGTTTCGAATCACCCGTGGGTTTTACTCAGTGTATAATTTTAAACACTATTTTAGCTATAAGCAATTAAAGAACAACAATAACTGAGTTATATGTACGGATTTTAAGCTTTTTCATGTTGAACAACAACAAAACATTTTATAAATCATTAGCAAAGTTACTTATTCAAAATAATTAATATTGTATCTTAATAGTTTTTGCGCAAAACGAAGAATGAGCCAAATTTTGGGTCGGGTGCGGGTCTTCCATGGATTGAAATAGAAACCCGCACGCACACCCACAAAACTTTGGTCGGGTGCGCGTGTATCCGTTGGGTCAAAATCTTTACCCATACCCACACACATCGGGTCGGTTACCGGTCGGGTTTTGAGTTTGTGGGTTGAAACTGCCAACCCTACCCCACTCGGTACAATTACAACGGCTCGCGCAAGAACCAAGAGGTTTTACTGGTTTTCTACACTCACTCAACTAACTAGGAATCACCTAGAGCAAGCGCAATAGCGATATAACTAACCTAAGGACCTTGCCAAGTACCTACGCTAATCACCGAATGTTTCTATTAAGCACTTGGGTGTTGGAGCACTTAGAAATGTGTATGGACTTGCTTGGTATGTTTCTTGAGCTCTCACACCTCAAATGGCCGGGTGATGTGGAATTTATAGAGCCCTACAAAAACTAACCATTAGAAAGCAGTTTTGTAGCTTTCTACGGTGCACCGGACCTGTGCACCGGACCTCCACGTGTACTAGCCGTTAGAGGTAGCCATTGGAGCTTCTGAATTGGCGCATCGGAACTTCGCATCGACCGGTCAGGTGGCACACTGGACCTCCTATGCAGAACATGATGCTTGTCGTATTTTGACCATAACTTTTATCCCCGAACTCCGATTTTGACGATCTTGTACTTTTTGGAAAGCTAATAAAATTATATACAACCCAGAGTTGAAGCCATGTCAGTTTGAGTGAATTTGGCACACCGGACCACTTGTGCAAAGCGGTCATGTGCTGCTGCTGTTTTTTCAGTAATCTCAAATTCGTATTGTGGGCATAACTTTTAGCTCCAAACTCCGCTTTTGATGACCTTGACTTTTTGGAAAGCTAATAAAATTCTCTAAATATTAGAGTTTAAACCATGCCAATCTGAGTAGATAAAAAAATCGCTAAACACTTCTAATTCAGCCACCCTTTGTCTCAACTTTGGTAATCTCCACTTTTGTTTGTGGCTTTGCATTCCACTTCTACTTTTTGGTGTGTTGGACTCTTAGCATGTATAAAGGTCTTCATTGTGACTTTATAATGTCTTCTTTAAAGTGCTGATCTCCTCATTGCCTTAGTCCAACAGTACTTCACATCCTGTGAAGTACAAACACAAACATAAACACTAGCAAACACATTAGTCCACATGTTATATTGATCATCAAACACCAAAACCATTTAAACGAATGGATCAGGGGTCCATTTTCCTTATAGGAGCAAACCCCCAAGATCGTAGGACTTGTGATAAGGAAGAAAAATCGACTTGTAACCCCGAGTTCGTTGGCATATATAAGGCAGGTTGG
The DNA here is from genome assembly GCF_902167145.1 of Zea mays. Taxonomy (NCBI): domain Eukaryota; kingdom Viridiplantae; phylum Streptophyta; class Magnoliopsida; order Poales; family Poaceae; genus Zea; species Zea mays. Next base: position 223,108,258 of record NC_050096.1, read on the forward strand.
AGACCCCTACGATTCATCTGATCATCCTAAGTAGATCTTATATCATAGTCATCCCATACCAGGACCTCGAGCTAGCAGTGCATCATTGTAACCTTGAGATCATAGCAATACATGATGTAGGGTTTTACGCCTTCTGGCGGCTTGAACCTATATAATTCTTATGTCACGTCGCATTCCACGCGAACCATCGAGCCACAATCGATCTCGCCAACAACAAAAAGCACATCGTGACACATCCTGTGGTGTATTGGCGGTACCAAACATCGATAGTTGGCGAGCTGGGTAGGTGAGGCAACATCGACATTCACTAGCTCTATGGTTGTCACCTTCGTCAACAATGTCAAGTTCATTCCTAGCGAGATGTTTCACTTTGGATCCATCTCGTTGATCGCCAATCAGAACGACGACTTGCACCGCATCAGCGACGCAATGATGGAAACACGAGGCTAGATGACTGTCGCGTCGACTCAGAAGAGCTCATTTGCGACCACCGATCCCATGACATCAGGCCTGTCCTCCACTTGCAGACGAAGGTTACTGATGACAAGATTGTGCAGTTTGGTACTTGCCATTCATGACAAGGACCAGGAAGACTTCAGACCAGGTCATGGAGCTTGTACCTTGTGCCAAGAATAGGTGGGGAAACTAGTGGGATTTTTGGTTTTATGTTTGTGAAAGGGAAATAGGCTCACACCTTTTCCTAAATGATTTTGGTGGTTGAATTACTCAACACAAATAATTGGACTAACTAGTTTGCTCTAGATTATAAGTTCTACATGTGCCAAAGGTTCAACACAAACCAATAAAAAGTCCATGAAAGGGTTCAAATAAAAAGAGCAAAAGACAACCGAAGGCTGCCCTGGTCTGGCGCACCGGACTGTCCGGTGTGCCACCGGACACCATCAGGGAGATCAACTCCGAACTTGCCACCTTCGGGTTTCTGGGATTGCCTCTCCGCTATAATTCACCGGATTGTCCGGTGTAGCACCGGACTGTCCGGTGTGCCAGCGGAGCAACGGCTAACTGCGCCAACGGTCGTCTGTAAAAGTCTACAGTGAACAATGAATAGTGCAACTGCGCGCGCAGAAGTCAGAGCAGGCGCCAGAAGGCGCACCGGACAGTGAACATGACCTATCCGGTGCACCACCGGACTGTCCGGTGGCCCACATGTCAGAAGCTCCAACGGTCGAACCCTAACGGTTGGGTGACGTGCTGGCGCACCGAACTGTCTGGTGCGCCCTTCGACAGCAGCCTTCTCCAACGGCCATTTTGGTGGTTGGGGCTATAAATACCCCCAACCACCAACACTTCAAGGCATCCAAGTTTTCAGCCAACACATTCAATACAAGAGCTAGTGCATTCAAAACAAAACACAAATAGAGTGAATCAAAATCTCTCCAAGTCCCAATTCCACTCAAAGCAATAGTGACTAGAAGAGAGAGTTTTGCCATGTTCTTTTGAGCTCTTGCGCTTGGATCGCTTTTCTTCTTCCTCCATTCTTGTTCTCAACTCACTTGTAATCAAAGCAAGAGACACCAAGTTGTGGTGGTCCTTGTAGTGGACTAAGTGTCCCGTTTGATTGAAGAGAAAAGCTCACTCGGTCTAGGTGACCGTTTGAGAGGGGAAATGGTTGAAAGAGACCCGGTCTTTGTGACCACCTCAACGAGAAGTAGGTTTGCAAGAACCGAACCTCGGTAAAACAAATCACCGTGTCATCCACCTTATTTGCTTGTGATTTGTTTTTCGCCCTCTCTTTCGGACTCTATTATATTTCTAACGCTAACCCCGGCTTGTAGTTGTGCTTAAAGTTTATAAATTTTAGATTTGCCTATTCACCCCCCTCTAGGCGACTTTCAGTTTGAATGGAGGAGAGAGAAGGGGTCCCAAGATTACCACCAAGTGTTATGTGCTCGCACTGTTATGTTGCCTTTCCTGGGTTCAGAGTGAAGAAGAATGGTGACGAAGTCGCCTTCCGCCATGCACCATGGATAAGTAGCAACCATGAATTGATTGAAGAGTTTATTGCCAGCAGAATATGGTCGTTCAGCCACGGATGGGGGTGGGCGAAGTGATGCTATGACTGATGCCATTTAAAAGAACTAGTTGGTCCGGAGTCCTTCCTTAGCTGTTGTGTTGGAGGGGTAGGACGCTAGTGCCTTTGTCCATGAGATGAAGGATGTGGCAGTGAAGATAGATGAGAAGTACTAGTCGAAGATAGAGCTGCCGAAGAGATGGGACATTCGTAATTCTAACATTCAACTGAATCGTGTATTCGAGTTGAATGGTCCGCCCTATGGGCCCTGTTGGTGACTTGTTCTCAAGTGCTATGAGTTAAGAACAAGGCAACACAAAAAATGTTAAATGTTAATGCCCTTCGTCCTCCGAGACATTATTTCCCTTATGATATAATGATCTTTAGACGAAGGTCATGAAGGACATACTTTCATCATTGCAGTATACGATAATAAAAGGAGAATCATATGGAATGTAAAAGATAACATGAACAATTATGTAACATTATCAACTCATTTCTATTTTATTATCATGAAAAAATAGAAATGATATCAAACTATAAATGTACCTTCGGCTTGATAGAAGGTAAAAGTACAAGTGTGATGCACGAGCAAATGCAAGTCAGCGTAAACAGTACAGGGGTACTGTTCAACTATTTATAGGCATGGGACACAGCCCATGTGAAATTACATCCATGCCCTTTACATTTGCTAATGACTATAAGGTAATTCATCGAGGTCTAAATAGCCTTTTCCCCTTTAAGTCGGTTCCCTTTCCTGCTGTCATGCCGAAGCTCCCTTGCGCGTAGCTTCGGCGCTGCATCAATCTTCGTATTGTTCGCGCTTCTCACACTGTGGTTCTGATCCAAGTCCGAAGGTACCTGTTCATGTATTACAACTCCGGAAACATTGTTAAATCATGTTTTTGAGGACCTTCGGAAGACGAAGGCCCCCAACAGTAGCCCCTCGCAAGATTAATTTGTTAGAATAACGAATTCAGTTTGCGATATGGACGAAGGCCCTAAGCCGAAGGTCCGAAAAAACACCTTTCCTTTGCTAGAATAGCAACAGTCAATGACAGACGGGGCCCTCCAATTTGGAGCGCACTGGGCGTATAAATAAGAACTCACCCCGAGCACATTTGGTACGTTACTTGCCGCCTGCTTTGTTTTGCTTAATTTTTTAGCTCTTGCTTACCAACACTTGCTTAGTTTCTTAGACTTCCTAAGCTTTGGTTTTAATGACACATTTTCGCCATTTCCGAAGAAAAGATGTCTCAAGACAAAAAAGTTGTTGCTGAGACGAAGCTGAGCGAGGAGGAGAAGCTTCTTGAGGAGAAGACTGCTGGATTTATTGAGTCAATTGCAAAAACAAACACAGAGAAGATAACTAAAGAGATATTAGAAGGCTTGTCTGAAGATACTGATTATAGCGACAACTATGATGTGGAGAGTGGAGGCGAAGACTCTGAAGATCGTTCTTGGCGACCAAGTCATGCAGTCTTCGAGAAATCAACTATCAAACAGAGTCATCTTGATAATATGAGAGGATGGTATTTTCAAGATATGTCTATTGTGAGGGCTGACGTAGACAGAGCCGTTCCTGCTCTCGAAGAAGACGAAGTTGTAATCTACCGAAGTTTCTTCAAAGCTGGACTTTGGTTCCCATTAAGCAGATTTGTGGTTGAAGTTTTAAAGATATATCAAATTTTCCTTCACCAGATCACTCCCGAAGCAATTATCAGATTTGTGGTTGAAGTTTTAAAGATATATCAAATTTTCCTTCACCAGATCACTCCCGAAGCAATTATCAGAATGGGGATCTTCGTCTGGGCTGTGAGGAGTCAAGGTCTAGAGCCAAGCGCAAGATGTTTTTGCAGTATGCACGAGCTTTCGTATGAGACAAAGCCTTGGGGTAAGGAACAATATCATAACAATTTTGGGTGCTACAGCTTTGTTGCTCGCTCTGGCGCAAGCTACCCAGTGCCAATGTTTAGGAAGAGGTGGCCCGGGGCCTGGATGGAAGAATGGTTTTATGTGAAAAATAATTTGAAGGCAAGAGAAGATATTAAAAAAATCATCATGCGACCCATCTGGTCCCGCTTCGACCTCCGAAAGCCGAAGGTAGAAATTGATGAGGCAGCCGAAGCATGCCGAAGGGCCTTCAACATAGTTTGCTCTTTTATTGGGACAAGAGACTTAGTTCAAGAACATGTATCCTACAGGATATGGCCATTGATAGACAGCTGAGAAATGCCAAAAGAGAGCATCACTAACCCTAGCGAAGGTGGTTTAGTTCGATTGAAATATACCTTTAGGTTTGGAGACCAGTTTATCGAACCAGATGATGACTGGCTGAAATGTGTTGAAAATACTAGTGATGAACTACTTGGAGCATACTCCAAGTCTGAAGATAATGCACTATCTGCGGCCTTCGAGAGCCGAAAAAAGAAAAGACTAAATAGGGTTTTTGATGCTATTGGATTTGTGTACCCTGACTATCGCTACCCGCTGCGGGGTCAGAAAAGAAAGGGTGCAACTTCTGGAAAGGCTGCTGCTTCGACTGCTTCAAGCGAGCCTGCACCGAAGAGGAAAAAGTTGAAGGTCCTTACCCACCGACCGCGCTACATTGAACCGGCCATAGTGTTTGAATTTGGCGGTGAAACTTCTTCAGCTATTGAAGCAAGAGGACCTGCTCCTACGTAGAGGATTGAAGAGCCGGCTGCAATGCCGAAGACTGACAAAATTGAGGAACCAAGAATTGAAGGGACAAAAACATTAGAAGTTCTAAGCCCTTCGGCAAGAGTGGCGGTGCCGAAGGCACAAAAAGGTCTAGCAGCGACCCCAAGAGAAAAAGGATGGCCAATGTACTAGATGTGATGGAGACGATAAAAGCTTCAAGCTCTACTCCAGGGAAAATTGCCAAGGCTTCGAAAGTGCAAATTGAAACCGAAACAAAACTGACCGAAGCCGAAGCTACAATGAGCCAGGCTAGCGCAGAAGCTGGGCCTTTAGAGCCCGCCAAGGAGAAACCCTCGGAAATTGGAGAAAAGGCAGCGAAGGAAGAAGCTATAGAACAGATTTTGCCTGAAAAAAGCTGCCGCTCCTACTCCCGAAGCGTCTTTCGAAGTCCTTGATTATATTATTTGACACGCTTCGGGAAAAGGATTATCTGAAGAAGAAATTTTTGAAGCTAAACACTATGCCCGAGAACTGAAGTACCCGAAAGGGGCCTTAGTGTTTAATGGCACAGATGAAGATGACTTCTTGTATTGCCTCCCAGATAACAAAGAATTATCCGTCTGCCGGGAAATGGCCAGAAGTATGGGGTTCCTGAAGCTTGAAGCTGGCCTCTGCGCCATGACGAAGGACGATCTTGCGGATAGCCTTGCATACAACAGTCTGAAGGTACGAAAATTGTGTATTTGGAAGTTTATGAATTTTGAATTAGTATTTTGTTCTTATATTAATCCATTCATTCTTTTCGTATAGGGCTTAATACTTAGCAACGCCTTAAGGGCGCAAAAGAATGCTGAAGACGAGAGCTGCACTATTGCTCTCAACAACCTTCGAACACAGGTTATCAGGCTGAGAAACGAAGCTTTAGAAAAAGACAAAATCCTACTTACATTGGTGGACAAAGTAAAGGGAGATGAAGCTAACTTCAAGGCTCAATCTGAAATCCAAAGGAATGAGATTGAAAACCTTCAAAAGCAACTGGCTGAAGCCAAATTAAAATGCGTTGTTGCTGAAGCTGAACGAGATGCCAGTGATTACTGGAAAAATTATTGTGAAAAAACAGTTGCAGAACTTCGCGCATCAAAAGAGAGATGTTTTGAAAAATCTGAGGAGTGCGTAAAAAAGATAAAGACTAGCTTTGCCAACGTGGGCGCGTGAAAGGGAAATGTGCCCTTGGGCCATTTCTAAGTATTTTGGTGATTGGGTGCCAACACAAGTGGACTTATGCAAAGTAATGGACAAAGTGCAAATCAAGTAAAAATGTATGTTTCTAAGACTTAGTACATTGTTTTGGAGACTAATGTATTGTGTCTAAGTGCTGGAAACAGGAGAAATCAAGTTGGAAAAGAGATGGCTTTGTTAAGCCTAAGACAGCTCGGTCTGGGTGCACCGGACAGTGTTCGGTGCGCCAGGCTGGCTCTGGTGAAAAGGCCGCTCTCGGGAATTCGTCGGCGGCGTACGGCTAAAATTCACCGGACTGTCCGGTGAGCCAACAGTCGGCGCAGCCAACGGTCGGCCGCGTAATCCACACGCGACGTGTGGCAGAGCCAACGGTCAGAAGGGGGCACCAGACTGTCTGGTGTACACCGGACAGTGTCCGGTGCGCCAACGGCTCTGAACCGCCAACGGTCGGCTTCGCCAAAGAAGGAAAGAAATCTGCACCGGACAGTGTCCGGTGGTGCACCGGACTGTCCGGTGCGCCAGGCGACAGAAGGCAAGATTTGCCTTCTTTAAATGCTCTCAACGGCTCCTAGCTGCCTTGGGGCTATAAAAGGGACCCCTAGGCGCATGGAGGAGTACACTAAGTAACCTTTGAGCATTGTTGATCACTCACACTTCATTCGTGCGCACTTGTTCGACATTCTTAGTGATTTGAGCTCCGTTCTAGTGAGAACCGTGTGATACTCTTTTAAGCTCAAGTCTTGATCGTGTGTGTGCGTATTTGCTGTGGATTTGAGTGTGTTGCTTCCCTCCCTTACTCTTGTGCTTCATATTGATTCTTATTGTAAGGGCGAGAGACTCCAAGTTGTGGAGATTCCTCGCAAACGGGAAAGAGTAAAAGTAAAGAAGAACACCGTGATATTCAAGTTGATCATTGGATCACTTGAGAGGAGTTGAGTGCAACTCTCGTCCGTTGGGACGCCACAACGTGGAGTAGGCAAGTTTTTGTACTTGGCCGAACCACGAGATAAATCCTCGTGTCTCTTGTGCTTGTCCTTATTGTGTCTATTGTGATTCACAAGAGCTCTCCTCTCTACTCACTTGATTTCATTGTTCTAACTCTTAATCAAGTTTGTGGTGTTAAGTATTAAGTTTTACAGGATCACCTATTCACCCCCTAGGTGCTCTCAATTGGTATCAGAGTCGTTCTCTTCAAGAAAGGGACTAATCGCACGAAGAGATGGATCCTAGGGGCAAGGGGATGGTGGTCAATGATAAGGAGAAGGAGTCCTTCGTCAATGATCCAAAGGATGACAAGCCTACTGACTCAGGCTCGGGCCACAAAAGAAAAGATGGGAGGAAGAAGAAGACAAGGCGCATCAAGGAGATAGTCTACTACGACAGCGACAAATCTTCCTCTTCCCAAAAGGATGACGACAACGACTACGAGAAAAAGAAAACGGTCAATTCAAACTTTTCTTTTGATTATTCTCGTATTCCGCAAAGTACAAATGCTCATTTACTCTCCATTCCACTTGGTGAACCTCCTCACTTTGATGGAGAGGACTACGGATTTTGGAGTCACAAAATGCGTAGTCACTTGTTCTCTCTCCATCCAAGCATATGGGAGATAGTAGAGAGTGGAATGCAATTTGATAGTAGTGATAGTCCCATGTTTATCAATGAGCAAATTCACAAAAATGCACAAGCTACTACTGTTCTTCTAGCATCATTGTGCAGGAATGAATACCATAAGGTGAGCGGCTTGGATAACGCCAAGCAGATTTGGGACACCCTCAAGATCTCACATGAGGGGAACGACGTCACCATGCTCACCAAGATGGAGTTGGTGGAGGGCGAACTTGGGAGATTCGCAATGATCAGGGGTGAGTAGCCAACCCAAACATACAACCGGCTAAAGACCCTCGTCAACAAAATAAGGAGCTATGGAAGCACGCGATGGACGGACCACAACGTCGTCCGCCTAATGCTAAGGCCTTTTACTGTCCTTGATCCACATCTTGTGAACAATATTCGTGAGAATCCTAGGTACACCAAGATGACGCCCGAGGAGATACTTGGAAAGTTCGTAAGCGGGCGGATGATGATCAAGGAGGCTAGATACGTTGATGATGCGTTGAATGGCCCAATCCATGAGCCTCAAACCGTGGCTATCAAAGCAACGAGGAGCAAGGAGGCGCTACCTAGCAAGGTGGCATAAGTTGAGGCGGCGGGGCTCAATGAGGAAGAGATGGCCCTCATCATCAAGCGTTTCAAGACGACACTAAGGGGTCGCAAGGAGCATCCCAACAAGACCAAGATGAAGGGGAAGCGCTCATGCTTCAAATGTGGTAAGATTGGTCATTTTATCGCTAATTGTCCCGATAATGATAGTGACCAGGAACAAGGGAACAAGAGGGAAAAGAAGAAGGCTTACAAGAAGGCCAAGGGCGAAGCACACGTTGGAAAGGAGTGGGACTCGGATTGTTCGTCGTCCGACTCCGACAATGAAGGACTCGCCGCCACCGCCTTCAACAAGTCGGCCCTCTTCCCCAACGAGCATCACACCTGCCTCATGGCAAGGGAAAAGAAGGTAAGCACTCGTGATACTAGTACTTACGCTTCCTCAAGTGATGAAGAATCTAGCGATGATGAAATAGACTATTCATGTTTATTCAAGGGCCTAGATAGAACTAAGGTAGATAAGATTAATGAATTAATTGATGCCTTGAATGACAAAAATAGGTTGTTAGAAAAGCAAGAGGATCTTTTGTATGAAGAACATGATAAGGTTGTAGAGGCGCAAAAATCACTTGCTTTAGAAATTAAAAGGAATGAAATGCTTTCTTGTGAATTGTCTACATGTCATGACTCTATTTCTAGCTTAAAGAGCATAAATAATGATTTGAGCGCTAAGTTAGAAATAGCTAATAAATCAACATCTTGTGTAGAACATGTTGTAGTTTGCACTAGGTGTAAAGATTTTAATGTTGATGCCTGTAGTGAACACCTAGTTTCAATCTCTAAATTGAATGATGAAGTGGCTAGTCTTAATGCCCAACTTAAGACTAGCAAGAGTGAATTTGACAAACTAAAATTTGCAAGGGATGCCTACACGATTGGTAGACACCCCTCAATTAAGAATGGTCTTGGCTTCAAGAGGGAAGCCAAGAACTTAACAAGTCATAAGGCTTCCATCTCCACCAAGGAGAAAGGGAAGGCCCCTATGGCTAGTAGTGTTCAAAAGAACCATGCTTTCATGTATCATGATAGGAGACATTCTAGGAATGTTTATAGAAGTTATGATGCTTTTGACTCTCATGCCATGATTGCTTCTAGTTCTTCTATTATGCATGATAGAAATGTGGCTAGGAAAAATGTTGTTCATCATGTGCCTAGAAGAAATATTGTTCATGCTCCTAGAAAAGTAATGAATGAACCTTCTACAATTTATTACACTTGCAATGCTTCCTTTGCTATTTGTAGAAAGGATAAGAAGGTAATTGCTAGGAAATTAGAGGCCAAATGTAAGGGAGACAAGACTTGCATTTGGGTCCCTAAGACTATTGTAACTAACCTTGTAGGACCCAACATGAGTTGGGTACCTAAGACCCAAGCCTAAATTTGCCTTGCAGGTTTATGCATCCGGGGGCTCAAGCTGGATTATCGACAGCGGATGCACAAACCACATGACGGAGGAAAAGAGGATATTCTCTTCCTACGTCAAGAACAAGGATCCCCAAGATTCAATCATATCCGGTGATGGGAACCAAGGCAAGGTGAAAGGGTTAGGAAAAATTGCTATTTCATCCGAGCACTCTATTTCTAATGTGTTCTTAGTTGAGTCGCTTGGATATAACTTGTTGTCTGTGAGTCAACTGTGTAATATGGGATATAACTGTTTATTCACAAATGTAGATGTGTCTGTCTTTAGAAGAAGCGATGGTTCACTAGCTTTTAAGGGTGTACTAGACGACAAACTTTATTTAGTTGATTTTGCAAAAGAGGAGGCTGGTCTAGATGCATGCTTAATTGCTAAGACTAGCATGGGCTGGCTGTGGCATCGCCGCTTAGCACATGTGGGGATGAAGAACCTTCACAAGCTTCTAAAGGGAGAACACGTGATAGGTCTAACTAATGTAACCTTCGAAAAAGATAGACCTTGTGCAGCTTGTCAAGCAGGTAAACAGGTGGGAAGCTCTCATCATGCCAAAAATGTGATGACAACATCAAGACCCCTGGAGTTACTTCATATGGACCTCTTCGGACCCGTCGCCTATCTAAGTATAGGAGGAAGTAAGTATGGTCTTGTTATAGTTGATGATTTTTCCCGCTTCACTTGGGTATTCTTTTTGCAGGATAATTCTGAAACCCAAGGGACCCTCAAGCGCTTCCTAAGGAGAGCCCAAAACGAGTTTGAGCTCAAAGTGAAGAAGATAAGGAGCGACAATGGGTCCGAGTTCAAGAACCTTCAAGTGGAGGAGTATCTTGAGGAGGAAGGAATAAAGCACGAGTTCTCCGCTCCCTACACACCACAACAAAATGGTGTGGTAGAGAGGAAGAATAGGACGCTACTAGACATGGCGAGGACGATGCTTGGTGAATTCAAGACGCCCGAACGGTTTTGGACGGAAGCCGTGAGCACGGCTTGCCACGCCATAAACCGGGTATATCTTCATCGCCTCCTCAAGAAGACGTCGTATGAGCTTCTAACCGGTAACAAACCCAATGTATCTTACTTTCGTGTATTTGGGAGCAAATGTTACATTCTAGTGAAGAAAGGTAGGAATTCTAAGTTTGCTCCCAAAGCTGTAGAAGGATTTTTGTTAGGTTATGACTCAAATACAAAGGCATATAGAGTCTTCAACAAATCATCAGGTTTGGTTGAAGTCTCTAGCAACGTTGTATTTGATGAGACTAATAGCTCTCCAAGAGAGCAAGTTGTTGATCTTGATGATGTAGATGAAGAAGACGTTCCAACGGCCGCAATGCGCACCATGGCGATTGGAGATGTGAGGCCACTGGAACAAAAGGAGCAAGAACAACCTTCTTCCTCAATAATGGTGCATCCCCCAACTCAAGACGATGAACAGGTTCATCAAGAAGAGGCATGTGATCAAGGGGGAGCACAAGATGTTCATGTGATAGAGGAAGAAGCACAACCGGCACCTCCAACCCAAGTTCGAGCGACGATTCAAAGGAATCATCCCGTCGACCAAATATTGGGTGACATAAGCAAGGGAGTAACTACTCGTTCTAGATTAGTTAATTTTTGTGAGCATTACTCTTTTGTCTCTTCTATTGATCCTTTCAGGGTAGAAGAGGCCTTGCTAGATCCGGACTGGGTGTTGGCCATGCAAGAGGAGCTAAACAACTTCAAGAGAAATGAAGTTTGGACACTAGTGCCTCGTCCCAAGAAAAATGTTGTGGGAACCAAATGGGTGTTCTGCAACAAACAAGACGAGCACAGGGTGGTGACAAGGAACAAGGCACGACTTGTGGCAAAAGGTTATGCCCAAGTTTGGACTTTGAGGAGACTTTTGCTCCTGTGGCTAGGCTAGAGTCAATTCGCATATTGTTAGCCTATGCTACTCACCATTCTTTCAGGTTGTTCCAAATGGATGTGAAGAGCGCTTTTCTCAACGGAGGATCAAGGAGGAGGTGTACGTGGAGCAACCCCCTGGCTTCGAGGATGAACGGTACCCCGACCACGTGTGTAAGCTCTCTAAGGCGCTTTATGGACTTAAGCAAGCCCCAAGAGCATGGTATGAATGCCTTAGAGACTTTAATTGCTAATGCTTTCAAGGTTGGGAAAGCCGATCCAACTCTTTTTACTAAGACTTGTGATGGTGATCTTTTTGTGTGCCAAATTTATGTCGATGACATAATTTTTGGTTCTACAAACCAAAAGTCTTGTGAAGAGTTTAGCAGGGTGATGACTCAAAAGTTTGAGATGTCAATGATGGGCGAGTTAAGCTATTTCCTTGGGTTCCAAGTGAAGCAACTCACAGATGGTACTTTCATCTCCCAAACGAAGTACACGCAAGACTTGATCAAGCGGTTTGGGATGAAGGACGCCAAGCCCGCAAAGACTCCAATGGGAACCGACGGACACACCGACCTCAACAAAGGAGGTAAGTCCGTTGATCAAAAGGCATACCGGTCTATGATAGGGTCTTTACTTTATTTATGTGCTAGTAGACCGGATATTATGCTTAGCGTATGCATGTGTGCTAGATTTCAATCTGATCCAAGGGAGTGTCACTTAGTGGCCATGAAGCGAATTCTTAGATATTTAGTCTCTACGCCTTGCTTCGGGATCTGGTATCCAAAGGGGTCTACCTTTGACTTGATTGGATATTCAGACTCTGACTATGCTGGATGTAAGGTCGATAGGAAAAGTACATCAGGGACGTGCCAATTCTTAGGAAGGTCCCTGGTGTTATGGAGTTCTAAGAAACAAACCTCCGTTGCCCTATCCACTGCTGAGGCCGAGTATGTTGCCGCAGGACAGTGTTGCGCGCAATTACTTTGGATGAGGCAAACCCTTAGGGACTTTGGCTACAATCTGAGCAAAGTCCCACTCCTATGTGATAATGAGAGTGCTATCCGCATGGCGGATAATCCTGTTGAACACAGCCGCACAAAGCACATAGACATCCGGCATCACTTTTTAAGAGACCACCAACAAAAGGGAGATATCGAAGTGTTTTACGTTAGCACCGAGAACCAGCTAGCCGATATCTTTACCAAGCCTCTAGATGAGTCGACCTTTTGCAAGCTGCGTAGTGAGCTAAATGTCTTAGATTCGCGGAACCTAGACTGATTTATAGCATACATGTGTTTTATGCCTTGATCATGTTCCTTAATGCATTTTGTTGTTTATGGTGCTCAAGTTGTACAAGCACTCTCCGGACCTCACAAGTCCATTTGCAAGTGATGCACATATTTAGGGGGAGATGTGCTACAACTTGACCCTTTGAGACTAACTGTGTGCTTGAGTTTGCTTAATTTAGTCTCAAAGGAGGTTTGAAAGGGAAAAGGTGGACTTGGACCATGCAAGACTTCCACTGCAATCCGATGAAAGAGTAACCACTTCCAAGTTCATCTTTGTACCCTTATTGCCTTTTTACTCTTAAGTGAAGATTTTGGTGAGACAATGGGGTTAAAGGGCCAAAATTGATCCCGTTTTGGTGCTTGATGCCAAAGGGGGAGAAAATAAGGCCAAAACAACAAATGGATCAGCTACCACTTGAGAATTTTGAAAAAGTAGAGTTAGAGTTTTTGTTTATCAAAATACTCTTGTTTGTCTCTTATTGTCAAAAGTTGGTCTCTTGTGGGGAGAATGGTTGATTATGGGAAAAAGGGGGAGTTTTTGAATCTATGATCAATTTCTCTTGAAATATCTCTCTTTATGTTTCAACAAGTGTGTTTGACTTAGAGATAGGAAATTGAGTTTGATTTGCAAAAACAAACCAAGTGGTGGCAAAGAATGATCCATATATGCCAAATTTGAATCAAAACAATTTTGAGTTCTCATTTTTATTGATGTTGCACTTCCTTTAGTTGCTTTTTATTGTGTTGGCATCAATCACCAAAAAGGGGGAGATTGAAAGGGAAATGTGCCCTTGGGCCATTTCTAAGTATTTTGGTGATTGGGTGCCAACACAAGTGGACTTATGCAAAGTAATGGACAAAGTGCAAATCAAGTAAAAAGGTATGTTTCTAAGACTTAGTACATTGTTTTGGATACTAATGTAGTGTGTCTAAGTGCTGGAAACAAGAGAAATCAAGTTGGAAAAGAGATGGCTTTGTTAAGCCTAAGACAGCTCGGTCTGGGTGCACCGGACTGTCCGGTGGTGCACCGGACAGTGTCTGGTGTGCCAGGCTGGCTCTGGTGAAAAGGCCGCTCTCGGGAATTCGTCGGCGGCGTACGACTAAAATTCACCGGACTGTCCGATGTGCACCGGACTGTCCGGTGAGCCAACAGTCGGCCTAGCCAACGGTCGGCCGCGTAATCCGCGCGCGACGCGTGGCAGAGCCAACGGTCAGAAGGGGGCACCGGACTGTCCGGTGTACACTGGACAGTGTCCGGTGCGCCAACGGCTCTGAACCGCCAACGGTCGACTTCGCCAAAGAAGGAAAGAAATCCGCACCGGACAATGTCCGGTGGTGCACCGGACTGTCCGGTGCGTCAGGCGACAGAAGGCAAGATTTGCCTTCTTTAAATGCTCTCAACGGCTCCTAGCTGCCTTGGGGCTATAAAAGGGACCCCTAGGCGCATGGAGGAGTACACTAAGTAACCTTTGAGCATTGTTGATCACTCACACTTCATTCGTGCGCACTTGTTCGACATTCTTAGTGATTTGAGCTTCGTTCTAGTGAGAACCGTGTGATACTCTTTTAAGCTCAAGTCTTGATCGTGTGTGTGCGTATTTGCTGTGGATTTGAGTGTGTTGCTTCCCTCCCTTACTCTTGTGCTTCATATTGATTCTTATTGTAAGGGCGAGAGACTCCAAGTTGTGGAGATTCCTCGCAAACGGGAAAGAGTAAAAGTAAAGAAGAACAATGTGGTATTCAAGTTGATCATTGGATCACTTGAGAGGAGTTGAGTGCAACTCTCGTCCGTTGGGACGCCACAACGTGGAGTAGGCAAGTTTTTGTACTTGGCCGAACCACAGGATAAATCGTCGTGTCTCTTGTGCTTGTCCTTATTGTGTCTATTGTGATTCACAAGAGCTCTCCTCTCTACTCACTTGATTTCATTGTTCTAACTCTTAATCAAGTTTGTGGTGTTAAGTATTAAGTTTTACAGGATCACCTATTCACCCCCCTAGGTTCTCTCAGCGCGTACTCGAGCGAAGACAACTTCATAAGAGGCAATACTGAGGGCGTAATTGAGTGGATCAGCAGCGAAGCCGAAGCTTTTGAAGAAATTTTGAGCGACCGCAGGGACGTCTGTGCGTTTTATGGTGCGAGGGGAGTTGCAGCTATTTTGGAGAAGGCGGGGTGCGAACATGTTAAAACTTTAGCACAGGCCGAAGCTGCCTTCTCTATTGACGATACGAAGGACCCCTCGGCCGAAGCAAGCTCAATAGGCGGAAAATTTTTCACTGATATCTGGGAAAATGGCGGCCGAGGGATGGCTCATGAAATAATAAAAAAGAGCAAAAAAGATATTCATGACACTCGAGAAGCAGCGAAAGCAGCTAAAAAAGCTGCGGAACTTGAAAGACGAATAGGTATTACTTGATGTCTTTTAACTTTATTGTTATTTATTTTTGTGACTTCGAACTAACTCATGTCTTCTACCGCAGCTGAACTATCTCCTCCCCCAGAGCCATTCGACCCACTGGCCGACCTAGAGACAGAGAAAACAATAGAAATTATTAATATAGCTGAAGCTATCGTAGACGAAGTCGTTACCAAATTGCTGACCGAAGCTGCAGATAAAGTTTTGAAGGAAGAAGAGTAGCTGTTGTAAAAACATTTTTAAGATATTAATGTAATATTTACTGAACTAAGTCTGTAATACTTGATGTTTGTATCTTTGAATGTAATATGTAAATTGTTTGTAATTCAGTTCTTTACGATGCATGAAACTTTACATACATACCGTTTTTTGAGCCTTCGGCGAAAAAACATCTTCCCTTCTTTTCATGCTTCGTGAAGAAATTCATACTTCGTAGAGAACATCCAAGCGTCGTAAAAACATTAATGCTTCGTGAACAATAGATTTCTCCCTCCACATCAGAGCTGATGAAGTTGTACCTCTTCAAAACTTATTTTGTGCCTTAGCACAATTTCACTTTTCCGAAGCATTCTCCGAAGATCAACATTGTATCCCCTTCTTGTGCCATTGATGCGATATGATGTATGATGTCATGTTATGCGAAATGATGTGATGATGTTATGTTATGCAAAATGATGTTTATGCCGAAGACACACACTCACACCCTCATAGTGGAATACACAATCTCTTTGCCGCTTATTTTTCGGCTTCATCGTTTATTTTTCGGTGTATCAGCACTGACTTTTCGCTGTAAGTTCTGCATTCCCTTAGGAACGTTTTTTGAACTTCTTCGCCTTCTATTTCGGCGGTATTCGTGTTGACTTTTCGCGCTTCGCCTTATATTTCGGCGGTATTTGGCTGTGCATTCCCTTTGGAACGACTTTTGAGCAGAAAACTTACACTGCGCTCCCTTAGGAACGACTTTTGTAGCTTCGGCAAACTTACACTGCATTCCTTAGAACGACTTTTTGTAGCTTCGGTGATACTTGTAATGTGATTTTTAGCCTCGCGTTCCCTTAGGAACGACTTTTGCGCTTCAGCGACTTTTTGGACTTCGTGAGTCTGTGGAGAAGATATATTTCACTGTGGCAAGAACGAAGCTATTACAAGAAATTGAAAATGACAATAAAACTAGGTTTACAATAATTGTTCCTTATTAAAAAAGAAAATGACAATGAATATGAAATCTGTTTCAGGGGTAGGATATCTCTCAATAGATATGTTTTAATTCTGGCACAGTATTGTTGACTGTGCGAGCTTCGGACTCCTCCCTGAAATCTCGCTGGTGATGGGTCTGTTGGCTCCCTTCTGGCTGCTGGCCTCGTGAATATGCATGTTGTAGTGGTGGCGGAGGTGGAGGCTGTGGCCAAGATGCATGTGGCTGACTAGCCGAAGCAACATAAGCTGCAGGATGGTTACCCACATACTCTGGTATGTAGGGTGAGTGATACGAAGCAATATGCATGACCTGCTTCGGCTGGTTCTGCTGAGCTGCGGCTTCTGCTATTTCCTTTTGTTTTTGAATGGTGACATGGCACATCCTTGTAGTATGGCACTTGTCCTCACCACAGAATAAGCAATAAATTTTTCTAGGTTGATCCCCAAACCTTCCTCCGAAGCCCTTGGCGCCTCTGCCTCTTGGAGCTGGCGGCCAGAAAGAGCTTTGTTGCTGCCCCGAAGCTTGCGAGGAATACTGTGGCCTCTGTTGTTGACTTCCTTTGTCGTCACTCTGGGTGGAGTGAATTGATCTGACATGCCTTGGGTGGATTCTTCCTCCAAAGCTCCTGGTCATCTCAGAGAACCTATAGGCTTCCTCCCTTCTTTGGCGAAAGTCATTGTCAGCCCGGATGTATTCATCCATCTTTTGAAGCAGCTTCTCCAAAGTCTGTGGAGGCTTTCTAGCAAAATACTGGGCAGTAGGTCCTGGACGAAGCCCCTTAATCATGGCCTCAATGACAATTTCATTGGGCATTGTAGGCGCTTGTGCTCTCAGGCGCAAGAACCTTCGGACGTATGCTTGGAGATACTACTCATGATCTTGCGTGCATTGAAACAGAGCCTGAGCTGTGACTGGCTTCGTCTGAAAGCCCTGGAAACTTGTCACCAGCATATCCTTGAGCTTCTGCCATGAAGTAATAGTTCATGGCCGAAGAGAAGAATACCACGTTTGGGCCACATTCTTAACTACCATGACGAAGGACTTGGCCATGACAGCTGCATTGCCTCCCCTCCGTATGAAGATATAGTTGTTTCATAACTCATCAAAAACTGCTTCAGATCTGAATATCCATCATACATGGGGAGCTGAGGTGGCTTGTATGATGGAGGACATGGGATAGCCTGCAGTTCTGCTGCCAAGGGAGAAGCATCGTCAAAGGTAAAGGTATCATGATTAAAATCATCATACCATCCATCCTCCTTGAAGAAGCCTTCTTGGTGAAGCTCCCTATGTTGGGGCCTTCGCTCTTGTTCGTCTTGGGCAAGATGGCGTACTTCTTCAGTGGCTTCGTCAATCTGCCTTTGAAGATCGGCTAGTCGGGCCATCTTCTCCTTCTTCCTTTGTACTTGTTGATGAAGCATCTCCATGTTTCTGATTTCTTGGTCCAACTCCTCCTCCTGGAGTGTTGGACTAGTGGCCTTCCTCTTCTGGCTTCGGGCCTCTCGAAGAGAAAGGGTCTCCTGGTTTGGGTCCAGTGGCTGCAGAGCGGCAACCCCTGTCGCTGAAGCTTTCTTCGGTGGCATGACGAAGGTCAGTGCTTGCCGAAGGTGGTCGAAAAGGATTCACCGGAGGTGGGCGCCAATGTTGGTGACTTGTTCTCAAGTGCTATGAGTTAAGAACAAGGCAACACAAAAAATGTTAAATGTTAATGCCCTTCGTCCTCCGAGACATTATTTCCCTTAGGATATAATGATCTTTAGACGAAGGTCATGAAGGACATACCTTCATCATTGCAGTATACGATAATAAGAGGAGAATCATATGGAATGTAAGAGATAACATGAACAATTATTTAACATTATCAGCTCATTTCTATTTTATTATCATGGAAAAATAGAAATGATATCAAATTACAAATGTACCTTCGGCTTGATAGAAGGTAAAAGTACAAGTATGATGCACGAGCAAATGCAAGTCAGCGTGAACAGTACGGGGGTACTGTTCATCTATTTATAGGCACGGGACGCAGCCCATGTGAAATTACATCCATGCCCTTTACATTTGCTAATGACTATAAGGTAATTCATCGAGGTCTAAATAGCCTTTTCCCCTTTAAGTCGGTTCCCTTTCCTGCTGTCATGCCGAAGCTCCCTTGCGCGTAGCTTCGGCGCTGCATCAATCTTCGTATTGTTCGTGCTTCTCACATTGTGGTTCTGATCCGAGTCTGAAGGTACCTGTTCATGTATTACAACTCCGGAAACATTGTTAAATCATGTTTTTGAGGACCTTCGGAAGACGAAGGCCCCCAACAGGCCCTATCTAGAGGAGGCCTCCGAAGACGCTGATGACGTTGCTGGTAGAAAGAAAAGGTGTCGAGGTAAGGTTGTTGCGGCAAACGAGGGGACCTCAAAAGGGAAGGTTATGCCCCCACCATTAAAGAAGAATAAGAGGCGAATTGAGATTGGCCCGGTGGTTGGTGAGCGGCATGACGAAGGCGTCAACCAGCTTTACCGAAGACCTGGTTGAGACGTGCGCAAAGCCAGGGAGGTTATGACTTCACTAATTCTGCATGAGGCCTCCACACGGATGTTGAAAATGATCAAGGAGTGAGTGGCCTAGGGGTGAACCTATTCCTAGGGCTGCCGACGAAGACTACTTTACGTTTAGGCTGGCATGATTCTGTAGATTGTTTCCTTATGGGGTATGCTGATGCTATTGCATCAGCTTTGATGGAAAAGGATCGAAGGGACTCCTTAAAGAAGAGGAAGGCCCCACCGCGATTTGTGGATCCTTGATAGGAGGCAAAGGTTGTACGCGCAGTGGTGTGCGGTGGTCGAAGTCAGGGGCTGCGCCCGCGAAGGCCACCACCGCGGTTGAGACAATGCCGCCATCGGTGAAGCCTGCCGTCACGATTGAGGCGTCGCAGCCGTCGATGAAGGTTGTCCAGGCCGAGGCAGCGAAGGGGGCGATAGATGTTGGCGGGGTGGTTGTCGAGTTGTTGTTGGTCGACTACCTGATCAAGTGAGAGCTCGAGTTTGATATCCAGATGTAGCAATCGGTTGGAGGTATTTGCCTGCGCGCTGATGTATATATGTGTGCGTGTGTATGTTGATGTTTTGCTGATGGGTGTTGGCATAGGGTGTGTAGATGGACCATCTTGTGATGACCCATGCTGGGCCTATCGCGGGGATTGCTAAAGCGGTGGCCGACCTATGGGCAAAATTCTGTGCCATTGATGGGGGTGGTGGGGAGACTGCCGATGTGGTTGCCTCTGGCTAGGTTGCCAGTGAAGGCCTTAACAAGTGTCACTAAGGCGGTGAAGTATGTTGTTGAGCAAATGTGTTATGTAAGTTTGCTGACTTCGTCATTTTGGTTCTATTTTGGACATGGATAATCTTGGTTTTTCTAGTAGGTTGGTGCCTTCGCTAACCAAGTGGCGTCGATCGCCTTCGTCGACTCCGTCACCTCGCAATTGCGGACCGAGAAGGGGGAACTGGAGGCTAGGGTGGAGTGCTTGTTGGTTGAGGTGAAGAGTTGAGGGCTTGCGAAGAAGGCTGTCCAGCTTGAGGGGGGGAGAACATAGACCTCAGCCATCAACTTGGAGATCTGAAGGCGATGGAGGCTATGAGGCGGTTGGAGGCGCTGGCTTCTCAGGGGCGTGTAGCCATGATGGAGGCCGAGGTGCACTGAAGGCAGGGTGAGAAGAGGTGGAGGTTGAGACTCGGGTTGGGGTGGGCTCGAGCTTTATTTTGCAAGGCCTACTACGATCTAGGTGTTGAGTTGGTGCCCTTCGATGAAGCGGAGGAGGGGCTCAACACCCATTTCCTTGGTTGTCGACGGGAGTTGAGTAACCTACCCACGATCGTTGCCGAGTTGATGGCTTACTCATCTCTTGTTACCTGCGAGGGCGTCGTCAACACTCTCTCGTGTGAAGGGTGCAACCATTTTGAGAGCTTCTAGCGCAGTTACTCGGATTTTTACCGTGAGGTGTTCTGAGTCGAGGACCTATCTCTGAAGATGTCTGCTGGTGCGTTGTTTGATCGGATGTGGGGTTCGCATGGATGCTCTGTTGTTCAGGAGAGGGCCAAGCGGGCGATGGAGCAGGTTGTTTTGCGAGGCATTTTTCCCTAAGGTTTTAACTTGTATGTTTTTTGTGTGGGATCTAATGTTTTGGTTTTTTGGCTAGGCACTGAAGGACGAGGAGGCTAGGGACTTCGAGGACTCCGTCACTACCCAATAGGTTGCGGGTGTCAAAAAGGGCACGAAGGGGGGGTCATCGCTGTCTATCGTGGTTGCTGGAGGCCGAGGCACTATGGGGACCTCTTGCCATGTTGGAGACGAGTACGAGGATGATGGGAGGTGTAGATAGTGTTGGCCTTTTGGGTATTTTTGTGGGGGTACGACCAAAACAATTCTCCCAAAGCTCCTTAAATGGTTTGGCTAGGTTCGAATTTTCTTCCTTTTTCTGATCGACATTTTTCTATAGGCCTCCAATTTGAA
Organism: Zea mays; assembly: GCF_902167145.1. Taxonomy (NCBI): domain Eukaryota; kingdom Viridiplantae; phylum Streptophyta; class Magnoliopsida; order Poales; family Poaceae; genus Zea; species Zea mays. The sequence continues at coordinate 223,129,120 of NC_050096.1, forward strand.
GGCAAAGTTGGGAAACTTCTGTTTCATGATTTTATTTTTCTTTTTTCATCTCATCCTTCAGCCATTGGATTCATTCACCTTGTTTCTCAATTTCTTGCATGTATTGATTGCACTCTGTCCTTGCATCTTCAGAAACCTTTTTAGCTTCGGCTAAAGACTCGCTCAGGGATTTGATCTTGATATCTTTGATGTCATTTATTTCCTAAAGCTTTTTCAGCTTCGGTTTGTAGTTCTAGAATGATGGCTTTGTTTTTCTCATCTTCTGAGTCTTGTTGAATTTTCAGAGCCTTGCTCAATAACAAACCCTGCAAATGAAAACTCTAAGTATCTTATACCTTCATCAAAGAGAAAATGTTAAAAGAAGAAACTTTTTTCACCTTAATATTTGTGTAGGCCCAACTTATTCCATGTGTTGTTTCTTCATGCCACTTAACTCATGTTCCATCTTCGGAAAGCCAATGATTTTTGTCAAGTTCTTTACTACTGTAGCTTCTTCCCAATTAGGAATGCAAGCTAGCATTTCGCGGTCACTTCCACCAAAAATAATAGCCCCATATCGGTATATGAGCCTTGAGGCGTAGTCCTTTAATTCGGTCACCTCTTTGGCACTCAATTCTTCGCCACTAATATGTCTAAAGTCAAATTCAATTTCTTCTTCATGAAGAGATCTAGCTTTGGCTTATTGAGGCCTTGGGGCCTCAATTTCAGATATTTTAGGCTCTAGGGCCTTGTCTAGCTGCAACGTTTCATCAACAAGCTCTTTAGGCTCCAAGGCCGCAATAATCTTTTCTATCGAACCGATAACTATTGCTTCGGCATCTAGTTCCAAGTTTGGATTTTTGTTGTTCTCCTCAGATGGAGTTCTGAATATCGTCCTCTTAATCGACTTCATTTGAGAACCCTTTTTCGGTAATCTTTTAGTCGAGCCATGAGGTAATGGTGTAGCAAAGCATTAACTGAAACATCTTCGTCTTTGTTGCCCTTCATGGTCAACAATATTCTGGTCAGGTCCGGTCCCAGTGGATTTAAAACATTGAAGGGTAAATGTTGGGTCATTACCTCTAATATTTGTGTCGCCCTAAGTGATGAAGCTGATGCACTCCCGATGTCCCTCTTGGCCATTTTAAGGTCTTTCTTCTATTTTTCTAGCAAATGTATTTGTTCTCTTCCTTTTTGAAGGCATAGTTTTGACTTTTAAGTGCAAAGAGCCCTCACCATTAGCCCATGTCGCCTTCAGCTTTTCAGTCACCTTCGGGTTTCTGGCCACCTTTTGTTTTTTTGGTTTTCACCGATCTGACTACTTCTCTTTTTATAATGCTAATAGTTATCTTCCTCTTTACCCTGACATCAGCCTATTCTGCTATCTTCAGATAATCTGGGTACTCGAACCTCAGTGCATACATAACTCTATTTAACCTTCGTTTTGCCTAGCCTCCAAAGGCAGCTGCCATTAACCAATCTTCTTTCACTGTGTAATTGCCAAGGATCTCCTAGCATATTAATTCAATAGATGTCAACCAATCGGCGCATGGGCGTTTGACATGTGGTGTTTTTTAAAACAATACGACAAAGGTTTTGATAGTCGCCTAGAGGGGGGGGGGGTGAATAGGGCGAAACTGAAATTTACAAAATTAATCACAACTACAAGCCGGGTTAGTGTTAGAAATATGATCGAGTCCGTGAGAGAGGGTAGAAAACAAATCGCGAGCAAATAAGAAGTGTGACACACGGATTTGTTTTACCGAGGTTCGGTTCTCGCAAACCTACTCCCCGTTGAGGAGGCCACAAAGGCTGGGTCTTTTTCAACCCTTTCCCTCTCTCAAACGGTCCCTCGGACCGAGTGAGCTTTCTCTTCTCAATCAAACGGGAACAAACTTCCCCGCAAGGATCACCACACAATTGGTGTCTCTTGCCTTGGTTACAATTGAGTTGATCGCAAGAAAGATTGAAAGAAAGCACGATTGCAAAAAGCCAAGCGACAAGAGCGACAAATAACACACGGATCACTTTCTCTCTCAAGTCACTAATCACTAATGATCTCTTTTCTCAATTGTGAAACTTGGAGAGATGGAGGCTTTGAATGTGTCTTGGAATGAATTGCTAGCTCTTGTATTGAATGTTGAAGGTTGGAATGCTTGGATGACTTGAATGGAGGTGGTTGGGGTTGTATTTATAGCCACCAACCACTTCCTAGCCGTTGCTCCATTCTGCTGAGCGCGGACAGTCCGCCCGCCTGGTCCGGACGGTCCGCCCCTGTAGATCAACGGCTGAAAACGCAACGGTCAGCAGTAACGGCTATATCAACGGCTATATTGCATTTAATGCGTCGTCAGATGTCAGATAAAGCCAGTCACGGACGGCCCGGTCGTGCACCCCGGACGGTCCGCGAGGCCGCTATAATTCATTTTTCCGAACCCGTCACCTTCGGGTTTTTTCGGTTTCTCACCTACCGGACGGTCCGCGCCTGAGGCCGGACGGTCCGCGCGAGGGCTCGGACGGTCCTTGCTTTTCCTCCGGACAGTCCGTAGTGTAGACTTGTATTTTTGCATTGGTTCTGCCCGAAGATTATCCTGGTGTCGCGGACGGTCCGCCGCAGGGGCCCGGACGGTCCGCGCTTGGACTGTTTTTCCAAAAAGCTTCTCCTGTCCGGAATAATCTACGGTATTCCGGACAGTCGATTTAGTATATTTATAGATGAACCTTTGGCACCTGTAGAACATATAATCTAGAGCAAACTAGTCAGTCCAATAATTTGTGTTGGGTAATTCAACCACCAAAATTAATTAGGAACTAGGTGTAAGCCTAATTCCCTTTCAATCTCCCCCTTTTTGGTGATTGATGCCAACACAAACCAAAGCAAGTATATAAGTGCATAATTGAACTAGTTTGCATAATGTCAGTGCAAGGGTTGCTTGAAATTGAGCCAATATAAATATCCATAGAGTATACATGGATTGTTTCTTTATTTTTTAACATTTTGGACCACGTTTGCAACATATGTTTTGTTTTTGCAAATTCTTTTGTAAATCCTTTTCAAAGTTCTTTTGCAAATAGTCAAAGGTAGATGAATAAGATTTCAAGAAGCATTTTCAAGATTTGAAATTCTCCCCCTGTTTCAAATGCTTTTCCTTTGACTTAAATAAAACTCCCCCTAAATGAGATCCTCCTCTTAGTGTTCAAGAGGGATTTGATATATCATTTTTGAAATACTACTTACTCCCTCTTTTGAACACAATAAGATACCAATTTGAAATTTACCAATTGAGAATCTCCAATTTTAAAATTAGTGGTGGTGCGGTCCTTTTGCTTTGGGCTCATATTCTCTCCCCCTTTGACATGAATCGCCAAAAACGGAATTATTAGAGCCCTAGAAGTACTTTCTTCCCCTTTGGTCATAAATAAATGAGTTAAGATTGTACCAAAAGACGAAGTCCTTTTGCTCTCTCCCCCAAAGATGGAGAGTGGCTCCGAGTGACGGCGAAGGGTGAGTTACGGAGTGGAAGCCTTTGTCTTCGCCGAAGACTCCAATTCCCTTTCAATACACCTATGACTTGGTTTGAAATAGACTTGAAAAACACATTAGTCATAGCATATGAAAGAGACATGATCAAAGGTATATAAATGAGCTATGTGTGCAATCTAGCAAAAGAAATTGCGCGAATCAAGAATATTGAGTTCATGCCTAAGTTTGTTAAAAGATTGTTCATCAAGAGGCTTGGTAAAGATATCGGCTAATTGATCTTTAGTGTTAATGTAAGAAATCTCGATATCTCCCTTTTGTTGGTGATCCCTAAGAAAATGATACCGAATGGCTATGTGCTTAGTGCGGCTATACTCGACGGGATTATCCGCCATCTTGATTGCACTCTCATTATCACATAGCAAAGGGACTTTGGTTAATTTGTAACCGTAGTCCCGCAGGGTTTGCCTCATCCAAAGCAATTGCGCGCAACAATGACCTGCGGATATGTACTCGGCTTCGGCGGTGGAAAGAGCGACAGAATTTTGCTTCTTTGAAGCCCAAGACACCAAGGATCTTCCCAAGAACTGACAAGTCCCCGATGTGCTCTTCCTATTAATTTTACACCCCGCCCAATCGGCATCCGAATAACCAATCAAAGCAAACTAGTTAGTCCAATTATTTGTGTTGGGCAATTCAACCACCAAAATTATTTAGGAACTAGGTGTAAGCCTAATTCCCTTTCAATCTCCCCCTTTTTGGTGATTGATGCCAACACAAACCAAAGCAAATATAGAAGTGCATAATTGAACTAGTTTGCATAATGTAAGTGCAAAGGTTGCTTGGAATTGAGCCAATATAAATACTTACAAGATATGCATGGATCATTTCTTTTATTCTTAATATTTTGGACCATGCTTGCACCACATGTTTTGTTTTTGCAAACTCTTTTGTAAATCCTTTTCAAAGTTCTTTTGCAAATAGTCAAAGGTAAATGAATAAGATTTTGCAAAGCATTTTCAAGATTTGAAATTTTCTCCCCCTGTTTCAAATGCTTCTCCTTTGACTAAACAAAACCCCCCCTAAATGAGATCCTCCTCTTAGTGTTCAAGAGGGTTTTGATATATCATTTTTAAAATACTACTTTCTCCCCCTTTTGTATTTTCTCCCCCTTTTGAACACAATAGGATACTAATTGATAATATTCTTGGAAACACAAAGTTTTTGAAATAGGTGGTGGTGCGGTCCTTTTGCTTTGGGCTCTTACTTTCTCCCCCTTTGGCATGAATCGCCAAAACGGAATCATTAGAGCCCTCTCGGAACTACTCTCTCCCCTTTGGTCATAAATAAATGAGTGAAGATTATACCAAAGATGGAGTCCTTGTGCTTTGTGCTCATGCTTTCTCCCCCAAGAATGGAGAGTGACTTGGAGTGACGGCGAAGGATGAGTTACGGAGTGGAAGCCTTTGTCTCCACCGAAGACTCCAATTCCCTTTCAATGCACCTATGACTTGGTTTGAAATAGACTTGAAAACACATTAGTCATAGCATATGAAAGAGATATGATCAAGGTATGTAAAAAGAGCTATGTGTGCAAATCAACAAAAGAAGTTCCTAGAATCAAGAATATTTAGCTCATGCCTAAGTTTGTTAAAAGATTGTTCATCAAGTGGCTTGGTAAAGATATCGGCTAATTGATCTTTAGTGTTAATGTAAGAAATCTCGATATCTCCCTTTTGTTGGTGATCCCTAAGAAAATGATACCGAATGGCTATGTGTTTAGTGCGGCTATGCTCGACGGGATTATCCGCCATCTTGATTGCACTCTCATTATCACATAGCAAAGGGACTTTGGTTAATTTGTAACCGTAGTCCCGCAGGGTTTGCCTCATCCAAAGCAATTGCGCGCAACAATGGCCTGCGGCAATGTACTCGGCTTCGGCGGTGGAAAGAGCGACCGAATTTTGCTTCTTTGAAGCCCAAGACACCAAGGATCTTCCCAAGAACTGGCAAGTCCCCGATGTGCTCTTCCTATTGATTTTACACCCCGCCCAATCGGCATCCGAATAACCAATTAAATCAAATGTGGATCCCCTAGGATACCAAAGCCCAAACTTAGGAGTGTAAGCCAAATATCTCAAGATTCGTTTTACGGCCGTAAGGTGAGCTTCCTTAGGGTCGGCTTGAAATCTTGCACACATGCATACGGAAAGCATAATATCCGGTCGAGATGCACATAAATAGAGTAAAGAACCTATCATCGACCGGTATACCTTTTGATCCACGGACTTACCTCCCGTGTTGAGGTCGAGATGCCCATTAGTTCCCATGGGTGTCTTGATGTGCTTGGCATCCTTCATCCCAAACTTGTTTAGAATGTCTTGAGTATACTTTGTTTGGCTAATGAAGGTGCCCTCTTGGAGTTGCTTCACTTGAAACCCCAAGAAGTACTTTAACTCCCCCATCATCGACATCTCGAATTTTTGTGTCATGATCCTACTAAATTCTTCACATGTAGACTCGTTAGTAGACCCAAATATAATATCATCAACATAAATTTGGCATACAAACAAGTCATTTTCAAGAGTTTTAGTGAATAGAGTAGGATCGACCTTTCCGACTTTGAAGCCATTAGCGATAAGGAAATCTCTAAGACATTCATACCATGCTCTTGGGGCTTGCTTGAGCCCATAAAGCGCCTTAGAGAGCTTATAGACATGGTTAGGGTACTCACTGTCTTCAAAGCCGGGAGGTTGCTCAACATAGACCTCTTCCTAGCTTGATCGGTCCATTGAGGAAGGCACTCTTCACGTCCATTTGATAAAGCTTAAAGCCATGGTAAGTAACATAGGCCAATAATATGCGAATTGACTCAAGCCTAGCTACCGGTGCATAGGTTTCACCGAAATCCAAACCTTCGACTTGGGAGTATCCCTTGGCCACAAGTCAAGCTTTGTTCCTTGTCACCACACCATGCTCATCTTGCTTGTTGCGGAAGACCCATTTGGTTCCTACAACATTTTGGTTAGGACGTGGAACTAAATGTCATACCTCATTCCTAGTGAAGTTGTTGAGCTCCTCTTGCATTGCCACCACCCAATCCGAATCTTGGAGTGCTTCCTCTACCCTGTGTGGCTCAATAGAGGAAACAAAAGAGTAATGCTCACAAAAATGTGCAATACGAGATCTAGTAGTTACCCCCTTATGAATGTCGCCGAGGATGGTGTCGACGGGGTGATCTCGTTGAATTGCTTGGTGGACTCTTGGGTGTGGCGGTCTTTGTTCTTCATCCTCCTTGTCTTGATCATTTGCATCTCCCCCTTGATCTATGCCGTCATCTTGAGGTGGCTCATTTGATTGATCTTATTTTTCATCAACTTGAGCCTCGTCCTCATTTTGAGTTGGTGGAGATGCTTGCGTGGAGGAGGACGGTTGATCTTGTGCATTTGGAGGCTCTTCGGATTCCTTAGGACACACATCTCCAATGGACATGTTCCTTAGTGCGATGCACGGAGCCTCTTCAATACCTATCTCATCAAGATCAACTTGCTCTACTTGAGAACCGTTAGTCTCATCAAACACAACGTCACAAGAAACTTCAACTTGTCCGGAGGACTTGTTAAAGACTCTATATGCCCTTGTGTTTGAATCATATCCTAGTAAAAAGCCTTCTACAGTCTTAGGAGCAAATTTAGATTTTCTACCTCTTTTAACAAGAATAAAGCATTTGCTACCAAAGACTCTAAAATATGAAATGTTGGGCTTTTTACCGGTTAGGAGTTCATATGATGTCTTCTTGAGGATTCGGTGTAGATATAACCGGTTGATGGTGTAGCAAGCGGTGTTGACCGCCTCGGCCCAAAACCGATCCGAAGTCTTGTACTCATCAAGCATGGTCCTTGCCATGTCCAATAGAGTTCGATTCTTCCTCTCCACTACACCATTTTGTTGTGGCGTGTAGGGAGAAGAGAACTCATGCTTGATGCCCTCCTCCTCAAGGAAGCCTTCGATTTGTGAGTTCTTGAACTCCGTCCCGTTGTCGCTTCTTATTTTCTTGATCCTTAAGCTGAACTCATTTTGAGCCCGTCTCAAGAATCCCTTTAAGGTCTCTTGAGTTTGAGATTTTTCCTGCAAAAAGAATACCCAAGTGAAGCGAGAATAATCATCCACTATTACAAGACAATACTTACTCCCGCCGATGCTTATGTATGCAATCGGGCCGAATAGATCCATGTGGAGTAGCTCAAGCGGCCTGTCGGTCGTCATGATGTTCTTGTGTGGATGATGGGCTCCAACTTGCTTTCCTGCCTGGCATGCGCTACAAATCCTGTCTTTCTCAAAATGAACATTTGTTAATCCTAAAATGTGTTCTCCCTTTAGAAGCTTGTGAAGATTCTTCATCCCAACATGGGCTAGTCGGCGGTGCCAGAGCCAACCCATGTTAGTCTTAGCAATTAAGCATGTGTCGAGTTCAGCTCTATCAAAAACTACTAAGTATAGCTGACCTTCTAACACACCCTTAAATGCTATTGAATCATCACTTCTTCTAAAGACAGTGACACCTATATCAGTGAATAGACAGTTGTAGCCCATTTTGCATAATTGAGATACAGAAAGCAAATTGTAATATAAAGAATCTACAAGAAAAACATTGGAAATAGAATGGTCGGGGATATAGCAATTTTACCCAATCCTTTGACCAAACCTTGGTTTCCATCCCCGAATGTGATCGCTCGTTGGGGATCTTGGTTTTTCTCATAGGAGGAGAACATCTTCTTCTCCCCTGTCATGTGGTTTGTGCACCCGCTGTCGATGATCCAACTTGAGCCCCCGGATGCATAAACCTACAAAACAAGTTTAGTTCTTGACTTTAGGTACCCAAATGGTTTTGGGTCCTTTGGCATTATACACAAGAACTTTGGGTACCCAAACACAAGTCTTTGACCTCTTGTGCTTGCCCCCAACATACTTGGCAACGACCTTGCCGGATTTGTTAGTCAAAACATATGATGCATCAAAGGTTTTAAATGAAAAGCTATGTTCATTTGATGTACTAGGAGTTTTCTTATTAGGCAACTTAGCACGGGTTGGTTGCCTAGAGCTAGATGTCTCACCCTTATACATAAAAGCATGGTTAGGGCCAGAGTGAGACTTCCTGGAATGAATTCTCCTAATTTTGCTCTCGGGATAACCGGCAGGGTATAAAATGTAACCCTCGTTATCCTGAGGCATGGGAGCCTTGCCCTTTACAAAATTAGACAATCTTTTAGGAGGGGCATTAAGTTTGACATTGCCCCCTTTTGGAAGCCAATGCCATCCTTAATGCCAGGGCGTCTCCCACTATAAAGCATACTACGAGCAAATTTAAATTTTTCATTTTCTAAGTTATGCTCGGCAATTTTAGCATCTAATTTAGCTATATGATCATTTTGTTGTTTAATTAAAGCCATGTGATCATGTATAGCATCAATGTTAATATCTCTACATTTAGTACAAATAGAAGTGTGCTCAACGGTAGATGTAGAGGGTTTGCAAGATTTTAGTTCTACAACCTTAGCATGCAATATTTCATTTTTACTTCTAAGGTTGGAAATAGTAGCATTGCAAATATCAAAATCTTTAACCTTAGCAAGCAATTTTTCATTTTCATTTCTAAGGCTAGCAAGAGAAATGTTCAATTCTTCAATCCTAGCAAGCAAATTATCATTAACATCTCTAGGATTGGAAGTTGAAACATTACAAACATGAGAATCAACCATAGCTAACAAATTAGCATTTTCATTTCTAAGGTTGTCTATCATCTCATGGCAAGTGCTTAGCTCACTAGATAATTTTTCACATTTCTCAATTTCTAGAGCATAAGCATTTTTAACCTTAACATGCTTTTTATTTTCCTTGATTAGGAAGTCCTCTTGGGAGTCCAAGAGATCATCCTTCTCATGGATGGCACTAATCAATTCATTTAATTTTTCCTTTTGTTCCATGTTAAGGTTTGCAAAAAGGGTGCGCAAATTATCTTCCTCATCACTAGCATTATTATCACTAGAGGACTCATATCTAGTGGAGGATTTAGATTTAACCTTCTTTCTTTTGCCGTCCTTTGCCATGAGGCACTTGTGGCCGACGTTGGGGAAGAGGAGTCCCTTGGTGACGGCGATGTTGGCGGCGTCCTCGTCGGAGGAGGACTCGGTGGAGCTCTCGTCGGAGTCCCACTCCCGGCACACGTGGGCATCGCCGCCCCTCTTCTTGTGGTACCTCTTTTTTTCTCTCCTCTTGCCTTTCTTGTCGTTATCCCTGTCACTGTCACTTGATAATGGACATTTAGCAATAAAGTGACCGTGCTTACCACATTTGTAACAAACCTTCTTGGAACGGGATTTGTAGTCCTTCCCCTTCCATTGCTTGAGGATTTGGCGAAAGCTTTTGATGATTAAAGCCATCTCCTCGTTGTCGAGCTTGGAGGTGTCAATTGGTTGTCTACTCGGTGTAGACTCCTCCTTCTTCTCCTCCGTCGCCTTAAATGCCACCGGTTGTGCTTCGGACGTGGAGGGTTCATCAAGCTCGTTAATCTTCTTTGAGCCTTTAATCATACATTCAAAGCTCACAAAATTCCCGATTACTTTCTCGGGAGTCATTAGTGCATATCTTGGGTTTGCCACGGATTAATTGAACTTGAGTAGGGTTAAGGAAAATAAGAGATCTTAGAATAACCTTAACCACCTCGTGGTCATCCCACTTTTTGCTCCCGAGGTTGCGCACTTGGTTCACCAAGGTTTTGAGTCGATTGTACATATCTTGTGGCTCTTCCCCTTGGCGAAGACGGAAGCGACCGAGCTCCCCCTCGATCGTTTCCCGCTTGGTGATTTTGGTGAGTTCATCACCCTCGTGCGCGGTCTTGAGTAAGTCCCAAATCTCCTTTGCATTCTTCAACCCTTGCACTTTGTTGTATTCCTCCTTGCTTAGAGAAGCGAGGAGTATGGTTGTAGCTTGAGAGTTGAAGTGCTCGATTTGGGCCACTTCGTCCTCATCATAGTCTTCATCCCCTACGGATGGTACCTGTGCACCAAACTCAACAACATCCCATATGCTTTTGTGGAGTGAGGTTAGATGAAATCGCATTAAATCACTCCACCTAGCGTAATCTTCACCATCAAATGTTGGTGGTTTGCCTAATGGGACGGAAAGTAAAAGTGTATGTTTGGAAATGCGAGGGTAGCGTAGGGGGATCTTACTATACTTCTTGCGCTCTTGGCGCTTAGAAGTGACGGATGCCGCGTCGGAGCCGGAGGTGGATGGCGATGAAGAATCGGTCTCGTAGTAGACCACTTTCCTCATCCTCTTTTTCTTGTCCCCACTTCGACGCGTCTTGTGAGAAGCGGATTTCTCCTTCTTCTCCTTTTGGTGTGAAGAAGACTTCTTCTCCTTCCCTTTGGAGGAGTTCTTCTTCTCCTTTCTCTTGGTGCGAGACTCTTCCGATGAAGTGCTCCCATGGCTTGTAGTGGGCTTTTCGCCGGTCTCCATCTCCTTCTTGGCGTGATCTCCCGACATCACTTCGAGCGGTTAGGCTCTAATGAAGCATCGGGCTTTGATACCAATTGATAGTCGCCTAGAGGGGGGGGGGGGGTGAATAGGGCGAAACTGAAATTTACAAAATTAATCACAACTACAAGCCGGGTTAGTGTTAGAAATATGATCGAGTCTGTGAGAGAGGGTAGAAAACAAATCGCGAGCAAATAAGAAGTGTGACACACGGATTTGTTTTACCGAGGTTCGGTTCTCGCAAACCTACTCCCCGTTGAGGAGGCCACAAAGGCTGGGTCTTTTTCAACCCTTTCCCTCTCTCAAACGGTCTCTCGGACCGAGTGAGCTTTCTCTTCTCAATCAAACGGGAACAAACTTCCCCGCAAGGATCACCACACAATTGGTGTCTCTTGCCTTGGTTACAATTGAGTTGATCGCAAGAAAGATTGAAAGAAAGCACGATTGCAAAAAGCCAAGCGACAAGAGCGACAAATAACACACGGATCACTTTCTCTCTCAAGTCACTAATCACTAATGATCTCTTTTCTCAATTGTGAAACTTGGAGAGATGGAGGCTTTGAATGTGTCTTGGAATGAATTGCTAGCTCTTGTATTGAATGTTGAAGGTTGAAATGCTTGGATGACTTGAATGGAGGTGGTTGGGGTTGTATTTATAGCCACCAACCACTTCCTAGCCGTTGCTCCATTCTGCTGAGCGCGGACGGTCCGCCCGCCTGGTCCGGACGGTCCGCCCCTGTAGATCAACGGCTGAAAACGCAACGGTCAGCAGTAACGGCTATATCAACGGCTATATCAACGACTATATTGCATTTAATGCGTCGTCAGATGTCAGATAAAGCCAGTCGCGGACGGTCCGGTCGTGCACCCCGGACGGTCCGCGAGGCCGCTATAATTCATTTTTTCGAACCCGTCACCTTCGGGTTTTTTCGGTTTCTCACCTACCGGACGGTCCGCGCCTGAGGCCGGACGGTCCGCGCGAGGGCTCGGACGGTCCTTGCTTTTCCTCCGGACAGTCCGTAGTGTAGACTTGTATTTTTGCATTGGTTCTGCCCGAAGATTATCCTGGTGTCGCGGACGGTCCGCCGCAGGGGCCCGGACGGTCCGCGCTTGGACTGTTTTTCCAAAAAGCTTCTCCTGTCCGGAATAATCTACGGTATTCTGGACAGTCGATTTAGTATAGTTATAGATGAACCTTTGGCACCTGTAGAACATATAATCTAGAGCAAACTAGTCAGTCCAATAATTTGTGTTGGGTAATTCAACCACCAAAATTAATTAGGAACTAGGTGTAAGCCTAATTCCCTTTCAGGTTTCAACACATTGCAGTAACCTCTTTGTCCTCTTTTTGGGCTTGGACATTCCCCAACCAGATAGCATGGGAAATATTTAGGTTGCAAGGAATTCCTACACTAGGCTGCGGGTGCCAATATGCCTTATCACTGTATTGAAGGCCACATGAGCCGTGTGAGATGTTGAGCCCAAGGCCATGTTGCAAATAGGACACTTATAGTCGATCTAACCTTTAGAGGACTCATAATAATGCCTTTAAATTCTTCTCTTTTTTTGGAATCAGCTTTCACATAGAACTACTCTTTTGTCCAGTCAGCCGACCATTTTGTCTCGTATGCTAGTACAAGATACTTCATGTATTTCCGATAGGCAAAATTGTAGCATCCCAAGTTATTGTGAAAACTGTCTGAAGGCCTAGCCTTCGTCAGATAGTGTAGTTCATGAGCTCTACAGAAGGCTTCAGCTCTAACACCCTAGCTGTGCACTGCCCGTATCAAGACACTATCTGACTATCACATTTGGAGTTAGCCGGTGCATGAAAATCTTGTATTTCTTTAAGACTTTGACAATCATCTTGAACAATGGCAGCCAAAGTCTAGCTTGAAAAAAGCTCCTGAAAACTATGATATCATCATCCTTCGGTTGCGAAGTGGTCTCGTTGCTAGCAAAGTGAACCCCATCCTTCTCATTAATGTAACTTAGCTTTTTTGGCTGAATGTCATTGTCCTCTTCTTTAGCTTTTGAGACACTTTTCTCCACAATGTCTTCTTCCTCATTGGCCCCTATCTCAGTTGTCGCTTTCATAGCCTCAGAAATTGGCATCGTAGCTCCCATTTCCACTATGTCATGAACATCTTCGTCTCTATGGGTTTCTTCAGATGAGACCAGAGTCGTCATCTTAGCGGTTGGGGCCTCCTTAGCCGAAGGTCCGACATTAGCTTGATTGTTGTTTCCAAGTCTATTTTAGTAAAGTACACATTTGTTTGAAGATGGTGTACATGCATTGCATTTGCAAAGACGAAGCTATATGCTTTGGCTCAGCGGCATGGACACGTTACAAAGGAACCAACGAGGGAAGGGTGAAATCTTCAAGACTTGATCAACAAGACTACAAAGAGAAAAGACGACAATGCCTATAGTTGATTTCATAGTTCATATGTATAGGTTAGAGTACATGATTGTTAGAAGTTGTATCCTCCGCTATAAATAGAGGACACTTTTTGAATGAGACAAATTGCTTCGTTTTACCTACGAAGCTGTTTTTCTCTTTTGTCTTCATATTGCTTTCTGTAAAGCTGAATGTATAACTGCAATTACATTTGTTAATAAAGGAACGAAGAAAAGTCATGTTCGTACGTTTGAGATGAGTTGTTCATCAAATTATTATGCTTTGACTTTTTTGTTCCTTCATTATTTATTTATATAACATTTTCTCCTTTAATTAATCTTTTTAGGAAAATTTAATTAAAAGGAGAAGAGGAAGATTAATTGACTTATATGCCTTGTTTTATATATCCTTCAGGAATTAAAAGCAACAGAAATAAAAAACTAAGTAACCAACATTACTCTATCTGATTGTCAATCGTTTCTGATGGCTAGTTCTGTGTAGCATTAGATTGTCTGCAGTGCTTCCCAACCTCCTTTCCCCTCCGCTACTTTAGAGGCTATAGAATCCCTCCACCTGCATCGCAGCCCTCTTGCTATCCCCTGTCTCGCCGCAACACTCTCTCTCCCTCTAGATGCGGGGGAACGCTACGCAGGACGATTGGCTTCTTCCTGCTCCGTCATCTCGTTCGTGCGCTACTGCTGAAATCGAGGCTCGCTAGAGAGGGGAGGCAGGAGGTGCCGACGATAGTGACCGGTGGCGTGCATCGTGCTCGACACGCCATGACGGCACAGAGGATGTTCGATGCCCGACTGAGCGTGCAGACGGAGCCGGGGCGAGGGGAAGAAGACGACGTGTCTCGGATCTGCATCCTGCTCGCTGCTTTCTGCCGCTCTCTGCTCCACGGTTCCCATGATGGCACAGAAATGCGGAAAGCAGCGAGCAGCTTCTCGAGATCTGTTGGTGGAGCTTTGTAGAAGAAAGGAATGAGGAGTGGGGATTTCTGTTGCCGTGGGCGTGTGGGGAGTGAAGATTTCTGTTACCGTGGGCGTGTGTCTGGAAGATGTCAAATACAATTTCGATAGAAATAAAAAGAAAAATAATGTTGAATGGTTGGTATGGTAATTGATGGAGAAATAATGTTCTATGAAAAATGATATTATGTGTCAATATCTCATATACTTGCATGCGTCTAAACAAAGGGAATAAAAGAATAAAAGAAAATAGAAGGATGATAGTTGAGGAAGTTGTAGCGAAATGTATATTTTAATAGTATGGTGGGGTTTAGGGGGATTTTGTAGGGGAACCACTGTGGCACTGTGGTAAGTAAAGATGTAGGGCCCCAGCTGCTCGCGGGCCCCAGCTGTCATAGACTGTATGCGGAGTCTATGACAGCCGGGGCCCGCGAGCAGGAGGTGGCGCATGCAGTCTTCTGCGGAGAGGAGAGAGAAACCGTGGAAAAGGGGAGTGCAGGTACACGGCGTCTGTTTTGCGGAGACGGATGCGGAGGCTGCTGAAGAGCGAAATAGTGACTCAGAGCGTGTATAATGCGGATGCGGAGTGGGATGTGGAGTGTTGCTGGAGTTGGTCTAAGGTAAAACTGCTCCGGATAGCCTTAGCAGGGTAGACGTTCCTGTCAGCTCCTTGACCTATTCCTGACGTTCTTCTTCTGTAGTCCTCCGAAGCTCCAGTTTCTTTAAAATGAGCTCTCACTGTCGATGATAGAGAAACGTTACATTACTGTTTAGTGACGATCACGAGCATGCCATGATGAGCCCATGCCCAGCACGCACAACACAAGTGGCAGGAGACGACAATCCCAAGTTCCCAACGGCAGCGGAAACTTGCTTCGCACGTCGGACGGCCGACGATCAGTCGTGCAAGGATCCGTTCCATGCGGACGATTGGTTGCCGTGGGCCACGCCCAGCAGACGGCCCAGATCTATCTCCCCCAAGCTGGGCTCGCAATCTGGGTCGTCGGCGTCCTAGGCCCCCTCTTCTTCGTTGTCACGCAGTTCTCTGGCTCCGACTCTCCCTCTTCCCCACACCTAAAGATCCGAATCTAGGGAGCGGGTTCCACCACCCCAAGATTCTCGTGGCGACCTCGCAACAACCTTTTTCAGCTCTTCCCATCTCTTCGGTTGCCGAATCTCTCTCGCCTTCTCTCCTTGAGGCTTTTATAATCAGCCTGTTCTTGGTTCATCTCGTTTCTGTGGAGTGGAGACAATTTTTTCGGGTGATAGATTTCGTCTCAGAAACTCTTAAACTACCGTTGCTTTCTACTTGCTCCTCTGATTTGCGCCGAGAAACAACCACTATATAATTATCAGCGATTTCTTTCGTTCCACTCGATCCAACCTTGTTGATTTCCTTTAAAGGCAGCGCCTTTGCCAATCTACTTTTGTTGAGACAGATGTCTAGTTAGTTCTTGAAGAAGATAAGGCTTCCTCGCAGATTATTCTGTTGCTTTACTTTGATTTTGTCAGTTTTGCCCTCAATTTCCACCCGGATAGGACCCGAGCATTCTTTTATTTCTTTCTTTCCCCATAATGGCCATGTCGCTGAGCCGCTTCTCCCAGTGGATATGGCCGGGGAGCAGAACTAGAAATCCTAGAGGCCGCGAGCCACCGGCGGGGAGCACGGCCTTGACGGAAGGCCTCTTCCCGGACTCCCCGTCGGGGTTCCGGGATCCAGACCCTGGTTCTGGCGCGGCACAGCGGCGTAAGGGCAAGAGCCGCCGTCGCGGTGGCCGCGTGGAGGCGAAGGTCGATGGCGAGCACGGCATGGTTATCGTGCAGTCCGACGGTGACGGCTGCCTGTCTGACTCGGACTCCGACGGCTCCGACTGGTCCATCGGCTGGCTCGAGCCGCTCGCGCCGGACCTCCAGAGTGACGTTGACTCCGAGGGAAGCTTCGCCGTCCTCGTGCGGTGCTATCGCCGCGGCCGCGCTGACCGGCCTGACCGTCCTGATGGCAAGTTCCCTGCTCCTGGTGGTGTCGCTCACGGTCACGGTGGTGTTTCTGGTAAGCTCAATATGCTGCTCTTTCTAATTAATTAAAGTACATAACTGAGCAGGTAGACAGACAACACGTACTAATTAATTAAAGTACATAACTGAGCAGGTAGTTAGACATTACGTACTAATTAATTACAGTACATAGCTGAACTTGCTTGTTTAGCCTGTTAAAATGATGCCCTAAATTTGGCAAGTTTCTAGTTATCAACTGTTGAATGCCTTCGACCGTTTTACCCAAAAAAATATCACATTAGCAGTATCCCTCACTTTTTGTACAGTGTGCGGTGTTCCATGTTCCAAGTTCCAACTAATAAGGTCGGTTAGTGACGCTGTGAATCAATTGCTGAGTTTGCTTGGAAACTTCTAATCATGTGTCATATTCATCAATTTTTCTATTGTAATCATAAATTTATCGGAAACCTTGAAAACTCAAAAAATTGGTCAGCATTAAATAAACATATGGCACTGCATTTTTTGTTCTAGGAGATGTGCCCTTAATTTTGTGTCTAGTCTAGTTTGGATAGCTTCAATATTGCAATGGACTGAGCTTAGTCCTACCATACATCTTAGTTAGACCGTCTTCAAACCTAAAACATTATTTTGCACTGTATACTACACTGTTGCAGAGTGAAGATTGAATATAAGGATAGAGATGTGTAAACTGCTGGAGATAGTCTTATGGCCTATTATTGTTTGCTAGTCTGAGCTTTTGTCCTACACATCCATTCTTTTCGCGTCTTCCCAAACATATCTTACTATTACTATTGGAAATTCAGGCATCCAGCCATCCACTATATAAAATGATTGCTCCCTATATGTCATTGTTTTTTAGAACCTTGCCTTTTGTGTTATTGTTGATCATTAGTGGGGAGTCAGACATGGAGCCCAGGGGAAAAGTTCCATTTTGGGTTTTGGCTTCCATGTTGCTTTGCCCCCTCCCTCTTGCACCATCTCTTCTGTCTTATCAGATCACATGCTGCTACAGTCAGGACAGTTTGGCCCAGAACTGCAAATCGTTGCTGCCTTGCTATGCAGACTGCAACTTATTATTTTTTTGTTAGCCTTATTGTTGTAAAATACGAAATTTCTAAATAAATCTTGATTTTCCAGTTTTAAATCTCTGTACATGTAGTGTGTCCACCAGTTCTTCCAGATTGACCAAACTCTGATAATTCAATCTGAGCATCCCATCTCTAACCACTGTAGTTTTCTTTGCATCAGTCGAGACACAAAGAAATGATTGTGATAGGGTGTGTTTGGTTTGACTTTTGGATTTGGCTTTCGTCCCTTACAAGCTAAAAGACAAAACAAAGGGCTGGATCTTGAAAGCAGTTTTTTTTAAAGTAATTTTTCTCACAGTGTAAAAATGAAAGCATCTCTAGACATGCTTTTAGTGGCTTTCAGATGGAACTATGAAAATATATATAGAAGAACTTTTAGCGGCTTTTAGTGGTTTCGATCAAACGGTTTTGAGTTTTTTAACATCCCACAACACACAGCTCACAGTCTAAAACAGTTTTTTTAAGCCACAACCCTACCAAACATACCCTTAATCCTTTCTAAAGTGCTATATCCATAATTTTCTCTCTTTTATTGATCCTGTATTCATCTATTCATTTGGCTTATGGGATCTTCCATATTTGACCTTGTTGGTAATCAGCATGGACTTTTGTTTTTGACTATTTACAATTGAAAAACATGCTCTCTGCCGGAACCACAATTGCATCCAATATTGTGCTATTCTACCATTTTAATGTCAATGGCCTAATATATATAACAAATACTCCCTCAGTTCCAAAATATTAGTAGTTTTAGCTCTTGTTTTTTATGTCTATATCCAAATGGATGATAATGAATCTAGACACATATATAAAACACATGCATTAGGAATTGTATGAACCCATTAATTCTCTAAAACGACTAATATTTTGGGACGGAGGGTATTCTCTATATGCTTCAACAACAACAACAACAACAGTATAGCCTTTTAGTACTAATCAAGTTGGAGTAGGCTAGAGTTGAAAACGAACAAGGTGTCACCAAAAAGAGAAAGAGAGAAAGGGGAGGGAAAAGCTTTTGAGAGCATTAAAAGGAAAAAGGCTTAATCACGGTTCGGGCACGTGGATAGCTTCTTTCCAAGCACTTCTATCCAAACACAACTCCATTGTTATATTCCATTCCTTCAAGTTCCTTTTGATTGCCTCCTCCCATGTCAAGTTTGGTCGACCTCTACCTCTCTTCACATCATTGTCCCGTCTTATGATGCTTCTATGCACTGGTGCCTCTGGGGGTCTCCGGTGGACATGCCCAAACCATCTCAACCGGTTTTGAATAAGCTTTTCTTCGATTGGCGCTACTCCTAGCCGACCGCGTATGTCATCGTTTCTCACTCGGTCCAATCTTGTGTGCCCACATATCCAACGCAACATACGCATCTCTGCGACACTTAGTTGTTGGATATGTTGTCTCTTAGTAGGCCAACACTCAGCCCTATATAACATAGCAGGCCTAACGTTGTCCTGTAGAACTTGCCTTTAAACTTATGTGGCACTCTCTTGTCGCATATAACTCCCGATGCTTGACCCCATTTCATACACCCTGCTTTGATTCTATAGCTAACATCTTCATTGATATCATCATCTCTCTGTAGCATCGATCTTATATGTCCTAATATAGTTATAGCATTTGATCATTTCTGTTTTTGTT
The DNA here is from genome assembly GCF_902167145.1 of Zea mays. Classification (NCBI taxonomy): domain Eukaryota; kingdom Viridiplantae; phylum Streptophyta; class Magnoliopsida; order Poales; family Poaceae; genus Zea; species Zea mays. The sequence continues at coordinate 223,148,240 of NC_050096.1, forward strand.
ATTCCTATTGTGAGCAGAATTACTGCCTCTGATGCAATCCTTCTGATGTTTGTCCCTTGTCTCTATTCTGTAGGTAACAAGAATTTTGTGGAGCAATGAGTGTCTTCCCTTCAGAACTGATTTCTCCATTTCCATTCTTAGTTGGCTTCAATGTGTATACAGCATTTTTACATGACCTGTCAAATTTCTCATGTGCGAAACATATATATGAAGGAAGAGAGGAAACCCAAAATGGGGAAGAAAGAGGAAAGAATCACAGAACAAAACACTACCAGTGGATTTTTATTAAAAAAATGCAATGGATGGGGGGGGGGGGGGGTGCATCGTTCTTCCTGAGGTTCCAGGCTACGGTATTATTGCAGAATAAAACATGTTTTGTGATTGGATTCAAATGTTATTGACATTTCTGACAATGAGCAATGAATTGATGGCCTCATCCCATTTTCTTGTAAACTGCATCATTGTCATTGGCATGATTATTCTTCCGTTTTCATGAACAACGGGAACTGAACTCTTTTCGATTCCACGAATCTTTTTTATCAAAATCATTTTATGTTTGTGAATTTCTTCCTTTCATTGTCAATCTGCTGGAGCAGGGATTTCTTTTTTTTTCTTTCCGCAGTACTTCAGCTATCGCATGAATATTTCAACAATCTGTTCTGCAATTCCTGAACACTGTTGACAAAATTTATAGATCATTGCTTTTGTGGCATCCTGTACCTCGGTTATATATTTTTTCTGTAATCAGTACTAGTATTCATATACTAAACGGGGGCTAGGTCCTGACACGTGGGCCTAAACACTGAGTACCAGGTTAGGGCAACGGTGTATAACAAAAATGGGAAGCTGAATTGCTTAGATGTTAAGTGTGTCCTATCCATAGGTTAGACATGGTATTTATAGGATAACTAAGTGGCTTGTGCCTAAAATACATGCATGCCTTTGTTACCTACTACATTCCCAAAATATACTGCAGACCGGGTTAATTATAGAATAGTGCCGGCCTAGACCTAGTTACACTGATGGTCGTACCTGTGGGGGACAGATATCCCCGGGTCCACTGGAAGGGTAAAAGACCTCACGAGAGGCCCAATGGCCCAATAAATCGTAAGGTCATTCCTTCGTGGGCCTAGGGAGGGACAATCAGTAAAGCAGGTTGACGTAAGGCCGGATTGGTGCAAGCCCGGACGGCCCACAACGTTGAGCAAGCGACCACAACAAAGATCCGACTTTCTCGCGCTGGAGCCCCATGCAACGGAACCAGGCGAGGATAGGTCGGCAGAACCATAGGAAGATAGACTCAAACAGTTCACTATCTTTTAGGTGCACATTGTTATCATATCCACATGTATTGCCCCACGGTCGAATATATAAGGCCTAGGGGGCACCCCTTCAGAACGATCGATCCCATCACTCAGCCATCCACCTCAACTCTCCACGTTCTCGCTTAAGAGAGCTACCTTGTAACCTATTACACAAAGCATACTCGCCAGGACGTAGGGTGTTACGCATCTCTAAGCGGCCCGAACCTGTAAACACTGTCCATTGTCCCTCGTGCATCTGGCACGAACCATTTTGCTACAGTCGGCGACACCGTCCTACTCCTAAAACACCTAGAGGGGCAACCCCGGGTGTGCGGTCGGACCCAAAACACCGACAGCTGGCGCGCCAGGTAGGGGGTGTGTCGATGATCCAAGCTAGCTCAATGGTCGTCACCTTCCACAGCAAGATCACTCTCCGTCCCGGATCCGTATTCTGCTTTGGAACAATCTCGTCCATAGCAGATGAAGAGGGAACTCTACACCGCATTGCAGATCCGCCGAAAAAGAAGTCTCCTCCAACAAACTCCGAAAATACCGGAGAAGCGCAACCTCCAGCTCTCCGAAAAAAGATCACCTTCAGAAAGTCAGGGGCCGAGGGCCCGCTGACTCGGAGAACTCCACTGTCTACTTCTCCGAAGAAAGAATAGACACAGGTCGCAAGGGAGAAAGAGGCTGGGAGAAAGCAAGTTGTTCTTTCCGTTCCTCCGCCCTCAAAGGAGAACGAAAAAAAGATCGTCACGACCGTCGTACCATTCTACCCCGACGTCCTCTTCATCGGGAGAGTGGAGTCGCCCCCCGTCTCCGACGACGAGCCGACCGCGCCCGGAGAAGAACCACCTCAGCGGGAATCCCGCCGACGGAGAAACCGGCGCCGAAACATTCGGCGACACCACGAGGCCGGAGAACGGGATCCGGAGAAACCTGTTTCGCGGGACAAGGTCTCGGAGATAGGAGAAACTCCGGAGGAACATGTCTTCAGAGAACGAAGGAACTCCCGACGACGTGATCGCCGTCGGGCTCAGGAACAAGCCGAGCAAGATGCAAGGCAACGCCGGGAGAATCCACTCTTCGGGCGCAACCTGAATCCCGACTTCGCCCGAGCCATGAACACGCCGAGTGAAGTCGGAGGAGTACTAGCTCGGATAGCTGATGGACTCCCTCGGACTCCTGACGCCGAGGGCTATCGACGACTGTTCACTCAGGCGGCCAACCATCTTCTACCACTCGCTCACCCGCCGAACGATCTACGACACGCCATCAACAGTCGCCGAGACGCGTGAAGCTCCATCAATGCTTCGCGTGAACGACGGCATGAGAACGAGATCCGCCGCCGGGAGGAGTACGACAGGGATCATGGCGTCCCAGCTCGGAGCCAGGCCACCAGAACTGAGTCGACAACGACCTCGACTGGCGGTACTACCCGGGGACGGTCGAGAAACCATAACATCTACTCCCCTCCCCGGGACAGACATCATCCCCGACGACAGGAGGACACATGCGGAGTGTCTGCCCTCACCCCACGCCTTAGGGCCATTCAATGACCCCCTAACTTCAAGGTATCCAATGTCGACAAATATGAACCTAAGCAGGATCCAGGGGGCTGGCTAGCCGTCTACACCACCGCTGCTCGGGCCGCCGGGGCGTCCGAGGACGTGATGACCGCGTACTTACCCATTGTCCTCGGGCAAGACGCGCTGCAATGGCTGCGACATCTACCCCGACACTGCATCGACGACTGGGGCGATTTCAGTCGACGCTTCACCGCCAATTTTCAGTCCCTCTCCGACAAACCGGCGCAACCGTGGGACCTCAAATCCATCAAGCGCCGGGGGGACGAAACTCTCCGGTCATACCTCAAAAGGTTCCAGACCATGAGAAATCGTATCCCTGAGGTCACGGAGGCGGCCGTGATCGAGGACTTCTACAGAGGATCCAATGACTCGGCCTTCGTCCGAGCCATATTGCAGAAGGCGCCGACTACCTCCGAGGAGCTGTTCCGGGAAGCCGACCTCTACATCACCGCCGACGAGCGAGCCCAGGACCTCATCGGAGGAGCGAAGCCCGCACCGGCAGCACCACGACGCGACGCGAACCAGCAACCCGACAAACGCTGGGAGAAAAGACCTCGCGAAGAAGTACACGTCGCCGGACCACCAGCCTCTCGCGCCCGCGGAGGACCTCGCGGAGGCGAACGCACGCTGGACGACATCCTCGACGCCCAGTGCCCGTACCACAAGGACATGCGCCACACTCTTCGGAACTACCGGGACTTCAAGCACTCCGTCGGGCACGACCGACCCTTCCAACCTCTACCTCCTCCTCCGCCGAGGGGAGGGCCAGAAGAACCACGACAACCCCAGCAGCAGGAGGAGGGAGGAGGAGGAGCTTTCCCGCGCGTTGACAGGGAGGTCAACGTCATCTTCGGCGGACACAGATCACAGGAGAATAGAAGACAACAAAAGCTCAACGATCGCCAGATATTGGTGGCGACCACCGGTCCTCCCGCCCCATACCGGTGGTCGGAGCACCCGATCACTTTCACTCGGGCGGATCAATGGCTCAACTTCGACCACACAGGCAAATACCCGCTCCTCGTCGATCCGGTGATCCGAGAGAGCAGGGTGAAGAAGGTGTTAGTGGACGGGGGGAGCAACATCAACGTTAGGGATGGCAGCGGGTCGGGTTGTGTTCGGGTCTGATAATACCCGACCCGATATCATACCCGACCCTTATACAAATATCCATACCCACCAAGTCAATCGGGTAAAAAAATGGACCCGTACCCGTATCCATCGGGTATCCGTCGGGTATCGGGTATCCGGTGGATATGGTACTGTAAAATATAAATCTGCATGTAAATTGATGAGCACCTGAGGGTATCCGGTGGATATGCTACTGAGTACCTGAGGGTCCGACGGCGTAGGCGCAGGCTCGCAGTCGCAGCTTGGGCCTTGGTGACGGGCTGACGGCGCAGGACTGCAGGAGCCGAGGAGCGTAGGCGCAGCCGCGCAGCTCGGGCGGTTGGGCCTCGGGGACGGGCGGTCGCCGGTTGGGCCTCAGGGACGCCGTCGGGGGGCAGGCGCGCCGCGCGCAGCTTGGGGGCGCAGGTCGCGCTGCCACGCAGGCGCAGCTCGGTCGCTCGGGGAAGCGCCGCAGGGGGCTGGAGACTGGCGGCGGAGGCGAACTGGTGGTTGGGCGGGGCTGGGGTCTGGGCGTCTAGCCGCCTGGGAGCCTGGGAGTGGCCGAGTGGCGGCTGGGGGCGTGGGGCGCTGGGAGAGCCTGGGTCCTGGGAGTGGCGGCTGGGAACTCGGGAAGGGAAGGGTCGAAGGGAAGTTAGGGTTAGCTTAGCCGGTTCACTGCTTTGGCCTTTGGGCTTCTTTTGTTTGCTTCATGGGCCAAAAACACAACATGAATTAATATTTCGGGTATCCAGTGGATATCCATGGGTAAAATATACTATCCGTACCCTACCCGACGTATTTCGGGTACCCGACCCGATAGGATCCACGGGTGAGATTTTAAACCCGTATCCATATCCACCGGGTACGAAACCCGTGGGTATCCATACCCACGGGTCCAATTGCCATCCCTAATCAACGTCACCTTCCCCCGGACACTCCAAGGCTTGGGAGTTCACCTCAAAGAGCTCCACGAGTCCGACACTCCTTTCTTCGGCATCGTGCCGACTGAAGGAGAATACCCGCTGGGCCACATCTACATGCCCGTCACCTTCGGAACTCCGGATAACTACAGAACCGAGTTCCTGAGGTTCGAAGTGGCGAACTTCGACTGCGGGTACAACGCCATCATCGGGAGGCCGGGATTGGCAAAATTCATGGCCATTCCGCATTACACGTACATGATACTGAAGATGCCAGGACCACAAGGAATCATAACTGTGCGCGCTGACTTCCAAGGCGCCGCAGAGTGTTTCCGAGTGGCCATCCAAGCGGCCCTCACCACCAAGCCGTCGACGACTTCTTCGACACAGGCGAACTCTAAGCCTGAGGAGGACCTTGCAGCACCGGCGAATGAAGCTCAGGCCGCGACCTCTATGCGGTCGACTGAAGAAACTAAAAGGATCAACCTGGGGTTCGCTGACGAACGCAAGACTGCCATTAGGGATGGCAGCGGGTCGGGTTGTGTTCGGGTCTGATAATACCCGACCCGATATCATACCCGACCCTTATACAAATATCCATACCCACCAAGTCAATCGGGTAAAAAAATGGACCCGTACCCGTATCCATCGGGTATCCGTCGGGTATCGGGTATCCGGTGGATATGGTACTGTAAAATATAAATCTGCATGTAAATTGATGAGCACCTGAGGGTATCCGGTGGATATGCTACTGAGTACCTGAGGGTCCGACGGCGTAGGCGCAGGCTCGCAGTCGCAGCTTGGGCCTTGGTGACGGGCTGACGGCGCAGGACTGCAGGAGCCGAGGAGCGTAGGCGCAGCCGCGCAGCTCGGGCGGTTGGGCCTCGGGGACGGGCGGTCGCCGGTTGGGCCTCAGGGACGCCGTCGGGGGGCAGGCGCGCCGCGCGCAGCTTGGGGGCGCAGGCCGCGCTGCCACGCAGGCGCAGCTCGGTCGCTCGGGGAAGCGCCGCAGGGGGCTGGAGACTGGCGGCGGAGGCGAACTGGTGGTTGGGCGGGGCTGGGGTCTGGGCGTCTAGCCGCCTGGGAGCCTGGGAGTGGCCGAGTGGCGGCTGGGGGCGTGGGGCGCTGGGAGAGCCTGGGTCCTGGGAGTGGCGGCTGGGAACTCGGGAAGGGAAGGGTCGAAGGGAAGTTAGGGTTAGCTTAGCCGGTTCACTGCTTTGGCCTTTGGGCTTCTTTTGTTTGCTTCATGGGCCAAAAACACAACATGAATTAATATTTCGGGTATCCAGTGGATATCCATGGGTAAAATATACTATCCGTACCCTACCCGACGTATTTCGGGTACCCGACCCGATAGGATCCACGGGTGAGATTTTAAACCCGTATCCATATCCACCGGGTACGAAACCCGTGGGTATCCATACCCACGGGTCCAATTGCCATCCCTAACTGCCATCATCAGCTCCAGTTTGGACGACAAATAGGAAGACACGCTCGTCCAGTTTCTGCAAGATAACCGAGACGTATTCGCATGGCAACCTGCGGATATGCCGGGAGTCCCAAGAGAACTGGCCGAGCACAAACTGAAGGTCTATCCCCAGGCAAGGCCGATCCGGCAAAAACTACGTCGTTTCACGCCCGACAAGAGAGAGGCCATTCGCGCCGAGCTAGCTCGCTTGGTCGCGGCTGTATTTATTAGAGAGGTGTTACACCCCGAGTGGTTAGCCAACCCTGTTCTTGTACTCAAAAAGAATAAAGTGGATTGGCGCATGTGCGTCGACTATACCGATCTCAACAAACATTGTCCAAAGGATCCCTTCGGGCTCCCAAGGATAGATCAGGTGATAGACTCCATCGCTGGATGTTCTGTGCTATCTTTCCTGGATTGCTATTCCGGATACCATCAGATTAGCATGGCGAAGGAAGACGAGGAAAAGACAACGTTCATCACTCCGTTTGGTGCTTTCTGTTACACCTCCATGCCGTTTGGCCTAAAAAACGCTGGAGCGACTTATCAGAGAGCCATTCAAACATGCTTAGCCGATCACTGGGGCAAGCGTGTGGAAGCATACGTAGATGATGTGGTAATCAAAACGGAGAACTCGGAAAACTTCATTGAAGACTTACAGCTGGTTTTCAACAGTCTACGGCGGTACCGATGGAAGCTTAATCCCGAAAAATGTATTTTTGGAGTACCAGCAGGAAAGTTACTCGAATTTATTGTCAGCCACCGGGGAATTGAGGCTAATCCGGATAAGATTGAAGCTATCATGAAAATGGAAGCACCACGATCACAAAAGAAGGTTCAGCGACTTACTGGATGTATGGCAGCTCTGAGCAGATTTATATCCAGGCTGGGAGAAAAAGGTTTACCATTTTACAAGCTACTCAAGAAAGTGGATAAGTTTCAGTGGACCTCAGAAGCACAGGAAGCTCTAGATGCACTAAAAAAATTCTTGACAACACCACCAGTACTGAAGCCGTCACGGCGAGCCACGTCAACTCAACCAGCTGAAGATCTGCTGCTGTATATCTCTTGCACGACTCACGTGGTAAGCACCGCGTTGGTAGTCGAGCGAGCAGAAGAAGGACATGCCTACCCAGTGCAACATCCCGTTTACTTCATCAGTGAAGTTCTGGGTCCCTCGAAGAAAAAGTATCCTCAAGTTCAGAAGCTATTATATGCAGTACTTCTAACTGCCCGCAAGCTACGTCACTACTTTGACGACCACAAAGTCATAGTAGCACTGGTTTTCCAATAGGGGATATTCTTCACAACAAGGAAGCCATTGGCCGAATAGCCAAGTGGGCCTGTGAACTGGGATCTCATGACATCGAATTTCGACCTCGCACTGCCATCAAAACTCAAGCATTGGTTGACTTCGTATCAGAATGGACTGAACAACAAGTACCAGATAACCCAGAGACTGCAGAAGTATGGCGAATGTATTTCGATGGCTCGCTGAAGCTGCAGGGAGCAGGAGCAGGAATTCTCTTCACCGCACCTGGAGGCGAGCACCTCAAATATGCCCTCCAGTTGCTGTTTCCAGCCTCCAACAACGCAACCGAGTATGAAGCTTTGATCCATGGACTGAACATCGCCATATCATTGGGCATCAAGAGACTGATGGTGTACGGAGACTCTCTGGTAGTCATAAGCCAGATAAACAAAGAATGAGATTGTTCAAGCGATTCAATGGGAAAGTACTGCGCTGCCGTCCGAAAACTAGAGGATAAATTTGAGGGTCTGGAATTTCATCATGTAGAAAGAGATCGGAACACGACGGTCGATGTATTGTCCAAGCTAGGATCCAGTCGAACTCAGGTCCCACCTGGAATCTTTGTGCAAGAAATACTACAGCCGAGCATCTCAATGGATCAAGCAGAAGCGTGTAATATCGTGAATCAACCAGAGTCAGACTCTGATGACTGGAGAAGGCCAATCATCAGGTATATAAAGAATGAAGAGGAACCAGATGACAAAAATGCAGCCGAGCGTATCGCCAGACAGTCGGCTCACTACACACTCATTGGGGAGACATTATACAGAAGGGGTGCATCAGGCGTCTTCATGAAGTGCATTCTCTCATCTACCGGGAAGCGACTTCTGGATGAGGTCCATGCTGGGCAATGTGGAATACACGCAGCGTCCAAGACACTAGTCGGGAAGGTCTTCAGGTTGGGATTCTATTGGCCAACAGCGAAAAGTGATGCCGCCGAGTTAGTTCAGAGGTGCGAAGCTTGCCAGTACTTGTCGAAGCAACAACATCTACCAGCACAGCAATTGCAGACCATACCAGTGACTTGGCCCTTCGCATGCTGGGGACTGGATATGATTGGACCTTTCAAGAAAGCTCAAGGAGGATACACTCACGTACTGGTAGCAATCGACAAATTCACTAAATGGATAGAGTTCAAACCCATTGCTTCTTTAACCTCAGCTAAGGCCGTGGAATTCATACAAGACATAATATTCAGATTCGGGATACCAAACAGCATCATAACTGACCTAGGATTCAAGTTCACAAGTTCAGAATTCTTCGATTTCTGCGAGCAAAAAAGCATTCAGATCAAGTATGCTTCTGTAGCACACCCAAGAGCCAACGGGCAGGTTGAACGAGCTAACGGGATGATATTGGAGGCACTCAGGAAAAAGGTCTTCGATAAGAATGAAAAGTTCGCGGGAAAGTGGATAAGGGAATTGCCCTATGTCGTCTGGAGCCTAAGAACCCAGCCTAGCCGAGCTCTGCATGGAAACACTCCTTTCTTCATGGTCTATGGGTCAGAGGCAGTGTTACCCGCCGATCTCAAGTTCGGGGCGCCAAGGCTGATCTTCGAAAGCATAGCAGAAGCCGAAGCCACTAGGATGGAGGACATTGATGTACTCGAGGAAGAACGGTTGAACGCAGTAATCCAATCAGCACGATACCAGCAGACTCTAAGGCGCTATCACGACAAGGCCGTGCGACAACGATCCTTCTCAGTAGGAGATCTCGTCCTCTGCCCAATTCTAACGGGGGAGGGACGACACAAGTTATCGCCCTTATGGGAAGGACCCTTCATAGTAGCAGAAGTCACTCGGCCAGGATCATATCGTCTCACTCAGATGGACGACACAGAAATTGGGAACTCCTGGAATATAGAACACCTCAGGAAGTTTTATCCCTAGCTGTATTTCAAAAGCTATCGGGACAATAATGTACTCTGTAAAGTGGGAAAAATGTCATCAATAAAAAAGGCTTCAAGAATACTCAGTTTGTTCATGGTCGACTTGCATTCTTACTTAACTCGGGGTGACCACTATGCCCTGCTAACGGAGCAATCGGTTTAAGTCGGCAACGACTTAAGCCGGTGCAACATGCTCGCGCTTACTTAACTCAGGGTGACCACTATGCCCTGCTAACGGAGCAATCGGCTTAAGTCGGCAACGACTTAAGCCGGTGCAACATGCTCGCGCTTACTTAACTCGGGGTGACCACTATGCCCTGCTAACGGAGCAATTGATTTAAGTCGACAACGACTTAAGCCGGTGCAACATGCTCGCGCTTACTTAACTCAGGGTGACCACTATGCCCTGCTAACGAAGAAATCGGCTTAAGTCGGCAATGACTTAAGCCGGTGCAACATGCTCGCGCTTACTTAACTCAGGGTGACCACTATGCCCTGCTAACGGAGCAATCGGTTTAAGTCGGCAACGACTTAAGCCGGTGCAACATGCTCACGCCTACTTAACTCAGGGTGACCACTATGCCCTGCTAACAAAGCAATCGACTAAAGTCAGCAGCGACTTAAGCCGGTGCAATATGCTCGCGCTTACGTAACTCGGGGTGACCACTATGCCCTATTAACAGAAGCAACCGACTCACGTCAGCAGCAACTTAAGGCGATCTGACGCGCTTACGATTACTCATATAAGGATGACTTCTATATCCCGCAAACAAGTTTCAAAACCATCACACATCATTTTACTACTGCAAATTTACGTACTGATTGAATTCTGAAACAATAGGAGAATAACAATATCGTTCAAGTGCTAAACTGGTGTCCTCTAACAAATGTCTGACCATGCTAACCGCGCGCTCAAAGCACGCAAAATATTTCTCTATTTCGCGATATCTTTCTCAGGAGCAATCGACGAGGAAGGGCGACTTGAGGAATCAGGAGCAGCATTCACGTCAGCCCTTATATCTTCAGGAACAACCACGCCAGGTCTCCTCATCAAGATTCGCCCCACCCGAATGGCCTTATCCATGGCTCTGTCGCGCTGGGCTCTCAGAGTAATGGAAGTTTCTTCAGCAACCTTGGCAGCCAACTGAGCGGTTTCTAGCTCCTGGGCGATGGATTTCTTGGAAGCACGAAGTTCTTTGATAGTAGCATCCTTCGCCGATATCAATTGCTTGAGTCGGATCACATCATCCGTGGATTCTTGCAGTTTACAGCGATGATTGTCTAACTCCTCCATGGTGAAGCGATGACTCCTCTCCAGGATGGTCAACGAGTTGCTAGAGTCGCGATACAGTCTGTTAAGATTGTCGCGAGAAGCAGCAAGGACACATTTTTCTTCCTGCAAACAAGAATCAACTCCTTCAAACATCAAGCAAGCAATAGGAACACAGTAAGGCAAGGCACAATTTCATAAGTCACCTTTTCAGAATCAAGCTGAGCGCGAAGGGAAGAGCTCAGTGCATTGGCGTCATCTAGGGCAGCAGAGACCTGGGATAGTTCAATCTGGCTTTGAGAATACTTTTCTTCCAAATCAGAGCACCGCCGGACAAGTTCAGCCTGATCTCGAGAATGTTTTTCTTCAAGAGTGGAAATCTGCCGAGTCATATCTAGCAGGAGACAATCAAACAAAAGGGGTCAGAATGTAAGACAGTTCAATAATGAAGACAAAGAGAAGCAAAAAAGCACTAACCAGCATTGGTCGCCTCCAAATCAGAGACACGATGTTGAAGTAACACTGGATTCCAACGTGCAAGAGACAAAGCTCCTTCTGGAACAGAAGCACCCTGCAACCTCAGCTGGCTAGCCATCCCGTCCACCAAAGCCTGATAAGGAGAACAGATGAGTGTAATGATAGCAGTTCATGCGGTGTAAAAATCAAGCTAAAATATATCACAGTACCTGGAGGTTGGAAAAGAACGAAGGGACTCCCAAATCATGAGAGATCAATTGATGACCGGGCGTAAGGTCGCCACCCGAAGCAGCTTGCAACGAACCAGCAGGAACCAACTCAGTGCCGTCAACAGAGCCCAAAACTTGGTCAGCGGGGACGCTGCCCTCTAAAGCGACTCCCTGGTCCAAAGCTTGGGCTACCACCATGCAGCCGGAGTGCGGAGGCGATCCTGCATGAACGTCCATGGAAGTACAAGAGGGAGACCCCGCTCGGACACCCTCGGTGGCTGGGTCACGGTTTGCGCTACCCACTTGAGCCGGATCATCTCCGACAGTATCCTCGGGGGCTGGGCAGTGGCTTGCGCTTCCCACCCGAGCCGAGTCATCCCCGACAACATCCTCGGGGGCTGGGCAAGTGTCAACACCGTCCTTGAGGACCAAGTTCTCTACAGTAGCCGCCTCTAAGGCTGATGGACCCTCAGTTACTTCCATGGGACCAAGATGATCCAAGTCAGTCTCCTGACCCTCAAGACCGCGTTCTAAGGTCGATGAGGCACGGGATGACCTCAACCCAGCATCGAGCACATTAGCACAAACCTCCATCACACCATCATCTGCTGGCTCTGATAACAGATACTCTGGAACCATATCCTCAAGAGTCTGATCAAAATTCGTCAGGGACAATTCTTGCAGACCAATGAGAGCAGACAAAGCAGGAGAAGGAACTCCACTACTTTCACCACTGGCAACGTACTGCCGACTGTTCTTTCGAGTCAGAGGGACCTCGTCCTCTTCCTCCCCGTCGTCTTCACCAGCAACACAGGCAACACCCACATTGGAATCAGCAACAGAGGGAGCACACCCATTGGGGTCAGCAGCAGATGGAGCACCCCCATTGGGATCAGCAACAGATGGAGCACACCCATCGGGGTCAGCGTCAGTAAATTCAGGCATAGGCACTTCTTCAGCAGCAGGAACCGAAGTACCAACGTCCCGATCCAAACTAGATACTCGCCGGAGGCGTTTCTTTTTCTTTTTCTGCTCATCTGCGGAAGGATCAAGTTGATTGGCTCGGCAAGGGCGTCTCGGGCGAGTACTGGCAGGCTTCTGGATATCCAAGGTTGTACCAGTTTCTGGGAGAGGCGCCACCACCAATGTCCCAGCAGGAGCAGCATCAGAAGAGTCCTCAGCCAGCAAATCAAGCATAGCATTTATTTCTGCGTCTAGGATCCAAAGGCACCTCAAAATGGACCTGTCGTTCATCATCAGGAATTTCCCCGAGCGAGGCAACCAAGACGCTAACTTCTTCAGCAGAGGGTCGCACTCTAAGGCCCAAACTGCCATCAGTGACAGGTGGATTCGACACAAAAAGAGTGAAGGCCTTGGGAGGAGGCAAGTTCCAGGCTGAGTATGCCACTGGGGCACCAACATTTGATACCTTGCCTCTAAGAATCATCTCAAGTCGGTTCACCAAGTCTACATAGGGAATTTTTCTGTTGGTAACCCGAGTTGAGTCAGCTAGGCCTCGGTACAGATAAGCCGGGTATGCCCTGTCTTTCAACGGCTGAATATTCTTGAAAACAAAATCAGTAACCACAACCTCAGTAGTCAGACCCCTCTCCTTCAGCAGCCCAACTTCAGCTAGCAAAGCACCTGCCTCAGCTACCTCCTGATCAGTGGGGGATTCGGTCCAACTTGGAGTGCGAACATCCGGCTGTCTTCCCGACCTAGGGGGGAGAGAATTTCCATGGTTCTCAACAATAAACCACTCCAAGTGCCATCCCTTGATACTGTCTTTGAGAGGGATTTCAAGATATTCAGTCTTCCTCCCGCGACGCATCTCTAAACTAGCACCCCCAACCAGCTGATGCTGCCCCCTGGCCATCCCAGGGCGACAGTGATACAAGTACTTCCACAACCCAAAATGTGGCAGCACGCCAAGAAAAGCTTCGCACAAATGAATGTAAATGGAAATTTGCAGAATGGAATTGGGATTCAGATGGGTCAGGTTAAGGCGATAGAAATCAAGGAGGCCGCGGAAAAAGGGAGAAATGGGAGGACCGAGACCGCAGAGAAGAAAAGGAACGTAAGTTACGGATTCATGGGTATCCTCTGTCGGGACAGTGACCCCATGACAAATCCGCCAAGAACACAGCTCCCTCGGGGGAAGGACCCCGATGGACACGAGGTGGAGAAGGTCGGACTCGGAGACAACAGACATGTGGTTACCTGCGAAAGGCAACTGACTGTTGGGGTCGATTGGGGGAATCACCGCGGCGGATGAACTCGAGGCCTTCCTCTTGGGCGCCATCTCAATTCTACCGGCGAACAGAGTGGAAGACGAATTGAAGAGAGGATTTGGAGGCAAGAAAGCAAGAACTAGGGCACGGAAAGCAGAGGCGGCTAAAAGCGCAGTACTTATGGGATATTCCCGAGTCAGATACCGTTTCTAAAAGCGCCCAGTCAGCACCCGGCAGTTACTTTCAAAACACCAGCGCGCCACGTTGTCACCCGGCGGTCACTTCCACATCATCACTCGGCTATTACCCTCAACATGGCCGGCGCAGCCCGATCTAACTCGGTCGTTATCTCTAAAACGCCGATGTTACCTCTAACACGCCGACGTCGTCTTCAAGTCACTCGGCATTACCTCTAAAACTCTGACGTCATCCTCAGTCGCTCGGCAGTTACATCTAAAACTCCGACGTCGTGTTCAGTCGCTCGGCAGTTACCTCTAACACGCCGACGTCGTCTTTAGTCGCTCGGCAGTTATCTCTAAAACTCCGACGTCGTCTTCAAGTCACTCGGCGTTACCTCTAAAACTCCGACGTCGTCCTCAGTCGCTCGGCAGTTACCTCTAAAACTCCGACATCGTGTTCAGTCGCTCGGCAGTTACCTCTAACACGCCGACGTCGTCTTTAGTCGCTCGGCAGTTATCTCTAAAACTCCGACGTCGTCTTCAAGTCACTCGGCAGCTACCTCTAAAAGCGTCGATATGATGCCCGAGTTATTTACTTACTATTCCAAGAGAATCAACTTCACAAATAAGGTGGGCGGAGGAATATCACGACATAACGGATAGAGAACATCATGGGCAATGAATATCACGACAAAAATTAACTGATTACGAAGCAAAACAATCGGCACAGAGAAAGCAACGTCATTCTTCATTAAAGGGAAGTAACAGTACTTACAAATCAACTCATTATGAGTTGATACTTCCCTACTACTACTACTACACTACACTATACTACTCTACACCACTAATACTACTACATTATTTCACTATACTATTTCTAATCTATACTAATATCTAAAAACCAGTGGCATTTAGCCACTGGCCTTGTTGCTGCCCTTGCTGCTGCCGCCGCCACCGCTGCCGCCCCTGCTGCTGCCGCCCCTGCCGTCGTCGTCACCGTCATCGCCGCCACCGCCTTCGTCGTCGTCGTCGTCGTCGTCCTCGCCATCGCCGCCACCGTCCTCCTCGGACGAGTCCTCCTCATCCGAGGAGTACTCTGACTCATCCGAGCCCTCGAGCCCGGAGCGCTCGACGACCCGGATGTAAGTCCAGACCTCCGCCGCAAGCCCCTGGGAGTCGTCTGAATCGTCAGACGACTCACGCAGAGGGATGGGAGCCGGAGACCCCTCGGACTCAGAGGAAAACTCCTCCTCTGAGTACTCCGAGTCACCGAAGTCCTCTGATGGAGGAGTCGGCTCACGCTTGCGCTTGTTGTTCTTGCCCATGGTGGAAGTAAAGAAAGAAGAAGAAAGCAAGCAACAGAGAACAGCAAGAGATGTGAAAAAACCGGAGAGGCAAAGGCATTATTTATAGAAGAAGAAGGCAACCGGTCACCTCCAACCACGGTCACTAAACAGTCGCGAAGCATTCAATACAAACTTCAACCCGTCTGAAGACACGTCAGGCGGCTGACGCCGATTCACGCAACGCAACACCCATTGAGACTCCAGTCAACAACGCGGATGATATGATTACACCCGCCGTCACATCACATTACTACTCAGAAGCAGCCGGCTAAAACACTCAGCGTACCAAGTCGTCCCTTGCCCACACCCATTGGGGGGGACGCCCAGGAATTATCAGTATATTTTTCAAAACTGTCACATCCGCGCAGGGCATGCAATGAATACCTCAAGACAAAAATGAGATATCAGTAAGGATCAGAGGAAAGCCAAATATAGCCGGTGAAGTACAAAATCTGACCGACAGAAGCGACGTGAAGACTAGCCAGGGAACGTCCATGAAATGTCCAATCAGTCGCAGGGCAAATAAATTACACCACCTAGCAAGATATGGGCGGATCACGAACTCGGCTGCAAAAGACAAAATACATGCTGACCTCTAAAGCATAATATTGATGACATAATGCTGACCTCTAAAGCATTCAGAAAAAAGAAAGGATTATTCTCAGCAGAAGGACACGAAAGGAAGACCTTCGAGAGGATTATTTTCAAAAATCCACTCAAAGCTCGGGGCTACACCCATTGGGTGCACCTTCGGTACACCCCATGAATTGCCATTTCAAGTCAAGATAGTGCCGACTTCTAAGGCATAAGACAAGATTAAAGACAAGGCTGACCCTCAACCAAAGTACAAGAGTAAAATAAAAGTAATTTCTGATGAGGACCTTCGAGCAGATTATTTTCCAAAATCTACTCGAAGCTCGGGGGCTACACCCATTGGGTGCACCTCCGGTGCACCCAATGAAGTTCAGGGTCCTACAATATGAAATGCCGACCTCTAAGGCACAAGCATGAAACAAAGCTCTAGTTTACGAGTGATCAAAGCAGAAGGAGACAGTAAGAAATCATTTTTCTCCAAATTACCTGCAAGCTGGACCTAGGATCTTTGGGCTGATTGTCTTAAAATCAGCCCGAAGATCGGGGGCTTGTGGGGGACAGATATCCCCCGGGTCCACTGGAAGGGTAAAAGACCTCACGAGAGGCCCAAGGGCCCAATAAATCGTAAGGCCATTCCTTCGTGGGCCTGGGGAGGGACAATCAGTAAAGCAGGTTGACGTAATGCCGGATTGGTGCAAGCCCGGACGGCCCACAGCGTTGAGCAAGCGACCACAACAAAGATCCGACTTTCCCGCGCTGGAGCCCCATGCAACGGAACCAGGCGAGGATAGGTCGGCAGAACCATAGGAAGATAGACTCAAACAGTTCACTATCTTTTAGGTGCACATTGTTATCATATCCACATGTATTGCCCCACGTTCGAATATATAAGGCCTAGGGGGCACCCCTTCAGAACGATCGATCCCATCACTCAGCCATCCACCTCAACTCTCCACGTTCTCGCTTAAGAGAGCTACCTTGTAACCCATTACACAAAGCATACTCGCCAGGACGTAGGGTGTTACGCATCTCTAAGCGGCCCGAACCTGTAAACACTGTCCATTGTCCCTCGTGCATCTGGCACGAACCATTTTGCTACAGTCGGCGACACCGTCCTACTCCTAAAACACCTAGAGGGGCAACCCCGGGTGTGCGGTCGGACCCAAAACACCGACAGTACCCACTGGCCCCTGTTAGTCACACGTAGTCTTCTGACTCTGGTATCGAAGGCCTTTGACCTGAGGTCTTCGGTGTTTCCCTATCTTTTGATGTGATGCCAATGGGGAGCGGCCGCCCTTCGGTTTGTCGGAGCCTTCACCTTGGATCGGCCATTTTAGAGTGAGGATGGTGGAGAGCGAAGTCTTAGGGGCCTTTGACTCAAAGCTTCCGATGGAGCCTCTGTTGCCTGCGGAACCTGACTGGGTTCTGTGGACCCTCTGCACCATGCGAAGGTGGGCCGTGTCGCGCACGTGGTCCTAGTTTCTTGGACTTGTCTGCATTGTGTTGATGTCCTACTATGTGGATGGGGTTAATATTGAATATGGTCAAGGTTTGGTTTGGTATTCGTCCCAACATAGACAATCTCATGTATGCCCCAACCATTGTAGTTTTTTTACCACTCTGCCATTGGCGATGGCATAATAAAAGGATTTGAATGTCTATGTATTAGGCAAAATTAATTGTATAGAATTTTCTATATCAATGGCTACCGTTTGGTGAGGAAACTCTTCCCTTGAGGTCTTGTTTGGTTATTCCAATCTCATGTAGATTGGATGAGATTGAAAAATGAAAGATTTTGATTTGATTGGAATTTAAATCCACTTAATCTCATCCAATCAACATGGATTGAGAACAAAGCGAATCAGCCATGATGAGTTTAAACTAGGAAAGTGATTTGAATTAGGACAAACAAGACTGTTGGTATGGACAAAGTAGAAACTACGGTTGCCGTTCGGTCAACTTATGAAGTGCGCAACACCGTGATCCTGAATGAAGATGTAAACCATCCATTGTGATTTGTGAAGAACAATATAGATATGAGTTGTATTTATTTTCTAGTTTTCTTAAAGAAGATGTTCGCTACACATTTATAAAATAAAATGTAGGATCACAATAAGTTGCTGACTCAATCAAACTTTACTCAAAGATCAACGGTTGCAACGAAACATGTTGAATAAGCAACATGCCTAAGCCGATGAAGTTGAAATATCAAAAATCGAATCAACACGCGCACAAAACGAGAATGTTGTATCTAGTTTTTTTATTAAAAATTGCTGGATATAATTATTTTAATAAATCACTAAACAATATCTATCCTACAATATTAAAGTACTAGTTTTTCTGGTTCCACGACGTTAGAGGCCTCTATTGCTGAAGGTGCTTAAAGCATGATATTATCAATCAAATATGTTGCAGGTACTATAAAAGAATAAGTGAAATTGATCTTCATCTGAAGCAACACGTGAAGCGGAGTCGAAGCTAGAAAGCTTCAGCTCCGTAGACTGGCACAAAGATTGGAACCGAAGGAGGCAGCTTCGGTCCCACGGGCACCAGCGCACGAAGCAAAAGTGGAGAAGAATCCAGAAACGTGACCAACAGAACATGGGAAAAAGACGATGCTACCCTTCCAAGATTTGTAATCCAAGATAAATAGGATATGCAGACATGTTTGTAATTTCAAACGAAGTTCCACTATAAATAGGGCACAAGGCCATACACATACACCTTTTTGGGTAGAATAGAATCTCTGCCTTCGGAGCTGTTGTGCCTTGCCTTCGTGTTCCTCTTTGTAAAGTTGATGGCATATATGCAATCATTTACTATACAATACAATAAAGGAAAAATGTGCAAAAATGGATTATTTCGTTATGTCTCTATGGTACTTCGTTACCATTTGTGTTTTTTGACCTTCATTCTTTAATTAACCTCCTTATGGTAGATTAATTGAAGGACGAAGGGAGAATTATTTCATTTGTGTTGCATTGTTTTTGAGTTCTCTCAGTAATTAAAAGCAAGTGACCAACATTTACGCCCACATTCAGTGAATTGACGACTTCCACAAAGAGCACCTTCGTCATGCCTCTGAAGAAGATTACAACCACTTGTTCTATTCTAACCCCATAGATCAGAATCAAGTTGAAGATGAACTTCTTCGTGAAGCACGAAACCAGAAGAGAAAGTCATCGACCCCCATCACAGAATGATCAAGATGAACTCGATCAAGAGATCCACAATCTCAAAGCCATTCCACAATAGGTTGAGAAGCGTAAAGAGAAGATGTTTTGGGTTTCCCAACTTTAGAAGCAAATTTACCAAGCTTCAGAGCAAAATGCGTAACATAACACAACAAATTAAGCAACCACAAGAACAACACTATCAGAGGAACCTTCAACTATGACGACTTCTTATTTGATGATGCTTCTTCATTGGCTGTAGAACTACATGCTATGCCATGGCCACCACTGCATAGGCCACCTCAACTGTCAATGTATGATGGATTAGCAGACCCGAAGCAATTTTTCATGAGCTACGAAGCTACAATATCATCCTATGGTGGCAATACGACTGTCATGGCAAAATCTTTTGTCATGTCAGTTAGGAGTGTGGCTCAAACTTGGTATTCGTATCTTCGGCCAGGAACTATCACATCATGGCAAAAGCTCAAAGACATGCTACTCACTAGTTTACAAAGTTTCTAAACGAAGCCCATTACTGCACAGACCCTGTATCAGTGTATGCAAGAGCAGGATAAGTACCTTCAGGCTTAGGTCCAAAGTATTCTTCAACTCTGGGATCAGGCACCAACTATGCAAGATGATATCATCATAGAGGCAATGATTAAAGGACTTTGTTTAGGCCCAATAACTTAGTACTTCGCTAGAAAACCCCCTCATTCCTTGGAGAAGCTGTTGCAAAAGATGGATGAGTACATCAGGGCGGAAAGTGACTTTCACCAAAGAAGGGAAGAAGCTTAGAGATATGCAGATATGACCATGGGCTTCGGAGGAAGGTTTCACCGAAGGCATGTCCGGAGCATCCACAATCCAAACTAGAATGAAGACAAAACTAGTCAGTCTCAGGGCCACCAAAGTCAGCCCTACACACATCAACAACTCTCATAGGTGTCACACCCAGTTTTAGGGGCAAAACCGAATGCATAGCATGTGTGCCAGGATTCATTTTCCACACATATGTTGACGTCACATATGGTGGGGGCTCAGCAAGTGGGAGGAATTATGCAAGGTTAACAAGGTAGGCTATGGTTAAGTGGTAAGCATTTTAGTTGGTCAATATTTTATTAATAACACCTAACTTACTATTTGTAAGTGCATCCCAAAAATCCCAATTAATCATAAGTACATGATTATATCTCAAAAGCACTTAATTGAAACCACTTAAGCAAACCATTTATGATTCATCAGATCACTATTTATTCTCCATCTTTAAGTTTAGTTATCATGTGAGGGTCCAGGTTGCTCTTAAGTGTGAGCACGACTGACATATCAGTTTTACACTCTGCAGAGGTGGTACAACTTTACCCACAAGCCATGTATCCCCTCTAGCCTAGGTTGTACGGACCCGTAAACATTGACGAGGTGAATGGCTAGGATCCATTATGAGGCTTTCACAAAATATTCGTAGTACAAAGCCACCCGCTAAGGTTTCCACGTCAGTATTGGTGACCCTCTGGGCTAGGTAACTTTGCCAAGACTACCAACCCATGTTAACATGGGCTATCACCAAACCACTGCCGCCCCCTCTTGCCCATCTTTCAGGTAGGGTTGCTAAGCACTAAGTCTATAAAGCTATTTACCAAATCCAGAGCCATGATAGCACTCGTGGTTGCACTGTTTTCCTGGGTGGTCACTCCATGTTCTATTTAATACAACATGATCTTATTTAACAATCGGGTTAACATCATAATACAAATTCCATTTCTGGAACATCAATATCATTAAAGAGTGACATCATAATGATTAAGTTGAGTAGTAGCACATTTACTAAGCATAGTATTTATCCCACGGTAATCAAGGAATATGGTTGGCATTTCTAGGTAATCCTATTTAGGCAAAACCCATCAAATTTATGCAAATATCCAAAAGTAAATATTATTATATGCATTATTTGGGTATAATTAGAAATGCAGAGAGAGAATCCACTTGCCTTGGTCAAAGGTGTCATGCAGATCGTCTTCAAACGTATTTTGGTCTTCTACCACGAAATCAGTTTCTAATATAGATTCACATATTGTACATACAAAAGAAAACATACACCAAATAAATAAACATATACCATTACATGAATAACATACACCATTACATGAACAAACATACACCATTACATGAAACATACACCACTTGTATAGCCTCTCTTTTGTCGGGCGTGAAATGGTGCAGCTTTTGCCGGATCAGCCTCGCTTGAGGGTACACTTTGAGTTTGTGTTCGGCCAGTTCTCTCAAGACTCCCGGCATGTCCGCAGGTTGCCATGCGAACACGTCCCGATTGTCTTGCAAGAACTGGACAAGCGCGCTTTCCTATTTGTCGTCGAGGTTGGAGCTGATAACTGCGGTCTTGCGCTCATCAGAGAACCCAAGGTTGATTCTTTTAGTTTCCTCGATCGGCAGCATAGAGGTCGTGACCGGTGCTTCATTCAAGGGGATCGTATAACCATCCTTCACCGGTTTATCATCGATCTGTGCAGGAAGAGCTACCGAGGGCCCGACTATGAGAGTCGTCTGTATAGCACCTCGAAAGCACTCGCCGGTGCCTTGGAAATCCGCACGAACGGTGATGGCCATGAATATTGCCAATCCCGGTCTCTCGATGATGGCATTGTATCCGTAGTCGAAACGCGCCACCTCGAATCGCAAGAACTCGGTTCAATAGTTCTCTAGGGTCCCGAAGGTGATGGACATGTAAATGTGTCCCAGCGGGTACTCTCCCTCAATCGGCACGATGCCCAAAAAGGGGGTGTCCGACTGGGTGAGGTCGGCGATGGAGACTCCCATAGCTTGAAGTGTTCGAGGAAAGGTGACATTGATGCTGCTGCCACCATCCACTAAAACCTTTTTAACCCGGCTCTCTCGGATCACAGGGTCGACAAGTAGGGGGTACTTGCCGGGGTGATATAAGTTGAGCCACTAATCAGCCCGACTAAAGGATATTATGTGTTTTGACCATCGGTATGGGGCCGGAGTGCTGTTTTTGGCCACTAGAACCTATCAGTGAGTGAGCTTCTGTTGCCTTCTATTTTCTTGCGCCTCGTGTCCTCCAAATATGATGTTAACTTCCCGATTGATGCGTGGGAAAGCCCTGCCTCCACCTCCTCCCTGCTGTTGAGGCTGGCCTGGTTCGGTGGGCTCTCCTCGTGGAGGGGGAGGCAGCAGCAGCTGAAACGGTCGGCCATGCCCGATAGAGTTCTTGAAATCCCAGCAGTTCCGCAGGTTGTGTCACATGTATTTGTGGTATGGGAACTAAGAGGCGAGGATCTCATCCAGTGTCCTTACTCCACCACAGGGCATGCTGCGGGCTCAAGTAGCCGGTGGCCCAGCAATGTGCACTTCCTCCCGGGGCCTCTTGTCCCATCGCTTGTCCGGCTGTTGGTTCATGTCCTTCCGAGGTGCTGGGGGTGCGGGCTTCATACCTCCGATGAGGTCTTGTGCCTGCTCGTTTGTAGTGATGTAGATGTCCGCCTCCGTGAACAGTTGTTCAGAGGTGACGGGCGCCTTCTAAAGGATAGCTCGGACAAAAGTCGAGTCATTAGATCCCCGATAGAAATCCTCGATCACGGCTGCCTCCGCGACCTCGGGAATGCGGTTCCTCATCATTTGAAATCTTCTGAGGAACGAGCGGAGAGTCTCTTCACTTTGGCGTTTGATGGATTTGAGGTCTCATGGCTGCGCCGGTTTGTCGGAGAGGGATTGGAAGTTTGCGACAAATCAGCGACTAAAATCTCCCCAATCATCGATGCAGTGTCGCGGTAGATGTCGAAGCCATTACAACGCGTCATGCCCCATGACAATGGGTAGGTACGCTGTCATGACATCCTCTGTTGCCCTAGCTGCCCGGGCGGCATTCGTATAGACAGCCAACCAGCCCCCTAGGGTCTTGCTTGGGCTCGTATTTGTCGACGTTGGAGACTTTGAAGTTAGGAGGCCATTAGATCGCTCGGAGCTGAGGGGTGAGCGCAGAGACCCTGCATGTTTCCCTTTCCTCCTATCGATGATCATGTCGCCGGTTCTGGGGAGGTGAGCGAGTCTCATGTCACCTCGACCATCCCAGGACCGGGATGTTGGTGGAGGCTGTCGATGACTCAGTCCTGGTTGCACGGCTGCATGCCGGTGCACTATGATCCCGGTCGTATTCCTCTCGAAGTCTTATCTCATTTTCATGTCGGAAATCGCGTGGAGTGCTGATGTTGCTTCGCGTCTCGTCGGCTGTTGATGGCATGATGCAGATGGTTCAGTGGGTGGGCGAGAGGTAAAAGATGATTAGCCGCCTGAGTGAGTAGTCACCGATAGCCTTCCGCGTATGGGGTTTGCGTTAGGTCGTTGGCTATTTGCGCCAGGACCCCTCCAATCTCGCTCGGCGTGTTTAGTGCTCGAGCGAAGTCAGGGTATAGGTTCCGGGTGACGAGTGGGTTCTCTCGCTAGAGCCTAGCATCTTGTTCTGCTTGCTCCCGCTCGCGTTCCTGAGCTTGGCAATGATCGCGGCGGCGGGAGTTGCGCCGTTCTGGGAGTGTTCTTTCTTCAGGGGTCTCCCCCATTTCCGAAGCTTTGTCCCGAGAGATGGGCTGAGCCGGATCTCTCTCTTCGGCCTCGTGGTGTCGTCATACGTTTCGGTGCCTGTTTCGTCGGCGTCACGCATCGCGCTGGGGAGGCTCTTCCCCTATCACAATGGGTTCGTCGTCGAAGATAGGCGATGATTCTAGTATTCCCTAAATGAAGATGATGTCTAGGAAGAAAGGCGTGGGCGCAGCGGTGTGTTCCTTCCTGTTCTCCCTTGAGGGTGCAGCAATCAGGACGACAGTCTGCAGCGCTTCCCTGCCCCGGTTTGGAGCGTTTTCTCCTTTTGCAGGGTGATCCGTGTCCACTCCTTAGTGGGCGAGGTGGACAACGAAGTTCATCGAGTTGGGGAGGCCATAGTTGATCGACCATCAACCCTTTGGGGGATCCTGAGCCTGGCCTCGTGCGGGACCACGCTCTGTTGTGCCATTGGTGGGGTTTTTGTTGGCGCGGTTCGTGGTTTTGCCGCAGCTTCCTTTGGTGATCCTGAGGGAGATGTCCTCTCGGGTGAAGTCGCTATGCGATGCAGAATCCCCTCTACATCTACCATGCAGGAGATGGTTCCGAAGTAGAAGACTGCTCCTGGGCTGAAGGTGATCATGCCCTTGAAAACAACGACCATGGAGTCAGTGTTGATTGATGACGCACCTCTACTTGGCATATCAGCTGTCAGTGTTTGTTGTACGACCGCACACCCGGGGTTACCTTGTGGTTCTTTTGAGTAGGACGACGTCGTAGATTGTGACTCGATGGTTCGTGCGGTAGCACGATGAGGGAAACACGCAGGCTTGAGCAGGTTCATGCCGCTTTGAGAGGCGTAACACCCTACTTCCTATGGTGGTCTTCTGTATTGTGGTGAGTTTACAAGCTGTGACTACGAGAATGGTGGGCTATGGATGAGATGAAAATGGTAGGGGTGGCTCCTGGCTTTATATACACAACCAGAGAGAGCTCCCCGCATAGTTGTTGATTACGACTGAAAGTTGCCTAGAGGGGGGGGGTCGATAGGCAGAAACTTAAATTTATAAACTTAAAGCATAACTACAAGCTAGGGTTAGCGTTAGAAATAAATCCGAGTCCGAAAGAGAGGGGAAAAACAAATCAACCAAAGAAATAGAGCAGATGACAAGGTGATTTGTTTTACCGGGGTTCGGTTCCAATGAACCTAGTCCCCGTTGAGGTGGTCACAAAGACCAAGTCTCTTTCAACCCTTTCCCTCTCTCAAAACAGTCACCTAGACCGAGTGAGCTTTCTCCTTAATCAAACAGGGCACTTAGACCCCACAAGGACCACCACACAATTGGTGTCTCTTGCTTTGATTACAAGTGCTTGAAGAACAAGAATGGGGAAAAAGAAAGCGATCCAAGAACAAGAGCTCAAAGAACACGAGCAAAACACACTCTCTAGTCACTAGGCGTTTGGAGTGTATTTGGGACTTGGAGAGGCTTTGATTCTTTTGAATTGTGTCTTGTATTGATTGCACTAGCTCTTGTATTGAATGAGATGTCTGAAAAACTTGGATGCTTGAAGTGGTGGTGGTTGGGGGGTATTTATAGCCCCAACCACCAAACCAACCGTTGGGGAGGCTGTCTATCGATGGGCGCACCGGACAGTCCGGTGCGCCACCGGACACTGTCTGGTGCACCAGCCATGTCACCCAACCGTTAGGGTTCTGACGGTTTCGACTGTTGGAGCTCTGACTTCTTGGGGCACCGGACAGTCCGGTGCCGCACCGGACAGGCACTGTTCACTGTCCGGTGCGCCTTCTGGCGCTGCTCTGACTCTGTGCGAACTGTCCGCGCACTATTCACGTTGCAGGCGACCGTTGGATTCGACCGTTGCGCTCGCCAGCCGTTGCTCTGCTGGTACACCGGACAGTCCGGTGAATTATAGCGGACCGGCTCTCCAGAAACCCGAAGGTGGCAAGTTTGAAGTCGTACGGCCCTGGGCACCGGACACTGTCCGATGCGCCAGACCAGGGTTCTCTTCGGTTTCTTTTGCTCCTTTCTTTTGAACCCTAACTTGGACCTTTTTATTGGTTTGTGTTGAACCTTTAGCACCTGTAGAATATATAATCTAGAGTAAACTAGTTAGTCCAATAGATTTGTGTTGGACATTCAACCACCAAAATCATTTAGGAAAAGGTTTAAGCCTTATTTCCATTTCAATCTCCCCCTTTTTGGTCATTGATGCCAACACAAACCAAATCAAATATATAAGTGCAGAATTGAACTAGTTTGCATAAGGTAAGTGCAAAGGTTGCTTGGAATTAAACATTTTTTTTACTTTTACTAGATATGCATGGATTGCTTTCTTTTATTTAACATTTTGGACCACATTTGCACCACTTGTTTTGTTTTTGCAAATTCTTTTGGAAAATCTTTTCAAAGTCTTTTTGCAAATAATCAAAGGTACATGAATAAGATTTCGAGAAGCATTTTCAAGATTTGAAAATTTTCTCCCCCTGTTTCAAATGCTTTTCCTTTGACTTAAACAAAACTCCCCCTGGATGAAATTCTCCTCTTAGTGTTCAAGAGGGTTTTACCAATATGAAAAAGATTTAGATACCAATTGAAAAATCCTCCTTTAAATATATATCAATTGAAAATTTTGAAATTGGTGGTGGTGCGGTCCTTTTGCTTTGGGCTATATTTTCTCCCCTTTGGCATTAATCGCCAAAAACAGAGATGTTGAGAGCCCTTTATTTACTTTCTCCCCATTGGTACGAGTAATAAGAGTGAATATTATACCAAAGTGGAGAGCGGCGGAGTGACGGCGAAGGGTAAATAATACGGATAGAGTGGAGTGGAAGCCTTGTCTTCGCCGAAGACTCCATTTCCCTTTCAATCTACGACTTAGCATAGGATGATACTTGAAAACAAATTAGTCGTAGACATAAAAGAGATATGATCAAAGGTACATAAATGAGCTATGTGCGCAAAGTATCAATCAAAGTTCCGAGAATCAAGAATGTTTAGCTCATTCCTAAGTTTGGTAAAGATTTTCTCATCTAAAGGTTTGGCAAAGATATCGGCTAATTGTTCTTTTGTGCTATGTGCTTAGTGTGGCTGTGTTCTTTTGTGCTAATCGATATCCCCCCTTTGTTGGTGATCTCTCAAAAAGTGATACCGAATGGCTATGTGCTTAGTGTGGCTGTGTTCAACGGGATTATCCGCCATGCGGATTGCACTCTCATTATCACATAGGAGAGAGACTTTGCTCAAATTGTAGCCATAGTCCGTAAGGGTTTGCCTCATCCAAAGCAATTGCGCGCAACAATGACCCGCGACAATATACTCGGCTTCGGTGGTAGAAAGAGCTACTGAGTTTTGTTTCTTTGAAGCCCAAGACACCAGAGATCTCCCCAGAAATTGACAAGTCCCTGATGTGCTCTTCCTATCAATTTTACACCCTGCCCAATCAGCATCTGAATATCCTATTAAATCAAAGGTGGATCCCTTGGGGTACCAAAGACCAAACTTAGGTGTATAAACTAAATATCTCATGATTCTTTTTACGGCCCTAAGGTGAACTTCCTTAGGATCGGCTTGGAACCTTGCACACATGCATACAGAAAGCATAATATCCGGTCGTGATGCACATAACTAGAGTAAAGATCCTATCAGTGACCGGTATACCTTTTGATCTACGGATTTACCTCCCGTGTCGAGGTCGAGATGCCCATTAGTTCCCATGGGTGTCTTGATGGGCTTGGCATCCTTCATTCCAAACTTGGTAAGTATGTCTTGTATATACTTGGTTTGGCTGATGAAGGTGCCCTCTTGGAGTTGCTTCACTTAAAATCCTAAGAAATACTTCAACTCCCCCATCATAGACATCTCGAATTTTTGAATCATTATCCTACTAAACTCTTCACAAGTAGATTTGTTAGTAGACCCAAATATGATATCATCTACATAAATTTAGCATACAAACAAATCATTTGCAATGGTTTTAGTAAAGAGTGTAGGATCGGCTTTACCGACTTTGAAGCCATTAGTGATAAGGAAATCTCACAGGCATTCATACCATGCTCTTGGGGCTTGCTTGAGCCTATAAAGCGCCTTTGAGAGTTTATACACATGGTTAGGGTACTCACTATCTTCAAAGCCAGGAGGTTGCTCTACATAGACCTCTTCCTTGATTGGTCCATTGAGGAAGGCACTTTTCACGTCCATTTGGTAAAGCTTAAAGCCATGGTAAGTAGCATAGGCAAGTAATATGCGAATTGATTCAAGCCTAGCTACGGGTGCATAGGTTTCACCGAAATCCAAACCTTTGACTTGTGAATATCCTTTGGCTACAAGTCGGGCTTTGTTCCTTGTCAACAAACCATGCTCATCTTGCTTGTTGCGGAATACCCACTTGGTTCCTAAAACATTTTGATTAGGACGTGGAACTAAATGCCATACCTCATTCCTCGTGAAGTTGTTGAGCTCCTCTTGCATTGCCAACACCCAATCCGAATCTCTTAATGCATCTTCCACCCTGTATGGCTCAATAGAAGACACAAAAGAGTAATGTTCACAAAAATGTGCGACTCGAGATCGAGTTGTTACCCCCTTATGAATATCGCCGAGGATGGAGTTCACGGGGTGATCTCTTTGAATCGTTTGGTGGACTCTTGGGTGTGGTGGTCTTGGACCCTGTACTTCTTGATCATCTTCCTTGTCTTGATCATTGTTATCTCCCCTTTGATCATTGTCCTCCTCTTGAGGTGGCTCATCTTCTTGATCTTCTTCTTCATTGTCTTGAGCCTGATCCCCATCTTGAGTTAGTGGAGATGCTTGATTTGAAGATGATGATTGATCTTGTGCTTGTGGAGGCTCTTCGGATTCCTTAGGACACACATCCCTAATGGACATGTTCCTTAGCGCAGCGCACAAAGCCTCTTCATCATCTAGCTCATCAAGATCAACTTGCTCTACTTGAGAGCCATTAGTCTCATCAAACACAATGTCACAAGAAACCTCAACTAATCCAGTGGATTTGTTGAAGACTCTATATGCCCTTGTGTTTGAGTCATAACCAAGTAAAAAGCCTTCTACAGCCTTAGGAGCAAATTTAGATTTTCTACCTCTTTTAACAAGAATAAAGCATTTGCTACCAAAGACTCTAAAATATGAAACATTGAGCTTTTTACCGGTGAGGAGTTCATATGATGTCTTCTTGAGGATTCGGTGAAGGTAGAGCCGGTTGATGGAGTAGCAGGCGGTGTTAATCGTCTCGGCCCAAAACCGGTCCGGAGTCTTGTACTCATCAAGCATGGTCCTCGCCATGTCTAATAGAGTTCTATTCTTCCTCTCCACTACACCATTTTGTTGAGGTGTGTAGGGAGAAGAGAACTCATGCTTGATGCCCTCCTCCTCAAGAAATCCTTCAATTTGAGAGTTCTTGAACTCCGTCCCGTTGTCGCTTCTTATCTCCTTGATTCTCAATCCGAACTCATTTTGAGCCCGTCTCAAGTATCCCTTTAAAGTCTCTTGGGTTTGCGATTTTTCCTGCAAAAAGAACACCCAAGTGAAGCGAGAATAATCATCCACAATTATAAGACATTACTTACTCCCACCGAAGCTTATGTAAGCTATCGGGCCAAATAAATCCATGTGGAGTAGTTCAAGCGGCCTGTCGGTCATCATGATGTTCTTGTGTGGATGGTGGGTACCAACTTGCTTCCCTGCTTGACATGCGCTACAAACCCTGTCTTTCTCAAAATGAACATTTGTTAGTCCCAAAATGTGTTCTCCCTTTAGAAGCTTGTGAAGATTCTTCATCCCAACATGGGCTAGTCGGCGATGCCAGAGCCAACCCATATTAGTCTTAGAAATTAAGCAAGTATCGAGTTCAGCTCTATTAAAATCAACTAAGTATAGCTGACCCTCGAGTACTCCCTTAAATGCTACTGAATCATCACTTCTTCTAAAGACAGTAATACCTATATTCGTAAAAATACAGTTGTAACCCATTTTGCATAATTGAGATACAGAAAGCAAATTGTAATCTAAAGAATCTACAAGAAAAACATTGGAAATAGAATGATCAGGTGATATAGCAATTTTACCAAGTCCTTTGACCAAACCTTGATTTCCATCCCCGAATGTGATAGCTCTTTGGGGATCATCGTTTTTCTCGTAGGAAGAGAACATCTTTTTCTCCCATGTCATGTGGTTTGTGCATCCGCTATCAATTATCCAACTTGAGCCCCCGGATCCATAAACCTACAAAACAAGTTTAGGCCTTGTTCTTAGGTACCCAAACGGTCTTGGGCCCTTTCACATTAGAAACAAGCACCTTGGGTACCCAAACACAAGTCTTGGAGCCCTTGTGTTTGCCCCCAACATATTTGGCAACTACTTTGCCTGATTTGTTAGTTAAAAAATAAGAAGCATCAAAAGTCTTAAATGAAACATTAGGCTCATTTGATGCAATAGGAGTTTTCTTTTTAGGCATTTTAACATGGGTAGAATGCCTGGAGCTAGATGCCTCATTCTTGTACATAAAAACATGATGGGAAATAGAATGAGACTTTCTAGCATGAATTCTCCTAATCTTGTGCTCAGGATAACCAACAGGATATAAAATGTAACCCTCGTTATCCTGAGCCATGGGAGTCTTGCCCTTAACAAAGCTAGACAATTTCTTAGGGGCATTAAGCTTGACATTGCCTCCCTGTTGGAAGCCAATGTCATCCTTAATGCCAGGGCGTCTCCCATTATAGAGCATGCTACGAGCAAATTTAAAATTTTCATTTTCTAGTTCATGCTCGGCAATTTTAGCATCTAGTTTAGCTATATGATCATTTTGTTGTTTAATCATAGCAATGTGATCATGGATAGCATCAACATTAATATCTCTACATCTCATTGAAAGGGAAATGTGCTTTTGGGCCATTTCTATAAGTTTTTTGGTGATTAGATGCCCAACACATTAATTGAGTTCTTATGTGCAAAATATGTGAAGAGTGCAAATCAAAGCATAAGGTATGTTTCTAGACTTGGTAAATTGATTTATGTACTAACATGGTTATCTAAGTACTAGAAACAGTGCCAAGAAAAGAAGAATTAAATTAGAGAAAAGTTGGCAAAGTTTCAGCCAACACCAACTCTGGCTAGGCACACCGGACTGTCCGGTGGTGCACCGGATTGTTTCCGGTGCGCCAGGCTGGCCGGCGGTAAACCGGCTGCTCTCGGGAAAATGCAGAGGCGTACGACTATAATTCGCCGGACTATCCGGTGGTGCACCAGACTGTCCGGTGAGCCAACGGTCGCCAGCGCCAACGGTCGGTTGCGCAATTCGCGGGCGACGCGTGGCCCGCAGCAACGGTCGGTTGGGCACACCGGACAGTGTCCGGTGTGCACCGGACAGTGTCCGATGCGCCAACCGACCCCGAGGACCAACGGTCGGATGCGCCAGATATGGAAGGAGATCACGCACCGGACAGCTACAGTGACTGTCCGGTGCACCACCCGACAGAAAGCAAGTTTGGTCTTCCAAGTTGGCCTCCAACGGCTCCTAGCTGCCTTAGGGCTATAAAAGGGACCCCTAGGCGCATGGAGGACTACACCAAGCTTTCACGAAACATTCTAAGACTTCCAGACTCCGACTCACGAAACATTTGAGCTCCATTTGAGTTGCGAACTCCGCGTGTTGTGTTTAGAGCTCAAGTTATGACTTGTGTGCGTGGTTGTGCTGCGGATTTGAGTCTTGTGTGTGTTGCTCTCCCCAACCTTACTCTGTGCTTTCTTTGTGATCTAAATTGTAAGGGCGAGAGACTCCAAATTGTGGAGATTCCTCGCAAACAGGAAACATACTCTAAAGGAAAAGACTGTGGTATTCAAGTTGATCATCGGATCACTTGAAAGGGGTTGAGTGCAACCCTCGTCCATTGGGACGCCACAACGTGGAAGTAGGCAAGTGTTACTTGGCCGAACCACAGGATAAAAATCACGTGTCTCTTGTGTTGTTTTCTCCATGATTGTTGTGTTCACAAGAACTCACTTCAAAGCTACTTAGCCATACTAACACTTTAAACTAAGTCTTGTGGCTATTTAGTGTTTGATTTTACAGGATCACCTATTCACCCCCTCTAGGTGCTCTCACTCATGCAAATAGAAACATGATCAATAGTGGATGTAGAGGGTTTGCAAGTTTTTAATTCATCTATCTTAGATTTTAGCATCGCATTTTCATCTCTAAGACAGGAAATAGAAACATTGCAAACATTTAATTCCTTAGCCTTTGAAATTAATTTGTCATTTTCAATTTTAAGGCTAGAAAGTGATTCATTCAATTTATCAATCTTAGCAATCAAACTAGCATTATCATTTTTAAGATTGACAATTGAATCATGACAAACATTTGATTTTTCAACCTTAGCAAGCAAATTACCGTTCTCATTTCTAAGGTTGGAGATGGTGTCATGGCAAATGCTAAGCTTGTTAGTCAAATTTTCATTCTTTTCTACTTCCTGAGCATATGCATTCTTTACCTTAACATGCTTTTTATTTTCCTTAATAAGGAATTCCTCTTGGCTATCCAAGAGTTCATCCTTCTCATGAATAACACCTTTCA
Organism: Zea mays; assembly: GCF_902167145.1. NCBI lineage: Eukaryota > Viridiplantae > Streptophyta > Magnoliopsida > Poales > Poaceae > Zea > Zea mays. The sequence continues at coordinate 223,180,492 of NC_050096.1, forward strand.
ATTCATTTAGTTTTTCCTTTTGTTGCTTGTTAAGGTTGGCAAAAAGACTAAGCAAATCATCCTCATCTTCACTAGAGCTACCCTCATCACTAGATGTTATATATTTAGTGGAGGCTCTAGATTTTACCTTCTTCTTTTTGCCGTCCTTTGCCATGAGGCACTTGTGGCCGACGTTGGGGAAGAGAAGGCCCTTGTTGACGGTGATGTTGGTGGCATCCTCGTCGGAGGAGGAGTCGGTGGAGCTCTTGTCGGAGTCCCATTCCCGACACACGTGGGCATCGCCGCCCTTCTTCTTGTAGTACTTCTTCTTTTCCTTCCTCTTCCCCTTCTTGTCGTCGTCCCTGTCACTATCACTTGACATAGGACATTTAGCTATAAAGTGACCGGGCTTACCACACTTGTAGTAAACCTTCTTGGAGCGGGGTTTGTAATCCTTTCCCCTCCTTTGCTTGAGGATTTGGCGGAAGCTCTTGATGATGAGCACCATTTCCTCGTTGTCGAGCTTGGAGGCGTCGATGGGGAGCCTACTTGATGTAGACTCTTCTTTCTTCTCCTCCGTCGCTTTGAATGCGATGGGTTGCACCTCGGGTGTGGAGGTGCTGCCTTGCTCGATGATTTGTTTGGAGCCTTTGATCATCAACTCAAAGCTCACAAACTTTCCTATCACTTCCTTGGGAGACATTAACTTATATCTAGGATCACCACGAATTAATTGAACTTGAGTGGGATTACGAAAAACAAGTGATCTAAGAATAACCTTGACCATTTCATGGTCATCCCACTTGTTGCTCCTGAGGTTGCACACTTGGTTGACCAAGGTCTTGAGCCGGTTGTACATGGCTTGTGGCTCCTCTCCTTGGTTGAGGATGAATCGATCGAGCTCCCCCTCGATCGTCTCCCGTTTGGTGATCTTGGTCACCTCGTCCCCTTCGTGCGCCGTTTTGAGGACGTCCCAAATTTCTTTGGCCGTCTTTAACCCTTGCACCTTATTATACTCCTCTTGACACAAGGAGGCGAGGAGTATAGTTGTGGCTTGGGAGTTAAAGTGCCGAATTTGGTCGGCCTCATCCGAATCGTAGTCCTTGTCCCCTACCTTCGGTACCTGCGCTCCATACTCAACAATATCCCATATACTTTTGTGGAGTGAGGTTAGATGATGCCTCATTTTATCACTCCACATACAATAATCCTCACCATAAAAAAATGGTGGTTTGCCTAAGGGAACGGAGAGTAATGGAGTGTGTTTAGAAAGGCGAGGATAGCGGAGGGACATCTTACTATACTTCTTGCGCTTATGGCGCTTAGAAGTGACGGACGCCAATTCAGAGTCGGAGGTGGAAGGTGACGAAGAGTCGGTCTCGTAGTAGACCACTTTCTTCATCTTCTTCTTCTTGTCACCTCTCCGTTGTGACTTGATGGAGGAAGAGAATTCCTCCTTATGCTTGTGGCCGGACTCCCTCGAATGGGTTCTTCCCGAGCTTGCGGACTTGTCACCGCCGGTCACGATCTCCCTCTTGGCGTGATCTCCCGACATCACTTTGAGTGGTTAGACTCTAATGAAGTACCGGGCTCCGATACCAATTGAAAGTCGCCTAGAGGAAGGGTGGATAGGTGAAAACTGAAATTTATAAACTTAAAGCACAACTACAAGCCAAGGTTAGCGTTAGAAATAAATCCGAGTCTGAAAGAGAGGGGAAAAACAAATCAACCAAAGAAATAGAGCGGATGACACGGTGATTTGTTTTACCGGGGTTCGGTTCCAATGAACCTAGTCCCCGTTGAGGTGGTCACAAAGACCGGTTCTCTTTCAACCCTTTCCCTCTCTCAAAACGGTCACCTAGACCGAGTGAGCTTTCTCCTTAATCAAATGGGTCACTTAGACCCCACAAGGACCACCACACAATTGGTGTCTCTTGCTTTGATTACAAGTGCTTGAAGAACAAGAATGGGGAAGAAGAAAGCGATCCAAGAACAAGAGCTCAAAGAACACGAGCAAAACTCTCTCTCTAGTAACTAGGCGTTTGGAGTGTATTTGGGACTTGGAGAGGCTTTGATTCTTTTGAATTGTGTATTGTATTGATTGCACTAGCTCTTGTATTGAATGAGATGTCTGAAAAACTTGGATGCTTGAAGTGGTGGTGGTTGGGGGGTATTTATAGCCCCAACCACCAAACCAACCATTGGGGAGGCTGTCTGTCGATGGGCGCACCGGACAGTCCGGTGCACCACCGGACACTATCCGGTGCACCAGCCACGCCACCAAACCGTTAGGGTTCTGACGGTTTTGACCGTTGGAGCTCTGACTTCTTGGGGGCACCGGACAGTCCGGTGTCGCACCAGACAGGCACTATTCACTGTCCGGTGCGCCTTCTGGCGCTGCTCTGACTCTGCGCGAACTGTCCGCGCACTGTTCACGTTGCAGGCGACCATTGGAGTCGACCGTTGCGCTCGCCAGCCGTTGCTCCGCTGGCACACCGGACAGTCCGGTGAATTATAGCGGAGCGGCTCTCCAGAAACCTGAACGTGGCAAGTTTGAAGTCGTACGACCCTGGGCACCGGACACTGTTCGGTGGCACACCAGACAGTCCGGTGCGCCAGACCAGGGTTCTCTTCGGTTTCTTTTGCTCCTTTCTTTTGAACCCTAACTTGGATCTTTTTATTGGTTTGTGTTGAACTTTTAGCACCTGTAGAATATATAATCTAGAGCAAACTAGTTAGTCCAATAGATTTGTGTTGGGCATTTAACCACCAAAATCATTTAGGAAAAGGTTTAAGCCTTATTTTCCTTTCAACGACCTCCTTGCTTATCTCCTAATTTGTAGCGAACAATCTTCCTTAATCTTGGGAAAATATTGCACTCCTGCGCCTGAGTTATCGCCGGTGGTTCAATCTGTCGGATGGGCACAACAAACCCAGCCCGACATACCCACGCTCATGCAGCAGCTAACTCGGATGTGTGCCTCTTTCGTATCTGGACCAGCTCGCCTTTGCTGGTTTCCTTTATCTGGCCCACGACGGGACGCCTCAGGAGTGCGCTTGCTATGTGGCCCCATACGTATTTTCGTGCTCGTGTGGACCCGGGGGATATCCATTCCCCACAGTCGTCATTGTGTACTGGATGAAACAAGGCTCATGACATTTATCTTGAACTGTGAATGAAGAGGATGTCTGGGAAGAAAGGCGTGGGCGCAGTGGTGTGTTCCTTCCCGTTCTCCCTTGAGGGCGCAACAATCGTGACGATAGTCTGCATCGCTTCCCTACCCCGGTTTGGAGCATTTGTCTCCTTTTGCCGAGTGATCCGTGTCCACTCCTTAGTGGGCGAGGTGGACAACGGAGTTCATCGAGTTGGGGAGACCATGGTTGACCGACCTTCAACCCTCTAGGGGATCCTAAGCCTGGCCTCGTGCGGGACCATGCTCCGTTGCGCCATTGGTGGGGTTTTTGTTGGCGCGGTTCGTGGTTTTGCCGTAGCTTCCTTTGGCGATCCCGAGGGAGATGTCCTCTTGGGTGAAGTCGCTATGTGATGCAGAATCACCTCTACATCTGCCACACATGAGATGGTTTCGAAGTAGAAGACTGCTCCTGGGCTGAAGGTGATCATGCCCTTGAAAACTATGGCCATGGAGTCAGCGTTGATCAACGACGCACCCCCTACCTGGCACGCCAGCTGTCGGTGTTTTTTGTCCGACCGCACACTTGGGGTTACCCTCGTGGTGCTTTCGAGTAGGACGACGTCGTAGATTGTGACTCGATGGTTAGTGCGGTAGCACGATGAGGGAAACACGCAGGCTTGAGCAGGTTCGGGCCGCTTTGAGAAGCGTAATACCCTACTTCCTGTGGTGGTCTTCTGTATTGTGGTGAGTTTACAAGCTGTGAGCCTGTGACTACGAGAATGGTGGGTTGTGGATGAGATGAAAATGGTACGGGTGCCTCCTGGCTTTATATATACAACCAGAGAGAGCTCCCCCGCACATGTGTTGATTACGACCTCCTTGCTTATCTCCTAATTTGTAGCGAACAATCTTCCTTTATCTTGGGAAAATCTTGCGCTCCTGCGCCCGAGTTATCGCCGGTGGTTCAATCTGTCGGGTGGGCGCAACAAACCCAACCCGACATACCCACGCTCATGCAGCAGCTAACTCGGACATGGACCTCTTTCGTATCTGGACCGGCTCACCTCTGCTGGTTTCCTTTATCCGGCCCATAGCGGGACGCCTTAGGAGGGCACCTGCTGTGTGGCCCCGGACGTATTTTTGTGCTCGTGTGGACCCGGGGGATATCCATCCCCCACAGTCGTCATTGTGTACTGGATGAAACAAGGCTCATGACATTTAGCCGGATGCTTGAAAGTAGAGACGATGGGGGAGTATCTGAGAAACACCAGAACTGGAGCACCATTTGTGCGTTGAGAAGGACTAGGGCTATTTATAGAGTTATTTGACCAAGAGCTTGGCCCTCGCATGGCTTCCCTTGTGTGATGCTCTAACAAGAATTAGTAAGGAGCTTGCTACTTCAGTACAAATACCGGTATATCAACAGAATTTTGTATCTCTATCGTATTTAAGCTTTCACATTTATATTGTTATCTTTGGTTGTCTGTTTTATCTTATTAGCTTAGTTATATGCTAATCACCACCGGAATCAGCTGCTTTGCAGAGTGTCTAAAACTCCTTTTAGACAAAAACTTAGTTGTACATATGAATGCTTGATATTATTCGTATAGGTTTTGTTTAAAGGAAAAATAAAGACCATAGATTAGTGTGAAAAATAGATTGCCTAATTCACACCTCTTACCTCATCGTTTCTTTTAGTGATGCCTGCGTCGAGCGCCGACGCAAGAATTTCACCAAACATATATTGTTTAAGGGGGGCGTTTGGCAGAGCTTTCGTAGCTCCGCTCCCAGTGTGAATCACTACCAAAAAGCCAAGTTATAAAAATCTGAACTGCTCTATGGTGGGAGTGGAGTGAATCTAGTCTCTATTTTATACTAGAAATTAGTGGAAGCAAAAAAACATAATTTTCATCACTCCCAACCTGCTCCCCACTCTATAACTCTTCATAAATCACTTCACAGCCTATTTGTCAAACAGTTTTGTCAAATAGATTTACAATGCTAAAGAATCACTTGCAATCACTCTATTATGATGTGTTTGATTTGATATCAAAGTAGGATGATGCGGGGGTGACACCATCCGTTCGATTTTTTGGGATCACGTCGCCACAAAAAAATGCTCCGGTGTTCATCTCTCTCCCGCGTGACTCTCATCTCCAAACATAAAAAATATGACCACCCCAGAATTATGGAGCGGAGATCTGGCAAACGAGACCTAAGAATGTTTCCTCGCGGATTCATGGGCAATGCTCTTGTTGTGGAGCAAGCGTATAGTGACTCAAGACTGGGGTGCCCAATTTTAAGTGAGATGAAATTATGATATAACTCTCGGGTGTCTGCTTCCAAACGAGTCATACACCATGTGATTGGTTAGCTGCACCGTCTCGTCCCGCGTCACTATGTGCGTTGACTTTATCTGAGTTTGTGTTTGGTTGCCTGCACGTATCAAGCGCAGACTGCATACACAGACGCAAAATAAGTTATATTGGCTGCATCCACACGTACGCCCAAAATGACCGTACGCGGTCGGCCAGGCTCGCACGAGATTGTACGCATGAGTGCGGTCATCCAATCAGACAGACAGTGATTCAGTTTGGCCACCAGTTTATCAGTGCCAAACACACCGGTAATAAAGAAGGTCTATGAGGCTGAGCTGAACGCTTCCAGCATCCAAGGACTGGGATGCGCTCTTCTAGGATGATGAAAACGAGTCGTACAGCTGCACCCGCGGAGATTCAAAGCATATTTTGTTTGGTTCTCTTCTCTACACGCACAGGTTCAGCAGATGCAAAAAAAAAAAACGACCTGGAGCCAGGCCCGCCGGAGATGATGCTGCCGCTCGTACGCACGGGTACAGGCTGGTTGCATGCGGTTGCATGCACTAGCATGTATACCAAAAAATATTTTTTGTTTGTTTTTTTATTATATCTTTGAATTAAAAATCCAATCTGATCGATTTTATATTGTGTTTCCAAGATTTTTTTAATAAAACTAGACCTTTTATGCTATATATATTTCAAAAAACAATAATTTAATGAATCACATGTATTTATGTACCAAATCAACCAAACAATGTCTGTGCCACCTTACCTCGACTCATACAAGCAACCAAACAAATGTATCATGCATGAACTCAATCAGGTTCTCCTTATCCTGACTCAGCTCAGTTAGGCTGGCTAGGTTCCTACATACAACCAAACATACGCACAGTGATTCAGTTTGGCCACCAGTTTATGTGCCAAGCACACCGGTAATAAAGAAGGTCTATGAGGCTGAGCTGAACGCTTCCAGCATCCAAGGACTGGGATGCGCTCTTGTAGGATGATGAAAACGAGTCGTGCTAGTACGTAGCACCAAAGGCGCAAACCCACTTTCTAGGTTGCGTTGTCCTTTTTCTCGTTTGTGTTCTATTTATGTAATATCAAAAATTAAAGTTATTTACTATGATAGTTTAATCTACGGTTGTTATTCTGGAGACTTTCCAAAATGCTCCCTAGAAGAGCGTTATTTGTATGGTCAAACTTTTTTATAATTAAAGTGATGCACAAATCTCTTGTATATTTGAGGTTTTTTTATATACTTGGTGTATATGGATCCATCGCTTGAAGTTGTACGTATGTGCAGGCAACATCGATCACAGCTCACATCTCACTAAGCATGTTGGACATGCAGTGGCTACGTACTCAATAATACAGCTGTATGGTACAACCTAATAATACCAATAGAAAAGGTAGCACAAAACATGGCTTTTCCGTTGTAGCTCTCGATATGTACTAGCTGCCAACGGTTTGAATTTTTACTACAAATCAAGTCTTAAATGCATGTGACTCAAAAAAACATTAGAGCATGTTGGGTTGCTAGGGAACGGCTACTATAGAATGATTCCTAGACAGATTGTTTATCTAATTTATATAAGCTTTTATAAGCAGAAATGATTTCTAGGTATGTTTGGTTACACCGGAACGAAGCTAGGAACTGTTTCCAGATGATCAATTAGTACTATACAAATTAGACAATCAATTTAGTTGAGAATCGTTACAGGTAATAAATACTGGAAAACCGAACGAGCCTAGTAGAAATTGAAGAATAAATAAAACCATCAGCACGAACTGTGAACCTTTTGTTTCAGTTTTTTCTCCTAAATAAAAAGAGAAACATTTTGTTTCTCTGCATAGAGTGGTGTATGGAACATCCATAAGAGAGCTTATCTTGAGGTGCAAACCGAGATCGAGATCCCGGGAATAATAAATCAATGGACAGAACCAAACCTGCGGCTAGTTAAACAACAATAAGATGAATATACCTTCAGAAAAAAAGAAGAAGAGAGAGATAGCAACGAATCCAAAATTGTAGACAACATCGATCTTTCCTGCAATTTCTGAATTTCACAAACATTTCTCCAAATGAAGTTAAACTGATGGGCGCACACGTACCAGTGTGGTACGTGCATGGGACGACGAGCTGGGCTGCATGCCTGCATGCTATTTTTGAAATTAACTAAAAGCCGCATGCATGAATCCTCAAGTGCGTGTTTATATGCACGCACAAATCTACGGCATACTATACTACTAGTGGTTGATAAACAACTCATGAAGCGCACGCATCAGCGTCGGCGGCGTCGGCGACGACGGCGCCCACGCCGACTCCGTAGACGGCCGCGAGTGCCCTGAGAAGATCCACCCTAGCCCGCAGCCCCACGATGTAGTCGGCCGTGCGGACAAGCAGGGCCCCCGCGGGCGCCTCCTCCCCGCCGGGCACGAGACGGCGCAGCTCCCGCACCTTTCGGCGCAGCGCAGCACCGGCCGCGCGCGACGACGGGCGCCTCCAGCCGCTGGCGCTCCCGCGGGGCCTCCGCCTCTCCTCCATGGCGCTCACGAACGAAGAGGCAGCCGCACCAGCTAGCCTGCTAGCTAGCGAGCTGTTCCTACGTGGCGGGCGCGGAGAGGGCGAGTCCCGGCCTGGTGGGAATAAATAGGCCGGCCGGCCAGCCGAGGCTGCCAACGCATCTCGTCGCGGCGCGGCGCTCGGCGGGGGGGTCATGTGACGGTACGGGCCGGGGAGCGCGCTTTTGCGCGGACGTGGATGAAAAGGGCGCCCGCTACCGAGGAAAAAAGGGTCGAGGCGAGGCCGGGCTCTGGTGCCGGCGGGCGATTGGACCGATCGAGACATGGAGTGGACGGACGACGAGCGGTGGTTTGGTTTGGCGGTAGGGTGGGGGCCCGGGCGTGGACGGCACGTCTCGTCTGGTTGTCCTCGCCCGCACGTGCCCGACAGCTGTTCTGCTCTGTTGGCCTTGGCTTCCAGAGTGATCGGATCGCTACGCCGCTCCCGCTTTCGAGGGCGGCACGGGACGACGCCGGTCGCCGGCTCCCCCGTGCGTGGCTGCCTGCCGCGATCAGCAAGCAGGTCATCGAGGCTACAACGCAAGGTATCGCCATGGCCAATGGATATCCGCTGCATGCCAGTGCTAGCGGCTACGGATCTGTGCACGCGTAGAGCGCTAGTGTCCGCTTCCTTGTCATGCATGTCACATTGTCATCATTGGGTTGCGAGCTGATCTGATTAGGACTTGTTTGAAAACTCAATTTTTTTATAGATTAGAGAAAAATTGAGGCGGAGCCTACTAGGACCTGCTTAGGACTAGCTAGTTTAAAAACTCAAATGATTCGAGGGAGTAACAAGGCCTGAGGTTGCGAGTTTATTTCCTTTTTTTGTGTGAATAAATTCCGGACATCGACGTTTGCTGACATTCAGCCATTAAATTTCTAAAGCTAAGTATAATTTGATTTTCCACAGCCACACAAATGTATAGTTTATGTGAGAAATCATGTGACCTGTGATAATTTTTTTATTATTTATATGTCTTGATTTACATTGAGTAGTAAAAAAGAATAGACTGACGAAAAGGTATTGAATTGAAGGCGTAAACATGTACCGCTCCATGAAACTATATATATATATATATATACTATATGTATTTAGAGCCCTGAGCTCTATTTAGCTAAAGGAAGCCCCAGCCAAATATGAACGCACCTGCATTTCACAGCCGACTGACCTTTCGGTTTCCATATAAATACCTACGTGATCCCGCGATTAGCTCCTTTGCTCCCGGCTCAGTTTCCATAACCGCAAAACCCCAACCCCCGCACGACTCCAGGAATCTCCGGCGATTCTTCCATCCCGGCGACTCCGCTCCCCTTTCCGACGACTCTTCCAACCCCTCGCCGCTCGCTGTCGATCCAGTCGCAAGCGGCATTTGAGCGGCGCGCCCTCGGTTTCCCCAATCGTCGCTCCAATATTCGCGCCGCTGCATTCGGCGACCGGCGAAAACCCTACCTTCTCCGCGCGACGGTTCTGCTCCTTCGCTCTCCGCCGACCCGACTGCTTCCACGTTCTCCGCCATCCTCAACATTCGCCGCCGCCAACGGGTACCGCTCCAATCGGTGTGTTCTTCCCAACCCTAGCTCGCGCGCATTTCATTGGATCGAGTTTGACCGTCAACAAACTAGTTGTTTTTGTTCATTTTGCATTGTGTGGATCACGGCTAGGGTTGACATTAGTTATGCAGTTGATGTATTACATTTACGCACATTTACACAGTTGGTTACGCACACTTACACAGTCGGTTACGCTCATGTACACAGTTGGTTATGCACATTAGGTTACATGTTTATGCACATTAGTTAAATTTTTTTGCATCATATTATGTTCAATTGGTAATTGGGTGGTCATCTAGTTGTTTTTGTGACTGCATACACTTATTTATTCCATTATTGTTATAGTTAATACATTGTGTGACAGCATGTATTGTTTTATTGGATCATATCCAGTTTTTTATTATTTTAAAACAGACATTATTTATTAAACCAGTTCACAGTTAATACAGATTGTTTATAGCAATTTTTGTTTTGCTCAAACATATCAGGTTGCAGGCAAATTGTGTTTTATAATTGCAACTGTATGCAATGGTATGCAACATATTCAGATTTTTATGAACGTATAACAGGACAGAACATATATGCTAATGTGTTTCATGTATGCATCTGTATGTAACATATTCAGTTTGTTATGCTGGTATATCAGTTCAGAATATGTATGCATCTGTGTATAGTAAATGATCAGCCAACTAGTTGTTTTTCATAGAGTATATGTTTTATATAAAATTTCATTTCTGTTTAGTGCATACATTTATGTATTTTCAGATGATTGCAGCTATTACATTATTTGGTTACAGCAAGGTCTGTTATTCACTTATTTTTTGAACAGTTCAGTACATGTTTTATTGAATCATATACAGTTTTGTATTATTACAAAACAGACATTATTTATTACACTAGGTCACAGACAATACAGTTTGGTTATAGCAAGTTTTGTTTTGCTCAAACATATTCAGATTTTTTATGTAAATGTGTTTAGTAAATGAGCAGTCAACTAGTTGTTATTCCTAGAGTATATTTTTTATTTAAAATTTCATATCTGTTTAGTGCATACATTAATGTATTTCAGAGCATTACAGCTAACACATTATTTGGTCACAGCAAGGGTTGTTTTTATTGAAACATATTCAGTTTTTCTAATAATTGAAACAGTTCAGTATGTGTATGCAAATGTAAATAGAGAACAGTATATTCAGATGTTTTAGGTTTGGTATTTAAACAATTAGGTTAATTGATTCAATCATACCACACCATAAATACATATGCATATATAACCTTTTATTTTTTACAACATTGTATATTATGTATGCAGCTGTTAATTTTAAAAAATGAAGCAAGTCGACCGTCCTCCAAATAACCCCAAGCGTATAACAATCCAGTCAAGCCAGGAGTGCTTCAGTGTAGACATTCCCTCTGCAGAACATCCTAATCCATGTCCAGAAGTTGAAAATCCTTCAAATGCTGACAGTCAAAATGTGACCAATGAAACAGTTCAGATTGATTCTGATGAAGATGACTTCATGCCAGCTATGAAGAAGCGCAATGTTTCTGAAAGCCACACAAGAGTGTTAAGAAAAGTCGTGACAAAGAGGGTTAAACATGAGGAGCTACCCCGACAGGTTAATGTTATGCATACCCAACAAACAATTTCATATTTGTAATGTTCTGATTATTTTTTTCATAATAACAAAATTATTTCATGTTGTATATTGTTTAACAGAGGCTTAATGTGAGGTGCAACCCTCAAGATGTCATTGCAAGCATTAACATTTTGAATGAAAGACAACGTGAGGCTATAAGACGCAAAGGCTTCTCTTCCATTCTTGATATGACAGTAGATGCGCTGTGCAGTAGATCACACCTCCAATGGTTGATGGACAAGCTAGACCCCAAGGATATGACAATACGTCCTGGTCCAGGAAAGGAACTCAAGATCACAAAGGATATTGTTCATCTTATTCTTGGCGTGCCAAATCATGGAGGTGGTAAACCTTTGGGTATTGATGAAGCAGTTGCAGCAAGCAACTTGAGGGCAGAGCTTGGTGTGGCCAAAGATGAGTTCAATGTGGCATTTCTACAGGATCGATTAAGGAAAGGCGAGGATGATGACCTTTCAATCAGATGTTTCTTCCTCATTCTATTCAACCGTTTGCTGTTTCCAACTGCTAGCTGGGGCATCACATATCATGAGGTGCTTCTCACAGAAGAAATGCACCGTTTCCATGAGATCGACTGGTGCCAGTTGATTTTTAATGATCTATGTGAAGCTGCCAAGAAGTGGCACAACCGGATCACCACAAATGTCTCCACGACTATCTATGGATGTTCCATTGTTGTCCTTGTAAGTATAGTGTTTTTCCGTATGCACATTTATTTCATTATTGGTTCCTAACTTTTGGTAGTTATGTAAAATGTTTTACGATGTTTGTTATGTCTACTTACATTGCTATTGAACATTGTAATTCTTTTTAATGTAGTTGTACTACTTGGATCACCTGCATACAGCCGCTGCCCCCCATAATAAGAGTGGCACACCTCGCATTAAATTTTTTGATAAGAATAGCATAAAAGCTTTGACCAAAGCTGACAAGAGGAAGGTTCGCCATGGGGCTGAATCTTTCGGACACTGTGAAGTAAGTTATTCATATTTTCACAGTTGGTTATGCACAGTTACACAGTTGGTTACTCACGGTAACTACAATTTTATTTCTAGTTCCGAAGCTCGACGGAGACATGCTATGCAGTTGGACCTAAGATCGATCGCCAATCTGAGGCAAGTTTATGATGTATTATATCCATTGTTTATGATTATTTATTGAACAAATAGAATACGAAGGTGGACATGGATTCTTACTATTTTTTGCTGAACAACCAGCCGGAGTGCAGGACCAATATTTTCGATGCACCGCGCCCTGGCCCCATGCCTCGGCCAACTTTTAACATCAAACTTCCATCTATCAAAGAGATGATGTCAAGTAAGATCAACGATCTCCCACATCGTCATCGATCTAAATTCACAGATATTCTTGCTGCATATGACTTGGAGGTTGACAAGTCATGCGTAGCCATAAAAGACAGCATCAACAAAATTATTGTCAAGCAATATGACATAGCAGACAAGTTTATAGAATTGATAGACGAGGTACTACGTGCCGAGTCTGAAAATTTGGAAAACGAGACGGATGAGCCACAGCAACCGGGGAATTCGGCTGATTCAGCAGGTATTCCTTATTCAGAACATTTTATCTTTTGACATGTGTATACGTTTTTTGTTATAAGTACAGTTAACAGCTTATGTTTTTGTCACGTATACACAACAACATTTGATTTATAATTCAAATTTTGACATATATTATTTTCAATATAATTGTGTACAAGGACACACAGTTGATGCCACCCAGCCCACACCCGATATGCCATCCCAAGCTTCGCAGCTTGAGACCCAACTGGGTGCTACTCAGTTTGAAGAAATTCACGAAAGACAACAGCATATCCGTACAGTCCTTGAGACCTTTCCCGACGAATCGGATGTGGTTTCAGATCAACAGGTAATTTGTCCAACGACAATACTATTTTTACTCATTATACGTACATGTATGCATACTTCTTTTTAGCAGTATGCGAACCACACTTTTTTTGTCAACAGGATTTCTGTTTTGATGTTCGAAACATAAGTTTGAGGAACACAAATATCACACCTCAAACCACATCAGCTTGCACCTGCTTGCCCAAATTTGACGTGACACCGGAAAAAAATGTTTGTTAGCAGTCCATGTCTCATGTTATAATTACATTTTACTATACATACAACACAGTTATACTAATTATATACCTTTGTGTAGAGAGGTGCAATGGCAACAGAGGAAATGGAACAAAATGACAGTGGGCCAGTTTTTGACCAGACCCCAACTCCTCATGTCAGTATGATAACATACATATTACATAATGCTTTTTATGATATTAAACTGATTTTTTTAATGTTCAACCACTTACAACCATGTTGCATTTCAGGTTGATACACTCAAAGGTACTACAAACTCTGGATCTGATCCACCACTTACAGAGCAAGAGTGTATCCGTTCTCTGTGGGATTTAATTTGTTCCAAGGACATTGACCAAAGCAGGTACATGTAACCCAAATTACGAATAACGTATTTATAAGTTGGTTCATTTATGAAATAAGAATCTATACCTTTGTTCATCATACAGGGTAGTTATTGATTACGGTGATTACAGTGCAAACTGTATGGATATTTATGAATCTTTCGCGGAGGGTAAATGTCTTGAGGATGTCTTCATGCAGTGTTTCATAGAGTGTGTTCGTGATGATTCTAAAAATCATCGTCGAACTCTGACATCTAACAGATTAATACTTGATGTCAACGTTGGGGTAGGTTCTTCTTCACAGTTATTGTAACTATACACATAATATACTTACACACTCTATTTTTTTATAGGCTCTGTTAAATTTTGAAGAACAGGAACGTCACAGCAAGAATCCTCAGCCGTTTGATCAAAATGTCCTACAGAATTGCTTGCACAACACATTGCCTGCTTTGGTGAATCTGGATAAATGCAAGTCGGTAAGTCCCATTAACATTTTGTTCACAGTTTCATCAGCTCATTAACTGTACATTTTAATTATCATGACTTTACAACAGCAACATGTAACCTATATTTACTTTTCTCATCAACAGATAATGGTACCTATGCTTAGCAGGGGTCATTGGACACTGTATGTGATCAATCTACACCACCGGGTTATACACATTTTAGATTCGAATCCCTATGGTATACAACTTGGTGGCACCGAATGGAAGGACTATCATTATGATCCAATTTATTTAGGTGGCAGGAAATTCCCATGGGCTAGGGTGATAATGAGTAGGCTGAGCAAAGCGTTACAACACGTTTGCCCCAACGCAGAATTTCCTAAGTTTGGTAATTTTCCATTGGATATGCCATCTAACTGCCCAACAATGAGGACAGGGTCAAATGACTGTGGATTTTTTGTGATGAGTTACATGAAATCTTATGATCACAATGCAGGTGTCATATCTTCTTTCAATCAACCAGTAAGTGTCTGTGCTAACTGTTTCTATAGTCCGGTTGCCATCAGTTGTTCATGTTAGCTATAGACGTGTCTAATGCAAGCTATGCTTTTATTGCAGGACAATTCCCGAGACCTACGTGCTCATGCCCTTCATCAACTCACATTCCATCGCATCAACAAGGCGTTGCCACTTCCATTGGATATCCAGAGATTTATGTTTGCGCGCAATTAGTGAACTATGTCAGATCTAAGCAATGGTGTGGGCAATGTACCGTACTGTGGTATTTTGGCCATTTTGTTCAGTTAACAATTGTAGGAAGCTTCCTTATATGTGCTGTTTTCAGAACAATTGTCATGCTACTTTGTGTTAGGGGTGTTACCCAGGCTCTTTCTGTGAACTTTAGTTGGCTGGATACTTATGGTTATGTCGCGAATATGTGAACATCAGATGTTTTCACTTATGTGTGCTTTAAATATGATCTGTTTTTATGTTCTGTATACCTCATTGCTTAATACTACCATCTGTTTATATGCGAGTATCATCCAGGCCATATACGATTTTTCCTACTTCAAATTATGCAACATTAGTAAGCAATATACGCTCTATTTATCAGATTTCAACAACTTTATATCTTAGATTATTCGTATCAGATACAACAGACTACTCGCGCGCCTGACTCACTGCTGTCGTTTATCAACAGTACTGGTATATAGTTTACAAATTATACGATCATCCCACAAGTTATATACGATGTTTTGTAGTTCCAGTTACGCAACATTATTAAGCAATATACGCACCATTTATTAGATTTCAATATCCACCTCTATATAAATCAGTTGCCAAACAAGCAAGGTTTATTGTAAAAACAAATTAATCGTATCTCATACAACATTCTAATCACTGTCTGACTCACTACTATCGAACTCATTTGCGTGTTTTTTAGATGTTGTTGTCTCATTCCAATCAGGAGCTTTACTGCCACCCTTGTTCCTAGATCCTGGAGGTCGTCCTCTCTTACGTCCAGCAAGGCTTGCCAACCTTTGTCTATTTTCCTCCATTGACAAACATGTCCTACTGTTGTGACCATCAGCAATTCCACACTTCTGACATTTCCTGGTCATTTTCTTTGTACCTTTTGCTCCCAATTTAATAACCCTTTCTTCACTCCCCTTTATTGTTCTTCCTTTGGGTCTTGAGTTATTTGGTCTTGCCAAGCTTATCCCATCGACTGCAAATTCCAGTTTCTGCAATTCAAAAGTAAATACTTCTCAGCATATAATATTATGTAGTCCAACATACAGTATTTATACCATTATTACCTTTCTGGCATTATCATTTTGTTCACTGACACCACTAACATTCATTATTGCGTGATCATGCAAATTAACCTGTAATTGACAACACATTTTGTTAAGCTCAATCATAACCCAATAACTCAAACGTATAAATCATGTATATGTATAACTGCAAATCAGTAAAGTTGTTAAAGATATTACCTCTTCTAATGGACGTACTGGTATATGTATTTGATCATTGGCCACACCTTGTTCAAGTATAATAGATACGTCTTGAATTTCCTGAAAATTTGGATGAAAGATCATTATACATCATTTACAAATAAACATTAACAACAGTACGATTCAAACCTTGTTATTCCTTTCGTCAAATTCATCATCCTTTTCGTTGTCTCTATTGGCTTCATCATCGTCCTGAGATTTTATTGTTTCACACCTCATCAATTTAATATGATTAATAATATGTTACAACATACATATTAAAACATTACATACCTGTATACCATCTCCTCCACTAGTTCCACAAGTTTCCTCAACGTCTATATCTGTTTCCAAACGCGAAAGTACTTCGAGAAGCTCATCCATTACTGTTAGGGCTCTATCATTTCCTGCTTTGGATAAACTAGCATGATGCACTACTTTCATTGCCTTTTTAAGCAACATCTTCTGTCTATATGACTTAGTTTCTCCATCCTTCCCCTTCAAATTCCTATCATCTCTTGAAAACGGAACATCTTGCCTTGCAGAGGTGGTGTATCTTTGTAAAATATATTCTTTCGGTATCCGGTCAATCTGAAGATGCATAAACGCGCGTAGCACATGTACACAGAATAGCCCTATAAAACAATAATGATCTTAAGATTTTGTTCATATGTTTTCAATGTATATATTTACTTTGTAGTACTCCATACCTGTATGTTCCCAATGTTTGCATTCACAAGTATACTTTCCTGCATCTTCATCAGCTGTGACTTTGAATTGGTGCTGTCCCCAAACAATTTTATTCGATCTAGTTGTATGTTGCACCACCCAATCATTTGCGCCCCCTTCTTCGTCGTGCATTATCTTGAATGCGGTTGCATATTTCAAAGATTCCTGGAATCTACACATCACAGCCCTTGTGTATGCTCTTGCAACCCTTATCTCAAACATGTATAGCGTGTTCGTTTCCTTTTGACCCTGTGGCATATATAATGCAAATTAGTTTACACTTATATTAATGTATCAATATACGACATAACAATTTTATCCTCACCATGCTTCCCACTGCTTCTTTTGACTCTTTCATCTTTCTACTGTGTAGAAGTTTCATCATTTGCTTGGCGAATTGATGAAGCGGAGTATTTGCATCAACATGTGCACTTTTGACAAGCCTGTTCATGCTTTCGCTACGCTGTGTAGACAACATTAGACCACAATAATGATTTTTAAAAAAAGCAGGCACCCAATCCTTACGTATTCCATACAGCTTATCCAGAGTACTGTTATCGTGCAGATCAAAATCTTCAAGTAGCATTGACCATGCAGTCTTAAACTCCAACTCAGTCAAAGGATGATGTATTATAGATTGAAACCGTGTCTTAAAGTCCATTTCCTCAAATCTTGCATACAACTCGTTTAGAAAAGGCATATACCTATTTTGCACATGCCATAGACATAAACGATGTATTGTGTGTGGGAAAACCCTCTCGAGGGCTACTGGCATTGCAGGATCTTGATCTACAAACATATATGACACAATTGTACGAATCTTATTCCATGTTATATAAAGAAAATAATATCTAATTTAAGCCATAGTTGATGTATATACATTTAATTCATTATTATCAGTCGTACCTGTCAGCATCACTCGTGGCCCTTCGGTTCCCATGCATGTTTTGAAGGCGTTGAATACCCATTCAAATGTATCAACAGTTTCATCCCCCAACAATGCGAAAGCAAATATAGTGCAATGTAGGTGGTGATTTGAACCAACAAACATACCTAGTGGTTTTTCATACAGATTAGTCTTATGTGTTGTGTCAAATGTAACCGCATCACCAAAATCAATGTAATCCCCTTGCTGGCTTGCATGTGACCAAAATATGCTTAAAATCTTGCCTTCTTTATCCAATTGGAAGTCAGAGAAAAATTGTGGATTATCCTTTTTGCAGGATGCAAAAAAGGATAGTAGCTTTGCCACATCATTTGCATTTCTTTCTCGTTGCTTTGCCTTTTTCCTGAATTTATTGTGAAAATTAAGCATTAGGCAGAAACAACAACCAGCATATATCATTTATGTATATCAATCGGAACATATCATAAACTTACAGGTTATACATGTCCTGTGCCGTTACAGGCACACTCTCAGGACCACCGTGCATTTCTGATACATAATCCATAATACAATGTTGCGGGATTCGACTCTCTTGCATTGAACTTATGAACTCCATGTATTCAGGATCATGCGTCTTGTTGCATTGTAATTGATTCTTTTCGGTATCCTTTTTAAAAAATTCATGATTATGATCCAAGTGCAACAGATCAATACGCACTGATATAACTGTCTCTTTTGCATCATCATAATTTTTTTTAAGTTTCATACCGGCCTTGCATTGTGTCCGTTTCGAACTGGTACTACGTACCTTTGGGTTTGATATTCCCCTTACTGATCTTTTGCCTTCCATCGAGCAATTCAACCACTTACAATTTTTCCGTTCCCTATACTTTTTCAATGGAAATCCAACTTCATATGCATACCTACTATAAAATTTATATGCTTCATCCACCTCACTGAATGTCATACCAACTTTAGGTACTAATCTCGGATCAATTGTAACTTCCTGTGCAAAAAATATAAATTGTATCATCTATGGTACCCTACATATTTTTATGTTGTATGTAGATCATAACAATTTTCAGCCAAAAGTTTCACAGTGTATGCACAATATAAATACTGAATGTCACACCATCTCTAGCTGCCTTATACTGTATACAATTCAACGTACAATACTGAAAATTCAAATCAGTTCAATATTACTTACATGTCTCTGCAGAATCACTGGTGTGTCCTGTTCATGATCACCAATAGTACGCATAGTATTAAGGTGCTGTCCTCCTTCAGTTACTGTCATCCTTGATGCCTCAAATATGGTCTGTTCATCAACCCCTGGGGCCCTCAAAGCTGCCGATGGAGTAATTGCGTTTACAGCAGTAGCTGATTCTGTATGCGTAATTCCATCTGACGCTAACTGGTACTCTCCTTGTTCTTCTTCCTGCACCATTGTTACGATATCCAAGCATTGATTTTGTCTATGAACAGACGTCGGCGTCGCATACTCACTTATGGTCTTGTTTCCCCATGGCGCCGCCATCTTCCAGATCAAAATCGCCGTTCACCCAGCAGCGGACTATCAAATGATGCGTACTCTCCACTTTTCTGGAAGATTATGATTTTTTTCCCTGTACCAAGCGTATATCCAATATCGTGGACGCATATTTCACGGCGCATATCCATTACCCGCTTAATTTTAGGATCGTGGCCGCGCTGATCGTGGGCGATCTGATCGGGGGAGTAACAGTCATCTATGCAATGTTATGAATACATTTACGGTGTCGTAACTGTCTGTTTAAATGCGCTTCCCCCTTTTACGAGTTACACGTCACCGATCCACGTACGAACACGTGGCCCACGTTGGTTTACGCATATTTGTACAAGCAATTATACTTGCATAACTGTACTGCATTAAAACGGGCCGTCTGGATCGATCCATTCGGTTCGACCACGTTCGGCTCGTCTGGCTGGGGCTCCGCGCACCTATATGAAGCCCAGGGCTTCCATTACCAACGCCCTATATATATATATATATATATATATATATATATATATATATATATATATATATATATATATATATATATATATATATATATATATATATATATATATATATATATATATATATATATATATATATATATATATATATATATATAACCAGTGGTCCCATTCAGATACATTATTTTCATGCGCTATGTAAACCATGAAAATAAATGAAACATGCATTATATTAAAATCGAAGTTACATTACCATTATAGCACGCCTGCTTCGTACGTACGTTGAAGCTTCAACATCAATATCATCTGAACAGCTGTGATCAACCAAGCCAGCCAGTAGACCAACCTGGATATATATATATATATATATATATATATATATATATATATATATATATATATATATATATATATATATATATATATATATATATATATATCGTTGAGCTAAAACAGCATGGTACGGTGGGGCTAACCTAGCTACAGCTAGCAACCAATACGAATTGAAATAAGCTACGAGCGAGAAGGGCATAGCGTGGCGCCATGGACCTTGTGGCTTGTGCTACAGGTCGCTTAGCTGTGTGGTAGTAGATGACATGCATGTGGGCCGGGGACCGTCGTGCATTTTCCGGTGCGTGCGCGCATGCGCGACGTGTCCGCGCGGGACGGGTGGCCGGGCTTGATTGGGCCGGATCGTCGCACACGTACGTACTACGTTACGTACGCACGTAGGGGCTGCGGCCATTGCAGCTGGCAGGAAACGGGACGACGATGCATGGAGCATGCACATGCGAGCACATGCACACACGAGACTCTTCACAATCATATATCAGCTCTGCCTCCATATAGCTAGCGACCATGCATAAATGTATATATCAGTGTGAGTCCCGACTGGCTTCAACAATTGTATGCCCCTTATCGTGACCTTTCAACGCGTTGATACGTACTCATCGTACATCGTATGACTAGCTAGCCGGCTAAAGTTAAATTCGGCACCAATATATCAGTGGTAGATCCAACAGCTAGCGCCACCTGCGGATGTATAGAAGAAGAAGCCTCTAATTGTTACAACACGAGGAGTAAACGCCACCTTTAGTTTCAATCACAGTTAGAGAATAGAGACACCAACTAAGGCTCGTTTGGTTTGAGTGACTAAAGATTAGTCTCTCTATTTTAGTTCAATTTAGTCCATAAATTGTTAAACGGTGAGACTAAAACTGGGACTAAACTGTTTTAGTGTCTAGTCCCTCAAGATGTGACTAAAAGGGACTAAACCATATAAATTTCATTTTTTGCCCCTTCTTTATTTCAATTGCACTAATGGTGGGAGAATGATAAGGGATATTTTAGTCCTCTTATGATTCATTTAATGTGTTTTGAATAGTTTGTCTCTAGAACAAAATAGGGTAGGAACTAAACCTTAGTCTCCTAACTAAACTTTAGTCCCTGGACTAAAGGAACCAAACAAGGCCTAAAAATAAGCGCTCCACCACAACTTATTTTCTATGACTGTATAGTTGCCATCGAAAATAAATTGTTATTTTCGGCGCCAAAAATAACCATTTTTAAATTTCAGTGGTCAGTTCTCTAGCCGGCGAAAATTGAATTGAACAATTTTCGGCGGCAAGGAGCCATACCGCCGAAAATAAACAATTCCATGACAAAAAATATGAAAAAAAGAAAATTAAAAGAAATTTCAATATATATATATATATCAAAGCACATCATCACAAGTTCTCATAATTTCTCACAACAACACATTTTCACCACAATTAATTCCTCACAAATCCATCACAATCCACCAAAATTCCTCGCAATTCAATTACAATCCACCACATACTCACAAATCCATCACCACAAACTCACAAATACATCAGAATCCGAAGCCATCGCATCGAGCAAATTCACCACAAGAGAAAAATCATCACATATAGGGGTCGTTTCAGTTGTGACCACTACCTCCAAAAGCCAAGACGTTGTTTATGAAGTCTTCTAACTCGTTTGGAGTCTGAAAGAAATAAAAATACATAAATAACTACAATGTTAAGTTGACCACTATTCAATTGAATTGTTTTTCAAACTAACCTCATGTGTACTAGCTCCCTCCCGTCCAAAAGCTCATGTTGCTGGTATCACCGGTGGTGACGTGTTATGGCCCATAACTCTCGATCCCTACAAAATCAAGTTAAATAAGCCAAGATTTGAAATGTTAATACAAACGACAAGTCTAAACTAAATTTAATTGAAACAACACACTAGAGCTGGTTCACATTAAGTTCTAGTTTATAATGCATTCAAGTATAGACGCACATGAGCTGGAGGAGGTGTTGGAGCATGTATTGCCCACTGAGGCATCAGTGATTGAAATTGAGGGAAAACGAAAGGTTGCTGTTGTGCCTGCTCTAGAAACCAAGATTGTTGTAAATACAATATATTAGTTATAGGACAAATATACGACTGTATTGAGAATAAATGAAACACTCACATTCATTGCTTGATGCGTCTGTGCGTTGTAAGCAGCCATGTACTCTGATTGTTGTCGGATGAATGCCATTCAAGTTGGGTACTACCTCACCATAATGTTCCCACACCTCATATTCATGCATAAATCCAAACCGACAAAGATTTAGGTTAAATATTTTCTTATTAAGGAATATACTGTTTTCATGCCGCCTAGAAGGACATCTGTCAGTGCAGGTTAATAAGAAGGAGAATGCACAGTCCACCGAATCTTTGGTCTTGGCTACCCACTCATCTGAATGTTATCTTTAAAACATCATTCAACTTCCTCAATGATATCGGTCCTACATCTATAGGCAAAGTTAGGTCCTAAACCCACACAAGAGTGACCGATAGAACGTGGATTTATGACAAGCCAGCAGGATCCGAAGGAAATTTCAGCATGATAACCTCATTGTTCTCTAGCTACACGCAAAATATGGTGTAGTGGAGAACAACGAGATTATGCCATCGAAATTTCCTTCGGATCCTACTAGCTTGTCATAAATTCGTGTCCTGTCGGTCACTCCGAGACTATTAGTAATAGGGACAATTCTAGACGGGTATGTCTAAAATGGGTGACACATAGTGTTGGGGACTTGTTCTCAAATGCTATGAGTTAAGAACAAGGCAACACAAAATGTTAATGGTCAAAGACCTTCGTCCTTCGAGGCATTATCTCCCTTAGGATATAATGATCTTCAGACGAAGGTTATGAAGGGCATACCTTCATCATTTCAGCGTGTAATAGAAAACGGGAGCATAAGTTACATGTAAAGAATATAAATAATCATCTTAAATCACTATATTATTTATATTCTTATTAAATAACCATGAATAAACATTAACGATATTGAGTTACATTTGTACCTTCAGCTTGACAGAAGCTGAGAATCCAAGTGTGACGTGCGAGTGAATACAAGTCAGCGTGAACAGTACAGGGGAACTGTTCAGCTATTTATAGGCACGAGATGCAACCCGGTCAAAATTACATTTATGTCCTCAATAACTGAAACATGACACAAGTTATCATGGACTAAAAGGTCTTTCCCTCTTTAAGTCGGTGCTGCCCTTCGTCTCAAGGCGTGTCGTCATGCCGAAGCTCCCTGGATTGTAGCTTCGACATATACCTTCGCTTTATATCTTCTTGAATATCGTCCTGCCGAAGGTGTTTTTGCTTAGAGGACCTTCAGCGACGAAGAAGGCCCCCAACAGTAGCCCCTTCGTGGTGCTAGATTGTTTTTCGTAACGAGCTCGATCCACGAAAAATCTCAAAGGCTTCGGAATGCCGAAGGTCCGAAAAACACCTTCCCTGAGTTCATTGCCGAGAAACGATTAAAATACTCCAAGCGTTGGGTGGTCCACCGTTCAGCGGATACAAGCGATCTAGCGATTCACCTTCCAAGCGCCGAGTGGTCCACCGTTCAGCGGGTGTGGGTGATTTGGCAGTTCACCTTCCCACCTGCAGCACTATATAAACAGACGGGTTGGTGCACAGTTACCACAACATTTATTGTCGTTGCACTGTTGTGCTGTTAAAAAATT
The DNA here is from genome assembly GCF_902167145.1 of Zea mays. Taxonomy (NCBI): domain Eukaryota; kingdom Viridiplantae; phylum Streptophyta; class Magnoliopsida; order Poales; family Poaceae; genus Zea; species Zea mays. Next base: position 223,204,252 of record NC_050096.1, read on the forward strand.
TAACCATAGCCGAAGCTTTTTCACTGCGCTCTCAAGTGAACACTTCATCATTTAGAGTTAACTTCGTCAAAAGAGTGAGCTTCGTCAAAACTGCAAAAAAGAAACATCAACTTCGTAAAAACCGCAAAAAATCCATCAGATGGCTCGACTGCAAGGGTGACTCGTGAAGGAGAAGAGACCAAGGTCACCGAGACAACACCAATTTCCAAAGTCATGAAACAATCAGTTTGGTTGTGACAGAGGGAACTACTGACGAAGGTACCCTTATTGCCGAAGCTGAACAGATCATTGCTGAAGAAGAAGATATTGAAGAGGATGAAGACGATTATAGTATTTTGATCCCATCAAAACCCAGCCATCTAGATTTTGAGAAACCTACTGTGTCTGAAGCTGACATGCCTATGATGATGAAGCTAGGTTACTTTGGGGAAGCTGAAAGGAAACTTGTCCGATTTGCCGGAGAAGAGACCACCCCAGCACCGAAGAATGATGAAGTAGTGGTTTTCAAGAGCTTTTTCAGAGGAGGACTGCGACTTCCTCTGAATGAGATGATAGGGGAAGTCTTGAATTTTTTTGAAATATATCTTAATCAGCTGACCCCTAACGCCATTGTTAGGCTTAGTGTCTTCATCTGGGCCCTCCGAAGCCAAGGGATGAGCCCAGATGCCGAAGCATTCTGCCGAGTGCACGAGTTGCACTACCAGACGAAGGCCAGGGCAGACGGTCTTCATGAAAATTTTGGTTGCTACAATTTTGCGTATCGCAAGGATACAAAGGCTCTAGTTCTCAGTTATCGCACCAAATGGCCAACCGATTGGAAAGGTGAATGGTTTTACATCAAAGCTGATGAGAAGAAGAGGGGGAAACAGATGACGATGGTCATGTGCCCGTTGTCCTTATACTTCGGAATGACAAGGCCCCTGTGCAACATGCATCTAGGGTCAGCATGCCAGCTGGCCGAGGTAGAATTCAGGATAGTGGCTGAACAAATCGGCACTAGGGACTTGGTGCAGGAATACCTAGCCAATCGGACGTATCCAACGTCAAGTGACTGGGGGATGCCGAAGATGAAGGGAACAAAGAAGAAATATAAACTTGTTCAATTACCTTATCGCTTCGAATTTGAAAAACATTTCAAGCAACCTTGCCAAGAATGGCTAGAAATGATTGAAACTATGTGTAATGAAATACTGGGAAACTATACCAAAAAGGAAGACCAATTGATGACAGCAGCCTTCGGCACCCGGCCAAAACGAAGGTTAAACCGGGTAATGGATGCTCTAAAATTTGAATACCCTGATTATGAGCAGCTTAGCAAGGGTGCCGAAGGGGCAAAAAGGAAAAGGATTGTTAGCGTTCTGAACAGACAAGCTGCCAGAATGGTGAAGGAGGATGAGAAGATTTTAAAGAAGAGAAAATCCACTCCTGACCCAAAGGTGGCAGCTTTGAAGAAAAGAAAAGCTGCAACTCCAGAGCTGAAGGTGACCGAAGTTGAAGAGGAGACTCCTTCGACACCTACTGTTGCGGAGGTGGCAGAAATTTTAAAGGTAATGACTGAATCTCTACCTATCAAGCTGCTAAGTCCTTTGGGACCGGAACTGACGAAGCTTTTATAGAAGAAGGAAGAGCCTTCGGCTACAAAAAAGGTGGATGGGCAGAAAAAGCGAAGGATATTTACTGTAATGGAAGCCATTGAATGGACGCCACCATCGGCCTCGGCCACTGCCGAAGCAAACATTTCTACCGAAGCTGCAGCTGCCACCGAAGCTGCCAACCTGGAGAGCACACTATCTAGAATTGATAAATTGCTATTGGGTATGCCTACAGAAGAAACAGCTGCGGCTATAGAAAAGGTCATGGCCCCAGTGCCTGACAAAGGAAAGAAAATTGTCAATGTTGCTTCGGAGGAAAAAGACTTCAACCTTTGGAACCTGGTCGGGCAAGAACTATCTGAGGCCGAAAAGAAGGAGCTACAGGAATATGGCATTTCCTGTGGCTACCAGCTAGGAGCCATGCTCTTTGGTGGGATCGAAGAAGAGGCCTTAGGATGCGTTCGCGACCGCATCAGGGCAAAGATAATCGACACTCTATCGAAGAGTGTCGGTTTTCCGAAGCTCGAAGCTGATATTAGCAGCTACCGGCGACAACATATCGTCGACAGTTTGTTTTATTCCAACTTCAAGGTAAGATTCTTGTGATGAAGCAAAATTTTTCTTTTTTACTTTGCAATGAAGCAAATTTGCTGATGAAGGTTTATTTCTACAGAGTATGTTGCTAAGCAAAGCACTGCAAATGCAGCAAGACCTCGAAGACAAAAAGAACGAAATTATAATCGAGGGTTTAGAAAACAAAATTAAAGACTATGAAGCTTCTCTTGAGAAGAAGGATTTCCTGCTTCAGGCGATGGAGGGTTCACTTGCAGAAGCCCAAGCCGAAAACACTAGATTAAACGAGGAACTTCTCCAAAAATCAGAGAGCTTCGAACAAGAGAGAAAAGATTTGCAGATAAAATGCGAAGCTGAAGCTGACAAAAATACAAAACTGCAGCAATCTTTGAAGGAGCTTCGGGACATGTGTTTGGGTTTTGGCAGCCACTGCGTACAGCGATTGAAAAAAGTTTTCAACTCGGTTGGAGCCAGTGCTGAAAAATTTACCCCTTCGGCCGAAAACATATCAAGCACCTTCGAACACATTGAAGGCGAAGTTGAGGCGCTTGATGGAGTAATAGCGGGGCACGGTGACTTCTGTGCCCTGCTAGCTTCTCGCGGCACAGCTGCAGCATTTCAGAAAGCTGACTGTACACACGCAAAGATTGTGAATAGACCAACCTTCAGCCTATCTTCAACAGATTTGATTGATATTCCCAGCGAAGCCTGGAGCATAGGGAGCAGATTTATAACACAAATTTGGGCGAAGGGTGGTCGAGATTTGGCTGGTGACGAGGCCCGAAGCTTGCTTAAGCCTGTATGAACTTATACCTGTTGGTTACCTTTTCTTGTAATTACTTTTTACCTTATACGACTTTGATGTGTGCAGGATGATGGTGCCGAAGACTGATAGTCCGAAGCACATTCTAAAGGCTGCTGAAGCTATTTTTTAGGCCTGCCTGCATAGATCTTAGAAGCATTTGTATTATCTTTGTAAAAAGATATTGTAATCAAAAGTCGAACATTACTTTGTATATTTTTCCATACCTTGTAATATATTTTTACCTTTCCATCCATGTATAAATTGCTTTGTTGTGGGCGAAACCTGTATATTTTGAGCTGAAGGCGAAAAACACCTTCCCTTCTTTTCGTACACAACGAAGCATGTCCTTGCTTCTTCGTTCTCATCGAAGCATTGTTATCAAAGCTGAAGTATCTGTTTTTGCTTCATGTTATGATGATGATGATCCTACGAATGTCTACATGAATTTATATGAATGCAGTGAATGATGTAATGTAATGTGCAAATGAATGTCTCGAACACACACACGAAACCTCACCCAGACTCTGCATCCCCTTAGGAACGACTTTTGAGCTTCTTCACCTTCTATTTAGGTGGCATTTAAGTTCTGCATCCCCTTAGGAACGACTTTTGAACTTCTTCACCTTATATTTCGGTGGTATTTGGCTCTGCATTCCCTTTGGAACGACTTTTGAGCAGAAAACTTACTCTGCGCTCCCTTAGGAACGACTTTTGCATCTTCGTCAAATTTTTGGCTCTGCATTCCCTTAGGAACGACTTTTGAGCAGAAAACTTACGCTGCGCTCCTTTAGGAACGACTTTTTTGCAGCTTCGTCATGCTCTGCATCCCCTTGGGGACGTCTTTTGAGCTTCTCCCTGTTTTTCTTCTTTGCACACGATGGTGCAAGCTCAGATTTTACATATTACATCTTTGGGGGATTTGGCCCTCGTAGGGCTAAAATAAGAATGAAAAATTACAAGTTATGGCCCCATTAAAAACCTTCCTCCCCTCTTGAAAGGAAAAGGGTGCCATAGAAAAAATGAAAAAAGATTACATCATGTTACACATAGTATCACCGAAGCTCATCCGCATTCCAAGATCTAGGTATGTTGTTGACGTCCATATCCTTCAATCTATAAGAACCGGGTCTTGACGAAGATACTACTAGAAAAGGACCTTCCCACTTCAGTTGCAACTTGCCCACTGTATCTAAGGGAATGCACCAGATGCCCTGGCTTGATGTTTTTCAATCGAACTTTTCTATCACGCCACTTTATTGTTTCGGCCTGATATTTATTGATGTGCTCTATAGCCTGAAGTCTGGTCCCTTCTATAGTATCTGTTGTTACTTGATAATCAGCTTCGTCTTCTGCCGAAGCTATTGTTCTTATTGACCCTGTCTTTGCTTCTTCTGGAGTTATTGCTTTGTCACCAAATAAGAGCTTGAAGGGTGTAAATCCTGTTGATCTTGACGCAGTTGTGTTGTGGCTCCACACCACTTTAATCAGCTTGTCTGGCCACTTTCCTCTGGGCTGGTTGAAGATTAGCTTCATTATTCCTGTCATTATAATGTCATTTGCTCTTTCTACCAGCCCATTTGATTTTGGATGCCTAACTGATGCAAAATGAATCTTCGTACCAATTCGGTCGCAAAAATCTTTGAATGCTTCGGCATCAAATTGTGTACCATTGTCCACAGTTATTGCCTTCGGCACACCGAAGAGACAAACAATATTTTGCCAGAAGAATTTTTGGACCGTGACCGAAGTTATTGTAACTAAGGGCTTCGCCTCAATCCACTTGAAAAAATATTCTACTGCCACTACAACATACTATAAGTTGCCTTGTGCTGGTGGGAGTGGACCCAACAAATCTAAGCCCCATCTTTGCAATGGCCAGGTTGACTGTATTAACTGAGTTAGCGACAAAGGTTGTTTCTGGTCTCTTGCACATTTTGACAATTTTCGCACTTTTTAACCAGATCTGCTGCATCCGAAGCTGCCTTCGGCCAATAAAATCCTTGTCTAAAACTTTTCCCAGCAAAGGCCTAGACCCAATGTGAGATCCACACAAACCTGCATGTATTTCCTTCATTATCTCTATACCTTCAGTTCTGGATAAACACTTGAGAAGTGGAGAGTAGACTCCATGTTTGTATAATTCCCCTTCTATTATGACATATGGTCTTGTCCTTGCTTCCATTCTTTTGTTATAAACTTCGTCGTCCGAAAGGCAGTTATCCTGGAGAAAAGATATGATTTCAATCCTCCAATCTTTACTATGTACAGGTGATATTGCAAGCACTGCTCTCTCCAGAAGTTCGATCGAAGGTGCTTTTATTGTTTCAAAGAATACTTCCGAAGGTAAAGGGAGCCCCTGTGCTGCTGACTTAGCTAGTAGATCTGCATGTTCATTTTCCCCTCTTGGAATATTTTTTACAGAAAAACCTTCGAAGGAAGCCTCCAACCTTGAGACTGTGTCCAGATATTTTTCAAGCTTCGGATCCCTGCCTTGCTGCTTTTATCTACATGGCCAACAATGACCCAAGAATCAGTTTTAAGGACTGCTCTTCTTATTCCCATTGCTTTTAGCTTCCGAAGCCCCAACAGAAGGGCTTCGTACTCAGCAATGTTATTTGTACAACTAAAGTCCAGTCTTGCTGCATAGCATGTTCTGACTTTGGAGGGCGCTACTAGAACAGCAGCCGCTCCTGCACCAAAGGTTCCCCAAGAACCATCACAGAAGACTATCCAGGCTTTGGAGTCTTTTGTTACTTCTTCTTCCTAAGCCCCTGGCGTCCAATCAGCAATAAAGTCCGCTAACGCCTGAGACTGAATTGAGGATCTGTGTACATATTCAATAGAGAATTCATTGAGCTCGGCAGCCCATTTTCCGATCCTCTCAGTAGCTTCTCTATTCCTCATTATGTCCTTCAGAGGTTGTGACGAAGGAACAATTATATGATATGCTTGAAAATAATGCTGAAGCTTCCTGGAGGCCATCAACACAGCATATAATACCTTCTCAATTCTGTATAATTTTTCTTTGATAAGCTTAGAACTTCAGAGACGAAATATACTGGTGCTTGTCTTTTGACTTGGCCATCTTGCTTCTCCTGTACAAGCGCCACACTGAATGCAGAGTGAGAGGCTGCTACATATAAGAGTAATGGAGCCCTTGGTGAAGGTGGAGTTAGAGTTGTCAAGTCTATCAAGTATTGTTTTAATTCTTCGAAAGCCTTTTGCTGAGTCGGGCCCCATTGGAAAACTTCGGTTGGCTTTAGTATTTCAAAGAATGGTATATTCCTTTCTGCTGATCTTGATATAAATCTATTTAACGATGCTAGCCTTCCTGCCAATCGTTGAGCCCCCTTCTTTGAATTTGGCGGCTCCATCCGAAGGATAGCTTCGATCTTATTTGGATTAGCTTAGATTCCCTTCGTTGACACCAGACAGCCAAGGAACTTGCCCTTCTTTACTCCAAAACACACTTTTCTGGATTTAGTTTAAGACCAGCTTGCCTGAAATTGGCAAATGTCTCTTGCAAGTCAGCAATATGATTCTATTGCTTCGTGCTTTTTACTATGATGTCATCAACATAAGTCAGCACATTCCTGCCTATTTGAGAATGAAGGACCTTGGTTGTCATTCTGCTGAAGCTTCCTCCAGCATTCTTGAGCCCCTCAAGCATCCGAAGGTAGCAATAAGTGCCACTAGGATTTATGAAGCTAGTCTTTGGCTCATCTTCCTTCTTCATCCAAATTTGATGATAGCCTGAGTAGCAGTCCAGTAAATTCATGAGCTCCGAAGAAGCTGCTGCATCTACAAGGGTGTCTATTCTTGGTAATGGGAACTCGTCCTTTAGACATGCTTTGTTGAGATCTGTGAAATCAATACACATTCTCCATTTGCCATTAGCCTTCTTCACCATAACAGTGTTGGCTAGCCATTCTGGATATGTTACTTCTCTGATAACACCAGCACTGAGAAGTCTTTTTACTTCGTTCCGAGCACCTTCAGCTTTATCATCAGACATCTTCCGAAGTCTTTGCTTCCTTGGCCTGAAAGATGGATCCACATTAAGTGAATGCTCGATGACATCTCTGTTGAGACCACAAAGATCATTGGCTGTCCAAGCGAAAACATCTTTGTTGTTGAACAAAAATCTCAGCAGAGTCTTTTCTTGCTCATCGAAAAGCTGAAATCCCAGCAGTACCCTTTGATCTGCTATATCTTCACATAGGAGCATAGGCTTCGGCTGATCTGCCGAAGCAACCTTCTCTCTCTTATGTTTATATTGTTGACAAGCTTCGGCTCCATCTATGTTGTGGATTGCCTTTGAATCTGTCCAACTCCCTTCAGCCCTTCTGGCAGCTTCTTGACTTCCATGGACAACAATGGGCCCTTGTTCCGAAGGTATCTTCATGCATAAGTATGCTGGATGAAGTATGGCTTCGAAGGCATTAAGCGTCCCTCGACCAATGATTGCATTGTATGGGTAATCCATGTCAACAATGTCAAAGATAACATGCTCAAACCTTGTGTTATGAACATAACTGAAGGTAACTGACATTGTGATTTTACCAAGTGCCACAATCTGTCTTCCTCCGAAGCCACAAAGAGGGTGTGTAGCATCATGAATTTTGTCCTCTGGCTCTTGCATCTGCCTGAAAGCCTTTGCAAATATGATGTCCGCTGCACTACCTGTGTCAACCAGAACATTGTGGACCAATTTTTTTTGATGACACATGATATAACCATAGCATCGTTGTGAGGATAATCTTTGAGCTGAAGATCCTCCTAGAAGAAGGTGATTGGGATGTGGACCACTTGGATCTGACGAAGGGTCCTTGGACCCCAACATGTTGCACTCTTCTTTGCGCTTCCTTCTTCTGCTTCTTGTTGGCTGGCTCTGAACCTGACCGCCTGTGATTGGGAGCACCAGCTTCGTAACCGAAGGTGCTTTGGCTTGATTGTTGAACGAAGCCATCAGCTCAACAGTGGAAGTGAGTTCACCAGAGGTGGGCGCCAATGTTGGGGACTTGTTCTCAAATGCTATGAGTTAAGAACAAGGCAACACAAAATGTTAATTGTCAAAGACCTTCGTCCTTCAAGGCATTATCTCCCTTAGGATATAATGATCTTCAGACGAAGGTTATGAAGGGCATACCTTCATCATTTCAGCATGTAATAGAAAACGGGAGCATAAGTTACATGTAAAGAATATAAATAATCATCTTAAATCATTATATTATTTATATTCTTATTAAATAACCATGAATAAACATTAACGATATTGAATTACATTTGTACCTTCGGCTTGACAGAAGGTGAGAATCCAAGTGTGACGTGCGAGTGAATACAAGTCAGCGTGAACAATACAGGGGAACTGTTCAGCTATTTATAGGCACGGGATGCAACCCGGTCAAAATTACATTTATGTCCTCAATAACTGAAACATGACACAAGTTATCATGGACTAAACGGTCTTTCCCTCTTTAAGTCGGTGCAGCCCTTCGTCTCAAGACGTGTCGTCATGCTGAAGCTCCCTGGATTGTAGCTTCGGCATTGTAACACCCTGATTTCGGGGGTATAAAATTTCTTTCTAATTATCACCCAAAATCATGTGTTACTCTTCCTTTTCTCACTCTAGACCTTCTTTCTCTCTAGATTCTCTCTCTCTCTTTTTCCTTTTTGATTAGAGATAGCCTAAACTAGTGGAGGTTAATTATTTATTTTTGCCAAAACCTTATGAGTCATGACATGTTGCATCATGCTGAGTTTAAATATTCTTTGAAGTGTTGCACAAGTTTGAATTTATTTGAATGTGAAACCTAGTTTGAGTTTGAATTGAAAACCCTAGAGAAAATAAATAGAAAAGACATTAGAAATTCCAGGAAAATAGGAAAAGCTAATTCGGCCTAAGGCAGCTCATTAAGCCCGGCCCCCGCGCGCCCGCGCGCCCGCGCTCGCGCGCCCTCTCTGCCTGACAGGCGAGCCCCACCTGTCGGCGCGACCCCAAGTGCCCACTCTCCCTCGCTCTCTCGCTGCACAATGGGACCAACCTGTCGACGCCAGTTTCCTTCGTCCGTTCGCTCTCTCTCTCTCTCTCTCTATATATATATATATATATATCTCACGGGCCCAGTTCGCCAGTGCCGAGCCGTTGCCCCGCGCGTCCCCTTTTCTCTCTCTGTGCCATGGACCCTCCATGTCAGATCCGCCTTCCCCGCGCCGGCCGTGGACCGGCGCGTGCGCACTCGCGCACGTCACCGGATTTCTCGGCCACGACGCCCAGCTCCCTTTTTAGAGCCTCGCCAGTGCCCCGCACTCGCCCCTCGCCTCATTTCGCACACCCTCGTCCTCTCTCGCGCTCTGCCCTCGCCGCTAGACGTCGCCGGAGACCCGCGCCCGCGTTCCCGAGCATCCAGCTCGCCGAAGACCGCTCCAAGCCTCCCCGAGCTCCGCCCTGAGGTGAGACACCCGTCCCCGTGCCCAATTTCCCTTATTGTGCCCTGTGTTCATCCAATTTCGCCTTCGCCGGTGCTCGGCCACGGCGGTCCGCCGTGCTCACGCGGTGACCGGCTGATTTAGCCCGGTCTAGTTCCCCAGCGTTAGTCCCTATGGTGCCCTTGCCCCTGCTGAAGTTAGCCAAGGCCTTAGCGCGCCTTAAGTCCCCTCCCCGTGGCCGGAATCGCTCACCGGAGTTGCTTTGGCCCGCCCGAGGTCTTCCCACCGCCGTTCTCCCCTCTCTGCCCGTGGATTCGTGGCTTCTTCCCCGCCATCGAGTTCGCCGTGGCACCCTCTTCCTCTCTGCCCAACTCCGGCGACCCCAGAGCCACCCTAGCTCGCGCCCGCCTCAACTCCGGCGACCTCACCGCCGCGGAGAGGAGCGGCACCGCCCGCAACCGTCTGTTTCCCCGGTCTGACCCCCCCCCCCCGTCCGATCTTGATCGAACGGCTCGGACCGCGGGTACCGCTTCGCGCACGCGCGCCTTATGCCCTGACCCACCTGTCAGCGTCACCCGCAACCACTTATCCTTCCTGGTCTGGTTCTCCCCGTCCGATCTTGATAGAACGGCTCGGACCCCTTCGGACCCCCTCGGACCCCTACCCGTCCGATCTTGATCGAACGGTTCGGACCCCCTCGGGCCCCTGTAGCCGTCTGTTTCCCCTCTGGCGCTGGACCCGCTCGGTCAGTGCGCTCTCCCTCTCTATCACTGACACTCCCTGTCCCGCTTGTCAGTGCTCGCCCGCCCGCGCGCGCGCCCTCGGCCGCAGATCTAATCTCGGCCGTTGGTTTCTGATCTAGCGGTTAGATTCACCCGATACCCCTTCGCGTGGCTGTTTTGCATAAGAAACCCCCTGGTTTTAGGAAATCAACTCGCCGTCCTATGTTTTAGCGCATAGGTCCCTGGTTTGTTTTAATTAGACCCCTGGACTTTTATTTAATCACAGAATTAGCCCTAATTTCATATTTTGAATTCCCAAACTTGTTTATTTCATAACTTTTGCATATGAACTCCAAATTTAGTGATTCAAATTGCAAAATGTTCATAGAATTATTCTCTGTCTAAATAAAATGGTTTCATTTACTGTCTGCACACTCTAATTTTTTAGGATTGAATATGAACTAATGTAGATGTATGTTTTATTTATTTAATAAAATAAATAAAAGGAGAACCTTAGAGATTTGAACTTGTTTAAGCTTGTGAGATTAATAATAGGTATTACATAAGTTCATCTCTGTTCTCAATCTTAGGTCACCATAAAATAAATTGATCCATGATTATATACTTGTAAATAACACTTAGGGAAATAATAATCTATTTTCAATTAAAGTTAATGTATGCCATAGTTTATGTTATACTTTGAATTCATTATCCCTTATGTAGTATTATGTCTTCTTAAGATGTGCTCCCATGTTTGTACATGTTTGGTGTGATGTTCATTTGCACTTTCCAAATGTATTGAATGCATGCTCGCTTTATTTAGACAACGAGCAGTCCGAGATTTCTGAGTGTGTTGTTGGAGACCTCCCTGAGCAGCAACCTAGTGGAGGCAAGTGTCCTCAGACCTATCATGTCCTACTTTACTTTAAAATTCACTGTCCTGCATCACTTTATTGAAACCCTAAGGTTTGACTAGTTTGTATTTCCCTTACCCTTGTTTACCTTTTTGGGTTAATCATGATTAGCTTATGCTATTGCTTTAACTTAATCAATGAACATGATGTGATCTTTTATGATACGATGATGTTATCCCGATGAGGTCCTTGTGATTACTTTAGGGGGCTCAGGCTCTTTCCTGAGTACCTCTCCGTAAGGACCTGTTTGGGGAGTGACAACCCGGGATAACAGTGCAACCATGAGGGTGGAATAGGACGCCCTTAGCTGATTAATTAGAGGAACCGGAGGAGTAGTTGGCTTCACCGTAGGGCCGTCAATGGGGTCTGGGCACAGTACTTGCTCTGCCGAGGTTGGTTGCAGAGGTTCTTTGATTTGGTTTTGTTAGTTACCCTTCTTTTGGGGAGATGTACTGTGTTTATCAAACTGGAGAAACCTAACGGGCAGCTATGACCTCTAGGAAATCTTTGTAAATGCTACATAGTGAGACCATGCTAGGTCACCTTGGTAGTGATCAATGGGGAGGCTAGAACCCCGGGCAGAATGGGAATCACAGCTTGTGGGTAAAGTGTGCGACCTCTGCAGAGTGTTAGAAACTGGTATATTAGCCGTGCTCGCGGTTATGAGCAGCCTTGGGATCCTCTTCAATTAGAAGAACAATGGTTATTTTTATGATGATGATTAACAATGGTGATTATAATCCTAATCTCTGGTATTTCTTCATGGAGGGAGTGCCTCAGGGTAATAATTTGGTTATTACTAAAACTTGGCTCTACTTATAGTAATAAAACTTGACCAACTAAAAGCAACTGATTAACCTTAACTCCACATACAACTAGTCCACTTTAGCCAAACAGGACATTTGTTGAGTACGTTGAAGTGTACTCACCCTTGCTTTATAAAAGTCGCCTAGAGGGGGGGTGAATAGGGCGAATCTGAAATTTATAAACTTAAGCACAATTTCAAGTCAGGTTAGCGTTAGACTTATAAATGAGTCCGATAGAGAGGGCATAAAACAAATCGTGAGTGAATAAAGAGCGAGACACAATGATTTGTTTTACCGAGGTTCAGTTCGTGCAAACCTACTCCCCGTTGAGGTGGTCACGAAGACCGAGTCTCTTTCAACCCTTTCCCTCTCTCAAACGGTCACCTAGACCGAGTGAGCTTCTCTTCTCAATCAAACGGGACACAAAGTCCCCGCAAGGACCACCACACAATTGGTGTCTCTTGCCTTGGTTATAATTGAGTTTGATCACAAGAAGAATGAGAAAGAAAAGAAGCAATCCAAGCGCAAGAGCTTAAATGAACACAACAAATCTCTCTGTCTAATCACTAAAGCTTTGTGTGGAGTTGGGAGAGGATTTGATCTCTTTGGTGTGTCTTGTATTGAATGCTATAGCTCTTGTAAGGTGTAGAAGTGTAGAAACTTGGATTCCATTGAATGTGGGGTGGTTGGGGTATTTATTGCTCCAACCACCAAAAATGGCCGTTGGAAGTGTGCTGTCGCATGGCGCACCGGATAGTCTGGTGCGCCACCGGACACTGTCCGGTGCGCCAGCCACGTCAGCAGACCGTTGGGGTTCGACCGTTAGAGCTCTGACTTGTGGGGCCTCTGGGCTGTCCGGTGGTGCACCGGACAGGTCCTGTAGACTGTCCGGTGCACCTCCCGTGCGTGCTCTGACTTCTGCGCGCACTGTAGCGCATTGAATGCGGTTGCAGTCGACCGTTGCGCGCGAAGTAGTCGTTGCTCCGCTGGCACACCGGACAGTCCGGTGTGCACCGGACACTGTCCAGTGACTCACCGGACAGTCCGGTGAATTATAGCGGAGCGCCCTTGGAATTTCCCAAAGGTAGCGAGTTTAGCGTCGAGTGCCCTGGTGCACCGGACACTGTCCGGTGGTGCACCGGACAGTCCGGTGCGCCAGACCAGGGTGCCTTTGGGTTGTCTTTTGCTTCTCTTTGTTTGAACCCTTTCTTGGCCTTTTTATTGGCTTATTGTGAACCTTTGGCACCTGTAGAACTTATATACTAGAGCAAACTAGTTAGTCCAATTATTTGTGTTGGGCAATTCAACCACCAAAATCAATTAGGAAAAAGGTGTAAGCCTAATTCCCTTTCAATCTCCCCCTTTTTGGTGATTGATGCCAACACAAACCAAAGCAAGTATAGAAGTGCATAATTGAACTAGTTTGCATAATTGTAAGTGCAAAGGTTACTTAGAATTGAGCCAATATTAATTCACATAAGATATGCATGGATTGTTTCTTTATTTTTAACATTTTGGACCACGCATGCACCACATGTTTTGTTTTTACAAATTCTTTTGTAAATTCTTTTTAAAGTTCTTTTGCAAATAGTCAAAGGCAAATGAATAAGATTTTGAGAAGCATTTTTAAGATTTGAAATTTTCTCCCCCTGTTTCAAATGCTTTTCCTTTGACTAAAACAAAACTCCCCCTTAATGAAATCCTCCTCTTAGTGTTAAAGAGGGTTTTAAGATACCAATTTTGAAAATGCTATTTTCTCCCCCTTTTGAATACAATAAGATGTCAATTGAAAATTTTCATCATTTCAAGCTTAACTCAAATTTTCAAAATGGGTGGTGGTGCGGTCCTTTTGCTTTGGGCTAATATTTTCTCCCCCTTTGGCATGAATCACCAAAAACGGATACTTGAGTGAAATATAAGCCCTTCAAACTACTTTCTCCCCCTTTGGTAAATAACATATGAGTGAAGATTATACCAAAGTTGGAGAATTGCTCGGAGCGACGGCGAAGGGTGAATACTTGATGGAGTGGAGTGGGAGCCTTTGTCTTCGCCGAAGACTCCAATTCCCTTTCAATACACCTATGACTTGGTTTGAAATTCACTTGAAAACACATTAGTCATAGTATATAAAAGAGATATGAACAAAGGTATATTCATGAGCTATGTATGCAAAACATCAAAAGAAGTTCCTAAAATCAAGAATATTTAGCTCATGCCTAAGTTTGTTAAAGGTTTGCTCATCTAGTGGCTTGGTAAAGATATCGGCTAATTGTTCCTTGGTGTTAATATATGCAATCTCGATATCTCCCTTTTGTTGGTGATCCCTTAAGAAATGATACCAAATGGCTATGTGTTTAGTGCGGCTATGTTCAACGGGATTATCTGCCATGCGGATTGCACTCTCATTATCACATAGAAGAGGAACTTTGGTTAATTTGTAACCATAGTCCCTAAGGGTTTGCCTCATCCAAAGCAATTGCGTGCAATAATGGCCTGCGGCAATGTACACGGCTTCGGCGGTAGAAAGAGCTACGGAATTTTGCTTCTTTGAAGCCCAAGACACCAGAGACCTTCCCAAGAACTGGCAAGTCCCCGATGTGCTCTTTCTATTAATTTTACACCCCGCCCAATCGGCATCCGAATAACCAATTAAATCAAATGTGGATCCCCGAGGGTACCAAAGCCCAAACTTAGGAGTATGAACTAAATATCTCAAGATTCATTTTACGGCCGTAAGGTGAGCTTCCTTAGGGTCGGCTTGGAATCTTGCACACATGCATACGGAAAGCATAATATCCGGTCGAGATGCATATAAATAGAGTAAAGAGCCTATCATCGACCGGTATATCTTTTGATCGACAGATTTACCTCCCGTGTCGAGGTCGAGATGCCCATTGGTTCCCATGGGTGTCTTGATGGGCTTGGCATCCTTCATCCCAAATTTGTTTAGAATGTCTTGAATATACTTCGTTTGGCTAATGAAGGTGCCCTCTTGGAGTTGCTTCACTTGAAATCCTAAGAAGTACTTCAACTCCCCCATCATCGACATCTCGAACTTCTGTGTCATGATCCTACTAAATTCCTCACATGTAGATTCGTTAGTAGACCCAAATATAATATCATCAACATAAATTTGGCATACAAACAAATCATTGTCAAGAGTTTTAGTAAATAAAGTAGGATCGGCCTTTCCGACTTTGAATCCATTATCAATAAGAAAATCTCTTAGGCATTCATACCATGCTCTTGGGGCTTGCTTGAGCCCATAAAGCGCCTTAGAGAGTTTATATACATAGTCAGGGTACTCACTATCTTCAAAGCGGGGAGGTTGCTCAACATAGACCTCTTCCTTGATTGGTCCGTTGAGGAAAGCACTCTTCACGTCCATTTGGTAAAGCTTGAAGCCATGGTAAGCAGCATAGGCAAGTAATATGCGAATTGACTCAAGCCTAGCTACGGGTGCATAGGTTTCACCGAAATCCAAACCTTCGACTTGTGAATACCCCTTGGCTACAAGTCGGGCTTTGTTCCTTGTCACCACACCATGCTCATCTTGCTTGTTGCGGAAGACCCACTTGGTTCCTACAACATTTTGATTAGGACGTGGAACTAAATGCCATACCTCGTTTCTAGTGAAGTTGCTGAGCTCCTCTTGCATCGCCACCACCCAATCCGAATCTTGAAGTGCTTCATCTACCCTGTGTGGCTCAATAGAGGAAACAAAAGAGTAATGCTCACAAAAATGTGCAACACGAGATCTAGTGGTTACCCCCTTATGAATGTCGCTGAGGATGGTGTCGATGGGGTGATCTCGTTGGATTGCTTGTTGGACTCTTGGGTGTGGCGGTCTTGGAACTTGTTCATCTTCCTCATCTTGATCATGGGCATCTCCCCCTTGATCATTGCTCTCCTCTTGAGGTGGCTCAACTCCTTGCTCTTCTTGTTCATCATTTTGAGCCTCATCCTCATCTTGAGTTGGTGGATATGCTTGCATTGAGGAAGATGGTTGATCTTGTGCATTTGGAGACTCTTCGGATTCCTTAGGACACACATCCCCAATGGACATGTTCCTTAGCGCGACGTACGGAGCCTCTTCATCACCTATCTCATCAAGATCAAGTTGCTCTACTTGAGAGCCGTTAGTCTCATCAAACACAATGTCACAAGAGACTTCAACTAATCCAGAGGACTTGTTAAAGACTCTATATGCCCTTGTGTTTGAATCATAACCTAGTAAAAAAGCCTTCTACAGCCTTAGGAGCAAATTTAGATTTTCTACTTCTTTTAACAAGAATAAAACATTTGCTACCAAAGACTCTAAAATATGAAACATTGGGCTTTTTACCGGTTAGGAGTTCATATGATGTATTCTTGAGGATTCAGTGTAGATATAACCGGTTGATGGCGTAGCAAGCGGTGTTGACCGCCTCAGCCCAAAACCGATCCGAAGTCTTGTACTCGTCAAGCATGGTTCTTGCCATGTCCAATAGAGTTCGATTCTTCCTCTCCACTACACCATTTTGTTGGGGCGTGTAGGGAGAAGAGAACTCATGCTTGATGCCCTCCTCCTCAAGGAAGCCTTCAATTTGAGAGTTCTTGAACTCCGTCCCGTTGTCGCTTCTTATTCTCTTGATCCTTAAGCCGAACTCGTTTTGAGCCCTTCTCAAGAATCCCTTTAAGGTCTCTTGGGTATGAGATTTTTCCTATAAAAAGAACACCCAAGTGAAGCGAGAATAGTCATCCACAATAACTAGACAGTACTTACTTCCGCCGATGCCTATGTAAGTTATCGGGTCGAATAGGTCCATGTGTAGGAGCTCGAGTGGTCTGTCAGTCGTCATGATGTTCTTGTGTGGATGATGAACACCAACTTGCTTCCCTGCCTGACATGCGCTACAAACCCTGTCTTTCTCAAAATGAACATTTGTTAGTCCCAAAATGTGTTCTCCCTTTAGAAGCTTGTGAAGATTCTTCATTCCAACATGTGCTAGTCGGCGATGCCAGAGCCAGCCCATGTTAGTCTTAGCAATTAAGCAAGTGTCAAGTTCAGCTCTATCAAAATCTACTAAGTATAGCTGACCCTCTAACACTCCCTTAAATGCTATTGAATCATCACTTCTTCTAAAGACAGTGACACCTGTATCCGTAAAAAGACAGTTGTAACCCATTTTACATAATTGGGAAACTGAAAGCAAGTTGTAATCTAAAGAGTCTACAAGAAAAACATTAGAAATGGAATGGTCAGGAGATATAGCAATTTTACCCAATCCTTTGACCAAACCTTGGTTTCCATCCCCGAATGTGATCGTTCTTTGGGATCTTGGTTTTTCTCATATGAGGAGAACATTTTCTTCTCCCCTGTCATATGGTTTGTGCACCCGCTATCGATGATCCAACTTGAGCCCCCGGATGCATAAACCTACAAAACAAATTTAGTTCTTGATTTTAGGTACCCAAATGGTTTTGGGTCCTTTGACATTAGACACAAGAACTTTAGGTACCCAAACACAAGTCTTTGACCCCTTGTGCTTGCCCCCAACATACTTGGCAACTACCTTGCCGGATTTGTTAGTTAAAACATAAGATGCATCAAAAGTTTTAAATGAAATGTTATGATCATTTGATGCAGTAGGAGTTTTCTTCTTAGGCAATTTTGCACGGGTTGATTGCCTAGAACTAGATGTCTCACCCTTATACATAGAAGCATGATTAGGGCAAGAGTGAGACTTCCTAGAATGAATTCTCCTAATTTTGCTCTTGGGATAACCGACAGGGTATAAAATGTAACCTGCGTTATCCTAAGTCATGGGAGCCTTGCCCTTTACAAAATTAGACAATCTTTTAGGAGGGGCATTAAGTTTGACATTGTCCCCCTTTTGGAAGCCAATGCCATCCTTTATGCCAGGGCGTCTCCTACTATAGAGCATGCTTCTAGCAAATTTAAATTTTCATTTTCTAAGTCATGCTCACTAATCTTAGCATTAAGTTGAGCTATGTGATCATTTTGTTTCTTAATTAAAGCTAGGTGGTCATGGATAGCATCAACATTAATGTCTTTACATCTATTACAAATGGAAGTATGCTCAACGATAGATGTAGAGGGTTTGCAAGATTTTAATTCAACAACCTTAGCATGTAATATATCATTTTCGTTTTTAAGGTTAGAAATAGTAACATTGCAAACATCAAAGTCTTTAGCCTTAGCAATCAAATTTTCATTTTCATTTCTAAGGCTAGCGAGAGAAACATTCAATTCTTCAATCTTAGCAAGCAAGTTAACATTATCATCTCTAAGATTGGGAATTGAAATATCACAAACATTTGAATCAACCTTAGCAATTAAACTAGCATTCTCATTTCTAAGGTTGGTGATAATATTATGGCACGTGCTTAGCTCACTAGATAGTTTTTCACATTTTTCTACTTCTAGAACATAAGCATTCTTAACCTTAACATGCTTTTTATTCTCCTTAATTAGGAAGTCCTCTTGGGTGTCCAGGAGATCATCCTTCTCATGAATAGCGCTAATTAATTCATTCAATTTTTCTTTTTGTTGCATGTTTAGGTTGGCAAAAAGGGTACGCAAATTATCCTCCTCATCACTAGCATTATCTTCATCACTAGAGGATGCATATTTAGTGGAGGATTTTGATTTTACCTTCTTCTTTTTGCCGTCCTTTGCCATGAGGCATTTGTGGCCGACGTTGGGGAAGAGAAGACCCTTGGTGACGACGATGTTTGCGGCGTCCTCGTCGGAGGAGGAGTCGGTGGAGCTCTCGTCGGAGTCCCATTCCCGGCAAACATGGGCATCGCCGCCCTTCTTCTTGTAGTACCTCTTCTTCTCCTTTCTTCTCTCCTTCCTTCCCCCTGCTTTGTTTGAGGATTTGGCAGAAGCTCTTGATGATGAGCGCCATTTCCTCGTTGTCGAGCTTGGAGGCGTCGATGGATGTTCTACTTGATGTAGACTCCTCCTTCCTCTCCTTCGTCGCCTTGAATGCGACCGGTTGTGCTTCGGACGTGGAGGGGCCATCTAGCTCGACAATTTTCTTTGAGCCTTTGATCATCAACTCAAAGCTCACAAAATTCCCTATTACTTCCTCGGGAGTCGTTAGTGTATATCTAGGATTACCACGAATTAATTGAACTTGAGTAGGGTTAAGGAAAACAAGTGATCTAAGAATAACCTTAACCATTTCGTGGTCATCCCATTTTTTGCTCCCGAGGTTGCGCACTTGGTTCACCAAGGTTTTGAGCCGGTTGTACATGTCTTGTGGCTCCTCCCCTTGGCGAAGCCGGAAGCGACCGAGCTCCCCCTCGATCGTCTCCCGTTTGGTGATTTTGGTCACCTCGTCTCCTTCGTGCGCGGTCTTTAGCACGTCCCAAATTTCTTTTGCACTCTTCAACTCTTGCACCTTATTATACTCCTCTCGACTTAGAGAGGCGAGGAGTATAGTTGTGGCTTGGGAGTTGAAGTGTTGGATTTGTTCGATCTACTCCGAGTCGTAATCCTTATCTCCCTTCTTTGGTACCTGCACTCCATACTCAACAATATCCCATATGCTTTTATGGAGTGAGGTTAGGTGATGCCTCATTTTATCACTCCACATAGAATAATCTTCACCTTCAAACATAGGTGGTTTGCCTAATGGAACGGAGAGTAATGGAGTGCGTCTAGAAATGCGAGGATAGCGAAGAGGCATCTTACTATACTTCTTGCGCTCATGGAGCTTTGAAGTAGTGGAGGCTGATTCCGAGCCAGAGGTGGACGGTGACGAAGAGTCGGTCTCGTAGTAGACCACTTTTCTCATCTTCTTATTCTTGTCACCCATCCTATGGGACTTGATGGAGGAAGCGGATTCCTCATTGTGCTTGTGGGCGGACTCCCTTGAGTATGTTCTTCCCGAGCTTGCGGACTTGTCGCCGGTCCCGAGATCCCTCTTGGCGGATGTTCCCGACATCACTTCGAGCGGTTAGGCTCTAATGAAGCACCGGGCTCTGATACCAATTAAAAGTCGCCTAGAGGGGGGTGAATAGGGCGAATCTGAAATTTATAAACTTAAGCACAATTTCAAGCCGGGTTAGCGTTAGACGTATAAATGAGTCCGAGAGAGGGCGTAAAACAAATCGTGAGCGAATAAAGAGCGAGACACAATGATTAGTTTTACCGAGGTTTGGTTCTTGCAAACCTACTCCCCGTTGAGGTGGTCACGAAGACCGGGTCTCTTTCAACCCTTTCCCTCTCTCAAACGGTCACCTAGACCGAGTGAGCTTCTCTTCTCAATCAAACAGGACACAAAGTCCCCGCAAGGACCACCACACAATTGGTGTCTCTTGCCTTGGTTACAATTGAGTTTGATCACAAGAAGAATGAGAAAGAAAAGAAGCAATCCAAGCGCAAGAGCTTAAATGAACACAACAAATCTCTCTCTCTAATCACTAAAGCTTTGTGTGGAGTTGGGAGAGGATTTGATCTCTTTGGTGTGTCTTGTATTGAATTCTATAGCTCTTGTAAGGTGTAGAAGTGTAGAAACTTGGATGCCATTGAATGTGGGGTGGTTGGGGTATTTATAGCCCCAACCACCAAAAATGGCCGTTGGAAGTGTGCTGTCGCATGGCGCACCGGACAGTCCGGTGCGCCAGCCACGTCAGCAGACCGTTGGGGTTCGACCATTGGAGCTCTGACTTGTGGGGCCTCTGGGCTGTCCGGTGGTGCACCAGACAGGTCCTGTAGACTGTCTGGTGCGCCTCCCGCGCGTGCTCTGACTTCTGCGCGCACTGTAGCGCATTGAATGCGGTTGCAGTCGATCGTTCCGCGCGAAGTAGTCGTTGCTCCGCTGGCACACCGGACAGTCCGGTGTGCACCGGACATTGTCCGGTGACTCACCGGACAGTCCGGTGAATTATAGCGGAGCGCCCTTGGAATTTCTCGAAGGTAGCGAGTTTAGCGTCAAGTGCCCTGGTGCACCGGACACTGTCCGGTGGCACACCGGACAGTCCGGTGCGCCAGACCAGGGTGCCTTTGGGTTGTCTTTTGCTTCTCTTTGTTTGAACCCTTTCTTGGTCTTTTTATTGGCTTATTGTGAACCTTTGGCACCTGTAGAACTTATAGACTAGAGCAAACTAGTTAGTCCAATTATTTGTGTTGGGCAATTCAACCACCAAAATCAATTAGGAAAAAGGTGTAAGCCTAATTCCCTTTCACTTTACAAACCACCCCACCCCAGGTTGTCCCCATTGCTCTCAGTGCTCAGGAGGAGAAGCTGGCAACATGGATGACTTCGAGGAGTTCCAGGAATATGACGAGTTCTAGTTCTTTCTTAGTGGCAAACCTCCAGTCAGCTGCCTGTGTAGGCTTAGCATCTACGTTTCGTATTTCTGCCCTTTGATAATTATGTTGAACAATGGTTATGTATAAGACTCTATGGATGTCTTGGACATCTTGATGTAATAAAGTACCTTTCCGCTATTTATTTCGAGCATTGTGTGATGATGTCCAATTATGTAATCGCTGTGTACGTGAGTTTCTGATCCTGGCACGTACATGGTTCGCATTTGGTTTGCCTTCCAAAACCGGGTGTGACATAAGTGGTATCAAAGCCTTGCTGACTGTAGGACCGCTAACCTAGACTAGAATGGTCATCCTAAGGACTATAGACCCCTACTCTTACCTTGACCTTAGAGTTCTTTCAAAAGTTGGTCATTTTGACCAACTCTATGTTATTTACTTATCTCAAAAAAGTTTCGTCTCACTTTTCTTTCTGCTTACTTTCTGGTCTCATAGTTCTATTTTTACTCTTGTGCTTACGATGTCTTTTGTAGATGGCCCGTATCAGGTGCACTGCACGTAAGTCTGTGATCCCCTTTTTGCCTTCTCGCTTGGCGGAACGTCCCCTGCGTTGCACGGTGTCAGGTCAGTCCAGTCACTTGGAGAGTCTGCATCGTCGCCTGCACGAGGAGCAGAAGCGCTAACGCCAGGAGCAGGACCAGGAGCAGCATGACTCTTCCCCCTTGCCTCAACAGGAGGTGGTGTCTGAGAGGCCTCCTTCCCCTGCACCTCAGCCAGAGATGCCCCCTGCACCACCTCAGGGCATCCCGACTGCTGGAGGAGACCCTGACGGAGACAGAGACGATGACGAAGCCGGTGGCAGTTCGAGCCATGGCACGGAGCTTTCGGAGGAGCTGGAGCCGGAGGGATGGATCGCTAGACCCATCACTCGTGACGCCGCTCGCGGGTGTCACTTCCACGACGCTCTCGATACCCTGCTGCGTCGGGCCTTTGACCGACACACTTGGTCTATCGAGTACCGTTGTGTAGTCTACCAGCATCGTCGTGGGCTATACCCGGACCAGTGGGAGGCTACTTGCTTGGTGCGCCATCCGGACGATGATCTCCGGGGTGCAGAGGCCTTCTCATAGCACTATTCTATCACTGAGAGGGATACTGCCGAGGCAGCCATACAAGATGCAGCACGACGAGCACTTTCCTAGTATTGCTCGTTGTTCAGCGGGGTAGCTGATGGCTTTGACCTGAAGTACTACCCTCGCTGTTCGACCGGCAGTGCTGGAGGTGTGATTGTCTCACCAGTTGGTGAGGGCAATCCCAGGCTGAGCAGCATGGTCAACTTGGTCACCATGCTCAACACAGAGTTGGACCACACCCTTGACGAGTTGGGCGAGGTTCGGGCGGAGGTTGCAGAATTGCGTGCTGAATGCGCGGCATGCCACTATCTGGATGGTGGTTCTCCTGCCCCTGTTAGGATTTAGCACCCTTACCGTTCGCTGCCCCGTGGTCGCTTCGACTATGGTACCCCAGACTGTAGGACCCGCATAGATTTGGATCCCTAGATCGACAGAGTCGGAGTCTGTAATAATGCTTAAGTCATGTCTTAGTCTAGTCAGTCTTAGTTAGAAGTTAGTTTGGTTATCTCTTGTTGAATGCTTGTCATGATGAACATATAATGAAGTTGGATCTTGGTAATGATTGACACCAAGGTGTGGGTATCCCCCGCAACTTGGAGTAGTTATTAATAAAGTCAGTTATTTAGTTGGGTAATCCATTTATTTCCACTTTCCTCTTTATCTGAGAAGTTATCAGTGAAGATGATCAATTGTTCAGTGCTGTGAAGATTTCCGTATATCTTTTCTTATGCTGAAAGACTGCAGAGTCAGATCTGATATGTGTGTGTGGTTTCCACAGATGTCTAAGAATAGGCGCAGAGGTGCGAGGCGTGCTCAGCCTGAACAGCAGGCACCCCAAGAAGAAGCAGCCCCGCAACAGCTTTTGCCACCGCCACCCCCGATGACCATTGAGCAGATGTTCTTGATGCAGACCCAAGCAGTCCAGGCAATTGGTTAGACATTAGCAGCCATGCAGCAAGTGTAGCAGCAGCCACCACCGCCTCAGCCTCCAGTGTAAGTCCAGATGCCTCAAGTGCCTAGAGACAAGCAGGTAGAGTTCATGAGGGGCCATCCCCCTGTCTTTGTCCACTCTGCTGACCCCATGGATGCGGAAGATTGGCTGCGTACCGTGAAGCATGAGTTGCACACTACCCAGTGCAACGATCGTGAGAAGGTGTTGTACGGTCCCCGACAGCTGAGGGAAGCAGCACAGTCTTGGTGGGAGTCCTACCTTGGCACCCATGCCAACCCTGAAGCCATTACTTGGGAGGAGTTCTGGGACAGTTTTTGTCGCTACCATGTACCCGAGGGACTGATGATAGTGAGGAAGGAGGAGTTTCTTGCTCTAAAGCAAGGTCCCTTGTCCGTTAGTGAGTACAGGGACAAGTTTCTGCAGCTGTCGCGTTATGCCCCAGAGGATGTCAACACAGATGCCAAGCGGCAGTACCGCTTTCTGAGAGGATTAGTTGATCCCCTCCATTACCAGCTCATGAACCACACCTTCCCTACCTTCCAGCATTTAATAGACAGAGCAATCATGACTGAAAGGAAGCGTCGGGAGATGGAGGATAGGAAGCGCAAGATCGGTGGACCTCAGGCCGGGAGTAGCAGTCGTCCCCGCTACTCAGGAAACCCACCTCAGCAATTCAAGCAAGGTCACCAGCACCAGCATCAGCGTCAGCACCAGCACCAGTACCAGAGGCAGTTTCCTCAGCAACAGCAACAACAGTACCGTTAGAACACTCAGCCGGGAGGAAATCAGTACCAACGTCAGAGCAACCAGGCAGCTCATCTTCCTGCCCCCGCAACCAACCAGAATGGCCAAGCAGCCCCAGCACAAGTAGGAGGTCGTGCATGCTTCTACTGTGGAGAACAAAATCACTGGGCGAAGAATTGTCCAAAGAAAGCAACCCAGCAACCGCCAGCAGTCAATGCCCCAGCAAGACAAGGAGCGCCACAGCAAGCACCAGGAGTCCGTGGCCTGGCCTACAACCGTGGAAAGGTGAACCACCTGGAGGCCAAAGCAATCCAGGATGCTCAGGACGTGGCAGTAGGTATGTTTCCAGTCGAATCCTACCCAGCAAAAGTATTATTTGATACTGGTGCCACACATTCTTTTGTTTCTGCATCTTGGGTAGAATCACATACATGCCCATAGAACCAATGATCCCACCTTTGAGAGTTAATTCAGTTGGGGGAAAGTTCAGTCTGATAGGATTTGTCCGAATCTAAGGATTGAAATAAGAGGGATAGCCTTCCCCGCTAGCCTAGTAGTCATGGGAACTCAAGGGTTAGATGTCATCCTAGGGATGAATTGGCTACACAGAAATCAAGCCACTGTCAGTTGTGACAAGAGAACAGTTAAGTTGGTGTCCCCATCTGGAAAGGAGGTAGTAACCAAGCTGTACTTACCTGAACTAGAAGGAGCTTGTCACCATTTATCAGTAGATGATAAGGAGTCCAATCCGATTGAAACAATTAGGATTGTGTCAGAATTCCTCGATGTATTCCGTGAAGAGTTACCAGGCATGCCACCTGAAAGGGAAGTTGAATTTGCCATAGAGCTTACCCCAGGCACCGCCCCTATTTCCAAGAGAGCTTATCGAGTGTCCAGACCAGAGTTGGTGGAACTCAAGAAGAAAATTGATGAGTTGTTAGAGAAAGGCTACATCAGACCAAGTACCTCACCTTGGGCAGCCCCAGTGTTATTTGTGGAGAAGAAGGATGGCACGAAGAGAATGTGCATTGATTACAGAGCCCTGAACGAAGTCACTGTCAAGAACAAGTACCCCCTGCCTCAAATTGAAGACTTATTTGATCAATTGAGAGGAGCCAGTGTGTTCTCAAAGATAGATCTAAGGTCAGGTTACCATCAGCTCAGAATCCGACCTGCAGACATACCGAAGACAACCTTCATCACTAAGTATGGACTATATGAGTTCATGGTTATGTCATTCGGATTGATGAATGCGCCAGCTTACTTCATGTACCTAATAAACAGTGTGTTCATGGATTACCTCGACAAGTTTGTAGTGGTGTTCATTGATGATATTCTTATATATTCCCAGAATGAGCAAGAGCATGAGGAACATCTAAGGAAAATACTTCAAAGGCTACGAGAGTGCCAGTTGTATGCCAAGCTTAGCGAGTGTGAGTTTTGGATCAGCGAAGTTCTATTCTTGGGTCATATTATAAACCGAGATGGATTAGTTGTGGATCCAAAGAAGGTAGCAGCGATTCTGGACTGGAAAGCACCAAAAGATGTCCGAGGAATCAAGAGTTTCATTGGAATGACCGGTTACTATCGGCGCTTTATTGAAGTTTCTCCAAGATTGCCAGACCAATGATAGCCTTGTTGGCAAAGAAAGTTGAGTTCAAGTGGACCCCAGCGTGCCAAGAATCATTTGAAATGTTGAAGGAGAAGTTGACAACGGTGCCAGTGCTGATTTTGCCAGATGTTCACAAGCCATTCTCAGTGTATTGTGATGCTTCTTACACCAGACTGGGATGTGTGTTGATGCAGGAAGGGAGAGTAGTGGCATACTCATCCCGACAGTTGAAGATTCATGAGAAAAATTATCCTACTCATGATCTGGAGCTAGCAGCAGTTGTTCATGCATAGAAGACCTGGAGACATTATCTTTATGGGCAGAAGTGTGATATCTGAAAGTCGCCTAGAGGGGGGTGGATAGGCGAAACCTGAAAATTAAAACTTTATCCCCCAACTAGATCCCTTGATTAGTGGTTAGAACAAGATAAACAATTATCAGAGTATAAAAGCTAAGTCCTTTGCTTGTAAAGAATGTTGCTTTGAAATAATGCGGAATTGATAATCAATACAACTACTAGATGTATGGATAGTAAAGCAAGAAGGCTTAGATGAGAAGAGCAATAAGTCAAGTTTCTTTCTTGCGAAGTTTTGCTTCACTAAATGAGAATTTAACTTGAAGCAACACCAAATGATATTGACAAAGAATAGCGCAAGAAAACTTAGAGAAGGGAAAACAAACAAATCACAAGCAATAAACACAAATGACACGGGTGATTTGTTTTACCGAGGTTCGGTCCTCGAAGGCCTAGTCCCCGTTGAGGAGTCCACTTAAGGACGAGTCTTTTTCAACCCTTTCCCTCTCTCCACCGATCACCCAAGGATCGGTGAGCTCTTCTTCTTCTCAAGGATCACTCTCGATCCCGCAAGGACCACCACACTCTTTGGTGTCTCTTGCTAGCTTTTACAAGCCTCCAAAACTTTGGAGGAAGTTCAATGGGAGTCAAAACTCCACGCGCAAATGATCACAAAGATGTAGCACACACTATCTCTCAATGAATCTCACAAGGCACTAGTGCTAAACTCAAATGAGTAGCTATCTATTGCTTGCTCTCTCTTTTGTGGCACTTGTGTTGGTTGTAGTGGTCTAGATCTTGTGTATAGGATGTATCAATGAATATATGTGGTTGGGAGGGCTTGAGTATGTCAACTAAGTGACTTGGAATGTTGCTTGGGCTCCCACCCCTTAAAGTGGCCGGTTGGGGTGGTATTTATAGCCACCAACCAAAATGCAGCCGTTGGAGAAGGCTGCTGGCGATGGGCGCACCGGACAGTGTCCGGTGCGCCAGCCACGTCACCAGGCCGTTGGGTTCCGACCGTTGGAGCTCTGACTGCTGGGCCCGCCTGGATGTCTGGTGGCGCACCGGACATGCACTTTAGAGT
The DNA here is from genome assembly GCF_902167145.1 of Zea mays. Taxonomy (NCBI): domain Eukaryota; kingdom Viridiplantae; phylum Streptophyta; class Magnoliopsida; order Poales; family Poaceae; genus Zea; species Zea mays. Next base: position 223,231,202 of record NC_050096.1, read on the forward strand.
GTCCGGTGCGCCGGCTCGCGCGTGCCTGACTTCTGCGCGCTTCTGGCGCGCATTAAATGCGTCTGCAGGTGACCGTTGGCGTGAAGTAGCCGTTGCTCCGCTGGCACACCGGACAGTCCGGTTAATTTTAGCGAAGCGGATTTCCGAAGCCAGCGAGTTCAGAGTCGCTCTTCCTTGGAGCACCGGACACTGTCCGGTGTACACCGGATAGTCCGGTGAATTATAGCGGAGCGCCTTTGGATTTTCTCGAAGGTGAAGAGTTTAGCTTGAAGTCCCCTGGTGCACCGGACAGTCCGGTGCGCCAGACCAGGGAGCCTTTCGGGATGCCTTTAGCTCTCTATCTTTGAACCCAACTTTGGTCTTTTTATTGACTGGTTGTGAACCTTTGGCACATGTAGATCTTATAGACTAGAGCAAACTAGTTAGTCCAATTATTTGTGTTGGGCAATTCAATCACCAAAATCTATTAGGAAATAGGTGTAGGCCTAATTCCCTTTCAATCTCCCCCTTTTTGGTGATTGATGCCAACACAAACCAAAGCAAGTATGGAAGTGCATAATTGAACTAGTTTGCATAATGTAAGTGCAAAGGTTACTTAGAATTGAGCCAATAAAAATTATCATAGGATATGCATGGATTGTTCTCTTCATTTTTAACATTTTGGACCACGCTTGCACCACATGTTTTGTTTTTGCATAATTTTTGGAAAATCTTTTCAAAGTCCTTTTGCAAATAGTCAAAGATAAGTGAATAAGAATTTTGAGAAGCATTTATAAGATTTGAAATTTTCTCCCCCTGTTTCAAATGCTTTTCCTTTGACTAAACAAAACTCCCCCTTAATGAAATCCCCCTCTTAGTGTTCAAGAGGGTTTTGATATTAATTTTGAAGAGGGTATACCAATTTGAAATTATATCACAGGTAAGATACCAATTTGAAAATACTTCTTTTAAAATAGGATACCAATTGAAAAATTCATCATTTCAAGATCTTTAAATTTTGAAAATTGGTGGTGGTGCGGTCCTTTTGCTTTGGGCTAATACTTTCTCCCCCTTCGGCATGAATCACCAAAAATGGATACTTTGAGTGAAATATAAGCCCTTAATTAACTACTTTCTCCCCTTTGGCAAATAAAACATGAGTGAAGATTATACCAAAGACGGAGAGACGACGGGATACCGGCAAAGAGTGGATAATACCAATGGAGTTGAGTGGAAGCGATGTCTTTGCCGAATACTCCATTTCCCTTTCAATCTAAGACTTAATACATGAGATGCTCATGAAAACATATTAGTCTTAGCCTTGGCACACAATGAAGATAAGAAATATGCAAATGTACCAAAGGAAAGAGACATGATTAAAAAAGATATGTCAATTAAGCTTAATCAATTCTATACAACATAGATTGCTCCCCCTAAATATGTGCATAGAGAGGAAAACAATTTTTTGGTCTAAAATGCCAAGTGCACATAATTAGGTTAATGAGACCATGTCTATATTATAAAGAGTGTAAAGTGCATTGTGCCAAGGTATAGGTGTGATGCTCATGACAGTTTATGCACATATGAAAGCATGTTGTGAATATCTCAAGTATTTTCCCTTAAGGATTTCAAAGAGGCTTAAGGACCATCCACCTTTGGAACAAAGGCAGCTTATCCTTGTTACAAGGTTAAGCTTTAAGCTCTTTGACAATAAAATCACTTCACCCAGTTTAAACAAAGATGCAAGAATGAATGTTTGAGAAGTTAAACTAGGTATGAAGCAGGGTTTAATGCGTGAACATGCTTTCTCTTCCTTTTATATAAGATATACAAGGAATGTAGGAAGATTTAGGTACATGTATGAATGAGATTGAGGAGTTTTACCTTTTTGTACCTTTACATACGGATGCTCTCTTCATTGTGCTTTGTCCTTAGTCTTAGTTGCTTAAGACCTATACTTAAGACAATATATGGAAATATTTCGCACAGGAGAGAGTTCTTACAACTAGTGATCCATTTCTAAGTCATTGTTATTAGATATCAAGTAGATCACTAATTGCTCAAATATATCAAGAATTCTCCTTTTAACTTAGTGCATATCAAGATAGATGTTGATTGAAATTACCAATTGAGATTAAATTGAAATTACATGAGGTACTAAGAAGCATAAGTGATAATTGAAGTTATTCAATGATCATACAACAGATGCGATCAAAAGAACAACATGAGCATTAGATTAACAAATAAGCTTATTTAGGAGAATCCAGTAAGCATGCTACATTAGCAATGAAAGCAACAATCCTTGATAAAAGCGACATAATTTTAACAAGTTGGATTGATGTGTAGTAGCATACTATATGAGAAACATTATTCTCATGCAAGAGACTGTATGAAATTACTAAGATAAAGCAATAGTCTCAACATAATCAAAATATAAGAATGGACTCCCCCTAAAGATATGCATCAAGTAATTGAAAGAATTGATTTCGATGCATTCACTTTTAAAGACATAAAGGGAGACTCATTATACATCTTGATCGAGGCTTATAAAATTTGCAATAAACAACTTAAGCCTGTAATCTCATAATAAAAAGGATTTAGAATGCATACAACCACACCATTGATTGTTGTGAAGACCTTATTGTCCAAGTAGGTGTTGTTGTCCTTGATGTTTTTCCTTTTTCATTTGAGTGTCTTCCCTTTGTAGTTGTCTCTTTTTCCTTCCAAACTTATTGAAAATACTCAAGAGAGATGTTAATAGCGCGAGGGAGTATATGATGAAGGATGATCTCTTTAGATAATCAATATACACAATTCATCATCCACAAGACATGAGGTAAGATTCTTATTATTAGTGCACATCATTAGAAAAGAGGAATATGCACTATGTAACCATTTGATCAATCATAGGAATTTACTTCTTCATATTGAATTTATTAATCATTACTTTAAAAACAAGTCAATATGAGAACATTTATAGCAAAGGTATGAAATAGATTCTAATGAATAAGTGCATTAATGAGATTGAGGTTGAATGCACATCTTAGCAAATTTAAATTCAATAAAGAATCTATTTCTTCACAAAGATATAATTAGTAAACAGTCATTGATGGGAACTACATTTGGTTAAGAAGATGAGTTCCCATACCTTTGCTCTTACATTTCTTCCTTTGGGTGAAGATCAACCCTTTGAGGCTTGTGGCATTAAACTTGCACTTACTTTCTTGTCGATTCTCATAGGTAAGCTCAAGTGAAAAGTTAATGGCAACACAAGCACTAGTTTCCCTTTTTGTAATCATTTTGATAAGGAATGAAAAACTAGATTACTAAAGGCATGGAAACTTCATAGCATGAACTAGATTATCCATAGAAGATGTTATGCTCAATTTTAACTCATAAAACAAGCATAACCAATCCTTTAAGATTATGAGAATAAATCTAATTCATGATACGGAAAGCAATAAATGTAGAAGAATCATATCCAATTTAAGCAATAAGACATACAACATAAATTATTGGATTGATTTTTCTTGTCATGATGGATTACGCATTTCCATAGAGAAACTTATTCTCTACATGTGAGACTACTTAGGTTACTTAGATAAAAACATTAGTCTCATTATTCTAGACATAAAGAAAGATTCCTTTTTATAAGTGTCTTTAGGATTTGAATTCCTTACATGACACCTTATTCCTTTAAGAACATGGAATCTCTATCTATATCTAGATCATGGCAATAATAGGATAATTAAAGATAAAAACATGCCATGGGAACTTTGCAACAATTTAAAGCATGTAGATTGCCATAATATGAAAATGATGAATATGCAATCTACCATATGAGAGGAAATTCTTTAAGGAATGGTGATGTAATTTAAAGACATCTTAAGTGCTTCCTATTTCTATGTGACCACACAAGACACATGATAATTTTAAGATAATTGCACTTAAGAACATAAGTGTTACCATCCTTTGACTTTCCTCCATGTTGTAGGCTTTGACTTTTCCGCATAGGATAATTCTTTATTTCCTACAACATCAACAACTTCCCTCGAGATGATATGAGTTTAAGATATGACAATTTAAAATAACCTTGGGTCAATCTTGGATATAGATCATTGAAGATTGATAGCTTGAGTCAAAAAATTGAATTGACTTTCTTAAGCACCCCAAAGTTTCATATCATCTTCTTCTCCTACAAAGCTTGGCAAGCATGTTTTGGTACCCATCTCTTGATGGGTCCATCAAGGTTAGTCAACAAAGATCTAGGAACCCAAATGTCCTTAGTGTTAGTATTTGGTAAACTCATTACCTTTCTAACACAAGTTGCAATTTTGGGTTGCCTAGTTACATGAGAAATAATTGACAAGTTAGGAGCGGGATTGTTACCAATGGGACAATCCTTGCATTGATGTCCCTTCTTCCGGCATGTGTAGCATAGACGTTTTCCAAGTTTTGAAGATTTCTTCTTTACTTGTTTGTTGCTTGCTACATGGTTAGTATAGACTTTCTTTTCTAACATCATGCCATTTTGTTTTAAATAGGGACAAGATTTAATGAAGTGTCCCTTCTTTGAACATTTAAAACAAAGTTTATCATCCTTGTTAATAATCAAGCTATTTTTAATGTAGGGACAAGACCTAATCAAGTGTCCCTCTTCAAAGCATTCACTACACTTCTTATTTTTCTTAGTGTGAAGTGTGGCTTGATCATTACCTTGGATGTTACCTTGTATGGCGGCACGGTTGAGGCTTTTGGAGGAGATATTGATTTTCTTCTTTTGTTCCTTCCTCTTAGCAATCCTCAAGTCCTTGACATTTTCTTTGAGGGTTTTAGTGCATGCCACGGTTGTTCCCGTCTCAAGCTTCTTCACCATGTAATCACGATTATCTTGAGAAGGTTGAGCAATACACTTCCCTTTTAGTTGTGTCAAGCTCATCTTTAGCCTCTCATTTTCTTCTTTGAGCTTTTGATATATATCATCTTTTGTTCCTACAAATTCTAGCTCAAAGGAAGGTTTGCTTGTTGACGAACAACAAGCATTAGCACATGGTAATATAGTATCAATTTGAATACATGTGCATGAGTGAGGTTGTTGGGATTTTAAGTTTTCTATCACAACCTCATGAGTAACATTTAATATGATATGATCATCCATAAGATTTTCATGAGAGTATAGGAGCATATCATATTTTTCTTGAAAAGCTAGATTTTCAACTTTTAGCTTTTCTACTTGGTCCTTAAGCAAGGTATTCCTATTTACTAATTGAGCGATACAATGTAAAGCGTTATCTTGCTCAATTGAAATAGTTTCATACCTTTGGACCAAATCAACATGAGAGCACTTTAGCTCCTCATGTTCTTTAGTCAACTCGTCAAAGTGTAGCATTTTTATGGAGAGAACATCTTCTAGCCTTTGACGAGTTTCGCTTTGCTCTCTCGCTCTTTCTAGAAGTTTGAGCATGACCGCCTTATCTTCTTGGCTTAGGCGAGCGTAGAGTTGCACAAAGCTCCTTTCTTCCTCCTCATCCTCGTTTGTGCTTCCGCTATCATTTTCATTAGCCATACAACACATGTGGAAATTGAAATGGGAAGACAAACCTTTTGGAGAGGTGGATTCATCATTTGGTCTCCATCGTTCATTCTCTTCTTCTTCCTTGCAAGGGTTAGTATCACAAATACCAAAGGAAGTAGAGACACAAAATGAACTATCATGTTTGGACTCATCAAATTTGCTTCTAATTCTAGTCCAAATATCATGCGCATCATGAATGGATTCATTATAATTTGTAATGAAGGCACGACAATCTTCTTTGCTAAGAGAATTTCTTAAGATGTCATAAGCTATGAAGTTTAAGTGTATACATCTTCGATCTTCCTCCGAAGCATTATAATTAGAGGGCATGATACTCTTGTTTATAATTTGTTCTAAAAGTGGATCTATGGTTCTAAAAGCATTTAGCACACTAGTAGACCATGAATCATAGTTAGAACAATCATCAAATAAAATCTCAAGAGTTACCTCCTTCCGAGTTGTATTCTCCTGGGTCTTCTTGTTCTTTTGGGATCTTTTACGAGCCATCACTTCGAGTTGTTAGACTCAAGATGAAGTGCCTAGCTCTGATACCAATTGAAAGTCGCCTAGAGGGGGGGAGGATAGGCGAAACCTGAAAATTAAAACTTTATCCCCCAACTAGATCCCTTGATTAGTGGTTAGAACAAGATAAACAATTATCGGAGTATAAAAGCTAAGTCCTTTGCTTGTAAAGAATGTTGCTTTGAAATAATGCGGAATTGATAATCAATACAACTACTAGATGTATGGATAGTAAAGCAAGAAGGCTTAGATGAGAAGAGCAATAAGTCAAGTTTCTTTCTTGCGAAGTTTTGCTTCACTAAATGAGAATTTAACTTGAAGCAACACCAAATGATATTGACAAAGAATAGCGCAAGAAAACTTAGAGAAGGGAAAACAAACAAATCACAAGCAATAAACACAAATGACACGGGTGATTTGTTTTACCGAAGTTTGGCCCTCGAAGGCCTAGTCCCCGTTGAGGAGTCCACTTAAGGACGGGTCTTTTTCAACCCTTTCCCTCTCTCCACCGATCACCCAAGGATCGGTGAGCTCTTCTTCTTCTCAAGGATCACTCTCGATCCCGCAAGGACCACCACACTCTTTGGTGTCTCTTGCTAGCTTTTACAAGCCTCCAAAACTTTGGAGGAAGTTCAATGGGAGTCAAAACTCCACGCGCAAATGATCACAAAGATGTAGCACACACTATCTCTCAATGAATCTCACAAGGCACTAGTGCTAAACTCAAATGAGTAGCTATCTATTGCTTGCTCTCTCTTTTGTGGCACTTGTGTTGGTTGTAGTGGTCTAGATCTTGTGTATAGGATGTATCAATGAATATATGTGGTTGGGAGGGCTTGAGTATGTCAACTAAGTGACTTGGAATGTTGCTTGGGCTCCCACCCCTTGAAGTGGCCGGTTGGGGTGGTATTTATAGCCACCAACCAAAATGCAGCAGTTGGAGAAGGCTGCTGGCGATGGGCGCACCGGACAGTGTCCGGTGCGCCAGCCACGTCACCAGGCCGTTGGGTTCCGACCGTTGGAGCTCTGACTGTTGGGCCCGCCTGGATGTCCGGTGGCGCACCGGACATGCACTTTAGAGTGTCCGGTGCGCCGGCTCGCGCGTGCCTGACTTCTGCGCGCTTCTGGCGCGCATTAAATGCGTCTGCAGGTGACCGTTGGCGTGAAGTAGCCGTTGCTCCGCTGGCACACCGGACAGTCCGGTGTACACCGGACAGCCCGGTGAATTTTAGCGAAGCGGATTTCTGAAGCCAGCGAGTTCAGAGTCGCTCTTCCTTGGAGCACCGGACACTGTCCGGTGTACACCGGACAGTCCGGTGAATTATAGCGGAGCGCCTTTGGATTTTCCCGAAGGTGAAGAGTTTAGCTTGAAGTCCCCTGGTGCACCGGACACTGTCCGGTGGCACACCGGACAGTCCGGTGCGCCAGACCAGGGAGCCTTTCGGGATGCCTTTAGCTCTCTATCTTTGAACCCAACTTTGGTCTTTTTATTGACTGGTTGTGAACCTTTGGCACCTGTAGATCTTATAGACTAGAGCAAACTAGTTAGTCCAATTATTTGTGTTGGGCAATTCAATCACCAAAATCTATTAGGAAATAGGTGTAGGCCTAATTCCCTTTCAATATCTACATGGACCACAAGAGCCTCAAGTACATATTCACTCAGTCAGAGTTAAACATGAGGCAACGAAGATGTCTAGAATTGATCAAAGACTATGAGTTGGAGATTCATTATCACCAAGGCAAGGCAAATGTGGTTGCAGATGCTCTTAGTAGAAAGAGTCAAGTTAATATGTTGGCCGCTCACCCGATGTCGTATGAGCTAGCAAAGGAGTTCGATAGATTGAGTCTCATATTTCTAAACAACACTCAAGGAGTGGCAATTGAGCTAGAGCCCACTCTAGAGCAAGACATCAGAAAGGGTCAGAAGGATGATGAGAAGATAAACGAGATCCGACAGCTGATCATAGATGGAAAAGGCAAGGATTTCCGTGAAGATGCAGAAGGAGTGGTATGGTTCAAAGATAGATTGTGTGTTCCTGATATCAAATCGATCCGGGAACTGATTCTCAAGGAAGCCCATGAGACAGCATACTCTATACACCCTGGTAGTGAGAAGATGTACCAAGACCTGAAGAAAAGATTCTGGTGGTATGGTATGAAAAGAGAAATAGCAGAGTATGTGGCTGTATGTGATAGTTGTCAGAGGATTAAAGCAGAACATCAGAGACCTGCATGTTTGTTGCAGCCGTTACAGATTCCTCATTGGAAATGGGATGAGATTGGGATGGACTTTATAGTTGGTCTGCCCCACACTCGAGCTGGTTATGACTCCATCTGGGTAGTCGTGGACTGTTTGACAAAGGCGGCCCATTTCATACCAGTCAAGACCACCTATAACAGTGCAGTGTTGGCAGAGTTATACATGTCTCGGATTGTGTGCTTGCATGGTATTCCAAAGAAGATAATATCGGATAGAGGCACCCAGTTTACTTCTCACTTTTGGCAGCAGCTACATGAAGCTTTGGGTACGCACTTGAAATTCAGTTCAGCTTATCACCCGCAAACAGATGGTCAGACTGAGAGAACCAACCAGATTCTTGAGGATATGTTGAGAGCTTGTGCTTTGCAAGACCAGTTAGGATGGGACAAGAGGCTACCGTATGCAGAATTCTCTTACAACAACAGCTACCAAGCCAGCCTGAAGATGTCACTGTTTGAAGCGCTTTATGGAAGGAATTGCAGAACTCCACTGCATTGGGACCAACCTGGTGAAAGACAGGTGTTCGGACCAGATATTCTGCTTGAAGCCGAAGAGAACATCAGAATGGTCCGGGAGAATTTGAAGGCAGCACAGTCCAGACAACGAAGCTATGCTGACATCAGAAGAAGGGAACTCAGTTTTGAAGTGGGATATTATGTCTATTTGAAGGTGTCACCCATCAGAGGAACCAAAAGGTTTGGAGTCAAAGGCAAGTTAGCACCCCGATATATCGGCCCGTATCAGATTCAAGCCAGACGTGGAGAAGTGGCTTATCAACTCAGTTTGTCGGAGAATCTGTCAGCTGTGCACGACGTGTTCCATGTGTCTCAGTAGAAGAATATGTCAGCTGTGCACTTTATTCTCTCACCTTTCATTGAAAATATAGCTAATTTTATGGTTTATAAATAGAGAATTGTGTGGTTTCAAATTTGAATTGATGGTGGAGATTTTTATTTATATGTCATTTTTATGTAACATTAAACTTGATCTTTATCGTTATCTTTACTAGCCAATATTTTTTCATTTTACATGAACTTTTACAGTAGCTCAAGAGTTAAAATCGATTCAAATAAATTGTGTGATAACATATGTTGGGGGAATGCCTTTGCCGAAGGTCCTCAAAACTAAGTGATACTAACTATTCTACAATCTGTTTCAAGAATGACTAACTTGTGATTGCCGAAGCATATCAACACAGGTGAAAAGAGAACAAAGGGAAGCTTTGGTTCATGTGTTCAGCCTAAGCATGTTGCTGGGATCAAAGCCGCTGGCTTGGAGACGAAGGAAGTCGACACGTTCGCTGTTGTTTAGAAAAAATAATGGTGATGCCCCTGGTAATTTTTGTAGTCAAATGTATAGGATTTGAGGCTATGATTGTAATTTTACACATAGTTGTATACTGATTGTCCCTATAAATATGTGAATAGTGCCCATACATGAACAAAATTCACATCGCACCGACTTGCTCTGTGTTTGAAGTTGTATTATCCTACACCTTGCTACCTAAACCATCGAAGGTATAATTGTATTCAATTGTAATAAGGAGAAGATAATGCAAATGATACATGAGAAAAGATTTCTCTTAAATGTGTTCATGTGTTCCATTTTTTTGAGAATTTAAACCCTAGTGTCTTTCTCCCTTTAACTTATCTTCAATCATGGAAACAAGTTGATGTGAGAAGGTTCTCCATTCTTAATTATGTTGCCTTGTTCTGATGCATTTTAGGCATCAGAGCGTGTGACTAACATTGGCACCCACCTCCGATGAATTCACGACCTTGATGAAGAGTATGGCAAGCCATGGCACTTTGTCATGCATGACGAAGCTTATCCTTCCCATTATGGGAGGATCAAGCTTTGAACCAAGCAACAAGAAGCAAAAGAAAGAAGCTCAAAGGAGAGTGCAACATGTTGGAGTCCAAGGCCCCTACATCAGATTGGTCAATCACCTTTCACAGATATTCAATGAAGTTCTTGATTTTTGCATAAACTATGTCCAAAATGCACTTTTCTCTCACAGCTTTACCATTTTTCTCCAAGATGAATTTTCAGGCCTCCATTTATGCTCTTTTGGACATGATGTCTTCAAATTGCATTGTAGTAGACCTATGCTCATACTCATAGTCCATGATGGTGTCGAACACTTAATCTCCAAAATAGGTAGAAATGGTTGTTCGGCACATTTCCCTGTCAATATGGGGTTCAGATGAGTCATATCAATGGAATAGAAGTCAAGGAGACCCCATAAGATGAGCAGACATGCAAACCTAATCGACGGACAAAAAAGGACGCAAAAGTGACAGAGTCATGAGAATCTTTAGTGGGAACTGAAATCCTCTTCAAAGTTCTCCACTGACTCAACTCCTTGGGAGGGAGAACTCCCATATCAACAAGATGAAGCGGATCAAATTCAGAAATAGAAGACTCAAAGGTGGAAAATGGAATCGGACTGTTGGGATCGAAAGGAGGAATAAAATCTACCAAATTTATGTGTTGGTTGAAAGTTTTCTTTCTCTTCGGAGCCACCAGTCTCGGTCTCAATCGGGAAGCAACAACCAGAAATAAGAAATGTGAAGTTAGAATCGCAACGGAACATAATTAGAGTTTTGAGCGGGAACAGATAGATATACTCATCAAAATCAACATTACGTCCCTTCGAAAACTGTAACTCAGCCACATGTGGGCAGTTCGGTCTGAGAAATTCAAACTGATTAGTAGATGCAATTTCACTCATTCACTACACACAAATGATCAGACAACATAGGAACTCAAAAAACTTAGCAGAAGTTTGAAGAAGGCACAAACTAGCGACTTCATTAAGAGAGTCATTACATTAATGGTCAGTTCATTATGAACTGATCCCCCAAAAAATACATCCATCATTTCTACTACATTACCCTACTTTACTATTTCTATTACTACACTACCCTACTACTACTACTACTACTACTACTAAACTATACTAAACTACTTAAATCAGTGGCGCTTTGCCACCGGCGTCGTGGCTACCGCTACCGCCCTTGCCCTTGCCGCAATGCCGCCACTGCCCACGCCACCAGTACCCCTACTGTCCTTGTTACTGTCGCCTCTGCGGCCACCGCCACTGTTGTTGTCGTCGCCCTCGCCGCCCTTGTTGTCCTTGTTGCAGCCACCTCCATTGCCCTCGCCATCGTCTTCGCCCTTGTTCTCCTCATCATCCGAGCTCTTGCAAGAGTCCTCCTCTGAATCATCCGAGCTGGCAAGCCTAGCCATCTTGACGGCTCAGATGAAAGCTCTCTTCGTCGGGGATAGCCCCATCAAGTTTTCTGTCAAGTCGGTCGATGAGGAGGAGTGGGGAGACAGAGGTGGGGACGTCTCATCCTCGAAGGGGAACCGCTCCTCCGAGTACTCGGAGTCACCAAAGTCGTCCGAGGGTCGTGTGGGAGGATGCTTCCTCTTGTTGTTGTTCTTCTTCGGCACCATTGGGGTTTTCTAGCTTTGGGAGAGGGGGAGATGATTTCAAAAAAACTGGAGTGGAGCAAGTGATGAAGGAAACACTAGGGACTCAGAAATTTATTGACAGGAGGGGTTGCCCCTTCATCTCCCGTATGTGCAGCGAATAGTCAAAGGCAGTTAAGGCATGACTTTGAGTTCCAAGGAATGGAACATTTTTGGCAAACATGGCACCAGAGGTCAGTTATTTGCATCATGATGCATGTAATCTCAAGGAACTATTTTCGGGTAAGACAACACACCCATTGGGCACACCTATCAGGTGCACTACGTCAAAATTTCTAAACAAAATCTTTGTAAAAATGGCAAGAGATTTTCATAGAAATATGTCCTCAACCAAGGTGAACTCATCAAGCTTTGGTCGATCAGACTTCAGTCGGCTAAGCTTCAGTCATATAAGACCTTAGTCGAGTGAACTCGTCAGGCATTAGTTGGATAATTTTTGGATAGATGGATCTCAGTCAGTGGAACAACCAGCCTTCCATTGGGGCACTTCAGTTGGCAAATTTTTCGGCCGACAGGACAGAGGTCGGTCCCGTTATCAACATGAAAGCAAGACAAATAGAAGATTCATTAGAAAGAGTTTTTTGGACCTTCGATTTGATTGTTACTCAAGTCAGCTCAAAGCTCAGGTGCTATACCCGTTGGGTGCATCCAATGGATCAAAACATCAGAAGGAAATTATATTCAAGAGAAGTAATCAATCAACTTGGCAGAAATACATCATCAGAACTAGGTGTCTTGAGAGTCTTGAGCCAATTATACTCAAAATTGGCTTCACCCTCGAGGGCTTGTGGGGGATAGATATCCTCCGGGTCACCATAACTCGATTATGCTCCATTGGCCGTCAGCAAGGCCCCTAGTGGGTTGCCCGAAAGGCACCTAGTGGGCCTGAGTCGGATGCAACATGAGATGATCAAAGAAGACGGATGCGTGGGCATAAATGCTTCCAGGATCGTGTTTCGTGCAGGGAGACTATGTGCATACCCGAAGACTGGTTGGCCGCTGATAAACATGGCGTATCTCTAGTAGAAACAGTTAGATAGAGCTTGTGCTCCAAGTGTGTGAGGTGATCCCTTCTTAGTCGGAAATAAGGATGAGGGAAAACCCCTACAAAAAGGAAAGAGACCTCCATAGCGTAGTCATCTTCCACCTCCAAAAACTTGTGGGATTATGGGGAGGCTATGCTAGCGCAAAAAAAAATTTCGACCCCATAAAACCAAGATCTACTGATGTTATAGGTCATGGGATTACAACTAGACGCGCAGGGCAGTGGAAACTGTCTCGATGTAGACAAACACGTCGAGCAGTGTCGTGCAGTCGCCGACGTCCTTCACAACCTTGTGCGATGCAGTCGTCAATGTTGGTGCAGTCATTGAAATTAGTGCAGTCGTCGACGTCCTTCACGTCCTCGCTTAGTTCATCTTAGTGCTTTAGATGCAGCACCTTCGAGGTATCCACACATGAAGGGAGGAAGCATGGCGTACCGGACTGCTAGGTCCACGATTGAAGCATGGCGAGGGCGAGAGGGACGTGGCTGCTGGTGCTCTAGTGGGAAAATTAGATTAACCCTAACCACACCTCCACTCCTCATTATATAGGTGTTCTGATGGGCTTCTGACTCCGGGGCCCATCATCAACCCTAACCCAGTCTAATTCAGATCTTATCCGAATTAGGCTTCCTTCCCCTTAAGTGTGTGACCCTATAGGTTCACGTACACATAGACATGGCCCAAGTACTCCTACTTGGCCCAATAATTGACAGCAACCTCTAGCAAGACATGCCAACTCCTACACACACCACAACATTACATGCACGTTATTCCCTTTGTCTCACGATATTTGGTCTAGCTCCAAGCTGGCCTCTCTTTCTCGATAATGTGATTTGGAATCCTTCAAGGTTAATATTTAACCCTAGCACGACCATTTATTTCTTGATCCAATCACCCGAGGGGACAATATATATATCTCTCTCCCAAGAAGAGAGGGACAAAGTCCATCTTGATTGACCATGCCTCATAGCATGCTTGTTGGCAAACCCAAAACTATGTTTATAACTACCCAGTTATGGAGTAGCATTTGATAGTCCCTAAGTGGGTCAATTCACATCTTGAGTACATGCGACAATCTTAGGTCTAAGGACATAGCGTACATGCTGTAGAAAGAAAACTATATTACAGGTCTTAAGAATTTGTCATACATTCGGAAAATGGATCTTTGAAGTATCTTAAGGGACAATCTAATCTAAACATACAAAATGATAAATGGATTGAATTCATATAATTATTTCCTTACATTGTTAATCAAAAAAGGAAAGGATAATGTGATTGTTGGTGCTTTGTCTAGTTGTTATACTATGTTGTCCCAACTTAATCATAAAATCTTTGGTTTGGAGACTATAAAGGGATTATATGATGCTGATTTGTACTTCAAAGATGCTTTTGAAAATTGCATAGAGGAAAGAATGTGGCAAAAACTTGTGCTGCATGAAAGTGTTCTCTACCATGCTAACAAGGTGTGTGTTTCAGCTAGCTCCATTCGTCTTCTACTCTTGCTAGAAGTGCATGGGGATGGCTTGACAGACCATTTTGGTGTTAAGAAGACCGAGGATGTGTTGTCCACTCACCTCTATTGGCCTCGGATGCGTCGTGATGTTGAGCGCTGCGTCTCTCATTGCACCACGTGCAACAAAGCTAAGTCCCGACTTAATTTCACATGGTCTTTATATGCCTCTTCTTGTTCCTAGTGCACCTCGGGAGGATATTTCTATGGACTTCATTTTGGGCTTGTCTAGAACAAAGAGGGGGAGCAATAGCCTTTTTGTGGTTGTCGATCGTTTCTCCAATATGGCACACTTTATACCCTGTCACAAAACTGATAATGCTTGGCATATTGCTGATTTGTTCTTCACTGAGATTGTGTCTTTGCATGGTGTGCCAAATACTATTGTTTCTGATAGGGATGCTAAGTTTTTGAGCCATTTTGGAGAACCTTGTGGTTTAAATTCGGAACAAAGTTGATGTTTTCTACTACTTGTCATCCTCAAACTGATGGGCAAAACGAGGTCGTTAATCGCATTTTATTTACCATGTTGCGGGCTGTTTTGAAAGATAATTTGAGGTTGTGTGAGGAGTGTTTGCCACATATTGAGTTTTATTATAACCGTTCCATTCATTTCACAACCAAGCTTAGTCCATTTATGATAGTTTATGGTTTTAATCCTCGTGGTCCAATTGATTTGCTACCATTACTGACTTCTAAAATAGTGAACTTGGATGCTACACAACGTTCTGAATTCATTCTTAAGTTATATGAAACAACTAAGTTGCAAATTGAAAATATGAATGAAAAGTATCGCATTGCTGCTAGAAAAGGTAGTAAGGAAGTAAAATTGGAACATGATGACTTAGTGTGGGTTCATTTGAGAAAGGATAGGTTTCCTAATTTGAGGAAGTCTAAACTCATGCCACGTGTTGCTGGTCCTTATAAAGTTCTTGCAAAGATCAATTTTAATGCATATGCACTTGAGTTGTCTCCAGATTTTGGGATTAGTCCAACCTTTAACATTTCAGATTTGAAACCATATATGGGTGACCAGTCTACACTAAAATGGACGCCTAGAACACATCCGAACTCCGATTGCGACGTACTTGATATGGTTGGAAAGATAAGGAGATTATCTAACCCACCCAACTAGTTCCACCATAAAATTCATCAGGAGTCAACGATAATCATCGAAATAAGTCAGCCTTCAGATTCTGTTTTGGTGCTGCGATACTGTCTGTTGGGCCATTGGGTCGTGTAACACGTCGGAGCCTATTAGGGGTGAGACCAGGGGTCACGCATGCCCTAGAACTCTATTTATTCAGCAGCCCCCATCATATTAGGGTTGGGTTTGGCTTAGATCATATCTTCATTGAAGAGTGTCGCCGTTTATCGGTTTGTAAGACCCCACCTCATGATCAATACAGTTTTGATTGTGTTATTCCTATTCTTGCTTGTGTTCTTGATTGCGCTTGCAGGGATAAGTCTCCGTGGCATGGTCACTCGTGTGTCATTGGTGATAACCAACAGAGCAGTAGTATAGTGATTGCGAGGATCCGTTCGCTCGGAGCCTTAGATCATCAACGTTGAGATCTCCACCCAATCAAGTTATCCTACCTCCCGGAAGATCGAGCCTTGTCCTCTATCAAAACCACCGAGAGTATCGCACCGCATGCACGTCCCCCATGTCCTAGATATGTGTCCTACTATCATCAACCGTGCTGGCAACACGGCACGCTCCGCCAAGTTCTCGCACGAGTGCATGTCCCTGGTCTTAGCCACCACGGCTGGTCACTCGGTTGCTCTAGTCCATCAGCCAAGACCTAGCTCTCGTCCTTCACCCCTCCCAGTCCATCAGCACGAGCCTACATGACCTTCACCTCAGCTTTCGACCATCGTCCCTATCCTAGACACTTGCACACCACAAGCCGACCAACGTGGTTGCACAAACACATAACTCAAACTCTGGTCAGTCCACTGACTACCCTAGAGTGCTACCCGTTGACAGTCACTCATCATTAAACTGATAAGTACCAAATTAGATCTATCATGTAACAAATTTGGGTTCGAGTTTGTTAGAGTTCCTAATATATAGGATATGGTTGTAACAGATAATGTACCAGATTAGATCTATCATGTAACCACCCACCTCCCAGCCTATATAAATACATGCCACCATAACACCTCAAGCCATCAATCAAAGACTCATCTCATCCATAACCTCGCAGCAGCCACCACAGGCAGGATGCCGCAGCCCCTTTCCGGCGTGAACAGGATCGTGCGGGGAGAAATAGCCTTGACCATCGATCCGGTGATGAGCGCTCACGATTGAATCTCAAATACGCCATCGTGATCGAAAATCGTAGCCGTTAATCTTGGATCTGTTGGCTGAGATCTGATCGCGAGATCCTTTAATCTCGAGCATTGATTTTAGATCCGACCACTGTGATAGAATACCGGTTCATGTGAGATAAGTCTCTGATCCCTGTCGTCGGATTTGGATCCCACGGCTAGCAATCCACCGTACCCCTTCGCCATGTCCATCTTTATAAAGAGGCCCTCGGGTTTCTTTCAAATCAACCCGCCATCTGACTAGTTAGGAAATAATAAAAACTGAGTCCCGATATTTATGAATTTAACCCCAAGTTTTCTGGAATTAATGCCCGCAACCCAGAGGTTAAATAAAATGAGTAAATTACTTCAGAAAATATTTTCTAGTATAGAAATAATTCCAGAAACTTGTTTAATTCATAAATAATTCATTTTAATTCCTTTTTATCCATTCCAGTTGCATTATTCTCATATTAATATTGTTTATCATCTAGTAACCTTGTATTACCATAAAACCTATGGTTAAAATCTTGTACCTCATTTATTTTTATAGTAGACACTTAAAACTTCGGAAAATCATAACTTTATAAACCGTAACTCTGAATTTAGTGATTCTCGAACCTACAATCTCGTAGCATCTCATAGAATATTCTTACATTGTTTATTCTCATGTTTGGTGTGATGTTATTTTTATGTACTCCTTGTCCATTTGTATGTATTGCTACGAATATAAGTGAGGTCACGAGTCACTTGAAGACCAAGTTGGTGAAATACCTGGAAATCTCGAGTCTAAGGCAAGTTGTGTCCTTGATCACTTTTCTCTTTACCTAATAATGTTCCGGTTAATCACTGTGACATGCTCAGGTTAATTTGATGGGACCTAATAGGTTTTCCTAGCATTGTTTATCCCACAGCTTGCAGACAAAAGAACTATTGGGTAGTTTCTCTATTACTCTACCTGGTTTTGGGAAATTAATGCTATATTATGATCATGTTCCAGTTATGTTGTTGTTTTAATTATTGTTCATGACAAGATCATTATGTTAATTGGAACATGAAGCTTAACTTGATATATCCGTGCTGCCACAAGGGTGGAATGGGATGCCCTTGGCTGACTAATTGGGAAAGCTAGTAGAGGACTACCTTACCTGAAAGGGGCAAGGGCGGTAGAGGAGCTGCATATATGGAGGTTCTTGGGTCGATCATGCTGCGATGGCTTTTCGAATGAGGGATTCCTATATTTCCCTTCTCAGAAACCGTAGCGAGTTTTCTGAAGCTAGTGGAACTTTGTACAGGCCTCGTAGTGGATCCCTAGCCATTCACCTCGGAAGTGTCTAAGGGCCTTGCAAACCCTGGCTAGACAGGATACACAACTTGTGGGTAAAGGGCGCAACCTCTACAAAATGTAAAACTGGTATATCAACTGTGCTCACGATCAAGAGCGACTCAAGACTCTCGCATGATTAATCTATGGAACTAAACTTAATCTGTCATATGCATTGCATTGTGGGTGTTGTTATTAATTGTGATCTCTTACTTAATTGGTTTGGTATGTACTTATACCTAGTAACTGCTAATAAAATTTTGACCAACTTTAAAAGCAATGCTCAGCTTTAAACATCTCCTTTGGTAAGCCTTACACTTCACATGGGCTCCCACCTTTGGTGAGTTCATACACATTATTTCCGACAACTTGTTGAGCGATGAACGTTTGTGAGCTCACCTTTGTTGTACTCACATCCCCTAGGTCAAGAGCACGTACCATAGGATGAGGCCCATGAAGGATGTTGTCATGAGTTCGTGAGTGGTCTAAGCCGTCGTCTCCTAGTTAACTTTTGGTTGCTAGATCATTGTCTTCGTATGATGTAATTATTTAACTATTTTGTACAGAACTCTATTATATATTAATGATGCGACATTTGTTTCTATACCATGAATCATCATATGTGTGAGACTTGATCCCAGCACACTTGGTGAAGTTCGCCCCCGGGTTTGGTGCCCCTAAAACCCAAGTGTGACAGAAGTGGTATCAGAGGAATGTTGACTATAGGACGTAACCTAGATAGAACTGGACAACCATTACTTACTTACCTTGCTACTCTGATTCTTTCTAAAACTCTTTTTAATCTTTTCTCATCTATTGTTGCTTTACTCTGATTATTCCTACATTTTCTCTTCCAAAGACAAAGGTGGATTTCAAACTTTGAAATCATGTATCTAAAGTGACCTTTAGAAATAGGAGACCTAATCTTAGGAACAAAACAAAACTATTTTTATAGGTATCTATGTGCTTGAATGTTTGTTCTTATTATACCTATCGGATTTGGTTCTTTGATTGAGTGTGATGAATTGTGGAGTAATATCCACATTTACATCTACATATACATATAGGCGTAAAAATGTTTATAAGATAACTCGTCAATTTAGATTATTCCGCATTAAAATATATCTAGCTCTATAGATTTATCTTATCTTGAAAGATTCTATCTTATCCTAATAGATTCATCTTGTCCTAACCACTTTACTTTTCTCATAGTAACAACCATGATCCAAACCAAAATTAATTAGATCTTATCTAGTCTAATTTAGTTATACCAATCTAATTTATACCTCAGGTAATCTAATATGACCTAATCTAATCTAAGGTGACATAATGCGATTAATCTGATCTTGTCTAAGTTTATCTAATCTAGTAGAAAAGCCTCATCTTATTTGATTCAACGTTCTTGCCTATATTTAAAGGTTAAAACCAAGTAACTTAGAGTAGCTGAATCCGGTAGATGAGACACTATTCATGCCTTACTCTAAAATCTAAATTGGTATCTTAGACCAACTCGGCCATATACAAACAACCTACACCTTCTTGATAGATTGCCTAATCTATCTATTTTAAAAAAAGATTCTAATCTACCAGCCTGACCTACATGTTTCTAATGATCTACATAATTTTTCTAGCCCGACCTAACACAAAGCCACCAAACTAGAATTTGACATAACACACTCATCCTATGCTACCTACCTATTGACTATCTATTGCTACCTATAACCTACCTTAACTACATAACCCTAACTTGGACACCGACACCAAGACCCAAGAAGGAAGAGAAGCTCAACCTCGACAAGGAAGGATATAACAGTCAAAGTGAATCTCAAGATGAATCAAGACTTAAACATTTCGGACGAAGTCTTTTCCTTGCCGTAATCTTTCTTACCTCAATCTGTCCAACTTATATCCTACATAATAGGTAGCTAGATACCTATGCTCTTCTAAATCACCCACTATTGACTATTAAAAAAGAGTGAGACTCTTGATTTTTGAACCAATTATAAACTAAAAGCTGAATTACAAACGAATCCTTCTGTGTCCCTTTTCTAACTAATCTCAAGGACGAGATTATTTCTAAGGGGTATAATTTGTAACACTCCAAAATCGTATCTTGGTTAATTAAGAAAATTCCATAAAGATTTAAAATTTCAAGCGTAATATAACAAAGTTATGAATTGAGACTATCTTCCCTAAAATTTAATAAATAGAAAATATAAAATGTTGGCTATATACTTAAACTATAATAAATAGGAGAGTGAGTTATTCTATATAAATTACTCCTATTGGGTTATATAACAATGTGAATTCCATGCTTATTACATTTCATGCATACAAATACTTATTTGAGCAAAGTAAATAAGGAGTAAATAAGTGTAAAATATTTGCACTCATGTTGGTGTTTTGGTTGTGCATATAAATATGGTTTCAAAATTTAAAATCAGATTTGAATTAGGATAATTAAATTTAGAAATTAAAAAAAAAGAAAAAAAAGAATAGCAAATAAAAGGCTTATCTATTCGGCCACTTAATGCTATTGCTCTAGGTTTGCATACAACTACATTGATTTTAGTAAAGGGTGCTTTAGATGCACGCGGTTCCAAATTAATGCCGGATAAAAAGGATTTCGGGTATAGTTTTCCTTGCGACGGCCCACGACGCGGCGGTACTTGTGATATTTCTGCTTGGGACGCGTTTTATTTGGCAGTTTTCTGGATGTTAAATACCATTGGATGGGTTACTTTTTACACAAACCACGAGAGTTTTTCCTCCTATTTTTTTATTTCACTTGTCGAATCTTGCATCACTATTACCTATTCTAGATTCGAGTTTGTTAGCGTTCCTAATAGATAGGATACGATTGTAACAGATCAGTACTAGATTAGATCTATCATGTAACAAATTTAGGTTCGAGTTTGTTAGAGTTCATAATAAATAGGATATGGTTGTAACAGATAATGTACCAGATTAGATCTATCATGTAACCACCCACCTCCCAGCTTATATAAATACATGCCACCATAACACCTCAAGCCATCAATCAAAGACTCATCTCATCCATAGCCTCGCAGCAGCCACCGCTCGCCGGTGGGCCTGCCACCGTGGGTAGGATGCCGCAGCCCCGTTCCGACATGAACAGGATCGTGCGGGGGGAGAAACGGCCCTAGCCGTCGATGCGGTGATGAACGCTCACGATTGAATCTCAAATACCCCATCGTGATTGAAAATCATAGCCGTTGATCTCGGATCTGTTGGTCGAGTTCAGATCGTGGGATCCTTTAATCTCGAGCATTGTTTTTAGATCCGACCACTATGATAGAATGCCGGTTCATGTGAGATAAGTCTCTGATCCCTGCCGTCGGATTTGGATCCCACGACTAGCAATCCACCGTGCCCCTTCGCCATGTCCATCTTTATAAAGAGGCCCTCGGGTTTCTTTCAAATCAACCTGCCATCCGACCAGTTAGGAAATAATTAAAACCGAGTCCCCAATATTTATGAATTTAACCCCAAGTTTTCAGGAATTAATGCCCGCAGCCCAGAGGTTAAATAAAATGAGTAAATTATTTCAGAAAATGTTTTCTAGTATAGAAATAATTCCATAAACTTGTGTATTTCATAAATAATTCATTTTAATTCCTTTTTGATCAATTCCAGTTGCATTAATCTCATATTAATATTGTTTATCATCTAGTAACCATTACTATAAAACCTATGATTAAAATCTTGTACCTCCTTTGTTTTATAATAGACACTTAAAACTTCAGAAAATCATAACTTTATAACTGTAACTCCGAATTTAGTGATTCCTGAACCTACGACCTCGTAGCAGCGGATAGAATATTC
Organism: Zea mays; assembly: GCF_902167145.1. NCBI lineage: Eukaryota > Viridiplantae > Streptophyta > Magnoliopsida > Poales > Poaceae > Zea > Zea mays. Next base: position 223,253,078 of record NC_050096.1, read on the forward strand.
TTACGTTATTTGTTCTCATGTTTGGTGTAATGTTATTTTTATGTTCTCATTGTTCATTTGTATGTATTGTTATGAATAGAAGTGAGGTCATGAGTCACTTGAAGACCAAGTTGGTGAAGTACCTGGAAATCTCGAGTCTAAGGCAAGTTGTGGCCTTGATCACTTTTCTCTTTACCTAATAATGTTCCAATTAATCACTGTAACATGCTCAGGTTAATTTAATGGGACCTAATAGGTTTCCCTAGCATTTTTTATCTCACACCTTGCAGACAAAAGAACTATTGGGTAGTGTCTCTATTGCTCTACCTAGTTTTGAGAAATTAATGTTATATTATGATCATGTTCTAGTTATGCTGTTGTTTTAATTATTGTTAATGACAAGATCATTGTGTTAATTGGAACATGGAGCTTAACTTGAGATATTCGTGCTACCACATGGGTGGAATGGGACGTCCTTGGCTGACTAATTAGTAAAGCTAGTGGAGGACTACCTTACCTGAAAGGGGCAAGGGCGGTAGAGGAGCTGCGTATAGGGAGGTTCTCGGGTCGATCAGGCTGCGATGGCTTTTCGAATGAGGGATTCCTATATTTCCCTTTTTAGAAACCGTAGCGGGTTTTCTGAAGCTTGTGGAACTTTGTAAAGGCCTCGTAGTGGATCCCTAGCCATTCACCTTGGAAGTGTCTAAGGGCCTTGCAAACCCTGGCTAGACGGGATACACGATTTATGGGTAAAGGGTGCAACCTCTGCAGAGCGTAAAACTGGTATATCGCCGTGCTCACAGTCAAGACCGACTTAGGACTCTCGCATGATTAATCTATAGAACTAAACTTAATCTGTCATATGTATTGCATTATGGGTTTTGTTATTAATTGTGATCTCTTACTTAATTGGGTTGGTATATACTTATATCTAGTAATTGCTAATAAAATTTTGACCAACTTTAAAAGCAATGCTCAACTTTAACCATCTCCCTTGGTAAGCTTTACACTTCACGTGGGCTCCCACCTTTGGTGAGTTCATGCACATAATTCCCCACAACTTGTTGAGCGATGAACGTATGTGAGCTCACCCTTCTGTACTCACATCCCCCCAGGTCAAGAACAGGTACCATAGGATGAGGCGCATGAAGGATGCTGTCATGAGTTCGTGAGTGGTCTAGGCCATGATCTCCCAGTCAACTTTGGGTTGCTGGATCATTGTCTTCATATGATGTAATTATTTAACTATTTTGTACAGAACTCTGTTATATATATATTAATGATGCTACATTCATTTTTGTACCATGAATCATCATATGTGTGATACTTGATCCCAACACACTTGGTAAAGTTCGCGCCTAGGTTTGGTGTCCCTAAAACCTGGGTGTGACAAGACTAAATGTTGCCTAGGCTGATTCACTGTCTAGAGTTCTACATACTAGTGCTTACTGGACTGAATGTTGCATAATGTTGCGTGGATTGATTCACTGCCTGAACTGAATGTTCTGAATCAAGTCAGTTAGTAGGAATGCCAAGCTATGTCTGCCAAAATGTCTATGCAAGAGGGATCTCAAGTTGGCCAAGATTTTTCAAGCAATGGAGGTGGTGAGCAGTTGTCAAGGAAGCACCTTCAATAGAAATACTCACAAGATTGCTAACTGTTAATGGGGGCTTGGTTCCAGAGTCGTCGATGATGCCTGTATTAGGCATGAATTTTCATATCCTGAAGCAACTAAAAATTAATTTGCTTGATGTAGAAGCACCTTTGCCCGAGGAAGTATGATTCAGTTACTGATTAATCATGTCTATTCTCTTTTAGGTGGTATTGGCAATCAACTTCTTGCACATCATGATAAAATCATCTCATCATAAGCATACAAAAGCATCTTCTCATAAGCATACAAAATTATCTCATCATAACCATACAAAAGCATCTCATCATAAGCATACAAAATCATCTCATCATAAGCATACAAAAGCATACATTAAGTCTCACATAGACAACATTAAATAGGTAACCTTACATGAAGTCTGACATTGACTACCTTACTACAAGTTGCATTTGAACCTTACTACAATTTGAGCTTATCCTCACTACAAGGAGACACATAGACGACCTTACACAACCAACCTTACTACAAGTAGCACATAGATCATGAAGCCTTAATTAATAGACATCGCAAAAGAGGAGTCACATGATACGATCCCACGACTTGTCTACATCCCAACCAATATTGTCGGAAATCCCAACCATGTTATGAAATTCAATGTTCTCCTGTTCATGTTGTTCCTAAAAATCTAATTCCACAAACTCTTCGAATCAAACTCATCGTCATCTTCGATTTAACCATCTTCTGAGTAACCATACTCTGAAGTCTCAACCAAATCAGCAGAGTCAAAGACCACCGACGAATTACTATTTGATAAATCTTGTTTGTAAATTAAACAAGTCTGCTCAACCATGTTACTGATATGGTCAATGTGATTCACAACCTTTTCCATCTTGCGACCTTCAACTTGAAAGGCAGTGGAACACAACCTAGTCACTTATGTAACATAGATGTTTGGCGCCTCATCTCTTGTATGGCATATCACAAATAATTCCTAATCTTCACATGAATGTAGTAATTCGCTCTATGTTATAATAAAATGGAATGAGATTTCTATTCATGTGTGTAGTTTGACTGAACAATAAAAAATCGTAAGCTATCGAAACAAAATCTCACAAAATCCCTAACCACAACCGAAGATCTCAAAGAACAATTATCGGAGTAATACCTCACTTGCCATCGCGACTAGTTCTAGTAGGCCATCGGTGTTTGCGTACTCCACGATGTCATTCTCTACAGTAGCCGTGGCATGGGGTGCCTTTGTCCACAGCGATGGCGGCAACCTTGACTGAAGCCACGACCTTCTGCTACTCCACGCATGCCGTGTTGCGCGCTTCCTCAGCAACAAGTGCAGCAGCAATAGTGGCCTTGCGAGCATTGACGGCAGCAGAGCATCTCATCAGTGAGGAACAGAGGCAACGAGCTGCTCACTCTCGGATGGGAAGGTGGGGAACACGAATACAATGACATATAGGGGAGGGAGGTATCGGGAGAGATAGTGGAGATCTAGATGGAGTGGAGGATTGACGATGTTTTCAGCTCGCCATCCGTGTGGACGCGCTCAACTTCTAATGACCGATGTTCCATGCGTGATGGTTAATAGTTTCCATTCTACAAGTTTGAGCCTCTATTTTGTTTCCATTTTGACATTTTGATAGATATCGCGTCTCTTATGCTATTCTAGTAGAGCATATACTGTCACGGTTAATGTCAAACGAGGAGTTCACTCCAGTGACTTTTGATCTTGTCTTTTTTGTTTAAATGCTGATGACGTGAATCTTCGAGGAGAAGCCGAGGCGAATGCAGTTGTCGGCGTTGGTGTAGCAAAGTTTACGAATGTCGTTGAGTGGAGACGTGAAGCTTTAAGGAGACGTTGAGGCGAACAATGTTACAGGCGTTGGCGCGACAAAGTTTATGGATGTTGAGTGAAGATCGAACGGACGAAATCATTTCAGATGACGTGGCGTAACCAGGTGAGTTGTTTGCTCCCGCGGTTAATAATAGTAAAATTTTGATCCAAAGACCCACCATACATATAATAGGTATGAGACAAATTTTTTTGTCATTTCTAAATGATAGCTGATAAAATATTATGTCAGTGACTGATCACTCTGTCATACTAGATGACAAAGGGACAAAAAAATTAAATCTCCCGAAATACAACATTATAAAATGGTTTTGCATTGGAACGCACCAAACAGAAAAAAATTATGTACATCCACTTTCTTTAACAGCTCATCATATTCATCACTTAGCTCATTACATTCATCACTTAGAGGGTTAAAAAAATAAAAATTTATAACTTAATATATCAATAATTTATTTTTCTTCTATTTATATGACAGCAATGAGTGTACTTTGCATTCGGCTGCAAACAATTTTTTCCCCAGAACCTCAGCCTTCCGACATCACCGCCGACGCCATGGCCGGCTCTCCCCGCCACCTCTCCCTCTTTCCCCTGCGCCTCCTGTTACTTCTTCCGCTGCTCGCTGCGGGTAAACCCGTCCTCGAGGACGGTTACACGGTCACCACCTTCGCCGACCTCAACCCGCTCCCGGCCTCCGGGCCACACCCCTACGCAGTCCTCCCGCGGTCCCGCGCCGGCGACCTCCTCCTCCTCGACTCCGCCGGCTCCGCGCTCTACACTATCTCCCTCTCCTCCTCCCCCGGCGAGCCGCGCAGGCTGGCAGGGGGCAAACGAGGCTCCGGGTTCAACGACGGCGGGCCCGGCGACGCCGCCTTTGACCGCCCGCGCAGCGTCGCCGTCGATGCCGCCGACAACGTATACGTCGCCGACCGCCTCCATGGTGCCGTCCGCAAGGTCGCGCCCTCCGGTGAGCGAACCCGCGCGTCCCCTCCTCCGTGCTTCTTTTGTTCCCCTGTGTCATGGATCAAGGGGTGAATCAGTAAGGAATAGTAAGATTCAGTATGATTCTTTGTTTCTTTTGCATATAAATGGATGGATGTAAGCACCATCAGAGAACGATTACGAAATGAATAAACCAGTTACAAATCAAACTTATCTTTGAGTTCCCTGTTGAGCGTTTTCTGTTGCTGGCGAGCTCTTCACCCCGTGGGCGCTCACCGCTGGTCAGGAGGAGGCGTCTCCGTGTTCATCCTGGACACATTTGGATCCAGGCGGCTTGGCATCTTGGTGCATCAGGTGTCACACCCTGCTAGCGGTTCCTTGGTGAGGTCGTCAGTTAGGGTTTAGGGTTTGGTGGATGTGAAGCGGGGAGTGGGACTAGGTGATCGGCCCCCTAGTGGCTGAAGCGACACATTTATGTTACCTTTGGAGTGTTTTTTTTTACAAAATGCCTCTCGAACGCTTTCGTAGTAAGGTTCGGTTGGGATGTTCATGTCGTTGATTGAAATTTTGCTCACGTGTTCTCACTCCAAATTTTATATGTTTTTTTACTTATCTACAAATAATTTATAGATGCGATATGTATGTTGAATTTCATGTTTTTACCCTTAAATTACATCGAGATAAATTGGTAAATTCACCAAAACTTGGTTCAGAGCAGTCCAAACCCTTGTATGTTTCACCCCTAAAACATATTCCCTCCATTCTTTTTTTTATTTGTCGCGTTTTAGTTCAAAAAATGAACTAGCGGGCGTCAAATATTGAAGAACGGACGTAGTATAATTTTACCATCTCACTAGTTGGCAAGCTAAGGCAATGGTATTCTACTGCTTGGTATTTGGTTTTTGTTGTTTCCTACCTACTCATGACTGTTAAATATCTGTTTTTAGTGGTGCCATGCAGAGTTAATCATGCCTGACAATTTATAATAACTACTTGGAAAGAAAAGATAATTATGTGCTGGCCAATAGCATTACCTTGCTCCTGATTTTTTGCTACAAATTTGTCATTGCTAGGTTACACTACTACAATTGCTGGAGGGTTCTCATCAGGGCCTGGTCACAGGGATGGACCAGCACAGAATGCTACTTTCTCGCCAGATTTTGCACTTGTTTATGTCCCGAAGATTTGTGCCTTGTTAGTAGCTGACAGAGGAAATCGAATGGTTAGACAAATTAATCTAAAGCCAGAAGATTGTGCACATGAAAAACAATCAGGTAAATACTGAATGGGCCTCCAACTTGCTGTATAGGCACCGTAACTTAGTATCTTACTCGTGTCTAGTGCTTAAGTTATTGTGTTTTACCATGGCCACTTGTTTTGTCAATAAAATCTGTGTTGTGGTATCACTGTCTTTCAATTTACAAATTTCACGCATAGCCTGAGATGTGCAGAAAGGCTTTGTAGAATGTGCTGATTCTTCCAGTGTGTATAAGTAGCTTCTTTGATATGTACATTGCCTTATCTGGATATGCATTAAGGCATTGGTCCATCATTTAACTTATATTTTAGACACTTGGAGATTCAATTATGACAACTCTATTTTTTTTCCTTATCTCCTTGTATTCCTGGGCTCAAAACATTTTCATCTACAGTCTGTTAGCGATGCCTGGACAGTGTTTTAATAGTGATAGCGATATGACGTTCTGTGGACTCCCTGCTCCATTTTTGTTGGAGAAATCGTAAACATATACTACAGTGAATGGCCTACGTAGTGGCTGGTCTTGCGAACGGTTTGTTTGTGAAAGCTGTGATTATCGCACTGCTGATGCTTAGCTCATGAATTTGCAGGCTTGGGAAATACATTGGTGTCGTTCATTGCAGTATTGTGTACATTGCTCGGTTCATTGATCGGATTCTTAGCTCGTCATTTTTACCCTGTCAATGTGAGTATGCTTCTGAGTCAATTATTAAGTCAAGGGGATGAATACATGCACAAATTAAGACAGTGCAATCTAAAACATATAGGCAGGAAGTCTCCGTCAACCACTTTTTCAGCAGGATACGGAAGCAATTCCTGAGGACACAGAGGAAGGCAACTCCGATCAGCTTCTGCGACATAAAAAGCGCAGTTGCTAGCTTCGTGCCCTACACCCTCCTGCTGAAACTAGTAAGACTTGGTTCCGGTTATCTACACGTGATGTTATCTAGTGTTAGGTTACAGCAAGAAGTTCACCGAAAGCCTTCTCGTCGACCTGAGTTACACAAGACCATCAATGCTCCTAACATTGGTCTTAACAACAAAGCTCCCGTTCCTCCTACTGAGCAACTGGGTGATCTGATAAGCTTTGCCGGAGATGCTGGTGTTAAGGAGGATAGTGGTAATGCCGATAGTCAGGAGGGTAAGGTGTCATCCTATCATGGTGACTTGATGGGGCTTCCCTACACCCCACCGTGCAGCGTTAAGAAAATTGATCACATGATAGAGGCCAACCTATCGAGCTTTTCAAGTCACGAGAAACGTTGTAGATTAACTGTTAGTGGTTGTAGTGTAAGCAGGAGGGTGCATGGAGACAAATAAGAGGGTGTTTGGTTTGATCATGACATGTAATGTTACCCTGGGCATTGTGGGTTCGTGTGATGATGCCTAAGAATTCTGTTCTGGCATAACAGCTTTGTAGCAAACCCAATTACTCCATAATGTTCTCTTATTGCATGGTTGATGGAGTTCTTATGGATGATTGATCCTGTCTAAAGCTTATATTGCTTAAGGGATTGAGTTTTTGTTGGCAGAGCTCCTCTGGTCTGCTCCAGTCGGCTCTGGTGGCCCTAGTACCTTTGTGTACTGTAGGCAGAAGTTATTTTTATATCGTCTATTGAAATAGACAGACTAAACATGTCTGCTTGTTGCAACTGATCCATCCAATACATCGTTGATAATCGCTAGATGCGAGTTAGGACCTGTTTGATTTCATTAGTTTTAAGACTAAAGTTCCTATCCTGTTTGGTTTAGAACTAAAGTTTAGTCTAGTCCCTACCCTGTTATCCTATTTGGTTATTTGGTTGTAAAGACTAAATATATTCTAAATACATTAAATTCAACATATAAAGACCTAAATACCTCTTTTCTTGTTTCCTATGTATGACTTCAGTTTTCTAAGCAAGTGTAATTAGAGTAAATATTGTCCTTTAATCCCTTTTAGCACCTATGTGAGGGACTACAGACTAACGTTAATTAGTCCCTAATTTAGTCTTGTTGGGCAAAATAGGAATTAAATGAGACTAAACACCATGGACTAAAGATTAGTTTTGGTAGTTATGAGACTAAAGTTTAATCCCTGCTTTGTTTGGTTTTAAAGACTAAAGTAAACATTAAGGGACTAATTGTTTATCTTTGAATGACTAAAGTAAATTTTAAATTATTGAATGTTTTTTCTTGAAATTTTTTAAACCTTAAATGAATAAATATTTGTTCCTGCTATACATAAAAGTAAACCTTGAATGACCGAATAAATCGTGAATGGCTGAATATTTGTTGGTGTGTGCTACGGGGTGGCGGTGGGCGGATTAGTCTTTTTAATTACGTGTGGATCTGATCGACTGATGTGGTTGGTTCCCTGATCTGTTTTATTTCTTAATGCGTTACCTGGTGGGCTAGTCCGATTGGACCTTTTGGTTAAGGTAATGGACCATGTGTTCTATCACCCTAGGTGATGATTAGCGTTTGTGTATATATAGGGCAACATTATTCATCATCCTAGTCAGTAATGACTGAATACTACTCAGTCATTTCACGATTATAATTGAAAATCGCTCAGGTATTTCTGGTAATGACTCAGTCGTTATCGTCCAGGTGAAGCTTCACATAGGGTGATGAATAGCATGGTACCCACACATGCACCCGCACGAGCGCTCACATACTATGTGGTGATCACCCACCATGGAATGGCTTAATAAATTTTCATTAATTGTTAAAGCTAGTCTAGGGTGAGTGATCATCATCTATGGTGATAAATAGCGTTTTTGATAGAGGGTGAGGCCCAATCTTCCGAGAGGTACAATAACTTTATTAGGTGGAGATCTCGACATTGATGATCCAAGGCTCCAAACGAACGGGTCGTCGCAATCACTAGACCACTGCTTCATTGGTTGTCACTCGTGACACACGAGTGACCTCGCCACGAAGGCTTATCCCTACAATCGCAATCAAGAACACAAGCAAGAACAGGAAATACACAATTTAAACTATATTGATCTTGAGGTGGGGTCTCACAAATCGATGAACGATGATTTTGTTTGATGACAAAAATGATCTAAGAAAGACCCCACCCTAATGGTGGCGACTACTGATCATAATATAGGGGTTAGGGGCGTGCAAGACTCCTGGACGCGCCCCTAATGGGCTCCAACGCATTATATGGGCCAACAACCCAACAGATGGTGTCGCAGCACCAGAATGTGGACGCTGACTTGTTTCGACGATTCCCGTTGACTCTGGATGAATTTTAAGTCGGGACCAGTTGTGTTGGATAGCTTTTCTCAGCTTTCCAACCGTATCAAGTCCGACCCAAATGGAGTTTGGATGCATCCTAGGCGTCCGTTTTAGTGCAGACTGGTCCTAGAACTCGAGATGGAATCGCAGTTCAGTTAGACTTATCTCATTCATGTTGTGGATGCCCTTACTTCTCCTAGACACCTTGGCCTTTCACAAGTCCTTGCTAGTCCTCTCCAAACATCCTAATCATTAAAACATCCATGTTATGAAGCGTAAGCTTTAAAACACAATTGACTAGGTTAGAATGAACTTAGAGATTTAATTGTCGTGCACGTGATCGTGTTATCGGACCATGTATTGTATGTATAAGAGTGATATCCTCATCATCCTCCTCCTGTTCAATTGAGTCATCCTCGACTCGAGCTCATCTTCCTCACCCATATATGGCTTCAAATCTGAAATGTTAAAGGTGGGACTAACCCCAAAATCTAGAGGCAACTCAAGTGTATATGCATTGTCGGCGTTTTGGACCCGCGAGGACCCTCAACCGACCAGTGAATTTGTCGCTGCGTGTCCCTGTAAGTGCAATCAACCCTAATTGAGGGTTTTGGTGATTAATGACAAAACAAACTAAGATTCTAACAAGTTTGCTCCTAGTATGTACACAGTATTTCTACAGACAGGAGAAGCACAGATCCTACGAGCATAAAAGTATAAAGCACAGCGGATTTAAAATTCCACATCAAATGGCGTGCTCCAAGTGCTATGAAACAACGGCAGTGCTAAGTTTATAATTCTTGAGTCATAGGAATCGTCGTACAATTAAGAGGGATCCGCGACGGTTAAGTAAGTTGTGAAACGAGCCAAGTTCAATTCTTTTGAAAACTCCTTTGAGATCATTTTTCCCAGATCATGAATGCTCTTGAGAAAAACAAATTTCACTTCCCACAAAGTCTCCCCCTTTGTTCTCTTCAAAATTCTCAAAGTTTGGTTTCAGCCCCCAAAACCGGTTCAACCGGTCCTGAAACCGGTTCAACCGGTTTCGGTACTGTTCATCCTGCCACCTCTGCTCTGACCTATCTGACAGTCAGAGCTGTCAGAAAAGTCGCAGCAGATATTTTTCAGAAACCGGTTGAGCCGAATTTGTCCCTACTCAGCCGGTTTTAAAACCGGTCCAGTGTCCGGCTGAGTAGACCAGTGGACCGGGATCTCCCTGGCAGAAACCGGTTCAACCGGTTTTAAAACCGGTTCAACCGGTTTTTGTCCATTTTCTCCCAACGGCTGCCAGCTTTTGGGGGATCCTTTATATACCCCCTCACACTCTCTCTCTCATTTACTTCTGCCTCTCCCACGAATCTTTGGCTGACCAACCCTCAAACAAGAGCATTCACTTCACCTCTCACACCCGCAATCGCATCTCCTTCAATCATTTGAAGGACCCTTGGTGTGAGGTGAACTCGATCGAACTCGCTGTCAATTTCATCTCGATTCTCCCATTCTCTTGTTCTTGAGCTCGTTGCAAACTTAACCGTGTGCGGATTTGTTACTCTTGGAACCTCGTGTTCCTTGACGGTTAGAGGTTGCTTGGGAGTCTCCAAATTTGTGGACGACCCCAAGAAGTTTGTATCACCCGCTCCTTGAGCAGATTTGAGAAGAGATTGCCTTGACCTTTGTGGTCGGCTTGTGGAGGATTAGGGTTGGAAAAGACCCGGCCCTTTGTGGGTTCCTCAACGAGGAGTAGGACACCTTTGTGGTGGTTGCCGAACCTCGGGTTATATCGCGTGTTCTTGTGTGTTCTTGTTAAGCGCTTCATATTCGGTGGTTGGTTCATATTATTCATTTAAGTAGTTCTTGTGTAGGGCAAATCTTTAGTTATTTTCTTTACTACTTCGCATTTGTTCAATAGATTATTAAATTTAAGTTGAGTGGGTTCAAACTTGTTCAGTTGTGATTAAAATCGACTGAACCGGTTTGCACCTGTGCAACTTTAATTTAACCTATTTCGAAGTTTTTAGTGAAAATTTTCAGGTGTAGCCTATTCACCCCCCTCTAGGCTACTTTCAATTGGTATCAAAGCTTCGTGCCTCGTTTTACGCTTAACCGCGTGAGGAAACGATCATGTCTACACAACGGGACCATGTGGATCCTCTCCTCGAGGAAATCCCCGTCACATCTTCCGGTGAGGAAGTGGACCCCAAGGTCCTCGACCTCGCCATGAAGATTGCCGAGAAAATGTTCCTCAAAATGAAAGAGGAAGATGCTAGGAAAAAGGCCGAAGAAGAGGAATCAAGAAGAAAGGCCGAAGAAGATAAAGGTAAGGGAACATTTGATTATAATGACGATCTAGTGGATCTTTTGGTGTCTAAGGTATTGAGCAAAGTAAGTCTCAACACCGAAGGATCATCTACCAAAAGCAAAGGTAATGACTTTAGCAAAGTTCAATTCGATTACTCTAGAAATTATATTCCCAACTTCTCTTCCGCCCCACTTGGAAAGTTACCAACTCTTAGTGAGTTGAACTATGATGAGTGGGCCGACAAGATGAAGTCGCATTTAATCGGTGTGCATCCTAGTCTTTGGGAGATTGTTAATGTAGGTATGTATAAGCCCGCCCAAGGAGAAGAGATGACTCCGGAAATGATGCAAGAGGTTCATCGAAATGCTCAAGCAGTGAGCATAATTAAAGGAAGTCTTTGTCCGAAAGAATACCGGAAAGTTCAAGGAAGAGAAGATGCTCGTGACATTTGGAATATTCTTAGAATGTCACATGAAGGAGATCCCAAAGCTAAAAGACATAGAGTTGAAGCTTTGGAAAGTGAGCTTGCAAGATATGATTGGACAAAGGGTGAGTCGCTCCAATCACTCTTTGATCGATTGATGGTATTGGTCAACAAAATAAGAGTTCTTGGGAGTGAAGATTGGAGTGACTCCAAGGTCACAAGATTGTTCATGAGAGCTTATAAAGAGAAGGATAAAAGTCTTGCAAGGATGATAAGGGATCGTGATGATTATGAGGACATGACGCCTCATCAATTATTTGCAAAAATTCAACAACACGACTCCGAAGAAGCCCCCATCAAGACAAGAGACTCTCATGCCTTGATCACAAATGAACAAGACAATCTCAAGAAGAGCAAAGACCACAAAGCAAAGAAAGTGGTCGAGACCTCAAGTGATGAAGATAGCTCAAGTGATGAAGACACAGCTATGTTCATCAAAACTTTCAAGAAATTTGTAAGGAAGAATGACAAGTTCCAAAGGAAAGGAAAGAAGAGGGCATGCTATGAATGTGGCCAAACCGGTCATTTGATAGCGGATTGTCCTAACAAGAAGGAACAAGAAGCCAAGAAGGAATACAAGAAGGATAAGTTTAAAAAGGGAGGCAAGACCAAGGGATACTTCAAGAAGAAGAAGTATGGACAAGCTCATATTGGTGAAGAATGGAACTCCGATGATGAGAGTTCTAGCTCCGAGGAAGAGGAAGTGGTGGCAAATGTGGCCATCCAATCTACATCAAGCGCGCAACTCTTCACCAACCTTCAAGATGACTCCTACACTCCAACTTGCCTCATGGCAAAGGGAGATAAGGTAACTTTATTTAGTAATGATTTTTCAAATGATGATGATGATGATCAAATTGCCATGAAAAATAAAATGATTAAAGAATTTGGCTTAAATGGATACAATGTTATCACAAAATTAATGGAAAAGCTAGATAAAAGAAAAGCAACTCTTGATGCTCAAGAAGACTTGCTTATCCTTGAAAAGGAAAGAAACCTAGAGCTTCAAGAGTTGATTCACAATAAAGATAAAGAAGTAATTAACTTGAAAACCTCTATTGATAACCTTGCAAATAGAAAGAATGCACTTGAATCAAGCATGTTAAGCTTGAATGTTCAAAATCAAGAACTTCAAGTGCAACTTGAAAATTGCAAGAACATCAATGCCCCCACTTTAGTATTTGAATCTAAGTCTAGCTCTAATGATGATTCTTGCAAGCATTGTGCCAAATATCATGCTTCTTGTTGTCTAACTAACCATGCAAGGAAGCATAGCCCACAGGTGAAGGTCAAAGAAATTTTGAAAAGATGCTCTAGCAATGATGGGTTAAAGAAAGTTGAACCCAAGTACAAGTCCCTTAAGCCCAACAATGGTAGAAGGGGGCTTGGGTTCAACTCATCCAAGGAAAACCCTAGCACAGTGCAAAAGGGGTGGAGATCCCCCAAGTTCATAGAGGGAACCACTCTATATGATGCCTTGGGGAGGATCCACTCCTCAAATGACAAGTCATCTCAGGTAAAGGTTAACTTGAGTTCCACAAAGAGTAAGATGAAGGAAGTGGGATCCTCAGTGGACAAAAATCTAATGCTCCCATTTCCCACTCATATCTTTGTGATTATATGTTGACTTGGGATTCAGGGAAATTGGTTGTGAAATATGTGGGTGCCTACACTAAACAAAAAGTCATGAAAAGAAGTGTGTGGGTACCCAAGGCTATAACTAACACTGTAGGACCCAATTCAATTTGGGTACCTAAAAGTATAGCCTAAACTTGTTTTGCAGGTCTACTCCTCTGGTGGGTCAAGTTGGGTGCTTGACAGTGGATGTACAAATCACATGACCGGGGAGAAAGACATGTTTCATACATTGCAACTAACTCAAGAAGCACAAGAAATTGTGTTTGGAGATAGTGGCAAGAGTAAGGTGATTGGTATTGGTAAAATTCCTATCTCTGACCAACAATCACTTTCAAATGTTTTATTAGTAGATTCCTTAAGCTATAATTTGTTGTCCGTTTCACAACTTTGTGGAATGGGTTATAATTGCTTATTTTCGGATGTGGATGTGAAGATCCTTAGAAGGGAGGACTCCTCAGTTGCCTTTACCGGTCGCTTGAAGGGCAAGCTTTATCTTGTTGATTTCACAACAAGTAAAGTGACGCCTGAGACTTGTTTAGTGGCAAAATCCGACAAGGGTTGGCTATGGCATCGCCGGCTAGCCCATGTCGGTATGAGGAATTTGGCCAAACTTCAAAAGGATAATCACATCATTGGACTAACAAATGTTGTATTTGAGAAAGATAGGGTTTGTGGCGCATGCCAAGCAGGAAAGCAACATGGAGTCCCACATCAATCAAAGAATGTGGTCACAACAAAGAGGCCATTGGAGCTTCTCCACATGGACCTCTTCGGACCTGTGGCCTACATTAGCATTGGTGGTAGTAAGTATGGTTTAGTTATTGTTGATGATTTTTCTCGATTCACTTGGGTTTTCTTTTTGAGTGACAAAGGTGAAACTCAAGAAATTTTAAAGAAATTCATGAGGAGAGCTCAAAATGAATTTGAGCTCGATCAAAATCAAGAAAGTGAGAAGCGATAATGGGACGGAATTCAAGAACACAGGTGTCGAAGAATTCTTAGGAGAAGAGGAATCAAACATGAGTTCTCGGTGCCTTACACTCCACAACAAAATGGTGTTGTGGAAAGAAAGAACCGGACTCTAATTGAAGCTGCAAGAACCATGTTGGATGAATACAAGACACCTGACAACTTCTGGGCAGAGGCGGTCAACACCGCCTGTCATGCAATCAACCGCCTCTATCTTCATAAGATCTACAAAAAGACTGCTTATGAGCTTCTCACTGGTAACAAACCTAAAGTTGATTATTTTAGAGTATTCGGTTGTAAATGTTTTATTCTTAACAAGAAAGTCAAGAGCTCAAAGTTTGCTCCTAGAGTGGACGAGGGTTTCTTGCTTGGTTATGCATCAAATGCGCATGGATATCGTGTTTTCAACAATTCCACCGGTCTGGTTGAAATAGCGATAGACGTGACATTTGATGAGTCTAATGGCTCGCAAGGGCATGTTTCTAATGACACTGCAGGAAATGAAGAACTACCTTGTGAGGCCATAAAGAAACTTGCCATAGGTGAGGTGAGACCTCAAGAAAGGGATGATGAAGAAGGAACCTTGTGGATGACCAATGAGGTAGTTGATGTGGGTGCAAGGGTGGTGAGTGACAATGTCTCCACCCAAGCAAACCCATCAACCTCAAGTCATCCAAACCACGAAGAAAATCATCAAAGGATGCCAACAGTGGTAGAAGATGAACAAGAAAATATTGATGGTGAAGTGCCTCTTGATCAAGTAACTGATGAGGAAGAGCAAATACAAAGACATCCATCAGTGCCTCATCCAAGAGTCCATCATACAATTCAAAGGGATCATCTGGTGGACAACATCCTGGGTAGCATTAGGAGAGGGGTAACGACTCGATCTCGTTTAGCTAATTTTTGTGAATTTTACTCGTTTGTTTCCTCTCTTGAGCCACTTAAGGTTGAAGAAGCATTGGGTGATCCGGATTGGATAATTGCCATGCAAGAGGAGTTGAACAACTTCACTAGGAATGAAGTCTGGTCCTTAGTCCAAAGACCCAAACAAAATGTGATTGGGACTAAATGGGTCTTTAGGAACAAGCAAGATGAAAATGGCGTTGTTACAAGAAACAAGGCAAGGTTGGTTGCCCAAGGCTATACTCAAGTGGAAGGACTTGATTTTGGTGAAACATATGCGCCGGTAGCAAGGTTAGAATCAATTAGAATATTAATTGCCTATGCTACTAACCATGATTTCAAGCTATATCAAATGGATGTCAAGAGCGCTTTTCTAAATGGACCACTACAAGAAAGAGTATATGTGGAGCAACCACCGGGCTTCGAAGACCCAAAGAAGCCAAATCATGTTTATCTTCTTCACAAGGCACTCTACGGGCTTAAACAAGCCCCTAGAGCTTGGTATGACTGTCTTAAAGACTTTTTAATTAAAAATGGGTTTACAATAGGAAAAGCTGACTCTACTTTGTTTACTCGAAAAGTTGATAATGAATTATTTGTGTGCCAAATATATGTTGATGACATTATATTTGGTAGTACTAATGAAAAATTTTGTGAAGAGTTTAGCAAAGTAATGACGAACAAGTTTGAGATGTCTATGATGGGCGAGCTTAAATACTTCCTGGGATTTCAAGTCAAACAACTCAAGGAAGGTACCTTTCTATGCCAAACTAAATATACTCAAGATATGCTCAAGAAGTTTGGCATGGAAAAAGCAAAGCACGCCAAGACTCCAATGTCATCAAATGGACATCTCGACCTAAATGAGGAAGGTAAACCTGTAGATAAAAAATTATATAGATCAATGATAGGATCACTGCTTTACTTATGTGCATCTAGGCCTGATATAATGTTGAGTGTTTGTATGTGTGCACGTTTTCAAGCAAATCCTAAAGACTGCCATCTTGTAGCCGTTAAGAGAATTCTAAGATACTTAGTCCACACCCAAAACCTAGGATTATGGTATCCTAAAGGCTCCTTTTTCGATTTGCTTGGCTATTCTGACTCAGATTATGCCGGTTGCAAAGTAGATCGAAAAAGCACTACTGGGACTTGCCAATTCCTTGGGCGGTCCTTAGTGTCATGGAGTTCCAAGAAACAAAATTGTGTTGCACTCTCCACTGCAGAAGCTGAATACATAGCAGCTGGGGCATGTTGTGCACAGTTGCTATGGATGAAGCAAACCCTTAGAGATTTTGGTTGTGAGTTTAACAAAATTCCACTTTTGTGTGACAATGAGAGTGCCATAAAACTTGCAAACAATCCGGTGCAACACTCTAGAACTAAACATATTGACATCAGACACCATTTCTTGAGAGACCATGAAGCCAAAGGAGATATCGAACTATTTCATGTGAGCACCGAAAATCAACTAGCCGATATCTTCACAAAACCCCTTGATGAGACTAGGTTTTGTTTTCTTAGGAGTGAGCTAAATATCTTGGATTCTCGAAACGTGACTTAATAACTAAAATTTTGATCAAATTTGATGATTGAAAATTGATTGTTTGAGCAATATGAAATGAGAAATATCATTTTTATCTTTAAAATATCTCATGTCATATTTGCTAAATGCTATTACAGCCCTTCTGGGCAATATTTGAAATCTGGTTGAGTAAACCGGCTGAGTAGACCACTCAACCGGTTTCTCCCTGGTGGAAACCGGTTGAACCGGTATAAAAACCGGTTGAACCGGTTTTGGCCGTCGCGCCGTCAGTCCGCGCGCAGTCTGCGCTGACAGCTGCGCAGTCTGCGCTGTCAGTTTTGCAGTCTGTGCTGTCAGACTGCCAGGATTTTCGTGCAGTCAACACTGTTTTCTGTGCGCTTTTACTGCGCCGTTTGACACGAAACCGGTTGAACCGGTTTTGAAACCGGTTGAACCGGTTTTCGGTTTTCTGTCGGCCGACACCTCCTCCTTTTTATACCTCTCCCTCTCTCCTCTTCCCTTCTCAGTCTTGTTTTTCAGCCGCCGCCGCCATCTCATTTTCTCCTCTCTCCACTCCAAACTCTCTCGAGCCCTCACCCTTTTGGAAGTGTGGTTGGAGATCCGTTCTTCCCGGCGTGTTTCCACCATCTTCCTCCATCTCGTTGGGAGATCTTGACCCCATCTTCGGATCGAGGTATTGTCCTGTGTTATTTCCTTGTACTCGATCCTACGCATCTTTGATTATCTATTGTATCGTTCGTTGGGTACACTTTAGTTTAAGTGATTGCTACACTTAGACTATCTTCATTTGTCACAAACATTGTTAGAGATTGGCGATTCGATATTGTTCATTGCAGTTGAACCGCTCATATTAACGGTTGAAGTGCATGGTCAATATCTTATGCGTTCCTTCTCAAACATGTTTGATCCTTGCTCATCATAGGTTCTATTTCTTATTTCTTAGAATGGTGCGTCGAAGGAACCCGTCGGTGGTCGAATCCGACTCCTCGGATGACCAGGAGATCCATGGTGATACCCCTCCTCGCTCTCGATCCAAGCGAGGGCGCGGATGCGGCAATGTCATGCCGGGTACTAAGGCCTCCGGGTCTCAAAGTGCTCGCGGTCGGACTTCCCGGACTCCTTCCGGTCGGTCTCGACCTGCGACGAATCCGCAGGCGTGGGAGCCTGCAAGTGATGATGATGGTGGGAAGGACGATGAAGTTGATCTTCCCCCGGCTCAGGCTCCTGTGATTCGCGGCTTGGTGCTCCACCGGGCCGAGGCTCGGCGTGCTGGCAATGAGCCAGTCATTGACTTCACGGCCAGTGGAGGGTCTGCTCTTCTCCAGGATCTTCGTTTCCAAAATCCTGTATTGCGTATTCGCGATGCCAGGATCGATGGAAATCGCTTTTGGACTCTTCACCACGTGGATTTCTATAATTCAGTCATTCTTCCCAAGAAGCATCAACCCATCCTTCATCAACGATATATTAACTGGGAAGGTTGTGAAGCGATTGGGGACCCAGAAATGTCACAGGCACTGAGGGCCTGTGAAAGGAAGCAAATGAAGAACATCATGACATTCCAATATGATTGGAATGATGAAGTGATTGCTCAATTCTACTCCACTCTCTGGATAAAGCTTGCTGACGAGGAGAGTCATTACAACTACCCCTATCTGAACTTCTTCATTGAAGGTAGTTGGTACAAGGTGAGCTATCGTCGTTTTGCTCACATTCTTGGTTTTTCTGACGACGATATATCTGGAGACAAGATCAAGATTCATGATTTCCGGCAGCCCACAAGAGATGAAGCCAAGGACCTTCATCTGTCTGAGTCTGGAAAGTATTGGGAGTCAACCAACATTCATAAGTATTATCGTTATATCAATTCCCTCTGTAGGATGACCCTCATTCCAAAAGGGGGAAATCAGATGAACATCCTTGGGGAGAGCAAGGTCTTGCTCTCTTTTATGAAACCAAACAGCTCAGAAAGGATTAATGTCTTTGACATGATATGGCAGGAAATTATTCATGCAGCCTGCTTTCCTTTGAAGGGGTGTCTTCATGCTCCATTCATTATGAAGATGATTGAGGTCGTGACCCAATTCAGATTTGAAAAAGGCACCCGACATCAGTCATACACCCCTTTCTGGATTGATCCCAACAATCCAGCTGGGCGCCTCAGGAAAGCCCCCTCCAGTTCTCGTGGTCATACATCTGCTGGTCCGTCTGCCGGTGCTGCTGCTGCTGCTGTTGGTGCCTCGCGCCCTTCCCCTGGCCGCGGATCTCCCACACCACGTGGTCGTGGTCGTGGTCGAGGTCGTGGCCGTGGGATGGGTGCCCGCCTGGCCCACGGGTTTGCGGCCTTCTTCTCCATGTGCCGAAATATTGCTGCAGATGTCCATGAGGTGGCTCGACGTCAGCGGGAGACCGACGACAACCTTCGTCGTCAAGCTTCCGCTTTGGGTACTCCCTTCGCCCCTCGCTCTCCTGATGCACCTCTTCACCCTCCTCCTCCAGATGTCAACGAGTGGTACCAGCAGGCGTATGGGGTACCTTTTTCATCAGCCGATGACGTCGAAGAAGAAGAAACTTATTTTGATGATCCGGAGCCGTTTGTCCCACCCCCATATCACGGGGATCCGGGCCAATCGTCCTCTTACCCTCCGCCCCAGGACCCGTCTGGCAGTGCTCCTCCTCCGGCCCAGTCTGGAGAGGAACACTTTGCCTCCGACCTTGCGCAACACCTCTTCGCTCCTCCTCATCCTCCTCCCCACTGGTGATCCTTGGATTGGCGCTTCTCTCTCTCTCTCTCTTTGGTTCTTGGTGCCAAAAAGGGGGAGAACGTTTATTATTCAGTACTTTATTTTTGTAATGAACACTTGGTCTGTAATAACTATTTGCTGCATGCATGGCTTGAATGCCATAAACACTTGATGATGTGATGAGACGAGCTCTCATTATTGTAATAACTGTAGAACTTTTTCATATCATATGCTATGCAATAATGAGCTTGAATGTGCTTTTACTCTTTATATTCAATTATGTTTCATATCTCATCATTTTTGTGTATGGTGTTGATTGTTCTCTCTCTCTAAATATGTTGCAAATTGACATATCAAGTCAATGTTAATATCGCAAAACTCATGCACATATTTAGGGGGAGCTACACATACACAAAAGATTTTATATCGCAAGTATTTGTAACTTTTAATTATTATTTCCATTCTAGTTTGTTTTGGCATCAATCACCAAAAAGGGGGAGATTGTAAGTGCAATCAACCCTAATTGAGGGTTTTGGTGATTAATGACAAAACAAACTAAGATTCTAACAAGTTTGCTCCTAGTATGTACACAGTATTTCTACTGACAGGAGAAGCACAGATCCTACGAGCATAAAAGTATAAAGCACAGCGGATTTAAAATTCCACATCAAATGGCGTGCTACAAGTGCTATGAAACAACGGCAGTGCTAAGTTTATAATTCTTGAGTCATAGGAATCGCCGTACAATTAAGAGGGATCCGCGACGGTTAAGTAAGTTGTGAAACGAGCCAAGTTCAATTCTTTTGAAAACTCCTTTGAGATCATTTTTCCCAGATCATGAATGCTCTTGAGAAAAACAAATTTCACTTCCCACAAAGTCTCCCCCTGTGTTCTCTTCAAAATTCTCAAAGTTTGGTTTCAGCCCCCAAAACCGGTTCAACCGGTCCTGAAACCGGTTCAACCGGTTTCGGTACTGTTCATCCTGCCACCTCTGCTCTGACCTATCTGACAGTCAGAGCTGTCAGAAAAGTCGCAACAGATATTTTTCAGAAACCGGTTGAGCCGAATTTTGTCCCTACTCAGCCGGTTTTAAAACCGGTCCAGTGTCCGGCTGAGTAGACCAGTGGACCGGGATCTCCCTGGCAGAAACCGGTTCAACCGGTTTTTGTCCATTTTCTCCCAACGGCTGCCAGCTTTTGGGGGATCCTTTATATACCCCCTCACACTCTCTCTCTCATTTACTTCTGCCTCTCCCACGAATCTTTGGCTGACCAACCCTCAAACAAGAGCATTCACTTCACCTCTCACACCCGCAATCGCATCTCCTTCAATCATTTGAAGGACCCTTGGTGTGAGGTGAACTCGATCGAACTCGCTGTCAATTTCATCTCGATTCTCCCATTCTCTTGTTCTTGAGCTCGTTGCAAACTTAACCGTGTGCGGATTTGTTACTCTTGGAACCTCGTGTTCCTTGACGGTTAGAGGTTGCTTGGGAGTCTCCAAATTTGTGGACGACCCCAAGAAGTTTGTATCACCCGCTCCTTGAGCAGATTTGAGAAGAGATTGCCTTGACCTTTGTGGTCGGCTTGTGGAGGATTAGGGTTGGAAAAGACTCGGCCCTTTGTGGGTTCCTCAACGAGGAGTAGGACACCTTTGTGGTGGTTGTCGAACCTCGGGTTATATCGCGTGTTCTTGTGTGTTCTTGTTAAGCGCTTCATATTCGGTGGTTGGTTCATATTATTCATTTAAGTAGTTCTTGTGTAGGGCAAATCTTTAGTTATTTTCTTTACTACTTCGCATTTGTTCAATAGATTATTAAATTTAAGTTGAGTGGGTTCAAACTTGTTCAGTTGTGATTAAAATCGACTGAACCGGTTTGCACCTGTGCAACTTTAATTTAACCTATTTCGAAGTTTTTAGTGAAAATTTTCAGGTGTAGCCTATTCACCCCCCCTCTAGGCTACTTTCAGTCCCTGTCCAGATGGGTTGATGGAAGATGGAATACAAGAGGGAGGATGAGGCTTATATTATCTTGCACCGGGGTGCTCGTAGTAGGGGTTACAAGCGTCGCGAGAGAGAGAGGGAGAGGGTTCGACCTTGAGGTGAGCTGTCTGAGTTAGCCTCCTCCGCGTCTCTCCCACTCTGCCTACCTCTCAGGAAGGCCCTGGACATCTCCTTTTATAGATACAAGGAGATGGTCCAGCTGTACAATGGGGGTGTAGCTATGTGCTAACGTGGCCAGCGGAGAAGTACTTGAGCCCTGTAGAAGCGCAGCTGGCGTTGCGGCCCGGGGTCCTGCTGACGTTTCTTTGCTTTCGTAGAGGGTTGAGAACAACCGACGTCATGGACGCACGCAGGGAACCATCATTACCTGTTACCGGAGTAATCTAGATGGGACACCGGTCTTGTTCCTTCGTAGCCTGAGGCAGCTAGCTAGGGGTAGGGTAATGATGTATCCCCAGTGGCGTAGTCGGTCCGAGGCCAAGGCCGGGCGAGGCGAAGACTTCTCCTGAGGCCGAGGCTGAGATCGAGCGAGGATGTGACTCCTCCCGAGGCCGAGGCTGAGGCCGAGGCCTGGGGTCGGGCGAGGCGGAGACCTTCTCCCATGGCCGAGGCTGAGGCCGAGGCCTGAGGTCGGGCGAGGCGGAGCTCCCTGTTGCGCCCGAGGCTGAACTCGGGGGAGGTCGTGACTTACTGTCGTTAGTTTTACCCTGGTGGTTGGCACAGTAGTCGGAATGGGGTGAATAGTGCTGTTTTCCTATCAGAACGATCAGTAAAGGGGCGAAGTGACTGCGGTCACTTCGACCTTGCCGACTGAGGCACGCGCGTCAGGATAAGGTGTCAAGCGATCCTCCCATTAAATGCGCATGCGATACGGTCGGTTGGTAAGGCGATGTGGCCGAGGTCGCTGCACGACAAAGTTTGCTTGAGCTTGGCTTCGGGCGAGCCGAGGGTGCGCCCACTGCCTGAGGAGGCCCTCGGGCGAGGCGTGAATCCGTCCGGGACTACTGTTCTTGCCCGAGGCCGGCTCGGGCGAGACGAGATCGCGTCCCTGAGGCTTCAACTTTGAACCGCACTTACCGGTCTTTACGGTCTGTTTTGAGGATGTTTTCCAGCCAGGTTAAGGAGCATTGGGGGTACCCCTAATTACGGTACCCGACAGTAGCCCCCGAGCCTCGAAGGGAGTGTAGTTACTCGCTTGGAGGTTCTGCCGGATTTTTTTCAAGGGGACCAGCCCTTCTCGGTCATATTTTGTTCCGATGGGTGCACGCGAGCGCACCCGTCGGGTGTAGCCCTCGAGGCCTCGGAGGAGTGGTTTGACTCCTCTGAGGTCTTAATTCTTTTTGTGATGCCTCGGTCGACCTTGTTGTTCTCTCATGCGGCCTGGCCGCAGCCCGGGTGCATGGTTAGGCTCCGAGTTTTTAAGCTGGCTTGTCGACGTGGTCGATAATTTGGCCGTAGCCTGGTGCGAGAGCAGCCTCCGAGCCTCTGCACGGAGCGAGAGGACGATCGAGGACTGTCTCGGCTTTTTATTGTATGCCCCTTCGTCGCCTTTCCGCAAGGAGGAAGGGGGGGAAAGCGCCATGTTACCCTCGGTGGGCGCCGAACATGGTGTTTCCAGTGAGTTGCTATCAGGTGATCCGAGTGGACGCCCGAGCCCCGTTCGATAAGGGTCGGCTAGTGGCCCAGAGGCGCGCTCCAAAAGTATCTGCAGGTGATTTGCTGGACCTGGACCCATTTGATAGGGCCCGAGGGCTCGGTGCCTCCCTCCGGTGGGATTCCATTACAAATCGTTCCCGCGGGTCTCGGAAATGTCCTAGGGTACCTCGGGAGCGTAGCCCGAGCCTCGGCCATGTATCAGACGTACCCATGGTCATCCTTGACTCTGCGTGCTCTAGGGCGGCTGTCGAACCCTTCCGAGGGGCCAACCTTCGAACCCCTGATCAGTAAAGGGCTCGGAGCCCGAGTGCTCTGGGGCGGTTGCCGAACCCCGCAGGGCGCAACCTTCGAACCCCTGATCAGTAAAGGGCTCGGGGCCTGTTTCCTTCGCTGAGAAGGATCCTTTTGAAATATCCCCCTTTTCTCGATCCCTGTGGCAAGAGAGAGAGAGAGAGAGAAAAGGAAAAAGGATATAAATTTAAACAATGTGGCGCACCTTTTTTGAGGCGGTCATCATGACAGAGACGAAACGACGCCCGCTTCGCCTGCCAGAGGTGTCGCGTGCCCTGCCAGGGAGTTAATGCGACAGGACGGGCGATTCGCGGGGCATCTGTTGCGCGTGCGTGAGTCGTTTGAGGAACAGAAAAACCGTTTCACCTTCGAGTTTGAATTTCGCGACGGGTTCGGGCGAAGTTTTGGGTGGATCTCGCCCGGGCCTTTATATGCCCGAAAGAGGGGCCGGCGGTGGTTCTTTACCCTGCCATTTGCGCTTGCCTTCTGCTTTGGTTTCCGCAACCTAAGAGAATAGTCAGAGAAGAGAAAACCGCGCACCTCATCCCCTCTGCCTCCACCGCTTCCGCTCGGCGATGGCCGATAAGGCGACCGTCGTTCCGCCGCGCAACCCGTGGCCTTTCTCCACCGTTACTGTGGAGGAGCTGGAGGCCCTTGTCACCGATGGTTTGCTCCGTCCTCTCTCCGGCGGGCCGCAGCCTGAGTGGATGGCCCCCAGGAGCGAGGCCGACCCGACTCCGCCGCCGGGGTACATGGTCAGTCTCATCCCCTTCCATGAGCGGGGGTTTGGGATGCCAGCGAGCCGCTTCATGCGGGCGCTCCCGCACTACTACGGGGTGGAGCTGCATAACTTCAACCCCAACTCCATAGCGCAAAGCGGCCATTTTCGCAGCGGTTTGCGAGGGGTTTCTGGGAATTGACCCCTACTGGGACCTGTGGACCCATCTCTTCTCCGCGGAGTTCTTCGCCGCGTCGACGGACGTGAAGAAGGTCCGTATGGCGGTGCTGTAACGCCCTGAATTTGGGGGTAGAATTTTTTCTTCTTTTCTCTCACCAAATTCAGGCGTTACTCTTTCCTTTTTCCCTTTTCTTCTCGCTAAGCCTTGATCTTTTCCAAAGTCGCAGCGGGTTTTGGCTTTAGACCTCGTGTAAAGCAAAACCTTAAAACACTTTATTTCGTGTGATGCACCATGCCGAACCATGCATACTTTTGATTGTTTAAAAATGTAAAAGCATTCATCCAAAGAAAATTAGATTTTAGAAAAAGAAAACCCTTTTCTTTTTCTCTCCCTCCCTTTCCCATTTCGGCCCAGCCCCCCCCCTCGACCGGCCCAGCTGGCGGCCCAGCCGCCCCCTCCCCTCTCCCCCCCGCGCCGGCCCAGCCACGCGCCCCCTCCCCCCACTTTGGGCCCAGCCGGCCCAGCCGCCCCCCCACCCCTTTTCTTTTTTCCCAAAAATCCCCCCCGCGGGCCCCGCCCGTCATCTCTCTCTCTCTCCCTCCCTAACCCTAACCCTAGCCGCCGCCGCCCCTTGTCCCCGCGCCGCCGCCGCTCCCCCGCGCCGCCGCCGCCCCCCGGCGCCGCCGCCGCCGTTCTCCCCTCCGGTGAGACCTCCTCTCCTCCCTCCCCCCTCTCCTCCCCTCCCTCCGGCGCCCTCTCCCCCGCGCCATGGCCGCGCCCGTCCCCGACCCCGCGCCCGGCCCCGCTCCTGCGTCCCCGCGCCCGGCCGCCCCGCCCCGCGCCCCGGCTGCCCCCGCCCGGCCGCGCTCCGGCGTCCCCGCGCCCGGCCGCGCCCGCCCCGACCCCGGCCGCGCCCGGCCCCGCTCCGGCGAGCCCCGCGCCCGCCCCGCGCCCGGCCGCGCCGCTCGTCCCCGACCCCGGCCGCCCCCGGCTCGGCTGCCCCACGCCGCCCTGCCTCGCCTCCGGCGAGCCACCCGCGCGCGCCCGCCCCCGGCTCGGCCGCCCGCCTCCCGGCGAGCTCAGCCGCCCCCCCCGGTTCAACCGCCCCCGTGCCCCGGCTCGGCCGCCCGTCCCCGCTCTCGGCCTCGTCCGGCCGCGTCCTCGCTCGCTCGCGCTCGCTTGCCCCGGCGTGCTTGCCCGCCCGCCCCGCCGTGCCTTGCTCGCGTCGTGTCGGCCCCGGCGTAGCCTTGAGTTCGGCCCAGCGTGCCTATGGCGCGCGGCTTTGAGCTCGGCTAGCGCACGGCCCCGACGTGCGCACGGTTAGTTCGTGGCGTGTGCAGGCGGCCTCGCGCGTGTGCCCGCGTAGTGCGCGTGCCTTGGCACGACTCGTCGTGCCCCGTCTACCCCCCCGTCTCCTATATGCGCTAATCACGTTGTTTATATTAATAAGGTAGGAGTCTCAATTTGGAAATTGGTTACGATAGTTAATTTGTATAGTCAATCGTCTATCTTATTCAATGTTAATCTACTAAAAGTGATCGTGTTTACATTAGTGCATGTAGCTAATCCTTTTGTTAGGACCAACTGGAACTAGAGCGCGTGACGTCTAGTCATTCGTTTACCCGTAGTGCCCCTCGAGCATAAGCCTCAACCCCTGCGAAACCTTCCCTCATTTCTTTCTAACCAAGGTAAATTCATTATCGTATGTGGTATTCTATGCATATTTGCTTTACTTGTTCTCTTGTATGGTGTACTGTTGGTTTCCTAATTTCAATGGATGGATGTATGTATGTTTGCACCCGCTTAGAGAACGATCCGGTTGAAGAGCCCGAAGAACTCGCAGGAGAAGCCCCTGAGCAGCAGTCGGTTGGTAGAGGCAAGTGTCCCTTGACCTATCTCTGTCCTATTCATTATTTAATTCACCTCCTGCTTTACACATTTATGCCTAAG
This sequence comes from Zea mays, assembly GCF_902167145.1. NCBI lineage: Eukaryota > Viridiplantae > Streptophyta > Magnoliopsida > Poales > Poaceae > Zea > Zea mays. The sequence goes on from NC_050096.1 coordinate 223,279,351, forward strand.
GATTGACTAGCTTTTGTTATCCATGTCCTTGTTTACCTATTTGGGTTGGATTATTATTGTTTAGCTTTATGCTATTGCTCAAACTCTAATCAATGAACATGATGAGATTATCTATGATACACTGTTTTCCCTTCCCTTATTATGATGTTGTACTTGTGGTCATCAAGGGGGCTCGAGCGGTTTCTCGAGTGCCTCTCCGTAAGGACCTGTTCTATGGATGACCGCCCAGGAAAACAGTGCAACCATGAGGGTGGAATGGGATGCCCTTAGCTGAATAATTAGAGGATCCGGGGTGTAGTTCACTTAGCCGTCGTGCCGTCAATGGGGCTCGGTGTATGCGGCTCGCTCTGCCAAGTTTGGGTTCGCCCCTTGGGGAGGAGTGCGGTGCATTTAGGAAACCTAACGGGTAGCTACAGCCCCGGGGAATCTCTGTAAAGGCTACGTAGTGATGCCCTGCTGGGTCACCTTGGTAGTGATCAATGGAGAGTCATGATCTCCGGGCAGAATGGGAATCACGGCTTGTGGGTAAAGTGCACAACCTCTGCAGAGTGTTTGAAAACTGATATATCAGCCTGCTCGCGGTTATGAGCGGCCAAGGGAGCTCCAGTGATTAGTGGTACTTGATCAGAGATACTTTGGTATAGGTGGTTATGAGATTGATGGTTTTGGTTATGACTATGGTGCTGGTAAGTGGTACACTTTCCGTTTGGAAAGGAGTACGTTTGGGTTAATAACTTGGGTTAATGCTAAAACTTGGCTTTCTACTAGTAAGTAATAATCTGACCAACTAAAAGCAACTGCTTGACTTATCCCCACATAAAGCTAGTCCACTACAGCCAAACAGGATACTTGCTGAGTATGTTGATGTGTACTCACCCTTGCTCTACACACCAAACCCCCCCCCCCCATCCCCAGGTTGTCAGCATTGCAACCACTGCTCAGGCGAAGATGAAGCTGTGGAAGGAGACTTCCAGGAGTTCCAAGACTACGACAAGTTCTAGGTGTGGGTTAGCGGCAACCCCCAGTCGGCTGCCTGTGAAGGCCGCGTTTATCTACGTTTCTTTTCCGCACTTTGATTTATTGTAAGGACTATATGGACGTCTCAGATGTATGATGTAATCAACTATTTCCCTTTTTAATACTATTTTGAGCACTGTGTGATGATGTCCATGTTATGTAACTGCTGTGTACGTGAATAACTGATCCTGGCACGTACATGGTTCGCATTCGGTTTGCCTTCTAAAACCGGGTGTGACATAAGTGGTATCAAAGCCGTGCTGACTGTAGGACCGCTAACCTAGAATAGAATGGTCGTTCTAAGGACTATAGACCTCTGTCCCTGCCTTGACTTTGATGTCCCTTCAAAAGTTGGTCATACCGACCAAACCTATGTTCTACTATATATTATACCTTGCTGAAAATCATGTTTTATTCTAATCCTTCATTTACTTATGATTCATTATTTGCTGGTCATATTAATTCTGTTCTCACCCTTTTGCTTGCGATGTCTTTTGTAGATGGCTCGACTTAGACACACTGCACGAAAGTCAGTCATCCCCTTCTTACCCTCCCGCCTTGCTGAGCGTCCGCTTCGCCGTCCCGTGGCCGGACAGTCCAGCCACTTGGAGAGACTACACCACCGCCTGCGTGAGGAGCAGGAACGTCGACGACAGGAGCAGCAGGGCTCTTCCTTCTCGCTCCAACAGGAGATAGAGTCTGTGAGGAGCTGCTCCCCTGTGCTTCCTTTGGAGGCGCCCCCTGCACCACCACTGGGCGCCCCAGCTTCTGGAGTAGTTGCTGGAGGAGACCCAGACGACGGAGATGGCGACGACAGCTCGAGCCACGACACCGACTTCTCTGCTAACCCTGAGCCGGAAGGATGGGTTGCTCGACCCATCACTCGCGACGCTGCTCACGGGTGTCACTTCCACGATGCGCTCGACACCCTGCTACGTCGGGCATTTAACCGGCATACTTGGTCCGTCGAGTATCGCTGTGTGGTCTACCAGCACAGTCGCGGGGTCTACCCGGACCGCTGGGAGGCAACCTGTTTGGTGCGCTGCCCGGAGAACAGTCTCCAGGGTGCGGAGGCCTGCTCAGAGCACTATTCTATCTCTGAGCGGGACTCAGCTGAGGCAGCCATGCAAGATGCTGCACGGCGTGCGCTTTCGCACTACTGCTCGGTTTTCGGTGGGGCAGCTGACGGTCTTGACCTGAAGTATTACCCCCGCCGTCCATCTGGCAGCACAGGAGGCGTGATTGTCTCACCTGTCGGTGAGGACAATCCTAGGTTGAGCAGCACAGTCAACCTAGCCGCCGTGCTAAACACGGAGCTGGACCATGCACTAGACGAGCTGAGTAGGGCTCGTGCTGAGATCGCCCTGCTACGGGCTGAGCGCGCGGAACGTCGTCACCTGGACGGTGGTTCCCCCGCTCCCGTCAGGACTCAGCACCCGTACCGCTCACCTCAGCGTGGACACCAGCCTTATGGCAATCCCGACTGCAAGACCAAGATAACTCTAGAACCATAGATCGTTAGAGTTGGATCTTGTAATTAATACGAAATATATATACATAGAAGCTACAGTCTTAGCGTTAGTCTCGGTCTTAGTTAGTCTTAGTTAGACAGGGTAGTTTGCTATATCCTGTGCATTTATGATTGTCATGATGAACTATGTTTGGTTTGGATCTTTGTAATGACTGTCACCAGAGTGTGGGTATCCCCTGCATTTTGGTTTACCTATTATGTTAATGGAGTTAGTTATATAGTTGGGAAACCTTTTATTCCACTCTCCTCTTTATCTGAGAAGCTGTGTGGTCTGTGTTGGAGATCAGTGAAGATGCTCATCTGTTCAGTGCTGTTGAAGAATTCTATTCTCTTTTCTTATGCTGCAAGATTTGCCAGATCAGTTCTGATGTGTGGTTGCATTCTGCAGATGTCAGAGAACAGGCGCAGAGGAGGAAGGCGTGCTCAGCAGGAGCGAGCCGCTCAACAGGATGAGGTGCCCCAGCAGCAGCACCTGCCGCCCCCGCCCCCGATGTCGATCGAGCAGATGTTTCTGATGCAGACTCAGGCAGTTCAAGCCATCGGTCAGACTCTGGCCGCCATTCAGCAGCAGCAGCAGCAGGCCCCACCTCAGCCTCAGATGCCTCAGATGCCCAGAGACAAGCGTGCTGAATTCATGAGAGGTCATCCACCAACGTTTGCTCACTCTTCCGACCCCATGGATGCTGAAGACTGGCTACGCACTGTGGAGCGGGAGTTGCATACCGCTCAGTGCGATGACAGGGAGAAAGTCCTGTATGGTCCCCGTCTGTTGAGAGGAGCAGCCCAATCATGGTGGGAGTCTTACCTCGCCACCCATGCCCACCCTGACGCCATCACTTGGGAAGAGTTCAGAGGTAGCTTTCGTCAGTACCATGTTCCCGCAGGTCTGATGACAGTGAAGAAGGAGGAGTTCCTGGCCCTCAAGCAAGGGTCATCGTTCGTCAGTGAGTACCGGGACAAGTTTCTGCAATTGTCTCGCTATGCTCCTGAAGATGTCAACACCGACGCCAAGCGACAGTACCGTTTCCTGAGAGGCTTGGTTGACCCTCTGCAGTATCAACTGATGAATCACACCTTCCCGACATTCCAGCACCTGATTGACAGAGCAATCATGACAGAGAGGAAGCGTAAGGAGATGGAGGATCGTAAGCGCAAGATCAGTGGATCCCAGCCTGGAAGCAGCAATTGTCCTCGTTTCTCAGGCAATCAACCTCAGCAGTTCAGGCAGAACCAGCGTCCACCTCAGCAGTATCAGCAGTTTCAAAGGCAGTATCCTCAGCACCAGTACCAGAACCGTCAGAGCAATCAGTCAGGAGGCCAGTTTCAGAGGCAGAATCAGCAGGCACCTCGTCTTCCTGCCCCAGCAGCCCAGCAGAACAGCCAGGCAGCACCAGCTTAGGTTGGAAACAGAGCATGTTTCCACTGTGGAGAGCAAGGCCACTGGGTGATGCAATGTCCGAAGAAGGCAGCCCAGCAGCAGTCAGGCCCCAATGCCCCAGCAAAGCAGAATGTGCCTCAGCCTGGAGCAGGCAATCGCTCTCAGCCGCGCTACAATCATGGAAGGCTGAACCACTTGGAGGCTGAAGCAGTTCAGGAGACCCCCGGCATGATAGTAGGTATGTTCCCAGTCGACTCCCATATTGCAGAAGTGTTATTTGATACTGGAGCAACACATTCTTTCATTACTGCATCATGGGTAGAAGCACATAATCTTCCAATTACTACCATGTCAACCCCCATTCAAATTGACTCAGCCGGTGGTAGAATTCGAGCCGATAGCATTTGTTTGAATATAAGTGTGGAAATAAGGGGGATAACGTTTCCCGCCAACCTTATAGTAATGGGTACTCAGGGAATAGATGTCATCCTAGGGATGAATTGGCTAGATAAGTATCAGGCAGTTATCAGTTGTGATAAAAGGACCATCAAGTTGGTGTCCCCACTAGGAGAGGAAGTGGTGACCGAGTTAGTCCCGCCTGAGCCAAAGAAAGGAAGTTGTTATCAGATAGCTGTTGATAGCAGTGAAGCAGACCCAATCGAGAGGATCAAGGTTATGTCCGAGTTCCCAGATGTGTTTCCAAAGGACCTACCGGGTATGCCACCAGAGCGGAAAGTTGAGTTTGCCATAGAGCTTCTTCCTGGAACCGCCCCTATCTTCAAGAGAGCTTACAGAATATCTGGACCAGAGTTGGTTGAGCTTAAGGAGCAGATTGATGAGCTGTCAGAGAAAGGTTACATTCGGCCAAGCACCTCGCCTTGGGCCGCCCCTGTCCTATTTGTGGAGAAGAAAGATGGCACCAAAAGGATGTGTATCGATTACCGAGCTTTGAATGAGGTCACGATCAAGAACAAGTATCCCTTGCCCAGAATAGAAGATCTGTTCGACCAGTTGAGAGGAGCCAGTGTGTTCTCCAAGATTGATCTGAGGTCAGGTTATCATCAGCTCAGGATCCGACCTTCGGACATTCCGAAGACGGCATTCATTTCCAAGTATGGTTTGTATGAGTTCACAGTGATGTCTTTTGGTTTGACCAATGCGCCAGCGTTCTTCATGAACTTGATGAACAGTGTATTCATGGATTACCTTGATAAGTTTGTGGTGGTATTCATTGATGACATTCTGGTTTATTCTCAAAGCGAAGAAGAGCATGCAGATCATTTGAGGATGGTATTGCAGAGATTGCGAGAGCACCAGTTGTATGCAAAGTTGAGCAAGTGTGAGTTCTGGATCAGTGAAGTCCTGTTCTTGGGTCACATAATCAACAAAGAAGGATTGGCTGTGGATCCGAAGAGAGTGACAGACATTTTGAACTGGAAAGCGCCAACAGATGCTAGAGGAATCAAGAGCTTCATTGGAATGGCCGGATATTATCGGCGATTCATTGAAGGGTTTTCGAAGATTGCGAAACCAATGACAGCGTTGCTAGGCAACAAAGTTGAGTTCAAGTGGACCCAGAAATGCCAAGAGGCCTTTGAAGCGCTGAAAGAGAAGTTGACTACAGCGCCTGTCCTAGTCTTGCCTAATGTGCACAAGCCCTTCTCGGTGTATTGTGATGCTTGTTACACAGGTTTGGGATGCGTGTTGATGCAAGAGGGAAGAGTTGTGGCCTACTCGTCCCGACAGTTGAAGGTTCATGAGAAGAATTATCCAATCCATGATCTAGAGTTGGCAGCAGTGGTTCACGCACTAAAGACATGGAGGCACTATCTGTATGGACAGAAATGCGATGTTTACACAGATCACAAGAGTCTAAAGTACATATTCACTCAGTCGGAGTTGAACATGAGGCAACGAAGATGGTTAGAGTTGATCAAAGATTATGAGTTGGAGATCCATTACCATCCAGGCAAAGCAAACGTAGTGGCAGATGCTTTGAGCAGAAAGAGTCAAGTCAATCTGATGGTCGCTCGTCCGATGCCTTATGAGTTGGCCAAGGAGTTTGACAGGTTGAGTCTCAGATTTCTGAACAATTCGCGAGGAGTCACAGTTGAGTTGGAACCTACCTTGGAGCGCGAAATCAAAGAAGCGCAGAAGAATGATGAGAAGATCAGTGAGATTCGGTGACTGATTCTAGATGGCAGAGGCAAAGATTTTCGAGAAGATGCAGAAGGCGTGATATGGTTCAAAGACCGCTTGTGTGTTCCCAATGTCCAGTCCATTCGGGAGTTGATTCTCAAGGAAGCTCATGAGACAGCTTATTCGATTCACCCTGGCAGTGAGAAGATGTATCAGGATCTGAAGAAGAAATTCTGGTGGTACGGAATGAAGAGGGAAATCGCAGAGCATGTGGCTATGTGCGATAGTTGCCGAAGAATTAAGGCAGAGCACCAGAGACCTGCTGGATTGTTGCAACCGTTGCAGATCCCTCAGTGGAAATGGGATGAAATCGGTATGGATTTCATAGTCGGATTGCCTCGCACTCGAGCCGGCTACGATTCCATTTGGGTAGTGGTGGACCGCTTGACCAAGTCAGCCCACTTCATACCTGTCAAGACCAACTATAGAAGTGCAGTATTGGCAGAATTGTATATGTCTCGGATCGTTTGTCTTCATGGTGTGCCAAAGAAGATAGTGTCAGATAGAGGAACGCAGTTCACCTCTCATTTCTGGCAGCAGTTGCATGAAGCTTTGGGCACACATCTGAATTTCAGTTCAGCTTATCATCCGCAGACAGATGGCCAGACCGAAAGGACCAATCAAATTCTTGAAGACATGTTGAGAGCCTGTGCGTTGCAAGATCAGTCCGGATGGGATAAGAGATTGCCTTATGCAGAGTTTTCCTATAACAACAGTTACCAGGCCAGTTTGAAGATGTCACCATTTCAGGCGCTCTATGGAAGGAGTTGCAGAACTCCGTTGCAATGGGATCAGCCTGGAGAGAAGCAAGTGTTTGGGCCAGACATTTTGCTTGAAGCCGAAGAGAACATCAAGATGGTCCGAGAGAATCTGAAGATAGCGCAATCGAGGCAGCGAAGCTATGCAGACACAAGAAGAAGAGAGCTGAGTTTCGAAGTCGGAGACTTCGTCTATCTGAAAGTGTCACCGATCAGAGGAGTCAGAAGGTTCGGAGTGAAAGGCAAGCTAGCACCCCGTTACATTGGTCCGTATCAGATTCTTGCAAGACGTGGAGAAGTGGCCTATCAGCTCAGTTTGCCAGAGAAATTGTCAGTTGTGCATGATGTCTTTCATGTGTCTCAGTTGAAGAAGTGCTTGCGTGTGCCAGAAGAGCAGTTGCCAGTGGAAGGTCTTGAAGTCCAGGAGGACTTGACCTACGTTGAGAAGCCCGTGCAAATCCTTGAGGTTGCAGACAGAGTCACCCGAAGGAAGACCATCAGAATGTGCAAAGTCAAATGAAATCATCACTCAGAGGAAGAAGCAACCTGGGAGCGTGAAGATGATCTGATGGCTAAATACCCTGAGCTCTTTGCTAGCCAACCCTGAATCTCGAGGGCGAGATTCTTTTAAGGGGGATAGGTTTGTAACGCCCTGAATTTGGGGGTAGAATTTTTTCTTCTTTTCTCTCACCAAATTCAGGCGTTACTCTTTCCTTTTTCCCTTTTCTTCTCGCTAAGCCTTGATCTTTTCCAAAGTCGCAGCGGGTTTTGGCTTTAGACCTCGTGTAAAGCAAAACCTTAAAACACTTTATTTCGTGTGATGCACCATGCCGAACCATGCATACTTTTGATTGTTTAAAAATGTAAAAGCATTCATCCAAAGAAAATTAGATTTTAGAAAAAGAAAACCCTTTTCTTTTTCTCTCCCTCCCTCCCTTTCCCATTTTGGCCCAGCCCCCCCCTCGGCCGGCCCAGCTGGCGGCCCAGCCGCCCCCTCCCCTCTCCCCCCCACGCCGGCCCAGCCGCGCGCCCCCTCCCCCCACTTTGGGCCCAGCCGGCCCAGCCGCCCCCCCACCCCTTTTCTTTTTTCCCAAAAATCCCCCCCGCGGGCCCCGCCCGTCATCTCTCTCTCTCTCCCTCCCTAACCCTAACCCTAGCCGCCGCCGCCCCTTGTCCCCGCGCCGCCGCCGCTCCCCCGCGCCGCCGCCGCCGCCGCCCCCCGGCGCCGCCGCCGCCGTTCTCCCCTCCGGTGAGACCCCCTCTCCTCCCTCCCCCTCTCCTCCCCTCCCTCCGGCGCCCTCTCCCCCGCGCCATGGTCGCGCCTGTCCCCGACCCCGCGCCCGGCCGCCCCGCCCCGCGCCCCGGCTGCCCCCGCCCGGCCGCGCCCGCCCCGACCCCAGCCGCCCCCGGCTCGGCTGCCCCGGCCGCGCCCGCCCCGCGCCCCGGCCGCCCTCGCCCGGCCCCGCTCCGGCGAGCCCCGCGCCCACCCCGCGCCCGGCCGCGCCGCTCGTCCCCGACCCCGGCCGCCCCCGGCTCGGCTGCCCCGCGCCGCCCCGCCTCGCCTCCGGCGAGCCCGCGCCCGGCCGCTCCGGCGAGCCCCCGCCCCGTCCCGCGCTCGACCGCGCCCCTCGGCCCCGCCCCCCGGCTTGGCCGCCCTCGGCCGCCTCGCCGCCCTCCGGCGAGCCGCCCTCGCCCGGCCCCGCTCGGCCCCGCCCTAGCGCCTCGCCTCCGGCGAGCCGCCCGCGCGCGCCCGCCCCCGGCTCGGCCGCCCGCCTCCCGGCGAGCTCAGCCGCCCCCCCCCCGGTTCAACCGCCCCCGTGCCCCGGCTCGGCCGCCCGTCCCCGCGCTCGGCCTCGTCCGGCCGCGTCCTCGCTCGCTCGCGCTCGCTTGCCCCGGCATGCTTGCCCGCCCGCCCCGCCGTGCCTTGCTCGCGTCGTGTCGGCCCCGGCGTAGCCTTGAGTTCGGCCCAGCGTGCCTATGGCGCGCGGCTTTGAGCTCGGCTAGCGCACGGCCCCGACGTGCGCACGGTTAGTTCGTGGCGTGTGCAGGCGGCCTCGCGCGCGTGCCCGCGTAGTGCGCGTGCCTTGGCACGACTCGTCGTGCCCCGTCTACCCCCAGACGCCCCGTCTACCCCCCCGTCTCCTATATGCGCTAATCACGTTGTTTATATTAATAAGGTAGGAGTCTCAATTTGGAAATTGGTTACGATAGTGAATTTGTATAGTCAATCGTCTATCTTATTCAATGTTAATCTACTAAAAGTGATCGTGTTTACATTAGTGCATGTAGCTAATCCTTTTGTTAGGACCAACTGGAACTAGAGCGCGTGACGTCTAGTCATTCGTTTACCCGTAGTGCCCCTCGAGCATAAGCCTCAACCCCTGCGAAACCTTCCCTCGTTTCTTTCTAACCAAGGTAAATTCATTATCGTATGTGGTATTCTATGCATATTTGCTTTACTTGTTCTCTTGTATGGTGTACTGTTGGTTTCCTAATTTCAATGGATGGATGTATGTATGTTTGCACCCGCTTAGAGAACGATCCGGTTGAAGAGCCCGAAGAACTCGCAGGAGAAGCCCCTGAGCAGCAGTCGGTTGGTGGAGGCAAGTGTCCCTTGACCTATCTCTGTCCTATTCATTATTTAATTCACCTCCCGCTTTACACATTTATGCCTAAGGATTGACTAGCTTTTGTTATCCATGTCCTTGTTTACCTATTTGGGTTGGATTATTATTGTTTAGCTTTATGCTATTGCTCAAACTCTAATCAATGAACATGATGAGATTATCTATGATACGCTGTTTTCCCTTCCCTTATTATGATGTTGTACTTGTGGTCATCAAGGGGGCTCGAGCGGCTTCTCGAGTGCCTCTCCGTAAGGACCTGTTCTATGGATGACCGCCCGGGAAAACAGTGCAACCATGAGGGTGGAATGGGATGCCCTTAGCTGAATAATTAGAGGATCCGGGGTGTAGTTCACTTAGCCGTCGTGCCGTCAATGGGGCTCGGTGTATGCGGCTCGCTCTGCCAAGTTTGGGTTCGCCCCTTGGGGAGGAGTGCGGTGCATTTAGGAAACCTAACGGGTGGCTACAGCCCCGGGGAATCTCTGTAAAGGCTACGTAGTGATGCCCTGCTGGGTCACCTTGGTAGTGATCAATGGAGAGTCATGATCTCCGGGCAGAATGGGAATCACGGCTTGTGGGTAAAGTGCACAACCTCTGCAGAGTGTTTGAAAACTGATATATCAGCCGTGCTCGCGGTTATGAGCGGCCAAGGGAGCTCCAGTGATTAGTGGTACTTGATCAGAGATACTTTGGTACAGGTGGTTATGAGATTGATGGTTTTGGTTATGACTATGGTGCTGGTAAGTGGTACTCTTTCCGTTTGGAAAGGAGTACGTTTGGGTTAATAACTTGGGTTAATGCTAAAACTTGGCTTTCTACTAGTAAGTAATAATCTGACCAACTAAAAGCAACTGCTTGACTTATCCCCACATAAAGCTAGTCCACTACAGCCAAACAGGATACTTGCTGAGTATGTTGATGTGTACTCACCCTTGCTGTACACACCAAACCCCCCCTCATCCCCAGGTTGTCAGCATTGCAACCACTGCTCAGGCGAAGATGAAGCTGTGGAAGGAGACTTCCAGGAGTTCTAAGACTACGACGAGTTCTAGGTGTGGGTTAGCGGCAACCCCCAGTCGGCTGCCTGTGAAGGCCGTGTTTATCTACGTTTCTTTTCCGCACTTTGATTTATTGTAAGGACTATATGGACGTCTCAGATGTATGATGTAATCAACTATTTCCCTTTTTAATACTATTTTGAGCACTGTGTGATGATGTCCATGTTATGTAACTGCTGTGTACGTGAATAACTGATCCTGGCACGTACATGGTTCGCATTCGGTTTGCCTTCTAAAACCGGGTGTGACAAGTGCGGGCTGGCGGCTGCAACCTGCAGCTGTGGTCGGGGCGGGCAGCGCAGTACATCCTCAGGGTGGCAGGACCGGTGGTTTTATCTCCGGAACGACGATGGGATGCTTCCATCGTTTTCTCAACGAGTGGTGACCGCCGCCGGTAATAACTGGCACTAGGGGGCCACACGCGAGAACCAGGAGAAGCTCCAGCCCATTCTGCGTGCCTTGCAGAAGCTACAAGCCGCGGGCCTTACCGCTGCGGGGTCGTCGCCGCTATACATCGCCGGAGGGTGCTCCCCTTGGCAGAGCGGCGGTTGCGGCTTTCAGAGATGAAGCCGGGGGTCGATCTGGAGGGTTCGCTGATGTCCTCGACCCCCTCTCCGCCGATGACCTCCTCAGGCGGGTAGCGGGTATGGTAGGGAGGCTCGATGCTGGCATTCTCAGCCAGCCCGCGATGCGTCCCGACCGTGGGTATGTGTCCCTGGTAAGTGTCCGGTCCTCCTCCTGCTTTGCGCCGAGTTTTTTACGTTTTTAGCTCTTACTGTTGGGAGTTTCGTTCGTCCCCAGGGGTTGATGAGTTTTAAACTCTCCCTTCCACCGGTCTCAGAGGATGCGGCGGACCGAACCGCGCGTAGGCTCGCCGCGGAGAAGGACAAGGAGAAGAAGGACGTGGAAAAGGCCCGAGCTCGTGAGAGGATGCGAGCTCGGGAAGCCTTGGAGAAGCGCCGTCGGAGGCAAGCAAGGGACGGGCTCCCGTTGGAGTCATCGCCGGACACGCCTGACGACGACGACGATGATGATGATGATGATGACGAAGATGACAACATGGCGGCCCAGCTTAGCTTCAGCCCGGACCCGAGGCTGGGCCAGGGGTCGCCAAGCCAGCCTCCAGGTGGGCTGGCACCGCCAGTGTTTGGGGCCGGGACATCAGGGTCCCGGTCCGAGGAGCGGAGGCGTGCCGAGGGGGTACTTGACCCCTTGGCCGAGATAATTGGGGTGACTCCGTGGGGTCAGGCCGAGCCGCATGTCCCCCAAGAGCAAGCGCCTGTGCTGGCCGTACAGGAGGTTGGTCCCTCGGCCGTCGTGACGACGCCTGGGCAGGTCGCCCCCTCGGCGCCTCGGGCGTCCGAGGTGGAAGTGGCGTCGAAGCTGGCTGCGGGGCAACCTTTGGCAGCGCCTGCGGAGACCGGGGCCCAAGGGGTCTCCCCGCAGGCACGATTGGCCTTGCCCCGGAGTGGGTAAGTATCTGAGGATACCTCTGCTTTAGTTTTTTCGCCGTGTGTCTTGAACTTGCCTTCTCTCTCTTTCAGCAAGCGAAGGCAGGGCTCGACTGGTCTGGCCCCCATGAAGGCCCTTAAGACGAGGCCGGCTTCTGCAGCCGGTGCTGCGGCACGCCACGCTAGTTGGCTGGCCTCCGCACAAGGCGCCCTCCAGCGGGGGGCCTAGGCGGCGCGGGTTGCCCTGGGGCAAGCCTCCCAGGTTGAACCCCTGTTGGAGCGGCCATCATGCCGGGGGAGGCCGTTGACGCGACCGCGGCTCCGAGCCTGCCTGTCTTGTTGCCGGCGCCGGCATCGATTCCCGCCGGGGCCGTCACTGATTCGCCCGCGGAGCCGCCCATCGCCGTCGATGTCGGGATGGCTGAGGCGCCCCCACCCCTGGTCATCCTCGACCTCCCCATTCTCGACCATAAGGAGAGGGCGGTCGTCGTTGCCAAGGTCGGTGAGCGGAGGCCTGTCACCTTAGCCGAGGAGAGGCCCGGTACGTCGACTGCGGTGGTACCCGATGCATCGACTGCAGGGGGACCCGACGCCTCAGTGGAGGGGCGCGCAGAACCGTGGCCTGTCTTGGGGAGCAGCGGCCTTATCCCCACACAGCTCAATCTCAATGAGTGGTGTGGGCAGCCGCTCCTGTTCTTGAGCCGCGACACCTCGGAGCCCCTCCTCTCCCTCAACGATGAGTTGGAGGAGCAGTCTCGGAATAATTTCCGTGAATATACCGAGGCGGCGATGAGGTCGCTTCGGTCGACCATGGAAATCCTTTCCAGGGATGTCCCCAGGGTCTTCCAGGTAAGGATTTTGATGGACACCTTACGTGATCAGGGCATTCTTTGTGATATCCTGTTTTCCTTCCTCAGGAGCTTGCAGACGTGAGCACCGCCAAGTCGCTGTTCATCCGCCGCGAAAGCGATGTTTGGGAGTCGCTGCGGTCCCAGTGGGCCGCGCTTACCGAGGCCAATGAGCGCCTTGCCCAACGGAGCGCCGAGGTAGCAGACCTTCGGTTGCTCTGTGATGAGTTGAAGTCGGAGGCAGCGGCGGCACGGATAGAGGCGGCGTCGGCACGAGCGGAGGCTTCATCGGCCCGGGAGCAGGTGGCTTCCCAGGCCGAGGAGATGCAGTAGCGGCAGCTGGAGCATGTCCAGGTCATCGGCGAGCGGGACCAATCTCGGAGCCAAGCTACCGAGGCTGTGAGCCGGGCTGAGGCCCTTAGGGGTCAGCTGGCTGAGGCTACGGAGCGGCTGGCCGAGGCGTCCGCTCGGGCCAGGACCCTTGCGGAGGGCCTGGCTGTGGTCGTCGGGTCTACCCAGTCCGCGCAAGCCATGGCCTCACAGCAGCGCGCCCGGGCCGAAGGTCCGTTTTATCCGCTTTATGACTTTGTTTTTGTCTTCATTCTTCTCCTCGTGTCTGAAGAACATTGTTCGGCTGTCTGCAGGGTTCGAGACGGCTCTTAACGAGTCCGTCAAGAACTGCAAGGCGCTTGCCCAGGCGGCTGAGCAGAAGGAGGCCGACCGCGTGGCCATGTCCGAGGCTATCTCGGCCTTTTGCTGGGCCTTTGGCCTCGACGACGTCCCCTCGGGTAGCTCCCCCCAGAGTCACCTGCAGGCCTTGGGCGGCCATGTGCGCAGCAGACTCCGCGGGGCGCTGCACCACGGCGTTAGGCGGGCCTTCGCCGTCCTCGCTTCCCACTACGACGTGGATCTGGAGCGGGTCAGCGAGGGGTACTGCTTACCCAACGAAGAGGAGGCCGCCTTAGCCGAGGTCCAAAGGCTTGACGCGGCTGTCGAGGGCCCAAGCGCGGCGCTGGCTTCATCCTTTGAGGTGGAGATCCTTCCGCCCGTGTCGCCGTCTGAGGCCGGGCCAGATTCTGTCGAGGGTGGAAACGACGCCGAGGGTGCTGCTCCTCCCCTGCCGATACCTCAGCCTGTGGGGACAGTTTGTTTTAAGTATGCGTATGTTTCTTGTGGCTGCTGAGGCCTAAACTTTTTTAGTGTCAGAGTATAAAGCTGTGTTTTCTTTCCTCTTGTTTCGTGCGTTAGGACTTGTTCGTCGGTAGCAGAATCACTTATCCGAGCGTGAATTACTTTTCGCGGAAGGTGATGAGTGAGGTATCCGTATCCCGGAGGCGTAGGAGTCCCTCGGCTCGGTCGGCCTTGCCGTTTAAGGTTCCTCTCGTCGTTTTTAGGATTCCGTTATCGATATACTCGAAAAGCACGAAAGTCGTTTTGGCGGAAAACTTTTCTGAGGAAAATTTTGAAGCAGAGGGGGTTCCCCCCTTCTAGCCCCCGAGGGAGGTTCAGTTTTTGCTGAGGCAAGGCCGATCCTCCCTTGACGGTTAGACTTTATTTATACACGTAAAGAAAGCGAGATACATGAACGACTTGAAACATTTTAAGGGTATAAGCGACGTAGCTGTTGGATGTTCCAAGCGTTGCTGTAGACTTCGCCTCGATCGTTGGCCAGCTTGTATGTCCCGGGCTTCAAAATCTTGGCGATGATGAACGGCCCTTCCCAGGGAGGAGTAAGCTTGTGGCACCCTCGGGCGTCTTGTCGCAGCCGAAGTACCAAGTCTCCTACTTGGAAGCCTCGGGGCCGAACCCTTCGGGCGTGGTAGCGTCGTAGAAACTGCTGATACCGCGCAGAGTGTAGTAAGGCTACGTCCCGAGCCTCTTCCAGCTGGTCCAATGAATCCTCTCGGCTGGTCTGGTTGTTTTGGTCGTCGTATGCCTTTGTCCTCGGGGAACCGTATTCCAAGTCCGCGGGTAAGATGGCCTCGACCCCATAGACTAGGAAAAATGGCGAGAAACCCGTGGCCCGGCTCGGCGTCGTCCTCAGACTCCAAACTACCGAGGGTAGTTCTTTTATCCACCGCTTGCCGAACTTGTTGAGGTCGTTGTAGATCCTCGGTTTTACTCCCTGCAAAATCATGCCATTGGCGCGCTCCACCTGCCCATTTGTCATTGGGTGAGCCACGGCGGCCCAGTCCACACGGATGTGGTGGCCTTCGCAAAAGTCCAGGAACTTTTTCCCAGTGAATTGCGTGCCATTGTCAGTGATGATGGAGTTTGGGACCCCCAAAGCGATGGATGATATTTGTGAAGAATGCCACCGCCTGCTCGGACCCGATGCTGGTTAAGGGTCAGACTTCGATCCACTTGGAGAATTTGTCGATGGCGACCAGCAGGTGCGTGAAGCCCCCGGGTGCCTTCTGCAAGGGACCGACGAGGTCCAGACCCCATACGGCAAACGACCAAGTGATAGGTATTGTCTGTAGGGTCTGAGCGGGCAGGTGCGTCTGTCTCGCGTAGAATTGACACCCTCGGCAGGACCGTACAATTCTAGTGGCGTCGGCCACCGCGATCGGCCAGTAGAAACTTTGTCGGAAAGCGTTTCCCATGAGGGCCCGAGGTGTTGCATGGTGACCGCAAGCCCCCGAGTGTATTTCTTGTAACAGCTCTTGTCCTTAGGCGATGGATATGCATCGTTGGAGAATGTCTGAGGGGCTGCGGTGGTACAACTCTTTTTCATCACCCAGTAAAACGAATGACTTGGCGCGCCGAGCCAGTCGCCGAGCTTCGGCCTTGTCGAGGGGCAGCTCTCCTCGGAGGAGATATTCCAGGTACGGGGTCTGCCAGTTCAGGTTTGGCGTAACCCCATTTTGCTCTCCCTCGACGCGCAGGGCCTCACCCTCGGCGACCGAGGGTACCTCGGGCTAGGCCGAGGTCTCCTCGGGTTCGGGCGCGTCGTCGATTTTGACGGATGGTTGATATATGTCCCTGGAGAAGACGTTCGGGGGAACCGTCATCCGTCCCGAGGCTATTTTAGCTAGCTCATCCACAGTCTCGTTGTACCGTCGAGCAACATGGTTGAGTTCCAGCCCGTAGAACTTATCCTCCAAGCACCGAACTTCGTCGCAGTAGGCCTCCATTTTTCGATCGCGGCAGTGGGAGTTCTTCATGACTTGGTCAATAACGAGCTGCGAGTCGCCACGAGCGTCGAGGCACCGAACCCCTAGCTCGACGGCGATGCGCAACCCATTAACCAAAGCCTCGTACTCGGCCACGTTGTTTGACGCCGGAAAATGGAGGCGTATCACGTAGCGCACATGTTTCCCGAGGGGTGAGATGAAGAGCAAGCCAGCACCTGCTCCGGTTTTCATAAGCGACCCATCGAAGTACATTGTCCAAAGTTCGGCCTGGATTGGAGCTGTCGGCAATTGAGTGTCGACCCATTCAACCAGGAAGTCTGCCAAGACTTGGGATTTTATGGCCTTCCGAGGGGCAAATGAAAGTGTTTCCCCCATGAATTCCACTGCCCACTTTGCTATCCTACCCGAGGCCTCTCGGCACTGGATGATCTCTCCCAGGGGGAAGGATGACACCACAGTCACCGGATGAGACTCGAAGTAGTGTCGCAACTTTCGCCGTGTTAGAATTATTGCGTACAGTAGCTTCTGGATTTGTGGGTAGCGGATCCTGGTCTCGGATAGCACCTCGCTGATGAAGTAGACCGGCCTCTGGATGAGCAGTGCATGCCCTTCTTCTCGTCTCTCGACTACGACTGCGGCGCTGACCACCTGAGTGGTTGCGGCTACGTAAATCAAGAGGGCTTCTCCCGCAACGGGGGGCACCAAGATGGGCGCATTAGTAAGGAGTGCCTTTAAGTTTTCGAGGGCTTCTTCGGCCTCGGGGGTCCAAGTGAAGCGCTCGGCCTTCCTTAAGAGGCGGTACAAGGGCAATCCTTTCTCGCCTAGGCGCGAGATGAAGCGGCTCAGAGCCGCAAGGCATCCCATGACCCTTTGTACTCCTTTTAAATCTTTGATGGGTCCCATGTTGGTGATGGCCGCAATTTTCTCCAGGTTGGCCTCGATGCCCCGTTCGGAGACGATGAACCCTAGGAGCATGCCTCGGGGGACTCCGAAGACACACTTCTCGGGATTGAGTTTTACGCCCTTCGCTCTTAGACACCTGAATGTTATCTCAAGGTCAGAGAGGAGGTCGGAGGCTTTTCTTGTCTTGACAACGATGTCATCGACGTAAGCCTCGACCGTTCTGCCGATGTGCTCTCCGAACACGTGGTTCATGCACCTTTGGTATGTTGCACCTGCATTCCTCAAGCCAAATGGCATAGTAGTATAACAATACATGCCAAAAGGTGTGATAAAAGAAGTCGCGAGCTGGTCGGATTCTTTCATCTTAATTTGGTGATAGCCTGAATAGGCGTTGAGGAAAGACAGGGTTTCGCACCCAGCAGTGGAGTCCACAATTTGATCGATGCGAGGCAAAGGGTAGGGAACCTTTGGACATGCTTTATTTAACCCAATGTAGTCTACGCACATCCTCTATTTCCCACCTTTTTTCTTTACAAGCACAGGGTTAGCTAACCATTATGGATGGAATACCTCTTTGATGAACCCTGCAGCCATTAGCTTGTGGACCCCCTCGCCTATGGCTCTGCGCTTTTCTTCATCAAAACGGCGCAGGTGCTGCTTAACGGGTCGGGCACTAGCTCGGATGTCCAGCGAGTGCTCGGCGACATCCCTCGGTATGTCGGGCATGTCCGAGGGACTCCACGCAAAAATTTCGGTGTTTGTGCGGAGAAAGTCGACGAGCACTACTTCCTATTTGGGGTCGATCTCGGAGCCGATCCTGACTTTCTTGCCGGCGTCGTTGCTGGGGTCGAGAGGGACAGACTTAACCGCCTCGGCCGGTTCGAAGTTGCCGGCGTGGCGCTTCGCATCAGGCGCCTCCTTGGAGAGGCAATCCAGGTCAGCGATGAGGGCCTCGGACTCGGCGATGGCCTCAGCGTACTCCACGCATTCCACATCGCACTCATAAGCGTGGCGGTACGTGGATCCAACGGTGATGGTTCCCTTGGGGCCTAGCATCTTGAGCTTGAGATACGTGTAGTTGGGGACGGCCATGAACTTGGCGTAGCACGGTCTTCCCAGCACCGCATGATAGGTCCCTCGGAACCCGACTACCTTGAAAGTGAGGGTTTCCTTTCGGAAATTGGAGGGAGTTCCGAAGCAGACGGGCAAATCGAGTTGCCCAAGGGGCAGGACACGCTTGTCGGGGACAATCCCGTGAAAAGGTGCTGCACCGGCCCGGATCGTGGACAGATCGACCCCCAATAGCCCTAGGGTCTCGGCGTAGATGATGTTGAGGCTGCTGCCTCCGTCCATGAGGACCTTGGTGAGCCTAGCGTTGCCGATGACAGGGTCGACGACGAGTGGGTACCTTCCTGGGCTCGGTACATAGTCGGGGTGGTCGCCTTGGTCGAAGGTAATGGGTTTATAGGACCAGTCTAGGTAGACTGGCGTTGCTACCTTCACCGAGCAGACCTCCCGGCGTTCTTGCTTGCGGTGCCGAGCCGAGGCGTTCGCCACTTGCCCACCGTAGATCATGAAGCAGTTGTGGACCTCCGGGAACTCCTCTTCCTTGTCGCCCCCCTTCTTGTTGTTGCCTTGGTCCCTGCCACCTCCTGCCGAGGGTCTTGCCTTATTGAAGTAACGCCGGAGCATGTCACACTCTTCAAGGGTGTGCTTGACGGGACCCCTGTGATAGGGGCACGACTCCTTGAGCATCTTATCGAACATGTTGGCCCCTCCAGGAGGCTTCCGGCATTGTTCGAAGTAGCATCGCCGCTGCAACTAGGTTCTGGCCGGCCCCGTGAAGGCCGGGGGCAGCCCTGCCCTGGCATCATCACGGCGCTGGACGTCCCGGGCCCGATGACGCGCTCCTCCGGCGAGTGCCCGGCCTGCCCACTCCTGCTCGATGTTTTGTCGGAGCTGCACAAGCCGCCCCATTTCTTCGTTGAGCTTGGCCTGCATTTCACGGAGTTGCTCGAGCTGTGTGTCCTGACCCACCGCAGGGACTCGGACCACAGCTAGCTCTCGTGGGATCTCAACGTGAGACGCAGGCGCAGGGGCGTCGTCGTTCTCTGGCATGCCGAGGCGGTCGTCTTCGTCGTGATCCCCCTGATCGATGTGGAAACACTCACGACTTGGGTCATAACCCTCGTTGCCGAGGCTGTGGCCATTGCCAGAGCAACCGGAGAGGCAGTAGTCACATGCGGACATGAAGTCTCGCATGGCACTGGGATCACTGAGTTCGGAGAAATCCCAACTGAAGTCGGGGTCATCCTCTTCCTCGAAACCCGCGGGTCTGTAGGTTGACACGACCGTCAGTCGGTCCCAGGTTGACCACATATGGTACCCTGGAAGGTCAGGATATGCCCTCGCGAAAGCGCTCACCGAAGCGGGGTCGCTTGGTGGATCAAAGCTGAATCTAAAGGGAACAGGGTGGAGGACTGATGGTACCTCCTAGTTGATGGACGGTGGTGAAGTCGCATCGGGGACGGAGTGTGTCGTTATCTCAGGTGCGAGACTGATGTCCGACAAGTCCCTCGCAAGGGTGCCGGCGTCATCAGTCCGCTTGGGGTTGGCACGTTGCTGGGAAGCGACACCAGTCGTTGTCTCAGGTGCGAGGATAACACCCGACATGTCCCCCGCAGGGGTGCCGACGTCGTCGCTCGCTCTGGTCCGACAGCCGACGAAGTGCCGCCTCGTGCCTAGCCACGGTTGATCCGTCTTCTCCTCCTCCGGCGAGGAGGGTGGCAGGGCAAACCCAGATGTTCCTCTTCTGCCGCGGGGAGATGCCGTCGTCGAGTTCGCCGCCGCCGGGCGAGCCGACGACCGTTGTTGTTGTCGTGCTGCGAGGGGAGGAGTACCATGTCGTAGCTGCCGTCGGGGGACATGAACTCGAGACTCCCGAAGTGGAGCACCGTCCCGGGCTGAAGAGGCTGCTGAAGATTGTCCATCTGGAACTCAACGGGAAAGTATTTGTCAACACGCAGCAGAACCCCTACCTGGCGCGCCAACTGTCGGTGTTTCGGACCCGCGAGGACCCTCAACCGACCAATGAATTTGTCGCTGCATGTCCCTACCCAGATGGGTTGATGCAAGATGGAACACAAGAGGGAGGATGAGGCTTATATTATCTTGCACCGGGGTGCTCGTAGTAGGGGTTACAAGCGTCGCGAGAGAGAGAGGGAGAGGGTTCGGCCTTGAGGTGAGCTGTCTGAGTTAGCCTCCTCCGCGTCTCTCCCACTCTGTCTGCCTCTCAGGAAGGCCCTGGACATCCCCTTTTATAGATACAAGGAGATGGTCTAGCTGTACAATGGGGGTGTAGCTATGTGCTAACGTGGCCGGCGGAGAAGTACTTGAGCCCTGTAGAAGCGCAGCTGGCGTTGCGGCCCGGGGTCCTACTGACGTTTCTTTGCTTTCGTAGAGGGTTGAGAACAATCAACGTCATGGACGCACGCAGGGAACCATCATTACCTGTTACCGGAGTAATCTAGATGGGACACCGGTCTTGTTCCTTCGTAGCCTGAGACAACTAGCTAGGGGTAGGGTAATGATGTATCCCCAGTGGCGTAGTCGGTCCGAGGCCGAGACTGGGCGAGGCGGAGACTTCTCCTGAGGTTGAGGCTAAGGTCGGGCGAGGATGTGACTCCTCCTGAGGCCTGTGGTCGGGCGAGGCGGAGACCTTCTCCCGCGGCCGAGGCCTGAGGTCGGGCGAGGCGGAGCTCCCTGTTGCGCCCGAGGCTGAACATCCGAGCTAGTTTTACCCTGGTGGTTGGCATAGTAGTCGGAACGGGGTGAATAGTGCTGTTTTCCTGTCAGAACGATCAGTAAAGGGGCGAAGTGACTGCGGTCACTTCGACCTTGCCGACTGAGGCGCGCGTGTCAGGATAAGGTGTCAGGCGATCCCCGCATTAAATGCGCACGCGATACGGTCGGTTGGTAAGGCGATTTGGCCGAGGTCGCTGCACGACAAAGTTTGACCGAGCTTGGCTTCGGGCGAGCCGAGGGTGCGCCCACTTCTTGAGGAGGCCCTCGGGTGAGGCGTGAATCCGTCTGGGACTACTGTTTTTGCCCGAGGCCGGGCTCGGGCGAGACGAGATCGCGTCCCTGAGGCTTCAACTTTGAACCGCGCTTACCGGTCTTTACAGTCTGTTTTGAGGATGTTTTCCAGCCAGGTTAAGGAGCATTGGGGGTACCCCTAATTACGGTACCCGACATGCATTATCGTTGATCTTTGTAAGAACTTTATAAGGACTAGCAGCACGCGACATGAGTTGAGACTTTCTCAAATCGGGAACCTATCTTTTCTCAAATGAACCTACACCAAATCACCATGTTCCAATTTTACTTTCTTCCTACCTTTACCAACAACAATGAGATACTTTTCATTCATCTTTTCAATTTACAACTTAGTATTTTCATAGAATGAATTTAGAACATTGTGTAGAATCCAAGTTCACAATTTCAAAAGATGGTAAAGGTAGTAAGGCCCCATTTGTTTCAACTTTTTTGTTGATATTGGCCGCAAGAAGCTGTTGTGGACCGCCAAATGATCAGCTCTCCAACCAGCTTCTATGAGAATCGTTTTGGTGAAAACTATCCAAAATCAACGGCTGAGTCATCGCAATTGTAGGAATCTGTCACTTTCTAGATACTAAACCCTATGTACCCCTTCATCTTACTCTACACGTAATCCCTACGATACTCAAATTCTACCTACAACCAAATTCTTAGAAAATTTTGTCAAAAAAAGCTAAAACAAACAGACACTAAATCAATTGGAGCATGAGGATTAAACCCATATACTAATTCATGAATTTTTACGGAGACACAACATATATCCACATATAGTTCTCAAAAATATTTGGACTACAAAATCCATAAGATGCTAGTATTTCTTCCATTCCACTTCCACTTATTGCGTGAGTTACACGTGAAATCACTCTATGTATCGAAGTTTCAATATAATCAATACTTCACCTATCATTTTTCATGTGGGGAGTTGAGGTTATTTTCTAATAGAATTTTTATTATTTTTGGTAACTTTTTTGCAATTTTGGGTCAAAGCTAGTGTATTTTATGAATTTAATTATATTTTGATGATTTAATGCAGAAAGAAATTAATAATGCACAAATAGCCTCTAAAATTCATGAAATTGTATGAAGGTACAACCCTATGGCCATATATAGACATAAAAAATAATGGAACCAAAAAATCCACAAGATGTGAACGTTTCTTATATTTTATTTCCACTTATTGCGTGAGTTACATGTGAAATCAATCTAAGTATCTAAGTTTTAACATAATCAATACTCCACTTAACCATTTTTATGGGGGGACTTGAGGTTATCTTCTTATAAAATGTTTATAAGTCTTGATAATTTATTTGTAATTTTGTGGTAAAACAAGAATATTTTATAATAAACAATTAATACATTATTTGACAAGTATCCGATATCCGACCAAATAATATTTGTATCTGCCACTTACCCGTCCGAATAAATATCCGGCTCTTATATCCGTATCCGTCTCGCCGTATCCGATCTTGAATCCGTTTTAAATACATTAGGACAGGATACAAGATATACTATCCACCCGTTTTCTATACTATACTTAAAGCACCAGTTTCAAGGGTCGTCCCGCACAGCTATTTCAAATTAATCCGCTGCACGCCTATAGATGGCCAAACGCCCGCGGACCACAACTCTGGCCTAGGCACATCAATGTCGGCCTGCTGACTGTGCCGAGCCAGCCTGTTAGCCCGTCAGCCCATTTGATTAAATCAGCGTAAAAATCCTCACAGCTATTTCAAATTAATCCGCTGCACGCCTATAGATGGCCAAACGCCCGTGGGCCACAACTCTGGCCCAGGCACATCAATGCCGGCTGCTGACTGTGCCGAGCTAGCCTGTTATCCCATTTGATTAAATCAGCGTAAAAATGTTAAAAAACGATGCAGGAGGTGAGGTTTCAACCCATGCCCTAATGGAAGAAGGGCGAGAGACACTGGGCAAAGCTGTCTAACCAGTAGAACGTCATGCTCATATATTTTTAATATTGTATATATGTATATGCGTTTTTTGTAAAATAAAAAATATAATCGTGTTGGGTCGGGCCATCACTACGGGTCAAGGCTACAACCCAAGCACGACACGATGTTCTTGTCACTTGCAAGCATTAGGTCGTTTCTGAGATCACATTGGCGCAATGGACTCCATGGTGTTTGAGGTTGCTGAATTGGATGGAACAACAATGATTTGTCACACTAACAGTAAAATGAAAGGTTATTTGTTGGTTTTAAACGTTAGTAATTGCTACGAAGTAGCATAATTTATATGGAGCACATCCAGTTTTTATTGATGTCTGACTTTAGCAATCACTCCATATTTTGATCTATCTTTTTTATAAGTTTGAGTTCATGTGACTTATTTTATAATCTTGAGCTCACAAACTTTATCTTATTTGGTCTCTGTATGGTGGAATTATGTCATTTTATAATCTCTATTTGTTTAGTCAGTTGTTGTGAACTCTTTTCTAATCGCTCACTTCATTGGTTGTGTTGTGCCAAGACATATTACATGGAGTAAACAATAACATCAGTTAGCCAAATGAAAAAATATTATATGGAGAGTGGAGACAATTAATACAAAATCTTGATTTTTTTGGTGGATAGTTTACGTGGGTATTGTTGTAAGCCGTCTGTTGGGTCTATGCTTCGTCGCCGAAGGTCTTATAGAGAGAAGTGATCCTCGGATGAAGCTGTTCGTACAAGATAGCCGAAGGTACCTCTTCGTAGAGCTTCGGCATTACAAACCGACTTAAAGATAGAATGACCTTTTAGTCCATAAAGGTCTGAGTCAACGTTGTAAGTTCTTATAAGGGGCATACTTGTAATTCCTCACAGGCTGCGTCCTGTGCCTATAAATAGTGAACAGTATTCCGTTACTGTTCACGCATTCTGGTATTTTTGCAATCGCATCTCTCGGAATACAACCTTTGTCAAGGCATAGGTATTATTGGTATTTAATGATTCAATATATATTAAATGAATATGATTTGATGTATCTGTGAGACATTTATTCATCTTATATCTTTTATTTTGTATTATTTTACAATGTTCATTAGAAGTTCATTACGAAGGTTCAACTTCGTAATGAGACTCTTATCAACCTTCGTCTGAGATCCATTATCCTCAAAGGATTAATGTTTCATGGACGAAGGATAGTATCATTTAACATTTTATGTTGCCTTGTTCTTAATTCATAGCATTTGAGAACAAGTCCCCAACATTGGCGCCCACCTCCGGTGAACTCACTTCCACTTTTTGAGCTGATGGCTTTGTTCAACAACCAAGCTGGAGCTGCTTCGGACCCGAAGCTGGTGCTCCCGATCACAGGTGGCTCGTCCTCAGAGCCAGCTAACAAGAAGCAGAAGAAGGAAGCACAGAGAAGAGTACAGCATGTTGGGGTGCAAGGACCCTTCATCAAGTCAAGATGGTCTCACATTCCTATTACCTTCTCTCAAGAGGACCTTCAGCTCAAAGATTACCCACACAACGATGCCATGGTTATCTCTTGTGTTATCAAAGGATTTCTGGTCCACAATGTCTTGGTCGACACAGGCAGTGCAGCTGACATCATATTTGCTAAAGCCTTCAGACAAATGCAAGAGCCAGAAGATAAGATTCATGATGCTACATATCCTCTTTGTGGCTTCGGAGGAAGACAGATTGTAGCACTGGGCAAGATCACCATGTCAGTAACCTTCGGATTCATCAACAACACTAGAACTGAGCAAGTTGTGTTTGACATTGTTGACATGGAATATCCTTACAATGCAATTATTGGTCGTGGTACTCTTAATGCCTTCGAAGCAATCCTTCATCCTGCCTATCTTTGCATGAAGATACCTTCGGATCAGGGACCCATTGCTATCCATGGAAGTCAGGAAGCTGCAAGAAGGGCCGAAGGTAATTGGACTGACTCAAAAGCAATCCATAACATAGATGGAGCTGAAGTTTGTGAACAGTACAAGTTTAGGAGGGAGAAAGCAGCTTCAGCAGACCAGCCGAAGCCTATGCTCTTATGTGAGGACATAGCAGAGCAGAAGGTGCTGTTAGGATCTCAGTTATCCGAAGAGCAAGAGAAAACCTTGATAAGGTTTTTGTTCAATAACAAAGATGTTTTTGCATGGTCAGCCAATGATCTTTGTGGAGTTAATAGAGATGTTATCGAGCACTCGCTCAATGTCGATCCATCCTTCAGACCCAGAAAGCAACGGCTTCGGAAAATGTCAGATGATAAGGCCGAAGGCGCTCGCAACGAAGTCAAAAGACTTCTCAGTGCAGGAGTTATTAGAGAGGTGAAGTACCCAGAATGGCTGGCTAACACTGTTATGGTAAAAAAGGCCAATGGCAAGTGGCGAATGTGCATCGATTTTACAGATCTTAACAAGGCTTGTCCGAAGGATGAATTCCCACTACCAAGGATAGACTCTTTAGTTGATGCAGCAGCTTCGTCAGAGCTCATGAGTCTGTTAGACTGCTATTCAGGCTATCACCAAATTTGGATGAAGAAGGAAGATGAGCCGAAGACTAGCTTCATCACTCCAAGTGGCACATATTGCTATCTTCGGATGCCTGAGGGGCTCAAAAACGCTGGAGGAAGTTTCAGCCGAATGACTGCGAAGGTTCTTCAATCTCAAATAGGCAGAAATGTGCTAACTTATGTTGATGACATCATTGTCAAAAGCACGAAGCAGGAAAATCATATTGCTGATTTGCAGGAGACCTTTGCCAGTTTCAGGCAAGCTGGTTTAAAGTTAAATCCAGAAAAATGTGTCTTCGGAGTGAAGAAGGGAAAATTTCTTGGATGCTTGGTTTCAACAAAGGGAATTGAAGCCAATCCAAGTAAAATTGAAGCTATACTTCGGATGGAGCCACCAACTACAAAGAAGGGGGCTCAAAGATTGACAGGAAGATTGGCATCTCTCAATAGATTCATATCCAGATCAGCAGAGAGAAATTTACCATTCTTTGAAGTGCTGAAGTCGGCCGAAGTCTTTCAATGGGGCCCAATCCAGCAGAAGGCTTTCGAAGAACTGAAACAGTATTTGATAGATCTAACAACACTGACTCCACCAATGCCAGGGGCTCCTTTATTATTATATGTGGCAGCTTCGCACTCAGCGGTAAGTGCAGCGCTTGTCCAAGAGAAGCTTGATGGTCAAGTCAGAAGGCAGGCCCCAATATATTTTGTTTCCGAAGTCCTTAGTTTATCAAAGAAAAATTATACAGAGTTGGAGAAGATACTGTATGCTGTCTTGATGGCCTCCAGGAAGCTTCGGCACTATTTCCAAGCTTACAACATAATTGTTCCTTCTTCACAACCTCTGAAGGATATTATGAGGAACCGAGAAGCTACTGGAAGGATTGGAAAATGGGCTGTAGAGCTCAATGAATTTTGTATTGAATATGTTCATAGATCTTCGATTCAGTCACAGGCACTGGCAGACTTTATTGCTGATTGGACGCCAGGGGCTCAGGAGGAGGAAACAAATAAAGACAACGAAGCCTGGACAGTGTTTTGTGATGGATCTTGGGGAACCTTCGGAGCAGGAGCGGCTGCTGTGTTGGTTTCACCTTCCAAAGTCAAAACTTGTTATGCAGCAAAGCTTGATTTTAATTGCACAAACAACATTGCTGAGTACGAAGCATTGATTCTAGGTCTTCGAAAGTTAAAAGCAATGGGAATCAGAAGAGCCATACTTAAAACTGATTCCCAGGTTGTTTCGGGTCATATTGACAAAAGTTGCAAGGCTAAGGATCCGAAGCTTGAAAAATATCTGGATATGGTTCGAAGAGTTGAAGCTTCCTTCGAAGGGTTTTCTGTGAAAAATATCCCTAGAGGACAAAATGAGCATGCTGATTTGCTAGCAAAGTCAGCAGCACAAGGGCTGCCTTTACCTTCGGATGTATTTTTCGAAACAATAAAAGCACCTTCGGTGGAACTTCTTGAAAGAGCAGTTCTTAATATATCTCCTGTTTTTAGCGAAGATTGGAGAACCGAGATCATCTCTTACCTTCAGGGTAAATTTCTTTCAGATGACGAAGCTTATAACAAGAGGATAGAAGCAAGAGCTCGCCCATATGTCATGATAGAAGGGGAGTTGTATAAACATGGAGTTTGTGCTCCGCTGCTCAAATGCTTATCTAGAACCGAAGGTATAGAGTTAATGAAAGAAATACATGCAGGCCTGTGTGGATCTCACATTGGATCTAGGCCGTTACTCGGAAAAATTTTCCGTCAAGGGTTTTATTGGCCGAAGGCAGCTTCGGATGCAGCAGAATTGGTTCAAAAGTGCGAAGGTTGTCAGAAATGTGCAAGAGATAAAAAACAACCTTCGTCCTTGACACAGCTCATACAACCCACTTGGCCATTGCAAAGGTGGGGCCTTGACTTGTTAGGTCCGTTACCACCAGCCCAAGGGAACCTGAGATATGTTGTGGTAGCTGTGGAATATTTTTCTAAATGGATTGAGGCGAAGCCTTTAGCCACAATAACTTCGGCTACCATCCAAAAATTTTTCTGGCAGAATATTGTTTGTCGTTTTGGGGTGCCAAAGGCTATCACTGTGGACAATGGAACACAGTTTGACTCCGAAGCTTTCAGGGATTTCTGTGACCAAATTGGTACGAAGATCCATTTCGCATCAGTCAGGCACCCGGAGTCAAATGGACTCGTTGAAAGAGCCAACGGCATTATAATGACAGGAATAATGAAGCTAATCTTCAATCAACCTAGAGGAAAATGGCCAGATCAGCTAACCAAAGTGGTGTGGAGCCACAACACGACAACATCAAGATCTACAGGCTTCACTCCATTCAAGTTGTTATTTGGTGACGAAGCAATAACTCCAGAAGAAGCTAAAGCCGGATCAATAAGGATAGTAGCTTCGGCAGAATCAGATTCCGAAGCTGCTTATTCTATAGAAAAAGATGCTTTAGAAGGGATCAGACTGCAAGCCGTGGAGAATATTAATAAATATCAAGCTGAAACAGTCAAATGGCGGGATAGAAAGGTTCGGCTAAAAAATATTGAGCCAGGGCACTTGGTGCTTCGGAGGGTAGCCAACCCGGAAACAGTGGGCAAATTGCAGTTGAAATGGGACGGGCCTTTCTTAGTAGCATCTTCGTCAAGGCCCGGTTCATACAGATTAAAAGATATGGACGGCAATGACATTCCTAGATCTTGGAATGCGGATGAGCTTCGGCGATATTATGTATAATTCGATGTAATTTTTCATATTTTTATTTTTCTTTTCATGGCACCCTTTTCCTTTCCAAAGGGGGAGAAAGGTTTTTAATGGGGCCAGTATATGTAATCTCCTTTTTTAGTCTTATAAGAGCAAAATCCCCCAAAGAATGTAAATGTAAAAGCTGAGAGTGCACCATCGAGTGCCCAAAAAGTAAAAACGAAGAAGCTCCAAAGACGTTCCTAAGGGAATGCAGAGCTTACAGCGAAAAGTCAACGCTGATTCCGCCAAAAAGTAAAGGCGAAGAAGCTCCAAAGACGTTCCTAAGGGAATGCAGAGCTTACAGCGAAAAGTCAACGCTGATTCCGCCAAAAGTAAAGGCGAAGAAGCTCCAAAGTCGTTCCTAAGGGAATGCAGAGCTGAGGTGTGATTGTTTTTAAGAAACTAATGTTTATGAATATGGCTTCGGATACGTGTTTGGCCATTCATTTGCACATCACATTACATCATAGCATTTGCATTCATAAACATTCATCTAGGCATATGTAGGATAATCATTTTCATCGCATAAAATGGTTGCTTCGGCAAGAGGAGAAAAAAGAAAGGAAAAAATGTTGTTTTCCATGAAGGAGAGCTTCGGATAAAAGGAAAATGTTGTTTTCTATGCTTCGTTGCGTACGAAAAGAAGGGAAGGTGTTTTTTCGCCTTCGGCTCAAAAAAGGAAATTTCGTCCACATCAAAGCATTTCACATACATCAGTGAAAGGTTAAGGATATATTACAAGGTATGGACAGCATACATGAAAAACAAGTTTTGTTTACATTCACAAAAAGTTATCTCAAAAGTTTTTCAAGTACTGTCTGCAGTCTACTATCTAAATCTCCAAGAAGCTTCGGCTTCGGCATTATCTTTGGTCATCAGCTTCGGCTTCATCATTCTACACGAATAAGGTCGTTGCAAGTCAAAATCAAGTTTACAGAAAAAAGGTAAGCACAAGGTATGATTTCTTACTGGATCAAGGTGGCTTCGAGCTTCGTCTCCAGCTTTCTCTCGACCACCTTTTGTCCATATCATTTTTATGAATCGATTTGAGATGCTTCGGGCGAGATCAGGAATGTCATCCAGGATTGATGGTGACAAAGTGAAATTTGGCCTGTTGACAATTCTCCCATGATCACAGCCAGCCTTCAGGAATGCTGCAGCTGTCCCTCGAGAAGCCACCCAGGCACAAAAGTCGCCATGCCCAGCTATGACTTCGTCGAGCTCGTCAATCTCCCCCTCAATGTGTTCGAAGGTTTTTGGTAGATCTTCAGCTGAGGGGGTAAAATTTTCGCTGCTGGCTCCAACTGAGTGAAAAATTTTCCTTAGTCGTTGAATACACTTGTTGCTAAATTCAAGGCATTTTTCTTGAAGATTTGTCAGTAGTTTTCTCAAATCCGAATTTTGCTGAGCTTCGGCTTCAAGTTTTGCATTGAGATCTTGTTTTTCTTGCTCGAACTGCTTAGACTGGCGGAGAAGCTTCGTGTTCAGTTCTGATATTTTTGCTTCAGCTTCCGCCAGTAAACCTTCGGCTGCCTGGAGCTCAAAGTTCTTTTTCTCAAAAGCATCTGATTGCTCTTTTATTTTGTTTTCCAAATTTCCAATTATAATTTCATGCTTTTTATCTTCAAGATCTTGTTGCATTTGCAAGGCTTTGCTCAATAGCATACTCTACATAAACACAACCTTCGTCAGACATGTTTTTACTAGAAGCAATAAAAGTTAAGGGACAAGTCATTCACCTTGAAGTTGGAGAAAAATAAACTACCAACGACATGTTGTCGTCGGTAGCGGCTGATATCTGTTTCTAGCTTCGGGAATCCAATACTCCTGGACAGAGTGCTGATGACTTTGGCCCCTGTTTGGTCCCGAATACACTCTAGTTTCTCATCATCAACGCCTCCGAAGAGGAGTGCCCCAGGTTTGTATCCACAGGATTGGGCATACTCTTTAAGCTCTTCTATTTCAGCTTTTGTTAAATGTTCTCCAACTAAGTTTTTGAACGCAAAGCCTTCGTCTTCCGAAGCTTCGTCAGCAATTTCTTTTCCTTTCTTTGACGCTGCGGTCACAGCTTCTTCGGCAGCAGTGGCAGCTTCCTCTGCAGCCATGTCTAGCAGCATTTGATCAATATGTTCAATTGTGCTCTCTAAATTCAAATCTTCAGCTGAGGTAACTTCGGCGGCTGCGGCCTCCGAAGGTGCAATTTCAATATCTGCCCCCTCTGCTGCTGCTTGAGTTTTTTGGGCCGAAGCTCTTGGCGGCGTTTTGTCAATTACCTCTGTCACGGTAATGATTCTTTGTTTCTTTCCCTTGATTGTTTTCCTCAATTTCTCAGGCTCCTTGTCCTTCTGAAAAAACTTAGTCAGTTGAGGACCCAGTGGACTTAGCTTCGCAGGTAAGGATTCAGTCATTACCTTCAGAATTTCTTCAACAGCAGCAGCAGAAGGTGATGCGGGGGTTTCTTCTGCTTCGGATATTTGTTGCTTCGGAGAAGAAGGTTTCTTTTTCTTTGAAAGTTTCTTCTTTACTGGCTCTTTTTCACCTTCATCTAAGGCTTCAGTTGCCCTTTTCCTTTTTTGCCCTCTGGCACCTTTGTTCAGATCTTCGTAGTCTGGGTATTCGAAGCCCAAGGCGTCCAATACTCGATTTAGCCTTCGTTTCGGACGGGTGCCGAAGGCTGCGGTCATCAATTGATCTTCCTTTTTTGAATAATTACCAAGTATCTCGTTGCACATTACTTCAATCGTATCCAGCCACTCTTGACAAGGAGTTTTAAAATATTTTTTAAATTTGAAGTAGTAAGGCAAACGTACAAGTTCACCTTTTTTCTTCTCCCCCTTCAGCTTCGGCATTTCCCACTCTTTTACACTAGGAAAAACCTTGAAGGCCAAGAATTCCTGGACCAGGTCCCTTGTACTGATATTCTCTGCAATTATTTTGAATTCAAACATTGCTTTTTGAGTTGGACCCTCTGGTAGCATGTGGCACTGGGGGCGAGTTTCTCCGAAGGTCAGTTCCAGTGGACTCTGCACAAGCTTTTCTTTATCATCATCAACCTTAACATAGAACCATTCTGATTTCCACCCTGCTGCCCATTTGCTTCGGTAGCTGATCACAGGATACTTCGTAGTTTTCCGATAAGCAAAATTATAACAACCAAAATTCTCATGTAAACCATCCTTTCTAGCCTTTGTCTGATAGTGCAGTTCGTGAACTCGACAGAAGCTGTCAGCAAATGGTTCCACCGTCTGGCTTCGGA
This sequence comes from Zea mays, assembly GCF_902167145.1. NCBI lineage: Eukaryota > Viridiplantae > Streptophyta > Magnoliopsida > Poales > Poaceae > Zea > Zea mays. The sequence continues at coordinate 223,310,843 of NC_050096.1, forward strand.
GTGCCCAGATATAAACATTAAGCCTAACGATAGCGTTAGGAGTTAACTGGTGAAAATAGATTCCAAAATTTTTCAATATCTCTGCAATAATCCCATGAAGGGGGAATCTTAATCCAGCCTTTAAGAAGCTCTTAAAAATAACAATTTCATCTTTCTCCGGCTTTGGGGTAGTCTCTTCTCCCCCGAAGCGTAATAGCTTCTTTTGATTTTCAGTAAAATAGCCTGATTTAACCATCTTGGACAGATCAGCCTTCGAAACAGTAGATTTCCCGAAGTCCAAGTGACTGGGTTTGCTTGGCGTGGCAAGGTGATAATCATCTTCGGGGTTAGTTTCCCCAGCATCTTCTTCTTCTGCTTCAGCGACAGCTTGTTCCACATCATCACCAGGAATCTTCTCCGAAGTCACTAACCCGGACCGTTGCATGGCTTCGGAGATAGGGACAGTCTCCGAAGCTTCAGTTTCGTCCCCCTCACGCTCAACCCTAGCGGTAGAACGGACTCTGGCCATTTAACTATGAACTTGTGAAACTTTAATACTTTTTTCTCCGAAGCAGGCTTCAAGATGGAGCTTCGTTCAATTCTCACAAACAAGCTTCGGCGATGGTTAAAAATTTTGGCAGCAAAACAGTGCAAATAGCAGTAAATGCTGTGGTAACTTCACACCTACTCGTCTGTTTATATAGTGCCGCAGGTAAGAAGGCGAAGCGCCAGGAGTTTTACACCAGGCGGGCACCCGCTCGCACTCGCTGTACGGTGGACCGCAGTGACCAAACAGTAACTCTGCAAGGTGGGGCCGCTGCGCGCAGGGAAATCGAATCGTTTCTCGACAACGAGCTCAGGGAAGGTGTTTTTTGAGACCTTCGGCGCTCCGAAGCTTAAGAAATTTTTTTTTTCACGGATCAAGCTCGTTACGAAAAACGATCTAGCACCGCGAAAGGGGCTACTGTTGGGTCTATGCTTCGTCGCCGAAGGTCTTATAGAGAGAAGTGATCCTCGGATGAAGCTGTTCGTACAAGATAGCCGAAGGTACCTCTTCGTAGAGCTTCGGCATTACAAACCGACTTAAAGATAGAATGACCTTTTAGTCCATAAAGGTCTGAGTCAACGTTGTAAGTTCTTATAAGGGGCATACTTGTAATTCCTCACAGGCTGCGTCCTGTGCCTATAAATAGTGAACAGTATTCCGTTACTGTTCACGCATTCTGGTATTTTTGCAATCGCATCTCTCGGAATACAACCTTTGTCAAGGCATAGGTATTATTGGTATTTAATGATTCAATATATATTAAATGAATATGATTTGATGTATCTGTGAGACATTTATTCATCTTATATCTTTTATTTTGTATTATTTTACAATGTTCATTGGAAGTTCATTACGAAGGTTCAACTTCGTAATGAGACTCTTATCAACCTTCGTCTGAGATCCATTATCCTCAAAGGATTAATGTTTCATGGACGAAGGATAGTATCATTTAACATTTTATGTTGCCTTGTTCTTAATTCATAGCATTTGAGAACAAGTCCCCAACACCGTCGCATTGCACGGGTAACCGACTAGTCACCTCTAGTGCTGGGAATTGGGCCGGGTCGGGCCAGCCCGGCCCAAGCCTATCGTGCTTCGTGCCAAACGGGTTCGGGTCAAAAAAGCCCTAAAAACTTTTGGGTCGTGTCGTGCCAGCCCGAAGTACAAAAACAGTGGCCCAGCCCGGCCCTAAACCACGTCGTGCCTTCGTTGGGCCGTGTCGGCCCAAGCCCTTCCCGTATATTTGACCGCATAATATCAAAATATTATAACCGTAAAGTCCATAGCTTACTAAATTAAAGATATTAAACAATCCTAGCATCATTTGACCAAATAAACTCCAAATATCACAACAATATAAAGTCGATATCTTACTAAATTAAAGAAATTAAACAAATTGGTCTTAATTGGGCTGTGCCGGCCCAAGCCCGACCCATCTGTACGGGCCGTGCTGGGCCCCGACGGGCTGGAATTTGAGACCCGGTCAAGCCCGCCTTCAGGCCATGCTAGCCCGACCCATATTATTTCGTGTCGGGCCGTGCTTTAGACTCCTGTTTTCGGTCCGTGCTCGTACTGGTCCGAAAAGTCAAGCATATATTGCCAGCACTAGTCACCTCTATTCATGAGTTTGACTCATCCGTTATGTTATGACGTGTTTTCCGGAGCCGTACATGTACAGCCGTACAGGCGAGCACAGCTACGAGCTACTGGACGTGGCGGTGGAGCTCTGCTTCCGCGACGGCCGACGGGTAGGAGCTGGTGGGTGTTGGTTGGCCGGGGCGACCACCACTCCGCAAGAGAGCCGTGGTGAGCCGCGGCCAAGCAGCGCATGATGGAGGACGACATACAGTATATACTGCCGACATACACAGAGTGTCAATGTTTCGGGAAGAAGAAAAAAGTTCTCTAGCACAACATTGTGACGTAGCATCATCCGATCGCGTCACTGTAAGGGAACTGCAAGCTCATGAGGAGTGCCCCTACCGCAAAGGAATACAAATTTGCTTCACTTGCACTGACTGTTGGAATTGTATTAGGATTTGGGTACATTTACTCTTTTGCCCCTCTATAATGGGCCAGGCTCAACTCATGGTTATTAATATACTGTCCCACCCTATCCTAGGGTTAGGGTTTCCTCACTTCTACATGGTACCAGAGCCTCCCAGCCGGCAGTTTTTTTTCCTCCCAGCCGCCGGCTGCCTCTCTCTCCCTCCCTCCTCCCAGCCGCCAGAGTTCCGGTGCCCCTGCTCCGACAGGGCTCGCGCCGCCCCACTGCAGGTCGCGCCCCCTCCCCCGATAGCCGCGCCCTGCGCCGCCACTCCCCCGACGGACTTGCCTTGCGCCGCCCCCTGCAGGCCGCGCTCCCTGCCTCTCCCCCACCCTCGCCAGCCGGCCGGCCGCCGCCCTCTGCCGCGCCCGCCCGCCCCAGGGCGCCGCCCAGATGCGCCGCCAGAGTTCCGGCGCCCCTGCTCTGACAGGGCTCGCGCCGCCCCACTGCAGGCCGCGCTCCCTGCCTCCTTCCCTCCGACCCGGCGTCGAGCGGATTCGGCGCTCGCGGATCCCAGGCGTCGCCAGGAGCACCCGCCAGGAGGCCCGCGCCCCTGCCTCGCCTGTGCTGTGCTGCGCCCGACGCCGCGCACCCGGCCGTGCCCTTCCTGCTGCAGTGCCGCAATGCGTGCTTCGGCGGCTGTCCAAGCCGCACCTCCCTGCACCGGCTGACCGCGCCCCGTCCCTAGCAGCGTCGCGGCCCTCCTGCATCGGTCCCTACCCGTCGGATCTTCGTCGTCCACCGTCGGCCGCCGTCTGGCCCCTATCCCGCTGCGCTGGCCCCGGCGCCGTGCCCGCTCTTCCCAAGCCGTGCCACAAGTGGGTTGGCCTCGCCGAAGCAGCCTGCTCCCCCTGCGCGCCCTCCTGCCCTGCCGCAGTGGGTCGTTTCCGTCGGAATGGTTGTGCGCGTCCTTCTCAACGATGGCCAGCTTGTCCGAGGCACCTTCGTGCACTTCGATCCCACCATGAGCCCTGTCCTTTGTGACTGCGTCGAACTCCACCCCCAGGCCGGCCATCACATGTCCGGACCCCTTGTCTTCCCCCGTGTAGTGATCGCCTCCCTGGCCATTGAGCCCTCGTTCCCTCCCTCCCCTCCCAGTAACCACATCAGCGCTCCTCCTCTGGCTCTATCTGCGCACCCTACGGCCTCCCCACTGTCTCCCTCTCCCACCGATTGGGTGGTCGACTCTAGGGCCTCCTTCCACACCACTCCCACAACTAGTTCATTATTCCACTCCCATCCACCACACCCCTCACATCCTTCCTCCATCGTCATAGGCAACGGTTCCACTCTCCCGATCACCTCAGTAGGTGCATCAGTTCTTCCTGGACCATTCTGCCTTAACGACGTCCTTGTTGCTCCCGGTCTGACTCATCCCCTCCTCTCGGTTCGTCGCTTCACTAGTGACAACCACTGCTCTATGGAGTTCGACCCCTGGGGTCTCACCATACGCCACCTTCGGACACATGGTGTGCTCGCTCGCTGTAACAGCTCCGGCCCCCTCTATTCTCTTCACTTGCCCTCCACTCCCCCACCCGAGTAGCCTCATCTCCTGCACTTACTACTACCACCACCTCCTCCGCCATTTGGCACCGTCGCCTCGGGCACCCTGGACCTGACATCATGTCCCAACTTTCCAGCCACTCAGACATATCCCATACTCGAGGCTCTTCTGAGCGCCTCTGTCATGCTTGTCAGCTCGGCCGCCACTCTCATCTTCCTTTTTCTACTTCCACATCTAGGGCTATTCAGGCTTTTGATCTTGTCCACTGTGATCTCTGGACGTCTCCTGTCCTTAGCCTCTCCGGCTACAAATACTACCTGGTCATTCTGGACGACTACTCCCATTTTCTTTGGACTTTCCCCTTCGGCTGAAGTCCGACACGTTTACCACCCTCACTCACTTCTTCGCCTGGGTATCTACCCAGTTCCAGCGCCCGGTCCGTGCTTTGCAGTGCGACAACGGCCGCGAGTTCGACAACCACGCCTCTCGGTCATTCTTCCTCACCAGTGGCGTTCAGCTGCGTCTCTCGTGCCCCTACACCTCCACCCAGAACGGCCGGGCAGAGCGCATGATTCGCACCACCACCAACATGATCCGCTGCCTTCTCTTCTAGGCGTCTCTCCCTGCCAGCTACTGGGCACAGGCCCTGCACACCGCCACCCACCTCCTCAACCGTCTTCCCTCTAAGGCGGTGAGCCTCCCTACTCCCTACTTCGCCCTGTATGGTACAACCCCCACCTACGACCACCTTCGTGTGTTCGGCTGTGCCTGCTACCCTAACACTTCCGCTATTGTCCCTCATAAGCTTTCTCCTCGCTCCACCCGCTGCCTCTTCCTTGGCTACTCCTCTGACCACAAGGGGTATCGGTGTCTGGACCTCGCCTCCCACCGCATCATCATGTCTCGTCACGTCGTCTTCGACGAGGATGTGTTTCCCCTTGCTGGCCCCTCACCACCCACCGACCTCGACTCCCTCCTTGAGTTCGATCCGGTCTCCTCCTCCCAGGCGCCCCGCCTTGCGCCATTACCCGCACCCCGTGCGGCCTCGACGCCGCGGCTCGTGCCTATTCTCGCGCCACGCGCGGCCCCGTCGATCACGCCTGCGCCACGCGCGGCCCCGTCGACCACGTCTGCGCCACGCGCGGCCCCGTCGACCACGCCTGCGCCACGCACGGCCCTGTCGACCACACCTGCGCCTATACCCGCGCCACGCGCGGCCCCGTCGACGCCCACGGCTCGCTTCGCGGACCCCGCGCTCGTCTACCACCGCCGCCGCCACGTCACTACCTCGGCTCCTGCTGACCCGGGCCCGTCGACGAGCCCGGTGCGGTTCGCCGACCCCGCCGTCGTCTATCACTGCCGCGAGTCGGCCATGCCCGCGGCCCCCGATGTCCCGGCAGACCGCCTCGAGCCACCGGTGTACCACCCGGTCGCCATCCACCGCGACCCCGGGCACGTCCACCCGATGGTGACCCGGCGCGCCGCCGTTGTTCTTCGACCTGTCGCCCGGCTGATCTTGGCAGCTGATATGACTACCACTCCACCGGACGCCTCCCCGGTCCCCTCCTCCGTTCGCACCGCCCTCACCGACCCACACTGGCGACGCGCTATGGAGGAGGAGTACGCGGCCCTCCTGGCCAACCACACCTGGGACCTGGTGCCGTGTCCACCAGTCACCAATGTGGTCACTGGCAAGTGGCTATTCCGCCACAAGCTTACCTCGGACGGCTCCCTCGACCGCTACAAGGCCCGTTAGGTCCTTGGGGGCTTCACCCAACGCCCCGGAGTGGACTACGACGAGACCTTCAGCCCCGTCGTCAAGTTCGCCACTGTTCGCACCGTACTCTCCCTCGCCCTCTCCCGGGACTGGGCGATCCATCAGCTTGACGTCAAGAATGCCTTCCTCCACGGCACTCTGACGGAGACTGTCTAATGCAGCCAGCCCACCGGTTTCGTCGACGAAGCTCATCCGGATCTGGTCTGTCGGCTGAACCGCTCCCTCTACGGCCTCAAGCAGGCGCCGCGGGCCTGGTACAGTCGCTTCGCTTCCTACTTGGCCTCCATCGGCTTCGTCGAGGCCAAGTCGGACACGTCCCTCTTCATCTACCGCCGCGGCGACGACACCGTCTTCCTTCTGCTCTACGTCGACGACATTGTGCTCACGGCATCCACCGCCGACCTCCTACAGCGCATGATCGTGGCCCTGCAGCGAGAGTTCGCGATGAAGGACCTGGGGCCCCTCCACCACTTCCTCGGCATCACCGCCGAGCGTCGGCCCCATGGTCTCTTCCTCCATCAGTGCCAGTACGCCATCGGCATATTGGAGGGGGCTGACATGTCCAACTGCAAGCCCTGCTCCACGCCTGTGGACACTCAGGCGAAGCTCTCAGAGGTCGACGGGCCCTCGGTCTCCAATGCGACGTCCTACCGGAGCCTGACCGGCGCGCTCCAGTACCTCACCTTCTCCAGGCCTGACATCGCCTACGCCGTCCAGCAGGTGTGCCTACATATGCAGACCCCGCGGGAGCCTCATCTCACCGCTCTCAAGCGGATCCTGCGCTACCTTCGCGGCTCCCTCGACTACGGCCTTCTTCTCCGACCATCCCCGACGTCGGAACTCGTGGTCTACACCGACGCCGACTGGGCTGGCTGTCCAGACACGCGTCGATCCACCTCCGGTTACGCCGTATTCCTGGGCACAAACCTTGTCTCATGGGCCGCCAAGCGGCAGCCCGTCGTCTCTCGCTCCAGTGCTGAGGCCGAGTACCGCGCCGTGGCCAACGGCGTGGCAGAGGCCTCCTGGCTGCGACAGCTCCTCCACGAGCTCCACAGTCCCCTCCAGCGTGCCACCCTCGTCTACTGCGATAACGTCAGCGCAGTCTACCTCTCCACCAATCCCGTGCAGCATTAGCGCACGAAGCACGTGGAGATCGACCTACACTTCGTCCGCGAGCGTGTCGCCGCCGGTGACGTTCGGGTTCTCAGCGTCCCCACTACGCTGCAGTTCGCCGACATCTTCACCAAGGGGTTACCGTCGAGTGTAGTTTTAGACTTTCGCTCCAGTCTCAACATCTGTACAGGATAGAGTTGTGACTGCGGGGGGTGTTGGAACTGTATTAGGGTTTGGGTACATTTACTCTTTTGCCCCTCTATAATCGGCCAGGCCCAACTCATGGTTATTAATATACTGCCCCACCCTATCCTAGGGTTAGGGTTTCCTCACTTCTACACTGACAGACATTAGCCAACTGGACGGTGGACGCCAAAGATCTTAAGGAATTGTTTGTTTTATTATGATGGATTATAATGAAAGGGTAGAAGTGTAAATATAACTTTGGGATTACAAATAAGCTGAAATAAGCTATCCAATACTAACTTATTTCAGCTTCTTTATGGTCAAAATGTGATATTTTACTTTCTTACCCTTCTACTATAATCTAACCTATATAATCTAGGAGGGAAATAAACACACCTTAAGTCCTAAAGCACTGATTTGTCTACTAACACGCTTAGAATAAACACGTATCCACTCATTAAATATTATTTATTCGTGTTTCGAATTATAAAACTTTTTGATTTTCTAAATACATAATATGCACTTTCGAATTATAAGACGTTTGATTTTTTTAAAAAAACATAAATTTATTATGCACTTAAGGCTCTGTTTGGTAGAGCTCCACTTCAAAAATTTCAAGTCTATTTCAACTTCTTTTATCCAAACAGGTCCAGTTCCACAAGCTCTAACTTCAAAAAAACTGAAACTATAGGCCAATTTCATGAACACTGTTTTCATACCTCCTCAAGTTGCATAAAAATTACCCACCATGTCATTGGTTACATAACCTACCGATTCAAGTCTTTTTCTCTACCCGCTAATAATCAAGGGAAATTAAGAAAACTCACACAAATTAAGGACGTGTTTGGCATGGCTCCAGAGCAAAACTTCAAGGAGGAGCTGGATAGGGCATACCAAACACCCTAACTCCAGAGTTGTAAACTCTATAGAGTTTTTAGAGCTACAGTACAATTATTTGGAGTATCTCTTTTGCTGCTCCGAAAACTCTAAAAAGGCAATCTAGTCATAGAGTTTGGAATTATTTACCCGCCACTGCCACCAGTTATGAGAAATAATTTTGGGAGTAGATCTAGAGTTGGGATGGAGCAAAGCCATGACAAACACACCCTAAATGTATTATAGAAGCTGGAGTTTATGTGCAAACCAAACACTCTTGAATCTCGTCCAATCAATCTGTTGAAGTTGTTTTGTGGTGAAGCTGGAAAACCAGGCCTAAATATACACTATGATCAGATACATAACAAAATCGTCGTAGAATCTAGAACAAATAAAGTATATGAAAATCATTGATGATGAGAAAAGTGACTCCATTTGATTCAAATTTGTTCCGTCGCACATTTACATGTCCACAAGTGCACAGAATTCCGAAATTTTTAAGCAGCACAAGAAGTGAACAGTATGAAACAACACCAAGCCACCAAGCATGTAGAAAGCTCTGTTACTAGCCAACACATGGCAAGGCTGCTATATTAAATAAACATGAAAAGTCAGATGAGTTCTTATGTGACGATCTCAACCATTTCAAGCCCTTGAAGATGCATTCTTAGCAACCTTTGTATTCACATCTTGTGTATTGATTGAAAGAGAGAACACCGTGGTGAAGCGAAGCAAACACTAACTGTGCTACTACTACTACTAATTTTTTTTTGTCTATAAACAGAAAATAACCTGAAATTGCATTCTGTTGCCTATCGGATTAGCAGGGTTTGGAAGGGAGAAGGTACTGAATGGTGAATAGTTACAACAGTTTTGGCGGAGGAGGCCCAGAGAGATCAGGCTGGCTATGCTTGAGCCTTTGGACCCAATGAGCAAGCCAGTTCTTGTGATCATGAGTCTCCTGACAGATCGAGCTTGGCATATTGTCGAGTGTGCCATCTCTGTCAAGAACACTCTTAAACTTCTCCAGTATCTGAACTATTTGAGAGAAGTCAGGCCTCTTCTCCGGATGCGAGGCCCAACATTGCTCAATTAGAAGACGTACTGGTGTTGGGCAGCTAGTAGGAATGGCCGGCCTCACATTCTGAAAAGTAGAAAAGTACGTTCGTCATTTAGATTTTCCAAAAAGCAACACTATATATTGCACAGTCATGAGGCAAGAATGTATGTGTACTCCTAAAACTTCACCATACAGCATCACTATTTGAAATGTCTTTTCAACATATTGTTTCTTTAGCAACTCAATCTCTTAATTTTAAACAAGTCAATGAATATATATGTGACCATGGAGGAAAGAAAATAGGCATCAGGTTATTACCTTGTCAAAAACAGCGAAAGCTGCTTGAAATGGGTTCAGCTCTTCATATGGTATCGTTCCAGAAAACATTTCCCACAAAATAAGGCCAAAGCTGTAGACGTCGACTTTTCGACCGTACGCTTTGTGCTTCATCATCTCTGGAGCCATCCATCTAAATGTCCCAGTGTCGTTTGCCAGAGGGTCACAGTACTCTTCTTCACAAGCTATTCCAAAATCAACAATCTTTGCACAGAATACATCATCGAATATGATGTTCTCTGGCTTCACATCACGATGAACAACTCCCTGCGAGTGAATGTATGACATGCCGCGTGCGATGTCCAAGCTAATTGAGATGATCTTGCCTAGAGGAAGAGCTTTGTGATCCAACTTGTGCAAAAACGCTCGCAGAGAACCACCAGAAAGGAATTCAGTGATGACACAGAATACTGGTGGACTGCTGCATGCTCCAACCAGCTACAAAGAAAAAATGTGAATGAAGTGAGAAAACTCAAAAAAGCAAGTCCTGATCTGTAAATATGATAAAGATGGCTTTCGTTTCCTGAATTTCAGTATGATTGCACTCAACTGAACAGAGGACTACACTACATGTCCCCATGTGATAGGCATTTAAGTGTAGGATAGGATTCCACAACGTACCTAACTTTTCTGCCTAAACTTAGTTCTTCAATTCGAGCGACTAAGTTTGACAGATTGTGTCGTCTTAAGTATGAAACCAAATAGCCCTTAAGGTTTTCCATTCAAAATAAGTTGAAAGTTCATAACAGGTTCAAGCGTCCATGTGGCTATGCAATTTTATATACTGTAACAGTTGTCAACAAGAAAAAATACTCTACTTTTATAAATATATGACACCGTTGACTTTTAAAAAAAACTTTGGCCACTCATCTTATTTTAAAAAATAATGAGTTATTTTTTGGTTTATTTTATCACTTAAAGTAGTTTGTGCTTAACTTAAAATTTTACATTTTTGAATAAGGCGAGTGGTCAAAGTTTTTGAAAAAAAGTCAATAGTTTCATATATTTGTGAACGGAGGTAGTAGAATACTGCATATACATCAATAATCAAATTTCTTTTTAGTTGACCATATAACCATGATTGCATCTAAACCCAAATTTTAGCAAAGTAAAATAACTAGAAAACCTCATGCACGCAATAAAATAATTTGACATTCCAAGCTGTTCCACAGCCAGTGTAGAATCATGTTAGCATAATCATCATAAATAAAAATATCACAAAACGGAAAGTCGTCAGTTACCTTGATGACATTAGGATGATTGAGGCGTGACAGAGTGGCGACCTCGGTGTGGAACTGCTTCTCAAGCTGAGCAGCCAGCTCTGCATCTTCCTCATCATCAGGCTGTCTGATGAACTTGACAGCAACAGGCTGCTCTTTGTAGATTCCGTGGAACAACCGGCTGTGAGCCCCGGACGCGAATCTGTGCCCAATGAGCAGCTGGGAGCGATCGACGGACCATTTCTCGAGTACCTCCAGTGCAGTTGCAGCAACCTTCATCCTCCCGTTGGCATGGCCCTCCTTCCTATTCTTCAGCTTGCCCGGTGCCCTCACCGTCACCGGCGCTGGAGGACAACCATTCAGCTCTAGAGAAGACGCGGATCTCCGGGGCGGCGGCGGAGTGGAGAACCTCTTGGTGGCTGATTTGGCCTCTTGAAACACTTCAGCAACGTGGCGAGACGGGAGGGGAGACCTCGCCCTCTGCTTCGTCTTGGGCGCCTCGCCGAGCACACTTAGCGACGAGCTGCGCGTGAGGGCATCATCGCCGGGCGTTTTCTTCCGCGGGAACGGGGCAGGGCTTGAGCACGCTCTCTGCAGCTTCAGGCTCTGCTCGTCAGGGTGGAAGGAGAACTCGAGTGCTCCCGGGCTCTCAACCTCCGCGCTCTGAACCGCGGGTACCCGAGGTACGGCCACGCTGAGTTTGCCAATTCCTTTCTTTCCGTTTGAAGCCTTGGCATCGTCCTCCTTCCTCGCCGATGCCTCTTGCGACGACGGGCGATCGCTGACTGCCTTGGCGTGCTGCCCCGGCTTGGCGTCTGAAGATGACATGTCCTTAGGCTTGGGCTTGGGCTGGGCGCAGAACGAGCTCGTCGTCGGAAGGGACGATGTGGACAACCTCGTCCCTGGCTCCATGTTGAGGCCATGGAGCTTGAACCCCGAGGCGGAGCCCTTCTGCCTGAGCGCGGCCCCACGGTTGAACTGCTCGACGAATGCGCCGAACTGCTCCCTCCCGGAATTGGAGCGGACGACGGAGTGGGAGAAGCGCGTCCGCCGCACCCACGAGTAATCCTCGTCGTCCATCTTCCTCTCTCAGATCCCGAGGCCACCAACCAATGGCGAGCCCAGGAATTGGCAGCCGCTCGTGTCGTCAACGATAAGAGCGATGGAGCGCGCGCAGGAGGCGGATTGGTGCCTTGGTCTTGGTGGATGTCTGCTTCGCTGCCACCAACGAGATGGTCCCGTATTCCCGATACAGCTGGATCAGAGAAATCTGGACGAGAGGAATCCGGATCCTAGCACATCCCACAGGTCATTAAACAAGCGCCACATTTGGTAGTGCTGCTCCCTTTCCTTGTTGAAGAAGGACCCCGAACCGAACCTTCTGCCCCGCTCGATAGCTCTGCAGATTCGATGAATGAAACAAACCAATTCGAAAGCAGAGGCAGCAGACGTCAGAGATCAATACGCTTGGTCAACGAGAAAGAAAGAAACGTAGATGAATTCTTATTTGAAATTGAAGTCGCCAGAAAAGAAAAACGGTCAAAAGCCACAAGCTACGTCTACGAACAGAGGAGTTTCGGATCGAAGCGCGACGAACCGTGCCGGATCCGGACTTCGGCGTGGAAAAAAACAGAGACGTGCGGGAAGCATCACCATAGCATAATGTGGAAATAGAGAAAGGTCAAGAAAAAGAAAAGGGCGGGCGGGCGAGCGGCGCGGCAGGGCGGTACGGGCACGCGAGAAACGCGAATCTGCGGGAAGCATGACGCGGAGCCGGAATTCAAATCCCACTATACACAGTTACACACACACACCCCGTCGTCCCTGACGACGCGACGCAAAACGTAACCAACCAACCGGTGCCCAAATCCAAACAGGAATTGGCCTTCGCCCCCTCCTCACAATCATCAACATTCAACAAAGACGACCCTTCCTCACAATCATCAACATAGACGAGCGAGAGGCGTCGCCGCCGCTTACCCGATCGTGAGGAGCGGACGACGCCAGCCGCGAACGAGCAGGCACCAGGCAAGCAAGGCAGCCACGAAAGTGGGAGGAACGCGCATCAACGTGGGTGTGCTGTGCAATAAAAGGCGGCCGACGGAAGGAGGGACGACGGTACGGATCCAAAGCTGCGCGCCGGTAAGGAAGGCGGCCAGGCGACGCCGGAAACCTGGAAGCGGAGTTCGCGCGGCGCGGGGGGGAGGAGGAGGATGAGAAAAATGTTGCGATGGAGAGGCCGCCAAAGGTTTTTATTGCTTTGGCGAATCCAGCGGCTTCGGCCTTCGGTGCGGGCAGGTGCTGGGGGAGGCCGGCGTCCCCGTCGCCGTCCTAGTCCCGCATGAGCACCAATCCTGCCGGCTTTGTGCGTGCTATGTGGCCTGACGTGACACGATGGGAGTCATCCGAATACTTTTTTTAAATTTTAAAATACTATTCCTACACTAAAGTTAGATCGAGATCGAAGTTTACGTGCGAAGTCACCGATTCAACGAATATTATACGGTCAATTATTGGATACGACTTTTTTTAGATTAATTAAGCATGTACGTATGGTGCTTCTTTTTGTGAGGGGGGTGGGCCGGCGGAGGTGCGTGAGAAGCGAGACAGGTCTTCTCATGTATTTCGTAGCGTGGGCTGCTACCCTGCTAGTGGTACCATCTCAGATCCATGTGGACCTCGTGCATGTGAAGGATAGTGTCCCCGTATGGCTGGGTGCCGCGAGTCGCAGGCACGGTCCATGGTCATAGCCTATTCTATTACGGGAAGCTGCGGTGTTACTGGATCCGTTTGCTGCCAGACTTTTGGAGATCTTTCGCTTTATTTTAGAGGTTGTGGGAACACGGCAAGACATAAAGTAGTTTGTTGGCGTAATGTCGCTCAAGATCGTAATGTCCCCAAGATCCTCAAAACAGTAAAATACATTTTCGGTACTTAAACTTATCGTCATATGTCATCCTGATCCACAAACTTTGAAAGTGTGTCCGTTGGGTCCATAATCGTTGTTCGGGTCTCAATTAGGTCTAAACAGGATCATATTTGACATGTGGACCCCACATGTTACCATGTGTATCTATTTTCTCTCTCTCTTTTCCACGAAGCAGTTAATCTGGAAACGAAGGAGGCCATCGTGTCTACTGATGCTTCGAAACAAATGACGATGTTGTCTCCATGTGATATCCTGACCCCTAGTGGATGGTAATATCCTAGCCTAAGGCTTAATATAATTAATATAGTACTCATATCAACAAGATGCATCTTCTTTTTTGTAAGCCTACCTCGAAAGAACCTCTGGGTTAAGTGTATCACCTTGAATTTGGGGATATAAATTTTCTTTCTAATTATCACCCAAATTCATGTGTTACTCTTCTCTCTCTAGTTTCTATCTATCTATAGATTGTCTCTCCCTCTCTCTTCCTTTTTAGTAGAATTAGCTTAAAGTTAGGGGGATTTAATTATTTATTTTTGCCAAAACATTATGAATCATGACATTTGCATCATGCTGAGCTTAAAATATTCTTTGAAGTGTTGCACATGTTTGAATTTATTTGAATTTGAAACCTAATTTGATTTTGGAATTGAAAACCCTATAGAAAAGAAATAGAAAAGGAATTAGAAAATCCAGAGAAAAAGAAAAAGGGAAAGCAGCCCAAACCAGCCCAGCCAGGCCGCGCGCCAGCCGCCCCTGATAGGCGGGTCCCGCCTGTCAGCGGCAGTCTGTCCCGCGCTCCCTTCCCTTCCTCTCGCTCGCTGCCCAGTGGAGCCGACCTGTCGGCGCCAGTTGCTTCGCCCGCGCGCGTCCCTCTTCTCTCTCTGTCTCGCGGGCCCGTTCTGCCAGGCGCTGAGCCGTTGTCCCATGCGCCCCTTCTCTCTCTGCGTCGTGGACCCTCCCTGTCAGTTCCGCCCTCCTCGCCCTCGCCGTGGACCGGCGCGTGCGCACTCGCGCATGTCGCCGGAATTCTCGGCCATGACGCCACCCACGCGCCCCCAACTCCCTCTTAGAGCCCCGCCAGAGCCCGCACTCACTCCCCCGCCTCATTTTGCACAGCTCCGCCCTCTCTCGCGCTCTGCCCACGCCACCAGAGACCCGCGCCCGCTTCCCCGGCCATCTAGCTCGACGGAGACCGCGCCAAGCCACCCCGAGGTGAGACACCTTTGCCCGTGCTTAATTTCCCCGATTTCGCTCTATGCTCGGCCAATTTTGGCATCGCCGGTGCTCGGCCGTGGTGGTCCATTGCGCCCGCGCGGTGGCCAGCCAAATTAGCCCGGCCTAGTGCCCGATGTTGGTCCCTGTGTCACCCCTGCCTCTGCTGAAGCTATCCTAGGCCTTAGCGTGCCTCAAGCCCCCTCCCCACGACCGGAATCCCTCACCGAAGTTCCTCCGACCCGCCCGAGGCTTTCTCCCCACCGTTCTCCCCTCTCTATCCGCGGATTCGTGGCCTTTTCCCCGCCACTGAGTTCGCCTTGACGTTCTCTCCCTCTCTGCCCAATCCCGGCGACCCCGGAGCCACCCTAGCACGCGTCTGCCTCAACTCCGTCGACCTCACCGCTGCGGAGATGAGCAGCACCGCCCGCAGCCGTTCACCCCTCCCCGGTCTGATCCCCTCCGTCCGATCTTGATCGCACGACCCAGATCGTGGATACCGTTTCGCGTACGCGCGCCCTGTGCCCCTGGCTCGCTGTCAGCATTACTTTATGAAACCTAAGGATTGACTAATCTGTATTCACTTATCCTTGTTTACCTTTTGGGTTATCATGGTTAGCATTTTGCTATTGCCTTGACTTTAATCAATGAACATGATGTGAACATTTATGGTACGATATTCTTATCCTGATTATGTTGATGATCTTGTGATACTTTAGGGGACTCAGGCCTTTTTCCTGATTACCTCTCCGTAAGGACCTGTTCGTGGAGTGACCACCCGGGATAACAGTGCAACCATGAGGGTGGAATGGGACGCCCTTAGCTGATTAATTAGATGAACCTGGGGGTGTAGTTGGCTTTGCCTGAGGGCCGTCAATGGGGACCGGGCGTAGTGCTCGCTCTGCCAAGGTTGGGGTGCAGAGGTTCATTCGATTTGGTTTTGTTAGTCACCCACTTTGGGGAGGTGTACTGCGTTTGTACGACTGGCAAAACCTAACGAGCAACTATACACCAGGGGAGTCTTTGTAAAGGCTACGTAGTGTATCCCTAGCCATTCACCTTGGTAGTGAAGATCGGGTCTGTACAACCCAGGCTGGAAAGGGATCACGACTTGTGGGTAAAGTGTACAACCTCTACAGAGTGTTAAAAACCGGTATATCAGCCGAGCTCATGGTTAAGAGCAGCCTTGGGATCCTCTTTGATTAGAAGAACTTTGGATACTTTTATGGTGATGGTTAACAATGGTGATATAATTCTGATTTTCTGGTATTTCCTCTTTTGAGGGAGTACTTTTGGGTAATAACTGGGTTTATTACTAAAACTTGGCTCTACTAATAATACTAAATACTTGACTAACCTAAAAGCAACTGCTTGACCTCAACCCCACATACAACTAGTCCACTTTAGCCAAACAGGACATTTGTTGAGTACATTGATGTGTACTCACCCTTGCTTTACACACCACCCCCACCCCAGGTTGTCCCCACTGTACTCAGTGCTCAGGAGGTGATGCTGGCAACATGGAGGACTTCGAGGAGTTCCAAGAATACGATGAGTTTTAGTTTACCTTAGTGGCAAACCCCCAGTCAACTGCATGTGTAGGCTTATCATCTACGTTTCGTTTCTCCGCACTTTGATAGTTATGCTAAAGACAATGGTTATGTAATAGACTTTGTGGATGTCTTGGACATCTTGATGTAATTAAGTACCTTTCAGCTATTTATTTCAAGCATTGTGTGATGATGTCCAATTATGTAATCGCTGTGTACGTGAGTTCTGATCCTGGCACGTACATGGTTCGCATTCGGTTTACCTTCCAAAACTGGGTGTGACATTAAGCGTGCTTGGACCAGAGCAATCTTGAGATGGTGGCTGACCGGGAAGTTCTCCCGGGTGTGCACGAGTGAGGACAAAGTGCGTGCAAAAGACTCGTGTTGGTCTGTCTTGGGTGGAGGCCGAACACACCCTCAATTAACCGGTCGAAGACTCTGTTTTATTACTAACAGTTTTCACAGGTCCACGAGCGAAGGGGCCATCAACGATGCTCTAATGGAATGCTACAGAGGGGCTACGTAAGGCAAAGGCCTCAGGATGGCCGAGCAACCGAGGCCCTACCACAATCACGATGCGGAGTCCTCAACATTCTTCGCCGAGTCTGGACAAGCAGACAGCTATATAAGGCGTGACGGTCCAACAGCGCCAGCGAAGATCACATGTCGGTCCACCGCTGGCCCATCGAGTGACGACTTCGTTGGCCCACCTATCAGCATAGGGTATGGGTCTACCGTTTCGTGTGCGTCGCATGTGGTGCACACGATGTTGTAACTACTCCGTTGTCAGGAATATTCCCTGTATATGATTGGTAGCCAGGGATAGGATCATACTTTCGACCACCTACCCCTGGACGGACCTATAAATACCCCCGCCCTACAGCTGGATGGGGCACGCATAACAAGAAGCTATAGTCCCTGTTGTTCGTTTCGTTGCGCTCCTTAGCTCTCACCTATTCTCTGAGTGTTTGGGTCCACCTGACAGTGCCTAACATCTGCCACGTGTCAGTGCTGATATGACCACGACATTAAACAACATATTACAACCCTCAAGTCAAGTTATATCAACTCAAGTACAACTAACATCATCACTGGCCCAAGTCTTTGATGGACCAATTACATGTAGCCGAGCTAAGAAGCTACAATAAGAGGTGCATGCTCTACTTTATGAATTTTAATTAAACACTAATGAGAACTTTATGCTACCTAAGTCGTGTATGTTGATATTGCTTAGGTTCACCAAAGAGGAAGGACAAAACATATCAAGGGCGAATCACAGAGAATAGCTATGTTCGAGTCAGTCCAGCTCAACAGAACTATCCAGAAGAAACAGTCGTATCTTTTTATTCCCAAAAGCTATGAAGGTCCATAAGTACTTTTTGGAAAGCTCTTGAAGTCTAGTTTCCAATGCTTCTAAGGCTGACTTAATCAAATCTACTAGAAAGGCGAACGACCTACTTTAGTTCTGACTAGTCAGAAGTTCACCAGTCTGTTTGATGACCAAGTTTCCGTAATAAACGGTATCATTCTACGAAGTTTCATTAGGCTTGCTATACATGGTGAGAAAGCTTATGACGTTAGATTTCCAACACATCTAGTCCCACACCATTTGGAGACACCTAGGAGAAGTTATTATCAAAATACTGAAGGTTGCGCAGAAGTCAAACATCCACGCGTAATTCAGCTGTGGAGATCTCTCGAAGAGGCACCTTCACATTAGCACATTAAAATACTTTCTTTTCATGTTTATACTTATCTAAAGTTGGTTGTTGCTAGTATAAATACCCCCTATGTCTATGATGTAAGAAAACTTTGGATAACCTTTTGATAATCTAAAAACAGAACTCTTTTGTTCAGTTGTGTGCTAACAAATTTGAGATTGATCTCTACCCCTTTGCTCTTGTGATTTCCTTCGCAGGACTGCAGAAGCGGTAGCTTCATCCACTCCCAATTGATGCTCCTACTCCCTTCGTCATCTCGATTGATTTTAGGTATTGTTGATTGGTTCTTTGAGAGTGTGGTTGGGTGAATCCTCGATTCAGGTTGTCGGTTAAAGATGGTGGTTGGCTTCCAATTTTATTTGTCAGGTTGCACTAGTTATTGCTGCTTGCAGCAAGTTATCTTGGCTTCTTTGGAGCTAGCTATCTGAAGATTGATCCTACATCCTGAAGATCGGGACATCGTGATGCATCAAGTGCCCAATGTTTGCGTCCACCATTTGTGCGATGAATACAACACCCACGACGACTCCCAAAAAAAGCACCTGTCCCAGCCCACCATCAAACGACGACGACACCAGGGCCGCCCTCGCCTTCAAGAAAGGCAAGGTAGCCCTCGCCGCTAATCAATCCCCACCACCTAACCCAAAAACGCCAACCTTATCAAGTCAAGGTTCGGCCAAACCAGACAAGGAACCTGCCTCCCGCATCCCTGGGTTTCGCAGCTGCAGCAGGCCCCACACACATTAGGATGCCCTTAGTGAATGACGACGAAGACTTATAGGCCAGCCTAGACCTCAACATCAACACTGAGGAGCAGCTGTTACTCAAAAGGTTTCACACATGCAACTCCAATCTCCATACATGACCCTCCTCATATATAATGTGTTAGTCGGCGAAGCTACTGTGTAAATGCGTAATATTTAAACATTTGGGCCTTCGGATGGCCATGTAATATTTAAACACCAAACATTTAGGCCCAAGCTCTTTTCCTCGAAGGGGGCGAGGCTTTCAATGAGGTGGAGCCTTGTAATAAAGCATATCCCCAACAAACGCCACAGCCGAAAAAGGCTCCCAAGCCAACATTCGGTAAAATAGCCTCAGGGCGATGCCAAATTGAAAGGGAAATGGACTTAATCATTTCCTATAATCGATTTTGGTGGTTGACGTCCAACACAAACCACATGGACTAACTAGTTTGTCTAGATATCAGTTATCTTAGGTGCATAAGGTTCAACACAAACCAAGAAAGAAATTCAGTTGGGGACACAATCAAAATTTGGAGCAAGACATGAGAGTGTGCTGCCAAGTGGCACACCGGACACTGTCTGGTGTGCACCGGACACTGTCCGGTGCACCAGGCCCTCGACCAAACAAACAGGCCACTCTCGAGAATTCAATGGGCACCCTCCGCTATAATTCACCGGACTGTCCGGTGAGCCAGCGGAGCAACGGCTCCCTGCGCGTCAATGGTCGACTGCACATATGAACAGTAGTGAACAGTGTCGCACAGAAGTCAGAGCGTAGAAGTCAGAAGTCACCAGACATGTCCGGTGTGCCACCGGATTGTCCAGTGCAGCAAAAGGACAAAGGATTCTAACGGTCAACAGCTCCAAACCCCAAGGGCGAGCTGACATTGCGCGCACCGGACAATGAACAGTGACTGTTCGGTGCACCACCGGACTGTCCGGTGCGCCCATCGACAGCAAAGACATCCAACGGCTAGGAAGTGGTTGGGGCTATAAATACCCCCAACCACCTCATTCAAAGCAATCCAAGTATTCTGAACTTCCCGTTCAATACAAGAGCAAACCCAACCCCTCAAAGACAGATTCAAAAGCATTCAATCCACTCCAAGTTTCCAAAATCAACTCTAGTGCTTAGAGACTTGAGAGAGGATCATTTGTGTTCATTTGCGCTCTTGTTGCTTGGATTGCCTTCTTCATTTCTCTTTCTAATTCCTAAGTGCTTTGTAAAGCTAGCAAGAGACACCTAAGTGTGTGGTGGTCCTTGTGGGGTCTTAGTGACCCGTGTGATTAAGGAAAAGGCTCATCCGGTCTAAGTGACCGTTTGAGAGAGGGAAAGTGTTGAAATAGACCCAACCTTTGTGGCCTCCTCAACGAGGACTAGGTTCTCTGGAACCGAACCTCAGTAAAACAAATCACCGTGTTCACTTGTGTTGATTTCCATTTGATTTGTTTGCTCCCTTTCCTCTCTCTATAGTTTCCTTGCTAATATCAATTTGAGATTGCTCCCAAACGTCATCTGCATCATTTGAGCAACTCGTGGCAAGAGAAACAATCTTCCACACTCGGATTTATTTCCAACGCTAACCCCGACCCTAGTGTGTGTTTAAGTGTATAAATTTCAGGTTTCACCTATTCACCCCCCTCTAGGCGACTTTCAATTGGTATCAGAGCTAGTGCTTCATTAAGAGTCTAACAAACTCGAAGTGATGTCTGGAGATCATGCCAAGAGGGAGATCGTGACCGGCGATAAGCCCGCGGGCTCGGGGAAGACTCTCTCAAGGGAGTCCAACAACAAGTACAAGGAGGAATCCTCTTCCTCCATCAAGTCACATAGGAGGGGTGATAAGAAGAAAAAGAAGATGAAGAAGGTGGTATACTACAAGACCGATTCTTCAACACCCTCCACCTCCGGCACCGAGTCGTCCACTACTTCTAAGCGCCATGAGCGCAAGAAGTATAGTAAGATGCCCCTACGCTATCCCCGTATTTCCAAGCGCGCTCCTTTACTTTCTGTTCCCTTAGGCAAACCACCATATTTTGATGGTGAAGATTATTGTATGTGGAGTGACAAAATGAGGCATCATCTAACCTCACTCCACGAAAGCATATGTGACATTGTTGAATTTGGAGCGCAGGCACCGCAGGTGGGGGGCGAGGACTATGACTCAGACGAGGCCGCCCAAATAAGGCACTTCAACTCCCAAGCAACTTCTATACTCCTCACCTCCTTATGTCGAGAGGAGTATAATAAGGTGCAAGGGTTGAAGAATGATAAAGAAATTTGGGACGTCCTCAAAACGGCGCACGAAGGGGACGAGGTGACCAAGATCACCAAGCGAGAGACGATCGAGGGAGAGCTTGGTCGATTCGTCCTCAACAAAGGTGAAGAGCCGCAAGCCATGTACAATCGACTAAAGACCATGGTCAATTAAGTGCGCAACCTCGGGAGCACAAAGTGGGATGACCATCAGATGGTCAAGGTTATTCTAACATCCCTTGTCTTTCGTAATCCTACTCAAGTTCAATTAATTCGTGGGGATCCTAGATATAAACAAATGTCTCCCGAAGAGGTTATTGGCAAGTTTCTGAGCTTTGAACTTATGATCAAAGACTCCAAACACATTGTCAACTTGGAGCAAGGCACCACCTCCACACCCGAGGTGCAACCCGTTGCATTCAAAGCAACGGAAGAAAAGAAGGAGGAGTCTACACCAAGTCGGCTTCCAATCGACGCCTCCAAGCTCGACAACGATGAGATGGCTCTCATCATTAAGAGCTTTCGCCAAATCCTCAAGCAAAGGAGGGAGAAGGATTACAAGCCCCGCTCCAAAAGGGTGTGCTACTGGTGTGGTAAGTCTGGTCATTTTATCGCTAAATGTCCATATACAAGTGATAGTGACAAGGACGACGACAAGAAGGGGAAGAAGAATATGGAGAAGAAAAAGTATTACAAGAAGAAGGGTGGTGAGGCGCACATGGTGCGGGAATGGGACTCTGACGAGAGCTCCACCGACTCCTCCTCTGACGAGGACGCCACCAACATCGCCATCAACAAAGGCCTCCTCTTCCCCAACGTCGGCCACAAGTGTCTCATGGCTAGGGACGACAAAAAGAAGAAGGTACATTCTAGAAGTACCCCCAAATATACTACATCTGATGATGAGGGTAGTTCTAGTGATAATGAAGATGATTTAGTTTCTCTCTTTGCCAACCTTAACATGGACCAAAAGAAAAAATTGAATGAATTAATAGAAACCATTAATGAGAAGGATGATATCTTGGAATGCCAAGAGGACTTGCTCGTTAAGGAAAACAAAAAATTTGTTAAATTGAAAAATGCTTATGCTCTAGAAGTAAAAAATTTGAAAATTTGTCTAAGGAGCTTAGCATGTGCAATGATTCAATTTCTAGTCTTAGAATTGAGAATGATAATTTAATTGCTAAGATTGAAGAATTGAATGTTTGCAAAGCCTCTACATCTACCGTTGAACATGTTACTATTTGTACTAGATGTAGAGATGTTAATCTTGAAGCTATTGATGATCACCTTGCCATGATTAAACAACAAAATGATCACATAGCCACATTAAATGCTAAAATTACCGAGCATGAGCTAGAAAATGAAAAGTTTAAATTTGCTAGAAGCATGCTCTATAATGGGAGACGTCCTGGCATTAGGGATGACATTGGTTTCCAACAAGGAAGCCAAAACAACACCAAACTTAGTGCCCCTAAGAAATTGTATAATTTTGTAAAGGGCAAGGCTCTCATGGTTCAGGATAGAGAGGGCTATATTTTATATCCTGCAAACTATCCTGAACACAAGATTAGGAAAATTCATGCTAGAAAACCTCACAATGTTTCACATCATGCTTTTATGTATAAAAATGAGGCTTCTAGTTCTAGGCATACCACTCGTATCAAAATGCCTAAGAAGAAAATTCCTAATGCATCAAATGAGCATAATATTTCATTCAAGACTTTTGATGCTTCTTATGTGCTAACTAACAAATCAGGCAAAGTAGTTGCCAAATATGTTGGGGGCAAACAAAAGATCCCAAAGACTTGTGTTTGGGTACCCAAGGTGCTAGTTTCTAATGTCAAAGGATCCAAGACCGTTTGGGTACCTAAGAACAAGGCCTAAATTTGTTTTGTAGGTTTATGCATCCGGTGGATCAAGTTGGATAATCGATAGCGGGTGCACAAACCACATGACATGGGAGAAAAGGATGTTCTCCTCATATGAGAAAAATGAAGATCCCCAAAGAGCTATTACATTCGGGTATGGAAATCAAGGTTTGGTAAAAGGTTTGGGTAAAATTGCTATATCACCTGACCATTCCATTTCCAATGTTTTTCTTGTAGATTCTTTAGATTACAATTTGCTCTCTGTTTCTCAATTATGCAAATGGGCTACAACTATCTATTCACTGATGTAGGTGTTACTGTCTTTAGAAGAAGTAATGATTCAATAACATTTAAGGGAGTGCTAGATGGTCAGCTATATTTAGTTGATTTTAATGATAATCAAGCTGAACTAGACACTTGCTTAATTGCTAAGACTAACATGGGTTGGCTCTGGCATCGCCGACTTGCCCATGTTGGAATGAAGAATCTTCACAAGCTTCTAAAGGGAGAACACATTTTAGGACTAACAAATGTTCATTTTGAGAAAGACAGGATTTGTAGCGCATGCCAAGCAAGAAAGCAAGTTGGAATCCATCATCCGCATAAGAACATCATGGCAACTAACAGGCCGCTTGAGCTACTCCACATGGACCTATTCGGCCAGATCGCTTATATAAGCATCAGTGGGAGTAAGTACTGTCTAGTTATTGTGGATGACTATTATCGCTTCACTTGGGTATTCTTTTTGCGGGAAAGTTCTCAAACCCAAGAAACCTTAAAGAGATTCTTGAGACGAGCTCAAAATGAGTTCAGATTGAGAATCAAAAAGATTAGAAGCGACAATGGGACAGAGTTCAAGAACTCACAAATCGAAGGGTTTCTTGAAGAGAGGGGCATCAAGCATGAGTTCTCCTCCCTACACACCTCAACAAAATGGTGCAGTGGAGAGGAAGAATAGAACTCTATTGGACATGGCAAGAACAATGTTTGATGAGTACAAGACACCGGACCGGTTTTGGGCCGAGGCGATTAACACCGCCTGCTACTCCATCAACCGGTTATACCTTCACCGAATCCTGAAGAAAACATCGTATGAACTCCTTACCGGTAAAAAGCCTAATGTTTCATATTTTAGAGTCTTTGGGAGCAAATGCTTTATTCTTATTAAGAGAGGTAGAAATTCTAAATTTGCTCCTAAAGCAGTAGAATGCTTTTTACTAGGATATGACTCAAACACAAGGGCATATAGAGTCTTCAACAAGTCCACTGGATTAGTTGAAGTTTCTTGTGACATTGTGTTTGATGAGACTAATGGCTCTCAAGTAGAGCAAGTTGATCTTGATGAATTAGATGATGAAGAGGCTCCATGCGTCGCACTAAGGAACATGGACATTGGGGATGTGTGCCCTAAGGAATCGGAAGAGCCTCCACAAACACAAGATCAACCATCATCTTCCATACAAGCATCTCCACCAACCCAAGATGAGGATCAGGCTCAAGAAGAAGAAGATGAAGATCAAGACGATGAGCCACCTCAAGAGGAGGACATTGATCAAGGGGGAGATGAAGATGATCAAGATAAGGAAGATGATCAAAAAATTAGGGATCAAAGACCGCCACACCCAAGAGTCCTCCAAGCAATTCAAAGAGATCACCCCGTCAACTCCATACTCGGTGACATTCACAAGGGGGTAACCACTAGATCTCGAGTTGCACATTTCTGTGAACATTACTCTTTTATGTCCTCTATTGAGCTATACAAGATAGAGGATGAACTAAGGTATCCGGATTGGGTGGTGGCTATGCAAGAGGAGCTCAACAACTTCACGAGGAATGAGGTATGGCGGTTAGTTCCACGTCCTAACCAAAATGTTGTAGGTACCAAGTGGGTATTCCGCAACAAGCAAGATGAGCATGGTGTGGTGACAAGGAACAAAGCCCGACTTGTTGCAAAAGGTTATTCACAAGTCGAAGGTCTAGATTTTGATAAAACATATGCACCCGTAGCTAGGCTTGAATCAATTCACATATTACTTTCCTATGCTACTTACCATGGCTTCAAGCTTTATCAAATGGACGTGAAGTGTGCCTTCCTCAATGGCCCTACCAAGGAAGAGGTATATGTTGAGCAACCTCCCGGCTTTGAAGATATTGAGTACCCTAACCATGTTTATAACCTCTCAAAGGCGCTTTATGGGCTCAAGCAAGCCCCAATAACATGGTATGAATGCCTGCGAGACTTTCTTATCACTAATGGCTTCAAAGTCGGTAAAGCTGATCCTACTATCTTCACTAAAACAATTGCAAAAGACTTGTTCATATGCCAAATTTACGTTGATGATATTATATTTGGGTCTACTAACAAGTCAACTTGTGAAGAGTTTAGTAGGATTATGATACATAAATTTGAGATGTCTATGATGGGGGAGTTGAAGTATTTCCTTGGATTTCAAATCAAGCAACTCCAAGAGGGCACCTTCATTAGCCAAACTAAGTACATTCAAGACATACTTAAGAAGTTTGGAATGAAGAATGGCAAACCCATCAAGACACCCATGGGAACCAACGGGCATCTCGACCTCGACACGGGAGGTAAATCCATAGATCAAAAGGTATATTGGTCGATGATAGGTTGTTTACTCTACTTATGTGCATCTCGACCGGACATTATGCTTTCAGTATGCATGTGTGCAAGGTTCCAAGCAAATCCTAAGGAAATTCACCTTAGGGCCGTGAAAAGAATTATGAGATATTTAGTATACACTCCTAAGTTTGGGCTTTGGTACCCCAAGGGATCTACCTTTGATTTAATTGGGTATTCCAATGCTGATTATGCCGGATGTAAAATTGATAGAAAGAGCACATCAGGGATTTGTCAGTTTCTAAGAAGATCCCTGGTGTCTTGGGCTTCAAAGAAACAAAATTCAGTAGCCTTTTCCACCGTCGAAGCCGAGTATATTGTTGCAGGTCATTGTTGTGCGCAATTACTTAGGATGAGGCAAACCCTTAGGGACTATGGCTACAAATTGAGCAAAGTCCCTCTCCTATGTAATAATGAGAGTGTAATCTGCATGGCGGATAATCCCGTTGAACACAGCCGCACTAAGCACATAGACATCCGATATCACTTTTTGAGAGATCACCAACAAAAGGGGATATCGAAATTGCTTATGTCAATACCCACAACCAATTAGCCGATATCTTTACCAAGCCACTAGATGACAAGACTTTTAGCAAACTTAGGAATGAGCTAAATATACTTGATTCTCGTAATTTTGATTGAAACTTTGCACACGTAGCTAATTCATATACCTTTGATCATGTCTCTTTCATTTGGTACAAATGCATATTTCTTATTATTCTTATGCCAAGGCTAAGACTAATGTGCTGTCAAGTGTATTTATATGCTTATTCTTAGATTGAAAGGGAAATGGAGTATTTGGCAAAGAAAAGGCTTCCACTCCAACTCTGACGGTATCATTTATCCTTTGCCGCTACTCAAAAACTCTCAATTGGTATAACCCTTCACTCATATTTCTTCTATTAATGGGGAGAAAGTATTAGGAGAATTGTAAAGGGCTCTCAAGTTCTCCATTTTTGGTGATTAATGCCAAAGGGGAGAAAGTATTAAGCCCAAAGCAAAAGGACCGCACCACCATTTCAAAATTTCACTAATGTTTATTTCAATTGGTATTTGAGTTAGTCTCAAAATGGATTTTCAATTGGTATCTCATTTGGTTTCAAAATTTCAAGTTACTATGAAAAATTTCAATTGATATAATATAATTTTGTATCCATTTCAAAATGGAAAACCATTTCAAAAACCCTCTTGAAAGCTAAGGGGAGAATTACTTCAGGGGGAGCTTTCATTTAGTCAAAGGAAAAGCATTTGAAACAGGGGGAGGAATTTCAAACCTCAAAAATGCTTCTTGCAATCACATTTCTATACCTTTGACTATTTGCAAAAGATTTTGAAAAGTTTTTTCCAAAAGATTTGCGAAAACAAACAAGTGGTGCAAATGTGGTCCAAAATGTTAAATAAGAGAAAAAGCAATCCATTCATTCTTAGTCATATGTATAAAGTCTTTCATTGGTTTAATTCTAAGTAACCTATGCACATCAATCTCAATTGCAAACTAGTTATGTTTCTACACTTTATATTTGCTTTGGATAGTGTTGGCATCAATCATCAAAAAGGGGGAGATCGAAAGGGAAATGGACTAAATCATTTCCTATAATCGATTTTGGTGGTTGATGTCCAACGCAAACCACATGGACTAACTAGTTTGTCTAGATCTCAGTTATCTCAGGTGCATAAGGTTCAACACAAACCAAGGAAGAACTTCAGTTGGGGACACAATCAAAATTTGGAGCAAGACATGGGAGTGTGCTGTCAAGTGGCGCACCGGACACTATCCGGTGCACCAGGCCCTCGACCAAACAAACATGCCACTCTCGGGAATTCCATGGGCACCCTCCGCTATAATTCACTAGACTGTCCGGTGTGCACCGGACTGTCCGGTGAGCCAGCGGAGCAACAGCTCCCTGCGCGTCAACGGTTGACTGCACAGATGAACATTAGTGAACAGTGCTGCGTAGAAGTCAGAGCGCAGAAGTCAGAAGTCATTGGACATGTCCGATGTGCCACCGGACTGTCCGGTGCAGCAAAAGGACAAAGGGTTCCAACGATCAACAACTCCAAACCCCAATGGGCGCGCTGACGTGGATGACTGTCTGGTGCACCACCGGACTGTCCGGTGCGCCCATCGACAGCAAAGACAGCCAACAGCTAGGAAGTGTCTCGGGGCTATAAATACCCCCAACCACCTCATTCAAAGCCATCCAAGTATTCTGAACTTCCCATTCAATACAAGAGCAAAGCCAACCACTCAAAGACACATTCAAAAGCATTCAATCCACTCCAAGTTTCCAAAATCAACTCTAGTGCTTAAAGAGTTGAGAGAGGATCATTTGTGTTCATTTGCTCTCTTGTTACTTGGATTGCCTTCTTCCTTTCTCTTTCTAATTCCTAAGTGCTTTGTAAAGCTAGCAAGAGCCACCTAAGTGTGTGGTGGTCCTTGCGGGGTCTTAGTGACCCGTGTGATTAAGGAAAAGGCTCATCCGGTCTAAGTGATCGTTTGAGAGAGGGAAAGGGTTGAAATAGACCCGACCTTTGTGGCCTCCTCAACGGGGACTAGGTTCTCTGGAACCGAACCTCGGTAAAAACAAATCACCGCGTTCACTTGTGTTGATTTCCATTTGATTTGTTTGCTCCCTTTCCTCTCCCTATAGTTTCCTTGCTAATATCAATTTGAGTTTGCTCCCAAACGTCATCTGCATCATTTGAGCAACTCGTGGCAAGAGAAACAATCTTCTGCACTCGAATTTATTTCTAACGCTAACCCCGGCCCTAGTGTGTGTTTAAGTTTATAAATTTCAGGTTTTGCCTATTCACCCCCTCTAGGCGACATTCACAAATTAAAATAAAATCTAGGTGAAGACGCCTCTGGGCGCAAAAGCCACCTTTGGGTGCAAACAACGGTTTAGGGTGACACCATATTAAAATAAAATCTAGGCGAAACCGCCTCTGGTTGCAAACACAACGGCTCAGGGCGATGCCAAATTAAAATAAAATCTAGGCGAAGATGCCTCCGGGCGCAAAAGCCGCCTCCAGGTGCAAACAATGCCTCAGGGTGACGCCAGATTAAAATAAAATTTAGGCAAAAGCCGCCTCCGGGTGCAAATAACGCCCCAGGGCGATGTCATATTAAAATAAAATCTTGGCGAAGCCGCCTCTAGATTAAAATAAAATCTAGGCAAAGACGCCTCTTGGCGCAAAAGACGCCTCTGGGCGCAAAAGCCACCTCCGGGTGCAAACAACGCCTCAGGGCGACGTCGGATTAAAATAAAAATCTAGGCAAAGACATTCAGGTGCGAAAACACCCCCATGTGCAACTAACACAACAACGCCATATTAAATAAAATCTTAGCGAACACACCCTAGGTGCACACCGTATTAAATAAAATCTTGGTGAAGACACCTCCGCATGCAAAATAGATGCCCACGGGCGACCCCGATCAAAACAAAACATTGCTAAAGACAACCAGAGGTACGAAGTCTCTCAGCAGCATAGTAAAACAAATAGCGGCAAAATACACCTGTGGCGCGGGGGCACCCACAAAAAAGGTCTACTCTAAGGCTAGCACCCGTTCCCCATCGACAAAGGGGGGAGAGGGCAACATTTCACTTTTATTTTTGTCGATCGGAGAGAACCGCCAACACTGCCAGACTACATTATTAGTACAAACCGCTCTCAGCGTTGACAAAGTCATCATTACATATTCATGAGGTCCCACAATCAAGGACTCGGGGGCTCCTCCTTCTGTATAAGACCAGCCTCCCTATATTCACGGAACATGATCTCAAGCTCCCGGACCTCGCTAAATATCCGAAAGAAAAAACATCAAAAGCACAGCTATTGCTATCAGCCCCCACCAAAACTCAACGGGGACCTAAATCAACATCGCCAAGTTCGTTGACCTTAATACACACATCTTTTCTCGATAAGGAATCAATTGAGATATTCCCAGCATCGA
Source organism: Zea mays (assembly GCF_902167145.1). Taxonomy (NCBI): domain Eukaryota; kingdom Viridiplantae; phylum Streptophyta; class Magnoliopsida; order Poales; family Poaceae; genus Zea; species Zea mays. The sequence goes on from NC_050096.1 coordinate 223,340,374, forward strand.
CCCCAACCTCGCCTTTTCTCAGAACCATCCACTCGCGGAGGGGGCCCTTGCTCAGAGGCACTAACACGAGTTCGACGCACCTCGCTTGCCTCAACAACTTAAGGGGGCCTCGCTACCCCGGAAGCCTGCGTGGCCATGACGTCTGTAACACCCCTAGTGTTTAGCATACTCATGCATTTCCTCAAGATGCCTGCGTGGCCACCTCTTCGGAATCTTTGCCCCCGCTTTCTGCATCATAACTATCGCTGTCATCGGTATCTTCAGATAAGCCTTCTAGAATTTCTTTCGTAATCTTTTCTGTATTTGTCTTTGCAATTGACTCAATGAATCCAGCAGTCTTTTCCTCAAGAAGCTTCTCCTCTTCGGTTAGTTTCATTTCAGCAATCGTCTTCTTGTCTTGAGACATCTTATCTTCGGAACTGACAAAAATATGTCCTTAAATCCGAAGCTTAGAAGCTCAGAAAACTTAAGAAACAAAGCAACTGTTGGAAAGCAAGAGCTAAGAAATCAAGCAAAGCAAAGTAAGCGTATCAAATGTGCTCGGGGTGAGTTCTTATTTATACGCCCAGCGCGCTCCAAGTTGGAGGACCACGACTGTCATTGACTGTTGCTATTCTAGCAAAGGGAAGGTATTTTTTCGGACCTTCAGTTTAGGGCCTTCATCCATATCGCAATCTGAATTCGTTATTCTAACAAATTAACCTTGCGAGGGGCTACTGTTGGGGGCCTTCGTCTTCCGAAGGTCCTCAAAAACATGATTTAACAATGTTTCTGGAGTATAATACATGAACAGGTACCTTTGGACTCGGATCAGAACCAAAATATGAAGAAGTACAAAGAATGCGAAGGTTGGCGCAGAGCCGAAGCTATACGCAGGGGACCTTCGGCGTGATATCAGAAAGGGGAACCGACTTAAAAGGGAAAAGGCTATTCAGACCTTGATGGATTACTATAGAGTCATTAGCAAATGTAAAGGGCATGAGTGTAATTTTACATGGGCTGCGCCCCGTGCCTATAAATAGATGAACAGTGCCCTCGTACTGTTCACGCTGACTTGGCATTCATGTTTTTGCGTCACACTTGTACCCTTACCTTCTTTCGAGCCGAAGGTACATTTGTAATTTGATATCATTTCTATTTTTCCATAGTAATAAAATAGAAATGAGTTGATATATAATTGTTCATGTTATCGTTTACATTTCATATGATTCTTTTTTCATTATTATATTTGCATCGATGAAGGTACGTCCTTCACGACCTTCGTCCGAAGATCATTATATCCTAAAGGAAATAATGCCTCGAGGGACGAAGGGCTTTGACGTTTAACATTTTTCGTGTTGCCTTGTTCTTAAGTCATAGCTTTTGAGAACAAGTCCCCAACATTGGCGCCCACCTCCGGTGAACTCTTTTTGACCACCTTCGGCAAGCACTAACCTTCGTCATGCCACCGAAGAAAGCTTCAGCGACAGGGGTTGCAGCTCTGCAGCCGCTGGACCCGAACCAGGACACCCTTTCTCTTCGAGAGGCTCGAAGCCAGAAGAGGAAGGCCACTAGTCCAACACCCCAGGAGGACGAGTTGGACCGAGAAATCAGAAACATGGAGATGCTTCATCAACAAGTACAAAGGAAGAAGGAGAAGATGGCCCGACTAGCCGACCTTCAGAGGCAGATTGACGAAGCCACTGAAGAAATACGCCATCTTGCTCAAGATGAGCAAGAACGAAGGCCCCAACACAGGGAGCTTCATCAAGAAGGCTTGTTCGATGATGATGGATGGTATGATGATTTTAATCATGGTACCTTTACTTTTGACGATGCTTCTCCCTTGGCAGCAGAGCTGCAGGCTATTCCATGGCCCCCATCGTATAAGCCACCTCAGCTTCCGATGTATGATGGGCATTCAGACCCGAAGCAGTTTTTGATGAGCTACGAAGCAACTATATCCTCTGTCGGAGGCAATGCAGCTGTCATGGCCAAGTCTTTCGTCATGGCAGTTAAGAATGTGGCCCAAACGTGGTATTCCTCTCTTTGGCCAGGATCTATTACTTCATGGCAGAAGCTCAAGGATATGCTGGTAACAAGTTTCCAGGGCTTTCAGACAAAGCCAGTTACAACTCAAGCTTTGTTTCAATGCACGCAAGACCACGAGGAGTATCTCCAAGCATATGTCCAAAGGTTCTTGCGCCTGAGAGCACAAGCGCCTACAGTGCCTAATGAAATTGTCATTGAGGCCATGATCAAGGGGCTTCGTCCAGGACCTACTGTCCAGTATTTTGCTAGAAAGCCTCCACAGACTTTGGAGAAGCTGCTCCAAAAGATGGATGAATACATCCGTGCTGACAATGATTTTCGCCAAAGAAGGGAGGAAGCCTACAGGTTCTCTGAGATGACCAGGGGCTTTGGCGGTAGAATCCACCCAAGGCATGTCAGGTCGATTCACTCCACCCAGAGTGACGACAGAGGAAGTCAACAATAGAGGCCACAATACTCCTCACAAGTTTCGGGGCAGCAACAAAGCTATCTTCGGCCGCCAGCTCCAAGAGGCAGAGGCGCCAGGGGCTTCGGAGGAAGGTTTGGGGATCAACCTAGAAAAATTTATTGCCTATTCTGCGGTGAGGACAAGAGCCATACTACAAGGATGTGCCATGTCACCATTCAGAAATAGAAGGAAATAGCAGAAGCTGCAGCTCAATAGAACCAGCCGAAGCAGGTCATGCATACTGCCTCGTATCACTCACCCTACATACCAGAGTATGTAGCTAACCATCCTGCAGCGTCTGTTGCTTCGGCTAGTCAGCCACGGGCATCCTGGCCACAGCCCCTACCTCCGCCAGCACTACAACCTGTATATTCACGCGGCCAACAGCCAGAAGGGAGTCAACAGATCCATCAGCAGAGAGACTTTAGGGAGGAGTCCAAAGCTCGCACAGTCAACAGTACTGTGCCAGAATCGAAGCATATCTATTAAAGAGATATCCTACCCCTAAAACAGTTTTACATTCATTGTCATTTTCTTTCTTACTAAGGAACAATTGTTGAAAACCTAGTTTTCTTGTCGTTTTCAATTCCTTGTAATAGCTTCGTTTTTGCCATAGTGAAATTATATCTTCTCCACAGACTTACGGAGTCTAAAAAGTCTCCGAAGCTACGAAAAGTCGTTCTATGGAACGCAGCGTAAGTTTACCGAAGCTACAAAAAGTCGTTCCTAAAGGAGCGCAGTGTAAGTTTTCTGCTCAAAAGTCGTTCCAAAGGGAATGCAGAGCCAAATACCGCCGAAATATAAGGCAAAGCGTGAAAAGTCAACACGAATACCGCCAAAATAGAAGGCGAAGAAGTTCAAAAGACGTTCCTAAGGGAATGCAGAACTTACAGCGAAAAGTCAGCGCTGATACACCGAAAAATAAGCGGTGAAGCCGAAAAATAAACGGCAAAGAGATTGTGTATTCCAATATGGGGATGTGAGTGTGTGTCTTCGGCACAGAGTATCATTTTGCATAGCATAACATCATCACATCATTTCACATAACATCATACATCATATTGCATTAATGGCACAAGAAGGGGATACAATGTTGACCTTCGGAGGATGCTTCAAAAAAGTGAAATTGTGCTAAGGCACAAAATAAGTTTTGAAGAGATACAGATTTATCAGCTCTGAAGTGGAGGAAAAAGTCTATTGTTGACGAAGCATCAGTGTTATGGCGGCGCTTGAAGCATTTTTTATGAAGTACTCTGATATCGAGGAAGAAAGTCTATTACCGACGAAGCATTAATGTTTCTGCGACGATTCGAGGATTTTTCACGAAGCATAAAAACTCTTCTTTATGAAGGATGAAAAGAAGGGAAGGTGTTTTTTCGCCGAAGGCTCAAAAACGGTATGTATAATAAAAGTTTCATGCATCGCAAAGAAATGAATTACAAAGCCATTTATACATTACATTAAAAACTCATGAGCACCAAATATTACAAGCATAGTCCAGCAAATGTTACATTAATATTCTAGCAATGTTTTTACAATATCTATTATTCTTCTTTCAAAACTTTGTCTGCAGCTTCGGTCAGCAGTTGAGTAACGACTTTGTCCAAAATGCTTTCGGCCATGTTAATAATTTCTGTTGATTCCTTTGCCTCTGGCTCGATCAATGACTCGAAGGGCTCTGGGGGAGGAGATAGTTCGGCTGCGGTAGAAAACATAAATAAGTTCGAAGTCACAAAAATAAAAAAAAGTTAAAAGCTATTAAGCAATACCTATCCGCCTTTCGAGTTCCGCAGCTTTTTCAGCTGCCTTCGTTGCTTCCCTAGCATCGTGAGTATCTTTTTCGCTCTTCTTTATTATTTCGTGGGCCATCCCTCAGCCGCCATTTTCCCAGATGTCAGTAAAGAATTTTCCACCAACTAAGCTTGCTTCGGCCGAGGGGTCCTTCATATCATTAATAGATAAAGTAGCTTCGGCTTGGGCCAAAGCTTTCACATGATCGCAACCTGACTTCTCCAAAATAGCCGTAATTCCCCTCGCACCTGAGAAGGCACAGACATCCCCACGATCATTTAAAATCTCCTCAAAGGCTTCGGCCTCGCTGCTGATCCACTCAGTTGCCCCTCGGGATCGCCTCATACGAAGTTGTCTTCACTTGAATATGCGCCAACATTGGCGAAGCTAGTTTTTATCTTTTCCACACATTCTACAGATTTTTCATAACATCTTTCTTTTGAAGAGCGAAGTTCTACAACTGTTTTTCCCAATAATTTTTCCAGTAATCACTGGCATCTCAGTCAGCTTCGGCAATAGCACATTTCAATTTTGCTTCAGCCAGCTGTTTCCGAAGGTACTCAATTTCGCATTTCTGGGCTTCAGCTTGGGCTTTGGAAGTAGCTTCGTCTTCTTTTATTTTGTTCACCAATGAGTTTAATATTTTATCTTTTTCAAGACCTTCGTTCCTTAGTCCAATTACTTCGGAACGAAGGTTGTTCAAAGCTATAGTGCATCCTTCGTCTTCGGCACTTTTCTGCGCCCTGAGGGCGTTGCTAAGAATCAGGCCCTGCAAAAGAAGTGTGGTATTAAGTATAAGCAAATAAATTTTTTTAAGTACAAAAAACTCATTCTCACACCTTTAAACTATTATATGCTAAGCTGTCGGCCAATTCATCTTTCGATAGCACCGAAAGCCCGTCTTCTAGTGTCGGGAATCCAAAGCTTCTGCTCATCTCCCGGCAGACAGAAATCTCCTTGCTGTCTGGGAGACAATACAAGAAATCTTCTTCTCCGCTGCCGTTGAATATCAATGCCCCCTTTGATATTTCAGTTTCTGGGCATAGTATTGAGCTTCTCGCTTTTCTTCTTCAGATAACCTTTTTCCCGAAGCGTGTCGTACAATATAATCAAGAACTTCGGAAGATGCTTCGGGAGTAGGAGTGGTAGTTTTTTCAGGCAGAATTTGTTCTACAACTTCTTTTTCTGTTTCCTCTTCTCCGGTTTCCAAGGATTTCTCCTTGGCGGGCTCTGAAGGCCCAGCTTCGGTCTCGGCCTGGCTCTTTGCAGCTTCGACTTCGGTTAGTTTTGTCTCAGTCTGCGCTTTTGAAGCTTCGACAGCTTTCCCTGGAGTAGAGCTTGAAGTCTTTATCGTCTCCACAGCATCTAGTATGTTGACCATCCTTTTCCCCTTGGGGGTCGTTGTAAGACCTTTTTGTGCCTTCGTCACTGTCACTTCTGCCGAAGGGCTTATAACTTCTAATATCTTTGTTCCTTCGACCCCTATCTCTTCAATATTATCGGCCTTCGGCTCAGCTAATTTGGCTGAGGATGCCTTCGGCATTGCAGCCGGCTATTCAATCTTTTGCGTAAGCGTAGGTTCTTTGGCTTCAGTAGCCGAAGAGGTCTCACCGCCAAATTCGGGTACTGTAGTCGGTTCAATGTAGCGCGGTCAGTGAGTAAGAACCTTCACTTTTCTCCTCTTCGGCGCGGGCTCACTCGGAGCAGCTGAAGTAACATCCTTCCCAGAAGTTGCATTCTTTCTCTTTTGCCCCCTTGGCGGGTAGCGGTAGTCAGGATACAAAAATCTGATAGCATCAAAAACTCTATTTAGCCTCTTCTTTTTTTGGCTCCCGAAGGCCGCAGATAGCGCGTTATCTTCAGACTTGGAGTAGGCTCCAAGTAGTTCATCGCTGGTGTTTTCAACGCACTTCAATCAATCGTCGTCTGGTTCGATAAATTGGTCTCTAAACCTGAAGGTATATTTTAATCGAACCAAACCACCTTCGTTAGGGTTGCTGATGGTCTCTTTTGGCATCTCCCAGTTGTCTACCAATGGCCATATCCTGTAGGCCACGTGTTCTTGGACTAGGTCCCTTGTCCCGATGAAAGAGCAAACTATGCCGAAGGCCCTTTGGCATCCTTTGGCTGCTTCATCAATCTCTACCTTCGGTTTCCGAAGGCCGAAGCGGGACCAGATGGGGCGCATGATGATCTCTTTAATATCTTCTCTCGCCTTTAAATCATTTTTCACATAGAACCATTCTTTCATCCAGTCTCCAGGCCATCTCTTTCGAAAGGTTGGCACTGGGCAGCTTGAGCCTGAACGAGCAACGAAGCTGTAGCAACCAAAATTGTTATGATACTGCTCCTTACCCCAGGGCTTCGTCTCATATAAAAGTTCGTGCATGCTGCAGAAACATTTTACACTTGGTTCCAAACCTTGACTCCTCACGGCCCACACGAAGATCCCCATTCTAATAATTGCTTCGAGGGTAATCTGGTGAAGGAAAATCTCATATATCTTTAGAACTTCAACCACAAATCTGCTTAAGGGGAACCGAAGCCCAACCTTGAAGAAGCTTCGGTAGATTACGACTTCATTCTCTTCAGGAACAGGAACAGTCATGTCTCCATTGTCAGCCCTCACAATAGATATGTCTCAAAAATACCTTCCTCTCATGTTATCAAGATGACTTTGTCTGATAGTCGATTTCCCGAAGACTGCGTGACTTGGTCGCCAGGGCCGATCTTCGGAATCTTCGCCCCCGCTTTCTGCATCATAACTATCGCTGTCATCGGTATCTTCAGATAAGCCTTCTAGAATTTCTTTCGTAATCTTTTCTGTATTTGTCTTTGCAATTGACTCAATGAATCCAGCAGTCTTTTCCTCAAGAAGCTTCTCCTCTTCGGTTAGCTTCATTTCAGCAATCGTCTTCTTGTCTTGAGACATCTTATCTTCGAAACTGATGAAAATATGTCCTTAAATCCGAAGCTCAGAAGCTCAGAAAACTTAAGAAACAAAGCAACTGTTGGAAAGCAAGAGCTAAGAAATCAAGCAAAGCAAAGTAAGCGTATCAAATGTGCTCGGGGTGAGTTCTTATTTATACGCCCAGCGCGCTCCAAGTTGGAGGGCCCCGACTGTCATTGACTGTTGCTATTCTAGCAAAGGGAAGGTGTTTTTTTGGACCTTCGGCTTAGGGCCTTCATCCATTTCGCAATCTGAATTCGTTATTCTAACAAATTAACCTTGCGAGGGGCTACTGTTGGGGGCCTTCGTCTTCCGAAGGTCCTCAAAACATGATTTAACAACGTTTCTGGAGTATAATACATGAACAGGTACCTTCGGACTCGGATCAGAACCACAATATGAAGAAGTACAAAGAATGCGAAGGTTGGCGCAGAGCCGAAGCTATGTGCAGGGGACCTTCGGCGTGATATCAGAAAGGGGAACCGACTTAAAAGGGAAAAGGCTATTCAGACCTCGATGGATTACTATAGAGTCATTAGCAAATGTAAAGGGCATGAGTGTAATTTTACATGGGCTGCGTTCCGTGCCTATAAATAGATGAACAGTGCCCCCCGTACTGTTCACGCTGACTTGGCATTCTTGTTTTTGCGTCACACTTGTACCCTTACCTTCTTTCGAGCCGAATGTACATTTGTAATTTGATATCATTTCTATTTTTCCATAGTAATAAAATAGAAATGAGTTGATATATAATTGTTCATGTTATCTTTTACATTTCATATGATTCTTTTTTCATTATTATATGTTGCATCGATGAAGGTACATCCTTCACGACCTTCGTCCGAAGATCATTATATCCTAAGGGAAATAATGCCTCGAGGGCGAAGGGCTTTGACGTTTAACATTTTTTGTGTTGCCTTGTTCTTAAGTCATAGCATTTGAGAACAAGTCCCCAACACCAAACCTTGTCATTAAGGGAACCACAGGGCACCGAAATGTTTTGGGTAACCTTACCTTGTCGCCTTGAGTTGAGTAGTGTATCATTTGCGACCCAAGCAACTTCAATTGAAGAGATCCTAGTAGTTCATGAATTTCCTTATGTCTTTCCTGAAGATTTGCTGGGACTTCCACCTAAGCGAGATGTGGCGTTTGCAATGGAGCTGAAACCAGGCACATCACCAATTTCTCGGAGACCCTATATGATGCCACCAAATGAGTTGGTAGAATTGAAGGTCCAACTGAAGGAACTATTGGACAAAGGTTTTATTAGGCCCAGTACTTCAGAGTGGGACAGTCCCGCTCTATTTGTGAAGAAGAAGGATCAATCATTGCGGATGTGTATATATTACCGTCCTCTCAACGCGGTAACTATAAAAAACAAGTATCCTTTACCTTGTATAGACATTCTGTTTGATAAATTGTCTAACGCTAAGGTATTTTCCAAAATTGATCTTAGATCAGGGTATCATCAGATCAGAATCAGGCCCTAAGATATTCCGAAGACCACATTTTCCACCAGATATGGGCTATATAAGTATTTAGTCCTGTCATTTGGCTTGACCAATGCTCCTGCCTACTTTATGTATTTGATGAACTCGGTCTTTATGGCAGAGCTGGACTGATTTGTTGTGGTATTCATCGACGACATACTGGTCTAGTCTGAGTGCAAAAGGAGCATGAAGAGCATTTGAGAATCGTGCTAACTAGACTCAGGGAGCACAAGTTGTATGCCAAGTTTAGTAAGTGCGAATTCTGGCTTAAGGAAGTGCAATTTCTGGGGCACATCTTGTCAGAAAATGGGATATCAGTGGACCCAGGTAAAGTTCAACAAGTAATGGAATGAAAGGCACCTACCTTAGTCTTAGAAATCAGGAGTTTCCTAGGATTGGCTGGATATTATTGTCGCTTCATACAGATTTCTCGAAGATTGCCAAACCTATGACTCGACTGCTAGAGAAGGACCATAATTTCGCTTGGATAACAGAGTGTGAAACAGCTTTTTGTACCTTATGAATGTTGTTGACCATGGTGCATGTCTTGGCTCAATCGGATATTGAGAAACCCTTTGATGTGTTCTATGACACATCGGGGATTGGACTTGGTTGTGTTCTTATGCAAGATGGCAAGGTGATTGCTTATGCTTCACACCAACTAAGGAAGCACGAAATCAATTACCCAACACATGATTTGGAACTTGCCACCGTAGTCCACACATTAATAATTTGGAGGCACTACCTACTTGGGAATGTGTGTAATATCTTCACTGATCACAAAAGCCTAAAGTACATCTTCACTCAACTAGAGCTTAACATGAGGCAACACAGGTGGCTCGAGTTGATCAAGGACTACATTTTGCAAGTGCACTATCATCTGGGGAAGGCTAATGTTGTGGCTGACGCCTTGAGTTGGAAGTCACATTGCCATAGTCTTCAACCACTCCTAGAAGATGGATTTAATTTGTTACATCCATTGGTGCTACTCAACATTCAGATTCGTTGCTCACTAGAAGATTAGATCATCCAAAAGCAAAAATCCGATAAAGGTATATTTCACATAAAGGAAAGGATGAAGAGCGAACCCGATAGCCACTTCAAACATGATGAAAGAGGTGTATTGTGGTTTGACGATCGTCTTGTCGTACCAAAGGATCATGAGCTTAGAACCAAGATTCTAGATGAAGCTCACCAGTCCAAACTATCGATTCATCCCGGTAGTAGCAAAATGCACTGTGATATGACATCAAAATTTTGGTGGACTAAGATCAAAAAGGAGATTGCAGCGATGTTGCGAGATGTGATAACTGTTGCAGAGTCAAGGCTATTCATATGAAGTCAGCTGGCCTATTGCAATCGTTATCCATGCCTAAATGGAAATGGGAAGAGATTAGTATGGATTTTATTACTGGACTTCCCATTACTCCGAAAGGCAATGACTCAATATGGGTGATTGTGGATCGACTCACCAAATTAGCTGACTTTCTACCTATCAAGACTACATGTCGACCACCAAAGTAAGCGGACATTTATATCGCGGAAATTGTTCGTTTGCATCGAATTCCAAGAACCATTGTGTCGGACCGTGAGACACAATTCACCGCTCACTTTTGGGAACAATTGCAAAAAGGATTGGGAACTAAGCTTGTGCATAGCTCAGCTTACCACCCTCAAACATCGAGGTAAACTGAAAGGCTAAACCAGATTCTCGAACACATGCTAAGAGCTTGCGTGCTATCATCAAAAGGATCGTGGGAATCGTGGCTACCATTGGCCGAGTTTTCCTACAATAACAGCTACCAAAGCAGCATCAAGATGGCTCCATTCGAAGCATTGTATAGAAGACGATGCAGGACACCACTCAATTGGGTCGAAGCCAGAGAATGAAAGTTCTATGGGAACGACTTAATTGCTGAAGTTGAAGAGAAGGTTCAAGTTATTCACCAGAATATGGAAACAACGCAATATCGCTAGAAGAGTTATGCTGACAAAAGGCGAAGACCAATTACGTTTCAAGTCAGAGATTTTGTGTATCTTAAGGTATCACCAATGAAGGGCGTGTAAAGATTTGGAGTAAAGAAGAAGCTTGCTCCAAGATATGTAGGACCTTACCAGATTATTGAAAGGATGGGAGAAGTGGCCTACAAAATTCAGTTGCCAGGGGACATGAGCACAATCTTTCCAGTGTTTCACGTATCACAACTGAAGAAATGTATTAGAGTACCCGAAGAGAGAGTAGAAGCCAAAGATCTGAAGATTGGGTTAGACCTAGTGTATCAAGAACAACCCATCGAAATTTTGGACCCTAAGGACCGGATCACAATGAATAGTACGGTCAAGACATATAAAGCTCTGAGTCACCACGATGAACGTGATGCAACCTGGGAGACATATGCCTATCTGTGAGAGGTTTATCCTAACTTTTACCAAAAATGGTTAGTAATCTTAAAATCTCGGGGCGAGATTCCTTTAAGGGAGGAGAATTGTAACACCCCTAGTGTTTAGCATACTCATGCATTGCATGTGCATCATGAAAGCATTATCATGAGCATCATTAATCATTCACTACCTACATTAGAATCTAAAATTTGTCACATTGTTATGAAGTGAACTTTTGCTTGAAACAATAGGATACCTATGTTTCATGGTAATAGATTATCATTGAGTACTTGTGTGTATGAGTAAACCCACCTAGACAATCTAGGTTGATCATGGTTAATCTTTCAACTCGTGATTTCATGTGGTGATAGTTTCTTAAATTATACGTGATGGTGTGGCTTAGTGAATGTTGTGCTTAATGAGTGAAATACTATTAAGAACCAAAACTTAGGAAGCAAGCATTTGACTTCTAAAACTATTATTTATAAGAATTCAAATTCCAAAAGAAATGAAGCTTAACCAAGAATGAAAGATTGGGAAATGGGTGAAAGAAATGGGACCAACCCTAATTTTTCTAAGTCCAATCTTATACCTCTTTTCAAACGCCAGCATGTTCAAACAGAAATAATTTTCAAATCAAAATGCTCCAATTACAAAAGTTTTAGATAATTACTTAAGGCACACCCTGTAAAAAGTTGGCAAACTTTTGAAGTTGTTTGACATGTTTTGACACCGCTAGACAGCCAGTTTCCACTGTTTTGCGCAGTGCTGACAAACCAAAGTTTGGGGCCTGTAATTCAAAATCTAGCAGCTAAACCACCCTAATCCCTATAGCAAAGTTGTAGCCAGTAGAGAGGAGACCAGAATGATAGAGCTGGACGAGTTTTGTGCTCTCGTTTTGTCCCTATTGCGTCGGCAGCTTGGGCAGATGGCGATCAACTGGTGTCATTCGCATGGACGCATGGAGCGCACGTCCTGGCGTGCGCAGCGCCTTGTCCCCGCACGTGGGCAAGCGCAGCAGCCGCGCCTGGCTTCATTTGGTTGAGCACTCAACCATGCCTCACTCCCTCCCTCTTCTCTCGTCTCGCTCTCACTCGCCTTGGCCTCCTCTCTTCTTTTAGCCAACGCCGACCGCCATGGCCGATGCGAGCTGAGCTCGTGGTCACGCCGTCCGTCATTTCCCCACCATCCAAACCAAGCGTCGTCCCTTGCTTCACCGTCTAGCCAAGAACCTGGAGCCCTTGCTCGAGCTCGAAGAAGTCCTGAGCACCACCGTCGACGCCACCGTTCCTCGGTCCCCACCGGCGCGCGTGGACCAAACATCTCCATCCGCGACCCGCCGAGCCAAGACCACCGTCGAGTTCGCCTTCGTCGACCGCACCTGTCCGCCAAATTGCCTAGCCATCTCCACCGTCGGTAAGCCGTCACCCGAGCCGCGCGTTCTTCCCTCCCTCTCTCTCTGTTTTGAGGAAGAAGATGGATCTGATACGCGAATAAGCCAAAACCCGAGGGGTTTTCTGCAAACTGTCATAGACCCATGCAATTAGTACCTGAGGACCTTGAAGTAAAGTCAGCAGTTAGCTAGAACCCGAGGGACTGACATGCAAAATGATTTAGTGGTTTTCCTTTTTCTTCTTTCGGTTTAAAACGCAGATAACCTTGGAAAATCTGTAACTCGAGTTTGAGAACTCGAAAAATGGTGAAATAAGTTTTGTAGGACTCCTCCGTGTCAGAACTATGATTTAAAAATACTGCATGTCAAGGTTTGAATGTTTTTGTACACAGTTTGAATTTAAATATGAAAATCGAGATTCTTTATAAGTAATAAAATAAATAATCCGAGTCCAGAAAAATATGAGCCCTATTTTTCTTAGGTTCCCTTAGTCATGGTATAGCTGTGATAAATAATTTGGGAGTATATTTTGTTGATTAATTTATGTTTATGGATTAAAAGGTTAAGTCGCTGATTCATTAGAAATTAGGAAATAAATAGCAAAACCTCTAATATTGTTGTGAAACTTTTTGTGAGCAAATTATGTGTCATCAACCACCTCTGGAATTAATTTGAACTAGCAATCATGTAGAGAAATTTTGGATGATAAATTAAAAACAGAAATTTTGATTTCTTTAGAAAACCATGGAAAAGATTTATAAAGGAAATGTCTGTGTAAATTTTTATGTCATGTTGTTAGGCTAAGTAGAATATAGGAAAAATATGGCATTGACTGTTTGGATGGTTTAGTAATGGACAGTAGTTTAAATTATTTTCTACACCATTTTTTGTTATTTTTGTGTAGTCAAAAGCATTGGTCCAAGACAATTGAAATTTTTGTGATGAAGTATTGTAGGGGAATACTATATGTTAGAATTTTTGTAATGAATTTTGAAGTAGTCGAGTGGTAGTCTCAATATAAGTCCAACTAATTGGTATACAAAATTTTAAATAATTAGGAGAAATTCTAGTTCAATAGTGAGTTAGTCTGAAATAATTTAGGAGCTAATTACTATTGAGATAGTAAAATAACTAACTTCTAAAAGAAAAGGGGGCTAAATGAAGAATATTGCTTAGTGTGTCTACACCTATAGGTGTAAGGTAATTAGAAATGTATTATAACATAACTTGTATTAAGTTATGTGGATTCTTTAAGTGATAGTCAGGACCAACCAAGAAAAGATAGACTACATGTTCTTGGACATGTAGACTATCTTGTAGAAACCCTTGTACAGTGAATCAATCCAATATATGCACATTAAATGCACCCATAAGCATCATACATCTCTTGCACAAAGCATATGTATCCTCATACTGCATCCATGCATCATATAGGATCGCACGAAGAAGTATCAGTGGGGATTGTCGAGGAGCTGCCAGGAATTCTCGTGGAAGAGGGTGAACCTGAAGCTGAAGCTCAGGAGTGTCCTGATCATCGCCCAATTCCTTCGAGAAAGGCAAGCCTCGACATCTAACTTCCTACATTTGAATACTTTAATTTATTCACTACCTACCTATATTGTTGCATTAGGTATAGGAGTTGATTGAAACCAAATTGCTGCATATACCCTTGCTTACTTTGTTTACCCTATCCTTGCCACCTATTTAAAAGTAAGCACGCTTTAAATGCTTAGGCCTGCTTAGACGGTAGAAGTCGGGTGATTTCCTGTCACTTGCGAGCTATAGGTAATTACTTACACTTGATTTGGGATAAGTCATCGAGTAATATCCATGATGGAAACAAAGGTTTAAAATGAGACCGGGCGGACTCTTATGGGCATCACGTAGACCATAGTGATCCCACCTGTGTCGATTAAGGACCATATCATTGTGGTCCCTCGAGTCATGTTGGATTTATGCCTATACACTTAGTTGTCCGGATAATTCATTTTGACCGCGAAGCCAGAACACCATTCCAGCCGGATTCGACCTCGCGGTGCACTTACTGGTGTGTTGAGGAGTGACGGGGACACGACGAGATGACCCATTATGGATGGTATGCCTTAACCCTCTTGTAGTCGGATGGTCCCTAGGTATGGTGGCCCCTATGGAATCCGAGATGTGCGGCAAGTTTGCTACTGGAATTTAATGCCCTGAATTTGGGGGTATAAATTTTCGTCTCCGATATTCACCAAATTCGAGCGTTACTCTCTTTTCTCTTCTTGTTTCGCTCCTTCATCCCTTTTTCAAAGCAATATAGAGACTAGTGTCTTTATCGAGTATAACCAAAACCTAAGTTGATATGGTTGTTGCATTATGCTGAAGCATATTTATTTTGTCAGATGTTGTGCCTAATCGCGCGTTCGTCTAGTTTTGGTTTTTGATTCGCGATTTAATCTTGATTAGAAGCAGGCGAGAGTGAGTAGCGGGTAGTTGGCCCGGCCCACGGCCTAGCCCGACCCGTGGCGCGGCCACCTTGGCCCAAGCGCGCACGCCTAGGCCCCTCCCCTAGGCGCGCCCCCACCCCTCCCCCTCATTCTCTCTTTCCCACGCAACAATGTCCCTCTCCCTCTCTTCCACCCCTCCTCTTGCCCTAGGTTGGATCCCGGTGAGCAGTTGCTGCCGTTCGTCGAGCCCCAAGGTGAGCTTCCCCTCTCCTCCCCTCTCTTCTCTCCCTCTTCTCCCTCCCTCTCCCTACGCGCAACCCTAACACCGTGCGTGCAGCCCTAGCACGCGTAGTAACATTTAAATTTAGTTTAATTCATGTGTTGTATCGCGCGACAATCTGTTTTAAATTCAGTTTAATTAGTGTGTTGCATCGCGCGCTTCATCGCGCGCTTCGTCGCGTGACGATTCATTTTAATTTCAGTTTAATTAGCATGTGTTGTAGCACGCTTCGTCGCGCGACGATTCATTTCAATTAATTAGTATGTGTTGTCGCGCGCTTCGTCGTGCGACAATTCGTTTTAAATTCAGATTTAATTCATGTGCTACATCGCGCGATTCATCGCGCGACGATTCGTCTTAAATTCCGTTTAGTTTAAGTGTTGTGTCGCGCGCTTCGTCACGCGATGATTCATTTTAATTTCAGTTTAATCCATGTGTGCTGCTGTGCGCTTCGTCGTGCGACAATTCAATTTAATTTTAGTTTATATCGCGTTGCGTCACGCGCTTCGTCAAGTGACGATTCGTTTTAATTCTGTTTAAATTATACGTTGTGTTGCGTGCTTCGGCGCGCGATAATTCTTTTATTTCCGTTCGAGTAGTGTGTTGTGTCACGTGCTTCGTCTCACGACGATCTTTTAAATTTACCTAGAGTTGTGTATAATAATTAAGGGCGTAGCGCAATTTTATTTCTGCATAGCGCGATTGTTAAATTGATATGATTATGTCTAGATAAATATTTTAATCCATAGCTGCTTAA
Source organism: Zea mays (assembly GCF_902167145.1). NCBI lineage: Eukaryota > Viridiplantae > Streptophyta > Magnoliopsida > Poales > Poaceae > Zea > Zea mays. The sequence continues at coordinate 223,356,322 of NC_050096.1, forward strand.
CGTAATTACCTCTCGATAGTAGCCTCGACCGTGTATTTTCTTTCTCGCATAGTTGTAGATGCGAGCCCTGCGCCACGCGTTTGTTCATTTGTTATATTTTATTCTATGGTGTATTGTTTCTTTTTATGTTAAGATTGTGGAATGTATGTTTGAACTCGTATAAATAACGGTCCGTTGGCGGAGTCCGAAGGAGTTGCAGGCGAAGACCCTAAGCAACAACTGGTTGGTAAAGGCAAGTGACCTTTGACCTATTTATGTCCTATACATTTTATAATTCACCTTCCCGCATTTACACAATTTATATCTAAGGATTGACTAGCTTTGTTTATCATGTCCTTGTTCACCTATTTGGGTTGGATCATTTTTGGTTTAGCTCTATGCTAGCGTTTTACTCTAATCAATGAACATGATGAGATTATTTATGATACGATGATTACCTTCCGATTATGATGATGGTATTGCGACATTTAAGGGGGCTCGAGTGGTTCCTCGAGTGCCTCTCCATAAGGACTGGTTCGTTGGATGACCACCTGGGAAAACAGTACAACCATGAGGGTGGTAAGGGACGCCCTTAGCTAATTAATTAGAGGAACTAAGGTGTAGTTTGCTCCGTTGTCGTGCCGTCAATGGGGCTCGGTGTATGCGGCTCGCTCTGCCGAGGGTGGTTTGCCCCTTGGGGAGGAGTGTGGTACATTTAGGAAACCTAATGAGCGGCTACAGCCTCAGGAAATCTTTGTAAAGGCTTCGTAGTGAATCCCTGGCCATTCACCTCAGGAGTGAACAAGGGTCTTGCAAGCCCAGGTAGATCGGGAATCATGGCTCTTGTGTAAAGTGTGCAACCTCTACATACTGTTATGAAATTGATATATCAGTCGTGCTCACGGTTATGAGCGGCCTTGTGAGCTCCTTTGATTAGAGATACACACTTATTAGAGATACTATGGTTATAGATCATGATGAGGATAATTATGGTTTTGATGATTGTGGTTATGATTATGGTTCATGGTATTCTTTCCATTTGGAGGGAGTATTTTTGGCCTAACAACTTGGGTTTAATGCTAAAATCTGGCTCTCTACTAATAATAATTACCTGACCAACTAAAAGCAATTGCTTGATCTTAACCCCACATAAAGCTAGTCCACTAGAGCCAAACAGGACAATTGTTGAGTATGTTGATGTGTACTTACCTTTGCTTTACACACCAAACCCCTCAAGTTGTCCATATTGCAACCACTACTTAGGAGAAGATGAAATCGTGGTGGATGATTTACAGGAGTTCCAAGAGTATGATGAGTTTTAGGTGTGGGTTTGAAAGGGAAATGTGCCCATGGGCCATTTCTAAAGTGTTTTGGTGATTAAGTGCCCAACACATATTCTCTAAGTGTTAATTTGTGCCAAAGATTGAAGAAGTGCAAATCACGTGACAAGGTACGTTTCTAGACTTAGTACATTGATCTGGGTACTAATGTATTGTGTCTAAGTGCTAGAAACAAGAGAAAATAGATTGGAAAAGAGTTGGCTGTGTACAAGCAACTGCTGCTCAGTCGGGGTGCACCGGACTGTCCAGTGGTGCACCGAACAGTGTCCTGTGCGCCAGACGAGTCCAAGGTGAACCGGTCGCTCTCGAGAGATTTTGGCGGCGTACGGTTATAATTCACCGGACTGTCCGGTGGTGCACCGGACTGTCCGGTGGTGCAACGGCCGCCAGCGCAACGGTCGGCCACGCAATCTGCGGGCGACGCGTGGCCCGCGCCAACGGTCGGCTGGGGGCACCGGACTGTCCAGTGTGCACCGGACAGTGTCCGGTGCGCCAACCAGCCCGGAGTTGCAACGGTCCGCTGCGCCAAATTAGGAAGGAGATCCGCACCGGACATGCTACAGTGACTGTCCGGTGGTGCACCGGACTGTCCGGTGCGCCACCCGACAGAAGGCAAGATTAGCCTTCCAAGATTGCTTCCAACGGCTCTTAGCTGCCTTGGGGCTATAAAAGGGAACCCTAGGCGCATGGAGGAGTCATCCAAGCATTCACTAAGCAATTCTAAGTCTCCACACTCCGTCTCCACGCACTTAATCGATCGTGTTAGTGATTTGAGCTCAGTTCTAGCTGTGAACTCTCTGTGCTTCATTTGAGCTCAAGTCTTGGCTTGTGTGCGTGTGTGTGCTACGGATTCGTGTGTGTTGCTCCCAACCTTACTCTTGTGTTTTCATTGTCATCTTTGTTGTAAGGGCGAGAGGCTCCAACTTGTGGAGATTCCTCACAAACGGGAAAAGATATAAGCAAGAAAAGTCGTGGTATTCAAGTTGATCTTTGGATCACTTGAAAGGGGTTGAGTGCAACCCTCGTCCATTGGGACGCCACAACGTGGAAGTAGGCAAGTGTTACTTGGCCGAACCACGGGATAAAATCGCGTGTCTCTTGTGATTGTTCTCTCTTTGATTATTTGTGTTGGCAAAAGCTCGTCTCATTAACTTGATTAACCCGCACTAATATTTTTAATCAAGGTTGTTGGCATTTAGTGTTGAATTTACAGGATCACCTATTCACCCCCCTCTAGGTGCTCTCAATTTGTATCAGAACCGTTCTCTTCACGTAAGGGACTAATCGCCCGAAGAGATGGATCCGAAGGGAAAGAGGATGGTGGTCAACGACAAGGAAAAGGAGTCTTTCCTCAACGAGCCTAGAGATGACAAGCCAACCAACTCAGGCTCGAGTCATAAGAAAAGAGATGGAAAGAAGAAGAGGCACATCAAGAAAATCGTCTACTACGACAGCGATGAATCTTCCTCTTCACCAAGAGACGACGACAAGAAAAAGAAACTGGTTAACTCAAATTTTCCATTTGATTATTCTCGTATTCCTTTCAATTCCAATGCTCATTTGCTTTCAATTCCTCTTGGTAAACCTCCACACTTTGATGGAGAGGACTACTCTTTTTGGAGTCACAAAATGCGCAGTCATCTATTCTCTCCATCCTAGTATTTGGGAGATAGTTGAAAATGGAATGCAGTTTGATAGTACGGATAACCCTGTGTTTATTAACGAGCAAATTCATAGAAATGCACAAGCTACCATTGTTTTGCTAGCATCTTTGTGCAGGGATGGGTACAACAAGGTGAGCGGCTTGGACAACGCCAAGCAAATCTGGGACACCCTCAAAATAGCACATGAGGGAAACGACACCACCATGATCACCAAAATGGAGTTGGTGGAAGGCGAGCTAGGAAGGTTCGCTATGATCAGGGGAGAGGAGCCAACTCAGGCGTACAACAGGCTCAAGACCCTGGTCAACAAGATTAGGAGCTATGGGAGCACGAGATGGACGGACCACGACGTCGTCCGACTTATGCTCAGGTCTTTTACTGTTATTGACCCTCATCTTGTGAACCTCATCCGTGAAAATCCTAGGTACACAAATATGATGCCCGAGGTGATACTCGGAAAATTTGTGACCGGGCGCATGATGGTCAAGGAGGCAAGGTATGTTGATGATGCATTAAACGGCCCCATGCCCATCTACGAGCCGCAGCCCGTTGCACTCAAGGCAACAAGCAGCAAGGAGGCGCTACCAAGCAAGGTAGCACAAGTAGAGGCTGTCGGGCTCAACGAGAGTGAAATGGCGCTTATCATCAAGCGCTTCAAGACCGCTCTTAAAGGACGCAAGGAGTACCCCAACAAGAACAAAACAAGGGGAAAGTGCTCCTGCTTCAAATGTGGTAAGACATGTCATTTTATTGCTCTATGTCCCGATAATGAAAATGACCAGGGGGAAGAAAGACATGGCAAGAAGGAGAATAAGAAAAGCTATAGGAAGGCTAAAGGCGAGGCGCATCTTTGCAAGGAATGGGACTCGGACTGCTCGTCATCCGACTCCGATGATGAAGGACTAGCAGCCTCGGCCTTCAACAAATCTTCTCTCTTCACCAACGAACGCCACACTTGCCTCATGGCAAAGGAGAAAAAGGTAAGCGTTCGAGAAACCCCTAAGTATTCTACTTCAAGTGATGAGGATTCTAGTGATGATGAAGTAGATTATACTAGCATGTTCAAAGGATTAGATAGAGCTAAAGTAGAAAAGATTAATGAATTGATTGATGCTTTAAATGAGAAAGATAGACTACTAGAGAGGCAAGAGGACATTTTGTATGAGGAACATGACAAATTTGTTAGTGTTCAAAAGTCTCTTGCCTTAGAAATTAAGAGGAATGAATTACTATCTTCTGAGTTATCTACTTGCAATGAATCTATCTCTAGTTTAAAGACTTTGAATGATGATTTAAGTGCTAAGCTAGAAGTAGCTAATAGATCAAGTTCATGTGTTGAACATGTTGTTATCTGCAATAGATGCAAGGATTTTGATATCAATGCTTGTGATGAACATCTTGCTTCTAATGCTAAATTCAATGATGAGGTGGCAAGTCTTAATGCTCAACTTAAGACTTGCAAGGTTGATTTTGATAAACTAAAATTTGCTAGGGATGCCTACACTATTGGTAGACACCCCTCAATTAAGGATGGACTTGGCTTTCGAAAGGAAGCCAAGAACTTAACAAGCCAAAGGAGTCCCATTTCCAACAAGGAGAAAGGGAAGGCCCCTATGGCTAGTAGCGCTCAAAAGAATCATGCTTTCATGTATAATAGGAAAATTGTTAGTCATAATAGGAGATATGATTATGATGCTTATGATTCACATGCTATGTTCGCTTCAAGCTCTAATGGTAGGCCTAGGAGAAATTTTGTGTCTCATACTCCTAGGAAAAACCTACTACTGTCTTTCATGCTTGCAACACTACGTTTGTACTTTCATGTAAAAATGAAAAAGTGGTTGCTAAAAAATTGGGACCCAAATGCAAAGGAGACAAGGCTTGCATTTGGGTACCAAAAGCTATTGTAACTAACCTTGTAGGACCCAACAAGAGTTGGGTACCTAAAACCTAAGCGTAAATTGTCTTGCAGGTTTATGCATCCGGGGGCTCAAGCTGGATTATCGACAGCGGATGCACAAACCACATGACGGGGGAGAAGAAGATGTTCACCTCCTACGTCAAGAACAAGGATTCCCAGGATACGATTATCTTTGGAGATGGGAACCAAGGCAAGGTCAAAGGCTTGGGCAAGATAGCCATCACAAATGAGCACTCTATTTCTAATGTTTTTTTAGTAGAGTCGCTAGGCTATAATCTGCTGTCTGTTAGTCAATTGTGCCACATGGGCTACAATTGTTTGTTTACAAATGTTGATGTATCTGTCTTTAGAAGGAGTTATGGTTCATTAGCGTTTAAGGGTGTACTAGATGGCAAACTCTACTTAGTTGATTTTTCGAAAGAGGAGGCCGATCTAGATGCATGCTTAATCGCTAAGACTAGTATGGGCTGGCTGTGGCATCGCCGTCTAGCACATGTTGGGATGAAGAACCTTCACAAACTTCTAAAGGGAGAACATGTGTTAGGACTAACCAATGTATGTTTCGAAAAAGATAGACCTTGTGCAGCTTGTCAGGTAGGGAAACAGGTGGGAGGCACTCATCACAACAAGAATGTGATGACAACATCAAGGCCACTAGAGCTACTACATATGGACCTCTTCGGACCCGTTGCCTACCTTAGCATCGGGGGAAGTAAGTATGGTCTTGTTATTGTTGATGATTTTTCCCGCTTCACTTGGGTATTCTTTTTGCAGGATAAATCAGAAACCCAAGGGACCCTTAAGCGCTTTCTAAGGCGGGCTCAAAACGAATTTGAGCTCAAGGTGAAAAAGATAAGAAGCGACAACGGGTCCGAGTTCAAGAATCTGCAAGTGGAGGAGTACCTTGAGGAGGAAGGCATCAAGCACGAGTTCTACGCTCCCTACACACCACAACAAAATGGTGTGGTAGAGAGGAAGAACAGGACGCTTATCGACATGGCGAGGATGATGCTTGGAGAGTTCAAGACGCCTGAGCGGTTTTGGTCGGAAGCTGTGAACACAGCTTGCCATGCCATAAACCGGCTCTACCTTCATCGCCTCCTCAAGAAGACCTCGTATGAACTTCTTACCGGTAACAAACCCAACGTATCATACTTTCGTGTATTTGGGAGCAAATGTTACATTCTAGTGAAGAAAGGTAGAAATTCTAAATTTGCTCCCAAAGCTGTAGAAGGGTTTTTACTAGGTTATGACTCAAATACAAAGGCATATAGAGTCTTCAACAAATCATCGGGTTTGGTTGAAGTCTCTAGCGATGTTGTATTTGATGAGACTAATGGCTCTCCAAGAGAGCAAGTTGATCTTGATGATGTAGATGAAGATGATGTTCCAACGGCCGCAATACGTACCATGGCGATTGGGGATGTGCGACCACAGGAACAACAAGAGCAAGATCAACCTTCTTCCTCAACGATGGGGCATCCCCCAACTCAAGATGATGAACACGTTCCTCAAGAAGAGGCGTGTGATCAAGGGGGAGCACAAGAAGAATCAGCTATGGAGGAAGAAGCACCATAGGCCCCTTCAACTCAAGTCCGAACAACGATCCAACGAAATCACCCCGTTGACCAAATTCTGGGTGACATAAGCAAGGGAGTAACTACTCGCTCAAGATTAGCTAACTTTTGTTAGCATTACTCGTTTGTCTCTTCTATTGAGCCTTTCAGGGTAGAAGAGGCCTTGCAGGATCCGAACTAGGTGTTGGCCATGCAGGAAGAGCTCAACAACTTCAAGCGAAATGAAGTTTGGAGCCTGGTGCCATGTCCAAAGCAAAATGTTGTGGGAACCAAGTGGGTGTTCCGCAACAAGCAAGACGAGCACGGGGTGGTGACAAGAAACAAGGCTCGACTTGTGGCAAAAGGTTATGCCCAAGTCGCAGGTCTGGATTTTGAGGAGACTTTTGCTCCTGTGGCTAGGCTAGAGTCCATTAGAATATTATTAGCCTATGCCGCTCACCACTCTTTCAGGTTGTTTCAAATGGATGTGAAGAGCGCTTTCCTCAATGGGCCAATAAAGGAGGAGGTGTACGTGGAACAACCCCTGGCTTTGAGGATGACAGGTATCCCGACCATGTTTTTAAGCTCTCTTGGACTTAAGCAAGCCCCAAGAGCATGGTATGAATGCCTTAGAGATTTCTTAATTGCTAATGCTTTCAAGGTTGGGAAAGTCGATCCCACTCTTTTCACTAAGACTTGTGACTGTGACCTTTTTGTGTGCCAAATTTATATCGATGACATAATATTTGGTTCTACTAATCAAAAGTCTTGTGAGGAGTTTAGCAGGGTGATGACACAGAAATTTGAAATGTCGATGATGGGCGAGTTGACATACTTTCTTGGGTTCCAAGTGAGACAACTAAAGGACGGCACCTTCCTCTCTCAAACGAAGTACACTCAAGATCTTCTCAAGAGGTTTGGGATGAAGGACGCCAAGCCCGCGAAGACGCCGATGGGAACCGACGGACATGTAGACCTCAACAAAGGAGGTAAGTCCGTTGATCAAAAGGCATACCGGTCTATGATAGGGTCACTGCTTTATTTATGTGCTAGTAGATCGGATATTATGCTTAGCGTATGCATGTGTGCTAGATTTCAATCCGACCCAAGGGAATGTCACCTTGTGGCCGTTAAGCGGATTCATAGATATTTAGTTGCTACGCCTTGCTTCGGGATCTGGTATCCAAAGGGGTCTACCTTTGACTTTATTGGATACTCAGACTCAGATTATGCTGGATGCAAGGTTGATAGGAAGAGTACATCAGAGACTTGCCAATTCCTAGGAAGGTCCCTGGTGTCTTGGAGTTCTAAGAAACAAACCTTCGTTGCCCTATCCACCGCTGAGGCCGAGTATGTTGCCGCAGGACAGTGTTGCGTGCAACTACTTTGGATGAGGCAAACCCTCCAGGACTTTGGCTACAATCTGAGCAAAGTCCCACTCCTATGTGACAATGAGAGTGCAATCCGCATGGCGGATAATCCTGTTGAACACAGCCGCACTAAGCACATAGACATCCGGCATCACTTTTTGAGAGACCACCAACAAAAGGGAGATATCAAAGTGTTCTATATTAGCACCGAGAACCAGCTAGCCGATATCTTTACCAAGCCTTTAGATGAGAAAACCTTTTGCAGGCTGCGTAGTGAGCTAAATGTCTTAGATTCGCGTAACTTGGATTGATCTGTAGCATACATGTGTTTTATGCCTTTGATCATGTTACTTTATGCATTTATGAGATTTGTTGTTTATTTATTGTGCTCAAGTTGTGTAAGGGATCCCTGGACCTCACAAGTCCATGCGTGAATGATGCGCATATTTAGGGGGAGAAGTGCTACAACTTGACCCTTTGAGACTAACCTTTGTGTTTAAGTGTACTTAATTTAGTCTCAAGGGTGAATTGAAAGGGAAAGGTGAACTTGGACCATGCAAAGACTTCCACTGCACTCCAGTATTAGTGTACTCACCTCCAAGTTCATTCTTATACTCGTATTGCCTTTTTGCTCTTAATTGACATTTTTGGTGAGGCAATGGGGTTCAAGGGCCAATACTGATCCCGTTTTGGTGCTTAATGCCAAAGGGGGAGAAATTAAGGCCAAAGCAAATGGATCAGCTACCACTTGAGAATTTTGAAAATAGTAGAGTTGGAACTTTTGATTTGTCAAAATACTCTTATTGTCAAAATTTGGCCTCTAATGGGGAGAATTTATGATTATGGGAAAAAGGGGGAGTTTTTGGCTCTTGATCAATTTTCCATTGTATTATCTCTTTTTATGCCCAAACAAGTGAGTTTGACTTAGAGATAGGAAAATGAATTTGATTTACGAAAACAAACCAAGTGGTGGCAAAGTATGATCCAAATATGCCAAATTAGAGTCAAAACAATTTGGTTCTCTTTTGCATTGATATTGCACTTCTTTTTGTTGCTTTTGGATGAGTTGGCATAAATCACCAAAAAGGGGGAGATTGAAAGGGAAATGTGCCCATGGGCCATTTCTAAAGTGTTTTGGTGATTAAGTGCCCAACACATATTCTCTAAGTGTTAATTTGTGCCAAAGATTGAAGAAGTGCAAATCACGTGACAAAGTACGTTTCTAGACTTAGTACATTGATTTGGGTACTAATGCATTGTGTCTAAGTGCTAGAAACAGGAGAAAATAGATTCGAAAAGAGTTGGCTGTGTACAGCCAACTGCTGCTCAGTCGGGGTGCACCGGACAGTGTCCGGTGAGCCAGACGAGTCCAAGGTGAACCGGCCGCTCTCGAGAAATTTTGGCGGCGTATGGCTATAATTCACCGGACTGTCCGGTGAGACAATGGCCGCCAGCGCAACGGTCGGTCGCGCAATCCACGGGCGACGCGTGGCCCGCGCCAACGGTCGGCTGGGGGCACCGGACTGTCCGGTGTGCAACGGACAGTGTCCGGTGCGCCAACCAGCCCGGAGTTGCAACGGTCGGTTGCGCCAAATTAGGAAGGAGATCCGCACTGGACATGCTACAGTGACTGTCCGGTGGTGCACCGGACTGTCCGGTGCGCCACCCGACAGAAGGCAAGATTAGCCTTCCAAGATTGCTTCCAACGGCTCCTAGCTGCCTTGAGGCTATAAAAGGGACCCCTAGGTGCATGGAGGAGTCATCCAAGCATTCACTAAGCAATTCTAAGTCTCCACACTCCGTCTCCACGCACTTAATCGATCGTGTTAGTGATTTGAGCTCCGTTCTAGCTGTGAACTCTCTGTGCTTCATTTGAGCTCAAGTCTTGGCTTGTGTGCGTGTGTGTGCTGCGGATTTGTGTGTGTTGCTCCCAACCTTACTCTTGTGTTTTCATTGTGATCTTTGTTGTAAGGGCGAGAGGCTCCAACTTGTGGAGATTCCTCGCAAACGGGAAAAGATATAAGCAAGAAAAGTCATGGTATTCAAGTTGATCTTTGGATCACTTGAAAGGGGTTGAGTGCAACCCTCGTCCATTGGGACGCCACAACGTGGAAGTAGGCAAGTGTTACTTGGCCGAACCACGGGATAAAATCGCGTGTCTCTTGTGATTGTTCTCTCTTTGATTATTTGTGTTGGCAAAAGCTCGTCTCATTAACTTGATTAACCCGCACTAATATTTTTAATCAAGGTTGTTGGCATTTAGTGTTGAATTTTACAGGATCACCTATTCACCCCCCCTCTAGGTGCTCTCAGGGTTAGCGGCAAACTCCCACTCGGCTGTCTGTGAAGGCCGTGTTTAGCTATGTTTCGTTTTCGCACTTTGATTTATGTTAATGACTATGTGGATGCCTCGGGCATCATGATGTATTCAATATTCAGACTATTTCCTATTTTATATTATTATTTGAACAATGTGTGATGATGTCTGGTTTTGTAAATTGTTGTGTATGTGAATTGATGATCCAAGCACGTACATGGTTCGCATTCGGTTTGCCTTCTAAAACCGGGTGTGACATAAGTGGTATCAAAGCCGTGTTGACTGTAGGACCGCTAACCTAGAGTAGAATGGCCATTATAAGGATTATAGACCCCTATTCTCACCTTGACCTTGGTGTCACTTCAAAAGTTGGTCATCTTGACCAATCCTATGTTCTACTAGATATATTACACCTTGCTAAAATGTTGTTTTATTTTATTTCCTTATTTTTTTATGGTTTACTTGCTGGTCATATTACTTCTGTTCTTACTCTTATGTTTATGGTGTCTTTTGTAGATGGCTCGTCTTAGACACACAACACAGAAGTCAGTCATTCCTTTCTTGCCCTCTCATCTCACGGAGCGTCCACTTCGTCGCCCAGTGACTGGCCAGTCCAGCCATTTGGAGAGGTTGCACCACCGCCTGCACGAGGAGTAGAAGCGTCAGTGCTAGGAGCTAGAGCAATATGGCTCTTCTTCCTCGCCTCAGCAGGAGGTAGAGTCTGTGAGGTGTTGCTCTCCTATGCCCTCGTTGGAGGCGCCCCCTGCACCACCAGTGGGCATCCCGGCCACTTGAGTAGCTGCTGGAGGAGACCCTGACGACGGAGACAGCGACGAGAGCAGCTCGAGCCACAGCACCAACTTCTTAGAGGAGCAAGAGCTGGAGGGATGGGTTGCCTAACCCATCACTCATGACGCCGCTCGCGGGTATCACTTCCACGATGCGCTCGACACCTTGCTGCACCAAGCACTTGACTGGCACAATTGGTCCATCGAGTATCGTTGTGTGGTCTTCCAGCACAGGCGTGGGGCATACCCGGATCGCTGGGAGGCGACTTGCTTGGTGCGCCGTCCGGAGGATAGTCTCCAGGTGCGGAGGTCTGCTTGGAGAAATATTCTATCTCTGAGCGGGATTCAGCTGAGGCGGCCATGCAGGATGTCGCACGATGTGCGCTTTCACACTACTACTCGGTGCTCAGTGGGGTGGCCGATGGTCTTGACCTGAGGTATTACCTCCGCCGTCCATCTGGCAGCACAAGACGAATGGTTGTCTCACCTATTGGTGAGGACAATCCTAGGTTGAGAAGAACAGTCAACCTAGCCGTAGTGCTAAACATGGAGTTGGACCACACTTTAGATGAGTTGTGTAGGGCTCGTGCTGAGATTGCCCAGTTGCGGGCTGAGCGCGCGGAGCGCCGTCACCAAGTGGATGGCTCTCTCGCCGCCGTTGGGACTCAGCACCCTTACCATTCGCCTCGGCGTGAGCGCCATGTCTATAGCAACCCTGACTGCAGGACCAGGATAAATTTAGAACCATAGATCGTCAACGTTGGATTTTGTAATTAACGCTTAAAATAGAAGTTTTAGTTTTAGTCTTAGTCAACCATAGATCGGTGTTTTTATGCTTGTCATGATGAACTATGATGGATTTGGATCTTTGTAATGACTGTCGCCAGAGTGTGGGTACCCCCTTGCATTAGTTATCTAGTTGGGAAGCCTTTTGTATCTCTACTTTCCTCTTTATCTAAGGAGCTATTTTGCCTGTGTTGGGAGTTAGTGAAGATGCTTGTTTGTTCAGTGTTATGAAGAATTCTATACCCTTTTCTTATGATGCAAGATTTGCAAGGCCAGTTATGATGTGTGATTGCCTTCCCCAGATGTCAGACCATAGGCGCGGAGGAGGGAGGCATGCCTAGCAAGAGCAGCAGGCACCATAGGATGAGGCACCTCAGAAGCAGTTGCCACCACCGCCCCCAGTGACAATACAACAGATGTTTCTGATGCAGACTTAGGCAGTCCAAGTGATTGGTCAGACTACGGCTGCCATGCAGCAAGTGCAGCATCCCCCACTTCAACCTCAACTGCAAGTGCAGATGCCTCAGATGCCCAGAGATAAGCGTGCAGAATTCATGAGAGGTCATCCCCCAGTGTTCGCTCACTCTGCTGACCCCATGGATGCCAAGGATTGGCTGCGTACCATGGAGAAGGAGTTGCACACCGCTCAATGCGAAGACAAAGAAAAGGTTCTTTATGGCCCCCGTCTGTTGAGGGGAGCAGCTCAGTCCTCGTGGGAATCTTATCTCACCGCTCATGCCGACCTCGAAGCCATTACTTGGGAAGAATTCAGAGATAACTTTCGTCAGTATCATGTTCCAGCAGGTTTGATGACAATGAAGAAAGAGGAGTTTCTGGCACTAAAGCAAGGGCCCTTGTGAGTCAGTTAGTACAGAGACAGGTTTATGCAGCTGTCCTGCTATGCTCCTAAAGATGTCAACACAGATGCCAAGAGGCAGTACCATTTCTTGAGAGGCTTGGTCGATCCCCTGCACTATCAGCTGATGAATCATATCTTCCCCACCTTCCAGCACCTGATCGACAGAGCAATCATGACAGAGAAGAAGCACAAGGAGATGGAAGATCGCAAGCGCAAGATTGGTGGACCTCAACCCGGGAGCTACAATCACCCCCGTTTCTTAGGTAATCCACCTCAGCAGTTCAAGCAGAGTCACCCTCAGGGATATCAGCAGCCGACCCAGCACCCGCCTCAGCAGCAGTTCCAGAGGCAGTACCCTCAACATCAGCAGTAGTACCGCCAGAACAACCAGATAGGAGGAAGTCAGTTCCAGAGACAGAATCAGCAGACATATCGTCTTCCTGCCCTAGCTACCAACCAGAGCAGTCAAGCAACCCTAGTGCAAGGAGGAGGCAGAGGATGCTTCCATTGTGGAGAACAGGGCCATTGGGCAATGCATTGTCCAAAGAAGGTAGCTCAGCAGCAACTAGGCCCCAATGCCCCAGCAAGGAGCAGGTAATCGTGTTCAGACGTGCTACAACCATGGGAGCCTAAACCATCTGGAGGCCAAAGCAGTACAGGAAACACGAGGCATGATAATAGGTACGTTTCCAGTCAAATCCCATCTTGCAGAAGTGTTATTTGATACTGGAGCAACACATTCATTTATTACTGCATCATGGGTAGAAGCGCATAATCTCTCAATAACCACCATGTCAACACCAATTCAAATTGACTCAACCGGTGAAAAAGCCTGAGCCGATAGTGTATGCTTGAATGTAAGTGTGGAAATAAGGGGATAGAGTTTCCCACTAACCTCATAGTAATGGGTACTCAGGGAATAGAAGTTATCCTAGGGATAAATTGGCTAGATAAGTACCAAGCAGTTATCAGCTGTGATAAGAGGACAGTGAAGTTGGTGTCCCCACTAGGAGAAAACATGGTGACTGAGCTATTCTTACCTAAGCCAAGGAAAGGTGGTTGTCACCAGATAGCTATTGATAGCAAAGAGGCCAACACACTCGAGGCTATCAAGGTTGTGTCAGAATTTCTGGATGTATTCCCTAAAGATTTACCAGGTATGCCACATGAGCGGAAAGTTGAGTTTGTCGTAGAGCATATTCTTGGCACCACCCCTATTTCTAAAAGAGCCTATAGAGTATCTAGACTAGAGTTGGTTGAGCTCAAGAAGCAGATAGATGAGCTGTCAGAGAAATGTTACATCAGGCCAAGTACTTCACCTTGGGCCTCTCTTGTCCTGTTCGTGGAAAAGAAAATGGCACTAGGAGGATGTGCATCGATTACCGAGCTCTGAACGACGTCACAATCAAGAACAAGTACCCCCTGCCCAGAATAGAAGATCTGTTTGACCAGCTGAGTGGAGCCAGCGTGTTCTCAAAGATAGATCTGAGGTCAGGCTGTCATCAGCTCAAGATCCGACCTTCGAACATCCCGAAGACGACATTTATTTCCAAGTATGGGCTGTATGAGTACACATTTATGTCTTTTGGCCCGACGAATGCGCCAGCCTTCTTCATGAATCTGATGAACAGCGTGTTCATGGATTATCTCGACAAGTTTGTGGTGGTATTCATTGATGATATTCTCATATATTCTCAAAATAAGGAAGAGAATGTGGATCATCTGAAGATGGTATTGCAGAGATTGCGAGAGCACCAGCTGTATGAAAAGTTGAGCAAATGCGAGTTCTGGATTGATGAAGTCCTGTTCTTGGGTCATATTATAAATAGAGATGGATTGGTTGTGGATCCAAAGAAAGTGGTAGACATTCTGAACTGGAAAGTGTCAATAGATGTTCGAGGAATCAAGAGCTTCATTGGAATGGATGGATATTATCGACGATTCATTGAAGGGTTTTCAAAGATTGTGAGACCAATGACATCACTGTTAGCAAATAAAGTTGAGTTCAAGTGGATCGAGAAGTGCTAAGAGGCCTTTGAAGCGCTGAAAGGGAAGTTGACTACAACGCCTGTATTAATTTTACCTGATGTGCACAAGGCATTCTTCGTATATTGCGATGCTTGTTACACCGGCTTGGGATGTGTATTGATGCAAGAGGGAAGAGTTGTGGCGTACTCATCCCGACAGTTGAAGGTTCATGAGAAGAACTACCCAATCCATGATCTAGAGTTAACAGCAGTGGTTCATGCACTAATAGAGTGTTTGGTTTGAGGAATCAAACAATCCAAATTGAGGTGGTGCATCATGAGTTTATTCCTCAATTTTGGTGGAATGACTCCATTCCTCATATTAGTACTAACTAAATAACTATAAGGAATGAGGTGGCAATGGATCAACTCATTCTATTCCACAAACCAAACAAAAATAGTGAAGAGTGAGAAGATAATAGACTAGCTCAATCCTCAAACCAAACACATCATAAAGACATGGAGGCATTATTTGTATGGGCAGAAGTGCGATGTTTATACAGACCACAAGAGTCTGAAGTACATATTCACCCAGTCGGAGCTGAATATGAGGCAGCGAAGATGGTTAGAGTTGATCAAAGACTATGAACTAGAGATTCACTACCATCCAGGCAAAGCGAACGTGGTGGTAGATGCTTTAAGTAGAAAAAGTCAAGTCAATATGATGGTCGCTCACCCGATGCCTTATGAGTTGGCCAAATAATTTGATAGAGTTAGCCTCGGATTTTTGAACAACATGCAAGGAGTTACAGTTGAGCTAGAACCCACCTTAGAGCGAGAAATCAAAGAAGCGCAAAAGAATGATGAAAAGATCAAGGAAATCCGGCAACTAATTCTAGAAGAAAGAGGCAAAGATTTTCGGGAAGATGCAGAAGGTGTGGTATGGTTCAAGGACCGTCTGTGTGTTCCCAATGTCCAATCCATTCAGGAATTGATCCTCAAGGAAGTGAGACAACCTATTCCATACATCCTGGAAGTGAGAAGATGTATCAGGATCTAAAGAAGAAATTCTGGTGCTACGAAATGAAAAGGGAGATCGCAGAGCATGTGGCTATATGTGATAGTTGTCAGAGAATCAAGGCAGAGCATCAGAGGCCCACAGGTTTGTTGCAGCTGTTGCAAATTCCTTAGTGGAAATGGGATGAGATCAGAATGGACTTCATAGCCGGGTTCCCTAGATAAAATATTTAGAGTAAATAAAAAGATTCTTAAGAGCCTCTAATAAATAGAATGTGTTTTTCGAATAAAGGAAAAAATACTCGGAGAAATATGGAAAATTATTGGGTACTTTTACGAGGTATATTAACATATCTCAAACACGCTTTGCACTTAGAAACACTATACAACGGTATGAGTGTAACAACCAATATATAACAAAAGAGTTATCCATTTTTAGGAAAAAGAGAAGGAAAGCAAAGAAATGAGAGAGTAACACATGAATTTGGTGGATATTAGGAAATAAATTTTATACCCCCAAATTCAGGGTGTTACAAATCTAACCCCTTAACATAATCTCGTCCTCAAGAATCAAGAAGAGGCTAGCAAGAAAATGAGATGGATTCATTGGTTTTTTATAGCTTCTTTTAACTCAACTTTAACTCTGCCAGCTTAATTTGTGAATTGGTTGCTTTGACCTTCAGATGCTTGAGACCGATTGATGCAATTCTTGAGGATCTCTTGGACCTATGGGTTAGGACCCACACACGCTTCTGCTGCGCCACTTTGATCTTGTTTGTTGATGTTGATCGCATTGTCTTCATTGGGGTTAGCGACTAACCCCCTTAACATGAGCGTTGATATGCACTTTGTGAAGATGTTGCCGACTCTGATCTTGACTGATTAAGAGAGGTTATAGGATGCCAACCGGACAGGTGCAAGAGGGAAGGGTATAGGTAGAAAAGGCAAGTATAGATGGACTAAAGAGAGCAGGGGAGAGAACCCAACTACCTAACTATATGGCACTCACCTGGTAAACTGATGTCATTGCGGACCAAGGGCCACAACACATCAACACTCATTTCAAAGAAGCAAATTAGTCATAACACAAAGACAAACATCATGAGCACACAACAACAAACATCTCGTTGCTACATGTTAATGTTAACTAGATGGTGGTCTTTCCTTACCTATGGGGAACTACTCTAAGGCCATCGAAAGGCAAGTGGAATAATAAGACATGCAGGATAGGGGCATGAGCATAGTAAAGGATGGAGCTAAAACAAGGATTGTAACCGATTGGGAGAGAGAATGCAACCAAGATCAGGATAGGTAAAACACCATTCTCAAATCGAGATGGGAAATATGATATTTAAAATGTAGGCATAGGATAAGCATCATGGAAAGATCTAGATATTAGGAAGGTAAGGGTGATATCGAGCAAAAGCTAAGACTTGCAACGCGACAGAGGAAAATGGAACGAACAAGAGCGGGATGGGTAAGACATTACTCTTGAAATGAAATGGGAGAGGCGGCTTTGAAATGCAGGTACATGATAAGCATAAATGTAAAGATCGAGGGATGACAAGGGTTAAGATGATAACGGACAAAGACACAACAAAGGATGTATTTTAGACAAAACTTGCAAGGTGTCAAAGAAGGGGGAGCAGTCAATGATGAAATAGATGAGGCATTATTCCCGAACAGGTATGGAAAAGAGGAGGCTTCAAAGGGTAGGTTCAAGGTAAGCAGGAAGGCAAGGGCATAGATATCACGAGGGTCTTAAAGGTAATAACGGACAAGGATGTAGGAGAGGAGGTAAATAGACATAAGACAAAGGATATAAGTACCATAAAGGATGGAGTTAAGGCAGGACCTGCAAATGGAAAAGGAGAGGGTACGTCCAAGGGCCAGATAGGTAAATTGCCACCACTAGTACAATTTGGCTCTATACAAGCGGTAGGCTTTTTACATCACAGGCGGTTCGGTTAGAAAACCGCCTGTGATGTCCCAGGCGGTTCGGTACGCCTGTGATGTCCCAGGCGGTTCGGTACGCCTGTGATGTAATAGTATCACTAGCGGTTTTTGTTTAGGACCGCCTGTGGTGCTCTATCCTTTTCACAAACGGACCCTAAGGAAAAACCGCCTGTGATTGTGAAAATATGAAAATACAATTTAAATATGAAAATATTTTAATTTTTAACAGAAATATGCAAATACAATTTAAATGAATTAATATTTAATTTTTAACAAAAATATGCAAATACAAATTAAATGAATTATAATAGCACACATAGATAACTAGAGAGATTTTAAATTAATTGGCAACCACAATTCATAGTCGATCATACATGATAACAAATACAATTTGATTCATACAATTTTTCATGAACTACCATTTTTCCGCATGTATGGCTTTAAGTTCTTATCAATTTTCTTTTCCACACGCTTGATTCTCTCTGGACCGTTAAAGATGAACATCTCTTCATACTTATTGTATTCCTCATCTTGGTCTCCCACATTCTCAACTCCAACAATTTTTTGCTTTCCAGAAATAACTACATGCATCTTCTCATCTGCTGGATCGAGTACATAGAACACTTGTGCAACACATTCGGCGAGAACCCACGGGTCATCTTTATATCCTACTTTCTTTAAGTCTACCAGTGTGAGTCCGTAGTAATCCACTATCACCCCCACGGGATGTTGTACCCATCGGCACTTAAATAAGGGTATTTTCATGCTTGGGCCATAATCAAGTTCCCATATTTCCTCTATGAATCCAAAATATGTGGTCTTCTGTCCATGTAGATCAAAAGCATCGATACGAACACCGCTATTTTGTGCAACACTTTTCATGTCTTTTTATTTAGTATAGAATGTGTACCCATTGATGTCATATGCTTGCCATGATGTCACAAAACATGATGGCCCAGAAGCCAAATTCTTCATTGTTTTCTCTTCCAAAGAGTCTCCGAATGGGATGTTTTTGTCCATTAACCATTCGCTGAAACGATGTTTGTGCTCCCTCATGATCCAGTCCTCTGTGCGGTTCTGATTTTCTTTACGAAGCTCATCCAGGTGTTCCTCTATGTAAGGCTCGGCTATCGTGAGATGTTGTAGTACACTACCATGAGCACAATGTACTAGCTTGTAATCCTCAACGCGAAAAGTTTTCTTGCCCATTCTCCCTCTCCCACATAGTTTACCCTCATGTTTAGGTACAGGCACACCTATCATTGTTTCGTCACTGATGTAATCTATACAGCTCTCAATCACTTCTTCTGTAGTGTATCCCTCCATGATTGAACCGTCTGGGTGAGCGCGATTTCGCACATAACCTTTTAATGCTCCCAGGTATCGCTCCAACTGAAACATATGATGTAAATATAGTGGCCCTAATATTTTTATCTGATCCACGAGATGTATGATTAGGTGTACTTGCATATCAAAAAATGATGGAGGAAAACACATTTCAAGCTTGCACATAGTCTCGATGATGTATGCCTTTAGATAGTCCAAGTCTTCTAAAGCTATTACTTTTTGTGAAAACCGCATTGAAAAAGTAACACAAGCGTGTGATGACAACTTTGACATGCTCTGTTTCGAGGGCTCTTACCGCAATTGGGAGGAACACCGTCATCATCACATGGCAGTCATGAGAGTTGTAGCCAAATAGAGACAAGTCCTTCATCCTGACTAGTTTGCTGATATTGGATGAGAAACCTATGGGCACTTTGACCCCACGCAAACATTTGCAAATCTTTTTTCTCTCCTCAACTGACAAGTTGTAGCTAGCTTGGGGGAGGTAAGGCTTCCCTTTGCCACTATCCACTGGATGAAGTTCCGGTCTGATTTGAAGATCTACTAGATCATTGCGTGATTTAAGTCCGTCTTTTGTCTTACTCGGCATGCCCAGCAAGGTTCCAATGATGCTGTCAAAAACATTTTTTGTTACATGCATCAAATCAATGCTGTGGCAAATTTCCATATCCTTCCAGTATGGGAGGTACTTGAAAAAAATTGATTGCTTCTTGAAAGTTGTGTAAGTTGAAGGGTCAGTTCTCTTTCTCTTTTCTCCTTTGTTTTTTCCCTTTCTGAATACAACATGAATGTTCTTTACAATTTCAAAAACAAGTTTCCCACTATAAGGCTTTGGTGCACCTTCACTTTCCAGTTGATTGTTAAATTCCTCTTTCATCTTTCGGTACTTATGTTGCTTCATCAAGAACTGTCTGTGTCCCATGAACACCAACTTCTTGGATGATTTAAGGTACATGGAAGCAGTTCCATCGACGCACACTACACAACCATTCTTTCCTTTACTCTTTTGCCCTGATAGTGTGGCGCCACCGGGAGAATCATGGATGGTAACAAATATAATTGCTCTTAAGTTGAAATACTCATGGCAATACTCATCCCATATTCTAACTCCTTCATTCCAGAGCTGTCATATCTTCCATAGGAGGTTCTAGGAACACATCAATATCAACACTAGCTGATTTCGGACCTTGAATAAGAATAGTCAACATAATGTACTTTCTTTTGTGACACAGCCATGATGGAAGGTTGTACATCGTTAAAGTCACGGGCCAGGTGCTATGTACACTTCTTTTTTCACCAAATGGATTCATTCCGTCTGTACCCAAAGCAAATCTTACATTTCTGGTTTCTTTGGCAAACTCAGGATACATAAGATCGAAATTTTTCCATTGTGATGCATCAGCAGGGTGTCGAATCTGTTTGTTATTCTGCTTGCGATTTTCAGCATGCCAACGCATAAGCTCAGCCTCCCTAGGATTTGAGAACAAACGTTTTAAGCGATCAATTACTGGAAGATACCACATCACCAAAGCTGGGATCTTTGACTTCTTTTTCCCATCCATGTCATCAAAAGTGTCATCGTCACTTTCAGGTCCAATAGTGGATTTCTTGTTTTTATTTTTCTTCGGGAATTTTTTTACACAGTCTTCATTGTAGCTCTTCTTGTATCGACTGACATTGCAAACTGGGCATCTTGATGCGTTCTCAAAATCGCCACGATACAGAATACAATGGTTCGGACATGCATGAATTTTTTGCACACCTAGAGCTATGGGAGATATAAGCTTCTTCGCTTTATAAGTGCTTGTTGGTAGTTTGTTGGGTTTTGGTAGTAATTGGGACAGAAAATTCAAAAGATCTGTGAAGCTAGTATCAGACCATCCGGCGCTAGCCTTCAACTTCAGAAGTTCTAGAACTGTACGCAGTGTAGTAAACTCTTTGCAACAACCCTTTGATTCATCATATAAAGGTTCTTTTGAGGCACTTTCCAGTCCCTCCATTTTAGATAGCCCTTTCTGCGATCCCACAGAACTCAACATTTCTGGTTCCATATGGCGCAACATCTCTTCGCAATCAAATTCTTCAAAATCTTGATTAGCATCCACATTATCCACTTTACCATCAACTTTAAGATCTAAAATTCCGACAACTCTCTCATCATTACCAGGCACTTCACACGGATCCAACTCACCATGTTCTGACCATATCGTGTAATTGTTTTTAAACCCTCTTTTTAGCAGATGTGATTGGATTACTCCTGTATCTCTCCAAGCTATCTTATTATCACAATCGATGCACGGACATAATATCTCCTTGCTCTTTCGCAAATTCGCGTGCTTGTTGGCCGCTTCAATAAAGCTTCTCAAATTTCGAATATACGACGGATGTGGTCTTGGCACATTGTACATCCAACCTCGGTCCATTACCTATCCCTATATTGATTAACATCAATAAAATCATTAATTAATTGAATTCATCCATAAAACATGAAACGAATTGATGTGCATGAAAATGAAACAAACATTGCAGCAATAGGTACCTTGAGGTGAGACAACTGTGTTTTTAAAGAATCTTTAAACTAGATCAACTATTATAAGTCCAAATCTTGAATTCCAAAGCTTTTCTTCAAATCCGGTCTATATTACAAAATTGAGGCAAAAAATCGCATCAAAATGAGAAAGAAAACAAATGGAGATCATATATATGCATAAACTATTGAAATCAATCAATAAACTCAAAAACAAAACCTTCTCCCTCTAGATCTCAAAAAAACTCGCCGCCGCTACAGTGCTGTGAATGTTCTGGGAGTTAGGGTTCTGGAACCCGTGGGGGGCTAGTCCTTTTATAGTGTACACACATCACATGCGGATATTTAGCAAAACCGTCTGTGATAGATAACATCACAGGCGGTTTTTTACTCCGACCGCCTGTGAAGTTAATCTATCATAGGCGGTCGGAATAAACAACCGCCTGTGATGTTATCTATCACAGGCAGTTTTGCTAAATATCCGCCTGGGATTCTTTACAATATAAAAGGCTCGTTGGTCGGCAGGAACCCTAACTCTTCCCGCCCGAGCTGACACAGTTGCGCCGCCAGGCTGCCGCCGTGTCCCCGTCCCCGAGCACGAGCCCGAGCGCCGCCGTCCCCGTCCTCGCGCCCGAGCGCCGCCGTCCCCTTCACCGAGCCCGAGCGTCCGCCGTCCCCGAGCCCGAGCGCCGAGTCCCCGAGCCCAAGCGCCGCCGTCACGGTCCCCGAGCCCGAAGCGCCGCCGTCCACGAGCTCTTTCTTCTTCCTCTCGAAGTAAGGTCGAAGTTCAGGTTCCATTTCTTCTTCCCCGAGCTCTTAATTCACATACGTCGCCATACAAATGTTGGTGATTAGTCGTCGTATGCATCTCTTGATCTGTTGTAATTCAGTCTGTTGGCTACAGGCAAGCAATGTTCTACAATAGCTACCTAGCCTGATTACTTTTAAATTAGACAACTATATATCTTTAGCTTGGTTCAGTCGACCAGCATATACATTGAACTCAATGCCAACTTTTTTATTCTAAAATGGGGATACTCACTTCTACAATAGACAGCTTACTTGACATTTAAATTTGAACCAAAGAAAAAGATGTCTCCTACGCACAGATTTTCTTCTAGGAAATAGTAACAAGGTTGCTTCTAGAAAACAAGCTTAAAAAGAAACATGTCTATACATGTAACATAATTGCTCCTGGGAAACGAGCTTCAAAACGAAACGTGTCTACAACAAATTGTGTATATGCATTCTTATTTCAGTTCAAGAGCCAAGCAGAAAAATGCTCTTAATAACATTGCGTTTCAACATGTCTTCACTTACAAAATGAAGGTTTCCTAAGTACTTGGAGTATTTCATAAGTGCTTCACTTGCTGCGTTGAGGTGCATACATTATTCACAAAGTAATAGTCTACCCAATCGCTTGTAAAATAGTTTCATTGTTCGTAAGTAACATTCTGCTCAATCTCTTGCAGTATGACAATACATTAAGGTGTTAATCAATGGCTATCCCTGATTATCAGTGCTTAGATTAATTATTGTTGGTGTTTTCACTTACATATATTGTCAATATTCTTATTGCTTATTGTTTGGTTGTCAATTACTTCTCATGTATCAGTTTTTTTATTTCTTTTATCCCTGTTGATTAAATGTTTGTATACCATTAAGGTGTTAGTATCCTTCGAATGAAGTCTATTTTTAGTGTTTTTTGACTACCTATCTTTGTTTGATAATCATTAGGCCAAATGTGCTTATGGCCACATACATCATGGAAGTACATAGCCATGACAATGTTATTATCTCCCTATGTTATAAGACTTGTTCTTATCTCCCTTCTAAGTTTTTTGAATACCTATATTTGCTTCCCAACCCTATGTTATAAGACTTGTTCTTATCTCCCTTTTTTGACTTGTTCATAGCCATGACAATGTTATTTGGACCCCTCTTTTTGCCCTATAAGCCACATCCTTGTTTTCCCTCTGATCCCTGCATTTGTTGCGATCTCAATTTTGATTGTGAGACTTGGTCATTTTCAGTTTCAGAGATGGAAAAAGAGCCACTTGCATGGTTGAGAGCTCAGTTCGAGTCATCGAGACACATGTTGACATCATTCACAGTCTAGTGACTGATGGGGTTGTGGATACTAGTGAACCGGAATCAGTGTACACACTTAAGACCACTTTGTTTCAAATTGGAGATGTATGCGACATGCTTGAGAAGTGTGCTCTGTCCATCAAAAAGTATGTTGACTCCAAGAGGGCTAAAATTATTCAAGATGAAGCCCTGCAATATGCTGAAGATGATGAAGCTGCAGATGATTTGGAGGAACTCCCAAGCCCAGATCTCCTTACTCAAGCCGACATATTGGAAAAATATTTTGGAATTGAGTATGGTAGCGACCAGTCAAGGGGTTGTTGATGTTTAGTCCTAAACAACACGATATGAGTATCGTAGGTTTCACTCTTAGAGATAATGTATTTTGTATGAACCTCTTAGAGAGTGTCAAGTCAATGAACTATCTTCGAGTACTATTGGGAAGTGGATCTCTTTGATGTATTTGTTTTCCCTAGTGATATCGATGACGTCCCCAGCCCCTTAACAAGCTCGGAGACGTCCCCAGCCCGAAGGTTGTTTGCTGTCACCAAATGTTTCCAGCCCTCGGTGAAGCCCACAAATAACGGGCAGTGGTGGATGACAGGGCATAATCTCTTCTTGGGGTCCTTTAGCATTATAACATCACAGTCATGCCTTCTCTGTCTAACTGCATTGGAAAGTGCACTTCTATCTGCTCCGTGCTTCCCGGCCCGATCCTGCCACGGAGGCGAGTTTGGGCTTTCTGTTTGGGGAGTAAAGGAGGGACACGAAGGCGGGTTTGGGCTCGATTTCTTTTGAATCACCTTTTCTCCAAGTTCCCTTATTGATGGAACCAGTATATCAGACTAACAGTATATCCCTTTATCGATGGAACCAGCTGTGCACTAGGTACCTACTAGGATGGATGTGGTCTGCACCGGTGCGTCTAACAAAGTTGATGAAGACGCGACCAAACTTGAATGGCAGACAACGAGCAGCTCCGGTGAAGGGAGCGGGGAGGATAGTTCTAGTGACGACAATCCTTGTACTCCTATACCTCCAAGGAAGAAAAAAACATCAGATGAGCTTGATGCCGACTATATTCCCAACGATGAAGAGGTAAATAGAAATATGCTGACTATATTCTAAAATAATGTTCATATATGAAAGGCCATTAATTGTTTCAATATATAGATTTCAAATGAAGAGAAGAAAGAGGATGCATGTTCTACACGAAACACGGAGGATGCTCCGATGCCTGAATCATCCGTTTCACATAAGCGGAAACGAGGGCGACGAGGTCCGAATCAGATGAAAGAAGGTGCAGTTATGTACGTAACAAAACTAAATGCAGAGGGGTTTCCTGAAGAACCACTTGACGTGGTTACAAAGTTTTGAAATTCCTGCGGGTCTACTGTTAGAGATATAGTGCCAATCACACTTCAAAAATGGAAGGATTTAGATGAAGACACCCGCAATAAGCTATGGGCTAAATTGTCTGAGTCATTCAAGTTCCCAAAAGGCACAGAGGATGCAGTAAGGAAGTCGATGCTCTCTGCTATGGCCAAGATGTTTCGTGGGTGGAAGGCCGAGATGAATAGGGAATTTGTTAAGAAGAATAAGGTTCCTCCGCCCAAGAAAATGGGGAAAATCACTCAAGCTCAGTGGGAGGAATTTGTTCGTCAGAAGACCGAACTGAAGGCCAAAGAACTGGGCGAAACTAATTCTCATAGAGCGAAGATGAACAAACACCCCCATCACCTGGGGTCAACCGGATATCACCATAAAGTTGTGCAGTGGAACAGTATAATCGAGGAAGCTATAGCTAACGACACTTTGGACCCAATATTAAAAGATATCGATGAGCGAGCTATTCGTTGGATCTTATGTCGGGCAGGTTTGAGTGAGGATGGCAAACTTTTGCATCCAGAATTGGTAGGCGAAGTTTCGACAAAAATTCAAGAATATGCAGATAAGAGAAAGAAGGGCGAATTTAAGCCTCGGAGGGAGAATGACATACTAACTGCAGCACTAGGCAATCCTGAACACACTGGATGGGCTCGGGGAATCTCTTCTAAGATTTCCTGGAGAGAGGCGTTTCCAGAGTATGCGTCGTCATATAGGAAACACGAGAAGTCGAAAAGGACCCTTGAAGAGACTATTGATGAAAGGGTACAAAAGGCTATTAATGACGTGATGAACAAAATGAAGAAAACAGAATGCATATCATTTGAACTCAAGCCAAGCCACATGAGTCCACCTATAGTCCCTAGCAGCGTAGGATTTGTGCAAGACTTCACCAAGTACCCTGTAGACGATATTGTTGAGGACAAGCCTTGCTTTCTTCATATTCCAATCAATCGATCTGGGACAAAAACAAAACAAGCTGCTACTGGTTTGGTAAAACCAGGACTTGTTAACTACAAGGATAATCCTGTCCCGCCACACTATGTTGTGGTCCAAGTTCTAGAAATCACAGACAGTGGTTGTGAAGATTGGGAGATAGACTTTCCAGTTGTGGGGATCATAACTTTGAAGGAGGCAATGAACGAGTTGGTCCTTTGGCATCGACGCGACATCAAGTTGGGTGATGAGCCGATCTTAAGCCGTGTATCGCGTCATAAGTCACCAACGCCGAATTCAACACCAATGCAACAGAAAGATAGTTCGATCATTCCATACCCCATGGTGCAGGAAAATATGACACCGACCTCCAAAAAAATCGTTGAAACAATCATATCGCCTCTTGCGAAGGAACTCGACGAGGGGGACGTAGACAAAATTGTTCCTCAGAATGTCGACGTAAACATCAAAAAGGAAGCAAAGGTTGACACCAATGTTGAGGGGCAAACTATTTCAAAGAAAATTCATCAGCGAATCGTCACTGACGATGTCAAGAAACCGTCAGAATTAGTGTCACGCTACCTGCATAAATTGCGGAGAGTTATGACAAATCAATCAAAAGCGGAATCAGCATCTCATGGAGTAGGCACACGGTCCCAAATAGACAATTTCGAAGTATGGGAAGAAGATGGAATGATTCATACTCGAGAATCATTACGTCTTAAAACCAATATCTCGATATACAAGAAGGAGGATGTTCCTCCTAAATTTGTGAATGGGAGGCCGTTCTTGACGACGGTGCAACTTTCTAAGTTGTCGACTCCGGAGATTAGAATTCATGAGTGGTACATGGTGGCTAGCAACAAATACAAACTCGAGGACTTCACATTTGTTGTGCCAGAAGATGCATTTTGGAGCAAAGATAATATAGATCCTGTGCGGCATTTATTCTTTGACGATCTCTGGTCGTTGTACCACCGACAAAGGATGGAAACCAACTACTTAACCCTCTTTTGCTTGTAAGTACCTCTAAACTTTCATATTTGTTAGTTTTATACACGCACACATAAACGAGAGTCTAACGATTAACACTTTTACACGTAGGATGCAATACATGGATGATAAGAAGAAACAACTTAAGACAGGGTTTCTTGACCCGTTGATGATATCCCAAGCTCGCTACAAAGAAGTTGCTAGGAGACATGGAGAAGAATACAAAGACTTGGATGATGCAGAATTTGAGAAAGCCGTCAAACAGAATCAGAGAAAGAAAATGAAGGTAATGGCGTCATACATTGGACGAGCCATGTATAATCATGTACAACATGGCAAGGACTTAATAATAGCTCCGCACCACTTTAAGTAAGTTATTGACATGGTTATGAACTATAAATTATGGCAATTGTGAGATTAACATGTGTTTTCATCTATGTCTATATAGTGACCACTACATTTGTATCATGATCTTTCCAAAGGATGGTAAAGTCATGGTCTTCAACTCACTGAGAATGGAAAAGGCTACGTATAATGACTTCTTGAAGATTTTAGAGAAGTATGATTATTATTGCACACTTGTACTTATTACAACTTAACAAATGTATTCTTAATCTCACAATGCTATTCTTATATGCAGTGCATACCGTTTTTATTGGAAAGATCTTGGCGGCGAACATCCAGAGTACAAGCCTAATTTGTCATATCATTATTTCCATATGGTGACAAACAACCTCCGGGTACTGTCCTGTGCGGTTATTATGTATGCGAATGGTGTCATGTGACCTTCCATTACATGGTCAATCGTGAGGATGTAAGTTCGCTATCATTGTCTATGTTGCAATTTTTATGTTATATTGTTGCTCATCACATTACTCTTAGCACTGCTTGCTTTTTGCTTTCATTGCAGGTTCCTAAATCCAAGATCAATGCTGAATGGTTAGAAAGAGATATGGTTTCCGTCGGCGTGGCTAAGGTTGTAAGAGACTTGCTTTACTTTATGCGTCGTGAAGTTCTTCATCAACAAGGGTTATTCTACAATACAAATGGAAATTTGCAACAATTCCCAGAACTAAGTTTGTACACGATATCACACAGTGTTTAGGTCTTTAGTTAGGAACTTTAGATGTTTAGTTGTCTATGGAACTTTGAGATGTTTAGTTGTCTATGGAACTTGATATGTGTATAAATCTGTGTATGACGATGGAACTTGATATGTGGATGAATCTGTGTATGGAACCTGTTATGGAACTTGATATGTATAAATCTGTGTATGCAATCTGTGCGAATCTGTGTATGAAATCTGTGTATTGAATCTGTGTTTGAAAATTCTGTATATGAATCTGTATATTGAAAACCGCCTGTGATTTATATTGTATGCAGTCGGACTTATATTAAAAACCGCCTGTGATGTGTGGCTAACACAAGCGGCTAGGATAAGAAACCGCCTGTGATGTGTGTCTATCACAGGCGGTTCCTTTGAACTGGACCGCCTGTAATGTGTGTCTATCACAGGCGATTTTTGATTGACCGCCTGTGATATTGTTTTACATCACAGGCGGTGCACCACAAGCGGTTCCTGGAACCGCCTGTGTAGAGGCTAACCAAACCGCCTGTACAGAGGTTTGTTGTAGTAGTGCACTCTCAAATTGAGGTGGAAGAGAGGAGATTTTTAAAGAGTAGGAATAGAGATGAGTATCAAGGCAAGATCGATGGACGACAAGGTGAGGGTGATAGCAAATAAAAACACTGCAAGGGATGGAATTAACACAAAACTTGTAAGGTGACAAGAAGTGAAAAGAAATCAAGGGAGTCGCAACTCTCGAACTGGGTTGAAAGAAAGGGGAGGCTTTTAAAGGATAAGTTCAAGGCAAGCATTTGGGTAGCGTACCTCAATATCGCAAGGGTCAAAGGCGATAACGGACAAGGGTATGAGAGAAATGAAGGCATGGGAGAGCCAATGGTATGAGTACAACAAAGAATGGAGTTGCGTCCAAGCTTACACGCGGTAAAGAAGAGGATGCAGCTAAGGGTGAGGTAAGTAAAACATCGCTCTCAAATTGAGATAGGAGATTGGTGATTTTAGAGAACGGACAAAGTGTAATTATCAAGGTAAGATCGAGAGATGAGAAAGGTAAAGGTAATACCCAACCAGAGCACAACAAAGGATGGAGTTAAAAACTCGCAAGCGACAAGGAAAATAATACGGCCAAGGGAAAAATAGGTAAAGTACAATGCTCAGATTGATATGAAAAGAGGAGATTTTAAAGGGCCGGTATAAGATAAACATCAAGGTAAGATATAGAGGTGATAAGGGTAAAGGTGATAATGATGAAAAACATAATCCATGGACAGAGTTAAGGCAAGACTCGCAAAGTGACGAAGTGGAGAAAACAATCAAGGATAAGATAAGTGAGGTTCCGACATAAGAGTTGAAGTAAGAATTCATTACCGAATGAAGATCCAAGGAAACAACAAGATTACCACATATGTGCAAAATAAAATGACCGCTCATGGATCATTAAGAAACAATGGTGGTCAAGGACATGTTAACTAAAATGTCTTCAACAGTCATTGGGGTATAAAAGTTAGCATACATAAGAATACATGAGTATGCAAAATTCCAAGGATACGGGCATACCAAGACAAGGGAATAGAAAAAGCCCAAGGATAACGACTTAACAATGGAATAGGAAGGGATCTCAGAAGACAAGAAGTTTGTGGACATATAGATTGAAATGTTTAAGTAGGTAGTAAAAATTCAGATGTAAGTATTTGAAACAAAAGTATTGAAGAGTCTAAGAGTACGAGCATGTCAATAACCAGGGAATAGAGATGGTCAAATGGTAGCAATTTAATAATGGAAGAGGAAAGAATCCCAAAAGACTAAAGGCTATGGCCAGGGGTCATCTACAAAGATGTTGCAAGCATAAGAGTGAGATCAGATCTAATAGAATGAATAGGTAAAACATAGACAATACTAGAATAAAATACATTAAGCAAGGGGATATATAGAAGCATGACATAGAATTAGTCGAGGTGACTAATATTTTGAAGCAGCATTAAGGATGAGGTGGAGTAATAATCAATAAGTTCTTAAAACGGCCAATGCTACTCTAGGATAGCGGTCCTACAGTCAACAAGGCTTTGATACCACTTGTGTCACACCCTATTTTTGAAGGTAAACCGAATGTGAACCATGTACGTGTTAGGATCAAAAATTCACGTACACAGGGATTACATAAATGACTCATCATAGCTCAAGCTCACACAATTTTTCTAATAATTTCTAGTGCTCTAATTTTATTACTAAAATTCCAGATAAACATTTTAAGTCACCTTTTATTCACCTAAAAACATCTATTTGCTAAAAAAATCCAAGAATGTTTCTACCAGAAATCCCTTGATTTTAGAAACCTAATAAAATTGGTCCTACGATTTTATCATTTTTATTCGATTTTTGGCTTAATTTCCAATCTTCCAGATAAAAGAAAAAGCTAAATCATATACAGTACTGGACCCAAACTAGTTTAGGCCTTGTTCGTTTGTGTCGGATTGGTGGGTCGGAACGATTCCAAGCCGGATTGCTTCTATAATTTATATAAACTTTGATTAGCCGGAATAATTCCGGGTGCAATCCGATGTAAACGAACAGGGCCTTACACGGCCCATGTACAGGCAAGCCGGCCTACGGCCATTGGCCCGCGCCCGAGCTGGCTGTTTTGCGCAAAGATCCCCGCCGCTTTGCTGAACCACACCAGAGACCTGGCCACTGTTAACCCGGGTCACTAACAGCAACAAATAAGCCCTTCGGCTTTCCTCCTTTCACATAACCTCAGCCACGACTCCGCCGCGGAGAGCTCCGGTGAGCCCACGCCGGATCGTCCACGGCGGCCCGACATAGTCAACGGCCACGGCATCAACACACTCTATGAACCAAAGCAAACTCATCCACGTGTTCAATTCAACCGCGGAGGCTCTGGACCCGGGTGACCGACGACGGCGGCGGAAGAGCTAGTCCGGCGAGTTCAATCTCGCGGCCACCGTGCGGTACAACTCTGACCAAGGGCATGGAGAGTATCACTGATCTACCACGACCACTGTGCTTACGCGAAAATAACTGGAGACAACACGAGTTACCGGGTTGGCCCAGAGGCTGTTCCCAGCGCAAATCCATGGAGGCGCGGCTATGTTCACTACCACATTCAACAGTAGAGCTCGAACAACGAATCTAGAGAGCTTCACTGACCTCTGAAGATCACGGGACGAGAACTATACGGGCGTGCAATTCTCTGGAACGTTCTGGCCACGGCGAGGTAGGGGTCTCGGTGGGTGTAGTCACCAACTCGAGAGCTGGCGTGCAAGGCTTTGGGGCAGACCCAGCTTGGTGATTGGAAGGGGAACTACCCAAACTTGAACACCAGCACTTCTTCACTCACTCGATGATTACAAGCTAGAGCTCGAGAGCAGGGATTCCCTCACTGGACCGTGCCCTAAAGCAATGAACAAGAATTTGTTCAGCACATGGTGGAGATAACTCTCAAGTTGCCAGCGCTGCATGGCTGATACACATGGCAAACAAGCATCCTCACCACACCAGCTCACAACTCAACACAAATATCTACCCTTGTCCATTTCTGCAGCTAATAAGCACAATAAATAAGTACTTCACTGCCCAAAACTCCCAAGCCAGTCCAAGCCTTGATATTTTTGCAGTATAGAGAGACCCCAGATCTTCAGGGATGTATCCCAACTCGAGCACATGGGTGGAGTACAGCAGAGAGAGGATCTTGTTCAGTTTCTCAAACCAAACTCTGAAGTTGACTGAAACAGCACTACTGCTCCATTCCCCTCCCCTTTGTTCAGTCCCTGTTATCTCATAATTCCCCATGGCAATAGACCCAACCTTATTAACCAAAGTTATTCTCCAACTATAAATCTAAAACCTGATGGAATGGTCGCTAGAGTGCCCCAAACTGGGTAACAAACACTGAAGTTTAAGTTTCAGTTAACTAAATAAAATTCAGTCATGGTCACTCTGACAGGCGATGTTTGGGTGTAATTTACTCCCAGTTCTATGTAACACCAAGTCTCCCTTTCTCCATGAAACTTGTTCCTATATACTTAGTCTCTAACTCTACTAGATGTTTCATAGTCTAAAACATAATAAAATGGTCACAATAGTGATCTAAAAAGGGCACCAATCACTGAAATTCAGTTATCTGTTAACTGAAGAAAAGTTCAGTCAGTGCAAACTGACAGTCCATTTTTGGGCAGCTTTGACTCCACTTTTTGTGTGTGATCAAGCCCAACTCACTTAAAGGAATTTGTTCACTAACATATATTATTAAAACTTGCTACATGAACTTTAGTCCAAAACTACCTAGAACAGGCACTACACAGCTCCAAAACTGCACTAAAAATACTGATTTCATATTGAAACACGATTCCCAATCTGAAAATTCAGAAGTCTGACAGCCCCTCTTTGGTCACCTTTTTCTCCTAGTTCCAAATGCTTCTAAGGCCAAGTGGCTTAATCAAATTGGTGCTCCACATGTTTCTCTACAAGTTTAGTACAATGACCATTAGCTAGAACCCCATGGATTCCAAACCACCAAAGCCCAAAGTTGGCATTAAACACACAAATTCAGACTTTGGTTTTTCACTAAGTCTAAAAAATCCAGAATTAAACACTACACTTTTGGACCACTGTTTCTACCACTTCCAAATAGTTTTAGGGGTATGAACCTTAAACAAACTTATACCCCAACATGGGGTCTTCCACATTGGTACATAAACGATAACCCATAGCTGTATGGATCAGCCACCAACAGGCTCCCAAAGTTGCTTCAGAATATAAAATCTCCAGTTTCAGATATTGCAGTCTGAAATTCAGATTCTGACATTCCCACTTTGGACCAGTTTTACACCTAATTCCATATGGATTTAGGGTTAAGTAGATTAAACAAGGTTACACATCTAGTGTAGCTCTACAGCTTTGCTACTGTGACCATTTTCAAACTGCATATAGATCAAAAGTTATGAAGATCCAAAGACAGCTAGTTGATAATGTTTCTAGCCACCCAACCCCAGGTCCAAAAAGTTAATTTTGTGTTTTTCTCCACTTCTTTCTATACAAATTGGAAATCTCTACACCTGAAAGTTGTTTGGGTTGGAAAACTCTATAACTTTGGTAATTTGACCTTTTGGCAAAATATTGCCAGATCACAAGTTCTTTTTGGAGCTCTAAATGAGATTTTCAAACCAGGTTTTTACACACTTTACTACTCTCGACGTCACACTTAGAGTTTTTTAATCCTAGTGAATGCATTCTAGGTGTATCAAACACAATGATGGCAATGCATAAGATGACATGCCAGATTTTACTTTCTTGTAACACCCGAGGTGTTACAGCCTGCCACTGGAGTGGGCAGGTATATGTCTCATCCACATTTAACACAGAGGCGCGCCGTACTTCAGAGATTAGAGGTCGACATCGGGTTTCCCCGATGGCTCACGCTGCATGTCGTAGAATACGTGGTAGCGCTGTGCCTCGCTTTATGAGGGAAGTAGTGGCTGGGACTGCTCCTCCTTGTGACAGCTCCGGTCTGCCCGCTCGCCTGGTGACCTGCATTAAAAAGGTGTCCCTGCACATGGCCTTACACGAACGGAAGGAAGTAGAAGTAAGCAAGCCATATGTAATCAACGACGTATCTATGGGTCCTTGTTCTGATCGCCTTCAATCCTCTGGATTTTGTTTCTGGACCTTGTCGAGCAAGGTCTCGAGACCTGTCCCTTGGTTAGGATGAGGTTTAGGCCCCTAGGGGTCAGGCCCTAGGCTCCAGAACAGCCGTTATAGGATAGCGGAGTATGCAGGCTTAGGGTAGAGGACTAGGCTAAGCAGCTACACGGCTCCGGATCACCGCCTAGAACGCGTTCTGTTTCCCTGGGTCTAGCCCTTCGCGACCCAACCGTTACCCGTTACAAGGGAAAGTTCTGAAACCGAGTGACAAGGTGGAAATATAATCCAGGTTTCATGAATGTAATTAGAAATCAGATCCCGCTTCGAATCCAGCTATAATCAATTCTCTAATAGTAGTGTTTATTCTAGTCGATTCTAGTTTGGAGCATCCCCTGAGTTTGGATGAGGTCCGGACCTCCAAGTACTCATTCTAAAATAGTTGGTCAACTGTTCTAGGGTGGTGGAGTGTGTTGGCTTAGGGTACAGGACTAGACTAAGCGGTTACACGGCACCGGACCACCCCTAAGAATGTGGTCCTTTCCCTGGAGCAAGAATTCAGTGATCGGATCCTCATTCATTATCAAGTGATGTTCCAAAGCAGGTGCAATAATAGGCACTATTATTTGGATTTCATGAGTACAACAGAAGTTTAGATCGTCGACAGGAGTAAAAGGAAACAACATGCGTAAACAGGAAAAGAAATCGACGGATGAGGACTGACTTTTCCTTCACAATGGGATACATGTGTCACCCGAGACCGTGTTCATAAGGGTAGCTCTCACCAGATCGGGCCTCGGATGGCGCCAGAGACTAGGTTTGTGAAGGTCGGCCTTCCCGGACTGGGACATAGATAAATGTAACCCCATTACAAAGGAAGAGTTTGTTCTCATGCTACCTTCCGGGTGTAAGGTTAGGGGCCGACCTAAACCGTCTAAGCTCCGCTGCACATCTGGCTCGAAGGGTAAGCAGCACCCGGTGAAGGCTGTTGGCTGCTACCCCAAACGCCATGGAGCTTGTGGCTGATGGGTTGGGTCTTGGAAACACCGGTGTGTGTGGGGAGCTTCCATTGGCCCTACTCGCCCCGGCTGGCCACCTCATGCATGATGAGGTTGCTGAAGGTGAAAGTCTCCTAGAGGGGGATGGATAGGCGAACCTGAAAATTATAACTTTACACCCCAACTAGATCCCTTGATTAGTGGTTAGAACAAGATTCACAATTATCGGAGTATGAAAATGAGTATTGTTTCCAAAGAGTGCGGAATTAAATCAATAACAATACTATTAGAAATGTTAGTGGAGAATAATGCAAGAGGGCTTAGTTAAGAAGAAGATAAACACAAGTTCTTTCTTGCAAGGAGTTGCTTCTCTAAATGAGAATTTAACTTGAAGCAACACAAAATAATGTTAGCAAAGAGTAGCGCAAGAGAACTTAGAAAGGGAGAGAACAAACAAATCACAAGCAATAAACACACGAGACACGGGTGATTTGTTTTACCGAGGTTCGGCCCTCGAAGGCCTAGTCCTCGTTGAGGAGTCCACTAAGGACGGGTCTCTTTTAACCCTTTCCCTCTCTCAATCGATCCCCAAGATCGACGAGCTCTTCTTCTTCTCAAGGATCACTTAAG
Organism: Zea mays; assembly: GCF_902167145.1. NCBI lineage: Eukaryota > Viridiplantae > Streptophyta > Magnoliopsida > Poales > Poaceae > Zea > Zea mays. The sequence continues at coordinate 223,391,489 of NC_050096.1, forward strand.
ACCCCGCAAGGATCACCACACACTTAGGTGTCTCTTGCTAGCTTTACAAGCCTCCAAAACTTTAGAGGAAGTTCAATGGGAGTCAAAACTCCACGCACAAATGAACGCAAGATGTAGCACACACTTTCTCTTAATGAATCTCACAAGGCTCTAGAGCTAAACTCTCACAAGAGGCTCTCTTTTGCTTGCTCTCTCTTTTGTGGCACTTGTGTGGTTTGTAGTGGTCTAAATCTTGTGTATAGGATGGATCAATGAATAGAGGTGGTTGGGAGGGCTTGAATATGTCAACTATGTGACTTGGAATGTTGCTTGGGCTCCCACACCTTGAAGTGGCCGATTGGAGTGGTATTTATAGCCACCAACCAAATTGTAGCCGTTGGAGAAGGCTGCTGGCGATGGGTGCACCGGACAGTCCGGTGCGCCACCAGACAGTGTCCAGTGCGCCGCCACGTCATCTACTCGTTAGGTCTTGGAGCTGGTCGACTGTTGGAGGCTTTGTCCTCATGTGGCACCGGACAGTCCGGTGTCACACCGGACAGTCCGGTGCCCCTCTGACCTGCTGCTCTGACTTCTGCCGTGGAACTGTGCTGCACTGTTTATCCGTCAGAGTCGACCGTTGTGCGCAGATAGCCGTTGCTCCACTAGTGCACCAGACAGTCCGGTGGCACACCGGACAGTCCGGTGAGTTATAGTGGAGTTGCGCCTGGGAAACCCGAAGCTGGGGAGTTTGAGCTGATTCACCCTGGTGCATCGGACACTGTCCGGTGGCACATCGGACAGTCAGGTGCGCCAGACCAGGGCACACTTCGGTTTCCTTTTTGCTCCTTTCTTTGAAGCCTAACTTGTTCTTTTTATTGGTTTTTGTTGAACCTTTGGCACCTGTAAAATGTATAATCTAGAGCAAACTAGTTAGTCCAATTATTTGTGTTGGGCATTTCAACCACCAAAATCATTTAGGAAAAGGTGTAAGCCTATTTCCTCTCCCCCTTTTTGGTGATTGATGCCAACACAAACCAAAGCAAATATATAAGTGCAGAATTGAACTAGTTTTTGCATAATGTAAGTGAGAACACCTAGAGGGGGTGAATAGGTGATCCTGTAAAACTTAAAACTTAAGCCACAAAACTTGGTTAAGTGTTAGCACAATAATCACCAAGTGGCTAGAGAGGAGTCTCAACAAAACACAATAACCATAAAGATATCAATCACAGAGATGGCACGGTGGTTATCCCGTGGTTCGGCCAAGACCAACGCTTGCCTACTCCACGTTGTGGCGTCCCAACGGACGAGGGTTGCAATCAACCCCTCTCAAGCGGTCCAAAGACCCACTTGAATACCACGGTGTTTTTCTTTGCTTTTCTTAATCCCGTTTGCGAGGAATCTCCACAACTTGGAGCCTCTCGCCCTTACACTTGAAGTTCACAGGAAGCACGGAGCAAGGGAGGGATTAGCAACTCACATAAGACACAAAGATCACAGCAAATACGCACACACAGAACCCAGACTTAAGCCCGAATGGCTAGCACACTAGAACGGAGCTCAAATCACTAGAATGTCGAACAAGTGCGCAAGAATGAAGTATGAGTGATCAAGAGTGCTCAAGGAATGCTTGGTTATTTCCTCCATGCGCCTAGGGGTCCCTTTTATAGCCCCAAGGCAGCTAGGAGCCATTGAGAGCAATCTGGGAAGGCAATTCTTGCCTTCTGTCGCGTGGCGCACCGGACAGTCCGGTGCACACCGGACAGTGTCTGGTGCCCGATTTCTTTCCTTCTACGGCGAAGTCAACCGTTGGCAGCCAAAGAGCCGTTGGCGCACCGGACATGTCTGGTGCACACCGGACAGTCCGGTGCCTCCTTCTAGCCGTTGGCTCGACCACGTGTCCCGCGTAGATCGTGCGGCCGACTGTTGGCCCGGCCGACCGTTGGCTCACCGGACAGTCCGGTGCACACCGGACAGTCCGGTGAATTATAGCCGTACGTCGCCGGTGAATTCCCGAGAGCGGCCAGTTCGCTCGAGCCAGCCTGGCGCACTGAACACTGTCCGGTGCTCCCAGACTGAGCAGAGTCTTGGCTGCTCGAGCCAAGACAATTCCAATTCGATTTTTCCTGTTTCCAGCACTTAGACACAATACATTAGTCTCTAAAACATTGTACTAAGTCCAAGAAACATACCTTTATCCTTGATTTGTGCTTTGTCCACCATTTTACACTTAGGCATTTGTGTTGGACACTAAATCACCAAAATACTTAGAAATGGCCCAAGAGCACATTTCCCTTTCAATCTCCCCCTTTTTGGTGATTTATGCCAACACAATATAAAGTAAGTAGAACAAATACAAAGTCAATTCAAATAAGAACTCAAATTGCTTTGATTCAAATTTGACATATATGGATCACTCTTTGCCACCACTTGGTTTGTTTTTGCAAATCAAACTCAAATTTCTATCTCTAAGTCAAACACACATGTTAAGACATAAAGAGAGTCATTCCAAGAGAAATTGATTCAAGATTTCAAAAAAAAACTCCCCTTTTTCCCATAATCAACACTTCTCCCCACAATAAGCCAACTTTTGACAAGAGAGGCAATAAAAGAGTTTTGACAAACCAAAAGCTCTATTCTACTATTTTCAAAATTCTCAAGTGGTAGCTGATCCGTTTATCGCTTTGGCCTTTATTTTCTCCCCCTTTGGTATCAAGCACCAAAACGGGATGAATCTTGGCCCTAGAACCCCATTGCCTCACCAAAATCTTCAATAAGAATACAAAGGCAATAAGAGTACATGAGATGAACTTGGAATAAGTTACCCTCTCATCGGAGTGCAGTGGAAGTCTTTCATGGTCCAAGTCCACCTTTTCCCTTTCAAACCTCCTTTGAGACTAAAACAAGCAAACTCAAGCACATGGTTAGTCTCAAAGGGTCAAGTTGTAACACATCTCCCCCTAAACATGTGCATCACTTTGCAACTGACTTGTGAGGTCCAGGGAGTGTTTGTACAACTTGAGCACCATTAATAAGCAACAAAATGCATAAGGAACATGATCAAGGGCATAAACACATGTATGCTATAAATCAATCCAAGTTCCGCGAATCTAAGACATTTAGCTCACTACGCAGCCTGCAAAAGGTCTTCTCATCTAGAGGCTTGGTAAAGATATCGGCTAGCTGGTTCTCGGTGCTAACATGAAACACTTCGATATCTCCCTTTTGCTGGTGGTCTCTCAAAAAGTGATGCCGGATGTCTATGTGCTTTGTGCGGCTGTGTTCAACAGGATTTTCCGCCATGCGGATAGCACTCTCATTATCACATAGGAGTGGGACTTTGCTCAGATTGTAGCCAAAGTCCCTGAGGGTTTGCCTCATCCAAAGTAGTTGTGCGCAACACTGTTCTGCGGCAACGTACTCGGCCTCAGCGGTGGATAGGGCAACGGAGGTTTGTTTCTTAGAGTTCCATGACACCAGGGACCTTCCTAAGAATTGGCACGTCCCCGATGTACTCTTCCTATCGACCTTACATCCAGCATAGTCGGAATCTGAATATCCAATTAGGTCAAAGGTAGACCCCTTTGGATACCAGAGCCCGAAGCAAGGCGTAGCAACTAAATATCTAAGGATTCGCTTCACTGCCACTAAGTGACACTCCTTAGGATCGGATTGAAATCTAGCACACATGCATACGCTAAGCATAATATCCGGTCTACTAGCACATAAGTAAAGTAATGACCCTATCATTGACCGGTATGCCTTTTGATCAACGGACTTACCTCCTTTGTTGACATCAGTGTGTCCGTCGGTCCCCATCGGAGTCTTTGCGGGCTTGGCATCCTTCATCCCAAACCGCTTTAGCAAGTCTTGCGTGTACTTCGTTTGAGAGATGAAGGTGCCGTCCTTGAGTTGCTTCACTTGGAACCCAAGGAAGTAGTTCAACTCGCCCATCATCGACATCTCGAATTTCTGCGTCATTACCCTGCTAAACTCTTCACAAGACTTTTTATTAGTAGAACCAAATATTATGTCATCGACATAAATTTGGCATACAAAAAGATCACCGTCACAAGTCTTAGTGAACAGAGTTGGATCGGCTTTTCCAACCTTGAAAGCATTAGCAATTAGAAAGTCTCTAAGGCATTCATACCATGCTCTTGGGGCTTGCTTAAGTCCATAGAGCGCCTTAGAGAGCTTACACACGTGGTCGGGGTGCGGTTCATCCTCGAAGCCAGGGGGTTGCTCTACGTACACCTCCTCCTTAATTGGCCCGTTGAGGAAAGCGCTCTTCACATCCATTTGGAACAACCTGAAAGAATGGTGAGCGGCATATGCTAGCAAGATACGAATTGACTCTAGTCTAGCCACAAGAGCAAAAGTCTCCTCAAAGTCCAAACCTGCGACTTGGGCATAACCTTTTGCCACAAGTCGAGCCTTGTTCCTCGTCACCACCCCGTGCTCGTCTTGTTTGTTGCGGAACACCCACTTGGTTCCCACAACATTTTGCTTAGGACGAGGCACCAGCGTCCAAACTTCATTCCTCTTGAAGTTGTTGAGCTCCTCTTGCATGGCCAACACCCAGTCCGGATCTAGCAAAGCCTCCTCTACCCTGAAAGGCTCAATAGAAGAGACAAAGGAGTAATGCTCACAAAAATTAACTAATCGAGATCGAGTAGTTACTCCCTTGCTAATATCACCCAGAATTTGGTCGACAGGATGATCCCTTTGAATCATCGCTCGAACTTGGGTTGGAGGTGCCGGTTGCGCTTCTTCCTCCATCACATGATCATTTTGTGCTCCCCCTTGATCACACGCCTCCTGTTGATGAACCTGTTCATCGTCTTGAGTTGGGGGATGCACCATGGTTGAGGAAGAAGGTTGATCTTGCTCCTCTTGTTCCTGTGGCCGCACCTCTCCAATCGCCATGGTGCGTATTGCGGTCGTTGGAACGTTTTCTTCATCTACATCATCAAAATCAACAACTTGCTCTCTTGGAGAGCCATTAGTCTCATCAAATACAACGTCGCTAGAGACTTCAACCAAACCGGATGATTTGTTGAAGACTCTATACGCCTTTGTATTTGAGTCATAACCTAACAAAAACCCTTCTACAGCTTTGGGAGCAAACTTAGAATTCCTACCCTTCTTCACTAGAATGTAGCATTTACTCCCAAATACACGAAAGTACGACACATTGGGTTTGTTACCAGTTAGCAGCTCATACGACGTCTTCTTGAGGAGGCGATGAAGGTAGACCCTGTTGATGGCGTGGCAAGCCGTGTTCACGGCTTCCGACCAAAAGCACTCGGGGGTCTTGAACTTTCCAAGCATCGTCCTCGCCATATCGATGAGTGTCCTGTTCTTCCTCTCTACCACACCATTTTGTTGTGGTGTGTAGGGAGCGGAGAATTCGTGCTTGATCCCTTCCTCCTCAAGGAACTCCTCCACTTGAAGGTTCTTGAATTCGGATCCGTTGTCGCTTCTTATCTTCTTCACTTTGAGCTCAAACTCATTTTGAGCTCTCCTTAGGAAGCGCTTGAGGGTCCCTTGGGTTTCAGACTTATCCTGCAAAAAGAATACCCAAGTGAAGCGGGAAAAGTCATCAACAATAACTAGACCATACTTACTTCCTCCTATGCTTAGATAGGCGACGGGTCCGAAGAGGTCCATATGTAGCAGCTCCAGGGGTCTTGATGTGGTCATCACATTCTTGCTGTGATGCGCTCCTCCCACTTGTTTACCTGCTTGACAAGCTGCACAAGGTCTATCTTTTTCGAATTGCACGTTAGTCAAACCTATCACGTGTTCTCCCTTTAGAAGCTTGTGAAGGTTCTTCATCCCTACATGTGCTAAGCGGCGATGCCACAACCAGCCCATGCTAGTCTTAGCTATTAAGCATGCATCTAGACCGGCCTCCTCTTTTGCAAAATCAACTAAATAAAGTTTGCCGTCTAATACACCCTTAAAAGCTAATGAACCATCACTTCTTCTAAAGACAGACACATCTATATTTGTAAATAGACAATTATATCCCATATTGCATAATTGACTAACAGATAGCAGATTATATCCAAGGGACTCAACTAAAAATACATTAGAGATAGAGTGCTCATCTGAAATTGCAATCTTGCCTAAACCTTTCACCTTGCCTTGATTCCCATCACCGAATATAATTGAATCTTGGGAATCCTTGTTCTTGACGTAGGAGGTGAACATTTTCTTCTCCCCTGTCATATGGTTTGTGCATCCGCTGTCGATAATCCAGCTTGAACCCCCGGATGCATAAACCTGCAAGGCAAATTTAGGCTTGAGACTTAGGTACCCAACTCTTGTTGGGTCCTACAAGGTTATTCACAATTGTCTTAGGGACCCAAATGCAAGTTTTATCACCCTTGCATTTTGCCCCTAATTTCCTAGCAACTATCTTCCTATCCTTTCTACAAATAGCAAAGGAAGCATTTAAAGCATGATAAATTGTAGAGGGTCCATTCATAACTTTTCTAGGAACATGAACAATATCCTTTCTAGGCACATGATGAATATTTTCCTAGACATATCTCTACCATGTATATAGGAAGAACTAGAAGCAAACATAGCATAAGAATCATAGGCATGTGAATCAAAAGCATTATAAGCATTACAACTCCTATGAGACTGTCTTCTATCATGATATATAAAAGCATGGTTCTTTTTAGCACTACTAGCCATAGGAGCCTTCCCTTTCTCCTTGGCGGGAATGGGAACCTTATGGCTTGTTAAGTTCTTGGCTTCCCTCTTGAAGCCAAGTCCATCCTTAATTGAGGGGTGTCTACCAATTGTGTAGGCATCCCTCGCAAATTTTAGCTTATCAAATTCGCTCTTGCTAGTCTTAAGTTGAGCATTAAGACTAGCCAATTCATCATTAAGTTTGGAAATTGAAACTAGGTGTTCACTACAAGCATCAATGTCAAAATCTTTACACCTATTACAAGTTGCGACAATTTCTACACAAGATGTTGATTTACTAGCTATTTCTAACTTAGCATTCAAATCATCATTAATGCTCCTTAAGTTAGAAATTGTCTCATGGCAAGAAGATAATTCACAAGAAAGCATTTCATTTCTTTTAACTTCTAGAGCATGAGATTTTTGTGCTTCTACAAATTTGTCATGTTCTTCATACAACAAATCCTCTTGCTTTTCTAAAAGCCTATTCTTATCATTCAAGGCATCAATCAATTCATTAATTTTATCTACCTTGGTTCTATCTAGGCCCTTAAATAGACATGAATAATCTATTTCATCCTCATCACTAGATTCGTCCTCACTTGAAGAAGCATAAGTAGAGTTTCGAGTACATATCTTCTTCTCCCTTGCCATAAGGCATGTGTGACGCTCGTTGGGGAAGAGGGATGACTTGTTGAAGGCGGTGGCGGCGAGTCCTTCATTGTCGGAGTCGGAAGAGGAGCAATCCGAATCCCACTCCTTGCCTAGATGTGCCTCGCCCTTTGCCTTCTTATAGTTCTTCTTCTTCTCCCTCTTGTTCCCTTGATCCTGATCACTATCATTGTCGGGACAGTTAGCAATAAAATGACCAATCTTACCACATTTGAAGCAGGAGCGCTTCCCCTTCATCTTGTTCTTGTTGGGGTGCTCCTTGCGACCTTTTAGCGCCGTCTTGAATCTCTTGATGAGGGCCATCTCTTCATCATTAAGTCCGGCCGCCTCAATTTGTGCCACCTTTCTAGGTAGTGTCTCCTTGCTTCTTGTTGCCTTGAGAGCAAGAGGTTGAGGCTCATTGATTGGACCATTCAATGCGTCGTCCACGTATCTTGCTTCCTTGATCATCATTTGCCCGCTTACGAACTTTCCAAGTATCTCCTCGAGCGTCATCTTGGTGTACCTAGGATTCTCACGAATATTGTTTACAAGATGAGGATCAAGGACAGTAAAAGACCTTAGCATTAGGCAGACGACGTCGTGGTCCGTCCATCGCGTGCTTCCATAGCTTCTTATCTTGTTGACAAGGGTCTTAAGCCGGTTGTATGTTTGGGTTGGCTCTTCTCCCCTTATCATAGCGAACCTCCCGAGTTCGCCCTCTACCAACTCCATCTTGGTGAGCATTGTGACGTCATTCCTCTCATGAGAGATCTTGAGGGTGTCCCAGATTTGCTTGGCGTTATCTAAGCCGCTCACTTTGTGGTATTCATCCCTGCACAATGAAGCTAGAAGAACAGTAGTAGCTTGTGCATTTTTATGAATTTGCTCATTAATGAACATGGGACTATCCGTACTATCAAAGTCCATTCCACTCTCTACAATCTCCCATATACTAGGATGGAGAGAGAACAAGTGACTACGCATTTTGTGACTCCAACCGTAGTCCTCTCCATCAAAATGAGGAGGTTTACCAAGTGGAATAGATAATAAATGAGCATTTGTACTTTGAGGAATACGAGAGTAATCAAAAGAAAAGTTCGAATTGACCGTTTTCTTTTTCTCGTAGTCGTCGTCGTCCTTTTGGGAAGAGGAGGATTTGTCGCTGTCGTAGTAGACGATCTCCTTGATGCGCCTTGTCTTCTTCTTATTCCCGTCTTTGCGCTTGTGGCCCGAGCCCGAGTCGTTAGGCTTGTCATCCTTCGGCTCGTTGAAGATAGACTCCTTCTCGTTGTTGTTGACCACCATCCCCTTTCCCTTAGGATACATCTCTTCGGGCGATTAGTCCCTTCTTGAAGAGAACGGCTTTGATACCAATTGAGAACACCTAGAGGGGGGGGTGAATAGGTGATCCTGTAAAACTTAAAACTTAAGCCACAAAACTTGGTTAAGTGTTAGCACAATAATCACCAAGTGGCTAGAGAGGAGTCTCAACAAAACACAATAACCATAAAGATATCAATCACAGAGATGGCACAGTGGTTATCCCGTGGTTCGGCCAAGACCAACGCTTGCCTACTCCACGTTGTGGCGTCCCAACGGACGAGGGTTGCAATCAACCCCTCTCAAGCGGCCCAAAGACCCACTTGAATACCACGGTGTTTTTCTTTGCTTTTCTTAATCCCGTTTGCGAGGAATCTCCACAACTTGGAGCCTCTCGCCCTTACACTTGAAGTTCACAGGAAGCACGGAGCAAGGGAGGGATTAGCAACTCACACAAGACACAAAGATCACAGCAAATACGCACACACAGAACCCAGACTTAAGCCCGAATGGCTAGCACACTAGAACGGAGCTCAAATCACTAGAATATCGAACAAGGGCGCAAGAATGAAGTATGAGTGATCAAGAGTGCTCAAGGAATGCTTGGTTATTTCCTCCATGCGCCTAGGGGTCCCTTTTATAGCCCCAAGGCAGCTAGGAGCCGTTGAGAGCAATCTGGGAAGGCAATTCTTGCCTTCTGTCGCGTGGTGCACCGGACAGTCCGGTGCACACCGGACAGTGTCCGGTGCCCGATTTCTTTCCTTCTACAGCGAAGTCGACCGTTGGCAGCCAAAGAGCCGTTGGCGCACCGGACATGTCCGGTGCACACCGGACAGTCCGGTGCCTCCTTCTAGCCGTTGGCTCGGCCACGTGTCCCGCGCAGATCGCGCGGCCGACCGTTGGCCCGGCCGATCGTTGGCTCACCGGACAGTCCGGTGCACACCGGACAGTCCGATGAATTATAGTCGTACGTCGCCGGTGAATTCCCGAGAGCGGCTAGTTCACTCGAGCCAGCCTGGCGCACCGGACAGTCCGGTGCTCCCAGACTGAGCAGAGTCTTGGCTGCTCGAGCCAAGACAATTCCAATTCGATTTTTCCTGTTTCCAGCACTTAGACACAATACATTAGTCTCTAAAACAATGTACTAAGTCCAAGAAACATACCTTTATCCTTGATTTGTGCTTTGTCCACCATTTTACACTTAGGCATTTGTGTTGGACACTAAATCACCAAAATACTTAGAAATGGCCCAAGAGCACATTTCCCTTTCAGTAAGTGCAAAGGTTACTTCGAATTAAACCAATTTATACTTTCATAGGATATGCATGAATTGCTTTCTTCTATTTTACCATTTTGGACCACGCTTGCACCACTTGTTTTGTTTTTGTAAATGTTTTGGAAATTCTTTTCAAAGTCTTTTTGCAAATAGTCAAAGATAAATGAATAAGATTTTGAGAAGTTTTTTCAAGATTTGAAATTTTCTCCCCCTGTTTCAAATGCTTTTCCTTTGACTAAACAAAACTCCCCCTCAATGAAATTCTCCTCTTAGTGTTCAAGAGGGTTTTAGATATTAATTTTGAAAGGGTCATACCAATTTGAAATTATATCAAAAATAAGATACCAATTGAAAAACTTCTTTAAATTCAAATTGAGAGACTACATTTTTGAAATTGGTGGTGGTGCGGTCCTTTTGCTTTGGGCTAATACTTTCTCCCCCTTTGGCATGAATCGCCAAAAACAGATACTTATGAGTGAAATATAAGCCCTTTTTACTTTCTCTCCCCCTTTGGCAAACAATATATGAGTGAAGATTATACCAAATTGGAGAGCTAGCGGAATACCGGCAAGGAAGGGTAATACCATAGATGTAGAGTGGAAGCGATGTCTTTGCCGAATACTCCATTTCCCTTTCAATCTAAGACTTAATACACGAGATGCTCATGGAAACATATTAATCTTAGCCTTGGCACAATAGAGATAGGAAATATGCAAATGTACCAAAGGAAAGAGACATGATTAAAAGGATATGTCAATTAAGCTTAAACAGTTCTATATAATATAGATTGCTCCCCCTAAATATGTGCCTTGAGGGGAATACAGATTTTGGCCTTAAATGCCAAGTGCACATAATTAGGTTAATGAGAACATATCTTTATCATAGAACCTATGAAGTGCAATGTGTCATAATAAAAGTGTGATGCTCATGACAGACTATGCACTTATGAAAGCATATTGGAATCATTTTAAGCATTTATCCTTAAGGATTTCAAAGAGACTTAAGGACCCTCCACCTTTGAAACAAAGGTAGCTTATCCTCGTTACAAGGTTAAGCTTTAAGCTCTTTGACAATAAAATCACTTCACCTAGTTGCAACAAAAGTGCATTAATGCAAGAATGAAAAATTTTGAGAGGTTGAACTAGGATTGAAGCAGGAATATACATAGACATGCTTTCTCTTCCTTTTATACGAGATATGCAAGGAATGTAGAAGATTTAGGTACATGTGTAAATGAGAGGAAGTAGTTTTACCGTTTTGTACCTTCACATAGAGACGCTCTCTTCATTGTGCTTAGACCATAGTCTTAGGTATTTAAGACCTATATTCAAGACAGTGTATGGAAATATTTTGCACAAGAGAGGGTTATACAACTAGTGATCCTTTTTAAGTCATTGTTATTGTTGGGCCCATGCTTCGTTGCGCCGAAGGTCTTGCGTGAAGAAGCAGCTTCGGCTGAAATCGTCCCCAGGAAATGGCCGAAGGTTCCTTTTTATAGAGCTTCGGCGTTGCAAACCGACATAAAGATAGAATGACCTTTTTATCCATAGAGGTCTAAGATAATGTTGTAAACTTTTGTAAAGGGCATAATTGTAATTCGTCACAGGCTGCGTCCTGTGTCTATAAATAGATGAACAGTACCCCCGTACTGTTCACGCTGACTTGGCATTTGCTTTTGCGTCACGCTTGTACTTTTTACCTTCTCTCAGGACCGAAGGTACATTTGTAATTTGAAATCATTTCTATTTTTCCATGTTAATAAAATAGAAATGATTCTATGATGATGCTTATATTATATTTCATGCTTTATATGAGTCCTTCGTCATTACTTGTTATGTTTACGAAGGTATGTCTCTTATGACCTTCGTCCGAGACTCATTATTTCCCGAAGGGACATAATGCTTCGAAGGACGAAGGACTTTAACACTTAACACTTTTTATGTTGCCTTGTTCTTAACTCTTAGCATTTGAGAACAAGTCCCCAACATTGGCGCCCACCTCCGGTGAACTCACTTCCACTTTTCTGAGCTGATGGCTTCGTTCAACAATCAAGCTGGAGTTGCTTCGGACCCGAAGCTGGTGCTCCCGATCACAGGTGGCTCGTCCTCAGAGCCAGCTAACAAGAAGCAGAAGAAGGAAGCGCAGAGAAGAGTACAGCATGTTGGGGTGCAAGGACCCTTCATCAAATCAAGATGGTCTCACATTCCTATTACCTTCTCTCAAGAGGACCTTCAGCTCAAAGATTACCCACACAACGATGCCATGGTTATCTCTTGTGTTATCAAAGGATTTCTGGTTCACAATGTCTTGGTCGATACAGGCAGTGCAGCTGACATCATATTTGCTAAAGCCTTCAGACAGATGCAAGAGCCAGAAGATAAGATTCATGATGCTACACATCCTCTTTGTGGCTTCGGAGGAAGACAGATTGTAGCACTGGGCAAGATCACCATGTCAGTAACCTTCGGATTCATCAACAACACTAGAACTGAGCAAGTTGTGTTTGACATTGTTGACATGGAATATCCTTACAATGCAATTATTGGTCGTGGTACTCTTAATGCCTTCGAAGCAATCCTTCATCCTGCCTATCTTTGCATGAAGATACCTTCGGACCAAGGGTCTATTGCTATCCATGGAAGCCAGGAAGCTGCTAGAAGGGCCGAAGGAAGCTGGACCGACTCCAAGGCAATCCATAATATAGATGGAACTGAAGCTTGTGAACAGTACAAATTCAGAAGGGAGAAGGCAGCTTCAGCAGATCAGCCGAAGCCCATGCTATTGTGTGAGGACATAGCAGAGCAGAAGGTGCTGTTGGGCTCGCAATTATCTGAAGACCAGGAGAAAACCTTGATAAGGTTTTTATTCAACAACAAAGATGTTTTTGCATGGTCGGCTAATGATCTCTGTGGAGTAAATCGGGATGTTATTGAACATTCGCTCAATGTTGACCCATCCTTCAGACCCCGAAAGCAGAGGCTTCGGAAAATGTCTGATGACAAGGCCGAAGGGGCTCGCAATGAAGTAAAAAGACTCCTCAGTGCAGGAGTTATCAGAGAAGTGAAGTATCCAGAGTGGCTAGCTAACACTGTTATGGTGAAGAAGGCCAATGGCAAGTGGAGAATGTGTATCGATTTCACAGATCTCAACAAGGCTTGTCCGAAGGACGAATTCCCGTTGCCAAGGATAGACTCTCTAGTCGATGCAGCAGCTTCTTCAGAGCTCATGAGTCTCTTGGACTGTTACTCAGGATATCATCAAATCTGGATGAAAAAGGAAGATGAGCCGAAAACTAGCTTCATAACTCCAAGTGGCACGTATTGCTATCTTCGGATGCCTGAGGGGCTCAAAAACGCTGGAGGAAGTTTCAGCAGAATGACTGCGAAGGTTCTTCAGTCTCAAATAGGCAGAAATGTGTTGACCTATGTTGATGACATTATCGTCAAAAGCACGAAGCAGGAAAATCATATTGTTGATCTGCAGGAGACCTTCGCCAGCTTCAGACAAGCTGGTTTGAAGCTGAATCCAGAGAAATGTGTCTTCGGAGTAAAGAAGGGTAAATTTCTTGGATGCTTGGTTTCAACAAAGGGAATCGAAGCTAATCCAAATAAAATCGAAGCTATACTTCGAATGGAGCCACCAACTACAAGAAAAGGGGCCCAAAGATTGACAGGAAGGCTGGCATCTCTCAACAGATTTATATCCAGATCAGCAGAAAGAAACTTACCATTTTTCGAGGTGCTGAAGTCAGCCGAAGTCTTTCAATGGGGCCCAAGTCAACAAAAAGCCTTCGAAGAGTTGAAGCAATACTTGATAGATCTCACAACATTAACTCCGCCAACGCCAGGGGCTCCTCTGTTGTTATATGTGGCAGCTTCGCACTCAGCAGTAAGTGCGGCGCTTGTCCAGGAGAAGCTTTATGGCCAGCTTAAGAAGCAAGTTCCAGTGTATTTTGTATCTGAGGTCCTTAGTGTCTCAAAGAAAAATTATACAGAGCTGGAGAAGGTATTATATGCCGTTTTAATGGCATCCAGGAAGCTTCGGCATTATTTTCAGGCATACAATATCATTGTTCCTTCTTCGCAGCCGTTGAAGGATATAATGAGAAATAGAGAAGCTACTGGACGGATTGGGAAATGGGCTGCAGAGCTCAACGAATTTTACATTGATTATGTGCATAGATCTTCGATCCAGTCTCAAGCATTGGCAGATTTCATTGCCGACTGGACGCCAGGGGCTCAGGATGAAGAAGCAAATAAAGATGCCGAAGTGTGGACAGTGTTTTGTGATGGCTCTTGGGGAATCTTCGGAGCAGGTGCAGCTGCTGTGTTGGTTTCACCATCCAAGGTCAAAACTTGTTATGCAGCAAGACTTGATTTCAGCTGCACGAACAATATTGCTGAGTACGAAGCCCTGCTTTTGGGCCTTCGGAAATTAAAGGCAATGGGAATCAGAAGGGCAATTCTTAAAACTGATTCCCAGGTGGTTTCGGGTCATGTTGACAAAAGTTGCAAGGCTAAAGATCCGAAGCTTGAAAAATATCTAGATACGGTCCGAAGGATCGAAGCATCCTTCGAAGGATTCTCTGTCAAGAATATTCCTCGAGGACAAAATGAGCATGCTGATTTGCTAGCTAAGTCTGCGGCACAGGGGCTGCCGTTACCTTCGGATGTGTTCTTCGAAACAATAAAGGCACCTTCAGTGGAGCTCCTTGAAAGAGCAGTCCTCAACATATCTCCTGTTTACAGCGAAGATTGGAGAACTGAAATAATCTCTTACCTTCAGGGTAAGTTCCTTTCAGATGACGAAGCTTACAATAAAAGAATAGAGGCAAGAGCTCGTCCGTATGTCATGATAGAAGGGGAATTATACAAACATGGAGTTTGCGCTCCGCTGCTCAAGTGCTTATCTAGAGCCGAAGGTATAGAGTTGATGAAGGAGATACATGCAGGCCTGTGTGGATCCCACATCGGATCCAGGCCATTACTTGGGAAAGTCTTCCGCCAAGGGTTTTATTGGCCGAAGGCAGCTTCGGATGCGGCGGAGTTAGTGCAAAAGTGCGAAGGTTGTCAGAAATGTGCAAGAGATCAAAAACAACCTTCGTCTTTGACACAGCTGATACAACCCATCTGGCCATTGCAAAGGTGGGGCCTTGACTTGTTGGGTCCATTACCACCGGCTCAAGGGAATCTAAAATATGTTATAGTGGCTGTGGAGTATTTTTCCAAGTGGATTGAGGCGAAGCCATTGGCCACAATAACTTCGGCCACTGTCCAAAAGTTTTTCTGGCAGAATATTGTCTGTCGCTTCGGGGTACCGAAGGCAATCACTGTAGATAATGGAACGCAGTTTGACTCCGAAGCTCTCAGAAATTTCTGTGATCAAATTGGAACGAAGATCCATTTTGCATCAGTCAGGCATCCGGAGTCAAATGGGCTCGTTGAAAGGGCCAACGGCATTATAATGACAGGAATAATGAAGTTAATCTTCAATCAACCCAGGGGAAAGTGGCCAGATCAGTTAATCAAAGTGGTGTGGAGCCACAATACAACAACATCAAGGTCTACAGGCTTTACCCCATTCAAATTATTATTCGGTGACGAAGCAATAACTCCGGAGGAAGCAAAAGCTGGATCAATAAGAGTAGTAGCTTCGGCAGAATCAGGTCCCGAAGATGCTTGCCTTGTGGAAAAGGATGCTTTAGAAGGGATCAGGCTTCAGGCCATGGAGAATATCAATAAATATCAGGCTGAAACAGTTAAATGGCGAGATAGAAAAGTCCGGCTAAAAAATATTGAGCCGGGACACTTGGTGCTTCGGAGAGTGGCTAACCCAGTTACAGTGGGTAAGCTACAGTTGAAATGGGAAGGACCATTCTTAGTAGTATCTTCGTCAAGGCCTGGATCGTACAGATTGAAGGACATGGATGGCAACGAAATTCCAAGGTCTTGGAATGCGGATGAGCTTCGGCGATACTATGTATAACATGATGTAATTTTTTATGTTTTTTCTTTTCTTTTTCATGGCACCCTTTTCCTTTCCGAAGGGGGAGAAAGGTTTTTAATGGGGCCATCATGTGTAATTTCCTTTTTTAGTCTTATAAGAGCAAAATCCCCCAAAAAATGTAAATGTAACAGCTGAGAACGCACCATCGAGTGCAGAAACTGAAAAAGAAAAAAGAGAAGAAGCTCCAAAGACGTTCCTAAGGGGATGCAGAGCTTATACCGCCTAAGTAAAAGGCGAAGAAACTCCAAAGACGTTCCTAAGGGAATGCAGAGTTTATACCGTCTAAGTAAAAGACGAAGAAGCTCCAAAGACGTTCCTAAGGGAATGCAGAGCTTATACCGCCTAAGTAAAAGGCGAAGAAACTCCAAAGACGTTCCTAAGGGAATGCAGAGTTTATACCGTCTAAGTAAAAGACGAGGAAGCTCCAAAGTCGTTCCTAAGGGAATGCAGAGCTGATGTGTGGTTGATTCCAAGGAAATAATGGTTGAGTGTGGCTTCGGTTATATGCTTTGGACATTCATTCGCACATTACATCATAGCATTTGCATTCATAAGCATTCATTCATAGCATTTGTGTTCCTAAGTGGTTGCTTCGGCAAAAGGAAGAAGCGGTCTTTTATGTTTCGTCATGTACAAAAAAGAAAAGCTTCGGCAAGAGGAAGAAGCGGTCTTTTATGTTTCGTCATGTACAAAAAAGAAAAGCTTTGGCAAAAAGAAGAAATGGTCTTTTATGCTTCGTTGTGTACGAAAAGAAGGGAAGGTGTTTTTTCGCCTTCGGCTCAAAATACTGATTTCGTCCACATCAAAGCGTCTCAATAAAAGGGTAAGAATATATTACAAGGTATGAACAAAGTTCCTTGAGAATAGATTAATTGTATTTACAAAAAGTTGTTACAAATTCTCCTGAGTTTTTTCTAGTCTACTCCTATTAATCTTCGTCAGGTTTCTGCTTCGGCGGCATATACTTTAAGTATCACCTCCAGCTTCGTCATCCTACATGAATCAAGGTATCCCAAGTAAAAATCAAGTGTGAAGGAGAAGGTAAGTACAAAGTATGATTTCTTACTGGTTCAAGATGACTTCGAGCTTCGTCCCCAGCCTTCTCTCGCCCGCCTTTTGTCCATATCATTTTTATGAATCTATTTGAGATGCTCCGGGCGAGGTCAGGAATGTCGTCGAGAATTGATGGAGACAGGGCGAAGTTGGGCCTGTTGACAATCTTTCCATGCTCGCAGCCAGCCTTCAGGAATGCTGCAGCAGTACCCCGAGAAGCTACCCAGGCACAGAAGTCACCGTGCCCAGCTATAACTTCGTCAAGTTCTTCAATTTCAGCTTCGATATGATCGAAGGCTTTTGGTAAATCTTCATCCGAAGGGGTAAATTTCCCGCTGCTGGCTCCAACTGAGTAAAAGATCTTCTTTAGTTGTTGGATACAATTGTTGCTAAAATTCAAACATTTATCCTGAAGGCTTGTTAATGATTTCTTCAAATTTGAGTTGGCTTGGACTTCGGCTTCAAGTTTCGAATCAAGCTCTAGCTTCTCTTGTTCAAATTGTTTTGATTGGCAGAGAAGCTTCGAATTCAATTCTGCTACTTTGGCTTCAGTCTCTGCCAGCAAGCCTTCGGTTGATTGAAGTTCGAAGTCTTTCTTTTCAATAATAGCTGATTGTTCTTTTATCTTGCTCTCTAAATTTTCAATTATAGCTTCGTGCTTCTTATCTTCTAGATCTTGCTGCATCCTCAAAGCTTTGCTTAGAAGCATGCTCTGCAAATAAACAACCTTCGTTAAAGAATATTGCCATTATTAAAAAACAATAGAAGTTAGAGAGAAGGATGTTTACCTTGAAATTTGAATAAAATAAGCTGCCGACGATATGTTGTCGTCGGTAGCGGCTGATGTCTGTCTCTAGTTTCGGAAAACCGATACTCTTTGATAGAGTACCGATGACCTTAGCCCCAGCTGAGTCCCGGATGCAGCCCAGTTTTTCATCATCAATGCCTCCAAATAGAAGAGCTCCTGGCTTGTATCCGCAAGATTTGGCGTATTCCTTAAGCTCTTCTTTTTCGGCCTTCGACAGTTTTTGCCCGACTAAATTTTGAAATGAGTAGGCTTCGTCGTTCGAAGTGTCTTCGGCTATTTCTTTCCCTTTCCCAGGCACTGTGGCCATGGTTTCTTCAGCAGTGGTGGCAGCTTCTTCTGCAGCCATGTCTGTTAAAATTTTGTTGATGTCTTCAATAGTAGATTCTAAGTTTACATCTTCGGCTGTAGCGGCTTCGGTAGCCGCGACCTCCGAAGGTGCGACTTCGACATTTTCTGTGCCCTCAACGGCTGGTGTTTTCTGAATTGACGCCCTCGGTGGCGTCTTGTCAATAACTTCTGTTACGGCAATAATTCTTTGCCTTTTCGCTTTGGCTATCTTCGTTTTTTCCGGCTCCGCCACCTTTTGAAAAAGCTTCGTCAGTCGAGGCCCTAATGGACTTAGCTTCGTGGGCATGGGTTCAGTCATTACCTTTAGAATTTCCTCCACGTCGCTAGTAGAAGGTGGTGTGGGGGTCCCCTCTTCTTCGGATAGTTTTCGCTTTGGAGTTGATATTTTTCTCTTGACAATTTTCTTCTTTTTTGGTGGTTGTTCTTCATCCTTATTTAAAGCTTCGGCCGCTCTTTTTCTTCTCTGGCCCTCAGCACCCTTGTTCAGCTGCGCATAATCAGGATATTCGAAACCCAGTGCATCAAGCACTCGGTTCAGCCTTCGCTTCGGACGGGTGCCGAAGGCTGCTGTCATCAGTTGATCTTCTTTTTTCGAATAATTTCCAAGAATTTCATTACACATCACCTCAACTGTATCCAGCCACTCTTGGCAGGGCTTCTTAAAATATTTCTTGAATTTGAAGTGGTAAGGAAGCCGGACAAGATCCCCTTCCTTCTTCTCCCCCTTTAACTTTGGCATTTCCCATTTTTTCAGAGTAGGGAAGACTCTGAATGCTAAGAATTCTTGAACCAGATCCCTGGTACCAATATGCTCTGCAATGATTCTGAATTCATCCATTGCCCGTTGAGTTTGACCCTCTGGTGTCACGTTGCAGTGGGGTCGGGTTTCTCCGAAAGTTAGCTCGAGTGGACTTTGCACAAGCTTCTCCTTGTCCTCATCAACCTTGACATAGAACCATTCTGATTTCCAGCCTGCCGGCCATTTGCTTCGGTAGCTGATTACAGGAAACTTTGCGGTTTTCCGGTAGGCAAAATTGTAGCAACCGAAGTTTTCATGAAGCCCATCTTTTCTGGCCTTTGTTTGATAATGCAATTCATGAACTCGACAGAAACTGTCAGCAAAAGGCTCCACTGCTTGGCTTCGGAGGGCCCAAATATAAACGCTAAGCCTAACGATAGCGTTAGGAGTTAACTGATGAAGGTAGATGCCAAACCTCTTCAATATCTCCGCAACAATCTCGTGAACAGGGAATCTTAGCCCAGCCTTTAAAAAGCTTTTGAAGATGACAACCTCGTCCTTCTCTGGCTTCGGGGTGGTCTCTTCTCCCCCGAAGCGAAGCAGCTTCTTCTGATCTTCACTGAAAAAACCTGCTTTTACCATCTTGGCGAGATCAACCTTTGAAACAGTCGATTTTCCGAAGTCTAGGTGGCTGGGTTTGCTGGGCATGGCAATACGGTAGTCATCTTCGGAGTCGGTTTCTTCAATGTTCCCTTCTCCTTCGGCAGCTGTCGGGTTTGCTTCGGCAGCAGGCATTTCTTCCGCAGTCACCAGTCCGGAGCGCTGCATCGCTTCGGAGATGGGCACAGTCTCCGAAGCTTCAGTTTCGTCCCCCTCACGCTCAACCCTAGCTGTAGAGCGAACTCTGGCCATTTAATTATGAACTTGTGAAACTTTGATACTTTTTTCTCCGAAGCAGGCTTCAAGATGGAGCTTCGTTCAAATCTGACAAACAAGCTTCGGTGATGGTTAAAAATTTTGGCAGCAAAACAGTGCAAATAGCAGTAAATGCTGTGGTAACTTCACACCTACTCGTCTGTTTATATAGTGCTGCAGGTAAGAAGGCGAAGCGGCAGGGTTTTTACACCAGGCGGGCAGTAACTTGTACTCGCTGCGCAGTGGACCGCAAAGACCAAACAGTGACTCTGCAAGGTGGGACCGACACGATCTCGGGAAATGAATCGTTTCTCGGCAACGAGCTCAGGGAAGGTGTTTTTTGGACCTTCGGCTTCCCGAAGCTTGAGAGGATTTTTTCACGGTTCAAGCTCGTTACGAAAAACGATCTAGCGCCGCGAAAGGGGCTACTGTTGGGCCCATGCTTCGTTGCGCCGAAGGTCTTGCGTGAAGAAGCAGCTTCGGCTGAAATCGTCCCCAGGAAATGGCCGAAGGTTCCTTTTTATAGAGCTTCGGCGTTGCAAACCGACATAAAGATAGAATGACCTTTTTATCCATAGAGGTCTAAGATAATGTTGTAAACTTTTGTAAAGGGCATAATTGTAATTCGTCACAGGCTGCGTCCTGTGTCTATAAATAGATGAACAGTACCCCCGTACTGTTCACGCTGACTTGGCATTTGCTTTTGCGTCACGCTTGTACTTTTTACCTTCTCTCAGGACCGAAGGTACATTTGTAATTTGAAATCATTTCTATTTTTCCATGTTAATAAAATAGAAATGATTCTATGATGATGCTTATATTATATTTCATGCTTTATATGAGTCCTTCGTCATTACTTGTTATGTTTACGAAGGTATGTCTCTTATGACCTTCGTCCGAGACTCATTATTTCCCGAAGGGACATAATGCTTCGAAGGACGAAGGACTTTAACACTTAACACTTTTTATGTTGCCTTGTTCTTAACTCTTAGCATTTGAGAACAAGTCCCCAACAGTTATTATATATCAAGTAGATCACAAATTGCATAAATATATCATGAATTCTCCTTTTAACTTAGCGCATATCAAAAGAGATATTGATTGAAATTATATGAGGCACTAAGAAAAATAAGTGTTAATTGAAGTTATTCAATGATCAAACAACCAACAGATGCAATCAAAAGAACAACATAGGCATTAGATCATTAAACAAGCTTAAAACGGGAAAATCCAGTAAATAAGCTACTTTAACAATGAAAGCTACAATCCTTGATAAAGGTGACATTATTTTACCAAGATGGATTGATATGTAGTAGCATATTTCATGAGAAAATTGTTCTCATACATGAGACTATATGAGATTACTAAGATAGAGTGTTTGTCTCAATATAATCAAGATATAGAAATAGGCTCCCCCTAAAGATATGCATTAAGAAATTGAATGAACTGGAAAGATGTACTCACTTTTACAGACAGATAGGGAGAAGCATTATTCATCTTGATCAAGGCTTACAAAATTTGCAATAAACAATTTATGCCTAGTAATCTCATAATGAAAAAGATTTAGAATGCTTATAACCACACCATTGATTGTTTTGAAGATCTCATTATCCAAGTAGGTGTTGTTTCTCTTGATGTCTTCTTTTTCATTTGAGAGTCCTCCCTTTATAGTTGACTCTTTTTCTTTCCAAACTTATTGAAAATACTCAAGAGAGATGTTAATAGCACAAGGGAGTATATGATGAAGAATGCTTTCTTTTAGATAAGGAATATAAATAGTTCATCATTCACAAGTCACATAGACATGAAGTAAAATCCTTAACATTAGTGCATATTATTAGAAAAAAGGAATAAACACCTTTTAAATATCTTGAACAATCATAGGAATTTTACTTCTTCATATTGAATTTATTATCACGACTTAAAATCATATCAATATGAGAACAGATATAGCAAAGGCATGAATTAGATTCTAATGGACAAGTGCATTTTATAAGAATGAGATTGAATGCACATCTCGCTGACTTAAGTCCAATAAAGAATCTATTCTTCACATAGGTAGAATTTAGAGTAAACAACCATTGATGGGAACTATATTTGATTAAGAAGATGAGTTCCCATACCTTCGCTTTTACCTTTCTTCCTTTGGGTGAAGAGTAACCCTTGAGGCTTGCGACTTGCACTTACTCTCTTGTAGATTTTCATAAGTAAGCTCAAGAGATATGTTATTAGTAACACAAGCACTAGTTTTCCTTTGTGTAATCATTTTGATAAGGAATGGAAAATAGATTACTAAAGCATGGAAACTTTATAACATGAACTAGGTTATTCCATGATGTATGCTTAATTTTGCTTACAAAACAAGCATGGATAATTCTTTAAGATTATAGGAATAAATCTAATTCATAACATGGAGAGCGATAAATATAGAAGAATCATATCCAACTTAAGCAAGAGGCAAAACAACATAAGGGTCTGTTTGGTTGGACTGTGGCTGTGAAAAAAGTTGCTGTGGGCTGTGAGCTGTGGAAAAAGCTATTGTAGGCTGTAAGCTGTTAAAAAGCTAAAAACCGTTTGGTGGAAACCACTAAAAGTCGTTAAAAATTCTTCGATATATGTTTTCACAGTTTCATCCGAAAAGCCACTAAAAGCAGGTCCAGGGGTGCTTTCAGATTTACACTACGAGAAAGTCGGCTTTTAGAAAAAGCCGCTTCCTGAATCCAACCCTTTGGTTGGCTTTTGGCTTTTAGGGGGGCAAAAGCCAAAGCCAAAAGACAAACCAAACACACCCTAAATCATTGGATTGACTTTTCTTTTCATGTTAGATTGCGCATCCCCAAAGAGAAACATATTCTCTCTATATCTAGAACATGGCAATAATAGGATGATTAGTGTAAAGCATGCCATGAGATACTTACAACAATTTAAAGCATGTAGATTGCCATGGTATAGAAATGATGAATATACAATCTATCATATGAGAGGAATTTCTTCAAAGAATGGTGACATAATTTAAAACATTTGAAGTGCTTTCTAAAACACATAAGAAATGATAATTTAAGATACTTGCACTTAAAAGCATAATTGTTACCATCCTTTGGCTTTCCTCCATGTTGTAGGCCTTGACTTTTCGGCATATGATTAATTATTTATTTCCTACAACATCAATATCTTCCCCGATATGATATGAGTTTTAGATATAACAATTCAAAATAACTTTGGGTCAATCTTGGATATAGATCATTGAAGATTGATAGCTTGAGTTAATTGAATTGACTCTCTCAAGAACCCCAAAGCTTCATACCATCTCCTTTTCCTGCAAAGCTTGTCAAGCATATTTTGGTACCCATCGCTTGATGGGTCCATTAAGGTTAGTCAACAAAGATCTAGGAACCCAAGAGTCCTTTGTGTTAGCATTTGGTAAACTCATTACCTTTCTAGCACAAGTTGCAATTTTGGGTTGCCTAGTTACATGAGAAATAATTGACAAGCTAGAGGTGGGATAGTTACCCATGGGACAATCCTTGCATTGATGTCCCTTCTTTCGGCATATGTAGCAAAGGCGATCTTCAAGTCTTGAAGATTTCTTCTTTCCTTGTTTCTTGCTTGCTACATGGTTAGTTAATATTTTTCTTTTCTAACACTATGCCTTTTTGTTTCAAATAGGGACAAGACTTAATTAAGTGTCCTATCTTTGAGCATTTAAAACAAATTTTATCATCCTTGTTAATAATCAAGCCATTTTTAATATCGGGACATGACCTAATCGAGTGTCCCTCTTCAAAGCATTCACTACACTTCTTACTTCTCTTAGTGTGAAGTGTGGCTTGATCATTACCTTGTATGGAGGCACGGTTGAGGCTTTTGGCAGAGGTATTGATTTTATTCTTTTGTTCCCTCCTCTTGGCAATCCTCAAGTCCTTGACATTTTCTTCAAGGGATTTAGTGCATGCCTCGGTTGTTCCCGTCTCAAGCTTCTTCACCATGTGATCACGGTTATCTTGAGAAGGTTGAGCAATGCACTTCCCTTTAAGTTGTGTCAAGCTCATCTTTAGCCTCTCATTCTCTTCTTTGAGCTTTTGATATGTATCATCTTTTGTTCCTAGAAATTCTAGCTCAAAGGAGGATTTGCTTGTCGACGGACAACAAGCATTAGTACATGGTAAAATAGTTTCAATTTGAATACATGTACATGAGTGAGATTGTTGGGATTTTAAGTTTTCTATTACAACCTCATGAGCAATGTTTAACATGATATGATCATCCATAAGATTTTTATGAGAATATAGAAGCATATCATGTTTTTCTTGAAAAGCTAGATTTTCAACTTTTAGCTTTTCTACTTGGTCCTTAAGCAAGGCATTCCTATTCACTAATTGAGCGATACAATGTAAAGAGTTATCTTGCTCAATTGAAATAGTTTCATACCTTTGGACCAAATTAACATGAGAGCACTTTAGCTCCTCATGTTCTTTAGTCAACTCGTCAAAGCATAGCATTTTCATGGAGAGAACATCTTCTAGCATTTGACGAGCTTCGCTTTGCTCTCTCGCTCTTTTTAGAAGTTTTAGCATGATCGCCTTATCTTCTAGGCTTAGATGAGCGTAGAGTTGCATGAAGCTTTGTTCATCCTCCTCGTCCTCATTTGTGCTTCCGCTATCATTTTCATTAGCCACACAACATATGTGGGAATCGAAATGGGAAGACAAACCTTTTGGAGAGGTGGATTCATCATTTGGTCTCCAACGTTCATTTTCTTCTTCTTCCTTCAAAGGGTTAGTTTCACAAGAACTAAAGGAAGTAGAAGCATCATATGAACTATCATGTTTGGACTCATCAAATTTACTTTTAATTCTAGTCCAAATATCATGCGCATCATGAAAGGGTTCATTATATCTAATTATGAAGGCATGAAAATCTTCTTTGCTAAGAGAATTTCCTAAGATGTCAAAAGCTAGATAATTTAAGCGAATACATCTTTGATCTTCCTCGGAAATATTCTTTCTATCATAATTAGAAGGCATGATACTCTTGTCTATAATTTGTTCTAATTGTGAGTCTATGATTCTAAAAGCATTTATCACACTAGTAGACCATGAAGCATAATTAGAACAATCATCAAGTAAAATCTCAAGAGTTACCTCCTTGATTTTCTTCGGAAGTGTCTTCTTGTTCTTTTGGGATCTTCCTCGAGCCATCACTTCGAGTTGTTAGACTTAATATGAAGTGCCTGGCTCCGATACCAATTGAAAGTCGCCTAGAGGGGGGTGGATAGGCCAAACCTGAAAATTATAACTTTACACCCCAACTAGATCCCTTGATTAGTGGTTAGAACAAGATTCACAATTATCAGAGTATGAAACTAAGACCTTTGCTTGCAATGAGTATTGTTTCCAAAGAGTGCGGAATTAAATCAATAACAATACTATTAGAAATGTTAGTGGAGAATAATGCAAGAGTGCTTAGTTAAGAAGAAGATAAACACAAGTTCTTTCTTGCAAGGAGTTGCTTCTCTAAATGAGAATTTAACTTGAAGAAACACAAAATAATGTTAGCAAAGAGTAGCGCAAAAGAACTTAGAAAGGGAGAGAACAAACAAATCACAAGCAATAAACACACGAGACACGAGTGATTTGTTTTACCGAGGTTCGGCCCTCGAAGGCCTAGTCCCCGTTGAGGAGTCCACTAACGACGGGTCTCTTTCAATCCTTTCCCTCTGTCAACCGATCCCCAAGATCGGCGAGCTCTTCTTCTTCTCAAGGATCACTTGAGACCCCGCAAGGATCACCACACACTTAGGTGTCTCTTGCTAGCTTTACAAGCCTCCAAAACTTTGGAGGAAGTTCAATGGGAGTCAAAACTCCACGCACAAATGAACGCAAGGTGTAGCACACACTTTCTCTTAATCAATCTCACAAGGCTCTAGAGCTAAACTCTCACAAGAGGCTCTCTTTTGCTTGCTCTCTCTTTTGTGGCACTTGTGTGGTTTGTAGTGGTCTAAATCTTGTGTATAGGATGGATCAATGAATAGAGGTGGTTGGGAGGGCTTGGATATGTCAACTATGTGACTTGGAATGTTGCTTGCGCTCCCACACCTTGAAGTGGCCGGTTGGAGTGGTATTTATAGCCACCAACCAAATTGTACCCGTTGGAGAAGGCTGCTGGCGATGGGTGCACCGGACAGTTCGGTGCGCCACCGGACAGTGTCCGGTGCGCCGCCACATCATCTAGTCGTTAGGTCTTGGAGCTGGTTGACCGTTGGAGGCTTTGTCCTCATGTGGCACCGGACAGTCCGGTGCCCCTCTGACCTGCTGCTCTGACTTCTGCCGTGGAACTGTGCTTCACTGTTTATCCGTCAGAGTCGACCGTTGCGTGCAGATAGTCGTTGCTCCGTTGGTGCACCGGACAGTCCAATGTGACACCGGACAGTTCGG
Source organism: Zea mays (assembly GCF_902167145.1). Classification (NCBI taxonomy): domain Eukaryota; kingdom Viridiplantae; phylum Streptophyta; class Magnoliopsida; order Poales; family Poaceae; genus Zea; species Zea mays. The sequence continues at coordinate 223,417,729 of NC_050096.1, forward strand.
TGAGTTATAGTGGAGCTGCGCCTGGGAAACCCGAAGCTGAGGAGTTTGAGCTGATTCACCCTGGTGCACCGGACACTGTCCGGTGCGCCAGACCAGGGCACACTTCGGTTTCCTTTTTGCTCCTTTCTTTGAAGCCTAACTTGTTCTTTTTATTGGTTTGTGTTGAACCTTTGGCACCTATAGAATGTATAATCTAGAGCAAACTAGTTAGTCCAATTATTTGTGTTGGGCATTTCAACCACCAAAATCATTTAGGAAAAGGTGTGAGCCTATTTCCCTTTCAGAAGGCGTAACCATTAATGGCTTCTTTGCTGGTCTCCACCAGCACGTCGAGGGATTTGGGACTTAACCCCCTTCGAGTGTGCGTGATGGTGGAGACTGAGCACACCATGAGTTTGTGCGGTGGCCGACGATGGTCAACACACACGCTGAGGGACCAGGACACAGACCAACACAACAGACTGCGCTAGCCTTACTCCTTACCCATGGGGCCTACCAATGGATTCCAGCGAGATCATGTTAACGAATGTGTAGCCTTTGTTATTATGGCTTCCTGAAACACATTGGTAGGTAAAAGAAGTCACCCCCCGTGAGTGGGGGAGATGACTCCACCTACTATGGAGCATAGCGGCCGATAGCTGGCGGTGGCCTTGCTCGGGCATGGCTATCGAATGGCAATCACCACCTCAAATACCACTGTGCTCTGCCGCTAGGGATAGCAATTTTACCCGTGGGTTCGGATATCCAACCCGTCGGGTTCGGGTACGAATTTGTACTCGTGGTCTTGCCCATAACCGACTCGTGATAAAATCGGGTCAGGTACAGATATTTTTTATCGCCCGAGGGTTACCTGTGGATATCCGTAAAAACTAAAAAACTAGTGAGCATGTATCATGAAGACTTGAAGTGTTCCCATATTATGTTCTGTATGCCTGTGTTGACGCATAATCATGAAGACTTGTTTGAAGTGTTCTCTGTACGCATAAGTTTTCTGAAATTTTTCTGTATTATTTTTAGATATATATATATATATATATATATATATATTAGTAACGGATGTGCGCCCTACGCGCGTGCAAAACATAGGTATTCATATATATTGTAGGATGTATATAGACAAAAGATAGATGACTCTCAAGTATAAATTGCAAGTAAAAGCAAGTATTGCTGTGGTTGCAGGTGCAGCATGCCGGAAGCGACCTCCTCAATGGTGAACACAAGAAAAAGAGTTGAAGTCTCTAAAAATTATAGTGCAGTCTTTTGCACTAGCATTCTGCTCTCATTGCCAAATGTAATGGCAATATATCAGAAACAGATCCATGCTAGTTTGTTCTTGAACATCACTATTCTAGACTGGGAAACGACTTTTTTTGAGTTTCATATATATACCCGCGGGTACCCGATACCCGCTCGATACCCGACGGGTACAATTTTTTACCCGCGGGTACAGTTGCGGGCGGGTACGACTAGTACCCGCGGGTATGGTCGCGGGCGGGTATTTATTATACCCGACCCGAATCCGACATGTTGCCATCCCTATCTGCCACGGGTCGCCACCTGCGACCCCAGGCATGACGGGGCCTGGGGGAAGCCAACAATGGTAACCTCAAGCAAAGTGCTTGAGGCTTCCACTGCCTTCTTGAAAGGGATGGCCTCAACAATTCCTAAAATCAATTTTGTTGTTTGACGTCCATCACAAACAATATGGACTAATTAGTTTGCCTATTGGATATTTTTCTTAGATGCTGAGAGCACCTAGAGGGGGGTGAATAGGTGATCCTGTAAAATCAAACACTAAATTCCCACAAACTTGGTTATGAAGATATTAGTGCGAGTTAATCAAGTCTATGAGGCGAGCTCTTGCGAACACAGACAATCAAGGAGAGAGCAATCACAAGAGACACGCGATTTTATCCCGTGGTTCGGCCAAGTAACACTTGCCTACTTCCACGTTGTGGCGTCCTAATGGACGAGGGTTGCACTCAACCCCTCTCAAGTGATCCAATGATCAACTTGAATACCACGGTTTTCTTCCTTATAGTTTTCTTCCCGTTTGCAAGGAATCTCCACAAGTTGGAGCCTCTCGCCCTTACAATATTGATCACAAAGAACGCACAAGAGTAAGGTTGGGAAGAGCAACACACACAAGACTTAAAAACGCAGCACACCCACGCACACAAGTGAAGAATTGAGCTCAAATGACAACACAGGGAGTTCTCGACTCGAATGGAGCTCAAATCCCTAACACAACAAAGCGAATGCGTGGGAGCAGAGTCTGGATGCCTTAGAATACTTAGTAAATGCTTGGGGTGACTCCTCCATGCGCCTAGGGGTCCCTTTTATATCCCCAAGGCAGCTAGGAGCCGTTGAAGACAATCTTGGAAGGCTAATCTTGCCTTCTGTCGTGTGGTGCACCGGACTGTTCGGTGCACCACCGGACTGTCACTGTAGCTGTTCGGTGCGCGATTGCCTTCCAAATAAAGCGCAATCGATCGTTGCAGCTTCGGGCCCGATGGCGCACCGGACAGTCCGGTGCCCCCTGTCGACCGTTGGTGCGGGCCACGCGTCGCCCGCGGATTGCGTGGCCGACCGTTGTGCTGGCGAATGTTGGCTCACCAGACAGTCCGGTGAATTATAGTCGTACGCCGCCGATCTTTTCCTGAGAGCGGCCTTTTCACCGGAGACCAGCCTGTCGCACTGGACATTGTCCGGTGCACCACCGGACAGTCCAGTGTGCCAAACTGAGCTGAGTTTTGGTTGTACCGAGCCAAGTCTTTTTGGTTTCTTTTCTTCTTCTTTTCTCACTGTTTCTAGCACTTAGATAACTTCATTAGTATTCAAAAACAAATGTACTAAGTCTAGAAACATACCTCATGCCTTGATTTGCACTTTTTCAAACTTTGGCACATTAGGACTTAAAGAATATGTGTTGGGCACTTAATCACCAAAACATTATAGAAATGGCCCAAAGGCACATCTCCCTTTCAATCTCCCCTTTTTGGTGATTTATGCCAACACAACCAAAAGCAACCAAAAGAAGTGCAACATCAATGCAATTGAGGACCAAATTGTTTTTGACTATTATTTGGCATATTTGGATCGCTCTTTGCCACCACTTGGTTTGTTTTTGCAAATCAAATTCATTTTCCTATCTCTAAGTAAAACTCACTTGTTTGGGCATAAAGAGAGATAATCCAAGAATGAAATTGGTCAAGTGCCAAAAACTCCCCCTTTCTCCCATAATCATAAATTCTCCCCCACAAGAGACCAAATTTTGCAATAAGAGTATTTTGGTCAAATCAAAGGTTCTAACTCTATTCTTTTCAAAATTCACAAGTGGTAGCTGATCCATTTGCTTTGGCCTTAATTTCTCCCCCTTTGGCATTAAGCACCAAAACGGGATCATTCTTGGCCCCTTAACCCTATTGCCTTACAAAAAATGTCAATTAAGAGCAAAAGGCAATGAGAGCATAAGTATGAACTTGGAGGTGAGTACACTAATACCGAAGTGCAGTGGAAGTCTTTGCATGGTCCAAGTTCACCTTTCCCTTTCAATTCACCTTTGAGACTAAATCAAGTATACTCAAACACAAAGGTTAGTCTCAAAGGGTCAAGTTGTAGCACATCTCCCCCTAAATATGTGCATCATTCACACATGGACTTGTGAGGTCCGGGGATCCCTTGCACAACTTGAGCACCATAAATAAGCAACAAATCACATAAATACATGAAGTAACATGATCAAAGGCATAGAACACATGTATGCTATAGATCAATCCAAGTTACGCGAATCTAAGACATTTAGCTCACTACGCAACCTGCAAAAGGTTTTCTCATCTAACGGCTTGGTAAAGATATCGGCTAGCTGGTTCTCGGTGCTAATGTGGTACACCTCGATATCTCCCTTTTGCTAGTGGTCTCTCACAAAGTGATGCCGGATGTCTATGTGCTTAGTGCGGCTGTGTTCAACAGGATTATCCACCATGCGGATTGCACTCTCATTGTCACATAGGAGTGGAATTTTGCTAAGATTGTAGCCAAAGTCCCGGAGGGTTTGCCTCATCCAAAGTAGTTGCGCGCAACACTATCCTGCGGCAACAAACTCGGTCTCAGCGGTGGATAGGGCAATGGAGGTTTGTTTCTTTGAACTCCAAGACACCAGGGACCTTCCTAGGAATTGGCACGTCCCTGATGTACTCTTCCTATCAACCTTGCATCCAGCATAATCGGAGTCTGAATATCCAATCAAGTCAAAGGTAGACCCCTTTGGATACCAGATCCCGAAGCAAGGCGTAGAAACTAAATATCTAAGAATTCGCTTAACGGCCACAAGGTGACATTCCCTGGGGTTGGATTGATATCTAGCACACATGCATACGCTTAGCATAATGTCCGGTCTACTAGCACATAAATAAAGCAATGACCCTATCATAGACCGGTATGCCTTTTGATCAACAGACTTACCTTCTTTTGTTGAGGTCGACATGCCCGTCGGTTCCCATTGGTGTCTTTGCGGGCTTGGCGTCCTTCATCCCAAACCGCTTGAGAAGATCTTGAGTGTACTTCGTTTGGGAGATGAAGGTGTCGTCCTTGAGTTGCTTCACTTGGAACCCAAGGAAGTAGTTCAACTCGCCCATCATCGACATCTCAAATTTTTGAGTCATCACCCTGCTAAACTCCTCACAAGACTTTTGGTTAGTAGAACCAAATATTATGTCATCGACATAAATTTGGCACACAAAAAGATCACCATCACAAGTCTTAGTGAAAAGAGTGGGATCGGCTTTCCCAACCTTGAAAGCATTAGCAATTAAGAAATCTCTAAGGCATTCATACCATGCTCTTGGGGCTTGCTTAAGTCCATAGAGCGCCTTAGAGAGCTTAAACACATGGTCGGGGTACCTGTCATCCTCAAAGCCAGGGGGTTGTTCCACGTATACCTCCTCCTTGATTGGCCCGTTGAGGAAAGCGCTCTTCACATCCATTTGAAACAACCTGAAAGAGTGGTGAGCGGCATAGGCTAAAAATATTTGGATAGACTCTAGCCTAGCCACAGGAGCAAAAGTCTCCTCGAAATCCAAACCTGCGACTTGGGCATAACCTTTTGCCACAAGTCGAGCCTTGTTTGTTGTCACCACCCCGTGCTCGTCTTGCTTGTTGCGGAACACCCACTTGGTTCCCACAACATTTTGCTTTGGACGTGGAACTAGGCTCCAAACTTCATTCCTCTTGAAGTTGTTGAGCTCTTCCTGCATGGCCAACACCCAATCTGGATCCTGCAAGGCCTCTTCTACCCTGAAAGGCTCAATAGAAGAGACAAATGAGTAATGCTCACAAAAATTTCCTAAACGTGAGCGAGTCATTACTCCCTTGCTGATATCACCCAGAATTTGATCGACGGGGTGATTTCTTTGGATTGTTGCTCGGACTTGAGTTGGAGGGACTTGTGGTGCTTCTTCCTCCATAACTTGTTCTTCTTGTGCTCCCCCTTGATCACGCGCCTCTTCTTGAGGAACCTGTCCATCATCTTGAGTTGGGGGATGCACCATTGTGGAGGAAGATGGCTGATATTGCTCTTGTTGTTCCTGTGGTCGCACATCACCTATCGCCATCGTGCACATTGCGGCCGTCGGAACATCATCTTCATCTATGTCATCAAGATCAACTTGCTCTCTTGGAGAGCCATTAGTCTCATCAAATACAACATCGCTAGAGACTTCAACAAAACCCAATGATTTGTTGAAGACCCTATACGCCTTTGTATTTGAGTCATACCCTAGTAAAAACCCTTCTACAGCTTTGGGAGCAAATTTAGAATGTCTACCTTTCTTCACCAAAATGTAGCATTTGCTCCCAAATACACGAAAGTAAGAGACATTGGGTTTGTTACCGGTAAGGAGTTCATACGAGGTCTTCTTGAGAAGGCGATGTAGGTAGAGCCGGTTTATGGTGTGGCAATCTGTGTTCACAGCTTTCGACCAAAACCGCTCGGGCGTCTTGAATTCTCCAAGCATCGTTCTCGCCATGTTGATAAGTGTCTTGTTCTTCCTCTCTACCACACCGTTTTGATGTGGTGTGTAGGGAGCGGAGAACTCATGCTTGACACCTTCTTCCTCAAGATACTCCTCCACTTGCAGATTCTTGAACTCGGACCCGTTGTCGCTTCTTATCTTTTTCACCTTGAGCTCAATTTGTTTTGAGCCATTCTTAGAAAGCGCTTGAGGGTCCCTTGGGTTTCTGTTTTATCATGAAAAAAGAACACCCAAGTGAAGCGGGAAAAATCATCAACAATTACAAGACCATACTTACTTCCTCCGATGCTAAGGTAGGCAACGGGTCTGAAAAGGTCCATGTGAAGAAGTTCCAGTGGTCTTGATGTTGTCATCACGTTCTTGCTATGATGTGTGCTTCCCACCTGTTTCCCTGCCTGACAAGCTGCACAAGGTCTATCTTTTTCGAAACAAACATTGGTTAGTACTAACACATGTTCTCCCTTTAGAAGTTTATGAAGGTTCTTCATCCCAACATGTGCTAGACGGTGATGCCACAGCCAGCCCATACTAGTCTTATCTATTATGCATGCATCTAGATCGGCCTCCTCTTTTGAAAAATCAACTAAGTAGAGTTTGTCGTCTAATACACTCTTAAACGCTAATAAACCATCACTCCTTCTAAAGATAGATACATCAACATTTGTAAACAAACAATTGTAGCCCATGTGGCATAATTGACTTACAGACAGGAGGTTGTATCCTAATGACTCTACTAAAAGTACATTTGAAATAGAGTGTTCGCTTGTGATGGCTATCTTTCCCAAACCTTTGACCTTGCCTTGATTCCCATCTCCAAATATGATTGTATCCTGGGAGTCCTTGTTCTTGACGTAGGAGGTGAACATCTTCTTCTCCCCCGTCATGTGGTTTGTGCATCCGCTGTCGATTATCCAGCTAGAGCCCCCGGATGCATAAACCTGCAAGGCAATTTACACTTGGGTTTTAGGTACCCAACTCTTGTTGGGTCCTACAAGGTTAGTCACAATAGCCTTTGGAACCCAAATACAAGTCTTGTCTCCCTTGCATTTGGATCCCAACTTTCTAGCAACTACTTTTTCATTCTTACATAAAAGCGCAAATGAAGTATTGCAAGCATGGTAAATGGTAGAAGATTCATTGCACATTCTCCTAGGCACATGAGGCACAACATTACTTCTCCTAGGCCTACTTCTACCATGCACAAAAGTAGAGCTAGACGCAAACATAGCATGTGAATTAAAATCATCATGATCATAACTCCTATTATAATGAGTATTCCTAGAAAATTTCTATCATAAATGTAGGCATGACACTTTTGAGAACTACTAGCCATAGGAGCCTTTCCTTTCTCCTTGTTGAGAACGGGAGCCTTTTGGCTTGTTAAGTTCTTGGTTTCCTTTCGAAAACCAAGTCCATCCTTAATAGAGGGGTGTCTACCAATAGTGTAGGCATCCCTAGCAAATTTTAATTTATCAAAATCAATTTTGCAAGTTTAAGTTGAGCATTAAGACTATCCACCTCATCATTTAGTTTAGCAATAGAAATAAGGTGTTCATCACAAGAATTAACATCAAAGTCCTTGCATCTATTGCAAATAACAACATGCTCTACACATGAACTAGATTTATTAGCTTCCTCTAGCTTAGCATTTAAATCATCATTCAAAATCTTTAAACTTGAGATAGATTCATGGCAAGCAGATAACTCAAAAGATAGCATTTCATTTCTTTTAGTTTCTAAAGCAAGAGATTTTTGTACACTAACAAATTTGTCATGTTGTTCATATAAAATGTCCTCTTGCTTCTCTAGCAATCTATCTTTTTCATTTAGAGCATCAATTAATTCATTGATTTTCTCTACTTTGGCTCTATCTAAACCTTTAAATAAGCTAGAGTAATCTACTTCATCATCGGAAGAATCATCATAGCTAGAAGTAGTGTACTTAGGGATATCTCGAATGTGTACCTTCTTTTCCTTGGCCATGAGGCAAGTGTGGCGTTCGTTGGGGAAGAGCGAAGACTTGTTGAAGGCCGAGGCTGCCAGTCCTTCATCGTCGGAGTCGGATGAAGAGCAGTCCGAATCCCATTCTTTTCCAAGGTGCGCCTCGCCATTCGCCTTCTTGTAAGCCTTCTTCTTATCCCTCTTCCCATACTTTTCTTGTCCCTGGTCATTATCATTATGAGGGCATTGAGCTATAAAATGACTAGTCTTACCGCATTTGAAGCAAGAGCGCTTTCCCTTTGTTTTATTCTTGGAGGGGTATTCTTTGCGTCCTTTGAGCGTGGTCTTGAAGCGCTTGATTATAAGCGCCATTTCATCTTCATTGAGTCTGGCAGCCTCCACTTGAGCTACCTTGCTTGGTAGCGTCTCCTTGCTGCTTATTGCTTTGAGAGCAACGGGCTGCGGCTTGTAGATGGGTAGTGGACCGTTCAAGGCGTCATCCACGTATCGTGCCTCCTTTACCATCATGCGCCCGCTCACGAATTTTCCGAGTATCTCCTCGCGCGTCATCTTGGTGTACCTGGGGTTTTCACAAATAAGATTGACAAGATGGGGGTCAATTACCGTGAATGACCTTAGCATGAGTCGGACGCCGTCGTGGTTCGTCCATCTTGTGCTTCCATAGCTTCTAATCTTGTTGATGAGGGTCTTGAGCCTGTTGTAGGTCTGAGTTGGCTTCTCTCCCCTGATCATTGCAAATCTTCCTAGCTCGCCTTCCACCAACTCCATTTTGGTGATCATGGTGGCGTCGTTTCCCTCATGAGATATCTTGAGGGTGTCCCATATTTGCTTGGTGTTGTACAAGCCACTCACCTTATTATATTCATCCCTGCAAAGTGAAGCTAGCAAGATAGTAGTAGCTTGTGCATTTTTATGAATTTGCTCATTTATGAAAACGGGATTGTCAGTACTATCAAAATGCATTCCATTTTCAACAATCTCCCAAATACTAGGATGGAGAGAAAATAAGTGACTACTCATTTTGTGACTCCAAAAAGAGTAGACTTCTCCATCAAAGTGTGGAGGTTTCCCAAGAGGAATTGATAGCAAATGAGCATTAGAATTGAATGGAATACGGGAATAATCAAATGAATAGTTTTGATTAACCGGTTTCTTCTTTGACGAGGAGTCATCGTCGTAGTCGTGTGGTGAAGAAGACGAGGCATCACTGTCGTAGTAGATGATCTTCTTGATGCGCCTCTTCTTCTTCTCGTCTCTTTTCTTGTGACTCGAGCCTGAGTCGGTTGGCTTGTCGTCTCTAGGCTCATTGAGGAAGGACTCCTTTTCCTTGTCGTTGACCACCATCCCCTTTCCCTTAGGATCCATCTCTTCGGGCGATTAGTCCCTTAGATGAAGAGTATGGCTCTGATACCAATTGAGAGCACCTAGAGGGGGGTGAATAGGTGATCCTGTAAAATCAAACACTAAATTCCCACAAACTTGGTTATGGAGATATTAGTGTGAGTTAATCAAGTCTATGAGGCGAGCTCTTGCGAACACAGACAATCAAGGAGAGAGCAATCACAAGAGACACACGATTTTATCCCGTGGTTCGGCCAAGTAACACTTGCCTACTTCCACGTTGTGGCGTCCCAATGGACAAGGGTTGCACTCAACCCCTCTCAAGTGATCTAATGATCAACTTGAATACCACAGTTTTCTTCCTTATAGTTTTCTTCCCATTTGCAAGGAATCTCCACAAGTTGGAGCCTCTCGCCCTTACAAGATTGATCACAAAGAACGCACAAGAGTAAGGTTGGGAAGAGCAACACACACAAGACTTAAAAACGCAGCACACCCACGCACACAAGTGAAGACTTGAGCTCAAATGACAACACAGGGAGTTCTCGACTCGAATGGAGCTCAAATCTCTAACACAACAAAGCGAATGCGCGGGAGCAGAGTCTGGATGCCTTAGAATACTTAGTGAATGCTTGGGGTGACTCCTCCATGCGCCTAGGGGTCCCTTTTATAGCCCCAAGGCAGCTAGGAGCCGTTGAAGACAACCTTGGAAGGCTAATCTTACCTTCTGTCCTGTGGTACACCGGACAGTCCGGTGCACCACCGGACAGTCACTGTAGCTGTCTAGTGCGTGATTGCCTTCCAAATAAGGCGCAATCGACCGTTGCAGCTTCGGGCCCGATGGCGCACTGGACAGTCCGGTGCCCCTTGTCGACCGTTGGTGCGGGCCACGCGTCGCCCACGGATTGCGCGACCGACCATTGCGCTGGCGACCGTTGGCTCACTGGACAGTCCGATGCACCACCGGACAGTCCGGTGATTTATAGCCGTACGCCGCCGATCTTTTCCCAAGAGTTGCCTTTTCACTGGAGACCAGCCTGGCGCACCTAACAGTCCGGTGGGACAGACTGAGCTGAGTTTTGGCTGTACCGAGCCAAGTCTTTTTGGTTTCTTTTCTTCTTCTTTTCTCACTGTTTCTAGCACTTAGATAACTTCATTAGTATTCAAAAACAAATGTACTAAGTCTAGAAACATACCTCATGCCTTGATTTGCACTTTTTCAATCTTTGGCACATTAGGACTTAAAGAATATGTGTTGGGCACTTAATTACCAAAACATTATAGAAATGGCCCAAAGGCACATTTCCCTTTCAGATGCATGAAGTTCACATAAACATACAAAGAAAATGACCTTGGGGGAATTCTACACGGTTGGAGCAAAACAGAACTGGTGCATCCTATGGCACACCAGACACTGTCCGGCTGGAGCCCTCCACGAACTGACCGCTCTCGGGTTTCCTCAGCTTGTCCACTAAAAATCATCGGACTATCCGGTGAGACAACAGAGCAACGGTCAAATTCGTCCAACTATCGGCTGCGCTGACTGCGGCGTAGTCTGCAGCGCAGAAGTCAGAAGTCAGTCTGCAACGGCAGGATACACCGGACTGTCCAGTGCCGCAAAAGAACAGAAGACTTCAACGGTCAACAGCTCCAAACCCCAACGGTCGGCTGACGTGGCACATACCAGACAGTGAACAGTGAGTGTCTGATGCACCACCGGACCGTCTGGTGTGCCCATCGACAGCAACGACTGGAATAGTGGTTGGGGCTATAAATACCCCCAACCACCTCCATTCAAGCAATCCAAGCATTCCAACTTCCTCATTCAATACTAGAGCAAAAGAAAGGGTATAGTGCGTGTTCAAAGTTTATCTTCTGCACTCTGAATTCACTATTATTTATTTCTAACACTAACCACGGGTATAGTGCGTGTTCAAAGTTTATAAATTTCAGGCTTCGCCTATTCACCCCCCCTCTAGGCGACTTTCAATTGGTATCAAAGCCTGGTGCGTCATTAGAGTTTAACAACTCGAAGTGATGTCGGGAGAACATGCCAAAAGGGAGATGGTGAGAAGCGTGGATCTTCGGGAAAGAAGAACAAAGAAATGACTCCATCGAAGGAGGCCGACGACAAGCAAAAGGAGCACAAGGAGGAATCCGCCGGCTCCATCAAGTCACATAAGAAGGGTGACAAGAAGAAAAAGAAGATGAAGAAGGTGGTATACTACGAGACCGATTCTTCCTCACCTTCCACCTCCAGCACCGAGTGCATCTTCGAAGCGCCAAGAGCGTAAGAAGTATAGTAAGATGCCTCTTCGCTATCCTCGCATTCCTAAACACGCTCCTTTACTTTCCGTACTCCTAGGCAAACCACCATATTTTGATGGTGAAGATTATTGTATGTGGAGTGATAAAATGAGGCACCATCTAACCTCTCTCCATGAAAGCATATGGGATAATGTTGAGTTTGGAGCGCGGGCACCACAGGTAGGTGACGAGGACTATGACTCCACTGAGGTCACCCAAATAAGGCACTTCAACTCCCAAGCCACCTCCATACTCCTCGCTTCCTTGTGTTGATAGGAGTACAACAAGGTGCAAGGGTTGAAGAGTGCCGAAAAAATTGGGACGTCCTCGAGACGGCACATGAAGGGGACGAGGTGACCAAAATTATCAAGCATGAAACGATCGAGGGAGAACTCGGTCGATTCGTCCTCAACAAAGGAGAGGATCCACAAGCAATGTACAACCGGCTCAAGACGATGGTCAACCAATTCCACAACCTCGGGAGCACCAAGTGGGATGACCATGAAATGGTCAAGGTTATTCTAAGATCTCTTGTCTTTCATAATCCCACTCAAGTTCAATTAATTCGTGGAGATCCTAGATATAAATAGATGTCTCCCAAGGAGGTAATTGGCAAGTTTGTGAGCTTTGAACTTATGATCAAAGACTCCAAACACATTGTCAACTTGGAGCTAGGCGCCACCTCCACACCCGAGGTACAACCCATTGCGTTCAAAGCTACGGAAGAAAAGAAGGAAGAGTCTACACAAACAAGTATACTCCCACTCAACGCCTCTAAGCTCGACAATGAGGAAATGGCTCTTATCATCAAGAGCTTTCGGTAAATCCTCAAACAAAGGAAGGGGAAGGATTACAAACCCCGCTCCAAGAGGGTTTGCTACAGGTGTGGTAAGTTCGATCATTTTATCGCTAAATGTCCATATAAGTGATAGTGATAGGGACAACGACAAGAAAGGGAAGAAGATGGAAAAGAAAAGATACTACAATAAGAAGAAGGGTGGCGAGGCGCACATGGAGCGGGAATGGGACTCCGACGAGAGCTCCACTGACTCCTCCGACGAGGACGCCGCCAACATCGCCGTCAATAATGGCCTTCTCTTCCCCAACGTCAGGCACAAATGCCTCATGGCTAAGGATAGCAAAAAGAAGTAGGTACATTCTAGAGATACCCCCAAATACACTACTTCCGATGACGAGGGTAGCTCTAGTGATAATGATGATGATTTGACTTCTCTTTTTGGTCAAAGGTTTGGGTAAAATTGCTATATATCCTGATCATTCCATTTCTAACATTTTTCTTGTAGATTCTTTAGATTACAACTTGCTTTCTGTTTCTCAATTATGTAAAATGGGATATGTTGGAGCGAAGGCAGAAACGCCACCCTTCGCTCGAAGTCTCCGCTGTTCAGCCGCTGCTCTGTCAGAGACAAAGCAGGCAAGGGCACCCTTCGCTTGATCGGCACCAGACGAAGACCGGCGACGAAGGCATCCCACAGTGCAGCCTCGTCCAGCTCAGAGGCCCACGTGCGATCCGGCCCATTGTAACGGGCCCTGCGTAGCCGCCGCGTGTTACGGGCCTAATTTGTAAAGGCATCCCTGTAATTACAGTCTGTAACCCTGCTTTATGGGAATATTCTGGGGATAACCTAGATAGCTGAGGGCACATGCGTCCTTAACACAAGGTGCTGGGCGTTCAGGTACCTATAAATACCCCCACACAATGCCCGTGAGAGGCCTGGTTAACAAAGCTATTGCCTCCTAGCTCGTAACCCTGTTGTCACCACTATTCACCCTTGTTGGCCTCCTTGCGTTTGAGAGCAAGTTCCAACATTTGGCGCCCACCGTTCGTGCTACGACAAAACCACCCGCGATGGCACCCAAGAGAGCTAACCCGAAGGCTGACGAGGCTGCGAAGGCAGCACTGCTCGCCGCAAGAAAGGGCAAGGCCCTCGCCCTCACCCAATCCACCCACCAAGAGCCCACTGAAGACAATGTTCCCCGCACCTGCGAAGACGACACCTTCCGCACCTGCGGACCCGAAGGACAATCGCAGCCGCCCCCAGGCTTCGCCCCACTGGAAGGCGCGGACCTCACCGAGGACGGTGAAGTCCTCGGCGTCTCCGCGGAAGAACAGCTACAGCTGCGCGCCCTGCGCCTCAAGAACCGCAATCTCCAGAGGCAGAAAGAGATACTGGAGGCCAAGCGCCAGCGTGTGTCCGCACTAGCCAAGGTGCAGCAAATGATACGCGACGAGGAGCAGAAGGCCCAAGACCTCGAGCGCGAGATCGCGCTGATGCAGCGTGAAGGCCACCTTGGCCTGCAGCAAGAGCCACCCCTCCAGCAGCGCGCACAACCGGAAGACACGCGCGAAGGCCACCTCGGCCTGCAGCATGGCCCACCCCTGCAACACCGGGCACAGCCGGAGAACCCGCGTTTCCCCCAGCGTGACTACACCTTCCAGCACGGCGCGCCATTCCAAGGGGTCAACTACCTCGACGAGCGAAGTCCCCTGGCGCCACACCTGCAAGTGACGCCTTGGCCAGCTAACTTCCGAGCAGGGACCTATCCCAAGTACAACGGCAGCACCGACCCGGCGCAATACATAATGAGTTATCAGGTCGCCGTTGCATCCGCCGGAGGGGACGACGCCACAATGGCGAAGTCTTTCATCATCGCCCTAGAGGGCCCAGCACTCACCTGGTTCACCAGATTGCCTCCGCTGTCCATTGATTCATGGAGAAGTCTCAGGGACAAGTTCCTGCTCAACTTCCAAGCGTACCGCCCAGACACCGACACCTTGGCCGAGCTCTCGCTTTGCAAACAGCTGGAAAAGGAGACTCTGTGGGAGTATTACCGCAAATTCTTAACACTCAAGTCACAGCTGCCCTCCGTCGATGATCAGATCGCTATCCACTACGCCATCAGTGGCCTTCGGGCCGGCGTCCTCTACAGCCACTGTATCAGAGATCCACCCAAGAACCTCCAGGAGCTATATCAGCTCTTTGAAAAATATGCCAAATCCGAAGAGCTCCACCAGCGCAAGGTTGAGTCACAGCGGAAGCCCAAAGATGCCCCGCAGTCCAGCCGCACGTGGACGAGGACTCCGCAGCCAGACTCCGGTCGAGATGGCCGCAGTCAGCAGCAAGTGCACAACATCGCCAACCAGCAGCCTGCTGCTGACCCCCCTCGTCGCCAGGAATATCCCCCCCAGGGCCGCGGAAATGGAACTCGTGGCAGGGGCCGAGGGCGCGCGCAGCCGCCGCGCCGGTTCTACTGCCTTTTCCACGGCGAAGACTGCGCCCACCAAACCAAAGACTGCCCCGAAACGAAGGCCACCAGAGACAGAATGGCGCGGGCGCAGCCAGCCGACAATCCCAGAATTGTCGCGCATAATTACCAGCCACCCCCTCCACCATATATCCACGCTCCCGCCCCGCATCCACCGCACCACGCTTACCAACACCATCAGGAAGTACAAATCGTACCTCCTCCACCCCCACCACCACACCAGCAACATCAAAACATCCCCCATGCCCCAAAGCAGGAAGACTTCGCTGATCAACCATATCGCGGAGTCATTCACATGATAACAGGGGGGTCCAGCACTGACTTCGACACCAAGCGGCAGAAGCGGGACCACTACCGCAGCATCAACCATGTCGCCGTCACTGGCCCAGTCGTGCAGACAAAGTGGTCCCACATACCGCTAACCTTCGACGCACGAGACGTCGACCTGCGCAGCGCCCCCCACATCGACGCTATGGTCATCAATTGCAGCGTGGCAGGCTGGGACTTACACAAAGTCCTAGTCGACAACGGCAGTCAGGCGGACATCATCTTCCTCCACGCCTTCGACCGCATGGGTATAAGCCACAGCCTGCTCAAGCCTTCGGACAACCCGTTGTATGGCTTCGGCGGCAAGGGCACCTTTCCCGTTGGCAAAATAGAGTTGCCCCTCTCCTTCGGTGTAGCACCCAATGCCCGAAGTGAGCAAGTAACCTTTGATATTGTCGACATGGTATATCCATACAACGCCATCATGGGCCGGGGCTCCATCAATAAGTTCGAAGCTGCCATCCACGGACTGTACCTATGTATGAAGATACCAGGTCCGCTAGGCGCTATTACGATCTACGGCAACCAGCAGACGGCGCGCAACATAGAGCGAGACTTCGTGCCTGGTCAGAGGAACGTACACTGTCTCACGACCCAGCGCGAGGTCCCTGCGCCCGCCAGCCCAACCGATAAGCAGCACGACAAGGCACAGTTGCAGAGCCAAGACGGGACCAAGACTGTCCCCCTCGATCAGGCCACGCCCAAGCAGACAGTCACTATCAGCGAAGACCTTACCTCACATGAAGAAGAGAAGCTTCTCTGCTGCCTGGCCAAGAATAAAGATGTCTTCGCCTGGTCCGCCCTCGACCTGGTCGGAGTCAGCCGATCCATAATTGAGCACAGCTTGGGAATTGACCCTTCGATGCGACCAAAAAAGCAAAGGCTTCACAAAATGTCCGACGAAAAGACAGAGGCCGCCAAGGCGGAGGTGCACCGCCTCCTAGAGGCTAAATTCATCGAGCCAGTGGCTTACCCCACGTGGCTCTCCAATGTTGTAATGGTGCAGAAAAAAAGCGGGAAATGGCGAATGTGCATAGACTTCACCAGTCTCAATAAGGCCTGCCCAAAGGACAATTTCCCGTTGCCACGGATCGACAAAATAGTCGATAGCGCGGCCGAATGCGAGGTCATGTCACTCCTCGACTGCTTCTCCGGCTATCACCAGATATACATGAAGGAGGAAGACAAGGCTAGCACCAGCTTTATAACACCCTTCGGCACTTATTGCTTCATCAAAATGCCGGAGGGTCTCAAGAATGCCGGGTCCACCTTCTCCAAACTCACCAAAACAGTACTCGAAGGGCAGGTTGGTAGAAATATATTTACATATGTGGACGACATCGTCGTCGCCAGCAAGAATAAGGAGGACCATCTCGCCGACCTCGCCGAGACATTCGCGAACATGCGAGATGCACGACTCCGCCTAAACCCGGAAAAGTGTGTCTTCGGTGTTCGCCAGGGCAAGATATTGGGCTACCTGGTGTCACACCGCGGCATCGAGGCCAACCCAACCAAGATCCAGGCCATCGTAGACATGTCGCCTCCGCAGTCCGCCAGGGACGTCCAGCGTCTGACAGGCAGATTGGCCGCTCTCAACAGATTCATCTCCAGGTCCGCCGAGCGAAGTCTCCCCTTCCTCAAAACACTCCGCGGTGCAAAAGACTTCGCCTGGGGACCGGAGCAAGCAGCGGCCTTCGCCTCACTAAAACAGTACCTGTCGGAGCTGGCCATCCTCACAAGCCCCGACTCCTTGCTCCCCCTACTGCTGTATGTCGCGGCTTCGCCGCACGCGGTCAGCGCGGCACTAGTGCAGGAGCAGACAGTTGAGGGTGCGGTCAGACAGTGCCCTGTTTACTATGTCTCCGAGGTACTGACACCGTCCAAGTGCAACATGACAGAGCTGGAGAAGATCGCCTACGCAGTCGTTATGTCCTCGCGCAAACTGCGCCATTACTTTGAAGCATTCAAGGTCCGAGTCACCTCAGACAGAGGACTCGGCGAACTCTTCAGAAACCCGGAGGCATCGGTGAGGATTGCCAAGTGGGCAGCCGAACTATCCGGCTACCACATCAGCTTCGAGCCCAGGACAGCCATCAAGTCACAAGTCCTGGTAGACTTCGTCGTCGACTGGACTGGGCCAATAACACAGCCAGACCCGTCCTCAGAGAAGGTTTGGACTATCCATTGCGACGGCGCATGGTGCCATGCGGGGGCAGGCGTCGCTGCAGTCGTCACCTCACCAGCCGGAGTCAAACACAGATATGCAGCACGCCTCAGCTTCGCTCTGGAATCTGACAGATGCACAAACAATATAGCAGAGTATGAAGCGGTTATCCTCGGCCTCCGCAAGCTAAGGGCCCTCGGAGTCACCACATGTATCATCAAAACAGACTCCAAGATAGTTGCCGGCCAGGTCGAGAAAGACTATGCAGCAAAAGACCCCGCGCTCATGCAATACCTCGCGGCCATCCGAAGTCTCGAGAGACAGTTCAAGGGATTCACCTTGCAGCATGTGGATAGGGCCAAGAACGAGGAGGCCGATGCATTGGCCAAGGCTGCCGCCAGGGGCGAGCCCTTGCCCTCCGACGTGTTCTTTCACACCTTCGGCACGCCAGCCGTCCGGAGCCCCGAAGGGCTCCAAATAACTAATGATAGCGAGGGCCACCGCATAGTCAACCTAATCATGACCGAGGACTGGCGGGCACCAATAACCCTGTTCCTACAGGGGTACTATCATCCAACCGACGTCAGTGAGGCCAAGCGCCTCAGACATCGAAGCCGGGACTTCGCACTGATTGAGGGCCAACTCTACAAGAAAGGGGTCAGTCAGCCAATGCTTAAGTGCGTCACCGAAACCGAAGGCATGCAGATCCTACGTGAAGTCCACAGTGGCACGTGCGGCTCGCACGCAGGGCCAAGGGCCCTAGCTGCCAAGGTGATCCGCCAAGGGTTTTACTGGACCGCAATGATCTGCGCCGCAAATCGGGTCACGAGGTCCTGCGAAGCCTGCCAGAAGTTTTCTCCCCGGTCAGGCAGCCCCTCGCAGTATACAAAGCTGATTGCCCATACATGGCCTCTCCAGCGCTGGGGCCTGGACATCGTCGGGCCCCTGCCCACCGCTCAGGGGAACCTCAAGTTCGCCTTCGTAGTCGTCGAATACTTCACCAAATGGATCGAAGCGAGGGCTGTTTCTACAATAACATCAAAGACTGCCCAAAAATTCTTCTGGCAAAACATTGTTTGCCGCTTCGGAGTACCGTTCGAGCTAACAGTTGACAACGGCAAGCAGTTTGACAGCCAAGATTTCAAGGATTTTTGTTTCTCCATCGGCACCAAGCTTGCCTTCGCTTCAGTCTATCATCCGCAGTCCAACGGGGTCGTAGAGCGCGCCAATGGGAAAATCTTCACAGCTGTCTAGAAGATGCTCCTCGATGAAAAAAAGGCAGATGGACCGATTTGTTACCGGAGGCAGTCTGGGCGCTAAACACAACTGAGTGCAGGGCGACTGGGTTCACTCCTTTCCGCCTTCTATACGGATCGGAGGCCATGACCCCGCAAGAAATAAAGCATGGGTCCCCGCGTACAGTTCCGTCAACCGTCCCCGACGTGGACGAGCCAACTTCAAAAGATCTCATTGACGGAGACCGGGTCTTCGCCCTACAGGCCCTAAACAAATACCAGGCCCAGACCAAAGCATGGCGCGACCACGCAGTCATCCCGAGGGAGTTCAGCGAGGGGGACCTCGTACTCGTCCGAACAGCTCGGACGGAGTCCAGGGGCAAGCTGGAGCCCAAGTGGGAGGGACCCTTTATAGTCAAGACAAAAGCTTCCCCCAGCGCTTACAGGCTCACAACGCCAAACGGCGAGGACCTAGAGCACTCCTGGAACATCGACAACCTTCGCAAATTTTTTGTTTGACTCATTAGGGCTGCTTTCGCCCTTGTAATTCGCCAAACACAATCTTGTACCGGCCCGCACTCTTTTCCTCCCGGGGGGTGAGGTTTTTAACGAGGCGGAGCCATGTAATATATGTGAGAAAAATCCCCCGCAAAAACATGTGTCGAAAAAAGACCGCGACAATGGTCTTCGGCATTCGACCAATTCGAGGTCACCGCGAGGCTAAGCGCTAGCCACCCTCGCGTGCGACAAATCCGCGCAGAAGTCGCCTAAGGGTGCAGCAGGACTAGCACAACAAGTGCGCAAAAACCGAAGTCTATCACGAAGACTATCCGCGCAGAAGTCGCCTAAGGGTGCAGCCGGACTAGCACAACAAGTGCGCAAAAACCGAAGTCCACCGCGAGGACTTTCCATGCAGAAGTCGCCTAAGGGTGCCGCCGGACTAGCACAACAAGTGCGCAAAAACCGAAGTCTATCGCGAAGACTTTCCGTGCAGAAGTCGCCTAAGGGTGCCGCCGGACTAGCACAACAAGTGCGCAAAAACCGAAGTCTATCGCGAAGACTATCCGCGCAGAAGTCGCCTAAGGGTGCAGCCGGACTAGCACAACAAGTGCGAAAAAAACCCGAAGTCTATCACGAAGACTATCCGCGCAGAAGTCGCCCAAGGGTGCAGCCGGACTAGCACAACAAGCGCGAAAAAACCGAAGCCTACCGCGAAGACTATCCCCGCAGAAGCCGCCTAAGGGCGCAGCCGAACTAGTACAACAAAAGCAAAAACGACAGCATCAAACCGTCCGCGCTAAGACCGACTATAATCACACCAGCACAGCATAACAAAACATACCAGACAAAGTACACAACGCCTTCGCAGGCACAGGCAAGCGAGGGCACACGACTTCATCGTACAAGCCTTTACACATACACAAGCGAGGGCGCCACACTCTACATCGGCTCAACTTAGGAATAATTCCCATCTCCCTATAATTAAATAACATTATCCTAAGCTCCTCACCCGCAAAAAGACTCTGCAGTTCCCCTTCCCCTGTACTCGCGGCGGCGGGCAAAGACAACAGTTCCTGCCGACCAGCCCTACTCACACGAAGTCGAGCCCTTTCCTCCGTACTAACCCTACGCTTTGCAACCGCCCTTCGCCGTTGGCGCCCGGTGATAGAACCTGGCACACCTCGCGCGTCCGCGGCATGTGGCGAGGCCTCCGCCGCAGCCACGTCCAAGGCCGCAAAATAGTCCAAGTCCTCCTCCGACGACTCCTCAGTCCACTCAATCGAGCTCCCAGAGTCAGTAAAATCAAAAAACTCAGATGCAGATCCACCATATTCATTACCACCTTCCGCGGTCGAAGCCGCCAAAAATTCAGTAGTAGCGGTTGCGTGCGCAGGCCCAAAATCTTGAACCTGCGCAGCAACCAAAGTTCAGCAACATATCCAAAATTCCCCAACCCTATACACCCACTACGCCACCTGCGAGGGCCCTGGCGCTGCGGAAGCCTCCGCCATTGGCTCCGCCGCTGCTTCCGCTGTTGTTTCCGCCGCCACCGCCGCGGGATCTTCAGCACTCGGCGCAGCAGCCGCGGCGGCATCAGGTGCGTCTTCGGCCACCTTCGGGGGCAGGTCTTCGCCGGCCGCTGCGGATGTGGGGGCATCCGGTGTGTCTTCCGCGGTCTCCGGGGTTGGCTCCTGGGCGACCCCGGACACGGCCTCCGCAGGAGTCGGCTCCGGGTCAGGCAGCGCGCTGTTCAACGCCCCGAGGTCGTCCACCCGCTCGCCACGCAACGCCTAAGACAAAACACGCAAAATTCAGCAAACACACGCACACCCCACATCCAACAAACGCCAAACAAACGAAAATGTTACCTGAGCCATCGCCGTCTCCGCCCGCTCCCTGACCACCTCGCGACCATGCGGACCCCACATCCGGTCGTAGAGGGCCCCGGCAGAATCCTTCACCACGAGGTCTTCAACCTTATAGACATCTCGATCAAAATCTTCATCCGCCTGGTCGAAGACCTCGAAGTGCCGGCACCCTTCGCGGGAGAGCGCGTTCATCGCCCCCTCGCAGGTGACCAGGGAGGCGTACGACATAAACCCCCCCACGACAGCGGGGAGTTCCTGCAGCTCCTCCTGCACCCATTGCAGACAACGAAGCCCGGGCTCTCGGTCCGGCACCTCGAAGTCACCGGTCCGCGCACCCAGCTCACGATATGTATCCATAAGCTGTGTGCGCGTCCGTTCGGCCTCCGCACGCATCGCGGCCTCGGCCCCCTTCGCGCGGCTCTCCAGGGCGGTGAGCCGCTCCTGCAGATGTTCGGCGAGCTCCTTGGCAAGATTGCCCTCCGCCCGCGCCAGTTTGGCCTCCGCCTGCGCAGCCTGCTCCTTGGCGATTGCCTCGTTGGCCTCCCTCCTCTCCGCCGCCAGTTGGCGCCGGAGGTCAGCCTTCTCCCTCTCCAGTGCGGCCACCTTGTCCGTCAGTTTACGGCACTTGCTGTCGGAGGCTGATTTCTCACGGACAGCGTCAGCATGTTGCGTCCGAAATCTCTCGACTTCGGCAGACACAGCTGCCGTGAGGGCCCCCGACGCAGTACGGCTGGCGAAGTCAGCCACCTGCAGAGCACATGCAAGGCCGTTGCCCAAAAAAAGAAGGGGGGAGGGGGGAGAGAGTATAGCTCAGCGGACCTCACTCAGCGCCTCTGTCACCTCCTTCAGCCGGCGGGTCGCTGCGCCCGCCTCGTCCCTGACAACCGCGAGGGCCGACACCTCGCCTCCGGAGCCAAGAGCCTCGCCCCTCGCCTTCAGCACTATGGCAGCCGTCGCGATCGCCGCGGCAGGCGCAGCTATAGCAAGCTGGCCCTCGTCCGACCCTGCAACGCATCAACGAATTTTTTTTAAAAAAACCAGCGACTTACCACCAAGATAGTCCTCCACACAAATGTCGGTGGCGAAGTCGGCGACACGCTTGCCTGCCGACGGCAACGCTCGGGCCGCCTTCGCGGCCTCCGCCACCCTACTGGGCGGCGGCGCAGCCTTCGCCAGTTTGGAGCCTCCGGCGCCTGCCGCTGCCTCTGGCGCCTTGCTAGATGCAGGGACGCCTGACTTCGCCGCCAGCGGCGACTTGCCTCCGCCGGGGGCCGCAGCCTTCGTCGACCCCCGCTGCCTCTTTGGCCTGGCTTCAACAAGCCTGACGGCCGCCTGGCGCTTTTGTGCAGCCCCCTGGCGATCCTTGTCCATCACTGCCGACACAACAGCAGCAATATTCCGCCCGTAAGGAAAAACTCTCCATTTGCGAACCATGCGAGATGTAAAAACGTCCCCGCTGGCCGCGCGGGGGATAGGAACATTCCTAGGCCAGCAACCCCCGGTAACCTTCAGCATCCGAGCCGAAGACTCCCGGAGCTCGGGCGAAGACATCCTTTCCCCCGGGGCCGCGCACGTCCTCATCAACTCTCTAGCAAAGCCTTCGGAAACCCCAAGTCCCCCCATGGCAGTACCTAGTTTCCTCTTCTTAGAGGATGGGGCGGCCGCCGGCGCAGGGTCGTCTTTAGTCTCCACCACCGGTTTCTTCCCTCGGCGGTCCGCATCGTCTTGACCAGGATAGCCGTCATATGGCAGTTGGTTCAATTCGAAGACCCTATTCAGACGGTCATTCGACCCGCGGATCTCCCAGCTGCGCTGGCCCTCTGTCCTCAGCACATAACGTCCAACAAGCCGCACCGCCTCATCCTCCGCCTCACGCACAAAGGCGGCCGGATCACGGTTTCGCAGATTTAGCGTGAAGGCGGGACTCCGCACCACCTTTCCACCACGGAAAGGCATCTGGCGAGGGCATACTTCGCCCAACGCCCAACCATGCGCCAAGGGCCATACCCCGTACGCCACAAACTCTTCAACCAAGTCGCGCCCACTGCTCTGGCCGGCGGCACACCGAAGGGCCCCTTCATCCACATCATCCTCCGCCACTTCAAAGGGCGGGTACGCCGAGTAAAAATGAGAGCACATCTCGGACACGGGAAGTCCCTCATGGCCTTCAACGGTACCCTCAGCAACGTAAAACCAAAATTCATTCCAGTTGCCCCACTTGTTGCGGGCGCAAGGAACCAACTCGACTACCTGCATCGTGGTCTTGCCGGTCTTCGGCGTGAATGTGCAGGACCCAAACTGAGCAACTTCGTCCCCGATCATCCTCTTCTGCCAGTGTAAACAATAATGCTTCGCAAAAACTTCGACCGATGGCTGTCCGCCGTACGAAGTCGTCGCCCAGACATACTTCGACAGGGCCACCACGGCATTCGGCGTCAGCTGATGTATTTGCACGTTGAACCTGCGCAGGACTTCGCCAACAAACCGGTGTGCAGGCAAGCGAAGACCGGCGGCGAAGAACGCCTCGAAAACAACCAATTCGCCCTCCAGCTCGGGGACTTTCTCCGTCCCCGGGGCACGAGCAACTCCGCCGCCGAAGTAGCCCAACCGCTGCATATCCTCCACGCGGGCCGACGACATTCGCGATACACCGAAATCAACAGAATCATCGGCGCGCAACTCCTCCGCCATCAAACTACTCAGCGTCTCCTCCGACGAGGCGGCGGCCGGCGGCGAGGAGTCGGTCGGCGGCGTAGCGGCAGCGGAAGAAGAGGAGGACGGCATCGCTACGTACTGGCGGCGGCGCCGGGCAGTCTGCTTCACTCGCGCCAGATCTCCGGCGAACAAGAGCACGGCGGGCAGGCGAGCAGCAAGGCGGCGGGCGGCTAGGGTTTTCGCGGAGCGCGGAAAGTAAAGTTCAAAAAGCGCCGGCCCCCGCCCCCTTTTATAGGCCGGGCGTGGCTCTTCGGGAAACCCGCAATCCAACAGGGCGCGGCGCTTCGGGAAACCCGCAATCCAACAGTACGCCGTCAATCAACGGTCACATCAAAAAACCCTACGGAACCACTTCGAGCGAGGGCAGCGTCTCCGCCATCTAGCGACGTCTTCGGCACCAGGTGACTTTGTCGAACTGGTCCCTCGGAGGGCAAATGTTGGAGCGAAGGCAGAAACGCCACCCTTCGCTCGAAGTCTCCGCTGTTCAGCCGCTGCTCTGTCAGAGACAAAGCAGGCAGGGGCACCCTTCGCTTGATCGGCACCAGACGAAGACCGGCGACGAAGGCATCCCACAGTGCGGCCTCGTCCAGCTCAGAGGCCCACGTGCGATCCGGCCCATTGTAACGGGCCCTGCGTAGCCGCCGCGTGTTACGGGCCTAATTTGTAAAGGCATCCCTGTAATTACAGTCTGTAACCCTGCTTTATGGGAATATTCTGGGGATAACCTAGGTAGCTGAGGGCACATGCGTCCTTAACACAAGGCACTGGGCGTTCAGGTACCTATAAATACCCCCGCACAGTGCCCGTGAGAGGCCTGGTTAACAAAGCTATTGCCTCCTAGCTCATAACCCTGTTGTCACCACTATTCACCCTTGTTGGCCTCCTTGCGTTTGAGAGCAAGTTCCAACAGGATACAACTGTCTATCACTGACGTTGGTGTTACCGTCTTTAGAAGAAGTGATGATTCCATAGATTTTAAGGGAGTGTTAGATGGTCAGCTATACTTAGTAGATTTCAATGATAATAATGCTGAATAAACACTTGCTTAATTGCTAAGACTAACATGGGCTGGCTCTGGTATCGCCGACTTGCTCATGTTGGGATGAAGAATCTTCACAAGCTTCTAAAGGGGGAGCACATTTTAGGACTAACAAATGTTCATTTTGAGAAAGACAGGATCTGTAGCGCATGTCAAGCAGGGAAGCAAATTGGAATTCATCACCCACACAAGAACATCATGACGACCGAGAGGCCGCTTGAGCTACCCACATGGATCTATTTGGCCCGATTGCTTGCATAAGCATCAGCGGGAGTAAGTATTGTCTTATGATTGTGGATGATTATTCTCGCTTCACGCTTCACTTGGGTGTTCTTTTTGCAGGAAAAATCTCAAACCCAAGAGACCTTAAAGAGATTCTTGACACAGGCTCAAAATGAGTTCGGATTGAGAATCAAGAAGATTAGAAGCGATAATGGAACAGAGTTCAAGAACTCTCAAATTGAAGGATTTCTTGGGGAGGAGGGCATCAAGCATGAGTTCTCTTCTCCCTACACACCTACACAAAACAGTGTTGTGGAGAGAAAGAATAGAACTCTCTTGGATATGACGAGGATCATGCTTGATGAGTACAAGACATCAGATCGTATTGGGCGGAGGCGATTAATACCACTTGCTACTCCATCAACCGACTCTACCTTCACCAAATCCTCAAGAAAACATCATATGAACTCCTCACCGGTAAAAAGTCCAATGTTTCTTATTTTAGAGTTTTTGGGAGCAAGTGCTTTATTCTTATTAAAAGAGGTAGAAATTCAAAATTTGCTCCTAAAGCAGTAGAAGGCTTTTTACTTGGTTATGACTCAAACACAAGGGCATATAGAGTCTTCAACAAGTCCACTAGATTAGTTGAAGTTTCTTGTGACATTGTGTTTGATGAGACTAATGGCTCCCAAGTGGAGCAAGTTGATCTTGATGAATTAGATGATGAAGAGGCTCCATGCATCGCGCTAAGGAACATGTCCATTGGGGATGTGTGTCCAAAAGAATCCGAAGAGCCTTCACAAGCACAAGATCAACCATCATCTTCCATACAAGCTTCTCCACCAACTCAAGATGAGGAAATGTCTCAAGAAGAAGAGGATGAAGATCAAGACAATGAGTGTGATATCTTGGCCCTTGTGATGGTGATATCCTAGCCCCAGGCTTAATAGATTTAATAGAGTATCCATACTAACAAGGTGCATCTTCTTTTTTGGAAGCCTATCTCGAAAGGACCTCCAAGTTAAGCATGCTGGGCTTGGAGCAATTTGAGATGGGTGACCGCCCAAGAAGTTTTCTCGGGTGTGCATGAGTGAGGACAAAGTGCGCACAAAAGACTCTTGTTGGTCTGTGGGGACAATATATGATCCTAGAGAGCTGCCAGAAGTAAGTACCATCAGTCCAGGGATTGGACGGGGTGTTACAAGTGGTATCAGAGCTGACCCTCGCGGTTTCACAGGCGTGTGTGGGTTAGGGGGGTTCGGGTATATGGCGCATGGCGCATGTGGGCCCGGAGTGGTCACATGGCATGGCATATGACGACACTAGCCATACAGACATGGCCAAGAGGGAAGGTTCCTGGATTGGGATTGACCGATGAGGACATCGGTCTTCTAAGTGGAGTGGATTGTGATATCCTGGCCCAAGGCTTAATAGTTTTAATAGAGTATCCATACCAACAAGGTGCATATTATTTTTCGGAAGCCTATCTCGAAAGAACCTCTAAGTTAAGTGTGCTTGTCTTGGAGCAATTTTAGATGGGTGACGGGCCGAGAAGTTTTCTCGGGTGTGCATGAGTGAGGAAAAAGTGCGCACAAAAGACTCTTGTTGGTGTGTGGGGACAATATATGATCCTAGAGAGCTGCGAGGAGTAAGTATCGCCGGTCCAGGGATTGGACGGTGTGTTAAAATGAGCCACCTCAAGAGGAGGACATTGATCAAGGGGGGATGAAGATGATCAAGACAAGGAAGATGATCAAGAAATTTAGGATCAAAGACCACCGCACCTAAGGGTCCACCAAGCAATTCAAAGAGATCACCCTGTCAACTCCATACTCGGTGACATCTACAAGGGGATAACCACTCGATCTCGAGTTGCTCATTTTTGTGAACATTACTATTTTGTGTCTTCTATTGAGCCATACAGGATAGAGGATGCACTAAGAGATCCAGACTGGGTGGTGGCAATCCAAGAGGAGCTCAACAACTTCACAAGGAATGAGGTATGGCATTTAGTTCCATGTCCTAGCCAAAATGTTGTAGGTACCAAATGGGTATTCCGCAACAAACAAGATGAGCATGGTGTGGTGACTAGGAACAAAGTCCTACTTGTTGCCAAAGGATATTCACAAGCCAAAGGTTTGGATTTCGATGAAACCTATGCACTCGTAGCTAGGCTTGAGTCAATTAGTATATTACTTGCCTATGCTACTTACCATGGCTTTAAGTTGTATCAAATGAACGTGAAGAGTATCTTCCTCAATGGCCCTATAAAGGAAGAGGTGTATGTTGAGCAACCTCCCAGCTTTGAAGATAGTGAGTATCCTACACATGTTTATAAGCTCTCAAAGGCGCTTTATGGGCTCAAGCAAGCCCCAAGAGCATGGTATGAATGCCTGATAGACTTTCTTATCACTAATAGCTTCAAAGTTGGAAAAGTTGACCCTACTCTCTTTACTAAAACAATTGACAAAGATTTGTTTATATGCCAAATTTATGTTGATGATATTATATTTGAGTCTACTAACAAGTCATCTTGTGAAGAGTTTAGTAGGATTATGATACAGAAATTCGAGATGTCTTTGATGGGGGAGTTGAAGTATTTCCTTGGATTCCAAATCAAGCAACTCCATGAGGGCACCTTCATCAGCCAAACTAAGTACATTCAAGATATACTCAAGAAGTTTGGAATGAAAAATGCTAAACCCATCAAGACACCCATGGAAACAAATGGGCATCTTGACCTCGACACAGGAGGTAAGTCTATAGATCAAAAGGTATATCGGTCGATGATAGGTTCTTTACTCTATTTATGTGCTTCACGACAGGATATTATGCTTTCTGTATGCATGTGTGTAAGGTTCCAGGAAAATCCTAAGGAAGTTCACCTTAGGGCTGTGAAAAGAATCATGATATATTTAGTTTACACTCGTAAGTTTGGGCTATGGTACCCCAAGGGATCTACCTTTGATCTAATTGGGTATTCCGATGCTGATTATGCCGGATGTAAAATTGACAGGAAGAGCACATCAGGGACTTGTCAGTTTCTGGGGAGATCCCTGGTGTCTTGGGCTTCAAAGAAACAAAACTCAATCGCTTTATCCATTGCCGAAGCCAAGTATATTGCTGCAGAACACTGTTGTGCACAATTACTCTGGATGAGGCAAACCCTTAGGGACTATGGCTACAAGTTGAGCAAAGTCCCTCTCCTATGTGATAATGAGAGTGCAATCTACATGGCGGATAATCCCGTTGAACACAGCAGCACTAAGCACATAGACATCCGGTATCACTTTCTGAGAGATCACCAGCAAAAGGGGGATATCAAAATTGCTTATGTTAGCAATCATAACCAATTAGCTGATATCTTCACCAAGCCCCTAGATGAAAAGTCTTTTACCAAGCTTAGGAATGAACTAAACATCTTAGATTCTCGGAACTTTGATTGAAATCTTGCACACATTGCTCATTTATATATACCTTTGATCATGTCTCTTTCATTTGGTACAAATACATATTTCTTATTCTTCTTATGCCAAGGCTAAGACTAATGTGCTTCCAAGAGTATTTTTATGCTTAGTCTTAGATTGAAAGGGAAATGGAGTATTAGGCAAAGGCAAGGCTTCCACTACGACTCGGTCGGTATCATTTATCCTTTATCCTACCCATGAATTTCATTCACATCCTTTTTCCAAAGGGGGAGAAATTCGAAGGCCTCTAGTTCTCTTTGTTTTTGGCGCTTAATGCCAAAGGGGGAGAGAGTAATAGGCCCAAAGCAAAAGAACTGCACCACCATCCTGTTTTCTAAAAACTTTTTCCAATTTCAAATCATTTGTAAAAAACCTCTTGACAGCTAAGGGGAGAATTTATTCAGGGGGAGCATTTATTTAGCCAAAAGAAAAGCATTTGAAATAGGGAGAGAATTTTCAAAAACTTGAAAATGCTTTTAGAAATCATATACTTATACCATTGGCTAGTTGCAAAAGAATTTGAAAAGACTTTTCCAAAAGATTTCCAAAAACAAGCTAAGTGGTGCAAATGTGGTCCAAAATGTTAAATATATCAAAACTACCATATATGCTTTTATTTCAAAGTAACTTATGCACACCTGCCAAAATGCAAACTAGTTACATTTTTACACCTTGTATTTGCTTTGGTTTGTGTTGGCATCAATCACCAAAAAGGGGGAGACTGAAAGGGAAATGGCCTCAACATTTCCTAAAATCAGTTTTGGTGTTTGACGTACATCATAAACCATATATGGACTAACTAGTTTGTCTAGTGGATATTTTTCTCAGGTGCATGAAGTTCACATAAACATACAAAGAAATTGACCTTGGGGGAATTCTACACAGTTGGAGCAAAACAGAACTGGTGCACCCAAAATAGAACTGGTGCAGCCTGTGGTGCACCGGACACTATCCAGCTGGAGCCCTCCGCGAACTGGCTGCTCTCGGGTTTCCTCAGCGCTCATCCACTAAACATCATCAGACTGTCTGGTGTACCACCGGACTGTCCAATGAGACAACAGAGCAACAGTCAACTTCGTCCAAAGGTCGACTGCGCAGACTGTGGCGCAGTCTGGAGCTTAGAAGTCAGAAGTCAGTCCGCAACGTGAGGATACACCGGACTGTCCGGTGTGTGTAAAGACCAAAATGTGTATAATAGAAATTAAATAAATATGGTTATATGTTAGTGGCTTGGGGATCATGGAACCTTGGTGGAATTATTGTATTTCATTTTCTTCTTGCATAACCAATTAATGGGATTAAACTAAAAGATGTGCATCCCATGCAAATATTTTTGGTTTGTGACAATTGAATGGTGAATACAATATTTGAAATAAATTCACACTAAATTTGACATTTTGGAAGGAAAAAAGGGAAAACAAGAAAATGGAAGTCATAAAAGAAAAAAAGAAATGACCTCCTCGGTGCCTTGGGTCGAAACTGGCCGACCCAATTCCTCCCGTCGAGCTATCCTGGGGCTGGGGCACGCGCCAACAAATGGGGCCCAGCGTCAGCCTCACCTGGCATGCCGCACGTCCTAGCAACTCGCTGACAAGTGGTCCAACTGCGTCAGACGCTCCATCCCCTCATGCACCGTCGCTGAAACGTGGGTCGCTTGGCCAGCGTTAGCTTGGGTGTCGTGGACTCAACCTCACTCATCGTCCAGTGGGCCCACTATGTCATCCCCAATCGAATCGTAATAGGAGAATCCGATATCCCCATCGCGGTCTTTGTTGGCCATGCGCGGGCACAACCACATCTCTTAATCGTAGGCATCAGCTTGGCCGGATAGTCCATCCCTCGATACGTATAAACCCTGGCCTCCGCCCTTGAGTTTCTTCAAATCGCCCATGGCAGAGAGAAATCGAGAGAAATAGGGGGAACAGCGCCAGCATTAGGCCTGGGTCGTCGTCGTCTGCCTTGCGCTTTGGTTCTAGTCCGTGGGTTTGGCTGAGAGACTTTGTGGTGACGCCGGGAATCAATCTGCGTCAACCGTCTGCAGGGAGACAGCCCTGCTCCGGCGCAATTTGTCATCACCGTCCCTCGACGCCACGGAATCACCATGCCCCGTGGTCCACCACTTCGTCATCACCATCTGTGGTGAGTCCCTAGCCATCCTCTTTGGGTTAATTCCCTCTACGCTTAACATAGGAACCGTAGGTTGTCGCGGTGCGGGTGGCCATGGATTTCTTGTATGATATTCAGTTCCACGGGAATCCACCCGCCTATGCCTACGTTTGTGTTCATCTCGGGTGAACCTCCCTCGAGTCATGTTGGTCGCAATCTCCCCTCCATGCCACCTATGTCGGAGACCGAAGTTCGACTCGGGGCCGTCTAGTTGGCATCGTGGCGGCGGATTTGCCATCGGGGTCAGGGGAGCACCGCCGTGGTTGGGCGAGGGGAGGAAGACGACCTCGGTGCAATTGGATCATGATCCAGCGAGTGGGGCTGCCTACCGGTTTGGAGCGTGTTCGGGGTCGTTGATCTTAGCGTGCACGATGGTGATTAGGTCTAGCGATCGGTTGGTTGTTGACCGTTGATGCCAGAATGTGCGAGTGAGATTAGTGCTCGGTCATTTAAAATCTAAGTCATCGACCCATACATCAACGGTTAGGATGGATATCATCTCGTCACTGCTCGCCAATCTAATGCGGGCCCTTGGATTCAGATCTGGCGATCGAGATTTGGGCAGTCTGCGATCTAATCTGGGCCCTTGGGATCAAATCCGACGACTGTAAATAGACCATACCCCTTCGTGGATGCGACTTTGCAAAAGAACCCCCTGTTTTCATTAAATGAACCCGTCGTCCACAGTCTACATAGGATAATTACAACGATGCCCTGAAAATTTATAAATGAACCCCCATGCTCTTGGGTTTTTGTATCCGACACCCAATAGAACTCCAGGTTTATTAAATAATCCAGAAAATGACTATTATGTATTAATTAAACCCTAAAACTTCATAAATCTATAATATCTTTGTCTTAAACCCAAATTGACCCATTCTAGTTGCATTAAATTCATAATAATATTGTTTATCATCTAGTAACCCTGTTTTGTCAGGAAACATAGATTAAAATTTATGCATTAGTTATTTCTATATCAACCACTTAAAACTTCGATAAATCATATCTCTTTAACCGTAACTCCGAATTTAGTGGTTCTCAAACCTACGATCTCGTTGCGATGCGTAGAATATTTTCATGCACTCTGTTCTGATGTTTGGTGTGATGTTAATTTCTCCTGTACATTGTTTGTTTGTATTGTTGCGAGTAGACGAGCAAGCAACCGAGGACCCGGGTACCCAGCAGGTGGAAAATACTGAGCAGGAGCTCGTTGAAGGCAAGTTGTGCCCTTTACCACTTTTATTTACCCAATAATGTTCTCTATAATCACTTTGGCATGTTTAGGCTTAATTTTGATGGGACCCAATAGGTCACCCTAGTCTGCTTTATATTGTGCCTTGATCACCACTAAACTTTTGGGTAGTCCTACTATTGCTAAATGTGGTTTTGGGTGTTAAGATAAATTTGACACATGAACATTCCTTATTATTATTGTTGATTATTTATTGTTCATGAAAATATTACTATGTTAATTGGAACATGGAGAACCACCTAGGAAAATAGTGCCACCACAAGGGCGGAATGGGACACCCTTGGCCAAGTAATTAGGAAATCTAGGGAGGGATTACCTTACCTGAAAGGGGCAAGCGGGGAGGCGTCATTGTAGGGTATAGGGAGGTTCTCAGGTTGGACTGTCTTTTTAGCTTTCCAGACGGGGGATTCCTATGCTTCCTTCTTCCTGAATCCGTAGCGGGTTTTCTCAAACTAGTGGAACTTTGGAAAGGCCTCGTAGTGCTACCCTGCCTCGTCTCCTTGGTAGAGATGAATGGGACTTCTAGACCCCTTGGCAAATGGGTAGCATGGCTTGTGGGTAAAGATGTGCAACCTCTGCAGAGTGTAAAACTGGTATATTAGGCGTGCTCACGGTCATGAGCGACTCAGACACTCACATGATTAATTTATGGAAGTAATTTTAATTTGTTATTTGCATCGCATTGTGGTTTATTATTAATTCTGATCTATTATTACTTTGGGTTGGTATACACTTACATTTAGTAACTACTAATAAAATTTGACCAACTTATTAAAAGCAATGCTCAGTTTTAACCATTATTTGTTGATCAGCCTTACAACTACACATGAACTCCCACCTTTGGTGAGTTCATGCACATTATTCCCCACAACTTGTTGAGCTATGATCTTTTGTGAGCTCAGCCTTGCGATATATAAACCCCCCCCCCTCACAAGTGAAGAGCAGGTAGCCCAGGAGGTCTACAACGAGGAGTATGAGCTAATCTAGGTGGCGTCTCCCAGTCAGCTTTATGGTGCTAAGGAATAATTATTAGTTCGCTTTATTGTTATCATTTATTTTTGTAAGATACTTCCGCTATGTAATAATATTTGTGACATTATTCTCTATACACTTGGTCAATATATGTGTTGTTCTTCTTTGGCACACATATGAGACGCACCTGGCTTTACCCCTTAAATCCGAGTGTGAAAGAAGTAGTATCAGAGGAAATGTTGACTGTAGGACGAGACCAATATAGAACTGGACAAAACCCTTACCTACTTACCTTTACTCTGATTCTTTCTATACTTTTCTTGATCGTGTCTCACCTTTGGCTGTTCTACTCTGACTACTCTTACCTTTTCTACTCTAGACAGACAGGAAGGATTTCACACCTTGGGATCCTGTATTTACGAGTCCCTAAAGAGATAGGAGACCTAAGACAAAAAAAATATTTTTTTCTCTATCAAAAGTGTTTATATGTTTGTTCTGATGATAAATGCTTGATTTGCTTCTTTAATTGACTGATATAGTATAGCAGGGCATTCTAGCATGTACCACCATAAGGTAATATATTAGTATTAGTAGGTGACACACTAATCTACTGAGCTAATAAGACCCCAAAAGATCATGTCTCGTAATTACTCGTCTTATCTGCAATTCTATCTTACCATGTGTTTCTAATATTTGTGACATTATTCTCTATACACTTGGTCAATATATGTGTTGTTCTTCTTTAGCGCACATATGAGACGCACCTGGCTTTACCCCCTTTAAATCCGGGTGTGATCGTGTGCCACCGGACTGTCCGGTGCCGCAAAAGAGCAGAAGACATCAACTGCCAACAGCTCCAAACCCCAACGGTCGGCTTGTCACACCTAGATTTAAGGATAAAGTCGGGTGCGTCTCATATGTGCGCCAAAGAAGAACATCACATATAATAACAAAGTGTATAGAGATAAATGTCACAAGTATCATAAATGTCATTATTACATAGCGGAAGTCTTACAAAAATAAATGATAATAATAAAGCGAACTAAGTATTATTCCTTGGCGCCACAAAGCTGACTGGGAGACGCCACCTAGATCAACTCGTACTCCTCATTGTAAGGCTCCTCCTGGACCACCTGTTCTTCTCCTGTGGGGGTTATATATCGCAAGTGTGAGCTCACAAAAGATCATAGCTCAACAAGTTGTGGGAAATAATGTGCATGAACTCACCAAAGGTGGGAGTTCATGTGATGTGTAAGGCTGATCTACAATAGGGGTTAAAGTTGAGCATTGCTTTTAATAAGTTGGTCAAATTTTATTAGCTATTACTAAATGTAAGTAAATACCAAACCAGAATAATAATAGATCAAAATTAATAATAAATCCAAATGCGATGCAAATGACAATTTGAATTTAATTCCATAATTTAATCATGCGAGAGTCCTGAGCTGCTCATTACCGCTAGCACGACTAGTATACCAGTTTTACACTCTGCGGAGGTTGTACCCTATACCCACAAGTCATGTATCCCATGTTGCCTGGGTTTGCAAGGCCCTTAGACACTACCGAGGTGAATGGCTAAGGATCCACTACGAGGCCTTTACAAAGTTCCACTAGCTTCAGAAAACCCGCTACAGTTTCTAGGAAGAGCAATGCAGTAATCCCCCATCTGACCGCCATCGCAGCAAAATCAACCCGGGAACCTCCCTACATGCCTACTCCCCTACTGCCCTTGCCCCTATCGGGTACGGTAGTCCTCCACTAGCTTTCCTATTTAGTCAGCCAAGGGCGTCCCATTCCACCCTTGTGGTGGCACGTGTTTCTTAAGTTAAGCTCAATGTTTCAATTAACATAGTTGTCTTATCATGAATAGTTTAGAACATTAATAAAGAATAATCATGTGTAATAGTTATCTCAACACCCAAAACCATGTATAGCAATAGCAATGACTACCCAAAAATTCAGGGGTAAACAAGGTGAAAAGATAACCAGACTAGGGTGACCTATTGGGTCCCATCAAAATTAAGCCCATGCATGATAAAATGATCATAAAGAACATTATTGGGTAAATAAAAGTGGTCAAGGGCACAACTTGCCTTCAATGAGCTCCTGCTCAACAACTTCTACATGCTGAACACCCGGATCCTCGGACACTAGCTCTTCTACTCGCCACAATACAAACATACACGGTACAAGGGATAAATTAACATCACACCAAACATGAATACAAAATACATAATAATAATATACTCATCATAACGAGATCGTAGGAAAAAGAATCACTAAATTCAGGGTCACGGATTTTAAGTTATGATTTTCCGAAGTTCTTAAGTGTTTGGTACAAAATTAATTGAGGGATCAATTCCACTATGGGTTTCATGTTAAAACAGTGGCACTAAGTGATAAACAATATTATTACAAAATTATAGGAACTGGAATGGACTAAAAAGGAGCTATTATGAATTTTCTAGAGATTAAACACTATTCTGGAATTATTTTTATATCAAAAATCAATTTCTATAATTAATTATCTGGTTTTCTCTGTTTCCTGGGTTGCACGCAATAATACAGAGAAACACAGTGGCTAATCCAAAAAATCCCCAAGACTCTAGCTACACCTGCACGAGGAGTGCGGGTTAGATTCCTAACAATACAAGGGCCCGGCTGCAAAGTTCCCTAGCTAAACGGGCACGGACTCCCTACCGCCGCCAGATCCGAAATGGATGGTCCGGATTAGAACAACTATCAACCAAACTGGTACTCCACAATGGCCTTAGGATCTGGATCCGACAACTCGGATTTAAAAAAATCCGGACTACGCGCAGCCCCACGATTACCGATCAACGGTGCAGATCCGCCCAGCACTCAGCGTTACGATGATCTGATCTCGTCCGCATATTGCTGATTTGACGGCCCAACGGTCATCTCCTCGACATCGATACCCATCACGACGGCGGCCCCTGTTCGCGCGGCGGAGCGTCGCTAGAGTACGGCCAAATTGGCTAGCTAGTGAACTAATTCCCTACCCGAGACATCTTACGCGACGTGTGTTTAACGGCGAACATCATGGGAAGACTTACAGCGTGCATGGAACGGCAATAGAAGCAGGCCATGGCAAGGCGCAATCCGCGGCGGTGGTGTAACGACGGCGAGAAATTTGCCCGGTTCTGATGCACAGCAACTCCCACCAAGGCCACGAACGAGTTCCTAGAGGTTCCACACAACGCCCCAACCTCGCGCCGAGGCCCCAACCACGGTGCCCAGAGGTCCTCAACGACGGTCGCACTTCGCGCTTCCGCTGCTCATGATAAGTCACTCACGGTGAGGTTCTAGTGGTTTGGGTTCAAGCGAAGGGCTCGTGGGCGAGACACGTATTTATCCCTCCTCGGACCAGCGGAGTCGGAGACGTGGGCAAGCTGGCGCCGGAAAGAGGGGGAGGAGCCCACGCGATGCGCCCAGGGTGGTTTCCGTCATGATGGTCGGGGTGACATGTGGGTCCCAGTTAGTAGCGAGTCAAACGCGAAGGCGAGGAGGAGCTGGCGAGACTGAGTCACGGGGCCTAGACTCCAGCCGGTTTCCCAACAGCCAACACGCTACTATGGCTGACCTGTAGGCCATGGCTGTCAGCGTCGGTTTTACTCGGAGTTTGGCTGCGCAGTGGGGGTGAGATATTGGGCCGAATTGGCGTAGTGAGCCCAGTTAGTTTTTTCCTTTTTCTTTTGTATTTCCTTTTTTCCCTTTTTAGATTTCAAATTTTAAATTTAAATTTGGTTGAGTTTCACTCTTAGAGCTAAATGTACAAATTCAAAACCTAGGGCAGGAATATATTTATTCATATATTATTTTATCTATTTTGTATAGTATTTTTCTTTTCACAAATTCTAGAATTCCAATTAGATCTTTAAATCCAAATTGGGTTACTAATATATTTCTATTAACAGTATTTTTATTGTTACAAAATGCACACACAAAGAAACTCCGACATGATGCATGATGTATTTTAAAATATTATTATTGGCTAATCACCTACTTAGAATGAGATTGTTCTCATGTTCTAGTAAATAGAGACAAATACATATAGGAATTTTTTTCTCCTTTAACATGGCTTATAAGTTTGGGTATTATAAATCCTACCCCCTTAAAAAGAATCTCGTCCCAGAGATTAGGAAGGACTAGGTAAGAGGTGGGGAAATTCTATTCGAAGCTCTTCTTCTCTCTCCCAAGTAGCTTCATCTTTACCATGGTGACTCCATTGCACTTTGCATATTTTTATCACTTTATTTCTTGTAACCCGAGTCAAAATGGCAATAATCTTGATAGGATACTCCGTATAAGTCAGATCACCCTGAACACTTAGTTCTTCCATTGGTATGTGTTCCTCGGGGACACCGAGACACTTCTTGAGTTGAGACACGTGGAATACATCGTGTACATCAGACATATGGTCCAGTTGGTAGGACATTTCCCCGACTCGCCTAAAGATTCTAAAGGGTCAAATAAAGCGAGGTGGTAACTTGCCTTTAACTTTGAATCTTCTCATTCCACGAATTGGTGACACCCTGAGGTACACATGATCACCTTCTTCAAATTTTAGTGGTCTTCTTCGATTATCTGCATAGCTCTTCTATCGAGTTTGTGCTACCCTCAAGTTCTCCCGAATTATGCGAACTTGTTCTTCTGCCTCTTGAATAATTTCAGGTCCAAAGAACTATCTTTCTCCAGTCTTGTCCCAATAGAGAGGAGTCCTGCACTTCCTTTCATATAAAGCTTCAAGTGGTGACATCTTTAGACTGGCCTGATAACTATTATTATAAGAGAACTCAGCATATGGTAGACTCTTGTCCCAACTGCCTCCATGCTTAAGGGCACAAGCTCTCAACATATCCTCTAGTACTTGGTTAGTTCTCTCAGTTTGGCCATTAGTTTGAGGATGATAGGCCGAACTGAAGTTCAACTTTGTATCCATGTTCTCATGAAAGCTTTTCCAAAATCTTGAGGTAAATTGTGATCCTCTATCAGAAACAATCTTCTTCGGTACACCGTGTAAACACACAATTCGAGCCATATATAACTCTGCCAACTGAGAACCTTTATAAGTAACCTTGACCGGAATGAAGTGAGCCACTTTGGTCAATCTGTCCACGATCACCCATATAGAATCGTAGCCCTTCGAGGTGCGAGGCAACCCAGTAATGAAATCTATACCAATTTCTTCCCTCTTCCATTTAGGTACCTTTAGCGAGTGCAGTAGTTCAGCTGGTCTTTGGTGTTTAGCTTTGACTCTTTGGCACACATCACACACAGTCATGTGTGCAGCCACATCTCTTTTCAGCCCATACCACTAGTACTTTTTCTTAAAATCCTGATACATCTTAGTGCTCCTAGGATGAATAGAGTAATTAGAGTCATGGGCTTTCTTCAATATAGTCTCACGGAGGCTGTCAATCTCAGGAACACATATCCGGTTCTTGAACCATATCGTGTCTTGCTCAACCTCCGTAAATTCTGGACCTCTACCTTCAATAATCAGATCTTTGATCTCTTAGATTTTAGCATCACCAATCTGACCCTTGCGGATTTCTTGCTCCAAGGTAGGTTCTACTTCAATAGTAAGTCCTTCAGTGTGTGCAACTATTCCTAGGTTGAGTCTTCTAAAATCTTCAACTAACTCATCAGGTAATTGGGCAACAAGAGCTACATGTACGTGCTCCTTCTGACTCAAGGCATTCGCAACCAGATTTGCCTAGCCCGGATGATAGTGAATTTCCAAGTCATAATCCTTGACGAGTTCCAACCAATGGTGTTGCCTAAGGTTGAGATCCTTCTGAGTGAAGATGTATTTTAAGCTCTTGTGATCAGTGTAGACTTGGCACTTTGTTCCCATTATATAATGTCTCCATATCTTAAGCACATGCACTACGGCTACCAGTTCTAAGTCATGAGTGGGGTAGTTCAACTCATGTTTCCGCAACTGACGAGACGCGTAGGCGATCACATGTACTTCTTGCATAAGAACACATCCCAAGCCCTAGCCGTACGCATCACAATATATACCAATACCCTTTTGCAGATCCGGCATAATCAACACTGGGGGTGACACCAATCTTAACTTCAGTTGATCGAAACTATCTTGGCATTCCCAGGTCCATTTAAACTCCTTTCCCTTCTCTAACAGTGAGGTCATATGCTTAGCAATCTTGGAGAACCCTTCAATAAATCGCCGGTAGTAGCTTGCAAGTCCCAAGAAACTCCGAATCTTGGTAACCGTGCTTGGTATCTTCCATGCCACTATCTCCCTCACTTTAGCAGGGTCCACTGATATTCCACCATTAGAGATGATGTGCCCCAGGAATGGCACCTCGTCAATCCAGAACCCACACTTGCTGAACTTGGCATAGAGCTAATTATCCCATAGCTTCTGTAGCACCATCTACAGATGTTCCTCATGATCACTATCATTCTTGGAATAAATAAGAATATCGTCGATGAATACCACGACGAATCTATCAAGATACTCCATGAACACCTTATTCATCAGATTCATGAAGTAGGGTGGTGCATAAGTTAGTCCAAACGACATGACCGTGAATTCATATAGACCGTATCGGGTTGAGAAAGTCGTCTTGGGAATATTGAGAGCACCTAGAGGGGGGTGAATAGGTGATCCTGTAAAAACTTAAAACTTAAAGCCACAAAACATGATTAAGTGTTAGCACAATGAAATCAAGTGGCTTAAGGAGAGCTCTTGTGAAACACAAAAGACATAGTGAGAACAAGCACAAGTGTCACACCCGGTTTTAGAAGGCAAACCGAATGTGAACCATGTACGTGCCAGGATCAGCAATTCACGTACACAGCAGTTACATAACATGGACATCATCACACAGTGCTCAAATAGTATTAAAAAGGGAAATAATAGTCGATTACATCATATGTCTGAGACATCCACATAGTCTTTACAAATAATCAAAGTGCGGAAAAGAAACATAGATAAACGCGGCCTTCACAGGCACCCGACTGGGGGTTGCCGCTAACCCACGCCTAGAACTCGTCGTAGTCCTGAAACTCCTGGAAGTCTCCTTCCACGGCTTCATCTTCTCCTGAGCAGTGGTTGCAATTCTGACAACCTGGGGATGGGGGGGGTTGGTGTGTAGAGCAAGGGTGAGTACACATCAACATACTCAGCAAGTGTCCTGTTTGGTTGTAGTGGACTAGCTTTATGTGGGGATAAGTCAAGCAGTTGCTTTTAGTTGGTCAGATTATTATTTACTAGTAGAAAGCCAGGTTTTAGCATTAACCCAAGTTATTAGCCTGATGTACCCTTTCCAAACGGAAAGAATACCACTTACCAGTACCATAGTCATAACCAGAACCATCAATCTCATTGCCACCTGTAAACCAAAATTTCTCTGATCAAGTACCACTAATCACTGGAGCTCCCTTGGTCGCTCATAACCGCGAGCACGGCTGATATATCAGTTTTCAAACACTCTGCAGAGGTTGTGCACTTTACCCACAAGCCGTGATTCCCTTTCTGCCCGGAGATCATGACTCTCCATTGATCACTACCAAGGTGACCCAGCAGGGCATCACTACGTAGCCTTTACAAAGATTCCCCAGGGCTGTAGCCACCCGTTAGGTTTCCTAAATGCACCGCACTCCTCCCCAAGGGGCGAACCTGAGAGCACCTAGAGGGGGGGGGTGAATAGGTGATCCTGTAAAAACTTCAAACTTAAGCCACAAAAACTTGTTAAGTGTTAGCACGATTATTGCCAAGTGGCTAAGGTGAAGTCTCAACAGTCTCAACAAAACACAGTACCACAAGAGAATCAAGCACAGAGTGACACAGTGGTTTTATCCCGTGGTTCGGCCAAGACCAACGCTTGCCTACTCCACGTTGTGGCGTCCCAACGGACGAGGGTTGCAATCAACCCCTCTCAAGCGGTCCAAAGACCCACTTGAATACCACGGTGTTTTGTTTTCCTTTCACTATCCCGTTTGCAAGGAATCTCCACAAATTGGAGTCTCTTGCCCTTACAAGTATATGATCACAAATGAAACACAGAGTAAGGGAGGGAAGCAACACACACAAATCCACAGCAAAAGCGCACACACACGGCCAAGAATCGAGCTCACAAGACTATCTCAGAGTTCTCACTTAGAACAGAGCTCGAATCACTTAGAAACACAAACGAATGCGCAGAGACTTAGTGTGGATGATCAAGAATGCTCAAAGGTTGCTTGTGTATCTCCTCCATGCGCCTAGGGGCTCCTTTTATAGCCCCAAGGCAGCTAGGAGCCGTTGAGAGCAAATCCGGAAGGCCATCCTTGCCTTCTGTCGTCGGGGGCACCGGACAGTCCGGTGCACACCGGACACTGTCCGGTGCCCGATTTGTTTCCTTAAACGGCGAAGACGACCGTTGCAGACCGTTGGCAGATCTGGCGCTGTTGGCGCACCGGACATGTCCGGTGCACACCGGACAGTCCGGTGCCGTCTTCCGACCGTTGGCTCGGCCACGTGTCCCGCGCGGATTGCGCGGCCGACCGTTGGCCCTGGCCGACCGTTGGCTCACCGGACAGTCCGGTGCACACCGGACAGTCCGGTGAATTTTAGCCGTACGCCGCCGGCCAATTTCCCAAGAGCGGCCAGTTCGAGTCGCGCCAGCCTGGCACACCGGACACTGTCCGGTGCACACCGGACAGTCCGGTGCTCCAGACCGAGCTGGGTCTTGGCAGCACACAGCCAAGTCCCTTCTCCTTTTCTCTATTCTTCTTCTTTCTGTTTCTAACACTTAGACAGATATATTAGTACTTAAAACCAATGTACTAAGGCTTAGAAACATACCTTTACTTCATGATTTTCACCTTGTTCATCCATGTACA
This sequence comes from Zea mays, assembly GCF_902167145.1. Classification (NCBI taxonomy): domain Eukaryota; kingdom Viridiplantae; phylum Streptophyta; class Magnoliopsida; order Poales; family Poaceae; genus Zea; species Zea mays. Next base: position 223,459,467 of record NC_050096.1, read on the forward strand.
TAAATTCCCAATTAAGCACATGTGTTGGCACTCAATCACCAAAATACATAGAAATGGCCCAAGGGCACATTTCCCTTTCAATCTCCCCCTTTTTGGTGATTTATGCCAACACAACATAAAGCAACTAGAACAAGTGCAAACTCACTTCAAATAAAATAAATTTAAGTTTTATTCAATTTTGGCATATATGGATCATCCTTTGCCACCACTTGGTTTGTTTTTGCAAATCAAACTCAAATCTCTATCTCTAAGTCAAACACACATGTTGAAGTATAAAGAGAGTCATTCCAAAAGAGATTGATCAAAGATTTCAAAAACTCCCCCTTTTTCCCATAATCAACACTTCTCCCCACAAGAAGCCAACTTTTGAAAATAGAGACAATAAGAGACAATAAAAGCTTTTGACAAAACAAAAACTCTATTCTACTATTTTCAAAATCTCTCAAGTGGTAGCTGATCCATTTATCACTTTGGCCTTTATTTTCTCCCCCTTTGGCATCAAGCACCAAAACGGGATCAATCTTGGCCCGTTAACCCCATTGCCTCACCAAAGTCTTCAATTAAGAGCAAATGGCAATAAGATTTCATGAGATGAACTTGGAATTAGTTACCCTCTCATCGGAGTGCAGTGGAAGTCTTTCATGGTCCAAGTCCACCTTTTCCCTTTCAATCCTCCTTCGAGACTAAATCAAGCAAACTCAAGCAAATGGTTAGTCTCAAAGGGTCAAGTTGTAACATATCTCCCCCTAAACATGTGCATCACTTTGCAACGGACTTGTGAGGTCCAGGGAGTGTTGGTACAACTTGAGCACCACAATAAGCAACAAAATGCAGAATGAACCTGATCAAATGCATAAACACATGTATGCTACAATTCAATCCAAGTTCCGCGAATCTAAGACATTTAGCTCACTACGCAGCCTGCAAAAGGTCTTGTCATCTAGAGGCTTAGTGAAGATATCGGCTAGCTGGTTCTCGGTGCTAACATGAAACACTTCGATATCTCCCTTTTGCTGGTGGTCTCTCAAAAAGTGATGCCGGATGTCTATGTGCTTTGTGCGGCTGTGTTCAACAGGATTTTCCGCCATGCGGATAGCACTCTCATTATCACATAGGAGTGGGACTTTGCTCAGATTGTAGCCAAAGTCCCTGAGGGTTTGCCTCATCCAAAGTAGTTGCGCGCAACACTGTCCTGCGGCAACATACTCGGCCTCAGCGGTGGATAGGGCAACGGAAGTTTGTTTCTTAGAGTTCCATGACACCAGGGACCTTCCTAAGAATTGGCACGTCCCCGATGTACTCTTCCTATCGACCTTACATCCAGCATAGTCGGAGTCTGAGTATCCAACTAAGTCAAAGGTAGACCCCTTTGGATACTAGAGCCCGAAGCAAGGCGTAGCAACCAAATATCTAAGAATTCGCTTCACCGCCACTAAGTGACACTCCTTAGGATCGGATTGAAATCTAGCACACATGCATACGCTAAGCATAATATCCGGTCTACTAGCACATAAGTAAAGCAAAGAACCTATCATTGACCGGTATGCTTTTTGATCAACGGACTTACCTCCTTTGTTGAGGTCGGTGTGTCCGTCGGTCCCCATCGGAGTCTTTGCGGGCTTGGCGTCCTTCATCCCAAATCGCTTTAGCAGATCTTGCGTGTACTTCGTTTGGGAGATGAAGGTGCCGTCCTTGAGTTGCTTCACTTGGAACCCAAGGAAGTAGTTCAACTCGCCCATCATCGACATCTCGAATTTCTGCGTCATCACCCTGCTAAACTCTTCACAAGACTTTTGGTTAGTAGAACCAAATATTATGTCATCGACATAAATTTGGCACACAAACAAATCACCATTACAAGTCTTAGTAAAAAGAGTTGGATCGGCTTTCCCAACCTTGAAAGCATTAGCAATTAAGAAATCTCTAAGGCATTCATACCATGCTCTTGGGGCTTGCTTAAGTCCATAGAGCGCCTTAGAGAGCTTACACACATGGTCGGGGTACCGTTCATCCTCGAAGCCAGGGGGTTGCTCCACGTACACCTCCTCCTTGATTGGCCCGTTGAGGAAAGCGCTCTTCACATCCATTTGGAACAACCTGAAGGAATGGTGAGCGGCATATGCTAGCAAGATTCGAATTGACTCTAGCCTAGCCACAGGAGCAAAAGTCTCCTCAAAATCCAAACCTGCGACTTGGGCATAACCTTTTGCCACAAGTCGAGCCTTGTTCCTCGTCACCACCCCGTGCTCGTCCTGTTTGTTGCGGAACACCCACTTGGTTCCCACAACATTTTGCTTCGGACGAGGCACCAGTGTCCAAACTTCATTGCGCTTGAAGTTGTTTAACTCCTCTTGCATGGCCAACACCCAGTCCGGATCTAGCAAGGCCTCTTCTACCCTGAAAGGCTCAATAGAAGAGACAAAGGAGTAATGCTCACAAAAATTAACTAATCGAGATCGAGTAGTTACTCCCTTGCTAATGTCACCCAGAATTTGGTCGACGGGATGATCCCTTTGAATCATCGCTCGAACTTGAGTTGGAGGTGCCGGTTGCGCTTCTTCCTCTATCACTTGATCATCTTGTGCTCCCCCTTGATCAAGCGCCTCCACTTGAGGTACCTGTTCGTCATCTTTGGTTGGGGGTTGCACCATAGTTGAGGAAGAAGGTTGATCTCGTTCATCTTGTTCCTGTGGCCGTACTTCTCCAATCGCCATGGTCCGTATAGCGGCCGTCGGAACATCTTCTTCATCTACATCATCACAATCAACAACTTGCTCTCTTGGAGAGCCATTAGTCTCATCAAATACAACGTCGCTAGAGACTTCAACCAAACCCGATGATTTGTTGAAGACTCTATACGCCTTTGTATTTGAGTCATAACCTAACAAAAACCCTTCTACAGCTTTGGGAGCAAACTTAGAATTTCTACCTTTCTTCACTAGAATGTAGCACTTGCTCCCAAATACACGAAAGTAAGATACATTGGGTTTGTTACCGGTTAGAAGCTCATACGACGTCTTCTTGAGGAGGCGATGAAGGTAGACCCTGTTGATGGCGTGGCAAGCAGTGTTCACGGCTTCCGTCCAAAAGCACTCGGGGGTCTTGAACTCTCCTAGCATCGTCCTCGCCATGTCAATGAGCGTCCTGTTCTTCCTCTCTACCACACCATTTTGCTGTGGTGTGTAGGGAGCGGAGAACTCGTGCTTGATCCCTTCCTCTTCAAGGAACTCCTCCACTTGAGAGTTCTTGAACTCGGACCCGTTGTCGCTCCTTATCTTTTTCACTTTGAGCTCAAACTCATTTTGAGCTCTCCTGAGGAAGCGCTTGAGGGTCCCTTGGGTTTCAGACTTATCCTGCAAAAAGAACACCCAAGTGAAGCGGGAAAAATCATCAACAATAACTAAACCATACTTACTTCCCCCTATGCTTAGATAGGCGACGGGTCCGAAGAGGTCCATATGCAGCAGCTCCAGGGGTCTTGAAGTGGTCATCACATTCTTGCTGTGATGTGCTCCTCCCACCTGTTTCCCTGCTTGACAAGCTGCACAAGGTCTATCTTTTTCGAATTGAACGTTAGTCAAACCTATCACGTGTTCTCCCTTTAGAAGCTTGTGAAGGTTCTTCATCCCCACATGTGCTAAGCGGCGATGCCACAGCCAGCCCATGCTAGTCTTAGCCATTAAGCATGCATCTAGACCGGCCTCTTCTTTTGCAAAATCAACTAGATAAAGTTTGCCGTCTAATACACCCTTAAAAGCTAGTGAACCATCACTCCTTCTAAAGACAGACACATCTACGTTTGTAAATAGACAGTTATACCCCATATGACATAATTGACTAACAGATAGCAAATTATATCCAAGACTCTCTACTAAAAATACATTAGAGATAGAATGCTCATTAGAAATCGCAATTTTACCTAACCCTTTTACCTTGCCTTGATTCCCATCACCGAATACAATTGAATCTTGGGAATCTTTATTCTTGACGTAGGAGGTGAACATCTTCTTCTCCCCCGTCATATGGTTTGTGCATCCGCTGTCGATAATCCAGCTTGAACCCCCGGATGCATAAACCTGCAAGGCAAATTTAGGCTTGGGACTTAGGTACCCAACTCTTGTTGGGTCCTACAAGGTTAGCACAAATGTCCTTAGGGACCCAAATGCAAGTCCTGTCTCCCTTGCATTTTGCCCCTAACTTCCTAGCAACTATTTTCCTATCCTTTCTACAAATAGCAAAGGAAGTGTTTAAAGCACAATAAATTATAGAAGGTTCATTCACTACTTTCCTAGGAGCATGAATAACATTCTTTCTAGGCACATGAGCAATATTTCTCCTAGGCATATCCCTATCATGCTTATAAGAAGAACTAGAGGCAAACATGGTATGAGAATCATAAACATGTGAATCAAAATCATTATAAGCATTTCTAGCATTTCTCCTATCATAATACATAAAAGCATGGTTCTTTTTAGCATTACTAGCCATAGGGGCCTTCCCTTTCTCCTTGACGAAGATGGGAGCCTTATGGCTTGTTAAGTTCTTGGCCTCTCTCTTGAAGCCAAGACCATCCTTAATTGAGGGGTGTCTACCAACCGTATAGGCATCCCTTGCAAATTTTATTTTATCAACTTCATTCTTGCTAGTCTTAAGTTGGGCATTAAGACTAGCCACTTCCTTATTTAATTTGGAAATTAAAACTAGATGTTCACTACAGGCATCAACATCGAAATCCTTACACCTAGTGCAAATCTTAACATGTTCTACACAAGAATTAGATTTATTTGCTACTTCTAACTTAGCATTTAAATCATTGTTAACACCTTGTAAAGTAGAAATGGTTTCATGACAAGTAGATAGTTCATAAGAAAGCATTTCATTTCTTTTTACTTCTAAAGCATATGATTTTTGTGCCTCTACAAATTTATCATGTTCATCATACAATAAATCCTCCTGCTTTTCTAAAAGCCTATCCTTTTCATTCAATGCATCAATCAATTCATTGATTTTATCTATCTTAGATCTATCTAAGCCCTTGAACAAGCATGAATAATCTATGTCATCATCACTAGACTCACTATCACTAGAAGAAGCATAAGTGGAGTCTTGAGTACTCACCTTCTTCTCCCTTGCCATAAGACATGTGAGACGCTCGTTGGGGAAGAGAGCCGATTTGTTGAAGGCAGTGGCGGCGAGTCCTTCGTTGTCGGAGTCGGAGGAGGAGCAATCCGAGTCCCACTCCTTTCCTAGATGCGCCTCGCCCTTTGCCTTCTTGTATTGCTTCTTCTTTTCTCTTTTGTTCCCCTTTTCCTGGTCACTTTCATTATCGGGACAGTTAGCGATAAAATGACCAAGCTTACCGCATTTGAAGCATGAGCGCTTCCCCTTGGTCTTGGTCTTGCTTGGCTGCCCCTTGCGACCATTTAGCGCCGTCTTGAATCTCTTGATGATGAGAGCCATCTCTTCATCGTTGAGTCCGGCCGCCTCAATTTGTGCCACCTTGCTAGGTAGCGCCTCCTTGCTTCGTGTTGCCTTGAGAGCGAGAGGTTGCGGCTCGTTGATCGGACCATTCAAGGCGTCGTCCACATATCTCGCCTCCTTGATCATCATTCGCCCGCTAACAAATTTCCCAAGAACTTCTTCGGGCGACATCTTGGTGTACCTGGGATTTTCACGTATATTGTTCACCAAGTGAGGATCAAGAACGGTAAATGACCTTAGCATTAGGCGGACGACGTCGTGGTCCGTCCATCGCGTGCTCCCGTAGCTTCTTATCTTGTTGATAAGGGTCTTGAGCCGATTGTATGTTTGCGTTGGCTCCTCGCCCCTTATCATTGCGAACCGTCCAAGCTCGCCCTCCACCAACTCCATCTTGGTGAGTAAGGTGACGTCGTTCCCCTCATGAGAAATCTTGAGGGTGTCCCAGATTTGCTTGGCGTTATCCAAGCCGCTCACCTTATGGTATTCATTCCTGCACAAGGAAGCTAGAAGAACAGTAGTAGCTTGTGCATTCTTATGAATTTGTTCATTAATGAACATGGGACTATCCGAACTATCAAAATGCATTCCACTCTCTACAATCTCCCATATACTAGGATGGAGAGAGAATAGGTGACTACGCATTTTGTGGCTCCAAAATCCGTAGTCCTCTCCATCAAAGTGTGGGGGCTTGCCGAGTGGAATGGAGAGCAAATGAGAATGTGAACTTTGCGGAATACGAGAGTAATCAAAAGAAAAGTTCGAATTAACCGGTTTTCTTCTCTCGTAGTCGTTGTGGTCCTCGTCCTTTTGGGAAGAAGTAGACTCGTCGCTGTCGTAGTAGACGATCTCCTTGATGCGCCTGGTCTTCTTCTTCTTCCCTTCCTTCCGTCTTTGGCCCGAGCCGGAGTCGGTAGGCTTATCGTCCTTCGGCTCGTTGACGAAGGATTCCTTCTCTTTGTCGTTGATCACTATACCCTTCCCCTTAGGATCCATCTCTTCGGGCGGTTAGTCCCTTTGTGAAGAGAACGGCTCCGATACCAATTGAGAGCACCTAGAGGGGGGGGGGTGAATAGGTGATCCTGTAAAAACTTCAAACTTAAGCCACAAAAACTTGTTAAGTGTTAGCACGATTATTGCCAAGTGGCTAAGGTGAAGTCTCAACAGTCTCAACAAAACACAGTACCACAAGAGAATCAAGCACAGAGTGACACAGTGGTTTTATCCCGTGGTTCGGCCAAGACCAACGCTTGCCTACTCCACGTTGTGGCGTCCCAACGGACGAGGGTTGCAATCAACCCCTCTCAAGCGGTCCAAAGACCCACTTGAATACCACGGTGTTTTGTTTTCCTTTCACTATCCCGTTTGCAAGGAATCTCCACAAATTGGAGTCTCTTGCCCTTACAAGTATATGATCACAAATGAAACACAGAGTAAGGGAGGGAAGCAACACACACAAATCCACAGCAAAAGCGCACACACACGGCCAAGAATCGAGCTCACAAGACTATCTCAGAGTTCTCACTTAGAACAGAGCTCGAATCACTTAGAAACACAAACGAATGCGCAGAGACTTAGTGTGGATGATCAAGAATGCTCAAAGGTTGCTTGTGTATCTCCTCCATGCGCCTAGGGGCTCCTTTTATAGCCCCAAGGCAGCTAGGAGCCGTTGAGAGCAAATCCGGAAGGCCATCCTTGCCTTCTGTCGTCGGGGGCACCGGACAGTCCGGTGCACACCGGACACTGTCCGGTGCCCGATTTGTTTCCTTAAACGGCGAAGACGACCGTTGCAGACCGTTGGCAGATCTGGCGCTGTTGGCGCACCGGACATGTCCGGTGCACACCGGACAGTCCGGTGCCGTCTTCCGACCGTTGGCTCGGCCACGTGTCCCGCGCGGATTGCGCGGCCGACCGTTGGCCCTGGCCGACCGTTGGCTCACCGGACAGTCCGGTGCACACCGGACAGTCCGGTGAATTTTAGCCGTACGCCGCCGGCCAATTTCCCGAGAGCGGCCAGTTCGAGTCGCGCCAGCCTGGCACACCGGACACTGTCCGGTGCACACCGGACAGTCCGGTGCTCCAGACCGAGCTGGGTCTTGGCAGCACACAGCCAAGTCCCTTCTCCTTTTCTCTATTCTTCTTCTTTCTGTTTCTAACACTTAGACAGATATATTAGTACTTAAAACCAATGTACTAAGGCTTAGAAACATACCTTTACTTCATGATTTTCACCTTGTTCATCCATGTACATAAATTCCCAATTAAGCACATGTGTTGGCACTCAATCACCAAAATACATAGAAATGGCCCAAGGGCACATTTCCCTTTCAGAACCCAAGCTTGGCAGAGCGAGCCGCATACACCGAGCCCCATTGACGGCACGACGGCTAAGCGAACTACACCCCGGGTCCTCTAATTATTCAGCTAAGTGCAACCCATTCCACCCTCATGGTTGCACTGTTTTCCCGGGTGGTCATCCAACAGGTCCTTACGGAGAGGCACTCGAGAAACCGCTCGAGTCCCCTTAAGGGCCACAAGTTCCATCATCGTAATCAAAAGGGAAAACAGCGTATCATAGATAATCTCATCATGTTCATTGATTATAGTTGAGCAATAGCATAAAGCTAAACAATAATAATCCAACCCAAATAGGTAAACAAGGACATGGATAGCAAAGCTAGTAAATCCTTAGGCATAAATGTGTAATGCGGGAGGTGAATTAAATAATGAATAGGACAGAGATAGGTCAAGGGACACTTGCCTCCACCAACCGACTGCTGCTCAGGGGCTTCTCCTGCGAGTTCTTCGGGCTCTTCAACCAGATCGTTCTCTATGCGATTGCAAACATACATACATCCATCCATTGAAATTAGGAAACCAACAGTATACCATACAAGAGAACAAGTAGATTAAACATGCATAGAATATGACATGTGATATTGCATTTACCATGGTTAGAGAGAAACGGGGAAAGGTCTCGCAGGGGTTAAAGCTTACGCTCGAGGCGCACTACGGGTAGACGAATAACTAAACGTTACGTGCTCTAGTTCTACTTAGCTCCAATAATAAGGATTAGCTACATGCACTAATAGAAATGTGACCACTTTTAGTAGATCAACATTAAATGAGATAGACAATTAACTATATAAATTAACTAACGTAACCAATTTCTAAATTGAGTTTCCTATTTTATTAACATGAACAATGTGATTAGCGCGCATAAAATATAGGGGGGTAGACGGGCACGTCCATGGGTAGACGAGGGCACGACGAGTCGTGCCAAGGCACCGCGCACTACGCGAGCATGCGCGCAAGGCCGCACGCACGCGCCGCGAACTAGCCATGCGCACGTCGGGGCCACGCGCTGGCCGAGCTCAAGGCCGCGCGCCATAGGCACGCTAGGCCGAGCTCGAGGCCGCGCCGGGGCCGTCACAACGCGAGCAGGGCACGCCGGGGCGGGCGGGCGAGCACGGAGCACGGGCGGGGCGAGGCATGGGTGGGGCGGCGCGGACGGGGGCGGGCGCGGCCGGGGTCGGCGCGGGCGCGACCGGGGCGGGCGGGCGGGCGGGCGGCGCGGCCGGGGGCCGGCGAGCCGGGCGCGGCCGCGGCGGAGCCGGGACGACGCGGGGCCGGGGCGGGCGGCCGGGGCGGGGGCGGCCGGGCCGGGGCGGGCGCGGGGCGGCACGGCTGGGACGGGGGCGGCCGGGCTAGGGCGGGCGCGGGGCGGCGCGGCCGGGACGGGGGGCGGCCGGGCCGGGGCGGGGGCGCCATGGCCGGGGACGGGGGCGCCATGGCCGGGGAGAGGGAGGGAGGGGAGAGGAGAGGGAGGAGGGGGGCTTACCGCGCGGGGGGAGGGCGGCGGCGGCGGCGCGCAGGAGGAGGGCGGCGGCGGTTAGAGCAGGGGGGAGAATGACGGGCGGGGCCCGCAGGGGAGGGGAGAGAAATTTTGGGGGGAGGGGGAGGGGGCGCGGCTGGGCCGCTTTGGGCCCAAATGGGGGGCGCGATGGGGAAAGGGGAGAGGGGGGCGTGGCTGGGCCGGCCGGCCGGCTGGGCCGGGCGCGAGGGGGAGGGGCGGCTGGGCCGAAATGGGAGGAGAGGGGGAAAGAGAGAAGAGAAAGGTTTTTCCCTTTTTTTAATATCCATTTCCTAGATGAATGCATTCACATTTTCAAACAATCAAAAAGAATGCATGGTTCGGCATGGTGCATCAAACAAAATAAAATATTTTAGGGTTTTGCTTTACATGGGATCTCAAGCCGAAACCCGCTATAACTTTGGAAAAGATCAAGGTTTAGCGAGGAGAAAAGGGAAAAGGAAAGGGTAACGCCCAAATTTGGTGAGGGAAAAGAAGAAGAAAAAATCTACCCTCAAATTCAGGGCGTTACAACAAGAGACACAAGGATTTATCCCGTGGTTCGGCCAAGTATAACACTTGCCTACTCCACGTTGTGGCATCCCAATGGACGAGAGTTGCACTCAACTCCTCTCAAGTGATCCAATGATCAACTTGAATACCACGGTTTTCTTCTTTCTTTACTTTTTCCCGTTTGCGAGGAATCTCCACAACTTGGAGTCTCTCGCCCTTACAATAAGGATCAAAGTGAAAGCACTAGAGTATGGGAGGGAAGCAACACACACAAATCCACAGCAATACACACACATAGCCAAGACTTGAGCTCAAATGAATAGCACAGAGTTCACCACTAGAACGGAGCTCAAATCACTAAGAATGTCAATCGAGTGCGCAAAGATGGAGTGTGAATGATTAAGAATACTCAAAGTATGTTTGGTGTCTTCCTCCATGCGCCTAGGGGTCCCTTTTATAGCCCCAAGGCAGCTAGGAGCCGTTGAGAGCAATCCAGGAAGGTAATCCTTGCCTTCTGTCGGGTGGTGCACCGGACAGTCCGGTGCACCACCGGACACTGTTCGGTGCTGATTGCTTTCCTATTCTGGCGCAGCCGACCATTGAAGATTTGGAGCCGTTGGCGCACCGTACACTGTCTGGTGCACACCGGACAGTCTGGTGCCCCCTTCTGACCGTTGGCTCGGCCACGCGTCACACGCGGATTGCGCGGCCGACCGTTGGCTCGCCGACCGTTGGCTCACCGGACAGTCCGGTGCACCACCAGACAGTCCGGTGATTTTTAGTCGTACGCCGTCGCCGAGACCCGAGAGCGGCCAGTTGACCAGACTCCAGCCTAGCGCACCGGACACTGTCCGGTGCACCCAGACTGCGCAGAGTCTTAGCTGTTCCAGCCAAGTCTTTTTCCTTTTGTCTTTTCTCTGATTCTAGCACTTAGACAAATATGTTAGTACACAAAATACAATGTACTAAGTCTAGAATCATACCTTCTTGATGTTTTGCACTTCATCCACCATTTTTCACACTTTGCACTTAAACCATTTGTGTTGGGCACTTAATCACCAAAATACTTAGAAATGGCCCAATGGCACATTTCCCTTTAAAATATCACATGGCCTAATATTCATTTGATGATAACCCGACCAAAGATCAATCTTAGAGAATACCCTTGCACCTCTCATCTGATCAAATAAATCTTCAATACGGGGTAGGGGATACTTGTTCTTAATAGTGACATCATTAAGTGATCTATAACCCACACACATCGTCTGTGATCCATCCTTCTTTTGTACAAACAGAACCGGCGCTCCCCAAGGTGAGGAACTCGGACGAATGTACCCAGCCTCCTATAATTATGTTAGTTGCTTCTCAAGTTCTTTTAGTTCTTCTACAGACATATTGTATTGCCTTTTTGAAATAGGAGCGATCCCAGGTAAGAGATCAATAACAAATTAAACTTCCCTATCTGGTGGCATCCCGGGTAACTCCTCTGGAAAGACATCGGGGAAATCTCTAACAACACGGATGTTGCTGCCTACAAACTTCCCATCTACTAGAAATACGGCGGGTCTGGTAGAGGCAGTTATGGTAATATCAACTTCAAATCTTTCTCCTTTAGAGCTGGTGAGTTCTACAGTTCCCTCTAGCACAATGTATAACTGCTTTGGCCTTCCTTAACCATGACATACCAAGGATCAGGTCTATACTGCTTTTTTCTAATACTATAGGGGTAGCCCATAATTCTCTTCCCATAATTGTCAAGGTTAATGTGTTGGTCATATAATTTGCTTTGACCGGCCCTTTAGGAGTAATTACTACTAGTGGCTTTTGCATATTTTGTAGTGGTAACTCATTTGTGTTGGCATATCAAGCAAAAATAAATGAATGTGTAGCACCATAATCAAATAGTATTTTTGCAGGAATTGAATTAATATAAAACATACCAATAGCGATGTCAGCTCCGCCTGCGATAGCATCAACACTGACTTGATTGACCCTGGCAATGCTGAATCCCTTTCCAGAACCTGGAGTACGCTGCTTGTTTGGACGGGTGTACTAGCAATCCTCTATGGGCAAACATTGGCATAGCGCCCAGTCTGACCGCACTTGTAGGATGTGGTGCCTGCACCCTGTCCTATGAACCTCGCCAGGGTGCCAGTGGGGGCAGTCGGACGAGTATGTGGAGTCTGTGGAGTCCCCTGTGGTGCAAACTGAGTTGGGCACTGACCTCCTCCAGTACGAGCCAGTGTACCCTCATAAGGAGGACGAACGCTACTGCTCCCCTGACCCTGGGTGATCGCCTTCCTTTTCATATCCCCCAGCTGAACACGCTTGTGTTCAATAGCTAGGGCCTTGTCAAGCAGCCACTAGAATGATGGGAAGGTGTTAGCCACTATTGCATACTGCAGTGGTCCATTCTGTCCTTCGATGAGTGTTCCTGCTTCCTTTCATCCTCAGCCACTTCATCTGGTGCATATCTTGATAGTTGAATAAATATGTCGTGGTACTCACTGACTGACATACTCTCCTGCTTCAGTGACAGAAATTCCTTCTTCTTTATCTTCATCAGTCCAGCAAAAATGTGGTAGTTTCTGAACTATGTAGTGAACTTTGCACAGGTAATAGTATCAGCAGCATCATGAGCAGCGGTGTAAGAATCCCACCAACCAGCAGCAGGACTAGTAAGACGACCAGAAGCATAGAACACCTTCTCCCGGTCAGAGCACTGAGCAAAAATCAACATCTTCTCCACTGACTTTAGCCAATCATCAACGTGCAGAGGATCTAGAGAGCTGGCGAACGTCGGTGGCTTGTGGCTCATGAACTCCCGGTGCTTGTCCCGGGGTGGAACTGATGGTGGTGGTGGAGGCATTGGTGTTTGTGGTTGTCACACCATTCTCTCTTGTCGCATTTCCTCCCTCATCTCTTGCCTCTCCTGGCGCATCTCTTGACGTTCCTGCCGCATCTGCGCTTGCATATCCATCATAGTGTTCGCCATCTGTTGTAGCATCTGCATCTGAGCTGCAACCACTGGTTCAGTCCCAGCCAGTGGAGGATTTGGAGGATTCATCTCTGCTTGCTGTTGTCTAAGCACCCTCTGGTTGAATGGGTTGGCAGGTAGATCAATTCCGCCTCCCTTCCTGGTATTGACCATCTGGGTTAGAAACACATGGTAAGAAATAATTGTAGACAAGGACGAGTAATTACGAGACATGATCTTTTGGGGGTTTTATTAGCTAAGTAGATTTGTGTGTCACCTACTAATGCTAATATATTACCTTATGGTGGTACATACTAGAATGCCCTTCTATAATATTTCAATCAATCAAAGAAGCAAATCAGACATTTATCATCAGAACAATCAACCAACATTTAAAATAGAGAAAATATTTTTTAAAATTTTGTCTTAGGTCTCCTATCTCTTTAAAGGGTCATAAATGTAGGAATCCAAGGTGCGAAATCCTCCTTGTCTTAGAGTAGAAAAGGTAAGAATAATCAGAGTAGAACAATAGAAGGTGAGACATGATCAAGAAAAGTGTAGAAAGAATCAGAGTAAGGTTAGTAGGTAAGGGTTTTGTCCAGTTCTATCTAGGTTTCGTCCTACAGTCAACATTTGCCTCTGATACCACTTCTGTCACACCCGGATTTAAGGATAAAGCCGGGTGCGTCTCATATGTGCGCCAAAGAAGAACATCACATATAATGACAGTGTATAGAGATAAATGTCACAAGTATCATAAATGTCATTATTACATAGCGGAAGTCTTACAAAAATAAATGATAATAATAAAGCGAACTAAGTATTATTCTTTGGCGCCACAAAGCTGACTGGAAGACGCCACCTAGATCAACTCGTACTCCTCATTGTACGGCTCCTCCTGGACCACATGTTCTTCTCCTGTGGGGGGTTTATATATCGTAAGTGTGAGCTCACAAAATATCATAGCTCAATAAGTTGTGGGGAATAATGTGCATGAACTCACCAAAGGTGGGAGTTCATGTGATGTGTAAGGCTGATCAATAATAGGGGTTAAAGCTGAGCATTGCTTTTAATAAGTTGGTCAAATTTTATTAGCTGTTACTAAATGTAAGTAAATACCAAACTAGAATAATAATAGATCAAAATTAATAATAAATCCCAATGCGATGCAAATGACAAATTAAATTTAGTTCTATAATTTAATCACGCGAGAGTCCTGAGCTGCTCATGACCGCGAGCTCGGCTAGTATACCAGTTTTACACTCTGCAGAGGTTGTACCTTGCACCCACAAGTCGTGTATCCCATGTTGTCTGGGTTTGCAAGGCCCTTAGACACTGTTGAGGTGAATGGCTAGGGATCCACTGTGAGGCCTTTACAAAGTTCCACTAGCTTCAGGAAACCCGCTATAGTTTCTAGGAAGAGCAATGCAGGAATCCCCCGTCTGACCGCCATTGCAGCAAAATCAACCCAGGAACCTCCCTACATGCCTACTCCCCTACTGTCCTTACCCCTATCGGGTAAGCTAGTCCTCCACTAGCTTTCCTAGTTAGTCATCCAAGGGCGTCCCATTCCACCCTTGTGGTGGCACGTGTTTCTCAAGTTAAGCTCAATGTTCCAATTAACATAGTTGTCTTATCATGAACAGAAATAGAACATTAATAAAGAATAATCATGTGTAATATTTATCTCAACACCCAACCATGTATAGCAATAGCAATGACTACCCAAAAATTCAGGGGTAAACAAGGTGAAAAGATAACTAGACTAGGGCGACCTATTGGGTCCCATCAAAATTAATCCTATGCATGATAAAATGATCATAAAGAACATTATTGGGTAAATAAAAGTGGTCAAGGGCACAACTTGCCTTCAATGAGCTCATGCTCAGCAACTTCTACCTACTGAACACCTGGATCCTTGGCCACTGGCTCTTCTATTCGCCACAATACAAACATACATGGTACAAGGGATAAATTAACATCACACTAAACATGAAAACAAAATACATAATAATAATATATGCATCATAACGAGATCGTAGGAAAACAAATCACTAAATTCGGGGTCACAGATTTTAAGTTATGATTTTCCAAAGTTCTTAAGTGTTTGGTACAAAACTAATTGAGGGATCAATTCCACTATGGGTTTCATGTTAAAACAGTGGCACTAAGTGATAAACAATATTATTACAAAATTATAGGAACTGGAATGGACTAAAAAGGAGCTAATATGAATTTTCTAGAGATTAAACACTATTCTAGAATTATTTTTATATCAAAAATCAATTTCTATAATTAATAGTATGGTTTTTTCTGTTTCCTGGGTTACGCGCAATAATTTAGAGAAATACAGGGGCTAATCCAAAAGATCCCCAAGACTCTAGCTACACCTGCACGACTGCGGGTTAGATTCCTAACAATACAGGGGCCCGGCTACAAAGTTCCCTAGCTAAACGGGCACAGACTCCCTACCGCCGCCAGATCCGAAATGGACGACTCCGATTTAATAAAATCTGAACTACGCGCAGCCCCGCGATTTCCGATCAATGGTGCAGATCCGCCTAGCACTCAACGTTATGATGATCTGATCTCGTCCGCATATTGCCGATCCGACGGCCCAACGGTCATCTCCCTGACATCGATACCCATCACGGCGGCGGCCCCTGTTCGCGCGGCGGAGCGTCACCGGAGTACGGCCAAATTGGTCGGCTAGTGAACTAATTCCCTACCCGAGACATCTTACGCGACATATGCTTAATGGCGAACATCATGGGAAGACTTACAGCGTGCATGGAACGGCAACGGAAGCAGGCCACGACGAGGCACAATCTGCGGCGGTGGTGTAACGACGGTGAGAAATTCGTCCGGTCCTGATGCACAGTAACTCCCGCCAAGGCCACGAACGAGTTCCCAGAGGTTCCACGCAGCGTCCCAACCTCGCGCCGAGGCCCCAACCACGGCGCCCAGAGGTCCTCGACGACGGTCGCACTTCGCGCCTCCGCTGCTCACGATAAGTCACTCATGGCGAGGTTCTAGCGATTTGGGTTCAGGCGAAGGGCTCATGGGCGAGACACGTATTTATCCCTCCCTCGGACCAGCGGAGTCGGAGACATGGGCAAGCTGGCGCCGGAAAGAACGGGAGGAGCCCGCACGATGCGTCTGGGGTGGTTTCCGTCGCGATGGTCGGGGTGGCATGCGGGTCCCAGTTAGCAGCGAGTCAAACACGAAGGCGAGTAGGAGTTGGCGAGACTGAGTCACGGGGCCCAGACGCCAGCCGGTTTCCCAACAGCACACGCGCTACTATGGCTGACCTCTGGGCCATGGCTGTCGGCGCCGGTTTTACTCGGAGTTGGGCTGCGCGGCGGGGTGAGATATTGGGCCGAATTGGCGTAGTGAGCCCAGTTATCTTTTTTCCTTTTTCTTTTGTATTTCTTTTTTTCCTTTTTCAGATTTCAAATTTTAAATTCAAAATTGGTTGAGTTTCACTCTTATAGCTAAATGTACAAATTCAAAACCTAGGGCAGGAATATATTTATTCATATATTATTTTATCTATTTTGTATAGTATTTTTCTTTTCACAAATTCTAGAATTCTAGTTAGATCTTTAAATCCAAATTGGGTTACTAATATATTTCTATTAACATTATTTTTCTTGTTACCAAATGCACACACAAAGAAACTCCGACATGATGCATGATGTATTTTAAAATATTATTATTGGCTAATCACCTACTTAGAATGAGGTTGTTCTCATGTTCTAGTAAATAGAGACAAACACATAGAGGAATTTTTTTTCTCCTTTAACATGGCTTACAAGTTTGGGTATTACACGACTGACGTGGCATGTACCGGACAGTGAACAGTGAGTATCCGATGTACCACCAGACTGTTCGGTGTGCCCATCGACAGCAACGGCTGGAATAGTGGTTGGGGATATAAATACCCCCAACCACCTCCATTCAAGCAATCCAAGCATTCCAACTTCCTCATTCAATACTACAGAAAAAGAATAGACTCCAAAGACAAAATCAAAGCATCAAATCCTCTCCAAGCTCCAAAATCAAGTCAAGTGATAAAAAGTGCTTAGTGACTTGAGAGAAGGTGATTTGTGTTTCTTTTGTTGCTCTTGTTGCTTGGTTGCTTTCTTCTTCCCATTCTAATCTTTCCAAGTGTTTTCTAAAGCAAGCAAGAGACACCTAATTGTGTGGTGGTCCTTGCGGGGTTATTAGTGACCCGTGTGATTAAGAAGAAGCACACGATCGATCTAGGTGACCGATTGAGAGAGGGAAATGGTTGAAATAGACCCGACCTTTGTGGCCTCCTCAACATGGAGTAGGTTCTTTGGAACCGAACCTCGGGAAACAAATCATTGTGTCCACTTGTGTTGATCTTCACAATTCGATTTGTTTCTCCCATCTCCTCTCTCTCTCTAAAAAGTTCTCTTGCTCACATTGTTGTGAGTTTGCTCCCAAAGTTATCCGGATTGATTAAGCAACTCATAGCAAGAGGAACTATCTTCTACACTCTGAATTCACTATTATTTATTCCTAACACTAACCCCGGGTATAGTGCATGTTCAAAGTTTATAAATTTCAGGTTTCGCCTATTCACCCCCTCTATGTGACTTTCACTTCTGCTTGATGGTGTTGGCACGACTATTGAGGCACCGCTTGAGATCGACGACGAGCATCTTGAGGTGTCTCTTTTCCGCCCTGCCATACATCGATCGAGCTCATTGGCGGATGAATGGGGTGTCATCAGTAAGGGTCTCGGCTAAACGCCCCTGCCCTACCTAGCGTGCCAAATGTCATGGTTTCTAGAACCGGGGGCAATAAGATTTGTGTTCGGTAGGGGTTCTAGCGCGGACTCACTCCGAATGATGAGCTACAGGGAGATAGAAGGTGGATCTGAGACATGAGGCTATACTGGTTTAGGATGGAGCCCTAATCCAGTGTAATGCTGATCATGTATTGCTTGGAGTGTGTTACAATTGAGTGCTTGTGTGAAGATGTGGATGGGTTGGATCTCTTTGAAAATGGGGGTGGTCTTGCCCTTTTATAGCCCAAGGGTAGACTTTACCATGAGAACTAGTATTCTACTGGGGTGAAGTTTTGGCCTCCTTCTTCTAGGCCTCGTAGCCCCTATGGTGTCGTCTGCTAGGTCGTGCGCCATCATACCCCTAGTATGGCGTCGCGTCTTGTCCGTTCACCATATGGGTTCCTGTAGCTATTCTGATATAGACGTAGTGGTACTTGGTGGGTCCTACTGAGTTAGCTCGAGGTGAGGTTTAGAGATGTCTTCGGTAAAGCTTCATCCTCCGCCATCCCCTAAGCATCACCTTTCATCATGCGTTGGCGTATGCCTGGTACGGGCGTATTGCCTCGTCCCTTCTGGTGTATGAGTCATTGTAGAGACCTCGATGCTAAGGTCCATGCGGCTGGAGTTGACTGGTCCCACTAGTCAGTGGGGATACGTATCTTGCATCGTGCTTGATAGAGACCCTTTGGTACTGCTCCCACAGTCTAGACACGGCTTGGTGATGATCCGGTTCATCGTGCCATCGTGGATTGATAGTACTTGGTCAGCTCTTCCCCCTATAGAGGTGTTCGTCTGAGAGCCAGTTCTCACCTTACTAGGTTGCTCGGCAGGCAGGTTGATCGGTATCCCTTCCTCGCCGAGTCGCTCGGTAGGCAGTTTGATCGACAGCCCTGCCTCGCTGGGTTGCTCTGCATTGTTGCTCGGTGAGTGGGTTGGTCGACAGCCCTGCCCTACCGGGTTGCTCGTCAGGCGGATCGGTCGGGCCGCCCCGCTGGGTTGTTCGTCAGGCGGGTTGGTCGACCGTCCCGCCCTGCCAGGTCGTTCATCAGGCAGGTTGGTTGACAGTCCCACCCTCGCTGGGTTGTTCCGTAGGTGGGCCGGTCAGTTTGGTGGGCCGTCTTTGGGGGGCCTTTTGGGCCTTCTTCAGGCACCCGGTTCTCAGGTATCCGACACATAGCATATGTGTGTCACGATCCATTTTCTACACATATGTACACGTCACAAGTGTAATATATCAAAAGACAATGTTCAAATCTTAAGTAAGAGTATAGTACTTTATTACAACTCGAGTGACATAAGTGTCTTAAACGCTATTTCATCAAACCACAACGGATCTCATAGGTAATCTCCCATAGGAAGATGATCGACACATCGCTAGACCTAAGTATCGATGTCTTTGTCAAATCCTTCTCCTTCACATCCTTCTAATCCAAATATTAGCAAGGGTGAGTAAACTTATGGTTGGTACTCAGCAAGCGAGGGAAGATGCAAAGCTAGCAAGGATAGGCTAGGGTTTATGCGGTTAGCATTTTAGTTGGTCAAAATTTTATTAGCAACATCCTAACTACTAGGTGTAAGTATTTACCAAACCCCATTATTCTTAAGAAAAATCTTCATCACTTCGAAACTACTTAAGCAAGCAAAACAGTTAAGTGAACCTCTTGACCAAAAAGGGTCACGATTTATTTCCATCTTCAAGTTCGATTATCATTTTAGGGTACATGTCGCTCATAACCGTGAGCACGGTTGATATATTAGTTTTACACTCTACAGAGGTGGTACAACTTTACCCACAAGCCGTATATCCCCGCTAGCCTGGGTTTTCAATTCTTGTATTCACTTCTGAGGTGAATGGCTAGGGATCCACTATGAGGCTTTTCACAAAACATACTTAGTACGAAGAAACCCGTAAGGATTCCAAGTCAGAGTGGTGACCCTCTAGGAGACTTACCTTAGCTAAGACTACCACCACATGTTAACGTGAGTTGCAACCATCGACCGCTCTCCCTTTTGCCCATATTTTAGGTAAGGTTATTAGGTACTAAGTATATAAAGCTAATTATCAAAGCCAGAGCCATGATAGCACTCGCGGTTGTGATTTTTAAGGTGGTCACTCCATGTTCCAATTTTAACTCATATAATCTTGTTAATTATTGAATTAACATTAACATAATAACTTAATCCTTGGAACATGAGTCTCATAAAAAGAGTAACATCATTAAGCTGAGTTTAGAGCAGTAGCATACTATTTAAGCAAGCATAATTCCCAAGTTTTAGCAAGGTGATTGAGTTGGTAAAGACTAGACATTGCTATATAAAGTAAATCCATCAAAATTATGCATATCATCAAAATAATATAATTAGATTAAAAATATTAAAACATAGTAAAATGCATAATAACAATTATAATTCAGGAAATTCCAATGCATGATCTAAGTAAAGGTCAATACAATATTTCAATATTTCAGATACATCTAATTTAAACATTTGCTAGATGGTAAATGTCTAGAAAATATTTAAATTAGATGCATATGTAACATTAAAATATTGTGTTGACCTTTACTCAAATTATGTGTAGGACTTTTGTGAATTATAATTATTGTATATTTTACTGTGTTTTAATATTTTATTTTTAATCTAATTATTTTTTTTTTGTAGGGATGTCTAGATCGTGTTATTTTTTTCTTATGTTGATTCACACGGGCACGCGACTCGGTTTATATAGTGAGGAAAAATCAGTTAAAGCACGTGAAATTCAGTGTTAAAACTTGGTTAGAGTGGAAAAATAGATGATTTAGCAGCTCGCATGGTTGAAAAGGGAAATATGCTCTTAGGTCATTTCTATTTGTTTTGGTGATTAAATGCTCAACATATTATTATGGACTAACATCTTTTCCTACGAGCATAGAATTAAGAAAATGATTTTGTTTTCCAAAAATAAACCAAATGATGGCGAAATGATCGAAATATGTCAAATTCTATACTAATTATATTGGTGTTTGATTTGACTTCAATTGGTTATATTTGGTTATGATAGTGCTTTGTAAGTTGCTTTTGATGTGTTGGCATAAATCACCAAAAATGGGAGATTAAAAGATAAATGTGCCCTTGGGTCATTTATGTTTGTTTTGGTTATAAATGCTCAACACATTACTATGGACTAACATCTTTTCCTATGAGCATAAGCACAAGTAGTTGTAAAGAAATTTGAGAGATATAAGAAAAAGCATCATTTGGGCTTGAAAATGGGTATACTGAAACATCTATGGATCAAAGTTAAAAAGGTATGCTTCTAGCACTTAGTCAATTGTTTTAGGTACTAATCATGTTTGTCTAAGTGCTAGGGACCATATGAAGTCAAGCAAAAAGGAGCAACAGAAAATTGGCACGAAAAGGAAGAACCCGGGCTGGTGTGTGTAGCACCGGATCGTCCAGTGCCACCCACCGGACCATCCGGTGTGCACCGGATAGTCCGGTGACTGTCCAGCCATACTGGTGGCCAGGCTTTCTCAGCTAAAAATCACCAGACAGTCCGCACAAAGTGTCGGACAGTCCGATGTGACGACAACCAAACGACTATATGCCACGTCAGCCGCAGCCAACGGTCAGTTGGCGCACCGGACAGCCCGGTGCCTACCTAAAACGGAAAGTGATCAATTAGGGATCCGTTGACCGTTGCACTGCGTAGTGTTCGGTGCGCCACCGGACAGTCCGGCGCACTCGAAGACAGGGAAGACTGGGAGCTTCCAAATGAAGGTCCAATGGCTCCTAGGTCCCTTGGGGCTATAAAAGGACCCCTTATGCACATGGAGTTGTTACCCAAGCACACTTTGAGCACACTACAACTCCGACCTCTGTGACCACGCTGTTGATTTGTGAGAGAAAGATTTAAGTGCATTCTTGAGCTGTGACTATCGTTTTGATTTGTGCGCTCTCTCTTTTCGCTTGTATGTGTGTTGTTGTTGTGTTGTGCTCTTGTGTGCGTTTCTACTCCCCATCTTACTCCAAATTTGATTGTAATCATTTGTGTAAGGCGTGAAAGACTCAAATTTGTAGAGGTTTCTCACAACGGGGTATTGATATAAGGAAGACAACTGTGGCACTCAAGTTTGATCTTTGGATCACTTGAGAGGGGTTAAGTTCAACCCTTGACTAAAGGATGTCACCTCAACGTGGAGTAGGAATTGGCTGAACCACGATAAAAACCGTTGTGTCTCTTGTCTATTTTACTTATTGCGATTAGTGTCTTCTTGAGTTTCTACTCACTTGCATTATTGCTTCTAAGTTTAATACTCATCTTAAAAGAGCAATCAAGTGAAGAGTTCTCCCTTCTTCTCTCTTCTCATCCTAACTTGGTTTTAGTTTTCACTAAGACATATTATAAACCAAGTTTATGTTGTTTAGAGTTAATTTTGCAGGATCATCTATTGACACCTCCACCCTAGGTGCTCTCAATTGTACTGTTTGAAAAGGGAGTGATTTAGGAGTGGTGTATCTTGGACCCCTATTTTTAGTAGTGGTGTTGTTTAGATCTAATTCTTTAGGAGTGGTATAGATTGAATTCTCCCATGTTTGAAGAGTTGTGATTTAGGAGTGGTATATCTTAGACATTTTTTATTATTCCATTCGTTCCAAAATAGTATTCGCTTATTTCCTTCGTTCCAAAATAGTATTCGCTTCAGGGTGTTGATGGATTCATACAATATTTGATGTATGTGTATTATATATATGTCTAGATTCATTGTTAACCATTTGAATATGACAAACAAAGAAGAAGCTAAAACGAACTATATAACGAGATCAGAGGAGTAGTTGTGTTATTTAGATCTACTTTTTGAGAGACGTATAAATTAAATTCTACCATGTTTGTGGTGCAGGATTTGCCTATCTTCTTCTGGAGGGGTTGAAGCGATGCCATGGATCAGTGTCACTCAGGTCTGAAATCTCTCGGCACCATCGTTGACGGTTCTTTGAGCAATCCCGTTACGTTATCGGCAAGCAAAGCGGGCCGGTTTGTTGGCGACTCGCTCTCCAGCAACAAACTGGGCTACCACTGCTCCTCTACGAATATGGCATACAGCAAGACTGCAGCAGCCAACACCGAACCGATCACGGCCGGCCCAGGTCGGACGTTCGTTACCGACAGTCACGCGTCGGGCCTTGTTTTTTTTTTTTGGCATGGCAGCAGATTCTCGAAAAAACGCACTGGCTGCAGAAAAGCGTGCAGTTAATAAGCTGCAGTCCTCCGGTCCTCCCGGCGCGGCATGTTTCGTGCACGAGCCTTGTCGTCTCTGTCTCTCTAGCCAGCTACAGTAGTGCGTACGGGCGCGTCCGCGTTGCGTTGCCAGCTTCTTCTTCTCGACCGTGCAACGAGATTTTCCCAGATCGTGTCAGCCATAAGTACGGACAAACACACTAGTATACTCGTACACAACTGTCCTAGTACACCGTACACGCGCCCCCGGGGTGTGACGTGATCCGGCAGGGGTGGCCCGCAACGATCATGGCAACGACGGCGGCCACAGCGAACGCACCGCGCCGGTGGACTTTGCGCTTGGCCGGACATGGCCCTTCCTTGCCGGGACAGACAGGCCTACGGCTACGGGCTACGGAGCCATAGGCGAGGCCCACCTACTTGGGCTAGTACTGCCAGCAGCAGGCGGCCCGGGGCCCGGTCTAGAAGACCGCGCCTGCGCTGCACCGTCTCACGCTCTTCCTCCCGTCGAGGCCGGGGTCCGTCCGAATACGAAATGGAATCTCTGGGACCTGTACATGAAACACGCTACCCGCGGGGGGCAGCCCGTAAAAACGCCGAGAGGCCTTATCCACCCAGTGTTGGTGCCAGCTCGGACGTCGCGTACTCGCGTGGTCGGGCAGCGGCGCGCAGTCGCGTCACGCGCCACGAGACCGCGACGACTCGGGCCCACCGGTTCACCACCGCTCATCCCGGTTTTGCCCTCCTAAATCGCCGCTTAATCACGCTGGAACCTCCTTAATCACAGACACGGCATCCGCCTCGTCTCGAAAAGACGCGGCAGGCCGCAGGGACAGTCGGACAGGGGCGTGTAGCGTGTTCCAGCTGTAAATTGGTCAAACCCGATGCGCACCGATGATGTCACTAGCCTCGGTCTCCGACAAGTGGGCCCGGATAAGGCATGGTAGCACGAGTCGGTGACCCAAGTGCTGCACCGGCGCGTGCAGGGGGCGCGGCTGAGCTGGCGTGCTTTGCCTCGGCCACGCACCTTTAACTAACGCTATCCACTCATGGGTCCACCACATGGCCCTGTGTTTTCTTTTCGTTATTTAGGGCGACCTGTCCCACTTGGTCATAAAATTAGAAAGAAATCGGCTTAGGCCTTGTTCGTTTGTGTCGGATTGGTGGGTCGGAACGATTCCGAGCCGGATTGCTTCTCTAATTTATATAAACTTTGATTAATCGGAACGATTCCGGGTGCAATCCGATGTAACCGAACAAGGCCTTAGGATATACCTGGAATATAAACAGGTGGACTTGTCAAAGGGTTCCGGTGGTCTTCTTTCATTAGAATGACTCCAACAAAAGTCCATGAATCGTCCTCTATCTTATATTCAGAGATAATTCTCTTTCCTTTAAGTTCTAACAATGTTTTTTTCTAAATGGATATCTTCTCTCTATATATCCATATATAGAGAATGGATATATTCTCTCTCCTCTCATCTATTTGTTTTAGAGTTTAAACAGCATATTAAGCAAAACTAAAAACTAAAATATGTATAAGATATTTAATGATATGATAAATACGTACGTATAAAAATCTAGAGCAAAACATGTCTCTAATATGAGTATCTAACCTAGCTATCGAGGACACTGTAGAGGAATAAGATAATAAAGGAGGAAATCTTTTAGAAGAGTATGCAAACGAGGGATATAGAGGATATGATTGGAGTTTGGACTCATCGGCCGGTCAACATTTATCTCATCGTCTATTCAAAACTTTGTATTGTCTATAGTATGTCTATACAAATATTTTGTATGTCTACTTGTTTGTACTGATGGGCTCAGCCTTAGCGGTTTTAGTTTGACGGTTCTTTGCCACCATTAGTCTCTTTAAAAATAATGGTTAATTAGGGCCGAAGATTGGTTACTTCCTTTGTCCCATAACAAGTACACTTGTAGAATTTAAAATTCATCAAAAAAATAAGTACACTTTAAAATTCTATAAATATATTTATACTGGAACGGATGAAGTAAACAACTGCTTTTGGATGTGATGGGCGACCATGGGGATATGCTTGTATATGCACCAATATAATGCCATGCACGCCGCTTGCTCTAGGCTTGCAAAAGGTCTTTTTACCATGTGATCAGAGGATGTGGCTAGTTTAATCGCAGTCGCAGCCTGATCTTGTCGACCAAGCCGATTAGTTAACACTAAAGACCGTGGGCGCGCGCAGCGAGACGCGCAAAGATCTTAAACCTTTTTTCAGCTAAAAGATGGATGGGTTCTAAGGCTATCCGCACTCATACTACTCTATTTCTCTACCTTAAAAAGAATATTCTATCCTGATCAGCGAGATTCTCTACTCTATCCAACAATTCTCCGCGGTCACAATTACCCTATATATCTACTCTATACCAACTACCATTTATTATATCATATTTTTACCATACTCTGTACATCTTTCCTCTCCGCACCCAACCGGCAACCAATAGGAAGAGGGAAGAGATTATGCAGTAGGCTGCCTGACTACGCTAGATGTGAAGTTCCCTCGGCCCACAGAAAATCTACGGTGGAATATGCAGTTCACCGCTGCGGCCTTTCTCAGAGCTGTAAAAATTTAGCGTCCAGTTTACAGCTCGTCAGTGCGGGTAGCCTAACGAAATTGCCTCTTGTTTGCATGTGTACGTGGAGGTCTCCTCCCTCCCATCCGCCCGAGCAAGAAAAGGATTTGATCATGTTGTTTCTATAATTCATTCTCATGTACCCATCATAGCTAGCATGAGAGACTCCATATGAGGACCAATGAGAAGGAAAGTATGCGGTAAAGTTCACTTAGGTACTAGGCTTACCGATTTATCATATTTCTCGATATGTGTTTATTACGTTCAAACGCTTGACACAATTCCTTCTGGTCCTCAGCCGACAGAATCTCCATAGTCGGCTCTATAATATTGCTGAGAGAGACATCAGAGTGATCATTTGAACCGGTCATTGAGGGCCGATCTGATGGATCTTAACGCCTTGTCCCCAGCAGAGCCGCCAAAAAGTGTGTTGACGCCAAACTGGGTGCCAATCACTACGAGGTGTATCGGCGGTGATGCTCTCTACGGCAGCGCGGATGGTCCGTGACCTAGGGCCAGACGATCTGCGGCCTGCGACAGGAGCGAGTTCTTCTCTATGCCAAAGCCGGACGGCCTGTGTCTAGTGTTGAACGGTCCGTATGTGCACAGAAGCAGCGACGTTCACCAACAACACCTGGATCTGACCTCTCGAGAGTGACCTCGTCAGGGAGGAGAGATCCTAGAGTTTGTCTTGGGATCAGCAGGCCACTCAAGACGCCTCCAGACGAGGTAGAGCCGAAGATAGGTGAAATTGAGGATGAGAAGGCTAAGTTACGGCTACTCCTAGGGCATGAGAACTAGAAGAACAGTAAATAGATTGATTGGTTCGATTGTTGATACCTTAATCGGTCGTACCTTTCAAATATATAAGGAGAGGTCTAGACCCGCTCCTAGATATTCTCCAATAACTCCCACGAGTTTAGCTAGATAAACATATGTGGATATAGTAGCTTAATCATCTGATCTAACCATATCACAGGTCGTTCGTGCCTACGGGCAGACCCTCCGAGTCTCAGTCTAGCCAGACCATTCGGCCATGCTCAGTGCCACAAATGGTACTCAATATAAGGTAGTATTTGGTTGAAGAGCCAAGTAGAACGGAACCGTTTTGTCCCAGTTTTGTTGTTGTTTGGTTACAAAGTAACTAGAACGGAGTGGCTCCAATTAGGGAATATTCTCCTCAGATCCGGAACCATCCCACTCCAAAAAATCAATCGGACGGAGCCGCTCCGTTCCCAGCCCGCTCGCACAGTCACACGACTCAGGTACCTGCTAATTTCTACTTCAGTGACTCTTCAACCAAACAAAGGATGGAGCCGCTCTGTTCCAGTTCACTCTGCAACCAAACAAAAAACAGAACCGCTCTGTTCTAGCTTACCAAACACAGAACAGAGCGGCTCCGTTCCTAGAATCAGGAATGGAACGATTCCGTTCTACTTGTCTACTCAATCAAACACTACCTAAGATATGCATATGAATGTTGTCTCTCTAAATGTGTGTTCATATAATATCTTTTATAATTGAGTATAAATTTTGAACTCTGCATTTCTGATTATTCATTATGCACACTTTTGATAACTTACCCCCTCCCTAATAGTTGTTTGATGGGAAAAAAATAAAAGAATCCGGTGGCTAGAACCGTGGCATAGAGTTTCGTACCTTTTGGAAGCACGGCCGTGTACACTCGTCGGTCGTCGCCTATCCTTTTTAATCTGCCCTAGTACGTGTCTGGTCAAATATGTAGTTGTCACTGTCCCGCCTGGAATTTCTTCCAACTAGTAGTGCATTGTCCAACTAGGTAGCCATCTGCCGATAAAGGATAAAGTAAGATAAATAATGCACCGACCGTTCTGTGGTGTTTACTTATCCTAAAGATCTTAGATTAGCATGATTATTACTCGATCTTGACCAACTGAGGCTAAGCCATAGCTAGCACTTTCGGTTCTCGCTTATCCTCGAAGAAACTGTTGCTGGATCCACGATGTTGACAAAGATATGAAGGGTATATTTAGACAATGCTTAATAGCAGTAGCATTTTTACACGACAATGTTAGAAATTTAGTAATTTTCATGTTTAATTTAATTTAAAAATAGCATAGGAGATTTAGAAAAAACATGTCAAATGTTACTACTTACAATAATATCAAATAAACACAAAAATAAAAAATATTACTATTTCAAAAAAGCAAGTCCTTTAAACAATTTTAGTTGCTAAGTCTCTAGGTTGATTTCACTTAAACACGTGAAATAGCAACTACTCCCTTTGTTCCAAATTAGTAGTCGTTCTAGCACTTGTGTTGTATGTCTATATTCAAATTGATGACGATGAATCTAGACACATATACAGAACACATATATTAATTATTGCTAAAATGAATTTTAATTTGGGACGAAGGGAGTATATAATTACACTAAAGAGGAAACAAAAAAATACAACTAGTACCAAAAGAGCTTCTCTATAATTAATCAAATAACTACCACACAATACAAGAATATAAACATAAATACAAGTATGATAGCGGTCAAACCAAATCGAGCAAGTGAATGAACACAAAAGAAATTATTCTTGAGGTTCGATTACTTGTCGACAACCTATGTTCTCGTTGTGGCAAATTAAAACTAAATGATTCACATGCCAAGTCCAACTCTTGGACATAAGAACCACACTTGAGAGGTACACCAACAATCCACATTTTTACTAAAGTTGCTCTTTGCAAATCATCCACGGAGAATGATTATAAAATTCCCTCACAATCAAAGACTGAAGCCAACAACAATCACCAATAGCCTCTCAATGATCCCATGAACTCTAGGTCATTTAGGTGACGATAATCACCAGAAGTAACAAGAAAAACTAGCCAAAACTGCTCAACTAGTGCCACAAGATGTAAGAACTAAATGTGATGCACTGAGAGCTTTCCAATCTCACCCAAATGATGACCCAAGTGATGCAAGTGAGTGGAGTGTGTTTCTTAGCTCCCAAGAGGTGCACACAAGTGAATGGGATGTTGAGATATGATCCAAATATGGCCATAAGGTCTATTAGACCCATAAGGAATCCAACTATTACCTCTTAAAAAGCTAATTGTAGGAGCATCGAACATGTCGGGTGCACAATTGATGTCTGCATCGGACACATCTCGTGCATTTCCAATGGTTATAAACTAGCTATTATTATGCATCAGGTATCCTGTGCACTCACAAGACACAACATCGAACACATTCGATGCGTGTTAGAGTTGATGTGCACAAAAAACATACCCTTTGAGTTCTAAATTCGGTGTGGTGTTCAGTGCCGACACCAGATATGTCTAGTGCTCTTTAGAGCTAAAAAAATCATTAGCTAGGTCTTTGTGTCTCTTGTTTAGTATGTCATTTGATGAGGGACATCAGGTGCACATCGGATCACTGTGCTTGGCTAAAAACTATGCAACATGTAAGACTTACACCGTATCTAGTGCACACGTCAGTGAAAAAACAGACACGTCTGGTGCATGCAAAACTGCTAATCCAAAAGCATTCTTTCATCTCCTCACAAGTGTGTTAACTCTCAAATATTATATCAAACAAATTAGAACAGAGTTAGCTTTTTCGAAGTGTTTTCAATAAACATTTTCGCTCTTCGAATGTATCACTAGGCCTATATGAATGCATATAATGCCAACACCTAGTGACAACTTTGGTTCATGGATTTCTGTCATTACAATTTTTGTAGAGGAGAGAAGCTAAGATAATAAGTTGACAATTTTCTAGAAACTTGATTCATGGGTTTCCGTCATTACAATTTTTTGGAGGAGAGAAACTAAGATAACACTTTGATAAATTTATTTTCAAACTTGGAAACTTTGATTCATGAATTTATGTCATCACAAAGAGAACTGTTGCTACTATTCATTTATTTTGACCAGAAGAAGAAGAAAGTTTCAGCAGCGCATGTAGTGGCGTACTTGACATCAATACAATGAGGATAAGCAGCAGGACGATTATCTAATACATCATGGAATTTTGTAATAGTAAGGTTGATTTGCTTCTGTGGGTATGGATTTTTTTCATGCTCTTTCGCTGGGCAGTCTTCAGTGCCATTAGGTCGTTACTTGAGAGGCATCAGGTGCGTATATGTGCAACACTAAAGTTCATAGGGTGAAAATTGGATCTTATAGCATGCGGAATGTCGCAAGATGACGTGACAAAACGATTTGGAGGTAACACCAAAGTTTTACCACAATTCTAGTTTTGTTTCGAGGGCTTGCCCTCTTTGTTGCTATTTTCCCTAGTTGAGGTGTCCCGCAATATTGTTACCAACTTGTGAATTGTGTTCTCGATTCTATGATCTTGCCATCTAGCACTTGATAGCAGTATTTTGCACATATCTAACGTACGCCGATGAGTATTTGTAAGTTTACAGCTGATTTTCATGTTATGAGAGGATTATACGAAATATATGATTCTTGTAAAACTTTCTATAGATATGCATGCACGCCTAACACATTACTGTAACACCACAAAAGCCATCAACTAAAAATAATGAATTTAGTTATTATGGTAATTAGGATAATAATTTTTTTCTTTGTTTTGTTTAATTATTTATTTGCATTTTGATCATTTTTCTTTGTATGCACATGATTGATTATCGGATGTTTAATACCAATTCTTTTTAAAAAGAAATCCTAGTAATTAATATAATAATTAAGTAGTATAATAATTATTAGTCTAAAAACAAGTATTTTATTTATAAATAATTTTGGTGAATTTATATGAATTTTTGAGCTATCTAAAAATGTATTTTGGAATTAGAAAAAAAACAAAACCCTAATCTAAACCGGCCCACTAGGGGCCCATCTTCTAACCCTACGCGCACGCGCCCTATTTCCAGCCACAGCCGCTGCCGCTCCCTATGCTCTCCCTCTCATCTCTCCTCTATCTCTGTTCTTCTCTCTCGTTCGCGCAGCAAGCCAGGCGGCCGGCCCCACCTCGCCGCGCGCCGAGCCGCCCAACCCCACCGGCGTCCTGCGCGTCGAAGCGTCCGCGCCCATTGCGCCCCAGCCCGCGCGACGCCGCGCGACCCCGCCCAGGCGTGTCCTGCGTGCACAGCCGTCGCGACGACCCGCGCGCCCGAAGCCGAACCGCCCAACGCCGATTCCGCCGTCCGTTTATTCTACGCGCGATTATTGGAGCTCTACCGTTTCTACTCTGTTTCCTCTCCCCCATCACTCCCATGTAACCGTCGCCGCCCTTAATGGCCAATGAAGCTCTACCGGAGTCCGTTACACCTTTCCACACCTCTATAAAACTCAACCATACCCCCATAGAGCCAGTCCTCGTCCGTCCCAAGCCCACTCCGAGCTCCCTCTCCCATTGCCACTCACTACCGACGACCAGCGAAGCCGTGCTCGCCATCCTGTCCGCCGTCTGCGCCAGTGTTCGTCGCCGCGCTGCTCGTTGCCGGAGGTTGCCGTTCGTCGCCGGAGTTCACCGGAGCCCGTGGAGTTCGCCGGAGCTACGCCATCCGCCGTCCGAAGTCGAGCCCTTGCTCTTCTCCACCCGACCGAACCCCCATCGAACTCTCCCCATCACACGTGCGAACTCAAGGTTGAAGACAACCCAAAAATATTTTATAAATTACTTTTGATTTAATTCATGAATTGTATATTTAGTTCGTTGTAATATGAACACGTGTGATCCACAATTCATGTGTACGTGCGTTATGGAATTTTTGTTAGAGATATGCGATTATTAGTGCACCGTGATAATTCATGTTAATCGATGCGTTGATTTTTTGGATTAGAGAAATATGACGTAGATTTAGTAGTCACACGTTTGTGATAAAAATACTAGATAAGAAACTTTGTAGTCAAATTTGGTCACAATAAACTTTAGAAACTAATTGGAGAATTATAGTCATAGGTTCATCTTAATGAATTTAGAAAATGGTATAGAACTCATGTCATATGAATAATATAGGATTTTTAGATGATTTATCCGATTATTCTATTAATATTTTCTTTTAGAAAGAAAAGAGAAAATATCACTAGTAGGATGGAGAGTAGATTTCTACTAGCCAAATAAACATGTTCGCAAATATAACACCTAAATTTTTAGAGTTAGTAAAGTACTATGTCAAAATAACCTCGCTTGTGTTATAAAAAGTTCAATTGATAATTTATAGGGATTTTTAGAATGTTAAATTCATTTTTTCTATACTCAATAATTCGAGTTAGAAAGAAAAAGGATAAAAGCTATTAATTTATTTATTAGTATTAAAGACGATAACTATTATTGATGATGTTAAAATATATTAATACTAATTAAAACTGTATTTATTGCACCCACTCATAAATTCATCATTTAGGACTCACAATAATAGCTATAATTGAATTAATAAGTATTTACGCGTTTAGGACGTATTTAAAGTGTGATAAGTGTGATATGTTAATGTGCATTTAATGGTGTATGTTTATGTAATGATGCGTGTTTATTTATTGGTGTATGTTTTATTTCTATATGTGCGATGTGCGACTCTATTAGAAGCTAACTGTGTGGTAGAGGATTCGAATACATTCGAAGACGAACCACATGACACGTTTGAGCAAGGCAAGTGGATTCTCCCTCTGCATATTCTTTTTGTACCCAATCATTACATATAATAATGTTTACTTTTTGATATATTGCATAATTTGATGGGTTTTACCTAATTAAGGATTTCCTAGATTTACCAACTGTATTCCTTGTTTAACCTAGGAAATTATTAAGCTGTGCTAATTTGTGCTACCGCTCAACTTAATGATTTTAATGTCACTCATTAGTTGGTATTAATGTTCCAAAAAT
Source organism: Zea mays (assembly GCF_902167145.1). NCBI lineage: Eukaryota > Viridiplantae > Streptophyta > Magnoliopsida > Poales > Poaceae > Zea > Zea mays. Next base: position 223,491,754 of record NC_050096.1, read on the forward strand.
TTAAATTGGCAATTATGACATTAACCTGATGGTTAAAACAACATTATTTCATATTAATTGGAACATGGAGTGACCACCCAGGATAACAGTGCAACCACAAGTGCTATCATGGCTCTGGCTTTGGTAATTAGCTTTATATGCTTAGTGCCTAGCAACCTTACCTGAAATATGGCAAGAGGGGGAGCGGTAGGTGCTGGCAGCCCACGTTAACATGGAGACGTATTCTTGTCTAAGGTACCTCACCCAGGGGGCCACCACCATCGTCTTTAGAAACCTTAGCGGGTTGCTTCGTATTAAGTGTATTTTGTGAAAGCCTCATAATGGATCCCTAGCCATTCACCTCGTCAGTGTTTAAGGGTCCGATCAACCCAGTCTAGATGGGATACATGGCTTGTGGGTAAAGTTGTACCACCTCTGCAGAGTGTAAAACTGATATACCAGCCGTGCTCCCGGTTAAGAGCGACCTGGACTCCTCACATGATAATTGAACTTGAAGGTGGAATTAAACTGAGATCCGATGATCTGCCAATGTTTTGCTTAAGTGGTTTCACTTAAGTGTTTTTGTTATATTCATATTCCTTACATGGGCTAATTATGGGATGATAAGAGCTAGTGGAGGCTAATTGGTAGTTAGGCCCATTAGCTCTTATTAGCCCCTGTTTAGCCCATTGTCTCAAGATGGGCTAATTTTTAGCCCAAGATCCAAACATCCCCTAAGTGCTAACCCTATCACTGTTATGGCATATGATAAGAGACATGGATGATCAATTTACGACACATAAAAGTGGAAATAAGCACCAGGAGTATTTGACACAATGGGCATACCTTACGATGTCCAGCCGTGAGGTTAGAGCATACCTTACGATGTGCGGCGTAGCCGAACACTGGAGAAGGTAGAAGTAAATATGAGTTCCACACAACAACACTTCATAGATGTGCATAGTCCAGATTAAATATATGGTCTTAACATAGGAATTAGCCAAGCACACAGACTAAAAACACGAGTTACAAGTGGGCAAGCAAGCCAATTCACTGGCTTGTTGAAAGGGACAAGTGACGAGTGTGCTCTTGTAGAGTCCTCCAACAGTCACCTGTGAAGGAAGGTACCGACAATTAAAAGAAACAGCTAGTAAGACAACATATACAACGAACAAGATGAAAATGCCCCAAAATATTAATAGCATATCTAGTCAATACATCTCATACTGCTATTTTACACCTTTCTTGCTTCCCGCTCCTTAGAGGAACTAAGCAAATGAGAGGAGTAATATACCAGATGGAGAGCAGCATAGATTGAAAACTACTTGTCCCTACAAGGTATTTGTCTGGTCAATACATCTCTGACCGCTATTTTACACCTTTCTTGCCTGTCGCAATGTTTTCAGTTTTCTGAGACATCAAAACATTGTTTACTTCTATAGATACTTATTTTTATTTGGTAAACTAAAAAATAAAATGTTGCAAAATAGAGTATTCCTTCTATAGAAACAAAACTCTAGCTTTAAAATTAGAGAGATAACATCAGAAAAGGGAGAAAAACAAATGCCATCACGGTAACCCCTAGTTGTCCAGCACTCCGAGATCCAATAGTATTTGACTGAATACTTATATGATAGATCAATGGTAGTGGCACAATTATATGAAGGAAAAACTACATAGTATTCACCAAAAAAGGGAGAAAAACAAATGCCATCACGGTAACCCCCTAGCTTTCATTTTCTATCATCAGGCAAATAATCGAGCACGGGGCGTGCAACCTGGGGATCCCGCAACCCAGAGTCACAGTCAGCAGTCAACAACAAGACACATTACAGATAATCAACCATGCTAACCAGCAATCAGGAGCAGGCAATTCAAATAAATTGGTTAGTGATTATCTTGCAGAGGATAGACTTGATGACACCAGCGCTGGCCGCTTTAGAGATGTTCATGCCTGCAGAGGACACCACCTTAGCAGCCGAGAGAAGGAAACCCAATGCAACATTTTTTAGATCAAGCTTGTGCTATAACTAAATTAGGTCACTCCAGAGATGTTCATGCCCGTCGAGGACACCACCTTAGCAGCTCAGAGAAGGAAACCCAATGCAACATTTTTTTCATATCAAGCTTGTGCTATAAATAAATCATACTACATTATGTCCCTGTTCTTGGCGCCGAACTCGATCAGGGAGGAGACCAGCTCGACGACCCTGTCGGACGGGACCTGGACTCTGAGCTGGGACCCGCGCACCACCTTGCTCCAGCGATGTTGGCGTCCCCGTGGACCTGGAGGACGTCAGCGAGGCCAACTCCGATCGGCTCCCTGCCGCTCGTCCTCTCGACGAAGCCCTCCAGGAGCTGCTCTGCTAGGTCCGCGTTTATAGGGCTCCATGTGTCGTGCGCCGGTGGGCAGCGCAGCACCCGCCGCACTTGCCCTCTCCCGGGTGAGAGGACACTAGATCCGGGGAAGATAGGATTGGATCCGCACACCAAAGCCTGAGGGACGCGCCTGGGATGACGTGAGGACCTGGTTGGAGCAGAGCATGTACCTCGTCGTTGCACACCCGGGCCACATGGTTCTCGTGTCGCCCAGGCCGATGTTCCTCCTCATGACCGAGCACGAATGGTGGGGGTGGGCGGTTCCATTGGCCGGCGAGCGAGGGAGGAGAGATGGCGCCAGAAGCAGCACGCACCAGCGAGGAGGGCGAGGTGGAGGTTGAGGCGGGCAGTTGAGAAGGACCAGTTCCCGACGTGGCCATCCGTGGACTTGAAGTAGCAGGTGTTCGAGCCCGGGCAATGCAAGGTGTTCGTCGAGTCCGACACGGTCGGCCGCAACCTCGACCTGTCGGCGCTAGGCTCGTTCGACGAGCTGTACGGCCGCCTGTCCGAGATGTTCGGCGTCGAGGGCGAAGAGATGCGGAGCCGCGTGCTGTACCGCGGCGCCACCGGTGAAGTGAGGCATGCTGGCGATGAGCCCTTCAAGTAACTAATAACAATCGTGTCATAACTTTTGCCCCTCTCGGACTCCATAGTCGACTCTGGCCACGGATCTTCCTAGAGAGCTGGATGACCTACTTGTGTGTGAAGAGGTCCTTACTGACGGTGCCATGGAGGTAGATGCGGTTCTGGCTCTGCGACAGCTCCGGGCTGATGGTGACGCTCTTCTGCCTAGCACCCGCCGGCGGCCGCTCATCCGATGCTGTCGTGCCGATACGGTCGACCACGCCGCCACCACCATGGCCTTGCTAAGTGATAGTCGCCTAGAGGGGGGGTGAATAGGGCGAAACTGAAATTTACAAATATAAACACAACTACAAGTCGGGTTTAGCGTTAGAAATAAAAACGAGTCCGCGAGAGAGGGTGGAAAACAAATCTCGAGCAAATAAGGAGTGTGACACAAGGATTTGTTTTACCGAGGTTCGGTTCTCGCAAACCTACTCCCCGTTGAGGTGGTCACAAAGACCGGGTCTCTTTCAACCCTTTCCCTCTCTCAAACGGTCCCTCGGACCGAGTGAGCTTCTCTTCTCAAATCACTTTGGGAATCAAACTTCCCGCAAGGACCACCACACAATTGGTGTCTCTTGCCTCAATTACAAGTGAGTGTTTGATCACAAGAAAGAATGCTAAAGAAAAGAAGCGATCCAAGCGCAAGAGCTCAAATGAACACTATAAATCACTCTCTCTAGTCACTAAGGCTTTGTGTGGAGTTGGGAGAGGATTTGATCTCTTTTGGTGTGCTTTGCAATGAATGCTAGCTCTTGTATAGTGGTTGGAAGCTGGAAAACTTGGATGACTTGAATGTGGGGTGGTTGGGGGGTATTTATAGCCCCAACCACCAAACTAGCCGTTTGGTGGGGCTGACTGTCGTATGGTGCACCGGACAGTCCGGTGTACACCGGACATGTCTGGTGCGCCAGCCACGTCACCAAAGCCGTTGGGTTCCGACCGTTGGAGCTCTGACTTCTGGGCCCGCCTGGATGTCCGGTGGCGCACCGGACATGTACTGTAGAGTGTCCGGTGCGCCAGCATGGGCGTGCCTGACGCCTGCGCGCTCTGGCGCGCATTAATTGCTGTTGCAGGCGACCGTTGGCGCGAAGTAGTCGTTGCCCCGTAGTTGCACCGGACAGTCCGGTGTACACCGGACATGTCCGGTGAATTATAGCGGAGCAGCCGTGTCAAAGTCCCGAGGCTGCCAAGTTCCAGAGCCGCGTCCTCTTGGAGCACCGGACACTGTCCGATGTACACCGGACAGTCCGGTGAATTATAGCGCGCCGACTTCTGAAAATTCCCGAGGCTGAGGAGTTCTGCGCGAGGTCCCCTGGTGCACCGGACACTGTCCGGTGCGCCACCGGACAGTCCGGTGCGCCAGACCAGGGAGCCTTTCGGGATGCCTTTAGCTCTCTATTTTGAACCCAACTTTGGTCTTTTTAATTGGCTTGTTGTGAACCTTTGACACCTGTATAACTTATACACTAGAACAAACTAGTTAGTCCAATTGTTTGTGTTGGGCAATTCAACCACCAAAATTAATTAGGGACTAGGTGTAAGCCTAATTCCCTTTCAACCTCCCCCTTTTTGGTGATTGATGCCAACACAAACCAAAGCAAATATAGAAGTGCATAATTTGCATAATGTAAGTGCAAAGGTTGCTTGGAATTGAGCCAATGTAAATTCTTACAAGATATGCATGGATTGTTTCTTTGTTTTTAACATTTTGGACCACGCTTGCACCACATGTTTTGTTTTTGCAAACTCTTTTGTAAATCCTTTACAAAGTTCTTTTTGCAAATAGTCAAAGATAAATGAATAAGATTTTGCAAAGCATTTTCAAGATTTGAAATTTTCTCCCCCTGTTTCAAATGCTTTTCCTTTGACTAAACAAAACTCCCCCTAAATGAGATCCTCCTCTTAGTGTCAAGAGGGTTTTGATATATCATTTTCGAAATACTACTTTTTGAATACAATAAGATACCAATTTGAAATTTACCAAATGAAAATCCCCAAAGTTAAAATTAGGTGGTGGTGCGGTCCTTTTGCTTTGGGCTCATACTTTCTCCCCCTTTGGCATGAATCGCCAAAAACGGAATCATTAGAGCCCTCGAAGTACTTTCTTCCCCTTTGGTCATAAATAAATGAGTTAAGATTATACCAAAGATGAAGTCCTTTTGCTTGGTGCTCATGCTTTGTCCCCCAAAAATGGAGAGTTGCTCGGAGTGATGGCGAAAAATGAGTTGCAGAGTGGAAGCCTTTGTCTTCGCCGAAGACTCCAATTCCCTTTCAATATGCCTATGACTTGGTTTGAAATAGACTTGAAAACACATTAGTCATAGCATATGAAAGAGACATGATCAAAGGTATATAAAAGAGCTATGTGTGCAATTTAACAAAAGAAGTTCCTAGAATCAAGAATATTTAGCTCATGCCTAAGTTTGTTAAAAGTTTGTTCATCAAGAGGCTTGGTAAAGATATCGGCTAATTGATCTTTAGTGTTAATGTAAGAAATCTCGATATCTCCCTTTTGTTGGTGATCCCTTAGAAAGTGATACCGAATGGCTATGTGTTTAGTGCGGCTATGCTCAACGGGATTATCCGCCATCTTGATTGCACTCTCATTATCACATAGCAAAGGGACTTTGGTTAATTTGTAACCGTAGTCCCGCAGGGTTTGCCTCATTCAAAGCAATTGCGCGCAACAATGGCCTGCGGCAATGTACTCGGCTTCGGCGGTGGAAAGAGCGACCGAATTTTGCTTCTTTGAAGCCCAAGACACCAAGGATCTTCCCAAGAACTGGCAAGTCCCCGATGTGCTCTTCCTATTGATTTTACACCCTGCCCAATCGGCATCCAAATAACCAATCAAATCAAATGTGGATCCCCTAGGATACCAGAGCCCAAACTTAGGAGTGTAAGCCAAATATCTCAAGATTCGTTTTACGGCCGTAAGGTGAGCTTCCTTAGGGTCAGCTTGGAATCTTGCACACATGCATACGGAAAGCATAATATCCGGTCTAGATGCACATAAATAGAGTAAAGATCCTATCATCGACCGGTATACCTTTTGATCCACGGATTTACCTCCCGTGTTGAGGTCGAGATGTCCATTAGTTCTCATGGGTGTCTTGATGGGCTTGGCATCCTTCATTCCAAACTTGCTTAGAATATCTTGAGTATACTTTGTTTCGCTAATGAAGGTGCCTTCTTGGAGTTGCTTCACTTGAAATCCCAAGAAGTACTTCAACTCCCCCATCATAGACATCTCGAACTTTTGTGTCATGATTCTACTAAATTCTTCACATGTAGACTTGTTAGTAGACCCAAATATAATATCATCAACATAAATTTGGCATACAAACAAGTCATTATCAAGAGTTTTAGTGAATAGAGTAGGATCGGCCTTTCCGACTTTGAATTCATTAGTGATGAGAAAATCCCTAAGGCATTCATACCATGCTCTTGGGGCTTGCTTGAGCCCATAAAGCGCATTAGAGAGTTTGTAAACATGGTTAGAGTACTCACTATCTTCAAAGCCGGGAGGTTGCTCAACATAGACCTCTTCCTTGATTGGTCCATTGAGGAAGGCACTTTTCACGTCCATTTGATAGAGCTTAAAGCCATGGTAAGTAGCATAGGCCAATAATATACGAATTGGCTCAAGCCTAGCTACGGGTGCATAGGTTTCACCGAAATCCAAACCTTTGACTTGGGAGTATTCCTTGGCCACAAGTCGAGCTTTGTTCCTTGTCACCACACCATGCTCGTCTTGCTTGTTGCGGAAGACCCATTTGGTTCCTACAACATTTTGATTAGGACGTGGAACTAAATGCCATACCTCATTCCTAGTGAAGTTGTTGAGCTCCTCTTGCATCGCCACCACCCAATCCGAATCTTGGAGTGCTTCCTCTACCCTGTGTGGCTCAATAGAGGAAACAAAAGAGTAATGCTCACAAAAATGTGCAACACGAGATCTAGTAGTTACCCCCTTATGAATATCGCCGAGGATGGTGTCGACGGGGTGATCTCGTTGGATTGCTTGGTGGACTCTTGGGTGTGGCGGCCTTTGTTCTTCATCCTCCTTGTCTTGATCATTTGCATCTCCCCCTTGATCATTGCCATCATCTTGAGATGGCTCATTTGCTTGATCTTCTACTTCATCAACTTGAGCCTCATCTTCATTTTGAGTTGGTGGAGATGCTTGCGTGGAGGAGGAAGGTTGATCTTGTGCATTTGGAGGCTCTTCGGATTCCTTAGGACACACATCCCCAATGGACATGTTCCTTAGCGCGATGCATGGAGCCTCTTCAATACCTATCTCATCAAGATCAGCTTGCTCTTCTTGAGAGCCGTTAGTTTCATCAAACACAACGTCACAAGAAACTTCAACTTGTCCAGTGGACTTGTTAAAGACTCTATATGCCCTTGTGTTTGAATCATATCCTAGTAAAAAACCTTCTACAGTCTTAGGAGCAAATTTAGATTTTATACCTCTTTTAACAAGAATAAAACATTTGCTACCAAAGACTCTAAAATATTAAATATTGGGCTTTTTACCGGTTAGGAGTTCATAAGATGTCTTCTTGAGGATTCGGTGTAGATACAATCGGTTGATTGCGTAGCAGGCGGTGTTGACTGCCTCGGCCCAAAACCGATCCGAAGTCTTGTACTCATCAAGCATGGTTCTTGCCATGTCTAATAAAGTTCGATTCTTCCTCTCCACTACACCATTTTGTTGTGGCGTGTAGGGAGAAGAGAACTCATGCTTGATGCCCTCCTCCTCAAGGAAACCTTCAATTTGAGAGTTCTTGAACTCCGTCCCGTTGTCGCTTCTAATTTTCTTGATCCTTAAGCCGAACTCGTTTTGAGATCGTCTTAAGAATCCCTTTAAGGTTTCTTGGGTTTGAGATTTTTCCTGCAAAAAGAATACCCAAGTGAAGCGAGAATAATCATCCACTATTACAAGACAATACTTACTCCCGCCGATGCTTATGTAAGCAATCAGGCCGAATAGATCCATGTGGAGTAGCTCAAGCGGCCTGTCGGTCGTCATGATGTTCTTGTGTGGATGATGGGCACCAACTTGCTTTCCTGCTTGGCATGCGCTACAAACCCTGTCTTTCTCAAAATGAACATTTGTTAGTCCTAAAATGTGTTCTCCCTTTAGAAGCTTATGAAGATTCTTCATCCCAACATGTGCTAGTCGGCGATGCCAGAGCCAGCCCATGTTAGTCTTAGCAATTAAGCAAGTGTCGAGTTCAGCTCTATCAAAATCTACCAAGTATAGCTGACCCTCTAACACTCCCTTAAATGCTATTGAATCATCACTTCTTCTAAAGACAGTGACACCTACATCAGTGAAAAGACAGTTGTAGCCCATTTTGCATAATTGAGATACAGAAAGCAAATTGTAATCTAATGAATCTACAAGAAAAACATTGGAAATAGAATGGTCAGGAGATATAGCTATTTTACCAAGACCTTTGACCAAACCTTGATTTCCATCCCCGAATGTGATAGCTCGTTGGGGATCTTGGTTTTTCTCGTAGGAGGAGAACATCTTCTTCTCCCCTGTCATATGGTTTGTGCACCCGCTGTCGAGTATCCAACTTGAGCCCCCGGATGCATAAACCTACAAAACAATTTTAGTTCTTGACTTTAGGTACCCAAACGGTTTTGGGTCCTTTGGCATTAGAAACAAGAACTTTGGGTACCCAAACACAAGTCTTGGAGCCCTTGTGTTTGCCCCCAACAAACTTGGCAACTATCTTGCCGGATTTGTTAGTCAAAACATAAGAAGCATCAAAAGTTTTAAATGAAAGACTATGCTCATTTGATGCATTAGGAGTTCTTTTCTTAGGCAACTTAGCACGGGTTGGTTGCCTAGAACTAGATGTCTCACCCTTATACATAAAAGCATGATTTGGGCCAGAGTGAGACTTCCTAGAGTGAATTCTCCTAATCTTGCTCTCAGGATAACCGGCAGGGTACAAAATGTAACCCTCGTTATCCTGAGGCATGGTAGCCTTGCCCTTTACAAAATTAGACAATCTTTTAGGAGGGGCATTAAGTTTGACATTGTCTCCCCTTTGGAAGCCAATGCCATCCATGATGCCAGGGCGTCTCCCATTATAAAGCATACTACGAGCAAATTTAAAATTTTCATTCTCTAAGTTATGCTCGGCAATTTTAGCATCTAATTTTGCTATATGATCATTTTGTTGTTTAATTAAAGCCATGTGATCATGAATAGCATTAATATCAACATCTCTACATCTAGTACAAATAGATACATGCTCAACGATAGATGTAGAGGGTTTGCAAGATTTTAATTCTATAATCTTAGCATGTAATATGTCATTCTTAGTTCTAAGGTCGGAAATAGTAGCATTGCAAACATCAAAATCTTTAGCCTTAACAAGCAATTTTTCATTTTCAATCCTAAGGCTAGCAAGAGAAATGTTCAATTCTTCAATCCTAGCAAGTAAATCATCATCATTATTTCTAGAATTGGTAATTGAAACATTACTAACATGAGAATCAACCTTAGCTAACAAATTAGCATTTTCATTTCTAAGGTTGTCTATTGTCTCATGGCAAGTGCTTAGCTCACTAGATAATTTTTCACATTTCTCAATTTCTAGAGCATAAGCATTTTTAACCTTAACATGTTTCTTATTTTCCTTAATTAGGAAGTCCTCTTGAGAATCCAAAAGGTCATCCTTTTCATGAATAGCACTAATTAATTCATTTAATTTTTCCTTTTGTTCCATGTTAAGGTTGGCAAAAAGGGTACGCAAATTATCTTCCTCATCACTAGCATTATCATCACTAGAGGACTCATATCTAGTGGAGGATTTAGATTTAACCTTCTTCTTTTTGCCGTCCTTTGCCATGAGGCACTTGTGGCCGACGTTGGGGAAGAGGAGTCCCTTGGTGACGGCGATGTTGGCGGCGTCCTCGTCGGAGGAGGAGTCGGTGGGGCTCTCGTTGGAGTCCCACTCGCGGCACACATGGGCATCGCCGCCCCTCTTCTTGTGGTACCTCTTCTTTTCTCTCCTCTTGCCCTTCTTGTCGTTATCCTTGTCACTGTCACTTGATAATGGACATTTAGCAATAAAGTGACCGGGCTTACCACACTTGTAGCAAACCTTCTTGGAACGGGATTTGTAATCCTTCCCCTTCCGTTGCTTGAGGATTTGGCAAAAGCTTTTGATGATCAAAGCCATCTCCTCGTTGTCGAGCTTTGAAGCGTCGATTGGTTGTCTACTTGGTGTAGACTCCTCCTTCTTCTCCTCCGTCGCCTTGAAAGCCACCGGTTGTGCTTCGGACGTGGAGGGACCATCAAGCTCGTTGATTTTCTTTGAGCCCTTGATCATACATTCAAAGCTCACAAAATTCCCGATAACTTCCTCGGGAGTCATTAGTGTGTATCTAGGATTACCACGAATTAATTGAACTTGAGTGGGGTTAAGGAAGATGAGTGATCTAAGAATAACCTTAACCACCTCGTGGTCATCCCATTTCTTGCTCCCGAGGTTGCGCACTTGGTTCACCAAGGTTTTGAGCCGGTTGTACATATCTTGTGGCTCCTCCCCTTGGCGAAGACGAAAGCGACCGAGCTCCCCCTCGATCGTTTCCCGCTTGGTGATCTTGGTGAGTTCATCACCCTCGTGCGCGGTCTTGAGTAGATCCCAAATCTCCTTCGCATTCTTCAACCCTTGCACCTTGTTATATTCCTCTCTACTTAGAGAGGCGAGGAGTATGGTTGTGGCTTGGGAGTTGAAGTGCTCAATTTGGGCTACTTCATCCTCATCATAGTTTTCATCCCCTACGGATGGTACCTGTGCACCAAACTCAACAACATCCCATATACTTTTGTGGAGTGAGGTTAGATGAAATCGCATTAAATCACTCCACCTAGCGTAGTCTTCACCATCAAATGTTGGTGGCTTGCCTAATGGGACGGAAAGTAAAGGTGTATGTTTAGAAATGCGAGGGTAGCGTAGGGGAATCTTACTATACTTCTTGCGCTCTTGGCGCTTAGAAGTGACGGATGCCGCGTCGGAGCCGGAGGTGGATGTTGATGAAGAATCGGTCTCGTAGTAGACCACTTTCCTCATCGTCTTTTTCTTGTCCCCACTCCGCTGCGGCTTGTGGGAAGAGGATTTCTCCTTCTTCTCTTTGTGTGAAGAAGATTTCTTCTCCTTCCCTTTGGAGGAGTCCTTCTTCTTCTCCTTCCCTTTTGAGGAGTCTTTCTTCTCCTTCCTCTTGGTGTGGGACTCTCCCGATGAAGTGCTCCCGTGGCTTGTAGTGGGCTTTTCGCCGGTCTCCATCTCCTTCTTGGCATGATCTCCCGACATCACTTCGAGCGGTTAGGCTCTAATGAAGCACCGGGTTCTGATACCAATTGATAGTTGCCTAGAGGGGGGTGAATAGGGCGAAACTGAAATTTACAAATATAAACACAACTACAAGTCGGGTTAGCGTTAGAAATAAAAACGAGTCCGCGAGAGAGGGTGGAAAACAAATCTCGAGCAAATAAGGAGTGTGACACAAGGATTTGTTTTACCGAGGTTCGGTTCTCGCAAACCTACTCCCCGTTGAGGTGGTCACAAAGACCGGGTCTCTTTCAACCCTTTCCCTCTCTCAAACGGTCCCTCGGACCGAGTGAGCTTCTCTTCTCAAATCACTTTGGGAATCAAACTTCCCGCAAGGACCACCACACAATTGGTGTCTCTTGCCTCAATTACAAGTGAGTGTTTGATCACAAGAAAGAATGCCAAAGAAAAGAAGCGATCCAAGCGCAAGAGCTCAAATGAACACTATAAATCACTCTCTCTAATCACTAAGGCTTTGTGTGGAGTTGGGAGAGGATTTGATCTCTTTTGGTGTGCTTTGCAATGAATGCTAGCTCTTGTATAGTGGTTGGAAGCTGGAAAACTTGGATGACTTGAATGTGGGGTGGTTGGGGGGTATTTATAGCCCCAACCACCAAACTAGCCGTTTGGTGGGGCTGACTGTCGTATGGTGCACCGGACAGTCCGGTGTACACCGGACATGTCCGGTGCGCCAGCCACGTCACCAAAGCCGTTGGGTTCCGACCGTTGGAGCTCTGACTTCTGGGCCCGCCTGGATGTCCGGTGGCGCACCGGACATGTACTGTAGAGTGTCCGGTGCGCCAGCATGGGCGTGCCTGACGCCTGCGCGCTCTGGCGCGCATTAATTGCTGTTGCAGGCGACCGTTGGCGCGAAGTAGCCGTTGCCCCGTAGTTGCACCGGACAGTCCGGTGTACACCGGACATGTCCGGTGAATTATAGCGGAGCAGCCGTGTCAAATTACCGAGGCTGCCAAGTTCCAGAGCCGCGTCCTCTTGGAGCACCGGACACTGTCTGGTGTACACCGGACAGTCCGGTGAATTATAGCGCGCCGGCTTCTGAAAATTCCCGAGGCTGAGGAGTTCTGCGCGAGGTCCCCTGGTGCACCGGACACTGTCCGGTGCGCCACCGGACACTGTCTGGTGCGCCAGACCAGGGAGCCTTTCGGGATGCCTTTAGCTCTCTATTTTGAACCCAACTTTGGTCTTTTTAATTGGCTTGTTGTGAACCTTTGACACCTGTATAACTTATACACTAGAACAAACTAGTTAGTCCAATTGTTTGTGTTGGGCAATTCAACCACCAAAATTAATTAGGGACTAGGTGTAAGCCTAATTCCCTTTCACTAAGCATCTCATCCACCTTGTCCTCCATGGAGGAGATGTCGTCCTTGGGTAACTCCCACTGCCGCGACGGAGCGCTGCAGTAGCACCATGGCCTTGAGCGAGGACTCGAACTCAGGATCCAGATCTGGAGCCGGGTCAGCTCGTGGAGGCGGAGGAGGTAGGGCAAGCGCGAGTGCGTAGTGAATCCAACGCCCAGATGGCGTGCGCGCGCTCGTGGCCAGCAGCCCCGACGTCGGGTGAGGGGAGGAGGCGTGGTGCACGACGACAGTGAGCTTGGGCGTGGTGGGGGCGAAAACTGTCGTGACGGGTACGCGTTCGGAGGGAGCGAGCTCAACGGAACCGAATGAGGTGGCGGATCGCGGAGTAGAGGTAATGGAGGGCGCGAGGGGGGCTGAAAGGGAATTAGGCTTACACCTATTTCCTAAATGATTTTGGTGGTTGAATTGCCCAACACAAATAATTGGACTAACTAGTTTACTCCAGTGTACAAGTTATACAGGTGCCAAAGGTTCACACTTAGCCAATAAAAAGACCAAGTATGGGGTTCAACAAATAGAGCAAGGGATAACCGAAGGCACATTTGGTCTGGCGCACCGGACTGTCCGGTGTGCCACCGGACAGTGTCCGGTGCACCAGAAGACTCCAAGGCAAACTCATCACCTTCGGGAAAATCCGGAGGCGCTCCACTATAATTCACCGGACTGTCCGGTGTACACCGGACAGTGTCCGGTGCCCCAAGGAAGAGCGGCTCTGGAACTCGCCAGCTTCGGGAAATTGCTCCGCTATAATTCACCGGACTGTCCGGTGAACCAGCAGAGCAACGACTACTTCGCGCCAACGGTCACCTGCAGGCGCATTTAATGCGCGCCAGAAGCGCGCAGAAGTCAGGCACACGCGGGACGGTGCACCGGACAATCTACAGTACTTGTCCGGTGTACACCGGACAGCCAGGCGGGCCCAGAAGTCAGAAGCTCCAACGGTCGAATCCCAACGGCCTGGTGACGTGGCTGGCGCACTGGACATGTCCGGTGTGCACCGGACTGTCCGGTGCACCATACGACAGTCAGCCACCACCAAACGGCTAGTTTGGTGGTTGGGGCTATAAATACCCCCAACCACCCTATATTCAAGTCATCCAAGTTTTCCCACTTCAACTATTTACAAGAGCTCTAGCATTCAATTCTAGACACACCCAAGTGATCAAATCCTCTCCAAACTCCACACAACGCCCTAGTGATTAGTGAGAGAGATTTGCTTGTGTTCTTTCGAGATCTTGCGCTTGGATTGCTTTATTCTTTCTTTGATTCTTCATTGCGATCAAACTCACTTGTAATTGAGGCAAGAGACACCAATCTTGTGGTGGTCCTTGTGGGAACTTTGTGTTCCAAGCATTTGAGAAGAGAAAGATCACTCGGTCCGAGGGACCGTTTGAGAGAGGGAAAGGGTTGAAAGAGACCCGGTCTTTGTGACCACCTCAACGGGGAGTAGGTTTGCAAGAACCGAACCTCGGTAAAACAAATCCACGTGTCTCACTCCTTATTCGCTTGCGATTTGTTTTGCACCCTCTCTCGCGGACTCGATTATATTTCTAACGCTAACCCGGCTTTGTAGTTGTGATTATTTTTTAGAATTTCAGTTTCGCCCTATTTACCCCCCCCCCCCTCTAGGCGACTTTCAATTGGTATCAGAGCCCGGTGCTTCATTAGAGCCTAACCGCTCGAAGTGATGTCGGGAGATCACGCCAAGAAGGAGATGGAGACCAGCGAAAAGCCCACTACAAGCAACAAGAAAGCTCTATCGGGAGAGTCCCGCAACAAGGAGAAGAAGGAGAAGAAGAAGGAAAAGAAGACTTCTTCCCACAAGTCGCATCGGAGTGGCGACAAAATAAAGAAGATGATGAAGGTGGTCTACTACGAGACCGACACTTCATCACCTTCCACTTCCGGCTCCGACGCGCCCTCCATAACTTCTAAGTGCCATGAGCGCAAGAAGTTTAGTAAGATCCCTTTACATTATCCTCGTACTTCTAGACATACTCCATTACTTTCCGTTCCATTAGGCAAACCACCAACCTTTGACGGTGAAGATTATGCTAGGTGGAGTGATTTAATGAAATTTCATCTAACCTCACTCCACAAAAGTATATGGAATGTTGTTGAGTTTGGAGCACAGGTACCATCCGTAGGGGATGAGGTATATGATGAGGACGAGGTGGCCCAAATCGAGCACTTCAACTCCCAAGCCACAACCATACTCCTCTCCTCTCTAAGTAGGGAGGAGTACAACAAGGTGCAAGGACTAAAAAGCGCCAAAGATGTTTGGGACGTGCTCAAGACGGCACACGAGGGTGATGAACTCACCAAGATCACCAAGCGGGAAACGATCGAGGGGGAGCTCGGTCGCTTCCGTCTTCGCCAAGGGGAGGAGCCACAAGATATGTACAACCGGCTCAAGACCTTGGTGAATCAAGTGCGCAACCTCGGGAGCAAAAAGTGGGATGACCACGAGGTGGTTAAGGTTATTCTAAGATCTCTTATTTTCCTTAACCCTACTCAAGTACAATTAATTCGTGGTAATCCAAGATATACACTAATGACTCCCGAGGAAGTAATCGGGAATTTTGTGAGCTTTGAATTTATGATCAAGGGCTCACGGAAGATCAACGAGTTTGACGATCCCTCCACGTCCGAAGCTCAACCGGTTGCATTCAAGGCGACGGAGGAAAAGAAGGAGGAATCTACACCAAGTAGACAACCAATCGACGCCTCCAAGCTCGACAATGAGGAAATGGCGCTCGTCATCAAGAGCTTCCGCCAAATCCTCAAACAAAGGAGGGGGAAAGATTACAAGCCCCACTCCAAAAAGGTTTGCTACAAGTGTGGTAAGCCCGGTCACTTTATAGTTAAATGTCCTATTTCTAGTGACAGTGACAGGGGTGACGACAAGAAGGGGAGAAGAAAGGAGAAGAAGAGGTACTACAAGAAGAAGGGTGGCGATGCCCATATTTGTCGGGAGTGGGACTCCGACGAAAGCTCTAGCGACTCCTCCTCCGACGAGGACGCCGCCAACATCGCCGTCACCAAGGGCCTTCTCTTCCCCAACGTCGGCCACAAGTGCCTCATGGCAAAGGACGACAAAAAGAAGAAGGTTAAATCCAAATCCTCCACTAGATATGAGTCTTCTAGTGATGAAAATGCTAGTGATGAGGAAGATAACTTACACACTCTTTTTGCCAACCTCAACATGCAACAAAAAGAGAAACTTAATGAATTGATTAGTGCCATTCATGAAAAGGATGATCTCTTGGACACCCAAGAGGACTTCCTTATTAAAGAAAATAAGAAGCATGTTAAGGTCAAAAATGCTTACGCTCTAGAAGTAGAAAAATGTGAAAAACTTTCTAGTGAGCTAAGCTCTTGCCATGAAACTATTGACAACCTTAGAAATGAAAATGCTAATTTGTTAGCTAAGGTTGATTCAAATGCTTGTAATGTTTCAATTCCCAATCCTAGAAATGATAATGATGATTTGCTTGCTAGGATTGAAGAACTAAACATTTCTCTTGCTAGCCTTAGAAATGAAAATGAAAAATTGCTTGCTAAGCCTAAAGATTTTGATGTTTGCAATGCTACTATTTCCGATCTTAGAGACAAAAATGATATATTGCGTTCTAAGATTGTTGAACTTAATTCTTGCAAATCCTCTACATCTACTGTTGAGCATACTACTATTTGTACTAGATGTAGAGATGTTAACATTGATGCTATACATGATCACATGGCTTTAATTAAACAACAAAATGATCATATAGCAAAACTAGATGCTAAAATTGCCGAGCATGACTTAGAAAATGAAAAATTTAAATTTGCTAGAAGCATGCTCTATAGAGGGAGACACCCTGGCATTAAGGATGGCATTGGCTTCCAACAGAGAGGCAATGTCAAACTTAGTGCCCCTCCTAAGAAATTGTCCAACTTTGTTAAGGGCAAGGCTCCCATGCCTCAGGATAACGAGGGTTACATTTTATACCCTGCCGGTTATCCCGAGGACAAAATTAGGAGAATTCATTCTAGGAAGTCTCACTCTGGCCCTAACCATGCTTTCATGTATAAGGGTGAGACATCTAGCTCTAGGCAACCAACCCGTGCTAAGTTGCCTAAGAAGAAAACTCCTAGTGCATCAAATGAACATAGCCTTTCATTTAAAACTTTTGATGCATCATATGTTTTGACTAACAAATCTGGCAAGGTAGTTGCCAAATATGTTGGGGGCAAGCACAAGGGGTCAAAGACTTGTGTTTGGGTACCCAAAGTTCTTGTTTCTAATGCCAAAGGACCCAAAACCATTTGGGTACCTAAAGTCAAGAACTAAACATGTTTTGTAGGTTTATGCATCTGGGGGCTCAAGTTGGGTAATCGACAGCGGATGCACAAACCACATGACAGGGGAGAAAAAGATGTTCTCCTCCTACGAGAAAAACCAAGATCCCCAACGAGCTATCACATTCGGGGATGGAAATCAAGGTTTGGTCAAAGGGTTGGGTAAAATCGCTATATCACCTGACCATTCTATTTCCAATGTTTTTCTTGTAGATTCATTAGATTACAATTTGCTTTCTGTATCTCAATTATGCAAAATGGGCTACAACTGTTTATTCACTGATGTAGGTGTCACTGTCTTTAGAAGAAGTGATGATTCAATAGAATTTAAGGGAGTGTTAGAGTGTCAGCTATACTTAGTGAATTTTGATAGAGCTGAACTCGACACTTGCTTAATTGCTAAGACTAACATGGGCTGGCTCTGGCATCGCCGACTAGCACATGTTGGGATGAAGAATCTTCATAAGCTTCTAAAGGGAGAGCACATTTTAGGACTAACCAATGTTCATTTTGAGAAAGACAGGGTTTGTAGCGCATGCCAAGCAGGAAAGCAAGTTGGTGCCCATCATCCACACAAGAACATCATGACGACCGACAGGCCACTGGAGCTCCTACACATGGACCTATTCGGCCCGATCGCTTACATAAGCATCGACGGGAGTAAGTACTGTCTTGTTATTGTGGATGATTATTCTCGCTTCACTTGGGTGTTCTTTTTGCAGGAAAAATCTCATACCCAAGAAACCTTAAAGGGATTCTTGAGACGGGCTCAAAATGAGTTCGCTTTAAGGATCAAGAAAATTAGAAGCGACAACGGGACGGAGTTCAAGAACTCACAAATTGAAGGCTTCCTTGAGGAGGAGGGCATCAAGCATGAGTTCTCTTCTCCCTACACCCCACAACAAAATGGTGTAGTGGAGAGGAAGAATAGAACTCTATTGGACATGGCAAGAACCATGCTTGATGAGTACAAGACTTCGGATCGGTTTTGGGCCGAGGCGGTCAACACCGCCTGCTACGCCATCAACCGGTTATATCTACACCGAATCCTCAAGAAGACATCTTATGAACTCCTAACCAGTAAAAAGCCCAACATTTCATATTTTAGAGTCTTTGGTAGCAAATGCTTTATTCTTGTTAAAAGAGGAAGAAAATCTAAATTTGCTCCTAAGACTGTAGAAGGCTTTTTACTAGGATATGATTCAAACACAAGGGCATATAGAGTCTAACAAGTCCTCCGGACAAGTTGAAGTTTCTTGTGACGTTGTGTTTGATGAGACTAACGGCTCTCAAGTAGAGCAAGTTGATCTTGATGAGATAGGTATTGAAGAGGCTCCATGCATCGCGCTAAGGAACATGTCCATTGGGGATGTGTGTCCTAAGGAATCCGAAGAGCCTCCAAATGCACAAGATCAACCATCCTCCTCCACGCAAGTATCTCCACCAACTCAAAATGAGGACGGAGCTCAAATTGATGAAGTAGAAGATCAAGCAAATGAGCCACCTCAAGATGACGGCAATGATCAAGGGGGAGATGCAAATGATCAAGATAAGGAGGATGAAGAACAAAGACCGCCACACCCAAGAGTCCACCAAGCAATCCAACGAGATCACCCCGTCGACACCATCCTCGGCGACATTCATAAGGGGGTAACCACTAGATCTCGTGTTACACATTTTTGTGAACATTACTCGTTTGTTTCCTCTATTGAGCCACATAGGGTAGAGGAAGCCCTTCAAGATTCGGATTGGGTGGTGGCGATGCAAGAGGAGCTCAACAACTTCACTAGGAATGAGGTATGGCATTTGGTTCCACGTCCTAACCAAAATGTTGTAGGAACCAAATGGGTGTTCCGCAACAAGCAAGATGAGCATGGTGTGGTGACAAGGAACAAAGCTCGACTTGTGGCCAAGGGATACTCCCAAGTCGAAGGTTTGGATTTCGGTGAAACCTATGCACCCGTAGCTAGGCTTGAGTCAATTCGTATATTATTGGCCTATGCTACTTACCATGGCTTTAAGCTTTATCAAATGGACGTGAAAAGTGCCTTCCTCAATGGACCAATCAAGGAAGAGGTCTATGTTGAGCAACCTCCCGGCTTTGAAGATAGTGAGTACCCTAACCATGTGTATAAACTCTCTAAGGCGCTTTATGGGCTTAAACAAGCCCCACGAGCATGGTATGAATGCCTTAGGGATTTCCTTATCACTAATGGATTCAAAGTCGGGAAGGCCGATCCTACACTCTTCACTAAAACTCTTGAAAATGACTTGTTTGTATGCCAAATTTATGTTGATGATATTATATTTGGGTCTACTAACGAATCTACATGTGAAGAATTTAGTAGGATCATGACACAAAAATTCGAGATGTCTATGATGTGGGAGTTGAAGTATTTCTTAGGATTTCAAGTGAAGCAACTCCAAGAAGGTACCTTCCTAAGCCAAACGAAGTATACTCAAGATATTCTAAGCAAGTTTGGAATGAAGGATGCCAAACCCATCAAGACACCCATGGGAACCAATGGGCATCTCGACCTCGACAAGGGAGGTAAATCCGTCGATCAAAAGGTATACCGGTCGATGATAGGCTCTTTACTCTACTTATGTGCATCTCGACCGGATATTATGCTTTCCGTATGCATGTGTGCAAGATTCCAAGCCGACCCTAAGGAAGCTCACCTTACGGCCGTAAAACGAATCTTGAGATATTTGGTTTATACTCCTAAGTTTGGGCTTTGGTATCCTAGGGGATCCACATTTGATTTAATTGGTTATTCCGATGCCGATTGGGCGGGTTGTAAAATTAATAGAAAGAGCACATCGGGGACTTGCCAGTTCTTGGGATGATCCTTGGTGTCTTGGGCTTCAAAGAAGCAAAATTCCGTAGCTCTTTCTACCGCCGAAGCCGAGTATATTGCCACAGGCCATTGTTGCGCGCAACTACTTTGGATGAGGCAAACCCTTAGGGACTACGATTACAAATTAACCAAAGTCCCTCTTCTATGTGATAATGAGAGTGCAATCCGCATGGCGGATAATCCCGTTGAGCATAGCCGCACTAAACACATAGCCATTCGGTATCACTTTTTAAGGGATCATCAACAAAAGGGAGATATCGAGATTTCATACATTAATACTAAAGATCAATTAGCCGATATCTTTACCAAGCCTCTTGATGAACAAACCTTTAACAAACTTAGGCATGAGCTAAATATTCTTGATTCTAGGAACTTCTTTTGTTGATTTGCACACATAGCTCATTCATATACCTTTGATCATGTCTCTTTCATATGCTATGACTAATGTGTTTTCCAGTCTATTTCAAACCAAGTCATAGGTGTATTGAAAGGGAATTGGAGTCTTCGGCGAAGACAAAGGCTTCCACTCCGTAACTCATCCTTCGCCATCACTCCGAGCAACTCTCCATCTTTGGAGGAGAGATCACTCTTCTACTTTGGTAAATTCTTCACTCATTTATTTATGACCAAAGGGGGAGAAAGTAATTCTAAGGGCTCTAATGACTCCATTTTTGGCGATTCATGCCAAAGGGGGAGAGAGTAATAGCCCAAAGCAAAAGGACTGCACCACCACCTAATTTTAAAAAGAGTTTTTCAAATTAGTATGATTCTCAATTGATAAATTTCAAATTGGTATCTTATTGTGTTTAAAAGGGGGAGAAAAGTAGTATTTCAAAATTGATATATCAAAACCCTCTTGAACACTAAGAGGAGAATTTCATTTAGGTGGAGTTTTGTTTAGTCAAAGGAAAAACATTTGAAATAGGGGGAGAAAATTTCAAATTTTGAAAATGCTTCGCAAAAATCTTATTCATTTACCTTTGACTATTTGCAAAAACAAAACATGTGGTGCAAGCGTGGTCCAAAATGTTAAAAACAAAGAAACAATCCATGCATATCTTATAAGTATTTATATTTGCTCAATTCCAAGCAACCCTTGCACTTACATTATGCAAACTAGTTCAATTATGCACTTCTATATTTGCTTTGGTTTGTGTTGGCATCAATCACCAAAAATGGGGAGATTGAAAGGGAATTAGGCTTACACCTATTTCCTAAATGATTTTGGTGGTTGAATTGCCCAACACAAATAATTGGACTAACTAGTTTACTCCAGTGTACAAGTTATACAGGTGCCAAAGGTTCACACTTAGCCAATAAAAAGACCAAGTATGGGGTTCAACAAATAGAGCAAGGGATAACCGAAGGCACATCTGGTCTGGCGCACCGGACTGTCCGGTGCACCACCGGACAGTGTCCGGTGCACCAGAGGACTCCAAGGCAAACTCATCACCTTCGGGAAAATCCGGAGGCGCTCCACTATAATTCACCGGACTGTACGGTGTACACCGGACAGTGTCCGGTGCCCCAAGGAAGAGCGGCTCTGGAACTCGCCAGCTTCGGGAAATTGCTCCGCTATAATTCACCGGACTGTCCGGTGTACACCGGACTGTCCGGTGAACCAGCAGAGCAACGACTACTTCGCGCCAACGGTCACCTGCAGGCGCATTTAATGCGCGCCAGAAGCGCGCAGAAGTCAGGCATGCGCGGGACGGTGCACCGGACAATCTACAGTACTTGTCCGGTGTACACCGGACAGCCAGGCGGGCCCAGAAGTCAGAAGCTCCAACGGTCGAATCCCAACGGCCTAGTGACGTGGCTGGCGCACCGGACATGTCCGGTGTGCACCGGACTGTCCGGTGTGCACCGGACTGTCCGGTGCACCATACGACAGTCAGCCACCACCAAACGGCTAGTTTGGTGGTTGGGGCTATAAATACCTCCAACCACCCCACATTCAAGTCATCCAAGTTTTCCCACTTCAACTACTTACAAGAGCTCTAGCATTCAATTCTAGACACACCCAAGTGATCAAATCCTCTCCAAACTCCACACAACGCCCTAGTGATTAGTGAGAGAGATTTGCTTGTGTTCTTTCGAGCTCTTGCGCTTGGATTGCTTTCTTCTTTCTTTGATTCTTCATTGCGATCAAACTCACTTGTAATTGAGGCAAGAGACACCAATCTTGTGGTGGTCCTTGTGGGAACTTTGTGTTCCAAGCATTTGAGAAGAGAAAGCTCACTCGGTCCGAGGGACCATTTGAGAGAGGGAAAGGGTTGAAAGAGACCCGGTCTTTGTGACCACCTCAACGGGGAGTAGGTTTGCAAGAACCGAACCTCGGTAAAACAAATCCACGTGTCTCACTCCTTATTCGCTTGCGATTTGTTTTGCACCCTCTCTCGCGGACTCGATTATATTTCTAACGCTAACCCGGCTTGTAGTTGTGATTATTTTTGAGAATTTCAGTTTCGCCCTATTCACCCCCCTCTAGGCGACTTTCAGGGGCGTTGATGGCGGCGCGGATGACGGGGATCGTGGAGGAGAGGGGGAGGAGATCCTCGGCGACCTTCCGTGGATGGCGGAGGAGACTGGGATCTGCGCGTATTGGCTGGGAGAATCGCAGAGCGGGCAGAACCGTGCGCAAGATAGCTGTGGACGCCTACAGTAAAACCTTATAGAGTAGTAGAGATATATCTATAATTTTTTTCAAAAAATAACTTTTAGTAGTTAATTATAAAGTGATTATACGAAAATTTTAATTTTCTATGCTATACTTAAAGCACCAGTTTCAACGGTCGTCTCGCGTCATCTTTTTACAAATAACCTCTCACAGCTATTTTAAATTAACCCGTTGCACGCCTATAGATAGCCAAATAGCCTGTTAGCCTGTCGATCCATTTGATTAAATTAGCGTGAAATGTTAAAAACGATGTAGGAGGTGGGGTTCGAACCCATGCTCTGATTGAAGAAGGGCAGAAGACACTAGGTGAAGCTGTCTAACTAGTAGAACATCATGCTCAGATGTTTTTAATATTGAATATAAATTGTATATATGTATATACGTCTTTTTTGTAAAATAAAAAAATATAATCGTGTCGGGCCGGTCCAACACTACGGGCCGAGGCTACAACCCAAGCACGACACGACGTTCTTGGCTCTTGCAAACATTAGGTCGTTTCTGAGACCACATTGACGCAATGAACTCCATGGTGTTTGAGGTTGCTGAATTGGATGGAGCAACAATGATTTGTCACTAAAATAAAAGGTTATTTGTTGGTTTTAAACGTTAGTAATTGCTACGAAGTAGCATAATTTATATGAAGCGCATCCAGTTTTTATTGATGCATTACTTTAGCAATCACTCCATATTTTGATCTATCTTTTTTATAAGTTTGAGTTCATGTGACTTATTTTAGAAACTTGAGCTCACAAACTTTCTTTAATTTGGTCTCTGTATGGTGGAATTATGTCATTTTATAATCTCTGTTCGTTCAGTCAGTCGTTGTGAACTCTCTTCTAATCGCTCACTTTATTGGTCGTGTTGTACCAATACACATTGGATGGAGTAAACAATAACATCAGTTAACCAAATCAAAAAAAATATTATATAGAGAGCGGAGACAATCAATAAAAAATATTGATTTTTTTATATTTTACATAGATATTGTTATAAACCGTCGTAACGTACGAGCAACCGACTAGTGTACTGTCATTTTTGTCTTCCTAGGTTGAGTGGTCTTCTTCAAAACCTTTTGCCTAAAAAAACGAGGCGCATAGCAATTTCTCTCTTTCCTGTCGACATTTCTGTTAGACTACCCGTCTAGGGTTTGTGCTATTCCCTGTGTAATGACCGTTATACCCCTGTGTAATGGGCCTTGGCCCAGTTACTCTCCCTATTTAATACCACTCCCAACCCCTGATTAGGGTATGGGTTCCTATTCTAACATGGTATCAGCCTAGGTTTAGGGTTTTTTTCCTGCAACCGCTGCAGCCGCTGGGAGCTCTCCTCCCCTGCAGCCGCCACCCCTACAGCCAGCCAGCCGCCGGCCCCCAGCCAGCCGCCAGCCCCCATCCCGCCGGCCCATCTCCCTCAAACGCCCGCGCCGCCTGCAGGCCCGGCATCCCCTGCCTGCCGCGCCGCCGCGCGCCGTGCTTCCCCAGGCGCGCCGCCGTCCGCGCCTCCAGCCGTCAGGGCCGCGCGACGGCCGGACCCGACGCCCCCCCCAGCCGCCGCGCCGGCCGGACCCTCCCGCCGCCGCGTCAGGAAGCCGCCCAGCCTGGGCCGCGCGCCAGGAAGCCGCCCAGCCAGGGCCACGCGCCGCCCCGCGCTCCGGCCGGACCGTCGGTCCTGCAACCGCCGCGCCAGGAAGCCGCCCAAGGCCGACCTCGCCGATCCCGCGCGCCCGGCCGCCTCAGGCCCGCGCCCAGACGCGACTCCGCGCCTTCTCCCTCTGCTCCCACCGGGCCACGCACCTGCGCCGTCTCCTCCAGCCGCCGGTGCCGTGCGCGGCTTGTGTCCTTCCGCGCCAGCGCCGCCGGATCCGCCCCGGCTCGCTTCTTCCCCTTCTCTGTCGGCCGGTGTCCAGCCGGCCTCCTCCCCTCGCTCCCGTCATCCGCTGGTCCCCAGCCGCCCTTCTCTCTGCCGCGAGCACTCCCCGCTGCGGCCTCCTCTTCACTTGCCGTCAGACGTTGTCGGCCCCAACTCCTTGCCAAGCCGCCCGACTCGATCCTCCTGGCAGCGTGCGCCCTTCTGGACGGCCCTCCTCACTACTCGCGCCGCTGCGCTTCCCCTACCAGTGTTTTCCCCACCCACACCGATTCCATGACGTCACCCCCGCTGTACATGAGCTTTACCTCGCCCGTCGCTCCTGTGACTGTGCGTGCCCTCCTCCACAACGGCCAGCTCATCCGGGGCATGTTCGTGTCCTTCGATCCAGTCTGGAACCCTATTCTCCGGGACTGCGTTGAGATCCACCCTCAGGCGGGCCGCCACGTGCCTGGACCGCTAGTCTTCCCATGTGCTGCGATCGCCTCCCTAGCGGTTGAGCCCGTGTCATCTCCCTCCCCACCTAGCGCCTCTATCGGGGCACCTTCTTTAGCCCTCTCCGCTCACACCGTACCTTCGCCACCAACACCTCCCCCTCCCACCACCGATTGGGTGGTTGACTCCGGGGCCTCCTTCCACACTACCCCCACAACTAGTTCGTTACTCCACTCCCATCCACCACACCCCTCACATCCTTCCTCCATAGTCGTTGGGAACGGTTCCACCCTCCCGGTCACCTCAGTAGGTGCATCGGTTCTTCCAGGACCATTCTGCCTTAACGACGTCCTTGTTGCTCCTGGACTGACTCATTCCCTCCTCTCGGTTCGTCGCTTCACTAGTGACAACCACTGCTCTATGGAGTTCGACCCCTGGGGTCTCACCATACGCCACCTTCCCACACATGCTGTGCTCGCTCGCTGTGACAGCTCCGGCCCCCTCTATTCCATTCACTTGCCCACCACTCCCCACACCGGAGCAGCCTCATCTCCTGCCCTTACTACTACCACCACCTCCTCCGCCATTTGGCACCGTCGCCTTGGGCACCCTGGACCTGACGTCATGTCCCAGCTTGCCGGCCACTCTGACATATCCTATACTCGGGGCTCTTCTGCGCACCTCTGTCATGCTTGTCAGCTTGGCCGTCACTCCCGTCTTCCTTTTTCCACCTCCACGTCCAGGGCTGTTCAGGCCTTTGATCTTGTCCACTGTGATCTCTGGACGTCTCCTGTCCTTAGCCTCTCCGGCTACAAATACTACCTGGTCATTCTGGACGACTACTCTCATTTCCTTTGGACTTTCCCCCTTCGGCTGAAGTCCGACACGTTCACCACCCTCACTCACTTCTTCGCCTGGGTATCCACCCAGTTCCGGCGCCCGGTTCGTGCCTTGCAGTGCGACAATGGTCGCGAGTTCGACAACAACGCCTCCCGATCATTCTTCCTCACTCACGGCGTCCAGCTGCGTCTCTCGTGCCCCTACACCTCTGCTCAGAACGGCCGGGCCGAGCGCATGATCCGCACCACCACCAACATGATCCGTTGCCTTCTCTTTCAGGCGTCTCTCCCTGCTACCTACTGGGCAGAGGCCCTTCATACCGCCACGCATCTCCTCAACCGTCTTCCCTCGAAGGCGGTGAGCCACCCTACACCTCACTTCGCCCTGTACGGCACAGCCCCTTCCTACGACCACCTGCGCGTGTTTGGCTGTGCCTGCTACCCTAACACTTCCGCTACCGCCCCTCACAAGCTCTCTCCTCGCTCCACTCGCTGCCTCTTCCTCGGCTACTCTCCTGACCACAAGGGGTATCGGTGTCTTGACCTCACCTCCCACCGCATCATCATCTCTCGTCACGTCGTCTTCGACGAAGATGTGTTTCCCCTTGCAGGCTCCACCACACCCACCGATCTCGACTCACTCCTCGAGTCCGATCCGGTTCCCCCCACCCCCGGCGCCACGCCTTGCGCCGTTGCCTGCGCCTCGCGCGGCCACGACGATCATGCCTGCGTCATGCGCGGACACCTCGATCCTGCCTGCGCCACGCGCGGCCCCGTCGACCCCGCCTGCGCCACGCGCGGCCCCGTCGACCACGCCTGCGCCACGCGCGGCCCCGTCGACCCTGCCTGCGCCACGCGCGGCCCCGTCGACCCCGCCTGCGCCACGCGCGGCCCCGTCGGTCCTGCCTGCACCACGCACGGCCCCGTCGGTCCCGCCTGCGCCACGCGCGGCCCCGTCGACCCCGCCTGCGCCACGCGCGGCCCCGTCGACTCCGGCTCGATTCGCCAACCCCGCCCTCGTCTACCATCGCCGCGGCCACGCCACTACCTCGGCACCCCCCGACGCGTGCCCATCGACGAGCGCGGCCCGCTTCGCCGACCCCGCCGTCGTCTATCACCGCCGTGAGCCGGCCCCTCCTGCCGCTCCCGACGTTCCGGTGGCTCACTCCGAGTCATCCGTTTACCACCCGGTCGCCATCCATCGCGACCCCGGGCACGTCCACCCGATGGTGACTCGACGCGCTGCTGGCGTTCTCCGCCCCGTCGACCGGCTCATCCTGGCAGCCGCTACGACCAGCACTCCACCCGACGCTTCCCCGGTACCCTCCTCCGTTCGCACTGCCCTCGCCGACCCACACTGGCGTCGCGCTATGGAGGAGGAGTACGCGGCCCTCTTGGCCAACCACACTTGGGACCTGGTGCCGCGTCCACCAGACACCAACGTGGTCACCGGCAAGTGGCTATTTCGCCACAAGCTAACCTCAGACGGCTCCCTCGACCGCTACAAGGCCCGTTGGGTCCTTCGGGGCTTCACCCAGCGCCCCGGAGTGGACTACGACGAGACCTTCAGCCCTGTCGTCAAGTTCGCCACTGTTCGCGCCGTCCTCTCCCTCGCCCTCTCCCGCGACTGGGCGATCCATCAGCTCGATGTCAAGAATGCCTTCCTCCATGGCACTCTGACGGAGACTGTCTACTGCAGCCAGCCCACCGGCTTCGTCGACGCTGACCGTCCGGACCTGGTTTGCCGGCTGAACCGATCCTTGTACGGCCTCAAGCAGGCGCCACGGGCTTGGTACAGCCGCTTCGCCTCCTACCTGGCCTCTGTCGGCTTCGTCGAGGCCAAGTCGGACACGTCCCTGTTCATCTACCGGCGCGGCGACGACACCGTCTACCTCCTGCTCTACGTCGACGACATTGTGCTCACGGCATCCACCGCCGACCTCCTTCAGCGCACGATCGTCGCCCTTCAGCGAGAGTTCGCGATGAAGGACCTGGGGCCCCTCCACCACTTCCTCGGCGTCACCGCCGAACGTCGGCCCCAGGGTCTCTTCCTCCACCAGCGCCAGTACGCCATCGACATCCTGGAGCGGGCTGGCATGTCTGACTGCAAGCCCTGCTCCACGCCTGTCGACACTCAGGCGAAGCTCTCTGAGGACGACGGGCCTCCGGTCGCCGACGCGACGTCCTACCGGAGCCTCACCGGCGCGCTCCAGTACCTCACGTTCTCCAGGCCCGACATCGCTTACGCCGTCCAGCAGGTGTGCCTGCATATGCACACTCCGCGGGAGCCCCATCTCACTGCGCTCAAGCGGATTCTACGCTACCTCCGCGGCTCCCTCGACTACGGTCTCCTACTCCGCCCATCCCCGACGTCGGAGCTCGTGGTCTACACCGACGCTGACTGGGCTGGCTGTCCCGACACGCGTCGGTCCACCTCCGGCTACGCCGTCTTCCTGGGCGCCAACCTCGTCTCTTGGGCCGCCAAGAGGCAGCCCGTCGTCTCTCGCTCCAGCGCTGAGGCCGAGTACCGTGCCGTGGCCAATGGCGTGGCCGAGGCCTCCTGGCTGCGCCAGCTCCTCCACGAGCTCCACAGTCCCCTCCAGCGCGCCACCCTCGTCTACTGCGACAACGTCAGCGCGGTCTACCTCTCTACCAACCCCGTGCAGCATCAGCGCACGAAGCATGTGGAGATCGACCTGCACTTCGTCCGCGAGCGTGTCGCTGCCGGTGACGTCCGCGTTCTCAGCGTCCCCACCACGCTTCAGTTCGCCGACATCTTTACCAAGGGGTTACCGTCGAGTGTCTTTTTAGACTTCCGATCCAGTCTCAACATCTGTACAGGATAGAGTTGTGACTGCGGGGGGTGTTAGACTACCCGTCTAGGGTTTGTGCTATTCCCTGTGTAATGACCGTTATACCCCTGTGTAATGGGCCTTGGCCCAGTTACTCTCCCTATTTAATACCACTCCCAACCCCTGATTAGGGTATGGGTTCCTATTCTAACAATTTCTTTAACCTCGCCCGCGTGGCCGCGTCCCCGTCTCTATCTGTTCCTCTCTCCCAACTCCAGTCTAATGTTCTCATAGGAGGAGGGCGAGAGAAGCGAGCGAGCGAGCGAGGAAGCTGGAGCAAAACAAGCCGGTGGACCAAGTATTCGGTGACGAAGCTGAGGCGAAGGAGAGGAGGAAGGGAAGGGCCACGATCGAAGAGTGAGCGCGTCTCGTTTGATCTGGGTGAGCACCGGCTTGCGCCGTGCTTTCATTTACCTTTTGCTGTTTCTTCGGGTTTCCAGTTGTAGGGCTGCTGGCTGTAGAAGGTTCGATCTTGGCAGCAGTTTTGAACTGGATGCAGCGGCGATTTTGGTTTAGGGATTTTGTGAAATTCTTTTTTTTTCATTCGTCGCGAGTGGCTGCAATCTGCTTCTCTGTCTGGTCTCCTGTGAGAAGTTGATTTGGTTTTGGCTACCGTTCGTTTGAAATGATATGTAACGTGAAGGGGGATTCAAACAAATTTGATGCTGCTTTTGCAATCTTCTTCAAAACTTTCTAATCTTACATTCCCATCCCATTCCTCTTTTGTCGTAAAGATTTTTTGATCTTTAGTTATTACTGCACTACCGTACAAAACACTGGGCATGTTTGGTCGTTTTTGTATTCTCGAACCGGGCGTGAAATTTAGGATGTGTCCTTTGGTATTCGCTGTTACATTGTTCTATCTATAAGCATATCGTGCCGTTTTGTTTCAGTTTGATCAATTTTAGGATGTGTCCTTTCACTGTTGATCTGTTCGTTTCACGCAATAAATCAACCACCGGTTTAGATTCAGACACTCGGTTCATCTTTAGGCACGTTACTTGCTATTTTCGTTGAGATTTTTTTTTACTTCCTATGCATTTCTAGCGATGGAAAGCCAGAAATGTGATTACTATGGAGTTAGAATAATACTATTCTTTTCTTCACCAAGAAACTAGTCATGTCCTGTATATCGATAGCCATGAGCCATCAGCTTTTTCCTCATTGGTTAGAACATTCTATTTCCCAACAAGATTACAGTGTGTGATGTCTCACTGTGATCATAAAGCCCAAGATTTTGCCCCAGTTAGCTGACCATGCCAAGTAGTGACACTTCTGCAGAGCAGCCATGTAGTTGTTTCAAGTGTAAACTCCTGCTGCTCAATGCAATTAGATTTGGTGTTTGATGTAAATTGATCGAAATTGATAAGTTGTGCTTAACACCATGATGCAAATGGCATCAGCTCTTCAGCAGCTAGCTCGAGTTGCATGGGGTCCTGGATCATGTTCCCGTGTCTGCTCTGCCATGCGTTGTTCAGCAGTACGATAGCATGTTGTGTAGGTCATCTCTGGTCGAATAGGTGTCGCAATTTTTTTCCTTGAGTGGCGCATTATGGATCCTGGACCCCTCTGGATTGGAATGCCAAGTACTCTGTGTCTGGAGTCTGCAGGGAGTTGTTGCGTCATGCTGATGGAGTGTGGTATTGGTACTGTAGTGGTGGTCCTGGTATTTCCATTCTTATGTTTTCATGCAAGGGCGCGTGGACCATGCTGTTGTTTGATTAGTTCCTTCTGGAATGGATATTGTGGGCCTCAACTGAAGCAAATATGTTTGTGTTTTGGATCTTTGGAGATGGGATGTGCGATAGGCTATCTCCGGCAGATCTTCTATTCCATCCCCTATCTCATTCCCTATTTCTAACTTCACTCTGCAAACAGTGTCAAATAGTGTCATCTACATTTCCGCGTTCCATATTTTACACTGCCTGTCTAAGACTTTTGTTGCAGTAGATAAAAGCATCCTTATTTCTCAGACCTCAATAAGGTCTCTTCAAAGGTGTAACCTAACAGTTGCTTGCCTATCATCTTTTTTCTTGTTGACATTGTTGTGCTGGAATGAAGTGTTAATGTGCTTGATATGAAGCGATCTTCCTCCTCCTTGTCAATACAATCAATTGGGTTATAAATATTGCATCTGTTTTTTTACTACTCTGTATGCAGTCTGTCTTCCATCACCTAAGCTCTTCTGTGCCGATATTATTCATATTTACTTGCTTTAGATTCCTAACGCTAGAATTGATGAACTGAGTCAATCCACTCAATGTATGTAATTAAACTATCGCAAGTTGTTACAATGTAGTGGGCAATTTTGTAACACTTTTGTGCTTTATACATCATAAACAAGTATTATTTGATATGATTATTGCAAAGCTACACTTCGGTGAAATTGGGCTATTAATCAATGACTTGACATACATCCATTTCTCGCTTTATATGTTTGTTTGTAGTAGGGATATTACGAGTGTTCCAAGATTAATGCATTATATTTGATAGTGTACCAAAAAATGGTAGTTAACATCAAGGTTGGCTGATGTACTCTGTTTATTCTTTGACAGGAATTCATTTCGTACAGTGCTAACGACTTTGATACAGAGGCATAAACAATCTAGCCTAAGAGAAGAACACTGGAACCATGGTTTCAAAATCATACTCAAATCTGCTAGACCTGACCTCTGGAGATGGATTTGACTTTCGACAACCTTTTAAGTCTCTTCCTCGTGTCGTAACTTCTCCTGGTATTATATCTGACACTGATTGGGATACAATAAGTGATGGTGATTCAGTTGGTTCAGCATCTTCTACTGAGAGGAAAATAATCGTTGCCAACTTCCTTCCGTTGAATTGTACAAGAGATGAAACTGGGGTGCTTTCCTTCTCATTGGATCATGATGCGCTTCTCATGCAACTTAAAGATAGTTTTTCAAATGAGACTGATGTTGTGTATGTGGGCAGTTTGAAGGTTCAGGTAGATCCTGGTGAGCAGGACCAAGTTGCACAGAAGCTTCTTAGAGAATATCGATGCATACCTACTTTTCTCCCATCTGACCTACAGCAGCAGTTCTATCATGGCTTCTGTAAACAACAATTATGGCCACTTTTTCATTATATGCTTCCAATTTGCCTTGACAAGGGTGAGCTATTTGATCGCAGCCTGTTTCAAGCTTATGTCCGAGCCAACAAACTTTTTGCAGATAAAGTTATGGAAGCAATCAATGCAGATGATGACTTCGTTTGGGTTCATGATTATCATCTCATGTTGCTCCCTACATTCTTGAGGAAGAGGTTACACCGAATAAAGATTGGTTTCTTCCTTCACAGTCCTTTTCCCTCCTCAGAAATCTATAGGACTCTGCCTGTAAGGGATGAAATCCTGAAGTCACTGCTTAATGCTGATCTCATTGGTTTCCAAACATTTGACTATGCCCGCCACTTCCTATCTTGCTGTAGCAGATTGCTAGGCCTGCATTATGAGTCAAAACGTGGTTACATTGGAATAGAGTATTTTGGCCGAACAGTGAGCCTGAAGATCCTTTCCGTGGGTGTCCATATTGGTCGGCTTGAATCTGTCTTAAAATTGCCTGCTACAGTTAGTAAGGTTCAAGAAATTGAACAAAGGTATAAGGGCAAGATACTGATGTTAGGTGTAGATGACATGGACATCTTCAAAGGGATAAGTCTGAAATTTCTTGGACTGGAGCTTCTTCTGGACAGAAACCCAAAGCTTAGAGAGAAGGTTGTCCTTGTACAAATCATCAATCCAGCAAGAAGCACAGGGAAGGACGTGCAAGAAGCTATTACAGAAGCTGTCTCTGTGGCTGAAAGGATTAATACAAATTATGGTTCTTCAAGTTACAAGCCTGTTGTCCTAATTGATCACCACATACCATTTTATGAAAAGATTGCATTCTATGCTGCGTCTGATTGCTGTATTGTAAATGCTGTGAGGGATGGCATGAACTTAGTACCATATGAGTATACTGTTTGCCGACAGGGAAATGAGGAGATTGATAAACTCAGAGGTCTTGGCAAAGACACCCATCACACAAGCACACTTATTGTTTCGGAGTTTGTGGGTTGCTCCCCATCTCTTAGTGGTGCTTTCAGGGTAAATCCTTGGAGTGTCGATGATGTGGCGGATGCCTTGTGCCGTGCAACTGATTTGACTGAATCCGAGAAACGGCTGCGGCATGAAAAGCATTATCGCTATGTCAGTACTCATGATGTTGCTTACTGGGCACGCAGCTTTGCTCAAGATCTGGAAAGAGCATGCAAAGATCATTATAGCAGAAGGTGTTGGGCGATTGGATTCGGTCTGAATTTTAGAGTTATTGCTCTTTCTCCTGGCTTCAGAAAGCTGTCGTCAGAGCACTTTGTTTCTTCTTATAACAAGGCTTCTAGAAGAGCAATATTTCTTGATTACGATGGCACACTTGTGCCCCAGTCATCAATCAACAAAGCTCCAAGTGAAGAAGTCATTTCCGTTCTTAACACCTTATGTAATGATCCAAAGAACATTGTGTTTATAGTAAGTGGACGAGGACGTGATTCCCTTGATGAGTGGTTTTCTCCGTGTGAGAAGCTTGGTCTAGCGGCAGAACATGGCTATTTTATCAGGTATGCCAAGCTATCATTATTGTTACACACACACACGCACATGCCCGCACACTTTTTCGATAAAGGAAGCTTTATAAAAAGGTTACCAAGAACTTAACATCAAGGGGATACAAAGTCTTGGTACATTGCCCGCACGCTATTTTATCCTTTTCTCAGGATGTGATGAACTACCCGTTTTCAGATGGAGCAAGGAAGCCGCATGGGAGTCAAGCTATTCAAGGCCGCAGCAAGAATGGAAGCACATTGCCGAACCTGTGATGCAGGTATACACAGAGACAACAGATGGATCTTCAATCGAGTCAAAGGAAAGCGCCCTAGTATGGCACTATTTGGACGCGGACCATGATTTCGGTTCCTTCCAAGCAAAGGAGCTACAAGGTCATCTTGAGAGGGTGCTATCGAATGAGCCTGTTGTTGTGAAGTGTGGTCATTATATTGTAGAGGTGAAACCACAGGTATTATATTCCCTTCGGCGTCCTAATCACTACCATTTCACTGCTGTATTGGTTACACCTCAATATTAACTGAACAACTTCACTCATGCAGGGAGTTAGCAAGGGGCTTGCTGTCAACAAGCTGATTCACACACTGGTCAAGAACGGGAAGGCACCGGATTTCCTGATGTGCGTCGGCAACGACAGATCTGATGAGGACATGTTTGAAAGCATCAACGGTATGACCTCCAACGCTGTCTTATCACCCACAATGCCGGAGCTGTTTGCCTGTTCAGTCGGTCAGAAGCCCAGCAAAGCAAAATATTATGTGGACGACACCAGCGAAGTAATCAGATTGCTCAAGAATGTAACCCGCATCCCCTCGCAGCGGCAGGATGTCAGTGCCAGCCATGGGCGTGTGACCTTCAGAGGCGTGCTCGATTACGTGGACTAGGCACCACCACTTAGTTACTCGAAAAATTATTAGCTGGGAAGCATGTAAATTCCACCGTCTTCTGCCTCTCAATGGTTCATTCTAGGAGGGTGTGTTAATCCAGAATTGTAGTGTAGCCTACATGAATCGTCACCATTACACAAACAGCGTAAATGTGTTCGCCGTTTCAGGGTTCAGGTGATGTGTGTAGGCAATTTTGGTAGGGAAGGGGGGAGCTGCTGCTGGAGGTTCGCGGTGTGAAAGGGAGGCCTCTTGTTCAAACAGTAATTGGTTGTCTGAATCTGTTCTCCTGCTGCTATATTGATGATCGTGTTAGTTCTAAAATTTATCTGTGGGTGAATTGCAGCACAGCATTAGCGCTTGACTCGATTCATGGGCTTGTTTTTCACGAAGAAGAGGACGTTCTTCGTTCATCACTCTGAAATATGATTGCGATACTCTCAACAAGATGCTCTAAATAGCTTATTATAGCACTAGGTGAACGGCCGTACGTTGTTACGGAGTGAATATATTATGATAAGATATATTGAAACTAAAAAATTAATTTTATTTTGTATTTTTATTAACATATTTTAAAGTTAATAATTTTTATATAAGTATTATACATCAAACAAATCCATCACGCACATTAAAATTGCAATGTTTATCGACCACTCAAGTAATCTGCCCTGGTAACCTAAATAATCAAAATAGGGCAACGATCAGCGACCACCTTGTGGTAAGATAGAAAAATAACAAGCAGAAATTTATAATACAAGATATAGTGTATTGCATCTGAGTACAAGTACATGTAGGTCCACCAAATAGGTTTGTCACAAGGAAACAAAACTAAGAACTGTATAAGAAGATAAATCAATGTCCCCAATAACCGTAGCAATAACTTGTACTATTTGTACCAACCATTTCAAGCTTGATTTCACAGTATCAAAAGGAGAGAGCACAGGGCATCTCATTATGCCTAGAGCACCTCGACTCTCAGGCAGCACTTCTCCGTTGCTCATTCTCGCCATGGGCGAAGTGGCACCGGTCGCCGGAAGTACAAGCACCCTTCACGAAGATCTCGCACAACTTCGTCTTGTAGTTGCTGCTCCTGCCCCAAGGCCGCCGCCTCGCCCTCCCGCTGGCGCGCGCGACAACATATGGGTTTTTCGCCAGCATGCTTGCACTGATGGTCATGATGAGATCGCGCAAAGTCGTTGGTTTGATTGATTTGGTTAAAATTGCCTTCTAGCTCGATGTTCTTCAGCTTGGGGTTAGACTCGTGGTTGCGGATGGAGAGCTTGACACATGTAACCCTGCTTGTCTGTTTAGTGTTGACCCTGCCCTTGCCCATTATGCCACCGGCGAGAGAGGCATCCATACTGATCTTGGCAGTCACCAATGCATCAAAGTTTTCTGCTTGAGGGTCCATGACAGCTGGCTGCATAGGTTCAGCTCGTCCATATCAACCAACCATAGGAGTTCCTTCTTGCTGCATCACCTTTCTGCTATGGAGCTTCAGTTGCTGCTTGAAGCGGATCACTTTCCTGCACTGGACAAAATAGCAAGAAATCGTGTAGATCAGAAATCAGATATGTTGTGTTCTTCACTCCGATTTTGAATGAGAAGATCAAATGTTTCTTGTAGATAATGCAGACTCTTAAATCCACCACCAGAACCTAGACCTGAAAATCCAAGACATGGAGCATGTTAGGGTTAACTGACCACCTGATGGAAGAAAAACCTGCAAAAAAAGTGTTGCATAAGAACAAGTTCGAGCCTAGGCAGATATATTTGCTATTAAAGTGATTTATAGCAAATTAAATGCTAGGTACAAAAAAGCTTATTATTTGGAACAAAAGAAATATTAAATGAAGAATATTAGGCTCAAATTAGATGTGACAATAGGGCTCACCGCCAAGGCGCCAAGGCTCATTGCAGCATTCCTTGGGCTCCCAGATTCAGATTCTCTATTTTTTCAGAGAGCATTTGTTGTTTACAAACTGTAATGCCTACCTAGGCCGGCATCCACGGTTGGTGCTGCACTATATGTATCGGTTAACCTCATAAACCTACAAAGACGTTAGTTACTGAACTAACATAAACATCAATGCATATACCATTTTAACCATTATCTGTATGGATTCTTCTTAGCAACCTTGGTGGTAAAAATGGAAGGGACAATTGAGCTGCAACATCCATCTAACAAGTGCCTCACAATAGCGTCCATCTAGCAAGTGACAAGAAAATGATAGTACTACTACTTGCAATCATATAAACTTCTTCCATAATGTCATTCGAACGAAAATAATGAATCTACTCTGCACATAAAAACAGGTTCTAATTGATTTCTCTCAAACAGGGTCTAATAATTACCAATAATGAGGAAAATGTGGCTGAAAAACAAATAATATGAAGAGTAATGGTATTTGTGAATATAGACTTGGACAACAATTACAACACTCTATATTAAAGGGATATGAAAGTCAAGATGACTATTTAAATCTATGCAAAACACATGGAAGGAACAGACCATACCGTTGCCATCATGTCTAGTGATTGCTTGACAAAGAGTTCGTAATTACACGGCTTATAAAACAAACCTGCTAGTCAAGTCTCATTCCCATGCGGTTGAAATTATAAAATGGTTGCAATAGAAGGTTTAGATCAACAGAACAATCAACATGATACTTCAAAAATACTTAAGTCAGGAATATGGAGATATACATGATCCAACTAGCAAGATTTCAGAACCAATATTCAGAATTATTCAATGGCAGCGTTGTGATGAAAGCAAGTAACTTGCCATACCTCTACCATATAGTTTGAAGCAAGTACTATCATGAGTTAACATTCATCAACACATTTTAGTTACATAGATTACCAAAATCAGAACTATGAAACAATAGCTGCAAACAAATTTCCAGTTAAATCATTTTTGCCTGGAATAGGTATTTTGAGGTTGAAAAATTCCCATGGAACTGTTTTGTCATCGACATACCTTTTGTCCTGTTTCTTTCAGTTCTTTGGTTTTATAAATAAAATTTACACCCTAAAACAGGGACACAGAAACTCAGCGCTTAGATAATGCAAAGAAATAAGGCATGCGAATGGGACAGAAATGACATATTTACCTAAATCATTGATCAATACCAAAGTAAGAACACCTCTATTGAAAACCGTTCATTGATCTACAATATTTCTTCGAGAGTCATAGCTGAAACATTAACGATTTGGGAAACCCGATGTTTGAAACCTTGGCGAAAATTGCTGAAACTCAGGTGCAGTTCAGAACTGAATTTCAGTTCTATCTAAGTCATTACAGAGATGAACTTAGTTATTAAATAATCTCAGTTCTTTGGTTACAAACAATTATACTTTCTGGTAGTTGGAACCTACCATACATCCAAAGAACAGACCGGGTTCGAATTATACGTACCTTGATGTATCCCTGGAGCCTGGCGATGAGCTAGCCACTGTACTGGTCGACAGTGGGGAAGCTGATGGTCCAGACAGACAGGATGAAGTAGTTCATGGTGATGTCGTTGGTGCCGATAGAGACTACGTACAACCATTGTTGGCGATCTCGGCGGCCTTAGGCGCCCCGACCTACATTCACTAGCCAGTGAGTGTGCTTGGCTCCCAAGAGGTCCTATAAATACAGTTGTAGGTTAATTGTCAAGGCATAGAGGAATAGTTTACAAAAAACTATAATGCTAATATTCTTTTTAGTTCAGCAGTATTATGTGATGAAAGCACCTACTGATATGGTGTTAACTCTGATTTTGCCTTTTCATCCAGCTTCGAATGCAAGCACCTATATCGACAAGTTTATAAATGTAAAAGAGAAAAGAAATTCATCGGAAAAGAAATAATTTAAGTACACAATTATGCAAGACCATACTCGTGTATCACTCTCAAGAGCTGCTTTAGCAGAACTCATCCCACATTCCCACCACCATACCTACGAGAGAATAAACTCAATATAACAGTCACAAGGTATCATAGCACAAAAAATTAGCTCCATCATGCAAGCACATATATCGACAGGTTTATAAATGTAAGAGGGAAGAAATTCATGGGAAAATAAAGAATTTAGGTACACAACACAATTATGCAAGACCATACCCGTGTATCACTCTCAAGAGCTGCTGGTGTTCCTCCTCCTTGGCCCGCCGTGCCGCAAGATGGCGAGGGCCCGACCCCTCGTGCATTGTCGCTCCCACGCAAGGAGGGAGAAGATCCTGAGGAAGCTGCAAAAACTTCGGCGAGGGATGAAAGATTCAACACCGAGCAACGATGGCGATGAAACTCTGTGCATACATCCTGCCTCCAAAATCTATGATCCTTACACACAGGTAGGGGGTCAGAAGATAGCTTGGCCTCTCCAATAACGCTACAATAAATATCTCCATTGCTACAAAAAAACTTAGTTCACTTCATCGGATCAGTCTGTAACCTAAATTTTTTTTTCAGAAAGTTAGTATACACGATATACCATGCGAGTCAACAACTATAGTACACTTCAGAAAAACTAAGATATGGTTAAAATGATTAATCATGCCTCCGACAATTTCCTAAATCGTGATTTGAAGTTCTAGAATTTCTTACATTTCACTTCACTGATTTGAAGGTCTTAGCTGCACACTACACATTTGTAACACCTCAAAATCTTACTTTAAGAATTTAGTAATACTCTCCCAAGGTTTTGAATTAAGACATATTTGACTAAGGATTTTTTTACCTTTGAAGTCACTCTTCCCAAGATGTAGATACTTTCTATAAAAAAATTAAACAAAAGAGACCTATTATCCCTAGTTGAAGTATATGGAAGAAAATCATGTTAAACTATTTCCTAATAACTAGTCTACGGTAGAAATTATATTTCTTTAAAGATAAAAGAATATGTGTGCATGGCATGTTTTAGGGAGTAATTATTTGAAGAAATGTAATCATAAGTATATAAAAGAAATAAAATAAATAAGGTTAAGGCAAACAAGAAGAGTTATATTGGGATTTTTATTGTGCATTTGAAATGTGAAAATTCAAAACAGGAATTTAAACAGTTTGAATGAGAATAAGAAAAGAAATCAGAAAAAGAAAAGAAAAAGAAAAGAAAAATGGGCAAAGTGGTTCTTGGGATGAATTCCCTCCCCTTGGCCCATTACCATTCCTTCCACCGCGCGGCCCACTCCATTTTCCCCTTCTTCTGCGCATCGAGCCTCTGATGGGTGGGTCCCACGAGCAGGGCGGTCGACGGGTGCGCCCCGGCGTCATGTGTCGCGGACGGATGGGCCCCTTTGCCAGCCTTTAGCCGCCGCTCGTTGTCCCTGTCGCGTGGGCCTAGGGTGTCAGCTCCATCCTCCCAACTCCTCACCAAGATCCGTGCGCCGATAATGTAACACCCCGGATCCACAAATACCCCAGAATGCTACTAAACTACACATCTAACATTCATATATAAAATTTCGATAGCATCCCCTTTAAAAATTACATAAACGGAGAAGCAACAAAGTATAAATAGATATCATGATAAGAAAACATAACAGACATTAATAATCTGCTAGCAATGGGAACACAACCATAACGACATGAACTGAATTAACCACTGCACACGACTAGTTAAAAACAAACATCCTTTGACAAGAAGTTTCTAATTAAATCATGACTGCTCCTAGGCAGCATTATTATGAGAATGAAGGTGGATGTGCTGCTACTTCCCACTCCCCTTGATGAATAACAAACACCTGCATTGAGTAATGCAAGAGTGAGATGAAACATCTCAGCAAGCAAATTGTTTTGACGAGATATTTAAACCACAAATTGAATTAATCAACATTCTAAAAGAATCACAAATAAGATCAGAAATACTTGTAGATATAGAACTCATTAGTCCCAATATAACCAATACCATCTCATTTCCTCGAACAACCACGATAGGTTGTATAACACTTCCCTGCGTCAACAATACCTGCAAATATCACTCAATGTATGCACAGGAATGCAATGTGTAGGTCCTCTGTCTTCATACCTCTGAGGGTATAAAACCACATCATCTGCAAATATCACTTCAATGAATGCATATGAATGCAATGCATATGTCCTCTGCCTTCATACCTATAAGGGTATGAAGCCGCATCGTACCCCTCCTCGGGCAACATACGATGCTAAGTTATACCGGTACGGTTGGACCAAAGGTCACGACAAAACTTCAGATGCAAATGAGTCATGCAATGTTTATGGCATACTGCATTTATCAATAAACTACACTTCCTTCAGTTACAATACAAACCTCAATTAATACTTCATCTGCCTTCAAGTATAATACAAACCTCAAATAATACTTCATCTGCCTTCAGATACAATACCAACATCAAATAATGCTTCATCTGCCTTCAGATACAATACCAACCTCAAAAAATGCTTCATCTGCCTTCAAGGGTGTGAATTAATCTCATGGGTCATAATCGAACCATAATCATCATCAATATATGATAGAGCATCAATATAATACAATCAAGTAAAATATCATCATATAGTTCAATTATGAAAGAATTTAATAATTCTGAATATTAGAGTGTAAGCGATAGAAGTAAAAGGTCAAAACAGTAGCAACCACCGCTACATTCACTTGCCTTCATCAAAGAAGAAAAATGTACTGGGCATGATCTGGAGTGTAGCCACTTGCTAGCGCGCATAAAACTTAGTACAAATATTTCACAAATATTTGCCAGTAATCAACAGTTCGCTCCTACACTGGAAACCAAGACCTGGTGGAAAGACTCCCACCCTGAACCACATGCCATACAGCAGCAGTGCTGTTTGTTAATTTTGTATCTTTAAAATTATAACAGTGATGATATCAAACAAATACTCTAGGAGTATCTACACAAAATACTCTACAACTTCGATATTCAATGGATAATTAAATTCAGTCATCTATAAGTTCTAAAACATCTGATAAGATAACTGACTGAATATGTTTCAGACAGCAGCAGAGTTAATTTCAAAATTCGTTATCTCCCAAACTACTCAACCAAAAATTATGAAATTCTGCTGGCAGTAAGATCTTTTATCCATCTACAAAAGTCTCTATAGTTGGAAGAGCCGATTCGGCCATTTACTAGATGAAACCTACCAGTGAACAGACCCGCTTATTTTTGTCAGAAAAACCAGAACAGCCACAGTAAAACAAACATAACTGGAGTTTCCAAATTCATATGAATGCACTCTTTAACAATATGGAAAGCTTATGAAATTATCTACAACTTCTTTTACCAACCTAAAGTTTATTTCTGTTGATAAAATTTCCTAAAGCTTAAGAGAACAGATTCTGCATAGAATTGTGAGACTGAAAAACTGCTATAATCAAACTGCAATAACTTTCTGATCTGATGTCCGATTGGGGTGTTCTTCGCGGCCACGGAAAGATCTACAAATTATCTATGACTCGTAGATAGACTTTTTATTTTTTTGAGGCCACCAAGAGCACGGAAAACTGGTAGGAACAGAAACCGTCGAATCTGCCATTCTGCAGAAACTAATTTCGAGATCAAAAACTAACCCTTCATCTAATCCAACCTCTAATCCTTCAATCCCCATGATTCACAACCTCAAAAAACACATAATTACAGGGAGGAACATGGATCTTATCCTTACCTAGGGTTTCCCCAAAAAACTGCAAGAAGAGATGGGGTAGAACATCTCCTTGATCCTCTCTTCCTCTTCAATTCAATGTGCTCCTCCTCTTCTCGATCCTTGCAGCGTGGGGAGATCTAGAGGGGGGAGGAAGTCATGGAGAGGGTATAGGGAGGCTGCAAATGGGGAGGAGAGGAAGAGGGAGGGGGCGGCTGCAACAATTGGGGAGAGGGAGAGGGGTCGGCTAGGGTTGGGGAGGAGAGGGGGGCTCCCATCCATCGGATCGAGATCAATGGCCCGAACTCGCTCTCCCATCTGAGCTCCCGACCCCAGCGAAAAAAATGCCAAAAGATCTACTATTTCCCTGAGGAATGCCTCCTGAAACTCCAAACCCCAATGCCATAGAACATGAAAGAAAAGAGAAATGGAAATTTAACTTCTTTTCAGAAAATTGGGGTACAAAGG
This sequence comes from Zea mays, assembly GCF_902167145.1. Classification (NCBI taxonomy): domain Eukaryota; kingdom Viridiplantae; phylum Streptophyta; class Magnoliopsida; order Poales; family Poaceae; genus Zea; species Zea mays. The sequence continues at coordinate 223,533,945 of NC_050096.1, forward strand.
TAACAACCACGATGAATCCCACGACCCTCAATGTGCTGGTGTTCCTCGATGCGTATAAGTACGGCTGCGAGCGCCCTTTTCTCCACCCCAGTAATTCGAACCAATCACGGAGTGAGCTTGGAGCGCAGAGGGCGACGACGGAAGAGTGACGGTGATGTCGCGGCTGCAATTGGCTACCACCGTCGTTTAAGCTTGAGCGGGTGGCCTAGGAGATTTGTTAGGGTGCCTCGGTGATGTCCGGGGCCTCGATGTGCTCAGTGTGGGTGCTGGTGTTGGGCGATTGCTCACCGGAGCATGTTCTCTACCGCAAAGTTGTGCTTCTCCGTGGTCGGCGAACTCCATGCCTCTGACTGAGGTATGATGCCCCTACTCGTAATCAACAGTAACACATGCTCGTGTTGCATATTTCAGGGTGGAGTTTGGGGGACTGAAGGGCTGTAGCACATTGGCTGGCCATGGCCGCCGTCGCGGGCTGCGCCACCGCGTCGGGACATGGGGCAAAGGGTGAAGATGACTCGATGGCCGTTGATTTCCGTGTGGATGACCGGGATTAGATCTCGTGCGTTTGAAACCTAGGTCGTTGATTCGGCGATGGGTGGTTCAGATTAGAAAACAGGGTACCCGTTCGGTTGTCTCATCCGAGTCGTTTATTTAGTCTGGGACGGGTGAGATCGGATCTCAGCTGTTTTAAATCGCGGTCGTAGATCTCAGATCTGATGGCTGTGGACACGTACCGTTTCATCATAATGGTGATTTAATCGTGTCTGTTCGGTTTGATCGGGCAGCCAAGAATTGTGGATACCCCTTCGTCTCGATGATTTTGCTAAAGAGTCCCTGGAAAACAGAGAAATCAACCCGCCGTCCAGGTCAATGTTAAAATCATTACAGTGAGGTCTTAGAATTTACAAAATAAACCCTGAACTATTCTAAAATAGTGGCCGCAGCCCAAAGGTGAAATAAAATGAGTGAAGTTAATAAAGAAAAGGATTTTTAGTATAAAAATAATTCTAGAAACTTGTTTAATTCATATTTAATTCATTCTAACACTTTATTGATCTATTCCGGTTGCATTAAATTCGTATTAATATTGTTTATCATCTGGTAACCCTGTTTTGTCATAAAATATAGGTTAAAATTATGCACTTAATTTGTTTTATATCTAACACCTAAATCTTCAGAAAATCATAACTCTTTAACCGTAACTCCGAATTCAGTGGTTCTTGAACCTGCGACCTCGTAGCAGCGTATAGAATATTCTTTCACTGTTTGTTCTCATATTTGGTGTATTGTTATGTTTATGTACTCCTTGCCTATTTGTATGTATTGCTACGAGTAGCAGTGAGGTCACGAGAAATCTGAAGACTAATTTGGTGAAGTACCTGGGATCTCAAGTCTAAGGCAAGTTGTGTCCTTGATCACTTTTCTCTACCTAATAATGTTCTTGTTAATCACCGTGACATGCTCAGAATTTGATGGGACCCAATAGGTTTCCCTAACATTGTTTATCCCACACCTTGCAAACAAGAGAACTATTGGGTAGATTTGCTATTGCTTTACCTGGTTTGGGAAATTAATGTTATATTATGGTCATGTTCTAATTGTGTTGCCATCTTAATTTTTGTTCATGATAATATCATTATGTTAATTGGAACATGGAGAACTACCCAGGAAAACAGTGCTACCACAAGGGTGGTACGGGCTTTATAATTAAGAAAACTAGTGGAGGACTACCTTAACTGAAAGGGGAGCTGCGTATAGAGAGGTTCTCGGGTCGATCATGCTGCGATGGCTTTTTGGACGAGGGATTTCTATATTGCCCTTCTCAGAAACCGTAGCGGGTTTTCTGAAGCTAGTGGAACTTTATAAAGGCCTCGCAGTGCTACCCTGCCTCGTCTCCTTGGCAGAGATGAATGGGAAGTCGCGATCCCTTGGCAAATGGGTAACATGACTTGTGGGTAAAGATGTGCAACCTCTACAGAGTGTAAAACTGGTATATCAGCCGTGGTCACGGTCATGAGCAACTCCAACACTCACATGATTAAATTATGGAATTAAACTTAATTTGTCGTATGCATTGTGATAGTCACCTAGAGGGGGGTGAATAGGGCGAAAACTGAAATTTACAAATATAAACACAACTACAAGCCGGGTTAGCGTTAGAAATATAAACGAGTCCGCGAGAGAGGGTGCAAAACAAATCGCAAGCAAATAAAGAGTGTGACACGCAGATTTGTTTTACCGAGGTTCGGTTCTCGCAAACCTACTCCCCGTTGAGGAGGCCACAAAGGTCGGGTCTCTTTCAACCCTTCCCTCTCTCAAACGGTCCCTCGGACCGAGTGAGCTTCTCTTCTCAAATCAAAGCCGAGAACAAAACTTCCCCGCAAGGGTCACCACACAATTGGTGCCTCTTGCCTTGATTACAATTGAGTGTTGATCACAAGAACAAGTGAGAAAGAAAAGAAGCAATCCAAGCGCAAGAGCTCAAAAGAACACGACAAATCTCTCTCGCTAATCACTAAAGCCTTGAGTGGAATTGGAGAGGATTTGATATCTTTGTATGTGTCTAGAATTGAATGGCTAGCTCTTGTAAGTGGTTGAGAAGTGGAAAACTTGGATGCAATGAATGGTGGGGTGGTTGGGGTATTTATAGCCCCAACCACCAAACTTGACCGTTGGTGGAGGCTGTCTGTCGATGGCGCACCGGACAGTCCGGTGCACACCGGACATGTCCGGTGCCCCGGCCACGTCACCAGTGCCGTTGGAATCTGACCGTTGGAGTTCTGACTTCTGGGCCCGCCTCGATGTCCGGTGGCGCACCGAACATGAACTGTTCAGTGTCCAGTGCGCCGGTATGGGCGCGCCTGCCTTCTGCGCGCGCATTTAATGCGTTGCAGGTAGCCGTTGGCGCGAAGTAGCCGTTGCTCCGAGGATGCACCGGACAGTCCGGTGCACACCGGACATGTCCGGTGAATTATAGCGGAGCAGCCTTCGTAAAATCCCGAGGCTGGCGAGTTCCAGAGCCGCGTCCCGTTGGAGCACCGGACAGTCCGGTGAATTATAGCGCGCCGACTCTAGATTTTCCCGAAGGTGACAAGTTGGAGTTGGATTCCTCTGGTGCACCGGACACTGTCCGGTGGCACACCGGACAGTCCGGTGCGCCAGACCAGAGGAGCCTTCGGTAGCTCCTTTGCTCTTTTGTCGAACCCAACATTTGGTCTTTTTATTGGCTAAGTGTGAACCTTTTGCACCTGTAAAACTTATACACTAGAACAAACTAGTTAGACCAAAGATTTGTGTTGGGCAATTCAACCACCAAAATTATATGGGAACTAGGTGTAAGCCTAATTCCCTTTCAATCTCCCCCTTTTTGGTGATTGATGCCAACACAAACCAAAGCAAATATAGAAGTGCATAATTGAACTAGTTTGCATAATATAAGTGCAAAGGTTGCTTGGAATTGAGCCAATATAACTACTTACAAGATATGCATGGATTGTTTCTTCATTTTTAACATTTTGGACCACGCTTGCACCACATGTTTTGTTTTTGCAAACTCTTTTGTAAATCCTTTTCAAAGTTCTTTTGCAAATAGTCAAAGGTAAATGAATAAGATTTTGCAAAGCATTCTCAAGGTTTGAAATTTTCTCCCCCTGTTTCAAATGCTTCTCCTTTGACTAAACAAAACTCCCCCTGAATGAGATCCTCCTCTTAGTGTTCAAGAGGGTTTTGATATATCATTTTTGAAATACTACTTTCTCCCCCTTTTGAACACAATAGGAAAACCAATTGATAATATTCTTGGAAACACAAAGTTTTCAAAATTGGTGGTGGTGCGGTCCTTTTGCTTTGGGCTCTCATACTTTCTCCCCCTTTGGCATGAATCGCCAAAAACGGAATCATTAGAGCCCTCTTTAACTACTTTCTCCCCTTTGGTCATAAATAAGTGAAGATTATACCAAAGATGGAGTCCTTTTGCTTTTAACTCTCCCCCAAAAGATGGAGAGAAGCGCAGAGAGGTGGCGAAGGATGAGTTACGGAGTGGAAGCCTTTGTCTTCGCCAAAGACTCCAATTCCCTTTCAATATACCTATGACTTGGTTTGAGATAGACTTGAACAACACATTAGTCATAGCATATAGAAGAGATATGATCAAAGGTATATAAATGAGCTATGTGTGCAATCTAGCAAAAGAAATTGCGTGAATCAAGAATATTGAGCTCATGCCTAAGTTTGGTAAAAGTTTGTTCATCAAGAGGCTTGGTAAAGATATCTGCTAATTGATCTTTAGTGTTAATGTAAGAAATCTCGATATCCCCCTTTTGTTGGTGATCCCTAAGAAAGTGATACCGGATGGCTATGTGTTTAGTGCGGCTATGCTCGACAGGATTGTCGGCCATTTTGATTGCACTCTCATTATCACATAGCAAAGGGACTTTGATTAGTTTGTAACCGTAGTCCCGCAGGGTTTGCCTCATCCAAAGTAGTTGCGCGCAATAATGGCCTGTGGCAATGTACTCGGCTTCGGCGGTGGAAAGAGCGACCGAATTTTGCTTCTTGGAAGCCAAGACACCAAGGATCTTCCCAAGAACTGGCAAGTCCCCGATGTGCTCTTCCTATTAATTTTACACCCCGCCCAATCGGCATCTGAATAACCAATCAAATCAAATGTGGATCCCCGAGGGTACCAAAGCCCAAACTTAGGAGTATAAGCCAAATATCTCAAGATTCGTTTTATGGCCGTAAGGTGGGATTCCTTAGGGTCGGATTGGAATCTTGCACACATGCAAACGAAAAGCATAATGTCCGGTCGAGATGCACATAAATATAGCAAAGAACCTATCATCGACCGGTATACCTTTTGATCCACTGACTTACCTCCCGTGTCGAGGTCGAGATGCCCATTAGTTCTCATGGGTGTCTTGATGGGTTTGGCATCTTTCATTCCAAACTTGTTTAGAATGTCTTGAGTATACTTTGTTTGGCTAATGAAGGTGCCCTCTTGGAGTTGCTTCACTTGAAATCCTAGAAAATATTTCAACTCCCCCATCATAGACATCTCGAACTTTTGTGTCATGATCCTACTAAATTCTTCACATGTAGACTCATTAGTAGACCCAAATATAATATCATCAACATAAATTTGGCATACAAATAAGTCATGTTCAAGAGTTTTAGTGAATAAAGTAGGATCGACCTTTCCGACTTTGAAGCCATTAGCAATAAGGAAATCTCTAAGGCATTCATACCATGCTCTTGGGGCTTGCTTGAGCCCATAAAGCGCCTTAGAGAGCTTATAGACATGGTTAGGGTACTCACTGTCTTCAAAGCCGGGAGGTTGCTCAACATAGACCTCTTCCTTGATTGGTCCATTGAGGAAGGCACTTTTCACGTCCATTTGGTAAAGCTTGAAGCCATGGTAAGTAGCATAGGCTAATAATATACGAATTGACTCAAGCCTAGCTACGGGTGCATAGGTTTCACCAAAATCCAAACCTTCGACTTGAGAGTATCCTTTGGCCACAAGTCGAGCTTTGTTCCTTGTCACCACACCATGCTCATCTTGCTTGTTGCGGAAGACCCATTTGGTTCCTACAACATTTTGGTTAGGACGTGGAACTAAATGCCATACCTCATTCCTAGTGAAGTTGTTGAGCTCCTCTTGCATCGCCACCACCCAATCCGAATCTTGGAGTGCTTCCTCTACCCTGTGTGGCTCAATAGAGGAAACAAAAGAGTAATGCTCACAAAAATGTGCAACACGAGATCTAGTGGTTACCCCCTTATGAATGTCGCCGAGGATGGTGTCGACGGGGTGATCTCGTTGGATTGCTTGGTGGACTCTTGGGTGTGACGGCCTTTGCTCTTCATCCTCCTTGTCTTGATCATTTGTATCTCCCCCTTGATCATTGCCGTCATCTTGAGATGGCTTATTTGATTTATCTTCCTTTTCATCAACCTGAGCCTCATCCCTATTTTGAGTTGGTGGGGATGCTTGCGTGGAGGAGGACGGTTGATCTTGTGCTTTTGGAGACTCTTCAGATTCCTTAGGACACACATCCCCAATGGACATGTTCCTTAGCGCTATGCACGGAGCCTCTTCATCACCTATCTCATCAAGATCAACTTGCTCTTCTTGAGAGCCGTTAGTTTCATCAAACACAACGTCACATGAGACTTCAACTAGTCCAGTGGACTTGTTAAAGACCCTATATGCTCTTGTGTTTGAGTCATAACCAAGTAAAAAGCCTTCTACAGTCTTAGGAGCAAATTTAGATTTTCTACCTCTTTTAACAAGAATAAAGCATTTGCTACCAAAGACTCTAAAATATGAAATGTTGGGCTTTTTACCGGTTAGGAGTTCATAGGATGTCTTCTTGAGGATTCGGTGCAGATATAACCGGTTGATGGCGTAGCAGGCGGTGTTGACCGCCTCGGCCCAAAACCGATCCGAAGTCTTGTACTCATCAAGCATGGTCCTTGCCATGTCCAAAAGAGTTCGATTCTTCCTCTCCACTACACCATTTTGTTGAGGTGTGTAGGGAGAAGAGAACTCATGCTTGATGCCCTCCTCCTCAAGAAAACCCTCGATTTGAGAGTTCTTGAACTCCGTCCCGTTGTCGCTTCTTATTTTCTTGATCCTTAAGCCGAACTCATTTTGAGCCCGTCTCAAGAATCCCTTTAAGGTCTCTTGGGTTTGAGATTTTTCCTGTAAAAAGAATACCCAAGTGAAGCGAGAATAATCATCCACAATAACTAGACAGTACTTACTCCTGCCGATGCTTATGTAAGCAATCGGGCCGAATAGATCCATGTGTAGGAGCTCCAGTGGCCTGTCGGTCGTCATGATGTTCTTGTGTGGATGATGGGCTCCAACTTGCTTCCCTGCCTGGCATGCGCTACAAATCCTATCTTTCTCAAAATGAACATTTGTTAATCCTAAAATGTGTTCTCCCTTTAGAAGCTTATGAAGATTCTTCATCCCAACATGAGCTAGTCGGCGGTGCCAGAGCCAACCCATGTTAGTCTTAGCAATTAAGCAAGTGTCGAGTTTAGCTCTATCAAAATCTACTAAGTATAGCTGACCCTCTAACACTCCCTTAAATGCTATTGAATCATCACTTCTTCTAAAGACAGTGACACCTACATCAGTGAATAGACAGCTGTAGCCCATTTGACATAATTGGGAAACAGAAAGCAAATTGTAATCTAATGAATCTACAAGAAAAACATTGGAAATGGAATGGTCAGGTGAAATAGCAATTTTACCCAATCCTTTGACCAAACCTTGATTTCCATCCCCGAATGTGATCGCTCTTTGGGGATCTTGGTTTTTCTCATAGGAGGAGAACATTTTCTTCTCCCCTGTCATGTGGTTTGTGCACCCGCTGTCGATGATCCAACTTGAGCCCCCGGATGCATAAACCTACAAAACAAGATTAGTTCTTGACTTTAGGTACCCAAATGGTTTTGGGTCCTTTGGCATTAGACACAAGAACTTTGGGTACCCAAACACAAGTCTTTGACCCCTTGTGCTTGCCCCCAACATATTTGGCAACTACCTTGCCGGATTTGTTAGTCAAAACATAAGATGCATCAAAAGTTTTAAATGAAATGTTATGATCATTTGATGCACTAGGAGTTTTCTTCTTAGGCAACTTAGCACGGGTTGGTTGCCTAGAGCTAGATGTCTCACCCTTATACATAAAAGCATGGTTAGGGCCAGAGTGAGACTTCCTAGAGTGAATTCTCCTAATTTTGTCCTCGGGATAACCAGCAGGGTATAAAATGTAACCCTCGTTATCCTGAGGCATGGGAGCCTTGCCTTTAACAAAATTAGATAATCTTTTAGGAGGGGCACTAAGTTTGACATTGTCTCCCCTTTGGAAGCCAATGCCATCCTTGATGCCAGGGCGTCTCCCATTATAAAGCATGCTACGAGCAAATTTAAATTTTTCATTTTCTAAGTTATGCTCGGCAATTTTAGCATCTAATTTAGCTATATGATCATTTTGTTGTTTAATTAAAGTCATGTGATCATGAATAGCATTAACATCAATATCTCTACATCTAGTGCAAATCGAAGTGTGCTCAACGGTAGATGTAGAGGGTTTGCAAGATCTTAATTCTACAGCCTTAGCATGCAATATATCATTTTTAGTCCTAAGGTCGGAAATAGTAGCATTGCAAATATCAAAATCTTTAGCCTTAGCAATTAACTTTTCATTTTCACTCTTAAGGCTGACAAGAGATAAGTTCAATTCTTCAATCTTAGCATGCAAATCATCATTATTATTTCTAAGATTGGGAATTGAAACATTACAAGCAATGGAATCAACCTTAGCTAATAAATTAGAATTCTCATTTCTAAGGTTGTCTATAGTCTCATGGCAAGTGCTTAGCTCACTAGACAATTTTCCACATTTTTCTACTTCTAGAGCATAAGCATTTTTAACCTTAACATGCTTCTTATTTTCTTTAATAAGGAAGTCCTCTTGAGAATCTAAAAGGTCATCCTTTTCATGAATAGCACTAATCAATTCATTTAATTTTTCTTTTTGTTCCATGTTAAGGTTGGCAAAAAGGGTACGTAAATTATCTTCCTCATCACTAGCATTATCATCACTAGAGGATTCATATCTAGTGGAGGGTTTAGATTTAACCTTCTTTTTGCCGTCCTTTGCCATGAGGCATTTGTGGCCGACGTTAGGGAAGAGGAGTCCCTTGGTGATGGCGATGTTGGCGGCGTCCTCGCCGTCGGAGGAGTCGCTTGAGCTTTCGTCGGAGTCCCACTCCCGACAAACATGGGCATCGCCGCCCTTCTTCTTGTAGTACCTCTTCTTCTCCTTTCTTCTCCCCTTCTTGTCTTCACCCCTGTCACTATCACTTGATAATGGACATTTAGCTATAAAGTGACCGGGCTTACCACACTTGTAGCAAACCTTCTTGGAGCGGGACTTGTAGTCTTTCCCCCTCCTTTGTTTGAGGATTTGGCGGAAACTCTTGATGACGAGCGCCATTTCCTCATTGTCGAGCTTGGAGGCGTCGATTGGTTGTCTACTTGGTGTAGACACCTCCTTCTTTTCCTCCGTCGCCTTGAATGCGATGGGTTGAGCTTCGGATGTGGAGGGATCATCAAGCTCGTTGATCTTCCTCGAGCCTTCGATCATGCACTCAAAACTTACAAAATTCCCAATTACTTCCTCGGGGGTCATTAGTGTATATCTTGGGTTGCCACGGATTAATTGAACTTGAGTAGGGTTAAGGAAAATAAGAGATCTTAGAATAACCTTAACCACCTCGTGGTCATCCCACTTTTTGCTCCCGAGGTTGCGCACTTGATTCACCAAGGTCTTGAGCCGGTTGTACATGTTTTGTGGCTCCTCCCCTTTTCGAAGCCGGAACCGACCGAGCTCCCCCTCGATCGTCTCCCGCTTGGTGATCTTTGTGAGCTCGTCTCCTTCGTGTGCGGTTTTGAGCACATCCCAAACCTCCTTGGCGCTCTTCGACCCTTGTACCTTGTTATACTCCTCTCTACTTAGAGAGGCGAGGAGTATTGTTGTTGCTTGAGAGTTGAAGTGCTCGATTTGGGCCACTTCATCCTCATCATAGTCTTTATCCCCTACAGATGGTATCTGTGCACCAAACTCAACGACATCCCATATACTTTTGTGGAGTGAGGTTAGATGAAATCGCATTAAATCACTCCACCTAGCATAATCTTCACCATCAAAAGTTGGTGGTTTGCCTAATGGGACGGAAAGTAAAGGTGCATGTTTAGAAATGCGAGGGTAGTGTAGGGGGATCTTACTATACTTCTTGCGCTCTTGGCGCTTAGAAGTGACGGATGCCGCGTCGGAGCCGGAGGTGGATGGTGATGAAGAATCGGTCTCGTAGTAGACCACTTTCCTCATCCTCTTTTTCTTGTCCCTACTCCGACGCGTCTTGTGAGAAGAGGATTTCTCCTTCTTCTCCTTTTGGTGTGAAGAAGACTTCTTCTCCTTCCCTTTGGAGGAGTTCTTCTTCTCCTTTCTCTTGGTGCGGGACTCTTCCGATGAAGTGCTCCCGTGGCTTGTAGTGGGCTTTTCGCCGGTCTCCATCTCCTTCTTGGCGTGATCTCCCGACATTACTTCGAGCGGTTAGGCTCTAATGAAGCACCAAGCTTTGATACCAATTGATAGTCGCCTAGAGGGGGGGTGAATAGGGCGAAAACTGAAATTTACAAATATAAACACAACTACAAGCCGGGTTAGCGTTAGAAATATAAACGAGTCCGCGAGAGAGGGTGCAAAACAAATCGCAAGCAAATAAAGAGTGTGACACGCGGATTTGTTTTACCGAGGTTCGGTTCTCGCAAACCTACTCCCCGTTGAGGAGGCCACAAAGGCCGGGTCTCTTTCAACCCTTCCCTCTCTCAAACGGTCCCTCAGACCGAGTGAGCTTCTCTTCTCAAATCAAAGCCGGGAACAAAACTTCCCCGCAAGGGTCACCACACAATTGGTGCCTCTTGCCTTGATTACAATTGAGTGTTGATCACAAGAACAAGTGAGAAAGAAAAGAAGCAATCCAAGCGCAAGAGCTCAAAAGAACACGACAAATCTCTCTCGCTAATCACTAAAGCCTTGAGTGGAATTGGAGAGGATTTGATCTCTTTGTATGTGTCTAGAATTGAATGCCTAGCTCTTGTAAGTGGTTGAGAAGTGGAAAACTTGGATGCAATGAATGGTGGGGTGGTTGGGGTATTTATAGCCCCAACCACCAAACTTGACCGTTGGTGGAGGCTGTCTGTCGATGGCGCACCGGACAGTCCGGTGCACACCGGACATGTCCGGTGCCCCGGCCACGTCACCAGTGCCGTTGGAATCTGACCGTTGGAGTTCTGACTTCTGGGCCCGCCTCGATGTCCGGTGGCGCACCGGACATGAACTGTTCAGTGTCCGGTGCGCCGGTATGGGCGCGCCTGCCTTCTGCGCGCGCTGCGCGCGCATTTAATGCGTTGCAGGTAGCCATTGGCGCGAAGTAGCCGTTGCTCCGAGGACGCACCGGACAGTCCGGTGCACACCGGACATGTCCGGTGAATTATAGCGGAGCAGCCTTCGTAAAATCCCGAGGCTGGCGAGTTCCAGAGCCGCGTCCCGTTGGAGCACCGGACACTGTCCGGTGTACACCGGACAGTCCGGTGTACACCGGACAGTCCGGTGAATTATAGCGCGCCGACTCTAGATTTTCCCGAAGGTGACAAGTTGGAGTTGGATTCCTCTGGTGCACCGGACGCTGTCCGGTGGTGCACCGGACACTGTCCGGTGCGCCAGACCAGAGGAGCCTTCGGTAGCTCCTTTGCTCTTTTGTCGAACCCAACATTTGGTCTTTTTATTGGCTAAGTGTGAACCTTTTGCACCTGTAAAACTTATACACTAGAACAAACTAGTTAGACCAAAGATTTGTGTTGGGCAATTCAACCACCAAAATTATATGGGAACTAGGTGTAAGCCTAATTCCCTTTCACATTGCATTGTGGGTGTTATTATTAATCTTGATCTCTTATTTTTTGGGTTGGCATCTACTTACACCTAGTAACTGCTAATAAAACTTTGACCAACTTTAAAAGCAATGCTCAGCTTTTAACCATCTCCTTTGGTAAGCCTTACACTTCACATGAGCCTCACTGTAAGTGAGCTCATGCACATTATTCCCCACAACTTGTTGAGCGATGAACATATGTGAGCTTACTCTTGCTGTACTCACATCCCCTAGGTCAAGAACAAGTACCGCATGATGAGGCGCATGAAGGATGTCGCGATGAGTTCGTGAGAGGTCTAGGTTGTCGTCTCCCAGTCAAATTTGGTTGCTAGATCGTTGTCTTTGTATGATGTAATTATTTAACTATTTTGTATAGAACTCTGTTATATATTAAAGATGTGACATTCGTTTCTGTAATATGAGTCATCATATGTGTGAGACTTTATCCCAGCACACATGTGAATCGCGCCCGGGTTTGGGCCCTAAAATCCGGGTGTGACAACATTGCAATATTAAACATGCTAGCAAACAAGCAAGAATGTTTACCTTTAGAAGCTCAAATGGATATTGTCTGTTTATTGTCTCCAGTTCATTCTTGCAGTTTTCAGTTCATTTAGATATGCCTATAGGCTCAAATGGATGCTGCAAATTCCACTGTAGTAGGTCCACCATCCACAACAACAAAATGAAGATTCTTTTTCCTCTCTTCTTCGTTTAGGAAGGGGAGACTTGCTCTCTCAAAGCAATCCATCACACTCCCTATGATCTTTTGAGCATCCTCTACTTAAAGGAGTACAAAATTAGTAAAACAATGTGGCTTGTAGTGAAAGAATCATCTATGACAGAAGAACTTGGCTTGGAGGCTAACACAAACACTTGGAAGCCATTGAAAAAACACATCAGCTTACACTCAGGAATCAATAGCTATAGACATCGAAGATGCAGTTGGCTGCTCTATCGAAAAAACAAAATTGATATGGTCACAGAGCTAGAAAAGTGGATGGACCCAGCGTCGCTCGGCACACCGGACTCGACACAGATGATCCCTCACTAAAAAAATGTCGCACAGATCACTGAGACTTGCACGAACAAGCAGTCGAGAAGAAATCAGGAATGCACAAATCACATAGGCAGGGTCGGGGAAATCAAAGCGCTATACCTAAAATCTCAGGCGCACGTGAAGGGATCTGTCAGATTGGACCAGATAGTATCTCTCGAGATTTGGGGAATGGCGGACGGGAGCGAGGCAATGGTTGGGCAAGGCGAAGGTGTGCCTATGTGGAGCAGCGATGGAGGGATCCAGTTTGCTCCTTCATGGAGACGTCTAGTTCCACGTCATCCCCCTCACCCACATAATCGAGAAACTGCCTGAGAGGCATGTGTCGTCACCGACACCAAGTGGGAGGAGCGATCAAGAAGGGGGAGGAGAGGGAGGAGGTGCTAGGGTTTAGGGTGAAGTATAGTACCTCGGAGATGGTCTCGCTCACCATGTGCGTCGTAGCTACGAGATCGTCGATGAGGTGGGAAGTAGTGGTAGATGGAGCGGGCCGCGTCGTCGCCGTGTGCCGTGCTAGGTGACTAGGGAGAGGGGCGAGTGGAGATCGTGGAGGGATGGATGGACGCAAGACTGAGAGGGAGCCAGCGGTTCTGCATCGTTGATTGCGAGGTGTGGAAGAATGATGGTTCTGAGAAAGCCTAGAAATAGATGAATGAAAGCTCCTTCATATAAGAGGAAAGAACAACAGTGTTATTCGTTAGAAGCATTGAGTTGTGTTTGCTGTTTGTATTGGTCAGAGTTTGATCCCTATAGGCGTCCCTTTTTTGGCCATTTTATCGACTGGTAGCAGAACCAGGGGAAACGGAAAGGGAGAGAATGGGAATGGCAGTGGGCACGAGAGAGAGGACGGGGAATGGGAAAGGCAGAGAATGGGAATGGCAGCCGAAGCTTGAGAGAGAATGGGGAATGGGAATGGAAATGGGATAACAGAGAATGGGAATGGCAGAACATGCGGCGACCAAAGGGGGTGAATAGGAGCCACTACAAATTCTCAAACTGCGAGAACAACACTTATGACTTGAAACCCAAAAATTACCTTGAAATCTCAAGGGACTCACAAACAACCAGATCACTGCGTATTTCAAACCAGTGTTGTTTGAACACATCAAAAACCTAGAAACAGACCAACCCAACTGTCTGCCAAAAATCACAGTAAAAACACAAAACAGAGGGTGTGGCAGTGCCTAACCTTAGGCTGGTAATGCCGGACAGCGGCAGTGCCGCGCACACAGGAGGCAGTGCCAGACCACCTAAAACAGACAGAATTGCCTCAAACTTTGCAGAAAGTTTACGCGAGGAGAAAGATGTCAGCTGGTGAATTATGACCCCGAGAAACTCAAAGATCAAAGCGCATATCAGAAACACTATCTCAGTGGAGTTTTGTTGAGGTTTTCTATTTCGAGTTCAAACCGAGTTCTTCTCAGACCATGACCAAAATCTGCAACAATGGAGTGCATGCAGTGATCTAAGAAGTGCAACTCACCACCAATAAATCCCCAAACCAAATCCTTTCACAAGAACACAAGGGTTCTCCACAAATCCATAAGAAAAGGAAAGGGAAGAACACAAGAGAAAAGTGATACAAAAATTCAGCAATGGATGCAAACTGAGATTGAGGTCAATCCAAACTTGTGGTTGGGCAAAACTGGCCACCCTTCCTCGATGAATCATTGTGGATTCCAAGACACAGTCGACAGAACGAAATCTCTATGGATCTCCCGGCTAAACTGGTGACTACCAAGAGAGAAAACTAAGAGTTCTAAAATAAGAGCCAAATGAAACTAAGCCAAAGAGATGCTAAACTAACTAGCCCTCCCCTCTTATTTATAGAGGGTTATTTCCATTACTAAAGTACACCTATTTACATAGAGTCTATCCACTCCACCAGGGAAAAAATAGACCAACTACTAGGTTTTCAATCTGACGGCAACATGCTCCACACGAAGTTGCTTCGCCTTGACGCACCATTCACTGTGGTGCTGCGTGTCGCCATCGATTCCCTCCAGAACTGCCACCGCCGAGTTTTGAGGCCCAAACTCAGCAAAACCCGCCATCCGTAGCGTAAGGTGGTTTTTTGAGGCTCAACCACCAAACCGCCATGAGTATCGCACCGCATGCGCGTCCCCTACGTCCTGTGCACGTGTCCCGCCAGTCCTCGATCACGCCAACAACACGACCCAATCCGCCAAGTCCTTGCACGAGTGCGTGTCATAGGTGTCATCCACCATGGCTAGTCACTTGGCTGCTCCGGTCCGTCAGCCAAGTCCCAACACTCGTCCTTCATCGCTCCTTGTCCATAAGCATGTGCCCGCATGACCTTCACCTCAGCCGTCGACCACCGTCCCTGTGCTCCACACCTGCACACCACAAGCCAACCGACATGGTAGCACAGTAAATAATCTCATGCCTCAGTAAGTCCATGACTCGATCCGAGACACTACCCGTTGATAATCACTCATCATCATCCCGAACCACAAGGAACAAGTCAATCTTGTGTTCACAGTAGGTTTTGTTCTACGGAACGAGAGATAAATCTATTTGTTGGGGGTCTCCTTCTCTACCGAAGGTCCTCAAGACAGAGAAATTGTCTATAAGCAACAAAATTGAATGCCGAAGCTACAACAAGCATGCATAAAGCGCCGAAGGATGACAGCTTCAGCTTAAGGTGGTTATGAAGGTTAAACACGATGTTGAGCCGAAGAGGAAAAGACTAGTTAATCCCTAACGTTTTGCATTAGAATTATGTGTATATGTTAGGGTCATAAATATATTTTTATCCGGGCTACGTCCTGTGCCTATAAATAGATGAACAATACCCCCGTACTGTTCAGGCAAAATTGAGATTGTACTCTCATTTTCCCCTTCGAGCAATCCAAAGGTACCAATGTAATGAATATATATTATTTATTACTTTGTTGATAAATGATATAAACTTCAATGTTATTTTATGTTTAATATGATATAAATAACTATTGTAATGTTACATTTGAAGATACATATTTGTATTTGTGGATGATGAAGACTTGTTCTTCATAACCTTCGTTCGAGAACCATGAAACTCGAAATGATTTGATGTTTCGAAGGACGAAGGTACTTTTATATAATACTTGTGTTGCCTTGTTTTGTGATTCAGCAATCATAAATAAGAGACCAACACTATTTAATGTTGTCAACCTTCTTGTCTGTCTCTGTACATCTTTTGTTGACTGTGGAGGCTGTATTTCCATTATTGCTTTTATTTTGGTTGGGTTGGCCTCAATTCCTCTATGGGATACGAGGTAGACCAAGATTTTGCCCTGACAGACTCCAAAAATGCACTTTTCTAGGTTCAAGTGAAGTCTTGCTTCACACATTTTCGTGAATGTTTCTGCAAGGTATGTTATGTGGTCTTCCTTGTTTCTGCTTGCGACGACTATGTCGTCGACATAAGTGAAGACATTTCACCCCAGTTGATCTTCCTGTATTGTATTTGTTATCCTTCAAAAAGTGGAACCAACATTTTTTAGGCCTTCGGGCATACATATGAAGCAGTATGTGCCGAAGGGTGTGATGAAACTCGTATTTGGCTTGTCTTTCATATCATGTATATTTGGTGATACCCTGAAAAACAGTCCAGTAGCGATATGACTTCGCATCCTGCTGCTGGGTCGACGATTTTGTCAATTCTGGAAAGAGGGAAGTCATCTTTGCGGAAATCTTTATTGACTGGTGAAGTCTATGCATTGGTGAGCTTGGTTGGGTAATCAACTGGTTCGATAAATTTGGCCTCAAGCAGTGTGTGGACTTCGGCTTTTCCGGCTTTTGTTTTTTCGTCTGCCATTTTGCAGAGCTTCTACTTACTTAGGCGTATGGATGGGTCAATGCTTAGACTATGCTCGATAATAGCACGGCTGACACCCACGAGGTCTAAAGCTGACCAGGCGAAGACGTCCTTGTTGTGACTTAGGCATGATGGCAATTTGGACTCCTCTATGGAAAGGTCTTTGCTGATTAGGACTGTCTGGTTTGGTACTAAGGCCTCCAATGGGACTTTCTTGGCCTCTTCATTACTTTGAATCTGGGATTTTATTGGTGTTGTTTTTTCAGGGCGATGGTTGTTGGGGCCTTCGCTTTTAGTGGTGAGGCAATGTACGCAGCGTTGACTGGGGACGAAGTCTCGCTCGATGTTACGGGCAACTTGCTGGTCCCTGAACACGGTTATTATACCGTGGGGCCTAGAATTTTCATTCACAGGTATAATCCATGTATAGATGCCTCATGTTTGTTTATGGACCCCGTCCCATGATAACGTTGTATGGGTAAACCATGTCGACTATGTTGAAGGTGACCTGTTCGCTTCTTGCATTTTAAGCTGTGTCGAGGGATAATGGTAGCTCTATCTTGCCCAGATGGAGTGTTCGTTTTCCTCCAAAGCTATATAGGGGGTTGTCAGCTGGCTTGAGCAAGCTATGATTTATGCCCATGCGGTTGAAGGCATCCATAAATATGATGTTGGCTTGGCTACTATTATCGACGAGGACTTTGTGCAGGCCCACCATGCGACACTATAATTTATCACCAGCACATTTGTGTGGGGCGCGTTGCGAAGGTCAACGTCCCTTGTGTCTAAAGTAAGCGAGATGTCAGACCACTTCGTCTGGACCATGGGGCTAGTGAGGGCACCCTAATTGACCCTTTGGTAGTGGTTTTTCTTCTGTCATTTGTTCTCAAATTCTATGTTGGACACTCCAGCGATCATGTGGATGACTCCCCTTAACTAAGGGTGGGCGAAGTCATCTTCTTGCTTTAGGGGTGGTTATGGTTGACAAGTTGCTGGTTTAATTAGGGGGCGGTGGAGGTGGGAGTGGTAATCTTTCTTGGTACTAGAGTTATGGATGATGGGGGCACTTTGGTTGTAATTCAGCTGCGACTGAGTGTGGTATGGGTGTTTATTTTTGTATAGAGGATGGAGGTACTGGTGAGGGTGATAAGTGTGAGCGATGGCTCTTTGATTGTTTGTGGGGCCGCTCTGGCCATGCAGTCTTTGGTTTCTGGACAATCTCTGGTTGGGTGCGCTGAATCTTCGTCATGGAACATGCAACAAAACTTTTTGGGTTGTTGGGGGGCTTTGCCTTGGCCTCTTCCTCTTGGCTTGCCTGCTGTCGCGGCCTTACCGCTGAGGGTAGTCCTAGTGCTGGGGGCTTTGCCTGGTTGCCACTGATTGGCAATATTATTAATTGGAGCTGATGGCCGCGGTCTTGGTGGGGGTGGTCTTATTGTGGAACTCAACTTTCCTGTGGTGGAGCTCCTTTGAACAGGCGTTTTTTTTTGAAAAGCTGGTATAACTCCTAGAGGTTGGCTGGGTTCTGTTGTGCAATGATTGTAGAGTACGCATGCACGAAGGCCACTGATTGCATAATGGATGGTGATCTTGTCATCAAATATGGGTAGTTGTGATTTAAGGAGGAGGAATTTCTTGTAGTAGTCGCGAAGACTCTCTTTTTTCTGCTGCCTGCAGAGGGACAATCATGCTAATGCATCTGTCTCAGGTCTATAGCCTTGAAAATTGAGCAAGAATTAACCGCGAAGGGTCTTCCATGAATCAATTGACAATGGTGGTGGCCTTGAATTCCACGTGAGGGTGGGAGCATCAAGAGAAATGATGAATGACTTAGCCATGGTGGAGTCATCTCCTCCCAATGATGCGATGGTGACCTGGTAGCTCATCATGCACTGGGTTGGGTTTGTATTGTCGTTGTACTTGGATATGTGCCTGCTCTATAGTTTTGTGGCCACGGGAGGCCTGGAGCTTTGTCGATAAAAGGCTTCGCTCATCGAGGTAGTTTAATCCTTGGAAAGCAACTTGCATGTTGGCAGGCCTATGGAAGTGATGAATATTTTGGTTGTTGACTACGCTAGCTAGTTGCTAGTGAGGGGTCTTCACATTGCATATCTACAATTTCTTTCTCCAGTTCTCTTGCTTTTTCCTCCTTGTCCATGATCAGTTGTCTCACTCTGGCTTGCACGTTCGTTCGCTACCTCTTGGCTGCAAGTAATTCCTTTTGCTTCTGAAGATGATTGTTTTTATGTGAAGGGCTCACAGTTTGAGTTGGTGTTCAGCTAAGATTCCCATATCTTCACCTTCTTGTATGATGTCTTTGGCCTCTTGGGCTGGGAGATGCGCTGTGGGGACAGAACCTTGTGGGGCATCATTGCGTGGGAGGTGTTCGATGATGAATGTATGCATGCTGCCTTCAAGGGTAGGCAAGTCTTCAATACAAGGGTGCTTGCTATTGACTGTCCCCGTTTTATTGTTTTCAGCTGCGGCGGGTAGGATGTCGTCTGCGAGGGCACCCTTTCTCTTCTTGTCGATGAAGGCCACCTTCAAAGTGTCATCTAGAGAGGAGCTGGCTCTGGTGGTCACTTTCTTGGGAGCCATTGCGGGTTTTGTTTTTCGGAGCACGAACAGTGGGCACCAAATGTTGGGACCGTCTGACATGCGAACAGATGGACCCAAACACTCGAAAACGGACAGGGCTCAGGTGCACAACAAAACAATAGGTAGGGAACTATAGCGTCTTGTTATGCGTGTCCCATCCATGTACATTGAAAGGATCACGATGCCCAAGAGGGGGGTGAATTGGGCTTTTCTAAAAATCAACACTAATTAAAACCTAAGCAAGAGCTAAGCAAGAGCCCAACTTCACCCCAACAACTAGCACTAAGAATATAATACGAGAAATGCAACAATGCTAAGACAATACTTCAAATACTTGCTAAACAAATACACAATGTAAAGTGCTTGAATTAAGTGCGAAACGTAAAGCAAGGTTTAGAAGACTCCTCCAATTTTTTCTGAGGTATCGAAGAGTCGGCACTCTCCACTAGTCCTCGTTGGAGCACCCGCGCAAGGGTATCGCTCCCCCTTGATCCTCGCAAGAACCAAGTGCTCACTACGAGATGATCCTTTGCCACTCCGGCGCGGTGGATCCCTCGAGACCGCTTACAAATTTGAGTCGGGTCACCAACAAGATCTTCACGGTGATCACCGAGCTCCCAACACCACCAAGCCGTCTAGGTGATGCCGATCACCAAGAGTAACAAGCCGTAGACTTTCGCTTGACCAAGAGAAGCCTAATGCAAGTGGTGTGTGCTCTAGGTGGCTCTTGCTAGCGCTAATGAGGAACAAACGCGGATTAAGATTCTCTAATCTCCTCACTAGGCTTTTGGTGCTTGCAATGCTCTAGCAATGTGCTGGAATAAATGTGGAGTGCAAGACATTGAATATGGTGGGTGGAGGGGGTATAAATAGCCCTCACCCACCAACTAGCCGTTACAGGCATCTCACTGCGCAATGGCGCACCGGACAGTCCGGTGCGCCACCGGTGCGCCAACGGTCGTTTCCAACGGCTAGTTCTGACAGTTAGCCGTTGGACTCATGGCACACCGGGCAGTGAACAGTCACTGTCCGGTGTACACCGGACAGTCCGGTGCGATGTCCGGTGCGCTATCCGGTGCGCCACTAAAATTCAACTCTGGAACCTGCGCTCTCGGGTTTCTGCGTGGAGAAGGATCTTCCCCGGGCCAGCCTGGCCCCACTTGGCAGAGGGTGCACCGGACAGTCCGGTGCACACCGGACAGTCCGGTGCCCTAGGGCCAGAAACCCTACTTCATGATTTTCAGCTATTTTTCAAATCGGTTTTCGTTCTAACTTGTGAGTGAGTTCTAGAGTGACACCTAGCACTGTATGTGAGTGTGATTGTGCACCAACACTACACTAGAACTCTCTTGGTCAAACTACTCATCGACAACCCCTCTTTATAGTACGACTAAAAGAGAATAAAAGGCCTAACTTAAATCACGAGTGTCCACATCTCCTTGACACTCGGACTCCGTAGTCCTTCACCTTTTGTTTCGTCGTTTTAGCCATCGCTTCGAGTTCTTATCTCTGGGTTTGTTTTCACTATTGTAGTACTTCTACCTGTAATGTGACCTAACTTACCATTTGTCTCTGCAAAACACACGTTAGTCACATATAATATTACGTTGTCATTAATCACTAAAACCAACCAGGGGCCTAGATGCTTTCAATCTCCCCCTTTTTGGTGATTGATGACAACCCTACAAGATTTGTGAGAGTAGTTTGTTTTGAAGTTTCTGTCAATAGAAAGGATGGTTAGTTATACTCAGTAATCTTTGACAGAAAGAACGTGTACCATAATAATAAGAGTGAGCGCATACACATCATAAGATTCTTGTTCATATAAAAGTGAAGTTAAATCAATGAATCAAGAACTAGAAGACTGGTGATAAAATATAAGGTGAAAACATAATACACACAGTCAATCATAAGCAACGAGAGTATATATAGGGTTTGTGAGCCAAAAGCACCAAGCTAGTACAGAGAGTAACAAGCACATATATTACATTAAAATGACTCTCTACTAACTCTCTAACTCCCCCTAGCTCTCACAACTCATATCTCTCCCCCTTTGGCGTCAAACACCAAAAGGGTACCCGAACCTAAACATCTGAAGCAGGAGGAGGCGGCGGGGGCGCATCTGGGCGCGGTCGAGGCAGCAGAGCGAACGCCGGCGGGGGGTCAGAGTCAGTCTCGGATCCAGGATCTGCTGTAGAAGCTGGACATCCTCTCGCTCAAAACGAAACCTCATCCAGTGATGATCCGGGTCTATCCATATAGACGCGTAGAAGACTCGGACCCACTCCTCAACATACCTACCGCTGGTAGTCAAAAGGGTCAGAAGGCCAGGCAGATATGTGAGGTGCGCCTCAGAGTCAGCACCGGCGGCAAGCAGAAAAGCTGGAAGATCCAAAAGTCGGTGCACTCGCAGAGCAATCTGTGCAGACAACTGTGCCCTGAAGAAGGACTCCTGAATACGGGTGCTGAATAGGTCAACTGCTGCAGGGTCCCTCTGGGCCGGTAACCAAGACTACACGGGTACGTATCTGAACCTACGTACCCGTGCCGCTGTAGCACGCTGAAGATCAAAAAGTTTGGGATCCGCAGCAAGGGGTCGTACCTCAGTCTCATCGCGCTCCCGGAAACGAGGTGGAGGGATAGGAGGAGCTGAAGCGAGAGTGGGAGGAGGAGCAGTGGAAGTTGGTGTAGTGGAGGTAGCGGGTATGGCTGTGGTGGTGGATGGCGCAACAGGGGTGACGGGAGCAGGCAGAGTGGGTGGTGGTGTGGAAGAAGTGGTGTGAGTGGAGGAGCGAGGCCGGGAGGCGAGACGACGAACACGGTATGCGATCTGATCTGACGGAGTCTGTGGCTGATTTCCAAGCTCGGCCTGCGCAGCGGCTGCTGCTGCTGCTGCCGCTGCACGGGCTGCTCTGTCCGTACGCCGCTTCTTGCGGCCTTCCTGCTGCTCCAAGTAAACTGTCTTGCCCTTGACCTGCCTAAAGGGGCGACGAGGATCCTCATCATCGCCTCCCCCTGGCGCCGACACATTCTTCGTGCGCGGCATCCTGAACTGATGACTACAAATGAGAGAGAGAGACTAAGCACAGATCGATAATATCCGATAGAATAGC
Organism: Zea mays; assembly: GCF_902167145.1. NCBI lineage: Eukaryota > Viridiplantae > Streptophyta > Magnoliopsida > Poales > Poaceae > Zea > Zea mays. The sequence goes on from NC_050096.1 coordinate 223,556,050, forward strand.
AAAGGATGAGATGACTACCTGGAAAGCTCACACGAGAGGTGACAATCCAGGCAGGACAGGAGACGGCACACGGGCAATCAAGGTCACTGAAATGACAGAAGAGGTGAGCACGCATTAGTCACATAGTCATAAGTATATGAGATGTGAATAAGTACATACACAGAGAAATATGGCACAGAAAACAAGAGATGAGACGATCGAGAGGTCAAACGACGTAAAAACGACGTTTGAACGATAGACAGTGCCATAGGAGGTTTGGAATTTGAATTGAGGCACGAAACGACATGGAATTGAGCCGATACTTCACGAATAGGTTTATATAGGTGAATATGAGTGAAGTGTGTGCTTGGTTTGAATTTAGGCGAAGAAAAAGAGATTTGGGCACTCGGCTCGGAAACGATCGCTCGAAACGGGGAATTTGGTGAAATTAAAGCCTGGAATCTCGGATTGGCGTGAAATTTGGCAAATATGTTACTGGAAGTGTTGTGAAGGTGCCTGAAAAATTTGGGTTCAATTGGAGCATTTTTGGCTGGTTTGGGCATTTCACCGAACACGTGGTGGGCGGAGTGTTAGGGTTTCGGGGAAATGGCCATTTGAGGAGTGAAAACCCTCACGAAGGAGCTAGGAACCTGCAAGGACACTCAATGGCCACAAAGGAACACATTGCACAACTTGGTTTCACTGGATTTCACAGGAAATAGGAATTCACTCACAAAGCGGTGGAGGGGATCTCACTGAGTTGAACAGAGAGAAGAGAGAGTGGGGTGAGGACATGGCTTCTCACCAGAGGGAGAAGGGATGAGCGCAGGAGCAGGGTCGCCGGAGGATCGCCGTCGGGGAGGGGAGATCGCCGGCGAGGGTGGAGATCGCCAGAACCCGAGAGTAGAGGCTGAGAACAGAGAAGTGAGGTACCAGGCCTCGGGCGCGAGAGGGGAAAGATTTTTTAAAAACCGGATATGAGCGCACCGGACAGTCTACAGTGCCTGTCCGGTGCACACCGGACAGCGCACAGTAGCTGTCCGGTGAACCACTGGACATCGCACAGGAGATGGAGTTTTAGCGCGCGGCTGTTGGTGCACCGGACATTGCACAGTGCAGTGTCTGGTGTACACCGGACTGTCCGGTGAGCCCAGACAGAGGGAAGATTGGAAAATTTTGAATTTTTCTATCTAATTTCCAACCAAACCAAATCCCAACTTATAATCACACAAAATAACACTTGTTGGGACAGGTATTGGCACCCTCATATACTTTTCAAAATATTTTGCCATAGGCTAGATAATTTTTAGAGAAAATAGGCAAATGGTGAAATTTGCATTTTGGCTTGCACTAGGGGTTTTCATGAGTGATATGAGTTTTGAATACTCCCCCTAAGTGCAGTACCTCATGCATATTTCAAGAACCAACAATTGCATAAAAAGTAAGAGTTTAAGTGCTAAAAGCTTAAAACTAAGACTTGTCAAGTTTGATCCGAGTTAAGCTTTTTCACTCGCTTTGTTGGCGGTTATCTCAACAAGGTTAGACAAGCCCTAGATGCAATACAAGAAATTTAAACATGCAAATCAAGCTTGACAACACCATTTGACATTTTACATAAAATTTCTGAGATCAAGAATATTTAGTTCATTCCTCAACATGCAAAAGCGGGTCTTATCAAGTGGCTTAGTGAAAATATCCGCTAATTGATCTTCCGACCTCACTCCTTCTAAAATGATATCTCCTTTAGCAACATGACCTCTAAGGAAGTGATGACGGATATCAATGTGCTTGGTGCGAGAGTGTTGTACAGGATTATTAGCAATTTTAACAGCACTCTCATTATCACACAACAAAAGTACCTTTTCTAGAACTACACCATAGTCTAGAAGAGTTTGTTTCATATATAAAATTTGTGTGCAACAAGCACCTGCGGCAATGTATTCCGCTTCGGCAGTTGACAAGGCAACACTATTTTGCTTTTTGGATGTCCATGAAACTAGTGATCTACCAAGCAGATGGCATCCCCCAGAAGTACTTTTCCTATCAATTTTGCAACCGGCATAATCCGAATCGGAATAGCCAATTAAATCAAAAGTAGCTCCTTTGGGATACCACAGACCAACGCTTGTGGTGTGCCTGAGATACCTAAGAATTCTCTTAACAGCGCGAAGATGAGCTTTCTTAGGATTAGATTGAAATCTAGCACACATGTAGACACTAAACATGATATCGGGCCTAGATGCGGTAAGGTATAATAAACTACCAATCATAAAACGGTAGAGAGTTTGATTAACCGGGTTACCTCCCTCATCTAAGTCGAGATGTCCATTTGTAGGCATGGGGGTCTTGATTGGTTTGCACTTCTCCATGTTGAACCTTTTCAACAAGTCTTTGGTATACTTCTCTTGTGAGAGAAAGTTACCATCTTTCATTTGCTTGACTTGAAAGCCGAGGAAGTATGTTAGCTCACCAATCATTGACATCTCGAACTCCTTCGACATCAACTCACCAAATTCCTTGCAATGATAGTCATTTGTCGAGCCAAAGATTATATCATCAACATATACTTGACAAATGAAAATATCACCGTTATGTTTCTTTGTGAATAGAGTTGTGTCGACGGTCCCGATCTTGAAGCCCTTTTCGATGAGGAAGTCGCGAAGGCGCTCATACCAAGCCCTTGGAGCTTGCTTTAGCCCATATAGCGCCTTGGACAACCTGTAAGCATGGTTAGGATATCTAGGGTCTTCAAATCCAGGTGGTTGCTCAACATATACAAGTTCATTTATGAAGCCATTTAAAAATGCACTTTTTACATCCATTTGATAAAGTTTTATATCATAGCATGATGCATATGCAAGTAGGATATGGATGGCTTCCAGTCGAGCAACCGGTGCAAAGGTCTCTCCAAAATCTAAGCCTTCAACTTGAGAGAATCCCTTTGCAACAAGTCTTGCCTTGTTTCTTACAATCACACCTTGATCATCTTGTTTGTTTCTGAACACCCACTTTGTTCCAATGATTCTTGCATCTTGTGGGGGCTTCTCCAGGGTCCAAACTTCGTTACGGGTGAAGTTGTTAAGTTCTTCATGCATGGCATTCACCCAGTCCGGATCCTGTAGCGCCTCATCTATACAAGTAGGCTCAACACAAGAAACAAAGGAGTGATGTTCAATAAAAGAAGCATGTCTATGTGATCGAGTAATAACCCCTTGTGAAGGACTCCTGATGATTTGGTTTTGAGGATGAGGTTGAAGTAGTGATGAGTTTCTCCTGTCAACCACTTGGGAAGAAGATCCTGGAGCATCAACATCTTCGGCTTGTACCCTTGCTTGTTCATGAGAGACAAATGTATCTTCATTTGCATGCCTCCCATCTTTTTCATCATCTTGTGGTACATTTGATGAAGAAGGCCTATCAATGATTTGCACCTCTTCTTCATCTTCTTTTGGTTTGATAGCTCCAATAGGCATGTTCTTCATTGCTTCCCTAAGTGGCTCATCACCTACATCATCAAGATTTTCAAGTGCTCCTTGGGTGTAAGGCCCAATGTGCAAATTTAGGAATTTAAATAACAGATAAAAAGGGGAGAGGGAGAAAATACTATATACAGAAAATAAATACATAAATAAAACTAGATTCTTCCTATGCTTGGACTTGAAGTTGTTCAATTATCCCAAATGAGAAACTCACAACCAAATTAGAACCTAAATTTTGAAATCTAAAATAAAGGGAATTTGAAAGGAAAATAAAAAAAAGAGAAAAGGCAAACCTGCTGTTGGGCCGAATTCCTGCATCCTCGGCCCATCTTCCGCGCTGGTCGCCCCGTGTGGCTTCATCCACGCGTGGACTCGTTCACTGACCTAGTGGGGCAACCCTGTCAGAAGCATCCTCAACCTCCCATGAAATCTGCGTGACCTCCGCGGGCGCTGACCCATTCCGGTCCGCAGGGGAGGGAGAAGAACTCGCACGTGTTGTTGTCGTCCCATCGCCATCAGGGGTGGTTGGACCTTATCCTCTGCGCTACGGGTCGCCTCCATTGAAACTGCGCTCAACGGCTTCCGCGCATGGCGCAGACTGCTGACCGCCTGGGCTCCGGGTTCATAAGGGGGGGCAGGTGGGTTCCCAGACCGCGACCTCATCCACTCCGAGCCTCGACCACAATCACCGCCAGGACTGGCCACCGTTGCTTCCTCACCACCACCTTCTAATTGCGTCCGCCATTAACGAAGCACAGAGAGATTTGAGTGATGCCGCCGCATGGATTCACCACGGGTGTTCTCCATCGGGGGTTGGTGCGCGGTCAGGAGGCTCCTGTCATGCATCTGGATCGCGTCGGGGGCGGTGGCAGGGAGGAAGGGAGATCCCGGTGACCACGATTCTTCGCCGTCACCCAGGCTTCGCCGTGCGCCGTGGGCAGGGCTGCACACCACTGGAAAACTGGTACGAGCCTCACCCAAGCATTCGCAGCTGCGTCCTAGTCATGTAGACCTTGCCCGATCGAAGTTTGGGCGCGTAGGGGTGAGATTTAGATGGCACCGACGATGGCGCCGTCGTGTCCGCGTTTGCGCCGCCGCGCGCGGCCGTGTGGCTGTGGGATTGGGGAGTCGCCCTGTGACCGACGCATCCGGGCCGTCCGATTGTGAGGGCGCGATTACGATTAGACGATGCACTCCGTCGTCTGATTAGAATCAGGACCGTTGATTTAAGATTCGGTGAACGGGATAGCATACCGGTTTGCTTCTGTGGTATTCTAATCGTGGCCATAGAATTCTAATCCGACGTCTGCCAGCGCTCGATACCCGTTCGTTCTGGGTAATTGCAAATGAGTCCCTCGGGAAGTAGGAAATAGAGCCCGCCGTCCACCTTCACTATGCGCTGAGTCTAGAGTATATTTCGCCGTAGCCCCTGAGTGTTCTGGAAATTGAGGCCTAGTCCAGAGAAGATTAAAAACAGTGAAATAATTATGGAAATTCTTTTTAATACAAAAACAATTCTAGAAACTTTATAAATTCATAGAAAATTCATACTAACTCCAAATTACTCCATTCCAGTTCCTAAAATTTTATAATTTTATTATCTATCACTTAGAGCCTCTGTTTTATCATGACAACAGTAAGAAAATTAATTTCTCATTTAATCCTATTTCAAGCACATTAAACCTTGAAAAAAATTCATATCTTAAAACCTATAACTCCAAAAATTATGATTCCTGTTCCTAGGATTTTATTTTAATGTGTAGATTATTACTGCGTAGTTTGTTCTTATGTTTGGTGTGATGTTTATGTTGCCTATACCATGTTTGTTTGTATTGCTACGACTAGCGTGAGGACACGTGTCTCCTGAAGATCATCCTGGTACCTGGAATCTCAAGTCTCAGGCAAGTTGTGTCCTTGACCACTTTTTACCCAATAATGTTCTTTAATATCATTTATTCATGCATAGGTTAATTTTGATGGGACCCAATAGGTTACCCTAGATTGTTTATCTCATTACCTTGTTTACCCCTGAATCACTTAGGTAGTTTGCTATTGCTTTACATGGATTTGGGATAATTATTTATCATATCTATGTTCCAGTTATTTTGTTATTCTATTTATGTTCATGTCAAGATCATTAATGTTAATTGGAACATAGAGCTTAACTTGAGAAACACGTGCCACCACAAGGGTTTATGGACGCCCTTGGCTGATTAATTAGGAAAGCTAGTGGAGGACTACCTTACCTGAAAGGGGCAAGGGCAGTAGGGGAGTGGTCAGTGTAGGGAGGTCCTTGGTTGATTTTGCTGCGATGGCGGTCAGGCAAGAACCCTGCATTGGAGCTTCCTATAAACTGTAGCGGGTTTTCTGAAGCTAGTGGAACTTTGTAAAGGCCTCGTAGTGTTACCCTGCCTCGCCTCCTCGGTAGAGGTGTATGGGAAGTCGCGATCCCTTGGCAGATGGGTAACATGACTTGTGGGTAAAGGGTACCACCTCTGCAGAGTGTAAAACTGGTATACTAGCCGAGCTCACGGTCATGAGCAGCTCAGGACTCTCTGATGATTAACTTATGGAACTAAATTCAATTTGTCATATGCATTGCATCGCAGGTGATGTTGTTACTTTTGTTCTACTACTTAATTGGGTTGGTATTTACTTATACTTAGTAATTGCTAATAAAATTTTGACCAACTTTAAAAGCAATGCTCAGCTCTAACCATCCTCTTTGGTAAGCCGTACACTTCACGTGAGCTCCCACCTTTGGCGAGTTCATGCACATTATTCCCCACAACTTGTTGAGCGATGAACGTATGTGAGCTCACTCTTGCTGTCTCACACCCCCCCCCACAGGTCAAGAACAGGTACCACATGATGAGGCGCATGGAGGATGTTGTGGCGAGTTCGTGAGAGGTCTAGCCCGTCGTCTCCCAGTCAACTTTGGGTTGCTGGACCCTTGTCTCCTTATAATGTAATTTTTTATTTAATTATTTTGTATAGAACTCCTATTATATAGTAAAGATGTGATATTCGATCATGTGCCATGATTCATCATATGTGTGAGACTTGGTCCCAGCACACCTGGTGATTATGTTCGCGCCCGGGTCTTGGTGCCCCGAAATCCGGGTGTGACATTGGGAGCCATTAGTCTCATCAAATTCCACATCATATGTTTCTTCTACCACGCCAGTGGCATGGTTGAATACTCGATATGCTTTGGACTTTAATGAATAACCCAAAAGAAAACCAATATCACAACGTTTTTGAAACTTCCCTAGGTGATGGCGTTTCTTGTAGATGTAGCATTTGCACCCAAACACCTGGAAGAAGGAGACGTCTGGCTTTTTCCCATTTAGCAGTTCATAGGGAGTCTTCGCAAGTAGCCGGTGAGGAAATAGCCTGTTTGATGCATAACAAGCAGTGTTGACAGCTTCGGCCCAAAACCTCTCCGGTGTGTTATACTCATCAATCATTGTTCTTGCAAGTGTGATCAAGGTCCTGTTTTTCCTTTCAACAACTTCATTTTGTTGAGGTGTGTATGTTGCAGATACTTCATGCTTGATCCCAATTTCATCACAGTACTCATGAATGTTGGTGTTGTCAAATTCTTTGCCATTATCACTTCTAATCTTCTTGATCTTGCAATCAAATTCATTTTGTGCTTTCTTGGCAAACTTCTTGAATATAGATGCAACTTCTGATTTGTCATGGAGAAAGAACACCCAAGTGTATCTTGAGAAGTCATCAACAATCACTAGACAGTAGAGGTTGCCACCGGCACTTACATAATTTGTAGGTCCAAATAAATCCATATGAAGTAGTTCCAGTGGCCTTGATGTTGACATGAAAGCTTTAGTAGGATGTGTATTAGCAACTTGCTTTCCAGCTTGACATGCACTGCATGGCTTGTCTTTTTCAAACACCACATCCTTTAATCCTCTAACCATGTCTTTCTTTAATACCTTCTTGAGTGTGCTCATCCCAACATGTGCAAGCCTCCTATGCCAAAGCCATCCAAGTGAAGCTTTGGTGAAGAGGCAAGTTCTTAAGTCTGCATCTTCTGAAGTGAAATCCACTAAGTAGAGGTTGTTGTATCTAAATCCCTTGAACACCATTGATTCATCATCCATCTTTGTTACAATAACCTCTGTTGGAGTGAATAAGCATTGAAGTCCAAGATCACAGAGTTGACCCACTGATAATAAATTGAAGCTCAAAGGTGCAACTAAGAGAACATTTGATATTGATAAATCATTTGAAATTGCCACCTTGCCAAGTCCTTGCACTTTTCCTTTTGAATTGTCTCCAAATGTGATTTTATCTTGTCCATCAACATTCTCATCAAGTGAGGTGAACAACCGTGGGTTGCCTGTCATATGTTGTGTGCATCCACTGTCAATAACCCAATGGCTCCCACCGGTCTTGTAGTTTACCTACATCCACAGACAATTCAAGCTTGAGTTTTGAGGGCCCTATATTGCATAGGACCAGTGACTCTCTCAATCAAAGACTTTGCAACCCAGATTTGTCTAGGTCTACTCTTGTTTGGTGGACCTAGGAATGTAACTTTGACCTTTCCATTTGCAACCTTTCTTAGAACATAATGAGCATTGAAAGAAAATGGTCTTGAGTGCTTAGGCAAGGGAGTTGGTGGTTTGGCTTTGCAGTTGTGGGCAAAATGACCTTCATTTCCACACTCAAAGCATTTGATAGGCTTGTGAGTCTACTTTGGCTTGTATTGAGTGGTAGCTTTCTTTTGCACAAAAGCATTGTATCCAATACCACTCTTGTTGTTTTTCATGACAGTGTTCATAAGCAGCTCATTTTGGAGGTCTTGACCCTTGTTGAACTTTTGCACACTTGTTGCAAGATGTTCATTTTCACTTTTTAGTTTCTTGACCTCATTTTTAAGCCTTTGATTATCCACTGCCAACTCATTGTTGAAATCATTGTTCTCAATAGCAACCTTTCCTCTAGTAGTTGCATCAGTCAAGTATTTCTTCAATTTTTGGTTGTCTAAAGTCAGGACTTCAACTTTTTCAGTCAATTCAGCATGTAGACTAGTTTGCTCTTCTTGACTCAAATCATCACATGAGGTTGCTACATCAATCTTAACAACAGGGTTAATAGCCTCATGTGTTTTGCAAGATAAAAGTTCATTTTCAACAAGAAGATTGTCATGATCAAATTTAATTTGAGTATATTCTTCCTTGATTTTTACTAGTCTATTTTGCAACTCCCTATTAGCTTCATTTAATTTGTCATATTTATCCTTAGCATCTTTTAGGGAGTTTGTGAGCTCATTTACAGTTGATGACATAGTTTTATTTTCTTCTTTTATTTCATCACTAGCTTTCATAATTATGTCATATTTGGCATTTAAAGATTCATTTTCATTTTTCAACCTATCACATTTAGCTTTTGACTTTCTAATGATTTGAGTATATTCTTTAAGCAAGTCAGCTAGCTCATCATATGAAGGTGAAGCGAATTCCTCATCACTATCACTATCACTATCATCAGCAATATTAATATCATTTTGTACCTTCCGTTCACCCCTAGCCATGAGGCATAGGTGAGAAGTCGATGATGGCGATGGTGGTGGTGAAGAGAAGTCCCCGGCGATGGCGGCAACTTTTTCATCATTCTCTTCTTCACTTGAAGAAGATCCACTTGATGACTCAATGTCAGTGAGCCAGTCACCAACAATATATGTCTTTCCATTCTTCTTCTTGTGGAACCTCTTTTGCTTCCCATCTTTCCTCTTGAAGAATTTCTTTTCCTTCTTTTCATCATCGCTGTCATCTTCTTTCTTACCCTTGAACTTGTTCTTCTTGGGCTTGTTACATTGATGAGCAAGATGACCGAGCTCACCACAGTTGTAGCAGTCCATCTCAGAAATGGGCTTTCTTTTGTTGGAAAAGAATTTCTTCTTTCTTGAATCAAATTTGATGCCTTCTCTATTTAGCTTCTTCAACATCTTGGTGGTCTTCCTTACCATCAAGGCAATGTTTGCATCAAGGTCATCATCACTTGAGGATTCTTCCTCAACTTGTATTTTTGCTTTTCCTTTTCTTTCATGATTTGCTTTAAGAGCCAAATCCTTTCTTTTGGAAGATGATTATTCTTTGTCGTTGATGTGCATGTACATCTCATGGGCATTGATCTTTCCCAAAATCTGTGTAGGTGTGGTAACTGAAAGATCCATTTGATGTAGCACAGTGACAATGTGTCCATATTTGTCTATTGGGAGGACACTGAGAATCTTCCTCACAACATCCGGTTGTGAGATTTGAGTAAGCCCCTCCTCTACAAGAATATTGAGACGTGAGTACATAGCATTTGCATTTTCATTAGCAAGCATTTCAAAAGAATTTAACTTTCTCATGGCTATGTGATATCTCTCCTCACGCTCACTTCTAGTTCCTTCGTGTAGAGCACAAATGTCCATCCACAAATCATGAGCATTTTTATGATTTCTTACTCTATTGAACACATCTTTGCAAAGGCCTCTAAAAAGGGTGTTTTTGGCCTTAGCATTCCATTTCTCATAATTGAACTCATCACCTACAAGATTTGTGGGATCTCTAGGTTCGGGGAATCCTTGTGTGACGCCTTTATAGACACCAATGTCTATAGCCTCTAAATATGCTTCCATACGAATTTTCCAATAAGGAAAATCGTCACCATCAAAAACGGGAGGAGGTCCATCCCCACCGGACATCGAAACTCTAGCGGTTAAGCTAATCTACGAGCAACAAGGCTCTGATACCAATTGAAAGGATCATGATGCCCAAGAGGGGGGGTGAATTGGGCTTTTCTAAAAATCAACACTAATTAAAACCTAAGCAAGAGCCCAACTTCACCCCAACAACTAGCACTAAGAATATAATACTAGAAATGCAACAATGCTAAGACAATACTTCAAATACTTGCTAAACAAATACACCTTCTTGTATGTGAAGGGCTCACAGTTTGAGTTGGTGTTCAGCTAAGATTCCCAGATCTTCACCTTCTTGTATGATGTCTTTGGCCTCTTGGGCTGGGAGATGCACTGCGGGGACAGAACCTTGTGGGGCATCATTGCGTGGGAGGTGTTCGATGATGAATGTATGCATGCTGCCTTCAAGGGTAGGCAAGTCTTCAATACAAGGGTGCTTGCTATTGACTGTCCCCGTTTTATTGTTTTCAGCTGCGGCGGGTAGGATGTCGTCTGCGAGGGCACCCTTTCTCTTCTTGTCGATGAAGGCCACCTTCAAAGTGTCATCTAGAGAGGAGCTGGCTCTGGTGGTCACTTTCTTGGGAGCCATTGCGGGTTTTGTTTTTCGGAGCACGAACAGTGGGCACCAAATGTTGGGACCGTCTGACATGCGAACAGATGGACCCAAACACTCGAAAACGGACAGGGCTCAGGTGCACAACAAAACAATAGGTAGGGAACTATAGCGTCTTGTTATGCGTGTCCCATCCATGTACATTGAAAGGATCACGATGCCCAAGAGGGGGGGGGGTGAATTGGGCTTTTCTAAAAATCAACACTAATTAAAACCTAAGCAAGAGCCCAACTTCACCCCAACAACTAGCACTAAGAATATAATACTAGAAATGCAACAATGCTAAGACAATACTTCAAATACTTGCTAAACAAATACACAATGTAAAGTGCTTGAATTAAGTGCGAAATGTAAAGCAAGGTTTAGAAGACTCCTCCAATTTTTTCCGAGGTATCGAAGAGTCGGCACTCTCCACTAGTCCTCGTTGGAGCACCCGCGCAAGGGTATCGCTCCCCCTTGGTCCTCGCAAGAACCAAGTGCTCACTACGAGATGATCCTTTGCCACTCCGGCGCGGTGGATCCCTCGAGACCGCTTACAAACTTGAGTCGGGTCACCAACAAGATCTTCACGGTGATCACCGAGCTCCCAACACCACCAAGCCGTCTAGGTGATGCCGATCACCAAGAGTAACAAGCCGTAGACTTTCGCTTGACCAAGAGAAGCCTAATGCAAGTGGTGTGTGCTCTAGGTGGCTCTTGCTAGCGCTAATGAGGAACAAACGCGGATTAAGATTCTCTAATCTCCTCACTAGGCTTTTGGTGCTTGCAATGCTCTAGCAATGTGCTGGAATAAATGTGGAGTGCAAGACATTGAATATGGTGGGTGGAGGTGGTATAAATAGCCCTCACCCACCAACTAGCCGTTACAGGCATCTCACTGCGCAATGGCGCACCGGACAGTCCGGTGCGCCACCGGTGCGCCAACGGTGTGCCACCGGTGTGCCAACGGTGCGCCACCGGTGCGCCAACGGTCGTTTCCAATGGCTAGTTCTGACAGTTAGCCGTTGGACTCATGGCACACCGGACAGTGAACAGTCACTGTCCGGTGTACACCGGACAGTCCGGTGTGATGTCCGGTGCGCCACTAAAATTCAACTCTGGAACCTGCGCTCTCGGGTTTCTACGTGGAGAAGGATCTTCCCTGGGCCAGCGTGGCCCCACTTGGCAGAGGGTGCACCGGACAGTCCGGTGCACCAGGGCCAGAAACCCTACTTCATGATTTTCAGTTGTTTTTCAAATCGGTTTTCGTTCTAACTTGTGAGTGAGTTCTAGAGTAACACCTAGCACTGTATGTGAGTGTGATTGTGCACCAACATTACACTAGAACTCTCTTGGTCAAACTACTCATCGGCAACCCCTCTTTATAGTACGGCTAAAAGAGAATAAAAGACCTAACTTAAATCACGAGTGTCCACATCTCCTTGACACTCGGACTCCGTAGTCCTTCACCTTTTGTTTCGTCGTTTTAGCCGTCGCTTCGAGTTCTTATCTCTGGGATTGTTTTCACTGTTGTAGTACTTCTACCTATAATGTGACCTAACTTACCATTTGTCTCTGCAAAACACACGTTAGTCACATATAATATTACGTTGTCATTAATCACTAAAACCAACCAGGGGCCTAGATGCTTTCAGTAGATAACGGGGTATTTATAGGTAACCGGGCGGGAAGGTGGTCCCAAGTACCATTATACCCCGAATTACCTGCTACATTCCTAGAATATTCCTTGTAATAGGGTCATTATAGTGCAGTATGGTACAACGACCTAAACATACCTTAAAGTCTACCCCTCAAAGGGCTTACAAGTGGGCCTGAGACACAACGGGGTGAAGCCTAGACCCCACGAATGTTTCTCGAAGCCTTCACCAGTATTTCAGACCCTTGACTTTGTCGGGGCTTTGGCTCCTCTGTTTGAGGGAGAAGTCGAGCCTTCGGGGCGCATGAAGAGGGTTATTGCGAGCCCTCTTCTCGCACGACTCTTCACTCAATCTTCTCCGATGGATGTGGTCAAGGACTCCGTCGCTACCATGGGGTGAAGTCCTCCGTCGGTGTTGTCATTGCGCTCATACATGGTTACTCGTAGCCGGATAAGTCCAATCGAGGTCTGGTTCAGCCTTCACACCAACAATCCTATCCAAAGGTGACTTTTCTTTGTTAACAGCTTCAACATCCTTCGCCTCTTCATCGCCAGACCCACATTGCTTTCCTTTCTTAGCAGCCTTCTTGCTAGATAACTTTGCATTTCTCTTTCTTTTTTCTCTAGCTTTGGCGCTAAGGACTATCTTGGAATAATCTAGATATTCGAAACTTAGGGCATTCATAACTCTATTCAATCTTCATTTCCTTTGAATCCCAAAGGCAAAGAACATAGATTCGTCCTCCTTAATAAGATAGTTTCCAACAATCTCATTGCATTTTGTTTCTATAAGCTTCAACCACCTCGAGGAAGGAGCTTTGAATGAAGCTTTCTTCTTGAATTCAAAAGCTAAAGTAACAAGCTCATCTTCTTTAGATTTAACCACCTTCAGCAATTTCCACCCAGTACGTGTAGGAAAAATGTTGGATGCAAGGAACACTTGGATTAGATCCAGAGATCCGATCTTCTCGACAACAACATTGAAAGCTTTGTAACAATTCTCAGCAGCTTCGCCCATTTCGCATTTTGGTCTCTTTAGAACAAAGCTAATCTCCAGTGGACTCATCACCATATCCTTGAAGTCCTCTCGCTCTTTAGAATCCACCTCAGCATAGAACCACTCTTTCGTCCAGTCGCCATGCCATTTCGTTCAATATGCAAGCACTGGGAAAACAATATCGTTCTAGTAGGCGAAGGTATAGCAGCTGAAGTTGTTATGAAGACCATGTGAGGCTCTAGCCTTGGGCTGGTAGTGCAAGTCATGTACTCTATAGAAGGCATCAACCTCAGTGCGAACCCCTGGCTTCGTACAGTCCAAATGAAAACACTCAGTCTGACAATGGCATTTGGCGCCAATTGAAGCATATAAACTTTATATTTTTTGTAAAACCTTCGCAATCATCTGGTACACCTGCAGCCAAAGGCTAGCTCAGAATAATATTTTGAAAACCACAACCTGACTTTTCTCATCACCAGTAAGTCGCACCTTGACCTTATCGCCATAATAACCAAGTTCCTTCTTTGCCTTCCAATCTTTGTCCTTCAGAATGGACCGACCCATCTCAATATAGCTTGGCTTTGATGGCCAATCCCCGTGTTCTTCCTCGAAACTTCGGTGCCGACGAAGCCTTCATAACTTCGGAAATTAGCGTCGTGGAAATCGGTGTAGTGTCCGAAGCATTTTCCTCCTTCTGATGGGCCTCCGACGAAGTGGGAGTGGCTAATCTAGTGGTTGTTCAAATTCTAGCCATCTCAGTAGGGTGTTCTACCCGAAGGGTTTTACTCGAAGCTCGCTATGAAAATGGTATTATAACGAAAGATTTGGAGTCAGATAAAAAACCGGTAACAAGTAGGTGGGGCAGTAAATGTAGTCATGCCTCAACATGCTCTCCCGTTTTTATACTAAGAGATAGGCACGAGGCACAAAAGTTTGCGCGTGTGCGAGAAGCTGCATTTTCTCGTTCTCGTTGTCCAGTGGACCGTGGATACATCCTTATTTATGCCAAAGTACTTAAATTTGTCATTTTCAATAACGATCCTGGGAAGGTGTTTTTTGGACCTTCGGCACAAGGCCTCCCTAATATATTTTGTGGCCTGAGCTTGTTATGAAAACGACCTTATTCCGTGAGGGGCTAATGTTGGAAAGGGCCTTCGTGGTCGAAGGTCCCTAAGTCAATAACTTCATCAAAAAGAACAAATTTTAGGTAAAAGCGTCTATCTTTGTCATCAAGCCGAATTTGGCAACAGAGACGAAGCCAAGATGAATTAGGCCTATATAAGCATTAGGCCGGACGAAGCTCGAAAAGGTAGCTTCTGGTGATGCAATCCAGTGCACGAAGCAAAGACGAAGATAAAGGTTGCGGAAGACATGACCAGCAAGATATATGTTGGATTATGGGGAGGCTACACTAGCGCAAAACAAAAAATTTGACCCCATAAAAACCAAGAACTACTGCAGTTATAGGTAATGGAATTACCACTAGACGCACAGGGCAGTGTTGAGCAGTGTCGTGCAGTCGCTGACGTCCTTCACGTCCTCACGCAGTTCGTCCTACTGCTCCAGATGCAGCATCTCCGAGGTATCCACACATACAGGGAGGAAGCCCCGCATACCGAATTGCTAGGTTCGCGACGTCGCTTGGCGAGGGCGAGAGGCGGGCAAATGCTCGTTTACTAGTGGCGAATTAGAATTATCTTAATCGTGCCCCTCATTATATAGCATTCTGGTGGGCTTCTGACTCCGAGGGCCATCAGTAACCCTAAAGCCCAGTCTAATTTTGGATCTAATCCGAGTTAGGCTTCCTTCCCCTTAAGTGTGTGACCCTATAGGTTCATGTACATATGGACATGGCCCGAGTACTCTTACTTGCCCCAATAATTGACAGCGGCGTCTAGAAAGACATGTCAACTTCTATGCGCACGTAAAGATCATACCAAACAAACCATTGCAACATTACGTACATGGTGTTCCCTTTGTCTCACGATATTTGTTCTCTCTCTAAGTTGACCTCTCTTTCTCGATATTGTGAATTGGAATCCTTTCAATGGTTAACACGTAACCCTAGCATGGCCATGCATTTCTTGATCCAATCACTCAAGGGGCCCAGAGATATCTCTCTCTAGAAGAGAGGGATAAATTCCATCTTGACTGACCATGCCTCACATCATGCTTTCTGACAAACCCAAAACTACCTTTATAACTACCAAATTACGGAGTAGCGTTTGATAGTCCCTAAGTAAGTCAATACACATCTTGAGAACAGTCGACAATCTCAGGTCTAAGGACACATTATACATGTTGCAAAAAGAGAACTATATTACAATATCTCACATTGGGTCGGTCCAGCCTCATGTCATACATGTGCCCACATTATTAGTTTAACATCTCCATGTCCATGACTTGTGAAATGTAGTCATCAACTAACACATGTGCTAGTCATCGAGTCTGACTAGGGATATCATTTAGAATAACCATACAAGTAAATAATCTCACAAACAATTCACATAATTGCTAATCAATACAAGGTGCCTTTCATGGATATTTAATTAAGCAATATATATATATATATATCATGTATACAAAGAAATATGCTCATCTCTATGATTATCTCTAGGGCATATTTCTAACAATATATAAATGGAGAAGTATAAAATTGCCCTCATGATATTCGTATTTAGCATGTATAGGCTTCGAGGGCACATTTATAATTTCATACGAAGTTGTACCCTGTGACTGTAAATAGAGGAGCAGTGCCATGCATATGACATGCTTTCGAGCCTAGAGTGCTGACCCGCTCAGCCTTCAAAAATACCTTCAAGCTCTTGCTTCTATGAAGCCGAAAGTACATTTTTATTCATTTGATATCTTGTAAAAGGAATGAATAAATAAGAGTATGCACATTCAGATGAGTGATATATCTTGCTCTTCTTGATTTGCATACTATTTTTATCATCTTATTATCACACCCTTTCTCTTCTCTCTTGAATTAACCTTCGAAGAAGAGTTAATTGAAGAGAAAAGCTTTCAATCTAACAACTTGTGTTGCCTTGTATATCCTTTAGGAATAAAAACGAGTGACCAACACTGTCGCTCGCCCTTTTCTATGATTTTCGCTCTGAGATTTTGCAGATAGTTGGACAGTTCCCTGTGTAGCAGTTTGGTATACTCAGTCGACACTAGACTGAATATTACTATGTTACATAGTTTCAATCGTTTCATGGGGTTTCGTTAAAGTCGGGATCAAAGTCACAATGCTGTTCTCAAAAAAGAATTTTAGTGGCTCCCATTCACCCCATCTAGTCGCCTCACCGACCCTTCAATATCATAATGGTATGATTGCCCAGTTTAAATTCATACTCTTTGAGCAAACCTACATGGTTTAAAATATTTAGCAAAGCATGTCACATGGCTTAATTAAACTCCTAGATAAATGATACTTGTTTGCACCTTTCATTTGATATCCCTTGATTAGTATCATTTTGAATCAATATGTGCCAAACTTCATATTAGGGTAATTTGCCCCTTCTTGATCTCAAAAGTCAAGTGCATGTCTCCTACAAGTATTCAAAACTTGTATGCACACTTTTAGGGGGAGGTTACTCTATAATATGTTTATTTAAGACTAACATCCTCTTCAAGCCTATTATGTATGTATAAGTATCATTGAAGAAAAATGGAGTCCCCAAAAGCACAACAAGCTTCCACTGCAAGACCTTTCAATCTACAAGTGGTTTCATTCCACAATCGGTATCATTTACATATCTTCTCCAATTTTGAATAGACAATTGCATTTCACATATTGTACCCTCCATGTTGCCACATATGCATATGCTTTCAAATTATTCATTTAGTATCTCTAGAATATCCTTTATTATTTAAATATGCATAGATTAAGGGGGAGTTAATCTATTTAATCATGCCTTGTTTCCTCTTGTTCATGAAAACTTTATGCTTTTTTGCTAAGGAGAGGAGTTTTCCAACAGGGGTACGTATTTTTCCTCCAAAGGGAAGAATGCTTTTCCAAATGGGGAGAACTTTCTCTTGAGATGGAGAAATCTTTTTAAGAGGGCAAGCCTCTAATAGCTTCCTATATGCTTTAATGTGTCTTCCTTTTCGGTGTTTGATAAAGGGGAGAAAATTGTGAACCAAAGCAAACCAAAGTAATTTAATTACCAAAACCACCAATTTAAAAATTTGTGATCTTTCAAGTGGTCATTTGTGATTGGTTTTGGTCCAATATAGGAAGTATGTGGTTTATGGAGTGAGGGGAGGCTTAAGTCCATAATCGCATATTTTGGGGACTAGTTCCATAAGCAAGAATGATGTTTAATTTCAAATTACCACATATCTTTCAATTTGGTGTCTCATATATCTTGCCTATGCACATGCATCTGTATCAAGTAGAATGCATATTTACTTTTGATATTTAATATTTGCTTGCTTTGGTTGTGTTGTCATTAAACACAAAAAAGGGAAGATTGTAAGGAAAATGGACCTTGGCCCATTTGACTAAGTGATTTTGGTGTTTCATGACCAACATAACCTATGGACTAATGATTTTGCAAGTGCTTGTGTTTTATAGTTCATTGGGTGCAAAGTGAATTGGACCGAGGCTCTAAGGATGCAACACCTCAAAGAAGACCCTTATAGACTTATAGAATACCTCAAGTATCAATCAAAGTCCAATAAATAAGACAAGAATCTAGCCCAAGCAAATAAGATTGAAGAAATTAAAGATGGGCTAAAACTGGGTGCACCGGACCACCTAGTGGTGCACCGAACTAGTGCATTAGACCTATTTTCTAGAGAGCTCCTTCCAGACGAACTGGAGCACTAGAGCGTGCGGGTGTGCACCCGGCTGGTTACGCAGAGACGATGTCTTTCGAACATTTGGCTTGCTAGCGCACCGAACCGTGCGGGTGTGTAGCGGACCATTATCAACAGTCAGCAACAATTAGTTTTCCAATGGCTCTCGGTGCACCGGACTGGGTTCGTGTGCACCGGACCTCTGCACTATTGTAGAGATTCCTGACATTAGCCAACGACTAGCTGATGTGGAAGCACCGGACCGGTCTGTGCAACACAGACATAGCTGCTTTCCTCCAATGGGTACATTCGGATGGGGGATCTACAAATACCACCTAGCCGGCCATTTGAATACGTGGAGAGTTGGGCAACATTTCTATTGAGTTGATACACATATCCATTGCTCCAGACACCCAAGTGTTTAATAGAATCACTTGGTGATTAGCGTAGGTGCTTTGCGAAGTGCTTATGTTAGTTAGACTGCTATTGCACTTGCTCTAGGTTTGTTCTTAGTTGATTAAGTGAGGTTAGAAAACCCTCAAAACCCTCGGCTCTTGCACGAGTCGTTGTAATATTGTACCGAGTGGGACAAGAATGTTGCGAGACCACACCAACTGAGTTTGTGGTGTGACCACCACCATGTACCGGAGGGAACAAGACCCGCAACGTTTTGGTCGAAAAGTCGATAGTGAAGTCGGCGAGGAGCATCCAAGAAGAGGCCGGAAGTGGAGAACCACATGCGCCTGGAGAAGGCATGCAACTCTCTACGGAGTTACTCGACCGGGTGCTTGACCCTCACGTGGGCTTCCCTTTGCTTAGGGGCACCAACGAGGATTAGTCAGAACCTTGCGTAGTTCTGGATACCTTGGTAAAAATACTGGCATGTCCACAGGAGTTTGCTTTCTCTACCTTTGTATTTAAGCTTCTGTATTTATTGTTTACTTAAGTTTCAATCTCTCTATTCCTCGTTTAGAATATAAGATTGGAGTTGAGGTTGTTAAACACCTTTTGCGACAGAGATAACAACACATACACAAAACGTTTTGATTAGGATAATTACTTGTGGCCTAGATTAGCAAGAAAAATAGAAGTCCTAATTCACCCCCCTCTTAGGCGTCTATAGTCCTTTCACCCCCCTCGACCAAGCCAACTGCAAGAAGACAAAGTGGTTGAGACAAGGCTTATTTATTATGAGGAAATAAATTACAGCCAAAAGGCATCACTGTAGCCACGCCTAACGTTGTAAACGTACCCACAAGCACTATGTGGCTACAACAACAACCAACTATGTCATAGTCAATGGTGTGAGGCATCAATATAGCCACATCTAAGACCATAGGCATATCACATACCTGCAAGATCTATGCAGTCTGTACGACTATAGCGACTACAAACTACATCAGACTTGATGGCATGGGGGTGTCACTATAACCACACAGCAAGAACCATGCAATGTGTGTGGCTAAATCGGCTACCAACTATATCATATTTAAGTAATAAGCTATCGTACCTACTACTGTGGCATGTCACACTAGCCATTATGGTACACCAGAGGCATCCACCATGTACGATATAACAACTGCAACAAGATAGGAGTAGTTGGACCTCTTTTAGGTGGAGCTAGCCGTCTAGACACTGATGTAACTCTTTCCTCCCTTGTACTATAAATATGAAGTGTTGAGTAATATAGAAAGAGGTTCCTACTGACACCTACGTAAGTTTAGAGTCTCTAGGTTATCAACTCCACTCGCTAGCTTAGTCATCATCTGAGTATGTAAGTGAGAGCACCTAGAGGGGGGGTGAATAGGTGATCCTGTAAAAATAACTCAACAAAATAAACTTGGACTAATATTGGATTAGTGAAAGCTAATGCCAAGTTCGAATGAGGAGTACGAGCGGAGTAAACTTGGCAATTCCTTTGTATTGCTACACATTAGGAGAAAGAAGATGTTAGACATATAACATGTAACACAAGATGCAATAAAGACAATTATCCAAAAGTTCTATTACCTTATTCAAGTTCTTCCACCTTTCATTTGTCGCACTCCAGGTTTTTTTGCGGTGTCCCATCCCAAACCAGTTTCCTTCGATAGTCTTTTCCAATTTGTGTACTCAATCCTTATCTTGTCCCATTTGTTCTTGAATTGCATTTTGGTGTAGGACAACCCAGTCTTTTCTTTGAATTTGTCCATCACATTTTTGTACCCTGTTTTATTTAAGTGGGTACCAGAACGGTTGTGCGTCTTCACTTGTTCGGCGAACAATTCATACACTAGAGCAGTGTTATCTTCATTCCAATCAGCACTATCACCCATATTGTTGTAAAAAAATTAAAATCTAAAACAAATATATGCAGCTATCAAAAAGGAATGCTGTCTATAATGTCTCTGTTCATTGTGGCAGCAATTAATTCTAAAGTCACAACAAATAATTGAAAACGCTTCGTAGCGCACTGTGGTCATTGCAATTCTGCTGGAGGCAGTGGCAGATCTAGGATTTTATGTAAGGGTATGCCGTTCAAAATTTTCATACAAAATTTAGTGACTTTATTTTATAATTATATAATTTGCATTGTAAAATTATATATGTACTAAGTAACGAAAAGAATGAGCACGGTGATGAATAATATTATATATATAAGAACAAAAAGATGTGGTATCAGCCTAGCAGTAGCACAGGCGCACTGGGAACGCAGAACGCCACCCGCAGCTGCCCAGACCACCTAGCCGGTGTGCCCACATCATCTTGAAGACGGGCAGGCAGCAGACCAGCAGCAAAGCTTAGGGCCCAGGGGCATACTTCAGGCCTGTAGCCAGCAGCCGGGAATAGCGATAGCGAAGATGGACTGACAGAGGCACAGAGCACGCATGAGCATGAGCCGCCGTCACAGGGTATGCCGCGACATATATGGCATACCCTGTGGCTCTGCCACTGGCTGGAGGGTACTCCTACGATTCTGCTGGAGATGGACAGCGCGCTGCTCCTCTGCTACGGTGGCAAGGCTACGATTTTGCTGGAGATGGACAGCGCGCTGCTCCTCTGCTACGGTGGCAAGGTGCGGCTCCAGCAGGCCTGCTCTGTGAGTTCGCTTCGCAGCGCACTGTGGTCGAGCGAGCGAGCGAGGGCATCTCGTCGCTGGGTGGTAAACAGATGCGACAGGGATCGCAGTTCATACCTCGGCAACCGTGGATAGCAGAGCACAGACCAGTCGCCATAGCACCGCGGATAGCAGAGTAGAGTGGTGGCGAAACCGTAGCCGCCGCTCCCTGTTCTTCAGCGGCAGAGGATGGGCGTCGTGGAGGGTGTGGGAGGGGCTCGTTATGTTTTTGTCCAATGGCAATTGCGGGTAATTTCGATCAAACTTTAAGGGGAGGTCCATATTTGGTTGGTTGAGGAGCTGTTGTAAGGGAGGGTGGAGCAGGGTTTTTTAGATCCCACCTTTCTTCACAAAAACGACTCCCAATCTTTCGGCTCCACACGAGAATCAGTTTTTAAAAAAAAACCTGTTTGGCATGGCTCCTCCAGATCCTCGCTTAGAATCAGGAGCTGGAGCTGTGCCAAACAGGCCCTTAATTGCTCATCACAAGATGAGTATTAAACTTAGAGCAATTATGCAAGTGAAGTGAATGGAGATAGAGAGAGAATCGCACAGGAATAATGACACGTGACACACCGATTTTTATCCCGTGGTTCGGTCAAGTAGAATAATTGCCTACTCCACGTTATGGCGTCCTAATGGACGAGGGTTGCACTCAACCCCTTTCAAGTGATCCAAAGATCAACTTGAATACCATGGTTCTGTTTATCTCATCAATATCTTGTTGTGAGGAATCTCCACAATTTAGAATCTCTCATGCCTTACACAAATGATCTCAAATGAACATAGGAGTAAGGGGGAATAGCAACACACACAAGATCGAGAGTTGCAGCAACAACACGCACATAAGACAACAACGAGCACACAAAATAGTACAACGGAGTTACAACTCAAAGAAGTGCTCGAATCTCTATCACGATGAACCAAATGTGTGTTTGCAAAGTCTCGGCGTTGTAGAATGTTCAATGGGTGCTTGGTGTACTGCCCCTTTTATAGCCCAAAGGGAGATAGGAGCCGTTGGAGCTACATTTGGAAGGCCATTGTTGCCTTCTATCCGTTGGCGCACTGAACTGTCCGATGCACACCGGACAGTGAACAGTACGCGCACTGGACGCGACAGTGAATCACCTCATTGGTTGGTTTTCCTCTTCTGTGGGGCACCGGACTATCCGGTGCGCCATGTGACCGTTGGCCCGAGGTCGACGTGGCAGCTAGCCGTTGCGCGGCTGGTACACCGGACCGTCTAGCGCCTCGCGCGGACTGTCCAGTGAATTTTAGCCGACGTATGCTGAAAACCGAGAGCAACGAGTTGGGCGGACCGTGCACCGGACTGTCTGGTGCACGGACTGTCCGATGGGTGGCACCGGATCGTCCGGTGCTACACAGTCCCGCAGCTTTTCCCTGTTCCTTCCTTTGTCTTCTTTTGTTTCTTTTGGACTTGACTTAGTTAAGTCTATGACACTTAGACAAACATGTTTAACACATAAATCAATTGACTAAGTGTTTAGAGGATACCTTTTTGCTTGATCCACATAGATTTGCACTAAGTCCTCTTTGGAGCTTATTTTGCCTCAAACATTTTTGCTCAACATCATGTTAGTTCAAACATAATGTGTTGTGTATCTAATCACCAAAACAATATAGAAATAGCTCAAGGATATATTTTACTTTTTGTAAATTATATGCATGCTTTTATCTATATATCCACCACAGAGAGGACTTAGAGTAGTGAGGCGGCCTAAATCTCTCTATATTATGCATGTGCATACTATCTTGTCAGCGCTCTATCGTAGCGGTACTAGGCTAACATTCATTTATAACCTCGCTATTTCTGCCTTGGCACCATGATGTCTCACGCTAACAAAAAAATACCTTAAATTATGCTACTGTTTAATGCAAAAAATACCACTTCTCTCATAAAATCTATATTTAGATACAATTTTTGAATACTTGAATATACTGTGTCGGATAGGCTACTCATTTTAATCTCAATCCATATGGATTTGACGAGATTAAAGGGTGTTTGTTCAGAATTATAATATGCCCAGATTATATAATCCAACAAATTTTAAAGCAACATTTAGTTTAAAGTTTGTTGGATTATATAATCTAAGCAGATTAAAATTTAGTTCAAAATTTATTAGATTATATAATCTGGATAGATAATAATTAAAAAACACTCCCTAAATTAAATCTATAACAAGTCAAAAGTTCTACTAATCCTTTTCGCTGTCCAGTTAATATGAGAGGAGGATAACGGAACAACGCTTTAGATGGTCCTGGTTAAAAAAAAGGGAAAACTTAACGCCCCTTATTTGATAAGCGTGAGATATGAGAGACTTTTTTAAAGTGTTTTATATATAAAAATATATGGGAAAACTAAAAAATATTATTGTCAGTAACTAATATTTTTATATGCTCATACTTCACTTAACTTTGGACATTTCACATAATTTCTCATTGAAATGGCGATTCATATGCATAGCTAGCTCAGATGATGATCTTTCATCCAACCATCATGCCATATAATTGCCACGATATCTCCAACTGTTTCGTTTGGCCAATAAACTATTTCTCGCCATGTAAAACGGATAAAAATGCATTCTTCCATCCATTTCAAGTGCGGTACAGAAGTCTATGCTGCGACTTTTTTATTGGAGGATTTATTTTTACAAATAAAAGTAAATGAAAATAAAAGGTACCACGGATCAGGGAAAGGCCCAACTCCAATGTTACCACGGCTGATCCGTCACACAGTACCAACAGGGTGTATTGGGCTAGAAGCACCTGGACCCGGTGCAGCCATTGCGGTGTTCGAGCCGTGTCCGTTTCCCCTTCTTTCTGTACCCGTATTGGGCCTTACCCCGGCTGCTTGGCCTGCCGCCAGATCCGCAGGTTTCGGCTTTCGGGCCTCCTCTCCCTTTTGGCGAATCATTCCTTCTCGCCGATAAGCAGCAGCTCATCACCTGAAGGAGAGCAGCCCGGAGGAGGGGGAGCAAGCAGCAGCCGTCCGTGGAAGAAGATGTCGTACCTGCTGCCGCATCTGCACTCGGGGTGGGCGGTGGACCAGGCCATCCTCGCCGAGGAGGAGCGCCTCGTCATCATCCGCTTCGGCCATGACTGGGACGAGACCTGCATGCAGGTATCGAGCAACCTCCTAACCCTAGATTCTAACCATCTTTGATCTGTGGCTGTCCGATTCTCTTGCGTTTGATTTCTGTTTGCCCTACTTTGGGTTTGGGGTGAGTCGTCGATGGGGGCGATGGGGGTTGTGAGGTTATTGAATTCGTGGAGATCGGAGGCTGTGTGTAATTCGGGAAATTGGGGGTGAGGGTTTGTTCCGTCGACGACGTTTCAGTAGGTCGTTTGAGTTTAGGAGAATCGAGTCAAGGGTTCTATCGGATGTCTCCGAGGAGACTCGAGTCACGGGTTCTGATTACTGATGCTATAGGTGAACTGTAACAGTTTTGCTGCTTTAGTTTCTGCAATCCGTGCTGCCTTCATGTTAATTATGGGCACGAGTAGAGATTGCTTAGTTTAGGGTAATTCTGATGAAGTGGTGATAACCAGGGTTCTATAGAACGTAGAGTTTGCTTGGCCCATTAAGGGTTAAGGCCCCGTTTGGGAGAGCGCCACTCCCTGATTCTTCAACTCTGCTCCTTATTCTCCGATGGAGTGATTCGAGTGGATTCCTAGGAGGGAGCAGGGTTGGGAGCTGATGAGAATTGAATCTCTCCTGCTCCCCACCATAATATAACAGGGAGCAGGGTGAAGCAGTTTTTTTTAACTCCCAGTGTAAATGGAGAAGTGATTCTTGCCTGCTCTGCTCCCCACCTGAATCTGTGAGATTTAGCTGTTTAGCTTGGGAGGAGTGATTCTCGTGGAGAATCACTTCCATGAAGCCCTGCCAAACGCCCCCTAAAACATGTGGGAGGACCATTGTTATGATTTGTAAACTCACCATGTAGCGTTTAGCATCAGAGCATCTCCAACAATGTCTCAAACTGGTGCCTCATATTGAAATATGAGACTCTACACAAGAAAAATTACTCGAACAGTGCCTCATTTCTTAAAATTTGGTCAAAAAATTGTAGGGCACCCTCTCAAGTGCCTCAAATATACTACACTGTAGTGGGCTGCCCTATAATCTAGATTTGAGGCTTTACTGTTGGAGCGGAATGTTTTGTTGGTGCCCTAAATTCTATAAAATATACTCATTTTTAAATTATAGGGCATTTTATAGGTTACGTTGTTGGAGATGATCTCACTAACCTCCTTGGCTAGTACCAATAAAGTGTAAGATGGTGTTATCTTTGGTTTTATTTTGTTCTCAGGGGATATTGTAGTAAGTCTCTCCTTCCCCCCCTGGTAAATCAAAGCTTTTATTCCACATAGGGATTTAAATAAACTTGCAGCTAACTTCCTTTGTTTGGAAGCCTTCTGTGATGAAACTGAAGTGCCAGTAAGGCAGTACCTTGCTAGTAAGTTATGAACTGGTGCAATTGTTTGTACTTTTTCTTTTCTTGCTTGCGGTAGTCTCTCCTTTTAGCTTGAGGTATGTGGAAACAATAGAGAGTTAGGTGTGTTTTAGGGGTATATACTGCATAAGAGAAATTTGAATGGCAGCAGCTCACTGATTTATGTTTGTCATGTGTGGTCCTCATGTTGATTGATGAGGAGACATAAGTACTCAAGGTTTGCAGATTGCGTCACAATGTTGCCAGTTTACTACTTGGCTGATTCAATTATAAAGAACAAACTGTTGTTTAGTGGCCTGGGTTGTACTATAACATGTCATGTTACATTTCATTTCTTTTTTACTGCCATACAATATTTGTTATGTTTAAATTTGGAACAGAAGTGGTTAGCATGTTTTATTTGTTAGGTAACATACACTGTCCAATCGTTGCAAGCTTGATTTTTACTATTTATGGCTCAGTGAAATTGAAGTGAAGTAGCCATCTGATCTTTTCATCAGTGTTTTCTGAAAATCATGTTCGTTGCCCTTGCCCTTTTTAAAATTCTCACTTGGTCATATGATTTGGTTCCACACTAGTTTAGTACTGTTGTTTTGAATTTATTCTGACTCTCTCTTGTTAATGTTTAGATGGATGAAGTGCTGGCAGCAGTAGCTGAGACCATAAAGAACTTTGCGGTCATCTACCTTGTTGACATCACAGAGGTCCCTGATTTCAACACCATGTATGAGCTGTACGACCCTTCGACAGTGATGTTCTTCTTCCGGAACAAGCACATCATGATTGATCTCGGGACTGGAAACAACAACAAGATCAACTGGGCCCTGAAGGACAAGCAAGAGTTCATCGACATTGTGGAGACCGTATACAGGGGCGCCCGGAAAGGCCGTGGTCTGGTGATTGCTCCAAAGGACTACTCCACCAAGTACCGTTACTAAGAAGGCAGGCATTCCCCTTATGCAATCTATTGGGGATGTTTACACGGACAGTTAGTCCGACAGGTGATCCCTAACTGTATCTTGGCATACCCTAGTAATTCAAGTTGCTGGCTGGAGTGATGCTTATCCATGTCTTGGCATGCCATAGTGAACATGTAAACCTGTGATTTGAGGTGATTATTCGAGTGTAAAGAAACCAGGATTGCGTTCGCCTATGACTATGTGTCTAGTTGTCTACTTAATAAGAAACAGTTATTGGTTTGGAATATCGGAACTGAGACAATGGTTTCCTTTCGGTATTTCTATTATCAACTACCCTGCTTTGCTACGTTTTTTATATATTATATAAATAGGTACGGAGATAATTATTCTTTATTTTTAAACACTAATATATGTGTGGTCTAATGATTTGCTCTAAATTTCTGGAGCAGTGGGTACTGAGATAATTATTCTTTATTTTTAAACACTAATATACGTGTGGTCTGGTGGTTAGCTCCAAATTTCTGGAGCAGCGGATGTGAGTTCGAGTGATCGCTCTGTACTATTTTTTATATAATTATTGTTTATTTCTAAACACTAAGATTTATGTGGCCGATGGTAGCTACGGGCTAGGATCGGGTGCTAGGCAGACGTTTGGGTCTATGGGGTAGTAGCTGAGAAAGCGCTGGGCATGGGGCCTACAGGTCGCGGCTTCGAGGTAGGGTGCATGGAGGGTGAAGCTGTGATTGCACCAGGTGTCCACGTTAGGTTCTTAATAAATTAGTATAGAATTATAGATATAGATTTTGAACACTAATGTACGTGTGGTCTTGTGGTTAATCCCAAATTTTTGGAGCATGGGACGACGTGAATTCAAGTAATCGCTCTATACTATTTTTATATAATTATTGTTTATTTCTAAACACTAATGTACGTGTGACTGATGGTAGTTGTGGGTCGGGGTTGGGTGCTAGGGGCCTACAGGGCACGACTTCGAGGTGGGGCGCGTGGGATGGACCTAGAGTGTTAGCGTGTGGGGCGCGTGTGATGGACCTAGAGTGTGAGCGTGGAGGTGAGCGTGGAGAGTGAAGTCGTGGTATCTCCAAGTGCTCACATTAGGTTCTTGATAGATTATATATGTTGGGGGTCTTATTCTTCGCCGAAGGTCCTCAAGACATAAATACCTTCGGCAAAATGCCACAAGAAGTCTGCCCCACTTCTGTCGAAGGTGATCAAGACGAAGATCTCGGAAAGAAGCAACGATGTAGAATGCCGAAGCTCGGTAGCTTTGGCTCAGATCAAGCAAAGAAAGGAAAAGACTAGATATAGCTTATTAGTTTAAGTTGCTTATAAACAAATGCTCGAGAGCATGAATGTAATTTTACCCAGGATGTATCTCGTGCCTATAAATAGATGAACAATAACTCCGTACTGTTCACGTAGGATTGTATTCAATCTCTCGCATCCACGCCTTCGAGCAAGCCGAATGTATCAATGCAATATTAATTCTGTTAGTATTCATACATGTTCTATGAAATACAAATATAAATGAATTAGTGAGATGCAGTTACTGTCTTCATCTTTATGTATTCCTATTTGTATGTTAAATGATGAAGGTATGTCCTTCTTGACCTTCTTCTGATGAGCATTTTGTCTATGTGGAGATAATGCTTTGAAAGACGAAGGTCCCTAATCTTTATTAATTGTGTTGCCTTGTTCTTGATTCACAATATTTGAGAACAAGTAACCAACATTGGCGCTTACCTCCAGTGAACTCACTTCCACGATTGCGACAATGGCTTCGCAAGACAACCAAGCTGTGGCACCTTCGACTACGAAGCTGGTGCTCCCAATCACAGGCGGCTCAAGTTCCGAACCAGCCAATAAGAAGCAGAAGAAGGAAGCACAGAGAAGGGTACAACATATTAGAGTGCAAGGACCCTTCATTAAGTCCAAGTGGTCTCATATACCTATCACCTTCTCCTAGGAAGATCTTCAGCTCAACGATTATCCTCACAATGATGCAATGGTTATATATTGTGTCATCAAGGGGTTTCTGGTCCACAATGTCCTAGTAGACACATGCAGTGTGGCAGACATCATCTTGCGAAGGCTTTCAGGCAAATGCTAGAGCAGGATGACAAGATACATGATGCAACACACCCCCTCTGCGGCTTCGGAGGAAGACAAATTATGGCACTCGGTAAGATAACTATGCCGATCACCTTCGACTATGTTCAGAATACAAGGACAGAGCAGGTTGTCTTCGACATTGTCGATATGGAGTATCCCTACAATGCAATCATTGGTCGAGGGACGCTGAACGCATTCGAAGCAATACTTCACCCAACATATCTGTACATGAAGATACCTTCTGACCAAGGGCCTATCGCTGTGCATGGGACCCAAGAGGCTGCCCGGAGAGCCGAAGGGAACTGGACAGATTCGAAGGCCATACATAACATAGATGAAGCCGAAGCCCATCAACAATATAAGCATAAAAGAGACAAGGCTGCTTCAGCATATCAATCAAAGCCCATGCTTTTGTGCGAAGACATAGCCGAGCAGAAGGTACTATTGGGATCCCAATTGTCTAATGAACAAGAGAAAACTTTGTTGAGATTTCTATTCAACAACAAGGATGTTTTTGCTTGGTCAGCCAATGATCTTTGTGGTGTCAATAGAGATGTCATTGAGCACTCACTCAATGTAGACCCGGCCATCTGGCCAGGAAAGTAGAAGCTTCGGAAAATGTCCGATGATAAAGCCAAAGGTGCACGAAACGAAGTCAAAAGGCTTCTGAGTGCCGGTGTTATCAGAGAAGTAACATACCCAGAGTGGCTGGCCAATACTGTGATGGTGAAGAAAGCTAATGGAAAATGGAGAATGTGCATTGACTTCACAGATCTCAATAAGGCATGCCCGAAGGATGAATTCCCATTGCCAAGAATAGATTCTCTTGTGGATGCAGTGGCTACTTAAGAGCTCATGAGCTTATTGGATTGCTATTCAGGTTATCATCAAATCTAGATGAAGAAGGAGGATGAGCCTAAGACAAGCTTCATAACCCCTAGTGGGACCTATTGCTACCTTCGGATGCCTGAGGGGCTCAAGAACGCTGGAAGAAGCTTCAGCAGGATGACTGCCAAAGTTCTTCACTCCCAAATTGGCAGGAATGTGCTGACGTATGTTGATGATATCATAGTAAAAAGCATGAAGCAAGAAAATCACATTGCTGACTTGCAAGAAACATTTGCTAACTTCAGAAGAGCTGGTCTTGAACTAAATCTAGAAAAATGTGTCTTCAGAGTGAAGAAGGGAATTTTTTTGGTTGCTTGGTATCAATAAAGGGGATCGAAGCTAATCCAAGTAAGATAGACTATACTTAGAATGGAGCCACCGAAGTCAAGAAAGGGTGCCCAGAGGTTAACAGGAAGGCTGACATCGTTGAATAGATTTATTTCAAGATTAGTAGAGAGGAACTTGCCATTCTTCGAAGTGCTGAAGTCAGCCGAAGTTTTCCTATGGGGATCAACTCAGCAAAAAGCCTTCGAAGAATTAAAGCAGTATTTGATAGAACTAACAACCTTAACTCCATCTCCATCAGGAATTCCACTACTGCTGTATGTAGCTGCTTCCCATGCTGCGGTCAGTGCAGCGCTGGTGTCGGCGTTTCGAGACCGGGGGGTCCCTAGGCCGACGAGTGAATGTCGCCGCGTGCCCCAGCCCAGATGGGTCGACGCGAGGCCGAGCGCGAAGGGGGGAAGTGAGGTGGCCGGAGACAGGCGTGAGAGAGGTGGAAATCCCGCGGCCTTCGTGTTCGTCCCGCGCCCAGGTCGGGTGCGCTTGCAGTAGGGGGTTACAAGCGTCCACATGGGAGAGGGAGCGAGCGGCCTCACGCGAGCGCCTGTCTCGTCCTCGTCCCCGCGCGGCCAACCCTCTCTAAGAGGGCCCTGGTCCTTCCTTTTATAGGCGTAAGGAGAGGATCCAGGTGTACAATGGGGGGGTGCAGTGGAGTGCTACGTGTCTAGCGGAGGAGAGCTAGCGCCCTAAGTACACGCCATCGTGGCGGCCGGAGAGATTTTGGCGCTCGGTTTGTGTGATGTCGTGGCCGTCGGAGGAGCGCTGGAGCCTGGCGGAGGGACAACTGTCGGGGCTGTCGAGTCCTTGCTGATGTCCTCTTGCTTCCGTAAGGGGGTCGAGAGCCGCCATCGTCAGGGAGCGTGCGGGGCGCCATCATTGCCTATCTGGCGGAGCGAGCCAGATGGGACGCCGGTCTTGTTCCCCGTAGCCTGAGTCAGCTTGGAGTAGGGTAATGATGGCGCCTCCCGTTGACGTGGCCGGCCCGCGCCCTAGGTTGGGCGATGTGGAGGCTCCTCCGAGGTCGAGGTCGAGTCCGTCTTCCGTGGTCGAGGTCGAGTCCGAGCCCCTAGGTCGGGCGAGGCGGAGGCCGTTGGCTGAGGCCAGGGCGGAGTTCGAGTCCTGGGGTCGGGCGAAGCGAAGTTCGTCGTCTTCTGGGGCTGAGCCCAAGTCCGAGCCCTGGGTCGGGCGGAGCGGAATTCGTCGTCTTCTGGGGCTGAGCCCAAGTCCGAGCCCTGGGTCGGGTGGAGCGGAGTTCGCCGTCTTCCGGGGCTTAGCCCGAGTCCGAGCCCTGGGTCGGGCGGAGCGGAGTTCGCCGTCTTCCGGGGCTTAGCCCGAGTCCGAGCCCTGGGTCGGGCGGAGCGGAGTTCGCCGTCTTCCGGGGCTTAGCCCGAGTCCGAGCCCTGGGTCGGGCGGAGCGGAGTTCGCCGTCTTCCGGGGCTTAGCCCGAGTTCGAGCCCTGGGTCGGGCGGAGCGGAGCTTCCTATGGTGCCTGCGGCCGGGCCTGACTGCCTGTCAGCCTCAGTCTGTCAAGTGGCACCGCAGTCGGAGCGGCGCAGGCGGCGCTGACTTTCTGTCAGACCGGTCAGTGGAGCGACGAAGTGACGGCGGTCACTTTGGCTCTGTCGGCTGAGGGGCGCGCGTCAGGATAAAGGTGTCAGGCCACCTTTGCATTAAATGCTCCTGCGATTTGGTCGGTCGGTGCGGCGATTTGGTCAGGGTTGCTCCTTGGCGAAGACAGGGCCTCGGGCGAGCCGGAAATGTGTTCGCCGCTGGAGGGGGGCCTCGGGCGAGGCGGAGATCCTCCGGGGTCGGCTGCCCTTGTCTGAGGCTAGGCTCGGGCGAGGCGTGATCGAGTCCCTCGAATGGACTGATCCCTGACTTAATCGCACCCATCAGGCCTTTGCAGCTTTATGCTGATGGGGGTTACCAGCTGAGAATTAGGAGCCTTGAGGGTACCCCTAATTATGGTCCCCGACAGTAGCCCCCGAGCCTCGAAGGGAGTGTTAGCACTCGCTTGGAGGCTTTCGTCGCACTTTTTTTGCAAGGGGACCAGCCTTTCTCGGTTGCGTTTTGTTCCGGTGGGTGCGCGCGAGCGCACCCGCCGGGTGTAGCCCCCGAGGCCTCGGAGGAGTGGTTTGACTCCTCCGAGCTCTTAATGCCTCGCGCAATGCTTCGGCTGGTCTGGTCGTTCTCTCATGCGAGCTGGCCGTAGCCCGGGTGTACGGTCGGGTCCCAAGTTCTCGGGCTGGTATGTTGACGCTGTCAACGGTGTGGCCGGAGCCGGGTTTGCGAGAGCAGCCCCCGAGCCTCTGCACAGGGCGAGAGGGCGATCAGGGACAGACTCGACTTTTTTACATACGCCCCTGCGTCGCCTTTTCGCAAGGAGGAGGGGGGAGAGCGCCATGTTGCCCTCGGTGGGCGCCGAACATGGTGTCTCCGGTGAGCTGCACGCGGGTGATCCGAGCGGACGTCCGTGCCCCATTCGTTAGGGGTCGGCTAGAGGCCCAGAGGCGCGCCCAAAAGTACCTACGGGTGATCTGCCGGACCCGGTCCCCTGGCGACGGGGTCCGAGGACTCGATGCCTCCTTCTGATGGGATTCCGTTACAAGATCGTTCCCGCTGGTCTCGGAAATGTCCTAGGGTACCTCGGGAGCGCAGCCCGAGCCTTGGTTATGTATCGAACGTACCCATGGTCATCCCTCGCTCTGTGTCTGAGGCGGCTGTGAACCCTTTGGGGGCCAGCCTTCGAACCCCTGATCAGTAGTGGGCGCGGAGCCCGAGTAGCCTGAGGCGGCCGTTGAACCCTTCCGAGGGGCCGGCCTTCGATCCCCTGACCAGTAGTGGGTGTGGAGCCCACGTGCTCTGAGGCGGCTGTTGAACCCTTCCGAGGGGCCAGCCTTCAAACCCCTGATCAGTAGGGAGGCTCGGAGCCTGGTTCCTTCACGGGGAAGGATCCTTTTCGGGGTATCCCCCTTTCTCGGTCCCTGTTGCAAGAGAGAGAAAGAGGAAAAAAGGAAAAGGATACGAAATCGAACGACGCGGCGTACCTTTTTAGACGCGGTCATTATGGCAAAGGCGAAGCGTCGCTCGCTTCTCCTGCCGGAGGCGCCGCCTGTCCCGCTGCGGAGTTAATGCGACGGGGCGAGTGGTTCGCGGGGCGGCCGTCGCGCGTGCGCGAGCCGTTCGAGGAACGGAATACGGGCGCGTCGTCTTCACGCCGTGAGAGAGGGTTCTCTCGCTGCCCCCGGATGGGACGTAAGCTTGGCTGACGACGTGACCGCTGCTCCTGCCCGCCTGCCACCGCCATTACTGCCGGCCCATTTTTGGCCGCATTGACCGTCGTGCCAGGCTGGCGCTGCTGGGTCGTGCGCTGGGTCGCCTCGAGTCGCGGTATTGGTTCCGCAGTCGAGGAGGCACGGTGGTGGCGCAAGTGGCGGTGCAGTTGCATGCACGAAGCATTCGGCGCGCCGGTTGCATGACGCGTGGGCCTGGGCCTCCATGCTGGGCGTGTTGGGAGTCGGAGAAGTGTGCCCACTTGGCACGGTTGCATGCCGCCTGCATGGCTGCCCGCCCTTTCGCCCGCTGGTCTGGGCAAAAGTGGAGAGCCGCTTGTAACCGCTGGGCGGTTGTACGCACCGCGCGCGGCGGTTTGGCTTCTTCTGCTCTGGGCCGGCTTGTATGACGTGTGGGACCCAGCCCCCGCGCTGTAGGAGGAGGGCCTTGGAGCGTGTTGGAGAAGACTCAGCCCACGACGGCTGGGGACGCAAGTAGGGAGAGTCGCCTTTAAAAGGAGGGTGACCCCCTTAGAAGGCGACCATGTCTTCGCGCTCCCTTATGCATCGTGTCTTTCCACCTTCCAAGCCCCCGGATGGGGGATACCCGCCGTCTTTCCGCCTTGTCGTTGGGGGAACGCAACTCCGCGGGAGTTGGTACCTTTCAGCCATCGTTCGGCTTTAAGGATTTTCATCATGCAGCCCGGTTGCACTCCTCCGCCGGCGGTCACCCAAGACAGTGACCTCCAGCCCCTGGATGGGGAGAGGAAAGCCGGGCTGTGATCTTGGTCCCGCCCTCAGCCTCAAGGATGTTCATCATCCTTGCTGGGGCGGAGAGCGAGGCGAGCCGGGGCTCTACCTCCCGCGCGGGCCGGCTGGCCGCCTCTTCTTCCAGCTTCTGGTGGTGGCGACCATCCTCCAGCTCTGCGGAGGAGGCGTCCTCCAGCCATGCCGAGGAAGGCGAACTGTTGCTGCCCAGCTAGGATGCAACATTCCGCCCTCTTCCTCGCTTTCGTGGCGAGGACGGGAACGAGGACCTGCCGGTGCGCTTTGGAGCGGCCCGCTCTTTGGCCTTGATGGCTGGTTTGCGTCCCTTGAGCGGGAACGCGAACGAGAGCCTTCCGGCGGCCGCGACCGTCCTGGGACCATGGCTGCTGCTGCAGAGGTCGCTGGCGGATCACCCAGAGCTCGTCGCCCCGCAGGCTCCCCGGTGTGGAGGTTATTCATGCCCGTGGGGACGGAACCAGAGTTCCGTTTGTAATGGCACTTTGGATGCCAGTGTTTTTGTTCATTGTGGCTGTCGAGGCCTGAACATGTATGTAATTTCGGCACGGAGCCGTGTTTTTCCTCATTTTTGAGCACTAAGACTCGCCTGTTGGTTGTCTGAACCGCTTCACCAAGCGTGAGTCGCCCCGTGTAAAGGTGACGAGTGAGGTATCCGTATCCCGGAGGCGTAGGAGTCCCTCGGCTCGGTCAGCCTTGTTGTCCGAGGCTTCCCTTGCTTAGTTAGAGGAACCCCTCGGCCGCTCTTCGATGAGCCGAGGCCAGGGGTAGCGGTGTCAGCGCGAACAGAGGCAGAGTTGGCTCAAAAAGAAGACCTGGTCGGCCGGAGCCTGGCCGGGTCGTCCGTTAGTGGGATCGACGCCGGAATTGATCTGCCGAGGCCTCGGGCCGGGCTGATGTCCTTGGGGGACAGCTGGTCGAGGCCCCGGGGTGACCGGTCGAGCCACCTGCTCGGGCCGGATTCTCGGAGAAGACCCTGGCGGCGATGGCCCGGGCTTGGTGATGACGTTGTCCTTCAGAGCGGAGACCCTTGGACCGCGTCGCCGTCCGAGGCTAGGTCGGACCTCGCCGAAGGTGTTGTCGACGCCGAGGGTGCTGCTGCTCCCTTTAGCCGTCAAGATCCGAGCCTGCAGGATCGGATTATCTTGTAGCGTGTGTTTTCTGCGGCCGCCGAGGCCAAAACACACCCTCGCCGTGTTGTAAAGTTGCATCTCTTTTCCTCTTGTTTCGAGTATCTGGACTTTTTTGTCGGTAACGGAGTTGCTTGTGCGAGCGAGAGCTGCTTCTCACGGAAGGTGATGAGTGAGGTATCCGTATCCCGGAGGCGTAGGAGTCCCTCGGCTCGGTCGGCCTTGCCGCTTACGCGCACTCTTACCCGTCCATGGGGTTCTGTCACCGACGCAGTCGAGAAGGCTCGAAGAATCGCTCCGGCAGAAGAGCTTCCGAATGTGAAGACTTGTTCGGTCCGCGGAATCACTTATCCGAACGTGAGTACCTTATCGCAGAAGGTGATGAGTGAGGTATTCGTATCCTGGAGGCGTAGGAGTCCCTCGGCTCGGTCAGCCTTGGCTGCTTACGTGTACTCCATCGTTTTCAGGATCCACTTTCGAAGTAGTCAAAAAGCACGAAAGACACTCTGGCAGAAAGGATCTTTTTTCGAGGAAAAAATTCGACGCAGAGGGGGTTCCCCCCTTTTAGCCCCCGAGGGAGGGTCGGGCTTTGCCGAGGCGAGGCCGACCCTTCCTTGATGACTAAACTTTGCGTGGGAGCGAGGTATATGAACAACTTGAAAACATCTTAAGGGTAGAAGCGACGTAGCTGTTGGATGTTCCAAGCGTTATCGTAGACCTCGCCTTGACTATTGGCCAGCTTGTACGTTCCGGGCTTCAGAACTTTGGCGATGACGAACGGCCCCTCCCAGGGGGGGCGTGAGCTTGTGCCGCCCTCGGGTGTCTTGTCGCAGCCGAAGCACCAGGTCGCCCACCTGGAGGTCTCGGGACCGGACCCCTCGGGCGTGGTAGCGTCGCAGGGACTGCTGGTACCGCGCCGAGTGTAGTAAGGCCTTGTCCCGAGCCTCCTCCAGCTGGTCCAGCGAGTCTTCTCGACTAGCTTGGTTGCTTTGGTCGGTGTAGGCCCTCGTCCTCGGGGAACCGTATTCCAGGTCTATGGGCAAGATGGCCTCGGCCCCATAGACTAGAAAGAATGGCGTGAAGCCCGTGGCTCGGCTCGGTGTTGTCCTCAGACTCTAGACCACCGAGGGGAGTTCCTTCATCCATCGCTTGCCGAACTTGTTGAGGTCGTTGTAGATCCGAGGCTTGAGTCCTTGCAGAATCATGTCGTTGGCCCGCTCTACTTGCCCATTTGACATGGGGTGAGCCACGGCGGCCCAGTCCACCAGGATGTGGTGATCCTCGCAGAAGTCCAGGAACTTCCTGCCGGTGAACTGGGTGCCGTTGTCGGTGATGATGGAGTTCGAGACCCCGAAGCGATGGATGATGTTGGTGAAGAACACCACCGCCTGCTCGGACCTGATGCTGTTTAGGGGTCGGACCTCGATCCACTTGGAGAATTTGTCGATGGCGACCAACAGGTGCGTGTAGCCCCCGGGTGCCTTCTGCAAGGGGCCGACGAGGTCCAGACCCCACACAGCAAAAGGCCAGGTGATGGGTATCGTCTGTAGAGCCTGAACAGGCAGGTGGGTCTGCCTTGCGTAGAACTGACACCCTTCGCAGGTGCGGACAATTCTAGTAGCGTCGGCCACCGCCGTGGGCCAGTAGAAGCCTTGTCGGAAAGCATTCCCGACAAGGGCTCGAGGCGCTGCGTGATGGCCGCAAGCCCCCGAGTGTATCTCTCGCAGGAGTTCCTGACCTTCGGCGATGGAGATGCATCGCTGGAGGATGCCAGAGGGGCTGCGGTGGTAGAGCTCCTTCTCATCTCCCAACAAGACGAATGACTTGGCGCGCCGCGCCACCCGCCGAGCTTCGGTTCGGTCGGAGGGTAGCTCTCCTCGGTGGAGATATTGCAGGTACGGGGTCTGCCAGTTTTGATCAGGCATAACCCCGCTTCGCTCCCCCTCGACGTGCAACGTCTCGCCCTCGGGGGCCGAGGGTACCTCGGGCTGAACCGAGGGTGCCTCGGGCCGAACCGAGG
Organism: Zea mays; assembly: GCF_902167145.1. Classification (NCBI taxonomy): domain Eukaryota; kingdom Viridiplantae; phylum Streptophyta; class Magnoliopsida; order Poales; family Poaceae; genus Zea; species Zea mays. The sequence continues at coordinate 223,593,341 of NC_050096.1, forward strand.
GTGCCTCAGACTGTGCCGAGGGTACCTCGGGATGGGCCGAGGGGGCCTCAGGCTCGGGCGTGTCGTCGATCTTGACGGAGGGTTGATGCAGATCTCGGGAGAAGACGTCAGGGGGAACCGTTGTCCGCCCCGAGGCTATTTTAGCCAGCTTGTCCGCAGTCTCGTTGTAGCGTCGAGCGATGTGGTTCAGCTCGAGCCCGTAGAACTTGTCTTCCAGGCGCCGAACCTCATCGCAGTAGGCCTCCATCTTTGGGTCGCGGCAGTGGGAGTTCTTCATGACTTGGTCAATAACGAGCTGCGAGTCACCGCGAGCGTCGAGGCGTCGGACCCCTAGCTCGATGGCGATTCACAATCCGTTGACCAGAGCCTCGTACTCAGCCACATTGTTGGATGCCGGGAAATGGAGGCGTAGCACGTAGCGTAGGTGCTTCCCGAGGGGCGAGATGAAGAGTAGGCCTGTGCCGGCTCCTGTCTTCATCAGCGACCCGTCGAAGAACATGGTCCAGAGCTCCGGTTGGATCGGAGCTGTTGGGAGCTGGGCGTCGACCCATTCGGCCACGAAGTCCGCCAGGACCTGGGATTTGATGTCCTTCCGAGGGGCGAACGAGATTGTTTCGCCCATGATTTCCACCGCCCACTTTGCAATCCTACCCGAGGCCTCTCGGCATTGGATGATCTCCCCCAGGGGGAAGGACGACACCACAGTTACCGGATGAGACTCGAAGTAGTGTCGCAGCTTCCGCCGCGTCAGGATCACCGCGTACAGCAGCTTCTGAACTTGTGGGTAGCGGATCTTGGTTTCGGACAGTACCTCGCTGACAAAGTAGACTGACCTCTGAACGGGCAATGCATGCCCCTCTTCTTGCCTCTCAACCACAATCGCGGCGCTAACCACCTGAGTGGTCGCGGCGACGTAGATCAAGAGGGCTTCTCCGGCAGCTGGGGGCACCAAGATAGGCGCCTTCGTGAGGAGCGCCTTCAGGTTCCCGAGGGCTTCCTCAGCCTCAGGGGTCCAAAAGAAGCACTCGGCCTTCCTTAAGAGGCGGTACAGAGGTAGACCTCTTTCGCCGAGGCGTGAGATGAAGCGGCTCAGAGCCTCGAGACATCCCATGACCCTCTGTACGCCTTTCAAGTCCTTGATGGGCCCCATGCTGGTGATGGCTGCGATCTTCTCCGGGTTGGCTTCGATGCCCCGCTCGGAGACGATGAACCCCAAGAGCATGCCTCGGGGTACCCCGAAGACACACTTTTCGGGATTGAGCTTCACGCCTTTCGCCTTGAGACATCGGAATGTCACTTCAAGGTCGGAAAGGAGGTCGGAGGCTTTCCTCGTCTTGACTACGATGTCATCGACGTAGGCCTCGACCGTCCGACCAATGTGTTCGCCAAACACATGGTTCATGCACCGCTGGTACGTCGCGCCCGCATTCCTCAAGCCGAACGGCATGGTGACATAGCAGTACATGCCGAAGGGTGTGATGAAAGAAGTCGCGAGCTGGTCGGACTCTTTCATCCTGATTTGGTGATACCCTGAGTAGGCATCGAGGAAAGACAGGGTTTCGCACCTAGCAATGGAATCCACGATTTGATCGATGCGAGGCAGAGGGTAGGGAACCTTCGGACATGCTTTGTTCAGACCAGTGTAGTCTACACACATCCGCCATTTCCCCCCTTTCTTTCTCACAAGCACAGGGTTGGCAAGCCATTCGGGATGGAATACCTCTTTGATGAACCCTGCCGCCATTAGCTTGTGGATCTCCTCGCCTATGGCTCTGCGCTTCTCCTCGTCGAATCGGCGCAGAGGCTGCTTGACGGGTCGGGCTCCGGCTCGGATGTCCAGCGAGTGCTCGGCGACATCCCTCGGTATGCCGGGCATGTCCGAGGGACTCCACGCGAAGACGTCGGCGTTCGCGCGGAGAAAGTCGACGAGCACTGCTTCCTATTTGGGATCGAGCTCGGAGCTGATCCGGACTTGCTTGGAGGCGTCGCTGCTGGGGTCGAGGGGGAAGGACTTAACCGTCTCCGCTGGCTCGAAGTTGCCGGCATGACGCTTCACGTCTGGCACCTCCTTAGAGAGGCTCTCCAGGTCGGCGATGAGGGCCTCGACGTACTCCACGCACTCCACGTTGCATTCGAAAGCGTGTTTGTACGTGGGGCCGACGGTGATGACCCCGTTGGGGCCCAGCATCTTGAGCTTGAGGTAGGTGTAGTTGGGGACGGCCATGAACTTCGCGTAGCATGGCCTTCCCAGTACCGCGTGGTAGGTTACTCGGAACCCGACCACCTCGAACGTCAGGGTCTCCCTTCGGAAGTTGGAGGGTGTTCCGAAGCAGACGGGAAGGTCGAGTTGTCCGAGGGGCTGAACGCGCTTCCCGGGAATGATCCCATGGAAAGGCGCAGCGCCTGCCCGGACCGAGGACAGATCGACACGCAGGAGCCCGAGGGTCTCGGCGTAGATGATGTCGAGGCTGCTGCCTCCGTCCATGAGGACCTTGGTGAGCCTGGCATCGCTGATGACGGGGTCGACGACGAGCGGGTATTTCCCCGGGCTCGGCACGTGGTCGGGGTGGTCGGCTTGGTCGAAGGTGATGGGCTTGTCGGACCAGTCTAGGTAGACTGGTGCCGCCACCTTCACCGAACAGACCTCTCGACGCTCTTGCTTGCGGTGCCGAGCCGAGGCGTTCGTCGCTTGCCCACCGTAGATCATGAAGCAGTCGCGGACCTCGGGGAACTCTCCTGCCTGGTGATCTTCCTTCTTGTCGTCGTCGTGGGCCCTGCCACCCTCCGCGGGTGGCCCGGCTCTGTGGAAGTGGCGCCGAAGCATGACGCACTCCTCAAGGGTGTGCTTGACGGGCCCCTGGTGGTAGGGGCACGGCTCCTTGAGCATCTTGTCGAAGAGGTTGGCACCTCCGGGGGGTTTCCGAGGGTTCTTGTACTCGGCGGCGGCGATAAGGTCCGCGTCGGTGGCGTCGCGTTTTGCTTGCGACTTCTTCTTGCCCTTCTTCTTGGCGCCGCGCTGAGTTGACGCCTCGGGGGCATCTTTCGATGGGCGGCCCTGGGGCTGCTTGTCCTTCCGGAAGATAGCCTCGACCGCCTCCTGGCCGAAGGCGAACTTGGTGGCGATGTCCATCAGCTCGCTCGCCCTGGTGGGGGTCTTGCGACCCAGCTTGCTCACCAGGTCGCGGCAGGTGGTGCCGGCGAGGAACGCGCCGATGACATCCGAGTCGGTGATGTTGGGCAGCTCGGTGCGCTGCTTCGAGAATCGTCGGATGTAATCCCGGAGAGACTCTCCTGGCTGCTGTCGGCAGATTTGGAGGTCCCAGGAATTCCCGGGGCGCACGTACGTGCCCTGGAAATTGCCGGCGAAAGCTTGGACTAGGTCGTCCCAGTTGGAGATCTGCCCCGGAGGCAGGTGCTCCAACCAGGCGCGGGCGGTGTCAGAGAGGAACAGGGGAAGGTTACGGATGATGAGGTTGTCATTGTCCGTTCCACCCAGTTGGCAGGCCAGACGGTAGTCCGCGAGCCATAGTTCCGGTCTCGTCTCCCCCGAGTACTTTGTGATAGTAGTCGGGGGTCGGAACCGGGTCGGGAACGGCGCCCGTCGTATGGCCCGGCTGAAGGCCTGCGGACCGGGTGGTTCGGGCGAGGGACTCCGATCCTCCCCGCTGTCGTAGCGTCCCCCACGCCTGGGGTGGTAGCCTCGGCGCACCCTCTCGTTGAGGTGGGCCCGACGATCGCGGTGATGGTGCTCGTTGCCGAGGCGACCCGGGGCCGCAGGCGCTGTGTTGCGTGTGCGCCCGGTGTAGACCGAGGCTTCCCGCATGAATCGAGAAGTCGCGGCATGATGTTCCGAGGGGTACCCCTGCCTTCGGGAGGCAGAGCTCTCGGCCCGCCGGACCGCGGCGCCTTCCAGGAGATTCTTGAGCTCTCCCTAGATTCGCCGCCCCTCGGTGGTTGATGGCTCCGGCATCGCGCGACGGAGCATTGCTGCTGCAGCCAGGTTCTGGCCGACCCCACTGGATGCGGGTGGCGGCCTGACCCTGACATCGTCGGCGATGCGGTGCTGGAGACCCTGGGGTAGATGACGCATTTCTCCGGCCGGAGGTTGGCCCGCCCATGCCTGCCCGACGTCCCGGCGGATTGGCTCAAGCGCTCCTGCTCCCTCGTCGAGCCTGGCCTGCACCCCGCGGATTTGCTCGAGCTGTGGGTCGTGACCCCCTGCCGGAATGGGGACCACAGCTAGCTCCCGTGGGATGTCAACGCGAGGCACCGGCCTAGGGAGATCACCATCCTCCGGCATGCTGAGATAGTTGCCTTCGGAGGAACCCCCTAGATCGACGTGGAAACATTCGCGGCTTGGGCCGCAGTCCTCGTCGCCGAGGCTGCGGCTACCGTCGGAACAGTCGGAAAGGCAGCAGTCGCACGCGGTCATAAAGTCCCGCATGGCACTGGGGTTGCCAAGTCCGGAGAAATCCCAACAGAAGCTGGGCTCGTCGTCTTCCTCGGACCCGGAGGGCCCGTAGGTCGAGACGTCCGTCAGCCGGTCCCAAGGTGACCGCATACGAAACCCCAGAGGGTTTGGACTCGCCTCTACGAGAGCGTCCGCCAAAGCGAGGTCGTTTGGCGGTTCGGGGCTGAATCTGAAAGGCGTGAGATGGGAATCGGTCGGTACCTCTTGGTCGACGGGCGGCGAAGAAGTCACGTCGGGGACTGACCGCACCGTCGTCTCAGGTACGAGGGTGACACCCAGCAAGCCTTTCGCGAGCGTGCTGGCGTCGTCCGTTTGCTCGGGATTGGCGTGTCGCGGGGAGATAGCGCTCGTCTTCGTCTCAAGCGCGAGGTCGACGCCCGGCGCGCCCCCCGTTGGGGTGCCGGCGCTATCGACTCGCTCGACAGCCAACGAGGCGCTGCCTCCTGCTTGGCCTTGGTTGCCCCGCCTCCCCCTCCGTCGGCGGGGAAGAGGACGGGGCGAGCTCGAAGGTTGTTCTTCCACCACGCGGGGAAGACGTCGTCGATTCCGCCGCCGGCGGGCGGGCTGTCGGCCGCCATTGTTGCTGTCGCCCGGCGGTGGGAAGAGTACCATGTCGTAGCTGCCGTCGAGGGACATGAACTCAAGGCTCCCGAAACGGAGCACCGTCCCGGGCCGGAGAGGTTGCTGGAGACTGCCCATCTGGAGCTTGACGGGAAGCTGTTCGTCAACACGCAGCAGGCCCCTACCTGGCGCGCCAACTGTCGGCGTTTCGAGACCGGGGGGTCCCTAGGCCGACGAGTGAATGTCGCCGCGTGCCCCAGCCCAGATGGGTCGACGCGAGGCCGAGCGCGAAGGGGGGAAGTGAGGTGGCCGGAGACAGGCGTGAGAGAGGTGGAAATCCCGTGGCCTTCGTGTTCGTCCCGTGCCCAGGTCGGGTGCGCTTGCAGTAGGGGGTTACAAGCGTCCACACGGGAGAGGGAGCGATTAGCCTCACGCGAGCGCCTGTCTCGTCCTCGTCCCCGCGCGGCCAACCCTCTCTAAGAGGGCCCTGGTCCTTCCTTTTATAGGCGTAAGGAGAGGATCCAGGTGTACAATGGGGGGTGTAGTGGAGTGCTACGTGTCTAGCGGAGGAGAGCTAGCGCCCTAAGTACACGCCATCGTGGCGACCGGAGAGATTTTGGCGCCCGGTTTGTGTGATGTCGTGGCCGTCGGAGGAGCGCTGGAGCCTAGCGGAGGGACAGCTGTCGGGGCTGTCGAGTCCTTGCTGACGTCCTCTTGCTTCCGTAATGGGGCCGAGAGCCGCCATCGTCAAGGAGCATGCGGGGCGCCATCATTGCCTATCTGGCGGAGCGAGCCAGATGGGACGCCAGTCTTGTTCTTCGTAGCCTGAGTCAGCTTGGAGTAGGGTAATGATGGCGCCTCCCGTTGACGTGGCCGGCCCGCGCCCTAGGTTGGGCGATGTGGAGGCTCCTCCGAGGTCGAGGTCGAGTCCGTCTTCCGTGGTCGAGGTCGAGTCCGAGCCCCTAGGTCGGGCGAGGCGGAGGCAGTTGGCTGAGGCCAGGGCGGAGTTCGAGTCCTGGGGTCGGGCGAAGCGGAGTTCGTCGTCTTCTGGGGCTGAGCCCAAGTCCGAGCCCTTGGTCGGGCGGAGCGGAATTCATCGTCTTCTGGGGCTGAGGCCAAGTCCGAGCCCTGGGTCGGGCGGAGCGGAGTTCGTCGTCTTCCGGGGCTTAGCCCGAGTCCGAGCCCTGGGTCGGGCGGAGCGGAGTTCGCCGTCTTCCGGGGCTTAGCCCGAGTCCGAGCCCTGGGTCGGGCGGAGCGGAGTTCGCCGTCTTCCGGGGCTTAGCCCGAGTCCGAGCCCTAGGTCGGGCGGAGCGGAGTTCGCCGTCTTCCGGGGCTTAGCTCGAGTCCGAGCCCTGGGTCGGGCGGAGCGGAGCTTCCTATGGTGCCTGCAGGCGGGCCTGACTGCCTGTCAGCCTCACTCTGTCAAGTGGCACCGCAGTCGGAGCAGCGCAGGCGGCGCTGTCTTTCTGTCAGACCAGTCAGTGGAGCGGCGAAGTGATGGCGGTCACTTTGGCTCTATCGGCTGAGGGGCGCGCGTCAGGATAAAGGTGTCAGGCCACCTTTGCATTAAATGCTCCTGCGATTTGGTCGGTTGGTGCGGCGATTTGGTCAGGGTTGCTCCTTGGCGAAGACAGGGCCTCGGGCGAGCCGGAAATGTGTTCGCCGCTGGAGGGGGCCTCGGGCGAGGCGGAGATCCTCCGGGGTCGGCTGTCCTTGTCCGAGGCTAGGCTCGGGCGAGGCGTGATCGAGTCCCTCGAATGGAGTGATCCCTGACTTAATCGCACCCATCAGGCCTTTGCAGCTTTATGCTGATGGGGGTTACCAGCTGAGAATTAGGAGCCTTGAGGGTACCCCTAATTATGGTCCTCGACAGCTGGTGCAAGAAAAGCTGGATGGCCAGGCAAAGAAGCAAGTGCATGTGTACTTCATCTCTGAAGTACTTAGCCCATCAAAGAAAAATTACATAGTGTTGGAGAAGGTACTATATGTTGTACTGATGGCTTCTAGGAAGCTTCAACATTACTTCCAAACATACCATATCATAGTGCCTTCTTCACAACCCCTCAAGAACATAATGAGAAATAGAGAAGCCACATGAAGAGTTGGAAAATGGGCTACACAATTGAATGAATTCACTATTGATTATGTTCATAGATCTTCGATCCAATCCCAAGCGTTAGCAGACTTCATTGCTAATTAGACGCTAGAGGCTCAGGACGAAGAGAAAATAAACGATGTCGAAGCATGGACATTATTTTGTGATGGGTCATGGGGAACCTTCGGCTCCGGTGGCATCTTCGGTATTGACAGGTATTGCTTCTTTTGCCGCCGAAGCTGAGGGTGGCGTCTGCTCAATTGCTTGCATCACATTCACAACCCACCGTTTCTTCTGCCCCCCCCCCCGACCTTCTCCTCCGTAGCCGAAGCGGTTTCCTTTGATTGTAAAAGGCTAGTCAGATCTAACCTTAGTGGACTTAGCAGTGCAAATGGTATAGATTCAGTCATTACCTTCATAATCTCCGACACTTCAGCAGCAGAGGGTGAAGGAGGACTCATAATCTTCTCTGGCACATCTTGTACCTTGGCTTCGACAGAAGATATCTTGTCGATTTTCCGTTTCTCGGGAGCCAAATCCTTCGGCTCCGAAAGAGTCTTCTGTTTCTTCAAAGCTTTATGATCCTCCTTGACAGATCAGATAGCTTGCCTACCCAGAATGCTTACAACCCTTTTCCTTTTACCCCCTCTGCCCCCTTCGTCAAGCCTATCTTAATCTAGGTATTCAAAATTTAGGGCATCCATCACCCAATTCAACCTTCGTTTCAGCCGGGTGCCGAAGGCAGTGGTCATTAGTTGATCTTGTTTATTTGTATAGTTTCCAAGGATTTCATTGCACATGGTTTCTATCATTTCTAACCATTCAGAGCATGGTTTCTTGAATTGCTTTTCAAATTTGAAACAGTAGGGGAATCGAACAAGTTCATATTTCCCCTCCTTCCTTCTTCTTTGGCATCCCCCAACCGCTAGAGGTTGGAAAAGTTTTGTTTGCCAGATATTCTTGCACTAAGTCCCTAGTGCTAACTTGACCAGCTACCACCCTGAACTCAACTTCAGCCAGCTGGCATGGGGAGCCGAGTTGCATGTTGCACAGTGGCCTTATCATGCCGAAGCTTAATCTCAGAGGACTCATTACCATAGTCATAAGTTTCTCTCTCTTCTTCTCATCAGCCTTCACATAGAACCATTCGCTAGTCCACCCGGTCGACCATTTAGTCCGGTAGCCGATCACCGGGGCCTTGGTGTCCTTCCGGTATGCAAAATTATAACACCCAAAGTTTTTGTGTAGACCATCGACTCTGGCCTTCGTCTGATAGTGCAACTCATGCACTCGGTAGAACCCTTCGGCATTCACACTTTTACCCTGGCTTCGAAGAGCCCATATGTAGACACTGAGCCTGACAATGGCATTCGGTGTCAGCTGATGCAGATATATTTCAAATCTTTTCAAAACTTCTCCTATCATATCATACAGGGGAAATCGCAGTCCAACCCTGAAGAAGCTCCTAAACACAACTTCATCCTCTTTCGGCTCCGGAATCACCTCTTCGCCAGCAAAGCGAATAAGTTTACCTTCATCTTCCCCAAAATAACCCAACTTCTTCATCACGACCAAGTCCTCTTCTGTTACGGTTGATTTTCCGAATTCAATGTGACTAGGTTTTGATGGGCTTAGAATGTTGTTGCCCTCTTCACTTTCATCATCACTTTCGCCTTCGACAACAGTCTGCTCAACTTCGGCAGTAGTATCTTCGGCAGTAGGACCTTCAGACACAACTAGACCTGATCGTCTCATCACTTCTAATATCGGCGCCGTTTTAGTCACTTCGGCCTCATCTCCCTGACTGGACAGTCTAGCAGTGGATCTTACTCGGGCCATTTCAGCGTTTAGACTCCTTAAGACGAAGCTAAGTTCAAGTGACGAAGAGCTTGATCGAAAGCGCAATCTAGAAAGCTTCGGTTTTGGTTAAAAATTTTAACAGCACAACAGTGCGATGGCAATGAATGATGTGGTAACTTCTCACCAACCTGTCTGCTTATATAGTCCTGCAGGAGAAGAAGGCGAACCGCCAGACCGTCTACACTGGCTGAACGATGGACCGCCTAGTGCCCAGAATATTTTAATCGTTTTTCGATAACAAGCTCAGTGAAGGTGTTTTTTTTGGACCTTTGGCATTCCGAAGCCTTTGTATTTTTCACGGACCGAGCTCGTTACAAAAAAACGATCTAGCACCGTGAAGGGGCTACTGTTGGGGGTCTCCTTCTTCGCCGAAGGTCCTCAAGACATAAACACCTTCGACAAAATGTCACAAGAAGTTTGCCCCACTTCTGCCAAAGGTAATCAAGACGAAGACCTCGGAAAGAAGCAACGATGCAGAACGCCGAAGCTCGGTAGCTTCGGCTCAGATCAAGCAAAGAAGGAAAAGACTAGATAGACCTTATTAGTTTAAGTTACTAGTAAACAAATGTTCAAGGGCATGAATGTAATATTACCCAGGCTGCATCTCATGTCTATAAATAGGTGAACAGTAACTCTGTACTGTTCATGCTAGATTGTATTCACTCTCTCGCATCCACACCTTCGAGCAAGCCGAAGGTATCAATGTAATGTTAATTCTGTTAATATTCATACATGTTCTATGGAATACAAATATAAATGAATTAGTGAGATGTAGTTACTGTCTTCATCTTTATGTATTCCTATTTGTATGTTAAATGTTGAAGGTATGTCCTTCTTGACCTTCGTCTGATGAGCATTAGGCCCATGTGGAGATAATGCTTCGGAAGACGAAGGTTCCTAATCTTTAACAATTGTGTTACCTTGTTCTAGATTCACAGCATTTGAGAACAAGTAACCAACAATATATATTATAGATATAGATATAGAAGTACATATATAGATATAAATGAGCACTCAACTTGTAATTCCATATTGATGGAGCTCTTTTATGGTTTGATGGTGCCTTGGCTATGTTTTTAGCCTTGATTACGCAGAAACTTGTTTGATCGCGTCTAGCTGTGCGCTTCTGGAACCATGCAATCTCTACTACACCTTAAGATCACAGTGAGGGCGTCCACCGTGCCCCCGCCCTGCCCCCGCCTCTGACATCCTCCCTCGCCCCGCTCTCCGTTGCGGTACCCCGCTATCATCGCCCCCATCCACGCTCCTTTGATGGAAGGCACCGTTCCTAGGATCCTCCACGGCAGCCACCGTCCTCCCGGTCTCCGACCCGCTCACGATGCCCCTCGACCCCACTGCTCCTGACGTGCCTCCACCTGCGCATGGACACCAGATCTCGCGCCCACGGATGTCGTCCACCACCACCGTGCCCCCGCCCAAGGAATCCAACTGGCCAGATATTCCAGCGATGTCGTGGTCTCCTTCCATCCACGTACGGCGCCTTCCAATCTCGACGTCTCCTTTCATCCACGGCGCCGCCAACAGTGAATCCACCGCTGAGGACCTCGCCATCGCCGAGAAAGGGGTTCTACCTCCACTCATTGCCGTGCAGCAATGTCGGCGCCGACGGTGACCTGCATTCGCCTCCTAGGCTGCTCCCGCTCTTCCCCGTGCAGTTGCCGACCGGCCGACCGTGAGTGCGTGACTGCTTCTTGGCTTCCTCTCCCTTTCCTCTAGGCTGGCTCGCTTCCGCGCGGTATTCTCTGCTGCTCGCTGCTAATCACGGTGCTCCTCAAGTTGGAGGCCGACCAAATCTGTGTATGATTTGCTCCTCCCTCCATTCCCTCCCTCTCGTGAGCTAGATTTGGGCAACAATTTAGGGTATATGATCCTTGATTTATTATTAGTTCCAAGAAAAGAAAAAGGAAGTTCTTGGACGCGACTCAGTTGCCAATACTCTCATTTAAAATTGAATGTTGTGCTAACAAGCTAAAAACTTCACCCCAAATGGAATGTTCATTCTATTTTTTGTCCTAAGTCAATCCACCTTAAATTAAGAAAAGCTTATACAAGAAAATACCAATTAAATAATTAATCATATTTATATCAGTATATCACCATCTAATCACCATTAGATTCATCATGAAATATATTTTCATAGTACATCTATCCGGTGTCATATGTGTTCATAATCCTTTCTAAATACCAGCAATCTGTAGTGATTGATGTATTCTTGAACTGCTACAGGCTCTATCAAATACCTTAACTGTAGACGAGCCTTTCTATCTGAAATCACAATTTTTTTATTGGAACCAGACAAGAATGGATGCATCACTCTTGACAATATCAGAATGGTTAGGTCATATACTCATAGCTACACCTAATTCCAGATTGGTTAATGCTAGAATATAGCATGTCCTTATTTTTGTGTAAATCTAATAATTTTTTTGCTTCACACTGTTTAGGCATTAACGAGAGAAGCTAATGATACAATGAAGGAATCGTGAGTTCAAGATGTTCTTGTTTCGGTACATTTGGTTTGTATCATATGACACCATTTTGTTCATGCAAAAATTGTACCAATGTCCTACTCTATAACTAGATATTCTTTTTAGTTAAGCGCATAGAAGAATGTAATTCCAAGAGTTATGTGCAGAAGCAGTTAGTGTGCACCAGCTTGAAGCATTGGATAGATGGGAGCAACATGTGTGATCTGCTTATCAATCAATGCCAGTTCATCTGGTGATCAGAATGTTGTCGGTGAGCGTTCCCATCCCAGCGTCCATGATTAATAATTTATTAGTTGGTGGGTGATGAGTACCGGGTAGTAGAATAAAGAAGAACGTGTTGGCATAAAACAGAAGCAGCAATTCAGGTTCCTTACAGTCCTATTGGCATGGCCGTATTGGATTTGGATGGCACATGGGCCTCTAAGTGCCCGTTTGGATATTTTCTACTATCACTGAACTAATACTACAATAGATTTTCGTAGGTTTTTTATATGATGTGTCACAGATGCTCAACCTATGCACTGGCCAAATTGAGACCGGCGTGAAAACATGGATATGAGCTGAAGCAATAGTGGTAGTAGAGCATATGATGGTGGTTGGTTGTCTTCACCATCTCTTCGATGGCTGAACCATGGGGACAATCGAGGCATGTATCTAAGAGAACTCTAACCAACTGATTTTCCCCTGCTTTCGTTGTTGTTCTGATACAAGTTTTAGTTTATTTGTTGGCGGAAGTTTGTACAGTGCGGGCATAATGAGGAAGATCTTGATGTGTCTGATCTAATTGATGAGAAATACCTTCTAATCATTCTGAATGCCCGTTTACTACAAGTTACACTTGTTTCTTTGTATAGACCCGACTGTTTATTTGTTTGTTTCTTCGTATAAATCAGCCGAATGATTAGGTGGGAAATGGAGGATTCCAAGCTGTACGTGCAGAGTGGTGACAACGAGTGGAGCTACAGAGAAAAGATTGACTTCACGATCTACTTCGCATAGGAGATCTCTCAACGCCTGCTCTTTGAGATGGAGGACCAGATCCCTTCGCTCGCTGACCTTATTAAGTTTGGCAGCTTGCTGGATTTCCAACAACAATACAGGTACAAGGATTTAGGCTATTTTTTTCCTGTTTTTATTGTTATTGGTATGTAAAAGAACTTGTTTTCTGTGTCCGAAGTGGTGTGTGCCGAGAGATGCATACGATTGTACTTGACGAAGTGACTTACTGAAGCATATTCTCATTTATGTACAACGAAGCTCGTTCTTCAGTTTAGAATCAAGTTTGAAGAACTTGGATGTTCAAAAACTAAACAAAGATGAAGTGCACAAAAATGCCATGGGAAATATTGGAGTCTAAAATAGGGAATTGAATTCATTTCATGTGAATTGATGTAAGTAATTTACCTTAGAAATATGTTGTATGGTATAATACCGCTTTGGTGACATTTGGCTCCTCTTGAGACAGGTCAAACTTCTTTTTGCTGGGGAGTGGTAGCTTTGCGACCAAGTTTTTGAATGTTGTCAATCTGGCCGCTCTACTTAGTTTCGGAGAGGCAATTGGTATGAGTAAACAACAATATGATCACTTGGCATGTAGGGAAAAATAAATCAAACATGACTGACTCTTTGGTGCTCTGGCACTATAGCTGATGTTGATGTCAATTATTGCAATGACTCTGTTCTTCCGTACGAAGATGAAGCATGACATGTTGAATGCCGGGGTCCTTATATGGGCGCACTCTTCTTTGGTGGGCTTATGATCATGTTCAATGGCTTATCTGAGCTGACGCTAATTGTCTTCAAGTTGTCTGTATTCTTCAAGTAGAGGGATCTCCTTTTCTTTCCGGCATGGTCCTACACTATACCCGCATGGATCCTCAAGGTACCCATACTGTTCCAGGCCAATCAAGAGGTTGAACAGAGCTGTGCAGGTGAGCATGCATTCATTATATTCCCACAGTTGATATTCTTTGCGGTACTACATCTATGGCAGATTTAGTCGCTGCTGCCATACACCAGATGCTCAGATCTTCTTCAGGCCCTTCGTCGGTGAGGAGTATCACAAGGTATGCCAATCGCTTGGTCTTATCTTCCTGCTCTGCGAAAACAAGCACGCAAACCCAATTTACTATGTTACACCCCTTGGCTTCCGACGAGGTGGTCGAGGCGTGAGGCTGACAGTGGCGCTGGTAGTCCGCTAGGAATCGGATTTGGACGCGCTCTCCCTCGTCACTAGGTAAGAGACCCAGGTAAGGAACATATAAGTGTTTGTTCTGATTTCTGGTATTAGCCAATTTCCCCCCTCCAATCTGTTACTGATTTATATGCCCTTCCGGGGATCAACAGATCCCACACCTATTACATGATCTGTCCTTCTAGAATAGAATCTGCTCTCTATCTTCTGAACCGGTACTGCCTTCTTCAATATCGGCCACCGGCCAGTCCACCTCTTGAATAATCGTCCTTCATGGCCCTTCAGTTGTGAGTTGTGACATACTATTTATATTCGGATCTGATCTATTACAAGTATACATGCATATTATAGGGTGTGCATCTGTATACCCATGTTCTTTACAAGGTCCATCCCTAGGTGATATGAGTAGTAAGTCTAAACTTGCTTCTTACCAAGAGTTAGGCTGTATGTGTGTATGTATTTTTTAGTACAATAGTATTCAAAATTTATGAGGACCCTTTCTTTTTGATTGTTTTGAACAATGGGCGTATGAACCGGTGGAAGAACAATTCATTTGATAGTTGTTTGTGTCCAAAATGGAACTAAATCTAAAATCTGTGGAGCAAACCACTCAATCCAGATATCTATTTAATCAAACATTTTTTTGTTATGATGCAGTTTCACATGTGAAATAGCCATATGGATATGTAACAACATAAATCTGTTCAGTGGGAAATAAGTTTCTATAATACATTTATGCACCGAGGCAACAAGAAAAAATATTCTGTCATTTCTATAAAAACATGATGCATTTTTTCTCAATTCATAGTGTGATGTTATTCCTCTTTTGCTTTTAGAGAAGCCCATAATACAAAGGGATAAGAAGTCACCAAACATTTCTAAATCACCGGTCTTCATCCAGTGACAACCGACAACAGAAATAACTAAGAGGCTCCACAATGTATGTGGTGGGAGGCAAACTCAAGAGCTAGAAAGTTGGATGGTACTTGCTCTGTCTCGTTTCTCTCCTCTACTTGCCTTTGCATCCCCCATTCACAAAAGTACAAACGAATAAATGTCCATGTGCTATCTACTGTAGATATTTTTTGTGTAAGGTAACGGTAGCTACGATTGGTAAGTTTATGATGTTTATCTATTTTTTCTCTAGAAAATCAAATCTAAAATGAAAGAACTTTATTTGATTGGACAAATCCCAATTTCTGTAAATTGTAGACACTATGAAGTTTTAGCTGATCAGTAAGAGATAAATCCGACTACTACATTTGGTGCATTGTTACAGGTTATTCAAGAAGGAAATAGGTTGATGATTAAGCAATTTCTTCCAGAACTTCACATAACATGTGTTAATAGCTTGACCCTTTATCATATACTTAAGACTCCAATAGGTTGAATGAAACTCCAAAGACTGTCCAACAGAAGTTTCGGCCTACTGTTGTTGAGTCATATTTTTTGTAACCATCTTACTGTTTGGAGGTCTCAGAGGCAAGCAGAGCCTCTATAGATGTTTTGCCATGAGAAGACCAAATGCCAGGTCCAACCAACTGAGAGCCCTCACTATTTTGTAGGTGATGTCGGCCATTGATGAGGGGGCATGTTGAAGCAGCAGATGTCCGTGCCAATAGGTAATCAGATAAATAGATGGTATTCCCTAATCCTTTGTTTGTAGAACATGAATGAACGTGGGGACAAACATAAATATGGGTATTTTATTCTATCTAAAACTGGTTTCACATACTATGGGCCTCTTTGGTTTTTCTCCAAAAATCAATCTTTCTTTGATGTGTGTAGAACACTTGCTGCTAGAATCAGTCTTTTGTCGATGTGTGTAGAAAACTTGCAGGCACAATATACTGACACATTATGTGGTTCTTTTGCATGTCTATACAGAATGCAGCCTGTCTTAATTCGTCATCTACTGATACCAGCAATGCCTTGGAATTGGATGCACTTATGGGATAGCCTACATGTCGTGGACCTTGGTATTTTGGTATGCTAGGATCTTCATCAGGAATGGGTAGACTGATGGTGGAAAGTGAAAGATGTTGATATTATTAAACTACTTGTGGTCTTGTTGATCATAATACTTTTTTATTGTAGCAAGCCTTGTTGGTCGGTGTCGTGATTTATTGTTCCTGTGTACTAGGTGTTCCTATGATATTTCTGATTTTCTTTAATATGTGAATTTGACATTTCTGCAGGTTGAACATGGATTAGGGAAACTTGGATGGCATGACAGCCAATGAGGTCATTGAGTTCTTCTGTGAGTTGATTGTGAATTGATTGTTACACGCACATGCGATCTGTGATTAATCTAATGTTCCTCATGAACTGCTTCTCTTTCTTTATCAGGTTTGAAAGTCTTTATGTGCACTTCTAGCACTTCTTTTTAATTCAAGACATCTTCACATCCATGATATCTAGGTTTTCATAATCAATTTTGTGGATCTTAGCATCCCTGAATATCTTTCTGAACTTCTGATTGGGGTTTTCGATTTTCCTGGGATCTAATAGCTTCATTTTTATTGAAATATCATGTCAATCCTTCCATTTTTTAGTTTACATCGAATGGTTTATGTAGACTTTTGATGGTGTGGATGGAAAACAAGCAAGGCGTACCAACTCATCAAGTCCTCTAGGCGAGCTTTTTGACCACGGTAATCTCGAGTTGGAATTTAAGTAGGTGTACTCCGTTTTAAGAAATATCATATGATGCTGACAAGTTTGCATCCTGTGCAGGATGTGATGCGCTTGCATGTGGTGTAAGACCACATCTCAATATTTTTTATTTCAAGTTCAATGATTTTCAAGTCGTTGCTAGCAGATTGCAAAGAAATTTGGGTCAGTTAGCCATCTGAATTCATTGCTCCGGTGCGCCTGCGATAGAATTTGGGGGGAACAAACAAATACGACCGGAAACTGACCATGCGTTATTTCTTCCCAGGATGTATGGTTTCAAACAAAGGAGATATTTTGCATGTGGTTTCATCTTTGCGTTGCAAGCTACTCTACATATCTTCCCAGGATGCCAATACTTGTAAATGTGCAACAAATAAA
Organism: Zea mays; assembly: GCF_902167145.1. Classification (NCBI taxonomy): domain Eukaryota; kingdom Viridiplantae; phylum Streptophyta; class Magnoliopsida; order Poales; family Poaceae; genus Zea; species Zea mays. Next base: position 223,610,086 of record NC_050096.1, read on the forward strand.
TGTGACCGTACTTATTTACCTTAGTGCGTTATTTCTTGCCTTATTTACTTCCGTGCAACAAACGAATGCGAGTGTCCTTGATGTACAACCACCAAATTTTAGGCGAGGTGGATCCCTTCCTATATTTTCCTCCGCTCTCTTTTCTTGAATGTGTGAATCTCTTTCCTTCCTAAATTTCTTCATTGATAGAAAGGTGGAAATCTGCGGTGCCCTCACCAGCCATAAATGGAGCCACGTTGATCTCCCTTTCTATACGCTCTCCCTCTTTTTGTGCCTGCAATTCAGTCTCATGAATGTTAGCTTAGAACGAATGACTTCTTCTCTTGTACGTCAATTCCTTTCACCTTTCCCATATTTGTTCTCCCAATCGACAGACTTTTTCTTGTCTTACACGCCATTACTGGCAACATCGATCTCTTTCCCCGAAACCCTCGCCTCTCTGCTCCATGATCTTCTCCCTATCGTGCTTGTCCTCTGCCCTGCTGATATTCCAAGGTACAAATTTTATTCTATTCCCTAATATCTAGGTTTAATTAGGATCTCGCCCTTACGATAAATTTTATTTTATAAATTACTATTTTAGAATTTAAATAATTTGAAATATTGGTTGTTAAGTTCACAAGTCGATGTGGATTTAATATCGCAACCGTTTATTTAGTGTCACAATTTAATTTGAGTTTGTTTGGTGTAATTAAAATCATGTCATATGTCGTAGTCTTGCTAATCGTAAGTTAAATAGAGAATGTAGCCTTTTGTGAGGTCAAGACTGATGTAGTATTAAAATATGTGAGGCGTAGACACTAAGTTTATCATAAATTTAAATGTAAGCTATTAAAATGAGTAGGGCTCAGACACTAGAATTAATTCTTTCGTGATTAAAGTTAGTAGATTATATTATTTTGAGCATGCCCCTTCTAATAAAATACAGAAACCCCTTTTAATAAAATATATACCCCCAAGTCTCCTGGTGTGTAGTTGCCCGTTAGATTTCGTCCGTCGTACAAACACAATACTTCTCCCTAAGGTGGGTGACTAACAAAACCAAATCGAATCTCTGCACCCACCCTGAGAAGAGCAAGCACTATGCACCAGCCCCCATTGACGGTACAACGGCGAAGCAAAATACACCCCCAAGTCCAGACGTCTTGACGCTGTAACCGCTAGACAACCTCTTCTGTCGGGACGCCATCAGACCAATATATTATTTACTTCTCAAAGTGTTTTATTAAAATTTTAAATCTATAAGTTGTAGATATGTAAGTATGTGTTCATTTCGAATGTATTTATAAAGGACACTTTTTTTGCAATCCTAATGACTGATATTTTGCATGTTCTTATGCCATGGAAATTCAACGGATGTCACGTCCTTTTCGTAATAGATCATGTTAAAAAGCATGTGACTTTTATCGACTTTACACCGACTCAAGATTGGTGTGAACATATGCCATACAAGAGGTTCGCGGAAGCGATTATCACGGTCTCAGAAATATAAGATTGCTTATAGCAAGAAACGTTCTGGATGGGCGGAGGATATTTTTAAGTGGGAACATACAATTTGGACTGGTGTTCCAATTGACTTAAGAGGATATTTTCTTCTTCTCAGCAGTTTAAATTTGTTCTATAATAATCATTGTATAAAACATAGTTGGCCAAACATTATTCTATAGGTTTAATACCAGCTATTTCGTTCTACAAGCTATGACCATGTGCGGGAATGACAGACAAATGAAATTTGTTAGGGTGAGTGTAGTACGTTCGTTTCATGTTCAAAACATACATTCCAGTCATATAATACAAATTGATGTTTTGTTCTCTTATGTCTTTGTTTGTAGGATGCAAAGATTCTTCGAAGAAACTTTGTGATTGATCTGTTAAGTTATGAGGACAATTCGTGTCGATATGTCATCCCTGCAAACATACAACAGAAACTTATCGATATCGCTAAAAAGGATTAGTTGATTAGTGTACGGTTGTCAACACATTTGTCTGTAATTAAAAATTCTAAATTAACTTTTTAGAAATAATTTATGTGATATTGATAATGTTTTCCACACAGATTTTGTATATTATAGTGATGTTTGTCGTTCCGTAAAAATGTTTCATACAAATTTTTTACTTCCATCGCAACGAACGGACACATACCTATAACAATATAACACACATATGTACATAATTTATCGTGTTATTATACGGTTCCGTTGCAACGCACGGGCACTCACCTAGTATACATTGAAATCCATTTTCGCCCTATTTTCACCCAAGCGGCCAAGCCGGTGGTAGTAAACTAGTATGGGGCTTTTTGGTTCGGTCCTTTTGGTCCGTTATCGATTTGTGGTGTGAACAGATTGTGTTGCTTTGTGGTGTGAATAGATTGCGTTGCTTTGTGTTTGGTTAGAGCAGTCTGTATTAATTCACAGCAGTATCTTATACGGTTCTATACAACTATGAAATCGCTTCTGAACCAGCGCTACTAATCCCCTTTCCCTCCATTAGGCTTTGTTTGGGTACTCTAGTATTGATCTCAATCCACATGTATTGAGGTGGATTGGAGTGTAATTTAGTTATCTCAATCCACATGTATTGAGGTGGATTGGAGTGTTTTAAACTAAACTACACCCCAATCCACCTCAACACATGTAGATTGGGGTTAATAATAGAGTACCCAAACTAGGCCTTAAGGGTGTGTTTGGTTGAGAAGTGAAGGAGAATAGAATGGCTCCATTCCAATTTTCTGCATGTTTGGTTTCCAACAAAAGAGGAGGGGAGTGGCTCTTGGAGTCTATATGAAAAATTACCATAAATAGTTGGAATGCTCCCGCTCCAGAAAAATGACTGGATGCGAGCGCTCTCCCAGACATGAGCGCTCTCCTCCCTCTTCTCCCCTCTACACTATATAGCTCTCCAACCAAACAAGGAACAGAACGGCTCCGCTCTATTCTACACTTTAACCAAACAAAAAAATAGAGCAAATCTGTTCTGTTTGCCAAACACAACGGCTCCATTTTCAAAAACTAGAATGGATCCGCTCCATTCTAGTTGACTCTTCCACCAAACGCACCCTAAGGGATTGCAGCGCTGCTCGTTGACGTTACCATTCCCGCAGCGGAACAAAACAACACCTAAGGACTAATTTGGGAACTCCATTTTCCCAAGAGATTTTTATTTTCCCAATGGAAAATGAACTAATTTCCCTTGGGAAAATAGAAATCCCTTGGGAAAATGGAGTTTCCAAACCAACCCTAAGCGGTGGCTTGGTGAGCTGAGGATAGCAAGTGTGTGTGTGATCACGCTTAACCTCTAATGTTGTAGATAAGTGTTGCATAACCTCTACTGTCGTAGGCCAGTGGTGGCTCGGTGAGATGATGATAGCCTGTTCCAATGGCCAGCACAGCCTCTACCTAATATCCTCCATCCATATACTCATAACCTCTCTATAGGAAAAATGAATTGAGTCTCATTTATTATTGGGTATTGTTATTTAATGATCTATATAACCATTTAGACTAATTTTGTGTACTAGTGTTTATATACAGTTCAAAGAATGCAACATCAACTTAGATGAAGGCAAAGTATGATTGAAAAGATAAACACCGCAAGCAAGACATTAAAATACTTATTGAAGATCTATAAAGATTATGCAAGAATCTAATAGAAATGATGAAATACCCCCGAACGAAGAAACGTGAAGAAACAAATGAAAAATAGACTGCTTAGTTCGATAGCACCAGACATATCCTATGAAGCACCAAATAGAACATCGCACAAGAGTGGCTTTGTGCTGAAGAAAGGGTTGATGAAATAGAGTACACCAGAAATACAGGTGTGCACCGATCACCGGATGTGGCATCGAATACAACACTTAGAGAGTTTACAACATGATTGGGAGATCTATAAGGCATAGAACATGTCCTATGAAGCACCGAATACACCACCGGATAGGGTACTCGGAGATGTAGCATTAGCCATCGCTATACACTTGGGTGCTTAAAAGATCACTAAGGGCTCGTTTGGAACCAAGGGTAATGGAGGGGATTGAGGGGGCCAAAATCTCTTACCCCCTCAAACCCCTCCATTACACTTGCTCCCAAACATGCCCTTAGTGATTAGCATAGGTGCTTTGAAGTGCTTAGGTTAGTTAGACCATTGTATTAGTGCTTGCTCTAGGTTTTCCCTAGTGATTAGAAGTGAGGTTAGACACCCTTATACCCTGGGTTTCTGCACCATTGTAGTTGTATCAAATGGGGCTTGTAAGTCTTGTGAGGTTATACCAACTGTTTTTGTGGTGTGGATGCTACCGTGTAATAGAGGAAACGAGGCTCATAATGTTTTAGCCAAAAACTCGATATTAGAGATGATGGAGAGCATCCGAGAGAGGCCGAAGCCTACACGCTTCTTGTCACCTCGGTAAAAATATTGACACATCAATGGGAGTTTATATTTCTATTTCTTATAAGCTTCTGCATTTGTGCTATGTTACCTTAGTTATATGCTTTATCTTTTTAGCTTTGTTATAGGCTAGTGGATAGGTTTGGAACCTAGATGGTGTAACTTTTTTGCGGTAGAGATAGCAATACTTAGTCAAAACCATAGTTGCACATGGTTCTTTGCATAAGTTTTGACTAGGAAAGAAATAGAGGCCATATGTTATAAGAAATTAGATTGCCTAATTCACCCTACCCTCTTTTAGGGCTTGTTTGGGAGCAAGGGGATTGAAGGGGATTTTTAACCCCTTCAATCCCCTTACTCCCAAACAAGCCCTTAGGTGTCATTGTTCCCTATAAGTGGTAACAAAGCCAGTGGCTCATTTAGAACTTTTAGCTTAACCGACGTTGAGTCGACGCTACTATAAGAGGGACGGATGGATACCTCTAGGCCACCTTATTTCGATGGCACTAACTTTCCCTATTATAGTACTATAATGGTTAGTTTCCTAGAAGTTGTTGATCCAGGTGTTTAGAGAATGACTTGCGATGGGATGAAACCCATTAAGAACCCTTAGAAACCAACTACGAGTGATGAAAAATAAAACCCTAGAGGGGGGTGAATAGGCGAAACCAGAAAATTATAAACTTTGAACACACACTTTACTCGGGGTTAGGATTAGAAATATATAATTGTGAATTCGGAGTGCTGAAGATAGTTCTCCTTGCTATGAGTTGCTCAATCAATGCGGATAACTTTGGGAGCTAACTCAAAACAATGTGAGCAAGAGAACTTTAGAAAGAGAGGAGTGGGAAGAAACAAATTGAATGATGAAGATTAACACAAATGAACGGTCGAGTGCTACAAAGGCTGGGTCTATTTCAACCCTTTTCCTCTCTCAATCGGTCACTTAGACCGGTCGAGTGCTTCTTCTTAATCTCATGGGTCACTAAGACTCCGCAAGGATCACCACACAATTAGGTATCTCTTTCTAGCTTGACAAATCACTTGGAAATATTAGAGAGATGAAGAAAGCAACCAAGCAACAAGATCAACAAATGGAACACAAATCACCCTCTCTCAAGTCACTAAACACTTTAGATCACTTGACTTGATTTTGGCACTTGGAGAGGATTTGAGGCTTTGAATGTGTCTTTGAAGTGTATTCTTTGCTCTTGTATTGAATGAAGAGAGTGGGATGCTTGGATTGGATTGAATGGTGGTGGTTGGGGGTATTTGTAGCCCCAACCACTATTCTAGCTGTTGGCTGACTGCTCTGTTGATGGGCACACTAGACAGTCCGGTGGTGCACCGGACACAATATTGTTCACTGTCTGGTGTGTGCCACATCATCCGACCGTTGGGGTTTGGAGCTGTTGACCGTTGAAGACTTCTGTCCTTTTGGCACATCGGACAGTCCGGTGCATTCTGACATCATAGACTGTCTTCTGACTTCTGACAGTTAGACTGCTGCGCAGTCGACCGTTGGCGAAGATGACCATTGCTCTGAGGTCTCACCGGACAGTTCGGTGGCACACCGAACAGTCCGATGATTTTTAGTGGACGAGCGCTGAGAAAACCCAGGCTACAACAAATCTGTTTTGCTCCAAACTTGTAGAATTGTCTTAAAGTCATTTTATTTGTATGTGTATATGAACTTCAAACATTGAAATCGATTATAGGATAACTAGTTAGTCCACATGGTTTGTGATGGACGTCAAACATCGAAATCGATTATAGGAAATAGTTGAGACCATTTCCCTTTCACCATCTGTGCCCACTTGTAAGCCCCTTTGTGGGGTAGATTTCATAGTATGTGTAAACTATTGTACTCCACCCCACTGTAATGACCCCATTGAGGGGAATATTTCAGGAATGTAGCAGGCAGTCGAGGGTATAACGGTACTTGGGGACCAACCTACCCGCCCGGTTACCTATAAATACCCCCACACTATACACGGATGGGACAGGCATAACAAGACACTATAGTTACCTACCTATTGTCTCGTTGTGCACCTAAGCCCCCTTTCTCGAGTGATTGGGTCCACCTATCCACGTGTCAGCTGGTCCCAACATTTGGTGCCCACTATTTGTGCTACGACAACCCAAACCAGTGATGGCCCCTAAGAAAGTGACCACCATAGCTAGCACTTCTCTGGATGACGCTATGAAGGTGGCCCTTGTCAAAAAGAAAGGCAAGGCAGCCCTCGCCAATGACGCCCTCTAGGCTACAACTGAGAACAATGAAGCGGGAGCAATAAATATCAAACATCCCCGAACCGAAGATTCATCCACTCCCGAAGGCAGCATTCATATGTGTAGTTCAGAAGACCCCCTTGGGATGACGTCCCACTAGGTTTGCCCCCACGGAGGCTAAAGACATCTTGGAAGAATGTGGGGTCCTAGGCATTTCAGTCGAAGATCAACTCAAATTACGAGCGCTACGCATAAAAAACGACCACCTACAGAAACAAAGGGAGATACTCGCAGCCAAGAGGCAGTGAACCAACATGTCGACCAAAGTAAGGCAGATGATCTTAGATGAGGAGCAAAAAGCAAGGGCGTTGGAGCAAGAAATTGCTGAAATGCAGCGCGAAGACCTCCGCCACTAGTAGCCGGTTGACGCAGTTAACCAAAACATTCACCATTTCCATAGCCTAGCCTCTGCACCAGATGCCTTTCAAGGACTGAATTACCTTGATGAGAGAAGCCCTCCCGCACCGCAGCTGCAAACTTCCCCTTGTACGCAAAATTACAGAGTGGGCACCTACCCAAAGTACAACGGCAACACGGATCCAACCCAGTACATCAAGAGCTACCAAGTCGCAATTGCATATTTAGGGGGACGATGCCACCATGGCCAAGTCATTTGTCATTGCCCTCGAAGGCCCAACCCTCACATGTTATTCAAGATTACTGCCACTATCAATTGTCTCCTAGAAGACACTTTGTGACAATTTTCTACTCAACTTTTAGGGCTATAGACCCAAAACATACACACTCATAGAAATCTCTCTACATCCAGGAAGAAAAGGAAAGCCTTCACGACTATTACAAAATGTTCCTCCTCTTGAAATCACAGCTGCCCTTGGTTGATGACCAAATTGCCATCCACTATGCAATCCAGGAGTTGTATCATCTTTTTGAAACATATGCCAGGTCAAAAGAGATCCACCATAGAAAAGTCAAGTCAAAACGGAAACCCAAAGAGACTCAGCAAACCAGGAGTACATGGACGAGGCCCGCACAGCAAGACCCCGCTCATCAGGACCACAGCTAGCAACTCCAAGTCCAAAATATCGCAAATCAACCGCAACAAGGAGAGGGCCACCCTCGGTGCCAAAACTACCCTCCGCAACAAGGCTGCAATGGCAACGCAATCATAGGAAGAGGAAGAGGCAGATGCTCACATTAGTCAAGCAAATTTTACTTTGTTTTCATGGCGAAGACTCAAAGCACCCAACCAGAGACTTTCTAAAAAATAAGGAAACTAAGAACCGGATGGACAGAGCCATGCCAGCAAGCAACCAAAGATCCATCGATCATACCTACCAACCCCATCCATACCACCATCATCACTACCAGAACGATCACCCCATATTACCCACAACACCAACAAAACTACAATGATGCCTTCCCCCAGCAACCATGCCTTCAACTTTGTAAGAAAAATGGACCCGACCCATTTGTATAAATGATTTTGGTGTTTGATGAACAACATAACCTGTGGACTAATGTGTTTGCTAATGTTGTGTTTGTAGTTCACAGGATGCAAAAGTGACTTGGACTAAGGCACTGAGGAAGCAACACCTCAAAAGAAGACAATATGAAGACCATAACTAAAGGTCAATAATAATCAAGAAAAATCCAAGGCATGAAGGAAGTGTAGCCACTCGCGGACCGTCTGCCCATGTGCAGCAGACTGTCCGGTACCACCCGGTGGACCGTCTGGTGCACTAGGAAACAAGAGTTCAATGACTAGTTCCAAGTGACACCGTGGAGAAGAGCCATCAGATTGTCCGATGCAACAATAACAGTGCGTCAACGGTCACTTGCAATGGTCAAATCAGCGGCTATGTGCACCAGACTGTTCGGTGCCTACCACCAGACTGTTCGGTGTACCACAGAGAGCTACAACTTTTCTCCAATGACTATAATTGAGTTGGGGCATATATATATATATATATACTTCACCCAATCAGGCATTTGGAGATGTGGGAGCCCAAGCAACATACCAATACATGCGATAGACATTTCCATGTGCTCAAACACACAAGTGCTTAATAGAATCACTTGGTGATTGGCGTAGGTGCTTTGCAAAGGGCTTAGGTTAATTAGACCACTTATGTGCATGCTCTAGGTTGTTCCTAGTTAGTTGAGTGAGTTTAGAAAAACCTACAAAACCCCTAGGCTCTTGCGTGAGCCGTTGTAATATTGTACCAAGTGGGGCAAGAGTCTTACAAGACCGTGAACCGAGTTTGTGTCACGGTCGCCACCGTGTATCGGAGGGAACGAGGCCTGCGATGTTTCGGCTAGAAGCTTGATAGTGGAGACGGTGGGGAACGTCCTAGAGGAGTCGGAAGCGGGGCACCACTTGAGCGTGGAGAAGGCCCGTGGATCTCTACGGAGTTACTCGACCATGGTGCTTGGCCCTCGCGTGGTCTACCCTTTGCGTACGAGCACCAACGAGAATTAGTCAGAACCTTACGTGGTTTCAGATACCTCGTTAAAAATACCAGCGTCGTCCACGAGAGTTTGCTTTCTCTACTAGCCCTTTAATCTTCTGCATTTACTCTCTCTACTTAAGTTGCAATCTTTGATGTTCTTAGTGTATATTATATAGGATTGGAACTTAGGTTGCATAACTCCTTTTGCGGTAGAGATAGCAACACATAGACAAAACCTGGTTTGCACAATCTAGTTAAGTTATTTGCATAAGTTTTGTTCTAGTGATTTATTTGTGGACTAGTTTAGAAATAGTTTTTAGAAGTCCTAATTCACCCCCACTCTTAGGTGTCACCGTTTCCTACAAATGGTATCAGAGCCGGTTTGACTCATTTGAAACATTTTAACTTCACCTTTAATCAAGCTAATGCTTTCTGAGAAAGGGGATGGATACCCAGAGGCCAGCACACTTTGACGGCACTAACTTCTCATATTATAGTGCTAGAATGGCTTGTTACCTAGAAGTGGTTGATCTAGGTGTTTGGAGAGTCACTCGCTACAGGATGAAACTACCTAAGAATCCCGAGAAGCTCACCGCGAGTGATAAAAAGGAAATTCATTTGAATGCTAGAGCTAAAAATTGCTTGCATGAATCTCTTAGCATTGCTATTTTAAATCAAGTATTTACTTTGAAAACTGCTAACGAGATTTGACTAAAATTGCATGAGCCCATGAAGACACATCTAATGTCCATGAGCACAAACATTGCCTAGTCCAAAATGAGTATAATTCTTTGCTATGAAGGAAAATGAGCTTGTTAGATACATATATTCTCACTTAAACCTTGTGATTAATGAGCTCGAATCTATTGGAATTAATAAGCTAGGTGATGCGGACATTGTGAGGAAGATCATATCCCTTCTACCTCAACAAAGATATGGGATCATCATCACTATTCTTCACAACTTGGAGGATCTAAGCACAATGACCCTAACACTCGTGATTGGAAATGGAAAGATTGTGGCATTTGAAATGTCATGCAAGATGGGTCAAGAAGAGGAGCCCACTTCTTCCAAGCCATATGCTTTTGCATGCGTTGAACACAAAAAAGATGACATGCAAGAAGAAGGCTCCAAGCTCAAGCTCCTCTAGTGAAGAAGAGGAAGAAGAAAATGGTGATGATGAAGATGATGATCAGGCCTCCACATCACCCTCTGAGGACAAAGAAATGGTCCGACGTGTCAAAAAGGTAATGAGGATGATTCACAAGATTAATCTAATGGGTGTGCCCATATAGGTAGAAGATCTTCTCTTTAACATTGACATGGAAAGGCAAAGAAAGAGAGAATGCTTCACATGTGGGGAGAAGGGTCACTTCTGGGATAATTGTCCAAATTTGGCCGAACTGAAGAAGAGGATGTGCAAAGGCAAGGTGCTTACAAGTGTCAAAACTTGGGATGATTCTTCAAGCAAAGATGATCCTCCAAGGACTCGTAGCCACCGCTCTTCATCACACTCTTCACGGTCATCTCACAAATGCCTTATGGCAAGAGGTAAATCAAGTATCCCATCCTCTAGTGATGATGAGTGTGATGGTGAGGTAAAGCCCTCCTTAGATGAACTTGCACATGTCGTTAAGTTTTTTGAGGATGTTAGGGCTATATATACTTCACCCAACTGGCTAATTGGAGTTGTCGGAGCCTAAGCAACATACCAATACATGATATAGACATTTCTAGGTGCTCAAACACCTAAGTGCTTAATAGAATCACTAGGTGATTAGCATAGGTGCTTTGCTAAGTGCTTAGGTTAGTTAGACCGCTTATGCGCTTGCTCTCGGTTGTTCCTAGTTAGTTGAATGAGTTTATAAAACCCACAAAACCCTTTGGCTCTTGCGTGAGCTGTTGTAATATTGTACCGAGTGGGGTGAGAGTCTTGCGAAGACTGTGACAACCGAGTTTGTGTCACGGCTGCCACCATGTACCGGAAGGAACAAGGCCCGCACCGTTTTGGCCGGAAGCTCGATAGTGGAGACTACGGGGAGAGTCAAAAGTGGAGCACCACTTGCGCGTGGAGAAGGCTCGTGGCTATCTACGGAGTTACTCAACCATGGTGCTTGTCCCTCGCATGGGCTACCCTTTGCGTAGGGGCACCAATGAGGATTAGTTACGACCTTGTGTGGTTCCAAATAGCTCGATAAAAATACCGACATCGTCCACGAGAGTTTGCTTTCTCTACTAGCTCTTTAATCTTTCACATTTACTCTCTCAACTTAAGTTGCAATCTTTACTATTCTTAGTGTAGATTATATAGGATTAGAACTTAGGTTGTGTAACTTCTTTTTCTGTAGAGATAGCAACACATAGACAAAACCTACTTTGCACAATCTAGTCAAGTAATTTGCATAGGTTTTGTTCTAGGGATTTATTTGTGACCTAGTTCAGAGATAGTTTTTAGAAGTCCTAATTCATCCCTCTTAGGCGTCACCGTTTCCTACAAACTCCAAGAACAATTAGCCTTGTCCCCTGCCACAACAAGCAAAGCAACAACACCATCAGCCACCCCATCCGCCACCTAACCAAGAGGAGGTCGCCAACCCACCTTTAAGGGGAGTCATCCACATGATCACCTAAGGGTCCCACACCAAATTCGACAACATGCGATAGAAGAAAGAGCACTACCGATGCATCGATCATGTAGCCCTAACCGGCCCCGTGGTTCAAACAAAGTGGTCCCACGTACCACTCACCTTCGATGCAAGAGACGTCGACCTCCACAGTGTGCCCATGCAGACGCGCTGGTGATAAATTGAAGAGGCGCAGGGTGGGGTCTGCACAAAGTCCTCATCAATAATGGTAGCCAAGCTGACATCATATTCATGCATGCCTTCAATCACATGGACATAAACCACATCCTGCTCAAGCCAGCAGACAACCCCCTCTATGGCTTTGGAGAAAAAGGGACCTTTCCACTTGGCAAGATAGAGTTGTCCCTATCGCTCGGCACAACCCCAAACGCAAGAAGCGAGCAGATCACCTTCAACCTAGTTGATATGGTTTACCCATACAATGCCATCATGGACAAGGATTGATAAACAAATTTCAGGCAGCTATACACAACATGTACATGTGCATGAAGATCCCAGGTTCTCAGGGAGTAATAACCGTATACGAGGACTAGCAGGTCGCCAGAAACATTGAGAGAGACTTCATCCCCGGCCAGCGCAACGTACATTGTCTTACCACCGAGAACAAAGACTCTAAGGGCCCTCGCCCGATCAAAGAACAGACGGCCAAGGCCTAGTTATAGAGCAACGAAGGGGCCAAAAAAGTCACCCTCGACGCGGCAACCCCAAATCAAACGGTCCTGATCAGCGAAGCAGAAGAAGAAAAGCTCATGTCTTCTTAAAACCGCATCAAGGATGTATTCGCATGGTCTACCCTAGACCTCATCGGAGTAAGTCGTGCAATCATCAAACATAGTCTAAGCACCGACCTAGCAATACACCCCAAAATGCAAAAAATTGTGCAAGATGTCCGATTAAAAGACGAAAGCAGCGAAGGCAGAATTTCACCTCCTGTTGGAAGCAAAATGGAGAAAGTGTATAGACTTCACCAGCCTCAACAAGGCCTGCCCAAAGTATAGCTTCCCCTTACCAAGAATAGACAAGATTGTTGACTCAGTGGCCGAATGCGAAGTAATGCCTTTGCTAAACTGCTTCTCAGATTACAATCAAATCTACACGAGGGAAGACGGCAAGGCAAAAACAAGCTTTATCACACCCTTCGGCACATAATGCTTCACGCGTATGCCCGAAGGCCTAAAAAATGTTGGCTCCACATTTTCAAGGCTAATCAAGACCATTCACGAGAGCCAAATGGGTTGCAACGTTTTCACATACGTCGATGACATAGTTGTCGCCAGCAGAAACAAAGAAGATCACCTCTCTGACCTCGTGGAAATGTTTGCCAATATGCGTGAAGCTAGACTTCACCTAAACCCAAAAAAATGTATATTTGGCGTCTGGCAAGGCAGAATATTGGGATATCTGGTATCACATAGAGGCATAGAGGCAAACTCGGCCAATATACAACCTATACTAGACATGACACCACCACAGTCCGCCTAAGATGTCCAAAAACTAATAGGAAGGCTTGCCGCCTTAAACAGATTCATCTCTCGGTCAGCAGAGCGGAGTTTCCCCTTCCTTAAAACGCTGCGTGGAGCAAAGGCTTTGCTTGGGGCACAATGCAGGTTGTAGCCTTCGAATCGCTAAAGGAGTACTTGTTCGACCTCACAACATTGATCAACCCTGACCTCGCATCACCCCTCCTGTTGTATATTGTAGCCTCGCACAACGCGATCAACACAGCCATGGTGCAGGAAAGACACAAAGATGGCAAATAACAACATTATCATGTCTATTTTGTCTCTAAGGTCCTCACCAACTCAAAATGCAATATGACAGAGTTGGAAACAATACCCTATGCAGTTCTTATGGCATCACACAAACTGAGGTACTACTTCGAGGCGTACAAGATAAGAGTCCCCATAGACCGAGGCCTCAATGATCTATTCTGAAATTCTGACAGAATAGCTAAGTAGATAACTGAACTCTCCGGCTACAACATCGCCTTCGAGCCAATGCAAGAACAACAATCAAATTGTAGGTGCTCGCCGACTTCATAGTCGACTGGAAAGGGTCTTCGACCCCCAGCTACCGCAACGCAGAATCAGTTTCGACCATCCACTACAACGGCGCCTGGTGCCATGTGGGGGGCAGGTGTCGCTGCAATCATCATAGCACCATCCGAGGCCAAGTACAAATACACCGCCCGCTTAAGCTTCACACTCGAGTCATATAAATGCACAAACAACATAGAAGAGTACGAAGTTGTCATCCTAGGACTTCGGAAACTCAGAGCCCTCGGGGTAAATAATTGCATAGTCAAAATTGATTCCATGATTGTCGCTGGTCAAATTGAGAAAGACTACACATCCAGGGAGCCAGTCCTCATGCAATACTTATCGGTCGTGCAGAGTCTAGAAACATAGTTCAAAGGATTCACACTCTAGCACATAGACACAAGAAAAATGAAGAGGCCAACATGCTAGCAAAGGCAGTAGCAAAGGGTGATCCCATGCCCTCAGATGTATTCTTCCATACGATAGGCACACTCGTGGTAAGAAACCCCGAGGGTGTCAAAATCACAGAAGATCCTAAAGGCCAAAGAATCGTAAATTTAAGCATGACCAAAGATTAGAGGGTGCATATAACTCTATATCTCCAGGGCCACTACCACCCCACCGATCAGGCCAAGGCCAAAAGGTTTAACACCGAAGTCATGAGTTTGCAACAATACAAGGGTAGCTATACAGTAAGGTACTCAGCCAACCTTTGCTCAAATGCATTACAGAGGTTGAAGGCATTGAACTCCTCCAAGAGGTCCACAAAGGCATCTGCAGTTCTCACTCGAGCCCCATAACCCTCGTCGCTAAGGTCATGCGCCAAGGGTTCTACTGGCCAGCCATCGTGTGAGTAGTGAACCGTGTAGTCTGCTCATGCGAAGCATGCAAAAAATTCTCACCTCAGGCAGGGGCGCCTTCGTAGTTCACAAAGCTTATTGCTCACACTTGGCCCTTACAGCGATGGGGCCTCAACATAGTCGGACCGCTCCCCACTGCGTAAGGCAACCCCAAATACACCTTCGTTGCGATGGAATACTTCACTAAATGGATTGAAGCAAGGGTTGTATCCACAATCACAGCGAAGACAACACAAAAATTCTCTGGCAGATCATTGTCTATCGCTTCGGAGTCCACTTCGAACTGACCGTAGACAACATAAAGAAATTTGATAACCAAGACTTCTGAGAATTTTGCACCTCAATAGGTACACGTGCAATCTTTGCATTAGTCTACCATCCATAGTCCAACAGAGTCATGGAACGAGAAAATGGCAAAATATTAATAGGAATCAAAAAGAGACTGCTCGAAGACAAAAAGGGCAAGTGGGCAGAGCAGTTACCTGAAGTATTATGGGCATTAAACACAACGGAGTCTAGTGCGACAGGTTTCACGCCATTTAGGCTGATGTATGGAGCTAGGGATGGAAATCGGGAATTCCTCGTCGGGTTTTAACTCCCCGTCCCTGTCCCCATGGCAAAAAAAATATCCCTACAGGAATCCCCACGAAAGCTTGCGGGGGACATTTCTTCCCCATCCCCGTTCCTCGTGGGGATAAATCCCCGTCGGGGATCCCTGTCCCCACTTAAACTATAAGTAGGATGCACTTCATATGTTATTAATGTAAACCATTGTCAATGATACACATTTTCAGATGTAAGAAATCATTATGTGTACATCAAAATAAACACAATTGTATAATGAGTGATTTTTTGATAAGATGATTATTTATTTTTATCATTAACTATTACATGAAAACGCCATCATGTGTAAGTTTAATGAGTCCTCGCGGGGAACGGGGAATGCTTCACCATCCCCGTCCCTGTTTACCTGTCAGGGAAAATTTTTCCCAGTTTACATTCCCATGGGAGAAGAAACTTCCCCATCCCCTAATGGAGGAATTCCCCATGGGGAATCGGTGATTGGGTCCCCATTGCCATCTCTATATGGAGCCGAAGCAATGACTTCACAGGAACTCAAATACGGCTCGCCCCTGTCGGGCCCCAATGCGACCCCAGACATCGATGAGCTAACAGTAAAAGACCTCCTTGACGGATACCGGGTTCAGGCCCTCGACGCATTAAACAAGTATCAAGCGGCAACAAAGAGCTAGAGAGACAAAATAGTCATTCCAAAAGAATTCGAAGAAGGAGACCTTGCATCATATTGAGCCTAAACTTTGTTTTTGATTGATGCACAAGTTTGAAATATTAAAATTCGTATTTATGGTTTGATTAGTTTTGAATTCAAAAGAGGAGAAATAAAAAGAAAATGATTAGAAATTTGGAAATAAAAAAGAAAAGGCAAAGGAGCCAGAATCCCCTTTCCCCTCGGCCTTTTGGCCCATCCGGCCCACATCACCCCGCACACGCCTCCCCGCTCTCTCTGCCTAGCGGGCTCGGCATGTCGGCGCCACCGCTTTCCCCTGGCGCGCACCCTTATCTCTCTGCGTGTGGGCCCCGCTTGTCAGTCGTGCTGCGCCCATGGCTCGCGTCGCGTCCGCGGTCGCCGACCGGTGGGCCTCGCCTATCAGCGGCTCGCCCCTTGTCCCGGCGCGAACCGTTTCCTCGCGCGACGCACTCGCCCACCTGTCAACCCCTCTCTCTCCCCACGTCGCCCACTCGCCATGGCCGAGCCTGGGGAGCATAACCCCCTCCCCTCTCATTCCCTTGCGTGCTACGGCCTCTGCCAACCACCCCGCGTAGCCACCCTCGCCTTGGCTATTGCCGTCACCCGCCGATCATCGACGTCCACGCCATAAAGCTCGCCGGCGTGACCCCATGGTGAGCCGCCTACTCCCTCTTTCCCCCCTCTCTTTCTCCCTCTGTCGCGGTCGTGATGCCCGGTGGCTCCGTCGCCTTGGCCGCGGACCACGCGCCCTGAAGAGGGCCCCCTCGCCGTCGGGCATGGTCGACCGTGCAACCGGCTTGAGGTTGAAGACAATCCTGACAGTTGCGGCCCACCCAGCAGCCTCACCCTCTCTCCCCCTCTCCTTCCCCCTCGCGTGGCCGCTGACCGATGGACCCCCTAGTCCCATGCGTCAGCACCGCGCACCACGCCAACCCCCTCCCCTCCACTCTAGGTCGCCACCTGGTGGGCCCCATCCATCAGCGTGCGTCCGCGCCCGTGCCTGCGCTTGCCCCGTGCCGCTAACCAACGAGCCCGGCCCTGCTGTGGCCCCACCCATCAGGCACCTGCGCGCTGGTCTCCCGTCGCTCACTCCCCTCCCCGCCCGAGCCGCTGGCCCATGGGCCCCACGCGATAGGAGCTCGCGCCCGCGCGCTCACCCGCCGTTTCTAATCTTAGCTGTTGATTCGAGATCCAACGGCCGAGGAAACCTGATATCCATTCAGTTTTGCCATTTTGTAAAAAGAACCCTTGGTTCCCTGGAATTAGAGCCCACCGTCCTTTATTCTTACAGTCGTGCCCCTTGTTTCTTGCAAAGGGAACCCTGGGTTTGTTTATAATTAAAAAAATAGGTTTAATTTAGGGTTTTGAATTCCAAAACTTGTGAATTTCATATCTTTTGCATATGAACTCCAAATTGGATGGTTCAAATTGCAAAATGGTCATAACATTATTCTCTATCTGTTTAATTATGTTCATTCACTGTTTTCATGTCCCAATTTTATGGTTAGTCTCTAGGCTATTGTAAGGCTATATGAATTTCATTAGAAATAAAATAAAAGGGTAAAACCCTAATGAATGTTCAAGTGCTTGATTTTGTACATTTAAATCCAATTAATGTACAGTCCCATCCCTAGAACAACTTTGTCTAAATAAGTAGTTCACTAAGGTAGATATAGTTAGGTAATTAATCTAGGCAATAGTGGGAGAACAACATACCATTAGGTATAATAATCTACCCTAGAACCTAGAGTTCACCTGTGTGTTTATACCTTTTCACGGAACCTATGCTTACTCTGTTGCATATGATTGGTGTACTGTTCTTTTGTCATTCCTCAAGTGTGTTGAATGAATGATTACTTTGCGTAGACAACGAGCAGTCTGTGGTTTCCGAGTGTGTTGCAGGAGACTTCCCTAAGCAGCAACCTGGTGAAGGCAAGTGTCCTCTAACCCATTATGTCCTACTTAATTTATAATTCATTGTCCCGCATACCATGATCAACCTAAGGATTGACTAGTATTATGTTTTCCTATCCTTATTTACCCTTTGGGAATTGGCTATTATGATTAGTATTATGCTACTACTTTACGTTAATCAATGAACATGATGAGAATATTTATGATACAATGATGTTATTCTGGTTTTGATGAACTTGTGATGCTTTAGGGGGCTCATGCTGTTTCCTGAGTACCTCTCCGTAAGGACCTACTCGTTGGATGACCACCCAAGAAAACAGTACAACCATGAGGGTGGAATGGGACGCCCTAGTTGATCAATTAGAGAAACTTGAGGTGCAGTCGGCTTTGCCGTCATGCCATCAATAGGGTCCAGGCATAGTACTTTCTCTATCGAGGCTGGGTGCTGAGGTTCTTTCGTGTTGCTTTTGTTAGTCATCCTTCCTATGGGGAGATGTACTATGTTTATCAAACTGGAGAACCCTAACGGGCGGCTATGACCTCTGGGGAGTCTTTGTAAAGGCTACGTAGTGAATCCCTGGCCATTCACCTCGGTAGTAAAGATCGGGTCTGGACAACCTAGGCTGGGAAGGGATCACGACTCGTGAGTAAAGTGTGCAACCTCTGCAGAGTGTTAGAAACTGGTATATCAGCTATGCTCACGGTTATGAGCAGCCTTGGGAGCTCCTTTGATTAGAGTTACTTTGGATACTTTTTATGATGATGCTTAATGATGATGACTATCTTTATAATATTTGGTATTTCCTCTTGAAGGGAGTGCCACTTGGGTAATAACTTGGGTTTAATACTAAAACTTGGCTTTCTACTAGTAATAAGTACCTGACTAACTAAAATCAACTTCTTTAAGCTTAACTCCACATACAGCTAGTCCACTTTAGCCAAACAGGACATTTGCTAAGTATGTTGATGTGTACTCACCCTTGCTTTAAAACACCAAACCCCAGGTTGTCCCCATTGCAACCAGTGCTCAAAAGAAGATGAAGGCAACATGGAGGACTTTCCGGAGTTTCAGGACTTCGATGAGTTCTAGATTAACAGTCAACTACCTGTGAAGGCCCTATCATACTACGTTTCGTATTCGCACTTTGATCTATGTTAAGTTAATGACTCTATGGATGTCTTGGACATCGTGATGTAATAAATTACTTATTTCTGCTATTATTTTGAGCAATGTGTGATGATGTCCAATTATGTAATCGCTATGTACGTGAATTTCTGATCCTGGCACGTACATGGTTCGCATTCGGTTTCCCTTCTAAAACCAGGTGTGACATAGGGAGTCTAGTCTATGTAATGCTAATGTCAACTTCTTTGTGATCCACTCTTTTCACATGACCATTCTTCTAAAATAGAGGGAAAATTTTAGAGGTCCACATATTTTTACCCTTTCTAGTGTCTTAATGTCTTCCTTTTTGGTGTTTGATTTCAAATGGGAGAATTTTAGAGGGCCAAAAGCAAACCCAAACCTTATCAAATACTATAACCACATTTTTCAAAAATTTCAAGTGATATTACTTATATGTGATATCTAATGTGTGGTAACCATATTTTGATAAGGGAGCTTTAGAATATTTCCAAAGGGGGAGAATGTCATCCTTTTGGGTTTTTGGTCTAAAAGAGGAAGGATGTGGTTTATGGAGTTGGGGGGCTTATGTCCATAAGACCACCATATGGGATATTTAGCAATGGGCAAGAAAAGTTTTGTTGCCTGGGTTACAAACTAATACGATAAAGGACGCAACCAAAGCAAACAAATAAGTGTGGAAGCTTAAAAGCGATAGAGATACGAACCCCGTAGACGCGACTATATTTTTACTGAGTTATCAAGAACCATGCAAGGTTCTTACTAATCCTTGTTGGTTCCCCTATACAAAGGGAAGCCCACACGAGGGTTGAACACCCGATCAGGTAACTTCGTAGATAGTTGTGGGCCTTCTCCACGCGTAAGTAGTGATTTGCTTCTGGCCTCTCTCGAATGCTTCCCATTGTTTCCACTATCGAGCTTTCAGCTGAAATGCCACAAGCCTCGTTCCCTCCGGTGTCGACCACACCACAAATATGATTGTGTGGTCTCGCAAAACTCTTGTCCCACTTGGTATAATTACAACGACGTGTGCAAGCATCGAGGGTTTGGTGTTTATTACTCACTTCTCTCACTAGGGGTCAAACTAGAACAGGCGCTACAGTGGCGATCTAACTAGCCTAAACATTTCGTGAAGCACCTACGTTAATCATCAAGTGGTTCTATTAAGAACTTGGGTGTCTGAGCTATGGAATGAAACCTCAACTTTTTTGGTAATGTATCTGAGCTTCCACACTTGGAAATGGCTAGTTGGGGTGGTATTTATAGACCCAAGCCCAAAAGAGCTATTAGAATCTTGGTGCGTCTACCGGTGTGTCACGGGACAAATATAGTGTCTTCCACGTCAGCTAGTTAGTGGAGTATAGTTGTTGCCAACTGTTGAGCCTCTAGGTATCCGATATGCCACTGGTGTTACACCGGACATGTCTGGTGCCTTATACTCAACTCGGTTATATTTGCATCCTCTATGAGTGCCGCATCCAGTACGGAGTCCGGTGACACCAGATATGTCTGATGCCCATTAACTCTGCACCACAATGGTGTCCGATGCACTCAGTCTTTAGTTCAACCATAGTTCCTATTTGGTCTGGTGCCTTTCTACTGTATTGATTTTCATGTTTTCGCGTTTCTTCTCTTTGAGCTACTTTTGCCTTTGGTCTTAGACTCTTGGCTTCTTTTGCCTTTTGTCCTAGACTCCTGTATAATCCTGATAAGTCTCTTCTAATCTCTTGCTTTGAAGTGTTGATCCTTTCGACCACCTTGTTGCCTTCATCTAAGTTTACGATATATCTTTTAAACTACAAATATAAACACTAGCAAACATATTAGTTCAAATAGTTATATTAATCATCAAACACCAAAATCTTTAAACAAATGGGCTGAGTTCCATCTGAGCATCTGAAAAAGAATATCTGTTGGCATAAGAGGTACCATCACCTTTTAGTGGCAAATGAAAAACTCCCTTTTGTTTTTAAATTCCTGTAACACTTGATAACATAGAGGATAGTAACTGTTTTTGGCACACAACCAAATGAAGTGCAGCGATTGGATATACTTTCATCATCTTATTCACAGGCCTGTGTTGGATATACATTTTCATGTCTAAAGCAGCATAAAAACGCATGCTGGCTGCTAGTGCACAACAGGTCTCCACATCCACTTATTTCAACTTTTGGAGTCTCATGTTCAAAGCATATTATTATATATATGAACATACAAATCTTCAGAAACATAAACTTACAACATCAGTTCTGTTTCATTACTTGAAAACATCTGACGGCACATAATCAACACAGTAATTATATGTTGCAGAAAAGAGTCGAAACCAGGAGAGGATTTGCTCTTTGCACTTGATGCATCCATCCATCAACCGATCAGTTCCAGAACCAAGATGTCCAGTTGGCCAGCTGCGCCTCCTCAGCACCATGGTTGGTGACCCCAACAGCAAACATGGCGTCGGGGAGATCAAAGTTGCAGCCCTCATCGCTGACCACGCCACCATCCTCTTCCTCCGAAGACAGGGCACCATGTCCAGTGCAACCGCAGCTGCTGTGCAGGTCGTCCTTGAGCTGCTGCGCCAGCAATTTCTCAGTGCCTGTGGTGTGTTCGTTTGGCTGGTCGACCTCTTGGGCAGCGATGGTTGCCGACAGGGATGTCTCCTTGCCTTGCAGCTTCTCTGTTAGGCAGATCACCTGTAGCAGATATTGTAAATTGTGTCAATCGCAGTCATCGAAACATATTTAGCTGGCATTGTGATCTGATCTGATAAATGGGAAACATTAGCACATGCGGCCTCTGGGTGTATCATTTTTTATTTATGTTTACATTTAAGGCAAAGCATGAGACAATCAAATACTTAAATGGAATAGCAATCATATGAATGTAACTGTGGTACTTATGAAAGATGTTAATGCCTTCTAACACGTAATTTGTGCAGATGTCACTGTGTCAATGTTCGGAATTTCTTTCAAACATGATTAAACTGCAAACTCCTAGTAATTCTGTATATATTCGATCTAAAAATAATATTAAACAAGCTTTAAATAAAACAACCTAGAAACACGGATCAGCCCATCCCCAGATAGCTTTAGAAACACGTTGAAGAAATATCCTTGAAAAGGCCTTAGTGATTCCCCTATTTGTTTTCTTTCAGAACAAAAAACCAAGTGTCATGTTTAGTTGGATATTTCAACTATTTCTAGCCATTAAACAATTTAGTCTCGCTATTTTCCATGTAGTATTCTTCATCGTAAATGGCATGGGTTATACGTGCGAGCTCATCAGTACAATCAGATCTGAGCAAAGAATACAACAATATAACAATTGGCCTAACTGGTCCTATCTATTTGACACTTACCAAAGAAGGAGAACATTTAAATATCAAGTGATTACAAAAAAAAAGATGCATTTAATGAGGATACCAAACATGTTGTGAATTCTATGAAACACAGAGGTTCTAAAATAAATAACAGATATTGTGGTAGGCATATTTATTACTCCCTCCGTTCTTTTTTATTTGTCGTCGTTTAGTTCAAAAATAACTAGCGGACTTCGAGAACAGAACTAGTACATTGAATATCTTGAAGATCCAACCAGTCTCATCCATAAGGTACGGAGAAAACAAATACTCACTGAATAGAGCAATGATTGCAGTATTATATTAGGTGCTTGTCTTTCTTCCTATCTTGACATCTTTTAGACATGTACTAGAGTAGGGCTGGACAAAATGCTCGTGGCTCGCTGGCTCGCTCGTTTCGTGGTCAGCTCGGCTCGGCTCGGATCGGCTCGTTTGAATTTTGTCACGAGCTGAGCTGACATCCTAGCTCGGTTCGTTAACGAGCCAGCTCGGTTTGTTAACGAGCCAGCTCGCGAGCTAAACGAGCTACCATATTCTAGTAAAACGAAACTATATACATATCATTTATAGAATAATTGATGAACATGTTATATATATGTGAGGTGTCTATGGCCTATGAATTAAACTAATGATTAATGAACTATGCCTATGTGTTAATTTGGTCTATGCAAATATAATTATGAGTTAAACTGATGAACATGCATGTGAATTGTGAATTAATGAGTGATGAATTGTGCTAATTTGGTGTTATATTGACATGGTTTGTGAAACTATGAGTATAATTACTATTTTCTATTGTTAAATTAAATTGAAATTAACTAAAAAAATAATTATTATATACATTTTATTTTTTTCTGCTCTGGCTCGCGAGCTAAACGAGCCAGCTCGAGCTCGTAAACGAGCCGAGCCGAGCTGACTCTGTGGCTCGTTACCTTAACGAGCCGAGCCGAGCTGGCTCGTTAGCTTAACGAGCCAGCTCGAACTCGGACGAGCCGAGTCGAGCTGGCTCGTTATCCACCCCTATACTAGAGCACATCTTCCCTAAAATCTAGCATTATTTTGATATTTAAATTAAATCCAGTTCATTCTAAAACATTTAGACCTAATAAAGACATCTTAAGCTACAATATTGCGCATACACCTCTATAAGAATAGTCACTCAAGTCTAAACTGAGTGATTACTTTGATTTAATTGCAAAAGAACCACTACAGTTGCACATGACATGACTGAGTATTTGGTAATCTGTTTACATCCGTTTACCAAAAAAACTTCAAAATATGTTTTCTTCAAAAGGCGTGATGCATAGATTAGAGCAATTAACTCTTCCCCAACACATAGGTTAGCAATTATATTAACTCTTTCCCATCACATAGGCTTTCTATAGTTTATCGGATTTAGACTTGGGAGGTGTACGATAGGTACCCAAATTCCTAAGAACTGCAGAGTTAAATTGGATAATACCTAAAATACATCCAGTAGTGGGTCATTGCTGATGACTACCCATGGCCAAATTGAAGGTGACAAAAGTGGTACTAATTTAATCTAAACAGTACCCTCTTCTGGGAAGACAGCTTTTTCGCGCAAAGGCCGTTGAGCTTCAGAAAATTTGATTTCCAAGACCTACAATTTTATAGCTAAACCCTCAGAACTCCTTATAATCTTAGCGACCTCCATTAAAAGGGTTTGTGATTGCCAATTGACAATTGCTCGACATAAATGTCTTGGATGGGAACAGCAGACATAAGCATCATAAAGACGAGTTGACTATTTCTGTTTCATGAGAATTAAATTCAAACTTAAGAAAGAACCTACTACCAATAGCAACACTACTGGTGTAAGTTCTCGATTGTTTTGAGTGTATGGTCGAAAGGTATTATATTATCTAAAAATTCTCATCTTAAAACCCCATGTTCCAGTAATATTGATAGCATTGATGACACTAGTTTGACATACATGCTGGGATTTCAAAACATCCAAACAACAATGATCATGAACTCATATCCGTTATTCCTAAATCTTAGCTCTACTTCCTACGGATATGCGCACACTTGCAATCTTTTAATTGCACCATGGCATGCAACTACAGACCATGACCTTTATTTAACAGAGAAGAGAGGCAAATAAACAACATATAGTGGAAAAGGTACAAATGATACCAATACCAATTAAAGTTAACATGAAGCTTAAGGACAGTTCAAAAAAATTGTAGCTTAATCATTAAGTTGGCAATATGAACAAGTTCAAGGATCCCGATGGCATTTCTTATTATCCGATCTACCTAGGCATCATAAGTGGAGATCGAAGATGCATGAACAACGCATGTGGTCACCCATAAAATCAAGTAAAAATTACCGTGGAGACGAAGCAAGGTGATGAGGTGGCTACCTGTGCCCGGAGGCTATCGTTGTCGGCCAGGAGGCCCTGGTGGTCAGCGGCGAGCGCGTTGTAGGCAGCCTTGAGGCGGTCATAGTCGGTCTCGAGCTGCTTTGTCTTCCAACGCGCGCGGCGGTTCTGGAACCACACGGCCACCTGGCGGGGCGCCATCCCCAGGCGGCGAGCCAGCTCGGTCTTGCGCTCAGGCTCCAGCTTGTTCTCTTCCTCGAAGCTCCGCTCCAGCAGCTGCACCTGCTCCGCCGTCAGACGGCGCTTCTTCTCCGGCGCCTGCTCGTCGTAGTACTCCTCCTCCAGGAGCTCCTCGTGTGTCGTGAAGAAGGGCCGCTTGCCCACGCGCGTCGCGTCGTCCATGGCCAGGACCGCCATCGGAACACCTGCGTTACATGCCCACATGGCACCGCCCCACCGGTAACGGTAAGCAATTGGGGGTCTCAAGAATCGCCAGATCTGACCAGCACATGGACCACGGATAGACTGACGCACCTCGGAAGAAGCCGTTGCTGTTGGCGCTGCCTCCGCCGCCGAAGAGCAGCATCTGCGCGCCACCGCGCCGCCGCCCGTCGCCGGAGTCGAAACTGACCGCGCTCGGATGCATGCTGATTCTTTGTCCGCGCCCTAGTCCCTTCGTCTCGCCAAGAACGCAACAAAAGCCAATCTTGAAACCTAAGAACGCAAACACACACTTGAACGGATGCTAGGACAGCGCAGCAGCAGCGGCCCGCCGCCGAAGCGATCGAGGCGGGTGGGGCGTCCTCAGAGGAAGCAGGAGGAGGAGCTGAGCTTATGGCGGAAGAAGCTAGTGCTCCAGAGCATCCGCGTGGACGTCTTCATGGGGTACAGCGAGAACCCCATGAACCCGCCGCAGGGCAAGGAGACGAGGGGCTTCCTCCGGCGAGGCGGCGACCGGGCAGACCGGCAGGGACTGAGGTGCAAATACAAGTTTTGAGAAGGGGGTTGACACTGAGGGAAGGCCGACGAAGTGAGCTCCGGTGGCGGACGGCGATGAAAGTTGTTTTTCTTCTGCTCCTTTTCTTTAATTTGGGATTATTATTTTTTTGGTTTTGGGTGAAATTTGTGGCTAAAGTTGAGAGAGCTCGGGATGGCGGGATTTATAAGAAGCGGGAGGGGGCAAGATGGGCCGGCCAGGTGTGCTATTGACGGAAATGCCCTCTCTATTAGCATGTGATGTTGCCTCCTGATTGGGGATTAGTGACTTTTTTAATCCCATACATGATACAGTTTTGGGATCTAAGTTGCTTCTGGCGGATCACGCACGCGTAAGCGGGTTTAAGGAAGGCACTTTTCTTAATTATATAGATGCTGAGTTGCTGGCTTTTGAAGCTTGAAAAGGAGGAGGGGGTTGGATTCGCATTAGATAACCCAAACTTGTGTTCTTGTGGACTCCTGTTCAAAGGGATGGCAATTTTACCCGCAGGTTCGGATATCCGTCGTATATCTGATTCATCGGGTACGGGTTCGGGCACGAAATTTGACCTGTGGGTCTTACCCGTACCTGACCCGATTTTATTACGGGTCGAGTACGGATTTGATTTCATTCCCACGGCTACCCGACGGATATCCGAAGATAGTGATTTTAGATTTTCAACCTACCAGTACGCTAGCTAGCCGTCCATCCTCGACAGCTCATCCTACTGTCATCTCTCCCTGTCTACTGATGCTTCTGATCTGGTTCTAGTACTAGTGCCAGTACGTTTGATAAAGTGCCAGTACGTGGTACGAGTGCTATCTAGTACAAGTACTTGAGCTAGGAGAGTGTTAATACACCAGACGACTGTGCTAGCTACTCTCCGATCTTGACGAGTTGGAAGTTTATTAACAAAAAAACATTAGCAACACATGTCCAGGGCTACATCTACACGACTGCATTATGCAACAACATTATGTGCCTCCGGTGATCATGGTGGTGTGCGACGCTCAGAACTGCACTAAATTTCATTGAGGGAGAATGCACCAAGCTGCTATACCTGACAGGTACCCGATATCCGCCCGATACCCGATGGGTACAAGCACGGGTACACAATTTTACCCGTGGGTATAGTCATGGGCGGATCTGGATAATTCCCGCGGGTATGGTCACGTGCGGGTATTTACTCTACCCGATCCGAACCCGACCCGTTGCCATCCCGGTTGTTCATCTATAGTGTGCTCGTAAGTCTACTAAGGCTATCTACAACATCTATTATATTCAATCTTCTATCTCATGCTCTATTTTAAATTTCACTCTGTAAACCGTGTAATCTACAATATAAATCCCCTATTTTACACGATTTACTGCGGACAGTCTAAGCTTTCAAATTTGCAGGATGTTTGAAAAATCCTAGTTACATGTGTTCCCCATTAGTCATCATACGATGCACGGAAACTTTATTTTGGGTATAGATAAGCATACAAAATAAAAAATCATTAAGACTAGTTTAGAAACTCAAATTTCCTTAGGATCCCTAACTTTTTTCTAGGGTGAGCAATCCTAGGGGATGCCATTTGAATAAGATATGCAGTTATTTATGTGAGGTTTTCCCTCTTTAGGTTTGTCTCTCCTAGCTTTTAAACTAAGGTATGAAAAACTCAAGCTCTAGTTGTAACATTTATTTGAACTCGGCACAATTTGTTGTTTTTTAAGAAATATTTTAAAAATTGTACTTTTGTAATAAATTAATCAGAAGAGTTTATATTTGAATTATTAAACAGCTGCGAGACTTACATTTTCTAGATGGATGAAAGTGGAAATGGAAATTATCATTTATCATAATAAATATGATAATTATTTTATACCTACCGACAATTGTCCTATAAAAATATATATTCCATTATTTAGATTATATTTGGTAACACTTTGATTCTAAAAAGTCGTGTTGTTGTTGCATACAAAAGGTTTTAATATTATGATTTGATGGGCTTCCATTATGACCATAACCTAAGGTGTTGCACTTGTTCAGTTTTCACTTGCAACTACTGCAACAAAACTAAGATATTACAATGGATGGTAGAGGGTCAGTATTACTACCTTGACTTTGTTATCTTCATTTGTCTATTTGGCTTTAGTGCAGTGGATAAAAGCTTTAATGAGTTGCATGATGAGAAAAACTTGACTGAGCATGAGATTGTCTTCATGTATGCCAATCCAGTAGTTACTGATTATCTTGCCAAGGGTCTCAAACCCTTTTATTACATTCTAAACAAGATCTTCAGACAGACCATCAATGCTAAGATTGGATCAGCTTCAAATATGTATGGGTATGCAAGGAATCTATTGGCAAGGATGGGTCTAGGTGGTGCTCCCTTCTCGGTCTCATGGTTTATTTGGAATGAGTGGATGTTTACGGTCGAGGATTCATGCAAGGTGCTTCTTTTTGCGCCTTGTGTGATGTTTATCATTAAGAGGTCGACCGAGTTTGTCTTTGCCAAAGATGGTCTTCACAAGCCTTTCAAGGTTGAGAAGACTCGTTCCTCCACATTAGTTGAGCCTGGTCGATCTTGTTCAGCTAGTGAGCACCCCCGAACATCATTTGCAAGCGATCACCCCTAGACTCTTTGCCAGTGATAGGCTAGACCTTCTTGCCCTTCTTCTTCCTCCCATGGGAAGAAGAAGAGTAAGCTTTAATGATGGCTCAATGCTATTTTTTGGACTTGAACATATCCAACAAATGTTGCCTATGAGGCCTAGCTTGAGATTCCTGAGTTGCATGCACACTCTGGTCTTCCTCATCTTGAGTCTTCTTATCCTCCACCAGCTTACAACGACATCTCTAGTGGAGAGGATGAAACTAAGGAGATTTAGGAGGTTCGCCATTCGTCAGCATGGTGGTCGACAGGCTTCTCTTGCTATACTTCTAGCACTCATAAGGATGGTCGTACAGTTATTTCAGACAACAACGAGGATGATGATGATGGCGGTGATCAGGGTGGTGATGAATTTTCTATGGGACACGATCGAGAAATAGGACAATTGATTCATTTATTCTTCTTCTTCTTACTTTTTGGTGCTTGGTACCAAGTGAGGAGAAGTATGATGACGATGGAAAGGGGTCAATCTCATGTTCTATCGCCATGGACCCTGTTTATTTGTTTAGCTATGAGATAAATGATGGATTTTAGAGTTAGGATAGCGTTATGTGCATTCTAAACTTGTTTTGTATTAATTATTCTCGAATACTCTTTATTATCAACCTATATGTATATTTATCTCAGCACAATTAAGTACTTTATACACTTGTGGTGGTGAAAATTTTCCGTTTTTTTGTTGTAAGAATTTCATGTGGCGTGTAGTGCAAATGACCGATAGTGTCATGTCGTAGCAGTGTCAGGCAAAGAGTGACATTGCCACACTAAAAATATTATAGCTATATAGTCTGATGTTTTTGCATAGTTTTATTCTTTCGCGTATTTTTTGACACTATTAAAACACCCCACAAGTAGGTGTTGATAAATTAGTAGACTAATATGATTAGTACCCAAGTCCTGATTGCTCCATATCTTGCTCATCTTCCCTTTTTCCTCCTTGAGACTATATAGGATTACTCAAAAAATAGTTAGTCTCAAAAGATACAAGTTATGTGTGCTCCCCCTAAAGGTGTGCATCAAGTCTTTGAATGACTTGCACCCTGCACATTCTAGCATCCACGGGACTAGAGGGGTTCACAGCATACCTTGGTCTAGACATAACATATCAATTGCATCACAAAAGATATACTAATTGAAAAAATGACATAATTCAACCTATGCCTAGTGGAAACAAAGCATGCTTCAAGAGATATAACACTTTAAGAGCAACCTTAGGATGCTATACACATGATCATTGCAATACATATACCAATTGGAAAAGGAAGGATCATAATTGAAAGAACAACATCTAAGCATGAGATCTAGGCACACTATGATTAAAAAGAAATTGTTTCGGTACACCAATAGAAAGATAACACCACATTAAAGCATCAAGCTTCTAATCCATGATAGTACCAATCAAAAGGCAAGAAACCAGATATGATCACAATCAATGGAACTTCAAGATATTCAATGAATTACATAGTTCCCTACTCCATACCTTTGCCTTTTACCTGAATACCATGAAATCCACTCTTTGAGTCAGCATGGAGTGAGAGCACCCATTGTTACCAGATGAGAGCTCCTTTTTGCTTGCCCATGCTTCTCCTTCCTTATTATTACCTCAACACGACTCAAGGGAGTGCATTAGAGACACAACAAGGATTTCTTTTTTTGGTACACATAGAGTACCAAGACAAGGAAATCATGTGAATATGAACTAAACAAAAATATCATGCTTACACATGGATTAATATCAATTGACGTATAACATCAAAAGCAACACAACATGATTTACACACAAAGATACATGTTTAGCCATATACACGAAGGGAGCTAATCATGGCAGATATATTAAATGAAAAGCTACCCATTGAAAGATTCAAGGGATATAACATATAAAGCACACAACCATGATTGAACAAACATGATTATCAAATTGAAAGACATTGATTGCAAGAGCATTAAATGAATGACATTATACAACATAAGCAATCTTAACAACATAATTACTACAAGGACAGATCAAGCAAGACAAGCCAACTTAAGAGCAATACCAATTGAAAATAATGCACTTAAAATACAAAGTTACCGTCCTTTGGAGAGCAAGTTGCGAATTCTCATCAAAGTCATTTGCTTGATTCACCAATAATGATTAAGGACCTCTACAACTTATTTAACTCAAGATGAAGATGGGATTAGTAGTACATAATAATTCAGCCTTAGGTCGATAAATATACAATAAAATTGATAGCTTAAGTATGAGAGTTCAAATTAACCGTCTTACGCTCTCCCAAGGTCTCCAGTCCATCTCGGGGCACCTGCATGGTCTAGTTGGCACAGTTTGGTACCCATATCGAGATGGGTCCATAAAGATCATTTAATAGTGCCTTGGGTACCCAAATACCTTTTGTGCTAGATCTAGATGATTTCAACACGGGTCTAGCACAAATATACGATTTGGGTCTCCTAAGCGAATATGAATGAAATGAATTTCCTTGCTTAGGAACCTTACACATATTACAAACCTTTTTGAGATGACCTTGCTTAGCACATTTATAGCAGAATTGTCACTTAACCTAGTATGATGCTTGTTGTTCATTCTTGTTTTTGGTGAAAGTCATCGTGGAGGATGCATGTCCTTGATTCTTCATGAGAGGGCATGAAATGATCACATGGTCCTCATTGTTGCATCCAAAGCATATACTCATCCTTTCCTCTTTGTCTTTGTGTGGACACGACACAATGAAGTGGCCTAGCTCCTTACACTTGAAGCATCTCCCTTTGCCTCTTCCCTTATTGTGTTTGCAGGACATGGAGAGATTGTCAGCACAAACAACATGATTAATTGAACTTTTACCTTTTTCCTTGTTCATGTTGCTTGCTTCATTTATTATTTTAGGAACTTGCTTCTTGTGGAGTTTGACGCTTGCTACAGTTTCTCCCTTCTCAAGCTTCTTCATCACGCATCTGTGGATATCTTGAGGAGGTTGAGCATGGTGCCTTCTCATTAGTTTTCTTGTTTTCTTGTTCCCAAGCAACTTTTATTTTGATCCTACAACTTGTTGCTCAATCAAAAATTGGTCTTTCTTTGAGCTCACATGACAGAATATTATCTAGTTTCGCACATGAGCAAGAATGGAGTTCACATGAATTTAAACTATCAATAACAACCTCATGAGCAAAATTAAGCATGATATGACTATCCAAAAGATTGTCATGAGAGCAAGGCAACATATCATATTTTTCATTAAGAGCAAGTTTCTCAAGATTTAGCCATTCTACTTGATTCTTAAGCATGGCATTTTCAATTTTCAGTTGAGCAACACAAGATAAAGCATCATCATTATTTCTTTGCTCAATTAAAATCGAATCATACCATTGGACCAAATCATCATGAGAGCATCTTAGCTCCTCATGTTCTTTTGTCATCATCTCTAGGTTGTTGCTGGTTCTGATGAGTGTCTCCTCCAGCCTAAGAAGCATCTCGACTTGTTCTTTGTTTCTTCTCAACAACTTCATCAAGAGCACCTTGTCTCCTTTCTTAAGATTGATGTAGAGCTGGTGAATTTTCTCTTCTCCCACATCATAGGTCTCATTTTCCCTGTCATCATTATTAGTGGAAGCAATATGGGAAAATGTACCTTGTGGTGATGTAGATTCATTCTCGCTATCATCATGTTCCTCCTCACATTGCTAACAACAAGACATTTATAACTAGTGGGATTCGAACCTGTCGGTGAGGTGGGCTCATCGTTTGGTTTCCATCGATCTTGTTCTTCTCCCTTGGACAAGTTATATAAGCAACAAAGGGAGCAGAAGCAATGCATATGGATTTAAAATAGTTTAACTTAATTCTAGTCCATAGATCACGCACATCAATAAATAAATCACTGTCACTACTCATGATGGCAAAATAAGCATTTCTAGAAAGAGAATCAACTAAGATGTTGCAAGCATGGTGATTGAGAGATAAACATCTTAGTTCTTCCTTAGAAGGATTTTTACTAATATCATGGGGGCAAAATACTTCTACTAAAATTCTGTCTCAAATCAGGATCAAAATACATGGAAGCATTATAAAAAGAGATAGACCAAGATTTATAATTAGAACCATCGCCTAAAAGAAGTTCTAGAGTTACCTCTTGTAACGACATTGTCAGTTCCAGACAGCTAAGTCCACGATGGAGAGCCTAGCTCTGTTACCAATTGAAAGTTTCATTTGCCTACGAACAGGATCTGGATGTTGCCTAGAGGGGGTGAATAGGCGAATAGAAAATTATCACTTAAAATGGAAACTCTTACTCTACTCGAAGACTGGATCACAACGGAATAAAAGACTCATTGAGTAGGTCATAGCAGAAATGAACTTACTGTCTCAAAATATCCTGCACTTCAAAGACAGCTTATACCATAGATAAGTATTGAAGGGCAAGTATAAAAACAATTAAGATAAAGAGACATCTCACAACACAGAGCATAGCACACAGACACAGGGATTAATCCCGAGGTTTGACCAAGCCTAAAATGATTGTCTAGTCCTTGTTGGAGTTAGCCACACCTTGGCTTGGAGTCTATTTCAACTCCTTCCTTCGCTTGCTTAGATATGTCAAAGTGATAGATAGAGCCCCCACTATGTTTATGACAGTTACAATGATGTTGTGACTGCTTATAGTCTTCTTAACAGCGCTCTAGCAGAGTAACACCTTACTCAAGATCTTGCTCTAGCATCACTTCCCCTCTCTCTGAAGGCTTATAACTACGCCTCTACACAAACTAGAGAGATGCACAAGAGAGGGAGAGAAAGAATTTGATCACTTGATGTATGGACTTGTTTGTTGCACTAGTGTACTCCAAATGGGCGCCTAGGGGTCCCTTTTATAGCCCTAAGAGACCCCTAGTTGTTGCCTCTTTCCTTGCAAAAAATATCTCAATCCTGGAAAAAACCTGCCACTTCTGCGGGGGCACCGGACTATCTGGTACGCCTCCGCCCAATGGTCGCTAGAATCCTTGATTGGCCACCTTCCACATCTGTGGGGCACCGGACTGTCCGGTGCTGCCAATTTGCCTGTTGGCGCTGATGACGTGTCCAACTAGCCATTGCCTCCGAGGACCACCGGACTGTCAAAAGACAGGGTCCGGACTGTCGCATGGGCCCAAACTATCCGACATTTTTAGCCAAGATACCTGAGGTTGGGTAGTTGTCTGCTCAGGGCACCAGATTGTTCGGTGCACACCTGACTATCCAGTGCTACCAAGATAGTAGCAAAAACTTGCTTTTTCCTCCTTTTTTCTCCACTTGATTTCAACTTTTGAGAGGACCTTCCTGTGACTTAGACAAACACATTTAGGACTAGTTTGGGAACCTCATTTTTCCAAGGGATTTTCATTTTCCCAAGGGAAAATGAACTAATTTCCCTTGGGAAAATGAAAACCCCTTGGGAAAATGAGTTTCCCAATCTAGCCCTTAGAGTATAATTCCATTGACTAAGTCCCAGAAGATTACATATTTTCATATCTTCTCTCAGCTTTTTTGTTTTACCTCAAACAAAAAAGCTCCAAATGATACTTTCTCTACAAACATGGTTAGAGAGCAAAACCAAAGTTCCATATGCATAGTAGAAGGTGTATGCAACATATTTGAACGCTCAAACCAACATACTTAACATCCTCCATCGTTTTGCTCATTTTGGTCTATTTGAGGTAGATATTGGATTCCAAAACTCCAAGTCTCCAAGACTTGATCTAAATTGCCATATATGAGCTCCAACACTCTTCAAAGGTCACATAGAACATATCCAAACACAGGAACAACCCAAACTCAAGGTCAGAGTAAACTTAGCTCTTTTTGGGTTGCTTCCAGGTTCTGGCTTTGACACTACTCCTCCTTCTAGTGACCTTATCCTATATCTTGAACTTGATCTTGAGCCTTATGACTTACACCACATAATCAGTGATGTTGCCTCAGTGGTTGTAAGTCACGTCCTTAGGTAGTGATCATCGATGCACCATAGCTCTTCTCAACTCGATCAACCTTGACTTAGAAAGTCTTCTTCACCCCTGGCTTTGGGTTCCTTGGCCTCCTTGACCTTCTCCCATGAAGTCAGTTGCTCGAAGCTCTTCTTGTCTTCATCCTTGGCTTGATCAGTTGTCTCCAAGATATGCACACCAAGTCTCACAAAAGAAGTGTTCTCCTTTACTTGTGATGTCCATAACCATGATCAACTCAGCCTTTGGACCATCACACTTGACCACTTGTGTTGAACTCTACAAGCTTTGCCCTATGCACCTATTCAACACTTAACACACATGCTAGTATTTCAATTGGGTTGTCATCCAAATCACCAAAACCCACAAGAGATCTTTCACTTGTAACTGTGCCAACACACAAACTAGATAAAAATACACAAGATAGGGAGACAGAAATGATTCACAATGTGTCTACAATTTGTTACTGCACTTGGGTACTTGGGCACTTTAATATGGGCGGCTAGCGGGTCCTTTTATAGCCCCAAGGGCTCCCATTGTCGTTGGAACAAAATCAGGAAACCTGCCTAGATTTGATATGTTGTTTCTTTGTCTAAAAGGGCTATTCGTTTGTGCACCAAACATGTTACTATTCACTTTCATGTGCACCGGACATGTTACTATTCACTGTCCTATGCACCAGCCACCAGCACACTAAGTGTTTTTTCTCCATTATTTCTCCATTTGACTTCAACTTTTGGAAGTATAATCCAACCGATTTACCCCAGAAATTAAATATTTCCCATTCTTCTCCCAGCTTTTCTATTTTTCCTCTAATAGAGCCCGGAATGGCACTTTCTCTACAAAAAGTGTTAGAGAGAAAACCAAAGTAACAAACATGTAGTAAAAGGTGTATGCAACATAGTTGAACACTCAAACATTACATACTTAACTTTTTCATTGTTTTACACATTTTGGCATGTTTGAGGTTGACGTTGGACTCCAAACCATCAAGTCAACTTGACTTGATCTAGATTAACATATATGAGCTCTAACACCCTGCAAAGGTCAGATAGAACCTATCCAAATACAGTAAAACCCCAAACTAAAGGTCAAAGTGAACTTATCTCTTTTGGGCTGCTTCTAGGTTCTGGCTTTGACACTGCTCCTCCTTCTAGTGACCATGTTCACTTCTTGAGCTTGATCTTGAGCCTTGTGACTTATAACACATAACCATAGGTATTACCTCATTGGTTATAAGTCATGTCCTTAAGTTGTGATCCTCGATGCACCATATCTCTTCTCAACTCGATCAACCTTGACTTTGCAAGTCTTATTCTTCACCCCTGGCTTTAGGTTCCTCGGCCTCCTTGGCCTTCTCCCGTGCACTCGGTACCTCAAAGCTCTTCTTGCCTCCATTCTTGGCTTGATCAGTTGTCTCTGATTTACGCACACCGAGTCTCACTTAGACAAAGTTCATCTTACTTGTGATGTCCATTATCCATAAACATTCTTTTCTTTGGACCATCACACTTGTTCACTTGTGTTGAACCATGTAAGCTTTGCACTAAGTACTTGTTCAGCACTTAGCAAATCATGTTAGTTCTTTAATTGGGTTGTCATCCAAACCACCGAAAATCACAAGGGATCTTTCATTTGTGAACCTAAGGCCTTAGTGGCTTCCTCAACAATGTGGAGGTAAGCAAACCTTTGTGTCAAGCTAAGCCATAGGATAAATCTCGTCCCCTTTGTGTTCTTTACTTTTACAACACTTATTTGCTTATATCATATATCTATGATTTGGTATTTATTTATCTTATTGCTATATTTAGTAATCTTTTTTGCTAGTGCTTTAGACTCTATCATATTCTAGTAGACCAAGAAATTTACTAGATCTACTTTTCATCTAGTAATTTTTGAATTAAGGTTAATGTTTTAGCTTGCGCGGTAGTTGAAAGCATCTATGCCCCTAGTTGGCTTTAGTGATTAATGACAACATAAGATTATTATTACTAACATATGTTTTGTATATTATACGGTAAGTTAACAAGAAGGTCAAGGTATACTAGTTCTAAGTGACGAAGGAGTTGTTAGACACTTAGTTTAGTAATAGGGCCTTTATTTTCTTTTAGACATTCTACAAAGAGGGGTTGTGGACAAGTAACTTGACCTAGGCATGTCTAAATGTAGTGTGGTGGTTCACTCATACACAAAACTAATGCTAGGTAACTCTTGAGAGCCCACAAAAATTTGGAGAGAGAAACCAAGTCAAAAAGCCTTAGAAAAGTGCACTCTAGATGCATCGGGCCATGGTCTGGTGCGCAAGAGACCGTTTTCCTAGAGAGCTCCATTTTAGCTCAGCAGTAAGCAGGTGTTGGACCATCGTTCGTTGGTCACTAGACCACTTTTCTAGAGAGTATGTAGAAGTGGCCTTGTAGCAGTTGGAGCACCGTCCCTTTCCGGTGCACATGGACCCGTCTGCATTAATGG
Organism: Zea mays; assembly: GCF_902167145.1. Taxonomy (NCBI): domain Eukaryota; kingdom Viridiplantae; phylum Streptophyta; class Magnoliopsida; order Poales; family Poaceae; genus Zea; species Zea mays. The sequence goes on from NC_050096.1 coordinate 223,646,815, forward strand.
CTAGTTTTAGCAAACTAGTTGTTGGGAGCTATCCAAAAGGGGTATGGTGCGCCCGTGACCGGTTAGAAACAATAACAACTACTTTTGGTTGGTGGGTATTTATACCCCTTCCACAGCCACATTGAAGTGTCTTGCTCCCCAACCACTTGGTATTCATTGCTAGAGCTTGCAAGACCCATTTTCATACTGAGGTGATTAGAAAGATCATAATCTCACAATTAGAGCCTCATTAGTGCAAGATAGAGACACCTAGAGCACACACCACTCGCATTAGACTCGTCATGGTATAGTGAAAGTCTAGAGCTTGTTATTCTTGGTGATCAACATCACCTAGATGACTTGGTGGCGATTGGAGCGCGGTGATCTCCCTAGAGAACTTGTTGGTGACCCGACTCGACATTATTTAGGGTTTTGAGCGATTAACCACGTAGGAGAGGCGAAGAATCAGCTCGTAGTGAGCACTTAGTCCTTGCGAGGACTAAGGGGGGCTATACCCTTGCGCGGGTGCTCCAACACAAACTAGTGGAGAGTGTTAACTCTTTGCTACCTCGGAAAAAATCGGAGGAGTCATCTAAACCCTTTGCTTTACTTTCCGCATTTCATTTAAGCAAGTTTCTTTTGAAAACTTACTTTCTTAGTATGTGCCATGATTGCTTAGGGTTGTTCTAGAGTACTTAGCTTCGTTTGATTTGGCTAGTTTGTTGGGTGAAGTTGGGCTTGTGATTCGGGTTTAATCCTCTGCAAGAATTTTAGAAAAGCCTAATTCACCCCCTCTTAGGCATCGTGATCCTTTAAGTAGTGTCACACATTGGCTGGTAGTGTGGGGCATCAAGCGGCATTGCCACTCATGTTACTGATAGTTTTTAAGTTCAAATGTTATAAGCCTATTCACCCCCTCTAGGTGTACCAGATCCCTATAGGTGGTCAACGATGAAGGTGAAGGTCATGCAGGTTCGTGTCAATGGACCATGAGTGGTGAAGGGCAAGCATTAGGACTTGATCGAGGGAGTAGAGAAGCCAGAGGACTAGGTGTGATGGTTGACACATGGGGACACTGACAGGCGTGAGGTCATATTGAAGCAGACCATGTCATCCTTGTGGTCCAGAATTGGCTGGACACATCCATAATATGGGGTATGCATATGAAGTATGCTACCTATGGTGGTTTGGTGGTTGAACCTCAAAACCACCCAGCAACTATTTTGAGGGTTTGGCCTCAAAACCTGAGGCACAATTTCGGTGGGAATCGAAGGTGGCACATGGATCCATTGTGGAGGTTGTGCCGAGGAAAAGCAAATTCGTGACGGGGGCACATTGTCAGATCTATGGTTTAGAAGATGGACTATTGTTCCTTGACTAAGTGGTTTAACTCTAGAATAACTAGGGGCATGTTGGGAATGTGAAATGGCCTCTATAAATAAGAGGAGGGCTTCCCCCAACTAGTTTGTAACTGTTTAGTTTTTAGGCTTTATTTTCCTCTAGAATTACTATTGAGATCCATAGACATTTTAAAAGATACATATTCATCTATGTATTTTGAGATTTGGGAAGCTTGGTCCTTACCACGGTAGTTCATGATGAAGTGAATCCACTTTCATGCTACTCTGAATTCTTGAAGTTCTTGCTTTGGATAGATTGTTCACAGGCTAGATAGAAATGCACAAGGGCCTCCAAAGATTATTTCTACCAAGTGGTTTGGGTAGATTCAACTCGAGCACGAAAATCCAACCTCTTGACCAATTTTGAGAAACTCGTTCTGATTTCACATTTTTTATTTGATGTTGAAGTTCAAATTTTTAGATCTCAAATTTTGTGGACACCTTAAAAACTTTCATGTGAAGGTGTATCCAAAATTTCAGTTCAATCGGAGTTCGTTTAGATCATTTTTTCAATTCAATCGGAGCAGCGCTACTTAGGGATAGCAGTGTTGGGCTTCGCCCAATAGTACTGAGGGGTAGGAGTGTTGCTTGTGGAGTAGCACTCTCGCGCTCATCAGGATAGTTCACTGTTTTGAGCCCTCTCGAATTTTTGGATGTTCCTTTGTGTTTGCGTATGCTCTAGAATTTGTTTTCAAAGCATCCAATCACTAGTTTGTTGTGGTGTTTTTTATTTGGGTTCTTTCTTTATTTCTGTTTGAGTAGAGAGCTCGAGTTTATGTTTATGAGAGTTTCACCCGTGCACGTGGTTTTTATTGTTTTGAATGTTTTGCCGTGTTCATCGGTCTTCTCGAGAACATCCGACCACTTATTGGCTCGTGAACATCTTATTTGAGAGTTTTAGGGTTTTGGAGGATTAGGTAAAGATTTGGGATGCAATCCAAGATTATCTTGTGCGAATATTTTTGTTGACTCTTATTTACCTTTCTTTGGTCGTCTGATTCATTCCTTCATTTGTTGGAGCTATTGTTGTATTTAAATATTTAATAATTTTTTTTTGCTTTCTTCGAGAACTGTATAGATGTCATCGTTGAACAGGTAGTTAAATTTAAAATATGGTAAGACGATTTCGACGTAGCAGTAGTCGTTTGTATATAGAAAATATAGTTACCCGACCGTTTTAATCATGAAACGCTGCTCAAACACTACGTGCATTTTTTTTCCTCAATCTCAAATATTCGCCACGAAATGCATCTTTTCATTAGAAATGTAGTACTTGTATAAATATATATCGCTAATAGTTTAAGTTATTCTTGCGCTGTGTGACACGATAACAAATGATATCATAGCATTTTTGACACGCACACAGCATAATATCGGCTCTGGTCGTGTCACACGTACGAAATGCTTCGATTGTGATGCGTGATGCTGTGCATCTGTCCATCCAGGCCCCAGCAAAGGAACGACGTGTGCAGAGACATGCTCCCCCACATTTGTAATCTCTTTGCACAAGTTTTTTTTTTCTTTTTCTTCTTCCCACTTCATTTTTCGATCATGTGACCGATGTTGATTTTATAACCAAATGGTTCTTAAAATAGTATATTGTGCTCGAATCGTCTGTGCTTATATATTAGTGTGTGTGGTACACCTATTTTATCTGTAAAAAACAAAATTAACAAAAAAACAAATTTGAGCAAAACTAAATCAGATCTGTCGCTGTCTTGGCATCCGGCTGGTTCAACGAACGCGAGCCTGACCTGACCAGTTCTGAAACGGCCAAGCAAAACCTTGCTCTGGCTGGCTGGCTGGCAGTGTGGCGGCGTCATCGGCACGCGCAGACAAGGACCTGATGAGAATGAGCTTCTCCTTCATCGTCTCTCGCGTCGCGTGGACTAAAATATTGCAACCTGCAGCTTGTACGTCTCTTTCTTCGACTATCAGCTGATGGCAACACTGAATGCATGTAGAGTCTGACGAGCTGAATTAAACAAGTGCACAAATCAGAACTTCAATTCAGCTGATACCTTCTGCAAGATGCCCTTTACTTGTCTGTGACTGTGGGATGATGCTTTTGCTGACATGAGGAACAGTACTACCACTGCTCCTCCCTAATCAGGATTAGGGCACACATCCTTTTAATACTCCTAGATACATATCTTATCCCAGATTCTTCAGATCAGGAACAAAACCTACCCAAGTGTCAAGTCCCCAACCTACCACCTGTTCTTTCCAGACTGCTGTACCAGTAGTGATGCGCATCAAGGTCACATCTGATTCCTTACTACTAAAAACCTTCTTTCTAAACTTATCCCCCTTTCGCCCCCCTGGTAAGAGTAAAGGGATGGACTGTCAGGCTGGCTAGCCCTCCTTGGCATGGCAGCTTTGGCCTCCACTGAATTCTCATCATCTAGATTCTGGGCTGGTAAGAGTTGAGAATGCACTTGCCATATCTAGCATAGACCGGACTTTGTCTAAATGCATGATGTGCAGATCAGACATGGGATTTTTTTCCTGTTGAGGTGACAATTAATTTGGTTGATAAAGTTATCATGATCGATCTGCAGCGCCACTAGACAAACATGAGCGGGCAACGGAAAGCCAAAAGAAATCAGGATTGCATAAAAAATCTGTTCCAACAGGGCGAGGGAAGAAGAGCAAAATATTATGGTCACAACAAAATAATGCCTTCTTCGTGTTAAAACATGGGATGTGGGAGGCTAGCATGGGCATGTCGTGTAGGATAACGCACATGTTCCTGTGCCCTGACTTAAAGGCTGTGATTTTCTTTTTCTTTATCAAGAGTTTTTAGTGCTTGGAAAATAGGTTGAGCAATAACTAGTAAATTACTCGCTCCTGTAAACCTTATATGTAGCCATATAATATAAGTTGGAGATGGATAGATATGTTTAGCTCTTCTTGGCATTGCAGCTTTGGCATCCGCTGAATTCTTGTCATCTGGATTCTGGTCTCGGTAAGAGTTGAGAATGCATTTGCCATATCTGGCACAGACCGGACTTTGTCTAGATGCATGATGTGTAGATTAGACATGGGATTTTTTTCCTGTTGAGGTGACAATTAGTTTGGTTGATAAAGTTATCACGATCAATCTGCAGCGCCACTAGACGAACACGAGGGGGCAACAGAAAGCCAAAAGAAATCAGGATTGCATAAAAATATGCTCCAACAGGGCGAGGGAAGAAGAGCAAAATATTATGATCACAGCAAAATAATGCCTTCTTCATGTTAAAACACGGGTTGTGGGAGGCTAGCATGGGCATGTCGTGTAGAATAACGCATCTGTTCATGTGCCCTGACTTAAAGGCTGTGATTTTCTTTTCTTTTTCTTTTTCTTTATCAAGAATTTTTAGTGCTTGGAAAACAGGTTGAGCAATAACTAGTAAATTACTCACACCTCGCGCGAGTCTGTAAACCTTATATGTAGCCATATAATATAAGTTGGAGATATAATATAAGTTGGAGATGAATAGATATGTTTAGCCCTTCTTAGCATTGCAGCTTTGGCCTCCGCTGAATTCTCATCATCTGGATTCTGGCCTGGGTAAGAGTTGAGAATGCAGTTGCCATATCTGACACATACTGGACTTTGTCTAGATGCATGATGTGCATATCATACATGGGATTTTTTTCTATTTTTTGGAAAAAATGGGATTACTATAGGGGTTGCCTACAATATTTTTTATATATATGGGGGGATTTGCGGATGTACAAAGTTACAACCTTATTCGAGCTAACCTCTCACAACGTTTGCACCCAAGTTTTAATAGTGCCGACTAGCGACTTTTTCATCCTATAGGAGATAAGGATCATGTCTTCAATGAACATGTTTTTGCACCACTGGACTGTGGGAGGGATTTCATTGAAGATCCGCTCATTTCGACATTTCCAGATACTCCACATCATGATTATGAAGATCTCCATAGATCACGGCTTCCTTGGGTCCGTCATGATTATGTCGACCATCAAGTGGGGGTTAGTCAACCCGGGGAAGTAATTCCGACGATCTACCAACATCTTTTTGCAAAGCTGCACCTCAGGAACAAGTGGGACCAGGAGCCTCTTTTCTTGTTTGAGGGGACGTCATCTTTTGAATAATGGTTATTCTAGATCAACTATACCTAGGGTAAGTCCTGCCCATTGAAGAATTTATGGAGAGCCTTCATGAAGAGTGCATCATTGTGTTTTTTATGTATATGATTCCTATCCCACCATGTTTTTGTCTGCAAGCAGTTTGCCATGCGATTTGGGGGTTTGTTAGCATTCATATACGCGCCTATCCAAAGATAATATCTTCTATATCTATCAATCTGAGTGATGGCCGAGCTGGGTAGCTTCAGTGTGTAGAGGTAGTAAATAGGAAGAGAGGAGAGCACTGAGTTGACTATTTGTAGTCTGCCCGCTTGTGAGAGAAATAGTGAAGTTGATGATAGCCTCCTTTCAATCTTCTAAATCAAAGGAAGAAATGAGTCTAGCTTCGGCTTAGTGGTCCCCATAGGAAATCCCAAGTAGGTAAAAGATAAGCTCCCAATGTTGTAGTTAAAAGTATTGGCTAGCAATACCATCCTCTCGTCTAACACATTGATCGAATATATGTTGGATTTATGGTAATTGACGTGCATGCCAGTTGAGGTCGCGAATGAGTTCAGCATTGCTTAGAGGAAGAAGAGATGTCTCGGGCACACTTCCATAATTAGAATGGTGTCATCGGCATATTGGATAATCTGAAAGTCCTGACCACACCTGTTAGCTAGTGGCAGTCTGAGGAGGCCAAGGTCCTTAGCTTTGTTCACTATATCTTGGAGAAGGTCTGCAACCAGAACAAAGAGGGGGGAAGCGGGTCTCCCTGATGAACTCCTCTCCTGCAATGGAACGTTTTGCCTAGGACCCCATTTAGGAGGATAGATTATGTCCCTGATTCCATGATCATTAGGATCCACTTCAACCACCTAACGCCAAAGCCCTTGTGCTTCAGGATGTTCACATTAACACTATGTTCAAGTTTGTCAAAAGCCTTTTCAAAATCCAGCTTAAGAAACACCATTTGCTTTTTGGACTTCTTGTAGAGATCTAGAAATTCAAAGGACCAAGCAAGGCAATCTTGTATGGCACGCTCCTTAATGAAGCCATATTGGTTGTTGTGAATCAGCCAGGTGATGACTTTCTGTAGCCTATTTGACATTAGCTTTGTAAGCAGCTTGACACTTGTGTTTGAAAGAGAAATGGGGCAATAGTCAACAACTGAGACTGGGGCATTTTTCTTTGGGAGTAGCACAATGTGAGACCCATTTAACTTTGCATGTAAATATTTCCTTCATAAAAGCCCATACATAGGTCGTAGAAATCTCGAGAGATAGTTGGCTAGCACTTCTTTATGAAATTTGTATGAAAGCCATCGGTGCCAGGTGCTTTACCCGAGGGCAAGTCCCCTACCACTGAGTTGATCTCACCATCGGTGAATGGGGCTTCCAAGTGATTGAGGTTTGCAGGGGCAGACACAAGATTTTGCAGGTCAAAGACCATATTATTGTATCCTGATGTGCCAAGTCTTTCCTTATATATGCATTATATAGCAAATGCACTTTGCTTTCATGGGATTCAACTACATGACCTTGACAATCTTGTAAGGTTCATATAGTATTCTGCTTGAGTTTGATTGTGGCATTAGCATGGAAGAATTTAGTTCCTGCATCACCACATGTCGCCCATTTGATATTCCCTCTTTGCTTCCACTAAGTTTTTTGTTGCTCAAGTAAAGTTTGTAGGTGCTCTGATAAAATGTCTCTAAAGTTCCACTCTTGCAAAGTAAGATCTCTGGTTTCCTCAATAAGAGCCATGAATTGAATGATCAACTTAAGTTCTCAATCGTGGTGGCTAGCTTTGGCAGTTTTTTTTGTGCCATTGAAAAGGAGCTTTCCTAGCGCTTTTAAATTTAGCCATTGTCCTTTTTGCAGGGTCAGGTTGATGGATATGCTGAAACCAGGATTCTTGGAACATAGGGAAAAAACTCTCATGATGGAGCCAGTAGTTTCAAATCTAAAGACACTCGGTCTAGGCACATTAGTTGTGACTTCCACCAGCCAGGGGATGTGATATGAAGTGTCTCTGGCAAGAGTTCAAGCTTTGGTTTCAGGGAATGTGTCCAGCCAATCTTGAGTTACAAAGCACCAATCAAGTTTCTCCAAAAGAGGACTAAGTTGCATGTTCGACAAATTATACGCTTGGCCATGAAGGGGAATTTCGTGCAAGCTGAGTTTGCTAACAGAAGCGTTAAATTCAAACATCAGTTGAGTACTTCCCCCACCTTTGTTACAATACTCAGGAGTGTGAATCAGGTTGAAGTCACCCAGGAACATCCACAACTGGTCTATCGTGATTACAATATCCGAGAACCATTCCAGGAATTCCTTTTTTCCATTTGGTGTGCAAGGTGCATAAATGTTGGTAAGAAGCCAGTATTGATTCGTTAACTTGGAGTTAAAGTGAATTGTTTGGGCGTAATAATTATCAAATAGTTGCTCACTTGAGAATTTAGAACTTTGCCAGAGAGTCAAAGTGCCACCAGATGATCCCACAGAAGGGTGAAAGCAGAAGCCATCAAAACTTTTTGGACTGAACTTCCGGATATAAGCACAATCAAAGCTACCACGTTTGATTTCTTGTAGACAAACTATGTCACATTTAGTATCCATTATTTTGTTTCTTAGGGAATTCCATTTTTTAGGAGCATTGATGCCTCTGACGTTGTGCGTCAGAATTTTGCAATCACGATGTTGTATAGCCATAAGTGAACATAATCCTTGCATGAACAGAGATGGACATACACCTAATGCATTCCATAATATATATCCCTAAGCCTTTCAAGGGAGCTAAGAAACCCAAAATATAGCACTAAGACGACACATAAAGTTCATGATAAACCTGATTTTTTCTGTTGAGGTGACAATTAGTTTGGTTGATAAAGTTATCAGGATCGATATGCAGCGCCATTAGACGAACACGAGGGGCCAAGGGAAAGCCAAAAGAAATCAGGATTGCATAAAAAATTGCTCCAACAGGGCGGCAAGAAGAGCAAATATTATGGTCACAGCAAAATAATGCCTTCTTCATGCTAAAAAGTGGGTTGTGGGAGGCTAGCATGGGCCCATTGTGTAGGATAACGCATCTGTTCCTGTACCCTGACTTGAAGGCTATGATTTTGTTTCCTTTTTCTTTATCAAGAGTTTTTAGTGCTTGGAAAACAGGTTGAGCAATAATGCTGAGAGTTGTGTGTCGTTCATCCTTATCTTCCCTCAAATTGTCTTGTATCCATTTGCCACTTCAGGTTAGATGACAAGATAACCTTTCTTGGTATGATGATTTGCAGATATACGAACACCAAAGGATCCAACCTTAAGAGTCGACTCTATATAAAGCACATAGGTGTGCAAGCGGTTGAGGTCGCAAGGTACGTATTAGAACTTCGAAACTGTCACACCAACCCGGCTCTTTACCGAGTGTTAACCTCTTTCTCGAGTGCAATTTATTGGGCACTCGGCAAAAAAAAGCTTTGTCGAGTGTCACTCTCGGTGAAAAATGACACTCGACACAGACCACCTTTGCCGAGCGTGAAACACTCGGCATACACAGACGCTCGACAAAGGAGTCGTTGTCGAGCGTCAAGCTCTTCGTGAAACGTGACCATCGACAAAGGGTCGTCAGCAGCCGTTTATAGTTGACGGCCGTTAACTATGCGAAGTGTCAGGAGTTGACACTCGGCAAATTAATTATTCGTCGAGTGTCTTTCTCTAACATTCGGCGAAGTATATCTTTGTTTTTTTCTTTTTTCACCAAACATTTTCTGCTATGTTCCTACACTATAAATACCTACATGATCCAGTTTGGCACAATTATCAAAGTGTTTGCTATAACTATTAAATTTAGTTCGTTTAATTGAATTTCTTCGGATAATTCAGATTTGAACTGCAAATCACTCAAAAAATGGAAAACCGTGAATGCAAAAATTATATTCATGTTATTTATCACAAGTTACGACCTATTTCAAGAATAGACTAGAATTTTCGAGTACCATGCTCACGAAACAAGACCGCGAATTTGCGATCCAGTTGTTTTAAAATTGTATAAAACACAAACAAAGTCAGAAAATCATGAAACTTCCCAAGATATCATGATATCATATGTAGAGACTCCGATAAAAAAATTTAAAAATGTTTCATAAAATTTGGCATGCACTATGTGTAGAAACCTAGCCGGCCTTCATATGAAATTATAAAACTTCTATGGAGGCCGGCTAGGTTTCTACACATAGTGCATGGCAACTTTCACGAAACAAATTCAAATTTTTATTAGAATCTCTACATATGATATCATGACATCTTGGGAAGTTTCATGATTTTCTGACTTTGCTTTTGTTTTATACAATTCTAAAATCACTGTATCGCAAGTTCACGGTCTTGTTTCGTGAGCATGGTGTTCGAAAATTCCAATCTATTCATGAAATAGGCATTAACTTGTCTTAAATAACATGAATATCATTTTTGCATTCATTGTTTTCTATTTTTCGAGTGACTTGCAGTTCAAATCTGAATTATCTGAAGAAATTCAATTAAACGAACTAAATCTAACCGGTATAGCAAACACTTTGATAATTATAGCAAAATTGAACATGTATGGATATATAGTGTAGGAACATAGTAGAAAAAGTTTAGGGTAAAAAGAAAAAAACAAGTAAACTTTGTCGAGTGTCTTTTAGTGACATTCGGCAAAGAATTACTTTGTTGATTGCCTGCTAGTGACACTCGACAAAGAATTACTTTGTCGAGTATCTTCCTAAAACACTCGACAAAGAAGGCTTATGTATACGAATCCGACCCTGCCTGCTCGATCTACTCTCATTTCCTCACCCGCGTCGTCGCCGCCATTTCGCCACCGCCGCCGCCCCTCAGCGGTCACCCGTGCTCGCCCCTTGGCTATCACTGTCGCCTCACCACCACCGTCGCCCGGCCACCACACCCACAGCCACGCTCGACCTCTAGCGGTGCCTCGCCCACACCGCCGCCTAGCTAGCCCCACCACGACACCGGCAGCGCCGCCCTAGCCCCGCCGATCCCCGCCTCGACGACGATAAATATTTTGTGGGAATTTATGTTTGAAATATCAATTTGTAGTGTGAGTGAGAATTTATGGTTGAAAATATTGAGTTTTGTGAGGATTTGTAGTTGAAACAGTGTGAATTTGTTGTGTAAATAGATCCTAATAACTGATGTTTAACTAAGTGAGGTTTGTGGTGTAAATAGATCCTAATAGTGAGCTTTGTGAGAATTTGTGGTTGAAAATAGTGAGCTTTGTGGGAATTTGTGATTGAAAATAGTGAGAATTTGTGGTTGAAATTATGTTGTTTGTTATGATTTACAAATGTATTATGATAAAACCTAGGTAGTAGTATATAACCCAAACATGTGTGAATGATATATATTTGTGATTGACGACCATCGTAAATGCAGAGCCTTCGTGCCACACAGGGTCTTGCTCCACCAACTCCGTTGTTCCCTCCAGCTGACCCTTCTCAGTTCCATACTCCTATGAGTATCAAGTTTTTGTTTCTGCATGATATATATTCATCTAGTCTCAAAAATGCAATCTCTTCTCTGTGCAGAGACAATCAGCGACATCAAACAACCCTCATGGATCGCCCAGCTCTTCGCCGAACCAGTCCAGCCGCCCACCTCATTGATGACCTTTTAGTGATGATTGAGACTTATGTTTGTGAGTGTTGGTGATATTTGTGTTTGTTAAACTTGTTGATATTTGTAATACTTGGTGTTGATACATGGTGTTGTGAGATACTTGGTGAGACTTATGTTTGTGAAACTTGTTTGATGTGGTGATATTTGTGAGATGTATGGTGTTGGTGATACATGTGTTGTTTGTATGAGATATGTGATGTCAACAATATATATCTTTGGTTTGTTTGGATGGAATAATAAAAACAAATAAAAGGGGTTTTCTGGTCACTTTGCCGAGTGCGATGACCAAAGCACTCGGCAAAGAAAGCACACCTAGAAACCGATAAACCTTCTTTGCCGAGGGCTGTGGTCCCGGCACTCGACATAGGAACTAGCAAAGGGGGCTTCTTTTCTGAGTGCCTCCCAGCGCGCTCGACAAAGTAATTGGCAAAGGGGCCCACTAGAGCCTTCTTTGTTGAGTGCCAGTCCAGTAGGCACTCGACAAAGAGGGCTTCTTTGCTGAGTGTCAAACAAGACACTCGGCAAAGGCTCCGTCACCGTTAATTGGCGCTATGACGGTGACTTTTCTCTGCTGAGCACTACGTGGCCCTCGATGAAGTCTTTTTTGAGTGCTCTACAAAAAGTACTCGACAAAGGAGCCATTAGCAATGTACAGTTCATCGAGACCTCTTTGCTGAGAGTCACACTCGGCAAAGACTTTGCCGAGTGTTTTATGGGCTTTGTCGAGTGCCTGAAGCACTCGACAAAGCAGTTGTGTCCGGTAGTGCACCCATATTTTTCTCTTTGTATAACCTATCAACAAGGTAAGGTTCAATTTGTAACTTGTGACTTTACACCGCAGTTCAGATTTTTTTAGCTAAGAAACTAAACAAGTTTGGTCCACTAGTTTGGAGTGCTCTGGTTTCAATTTGGTAAGGATATTAAATGTCTAAATGTATATAGAGGCAATTGTGATTATGCCATTCTCTAACTCTACAATTGTGATTTTATCCTTCGTTTTTCAACTTTATGATTTTACCCCTATGTTTTGAAAACGAAGTTGTCGTTTGCCGCTCCCCCTTAACACCATTAGCGAAAATCAGAATTAGTGATTAAAAAAATAAAAAATAAAAGGGTAAAATCACAATTACAAGGTGATAGTAGGGTATAATCACAAACAACCCTAAAAAATTCAACATTATTTTTAGGGTTAATTATGATTTTACCCCTCTCTCACCTTGTAATTGTAATTTTACCCCTCGTTTTTTATTTTTTAATCACTAATTCTAATTTTCACTAACGTTGTTAAGAGGGATGGGCAGACTGCAGCTTCATTTTCAAAACAGAAGGATAAAATCACAAAGTTAAAAAATAAGGGTAAAATCATAATTGCAAAGTCAGATAAGGTGACATATTTTTTGCTTTTTACCATTTAAATGTTAAGGAGCATGGAGCGTGGAATCGTGAAATCATTGAAACCCTTTTGAACAAAATAGCCCTTGCTCCTTCCCATTTAAATGGTAAAAAGCAAAAAAAATCAGAAATAAGGATTAAAATCATGGTTGTGTGGCAGAACCGCTCGAATTATTCCAGCTTAAGTGTCCAAGTTACGCCTTAGAGGCCGCAACACACTTAAATTGGAATAACCCATCAGTCCCTCAGATCTAGTCTGATAAAGCCACTCATCCAGGATCAAATACCACTAACCCACTCGATGGTAAGTCATAGAGGAATGAATATAATAAAACAGAAAACCTCAAATTAAAGTACTGGAGTTATTACATGAATCAGAGTTTTTCAAGTAAACTGAAATAAGTTCATAATTTAAATTGCAGCGGATAGTCGATATCGTCTAAAGATGAGGAATAGGGCAAGGCCTAGCCCACTACTCCTCCTGCTCCTCTCCTATTGGAACAGCATCCCACTCGACCGTCCAACCCGGTGGTAGGGTGGTAGGCCAAGTCACACCATCAACTATATTCTAAAGCGTACCTGCAAAATTATGCCACAAGCAAGGCTGAGTATACTAATACTCAGCTAAACTTACCCGGTGTGAGGAATCTACTCCTCTACCTTTAGACCATGCAATTGTTTGGCTGAAGGGTTTGGTTTGCCAAAGCACTAGCTGAGTCTAAAATCAATTTTAGCTATTCCAATTCTAGTATTGTTAATTTTAGCTAAGTTTGCTCCTTCTAAGCATACATGGTAGCAATCATTTAGTACAATCAACATATTATCTCAAGTAAATCCTCATTTCACTTCTTACTCAATGCAGTACAAGGGGTCAAGCAGTCTCATTAGTTGCGAGAAGTAGACGATTCGAATCGAGTTTTTAAACCTTGCAAGGTAAACCTAAACACACGACATGTAGGGGCACTCCGTCCCCACACATATCAACCGTCCCCATCGATTCCCCGTTCGCGACCAGGGCTCACCGCCTTGACATACAATGCTCCACTGACCCCGACTACCGTCGTGCAGTGACCGCACTTGCACCCACCATAGCTAGCATGGGAGACCCAGTCTCAGGACAAGTGAGGAGGAAAGTCCATGCCCGGCTTCACTCAGGTACTAGGTTTACCGGTTATCATATTTCTCGACATGTGTTTAGTACGTTCAAATGCTTGACTCAGGTATCCACACATTAATCCTTAGTTCCTTTTTCCCGTCTCATGGACAAGGCATCCAACCTGGATCCAAGTCCATAGAACATCATAGATCCTGTTATCAAGATGAATACAATCAATTCCTGACCTCGCGCGAGTGCTAGAAAAATCACTCGACATCTACCGAGATCCTAATTAGCAAAGCAGTTACTCGACCTAGCATACTAGTATCCATCTCAAAAGGAATCCTGAGTTCATGCAACTAAGGGTTTCAAGCAACTCCTACACTTAAGTACACATTATAAGCCTACAAACATTAAGTGTAGTAAAATAGCATATATATATATATAAACAGGTTATGCATAAAATCGGGGCTTTCCTTCAAAAGCTAGGGCTACGGGGAGATCTTCTGTGGCAGGCTCGGGAGCTGGCTCCTGGTCTTCCTCGTGGACAGCTCCTTGCTTAGGAATGAGCACGTACACGCCGTCAGCGAGGTTGCAATCTAATGAATGCAATGAGTAAGATACATGCATGGCATGATATACAATTTAGCAATTAAAATTTGGTGGATGATCAAATTAATAAGGTAAGGCTTAATCTTACTACTGAAAATTTTGGTGGTACACTTAGCCATAAGGTCAAGTTTGGTTAGGTTGAATGGCCAGATTATTTTAGTGTTCCATTGATTTTCCTTTTTATGTTTTAGTGAAATTTAATAAGATTCCTAGCTGAATTCATTGGGGTGAGATTCATTATTCCCTCTAATTTATCTCTTCTTTTCCTTTTCTTTTATGCCTTTAAGGTGGGTTTGAACTATAAGCTAGTTTTATAAATTTCCAAAAATTCTGAAAACATTACAGTGGCTTCTCACTGGTGTACAACGTTCTGTCTCAAAAATTGGGGCTTAAAAATTTAAGGGTGCTCCCTGTACAAAATTATCAAATTGTAGGGCAGAGGGGGTGCTTTGAACTACAACTCTCCTCTAACAGTAGGTTATTCCCTAAGGCTTATTTTTGCTGACATTTAGGTGTAATAACATGACTTTGTACCAAATTTTAGCCACTAATACTTATTGGTTATTTTACTATGATTTCCTAAAGTTTTTGGTCAATGGGGTGCTTTCTACTGCCACTATACTTGAAAAATATCAAACAACAAATTCCTAATTTTTCCTATCTTGTTCTTTGTGCGAGAGCAATCATTCTAGAATTTGGTCACTTTTCGCTTAAGGGAAGAGGGGGTAGAAATTCTTGGATTATATGGTCTTTTTCATGGGGTAGGGGGTAATGGGTGTTACCTTATATTTTAACTAGGTTTCATATTTTTCTCTGGTGGTCTACTTCATTAATAATTTGGTAAAAATTCATTTGCCTTCTGTTGCACAATTTTAGACTTTCTTATGATTTAATTAGAACATGGGCCAAAATCATGTTTTAATTGTTCAACCCTTTTATTATGATGGGTTGGGGTGTCCATTATTTTTGTAGTGGTGTTCTAGTAGTTAGGAGTCTACTGAATATTTCTTACCATTTTTTAAATGGTTCTTATATTTTTAATCATGGTTTTTCTTGATTTCTTAGTGCTTAATAAATATTTAACCTTGGACTAGCTTTGGACTAGGGTTCTCTGTATTTTTCATATGTTCTTTATCGCTTAAGTATACTAGGAAAAATATGTTTTTTCTCTGTTTATTATTTTCCACTGCCTTTCTTAATTTTCTAAGTTTTGGACAGATATGATTTTTAATATACAATCTTGAGTGATTTTTGTATACTGGGGTGCTTAGTATTTTTAAACAGTGTGTATGTTGGGTATGTACCTCCACAAATTTTCTTAAGCCTAGTGTCGGCGTTTCGAGACCGGGGGGTCCCTAAGCCGACGAGTGAGTGTGTCGTGTGCCCCAGCCCAGATGGGTCGAGCGCGTGGGCGAGCGCGAAGGGGGGAAAGCGAGGTGGCCGGAGGCGGGCGTGAGAGAGGTGGAAATCCCGCGGCCTTCGTGTTCGTCCCGCGCCCAGGTCGGGTGCGCTTGCAGTAGGGGGTTACAAGCGTCCACGCGGGTGAGGGAGGCGAGCGGCCCCAAGAGAGCGCCTGTACCGTCCTTGTCCCCGTGCGGCCAACCTTCTCTAAGAAGGCCCTGGTCCTTCCTTTTATAGGCGTAAGGAGAGGATCCAGGTGTACAATGGGGATGTAGCAGAGTGCTACGTGTCTAGCGGAGGGAGAGCTAGCGCCCTAAGTACATGCCAATGTGGCAGCCGGAGAGATCTTGGCACCCTTCTGGTGTGATGTCGTGGCTGTCGGAAGAGCAACGGAGCCTGGCGGAGGGACAGCTGTCGGAGCGGTTGAGTCCTTGCTGACGTCCCCCTGCTTTCGTAAGGGAGCCGAGAGCCGCCGTCGTCACAGGGCTAGCGGGGCGCCATCATTGCCTATCTGGCAGAGCTGGCCAGATGGGACACCGATCTTGTTCTCTGCGGCCTGAGTCGGCTCGGGGTAGGGTGATGATGGTGCTTCCTGTTGACATGGCTGGCCTGTGCCCTAGGTAGGGCGACGTGGAGGCTCCTCCGAAGCCGAGGTCGAGTCTGTCTTCCATGGCCGAGGCCGAGCCCGAGCCCCTGGGTCGGGCGAGGCGGAGGTCGTTCGGTAGAGGCCAAGGCGGAGTCCGAGCCCGAGCCCTGGATCGGGCGGAGCGGAGTTCGCCGTCTTCCGGGGCTTAGCCCGAGTCCGAGCCCTGGGTCGGGCGGAGCGGAGTTCGCCGTCTTCCGGGGCTTAGCCCGAGTCCGAGCCCTGGGTCGGGCGGAGCGGAGTTCGCCGTCTTCCGGGGCCTAGCCCGAGTCCGAGCCCTGGGTCGAGCGGAGCGGAGTTCGCCGTCTTCCGGGGCTTAGCCCGAGTCCGAGCCCTGGGTCGGGCGGAGCGGAGTTCGCCGTCTTCCGGGGCCTAGCCCGAGTCCGAGCCCTGGGTCGGGCGGAGCAGAGTTCGCCGTCTTCCGGGGCTTAGCCCGAGTCCGAGCCCTGGGTCGGGTGGAGCGGAGTTCGCCGTCTTCCGGGACTTAGCCCGAGTCCGAGCCCTGGGTCGGGCGAGGCGGAGTTTCCTACGGCGCCTTTGGCAGGGCCTGACTGCCTGTCAGTCTCACTCTGTCAAGTGGCACTGCAGTCGGAGTGGCGCAGGCGGCGCTGTCCTTCTGTCAGACCGGTCAGTGGAGCGGCGAAGTGACGGCGGTCACTTCGGCTCTGCCGGGGGGCACGCGTCAGGATAAAGGTGTCAGGCCACCTTTGCGTTAAATGCTCCTGCGACTCGGTCGGTCGGTGCAGCGATTTAGTCAGGGTTGCTTCTTAGCGAAGGCAAGGCCTCGGGCGAGCCGGAGACGTGTCCGCCGTTAAAGGGGGGCCTCGGGCGAGACGGAAATCCCTCGGGGTCGGCTGCCCTTGTCCGAGGCTAGGCTCGGGCGAGGCGTGATCGAGTCGCTCGTATGGACTGATCCCTCACTTAATCGCACCCATCAGGCCTCTGCAGCTTTATGCTGATGGAGGTTACCAGCTGAGAATTAGGCGTCTTGAGGGTACCCCTAATTATGGTCCCCGACAGTAGCCCCCGAGCCCCGAAGGGAGTGTTAGCACTCGCTTGGAGGCTTTCGTCGCACTTTTTTGCAAGGGGACCAGCCTTTCTCGGTTGCATTTTGTTCCGGTGGGTGCGCGCGAGCGCACCCGCCGGGTGTAGCCCCCGAGGCCTCGGAGGAGTGGTTTCACTCCCCCGAGGTCTTAATGCCTTGCGTAATGCTTTGGCTGGTCTGGTTGTTCCCTCATGCGAACTGGCCATAGCCCGGGTGCACGGTCGGGGCCCAAGCTCTCGGGCTGGTATGTTGACGCTGTCAACGATTCGGCCGGAGCCGGGTTTGCGAGAGCAGCCCCCGAGCCTCCGCACAGGGCGAGAGGGCGATCAGGGACAGACTCGGCTTTTTTACATACGCCCCTACGTCGCCTTTCCGCAAGGAGGAGGGGGGAGAGCGCCATGTTACCCTCGATGGGCACCGAACATGGTGTCTCCGGTGAGCTGCAAGCGGGTAATCCGAGTGGACGTCCGTGCCCCGTTCATTGGGGGTCGGCTAGGGGCCCAGAGGCACGCCCAAAAGTACCTGCAGGTGATCTGTCGGACCCGGTCTCCTAGCGACGGGGTCCAAGGGCTCGATGCCTCCCTCTGATGGGATTCCGTTACAAGATCGCTCCCGCTGGTCTCGGAAATGTCCTAGGGTACCGCGGGAGCGCAGCCCGAGCCTCGGTTATGTATCGAACGTACCCCTGGTCATCCCTCGCTCGGCGTCTGAGGTGACTGTGAACCCTTCGGGGGCCAGCCTTCGAACCCCTGATCAGTAATGGGCGCGGAGCCCGAGTAGCCTGAGGCGGCCGTGGAGCCCTTCGGGGGGCCGGCCTTCGAACCTCTGACCAGTAGTGGGTGTAGGGCCCACGCGATCTGAGGCGACTGTTGAACCCCTCGGAGGGCCAGCCTTCGAACCTCTGATCAGTAGGGGGGGCTCGGAGCCCGGTTCCTTCACAGGGAAGGATCCTTTTCGGGGTATCCCCCTTTCCCGGTCCCTGTTGCAAGAGATAGAGAAAGAGGAAAAAAGGAAAAGGATACGAAATCGAACGACGTGGCGTACCTTCTTTGGCGCGGTTATTACAGCGAAGGCGAAGCATCGCCCGCTTCTCCTGCCAGAAGCGCCGCATGTCCCGCTGCGGAGTTAATGCAACGGGGCGAGTGGTTGGCGGGGTGGTCGTTGCGCGTGCGCGAGCCGTTCGAGGAACGGATCACGGGCGCCCTATCTTCACGTCGTGAGAGGGGGTTCTCTCGCTGCCCCTGGATGGGACGTGAGTCTGGCCGACGACGTGACCGCCGCTCCCGCCCGCCTGCCACCGTCATTACTACCGCCCTACTTTCGGCTGCATTGACCGTCGCGCCAGGCTGGCGCTGCTGGGTCGTGCGCTGGGCCGCCTCGAGTCGCGGTATTGGTTCCGCAACCGAAGAGGCGCGGTGGTGGCGCAAGTGGCGGTGCAGTTGCTTGCGTGCAGCATCTGGCGCGCCGGTTGCGTGACGCGTGGGCCTAGGCCTCCATGCTGGCGTGTTGGGAGTCGGAGAAGCGCGTCCACCTGGCGCGGTTGCATGCCGCCTGCATGGCTGCCCGCCCCTTCCGCCCGTTGGTCTGGGCAAAAGTGGGGGGTCGCTTGTAACTGCTGGACGGTTGTGTGCGCCGCGAGACATCCCATGACCCTCTGTACGCCTTTTAAGTCCTTGATGGGCCCCATGCTGGTGATAGTTGCGATCTTCTCCGGGTTGGCTTCGATGCCTCGCTCGGAGACGATGAACCCCAAGAGCATGCCCCGGGGCACCCCGAAGACACACTTCTCGGGATTGAGCTTGACGCCTTTCGCTTTGAGACATCGGAATGTCACTTCAAGGTCGGAGAGGAGGTCGGAAGCCTTCCTTGTCTTGACTACGATGTCATCGACGTAGGCCTCGACTGTGTGACCGATGTGTTCGCCGAACACATGGTTCATGCACCGTTGGTACGTCGCGCCCGCATTCCTCAAACCGAACGGCATGGTGACGTAGCAGTACATGCCGAAGGGCGTGATGAAAGAAGTCGCGAGCTGGTCGGACTCTTTCATCCGGATTTGGTGATACCCTGAGTAGGCATCGAGGAAGGACAGGGTTTCGCACCCAGCAGTGGAATCCACGATTTGATCGATGCGAGGTAGAGGGTAGGGAACCTTCGGACATGCTTTGTTGAGACCAGTGTAGTCTACACACATCCGCCATTTCCCCCCTTTCTTCCTCACAAGCACAGGGTTGGCAAGCCATTCGGGATGGAATACCTCTTTGATGAACCCTGCTGCCATTAGCTTGTGGATCTCCTCGCCTATCACTCTGCGCTTCTCCTCGTCGAATCGGCACAGAGGCTGCCTGACGGGTCGGGCTCCGGCCCGAATATCCAGTGAGTGCTCGGCGACATCCCTCGGTATGCCGGGCATGTCCGAGGGACTCCACGCAAAGACGTCGGCGTTTGCGCGGAGAAAGTCGACGAGCACTGCTTCCTATTTGGGGTCGAGCCCGGAACCGATCCGGATCTGCTTGGAGGTGTCGCCACTGGGGTCGAGAGGGACGACCTTAACCGTCTCCGCTGGCTCGAAGTTGCCGGCATGACGCTTCACGTCTGGCACCTCTTTGGAGAGGTTCTCCAGGTCGGCGATGAGGGCCTCGGACTCGGCGAGGGCCTCGGCGTACTCCACGCACTCCACGTCGCATTCGAACGCGTGTTTGTACGTGGGGCCGACGGTGATGACCCCGTTGGGGCCCGGCATCTTGAGCTTCAGGTAGGTGTAGTTGGGGACGACCATGAGCTTCACGTAGCATGGCCTCCCAAGTACCACGTGGTAGGTTCCTCGGAACCCGACCACCTCGAACGTCAAGGTCTCCCTTCGGAAGTTGGAGGGCGTTCCGAAGCAGACGGGAAGGTCGAGTCGTCCGAGGGGCTGGACGCGCTTCCCAGGGATGATCCCGTGGAAGGGCGCAGCGCCTGCTCGGACGGAGGACAGATCGACGCGCAGGAGCCTGAGGGTCTCGGCGTAGATGATGTTGAGGCAGCTGCCCCCGTCCATCAGGACCTTGGTGAGCCTGACGTCGCCGACGATGGGGTCGACGATGAGCGGGTATTTCCCCGGGCTCGGCACGTGGTCGGGGTGGTCAGCTTGGTCGAAGGTGATGGGCTTGTCGGACCAGTCTAGGTAGACTGGCGCCGCCACCTTCACCGAGCAGACCTCCCGGCGCTCTTGCTTGCGATGCCGAGTCGAGGCATTCGCCGCATGCCCACCATAGATCATGAAGCAGTCGCGGACCTCGGGGTACTCTCCTGCTTGGTGATCTTCCTTCTTGTCGTCGTCGCGGGCCCTGCCACCCTCTGCGGGCGGCCCGGCCCTGTGGAAGTGGCGCCGAAGCATGACGCACTCCTCGAGGGTGTGCTTGACGGGCCCCTGATGGTAGGGGCACGGCTCCTTGAGCATCTTGTCGAAGAGGTTAGCACCTCCAGGGGGCTTCCGAGGGTTCTTGTACTCGGCGGCGGCGACAAGGTCCGTGTCAGCGGCGTCGCGTTTCGATTGCGACTTCTTCTTGCCTTTCTTCTTGGCGCCGCGCGGAGTAGACGCCTCGGGAGCCTCTTCCGATGGGCGGCCCTGGGGCTGCTTGTCCTTTCGGAAGATGGCCTCGACCGCCTCCTGGCCAGAGGCGAACTTGGTGGCGATGTCCATCAGCGCGCTCGCCCTGGTGGGGGTCTTGCGACCCAACTTACTCACCAGGTCGCGGCAGGTGGTGCCGGCAAGGAACGCGCCGATGACATCTGCGTCGGTGATGTTGGGCAGCTCGGTGTGCTGCTTCGAGAATCGCCGGATGTAGTCCCGGAGAGACTCTCCCGGCTGTTGCCGGCAGCTCCGGAGGTCCCAGGAATTCCCGGGGCGCACGTACGTGCCCTGGAAATTGCCGGCGAAGGCTTGGACCAAGTCATCCCAGTTGGAGATCTGCCCCGGAGGCAGGTGCTCCAACCAGGCGCGAGCAGTGTCGGAGAGGAACAGGGGGAGGTTGCGGATGATGAGGTTGTCGTCGTCCGTTCCACCCAGTTGGCAGGCCAGGCGGTAGTCTGCGAGCCACAGTTCCGGTCTCGTTTCCCCCGAGTACTTTGTGATAGTAGTCGGGGGTCGGAACCGGGTCGGGAACGGCGCCCGTCGGATGGCCCGACTGAAGGCCTGCGGACCGGGTGGTTCGGGCGAGGGACTCCGATCCTCCCCGCTGTCGTAGCGTCCCCCACGCCTGGGGTGGTAGCCTCGGCGCACCCTTTCGTCGAGGTGGGCCCGACGGTCGCGACGATGGTGCTCGTTGCCGAGGTGGCCCGGGGCCGCAGGCGCGGTGTTGCGCGTGCGCCCGGTGTAGACCGAGGCTTCCCGCATGAATCGGGAAGTAGCGGCGTGAGGTTCCGAGGGGTATCCCTGCCTTCGGGAGGCAGAGCTCTCGGCCCGTCGGGCCGCAGCGCCTTCCAGGAGATTCTTGAGCTCTCCCTGGATTCGCCGACCCTCAGTGGTTGATGGCTCCGGCATCGCGCGGAGGAGCATCGCTGCGGCTGCCAGGTTCTGACCGACCCCGCTGGATGCGGGCGGCGGCCTGACCCTGACGTCGTTGGCGACGCGGTGCCGGAAACCTTAGGGCAGGTGACGTATTTCTCCGGCCGGGGGTTGGCCCGCCCATACCTGCCCGACGTCCCGGCGGATCGACTCAAGCGCTCCTGCTCCCTCGTCGAGCCTGGCCTGCACCCCGCGGACTTGCTTGAGCTGTGGGTCGTGACCCCCCGCCAGAACAGGGACCACAGCTAGCTCCCGCGGGATGTCAGCGCGAGGCACCAGCCTAGGGAGATCACCATCCTCCAGCATGCCGAGATGGTTGCCTTCGGAGGGATCCCCTAGCTCGACGTGGAAACATTCGCGGCTTGGGCCGCAGTCCTCGTCGTCAAGGCTGTGGCCACCGTCGGAACAGTCGGAGAGGCAGTAGTCACATGCGGTCATAAAGTCCCGCATGGCACTGGGGTTGCCAAATCCGGAGAAATCCCAACAGATGCTGGGATCGTCGTCTTCCTCGGACCCAGAGGGCCCGTAGGTCGAGACGTCCGTCAACCGGTCCCAAGGCGACCGCATACGAAACCCCAGAGGGGTTGCACTCGCCTCAACGAGAGCGCCCGCCAAAGCAAGGTCGCTAGGCGGGTTGAGGCCGAGTCGAAATGACGTAAGATGGGAATCAGTCGGTACCTTTTGGTCGACGAGGAGCGACATAGTCACATCGGGGACTGACTGCACCGTCGTCTTAGGTACGAGGGCGACGTCCTGCAAGCCCTCCGTGAGCGCGCTGGCGTCGTCCACTTGCTCGGGATTGGTGTGTCGCGGGGGGACGGCGCTCGCCTTCGTCTCCAATGCGAGGTCGACGCCTGACGCGCCCCCCGTTGGGGCGCTGGGGACGTCGATTCGCTCGACAGCCGACGAAGCGCTGCCTCCCGCTTGGCCTTGGTTGCCCCGCCTCCTCCTCCGTTGGCGGGGGAGAGGACGGGGCGAGCTCGAATGTTGTTCTTCCACCATGCGGGGAAGATGTCGTCGATTCCGCCGCCGGCGGGCGGGTTGTCGGCCGCCATTGTCGTTGTCGCGCGGCGGTGGAAGGAGTATCATGTCGTAGCTGCCGTCGAAGGACATGAACTCAAGACTCCCGAAACGGAGCACCGTCCCGGGCCGGAGAGGTTGCTGGAGACTGCCCATCTGGAGCTTGACGGGAAGCTGTTCGTCAGCACGCAGCGTGCCCCTACCTGGCGCGCCAACTGTCGGCGTTTCGAGATCGGGGGGTCCCTAAGCCGACGAGTGAGTGTGCCGCGTGCCCCAGCCCAGATGGGTCGAGCGCGTGGGCGAGCGCGAAGGGGGGAAAGCGAGGTGGCCGGAGGCGGGCGTGAGAGAGGTGGAAATCCCGCGGCCTTCGTGTTCGTCCCGCGCCCAGGTCGGGTGCGCTTGCAGTAGGGGGTTACAAGCGTCCACGCGGGTGAGGGAGGCGAGCGGCCCCAAGAGAGCGCCTGTCCCGTCCTCGTCCCCGCGCGGCCAACCTTCTCTAAGAAGGCCCTGGTCCTTCCTTTTATAGGCGTAAGGAGAGGATCCAGGTGTACAATGGGGATGTAGCAGAGTGCTACGTGTCTAGCGGAGGGAGAGCTAGCGCCCTAAGTACATGCCAATGTGGCAGCCGGAGAGATCTTGGCACCCTGCTGGTGTGATGTCGTGGCTGTCGGAGGAGCAACGGAGCCTGGCGGAGGGACAGCTGTCGGAGCGGTTGAGTCCTTGCTGACGTCCCCCTGTTTCCGTAAGGGAGCTGAGAGCCGCCGTCGTCACAGGGCTAGCGGGGCGCCATCATTGCCTATCTGGCGGAGCTGGCCAGATGGGACACCGGTCTTGTTCTCTGCGGCCCGAGTTGGCTCGGGGTAGGGTGATGATGGCGCTTCCTGTTGACGTGGCTGGCCTGTGCCCTAGGTAGGGCAACGTGGAGGCTCCTCCGAAGCCGAGGTCGAGTCTGTCTTTCATGGCCGAGGCCGAGCCCGAGCCCCTGGGTCGGGCGAGACGGAGGTCGTTCGGCAGAGGCCAGGGCGGAGTCCGAGCCCGAGCCCTGGATCGGGCGGAGCGGAGTTCGCCGTCTTCCGGGGCTTAGCCCGAGTCCGAGCCCTGGGTCGGGCGGAGCGGAGTTCGCCGTCTTCCGGGGCTTAGCCCGAGTCCGAGCCCTGGGTCGGGCGGAGCGGAGTTCGCCGTCTTCCGGGGCCTAGCCCGAGTCCGAGCCCTGGGTCGGGCGGAGCGGAGTTCGCCGTCTTCCGGGGCTTAGCCCGAGTCCGAGCCCTGGGTCGGGCGGAGCGGAGTTCGCCGTCTTCCGGGGCCTAGCCCGAGTCCGAGCCCTGGGTCGGGCGGAGCGGAGTTCGCCGTCTTCTGGGGCTTAGCCCGAGTCCGAGCCCTGGGTCGGGCGGAGCGGAGTTCGCCGTCTTCCGGGGCTTAGCCCGAGTCCGAGCCCTGGGTCGGGCGAGGCGGAGTTTCCTACGGCGCCTTTGGCAGGGCCTGACTGCCTGTCAGTCTCACTCTGTCAAGTGGCACTGCAGTCGGAGTGGTGCAGGCGGCGCTGTCCTTCTGTCAGACCGGTCAGTGGAGCGGCGAAGTGACGGCGGTCACTTCGGCTCTGCCGGGGGGCACGCGTCAGGATAAAGGTGTCAGGCCACCTTTGCGTTAAATGCTCCTGCGACTCGGTCGGTCGGTGCGGCGATTTAGTCAGGGTTGCTTCTTAGCGAAGGCAAGGCCTCGGGCGAGCCGGAGACGTGTCCGCCGTTAAAGGGGGGCCTCGGGCAAGACGGAAATCCCTCGGGGTCGGCTGCCCTTGTCCGAGGCTAGGCTCGGGCGAGGCGTGATCGAGTCGCTCGTATGGACTGATCCCTGACTTAATCGCACCCATCAGGCCTCTGCAGCTTTATGCTGATGGGGGTTACCAGCTGAGAATTAGGCGTCTTGAGGGTACCCCTAATTATGGTCCCCGACACCTAGTACAAGAATATTTCTATTTTTCTTTATATTAATAAGGTTTGGGCAGTTTCTTTATTTAATTCCAAACTCTAAAATTAATACAGAAACCATAGGGTTTAGTGTTTTTGTTCACTAGTTCATATTATTTGAAATCCAGCAAAATTGGTTTGACTAAGTTTGGTTAAATATTTCTCAAGTTATGAATTTCCTAAGTTCTCTATTCATTAAAAAGAATTTTCAGAAATGGTTAAATGGAAACTAACTTGCATCGGGGTCCCTGGTAGAAGTTTCTAAGTTTCCTTACAGACTAGTCCTTGAGTTACTATTCACATGAGCCACTGACAATTCAGAAAACCCCCCTGGGGTTTTGCTAAACCTAACACGAGGTCCTTCTCCCAATTAAACAGTACCCGCGGCGGAGGAAAGGGTGGAGGGGTTTACCGACGGCGAGATTGCTTCGGTGAGACGGCCAAGGGTGTAGGGGAGGTCATGACGGTCACACCGATGTGCGGATCGTCTCCGGGGATGGTTGGAGTAGGCCAGTCCACGTGCGCAGGCGGGGCAACTCGTCGGCGGCGAGGGCTCCGGCCTATCCAGGGCAATAGAGTTCAATTAAACTGGTCAGTGAGCTTCACTAAGTGCTAGGGAAGGCGTAGGCGCGAGGAATTGGACTACGGCTTACCGGTTAGTCGTGGCCACGCGTGACGGCGGGGAGAACAACTCCGACGAGGGTGGAACGGCTTCTCCGGTAAAGTAGTGTCCGGTTTCTTGCTTCGGGGAGCTCTACGGGGCTCTGGGGAAGCTAGCCGAGGCACGGGGTCGAGTGGAGATGGCTGGGAGTGGTCTGGCCACGGTGGCCAATTGCTCGGGCTGCTCGGCGGGTGGCGCAAAGCTCACCGGAGCTAAGTGCTGGGTCTGGGGAGTCAGGTGAAGCGTGGAGGGAGTACGGCCAAGGCTTCCCTGCTCTTATTGGCGCGAGCACGGTGCACGGGCGGGCGTGGATCAGCGCGGGCGCACGGGCGCGCGCACGGCTTGGCATGGGTGCGTGGGCTGGCGTGCACCGGGCATGTCAGCCACGGTCGAGCACGTGGCACCATTTCTTCTGCCCATGTTCTAACGCCAATAGGGCGTAGATCTTCGCGAATTTGGGCAATATCGTCGTGTAAGATTTGTTCCCCCGACTGAGCTCTGTTGTTTGTGCGTGGAGCCGAGTGGTTTCGAGTCAAGGACAGAGAGTTGTCGCCTCGTAAGTGTGCCTATGTCACAAGGCCGAGTTCTGAGGTAAATCCCTGCCAAGATCATGTCAAACTGTCGAGTCTTGCTCCCAAATTTTTCTAGGGTATGTTCAAGGTAGTTTGGCACCATTTTTATTTTTGGACTTATTTGATTCAAGTTTTGAAAAACCGAGAACACAGTTGATCTTTGAAAAGGGGCTGAAATTCAGATTTCTGAATTTCTGAATTTTTCCATAGGGCATTACTTCATGGGCTGTTTTGGGGATTTTGGAAAATTCAAATGACCGATCTTCCTTACTACATTTTGTAGGTTATTTAGTGTACTAAAACTTTGTTAATTGGTTCATATCAAAATTTTGTATTTTCCCAAGTCTTTTCTCCAATTCCCTTTATGTGCTTAAATGGCCCATTTGAAAGGTGTTAGGGTTTTAGATGTTTTTCTCACTTGAGGTGTATGGTGTGTTTAGAGTGTGCCTTTTGAGATGAAAGAGACTTAACTTAGGTTTTAGTTTCTTAAGTTTGATGTCTCTTTCTTAATTAAAATCACATGTGATAATGGTCAGAAGTTGGGGCACTAGGAAAAAAACCCTAAGTAACACTAGGGTGTTACAACCTTCCCCCCTTAAAGGAATCTCGTCCCGAGATATGGGTCGGAGTACTCCGGGGTGAAGTGAAGGTTAAGGCTTGCTTGAATTTGGTGGTTTGTTCATTAAGGTTCTTCTTTGTAAACTGCACTTCGAATGTCATCTTCTTTGCAACTTCAGAAGGAAGTCCTCTTAGTTTTAGTCTTTCAACTAACTCCTTTTATGTTAAGATCATTTTCTTATATTTAGATTCAAGGGGCAGGGGGAGGGGATGGGCATGGTTACATACCAATTCCCTTAGGTAGACAATCGGGGAAGTTCGAACGTAGAAATTCCTCAATCTCCCAAGTAGCCTCTTCCTCTGAGTGATTACTCCATTGGATCTTATACATTTTGATCGACTTAGCCCGAGTTGATCTTTCTTTGCAATCCAGAACCTTGGAAGGGTACTCTTGGTACGATAGATCTGGCTCTATCTCCACTTCTAGTTCTGTTATGATCTCGGTTGGCAATCGAACACATTTCTTCAGTTGGGATACATGGAATACATTGTGAATGGCAGACATTTTTTGGGGTAACTTCAATTTGTATGCCACGGGTCCACATGCTTCTACGATCCCATAAGGTCCAATGTAGCGAGGGGCTAACTTGCCTTTGATCCCAAACCTTTGCACTCCTTTGGTGGGTGATACCTTCAGATATATGAAATCTCCCACTTCAAACTAGAGAGGTTTTCTTCTCTTATCATGGTAACTCTTTTGCCTGGCCTGAGCAGCTTCTAGGTTTTTCCTAATTAGTTTGACTTTCCTTTCGGCTTCAGTCACTAAGTCAGGTCCAAAGATTTCTCTTTCTCTAGGCTGAGATCAATTGAGGGGTGTTTGACACCTCCTTCCATATAGGGCTTCGAAAGGTGCCATCTTTAGGCTGGATTGATAACTGTTGTTATAAG
This sequence comes from Zea mays, assembly GCF_902167145.1. Lineage (NCBI taxonomy): Eukaryota > Viridiplantae > Streptophyta > Magnoliopsida > Poales > Poaceae > Zea > Zea mays. Next base: position 223,674,413 of record NC_050096.1, read on the forward strand.
CAAACTCTGCCAAAGAGAGGTACTTATCCCAGTTCTTGCCACAATTGATCACACAAGCTCTGAGCATATCTTCAAGAATTTGATTTACCCTTTCGGTCTTACCATCAGTCTATGGGTGGTAAGCTGAACTTCTTATTAGCTTGGTTCCCAAGGACTCTTGCAGTTGTTCCCAAAAATCTGGCAACGAATTGGGCTCCTCGGTCAGAGACAATGGTCTGGGGTAATCCGTGCAAACACACGATTCGGTCAATGTACAGCTCTGCATATTTCTGAGCCTTATCGGTGGTGCGCACTGGAAGAAAATGTGCCACTTTTGTCAGTCGGTCTACAATGACCCAAATCAAATCATGATGCCGAGAAGTATTGGGCAGACCCACAATAAAATCCATGCTGGTGTCATCCCATTTCCATGAAGGTATTGATAGGGGTTGCAAGGCACCAGCTGATTTTAAGTGGCTTGCCTTTATCCTCTGACATGTGTCACATTCTGATACATATTGGACTATTTCCCTCTTCATTCTGGTCCACCAATACGAGGGCTTCAGATCATGGTACATTTTGGTGCTTCCTGAATGCATGGAGAATTTGGAGAGATGAGCTTCATCCAAGATTTTCTTCTTGAGATCCTTATTTTTAGGAACCACCAATATGCTTCCAAACCACAATATACCCTTCCCATCTTGGCAGAAACACTTATACTTCTGTGTCTTCTGATGGAGGTTCTCCTTAATGATTTGCACTCCCTTGTCACTGAGTTGGGCCATGATTATCTGGTCTCACAAAGTTGGATCAACGGAAATGTGAGACAAAGCACCAGAAGGAATCACTTCAATCTTCATTTTGCTCAACTCATCACATAGGGTGTTGATGCGAGAATCCATCATAACACAGTTGCATTGCGATTTCCGACTCAAGGCTTCAGCTACTACATTGGCTTTCCCCGGGTGGTAGTGTACCTCCAGGTCGTAGTCCTTGATCAGGTCTAGCCATCTTCTCTGCCTCATGTTAAGATCAGCCTGAGTAAAGATATACTTGAGGCTCTTATGATTTGTGAAGATGTTGCAGTGGGTTCCCATCAAATAGTGTCTCCACATCTTCAATGCATGAACCACAGCTGCTAACTCCAAGTCATGAGTGGGATAATTCTGCTCATGAGGCCTGATTGCTCTTGATGCGTAGGTAATGACCCGGTTGTCTTGCATCAAAACACAACACAGTCTAGTGCCAGAGGCATCACAGTACACATCAAAGGGCTTGCTGTTGTCAGGTTGCGCTAACACTGGTGTTGCGGTCAGATGCTGCCTCAAGGTGTGGAAAGCATCTTCGCACTTCTGACCCCAAACAAACTTCGATCATTTCTTCAACAATTCAGTCATGGGCTTTGCAATTCGAGAGAAATTCAGAATGAATCTTCGATAATAACCGGCCAATCCTAGAAAACTTCGAATCTGACGGACAGTTGTTGGCGGCTTCCAGTTCATCACCTCTTGCACCTTATCCGGATCAACAGCTATGCCTGCTTGAGAGATAGTGTGACCCAATAATCTGATTTTCTTTAGCCAAAAATCACATTTTGACAATTTGGCATAAAGACGGTGCTCTCATAGATGTTGAAGCACTACATGCAAATGACCGACATGCTCTTCTTCGTTCTTTGAGTACACCAAGATATCGTCGATGAAAACCACCACGAACTTGTCCAGATCAGGCAAGAAGACAGAATTCATCAGATACATGAAGTATGCTGGCGCATTAGTCAGCCCAAACGACATTACCAAATACTCATCCAGCCCATATCTGGTTGAGAAGGCAGTCTTCGAAATATCACTTGCTCTTATCTTGATCTGATGATAGCCGGAGCGAAGGTCTATTTTGGAAAACACTTTGGCTCCGACCAATTGATCAAAAAGAACATCAATACGAGGCAAAGGATACTTGTTCTTGATAGTCACCGCATTAAGTGGGCGGTAATCTATACATAGCCTCAAGCTTTCATCCTTCTTCTTCACAAACAAGGCTAGACATCCCCAAGGCGAAGTACTTGGGAGGATGAAACCCTTGTCTAACAACTCTTGCAATTGCTTCTTCAATTCTGCCAATTCCGCAGGTGGCATCCGGTAAGGCCTCTTGGAAATAGGTGTCGTTCCCGGTTGCAACTCGATGGCGAATTCAATATCCCGGTCTGGTGGCATTCCTGGCAATTCATCAAGAAAAACATTTGCATACTCACAGACCACTGGAATCTTCTTCAAGGGCAACTCTTTCATAGCAAAAGCACATGATCGATTAGAATCTTGGCTGGGTAGATACAATGCAAGGTGTCCGAAGGTAGGAGAACGAATTTCCAGAGCTCTGGCAGCTACATCCAACACCACTCGGTGTTGAGTCATCCAGTCAACTCCTAGAATGATGTCCATACCTTCCAATCCCAAAATCAGGAGTGTGGTTTTGAAGATTTTGCTTCCCAGTGAGATAGGCACATTACAGTTTAATTGGTTCGTTGCAATTTTTCCCCAGGTGTTGCTATCATGAAAGACCCTTTTGTATGATAGAAAGGCAGTTGACATTTAGCACTGAACTTCTGGCTAATGAAGCTATGAGATGCACCAGAATCAAACAGAATTAATGCAGGTTGATTAAAAACTGAAAAGATACCAGTCATGATGGGGGCTCCTTCAGGTAACTCCTCCAGAGTAGTGAAGTTGAGCTTCCCTTGCCTAACTTGCACCTTATGCTTCCTTCCTCTGTCTTGATTTGGGGCTAGCATCTGCCTCTGCTGATTCCTTGGGCAATTCTTGGCATAATGTCCCACATTGCCACAAGTGAAGCACTTGTTGCCATTTCCCTGGTGGAACTGCTGCTGTTGCTGAGATTGATTGTTCCTTAGAGCGGGAGTTGGAAAACGGTTGGGTGCTTGCTGCTACTGAGGTAGCCTAATCACCCATCTGTCTGCCTGCGATTGAAATCCTCTGCTCTGATTGTGGGAAACAATCCTGAACCTCTGGAGTGGAGCGGAGGGTCCTGACATTGGTGCCTTCCTCTTCTTCTCTGCCCAGTGAGCTATAATACAGTCCTCCTGTGAGATGGCCAGGTTGACCAACTCATTGAAGCTATCAGCCCGGACAGTGTTGAGACGCTCACGCAACTTGGTGTTGAGACCCCTGCGGAAGCAGTCTCTCTTCTTCTCATCAGAATCTGCGTGATAACCTGCATACTGGCACAGGTCATTGAAGGCCTGGGCATACTGCAATACAGTGCGGGTTCCTTGATTGAGTGCCAGGAACTCATTCAACTTGCGGTCAAGAATCCTAGCTAGAATCTGGTGTCCCCTGAAGGCAGTCTTGAATTCCTCCCAAGAAACTTCATGACCAGCAGGTAGCATGGCGTGGAAATGGTCCCACCATGTCCGAGCAGGTCCGCGAAGCTACTGCGCGGCGAAGCGAGCCTTGGTGTCATCAGGGCAGTCTCCCGTGAGGAGGGGAAACTTGGACTCCACGACGCGTAACCACACGTCAGCGTCCAACGGATCCTCTGCCTTGGTGAACAAAGGTGGCTGCATGCTCAGGAACTCCTGGTAGGTCGTCGTGGCCGGAGGTCGCCGCGGCTGGCCTCCACCATACTGCTGAGGGTGGGGCTGGCGCTGCAAGAGCTGTCACAGAATTTCGTTCTGCTAAGCCATCAGCTCCTGCACCGTGGGAGCTGGAGGAGGTGGCGGGGGAACTTGCTCGTTCTGCCCGCGACGCTGCCTAGCTGCCATCTGAAAATAGAGATTGTCGCCATTGTTATCCCAATTCATAACTCCAAAAAATATGCTTTATATCATACGGAAAGAAAATGTCATAACATAACATCAATTTGAACGAGGATAACATGGTTACAATCATTTCATTGTTTGCAAAAGTTCTCATGGGTTACATCAATTAGGGGAAAGTACCCGCAAGCCTAGTCCAAAATCTAACGTCAACTAAGCTCGCGTGGGTTTCTATCCTCCTAAGGCGTCAAAATGACCTATCAACCCTGAGTAGCGGAAGCGACACTGGATACGGGCGAAGGGGGCATCTTGGAGGTAGTCACATTGGTACCAGGGGCTGGTCCTAACTCCTCGGGAGTCTCCTCTCCCTCGCTTTCGGCCTCGTTGGCCTCCATCTCCAGGTGGTGCATGTCCAGGTGGTCGTTAGCTTCCTCAAGCTCCTGCTGCACATCGTGGAGCTGGTTTTCCAGGACATCAATGGTGTTGTCCCGGATCTCCACCTGCTGCTCTAGGGTGGTGATGCGCTGGCTCAACCGTTCCACCTATAGGTCCTTCTCCACCAACTCTGAGGACAGGTCGACCACGAAGTCCTCTCGGCTGTCGAGGGTGAGCTTGGTGGTCTGAGCAAGGTTAGCAAGATGTGCCATAACGTCGCTCTGCAGGGCCTGTAGGCGGTACAATGCGCTCATGCACTGAACAGTGATCCTCCCAACCAAGTCGGGATACATAGCCCACACATCCTTCACATGGCTCACACGATTGCACCACATGGGATCATCCCTCTTCTCAGCGAGGAAGAGTCCCAAGGGGTGCATCACCATTTCCAGGGGATGGTAGCCACAGAAGGTCGTTAGGGTCTTCAAAGCTACCGCCTCGGTGGTGTCGTCTGTCCTGAATCCAACAGTCTCGGAGTCAAGGGAACGCCAACCTAGCTGAAGGGGGTGTGCCTCCAGAGTCAGCCAGACTCGGCAATGTGGCACCCGATGCTCCTCGTACAGCTGCACCGTGTACAAAGGGGACGTAGGGTAACCGGCGGAGTTGAGCACCTCCCACAAGATGGAAGGAAAACCCTCGTGAGAAAGGAAATCGGAGCTGAAACGAGTATCTCCTCCATTGGTGGGGGTGGGTGAAGTCATCTGTGGAAGAGGATTAGATGTAAGGGTTATGGTGGAAGAAAGAAAAAATGAAAGAGCCTGGGTGGTTAAAAGGAAGCGGGTTAGATCAAATTTTTACTCCTTTTGTGTTTTGTAATGCATGCATGCTGAAAAGAACGTCTCCTCACCGAATCAGAAGGGTGCCTTTGGGGCATCCTTAAAATCCTAAGACTGGCCCACAGGGCCTACTTATTTAGCCACTTACTTTTCCCACTATTCCTAAGGCCTTTCGTCCTAGGTCTAGTGTTCTAGTCCTGACGATTCCAATACTGGTTTCTAAGCAAGTTTTAGATTTTTTGAAAAGTTGGTATTCATGATTTATTTCTTTCTCTGTGGTGGTATTTTCTCCGATACCAGCTATGGCAGAACCGCCCGAATTATTCCAGCTTAAGTGCCCAAGTTACGCCTTAGAGGCCGCAACACACTTAAATCGGAATAACCCGTCAGTCCCTCAGATCTAGTCTGATAAAGCCACTCATCCAGGATCAAATACCACTAACCCACTCGATGGTGAGTCAGAGTCAGAGTCACAGAGGAATATAATAAAACAGGAAACCTCAAATTAAAGTACCAGAGTTATTACATGAATCGGAGTTTTTCAAGTAAACTGAAATAAGTTCATAATTTAAATTGCAGCGGATAGTCAATATCGTCGAAAGATGAGGAATAGGGCGAGGCCTAGCCCACTACTCCTCCTGCTCCTCTCCTGCTGGAACAACATCCCACTCGACCGTCCAACCCGGTGGCAGGGTGGTAGGCCAAGTCACACCATCAACCATATCCTGAAGCGTACCTGCAAAATTATGCCACAAGCAAGGCTGAGTATACTTATACTCAGCTAGACTTACCCGGTGTGAGGAATCTACTCCTCTACCTCTAGACCATGCAGCTGTTTGGCTGAGGGGTTTGGTTTGTCAAAAGCACTAGCTGAGTCTAAAATCAATTTTAGCTTTTCCAATTCTAGTAGCGTTAATTTTAGCTAAGTTTGCTCCTTCTAAGCATACATGGTAGCAATCATTTAGTACAATCAACATATTATCTCAAGTAAATCCTCATTTCACTTCTTACTCAATGCAGTACAAGGGGTCAAGCAGTCTCATTAGCTGCGAGAAGTAGACGATTGGAATTGAGTTTTCAAACCTTGCAAGGTAAACCTAAACACACGACATGTAGGTGCACTCTGTCCCCACACATATCAACCATCCCCATCGATTCCCCGTTCGCGGTCAGGGCTCACCGCCATGGCATACAATGCTCCACTGACCCTAGCTACCGTCGTGCAGTGACCGCACATGTACCCACCATAGCTAGCATGGGAGACCCAGTCTCAGGACAAGTGAGGAGGAAAGTCAGCGCCCGGATTCACTCAGTTACTAGGTTTACCTGTTACCATATTTTTCGACATGTGTTTAGTACATTCAAACGCTTGACTCAGGTATCCACACATTAATCCTTAGTTCCTTTTTCCCGTCTCATGGACAAGGCATCCACCCTGGATCCAAGTCCATAGACCATCATAGATCCTGTTATCAAGATGAATACAATTAATTCCTAACCTCGTGCGAGTGCTAGAAAAATCACTCGACCTCTACTGAGATCCTAATTAGCAAAGCAGTTACTCAACCTAGCATACTAGTATCCATCTCAAAAAGGAATCTTGAGTTCATGCAACTAAGGGTTTCAAGCAACTCCTACACTTAAGTGCACATTACAAGCCTACAAACATTAAGTGTAGTAAAATAGCATATATATATAAACAGGTTATGCATAAAACCGGGGCTTGCCTTCAAAAGATAGGGCTGTGGGGAGATCTTCTGTGCCAGGCTCGGGAGCTGGCTCCTGGTCTTCCTTGTCGACAGCTCCTTACTCAGGAATGAGCACGTACACTCCATCAGCGAGGTTGCAATCTAATGAATGCAATGAGTAAGATACATGCATGGCACGATATGAAATTCAGCAATTAAAATTTGATGGTGAATGATCAAATTAATAAGGTAAGGCTTAATCTTACTACTGGAAATTTTGGTGGTACACTTAGCCATTTAGGGTAAAGTTTGGTTAGGTTGAATGGCCAGATTATTTTAGTGTTCCATTGATTTTCCTTTTTATATTTTAGTGAAAGTTAATAAGATTCCTAGCTGAATTCATTGGGGTGAGATTCATTATTCCCTCTAATTTATCTCTTCTTTTCCTTTTCTTTTATGCCTTTAAGGTGGGTTTGAACTACAAGCTAGTTTTATAAATTTCCAAAAATTCTGAAAACATTACAGTGGCTTCTCACTGGTGTGCAACGTTCTGTCTCAAAAATTGGGGCATAAAAAGTTAAGGGTGCTCTATGTACAAAATTATCAAATTTTAGGGCAGAGGGGGTGCTTTGAACTACAACTCTCCTCTAACGGTAGGTTATTCCCTAAGGCTTATTTTTGCTGACATTTAGGTCTAATAACATGACTTTGTACCAAATTTTAGCCACTATTACTTATTGGTTATTTTACTATGATTTCCTAAAGTTTTTGGTCAATGGGTGCTTTCTACTGCCACTATACTTGAAAAATGTCAAACAACAAATTCCTAATTTTTCCTATCTTCTTCTTTGTGCGAGAGCAATCATTCTAGAATTTGGCCACTTTTTACTTAAGGGAAGAGGGGGTAGAAATTCTTGGATTATATGGTCTTTTTCATGGGGTAGGGGGTAATGGGTGTTACCTTACATTTTTAACTTGGTTTCATATTTTTCTATGGTGGTCTACTTCATTAATAATTTGGGAAAATTCATTTGCCTTCTGTTGCACAATTTTAGACTTTCTTATGATTTAATTAGAACATCGGCCAAAATCAAGTTTTAATTGTTCAACCCCCTTCTAGTATTTAGGAGTCTACTGAATATTTCTTACCATTTTTGAAATGGTTCTTATATTTTTAATCATGGTTTTCCTTCATTTCTTAGTGCCTAATAAATATTTAACCTTGGACTAGCTCTGGACTAGGGTTCTCTGTATTTTCCCTATGTTCTTTATCGCTTAAGTATACTAGGAAAAATATGTTCCTTCTCTGTTTATTATTTTCCACTGCCTTTCTTAATTTTCTAAGTTTTGTATAGATATGGTTTTTAATATACAATCTTGAGTTATTTTTGTATACTGGGGTGCTTAGTATTTTTAAACAGTGTGTATGTTGGGTATGTACCTCCACAATTTTTTTTAAGCCTAGTACACGAATATTTCTATTTTTATTTATATTAATAAGGTTTGGGCAGTTTCTTTATTTAATTCCAAACTCTAAAATTAATACAGAAACCATAGGGTTTAGTGTTTTTGTTCACTAGCTCATATTATTTGGAATCCAGAAAAATTGGTTTGACTAAATTTGGTTAAATATTTCTCAAGTTATGATTTTTCTAAGTTCTCTGATCATTAAAAAGAATATTCAGAAATGGTTAAATGGAGACTAACTTGCATCGGGGTACCTGGCGGAAGTTTCTAAGTTTCCTTACAGACTAGTCCTCGGGTTACTATTCACATGCGCCACTGACAATTCAGAAAACCCCCTAGGGTTTTGCTAAACCTAACCTGAGGTCCTTCTCCCAATTAAACAGTACCCGCGGCGAAGGAAAGGGCGGAGGGTTTACCGGCGGCGAGATTGCTCCGGTGAGGCGGACAAGGGTGTAGGGGAGGTCGTGACGGTCACGCCGATGTGCGGATCGTCTCCGGGGATGGTCGGAGTAGGCCGGTCCACGTGCGCAGGCGGGGGAGCTCATCGGCGGCGAGGGCTCCAGCCTATCCAGGGTGGTAGAGTTCAATTAAACTGGTCAGTGAGCTTCACTAGGTGCTAGGGAAGGCATAGGCGCGAGGAATTGGACTATGACTTACCGGTTAGTCGTGGCCACGCGCGACGGCGGGGAGAACAACTCCGACGAGGGTGGAACGGCTTCTCCAGTGAAGTAGCATCCGGTTTCTTGCTTCAGGGAGCTCTATGGGGCTCTGGGGAAGCTAGCCGAGGCACGGGATCGAGTGGAGATGGCCGGGAGTGGTCTGGCCACGGTGGCCGAGTGCTCAGGCTGCTCGGCGGGCGGCGCAGAGCTCACCGGCGCTAAGTGCTGGGTCTGGGGAGTCAGGTGAGGCGCGGAGGGAGTATGACCGAGGCTTCCCTGCTCTTATTGGCGTGGGCGCGGTGCACGGGCGGGCGTGTGGGCGCGCGCACGGCTTGGCATGGGTGCGCGGGCTGGCGTGCACCGGGCATGTCAGCCGCGGTCGAGCACGTGGCACCATTGCTTCTGCCCGTGTTCTAACGCCGATAGGGCGCAGATCTTCGCGAATTTGGCCAAGATCGCCGTGTAAGATGTGTTCCCACGACTGAGCTCTGTCGTTTGTGCGTGGAGCCGAGCAGTTTCGGGTCAAGGGCAAAGAGTTGTCGCCTCGTCAGTGTACTAGTGTCACAAGGCCGAGTTCCAAGGTAAATCCCTGCCAAGATCATGTCAAACGGCCGAGTCTTGCTCCCAAATTTTTTCAGGGTATGTTCAAGGTAGTTTGGCGCCATTTTTATATTTGGACTTATTTGATTCAAGTTTTGAAAAACCGAGAACACAGTTGATCTTTGAAAAGGGGCTGAAATTCAGATTTCTGAATTTTTCCATAGGGCATTACTTCATGGGCTGTTTTGGGGATTTTGGAAAATTCAAATGACCAATCTTTTTTACTACATTTTGTAGGTTATTTAGTGCACTAAAACTTTGTTAATTGGTTCATATCAAAATTTTGTATTTTTTCCAAGTCTTTTCTCCAATTCCCTTTATGTGCTTAAATGGCCCATTTGAAAGGTGTTAGGGTTTTAGATGTTTTTCTCACTTGAGGTGTATGGTGTGTTTAGAGTGTGGCTTTTGAGATGAAAGAGACTTAACTTAGGTTTTAGTTCCTTAAGTTTGATGTCTTTTTCTTAATTAAAATCACATGTGTTAATGGTCACTAGTTGGGGTACTGGGAAAAAACCCTAAGTAACACTGGGGTGTTACAGGTTGTTGGCTCCAAACTCACGTTCACATCCACCTATCCAACCGAACACAAATATTTGTGTTTTATACTCTATATTCAAGAATTAATGGAAACCGTAGCAACACATACACACTTTGCTAGTTAGGATTTATTGGTTTGTGATAAGAGCTAGCACACTCGTGTAGATAAGGATAGTGAGTGAGTTCGATCCCATGATCTTTCGTTAATTAAACATGTACATAGGCTTTTGAATCTCTTTCCTAAACACCATATATATTGGCAATGAAAACGGTAAGTGCTTGTTCGGTTAGCTCTCAATCCATGTGGATTGAGTGGAATTGGATGGGTTTGAATCCCAAACAAGTCAAACTTCTTAAGCATTTTTTTTCAATCTCATCTAATACATGTGTATTGGGAATAACCGAACAAGGCCTAAGGTGGTATTGTGGACGTTGTTTGGGTCCAAACCAGCTAGCCTATGTTCTCTCTTCTAATTATAAGCTATTTTGATTTTTTTAGATATATAATTTTTAGGGTGTATCTAGTTAGACATGATGAATATCTAAGTTTATAGGAAAAATAGATATCTAAAAAAAAGTTAAAACCTCTTGTAATTTGGAACTGAAGGAGTAACTTTTGTATCAGTTGGATAGTTCAACCAGCAGAGTGCCAGGATTCTTTGGATCAATAGCCGTCATGTACTGTATTAGCGCGATCTAAATAGAGCTTTAATATGACTTGGTTTGGGGAAGAATCTAGACAGTGTTTGCAATTTTCCACGGCAAACGTAACACTCAATACAAAGCATGGAGAGTGACAGACTGACAGTTCTACACCCTCGAAAGGCAAAGTAAAGTGCGGTTTATCCTTTTCAAGGCGGCAGACAAGCAGACTTTAGTCCAGTCGCATATGGTATACGTAGCATTTGGGAAGTCGAGCGCGCATACACTTCTAATATTCCACAACTCCTTTTCTTATACTCCCTCCACTGACGCCGTTAACATTTTTTTTAAAAAACTTTGAACATTTATCTTATTTAAAAAAAGTTATAATTTATCATTTATGTTGTTATGATTTATCTTATCACTCAAAATCGTTTAAGCGTGACTTAGAATTTTACATTTTCGAATAAATATTTTATATAAGGTAGTGGTTAAAGTTTTTTTTAAAAAAAACTCAACGGTGTCATATACGCACACCGTCCTAAAATAGTACTCCCTCAGTTCCAATTTATAATTCTTTTAACTTTTTTACCTTAAGTTTAATCGACTTGTCTTATATCCAATGCACTAGTATGTACTAGAACTACCTTCAACATTCAGGAACAGATCCATTATACTTGATGAAAAAAAAGAGACGGTAAATTAAATTTTGCTAAAATGTTGTAGGACTATGAAGAGAGGCCATCTTTCGGCGTGTGTTTGTCATGGCTCGTGCCCCCCACCCACCTGAGGCTGTAGCCACACAGCATCCTATCTGATCTGTTTCTTTTCTTTTGCTACGCACTAGTATGTTCTTTTCTTTTTCCCTAGCTCGTGGTGGTCGTAGCTGCCTACTGCCCTCCCCTGCCCCCAATTTCATTCAATCCAAGGACCAGACCGCAAGTCTCAGATAGGCTGGCTCATGGTTGTACACGCTCTAGCAGTAGCAGGCACAGACAGTACCAGGAGAAAGAATTAGTAGCAGCATCTTTCGCCTATCATCTTTGCTTTCTTTTTCCTAAAGAGCACAGAAAGGGCGTTCCGCTAAGAGGAAAAGTTGCTTGTGTAGTCGGTGGCAGTAGATCGTCACTTCACAGAAATCTTCAGCCGGCGTCCGTCGATTCTACGGTCGCTGCTGCGCCATGCGTCGTCGCCCACCACTCGCACTAGGAAACCAACACATCGATGCACACGAATACCTGTAGGCATCATGTGCCTGAGTGCCCTCAGGCTCTCAACAACGACGGCGTCTGCTGAACATCATCGCTCGATCAAAATCTTAGACCACCATTCTGCTTCGTTCGAAAACACCTCTGCTTCTGAAGCAAATCTCAAGACCGGAGGAGCGGAGGGCATATATGAATCACCTCCCGCCCTTGCCCTTACCTTTCCCACCAGCCCCTTTGCTGAACCCGTTCCCATCGGGCCGCCTGTTCTTCTGGAATTTCCCGTCTTTCGCCGATTTGTTCTTCAACCGCGTGATTTCCATTGCCTTCTGCTGCCTGCTCTTCTGCATTTGCTCGGGGTTCCTTATTTCGGAGGGCACGTTGGCATTTGGTATAGATCTGTGGCCATGGCCCCGCGAAATGCTTCTTGTTGCCTCTCTGATACCCGCCTGCACAGAGGTCACAGCGTCCATCAGACTCTGTTCTATATACGTCTCATCGTACTGTACCGAAGTTCAGTGCTATTAAAGTACTCAGATGAAACAAACCGTGCTAATGTAAAAAAAAAAAAAAACCAAGGCCGTGCACATGGCAACAATTAATTCACTCAACTGAGCAAACCTTCAGAAACATTTAACGGACTCCTTTTTTCAGTAAACAGATAATATGGTTTCATGCCAAAACTATAGAGAATGGAGAATGATTAAAAAAAAAGTAAGCTCCAAAGATGTATCCGGACCAAATTTCAACTTGCCAGAGTATATAAAAATATAAAATCAGAGAAGGCAATGGTTACAACATAAAATCAGAATTTAATAGAGAATTACCTGAACTGGGTGTGCGCTCTTCTGCAAAGTTGCCAGATTTCCCACCAATATTGATTGATTTATGTGTCTTCTGCTGCCATGTCTTATATATCCCTGTAGCCGATGCCTTTATCTTTGCACCACCTTCCGTTTTGATCTAAAAGAAGTTAGGAAAGATTTTTCAAACTAGTGAAGTTCAATTATTTGATCTTTCACTGGCATATATGCTGAACATACTATAACTGTATAACAGCATAATGAATACTAATATGTCTTTGGTATTCAACATGAAGCACTGAGCTAGGAAGCGAGATCTCATTCCATCTTGAAGACATAAAACTAATAACCAGAAAAATAAAAATAAAAATGGTATTAAGTGCATACTGTTACTTCCAGAGGGCCCACTACCCACTAAAAGGAAAACGAATGATACTCAAACGCAGCTTGTGCTAGTCAATTTATTCAAGTCGAGAAACTGTAGAATTTCGATGCTACTTTAAAACATCATTGAGCACATAGCATGCAGGAGATTACCTTTCCTGTAGCGGTGACACGATCCCCTGCATTCAACTTGACAAATTTGTTCTGCAGTAGTAGAATAAGCATGTTGATGAGTATGCCATATGTCTAACATGATTTCACTACGGAAAGTATACCTTCATCCAGTGATATCGACTTCTCTGTGCTTGCATACCAGAAGCTTCATCGTCAACTAGATCAAGAACAGCTGCATCCAATCTGCATGACAGTAATAACCTTGTTTCAAGTATTGGGAGGGGGCGAGACTGCTACTTCAAAAATGAATTTGCTATATCATTTTCAAAGTGTAACATGACTTCTACTTCAAACAAACATTACTTCCCCTAGTAGAAACACTCATCAGTGGCATTTTGTGAATTTGCTATATCATGAAAATGAATCACTCAAACTTCAAAAAGCAACCATACAGTACATACCTATTTTCAACAAATCCTTCATTGTCCCTCACTGACAACCCAGCTTCCAAATGCTGAATGAGGGCAAAATAAGAATACACCACTCAATGTTAGCTGAGACACTACAACTATAAATTCAGAATTGGATAAACATTTCTAGTTCAGTTGAAGACTTGAAGTTGCATAAGGTAATTCTTTAAGCAGGGTTTATTAGGCATACATGGTTTTGAGGTACTGAACTTATGTAGTAGTCCTCGTCTCTAAAGTTCTGTAACTTCCGTTTCTTGCCACAAACTTCTGGAACGGACAAAACGGCCAAAGAGTATAATCAATATGATTGTGAGGATGATTCAGAAGCTCCAGAAATACTTTCAGAGCTCACAATAAAGTAGACAAAATTAAAGGCAAGAAAAGAGTATTGGTTTTCACAACATAATTTAGTACAATGTTAAAGACCTTTTTTCTCCCAATTTGGAATGTCATCCACCTCTTCAACCTGCACGAAAATAAGAGGCCATAAATCACTGTGCAAAGAAAATTATCAAAGAACCATCTTTAATATAGCACTGGCAGGTAAACAAAGAGTACCCCATCTCCGTTCATTTCTATAGGAGCAGAGTTTGTCTGCGTAAAGTGGAACTTCGACAATAAAGTTCTCCAATAATATTGTGTTGACTAGTCACTAATTCATAATCATTAGCAAGCACTTTAAATATAGATCCAGTTGGCACATAACTAACATATACTCCCTCCGTCCTAAATTAGTATTCTTTTTAGCTATTGATTTTTATGTCTATATTCAAATGAATGATGATGAATCTAGACACATACCAAAACACATACATCAATTATTGTATGAATCTAATAAAAGCCTAAAACAAATTTTATTTTGGGACAGAGGGAGTACTAGACTAATCGTTGTCCACTAACATTCAATTCATTGTACTGACTTTGAATAGCCAAACTAAAGATACCATCGTAGAGCGATGAAGCAGGATGCAAATAAATCGACAGACATTGCTTGCTGGTCCCCTAATTGTATATGTAAAAAACATTGAAGGGTATTAGAAACTATGCTTAAGCACATATGCAGAATACTAAAACACATGCTGAAAAATAATATTACAGGGTTAATACCACTGATAGTGAGAGATGGCAGGAGGAGATTTTGCATGTACAGGTGAAGAAGACATAAGTACAATTTATTCTACACTGTTTATTTCCTTGGTAAACAATCACAACCCCAACTAATACAGAGGCCTACCTATCTGAATTCCTTATTTCTTAAACAGGGAAAGGAACGGCTAAATCTTGTCTAAGGAAATGCATGTACAGGTAAAGAAGACATATGTACAATTTATTCTATGATGTTTGTTTCCTTCATAAACAATGACAATTGACAACCCAAGGTTATTAAAACGATAAAACGTTGAAACGCTCATGGGTGAAGTTTTGACTTTTAAACGTTTAAACAAAGTTTAAACATAGTTTTAAACAACATAGAAAAAATACTAATATATCATAATTTCAGACAATAACATGAAGTTAAATACCAAAACAAAGAGGTCAGTAGCTTACCAAAACTTCACCCATGAGCCGGATTGGACCCCAAAAGTAACTAAAAGACTGGGCCCAAAAGTAGCTAATGGTCTAAAACGCATGAAACACTGTGTTTTACAGTTTAGAACGCCAAAACGCAACAACGATGTTTCAACCTCTAATTAGAGTTTTGACGTTTAAACGTTATGTAAACGTAGTTTAATAACACTGTGACAACCCAAACTAATACAGAGGCCTACATATCTGAATTCATTATTTCTTAAACAAGGAAGGGAACAGCTAAATCTTGTCTAAGGAACCCTGAGTCAATATGAATGGCAGCATGCTGACAAGCTTTTGAAGAAATGCATTCTTCCATTACTCTGTTAATTTATTTAAACTGTAGACACCTTGACTGGAATAATTGATTATCACATTTAGCCTTTATATGATAAAGCATGCCAAAGTACATTCTGTAAGGTTTGCTTATAGATATTAAGTACTCCACCCTCTAACTGGATATTATTGTCAATTGTCAAAGCTAGCATTTCAAATATGTTTGCTGTGAGCTGATAATCTAGCTGAGCAAAGGCCATGCCAATGCCTTAAATATAATAAGGTTTGTATATCCAGCTGGTTTTCAGCAAATTGCTAGGGTACATAGAACAAACAAGAATAACTTTTCAGAGTGGTAATTACCTCTGGCCTTGGATCCTCAGAACTCTTTTGGTGAACTAAATTGATAATCCCCTCATGAACTTCTCGTTTCTTCTTCATCACATCTAGCCATTGATTAGAACCCTACAAACATGCCATAATGAAAACAGTAACAATAATGCTTTTTCTGGCATACTGTGGTCAGAATCATCATTTTTTCAGCATAGATCAGTGTTTAGTGGCTCTATGTGGTGACTACTTGCTGCAGATGCAGTGAAATATGCCAAGAATATGGTACTGGAGAAAGGACAAAAAATGGTTTGTGTTACGTTAGAATTTCATGCTTTAGCAGCTTCACCTTCAGCCTCTAAAATAGTCTGCTTTGGCATGGAAATTGATTTAGGGTAAAGAAGCTCCATTAGATGACACATATTGAACAAATACAAGAAGCACAAGTTTTTTGAACTAGTGTAACTACCGAAATGATTTCAAACGTTCTGAGAATGCAAGAGCTGAAAGCTCATTTGACCGAAGAACATCCCTGAAAATTGGATGAAGACCCTCACAAGGCAAATCTTTTACCCTTTTGATAGATTCTTTTGAAGGCATGGAACGAGTCTTGAGATACAACCGGAAAGCATTAGCACATGGCTTTTCTAATGCTATCAACTCCGTACATCCACTAATAACTTCTTTTAATCCATCAGAGGCAAGATCAAGGACGGTTTGAGGAAATCGTCCATAAACTGATTCCCCATTTGCAATAGCTTGATCGATTTTCATATTTATACCGTCCATGTCTTTTAGGAGTTCCTCCTCTGTTGGAGCAGGTCTAAGAGGCCTTGAAAGAAAAAGATGTAGATCCAGTAAATATGGCATGTCCTCTGAAGTGACAAATGTTAGAAATATAGGCATTTTCTGTATTATTTTAATTCCATAAATTAACATTATGATGATGATATATAATAGATAATCAAACATGGAAAACGTGATCTCAAAAATATCCATAACAATATGGATCATGAGAACACAAAGCATATGAAGCATGTAATTCATATAAATAAAATAAGCATATAAACATGGTTCATGGATTATTGCAGAACAACTGGAAATAAACAGATAACAATATAAACAACATGACTGTAAAATTAAGACAAACAGATTTATCATATTACTAGTATGATCAGGCATCAAACACGTCATGATATAATACGACAAAACATATTGGATAAATTTATGGCTATAAATAAAACAGCAGGTATGAACATATATAATTTGCAAAATGAAAAACAGTAAGGGGATGAATTGATCATACCCAGCCATGCGCTCCGAGGATCTAGATCCTTGTCCAACTTCACTTGTCATGTCAGCAGGAAGAAGACTTTGGGCAGTCGCGTAGACGCTCCCCAAAAACCTAATTGCCGATCCCTCGTGCAAGGTCTCGAACGGCAAGGGCTCCGGAGGCACCTGCCCTCTCGCTTCTCTGTGCGCGCAGAGTCACGAGATGGAAATACCCTCACTCGGCGCTGGACTGTGTTCTGAAAGTGTGTTCTCGCGTGTACCGAGTGACAGGGTGCTCCTCTATTTAACCTCTCGCAGAGGGAAACTGAAGGAGAAAGGTCGCCGAGTCACGCCAAGAGTCGGCCAGCTCTAGCCGAGTTATGTCATGAGTCGGCCAGCTCTTGCCGAGTCACGCCATAAGTCGGCAGCTGAAGGAGAAGGGTCACTCGGCTGGCTGACGGAGAGACAGAGTCACTCGGCAGACGAAGAGACAGGGTCACTCGGCTGACGCGGTTAGTGAGTGCTAAAAATTAACACAACCACACCACGCCCGCTCGCCTGCCTGCCTGCCTGCCTGCCTGCCTCGCCTCGCCTCGCCTCGCCACGCCAGGCCACGCCACGCCCGGCCCGGCCCGGCCGGCGGCGGCGCGCGCGCGCGCGCGTGTGGCACGCCCTTGTCCATTTCTTGACTTCTCAAGTTAAGTGGAATAAATCCCACCATATAAGTCAAGGCAAAAGACCCTTGGACTTCCAATGTGGTACTATTGGTATTCTCCACCATTACACACCATAGAGTTTATTCAATAAATGGGCCAAGCCCATAAAAGATCCAACAATCCCCACCAAACTCTAGGGTTTGTAATGATGAAGTATCAGAATCACAATCCTTTGATATACCAGTGTTTCGATGGAGACTGTTAAGTTGAACATCCATCTAGAATGAGAGTTTCACTTATTCACAACTGAACAATGGACTATGCCTTGAATTGACAGTTTTGTGCGAATTAAGATTCACTCAAATCCTATGCTGATACTAGGCTGCAGAAGGGTATTCCCGCTGTTTAGAAGCATATAAGTCACACTTCAGTGCCTTTCATGAGTATTTAGGGATTACCCAAGTCCCATAGACTGTGACTAGCAGTCTGACTCATATAGGTGTATTCCTCTGAAGATGTTCTGTAGGACAACATCTCACCTTTATAAGACTCTTGGAATACATTAAGGTAAAAACCATCCTGCCTTACAGATAGGAAAGATGTGCATCAGAAATGAGTTAAAGAAGGGATCTTTCCTCACAATCTACTCCTAGCTTGTTTCTCCACTCTACTTCACGGGATCTCCGATCACATAGAGCAGGTTACCACTAGAGTAGATCTCACATGGGTCTCATACCCATTTCCCTCGATGCACTTTCTATCACATTGCGTGATAGACCCTTAGTGAATTGATCTGCCAGATTATTTGATGTGTGGACATAATCCACAGTTATAACTCCGGAGTTTTTCAACTTTCTGACAGATTTCAATCTCCTCTTAACATGCCTTGTAGACTTCATGTTATTCCTAGAACTGTTAACCTTTGTAATCACCGTTTGGTTGTCACAGTTCATGGAAATAGCCGGTATCGGTTTTTCAACTACCGGTAAGTCCAATAGGAAATCACGAAGCCACTCGGCCTCAGCCCCAGCAGTGTCTAATGCTGCGAGTTCTGCTTCCATTGTAGACTTCGTTAAGATAGTCTGCTTGCAAGACTTCCAGGAAACAGCGCCACCTCCAAACAGAAACACATATCCGCTTGTGGCATAAAGCTCATCAGCATCAGAAATCCAGTTGGCATCACAATAGCCTTCCAGCACTTTTGGGTTTCCGGTATAATGAATACCGTATGTCATAGTACCTTTCAAATACCGCAACACTCTCTCAAGAGCACGCCAGTGATCATCTCCTGGTTTCGACACAAACCGACTTAGCTTACTCACAGCATAAGAGATGTCTGGCCTTGTTGCACTTGCAAGGTACATGAGCGAGCCAATGATCTGGGAGTATGTCAATTGATCCCTTGCTATTCTCCGATTCTTTCTTAATAGCACACTGGGGTCATAAGGTGTTGGAGCAGGATCACAGTCACTAAAACCAAAGCGACTCAATACCTTTTCCACATAATGGGATTGTAACAGAGTTACCCCACCATCAGCTTCTCTAACAAGCTTGATGTTTAAAATGACATCAGCCTCTCCCAAATCTTTCATCTCGAAATTGCTCGATAGAAGATTTTTAACTTCCTCAATCACATTGAGATTTGATCCAAAGATCAAAATGTCATCAACATAAAGACACAGCATAACAGACTCACCCCCACCATACCGATAGTATACACACGTGTCAGATTCATTTACAACAAAGCCAGCTGCTGTAAGAGTATTATCAAACTTTTCATGCCATTGCTTAGGTGCTTGTTTTAGGCCATACAATGATTTTATCAACCTGCACACCTTGTTCTCTTGACCATCCGCAATAAACCCTTCTGGCTGATCCATATAGATCTCCTCATCCAACTCTCCATTTAGGAAAGCTGTCTTAACATCCATCTGATGAATGATAAGACCATAAGAGGCTGCCACGGCTATTAATGTGCGAATTGTAGTCAATCGAGCCACTGGTGAGTAGGTATCAAAGAAATCTTCACCCTCCTTTTGGGTATATCCTTTGGCCACAAGCCTTGCCTTGTACCTCTCAATTGTACCATCAGGCCTAAGCTTTTTCTTGAAGATCCATTTGCAACCTATAGGTTGACAACCATAAGGACGGTCAACGACCTCCCAAGTTCCATTAGACATAATAGATTCCATCTCACTCCTTACTGCTTCCTTCCATAAGTCAGCATCAGGAGAGGAATAAGCCTCACTAATGGTAGTTGGTGTGTCTTCCACAAGGTACACTATAAAGTCATTACCAAAGGATTTTGCAACCCTCTGTCTCTTGCTCTTTCGAGTGATTATAGTGTCATCCTCCTCAGGGATGTGCACGTGAGAATCCTCAGCATGATCTATAGGAATCGACAGTTCGTTCTCATGGGGAATTATAGTCTCATGACTTGTATCACTAGGTGTATTCTTCATGGGAAACTCATTCTCAAAAAATGTTGCGTCTCTTGATTCCATGATAGTATCAACATACATATCAGGCACATCAGATTTTATAATTAAGAACCTATACCCAGTGCTATGAAAAGAGTACCCAAGGAATACACAATCAACAGTTTTAGGCCCAAGTTTACGCTTTTTGTTGATTGGCACATTCACTTTAGCCAAGCAACCCCAAGTGCGCAAATATGAGAGATTTAATCTTCTCTTTTCCCATTCCTCAAATGGAGTGATCTCTTTGTTCTTTGTTGGAACTCTATTCAGGACATGACATGCTGTCAAAATCGCCTCACCCCACCATGCCTTGGATAATCCCGCTGTACTCAACATGGCATTCACCAAATCTGTTAGAGTGCGGTTTTTCCTTTCAGCAATCCCATTGGATTGTGGTGAGAATGGCGGTGTCCTCTCATGAATAATACCATGTTCCACGCAGAACTCATCGAACACATTAGAGAAATATTCTCCACCTCGGTCGGACCTTAAACGTTTTATTTTCCTCTCAAGTTGGTTCTCTACTTCAGCTTTGTAGGCCTTAAAATAATTGAACGCTTCATCTTTTGTTTTTAAGAGATACACATAACAAAATCTAGTGGAGTCATCTATAAGAGTGAGAAAGTATCTTTTACCACCTTTGGTCAAAATTCCATTCATCTCGCACAGATCAGAATGAACAAGTTCTAGAGGTGCCAAACTCCTCGCCTCAGCAGCCTTATGAGGCTTGCGGGGTTGTTTTGATTCAACACACACATGACACTTAGACTTTTTGACCAAGTTAAATTTAGGAATTAAATTTATATTTGCTAACCGCATAAGATAGCCAAAACTTGCATGACAAAACCGTGAATGCCATAGATCTGACTCATCAGAAAAATTAACAGAATTCACCAGTTTATTACACACATCATGCAGTGATAAGCGGAACAGGCCTCCGCAATCATATCCTTTACCAACAAAGGTACCATGTTTCGACACAACACATTTATTAGACTCAAGAACAACTTTATATCCATCTCGACATAGCATCGAAGCGCTAACGAGATTCTTCTTGATAGAGGGCACATGCTGCACGCTCTTCAATGGCACCGTCTTTCCCGAAGTAAACTTCAGAATGACCGTACCAACACCAAGAACATGAGCACGCGACCCATTACCCATCAACAAGGCGCCAGACCTCCCGACCTGGTAGGAAGTGAACATAGAGGCATCAGCACACACATGAATGTTTGCACCACTGTCCATCCACCACTCAGGTGAATTACAGACTGAAAGAACAAATGGTAAAGAATTACCATACCCAGATGTTCCTTCTTCAGTTTCAGTGGTTACAACATTAGCTGATTTCTTGTCTTGAGTGAACTTGCGATCAGGGCACTCTCTTGCCCAATGTTGATCACTGCCACAGACAAAGCATCCTCCCTTTCCCTTGTTATTGTTGTTCTTCTTTTTAAACTGTGCTGTATGAACAGGCTTATTTGCATTCTCTTGTTTGTTCTGGTTTTTCTTCTTGTTAAACTTGCGGAAGTTTCTCTTCTGCACCACATTAGCAGTAGAGGTCTCAACACCTTTTCCACTGTCCTTTGTTCTAGCCCTTTCCTCAACATCAAGAGTACCAATGAGCTCTTCCACATTGAACTCTTGTCTCTTATGTTTGAGAGAGGTAGCAAAGTCCTTCCAAGAAGGTGGTAACTTGGCGATTATACCGCCAGCCACAAACTTGTCAGGCAAAGGACAAGGAAAAAGTTCGAGTTCCTTAGCTAGTGCCTGAAACTCATGAGCCTGTTCCACTACAGATCGGTTCTCAACCATCTTGTAGTCATACAGCTGCTCCATGAGATACAGCTCGCTACCAGCGTCAGTAACTCCAAACTTTCCAACAAGAGCATCCCACAGCTCTTTCCCCGTGGGAAGGATGATATAGCTTTTCTGGAATTTAGTATCCAGTGCGCTAATTACTGCTCCTCGAAAGAGGTTGTCTTCAGCCTTAAACTTAGCCTCATCCTCAGGAGGTAAGTTTGCAGGCTTGCCCTCAGCGGCATGAAAACAAGACATTGCAGTTAGCCACAATTCCATTTTAGCTTTCCATATCAAGAAGTTTTTACCATCAAAAGGATCAGGCTTTAGCACAGCAGCAAAACCTCTGACAGAAAAATGCCTAACATTAGGTTTTTGGATTGTTAGAAATATAGGCATTTTCTGTATTATTTTAATTCCATAAATTAACATTATGATGATGATATATAATAGATAATCAAACATAGAAAACGTGATCTCAAAAATATCCATAACAATATGGATCATGAGAACACAAAGCATATGAAGCATGTAATTCATATAAATAAAATAAGCATATAAACATGGTTCATGGATTATTGCAGAACAACTGGAAATAAACAGATAACAATATAAACAACATGACTGTAAAATTAAGACAAACAGATTTATCATATTACTAGTATGATCAGGCATCAAACACGTCATGATATAATACGACAAAACATATTGGATAAATTTATGGCTATAAATAAAACAGCAGGTATGAACATATATAATTTGCAAAATGAAAAACAGTAAGGGGATGAATTGATCATACCCAGCCATGCGCTCCGAGGATCTAGATCCTTGTCCAACTTCACTTGTCATGTCAGCAGGAAGAAGACTTTGGGCAGTCGCGTAGACGCTCCCCAAAAACCTAATTGCCGATCCCTCGTGCAAGGTCTCGAACGGCAAGGGCTCCGGAGGCACCTGCCCTCTCGCTTCTCTGTGCGCGCAGAGTCACGAGATGGAAATACCCTCACTCGGCGCTGGACTGTGTTCTGAAAGTGTGTTCTCGCGTGTACCGAGTGACAGGGTGCTCCTCTATTTAACCTCTCGCAGAGGGAAACTGAAGGAGAAAGGTCGCCGAGTCATGCCTGCCTGCCTGCCTGCCTGCCTGCCTGCCTCGCCAGGCCAGGCCAGGCCCGGCCCGGCCGGCGGCGGCGCGCGCGCGCGTGTGGCACGCCCTTGTCCATTTCTTGACTTCTCAAGTTAAGTGGAATAAATCCCACCATATAAGTCAAGGCAAAAGACCCTTGGACTTCCAATGTGGTACTATTGGTATTCTCCACCATTACACACCATAGAGTTTATTCAATAAATGGGCCAAGCCCATAAAAGATCCAACAACAAATGTATAAGCTGTTCCACTTCTACCTTGTCTAGCCACTCGACCAACTCTATGAACAAATAACTTAGGCTTTGCAGAAAAGTCCCAGTTCACTACATTATCCAGCAATGGAATATCCAAGCCCCTCGCAGCAACATCTGTCACAATAAGCAGCATGGTCTTCCTTGCCCTGAATTTTGAAATATGAATCATCCGCGCTTCCTGATCCATAGCACCATAGGATAGGGAAGGTTCTAAACCCTCTTCTCTGAACAAAATATTCAAGAACTCCACATGATGCTTGGTTGAAACAAAAATTATTATCTGCTCCTCAGAGCTGATACGCTCTCTGACCAAATACAGTAAGGCAGCAAGCTTCTCTTCTCGGCGCAGTGTGAAGAAGGCTAGCCTGAGATCAGGACTGATCTTTTTGTCCAAGTCGAGCCTCACAGTGTGCGGATCACGCAGTCCAGCTTTTGCAAAATCTGCAAGTGCGCTCGGCAAAGTGGCACTAAAAAGCAACGTTTGTCGTGTATCACTTAGCTTCTTCAGAATATCATGCAAATGTTTGGCGGACCCCATGCTGAACAAGGAATCAGCTTCATCAAACACAACATATTCCACTGAACAAAGAGTCATGTCCTTAACATCATTCAAATGGTGCATGAGCCTTCCTGGCGTGGCAATTATGATATCAGGACTGGCCTGTTTGGTTCAGCTTTTTTCTGACCAGCTTTTTCGAGAATCTAGCTGTGGGGAGAATCTGGCTGTGTAGAGAATCTGAGTATCATTAAGATTACGTGCAGAGGAAGATAAAGTTGTCCATGGGGCTCAGGATCTATAAAGTGACGGATTACTACTATTGCAACGACTCAACCGATTATATGTTTATGTTGATTTTGAATGATTTTTATCCAAACGAATTTTATAGAACCTGGCTGAAAAGCTGAGTGTTTGACAGTCCACAGCAGCTTTTAGTGGCCAGAAGCTGCGAAAAGCCGAAACAAACAGGGGCTCTTGACAGGTCCTCAAACTGACTCTCCATGCTATACAGAGGTTTAGTTTCCGTATTTTGCAATTTAGAGACTAAAATATAGGAACTAAAAATTAGTCCCTTCGAATCAAACACCCACTAAGCCACAGAATTATGCTCGAGAGTCGAGAATACAATATAGAAAATCTCAATTGGTAAAACAACACAACTCACAGCATAATTGCTACATGCTCAAAGTTGAGAGCCCACAGCCAGCCCATGCTAGTCTTAGCAATTAAGCATGCATCTAGACCGGCCTCCTCTTTTGCAAAAATCAACTAAATAGAGTTTGTCGTCTAATACACCCTTAAAAGCTAATGAACCATCACTTCTTTTAAAGACAGACACATCTACATTTGTGAATAAATAATTATATCCCATATTGCATAATTGACTAACGAATAACAAATTATATCCAAGCGACTCAACTAAAAATACATTAGAAATGGAGTGCTCGGATGAAATAGCAATCTTTCCTTTCACCTTTCCTTGATTCCCGTCACCGAAAATGATTGAATCTTAGGAATCTTTGTTCTTGACGTAGGAAGAGAACATCTTCTTCTCCCCTGTCATGTGGTTTGTGCATCCGCTGTCAATAATCTAGCTTGAGCCCTCGGATGCATAAACCTACAAGGCAAATTTAGGCTTGGGTCTTAGGTACCCAACTCTTGTTGGGTCCTACAAGGTTAGTGACAATATCCTTAGGGACCCAAATGCAAGTTTTATCTCCCTTGCATTTTGCCCCTAATTTTCTAGCAACCACCTTCTTATCCTTTCTACAAATAGCAAAGGAAGCATTGCAAGTATGAAAAATTGTAGAAGGTTCATTGTTTACTTTCCTAGCAACATGAACAACATTTCTTCTAGGCATAGCATTTTTCCTAGCCACATTTCTATCATGCATAATAGAAGAACTAGAAGCAAACATGGCATGAGAATCAAAAGCATCATAACTTCTATAAGCATTCCTAGAATGTCTCCTATCATGATACATGAAAGCATGGTTCTTTTGAGCACTATTAGCCATAGGGGCCTTCCCTTTCTCCTTGGTGGAGATGGAAGCCTTATGGCTTGTTAAGTTCTTGACTTCCCTCTTGAAGCCAAGACCATCCTTAATTGAGGGGTGTCTACCAATCGTGTAGGCATCCCTTGCAAATTTTATTTTGTCAAATTCACTCTTGCTAGTCTTAAGTTGGTCATTAAGACTAGCTACTTCATCATTCAATTTAGAAATTGAGACTAGGTGTTCACTACAAGCATCAACATTAAAATCTTTACACCTATTGCAAATTGCAACATGTTCTACACAAGATGTTGATTTATTAGCTATTTCTAACTTAACATTCAAATCATCATGTATGCTCTTTAAGCTAGAAATAGAGTCATGGCATGTAGACAATTCACAAGAGAGCATTTCATTCCTTTTAATTTCTAAAGCAAGGGATTTTTGTGCCTCTACAAACTTACCATGTTCTTCATATAGAAGATCCTCTTGCTTTTCTAATAACCTATTCTTATCATTCAAGGCATCAATTAATTCATTAATCTTATCAACCTTAGTTCTATCTAGGCCCTTGAATAAACATGAATAGTCTATTTCATCATCGCTAGATTCTTCATCACTTGAGTAAGCGTAAGTACTAGTATCACGAGTGCTTACCTTGTTTTCCCTTGCCATGAGGCAGGTGTGATGCTCGTTGGGAAGAGGAACGATTTGTTGAAGGCGGTGGCGATGAGTCCTTCGTTGTCGGAGTCAGACGACGAACAACCCGAGTCCCACTCCTTGCCAAGGTGTGCCTCGCCCTTAGCCTTCTTGTACGCCTTTTTCTTTTCCCTCTTGTTCCCTTGTTCCTGGTCACTATCATTATCGGGACAATTAGCGATAAAATGACCAATCTTACCACATTTGAAGCATGAGCGCTTCCCCTTCGTCTTGGTCTTGTTGGGATGCCCCTTGCGACCCTTTAGCGCCGTCTTGAAACGCTTGATGATGAGGGCCATTTCTTCATCATTAAGCCCGACCGCCTCAACTTGCGCCACCTTGCTAGATAGCGCCTCCTTGCTCCTCGTTGCTTTGAGAGCAATGGTTTGAGGCTCTTAGATTGGGCCATTCAACGCATCATCAACGTATCTAGCCTCCTTGATCATCATCCGCCCGCTTATGAACTTTCCAAGTATCTCCTCGGGCGACATCTTGGTGTACCTAGGATTCTCACGAATATTGTTCACAAGATGTGGATCAAGGACAGTAAAGGACCTTAGCATTAGGCGGACGACGTCGTGGTCCGTCCATCGCGTGCTTCCATAGCTCCTTATTTTGTTGACGAGAGTCTTGAGCCAGTTGTACGTTTGGGTTGGCTCCTCGCCCCTAATCATTGCGAATCTCCCAAGTTCGCCCTCCACCAACTCCATTTTGGTGAGCATGGTGACGTCGTTCCCCTCATGTGAGATCTTGAGGGTGTCTCAGATCTGCTTGGCGTTATCCAAGCCGCTCACCTTATGGTATTCATCCCTGCACAATGAAGCTAGAAGAACAGTAGTAGCTTGTGCATTTTTGTGAATTTGCTCATTAATGAACATGGGACTATCAGTACTATCAAATTTCATTCCACTCTCTACTATCTCCCATATGCTTGGATGGAGAGAGAACAAGTGACTACGCATTTTGTGACTCCAAAATCTGTAGTCCTCTCCATCAAAGTGAGGAGGTTTACCAAGTGGAATGGAGAGTAAATGAGCATTGGTACTTTGTGGAATACAAGAATAATCGAAAGAGAAGTTTGAATTAACCGTCTTCTTTTTCTCGTAGTCGTTGTCATCTTTCGGCTCGTTGACGAAGGACTCCTTCTCCTTATCATTGATCACAATCCCCTTGCCCTTAGGATCCATCTCTTCGGGCGATTAGTCCCTTCGTGAAGAGAACGGCTCTGATACCAATTGAGAGCACCTAGAGGGGGGATGAATAGGTGATCCTGTAAAAACTTAAACTTAAAGCCACAAAAACTTGATTAAGCGTTAGCACAATAAGGCCAAGTGGCTAGAGAGGAGTTCTTGCAAGACACGATAACCACAAGAGGATCAACACAGATAGACACAATGGTTTATCCCGTGGTTCGGCCAAGTACAAATCTTGCCTACTCCACGTTGTGGCGTCCCAACGGACGAGGGTTGCAATCAACCCCTCTCAAGCGGTCCAAAGACCCACTTGAATACCATGATGTTTTGCTTTGTTTACTATATCCCGCTCGCGAGGAATCTCCACAACTTGGAGCCTCTCACCCTTACACTTTGATGTTCACAAAGAAGCACGGAGTAAGGGAGGGATGAGCAACGCACACAAGACACAAAATCACAGCAAATACGCACACACAAGACCCAGACTTGAGCTCAAAAGAATATCACGAGTTTCTCACTAGAACGGAGCTCAAATCACTAAGAATGTCGAACAAGTGCGCAAGAATGAAGTGTGAGTGATCAACAATGCACAAAGGATGCTTGGTTTACTCCTCCATGCGCCTAGGGGTCCCTTTTATAGCCCCAAGGCAGCTAGGAGCCGTTGAGAGCATTCCAAGAAGGCAATTCTTGCCTTCTGTCGCCTGGCGCACCGGACACTATCCGGTGCGGATTTCTTTCCTTCTGTGGTGCAGCCGACCGTTGGAGATCCAGAGCCGTTGGCGCACCGGACACTGTCCGATGCACACCGGACAGTCCGGTGCCCCCTTCTGACCGTTGGCTCAGCCACGCGTCGCGCGCAGATTATGCGGCCGACCGTTGGCCCGGCCGACCGTTGGCTCACCGGACAGTCCGGTGCACCACCGGACAGTCCGGTGATTTATAGTCGTACGCCGTTAATCACTTCCCGAGAGCGATGACTTCGCCTATGAATGGCTCACCGGACAGTCCGGTGCAGCACCGGACAGCCCGGTGATTTATAGCCGTACGCCGTTGATCGCTTCCCGAGAGCGGCCAGTTGACAATCGCCAGCCTGGCGCACTGGACACTGTCCGGTTCACCACCGGACAGTCCGGTGCACCCAGACCGAGCTGTCTTTGGCTGAACAAAGCCATCTCTTTTCCAATTTGATTTCTCCTGTTTCCAGCACATAGACACAATACATTAGTTCTTAAAACAATGTACCAAGTCTAGAAACATACCTTTAGAATTGATTTGCGCTTTGTCCATCACTTTGCATAGATTACCATAAGTCCACTTGTGTTGGCACTCAATCACCAAAATACTTAGAAATGGCCCAAGGGCACATTTCCCTTTCAATCTCCCCCTTTTTGGTGATTTATGCCAACACACCAAAAAGCAACTAAAGAAGTGCAACATCAATGCAAATGAGAACACAAATTTGTTTTAATTCAAATTTGGCATATTTGGATCATTCTTTGCTACCACTTGGTTTTGTTTTTGCAAATCAACCTCAATTTCCTATCTCTAAGTCAAACACACTTGTTGAGACATGAAGAGAGTTGTTCCAAGAGAAATTGATCAAAGTTTTCAAAAACTCCCCCTTTTTCCCATAATCAACTATTCTTTCCACAAGAGGCCAACTTTTGACAAAAGAGACAACAAGAGAGTTTTGACAAACCAAAAGCTCTATTATACTATTTTCAAAATTCTCAAGTGCACCACCGGACAGTCCGGTGCACCTAGACCGAGCTGTCTTTGGCTGAACAAAGCCATCTCTTTTCCAATTTGATTTCTCCTATTTCCAACACTTAGACACAATACATTAGTTCTTAAAACAATGTACCAAGTCTAGAAACATACCTTTAGACTTGATTTGCGCTTTGTCCATCACTTTGCATAGATTACCATAAGTCCACTTGTGTTGGCACTCAATCACCAAAATACTTAGAAATGGCCCAAGGGCACATTTCCCTTTCACTAGTGCACTGGACACTGGCCGGTGGCACACCGGACAGTCCGATGCGCCAGACCAGGGCACCCTTTGGTTTCTTTTGCTCCTTTGCTTTTGAACCCTAATTTTGATCTTTTATTGGTTTGTGTTGAACCTTTATGCACATGTAGAATATATATTCTAGAGCAAACTAGTTGGTCCAATTATTTGTGTTGGGCATTCAACCACCAAAATTTATTTATAGGAAAAAGGTTAAACCCTATTTCCCTTTCACTTTGGCTCTGAGGTATCACATTCAACCGATGATCACCCTCCCACAAGCAAATTCCACCTAAGAGAGAGGTGAGGTTCCAGTGTGAGTATTGTGGGAGGGATGGGTATCTGACTGCCTTTGGCTTTAGGAGGAAGAGAGATGAGCTACGGGTTCTGAGCCGAGCAGAAAGAACATGAATTGCCTCTCTCATTGTGTTCATGTTCTTCCTATTCGAAGATGTCCTGTGGAGCCTAGAGGTGCTTTGCCTCTTGCTACTAGGCCTTAGACAGCGAGACCACGTGGTGGTTGTGCCCGGTGGGGTGCTAGTCATGTGCCATATGGCCAAGGACCCTATGGTAGAGGCTTTGGTTCTTACTTTCCAAGTGGACCACAATTTCCTTATTGTGGTTATCGCTTCCCTTCGAGACCGGGGCTCGTTGGTCGCTCTCCTAACACCCTTTATGGACAGATGCCACAACACTGGTATTATTCTGTCACACCTGGAATTTAGGGGGCCCAAACCTGGGCGCGAAATAATCACCAAGTGTGCAAGGATCAACTCTCACACATACGATGACTCATGGTACAGAAATGAATGTCATATCTTTACTATATAATAGGAGTTATGTACTAAATAGTTAAATAATTACATCATATGTAGACAACAATCTAGCAACCATAGTTGACTTGGAGACGACGACCTAGACCACTCACGAACTCATCATAGCATCCTTCATGCGCCTCTTCCTGTGGTACCTGTTCTTGACCTAGGGGGGATGTGAGTACAGCATGGGTGAGCTCACATACGTTCATCGCTCAACAAGTTGTGGGGAATAATGTGCATGAACTCACCAAAGGTGGGAGCTCATGTGAAGTGTAAGGCTTACCAAAGGAGATGGTTAAAGCTGAGCCTTGCTTTTAAAGTTGGTCAAAATTTTATTAGCAATTACTAAGTATAAGTAGATACCAACCCAATTAAGTAAGAGATCACAATTGATAATAACACCCGCAATGCAATGAATATGACAAATTAAGTTTAGTTCCATAAATTAATCATACGAGAGTCCTGAGTCACTCTTGACCATGAGCACGGCTGATATACCAGTTTTACACTCTACAGAGGTTGTGCCCTTTAGCCACAAGTCGTGTTACCCACTTGCCACGGGGTTGTCACACCCGGTTTTGAAGGTAAACCAAATGTGAACCATGTACGTGCCAGGATCAGAAATTCGCGTACACGACGATTACATAAATGACTCATCATAGCACAATGCTTCGAATAACAATAAAGAGTAAGTAATAGTATTAAAGACTAGAGTCATTTACATAATATAAATCAAAGTGCACATAATAGAAACATAGCCAACGTAAATAAACCCACCATAGGCAGCTGACTGGGGGAGGTCGCTAGCCTAATCCTCGAACTCGTCGAAGTCCTGGAACTCCTGGAGATCCACCTCGACACCTTCTTCTTTACCTGAGCATAGATTGCACCAAAAGCAACCTGGTGTTTTGTGAAAGCAAGGGTGAGTACACATCAACGTACTCAGCAAATGTCTCGTTTGGCTGAGGTGGACTAGATTTATGTGAAGTTAAGCTCAAGCAGTTGCTTTTAGTTTGTCAGGTTTTTATTATTAGTGGAAGCCAAGTTTTAGCAATAACCAACCTGTGAATCATTTTCTCCTCGAGGAACATCATTATCATCATCGAACCAAAAACATTAATGGAACCATTGCATCTCAGATCATCTGTATCTCTAATCAAAGAGGATCCCAAGGCTGCTCATAACCGTGACCTCGACTAATATACTAGTTTCATTCCCTCTGCAGAGGCCGTACACTTTACCCATGAGTCGTGATCCCTTTCCAGCCTAGGTTTGCAAGACCCGATTTTCACTACCAAGGTGAAGGGACAGGGATACACTATGTAGCCTTTACAAAGACTCCCCTAGTGCATAGCTGCTCGTTAGGTTTCGCCAGTCGTACAAATGCAGTACACCTCCACAAGGTGGGTGATTAACAAAACCAAATCGAATGAACCTTTGCACCCCACCTTAGCAGAGCGAGCACTACGCCCCGGCCCTCATTGACGGCCCTCCGACAAAGCCAACTACACCCCCAGGTTCATCTAATTATTCAGCTAAGGGCATCCCATTCCACCCTCATGGCTGCACTGTTTTCCCGGGTGGTCACTCAACGAACAGGTCCTTACAGAGAGGTACTCAGGAAAATAGCCTGAGTCCCCTAAAGTGCCACCAGAACATCATCATAATCAAGATATCATCGTATCATAAATGTTCACATCATGTTCATTGATTAAAGTAAAGCAATAGCATGAAGCTAACCATAGTAACCCAACACATAATCAAGGACAGGGTAAATAGAAAGCTAGTCAATCCATATATTGATCATGGTATGTGGGGCAGTGAATTATTAAGCAAATAGGACATAATAGGTCAGAGGACACTTGCCTTCACCAAACAGATGCTCAGGTCTTCAATCTCGTAGAACTCGAAGAGCTTGATCACTTAGTCGCCAAAGCTTGATTGTTGATTCCTCGAAGCTCGGGAATGGGTCGCAATCTATTCACGACACGCGGTAAATACGAACAGGCATAAGCAAACAAACATATACATGCATAAGAATATTACACCATACAAAGGAAAACATGATAAAAACGTGTAATATAAAATAGAGATCGCTTCTACGGTCACGCAAGAAAAAGAAACACGATAGTCGGAGCTACGGTCTAGAAGTTAGCGCGTTTACGCCAAACAAGAATAACTATAACCTATAATTCGACATTATCAAACATAAATCATATCTAATATTTAGTTTTGCTTAACCTGCTACACTAACAGCTGTCAGTTAGACCGGTAATTTAATTAAAGTAAGAGATTTTAAGTGAAGCGAATTTACGACGCGTGAAACAACACGATAGCGTGCGAACGACGCGCGGACACGCGCGGCATAGCACGGTGACGACACACGAAAACAGTGCACGCGGCCAGCGCGAATGACGCGCGAATCAGCACGCGACCGCGAGCACATCACGCGCGAACAGCACGCAGATAGTGCGACGACGTGTGATAATCGCTAACAAATAACACGATTACAATGAATAAGTTTTGATAAGAACATTAGTTCGGCATAATTATAGATTGACATTTATCAAATGTAAATCAAGACTACTACTTTGCTTTGACCAACTTACTATCTTAGTGGTTGACAGTTAATCAGGTAATTTTATTAATATGAGTGATTCTAAGTGAGACGAAATTAACAACACGCGACAAGATGCGCGACGTGCAAAAATAATGCACGAACGATACACAGCCACATCGACTTAGCGCAGACGACGCGCGGCGATGCGCATGATCCGCACGCGCGGCACTCGCACACAACGTGTGACGACGCGTGCGAAACAGCACGCGAACGACGTGCGAAGCAGCACGCCACTGCTGCGGAACAAAACGCGCGACAGGCGAGAAAAACTAAATATGGGACGCGTTTATACTAAACAAATATTAAATAAATAAAAAGTAGTTAAGTTAATATTAGTCATGTTAAATACTAATTACAATTCTAAAAGTAATCAGATTATATTTATAAACATTGCATAGGACTTGCTACATTTAAGCAGTAAATCTTGAAAAGGCATGACACGCAAGGATCGCTAATGAAATCGCGTTTACGCTAAATGGGTATTAACTATAATACTTAGTTTCGGCATGATCATATTGGTAGGCATTTATAAAATATAATTTAACACAACTGCTTAGTTCTGATTATTTTGATATTCTAATAGTTAACAGCTACAGGGGTGATTAATTAATGTGAATGATCATAAGCGAAAACAATTTAATAACGCGCGAGACAATGTGCACGACAGCGCGTGACACGCGTGAGTCAACGAGACTACGCGTGCGAACAACACGATGACGCGCAAACAATGTCGTGCGTGAACAACAACAAACACATAATTAATTAACGGTATTTAAACTGATATTAATCAAGTTAATTAACGTTTATGTTTATAAAAGGCCCGAGTTAAAAACTACAACATAGTTTTAATTAGAAGGTCTTTTTTAAATAACCATAGAATACCAAAATGTACATAATTAATTAATCAATTAAACTTGCGACATGGCTAGATAACATTACTACTACAAAATCGATGTTGCTACAGAGTTGACGCGATTGAAGTGAATAAAAAACTGGTTTATGGCACATTATATATTGAATAGCTAACAATTCGTGGCTAATAAACAGTTTTCTTAAAGCGCCCGAATCGTGACTCGCGCAAACGACGACACGTGAACAGCACGCGACAATGTGCGTGCCAGATACGCAGCGCGAACGCGCGAACGAACAATGGCGATGCGCCAACAGCGCGCGATTAACAAGAAAAATAGCTTGTGCGACACGCGCGAATCAGCACGCTGCAACGCGTGAAACAACGTGTGGATGACACGCGAAGCAACGAAGCAACGCATGCGACAGCGCACACCACAAGCAGGAATCACTAACAAATATCATGTTATATTAAGCATATTAATTCAAAAGCATTTCAATCAGAATAATCACATTATCAAGTATTTACAAACGCATAGTTAAAATTACAAATTTGATTCGATTGAGTTGTTAATTTTAATGACCGACAACTAAATAGGAATTTAATTATTTAGCATGAATGATATGACGAAACGATTTTATTGATGCGCGTGAACGACGACTCGCATGAGAGTCACGGTTGTTTAACGTTGCTGTGAGGGGGGCGCACATGAGCGAGTTGCGGGCACGCCAAGTTGGGCTACCGCGCGCTGCCTGGGCAGCGAGCCACGCCGGCCACACGCCGCCGGCGCATGCGGTCGCGCCGGGGGCACAACTAGCCATGGCGATGGAGAGGAGAGAAGGGAGGGCAGAAGGATTCCTCACCTCGACGCGGAACGACAGCGACCAACAAAGCTCCATCGTGCGATGGCGAGCATGGTGGCTGCGCGGGCGAGGCTGCGGCACAATGCCCTGAGGCATGGGGAGGAGAGGATGCGGTTCAGGGAGATGGGAAAAGGGAAATGAGGGATGTGGGTTTTGAACGGAGGAGGTTAGGAAGTTGTCTTTGCTCTGCTCGTGACGTGGGGGGGGGGGGCTGCCGCTGCTGTTGCCAAGCGGAGCAGGGAACCGATGCTTTGGGTTGAAGAAGTCGTGGATGCTATCGTGCATAGGAGGAACGGCGCTAGGAAACAGGAGTAGTGGCGGCTAGGAGAGGGAGTGGGCAGTTGAGAGAAATAGGCCTGACAAGTGGGTCCCGCACCCTACTGACGGGTGGGCCCGCGGATTGGATGGGCGCTGCCCCTGCTCCCGTGCGCGTGACAGGGCTGGAAGGCCGAGCGGGCCACGGACATGCCGAGCAGCTGGGCTTTTTCTTTCTTTCTTTTTTGTTTATTTTGAAATTCCTTTTCCTTTTTTTCTTCACGTATGTTATTCAAAATATATGAATAAATATTTGTTTTTATAAATATTAAAAAATCATAAAAATTAAAAATAATAATATTTTCAAATAAAATATTCAATAAATATTTTTAGGCAAATTTCTATTATTAATTAAATTGGGCTTCACAAAAGAGAATAAATTAAATCATCAAACTCTTTCAACTCAATCAACAACAATAAGAAGACTAATGCTCCAGCATGTGATGCAACAATCAAAACCCCTTTTTGAGTTTCATTAATACATCTAATACTTACATAAAAGCAAAATATTTCTTCCCTATTTTGAAAAGAGAAAGAAAGGCAAAGAAAGAAGAGGGTAACACCTAAATTTGGTGGATATTAGGAAAGAAATTTTATACCCTCTAATTTAGGGTGTTACAGGGGTTGTACGGACCCCATACACCTTACCAAGGAAACGAGGCAGGGTAGCACTACGAGGCCTTTACAAAGTTACACTACCTTCAGAAAACCCGCTACGGTTTCTGAGAAGGGCAATATAGGAATCCCTCGTCCGAAAAGTCATTGCAGCGTGATCGACCCGAGAACCTTCCTATATGCAGCTCCTCTATCACCCTTGGCCCTTACCCCTTTCGGGTAAGGGAGTCCTCCACTAGCTTTCCTAATTAGTCAGCCAAGGGCGTCCCATTGCACCCTTGTGGTAGCACAGATATCTCAAGTTAAGCTCCATATTTCAATTAACACAATGATCTTTCATGAACAATAATTAAAACATCAGTATAATTGGAACATGATCATAATGTAATATTAATCCTAAAACTAGGTAGAGCAATATCAAAACTACCCAAAAGTTTAGTGGTAAACAAGGTGTGGGATAAACAAATCTAGGGAAACCTATTAGGTCCCATCAAATTAACCTGAGCATATCACAGTGATTAACAGGAATATTATTGGGTAAAGAAGAGTGATCAAGGGCACAACTTGCCTTAGACTCGAGATTCCCAGGTACCAGCTCGATCTTCAAGTGACTCGTAACCTCGCTGCTATTCGTAGCAATACAAACAAACATGGTATATGCAAAATTAACATCATACCAAACATGAGA
Source organism: Zea mays (assembly GCF_902167145.1). Classification (NCBI taxonomy): domain Eukaryota; kingdom Viridiplantae; phylum Streptophyta; class Magnoliopsida; order Poales; family Poaceae; genus Zea; species Zea mays. The sequence continues at coordinate 223,710,386 of NC_050096.1, forward strand.
ACAAGCAACATAAGAATATTTTATGTGTCGTAACTAGATCCTAGGTTCGAGAACCACTAAATTCGGAGTTACGGTTATAAAGTTATGATTTTATGAAGGTTTAAGTGTTTATTATAAAACAAATAAGGTACAAGATTTTAACCAAAGGTTTCATGGTAATACAAGGTTACTAGATGATAAACAATATTAATATGAGATTAATGCAATTGGAATGGATCAAAAAGGAGTTAAATTCATAAAGTTATGAATTTTCTAAGATTGGGACTTTATTTTTGCATTAAAAATGAATTCTATAGCTATCTGGACTGGGGCCACAAATACAAGAGACCCCAGGGTCTAAACTATAAATTACAGGGCTGTTTTGCGTTGTTTCGTATAAGTGCAAGGACTGCGGGTTAATAAAAAAGTGCAGGGGCTCGTATAGAAGAAGTGGTGCCCGGAGGGGTATTTTGCTTTGTGAGCCATCGGATCAATCACCGACGGTCCAGATTAGATCCGACTCCCTCCCAACCGGTAAGCAACCTAGACCACCCGATCTGTATCGTACGGTTCAAAACCGATCACCGCAGAGATACCACGAGTTTTAATCTCTGCCCTCCATGGTCGGATCAACGATCCGAAACTAGCACCACCAAAGCGGTAAGCCCCCCTCCAATCCTAGCCATACATCCGAGAATCAACGGGCAACAACTCATCTCCCTCCCGTGGAGTCGTGGACACAGTGGCGGCGCCCGTGGTAGCCATGGCGGAGACCCCGCTGGAGAGCTGCGACGTGGCCCACAAGTGTGCCAGATTCAAATCCAACAGGTGCTACGCATTGTGGGGTGAAGTTGAAGGAAGGGGGTCGTCCACAAATCTAGATTGTGGAACATTTCAGACATTTTTTCTCTACTACATGGTCCTTCATAAAAAGCATACAATTATTTTTGCACACATCAATCTTTTCATAATCCATACCGAAACCTTTGATAATTATCTTTAAATGGTACATGTCTTTAGGCAACTTATTGGGCTTTGGCAGCACATTCCCAAACAACTTTAAAATCTCATTGTAACAGTTGTTCAAGAAAAAATACTTAGACTTAATGGTCATGAGCTGGGTCACAAAAGCGGGTATACTCACATCTGTTTGTTCATGCAACGGCTCTTCAGAGTCTTTTAGTAGCTTAAAAAATCTCAAAATCTCTGGTGTGGCAGGTTCCTCAGAGCTTAAGTCTAACTCTGGATATAGCGAATCTAGCATCTCATGCATTGCATCACCACCAGCCCAATCATTGTTCTCCTCCTCTTCTACGTTCGGATTGGGTACTACATCACCAAGATGTTCCCACACCTCATATCCAGGCATAAATCCAAATTGACAGAGATCTAGGCTAACTCTTTCTTTATTAAGGAATATATTGTTTTCGTGCCGCCTACAAGGGCATCTCACAGTGTCGGTTAATGACAAGGAGAAAGCATGGTCTACAAAATCTTTGGTCTTAGCTACCCACTCATCAGAATGACGTCCATTCCTACTCCAGCCATTGTACATCCATACACGATCTTCAGTCATGCATGAGACTGCTAATTCAACTTTGTCAAGGGTATCGATCCTATATCTATAGGCAAGGATAGGGGTATAACCTTATTTTCGGCGGCCACACACAGTCGTCGAAAATAAGGCACTATTTTTGGTGGCTAGAGCTAGAAAATGATATGCTATTCCTACTCCAGCCACTAAATAGAGCATGTTAACTTAAAAGTCAAGTAACATATCTCAAACCACTAAATAGAAAATGATATGCTATTAATCAAATCATAATAAGTATTAATGCATAATAATATGGAATTTAAGTTAAACATTTTATTAGTTAATGCGATCAAACAAACTTATGAATCTAAATAATAATACATGTTAATATGAAATTAAAGTAAAATACCACATACCAGTAAAACAAAAGCATAGAGCACGTGTTATTAACGAAATCGAACTAAACAATAATACATCAACTAAACATATTTTAAATCGTGTTTTAAAATACATAAACCCTCCAAAAAACCCTAACCAACCAAACATAATAATTAAACACCCTAATCAAACAAACATACTAGTCATGAAAAACATATTAATTTCATCGATAGATGAATAATGGCCGCCGAAAATAAGGAATAAAATAGGCAAAAAAATCAATCTCTCGGTATGAGGTGATGGTCGGCCGGAGGACGGATCAAGGTCGAGTTGATCGGCGTAGAGGGATTGACGACTGACGGTGGTGGCGGGCAAGGACGTCGCCGAAGGAGGGGCGGGGCCAGGTCACCGTGACGGCGCAGGGCAGGGGCGGGACGCCGACGCGAGGGCGCTGGGGCGGCGCGGAGGCGAGGCGGCTGGCTTCTAGCGCCTTGTGCACACGGGAAACCGAGAGATATGAGAAAGAGGGAAGAAAAAGAGAGAAGCAACAGTATAAACCATTTATTTTCAACGGCTAGCGTTAGGGCCACCGAAAATAATTGTTATTTTCGACGGCCAGAGTACAGCCACAAAAAATAACTACTATTTTGGCGGTTAGGGTTAGGGCCACAAAAAATAATTGATATTTTCGGCGGCCAGAGGATAGCCACAAAAAGTAACTGTTAATTTTGTGGTCAGATGATAGCCGCCGAAAATAACAGTGGCCACAAAAAATGATTGTAGTTGTTGTTGTGGCAGCCGATCCATTTAGTAGGTTTTTCCCTTTTTATTTTTTTGAAACTTCATTGAATTTTGGTTTAAATTCATATGCGTATTTTGAAATTCGGTTTCAATGAAAAGTCTTAGAATAATCCACATATAGTATTTGTAAGAAAACCGCCATCAAATATTTGAAAAATTACAAAATGTCTCAAATCTAAAATTAAATTTAAACCAGCGATACGGTCGAGCCAGCCGGCTACCCGGATATATCGAACGGCTCTGCGAACCTTGCACAAGATACCTCTCCTACCACGCTTTACTGGTCCATGCAAGTTTGAAACACTAAGGTCCTATTTGTTTCCTTTCATCTTGAGGAATTGAAATCTTACTAATGGAATAGGCTATTTTTTTAGAATATGACATTCCACCATTTTCCAAAGTTATCATATAAGCCTATCTCAAATTTATGGAGTGAGAGATGAAAATTGATTCTACATGCTAATTTTCCGATGTATAACTTATAGCACACTCTTATAATTATTTCGCTATAACATAAATGTAGTATATAACTATCTCTCTCATATAATTTAGGATAATATACAAATATATTACATATATAAATATATGAACTTAATTAGTTTTGTCTAAATTATAATTATTAAAATGGAATTCAATTCCAACGAAACAAACGGCACCTAATTAATTTTATTTGAACGCTGAAATGTTATAATTAGTGCTCGCGTTCCTGATGACATTCAAGGGCAAAACTACTTAGTAGCTGGTGGGTGTACATGGACCCCGAAGTTCAAAAAAAAACATTTATAGCAATCAAATTTTCACCATATAAGCACCACTCATATATCATATCTATGCATCTGCAAGAGGTGCACCTTCTTCGTATTCGCTCTAGATTTATTAGTGATGACATTAGCTAATACCCCCTCCGTAAATATAGTTATTTCTAACCTTCTTATTTTTCATCCACATTAGAATGGATGATAATAAATATAAACATAAATAAAAAAACTACATTTATATGTTAATTAATAAATATATATTTAGACTAAAAAGTATTATATTTTCGGACGGATTGAGTATATAAAAGTCATATTAAAGTTGATTTGGTGACCCAGAGAAATGAATGAGAGAAATCACGTTGATATTTAAAATTAAATAGCAACGGTATTCCTTCCCCATGAATATACTACATTTCTCTAGTCACCAAACCACTGTTCGTGGCTAGATACCTAAACCTCCTTGTCCGCTGTGCGCTCCTCGTCATTCACATAACGAAACGTACAATATACAAGGCACGGCGGCGCGCTCCTCGCCATTCACATGACGAAACGTACAATATACAAGCAAGGCACGGCGGCGCGCCACGGATCGCTTCACAAACGATATTCAAACCCAAATTCTTAGGGCCTGTTTGGTTTGTGGCTAAATGTGCCCCACTTTGCCTAAGGTTAGTCGTTCGAATTGGATAACTAACCTTAGACAGAAAAGTTAGGCAAAATGTGGCAACTGAGGTAGCGAACCAAACATGCCTTTAATTTGTGTGATAAGAGTTGTGTTTGCCTATGCACGTCACACTCACCTAACGCAAGGCTAGCGTGATATATATATGATGCCGAGCAAAAGCACATTTAAGGAACCGGGAAAAAAATAATTGAATTGGTCGCGCTCTCCGACTCTCCGCAAGTGGCGAGTCCGCATGAATTCACTCACGTCACGAGCGTTGGAAGGCGACGAAGTTGGACGCGCCCCTGTCAGTCGCCTCCGACGCCCGCAGAGCTAGCGGAGCTCCTCGCCCGCCCCGCGCGGCGCTACCATGACGATATAAGGCGGCCGGCGACGGGCGAGGACGACGAAGGCGAGAAGGCGTGCCTGAGGTTTGCTACCCGCTGGGTACCGTATCCAACGGGTTCAGTTCAGGGGCCTCAGGTTTGCTACCCGCTGCCAGCCTCATATATCATGCTATCTATCTTATTAGTTCTTGCCCCCATGTGATCGTCATGACGATAAAGTGCTGATTAGTTCCGCCCCATGTTGACGTCGTACCGAACTCAAACCTTGCATCGTTTTTCTTTGATAAGTTTATTGATTAATTAATGGGCGGGTATGATATGACACGTACTGCATATATAAAAAAATAAATGATTATATAATGTAGGACAATAAAAATGGCACGCATATATGTATTTCTCAAACATAATAATGAACGGGTCGGGAGACCGATGTGTTTGATTGATTCGACAGATACATGTTTCTTTTTACATATATACTGATATACATGTATCCGTGACCGTCACTAGCACCTTACGTATAAATAATAACACACATATATAGACGACGAACCACGCTCGATCGATGATGCATCAGAAGGCGAGGAAGAAGCGCTTGTTGGTCCGGCCGGTGCGTCCGACGGAGCCGGCGGCGTCGAGGTTCTTGGCGATGAGCTTGCGCGCCTGGCGGCTGCGGATCTCCACACGCATGCTCTCCGTCTTCTCCACCTTGTCGTACCCCGTGGTCGTCGTCGTCGCCGCCGCCTTCCTCGCCCCGCCCCTCTTGTTGCCTCCGGTGCCGGCGCCGGCGCGCAGCCTGGACTTGATGCCGTCCACCAGACGCCCCAGCTGACCCATCATCACCATGGACGACGTTAATTACCTCTCGATCGGGTCTTCTCAGCTGGTGGTGTTGGAGGACGAGGACGAGGAGGCGAAGCAAGAGGAAGGCGGTATAGGAACGCAGCGGGTGGGCAGATCTGTACTCGCTCTCTGTACCGGACTACCGGTGGCGGTTGTATTTATGGAGACACAGGACAGGCGCACACACACACTATCAGTTATACTGCAAGCTCAACCATAGGCGTAGATAGAGAGTATCGTGGGCTCAGCTTGGGAGTTGGGAGACAGAGAGAGAATTAACTCTTCAATCTCCTCCTCAAACCAAAAACACTCTGACATCGTCATCAGCGAATGGAGTTGGAGCCATGACAACTGAAAGGCCAAGGCCTGGCCAACCCAACTGGTGTCCAGAGGTCACAGCTGAAAACGTTGGGTTCGGCTTGAATTGAATATAAACAAGGCCGACTCTATTGTATTACACAAACAATACGATACAATACAATACATACAATAGAGACGGTGACGTGATGGCGATTTGAAAATTGAAACCGTTGCGGGGGCTGACCCGTTGGTGTCAGACGTGGTGCGTCCAATCCATCCATCCGTCCTTCCGTCCGTTCGCGGACAATCATATCTCCACCTCCACTCAAATCGAGGTCTCAACCAGCAGAATTATTGCGCCTCCTTCGGTTCCCATCGCGCCGGTCTTGCTGCAGACTTCTTTTCAATAAGAGAGGTCATTCTATTTAAATTGCGGAGAAGATATCCTAGAGTTTGTCTTAAGATCGACATGCCATCCAAAACGCCACTAGTTAACGTAGAGTCGAAGAGAAGTAAAGATCAAAGTGAAAAAGACTATGTTCCTGTCTACTTATAGGGTAAAAAGTAAAGGAACGAAAGATATATTGATTTGATTCGATTGTTGATAGTTCAATCGGTTGTACCTCTTGGAATATATAAGGAGAAGGTCTGGACCTGTTCCTATGTGTTCTCCAACAACTCCTGCGGTTTTAGAGAGATAAACACGTTGGAGATAAGAGCTTCATTTGCTTGATCTAATCCGACTGTCCACGCCTACAGACGGACCGTCCGCAGGCCGAACCGTATAGGCCTTAGGGCCGGACCGTCCAGCCGTGTCCAGTGCCACAAATTGTGTTCAACACATGCTCCCTGGCTTTGGGAAAGATGGGCGAACCAAAAACACTCATGCAGGATGAAAACAACTCAATGTTACAACATATGTTCTCCTAATTAAGCATCTTGCCACATACTAGGATGATATTGCTTCAAAAAACCACCATTTCGTGCCTTGTGCAGGTCCTCACCTTGCAAAGTTTGCAACGTGTAGGCATTGCCGGCTATTACTTGTGTGATTTTGTAAGGGCCTTCCGAGCTTGGTGACAATTTGCGGAATTTTTGGTCCCTATTTCTTAGTGGCAAGACGATCTTCCACACCAGGTCTCTAACTTGGAATGACTTAACATTGACCTTCTTGTTGTAATCTTTGGCAACCATAATGTTGTCTTTCTCGATCTCTAGTAAATCCACCAATCTCTTATCTGTTACTTCGTCAATATTGTCCATCATCGTAGTCCTAAAACTCTTGAAAGTCCTCCATGTTGCCTTCATCTCCTCCTGAGCACTGATTGCAATGGGGACAACCTAGGGTTACGTAGTTTTAGAGCAAGGGTGAGTACACATCAATGTACTCAGCAGATGTCCCGTTTGGCTAAAGTGGACTACCTGTATGTGGGGTTAAGGTTAAAGCAGTTGCCTTTAGTTGGTTAGGTATTTATTACTAGTAGTAAGACAAGTTTTAGTAATAAACCCAGTTATTACCCAAAAATACTCCCTCAAGAGGAAATACCAGAAACCATAGTTATAACCATCACCATTAATCATCATCATAAAAGTATCCAAAATTATTCTAATCAAAGAGGATCCCAAGGTTGCTCTTAACCGTGAGCACGGCTAATATACCAGTTTCTAACACTCTGTAGAGGTTGCACACTTACCCACGAGTCGTGATCCCTTTTTGCGTCGGGTCGATCAAACCCTCAAACATAGAGATGGCAATGGGTACCCGAAACCCGAATACCCGACGGGTTTTACCCGATATGAAGGCGGGTACGGGATGATTTCTCTACCCGCGGGTATGTTAATGGGTAAAAACCTCTACCCGTTGGGTAGATGGGTACGGGTATGGGTTGGTACTACCCATACCCGTCTACCCGTGGGTAAAATATACCCGCATCAATAGCACTATAAACATCTAATAGAGTCTAACTTAGCTAGAATAAAACTCTTCTCTAATTATCATTTGTCTAGATACTAAGTTATGTAATCATATAATTTGTTATATGTGAAATTGAAGTTGTTTTTATATGTTTCTTTAATATTTTGAGTGATTGGTATATTGGAATTTAATTCTTTCCTAGCGGGTACGGTTTACCCGACGGGTAAAAATACCCGCGCGGGTATGGGTATGGGTAAGATTTTATACCCGCGAGTATATATGGGTAACCCGACGGGTATAATTTTTTTTGATGGGTACGGGTATGGAATGGTACTACCCGACGGGTATGTACCCGTTGCCATCCCTACTCAAACACTACCAAGGTGAGTAGGCAAGGTTTCACTATGTAGCCTTTACAAAGATTCCCCAGAGGTCATAGCCGCCCGTTAGGTTTCTCTAGTTTGATAAACACAGTGCCTCTCCCACAGGAAGGGTGACTAACAAAACCAAATCGAAAGGACCTCAGCAAGTAGCCTCGGTAGAGCAAGTACTATGCCCGGACCCCATTGACGGCACAACAGCGAAGCCGACTACACCTCAAGTTACTCTAATTATCCAGCTAAGGGCGTCCCATTCCACCCTCATGGTTGTACTATTATCTCGGGTGGTCTCTCAACGAACAGGTCCTTACGGAGAGGTACTCAAGAAACAACCTAAGTCCCCTAAAGTATCACAGTTCATCATCATAATCAAGATAACATCATCGTATCATAAATATTCTCATCATGTTCGTTGATTGAAGTAAAGCAATAGCATGAAGCTAACCATAATAACCCAAAAGGTAATCAAGGACAAGGTAAATACAAAGCTGGTCGAACCTTAGGTTTCAATTAAGTAATGTGGGACGGTGAATTATAAAGTAAGTAGGATATAATGGGTCAGAGGACACTTGCCTTCACCAGGTTGCTGCTCAGGGAAGTCTCCGGTAACACACTCAAGAACCACAAACTGCTCGTTGTCTACGCAAAGCAATCATTCATTCAACATATTTGGAAGATGATAAAGGAACAGTACACCAAACATGTGCAATCAAGTGAACACAAGTTCAATAGGAAAGTACAAACACCAGAGTGAAATCTAGATTCTAGGGTAGACAAATACACTTAGGGGTTTGTGGTTATCTAAGTACTACTTATCTCAGTGGATTACATAACTTACTATAGTCATCTTAATGGATTATTAAAATTATACCCGGGATGGCACCAAGTTAATCACTTAATCATCATTAGTGTTTCCCTTTTTATTTCTTTTTCAAATAATAAACCATTACTTTATATGCACCTATAGCCTAGACATAAAATTAAGACATACAGACAGTGAAAGATAGTAAATTTAACACATAGAGAATAATTTTATGAACATTTTGCAATTTGAACCGCCCAATTTGGAGTTCATATGCAAAAGATATGAAATAAACAAGTTTTGAAATTCAAAATACAAAATAAGACCTATTTCTGTGATAAAAATAAAGTTCAGGGGTTTCTTTGCAAGAAACAAGGGGTCTGCGTGCAAGAAAACAGGACTGCGGGTTATTTTATAAAAAGTCGAGGGTCTCTTTAACAAAAAGACCACGCGAAGGGGTATGAGGTGTTCTTAGCCATCCGATCACAGATAGACGGCCGAGAACAGATCTGAGCGCGAGCGCGCGCAGACGCACGGGCGAGCATTGACAGGCAAGCCAGGGAAGTCAGCGACTAGGGGCACGACGGGCTGACCGGTCGGGCCCAGCGTTAGGGGCACAGGCAACCGACAGGTGGGACCCAGGGGTAGGGCATGCTCGCACGAAGTGGTATCCAGAGATCTAGACCGCTGGATCAGGGATGAACGATTAAGATCTAGCGCGCAGGGGCTAATGACTCGGTGGGCGGTGCCACTCCTGTCTGCGGCGGCAGGGTCGCCACAGACAGAGCAGACGGGCTTCCGGGGGCCTGGGGTCGCCGGGGTTGGCTGGAAATAGGGATGGCAATCGGGTGGGTAATACGTGAATATATAGTTCACGAATCCATACCCGCGAGACAAAACTCAACCCATACCCGTACACATAAACGTTCGTGGGTATAGATCTCTACCCATACTCGTATCCGTCAGGTATCCGCTATCCGGCGGATACCTGTTACCCGCCCACCCACTACAATTTTAGCATTCAACATCGAACAACAATTTTATCACATTTAAAAATAATTATCATTCCAGCAGCATCAAATGATAATTTCAGCAGCAAACAACATGTCATGGATACAAATTGAAAATGAGAATTTACGACAATATATTAAATCCGAATGGTCCACATATTAGATATCCATTGGGTAATGAGTATGGATACTAGATATCCATACCTGTGAAAAAATTATCCGCGGATACCATATTATATCCATAACCGTACCCGCGGATACCAAATTCCACCACACCCATATCCAATGGATAATTATTTGCGGTTATTTACCCATACCCGTACCCATTGCCATCCCTAGCTAGAACTGGTGAGGAGGGTCTGGCGAACTCACTAGTGAGGCCCCGGCCGCGAGAACAGGATCGGAGGTGAGAGAATGGTGGAGAGGGTGCTCCATGCGAGTTGGGATGATTCCGGCGAGTAATCCCGGCCGCGGGGAGAGGCAATCGGCCGTGATAAAGCTTGGGCTAGCTCCGGCAGAGAAAGAGGAAAGCTATGGGCCACAACCGGGGCTCGGGGCGAGGCTAATTTGGCTAGACACCGCGTGGGTGCGGCAAGCTTGCACGGCCGAGCTCCAGCGAGGGCGAATTGGCCATGATACAACAGAATTAAAGGAAACCAAGAACAACAGTGAGTTCCTCACCTCGGGACGGTGCTCGGTAAGGCCGGGCGTGGCTCCTGGCGGCTTGGATGGCCGATATGGTGGGTGTGGGTCTCCAGCGGGCTCTAGCGGTGGCGGCAGAGCGCGAGAGAGAGTGGGCGTTGGCGAAATGAGGCAGGGGAGAGAGAGCGGTTGCAGGCGGTGCTCAAAAGGGAGCTGGGCGCGTGGGCAGGCGACGTGGCCGGAGTTCTCTGCATGCTTGCACGCTGGTCCATGGTGGTTTGCGGGGAAGGCGAAGCTGACAGGGGCCCCCACGGCACATCGAGAGAGAGCGATTGCGCGAAGGGAACGATTCGCAGCGTTGACGGGCCAGGCCCGTGGGGCAAAGAGAGAGCACGGGCGCGCGGGAGAAGGAAACTGGCGTCGACAGACCGGCTCCACCGGGCAGGGGGAGAGGGGGAGTGAGAGCGCGCGGGAGCGAGCTGGCGCTAATAGGCGGGGATCGCCTGTCAGAGGGAGGGGGCACGGGGGGGGGGGGGGGGCTTAGCTGGGCTGGTTTGGGCCGACTTGGGATGAAATGGGTTTTTCCATTTTCTTCTGAATTTCTAATTGCTTTTATTTTTATTTTTTCTAGGGTTTCAAATCAAACCAAACCACAATTCAAATTCAAATAATTCAAACATGTGCATCAAACAAAAAGAATAATCTAGGCTCAGCATGATGCAAACATTCATATATACCCTAGGTTTTAATATTCCCAAGAAACAAAATAATACATTGGTGATCACTTGTTCTCAATTGCTGTGAATCAGGAACAAGGCAACACATTTGTTATATGTTAAAGACCTTCGTCTTCCAAAGCATTATCCCCTCGTGTATAATGGATCTCAGACGAAGGTCATAAGTAACAAGTTTATATGATTTGCAGATATAAAGATATACTTGCAAGATGTAATTCTGTACCATACATTCATTGCATAATGAGTACAAATATATCTTTAAAGATGGAATTACAATGATACCTTCGACTTGTTCGAAGGCAATGACGTGAGAGCAATTAGAGTCGACGTGAACAGTACAGGTGTACTATTCATCTATTTATAGGCAACTGTTATGCTTTGTGCATTATTACATTTATGCCCTCAATGATTACATACAGAGTTTACAAAATGTTACAAGGGCAGTATCACCATTTGTATTCATTGACTTGAGCAACGCCTTCTCCTTACATTATCTATTCGTTCCACCATGATGAAGTCTGTTGGACGAAGCATCCTTCGTCATGCTCATCCTATGTTATATCGAAGCTCTTCTGGTGACGGAGCTCCTGTAATATTCAATAGTATGCTGAAAGCAAATGATTAGCCATGTTTTTGAGGACCTTCAGAAGGGGAAGGCCCCCCAACATACATCTCTCCCATAAATAACCCAAAATCCTATTAGAGAGTCTAGAAAAGAAAAAACTATAGAGGTGAGAAAAGGACTAACACCTGAATTTGCTAGGTGTTAGAGAAGAAATTTTATACCCCCAAATTTAGGGTGTTACAAACCTATCCCCTTAAAAAGAATCTCGCCCTCGAGATTCAGGGTTGGTTAGCAAAGAGCTCAGGGTATTTAGCTTTCAGCTCATCTTCTCTTTCCCAAGTTGCTTCTTCCTCTGAATGATGGACCCACTTGACTTTGCACATTCTGATGGTGCTTCTTCAAGTGACTCTATCTGTTGTTTTCAGAATTTGAGTTGGCTTCTTGATATATGTTAGGTCTTCTTGAACTTCAAGATCCTTAGTTGGCAGTTGCTCTTCTGGTACTCGCAAACACTTCTTCAGCTGAGACACATGGAACACATCATGCACTGCTGACAGACTCTCTGGTAGGTTGAGCTGATATGCCACTTCTCCACGTCTTGCCTGAATCTGGTACGGTTCGATATATCGAGGTGCTAGCTTCCATTGACTCCGAACCTTTTGATTCCTCTGATGGGTGACACCTTCAGGTAAACATAATATCTCACTTCGAAGCTCAACTCTCTTCTTCTGGTGTCGGCATAGCTTCGATGCATGGACTGCGCTGTCTTCAGGTTCTCCCGAACCATTCTGATATTCTCTTCGGCTTCAAGCAAAATATCTGGACTGAGCACCTGCCTTTCGCCGGGTTGGTCCTAATGCAACGGAGTTGGACAATTTCTCCCATAGAGTGCTTGGAACGGTGACATCTTCAAACTGGCTTGGTAACTGTCTATGGATAAGCTGAACTGAACTTCAAATGTGTGCCCAAGGCTTCATGCAACTACTGCCAGAAATGAGAAGTAAATTGGGTTCCCCGATCTGATACTATCTTCTTTGGTAATCCATGCAAGCATACAATCCGGGACATGTATAGCTCTGCCAACACTGCACTATTATAGGTGGTCTTGACTGGTATGAAATGAGCCACCTTTGTCAAGCGGTCCACTACTACCCAGATGGAGTCATAACCGGCTCGAGTGCGAGGTAAACCGACTATAAAGTCCATCCCAATCTCATCCCACTTCCACTGAGGAATCTGCAACGGCTGCACCAAACCTGCAGGCCTTTGATGCTCTGCCTTGATTATGTGACAATTGTCACATATGGAAACATACTCTGTGATCTCCTTTTTCATATTCTACCACCAGAATCTTTTCTTCAAGTCTTGGTACATCTTCTCACTGCCAGGGTGTATGGAATACGTTGTCTCATGAGCTTCCTTGAGAATCAGCTCCCGAATCAATTTGATGTCCGGAACACACAGCCTATCTTTGAACCATTTTACGCCTTCCACGTCTTCCCAGAAATCCTTGCCTTTCCCATCTAAGATCAACTGTCGAATTTCATTGATATTCTTATCATCTTTCTACCCATCCTTGATCTCTCCAGCTCAACTGTCACTCCTTGGGTGTTGTTTTGAAATCCGAGAATCAGCCGGTCGAATTCCTTTACTAGTTCATATGGCATCGGATGAGCGACCATCATGTTGACTTGAATTTTTCTGCTCAAAGTATCTGCAACCACATTAGCTTTGCCTGGGTGATAATGTATCTCCAGCTCATAGTCTTTGATCAACTCCACCCATCCTTGTTGTCTCACGTTCAATTAAGACTAGGTGAATATGTACTTAAGACTCTTGTGATCTGTATAAATATCACACTTCTACCCATATAGATAATGCATCTAGGTCTTCAGTGCATGAACCCATGCTGCCAATTCTAGGTCATGTGTGGGGTAATTCCTCTCATGAATCTTTAACTGTCGGGACGAGTACGCCACTACTCTCCCTTTTTGCATTAACACACATCCCAGACCAGTGTATGAAGCATCACAATACACTAAGAATGGCTTATGAACATCTTGTAGAATCAACACAGGTGTTGTAGTCAACTTCTTCTTCAATGTGTCAAAGGACTCTTGGCGTTGTAGTCAACTTATTCTTTAATGTTTCAAAGGACTCTTGGCACTCTGGGGTCCACTTGAACTCAACTTTCTTTGCTAGCAGGTTTGTCATTGGTCTAGCAATCTTGGAGAAACCTTCAATGAAACATCTATAGTATCCGGTCATTCCAATGAAACTCTTGATTCTCTAGACATCTTTGGTGCTTTCCAGTCCAGGATTGTAGCACCCCATCCAATCCCTGGACCGGTGATACTTACTCCTGACTACTCTTTAGGATCATATATCGTCCCCAAAGACCAACATGTGTCTTTTGTACACACTTTGTCCTCACTCATGCGCACCCGAGAAAACTTCCCAGTCGGTCACCCATCCCAAATTGCTCCAAGCTAAGCATGCTTAACTTAGAGGTACTTTCGAGATAGGTTTTCGAAAAACAAGATGCACCTTGTTGGTAGGGATACTCTATTAATTATATTAAGCCTTAGGCCAGGATATCACCATCCCAGGGGCCAGGATATCACAAGGATATCTGCTACCTTCTTCGGATCCACAGCTAATCCATCTCGGTTTATGATATGACCCAAGAACATGACTTCACTAATCCAAAGCTCACATTTGCTCAGCTTGACATACAACTGGTGCTCCCGTAACCATTGCAATACCGTCTTCAAATGCTCCTCGTGTTCTTCCTCATTCTGAGAGTATATGAGAATATCATCGATGAACACCACTACAAACTTGCTGAGATAGTCCATGAACACACTATTCATCAAGTACATAAAGAAAGTTGGTGCATTTGTCAATTCGAATGACATGACCGTGTACTCATATAGCCCATACTTGGTGATAAATGTTGTCTTTGGTATATCTGAAGGTCAGATCCTGAGCTGATGATAACCTGACCTCAGATCTATCTTTGAGAACACTCTGGCTCCTCTCAACTGATCAAACAGATCTTCTATTCTTGGCAGAGGGTACTTTTTCTTGATGGTGACTTCATTCAAAGCTCTGTAGTCAATGCACATCCTCTTGGTCCCATCTTTCTTCTCCATAAATAGAACTGGAGCGGCCCAAGGCAAAGTACTTGGCCTGATATAATCTTTCTCTAACAGCTCATCGATCTACTTCTTGAGTTCCACCAATTCTGATCCAGACACTCTATAAGCTCTCTTGGAAATAGGGGTGGTGTCAGGTTCAAGCTCTATGGCAAACTCAACTTTACATTCGGGTGGCATGCCTAGTAAGTCCTCAGGAAACACGTCGGGGAACTCCGACACAACTCTGATAGCCTCAAGCAGTTTGGTCTCCTTACCATCTACGAACATATGGTGGCAGGCTCCTTCTTCTAGATCAGGCTTGAACAATTCAGTTACTACTTCTTTCTCAGATGGGGACACTAATTTTACTGTCCTCTTATCATAGCTGACAGTTGCTTGGTGTCTATGCAGCCAATTCATCCCTAGGATGACATCTAACCCTTGAGTACCCATTACTACTAGGTTAGCGGGAAAATCTATCCCCTTATTTCAATCCTTAGATTCGAGCACATCTTATCGGACTGAACTTTCCCCAACTGAATTAACTCTTAGGGGTGGAATCATTGGTTCTACGGGAATGTTATGTACTTCTACCCATGATGCAGAAACAAAAGAATGTGTGGCACCAGTATCAAATAGTACTTTCGCTGGATGGGATTCGACTAGGAACATACCTACTGCCACATCTGGTGCATCCTGGATTGCTTCAGCCTCCAAGTGGTTCCCTTTTCATGGTTGTAGTCCTGGCCACGGCCTCCTGATGCTTGTTGTGGTGCTCCTTGTCTTAATGGGGTGTTCGAGACTGGCTGTCGCTGAGCTGCTTTCTTCAGGCAATGAGTTGCCCAGTGGCCTTGTTCCCCATAGTGGAAACATCCACGACCTCCTCCTTGTGTTGGGACTGTCTGGTTGCTCGGGTTGGTTACTCGGGAAGGAAGGCGAGGTGTCTCGCTACTCTACCGCTGATACTGGTTTCCTCCTTATTGGTTGTGTTGGTGGTACTACTGCTGCTGCCGAGGGAACTGCCTCTGGAACTGCTGTTGGTGCAGACGTTGATGCTGGTGCTGGTGTTGATGTCCTTGAGGGTGACTCTGCTTGAACTACGGGGGTGGATTACCTGAAAAACGGGGATGGCTACTGTTTCCAGCCTGTGGTCCACCGATCTTGCGCTTCCAGTCTTCCATCTCCCGGCGCTTCCTCTCAGTCATGATAGTGCTATCTATCAGATGTTGAAATGTAAGGAAGGTATGGTTCATCAACTGGTAGTGAAGGGGTCAACCAAACCACTCAAGAACCTGTACTGCATCTTGGCATCAGTGTTGATGTCCTCGGGTGCGTAGTGACTAGTTGCAGAAACTTGTCCTTGTACTCACTAATAGACAGGGGCCCTTGCTTCAGTACCAGGAATTCTTCCTTCCTCACTATCATTAAACCTTCAGGAACGTGGTACTGGCGGAAGTTGTTTCTAAACTCCTTCCAAGTAATGGCTTCACGATCGGCATAGTGGCGAGGTAGGGCTCCCACCAGGACTGTGCTACTCCCCGTAGCAAACGGGGACCAAACAGAACCTTCTCGCGGTCGTTGCACTAAGTGGTTTGCAGCTCCCGCTCCACTATATGCAACCAGTCTTTAGTGTCCAAGGGGTCTGCAGAATGGGCAAACATAGGGGGGTGACTCCTCATGAACTCTGCACGCTTGTCTCTTGGCATCTGCGATATCTGCACTTACGATTGAGGTTGAGGTTGAGGCTGTTGTTGCACCTGTTGTGTGGCTGCCAGGGTCTGACCAAGTGCTTAAACTGCCTGAGTCTGCATTAGGAACATCTGCTCGATTGTCATTGGGGGTGGTGGTGGCAACTGCTGCTGGGGTGTCTCATCCTGGGGTGCCTACTGCTCTGGCTGGGCACGCCTTCCACCTCGGCGCCTGTTGTCAGACATCTGTAGAAAGCATACACACATCAGACTTGACCCTGCAGTCTTCCAGCATAAGAAAAAGATATATAGAAGTCTTCATAACACTGAACAAATGATCATCTTCACTGACTCTCAACACAGCCAAACACAACTTCTCAGATAAAGAGAAAGTGGAAATATAAGGTTGCCCAACTAAATGACTAACTTAATTAATAACTACACCAAGTTGCAGGGGATACCCATACCTTGGTGACAATCATTACAAAGAGCCAAATCCATCATAAGTTCATCACGACAAGCATAGAAACACATGATAAGCAAACTAAAACTAACTAAGACTGACTAAGACTCTGATTTAAACATTATTACAGACTCTGACTCTATCGATCTAGGGCTCCAAGTCTATCTTGGTCCTGCAGTCATGGGTGCCATAAGCATGATGACCACGGAGCAGCGAGCGGTAAGGGTGCTGAGTTCCAACAGGGGTGGGGGAACCATCTTCCTGATGGTGGTGCTCCACGCGCTCAGCACGCAGTTCCGCAATCTCCGCCCGAGCCTTGCGCAACTCGTCAAGGGCGTGGTCCAGCTCGGTGTTGAGCACAACGACCAGATTGACCATGCTGCTCAATCTGGGATCGCCCTCACCAACTGGTGAGACAATCACACCTCTAGTACTGCCTGTCGAACGGCGGGCGTAATACTTCAGGTCGAGGCCGCCAGCTACCTCGCTAAACAACGAACAGTACTGCGAAAGCGCACGCCATGTAGCATTCTGCATGGCTACCTCAGCAGCCCGCTCGGTGATAGAATAATGCTCTAAGTAGGCCTCTGCACCCTGGAGATCATAGTCCGGATAGCGCACCAGGCAGGTAGCCTCTCACTAGTCCGGGTATAACCCGCGACGGTGCTGGTAGACTACACAACGGTACTCGATGGACCAAGTGTGTCAGTCGAAGGTGAAAGGGAAATAGGCTTACACCTTTTCCTATATGAATTTTGGTGGTTGAATTTCCCAACACAAATTAACTGGACTAAATAGTTTGCTCTAGATTATGAGTTCTACAGGTGCCAAAGGTTCACAACAAACCAATAAAAAGACCAAGAAAGGGTTCAAATAAAAAGAGCAAAAGACTACCGAAGTGTGCCCTGGTCTGGCGCACCGGACTGTCCGGTGTGCCACCGGACAGTGTCCGGTGCACCAGGGAACCCAACTTCGAACTTGCCACCTTCGGGAATTCTAGGAGCCGCTCCGCTATAATTCATCGGACTGTCCGGTGCGCCAGCGGAGTAACGGCTACACAGCGCCAACGGTCGTCTGCAACGGTACAGTAAAAGTGAACAGTGCGCGCCTGCGAGCGCAGAAGTCAGAGCAGCACCACAAGGTGCACCGGACAGTGAATAGTGCCCGTCTGGTGCACCACCGGACTGTCCGGTGGCCTAGAAGTAGAAGCTCCAACGGTCGAACCCTAACGGTCGGGTGACGTGACTGGCGCACCGGACTGTCTGGTGCGCCATACGCCAGCAGCCTCCACCAACGGTTCTTTTGGTGGTTGGGGCTATAAATACCCCCAACCACCACACTTCAATGCATCCAAGTTTTCAGCCTTCAAACCTCATACAAGAGCTATAGCATTCAATACAAGACACAAACAAGAGATCAAATCCTCTCCCAAGTCCGGAATCACTCCAAACAATTTAGTGACTAGAGAGAGACATTTGTGTTCATTTGAGCTCTTGCGCTTGGATTGCTTTTCTTCTTCCTTCTTTCTTGTTTCCAACTCAATTGTAATCAAGGCAAGAGACACCAATTGTGTGGTGGTCCTTGTGCGGACTTAGTGTCCCGATTGATTGAGAAGAGAAACTCACTCAGTCTAGGTGACCGTTTGAGAGAGGGAAAGGGTTGAAAGAGACCCAGTCTTTGTGACCACCTCAACAGGGAGTAGGTTTGCAAGAACCAAACCTCGGTAAAACAAATCACCGTGTCATCCGCCTTATTTGCTTATGATTTGTTTTCGCCCTCTTTTTCGGACTCAATTATATTTCTAACGCTAACCCCGTCTTGTAGTTGTGCTTAAAGTTTATAAATTTCAGATTTGCCTATTCACCCCCTCTAGGCGACTTTCAATTGGTATCAGAACCCGGTGCTTCATTAGAGCCTAACCGCTCGAAGTGATGTCGGGAGAACACGCCAAGAAGGAGATGGTGACCGGCGAGAAGCCCGCCACAAGCCATGGGAAGGCTCCATCCCGGGAGTCCGGTAACAAAGTGAAGGGATCCCCTTCACACAACAAGTCGTGTCGGAGCGGCGAGAAGAAAAAGAAGATGAAGAAAGTGGTCTACTACGAGACAAACTCTTCACCGCCATCCACCTCCGGCTCCGACACACCGTCTGTCACTTCTAAGCGCCATGAGCGCAAGAAGTTTAGTAAGATTCCCCTACGCTATCCTCGCATTTCCAAACGTACTCCTTTACTTTCCGTCCCTTTAGGCAAACCACCCATGTTTGATGGTGAAGATTATAATATGTGGAGTGACAAAATGAGGCACCATCTAACCTCACTCCACACTAGTATTTGGGATGTTTTTGAGATTGGAGTACAGGTACCATCGTCGGGGGGTGAAGACTATGACTCGGACGAAGTTGCCCAAATCCGGCACTTCAACTCCCAAGCCACCACTATACTCCTCGCCTCCCTAAGTCGAGAGGAGTATAATAAGGTGCAAGGGATGAAGAGTGCAAAGGAGATTTGGGACGTCCTCAAGACCGCACACGAAGGAGACGAGGTGACCAAGATCACCAAGAGGGAAACGATCGAGGGGGAGCTCGGTCGCTTCATGCTTCATCAAGGGGAGGAGCCACAAGCAATGTACAACCGGCTCAAGACTTTGGTGAACCAAGTGCGCAACCTCGGGAGCACTAAATTGGATGACCATGAGATGGTCAAGGTTATTCTTAGATCACTTGTTTTTCTTAACCCTACTCAAGTTCAATTAATTCGTGGTGATCCAAGATATAAACTAATGTCTCCCGAGGAAGTGATAGGAAAATTTGTGAGCTTTGAATTGATGATCAAAGGCTCCAAGAAAATCATCGAGCAAGGTGCCACCTCAACATCCGAGGTGCAACCCGTCGCATTCAAGGCGACGAAAGAAGAAAAGAAAGACTCTACATCTAGTAGGGTCCCCATCGACGCCTCCAAGCTCGACAATGAGGAGACGACGCTCATCATCAAGAGCTTCCGTCAAATCCTCAAGCAAAGGAGGGGGAAGGACTACAAGCCCCGCTCCAAGAAAGTTTGCTACAAGTGTGGTAAGCCCGGTCATTTTATTGCAAAATGTCCATTATCAAGTGATAGTGACAGGGGCGACGACAAGAAGGGAAGAGAAGAGAAAAGAAGAGATACTACAAGAAGAAGGGCGGCGATGCCCATGTTTGCCGGGAGTGGGACTCTGACGAGAGCTCCACCGACTCCTCCTCCGATGAGGACGTCGCAAACATCGCTGTCACCAAAGGCCTTCTCTTCCCCAACGTCGGCCACAAATGCCTCATGGCAAAGGACGGCAAAAAGAAGAAGGTAAAATCTAGAGCTTCCACTAAGTATGCATCTTCTAGTGATGAGGCTAGCTCTAGTGATAATGAGGATGATTTGCTCACCCTTTTTGCCAACTTAAACATGCAACAAAAAGAAAAATTGAATGAATTGATTAGTGCTATTCATGACAAGGATGAACTCTTGGATACCCAAGAGGACTTCCTTATTAAGGAAAACAAAAGGCATGTTAAGACTAAAAATGCTTATGCTCAGGAGGTAGAGAAAAATGAAAAATTAGCTAATGAGCTTAGCACTTGCCATGACACTATTTCTAGTCTTAGAAATGAAAACGCAAAATTGATTGCTAAGGTTGAGAAATCAAATGTTTGTGATGATTCAATTGTTAATCTTAGAAATGATAATGCTAGCTTAATTGCTAAGATTGACATGTTGAATGAATCTCTTACTAGCCTTAAGTTTGAGAATGATGAATTAATTGCTAAGGCTAAGGAATCAGATGTTTGCAATGTTTCTATTTCCAATCTTAGAGATGAGAATACTATTTTACATGCTAAGATTGTTGAATTAAATAATTGCAAACCCTATACATCTACCGTTGAGCATGTTTCTATTTGTACTAGATGTAGAGACATTAATGTTGATGCTATTCATGATCACCTTGCTATGATTAAACAACAAAATGATCATATAGCTAAACTAGATGCTAAAATTGCCGAGCATGAACTAGAAAATGAGAAATTTAAATTTGCTCGTAGCATGCTTTATAGTGGGAGACGCCCTGGCATTATGGATGGCATTGGCTTCCAACAGGGAGACAATGTCAAGCTTAATGCTCCTCCTAAAAGATTGTCTAATTTTGTTAAGGGCAAAGCACCCATGCCTCAGGATAATGAGGGTTACATTTTATATCCTGCTGGTTATCCTGAGGATAAAATTAGGAGAATTCATGCTAAGAAAACTCATTATGTTACTCACCATGCTTTTATTTATAATAATGAGGCTTCTAGCTCTAGGCGTTCCACCCATGTTAAAATGCCTAAAAAGAAATCTCCTATTGCATCAAATAATCATAACATTTCATTTAAGACCTTTGATGCTTCATATGTTTTAACTAACAAATCAGGCAAAATAGTTGCCAAATATATTGGGGTCAAACACAAGGGCTCCAAGACTTGTGTTTGGGTACCCAAGGTGCTTGTTTCTAATGTAAAAGGACCCAAGACCGTTTGGGTACCTAAGAACAAGGCCTAAAATTGTTTTGTAGGTTTATGCATCCGGGGGCTCAAGTTGGATCATTGATAGCGGGTGCACAAACCACATGACAGGGGAGAAGAGGATGTTCTCCTCCTACGAGAAAAACCATGATCCCCAAAGAGCTATCACATTCGGGGATGGAAATCAAGGTTTGGTCAAAGGACTTGGTAAAATTGCTATATCTCCTGACCATTCTATTTCCAATGTTTTTCTTGTAGATTCTTTAGATTACAATTTGCTTTCCGTTTCTCAATTATGCAAAATGGGCTACAACTGTCTTTTTACAGATTTAGGTGTTACTGTCTTTAGAAGAAGTGATGATTCAGTAGCATTTAAGGGAGTGTTAGAGGGTCAGCTATACTTAGTTGATTTTAATAGAGCTGAACTCGATACTTGCTTAATTGCTAAGACTAACATGGGTTGGCTCTGGCACCGCCGACTTGCCCATGTTGGGATGAAGAATCTTCATAAGCTTCTAAAGGGAGAGCACATTTTGGGACTAACCAATGTTCATTTTGAGAAAGACAGGGTTTGTAGCGCATGTCAAGCAGGAAAGCAAATTGGTGTTCATCATCCACACAAGAACATCATGACTACTGACAGGCCGCTCGAATTACTCCACATGGACCTATTCGGCCCGATCGCTTACATAAGCATCGGCGGGAGTAAGTACTGTCTAGTTATTGTGGATGATTATTCTCGCTTCACTTGGGTATTATTTTTACAGGAAAAATCTCAAACCCAAGAGACTTTGAAAGGATTCTTGAGACGGGCTCAAAATGAGTTCAGCTTAAGGATCAAGAAGATTAGAAGCGACAACGGAACGGAGTTCAAGAACTCACAAATAGAAGGCTTTCTTGAGGAGGAGGGCATCAAGCATGAGTTCTCTTCTCCCTACACGCCACAACAAAATGGTGTTGTGGAGAGGAAGAATAGAACTCTATTGGACATGGCAAGAACCATGCTTGATGAGTACAAGACTTCGGATCGGTTTTGGGCAGAGGCGGTCAACACCGCTTGCTACGCCATCAACCGATTATATCTTCACCGAATCCTCAAGAAGACATCATATGAACTCCTCACTGGTAAAAAGCCTAATGTTTCATATTTTAGAGTCTTTGGTAGCAAATGCTTTATTCTTGTTAAAAGAGGTAGAAAATCTAAATTTGCTCCTAAGGCTGTAGAAGGCTTTTTACTATGAAATGATTCAAACACAAGGGCATATAGAGTCTTCAACAAGTCCACTGGACTAGTTGAAGTTTCTTGTGACATTGTGTTTGATGAGACTAACGGCTCTCAAGTAGAGCAAGTTGATCTTGATGAGCTAGATGATGAAGAGGCTCCATGCGTCGCACTAAGGAACATGTCCATTAGGGATGTGTGTCCTAAGGAATCCAAAGAGCCTCTACACACACAAGATCAACCATCTTCCTCCATGCAAGCATCTCCACCAACTCAAGATGAGGGTGAGGCTCAAGAAGATGAAGGAGAAGATCAAGAAGATGAGTCACCTCAAGAAGACGACAATGATCAAGGGGGAGATGCAAATGATCAAAACAAGGAGGATGAACAAGATCCAAGACCGCCACACCCAAGAGTCCACCAAGCAATCCAACGAGATCACCCCGTGAACACCATCCTCGGTGATATTCATAAGGGGGTAACCACTCAATCTCGTGTTGCTCATTTTTGTGAACATTACTCTTTTGTTTCCTCTATTGAGCCACACAGGGTAGAGGAAGCACTTCAAGATTCGGATTGGGTGTTGGCGATGCAAGAGGAGCTCAACAACTTTACGAGGAATGAGGTATGGCATTTAGTTTCACGTCCTAACCAAAATGTTGTAGGAACCAAGTGGGTCTTCCACAACAAACAAGATGAGCATGGTGTGGTGACAAGGAACAAAGCCCGACTTGTGGCCAAGGGGTATTCACAAGTCAAAGGTTTGGATTTTGGTGAAACCTATGCACCCGTAGCTAGGCTTGAGTCAATTCATATTTTACTTGCCTATGCTACTTACCATGGCTTTAAGCTTTACCAAATGGACGTGAAGAGTGCCTTCCTCAATGGACCAATCAAGGAAGAGGTCTATGTTGAGCAACCCCCCGGCTTTGAAGATAGTGAGTATCCTAACCATGTCTACAAACTCTCTAAGGCGCTTTATGGGCTCAAGCAAGCCCCGAGAGCATGGTATGAATGCCTAAGAGATTTCCTTATCACTAATAGCTTCAAAGTCGGCAAGGCCGATCCTACTCTATTTACTAAAACTTTTGACAATGATTTGTTTGTATGCCAAATTTATGTTGATGATATCATATTTGGGTCTACTAACAAATCCATTTGTGAAGAGTTTAGTAGGATCATGACTCAAAAATTCGAGATGTCAATGATGGGGGAGTTGAAGTATATCTTAGGATTCCAAGTCAAGCAACTCCAAGAAGGCACCTTCATTAGCCAAACGAAGTACATACAAGATATTCTTACCAAGTTTGGAATGAAGGATGCTAAACCCATCAAGACACCCATGGGAACTAATGGGCATCTCGACCTCGACACGGGAGGTAAATCCGTAGATCAAAAGGTATACCAGTCGATTATAGGATCTTTACTATATTTATGTGCTTCACGACCGGATATTATGCTTTCCATATGCATGTGTTCAAGATTCCAAGTCGATCCTAAGGAAGTTCACCTTAGGGCCATAAAACGAATCTTGAGATATTTAGTTTATACTCCTAAGTTTGGCCTTTGGTACCCCAAGGGATCCACTTTTGATTTAATTGGATATTCAGATGCCGATTGGGCAGGATGCACATCAGGGACTTGCCAGTTCTTGGGAAGATCTCTGGTGTCTTGGGCTTCAAAGAAGCAAAATTCTGTAGCTCTATCTACCACCGAAGCCGAGTACATTGCCGTAGGCCATTGTTGCATGCAATTGCTTTGGATGAGGCAAACCCTTAGGGACTACAGTTACAAATTAACCAAAGTTCCTCTCCTATGTGATAATGAGAGTGCAATCCGCATGGCGGATAATCCCGTTGAGCACAGCCGCACTAAACACATAGTCATTCAGTATCACTTTTTGAGGGATCACCAACAACGGGGAGATATCGAGATTGCCTACATTAACACTAAAGATCAATTAGCCAATATCTTTACCAAGCCATTAGATGAGAAATCTTTTACCAAACTTAGGCATGAGCTAAATATTCTTGATTCTCGGAATTTTGATTGATATGTTGCACACATAGCTCATTTTTATATCCTTGATCATATCTCTTTCATGTGCTATGACTAATGCGTTTTCAATTGAATATCATGCTAAGTCATAGATTGAAAGGGAAATGGAGTCTTCGGTGAAGACAAAGGCTTCCACTCCACTCCATCAAATTATTCATCCTTCGCCGTCACTCTGCTACGCTCTCCAAATTTGGTATAATCTTCACTCCTATATTATTTACCAAAGGGGGAGAAAGTTTGAAAAGGGCTTATATTTCACTCACAAGTATCTGTTTTTGGCGATTCATGCCAAAGGGGGAGAAAGTATTAGCCCAAAGCAAAAGGACCCGCACCACCACCAATTTCAAAAATGTAGTCTTTCAATTTGTGTTAAGAAAATATTTTTCAATTAGTATCTTATCTTTGATATAATTTCAAATTTGTAAACCCTCTTCAAAATTACTATCTAAAACCCTCTTGAACACTAAGAGGAGGATTTCATTAAGGGGGAGTTTTGTTTAGTCAAAGGAAAAGCATTTGAAACCGGGGGAGAAAATTTCATATCTTGAAAATGCCTCTCAAAATCTTATTCATATACCTTTGACTATTTTGCAAAAGACTTTGAAAAGAATTTCCAAAACATTTGAAAACATATCAAGTGGTGCAAGCATGGTCTAAAATTTTAATAAGAAGAAAGCCATCCATGCATATCTAGTAGAAATAATTATTGGTTTCATTCCAAGCAACCTATGCACTTACCTTATGCAAACTAGTTCAATTCTGCACTTTTATATTTGCTTTAGTTTGTGTTGGCATCAATCACCAAAAATGGGGAGATTGAAAGGGAAATAGGCTTACACCTTTTCCTATATGAATTTTGGTGGTTGAATTGCCCAACACAAATTAACTGGACTAACTAGTTTGCTCTAGATTATGAGTTCTACAGGTGCCAAAGGTTCACAACAAACCAATAAAAAGACCAAGAAAGGGTTCAAATAAAAAGAGCAAAAGACTACCGAAGTGTGCCCTGGTCTGGCGCACCGGACTGTCCGGTGTGCCACCAGACAGTGTCCGGTGCACCACCGGACAATGTCCGGTGCACCAGGGAACCCAACTCCGAACTTGCCACCTTCGGGAATTCTAGGAGCCGCTCCGCTATAATTCACCGGACTGTCCGGTGTAGCACCGGACTGTCCAGTGCGGCAGCGGAGTAACGGCTACATAGCGCCAACGGTCGTCTGCAACGGTACAGTAAAAGTGAACAGTACGCGCCTGCGCGCGCAGAAGTCAGAGCAGCACCAGAAGGCGCACCGGACAGTGAATAGTGCCTATCCGGTGCACCACCGGACTATCCGGTGGCCTAGAAGTCAGAAGCTCCAACTGTGGTCGGGTGACGTGGCTGGCGTACCGGACAGTGTCCGGTGGCGCACCGGACTGTCTGGTGCGCCATATG
The DNA here is from genome assembly GCF_902167145.1 of Zea mays. Lineage (NCBI taxonomy): Eukaryota > Viridiplantae > Streptophyta > Magnoliopsida > Poales > Poaceae > Zea > Zea mays. The sequence continues at coordinate 223,736,568 of NC_050096.1, forward strand.
CCAGCAGCCTCCACCAGCGGTTCTTTTGGTGGTTGGGGCTATAAATACCCCCAACCACCACACTTCAATGCATCCAAGTTTTCAGCCTTCAAACCTCATACAAGAGCTATAGCATTCAATACAAGACACAAACAAGAGATCAAATCCTCTCCCAAGTCCGGAATCACTCCAAACAATTTAGTGACTAGAGAGAGACATTTGTGTTCATTTGAGCTCTTGCGCTTGGATTGCTTTTCTTCTTCCTTCTTTCTTGTTTCCAACTCAATTATAATCAAGGCAAGAGACACCAATTGTGTGGTGGTCCTTGTGGGGACTTAGTGTCCCGATTGATTGAGAAGAGAAGCTCACTCGTTCTAGGTGAACGTTTGAGAGAGAGAAAGGGTTGAAAGAGACCCGGTCTTTGTGACCACCTCAACGGGGAGTAGGTTTGCAAGAACCGAACCTCGGTAAAACAAATCACCGTGTCATCTGCCTTATTTGCTTGTGATTTGTTTTCGCCCTCTTTTTCGGACTCGATTATATTTCTAACGCTAACCCCGGCTTGTAGTTATGCTTAAAGTTTATAAATTTCAGATTTGCCTAATCACCCCCCTCTAGGCGACTTTCAGAAGGCTCGATGCAGCAAGGTGTCGAGAGTGTCATGGAAATGACAACCGTGAGCGACGTCACGAGTGATGGGTCTGGCGATCCATCGTTCTGGCTCCTGCTCCTAGGGATGGCAATTTTACCCGCGGGTTCGGGTATCCACGGATATCCGACCCGTCGGTTTCGGGTTCGGGTACGAAATTTAACCCGCGGGTCTCACCCATACCCGACCCGTGATAAAATCGGGTCGGGTACGGGTTTAATATTTTACCCGCGGGTCCTGGCGGATATCCGAAATTATTTTCAGTTTTCATTTTTCGGCCCACTAGAAACCAGTTGGCTCAATGTCCATCTTTATTCAATCACCCAGGAACCCTATTCTCTCTCTCACCTCACGCAGTCACGCACGGACTCACCACCACCAGCCGCCAGAAAGCAGAAACCGAGTCGCGCCGGCGTCTACCCTGCCATCCTGTCGCGGTGCCGCCTGCGTGGCTGGCTGGCTGTGTCCCTGCCCCAGCCACCCGGCCGCCACCCGCCACCGCCACTCCGCCAGCGAGGAGCGAGATCCAGGCGAGTGCAGCAGTGCCCAGCCTGCCCAGCACCACAGCATGCCCTGCGTCCGGCGTCCCTGGCTCCCTGCCCAGTGTAGTAGTGCCCCTGTAGCCTGCATCAGTGTCTCCGAGGTAGCACTCCGACAGTTCATAGATCCCAGCTGCTACTTTCTGTCCCTTGCAGGCTCGCATCGCATGTATATTTTATAGTTGTTGTCTCACTGATCTCAAATAGGTGGAGGACTGGAGGTGGTTCTCAAATCTCAAGTACATCCATGGCGCCTACAAGTGGATCCGGCACCGGGATGCAAGCTAATCGTCCACCTTTGTCTTCACATGGTTCTGCAACGAGGAGGGGGAGGGTGACCTCAAACCGGTCAACTACCAATCGTGTTGGCGATGCTGCAGGTACACCTACATCGACGTCGACGCCGAGTGCAGGCCTATCAAGTGCCAGCGATGCTACTGCTAGTGGCACACCATCATCAAGTACTAATGCTCCACCAGCAGCAGCAGCACCATAATCAAGTATAGATAATGCCATTGTGGAAGATGATGATACTATTATTGTTGGGATGAAGAGGAATCTGAAATCTGATGTTTGGCTAGAGTTTGAACAAGTAACTGTTGATGGTAAATTAAAAGATCAATGTAATTGGTGTAAAAAGCAACTAGTTGGAGATAATAATGCTGGTACAACTCATTTGCGTAGTCATCTTGGAAGTTGTCAATCACGGCAAGTTAGAAAAGGATTAAAGCAAGCGACCTTGAAGTTGAGTAAGGATGAGCATGGAGCAAAAATAGTTGATAAGTATGTTTTTGATTAACAAATTGCTAGGAAAGAACTCGCAATAATGATATGTGTCCACGAGTATCCACTTTCAATGGTTGACCATGTTGGTTTTAGGAGATTTTATGCATGTTGGGGACTTGTTCTCAAATGCTTCGGCTTAAGAACAAGGCAACACAAAAATAGGTTAATGGTTAATGTCCTTCGCCCTTTGAAGCATTATTTCCCTAAGGATATAACAATCTTCGGACGAAGGTCATGAAGGACGTACCTTCATCATCACAACATATATCATTGAAAGACGAAGCATATGAAACATGAGAATTAACATGGATAATCATATGACACCATTGATATATCTTTTATTATATAATCATGAATGAATAAGAACAATATTGAATTACATTTGTACCTTCCGCTTGATAGAAGGCAAGGGTACAAGCATGATGCACGAGCGAGTACAAGTCAGCGTGAACAGTACGGGGGTACTGTTCATCTATTTATAGGCACAAGGCCCAGCCTGTGTGAAATTACATTCATGTCCTTTACAATTGGTTACAATCATGACACAAATTATCATGGGTCGATCGGTCTTTTCGTCTTTAAGTCGGTGCAACCCATCGTCTCAAGGTGTGTCACTATGCCGAACCTCCCTGGATGGTAGCTTCGACGTTGCTTCTGTGCTGATCTTTCGAAGGTGTTTCTTCTTACAGGACCTTCGGCGAAGCAGACCCCCAATAGTAGCCCCTTCGCGGGGCTAGATCGTTTTTCGTAATGAGCTTGATCCGTGAAAAATTCTCCAAGGCTTTGGAATGCCAAAGGTCCGAAAAACACCTTTCCTGAGCTCGTTGTCGAGAAACGATTAAAATATTCCGAGTGCGAGGTGGCCCGCCATGCGGCGGGTACGCGTGATCTGGCGATTCACCTCCCACGCGCCGTGGTCCACCGTTCAGTGGGTGCAGGTAACTGTTCAGCGGGTGCGTGCGACTTGACGATTCACCTTCACACTTGCAGCACTATATAAACAGACGGGTAGGTGTGAAGTTACCACATCATTCATTGCCATTGCACTGTTGTGCTGCTGAAAAATTTAACCATAGCCGAAGCTTTTTCATCTCATACTCGAGCAAAGCATCATCTTGATTTAGCTTCGGCATAAGAGAAAATTTCGTCAGAACTGTAAAAATTATCAACTTCGTAAGATTTGCAAGAAATTCAACATCAAATGGACAGAGTACGTTCAACTGCTAGGGTGACCCATGATGGAGAGGAGGCTGAAGCCACCGAAACAACCCTGATTTCCGAAGTTATGAAATAATCGGGATTGGTTGTGACAGAGGGCGCTATTGACGAAGATGCACATTCTGCTGAGGTTGAAGAAGTTGATATTGAGGAAGAAAATGCTGATGAAGAGGAAGACTATAACACTCTAATCCCAGCAAAGCCCAGCCACCTAGATTTTGAAAAATCTACTGTCTCTAAGGCCGATGTGCCCATGATGATGAAGCTCGGTTACTTCGGGGAGACAGAGAAGAAACTTCTTTGTTTTACCAGCGAAGAAACCACCCCAGAACCAAAAAATGACGAAGTAGTAGTTATCAAAAGCTTTTTCAAAGCTGGATTGCGGTTTCCGCTTCATGAGATGATTAGGGAAGTTTTGGATAATTATGAAATTTATCTTCATCAGCTGACTCCTAACGCTATCGTTAGGCTCAGCATCTTCATTTGGGCCCTTCGAAGCCAGGGAATGGACCCAAATGCTGAAGCTTTCTGCCGAGTGCATGAGCTACATTATTAGACAAAGGCCAGAGAAGATGGACTTCATGAGAATTTTGGTTGTTACAACTTCGCTTACCGCAAGGATATGAAGGCCCCGGTGCTAAGCTACCGCACCAAGTGGCCAACTGGCTGGAAAAGTGAGTGGTTCTATATCAAGGCTGATGAGAAGAAGAGAGAGAAATTGAAGACGCTGGTAATGAGCCCGCTGAGTTTAAGCTTCGGGCTAACCAGGCCCCTATGCCGCATGTCGTCAGGGTCACCATGCCAACAGGCTGTGGCAGAATTCAGAGTTGTGACTGAGCAGATCGGCACTAGAGATCTGGTGCAAGAATACTTAGCCAATGGGGTTTTTCCGACGTTGAGTGAATGGAATATGCCGAAGCTGAAGGGAGAAAAGAAAAAGAGTGAACTTGTTCGATTGCCCTATCACTTCAAGTTCAAGAAACAATTCAAAGAGCCTTGCCAAGAGTGGCTAGAAATGATTGAGGCTATGTGCAACGAAATTTTGGGCAACTATACTAAAAAAGAAGATCAACTGATGACTGCGGCCTTCGGCACCCGACCAAAACGAAGGTTGAATCGAGTAATGGATGCCCTGAACTTTGAATACCCTGACTATGAACGATTAAGCAAGGGTGCCGAAGGGTCAAAGCGAAAAAGGGTTGTTAGTGTTATGAACAGACAGGCTGCTAGGATGATAAAAGAAAATGAAAAAAACTTTGAAAAAGAAAAATTCCAGCCTTGAGCCGAAGGTGACAACCTCGAAGAAGAGGAAAACTGCAACTCCAGAGCCGAAGATGGCTGAGATAGAAGAGGGAGCTCCTTCGACACCTTCTGCTGCCGAAGTGGAAGAAATTTTAAAGGCAATGACCGAATCCTTACCTATCAAGCTGCTAAGTCCACTGGGGCCAGAACTGACAAAGCTTTTACAGAAGAAGGACGAGCCTTCTGCAGCGAAGAAGGCGGTTGGGCGAAAAAAGTGAATGATTGTTACTGTTATGCAAGCAATTGAAGAAACGCCACCGCTGGCCTCAGGGTCAAAAATAATACCAGCTGCCGAAGTTGCTGCCTCTACCGAAACTGCTCCACCCAAAGCTACAACTGTCGAAGCTGCAACTTCCGAAGCTACCAATTTGGAAAGCACATTCTCTGATATTGATAAAATGCTCTTGGATATGGCGGCGGAAGAAGCTGCTGCAGCTGCCGAAGAAACCCTGGCCGCAGTGCCTGAAAAAGGGAAGGAAATCGCCGAAGATATTTCGGAGGAAAAAGGCTTCAATTTTCAAAATATAATTGGTCAAGAATTGTCCAAGGCTGAGAAAGAGGAGCTGTAGGACTATGCTATATCCTGTGGCTACCAGCTAGGAGCGATGCTCTTCGGCGAAATTAACGAAGAGAGCCTAGGATGCATTCGAGATCGAACTGGAGCAAAAATTATCAGCACTCTGTCGAAGAGTGTTGGTTTTCCGAAGCTTGAAGCGGACATTAGTTGCTACCGACGACAGCATATCGTCGACAGTTTATTTTATTCCAATTTCAAGGTAAATTTTTCCCTCAACTTTTTATTGTTTTACGATGAAGGTGATTTCTGACGAAGGTTGTTTTGAACAGAGTATGCTACTGAGTAAAGCCTTAAGGATGCAACAGGACCTCGAAGATAAGAAAAATGAGGTTATAATTGAAGGCTTGGAAAGCAAAATCAAAGATCATGAAGCTGCTCTTGAAAGGAAAGATTTTGTTCTTCAATCAATGGAGGGTTCATTGGCAGAGGCTCAAGCCGAAATTACTAGGTTAAACAGTGAACTCCTCCTGAAGTCAGAAAACTTCGAGCAAGAAAAGAAGAATTTTGCTGTGAAGCTCGAAGCCGAAGTCGAGAAGAGTTCAAATTTGCAAAAATCGATGAAGGAGCTTCAGGACAAATGTCTAGACTTCGGCAACCGATGCGTGCAACGACTGAAGCAGGTCTTCAACTCAGTTGGAGCCAGTTCTGAAAAATTTGAACCTTCGGTTGAAGACCTGCCAAGCACTTCGATCATATTGAGGGCGAAGTTGATGCACTCGACAAAGTTATTGCTGGGCATGGTGACTTCTATGCCCTGCTAGCTTCTCGCGGCACAGTTGTTGCTTTAATGAAGACTGGTTGCATGCATGGGAAAACCATAAACATGCCAAACTTCAGCCTGTCACCAGCGGATTTAACTGACATCCCCAGCCTGGCCCGAAGCATTGGAAATAGATTTATAACTCAAATATGGACGAAGGGAGGTCGAGACTTAGCTGGTGACGAAGCTCGAAGTCATCTCAAGTCAGTATTTAAACTTGTGCTTGTCGCTTACCTTCTCCTGAGATTTCTATTTACCTTATGCCGCTTTGTTATGTACAGGATAACGAAGCCGAAGGTCAATGAACCGAAGCTTGACAGATACTGATGAAGCTGCTGCAAAAAGCTCTTAGAGAAATTTTGAATTAACTTTGTAAAAGATGTTGTAATTTAGGAATCAAACACTGCTCTGTAAATTTGTTCATACCTTGTAATGTATTTTTACCTTTCCATTCATGTATGAACTGCTTTGATGTGGACGAAACTTGTATTTTTTGAGCCGAAGGCAAAAAACACCTTCTCTTCTTTTCGTACACAACGAAGCATAACTTCTTGTATGCTCATCGAAGCCTTGTTATCAGAGCCGAAGCATCTGTTTGTATTTTATGTTATGATGATGATGATCCTATGAATGTCTAAATGAATGTGTATGAATGCAAATGAATGATGTGATGTAACATGCAAATGAATGTCCAAACACACGCTTACGAAGCCACACCCATACTCTGCATCCCCTTAGGAACGACTTTTGAGTCTTCTTCACCGTTTATTTTTCGGTGTAAGTTCTGCATCCCCATAGGAACGACTTTGGAACTTCTTCGCCTTCTATTTCGGTGGTATAAGTTCTGTATCCCCTTAGGGACGACTTTGGAACTTCTTCACCTTCTATTTCGGCGGTATTTGGCTCTGCATTCCCTTAGGAACGACTTTTGAGCAAAAAACTTACACTGTGCTCACTTAGGAACGACTTTTTGTAGCTTCATCGTGCTCTGCATCCCCTTAGGGACGACTTTTGAGCTTCTGCCTGCTTTTTTTTCTTTTTCCTGCACTTGATGGTGCGTGCTCAGATTTTACATTTTACATCCTTTTGGGGGATTTGCTCTCGTGGAGCTAAGTAAGAAAGAAAAAATTACAAGTTATGGCCCCATTAAAAACCTTTCTCCCCCTTCGGAAAGGAAAAGGGTGCCATAGGAAAAAATGAAAAGAGATTACATCAGATCACACATAATATCGTCGAGGCTCATCCGCATTCCAAGGTCTAGAAATGTCGTTGCCGTCCATATCCTTCAATCTGTAAGAGTCGGGCCTCTACGAATATACTACCAAAAAAGGTCCTTCCAACTTCAGCTGCAATTTTCCTACTGTGTCCGGATTAGCCACTCTTCGAAGCACCAAATGCCCTGGCTTAATATTTTTCAACCAAACTTTTCTATCATGCCATTTTACTGTCTCGGCTTGGTTTTTATTGATATTCTCCACAGCCTGAAGTCTGGTCCCTTCTATAGTATCTTTTGCTACGTGATAATCATCTTCGTCTTCTGCTGAAGCTGTTGTTCTTATTGACCCTGCTTTAGCTTCTTCTGGGGTTATAGCTTCATCACCAAATAATAATTTGAATGGTGTAAAACCTGTTGATCTTGATATAGTTGTATTGTGGCTCCACACCACTTTAATCAACTCATCTGGCCACTTCCCTCTGGGCTGATTGAAGATTAGCTTCATTATTCCCGTCATTATAATGACATTTGCTCTTTCGACCAGCCCGTTTGACTCTGGATGCCTAACTGATGCAAAATGAATCTTCGTGCCAATCTGATCACAGAAATCCTTGAAAGTTTTGGCATCAAACTGTGTTCCGTTGTCCACAGTTATAGCCTTCGGCACGCTGAAGCGACAAACAATATTTTGACAGAAGAATTTCTGGACTGTAACCGAAGTTATTGTAGCCAAAGGCTTCACTTCAATCCATTCAGAAAAATATTCTACAAATACCACAACATATCTCAAATTGCCTTGCGCTGGTGGAAGTGGGCCTAACAAATACAGGCCCCATCTTTGCAACGGCCAGGTGGGCTGTATTAGCTGAGTGAGAGATGAAGGTTGTTTCTGGTCTCTTGCACATTTTTGATAATTTTCACATTTTTGAACTAGCTCTGCTGCATCCAAAGCTGCCTTCGGCTAGTAAAATCCTTGTCTAAATACTTTTTCCAGCAAGGGCCTAGACCCAATATGAGATCCACACAGACCTGCATGTATCTCCTTCATTAATTCAATACCTTAAGCTCTTGATAAACACTTGAGGAGTGGAGAACATACTCCATGTTTATATAATTCGTCCTCTATTATCACATATGGTCTTGTCCTTGCTTCCATTCTCTTATTATAAGCTTCATCATCCGAAAGACAATTACCTTGGAGGAAAGATATAATTTCAGTCCTCCAATCTTCACTATGTACTGGAGAAATAGCAAGCACTGCTCTCTCCATGAGTTCAACCGAAGGTGCCTTTATTGTTTCAAAAAAATACTTCCGAAGGTAGAGGGAGCCCCTGAGCCGCTGATTTGGCTAGCAGATCTGCATGCTCATTTTCACCTCTTGGAATATTCTTAACAGAAAACCCTTCGAAAGAAGCCTCCAACCTTCGAACTGTATCCAGATATTTTTCAAGCTTCGGGTCTCTTGTCTTGCTACTTTTGTTTACATGGTCAGAAATGACTTGAGAATCAGTTCTCAGGATGGCCCTTCTTATTCCCATTGCTCTTAACTTTCGAAGCCCCAACAGAAGTGCTTCGTATTCAGCAATATTATTTGTACAACTAAAGTCAAGCTTGGCTGCGTAACATGTTTTGACTTTCGAAGGTGCTACTAGGACAGCAGCCGCTCCTGCACCAAAGGTTCCCCAAGAACCATCATAGAACATTGTCCAAGCTTCGACTTCTTTATTTATTTCTTCTTCCTGAGCCCCTGGCGTCCAGTCAGCGATGAAGTCTGCTAACGCCTGGGACTGAATTGAAGATCTATGCACATAGTCAATAGCGAATTCATTAAGCTCTGTAGCACATTTTCCAATCCTTCCAGTAGCTTCCCTATTCCTCATTATGTCCTTCAAAGGTTGTGACGAAGGAACAATTATGTGATATGCTTGAAAATAGTGCTGAAGCTTTCTGGATGCCATTAACACAACATACAACACCTTTTCTAATTCTGTATAATTCTTCTTTGACAAACTCAAGACTTCGGAAACGAAGTACACTGGAGCTTGCTTTTTGACTTGGCCATCTAGCTTCTCCTGTACAAGCACCACACTTACTGCAGAGTGCGAAGCTGCCACATATAAGAGCAATGGAGCCCCTGGCGAAGGTGGAGTTAGTGTTGTTAAATCAATCAAGTATTGCTTCAACTCTTTGAAGGCTTTTTGTTGAGCCGGACCCCATTGAAAAACTTCGGCTGACTTCAATATTTCAAAGAATGGTAGATTTCTTTCTGCTGATCTAGATATAAATCTGTTTAATGATGATAGTCTACCTACTAGCCGTTGGGCCTCTTTCTTTGTGCTTGGCGGCTCCATCTGAAGGATAGCTTCAATCTTGCTTGGGTTGGCTTCAATTACCTTTGTTGATACTAAACAGCCAAGGAACTTGTCCTTCTTTACCCCAAAACACACTTTTCTGGATTTAACTTCGGGCCAGCTTGCCTAAAATTGGCAAATGTCTCTTGCAAGTCAGCAATGTGATTTTCTTGCTTCGTGCTTTTCACTATGATATCATCAATATAGGTCAGTACATTCCTGCCTATTTGAGAATGAAGGACCTTAACTGTCATTCTGCTGAAGCTTCCTCCAACATTTTTGAGCCCCTCAAGCATCCAAAGATAGCAATAGGTGCCACTGGGAGTTATGAAGCTAGTCTTTGGCTCATCTTCCTTCTTCATCCAAATTTGGTGATAGCCTGAGTAACAGTCCAGTAGACTCATGAGCTCTAAAGAAGCTGCTGCATCTACTAGAGAGTCTATTCTTGGCAATGGGAACTCGTCCTTTATACAAGCCTTGTTAAGATCTGTAAAATCAATGCACATTCTCCATTTACCGTTGGCCTTCTTCACCATAACAGTGTTGGCTAGCCATTCTGGGTATTTCACTTCTCTGATAACACCAGCACTAAGAAGTCTCTTCACTTCGTTCCGAGCACCTTCGGCTTTGTCTTCAGACATTTTCCGAAGCCTTTGTTTTCTTGGCCTGAAGGATGGATCCACATTGAGTGAATGTTCAATGACATCTCTGTTAACACCACAAAGATCATTGGCTGACCAAGCAAAGACATCTTTGTTGTTGAATAGAAATCCTATCAAAGTCTTCTTGTCGGCGTTTCGACCCCGGGGGGTCCTTGGACCGACGAGTAAATTGTCGACGCGTGTCCCAGCCCAGATGGGTCGGCGCGAGACGTAGCACGAAGGGGGAAGAAATAGGCAAAGGGGAAACCCGCGGCCTTTGTGTTGCCCTGCGCCCAGGTCGGGTGCGCTTGCAGTAGGGGGTTGCAAGCGTTCGCGTGGGAGAGAGCGAGAGCCTTATGCGCCGGCCCGTTCTCCCGCGCGGCCAACCTTCTCGTACGAGAGCCCTGGACCTTCCTTTTATAGGCGTAAGGAGAGGGTCCAGGTGTACAATGGGGGGTGTAGCAGTGTGCTAACGTGTCTAGCAGAGAGGAGCTAGGGCCCTAAGTACATGCCGTCGTGGCAGTCAGAGAGGTTTTGGCACCCTGTTCATGTGATGTCGTGGCCGTCGGAGGAGAGCTAGAGCCCTGCAGAAGGACAGCTGTCGGGGCTGTCGAATCCTTGCTGACGTCTCCTTGCTTCCGTAAGGGGCTGAGAGCCACCGTCGTCATGGAGCACATGGGGCGCCATCATTATTTGTTTATCGGGGCGAGCCAGATGGGACGCCGGTCTTGTTCCCCGTAGCCTGAGCTAGCTAGGGGTAGGGTAATGATGGCCTCCCCTGTGACGTGGTCGGTCCGAGCCCTAGGTCGGGCGAGGCGGAGGCTCCTCCGAGGTCGAGGTCGAGTCCGTCTCCCGAGGTCAAGGCTGAGTCCAAGCCCTAGGGTCGGGCGAGGCGGAGTCCGTCTTCCAAGGTCGAGGCTGAGTCCGAGCCCTGGGGTCGGGCGAGGTGGAGTCCGCCTTCCGAGGTCGAGGTTGAGTCCGAGCCCTGGGTCGGGCGAGGCGGAGACCGTCTTCCGAGGCCGAGGCTGTGTCTGAGCCCTGGGGTCGGGCAAGGCGGAGTCTATCGTCCAGCGTCGAGGTTGAGCCCGAGCCCTGGGGTCGGGCGAGGCGGAGTCCATTGTCCAGCGTCGAGGTTGAGCCTGAGCCCTAGGGTCGGGCGAGGCGGAGTCCGTCGTCCAGCGTTGAGGTTGAGCCCGAGCCCTAGGGTCGGGCGAGGCGAAGCTTCCTATGGCGCCCGAGGCTAGACTTAACTGCTGTCAGCCTCACTCTATCGAGTGGCACAGCAGTCGGAGCGACGCAGGCGGCGCTGTTTTCTTGTCAGGTCGGTCAGTGGAGTGGCGAAGTGACTGTGGTCACTTCGGCTCTGTCAACTGAAGAGCGCGCGTCAGGATAAGGTGTCAGGCGATCCTTGCATTAAATGCTCCTGCGATACGGTCGGTTGGCATGGCGATCTGGCCAAGGTTGCTTCTCTGCGAAGACTGGGCCTCGGGCGAGTCGAAGGTGTGTCCGTTGCTTGAGGGGGCCCTCGGGCGAGACATGAATCCTCCGGGGTCGGCTGCCTTTGCCCGAGGCTGGGCTCGGGCGAGGCGAGATCGTGTCCCTTGAGTGGACTGAGCCTTGACCTTAATCGCGCCCATCAGGCCTTTGCAGCTTTGTGCTGATGGGGGTTACCAGCTGAGATTAGGAGTCTTGGGGGTACCCCTAATTATGGTCCTCGACAGTAGCCCCCGAGCCTCGAAGGGAGTGTTGATACTCGCTTGGAGGCTTTTGTTGCACTTTTTTTGCAAGGGGACCGACCTTTCTCGGTTGCGTTTCGTTCCGGTGGGTGCGCGCGAGCGCACCCGCCGGGTGTAGCCCCCGAGGCCTCAGAAGAGTGGTTTGACTCCTTCGAGGTCTTAGCGCGTTTCGTGATGCTTCGGCCGGTCTGGTTGTTCCCTCAGGCGAACTGGCCGTAGCCCGGGTGCATAGTCGAGTCCCAAGTTCTCGGGCTGGTATGTTGATGCTGTCAACGGTTTGGCCGGAGCCGGGTTTGCGAGAGTAGCCCCCGAGCCTCCGCACAGAGCGAGAGGACGGTCAAGGACAGACTCGACTTTTTTCATACGCCCCTGCGTCGCCTTTCCGCAAGGAGGAGGGGGAAAGCGCCATGTTGCCCTCGGAGGGCGCCGAACATGGTGTCTCCAGTGAGTTGCTAGCGGGTGATCCGAGTGGACGCACGTGCCCCATTCGTTAGGGGTCGGCTAGTGGCCCGGAGGCGCGCTCCAAAAGTACCTGCCGGTGATTCGCCGGACCCGGTCCCCTTTTGACGGGGTCCGAGGGCTCAATGCCTCCCTCTGGTGGGATTCCGTTACAAAATCGTTCCCGTCGGTCTTGGAAATGTCCTAGGGTACATCGGGAGCGTAGCCCGAGCCTTGGTTATGTATCGAATGTACCCAGGGTCATCCCTCGCTCTGCATGCTCTGAGGCGGCTGTCGAACCCTTCAGGGGCCAGCCTACGAACCCCTGATCAGTAGTGGGCGCGGAGCCTGAGTGGCCTGAGGTGGCCGTTGAACCCTTCCGAGGGGCCAGCCTTCGAACCTCTGACCAGTAGTGGGCGCGGAGCCCGAGTGCTCTGAGGCGGCTGTTGAACCCTTCCGAGGGGCCAGCCTTCGAACCTCTGATCAGTAGGGGGCTCGGGGCCCACTTCCTTCGCGGAGAAGGATCCCTTTCGGAGTGTCCCCTTTCCCGGTCCCTGCGGCAAGAGAGAGAGAGAGGAAGAAGAAAAGGATACAAAATCGAACGACGTGGCACACCTTTTTTGACGTGGTCATTATGGCGGAGGTGAAGCGTCGCCTGCTTCGCCTGCCAAAGGTGTCGCCTGTCCTGCCGCAGAGTTAATGCGACGGGACGAGTGGTTCGCGGGGCAGCCGTTGTGCGTGCGCGAGCCGTTCGAGGAACGGAACACGGGCGCGTCGTCTTCACGCCGTGGGAGAGGGTTCTCTCGCTGTCCTAGGAGGGGGCGTGAGCTTGCTGACGACTTGACTGCTGCTTCCGCCCGCCTGCCACCGCCATTATTGTCGGCCCATTTCTGGCCGTATCGACCGTCGCGCCTTCTCCCTCGGCTGACTGACCCATGACCGATGTGCTCGGTTGGCACTGTCGGGTCATGCGCAGGGTCGCCTCGAGTCGCGGCACCGATTCCGTAGTCGAGGAGGCGCGGTACTGGCGCGAGTGGCGGTGCAGTTTCTCACACGTAGTAACCGGCGCGCCGGTTACATGACGTGTGGGCCTGGGCCTCCATGCTGGACGCGTCGAAGTCGAAAGGGTGCGCCCCCTTGGTGTGGTTGCATGCCGCCTGCATGGCGGTCCGCCCTTTCACCCGCTGGTCCGGGCGATAGTGGTGGAATGCTTGTAACCGCTGGGCAGTTGCGCGCACCGTGCGCGGCGGTTTTGGCTCCTTCTGTCCTGGGCCAGCTTGCATGACGCGTGGGACCCAGCCCCCGTGTCATAGGGGGAGGACCTTGGAGCGTGTTGGAGAAGACTCAGTCCGCGCCGGCTGAGGACGCAAGTGGGGAGAGTCGCCTTTAAAAGGAGGGTGACCTCCTTGGATGGCAACCATGTCTTCGCACTCCCTTCATGCATCACGTCCTTCCACCTTCCGAGCCCCTGGATGGGGAGCACTCGCGTCGCTTTCATCTTGCTGTCGTTGGAGGAACGCAACTTCGCGGAAGTTGGTACCTTTCAGCTTTCGCTCGGCTTCAAGGATTTTCATCAGGCAGCCCGGCTGCATCCCCTCGCCGGTGGTCACCCAAGACGGTGACCACCAGTTTGATGGTGGGGAGAAGCAAGTCGGGATGCGACCTCTGCCCCGCCCTCAGCTTCAAGGATTCATCATCCTGGCTGGGGCAGAGGGCGAGGTGAGCCGGAGCTCTACCTCTCGCATGAGTCAGCGGCCCACCTCTTCTTCCAGCTTCTGGGGGTGGAAACCATCCCCTAGCTCTGCGGAGGAGGCGCCCTCCAGCCATGCCGGGGAAGGCGAACTGTTGCTGCCCAGCTAGGATGCAACATTCCGTCCTATGTCCTCGCTTTCGTGGCGAGGACGGGAGTGAGGACCTGCCGGTGCGCTTTGGGGCGGCCGGCGCTCGCTGGTGCGGCGTTGGTGGACAGGTGGACGCCGTTGTCGATGCTGACGTGGTCGCAGCTGGAGAAAGCTTCTCCGCCGTCGAGACCGTCAACGCCACCTGTGGACCAACCTCCAGCTCTTTGGCTTTAATGTCTGGTTCTCGTCCCTTGAGTGGGGACGCGAACGAGAGCCTTCCGGTGGCAGCATCCATCCTGGGACCATCGCTGCTGCTGCAGAGGTCGCTGGCGGGTCGCCTGGAGTTTGTCGTCCCGCAGGCTCTCCGGTGTGGAGGTTGTTCATACCCGCGGGGGTGGAACCGGAGTTCCGTTTGTAATGGCACCTTGAGTGCCGATGTCTGTTCATTGTGGCTGTCGGAGCCTGAACATGTAGGTATTTTTGGGTGTAATACCGTGTTTTTTCTTCATTTTCGAGCACTGGAACTCGCCTGTCGGCTAGCCGAACCGCTTAACCAAGTGTGAGTTGCCTCGTGCGAAGGTGACGAGTGAGGTATCCGTATCCCGGAGGCGTAGGAGTCCCTCGGCTCGGTCGGCCTTGCCGCCCGAGGCTTCTCTTGCTTAGTTAAAGGAACCCTCGGCCGCTCTGCGATGAGCCGGAGCCAGAGGCAGCGGTGTCAGCATGGACAAAGGCGGAGTTGGCTCGAAAAGAGGCTTCATCGGCCAGAGCCTGACCGGGCCGTCCACTGGCGGGACCAACGCCGGAGTCGAGTTGCCGAGGCCATGAGCCGGGCTGGTGTCCTCGAGGGACAGTTGGCTGAGGCTTCAGGGCGGTCGGCCGAGCCGTTTGCTCGGGCCGGGTTCCTGGAGGAGACCCTGGCGGCGATGGCCCGGGCGTGGTGCTAACGTCATCCTTCGGAGCGGAGATCCTCTGACCGTGTTGTCGTCCGAGGCTCGGTCGGACTTCGCCAAAGATGGAGTTGACGCCGAGGGTGCTGCTGCTCCCCCTCCATCGATGTCTGAGCCTACAGGATTGGTTCGCCTGTAGTATGCATATGTTTTTTGCGGCCGCCGAGGCCCAAACATACTGTCGTCGCGTTGTAAAGCTGCGTTTCTTTTCCTCTTGTTTCGAGTATCAGTGCTTGCTCATCGGTAGCAGAATCGTTTATCCGAGCTAGAGTTACTTCTCACGGAAGGTGATGAGTGAGGTATCCGTATCCTGGAGGCGTAGGAATCCCTCGGCTCGGTCGGCCTTGCCGCTTACGTGTACTCTTGCTCGTCTGCGGGATTCTATTATCGACGTAGCCGAGAAAACCCGAAAAACCGTTTCGGCAGAAAGTCTTTTGAGCGTTAAGGCTTGTTCGGTCAGCAGGATCGCTCATCCGAACGCGAGTTACTTCTCGCAGAAGGCGATGAGTGAGGTATCCATATCCCGGAGGCGTAGGAGTCCCTCGGCTCGGTCGGCCTTGCCTTCTTACGTGTACTCCGTCATTTTCATGATCCCACTACCGAAGTAGTCGAAAAGCACGAAAGATATTCTGGCAGAAAGACTTTTTCCGAGGAAAATTTTGACGCGGAGGGGGTTCCCCCCTTCTAGCCCCCGAGGGAGGGTCGGGCTTTGTCGAGGCAAGGCTGACCCTTCCTTGATGGTTAGACTTCATATGTAAACGAGGTATATGAATAGCTTGAAAACATCTTAAGGGTAGAAGCGACGTAGCTGTCGGATGTTCCAAGCGTTGCTGTAGACCTCGCCTTGACTGTTGGCCAGCTTGTATGTTCCGGGCTTCAAAATCTTGGCGATGACGAACGGCCCTTCCCAGGGAGGCATGAGCTTGTGGCGCCCTCGGGCGTCTTGTCGCAGCCGAAGCACCAAGTCACCCACCTGGAGGTCTCGGGACCGAACCCCTCGGGCGTGGTAGCGTCGTAGGGACTGCTGATACCGCGCCGAGTGTAGTAAGGCCACGTCCCGAGCCTCTTCCAGCTGGTCCAGTGAGTCTTCTTGGTTGGTCTGGTTGCGTCGGTCGTCGTAGGCCCTCGTCCTTGGGGAACCGTATTCTAAGTATGTGGGCAAGATGGCCTCGACCCCATAGACTAGAAAGAACGGTGTGAAGCCCGTGGCTCGGCTCGGCGTTGTCCTCAAACTCTAGACCGCCGAGGGGAGTTCCTTCATCCATCGCTTGCCGAACTTGTGGAGGTCGTTGTAGATCCTCGGCTTGAGTCCTTGCAGAATCATGCTGTTGGCACGTTCTACCTGCCCATTCGTCATGAGGTGAGCCACGGCGGCCCAGTCCACCCGGATGTGGTGATCCTCGCAGAAGTCCAGGAACTTTCTGCCGGTGAACTGGGTGTCGTTGTCGGTGATGATGGAGTTCGGGACCCCAAAGCGATGGATGATGTTGGTGAAGAACGCCACCGCCTATTCGGACCTGATGCTGTTTAGGGGTCAGACCTCGATCCACTTGGAGAATTTGTCAATGGCGACCAGCAGGTGCATGTAGCCCTCTGGTGCCCTCTGCAAGGGACCGACGAGGTCCAGACCCCACACAGCAAATGGCCAGGTGATGGGTATTGTTTGCAGAGCCTGAGCGGGTAGATGTGTCTGCCTTGCGTAGAATTGACACCCTTGGCAGGTGCGGACAATTCTAGTGGCATCGGCCACCGCGGTCAACTAGTAGAAACTTTGTCGGAAAGCGTTTCCAACAAGGGCTCGAGGCGCTGCGTGATGACCGCAAGCCCCCGAGTGTATTTCTTGTAAGAGCTCCTGGCCTTCGGCGATGGATATGCATCGCTGGAGGAAGCCGGAGGGGCTGCGGTGGTAGAGCTCCTTCCCGTCACCCAGCAAGACGAATGACTTGGCACGCCGCGCCAGTCACCGAGCTTCGGCTCTGTCGAGGGGTAGCTCTCCTTGGTGGAGATATTGCAGGTATGGGGTCTGCCAGTTTCGATTAGCCGTGACCCCATTCCGCTCTTCCTCGATGCGCAGAGCCTCACCCTCGGGGGCCGAGGGTGCCTCAGGCTGAGCCGAGGGCACCTCGGGCAGGGCCAAGACCTTCTCGGGCTCAAGCGTGTCGTTTGTCTTGACTGAGGGTTGATGTAGGTCCCGGGAGAAGACGTTCGGGGGAACCGTTGTTCGCGCCGAAGCTATCTTCGCTAGCTCGTCCACAGTCTCGTTGTACCGCCGGGCGACGTGGTTGACCTCGAGCCCGTAGAACTTGTCTTCCAGGCGTCGAACCTCGTCACAGTAGGCTTCCATCTTCGGGTCGTGGCAGTGGGAGTTCTTCATGACTTGGTCGATGACAAGCTGCGAGTCACCGCGAGCGTCCAGGCGTCGGACCCCTAGCTCGATGGCGATGCGCAACCCGTTGACCAGAGCCTCGTACTCAGCCACGTTGTTGGACGCCGGAAAATGGAGGCGCAGCACGTAGCGGAGGTGCTTCCCGAGGGGCGAGATGAAGAGCAGGCCCGCGCCTGCCCCTGTTTTCATCAGCGACTCGTCGAAAAACATGGTCCAGAGTTCCGGTTGGATCGGAGCTGCCGAGAGCTGGGTGTCGACCCATTCAGCCACAAAGTCTGCCAAGACTTGGGACTTGATGGCCTTCCGAGGGGCGAACGAGATTGTCTCGCCCATGATTTCCACTGCCCACTTTGCAATCCTACCCGAGGCCTCTCGGCACTGGATGATCTCCCCCAGGGGGAAGGATGACACCACAGTCATCGGATGAGACTCGAAGTAGTGTCGCAACTTCCGCCGCGTCAGAATCACCGTGTACAGTAGCTTCTGAATTTGTGGGTAGCGGATCTTGGTCTCGGACAGTAACTCACTGATGAAGTAGACTGGCCTCTGGACGGGCAATGCATGCCCCTCTTCTCGTCTCTCAACCACGATCGCGACGCTGACCACCTGAGTGGTAGCGGCGACGTAGATCAAGAGGGTTTCTCCGGCAACGGGAGGCACCAGGATGGGTGCGTTCGTAAGGAGCGCTTTTAGGTTCCCGAGGGCTTCCTCGGCCTCGGGGGTCCAAGTGAAGCGCTCGGTCTTCCTCAAGAGGCGGTACAGAGGTAGGCCTCTTTCGCCGAGGCGCGAGATGAAACGGCTCAGAGCCGCAAGACATCCCATAACCCTCTGTACTCCTTTCAAGTCCTTGATGGGGCCCAAGTTGGTGATAGTCGCGATTTTCTCCGGGTTGGCCTCGATGCCCCGCTCGGAGACGATGAACCCTAAGAGCATGCCTCGGGGGACTCCGAAGACACACTTCTCGGGATTGAGTTTTATGCCTTTCGCCTTGAGACACCGGAATGTCGTTTCAAGGTCGGAGAGGAGGTCGGAGGCTTTCCTCATCTTGACTACGATGTCATCGACATAAGCCTCGACTGTTCGACCAATGTGCTCTCCGAACACATGGTTCATGCACCTTTGGTACGTCGCACCCGCATTCCTCAAACCAAATGGCATAGTAACGTAGCAGTACGTGCCAAAAGGTGTGAGGAAAGAAGTCACGAGCTGGTCGGACTCTTTCATCCTGATTTGGTGATACCCTGAGTAGGCATCGAGGAAAGACAGGGTTTCGCACCCAGCAGTGGAATCCACGATTTGATCGATGCGAGGCAGAGGGTAGGGAACCTTCGGACATGCTTTGTTTAGACCAGTGTAGTCTACACACATCCGCCATTTCCCTCCTTTCTTTCTCACAAGCACAGGGTTGGCAAGCCATTCGGGATGGAATACCTCTTTGATGAACCCTGCGGCCATCAGCTTGTGGATCTCCTCGCATATGGCTCTGCGCTTTTCTTCGTCGAATCGGCGCAGAGGCTGCTTCACGGGTCGGGATCTAGCTCGGATATCCAGCGAGTGCTCGGCGACATCCCTCGGTATGCCAGGCATGTCCAAGGGACTCCACGCAAAGACTTCGGCGTTCGCGCGGAGAAAGTCAACGAGCACTGCTTCCTATTTGGGGTCGAGCTCGGAGCCAATCCGTATCTGCTTGGAGGTGTCGTTGCTGGGGTCGAGAGGGACGGACTTAACCGTCTCAGCTGGCTCGATGTTGCCGGCGTGGCGCTTCGCATCTGGCGCCTCCTTGGAGAGGCTCTCCAGGTCGGCGATGAGGGCCTCGGATTCGGCGAGGGCCTCGGCGTACTCCACACACTCCACGTCGCATTCGTACGCGTGTCGGTACGTGGGGCCGATGGTGATGACCCTGTTGGGGCCCGGCATCTTGAGCTTGAGGTAGGTGTAGTTGGGGACGGCCATGAACTTGGCGTAGCATGGCCTCGCCAGTACTGCGTGGTAGGTTCCTCGGAACCCGACCACCTCGAACGTGAGGGTTTCCCTTCGGAAGTTGCAGGGAGTCCCGAAGCAGACGGGCAGATCGAGTTGTCTGAGGGGTTGGACATGTTTCCCGGGGATGATCCCGTGAAAAGGCGCCACACCTGTCCGGATCGAGGACAGATCGATCTGCAGGAGCTCGAGGGTCTCGGCGTAGATGATGTTGAGGCTGCTGCCTCCGTCTATGAGGATCTTGGTGAGCCTGACGTTGCCGATGACGGGGTCGACAACGAGCGGATATTTCGTCGGGCTCGGCACGCAGTCGGGGTGGTCGCCCTGGTCGAAGGTGATGGGCTTGTCGGACCACTCTAGGTAGACTAGGGCTGGAAAATTAGCTCGAGGCTCGCGAGCCGGCTCGAGCTCGGAGCGGCTCGGCTCGGCTCGGGACGGCTCGCGAGCTTCAAACGAGCCGAGCCGAGCCTCTTCTTCGAGCTCGTTTTTACAGCGAGCCGAGCCGAGCCAGCTCGTTCCAGCTCGCGAGCCGGCTCGCGAGCCTTGCAAAAATGATCAATTTATGAAATAATAATGAATATTACATAATTTTATGGATAATAGCTCATTTTTTAGTCTTTAATGATGAATATATTACAAGTTATAATTTAATTTACTCATAATGTAGAATGATGATTCTATATTTCAAATTTATATAATGTTAATTCACCAAATAATGTAACAGTAAGTACCAGAATATGGCTCGCGAGCCGAGCCGAGCCGGCTCGCGAGCCAAGGTCGAGCCGAGCCGAGCCTCTTTTGCCAGCTCGTGAAATGGGCGAGCCGAGCCGAGCCGAGCTCGTTCAGGCACCGAGTCGCACCGAGTCGAGCTCGGCTCGGCTCGTTTCCAGCCCTAAGGTAGACTGGCGCCGCCACCTTTACCGAGCAGACCTCCCGACGCTCTTGCTTGCGGTGCCAAGCCGAGGCGTTCGCCACTGGCCCTCCGTAGATCATGAAGCAGTTGTGGACCTCGGGGAACTCCTCTGCCTTGTGATCCTCCTTCTTGTCGTTGTTGTGGGCCCTGCCACCTTCCGCCTGTGGCCCGACCTTGTGAAAGTGGCGCCGAAGCATGACGCACTCCTCAAGGGTGTGTTTGACGGGCCCCTGATGATAGGGGCACGGCTCCTTGAGCATCTTATCGAAGAGATTGGCACCTCCAGGAGGTTTCCGAGGGTTCTTGTACTCAGCGGCGGCGACAAGGTCCGCGTCGGTGGCGTCGCGTTTCGCTTGCGACTTCTTCTTGTTCTTCTTCTTGGTGTCGCGCTGAGTGGACGCCTCGGGGACGTCTTCCGGCTGGCGGCCCTGGGGCTGCTTGTCCTTCCGGAAGATGGCCTCAACCGCCTCCTGGCCAGAGGCGAACTTGGTGGCGATGTCCATTAGCTCGCTCGCCCTGGTGGGGGTCTTGCGACCCAGCTTGCTCACCAGGTCGCGGTAGGTGGTGCCGGTGAGGAACGCGCCGATGACATCCGAGTCGGTGACGTTGGGCAGCTCGGTGCGCTGCTTCGAGAATCGCCGGATGTAGTCCTGGAGAGACTCTCCCGGCTGCTGGTGGCAACTTCGGAGATCCCAGGAGTTCCTAGGGCGCACGTACGTGCCCTGGAAGTTGCCGGCGAAGGCTTGGACCAGGTCGTCCTAGTTGGAGATCTGCCCCGAAGGCAGATGCTCCAGCCAGGCTCGAGCGGTGTCGGAGAGGAACAGGGGGAGGTTGCGGATGATGAGGTTGTCATCGTCCGTTCCACCCAGCTGGCAGGCCAGTCGGTAGTCCGCGAGCCACAGTTCCGGCCTCGTCTCCCCCGAGTACTTTGTGATGGTAGTCGGGGTTCGGAACCGGGTCGGGAACGGCGCCCGTCATATGGCCCGGCTGAAAGCCTGCGGAGGGGCTCCGATCCTCCCCGCTGTCGTAGCGTCCCCCACGCCTGGGGTGGTAGCCTCGGTGCACCCTCTCATCGAGGTGGGCTCGACGGTTGCGGTGGTGGTGCTCGTTGCCGAGGCGACCCGGGGCCGCAGGCGCCGTGTTGCGCGTACGCCCGGTGTGGACCGAGGCTTCCCGCACGAATCGGGAAGTCGCGGTACGATGCTCCGAGGGGTACCCCTGCCTTCGGGAGGCAGAGCTTTCAGCCCGTCGGACCGCGGCATCCTCCAGGAGATTCTTGAGCTCTCCCTGGATACGCCGCCCTTCGGTGGTCGATGGTTCCGGCATCGCGCGGAGTAGTATTGCTGCTGCAGCCAGGTTCTGGCCAACCCCACTGGAAGCCGGTGGCGGCCTTGCCCTGACGTCGTCGGCAATGCGGTGCTGGATGCCCTGGGGTAGATGACGCACTTCTCCGGCCGGAGCTTGGTCTGCCCATTCCTGTCCGATGTTCCGCCGGAACTGCTCAAGTGTTCCTGCTCCCTCGTCGAGCCTGGCCTGCATCTCGCGGATTTGCTCGAGCTGTGCGTCCTAACCTCCCGTAGGGACTGGGACCACAACTAGCTCCCGAAGGATGTCAACGCGAGGCACAGGCCTAGGGGGATCGCTGTTTTCCGGCATACCAAGATGGTTGCCTTCGCCTAGATCGACATGGAAACATTCACGACTTGGGCCGCAGTCCTCGTCGCCGAAGCTGCGGCTACCATCGAAACAATCGGAGAGGCAGTAGTCGCATGCGGTCATGAAGTCCTGCATGGCACTTGTCACACCCGGTTTCAGAAGGCAAACCGAATGCGAACCATGTACGTGCCAGGATCAGCAATTCACGTACACAGCAGTTACATAACATGGACATCATCACACAGTGCTCAAATAGTATTAAAAAGGGAAATAGTAGTCGATTACATCATATGTCTGAGACATCCACATAGTCTTTACAATAAATCAAAGTGTGGAAAAGAAACGTAGATAAACGCGGCCTTCACAGGCAGCCGACTGGGGGTTGCCGCTAACCCACGCCTAGAACTCGTCGTAGTCTTGGAACTCCTGGAAGTCTCCTTCCACGGCTTCATCTTCTCCTGAGCAGTGGTTGCAATGCTGACAACCTGGGGATGGGGGGGTTTGGTGTGTAGAGCAAGGGTGAGTACACATCAACATACTCAGCAAGTATCTTGTTTGGCTGTAGTGGACTAGCTTTATGTGGGGATAAGTCAAGCAGTTGCTTTTAGTTGGTCAGATAATTATTTACTAGTAGAAAGCCAGGTTTTAACATTAACCCAAGTTATTAGCCCGATGTACCCTTTCCAAACGGAAACAATACCACTTACCAGTACCATAGTCATAACCAGAACCATCAATCTCATTGCCACCTGTAAACCAAAATGTCTCTGATCAAGTACCACTAATCACTGGAGCTCCCTTGGCCGCTCATAACCGCGAGCACTGCTGATATATCAGTTTTCAAACACTGTACAGAGGTTGTGCACTTTACCCACAAGCCGTGATTCCCTTTCTGCCCGGAGATCATGACTCTCCATTGATCACTACCAAGGTGACCCAGCAGGGCATCACTATGTAGCCTTTACAAAGATTCCCCGGGGCTGTAGCCACCCGTTAGGTTTCCTAAATGCACCGCACTCCTCCCCAAGGGGCGAACCCAAACTTTGTAGAGCGAGCCGCATACACCGAGCCCCATTGACGGCACGACGGCTAAGCGAACTACACCCCGGATCCTCTAATTATTCAGCTAAGGGCACCCCATTCCACCCTCATGGTTGCACTGTTTTCCCGGGCGGTCATCCATAGAACAGGTCCTTACGGAGAGGCACTCGAGAAACCGCTCGAGCCCCCTTAAAGGCCACAAGTAGAACATCATAATAAGAAGAGGGAAAACAGCGTATCATTGATCATTCTCATCATGTTCATTGATTAGAGTTGAGCAATAGCATAAGACTAAGCAATAATAATCCAACCCAAATAGGTAAACAAGGACATGGATAACAAAACTAGTAAATCCTTAGGCATAAATGTGTAACGCGGGAGGTGAATTAAAGAATGAATAGGACAGAGATAGGTCAAGGGACACTTGCCTCCACCAACCGACTGCTGCTCAGGGGCTTCTCTTGCGAGTTCTTCGGGCTCTTCAACCAGATCGTTCTCTATGCGATTGCAAACATACATACATTCATCCATTAAAATTAGGAAACCAACAGTACACCATACAAAAGAACAAGTAGATTAAACATGCATAGCATATGACATGCGATATTGCATTTACCATGGTTAGAAAGAAACGGGGAAAGGTCTCGCAGGGGTTAAAGCTTATGCTCGAGGCGCACTACGGGTAGACGAATAACTAAACGTTATGTGCTCTAGTTCTACTTAGCTCCAATAATAAGGATTAGCTACATGCACTAATAGAAACGTGACCACTTTTAGTAGATCAACATTAAATGAGATAGACGATTAACTATATAAATTAACTAACGTAACCAATTTCTAAATTGAGTTCCCTATTTTATTAACATGAACAATGTGATTAGCACGCATAAAATATAGGGGAGGGTAGACGGGCACGTCCATGGGTAGACGAGGGCACGACGAGTCGTGCCAAGGCACTGCGCATTACGCGAGCACGCGCGCAAGGCCGCACGCACACGCCGCGAACTAGCCGTGCGCACGTCGGGGCCGCGCGCTTGCCGAGCTCAAGGCCGCGCGCCACAAGCACGCTGGGCCGAGCTCGAGGCCGCGCCGGGGCCGTCACAACGCGAGCAGGGCACACCGGGGCGGGCGGGCGAGCACGGAGCACGGGCGGGGCGAGGCACGGCCGGGGCACGGCCGGGGCGGGCGCCATGGCCGGGGCACGGCCGGGGCGGGCGCCATGGCCGAGGCGGGGCCGGGACGAGGGCGGCCGAGGCCGAGGCGGGGCCGGGCGGCGCGGCCGGGGGCCAGCGAGCCGGGCGCGGGGTGGCGCGGCTGGGGCCGAGGCGGGGGCGGGCAGGCGCGCACGGGGTGCGGCCAGGACGGGGGCGGGCGGGCGCGGCCGGGGCGGGGGCGGGCGCGGCCAGGGCGGCGGCGCCGTGGCCATGGCCGGGGCGGGGGCGGGCGCGGGGACGGGGCGGGGGCGCCATGGCCGGGGACGGGGGCGGCCGGAGCCGGGGCGGGGCGGCCGGGCCGGGGCGGGGGCGGTCGGATCGGGACGGGGGCGGCCGAACCGGGGCGGGGGCGGCCGGAGCCGGGGCGGGCGCGGCGGGGCCGGGGCGGGGGCGCCATGGCCGGGGACGGGGGCGCCATGGCCGGGGAGAGGGAGGGAGGGGGAGAGGAGAGGGAGGAGGGGGGCAGCGGCGGCGGCGCGCAGGGGGAGGGGGCACGATTAGGGCAGGGGAGAGGATGACAGGCGGGGCCCGCAGGGGAGGGGAGAGAAAATTTGGGGGAGGGGGAGGAGGGAGCGGCTGGGCCGCTTTGGGCCCAAATGGGGCGCGCGCGGGGGCGAGGTGGGCCGGCCGGGGCGTCCCACGGTGCGGGGGAGGGAAAGGGGAGGGGGGCGGTTGGGCCGGCCGGCCGGCTGGGCCGAAATGGTTGGAGAGGGGGAAAGAGAGAAGAAAAAGGTTTTCCTTTTTTTCTAAAATCTATTTTTCTCTAGATGAATGCATTCACATTTTCAAACAATCAAAAAAGGATGCACGGTTCGGCATGGTGCATCAAACAAAATAAAGTATTTTAGGGTTTTGCTTTACATGGGATCTCAAGTCGAATCCCGCTATAACTTTGGAAAAGATCAAGGTTTAGCGAGGAGAAAAGGGAAAAGGAAAGGGTAACGCCTGAATTTGGTGAGGGAAAAGAAGAAAAAATTCTACCCCCAAATTCAGGGCGTTACAAACCTATCCCCCTTAAAAGAATCTCGCCCTCGAGATTCAGGGTTGGCTAGCAAAGAGCTCTGGGTATTTAGCCATCAGATCATCCTCACGCTCCCAGGTTGCTTCTTCCTCTGAATGATGATTCCATCTGACCTTGCACATTCTGATGGTCTTCCTTCGGGTGACTCTGTCTGCAATCTCAAGGATTTGCGTTGTTTTCTCTGTGTAGGTCAAGTCCTCCTGGACTTCGAGACCTTCCACTGGCAACTGCTCTTCCGGCACACGCAAGCACTTCTTCAACTGGGACACATGAAAGACATCATGCATAGCCGACAAATTTTTTGGTAGGCTGAGCTGATAGGCCACTTCTCCACGCCTTGCGAGAATCTGGTACGGACCAATATAGCGGGGTGCTAGCTTGCCTTTGACTCCAAACCTTCTGACTCCTCTGATCGGTGACACTTTCAGATAGACGAAGTCTCCGACTTCGAAACTCAGCTCTCTTCTTCTTGTGTCTGCATAGCTTCGCTGCCTTGATTGCGCTATCTTCAGATTCTCTTGGACCATCCTGATGTTCTCTTCAGCTTCAAGTAGAATGTCTGGCCCAAACACCTGCTTTTCTCCAGGCTGATCCCATTGCAACGGAGTCCTACAACTCCTTCCATAGAGCGCCTAAAATGGTGACATCTTTAAGCTAGCCTGATAACTGTTGTTATAGGAAAACTGTGCATAAGGCAATCGCTTGTCCCATCCGGACTGATCTTGCAACGCACAGGCTCTCAACATGTCTTCAAGGATTTGATTGGTCCTTTCAGTCTGACCATCTGTCTGCGGATGATACGCTGAACTGAAATTCAGGTGTGTGCCCAAGGCTTCATGCAACTGCTGCCAGAAATGAGAGGTGAACTGCGTTCCTCTGCCTGACACTATCTTCTTTGGCACACCATTAAGACAAACGATCCGAGACATGTACAACTCTGCCAATACCACACTGCTGTAGTTAGTCTTGACTGGTATGAAGTGGGCTGCCTTGGTCAAACGGTCCACTACTACCCAAATGGAATCGTAGCCGGATCGAGTGCGAGGCAATCCGACTATGAAATCCATACTGATTTCATCCCATTTCCACTGAGGGATTTGCAACGGCTGCAACAATCCAGCTGGTCTCTGGTGCTCTGCCTTGATCCTTCGACAACTATCGCACCTAGCCACATGCTCTGTGATTTCCCTTTTCATTCCGTACCACCAGAATTTCTTCTTCAGATCTTGATACATTTTCTCACTGCCAGGGTGAATCAAATAAGTTGTTTCATGAGCTTCCTTGAGGATCAATTCCCGAATAGACTGGACATTGGGAACGCACAAGCGGTTTTTGAACCATATCACACCTTCTGCATCTTCCCGAAAATCTTTGCCTCTGCCGTCTAGAATCAGTCGCCGGATCTCACTGATCTTCTCATCGTTCTTCTGCGCTTCTTTGATTTCCCGCTCTAAGGTAGGTTCCAACTCAACTGTGACTCCTCGCGAATTGTTCAGAAATCCGAGACTCAACCTGTCAAATTCTTTGGCCAACTCATAAGGCATCGGACGAGCGACCATCAGATTGACCTGACTCTTTCTGCTCAAAGCATCTGCCACTACGTTCGCTTTGCCTGGATGGTAATGGATCTCCAACTCATAGTCTTTGATCAGCTCTAACCACCTTCGTTGCCTCATATTCAACTCTGACTGAGTGAATATGTACTTCAGACTCTTGTGATCTGTGTAAACATCGCATTTCTGTCCATACAGATAGTGCCTTTATGTCTTCAACGCGTGAACCACTGCTGCCAACTCTAGGTCATGGATTGGGTAATTCTTCTCATGAACCTTCAACTGTCGGGACGAGTAAGCCACAACTCTTCCCTCTTGCATCAACACACATCCCAAACCTGTGTAACAAGCATCACAGTACACCGAGAAGGGCTTGTGCACATCAGGCAAGACTAAGACAGGCGTTGTAGTCAACTTCTCTTTCAGCGCTTCAAAGGCCTCCTGACATTTCTGGGTCCACTTGAACTCAACCTTGTTGCCTAGCAACACTGTCATTGGTTTCGCAATCTTCGAAAACCCTTCAATGAATCGCTGATAATATCCGGCCATTCCAATGAAGCTCTTGATTCCTCGAGCATCTGTTGGCGCTTTCCAGTTCAGAATGTCTGCCACTTTCTTCGGATCCACAACCAATCCTTCCTTGTTGATTATGTGACCCAAGAACAGGACTTCACTGATCCAGAACTCGCACTTGCTCAACTTTGCATACAACTGGTGCTCTCGCAATCTCTGCAATACCATCCTCAAATGACTTGCATGCTCTTCTTTGCTATGAGAATAAATCAGAATGTCATCAATGAATACCACCACAAACTTATCAAGATAATCCATGAATACACTGTTCATTAAGTTCATGAAGAAGGTCGGTGCATTGGTCAAACCAAAAGACATCACAGTGAACTCATACAAACCATACATGGTAATGAATGTCATCTTCGGAATATCCGAAGGTCGGATCCTGAGCTGATGGTAACCTAACCTTAGATCAATCTTGGAGAACACACTGGCCCCTCTCAACTGGTCGAACAGATCTTCTATTCTAGGCAAAGGGTACTTGTTCTTG
This sequence comes from Zea mays, assembly GCF_902167145.1. NCBI lineage: Eukaryota > Viridiplantae > Streptophyta > Magnoliopsida > Poales > Poaceae > Zea > Zea mays. The sequence continues at coordinate 223,764,375 of NC_050096.1, forward strand.
ATCGTGACTTCATTCAGAGCTCGATAATCGATACACATCCTTTTGGTGCCATCTTTCTTCTCCACAAATAGGACAGGGGCAGCCCAAGGCGAGGTGCTTGGCTGAATGTAACCTTTCTCTGACAGCTCATCGATCTGCTTCTTAAGTTCAACCAACTCTGGTCCGGATATTATGTAAGCTCTCTTAAAGATGGGGGCGGTTCCAGGAAGAAGCTCTATAGCAAACTCAACTTTCCGCTCTAGTGGCATATCTGGTAAATCCTTTGGAAACACATCTGGAAACTCAGACACAATCTTGATCCTCTCAATTGGGTCTACTTCACTGCTATCGACAGCCATCTGATAACAACTTCCTTTCTCCGGCTCAGGCGGGACTAACTCGGTCACCACTTCTTCTCCTAGTGGGGACACCAACTTGATTGTCCTCTTATCACAACTGATAACTGCCTAATACTTATCTAGCCAATTCATCCCTAGGATGACATCTATTCCCTGAGTACCCATTACTATGAGGTTGGCGGGAAACGCTATCCCTCTTATTTCCACACATACATTCAAACAAATGCTATCGGCTCGAATTCTACCACCGACTGAGTCAATTTGAATGAGGGTTGACATGGTAGTAATTGGAAGATTATGTGCTTCTACCCATGATGCAGTAATGAAAGAATGTGTTGCTCCGGTATCAAATAACACTTCTGCAATATGGGAGTCGACTGGGAACATACCTACTATCATGCCGGGGGTCTCCTAAACTGCTTCAGCCTCCAAGTGATTTAGTCTCCCTTGGTTATAACGCGGCTGAGAGCGGTTGCCTGCTCCAGGCTGAGACACGTTCTGCTTTGCCGGGGCATTGGGGCCTGATTGCTGCTGGACTGCCTTCTTCGGACATTGCATCACCTAGTGGCCTTGCTCTCCATAGTGGAAACATGCTCTGTTTCCGACCTGAGCTAGTACTGCCTGACTGTTCCACTGGTTTGCTGGGGCAGGAAGACGAGGTGCCTGCTGATTCTGCCTCTGGAACTGACCTCCTCCTGACTGATTGTTCTGACGATTCTGATACTGGTGCTGAGGATACTGCCTTTGGAACTACTGATGCTGAGGTGGACGCTGGTTCTGCCTGAACTGCTGAGGTTGATTGCCTGAGAAATGAGGACGATTGCTGCTTCCAGGCTAGGGTTCACTGATCTTGCGCTTACGATCCTCCATCTCTTTACGCTTCCTCTCTGTCATGATTGCTCTGTCAATCAAGCGTTGGAATGTCGGGAAGGTATGATTCATCAGTTGGTACTGCAGGGGATCAACCAAGCCTCTCAGGAAACGGTACTGTCGCTTGGCGTCGGTGTTGACATCTTCAGGAGCATAGCGAGACAACTGCAGAAACCTGTCCCGGTACTCACTGACAGACGATGACCCTTGCTTGAGGGCCAGGAACTCCTCCTTCTTCACTGTCATCAGACCTGCAGGAACATGGTACTGACGAAAGCTACCTCTGAACTCTTCCCAGGTGATGGTGTCGGGGTTGGTATGGGTGGCGAGATAAGACTCCCACCATGACTGAGTTGTTCCTCTCAACAGACAAGGACCATACAGGACTTTCTCCCTGTCATCGCACTGGGCGGTATGCAACTCCTGCTCCACAGTGCGCAGCCAGTCTTCAGCATCCATGGGGTCAGAAGAATGAGCAAACGTTGGTGGATGACCTCTCATGAATTCAGCACGCTTGTCTCTGGGCATCTGAGGCATCTGAGGCTGAGGTGGTGCCTGCTGCTGCTGTTGCTGCTGAATAGCGGCCAGAGTCTGACCGATGGCTTGGACTGCCTGAGTCTGCATCAGAAACATCTGCTCGATGGACATCGGGGGCGGGGGTGGCAGCTGCTGTTGCTGGGGTACCTCTTCCTGTTGAGCGGCTTGCTCCCGCTGAGCACGCCTTCCTCCTCTGCGCCTGTTCTCTGACATCTGCAGAATGCAACCACACATCAGAACTGATCTTGCAAATCTTGCAGCATAAGAAAAGAGTATAGAATTCTTCAACAACACTGAACAGAGGAGCATCTTCACTGATCTCCAACACAGACCAACACAGCTTCTTAGATAAAGAGGAAAGTGGAACAAAAGGCTTCCCAACTAAATAGCTAACTCCTTTAACATATAACAGGTAAACCAAAATGCAGAGGGTACCCACACTCTGGTGACAGTCATTACAAAGATCCAAATCAAACATAGTTCATCATGGCAAACATAAATGCACAGGATATAGCAAACTACCCTGTCTAACTAAGACTAACTAAAAGCGAGACTAACACTAAGACTGTAGCTTTTAGATATATTAGTTTTCAAGCACTCTGCAGAGGTTGTGCACTTTACCCACAAGCCGTGATTCCCTTTCTGCCCAAAGATCATGACTCTCCATTGATCACTACCAAGGTGACCCAGCAGGGCATCACTACGTAGCCTTTACAAAGATTCCCCGGGGTTGTAGCCACCCGTTAGGTTTCCTAAATGCACCGCACTCCTCCCCAAGGGGCGAACCCAAACTTGGTAGAGCGAGCCGCATACACCGAGCCCCATTGACGGCACGACGGCTAAGCGAACTACACCCTGGATCCTCTAATTATTCAGCTAAGGGCACCCCATTCCACCCTCATGGTTGCACTGTTTTCCCGGGCGGTCATCCATAGAACAGGTCCTTACGGAGAGGCACTCGAGAAACCGCTCGAGCCCCCTTAAAGGCCACAAGTAGAACATCATAATAAGAAGAGGGAAAACAACGTATCATTGATCATTCTCATCATGTTCATTGATTAGAGTTGAGCAATAGCATAAGACTAAGCAATAATAATCCAACCCAAATAGGTAAACAAGGACATGGATAACAAAACTAGTAAATCCTTAGGCATAAATGTGTAATGCGGGAGGTGAATTAAAGAATGAATAGGACAGAGATAGGTCAAGGGACACTTGCCTCCACCAACCGACTGCTGCTCAGGGGCTTCTCCTACAAGTTCTTCGGGCTCTTCAACCAGATCGTTCTCTATGCAATTGCAAACATACATACATTCATCCATTGAAATTAGGAAACCAACAGTACACCATACAAAATAACAAGTAGATTAAACATGCATAGCATATGACATGCGATATTGCATTTACCATGGTTAGAAAGAAATGGGGAAAGGTCTCGCAGGGGTTAAAGCTTATGCTCGAGGCGCACTACGGGTAGACGAATAACTAAACGTTACATGCTCTAGTTCTACTTAGCTCCAATAATAAGGATTAGCTACATGCACTAATAGAAACGTGACCACTTTTAGTAGATCAACATTAAATGAGATAGACGATTAACTATATAAATTAACTAACGTAACCAATTTCTAAATTGAGTTCCCTATTTTATTAACATGAACAATGTGATTAGCGCGCATAAAATATAGGGGAGGATAGACGGGCACGTCCATGGGTAGACGAGGGCACGACGAGTCGTGCCAAGGCACTGCGCATTACGCGAGCACGCGCGCAAGGCCGCACGCACGCGTCGCGAACTAGCCGTGCGCAAGTCGGGGCCGCGCGCTGGCCAAGCTCAAGGCCGCACGCCACAAGCACGCTGGGCCGAGCTCGAGGCCGCGCCGGGGCCGTCACGACGCGAGCAGGGCACGCCGGGGCGGGCGGGCGAGCACGGAGCACAGGCGGGGCGGGGCACGGCCGGGGCCGGGGCGGCGCGACCGGGCGCGACCGAGGCGGGGCTGGGCGGCGCGGTCGGGGGCCGGTGAGCCGGGCGCGGGGCGGCACGGCCGGGGCCGAGGCGGGGGCGGGCGGGCGCGCACGGGGTGCGACCGGGACGGGGCCGGGCGGACGCGGCCGAGGCGGGGCCGGGCGGGCGCGGCCGGGGCGGCGGCGCCGTGGCCATGGCTGGGGCGGGGGCGGGCGCGGGGACGGGGCGGGGGCGCCATGGCCGGGGACGGGGGCGGCCGGAGCCGGGGTGGGGCGGCCGGGCCGGGGCGGGGGCGGCCGGACCGGGGCAGGGGCGCCATGGCCAGGGATGGGGGCGCCATGGTCGGGGAGAGGGAGGGAGGGGGAGAGGAGAGGGAGGAGGGGGGGCTTACCGCGCGGGGGGGGGGCGGCGGCGCGCAGGGGGAGGGGGCGCGGTTAAGGCAGGGGAGAGGATGACGGGCGGGGCCCGCAAGGGAGGGGAGAGAAAATTTGCGGGGAGGGGGAGGGGGGCGCGGCTGGGCCGCTTTGGGCCCAAATGGGGCGCGCGCGGGGCGAGGTGGGCCGGCCGGGGCAGCCCACGGCGCGGGGGAGGGAAAGGGGAGGGGGGCGGTTGGGCCGGCCGGCCGGCTGGGCCGAATTGGGAGGAGAGGGGGGAAGAGAGAAGAAAAAGGTTTTCCTTTTTTTCTAAAATCTATTTTTCTCTAGATGAATGCATTCACATTTTCAAACAATCAAAAAAGGATGCACGGTTTGGCATGGTGCATCAAACAAAATAAAGTATTTTAGGGTTTTGCTTTACATGGGATCTCAAGCCGAATCCCACTATAACTTTGGAAAAGATCAAGGTTTAGCGAGGAGAAAAGGGAAAAGGAAAGGATAACGCCTGAATTTGGTGAGGGAAAAGAAGAAAAAATTATACCCCCAAATTCAGGGCGTTACAGCACTGGGGTTACCGAGCCCGGAGAAATCCCAACAAAAGTCAGGCTCGTCATCTTCCTCGGAACCCGAGGGTCCGTAAGTCGAGACGGCCGTCAGTCTGTCCCAGGGCGACCGCATATGGTACCCCGGAGGGTTGGTACATGCCTCTATGAAGGCTTCCACCGAAGCGAGGTCGCTTGGTGGGTCGAAGCTGAATCCAAAAGGCACGAGATGGGAATCGGTCGGTACCTCTTGGTCGACGGGCGGTGACGAAGTCGCGTCAGGGGCGGACTACATCGTTGTCTCAGGTACGAGGGCAACGCCCAGCAAGTCCTTCGCGAGCGTGCTGGCGTCGTCCGTCTGCTTGGGGTTGGCGTGTTGCGGGGAAACGGCGCTCGTCTTCGTCTCAGACGCAAGGTCGAAGCCCAACGTGTCCCCCGCTGGGGCACCGGCGTCATCGACTTGCTCGACAGCCGACGAGGTGCCGCCTCCTGCTTGGCCATGGTTGCCCCGCCTCCTCCTCCGTCGGTGGGGGAGGTGACGGGATAAACCCGGATGTTGTTCTTCTGCCATGTGGGGAAGACGTCGTTGATTCCGCCGCCGGCGGGCGGGCTGACGGCCGCCATTGTCGCTGTCGCACGGTGGAGGAAGGAGTATCATGTCGTAGCTGCCGTCGAGGGACATGAACTCCAGACTCCCGAAACGGAGCATCGTCCCATGTTGGAAAGGTTGCTGGAGACTACCCATCTGGAGCTTGACGGGAAGCTATTCGTCCACACGCAGCAGGCCCCTACCTGGCGCGCCAACTGTCGGCGTTTCGACCCCGGGGGGTCCCTGGACCGACGAGTAAATTGTCGCTGCGTGTCCCAGCCCAGATGGGTCGGCGCGAGACGGAGCACGAAGGGGGAAGAAACAGGCAAAGGGGAAACCCGCGGCCTTCGTGTTGCCCTGCGCCCAGGTCGGGTGCGCTTGCAGTAGGGGGTTACAAGCGTTCGCGTGGGAGAGAGCGAGAGCCTTATGCACCGGCCCGTTCTCCCGCGCGGCCAACCTTCTCGTACGAGAGCCCTGGACCTTCCTTTTATAGGAGTAAGGAGAGGGTCCAGGTGTACAATGGGGGGTGTAGCAGTGTGCTAACGTGTCTAGCAGAGAGGAGCTATGGCCCTAAGTACATGCTGGCGTGGCAGTCGGAGAGGTTTTGGCACCCTGTTCATGTGATGTCGTGGCCGTAGGAGGAGAGCTGGAGCCCTGCGGAAGGACAGCTGTCGGGGATGTCGAATCCTTGCTGACGTCTCCTTGCTTCCGTAAGGGGCTGAGAGCCGCCATCGTCATGGAGCACGCGGGGCGCCATCATTATTTGTTTACCGGGGCGAGCCAGATGGGACGCCGGTCTTGTTCCCCATAGCCTGAGCTAGCTAGGGGTAGGGTAATGATGGCCTCCCCTGTGACGTGGTCGGTCCGAGCCCTAGGTCGGGTGAGGCGGAGGCTCCTCCGAGGTCGAGGTCGAGTCCGTCTCCCGAGGTCGAGGCTGAGTCCGAGCCCTGGGGTCGGGCGAGGCGGAGTCCATCTTCCGAGGTCGAGGCTGAGTCCGAGCCCTAGGGTCAGGCGAGGCGGAGTCCGTCTTCCGAGGTCGAGGTTGAGTTCGAGCCCTGGGTCGGGCGAGGCGGAGACCGTCTTCCGAGGCCGAGGCTGTGTCCGAGCCCTGGGGTCAGGCGAGGCGGAGTCCGTCGTCCAGCGTCGAGGTTGAGCCCGAGCCCTGGGGTCGGGCGAGGCAGAGTCCGTCGTCCAGCGTCGAGGTTGAGCCCGAGCCCTGGGGTCGGGCGAGGCGGAGCTTCCTATGGCGCCCGAGGGTGGACTTAACTGCTGTCAGCCTCACTCTGTCGAGTGGCACAACAGTCGGAGCGACGCAGGCGGCGCTGTTTTCCTGTCAGGTCGGTCAGTGGAGCGGCGAAGTGTCTGCGGTCACTTCGGCTCTGTCGACTGAAGAGCACACGTCAGGATAAGGTGTCAGGCAATCCTTGCATTAAATGCTCCTGCGATACGGTCGGTTGGCGTGGCGATCTGGCCAAGGTTGCTTCTCTGCGAAGACTGGGCCTCGGGCGAGCCGAAGGTGTGTTCGTTGCTTGAGGGGGCCCTCGGGCGAGACGTGAATCCTCCGGGGTCGGCTGCCTTTGCCCGAGGCTGGGCTCAGGCGAGGCGAGATCGTGTCCCTTGAGTGGACCGAGCCTTGACCTTAATCGTGCCCATCAGGCCTTTGCAGCTTTGTGCTAATGGGGGTTACCAGCTGAGATTAGGAGTCTTGGGGGTACCCCTAATTATGGTCCCCGACACTTCTCTTGTTCCTCCGATAGCTGAGACCCCAGCAGTACCTTTTGCTCTGCTATATCTTCACATAGAAGCATAGGCTTCGGCTGATCCGCCGAAGCAGCCTTCTCTCTTTTGTATTTGTACTGCTCACAGGCTTCAGCTCCATCTATATTATGAATTGCCTTTGAATCTGTCCAGTTTCCTTCAGCTTTTCTAGCAGCTTTTTAACTCCCATGGACAACAATGGGTCCTTGTTCCGAAGGTATCTTCATGCATAGGTATGCTGGATGAAGTATCGCTTCAAAAGCATTAAGTGTATCTCGACCAATGATTGCATTATATGGGTACTCCATGTCAACAATGTCAAAGACAACCTGTTCAGTCCTTGTGTTATGGACAAAGCCAAAGGTCACTGGCATTGTGATTTTGCCGAGCGCTACAATCGGTCTTCCTCCGAAGCCACAAAGAGGGTGTGTAGCATCATGAATCTTGTCTTCTGGCTCTTGCATCTGTCTGAAGGTCTTAGCAAATATGATATCTGCTGCACTGCCTATATCAACCAGAACATTATGGACCAAAAATCCCTTGATGACACAAGATATGACCATAGCATCATTGTGAGGGTAATCTTTGAGCTGAAGGTCGTCCTGGGAGAAGGTGATTGGGATGTGAGACCATTTTGACTTGATGAAGGGTCCCTGCACCCCAACATGTTGTACCCTTTTCTGTGCTTCCTTCTTCTGCTTCTTGATAGCCGGTTCTGAACTTGAACCGCCTGTTATTGGGAGCACTAGCTTCGTAGCCGAAGATGCTTTGACATGGTTGTTGAACGAAGCCATCAGCTCAATAGTGGAAGTGAGTGCACCGGAGGTGGGCGCCAATGTTAGGGACTTGTTCTCAAATGCATCGGCTTAAGAATAAGGCAACACAAAATAGGTTAATGGTTAATGCCCTTCGTCCTTCAAAGCATTATTTCCCTAAGGATATAACGATCTTCGGACGAAGGTCATGAAGAACGTACCTTCATCATCACAACATATATCATTGAAAGACGAAGCATATGAAACATGAGAATTAACATGGATAATCATATGACACCATTGATATATCTTTTATTATATAATCATGAATGAATAAGAACAATATTGAATTACATTTGTACCTTCGGTTTGACAGAAGGCAAGGGTACAAGTGTGATGCACGAGCGAGTACAAGTCAGCGTGAACAGTACGGGGTACTGTTCATCTATTTTATAGGCACAGGGCGCAGCCTGTGTGAAATTACATTCATGTCCTTTATAATTGGTTACAATCAATCAATCATGACACAAATTATCATGGGCCAATTGGTCTTTTCATCTTTAAGTCGATGCAACCCTTCGTCTCAAGGCGTATCACTATGCCGAAGCTCCCTAGATCGTAGCTTCGGCGTTGCTTCTGTGTTGGTCTTTCGAAGGTATTTCTTCTTACAGGACCTTCGGCGACGAAGCAGACCCCCAACAATGCAGCTCTACAACCTCTTTTCAAAACAATGTCTAGGAACACTATTAAAAGGGCATTTTAGATATGTATGAGATGGAGAGGAGTTCTATGATCAATTTCTTCCAAAAGTGTCAATCTCGGATTGCTGTAACTACTGATATGTGGACAACAAATCATAAAAAAGGATATATGTCGGTTATGGTACATTTCATTGAAAGGGTGCGTGATAGTGTTGGATTTTGGTGTGCCACGCCAAAAAGACATGAGCGTTTTGAACGCACAGCAACACCAATGAATGTTAAATATGAGAGAAGGATAGCTCTCAATTGTAAGACTAGATGGAATTCAACCTACATTATGCTTAACACCGCACTTGATTATCAAGTAGTGTTTGATCGCCTAGCAAGTAAAGAAAAGCTTTGTGCTCCTTTTAAACCAACCATGGAGGATTGGGAATTTGCTAAAGAGCTTTGTGGTAGGCTTAGGATGTTCTTTGATGCAACTGAGCTATTATCAGGAACCAATTATGTGACAACAAATTTGTTTTTCCTGAAAATATGTGGAATTTATTTGGCTATTGAGAAATGGAGAACTAGTGCTATCCCAAAGGTAGAACAAATGTCTTCCTTGATGAAAGACAAATTCAAAAAGTACTGGTCAGATGTGCATGGCCTTATGGAATTAGCTACAATTTTGGATCCTAGGTTTAAATTGAAATTCATGAAAGCTTTCTTTACCACCATTTATGGGGAAGAGAGTCCAATCACAAGTAGTGAGTTGTCTAGGGTTCAGAGTTTGTTGAATGAGCTTGTCTTGGAGTACCAAGATCCTAAGGAGGGTGTGGCAACAACTGATGGTGTAGGTACTAAGAATATTGCCATTAATGAAGGTGATGACCTTATGCTTGGCATATTTCATAAGTTCATGTCAGAGGAACATAAAACATCTTCAACCTATATGTGCACTGAGTTAGGTTTGTATTTGGAAGAGCCAACACTTCCAAGAACTCAAGAGCTTGACATTATTTCTTGGTGGCAACACGCGGGAATTAAATACCCAACTCTTAGAAAAATTGATCGGGATATCATGGCAATTCCGGTTACAACAGTGGCATCAAAATCTGTTTTTAGTACTGGAGGGAGGGTAATTAGCCCACATCGAAGTAGACTTGCTCCAAAAACAGTTGAAGGCTTGATGTGTATGCAAGCTTGGTCTCGTGCAGACATGATAGGTGATAAATCTTGTTTTATAAATGCACTAACAACTTGTTTGGAGGATGAAGAGGAACAAATGGTAATAGTGGTTTTGTTAACATTTATTTTTCTTTGCTTTGATTGACTAAATACTTATATTTACTTGTACATTTCACTACTTGTTAGGATGAACCAAATTGTTGATATGTTGAATGCTCCATAGGTTGATGACTTGATGTTCAACAAAGGTAAATACTTATACTTTTGAATCATTTTCTTTGCTTTGATTAACCAAATACTTGTTAGGGTGATGACTTGATGCTCTATAGGTTGGCTGTGCAGCAAGCAGTAGCAGCACTGCTGCACTGGCGCACTGCAGCCTGTGCACTGGCGCTAGCGCACTGGCATGTGTTGTTGTCTAACAGTCCAAGACCAAGACATGTGTTGTTGTTGCTGTCCAAAGAAAATCATGTGTTGCTGTCCAAGTTGTTGTCCAAACTCCAAAGAAAATCCTTGCTGTCCAAAGAGACGAAGACTAAAATATCCTTGTTGTAATGCTGTTTTTGTTCTTTGCTGCTCAACAGTCCAAGTTCATGTAATCATGTATTCATGTCCAAGACTCTAAGAGACCTTTGTTGTTTTGTTGAATTGAATACTTTGAAGTTTGGTTCAAGTGTAAACGCTATGTACTCATATATTGCTTGCTTCTGTAACAATAATCAAATTTATTATGTCTTGTTTTTTTGTTCTACCTTGTCATTTGTCAACCATGTGTTTTATTTGTGTGGAGTGTAATTATACCCGCGGGTATCCGATACCCGCCCGATACCCGATGGGTACGGGCACGGGTACAAAATCTACCCGCGGGTATAGTCGCGGGCGGGTATGAGTAATACCCGCGGGTATTGTCGCGGGCGGATATTTACCATACTCGATCCGAACCCGACCCATTGCCATCCCTACCTGCTCCTCCAAAAGCTCAGTGCTATGGCTCGAACTGCCACCATCGTCGTCGTCTCCGTCAAGGTCTCCTCCAACAGCTGGGATGCCCTGTGATGGTGCAGGGGACACCTCTAGCTAAGGCACAGGGGAGGGCTGCCTCACAGAGTCCACCTCCTACTGAGGGGGGAGGAGTCCTGCTGCTCCTACTCTTGGCGTCGGCGCTCCTGCTCCTCGTGCAGGCGGCGGTGCAGTCTCTCTAGGTGACTCGACTGTCCTGTCACCGTGCGATGCAGTGGACGCTCCGCAAGGCGAGACAGCAATAAAGGGATCACCGACTTACATGCAGTGCATCTAAGACGAGCCATCTACAAAAGATATCGTAAGTACAAGAGTGAGAATATAACTATATGACCAGCAAATAAACCAAAAGCAAAGTGAGATAAAAATTTTGTAAGATGAGTATATAGATAGAAGTATGACATAGAATTGGTCGAGATGACCAACTTTTGAAGTGACACCAAAGGTCAAGGTGAGGATAAGGGTCTATAGTCCTTAAGGCGACCATTCTAGTCTAGGTTAGCAGTCCTAGAGTCAGCAAGGCTCTGATACCACTTATGTCACACCCGGTTTTGGAAGGAAAACCGAATGTGAACCATGTATGTGGTAGGATCAGAAACTCACGTACACAGCGATTACATAGTTGGACATCATCACACATTGCTCAAAATAATAGTGGAAATAGTACTTTTATTACATCATGATGTCCAAGACATCCATATAGTCATTAACTTAACATAGTCATTAACATTATGAAAGTGCGGATACGGAACATAGAATATAAGGCCTTCACAGTCAGCCGACTGGGGGTTTGCCACTAACACAACTAGAACTCATCGTAGTCCTAAAACTCCTAAAAGTCCTCCATGTTGCCTTCATCTCCTCCTGAGCACTTATTGCAATGGGGACAACCTAGGGTTGGGTAGTTTTTAAAGCAAGTGTGAGTACACATCAACGTACTCAATAAATATCTCGTTTGGCTAAAGTGGACTAGCTGTATGTGGGGTTAAGGTTAAAACAGCTGATTTTAGTTGGTAAGGTATTTATTACTATTAGTGAGCCAAGTTTTAGTAATAAACTCAGTTATTACCCAAAAGTACTCCCTCCAAGAGGAAATACCAGAACCCATAGTTATAACCATCACCATAATCATCATCATAAAAACATCCAAAGTTATTCTAATCAAAGAGGATCCCAAGGCTACTCTTAACCGTGAGCACGACTGATATACCAGTTTCTAACACTCTGCAGAGGTTGCACACTTTACCCACGAGTCGTGATCCCTTTTTGCCTCGGGTTGATCAAACCCTCAAACACTACCAATGTGAGTAGTAGGCAAGGTTTCACTACGTAGCCTTTACAAAGATTCCATAGAGGTCATAGCCACCCGTTAGGTTTCTCTAGTTTGATAAACACAGTACCTCTCCCATAAGAAGGGTGATAACAAAACCAAATTGAAAGAACCTTGTCAACCAGCCTCGGTAGAGCAAGTACTATGCTCGGACCCCATTGATGGCACAACGACGAAGCTGACTACACCTCAAGTTACTCTAATTATTCAGCTAAGGGCGTCCCATTCCACCCCCATGGTTGTACTGTTATCCCAGGTGGTCTCTCAACAAATAGGTCCTTACAGAGAGGTACTCAGGAAACAATCCCAGTCCCCTAAAGTATCAAAGTTCATCATCATAATCAAGATAACATCATCGTATCATAAATATTCTCATTATGTTCGTTGATTAAAGTAAAGCAATAGCATGAAGCTAACCATAATAACCCGAAAGGTAATCAAGGACAAGGTAAATACAAAGCTATTCGATCCTTAGTTTTCAATTAAGTAATGAGGGACGATGACTTATAATGGGTCAGAGGACACTTGCCTTCACTAGGTTGTTGTTCACGGAAGTCTTCGACAACACACTCAAGAACCATGGACTGCTCGTTGTCTACGCAAAGCAATCATTCATTCAACATATTTGGGAGATGATAAAGGAACAGTACACCAAACATGTGCAATCAAGTGAACACAAGTTCAATAGGAAAGTACAAACACCAGAGTGAAATCTAGATTCCAGGGTAGACAAATACACTTAGGGGTTTGTGGTTCTCTAAGTACTGCTTATCTTAGTGGATTACATAACTTACTATAGTCATCTTAATGGATTATTAAAATTATACCACGGATGGGTTCATACATTACATGATATTAACTTCACCAAGTTAATCACTTAATCGTCATTAGTGTTCCCCTTTTTATTTCTTTTCAAATAATAAACCATTACTTTAAATGCACCTATAGCCTAGACATAAAATTAAAACATGTAGACAGTGAAAGATAGTAATATTAACAGATAGAGAATAATTTTATGAACATTTTGCAATTTGAACCACCCAATTTGGAGTTCATATGCAAAAGATATGAAATAAATGAGTTTTGGAATTCAAAATAAAAAATTAGACCTATTTATGTGATAAAAATAAAGTCCAGAGGATTCTCTGCAAGAAACCAGGGGTCTATGCGCAAGAACACATGACTACAGGTTATTTTTTAAAAAGGAGAGGGTCTCTTTAACAAAAAGACCACGCGAAGGGGTATGGGGTGTTCTCAGCCATTCGATCATAGATGGACGACCGAGATCAGATCTGAGTGCTAGCGCGTGCGGACGCGTGGGCGAGCGCTGACAGGCGGGCTAGGGAAGTCAGCGACTGGGGGCACAGCGGGCTGACCGGCCAGGCCCAACACCAGGGGTGCAGACAACCGGCAGGTGGGACCCAGGGGCAGGGTGTGCTCGCGCGAAGTGGTATCCAAAGATCTAGACCGCTGGATCGGGGATGAACAGTTAAGATCTAGCGCGCAGGGGCTAACGGCTTGGTGGCCGGCACCGCTCCTGTCCGCGATGGCGGGGTCACCAGAGACAGAGTAGACAAGCCTCTAGGGGGCCTGGGGTCATCAGGGTTGGCTGGAACTGGTGGGGAGGGTCTGGCGAACTCACTGGTGAGGCCTCGGCCGCGAGAACGGGACCGAAGGCGAGAGAACGACAGAGAGGGTGCTCCGGGCGAGTCGGGATGATTCCGGCGAGGAATCCTGGCCGTGGGGAGAGGCAATCAGGCGTGCTAAAGCTCGGGCTAGCTCCGACAGAGGAATGGGAAAGCTATGGGCTACAACCGGGGCTCAGGGCGAGGCTAATTTGGCCGGACATCGCGCGGGTGCAGCGAGCTGGCGCGGCCGAGCTCCAGCGAGGGCGAATTGGTCATGATACAGCAGAATTAAAGGAAACCGAGCACATGAGCGAGTTCCTCACCTCGGGAAGGTGCTCGGGAAGGCCGGACACAACTCTTGGCAGCTTGGACGGTGGGCGTGGGTCTCGATCAGGCTCTAGCGGCGGCAGTAGAGTGCGAGAGGGAGTGGGCGAAATGAGGCAGGGGGGAGAGAGAGGGTGCGGGTGGTGCTCAAAAGGAAGTTGGGGTGCGTGGGCAGGTGACGTGCCCGGAGCTCTTGGTGTGCTTGCACGCTGGTCCACGGCGGTTTGCAGGGAAGGCGGAGCTGGCAGGGGGGCCCACGACGCATCGAGAGAGAGCGAGTGCACAGAGGGAACAGTTCGCAGCGCTGATGGGCCGAGTCCGTGGGATAGAGAGAGAGCGCGGGCGAAGGAAACCGACGCTGATAGACCGGCCCCACCGGGCAGAGGGAGAGAGGGAGTGAGAGCATGCGGGCGCGGGCTGGAGCCGACAGGCGGGGACCGCCTGTTGGAGGGAGGCGAGCGCGCGCGCACGGGGCTTAGCTGGGTTGGTTTGGGCCGGCTTGGGCTGAAATGGGTTTTTTCTATTTTCTTCTGAATTTCTAATTGATTTTCTTTTTTTTATTTTCTCTAGGGTTTAAAATCAAACCAAACCACAATTCAAATTCAAATAATTCAAACATGTGCATCAAACAAAAAGAATAATCTAGGCTCAGCATGATGTAAACATTCATATATACCCTAGATTTTAATATTCCCAAGAAACAAAATAATACATCTCTCCCATAATTAAAAATCTTATTAAAGGGTATTGTTGGGGGCCTTCGACTTTCGAAGGTCCTCAAAAACATGATTTGACAATGTTTTCCAAGTGAAATATGTGAACAGGTATCTTCGGAATCGGGTTATGAGTATACAAGAGTATGGTTAGGACGAAACTTGAGTGAGACGGAAGGCGATTATGACGAAGGATAAGATGATCACGAAGCTATGCGCGGAAAAGCTTCGGCATGACAGCAGAAAAGGGGAACTGACTTAAAGATGAAAAGGCAAATTAGACCCCGAAGAATTACTATAGAGTTATTGATAAATGTAAAGGGCATTAATGTAATTCTACACGGCTGCGTCCCTTACCTATAAATAGATGAACAGTACTCCCGTACTGTTCACGCTGACTTGGCATTTATTTTTGCTTCACCCTGGTATTTTTGCTTTCCTTCGAGCCGAAGGTACATTTGTAATCTGTTATCATTTTTATAATAATGAAATAGAAATGAGTTAATAATAATAATCATGTGTTTAAATTATTTTACATATTTTTTACCCTTCCTCATTATTTGTTGTGTTTATGAAGGTATAACCTTCATAACCTTCGTCCGGAATCCATTATATCCTGAGGGAAATAATGCTTCGAAGGACGAAGAACTATAGCATTTAATATTTTCTATGTTGCCTTGTTCTTGATTCATAGCATTTGAGAACAAGTCCCCAACATTGGCGCTCACCTCCGGTGAACTCACGTCCATTTTTTGAGTTTTGAACACCTTCAGCAAGCATCACCTTCATCTAGAGATGGCAACGGGTACAAACCCGCTGGGTTTTGTCGTCCCAAACCCGTACCCGTGAAAAATATCTATGCCCATTAAAAAACCCGTACCCATGACGGGTTTGAGATTTTGCCTAAACCCGTGCCCATCGGGTTAGCGGGTACCCGCGGGTTACCCACGGGTTTCATCTCCAATATGACTGTTCTTCCTATAATCAATAATTATCGTAATGATTAATGAGATCATGGTCCAAAAGTTATGTGATGAACAACGAGTTCATGATTTGGTATAAAAATTATTAGTATAGAGAGAAATACAAATAATAAGTTGTATAATTAAGTGACCTTGCACTAAGTTATCCATCCACCACATATATAACGCTAGTAAAAACTATAATAGCAAGCAAGCAACACTCTCACCGACTACTTATACATTCACCATTTGATAAAAATTAGGAAGTAAATAAGGAATAACAAGTTTGTTATTCATTTATAAAATAAAATGACAATATGCACTAGGTTTGGTCGGGTTTAAAAAACCCACGGGTTCACGGGTTTGGGTACTATAGGAACAAACCCGTACCCACAAACCCGTCGGGTATAGATTTATGCCCGTTAACAAACCCATGGGTATGAAAATTGACCCAAACCCATACCCTAATGGGGTAAAAACCCATCGGGTTTCGGGTACCCATTGCCATCTCTACCTTCATCATGCCACCGAAGAAAGCTTCAGCCACAGGGGCTGCCACTCTGCAGCCATTGGATCCCAATCAGGATGTCCTTTCTCTTAGGGAGGCCCGAAGCCAGAAGAGGAAGGCCACCAGTCCAACACCTCCGGAGGACGACTTGGATCAAGAAATCCAAAACTTGGAGATGCTCCATCAACAGGTCCAACGAAAGAAGGAAAAGATGGTTCGTCTAGCTGACTTACAAAGGCAGATAGACGAAGCCTCGGAAGAAGTTCGTCATCTTGCTCAAGATGACCAGAACCGAAGGCCTCCGCGCAGAGAGCTTCATCAGGAGGGCTTCTACAACGAGGACGACTGGTATGAAGATTTCCATCATGAAAATTTTGCTTTTGATGATGCTTCTCCTCTGTCAACAAAACTGCAGGCTACACCTTGGCCCCAGTCTTACAAGCCACCCCAGCTCCCCATGTACGACGATCATTCAGACCCGAAGCAATTCTTGATGAGCTATGAAGCAACCATATCTTCGTATGGTGGCAATACTGCAGTCATGGCAAAGTCTTTCGTCATGGCTGTCAAGAGTGTTGCACAAACCTGGTACTCCTCTCTTCGGCCAGGAACAATCACCTCATGGCAAAAGCTGAAGGACATGTTGATAACCAGCTTCCAAGGGTTTCAAACGAAGCCGGTCACTGCTCAAGCTTTATTCCAGTGCACCCAGGACCACGAAGAATACCTTCAGGCGTATGTCCGAAGGTTCCTGCGTCTGAGGGCACAGGCACCAACAATGCCCAATGAAATTGTCATTGAGGCCATGATTAAGGGGCTTCGGCCAGGACCTTCAGCTCAGTACTTTGCCAGGAAGCCTCCTCAAACTTTGGAGAAGCTGCTCCAGAAGATCGACGAGTATATTCGAGCTGACAATGACTTCCGCCAAAGAAGGGAGGAAGCATACAGGTTCTCTGAAATGACCAGGGGCTTCGGAGGAAGATTCCATCCGAGGCACGTCAGGTCAATTCACAACTCTGCTCAGAGTGATGACAGAGGGAGTCAACAGCAAAGGCCACAGTACTCCTCGCAAGCTTCGGGGCAGCAGCAAAGCTCTTTCCGGCCGCCAGCTCCAAGGGGCAGAGGCGCCAGGGGTTTCGGAGGAAGATTTGGGGATCAGCCAAGGAAAATTTATTGTCTATTCTGTGGTGAGGACAAGGGCCATACCACCAGGATGTGCCATGTTACCATCCAGAAGCAAAAGGAGATAGCAGAAGCTGCAGCGCAACAGAGTCAGCCGAAGCAAGTCATGCATACTACTTCGTACCATTCACCTTATATTCCAGAATATGTAGGCAACCACCCTGCAGCTTCTGTTGCTTCGGTAAGCCAACCCCAAGCATCTTGGCAACAGCCTCCACCTCCACCACCAACGCAACGAGGCCAACAGCCAGAAGGGAGTCAGCACACTCACCTTCAACGGGACTTCAGAGAAGAGTCCGAAGCTCGCACAGTCAATAGCACTGTGCCAGAGTCGAAGCACATTTACTGACAAATATCCTACCCCGACATCAGTTTTTCGCATTCAGTATTATTTTCTTTTTAATAAGGAACAATTATGGGAGGCTTAAGTGTTTTTTGTCGTTTTTAATCTCTTGTAACAGTTTCGCTTTTTACCATAATGAACATATATCTTCTCCATAGGCTTAAGTTACCGAAGCATAAGAATTTATGGTGGCAAGGAGGACCTTCGAACTATCAAAAATTTGTTCTAAGGAACGCAGCGTAATTTCTTCGAAGCAGCAAAAGTCGTTCCTAAGGGAGCGCAGTGTAAGTTTTCTGCTCAAAAGTCGTTCCGAAGGGAATGCAAAGCTTACAGCGAAAAATAAACCCTGATTCCGCTGAAAGTAAAAGGCGAAGAAGCTCCTAAGGGAGGCTTACAGCGAAAAATAAACGCTGATTCCGCTGAAAGTAAAAGGCGAAGAAGCTCCTAAGGGAGGCTTACAGCGAAAAATAAACGCTGATTCCGCAGAAGTAAAAGGCGAAGAAGCTCCTAAGGGAGGCTTGTAGTGAAAAAAAGAAAAAACATCGACCTTCAGCAAATATCATTTTGCATAACATCACATCATTACATCATTTACATCATTTGCACAGCACAACATCATACATCATGTTGCATCAACAACGCAAGAAGGGAATCTCAGTATTGATATTCGAAAATTGTTTCGAAGAAATAGTGACAAGGCACAAAAAATAGCAATTGAAGAGTTATACCTTCGTCAAACTCTGAAGTGGAAGGATCTATTGGTTATTGACTCTATGAGGATTGGTTACTGATCTTATGAGAGCACGGATATTGTTTACGAAGCATGAAAAGAAGGGAATGTGTTTTTTCGCCGAAGGCTCAAAAACGGTATGTATAAGAAATTTCATGCATAGTAAAGAATAGAATCATAAACAACTAATATATTACATTCAAAGTTACAAAATATTACACATGTTTCTCAACAAACTTTACATTCTAAATGTTTTTGCAGCAGCATCTAATCTTCCCTTAGAACTACTTCTGCAGCTTCATTTAGCAGTTGATCAACAACCTTATCCATGATGGCTTCGGCCATTTTCCTAATTTCGTCATCTCCTTTCGCGTGGGGGCCCGCAGATGGCTCAGCAGGTTCTAAGGGAGGAGAAGATACGACTATATTAGTATTACAAACCATAAGCAAGTTCGAAATCAAAAAAATACAACAGAGCCAAAAACCACTAGTTAGTACCTATTTGCCCTTCGAGCTCTGCACTTTTTTCAACGGCCTCTGCTACTTTTCTAGCGTCATGGATGCCTTTTTCGCTTTTTCGTATAATTTCTTGGGCCATTTCCTGGCCACCGTTGTCCCAGATGTCGGTGAAAATTTTTCCACCGACCAGGCTTGCTTCGGCCGAGGGGTCTTTTATATCTTCGGAGGATAAGGCGGCTTCGGATTGTGCCAGAAATTTCACATGGTCACAGCCTTTCCTCTCCAAAATGGTAGCAATCCCCCTGGCACCCGAAAAGGCACAAATGTCTCCGCGGCTATTCAAAATTTCTTCAAAGGCCTCAGCTTCGTGGATGATCCATTCGATTGGGCCTTCGGGGTCACCCCTTGCAAAGTTCTCTTCACTTGAAAAAGCGCCAACGCTGGCGAAGCTGGTTTTTACTTTTTTAACACATTCTATAGATTTTTCATAGCATCTTTTCTTAGATGCACGAAACTCTTCAACGCTTTTTTCCAAATGGTTTGCCCATTGTTCACTGATTTCTCGTTTTGTTTCTTCAAGTGTGCGTTCCTCTTTAGCTCTAGCTAGTTGTTTTCGGAGATCTTCAATCTCACGCCTCTGAGCCTCAGCTTGAACTTTAAAAGTAGCTTCGTCTTCTTTTATTCTGTTTATCAATGAATGCAATATTTTATCTTTTTCGAGACCTTTGTTCCTTAGTTCAATTACTTCAGAACGAAGGTTGCTCAGGGCCATAACACACCCTGCGTCTTCAGCATCTTTTTGGGCCCTGAGGGCATTGCTAAGTATAAGGCCCTGCAAAGAAAAATGTGTGTGCGTCAATAAATTTAAGCAAACGAAAAATTTTTGTTTCAAGAAAAAATACGAAAACCTCATTTTTTGCACCTTTAAGCTATTATACGCCAGGCTGTCGGCTAGCTCGTCTTTCGACAGTACCGAAAGCCCGTCTTCTAGTATTGGGAATCCGAAGCTCTTGCTCATCTCCCAACAGACAGAAATCTCCTTGCTGTCAGGGAGACAATACAAAAAGTCTTCTTCTCCACTGCCGTTGAATATCAACGCCCCCTTTGGATATTTCAATTTTTGGGCGTAAAACTGGGCCTCTTGCTTTTCTTTTTCAGACAATTTTTCCCCGAAGCATGACGTAAAATATAATCGAAGACTTCGGAAGAAGCTTCGGGGGCGGTAGTACCAGTTTCTTCAGCCGAAATTTGTTCTGTTAGGGTGTGTTTGGTTTGGCTTTTGGCTTTGGCTTTTGCCCCCTAAAAGCCAAAAGCCAAACCAAAGGGCTGGATCCAGAAAGCAGCTTTTTCTAAAAGCTGACTTTCTCGCAGTGCAAAACTGAAAGCACCCTTGGACCTGCTTTTAGTGGCTTTTGGATGGAACTGTGAAAACATATATTTAAGAACTTTTAACGGCTTTTAGTGGTTTCCACCAAACGGTTTTAGCTTTTTAATAGCTCACAGCCCACAGCAGCTTTTTCCACAGCTCACAGCCCACAGTAGCTTTTTTCACAGCCACAGCCCAACCAAACAGACCCTTATTTCTGTTTCTTCGGCTTCCAAGGATTTCACCTTGATGGGCTCTGAAGGCCCAGCTTCAGTCTCAAATTGATGTTGCCTTGAAGCTTCGGCAACAAAGGCTTCAGTGTGCACTTCGGAAGTTTCAACAATTTTCTTCGGAGTTGTGCTTGAAGACTTAATTGTCTCCAAAACATCCAGTACATTAACCATCCTTTTTCTTTTGGGGGTCACTACTGGACCCTTTTGGCTTTTTGCTGCCTCAATTTTTGCTGAAGGACTTAGAACTTCTGATGTCTTTGTTTCTTCAGCCCTCGATTCTTCTATTTTTTCCGTCGCCGGCACTTCGGCCAGCCCTTCAATATTCGGCAGGGGAGTTGGTTCTTTAGCTTCGGTGGCTGAAGAGGTCTCACCGACAAACTCAGGCACTGTGGCCGGTTCAATATAATGTGGCCGGTGTGTGAGAACTTTTACCCTTTTCCTCTTTGGCGCCGGCTCGCTAGGAGCGACTGAAGCAGCTTCCTTCGCAGAAGATGTATTCTTTCTTTTTTGACCCCGCGTTGGATAACGGTAGTCGGGGTAGACGAACCCAATTGCATCAAATACTCGGTTGAGTCTCTTCTTCTTTCGGCCTCCGAAGGCCGCTGATAGTGCAGTGTCTTCGGCCTTCGAGTATAATCCAAGCAATTCATCACTTATGGCCTCAATACTTTTTAGCCAGTCATCATCTGGCTCGACAAATTTATCTCCATATTGGAATGTGTATTTCAGCCTAACTAATCCACCTTCGTCAGTTTCTCTAACGGTCTCCTTCGGCATTTCCCACTTTTCTACAAGTGGCCATATTCTGAAGGCAATGTGTTCTTGGACCAAATCCCTTGTCCCTATAAAAGAGCAAACCACGCCGAAGGCTCTCTGGCATTCTTCGGCTGCTTCATCCATTTCCACCTTCGGCCTCCGGAGGCCGAAGCGTTGCCAGATAGGGCGCATAATGATATCTTTAATATCGTCCCGTGTTTTCAAGTCATTCTTCACATAAAACCATTCCGTCATCCAATCGCTGGGCCATCTCTTTCGAAAGGTTGGCACGGGACAGCTTGACCCAGACCGGACACCGAAGCTGTAGCAGCCAAAATTGTTGTGATACTGCTCTTTACCCTAGGGTTTTGTCTCATACAATAGCTCATGTATGTTGCAGAAACTTTTTGCATTTGGTTCTAAACCTTGGCTCCTCATGGCCCAGACGAAGATGCCCATTCTTATGATTGCTTCGGGAGTAAGTTGATGAAAGTAGATTTCAAATATCTTCAGTACTTCCACGACAAAACTGCTCAAGGGAAACCGCAGTCCAGCATTTAAGAAGCTTCGGAAGATTACGACTTCATTCTCTTTGGGAGTAGGCACAGTCTTCTCCCCGTCATCTGCCCTCACAGTAGACATGTCTCAAAAATATCTTCCCCTCATGTTATCAAGATGACTCTGCTTAATGCTCGATTTTCCGAAGACTGTGTGACTTGGTCGCCACGGTCGATCTTCGGAGTCTTCACCCCCACTTTCTACATCATAGCTGTCACTTTTACCAGTGTCTTCAGATAAACCCTCCAAAATCTCCCTAGTGATCTTCTCTGTATTGGTCTTTGCTATTGATTGAAGAAACCCGAGATGCATCTCCTCAGAAAGGCTCAACTTCGATTCAGCAACAACTTTCTTATCTTCAGACATCTTCGCAAACGCTGAGAAAGTGCTCTCAAATCCGAAGCTTAAAAATTTAAAAAGCCAAGCAAGTGTTGTTGCGCACAGGCTAAAAGTTGAGTGAGCAAGAGCAGATGGCAAGAAAGCGTACCAAATAAACTCGTGGTGAGCTCTTATTTATACACCTAGTGCGTTGAAAACTGGAGGGTCCCGCTTGTCAATGACTGTTGCTATTCTAGCAAAGGGAAGGTGTTTTTTTGGACCTTCGGCTTAAAGCCTTCATCCATGTCGCAATATGAATTTATTATTCCAGCAAATTAATAATGCGAGGGGCTACTGTTGGGGGCCTTCGGCTTTCGAAGGTCCTCAAAAACATGATTTAACAATGTTTTTCAAGTGAAATATGTGAACAGGTATCTTCGGAATCGGGTTATGAGTATACAAGAGTATGGTCAGGACGAAGCTTGAGTGAGACGGAAGGCGATTATGTCGAAGGATAAGATGATCACGAAGCTATGCGCAGAAAAGCTTCGGCATGACAGCAGAAAAGGGGAACCGACTTAAAGATGAAAAGACAAATTAGACCCCGAAGAATTACTATAGAGTTATTGATAAATGTAAAGGGCATTAATGTAATTCTACACGGGCTGCGTCCCTTGCCTATAAATAGATGAACAGTACTCCCGTACTGTTCACGCTGACTTGGCATTTATTTTTGCTTCACGCTGATATTTTAACTTTCCTTCGAGCCGAAGGTACATTTGCAATTTGTTATCATTTTTACAATAATGAAATAGAAATGAGTTAATAATAATAATCACGTGTTTAAATTATTTTACATATTTTTTACCCTTCCTCATTATTTGTTGTGTTTATGAAGGTATAACCTTCATAACCTTCGTCCGGAATCCATTATATCCTGAGGGAAATAATGCTTCGAAGGACGAAGAACTATAACATTTAATATTTTCTATGTTGCCTTGTTCTTGATTCATAGCATTTGAGAACAAGTCCCCAACAGGTATAGAAAAGAAAAAATATAGAGGTGAGAAAAGGAGTAACACCTGAATTTGCAAGGTATTATAGAAGAAATTTTATACCCCAAATTTAGGGTGTTACAAAAATGCTTGCCTACATCCATGTTGGAGTTAGCCAACCTGGCTTAGAGTCTATTTGAACTCCTTCCTCCATTTGCTTAAGTTTGTCACTAGGTGAGAAACCAAGTCTTGCACTATGTAGGAGATGGTTACAACAGGGCTGCAATTGTTTACAACTTCTTGACAGCACTCGGACAGAATAACACTCCTTGCTTGCTCAAAATTTTGCTAGCTCTATCTTCAAGCAGCACTCCTGATAAGGACCTCGGGAAACAAATCACAGTGTTCTTTGTGCTTTATCATTTACTTGCGATTTGCTTCTTCCTCTCTCCTCTCTCTTGTTCCCTTGCTTGTGATTGATTTCACATCAATTTGAGTTGGCTCCCATAGTAATTCCATAATCGATTGAACAACTCTAGCAAGAAGAACACCTCTCCCTTACACCGATTGATCTTATACTCGTTCTAACTATAACCTAGGGTTGAAGTTTGTGTTTAAGTTTGTAAAATTCAGGTTTTGCCTATTCACCTCGTTTAGGCGACTTTCAAACTTAATTATTTACTACCCTCATATTGTGCTAAAGCTAGAGATATATTGCACTAGAACTCTGATCAGGTAAATCAGGATTGCCCAAACTCGAACCCGAATTTTTAGGTACTCACTTATTTCGGGTATACTTTGGGTATCCGAATTACTCGACTCGAAATTTTTGAGTAACCCAAATGCCCCCCTAACGAAACCAATGGGTGGCTGACACCTTATCTCCATAATTAGACATGAGACTGGCTAAATTAGAGCAAGTGCTTTACATGATTAGGAGGGGTTGGCCAAATGAATATAGGCCTTTTCGTACCTGTAAATGGACTATTTTGTGCCTACGTAAACGAGTCATGATCATGCTCGTATGCGGGTTGTGACCTTGACCCTGATGCATCAGGCCGAGTCGATCCGACCTGAAATTATTTTGACACGATCCGTGTTTAGGACATACTTTTTTTTAAATTCGGGTTAGTCCACTAGGCTCAGTCCAAATGTATAGCTCTAGCCTCAGTCAGGCTCAACGATGCATCCAGAGGCCTCTCGAGCCGTGAGACTATCTCCAGTAGTTTACACATGAACATATCTCAATCTCCATATTCAAACTCCACTCTGCAAATAGTATAATCTATAATGCAAAACAATGTTTTGGCTAATTATATGTGTAAACTACTGAGCACGGTCTAAGCAACTGGGTAGGGGCCTTGGCCTCCCCTAACCCTCGTGTAATGCGTTATATATAGAGAGAGATAATATGAATCATGGAATTTTCTTTGGTCAAAATAAATTTCTCTATCAAGGAAAAAATCGTCGTATTTTTTTGAAGCATTAAATCCGTCGGTAATAATAAAATCGATGAATTTTAATCCAAAGTTGTCACCGAAAAAATCATCGTATTTTTTGAAGCATTAAATTGTGTGCGCGACGAATTTGATGCTCATCTAGAGCCAAATATATTAGGATCACTTCTAATTTAATAAAAGCCTTGCTAAATTGTATAAAAGTTCTATGTATCAAATGGTTTACGGATTATTAAGATTAATGATCACTTTCGAGCCTCAATTGCAATCACTAAGAGAGTCTTTTAGCTACAAAATGCATCTTCAAAATTAAATTGGATATTATTTTATGTGAAGTTTCTTATCATCTATATTAATATAGAATTGACAGCTATGATCCGCGCTTATGATATAATCAAAGTTTTTAATTTAGCCGCTCATCGTAGAGATAAATTAATTTAATCTACGGTTGGAGTTAATTAATATACGAGAATTATATGGTGATTTTTTATTAATTTATTATCTATAACATAATAATTAGTATACGCTACAATATTTTTAGCCGATGAATTGCGTGACATCTTCTATGCGTAATTCGGTCTCCCCTCAATGTGTTCACCAGCTAAACTTTGGCATGTTTGAGTCAGTTTTTTTCAGAGACTGTAGATAGAATTTAACTATCTTTTAGATTACGTGCGGACAACGATAAAAAAGTCAATAACTAGGATATAGATAGAAGTGACAGTTTCATACTATTGTAACGACTTGGCCGATTTTATGTTTATGTTGATTTTAGATGGTTTTGACTAAAACGATTCTCGTAGAAACTAGACTGAAAATCTAATGTTTAGGCCCTGTTTGGGAGAGCTTCACTTCAAAAACTTCAGTTTTGGTTTTCCAGTTTCACTATAAAACAGCTCCAGCAAATTGTTAAGGTGAGTTCCAGGAGCGTTTGGTTTGTATATGGACTCCAACTTCTATAGTACAATTGATTTGTGTGGGTTTCCTTGATTACCCTTGATGATTAGTGGGTTGTCGCCAGAGAGAACGGAAATTGTATGTTGCGTAACCAGTGGCATGGTGGGTAATTTTCGTACAGCTTCATGAGGAGATATAAAAACAGTGTTTTTGAAGCACCCTCTAAGGAGCTTCATGAATTTCATGAAACGGGCCTCTAGTTTCGATTTTTTTTAAAACTAAAGCTCGTGGAGCTGGACCTGTTTGGGTTGAAGAAGTTCGAACAAAATTAAAATTCTTGAAGTGAAGCTCTCCCAAACAGGGCCTTAATGGTCTGTAAAATTTGTGGCGGCCAGAAGCTGAAAAAAAAGTTAAAACAAACGGGCCTTCATCACCCAACCGCCACCGGTCTTCATGCCCGAGATCGAAATCGAACCCAAACGGCCAAACCAACCATCGTCTACTCGGCGGCTGGGCTAGCACCCTCCCTACCACCATGGCGGCCGTCGTGCCTCCGCCCGACAACCTGGACCCGCAGCCGGCTACTCCCCCAGCCGCCGCTCCTTCCGCCACGCTCACCCCGCCTCCCGCCGCCACCTCCACCCCACCAACCCCCTTGACGCCGGGCCCCGCGGCGCCTAGCCCAAACCCTAACCTACCCCCTGCCCCTGCCCCTGCCCCTGCCCCCGCCCCCGCTTCCACGCCTCCGGCGGCAGTCGCGCCACCGATGCCCCCAGCTCCGATCTCCTTCGCTGCTACCTTCCGTCCACTCGGTGCCCCAGCGCCACCGCCGCCGTACCAGGTCCCGCAGTACGTCGCGGTGCCGGCGAACCCGGGCTACCCGATGCAGCCGCCGGGCGTCCCCGTCGTTATGCCTCCGGGCGCCGTGCGGCTGCCGGCCATGTACGGGCCGCCCCAGCCGGGAGTATACATGCCGCAGCAGGGCGCTGCGATCCCCCATCCCGGTGGGTCCCTGATCTCCAACTCTGTTAACCTATGCGACACCGCGACTTGGTATTAGTTAGTTGATGATGTTGAATTTATGCTTCACCCACTATTTTGTATCTGGTGTTATTTCTCAAGTTTGAACCTTCAAGGTGTACCATGAGCTGTGATGTTGACTGTTGAGGATCTCTTTGTGGGTTTAGGAGAATTGAGAGGATTTGTACCATGGACCTTGGCAGTGTGTTGGTTAGCATTTAGAGGTGTGGTGCTAGTGCTTTAGAGTTAGAGAAACTGGGCTCCGCTCGCCTGATAACGATGACCGGATATTTCTCTGCTACAGCGGTGGTCGTGCCAGCCATTACTCCCCACAACAAGAGGTGCCGGCTCATGTTTGATTCTGCAGCTCTAGATCGTTTGCTCCCTCACTGAGTGTGGTATGCTGAATGTTTGAATTTGAACTGGTTTTGTTTACATTGTCTAATTGATTTACATGCTTTAGCTCGTGGCTTAATTAGGCTCAGTTTCTTTATGTACTTAGATGCTTCAGCTCTGGGTTGTTCCAAAAACTTGCTAAGGTATCATGATTTTCTGCCGTTTAAATTTCATATGCCGGCTATATCTTTTTTTTTCTGGTTTCATATAAACTTCTTTGTTGATAAGAAGTGTAGAGTAGTGACATATTTGCCTGAGCTCTTATTACCTGAGTAGTGCATTGCAATGGTGTGAGCTATACCAAGTTTCTCAAATAACCAATGCAAGTGTGTTATCCTGTCCATGAGGTTGAGAGGTAAGGCCAGCTTTGCTTAGCTCCCTTTTCATTTGAGCAAGATATTGCTTCTGTCAATGTTCACTCTGGTATTTGTTTATGGCTTTTGGTATCTTCTGCTTACACATGGCCACATTCTCTGATTCTATATGTGTTATGAGGTTTCATTTGTTCACTATATGATTTACTTGTAGGTATACTTACTGATGTGGTTGCATAGGTGTCATTTGTCTCTCTCTGCAGGAATGTCTCGTTATCCTGCACCGTATCCTATGATTCGTCCTGGTTTTGTTCCACGTCCAATGCCGCCGCCTGGTGTTGTGCCAATTCAACGACCAACAATAATTTCTGGGATCCGGGCTATTCCTCCTTTGGTAGCCCCAACTGCCCGGCCACCTGCTCCAGCTGTTAAGCTGGCAGATAAACCGCCAACCGCAGTTTATGTTGGGAAGATCGCCCCAACAGTGGACAGTGATTTCCTTCTTTCACTTCTTCGGGTATGTCTTTCTTTCTCCTATATGTTCCTTACATGTACATATGGAAGGGTTGATTTTTTTGCCCTTTAACAGCACCATTTCTATTGTAATTTAGTAGGTAAATCTTTACTGGAGAAAATTATGTCTAATGTTTAAACATGTTCAGCTTTGTGGATCTGTCAAGAGTTGGAAGCGTGCCCAAGATCCTAGTAATGGAAAACCTAAAGGTTTTGGGTTTTGTGAATTTGAATCTGCTGAAGGCATCCTTCGTGCGACACGGCTTCTCAACAAATTGAGCATTGATGGTCAGGAACTGGTGGTATGTATCATTGCCTTTTTCTTAGGTCCCAACTTCATTGGTGAAAAATGTGTGTTAGTATTTAGTTTTTTTGGAAGAGCTGGCTGCGACATTGGAAATGAAAACTGTCTGCGAGTAGCTGTTTAGCTTGCATATTCAATATATGTTGCCAAATTTAGTAATAGTATCTCATCAGGTCATCGCCATGTTGTGGTTTCTTTTGGATTGGTTCAGGGGGACAACTTCGAAATACCAAAATTAAGGATGAAAATGTATCAGAATTGATAGTGCCTTCACTTGTGTTTCCAGATTTAAAAACGAATACAAATTCAGTTTCACATATCATCGGATACCGACACCAATCAGGAACGCTCTTTGCTTTAGCACTATACTTAACTTAGAAGTTTTCCGTAATATAGTACTACTCGATTACTACTCCAATGCCCATTGAGTTACTTCATCCCCTCAATGCCATGTTAATTTTCAGTAGGTTCTTAAATTAATGATAATTCTATATAAACTATCTGTTCCATTCTTATACCAGATTAATATAAATGATGCCACCAAGGAATACCTGAAGAAACATGTTGAGGGAAAGAAGAGAGCACAAGAGAAGGAAAAAGAAACAGAAGATGCAAGCGGGGATGGAACTACAGCTGTTGCTGAAAATGAATCATCAAAACCTGTCCCTGATGAATTGGATGAGACAGGAGATGCTGGAGATAAGTACAGGGAAGACAACACTGATAAATTTGGGATTGTTACTGACGAAGACTCTCAAACTGACAAAGATGTCGCAGAAAAAATAAGCAATATGATTGAGGAGTGGTTAAAGACTAGACCGCCACCCCCACCTTCACCAGTTCAACCATCTGCTGATAGCTCTGGCGTAGATAAGGCAAAAAATGGTACCAAGTTTTCCTAATTATGGTTACTTCATTTTCCCAACAATAGCATTTTCTTTAATATATTTTATTGCAATGGCAGATTCTGATGATAAGAATGCTGCTGATGCTGATAAAAGGGCAGCTAATGAAACTGAGAGATCTGAAACTGCCTCTCCTGATAAGAGGAAGGATAGAGAGCATGATAAGGACAAACGGGACAAAGATCTTGAAAGGCATGACCGTGAACGTGAAAGAGTACGGAGGGATAGAGAGAAGGATCATAAGCATAGAGAAGCTGATAGGCTCTACAGGGATCGCCTTAAGGAGTGGGAATCTAGGGAAAGAGAGAGAGAATATCAGAGGTATAGTGAAAAGGAGAAAGAAAGAGATAGAGATCATAACCGCAGAAGGGAGATCCTGAAGCAGGAAGATGAGAGCGATGACGAGGATAATAGGAAAAGGAAACGAAGGAGTATTAGCTCACTTGAAGATAGGAAGAGGAGGAGGCAACGTGAAAAGGAGGAAGATTTGGCAGATAAAATAAGGGAGGAGGAGGAAATTGCAGAAGCAAGGAGGCTGGCTGTAGAGTTGCAACGGCAAGCAGATGAAGCAGCTGCGGCGGCGGCTGCAGCCGCCGAAGAGTCTGCATCACTTATGGAGATTGATGGTGATGACGAAAAGGAAACAGATGCACAAAACAAGTCGGCTGTTGTGGAAGCTGATAACATCTCGAGCTTTGCTAATGGTGTTGGTGCTGGTAAGTGAATTTCTTTTCTGAGTCATCACATTTTCATGTTCCAGTTTCATTCTTTTCTTTTTCTCATTGGCCAGGTCGACTTAGTAAGGGAAATAATGGTGAGGAAACATGTATGACACCTGGTCAAACCGCAGATACTAAGCAAAACAACAATGTTCCAGCAAAGAAACTGGGTTTTGGTTTGATTGGCTTGGGCAAAAGGACATCTGTTCCATCAGTTTTTGCTGTAGAGGATGACGAAAATAATGTTGATAAAAGCATAAGACCTCTAGTACCTATCGATTACTCCACTGAAGAATTACAAGCTGTACATGCTAATTCTTCTACTGGGGCAAATGTCACAGCAGCTGCCGAGTTTGCCAAGCGCATCTCAGTTTCTAATTCAAAGGAAGAGAAGGCTGAAGCTGAGAAGGATAGGAATAGGAGATCCAGTGAAGCTCGTCCTAATGATGAGCGAAGAGAGAAGCTACATGATCGCGAGAAGGATAAGCCCAAGTCAGAGAACAAGAAGATTCTGGATGCAAAGCAACTAATTGATATGATCCCAAGGACAAAGGAAGAGCTTTTTGCCTATGATATAAACTGGGCGATATATGACAAGGTGAAGTCAAATTCAGTAAATTGTATTATTAACATGGAAGCTGAATAGTGGTTTTTTCTTTCATATGTTCTCAAGCTTTTTTTCACTACTTAGGGGGTGTTTTAATGCACTAGAGCTAATAGTTAGTTGTCTAAAAAATTGATAGTGAAATTAGCTAGCTAACTATTAGCTAATTTGCTAAAAATAGCTATAGTTTAATTATTAGCTAGTTAGTTGGCTAAAAAATTGATAGTGAAAATAGCTAGCTAACTATTAGCTAATTTGCTAAAAATAGCTATAGTTTAATTATTAGGGGGTGTTTTAATGCACTAGAGCTAATAGTTAGTTGTCTAAAAAATTGATAGTGAAATTAGCTAGCTAACTATTAGCTAATTTGCTAAAAATAGCTATAGTTTAATTATTAGCTAGACTGTTTGGGTGTTTTCAACTAATTTTAGCAGCAAACTATTAGCTCTAGTGCATTCAAACATGGCCTTAGCACATGCATTTTTTTTGTTTTTAATATGATTTTGTGTTTGTGGGGTAATCAAATAACAGCTGGTGCTGTTTCCATGAGTTTCTGGCTGGGATAGATTTGTAAACCACCCTAAAATATGTGGTCATAATCCAGTTATCTTAATTCTGCCCATTATCAAATAACAGCTGGTGCTGTTAAGTTACTATTGAAGTTGAAATACATATTTTTGTCTCCGCTCTATTATCCAATTTATCTTGTTGCACATGTATCTCTTGTGGTTCTATTCGACAATGTTAGAAAGTATATCAGGGCCTGTCGCCTGGTAGATATGCCGGCCGGCCTGTATGGAAGTATTGTCACTGATATAGATATAGAGGATTAGGGGAGGATCTCAATCCCTCTGATTGAGGATCTGATTCTAGTCTACGATCTTTCCTTTGGTGTAGAAGGCTTCCTTTTACCTCTCACCTTCCTCCCCTATATAAACTTGTACCTGTACTGTCTTATCATATCAATCAATATACACGCTTCCAACTCACTAACAAACAATATGATTTGTTCTTTTCTTGGTGCAGCATGAGTTGCAAGAGAGAATGAGGCCTTGGATTTCAAAAAAGATAATTGAATTTCTTGGCGAGGAGGAATCAACTTTGGTGGACTATATTGTTTCCTGCACCAAAGACCATGTTCAGGCTGAAAAGATGCTAGATCTTCTACAGTCGATTTTCGATGTTGAGGCCGAGATGTTTGTCCTCAAGATGTGGAGGATGCTTATATTTGAGATCAAGAAAGTCGAATCTGGACTATCAGGAAGAGCAAAGTCATGAAGCGAAGCCTGTTACCCTGTATGACCTCTGATCTGCATTACTCATCAACTGTGACCACACTTGTAAGGTCATACTGCACTACAAGTATCAAAAACCATTTTTAGTGACAGAGTTGATGGATCTTTTTACTTGTTTCTTGTACAAATGCATACGAGAGTTAATGAGATACTGTGCGTAATATTTTTATTTTGATAGATTGCATAACTGTGTTTGGCACAGTTCACACGAGTCAACTGCCTACTTTTGCTTAACTTGTTCTCTGGTGAACGAAGAATGTCAATGCTGGCAGTAGCCACAAGTGATCCCTAATCATACATGGTGTGTGTGCAAAGATGTTCGTATAATCGTATTTCACTTTTGCTTCTGTACTGTAGCAGTACCGTTGAGCTTTTCGTGGTTGCTGCTGTGCGATAAATCTGTAGTTTCTTGCTCATATACTTATATTGCTCGTTTTGTTGTGCGGTCTTTTGTCTGTTTTGGTGGGATGTTCCATTCCTAGTAACTGAATCACTCATGAAAGAATCAACATCGAAATCCGCGTGTGCAATTCGGGAGTTCAGGTCAAATCCGGAGTTCCGGACTCCTAGCGTTCCCAGGTATAAAAATCGTTGCAATCCCTTGCCACGTCCAAACTCGAGCCTCTGGCCAAGCTCGAGACCAAAACAGAGAGAGGATCAAGCGATGTTTCGCCGAGTGAGATAGATGTGGTCGTCGCACCTCCAATTCGTCAACGTCACCGATCTGTGACCTTGGTGTGGCGGAGGGAGTTCGTCAGGGTGCACGTGGCATGTACGAGGTCATCGGAGAGGAGAATCGTGTGGTGCTCCGAATGAATTGCTCGTCGAAGCAAGCACATCACCACAGAAACACTAGACGTCGGTGCCGGAGTTATTTTGCGGCACGATTGAAGGTAATGAGGGGTATGTTGATTTCACCTAAGTTCTCTCTATGTGCGGTATCCATCCATAGGTGATTTGGGGTACTAGGGTGCTCTGGCGCCTATCGGTGGGGGCGCTCCACCGCGGGGATCCTGGCGCCGCCGTTTGTGCGGTCTGGGGGTGAGAGACGATGGAGCTACCGTCACTCATGGGAAGAACAACTCAGATTAACTCGAGCCATACTGGTTCGGCTCAAGGCACGGTTGCCGTTGGGTCATACATCAATGGTGGGGAAATCATACCGTACACGTTCGGTTGTTTCATCCGAGTCGTCTACATTGTTTGGGACGGTTGAGATCAGAGCTCGGTTATTTAAATCGTGACCGTAGAGACTAGATCGGATGGTCCGCATTGGGTATCTGTTCACAATCTTTAGGCTCCGATCTGGCGCGTTCGTTTCTAATCGGGCGGTTGATAAACCACCTTACCCCTTCGTCCGCGCCATCTTGTAAAAGAGCCCCCGAGGAAAGTCAAAATCAACCCTCCATCCCCGTTAAGTGAAGAAATATTTAACTAAAGCCCCTAAAATTTGCTGGTTGACCCCGAGTTTTTCGAAATAGTACTCGCAGTCCATAAATCCCAAAAAATTATAAAATAAATATAGAAAAAATACTTTTAACACATAAATAATTCCCTGAAAACTTTGGAAATTCGTATCTTGTCTGTTTTAACTCCGATTTGATCCATTCGAATTGTGTTAGCTTTGTATAAATATTTATTACACAATAACAATATTAATTATACGATATCACATACTATTATAATTAGGTAACTAACTCGATTAATCTATGTTTGTTGGATTAGCTTCTCTAAATATTAATATAATATTCTGATCTTATAGTTATAATTTGACTAATAACTTAGATTAAAGTTGAATGGATGTAGTTATATATTTTCTCACATAAACTTATGTTAACAAAATATAGTTTTATTATTTAAACACATAAAACTTTGGAAAAGTATAACTCATTAACCGTAACTCCGAATTTAGTGGTTTTCGAACCTAGGTTCTAGTTACGATACATAGAATATTATAATGAAGTTTGTGCTGATGTTTGGTGTGATATTAATTTTACATGTACCATGTTTGTTTGTATTGCTATGACTAGCAGCGAGGTTACAAGTCACTTGAAGAACAACTGGTACCTGAGAATCTCGAGTCTAAGGCAAGTTGTGCCCTTGATCACTTTTCTTTACCTAATAATGTTCATGTTAATCATTGTGACACACTCAGGTTAATTTGATGGGACCTAATAGGTTTCTCTAGCATTGTTTATCCTCCACCTTGCAATCAGATGAATTATTGAGTAGATTTTCTATTGCTCTACTTGGTTTTGGGAAACTAATGTCTTATTATGATCATGTTCTAATTCTGTTGTTGTTTAATTATTGTTCATGATAAGATCATATTGTTAATTGGAACATGGAGAATCACCCGGGAAAACAGTGCTACCACAAGGGTGGAATGGGACGCCCTTGGCCAAGTAAATAGGAAAGCAAGGGAGAGATTACCTTATGCGGAAGGGGCAAGCGGGGAGGCGTCGCTGCTAGAGTATAGGAAGGTCCTCGGGTCGAACTATCTGTAAAGCTTTTCGGACAAGGGATTCCTATGCTTCCTTCTCCCTGAATTTGTAGCAGGTTTTCTCGAACTAGTGGAACTTTGGAAAGGCCTTATAGTGCTATCCTGCCTCACTTGCTTGGTAGAGGTGTATGGGGTCCGATCAACCCCGTGGCAAATGGGTAACATGACTTGTGGGT
This sequence comes from Zea mays, assembly GCF_902167145.1. NCBI lineage: Eukaryota > Viridiplantae > Streptophyta > Magnoliopsida > Poales > Poaceae > Zea > Zea mays. Next base: position 223,798,509 of record NC_050096.1, read on the forward strand.
AAAGATGCGCAACCTCTGCAGAGTGTAAAATTGGTATATCAGCCGTGCTCACGGTCATGAGTGGCTCGGACACTCACATGATTAACTTATGGAATTAAACTCAATTTGTCATTTGCATTGCATTATGAGTATTGTTATTAATCTTGATCTCTTATTTAATTGGGTTGGTGTTGGGGACTTGTTCTTAGAAGCTATGAATTAAGAACAAGGCAACATAAAATGTTAAATGTTAACGTCCTTCGTCCATGAAACATTACTCCTTTGAGGATAATGAGGCTTGGACGAAGGTAAATGAAAATATAATTACGAAGCTCAAGTCTTCGTAATAAAATTTCAATAGATATTAAAAAACAACATAAAATAAAGGGTATAAAAGGGGTAAATAAATCATGGACGAATTATATTATATTTACTTAGTATATTGAATCATTGAACACAATAATACCTCTGCCTTGGCAAAGGTAGAATTCCGAAAGATGCGACTGCAATTCTCAGAATCCGTGAACAGTAAAGGAATACTGTTCACTATTTATAGGCACAGGACGCAGCCTGTGAGAAATTACAAGTATGCCCCTTATAAAAGTTTACAACATTGACTCAGACCTTTATGGACTAAAAGGTCATTCTATCTTTAAGTCGGTTTGTAATACCGAAGCTTCATGAAGAGGAAGCTTCGGCCACCTCTCACAAGCAGCTTCAGCCGAAAGCCGCTTCTTCCTTAAAGACCTTCGGCGACGAAGCATAGACCCAACAGTAGCCCCTTTCGCGGTGCTAGATCGTTTTTCGTAACGAGCTTGATCCGTGAAAAAAGTCTCTTAAGCTTCGGGGAGCCGAAGGTCCAAAAAACACCTTCCCTGAGCTCGTTGTCGAGAAACGATTAAATTTTCCAGCGCGTAGCGGCCCCACCCTGCAGAGTTACTGTTTGGTCTCTGCGGTCCACCACGCAGCGAGTGCGAGCGGGTGTCCACCTGGTGTAAAAATCCTGGCGCTTCGCCTTCTTACCTGCAATACTATATAAACAGACGAGTAGGTGTGAAGTTACCACAGCATTCATTGCTATTTGCACTGTTTTGCTGCCAAAATTTTTAACCATCGCCGAAGCTTGTCTCTCGAAATCGAACGAAGCTCCAGCTTGAAGCCTGCTTCGTCAGAAGAAAAAACTTCGGAAGAAAAAAGTATTAAATTTCCACAAATTCAAAATTAAATGGCCAGAGTGCGTTCTACCGCCAGGGTTGAGCGTGAGGGAAGCGAAACTGAAGCTTCGGAGACTGTTCCCATCTCCGAAGCCATGCAACGATCCGGGCTGGTGATTTCGGAAAAGATCCCTAGTGATGATGCAGAACAAGCAGAACAAGCAATCGCAGAAGCAGAAGAAGAAGATATTGAGGAAACTGATCCCTAAGATGATTATCGCATTGCCATGCCAAGCAAGCCCAGCCACCTGGATTTCGGGAAATCTACTGTTTCGAAGGCTGATCTTTCCAAGATGGTAAAGTCGGGCTTTTTTAATGAAAATCAGAAGAAGCTATTACGCTTCGGGGGGGAAGAGACTACCCCAAAGCCGGAGAAGGATGAAATTGTTATTTTCAAAAGCTTTCTAAAGGCTGGTTTAAGATTCCCCCTACATGGGATTATTGCAGAGGTACTGAAGAGGTTCGGTATCTATTTTCACCAGCTGACCCCTAACGCTATCGTTAGGCTTAGTGTTTATATCTGGGCACTCCGAAGCCAAGCAGTGGAGCCATTTGCGGACAGCTTTTGCCGGGTTCACGAGTTGCATTATCAAACGAAAGCTAGAAAGGATGGATTGCACGACAATTTTGGTTGCTATAACTTCGCCTATCGGAAAACCACAAAGTTTCCTGTAATCAGCTACCGAAGCAAATGGGCAGCAGGCTGGAAGTCAGAGTGGTTCTATGTCAAGGTTGATGATGACAAGGAAAAGCTTGTGCAAAGTCCACTCGAACTAATCTTCGGAGAAACCCGACCTCGCTGCAACATGACACCCGAAGGTCCAACACAACAAGCAATGAATGAATTCAGAATTATTGCAGAGCATATCAGCACAAGGGACCTGGTTTAGGAGTTTTTGGCCTTCAAAGTTTTTCCCAGTTTGAAAGAATGGGAAATGCCGAAGCTAAAGGGGGAGAAGAAAGAAGGTGAACTTGTACGTTTACCTTACTATTTCAAGTTTAAAAAGTACTTTAAAACACCTTGCCAAGAGTGGCTAGATACAATTGAAGTAATGTGCAATGAAATACTTGACAATTATTCCAAAAAAGAAGATCAATTGATGACCGCAGCCTTCGGCACCCGTCCGAAGCGAAGGCTAAATCGAGTGCTAGACGCCTTGGGTTTTGAATATCCTCACTATGAAAATTTGAACAAAGGTGCCGGAGGCCAGAAGAGGAAAAGGATAACCGAAGCTTCAAATGAAGATGAAAAAGAGACACCAAAGAAGAAAATTCCAAAGAAAAGGAAAGCGTCTTCTCCGAAACGAAAAATATCCGACGAAGAAAAATCCCCCGCATCACCTTCTGCCACTGATGTGGAGGCAATTCTGAAGGTAATGACTGAATCCTTACCTGCGAAGCTAAGTCCACTGGGGCCTCAACTGACAAAGTTTTTTCAGAAGGACAAGGAGCCCGAAAAATCGAAGAAAACAATCAAAGCAAAGAGACAAAGAATTATCACCGTGACAGAGGTAATTGACAAGACACCGCCAAGGGCTGCAGCTCAGAAAACACCAGCGGCTGCGGAAGGGACAGATATTGAAATTACACCTTCGGAGGTCGCAGCCGCCGAAGCTGCCTCAGCTGAAGATTTGAACCTAGAGAGCACAATCGAGCACATTGACAAAATACTGCTAGACATGGCTGCAGAAGAAGCTACCACCGCCGCCGAAGAGGCCGCGATCGCAGCGTCGGGGAAAGGGAAGGAAATTGTTGATGAAGCTTCAGAAAACGAAGCCTTCATGTTCCAGAATTTGGTTGGAGAAAAACTGTCAAAAGCTGAAATAGAAGAACTTAAAGAGTATGCCAAATCCTGCGGATACAAACCTGGAGCACTCCTCTTCGGAGGCATTGATGATGAAAAATTAGATTGTATTCGAGATCAAACTGGAGCCAAAATTATCGGTACTCTGTCAAAGAGTATCGGTTTTCCAAAGCTAGAAACAGACATCAGCCGCTACCGACGACAACATATCGTTGGTAGTTTATTTTACTCCAATTTCAAGGTGAACTACTTTTCCCTTAACTTTTATTGTTTCTAATAATGAAAACATGTCTGACGAAGGTTGTTTTCGTGCAGAGTATGCTGTTGAGCAAAGCCTTGAAAATGCAGCAAGATTTTGAAGATAAGAAACACGAAGTTATAATTGAAAATTTGGAAAGCAAAATAAAGGAGCACTCAGATGTTATCGAGAAAAAGAACTTTGAGCTCCAGGCAACCGAAGGTTTATTGGCGGAAGCTGAAGCAAAAATAACAGAACTGAACACGAAGCTTCTCCGCCAATCTGAGCAGTTCGAACGAGAAAAGCAAGATCTTAATGCAAAACTTGAAGCCGAAGCTCAACAAAATTCAGATTTGAGAAAACTATTGACGAGCCTTCAAGAAAAATGTTTGGAGTTTAGCAACAAATGCATTCAACGATTAAGAAAAATTTTCCACTCAGTTGGAGCCAGCAGTGAAAAATTTACCCCCTCAGCTGAAGATCTACCGAAGACCTTCGAACATATTGAGGGTGAGATTGACGAGCTCGACGAAGTCATTGCTGGGCACGGTGACTTCTGTGCCTGGGTGGCTTCTCGGGGCACTGCTGCAGCTTTCCTAAAAGCTGGCTGCGATCATGGAAAGATTGTCAATAGGCCAAATTTCACTTTATCACCATCAATCCTAGATGACATTCCTGATCTCGCCCGAAGTATCTCTAATAGATTTGTAAAAATGATATGGACAAAAGGTGGGCGAGAAAAGGTTGGAGACGAAGCTCGGAGTCATCTTGAACCAGTAAGAAATTATACCTTGCGCTTACCTCTTCCTTCAAGCTCGATTTTGACTTACAACAACCTTATTCATGTAGGATGACGAAGCCGAAGCTGATAATTAGAAAATGACGCCAAAGCCGAAGCTCCTTGGAGATTAAATAGTAGACTGTAGACAGTACTTGAGAAACTTTTGAGATAACTTTTATAAATGTAACTAAAACTTGTCTTTAATGAATTCTGTTCATACCTTGTAATATATCCTTATCCTTCCATTGATGTATGAGAAGTGCTTTGATGTGGACGAATTTTTTCTTTTTTTTTGAGTCGAAGGCGAAAAAAACAGCTTCCCTTCTTTTCGTACGCAGCGAAGCATAGAAAACAGCATTTCCCTTCTTTCCGAAGCTCTCCTTTTTGTACATGAAGCTCTTTCTTTCTTTTTCCCCCTTTTTTTCCTTTTTGCCGAAGCAACCACTTATGCCATGATGATGATTATCCTACATATGCCTGGATGAATGTTTTATGAATGCAAATACTATGATGTAATGTGATGTGCAAATGAATGTCCGAACACATATCCGAAGCCATACTCATAGCTATTATTTCCTTAGAAACAATCACACCTTAGCTCTGCATTCCCTTAGGAACGACTTTGGAGCTTCTTCGCCTTTACTTTTGGCGGAATCAGCGTTGACTTTTCGCTGTAAGCTCTGCATCCCCTTAGGAACGACTTTGGAGCTTCTTCGCCTTTACTTTTGGCGGAATCAGCGTTGACTTTTCGCTGTAAGCTTTGCATTCCCTTAGGAACGACTTTGGAGCTTCTTCGCCTTTACTTTTCGGCACTCGATGGTGCGTTCTCAGCTTTTACATTTACATTCCTTGGGGGATTTTGCTCTTATATAACTAAAAAAGGAAATTACATATGATGGCCCCATTAAAAACCTTTCTCCCCCTTCAGAAAGGAAAAGGGTGCCATGAAAGAAAAATAAAAAATATGAAAAATTACATCAAGCTATACATAATATCGCCGAAGCTCATCCGCATTCCAAGATCTAGGAATGTCGTTGCCGTCCATATCCTTCAATCTGTATGAACCGGGTCTTGACGAAGATGCTACTAAGAAAGGTCCATCCCATTTCAACTGCAACTTGCCCACTGTTTCTGGGTTGTCCATTCTCCGAAGCACTAAGTGTCCTGGTTCAATATTCTTTAGCCGAACCTTTCTATCTCGCCATTTGATTGTTTCGGCTTGATATTTATTGATGTTCTCTACGGCTTGCAGCCTGATCCCTTCTAAAGCATCTTTTTCCACAGAATAAACAGCTTCGGAACCTGATTCTGCCGAAGCTACTACTCTTATTGATCCGGTTTTAGCTTCCTCCGGAGTTATTGCTTCGTCACCGAATAACAACTTGAATGGAGTAAAGCCTGTAGTTCTTGATGTTGTTGTATTGTGGCTCCACACCACTTTGGTTAACTGATCTGGCCACTTTCTCCTTGGTTGATTGAAGATTAACTTCATTATTCCTGTCATTATAATGCCATTGGCTCTTTCAACGAGTCCGTTTGACTCCGGATGCCTGACTGATGCAAAATGGATCTTCGTACCTATTTGATCACAGAAATCCCTGAAAGCTTCGGAGTCAAACTGTGTTCCATTATCCACAGTGATGGCCTTTGGTACCCCGAAACGACAAACAATATTCTGCCAGAAAAACTTTTGAATGGTGGCCGAAGTTATTGTGGCTAAAGGCTTTGCCTCAATCCATTTGGAAAAATATTCCACAGCCACTACAACATATCTTAAGTTCCCTTGGGCCGGTGGTAATGGACCCAACAAGTCAAGGCCCCACCTTTGCAATGGCCAGATGGGTTGTATGAGCTGTGTCAAGGACGAAGGTTGTTTTTGATCTCTTGCACATTTCTGACAACCTTCGCAGTTTTGAACTAATTCCGCCGCATCCGAAGCTGCCTTCGGCCAATAAAACCCCTGATGGAATACTTTTCCAAGTAACGGCCTAGATCCAATGTGAGATCCACACAGGCCTGCATGTATTTCTTTCATCAACTCTATACCTTCGGGTCTAGATAAACACTTGAGTAATGGAGCACAAACTCCATGCTTGTACAACTCCCCTTCTATTATGACATATGGACGAGCTCTTGCCTCTATCCTCCTGTTATAAGTTTCGTCATCTGAAAGGAATTTACCCTGAAGGTAAGAGATGATCTCAGTTCTCCAGTCTTCACTATAAACAGGAGATATATTGAGGACTGCTCTTTCAAGAAGTTCGACCGAAGGTGCTTTTATTGTTTCGAAGAACACATCCGAAGGTAAGGGCAGCCCCTGTGCTGCTGACTTAGCTAGCAAATCAGCATGCTCATTTTGTCCTCGAGGGATATTTTTGACAGAAAATCCTTCGAAGGAAGCTTCAATTCTTCGAACCATATCCAGATATTTCTCAAGCTTCGGATCTTTAGCCTTGCAACTCTTGTCATTATGACCCGAAACAACCTGGGAATCAGTTTTAAGCATGGCCCTTCTGATTCCCATTGCTTTTAGCTTCCGAAGACCCAGAAGCAGGGCTTCGTACTCGGCAATGTTATTTGTGCAACTAAAATCAAGCTTTGCCGCATAGCAAGTTTTAACTTTGGAAGGTGAAACCAACACAGCAGCCGCTCCCGCTCCGAAGGTTCCCCAAGACCCATCACAAAACACTGTCCATGCTTCGGCGTCTTTATTTGTTTCTTCCTCCTGAGCCCCTGGCGTCCAGTCAGCAATAAAGTCTGCTAACGCCTGGGACTGAATCGAAGATCTATGAACATATTCAATACAAAATTCGTTGAGCTCTGTAGCCCATTTTCCAATCCTTCCAGTAGCTTCTCGGTTCCCCATAATATCCTTCAGAGGTTGTGAAGAAGGAACGATTATGTTGTAAGCTTGAAAATAGTGCCGAAGCTTCCCGGAGGCCATCAAGACAGCATACAGTACCTTCTCCAACTCTGTATAATTTTTCTTTGATAAACTAAGAACCTCGGATACAAAATATATTGGGGCCTGCCTTTTGACTTGACCATCGAGCTTCTCCTGGACAAGCGCTGCACTTACCGCTGAGTGCGAAGCTGCCACATATAATAACAAAGGAGCCCCTGGCGTCGGTGGAGTTAATGTTGTTAGATCTATCAAATACTGTTTCAGCTCTTCAAAGGCCTTCTGCTGGATTGGTCCCCATTGGAAGACTTCAGCTGACTTCAACACTTCGAAGAATGGTAAGTTTCTCTCTGCTGATCTGGATATGAATCTATTGAGAGATGCCAACCTTCCTGTCAATCTTTGAGCCCCCTTTTTTGTAGTTGGTGGCTCCATCCGAAGTATAGCTTCAATTTTACTTGGATTAGCTTCAATTCCCTTTGTTGAAACCAGGCATCCAAGAAATTTCCCCTTCTTTACTCCGAAGACGCATTTTTCCGGATTCAACTTCAGGCCAGCTTGTCTGAAATTGGCGAAGGTCTCCTGCAAATCAGCAATATGATTCTCCTGTTTTGTGCTTTTTACAATGATGTCATCAACATAAGTTAGCACATTTCTGCCTATCTGAGACTGGAGAACCTTCGCAGTCATTCTGCTGAAACTTCCTCCAGCGTTTTTGAGCCCCTCAGGCATCCGAAGATAGCAATATGTGCCACTTGGGGTTATGAAGCTAGTCTTCGGCTCATCTTCCTTCTTCATCCAGATTTGGTGATAGCCTGAGTAACAGTCTAGCAGACTCATGAGCTCTGAAGAAGCTGCTGCATCAACTAAAGAGTCTATCCTTGGCAATGGGAATTCGTCCTTCAGACAAGCCTTGTTGAGATCTGTAAAATCGATACACATTCGCCACTTGCCATTGGCCTTTTTTACCATAACAGTGTTAGCTAGCCATTCTGGGTACTTTACTTCTCTGATAACTCCTGCAGTGAGGAGTCTTTTGACTTCGTTACGAGCACCTTCGGCCTTGTCATCAGACATTTTCCGAAGCCTCTGCTTTCTGGGTCTGAAGGATGGGTCAACATTGAGCGAGTGTTCAATAACATCCCTATTTACTCCGCAGAGATCATTGGCTGACCATGCAAAAACATCTTTGTTGTTGAACAAAAACCTTATCAAGGTTTTCTCCTGCTCTTCGGATAATTGAGAACCCAACAGCACCTTCTGCTCTACTATGTCCTCACATAAGAGCATAGGCTTCGGCTGGTCTGCTGAAGCTGCTTTCTCCCTTCTGAATTTGTACTGTTCACAAGCTTCAGCTCCATCTATGTTATGGATTGCTTTTGAGTCAGTCCAATTGCCTTCGGCCCTTCTGGCAGCTTCCTGGCTTCCATGAATAGCGATGGGTCCTTGGTCCGAAGGTATCTTCATGCAAAGATAAGCAGGATGAAGAATTGCTTCGAAAGCATTGAGGGTGCCACGACCAATAATCGCATTGTAAGGGTATTCCATGTCAACAATGTCAAACACAACTTGCTCAGTTCTAGTATTGTTGATGAACCCGAAGGTCACTGACATGGTGATCTTACCCAGTGCTACAATCTGCCTTCCTCTGAAGCCACAAAGAGGATGTGTAGCATCATGAATCTTATCTTCTGGCTCTTGCATTTGTCTGAAGGCCTTAGCAAATATGATGTCAGCTGCACTACCTATGTCAACCAAGACATTGTGGACCAGAAATCCTTTGATAACACAAGAGATAACCATGGCATCGTTGTGTGGGTAATCCTTGAGCTGAAGGTCCTCTTGGGAGAAGGTAATAGGAATGTGAGACCATCTTGACTTGATGAAGGGTCCTTGCACCCCAACATGCTGTACCCTTCTCTGTGCTTCTTTCTTCTGTTTCTTGTTGGCTGGCTCTAAGGACGAACCACCTGTAATCGGGAGCACCAGCTTCGGGTCTGAAGCAGCTCCAGCTTGATCATTGAACGAAGCCATCAGCTCAAAAAGTGGAAGTGAGTTCACCGGAGGTGGGCGCCAATGTTGGGGACTTGTTCTTAGAAGCTATGAATTAAGAACAAGGCAACATAAAATGTTAAATGTTAACGTCCTTCATCCATGAAACATTACTCCTTTGAGGATAATGAGGCTTGGACGAAGGTAAATGAAAACATAATTACGAAGCTCAAGTCTTCGTAATAAAATTTCAATAGATATTAAAAAACAACATAAAACAAAGGGTATAAAAGGGGTAAATAAATCATGGACGAATTATATTATATTTACTTAGTATATTGAATCATTGAACACAATAATACCTCTGCCTTGGCAAAGGTAGAATTCCGAAAGATGCGACTGCAATTCTCAGAATCCGTGAACAGTAAAGGAATACTGTTCACTATTTATAGGCACAGGACGCAGCCTGTGAAAAATTACAAGTATGCCCCTTATAAAAGTTTACAACATTGACTCAGACCTTTATGGACTAAAAGGTCATTCTATCTTTAAGTCGGTTTGTAATACCGAAGCTTCATGAAGAGGAAGCTTCGGCCACCTCTCACAAGCAGCTTCAGCCGAAAGCCGCTTCTTCCTTAAAGACCTTCGGCGACGAAGCATAGACCCAACAGTTGGTATCTACTTATACTTAGTATCTGCTAATAAAATTTTGACCAATTTTAAAAGCAATGCTCAGCTTTAACCATCCTCTTTGGTAAGCCTTACACTTCACATGAGCTCCCACCTTTGGTGTGTTCATGCACATTATTCCCCACAACTTGTTGAGCGATGAACGTATATGAGCTCACCCTTGCTGTACTCACACCCCCAGGTCAAGAACAGGTACCGCAGGATGTGGCGCGTGAAGGATGCTGTGATGAGTTCGTGAGTGATCTAGGCCGTCGTCTCCCAGTCAACTATGGTTGCTGGATCGTTGTCTTCATATGATGTAATTATTTAACTATTTTGTATATAACTACTATTATATAGTAAATATGTGACATTCGTTTTTGTACCATGAGTTATCATATGTGTGAGACTCGGTCCCAGCACACTTGGTGATTATTTCACGCTCGAGTTTTGGACCCCCTAGAATTCGGGTGTGACACAAAGTGATATATGATGTATATTACATTTGTACCTTAGGCTTGCTTGAAGGCGAAAGCGTGAATGCAATTCCAATCCAGCGTGAATAGTACGGGGTACTATTCATCTATTTATAGGCAATCGTACAACTTCGTATGATGTTACATTCATACCCTCAAAAATTACATACAAGGTTTACAAATGTCACAGGGACAATTTTGTCATTTGCATTTAGCAGCTTGAACAACGCCTTCTCCCTACGCCGCCTTCCTACGTCAATGTAACGAAGCTTGCTTCGTCGCACTTCCATTGATCTATGCTGAATCTTTTCTAGTAGCGAAGCTCCTGTAATACTTAATAATATACTAAAAACAAATGGTTAGCCGTGTTTTTGAGGAACTTCGGAAGACGAAGGCCCCCAACAGTAGCCCCTCGCAATATTAATTTGTTCCTTTGTAACAAATTCAGACTGCGAAACGAACGAAGGCCTTTAGCCGAAGGTCCGAAAAAACACCTCCCCTTCGCTAGAATAGAGAAACCTTCTGTATTATGGGGCCCACATGTCGTGGTGCTTTGCATATATATATATATGAGGGTTGTGATGAAAATATTTTTCGTGCTATCAAGCTTGCGTTGGCTTTGTTGTTTAGTTTGCTGACTCTGTAATCACGATTGCTTTCAAGCTTCGATTTTTTTGCCTGAACCAAAGCTGAGATGGCCGAAGATAAAAGGAGTGAGGACCCCACACTGGCTGGGTTTTATGAAGCTATGGAGAGGACAAATGTTGAAAAAATAACTGATGGGATTTTAGCTGGGCGGTCTGAAGATTCTGGTGACAGCGAGGATTTCGATGTAGAGAGTGATAATGATGATGCCGAAGATCGCCCGTGGAGGCCGAGTCATGTTGTCTTTGGAAAATCCACTGTTAAGAAAGGGCAAATTGAAACGATGAAGGGCAAATATTTCCATGATATATGCATAGTGAGGGCTGGAGGAGAGAACATTGTTCCTCTTCCTGAAGCTGATGAAGTGGTGGTATTCAAGCGTTTTATGAAGGCTGGTCTTCAGTTTCCTTTGCATAAGGTGCTGGTCGAAGTGCTAAAGAGATTCGAAATATACCTTCATCAGCTTACTCCCGAAGCTTTAATTAAAATTGGGGTTTTCATTTGGGCGATGAGGAGCCAAGGGCTGGACCCAGACGTCTACTGCTTCTGCAATATATAGAATTATCCTACCAGACGAAGGCGATTGGGAAGGAACAATATCATAACAACTTTGGTTGTTACTCCTTCGTATATCGCTCTGATGCGAGACGCCCTGTACCAACATTTCGGAAGAAGTGGCCAGGATCCTAGATGAGGCAATGGTTCTATGTTAAGAATGATTTGGTTGAGAGGGAGGACGTGAAGGATATAATTCAGCGTCCCATACAATCACGCTTTGGCATCAGAAGGCCTTCGATCGTGAACAGTGATAAGGCTCAAGCATGCCTGGTGGCCTTCAACACTGTGTGTAGCTATATTGGTACCAAATACTTGGTCCAAGAGCACATAGCCTTCAAAGTGTGGCCCCTTGTTAATGAATGGGAAATGCCGAAGGAAACCGCTGCTAGTTCAAGCGAAGGTGGCCTGGTTTATCTGAAATATACCTACCGCTACAGAAGTCAGTTCGGCGAGCTAGATGATGAATGGCTTGAAGCCATTGAGGCGACTAGTGAGGAGTTGCTGGGGGCTTATACGAAGGCTGAAGATGAAGCCATGAATACTTCCTTTTCTGCCCGTGGAAAGAGAAGGCTGAACAAAGTATTTGATGTTATTGGATTTGTCTATCATGACTACTGCTTTTCGTCACGGAAACAAGGGATGAAAAGGAAAATTGCAACGACGACCTCCTCTGCCGCGCCGAAGCCAAAGAGGACAAAAGTTGTAACTCACCGGCCGAAGTCATATTTTTAGAAAGGGCTGCTATACTGCCTGTTGTAGGGGTTTCAAAGACAGAGGCTGTCGAAGTTGCCAAAGAGACCCTCTCAGCTTCAGAGGTAATACTTTTCTTTTTACTTGTTTTGAATCGAAGAATATTTAATCTAATGGTGCTTTTGGAATTTTTAAATAGATGATCAAAGCACCTGCTGTAGCAGTCGAAGTTCCCACCATTCAATTGGAGAAATAAAAAAACACAGAGTTCTAAGACCGAACAGCGACCGAAGCTACAGAGTTCTCCGATAGTGCAAGAGCTTTGAAGGATAGCATCCACTTCAGTAGCAACACCTAAGAAAGGGAAAAGGATGGCCAACGTTCTAGATGCTGTTCTAAGGCCTCTGAAAATGGCTACTCCTACTCCTACAAGGATTTCCAAAGGGAAAGCTAGAGAATTAGAAAAGGCTATCGACGTAAGTAATGCTCCTGATTGCGCTAAGGCTGGACCTGTGGAAAGTAGGCCAACAAAGCAAGTAAATGAGAGCCTTTCAGAGAAAGTATCATTGCCGATACCTAAAGCGGTGTCGCCCGGAGATCTTGAATTCATTATCCGCCATGCTTCGGGAAAATAACTGACACAGAAGCAAATTGCCGAAGCCTGGCATTATGCTAAAGATTTACAGTATCCTTGAGGGTCCCAAGTGTACGAAGGTGATGAGGAAGATGATTTCCTATACTGCCTTCCTGATAACAAGGAAATTGACATCTGCTGAGAAATGATGGATAACATGCGTTACCCGAAGCTTGAGCTCGGGCTGTCCTTAATGCCGAAGGACCATCGGGCAGACTACTTGGCATATAATAGTTTGAAGGTTTGTGCTTACTCCTTCCTTCGAGCTCTTTATAATCATTTTGAGTAAATTATTTGCTTATTTTATTTTTTGTTATTAGGGTCTTATTTTAAGTAAAGCTTTGAAGGCGCAAAAAGAATGTGAGGATGAGAGCACTAAAACAGCCTTCGGAAATCTGCGCTTAGAAGTTATAATGCTTTGGAACGAGGCCCTAGAAAAAGACAAGATTCTTCTTTCTTTAGTCGAAAGGCTAAAGACGAATGAAGCTAATTTGGCTAAATTCTCCAAAGCAGATCAAAAGATTTCAAAGCTTGAAAAGGAAAATGAGAAACACATAGCCGATCTAGAATACGTTCATCCGCCCAAGTAGAATTGCATAAATCTAAAGTGATGAGGCTAGAGAAGAAACTTGACGAAGTTACCAAAAACTTTAACGCTGAGCAATCGAAGCGTGAGATATCCAACACTGAACGATCCAGGGTACAAAAGAAAGTTGAAGAGCTTCGTCAAGCGAAGGAAGAATGCTACACCGTTGCTATGCAATGCTATGATAAGCTAAAAATGCTTTTACTAGTATTGGCGCATTCTCGGCTGAGCGAAATTTTATCCGTGGAGATCCTGAGGGTGTGATCAAATGGATTGAGGGTGAAATCGAAGCATTTTATGAAGTTCTAACTGGCAGGGGGACTTTTGTGCCTGTGTAGGTGCTTGAGGGGCTGTGTCACTGCTCGAAAAAGCTGGCTGTGAACATGCGAAGGCTGTAATTCAGCCAGAATTCTCAGTTTCAGCAAATTACATTAAAGAACCTTCAGCTGAATCTACCACCCTTGGTGGGAAATTTTATTCTGAAGTGTGGTTGAACGGAGGCAGAGAGATAGCAGACAAAGCTATCAGGCAAAGTGAAGAAAATCTCATCTTGCTTCAGAGAAAGCAAGAAAAGCTGAAGAAGCCGCAGAACGCAAAAGGCGTATAGGTGTGTTTGTCATATTTTAGCTTCGTATCTTACAGAAACTTATATTTTGGTGCAACTGAACTCTCTCCTCCCCTGTAGCCATACGATCCTGACACCGATCCAGCCCTAAAGGATACCTTTGACGAATTCAAGATCGTGAACGCATCAATAGATGAAGCTGTTGAACAACTTCTAAATGAAGCTGCAGAAAAAGTCTTGAAGGAGGATGATTAATCTGTGTTGTAAAAAACATTGTAAATTTGTATGCTGCCTTTATGCGAGAAACATTTGTAAACTGTGTAATTCATGATGTAATATATTTCTTTATGTAGCGTGAAATTATCGTACGTACCGTTTTTTTGAACCGAAGGCGAAAAAACACCTTCCCTTCTTTTCACGCTTCATGAAGAAAATCCCTTTTTGCCGAAGGTCTTGCATAGGGAATACCGTTGCTGAAGTGACAGTATTGGCCCCGAAGGTCTTGCCGAAGGTCTTGCATAAGGAATGACGTACCATTTAAGAACAACCGCTAGAGATGCAATATATTTTCTTTTGCCTTGCTTTGTTTTCATAATTCCTTAACAAAAACACACTTAGCTTCGTAGGTCAATCAAATTTGCGGATGAAGGAGCAACTTCCCTTCTTCTCCCTTTTTGAATGATGCAAAATGATGAATGATGCGATGATATGATGTAGAATGATGCGATGATGTGTTGTGAAAAATGATGACAGAAAACACTTCACAATAATAAGACTCTGCATCCCCGTAGGAACGACTTTTGAGCTAAGCTCTACATCCTCTTAGGAACGACTTTGGAGCTTCTTCACCTTTTACTTAGGTGGCATTTAAGCTCTGCATCCCCTTAGGAACGACTTTTGAGCTTCTTCACCTTTTACTTAGGTGGCATTTCAGCTCTGTATCCCTGTAGGAACGACTTTGAAGCTTTTTTACCTTTGTTGTTACACTCGATGGTGTAATCACAGATTTATTACAACGTATCGAAGGTTGCACCTTCTCAAATTGTTTCTAAGGCAAGAACATGAAGCGAAAGAAATGAAAATTGCAATAGATATATATATCAAGTTCTTAGTCCAGGCCTTCTGTAGCTTCAGTAAATGTGCCTGGACTCTAGAACAGTATTGTTGACTGTTCGAGCTTTGGACTCTTCCCTTACATTGCGTTGCTGCTAGACTTGGCGCTGCCCTTCAGGCTGCTCGTTGTAGGACGAAGTTGGAGCCAGTGTAAGTGGTTGTGGTAAGGCCCAGGCGGCTGGAGAGTGAGTTACCGAAGCCACTGAAATTGTACGTTGTGAAAATGGCTGTTGGTTGCCCACATACTCTAGAATGTATGGGGAATAACACGAAGCAGTATGAAGAACTTGCTTTGATTGACTCTGCCATGCTTCGGCCTCAGCTGTCTCCTTTTGTTTCTGTATTGTGACTTGGCAGGTTCTTGTTGTGCGCCCCTTATCCTCTCCAAAGAATAAGCAAAATAATCTTCTTGGTTGAGAGTTGAACCTTCCTCCGAAGCTACGTCCCCCTCTTCCTTTTGGGCTGGTGGTCTAAAGGAGCTCTGCTGCGCCCCTGTTGACTGGGAACTGTGCTGGTGCCCTTGGTTGTGATTGCCCATGTCCTCACTTTAACTGGGATTGTGTATTGTTCTGACATGCCTTGGGTGGAGCCTTCCTCCAAAGCCCCTGGTCATTTTAGAATATCTGTAAGTTTCCTCCCTTCTTTGCTTGAAATCGTTGTCGGCTCTGATGTACTCATCCATCTTATGGAGAAGCTTCTCAAGGGTTTGGAGGGGGTGTTGGGATTTCTGGCAAAATATTGTGGTGTTGGGCCTAGACTAAGTCCCTTGATCATGGATTCAATGACAATCTCATTTGGCACCGTTAGCGCCTAAGCTCTGAGACGCAGAAATCTTCGGACATATGCCTGCAGATACTACTCGTGGTCCTGTGTGCACTAGAATAGGGCTTGAGCGATCACCGGCTTTGTCTGAAACCCCTAAAAGCTAGTGACCAACATATCCTTTAACTTCTGCCATGATGTAATTGTTCTTGTCCTAAGAGAAGAATACCAAGTTTGAGCAATACTTCTGACTGCCATGACGAAGGATTTTGCCATGACAGCGGTGTTGCCACCATATGATGATATGGTTGCTTCGTAGCTCATGAGAAACTGCTTCGGGTCCGAGTGACCGTCATACATGGGAAGCTGGGGTGGCATTTATGAAGGTGGCCATGGGGTATCCTGTAACTCTATAGCTAGGGGAAGCATCATCAAAAGCAATGTTATCATGATGAAAGTCGTCATACCATATGTCATCAAGGCTAGGGCTTTCTTGACGAAGGTCTTTCTATTGTGGCTTATGACCTTGTTCATTGTCTTGTGTGATGTGCCGCATTTCTTCGGCTGCTTCATCAATCTTTTTCTGGAGCTCAGCCAACCGAAGCATCTTCTCCCTTCTTCTCTCCACTTGTTGATGAATAGCTTCTAGATCCTTGATCTCTTGATCCAACTCTTCGTCCTGTGGTGTTGGGCTAATAGCTTTCCTCTTCTGGCTTCGGGCCTTCCTTAGAAGGAGCCCATCTTGATTGGTGTCTAGAGGAGCAAGGGCAATCCTTGGTGCTGTTGTCTTCTTCTGCGACATGACAAAGGTGGTCGTTTGAGTTCATCAGAGGTGGGCGCCAATGTTGGTCACTTGTTTCTGGTTGTTGTGAACCATAAAACAAGGCAACACAATTGTTAAACGTTAAGGACCTTCGTACCTCGAAGCACTATCCCCCTTCGGGTATAATGAATCTTAGATGAAGGTCATGAAGAACACATCTTCATCATTCACAGATATACAAATATAAGAAATATAATTACAGAGATAACATCATATCATTTATTCATTTCATATCAAATGTTAAACAACATCAAGATCCATATCATATATTAACAAAGTGATATATGATGTACATTGCATTTGTACCTTCGACTTGCTTGAAGGCGAAAGCGTTAATGCAATTCCAATCCAGCGTGAATAGTACAGGGGTACTTTTCATCTATTTATAGGAAATTGTACAACTTCGTAAGATATTACATCCATACCCTCAAAGATTACATACAAGGTTTACAAATATCACAGGGACAATTTTATCATTTGCACTTAGCAGCTTGAACAATGCCTTCTCCCTACGTCACCTTCCTGTGTCAACGTAACGAAGTTTGCTTCGTCACACTTACATTGATCTATGCCGAAGCTTTTCTGGTAGCGAAGCTCCTGTAATACTTAATAATATGCTGAAAACAAATGGTTAGCCATGTTTTTGAGAACCTTCAGAAGATGAAGGCCCCCAACACTAACCATTAGAGCACACGTACCTAAGTATTTAGAAATAAACAATAATTATATTTGAATAAATGTCTTAATACATATTTATATGATATATAACAACCGTAGCAAAGCACGAGCAACTAGCTAGTAGAGTTTAATTATAAAACTAATTACACAACTAAAGACTAAAAGTTTGTTTGGATAAGCTTTCTAAACCAGATTCGCTATTAAAAACTTGAAATCTCAACCAAACAGATACAACGTCAGAATCGATTTCTGAAAATCTATAGATTCCTCTAGTCCAATTCATAGTCACTTTTAGGGATGAAAGTGAAAGCGATAATTGCCGATTATCGAGAACCGTTTTTGATATTTTACCGGAATTTAGGGATAAACGAAAATAGAAATGGTATCCGACAATTCGAAATCTAAAACGGCAAAAAAATTCAAAAACGATAGCAAAAATGGTTTTAGGCTTTACCGACTGTTTTCGAAAATTACCACATTTGGTCGGTAATTTACCGTTGATAATTATCGGCTTCAACTGGCCCATTCGGCCATCCTGCCATCTACTAGCAGCCCAACCAGTCGTCCAGCCCAAATGGCCCAACCAGCACTCCAGCAGCCAGACAGATAACCTAGCAGCCAGACAGACAATCCCACTCGGCCAACAGTCTTTGTCTCCAAGACTCCAAGGACCTGCCGCCGACCGGCCGACGTATCTCATCGCCTTGAGGCCTCGCCATTCTAGCCCAAGAGTGGCGTCGCCGCGTCGCCCTCGGCTTTGTCAGCTGATGAGTCTATCCCGCTTCCCTGTGAGTTCTTCTCTCCTTGTCTCCCCTCTCTTGTCATCTTTTTCTATGACATGCCTGCTGCTGCTCATATCGTTGTGTGCCTGTGTTGTGTGCATTGCAACATTGGTCTCTCGATTACTGATTGCGGATGGTCACCAGTGGATGCACAAGCACCACCACCAAATTGTGACATCACCATCATTGGCTCTCAGTCTCAGCCATCGACAGCTGCTGTGCACTCATCTAGTAAGCACTACATGTCCATTGTCCATGTATGTTTAATTGTTCCAACTATTTCTTTATTTGGTTACTTAGAGCAAATCATTTTTGTAGGAATACGAGCTCTCGTTGCAAGTGAAGGGGCAAGTCATATTGTTGGTCAATCTGCATCTTCGTTGACACCTGCATCTGATGGAATTCTTTTGCCAAGTGTTGGTGCTAGTGCTGTTGTCAGTGGTACTGATGCTCCAACCAATTTTGATGCTGACAATGATGGCGAGGATGGCGAGCGTCCTATCAAGAGGCCAAAGAAGACCACATCAGAAGTGTGGGATCACTTTGAAAAGTATACAATGACAGTGGAGGTCAATGGTAAGATGGAAAAGCAGATCTGGGCAAAGTGCAAGGTCAAAGGGTGTAATACCTAGACAAGCAAACATAGGGTTGAGGGAAAATTTGGTACTTCAGATTTTTGGACTCATCTTGCTAATTACCACAGCATAAAGAAAGGGCAGCAGCATCTCACAACCCAAAAAATGAGGCAGGAATTGCCATTGTTCAACCATACAAGTATGATCAAGAAGCTAGCGTGAAGAAGTTCTATGAAGCAATGATTGTTCATGAGTATCCTTTCAATATGGTTGAACATGAATTATTTCAAGATTGGGTAAAATCCTTGCGTCCAAATTACCCAATGAAGTCTCGTGTCACGGTTAGAAAGGAGATAATGGAATATTATTTGGATAAAAAGAATAAGTTATATGAATACTTGAAAACCATTCAATGTCGTTCTAGTGCAACCATGGATATGTGGACATCCAACCAAAACAAGGCCTACATGTGTATCACTCTTCATTGGGTTGATGAGGATTGGAAAATTCAAAAGAGAATTATTAATTTCTTCCATGTTGAAGGGCGCCATACTGGTGAGAAGTACTAGAGAAAGTCTAATGTTGCACTGGCTGTAGCAAATGTTCTTGATCCTAGGTTCAAAAGAAGAGTTGTGGAATTTTACTTGAAAAGGTTCCATAGAAATTCCTATCAAGATGAACTTGACAAATTTAATGGTGTCCTAAGGAATATGTTTCAGTGCTATCTTTCAGTTACATCATCTGCAAAGAGCAGTAACACACATGCAACATCTTCTGATCAATTTGTGGATACTTTAGTTACTGAGCTTGACTTCTTATTTGAAAACGAGTCATTTGATGATGATGGAGAAGTGAGTGAATTGGATAGGTACATAGTAGATCCACCTTTGAAGGCTACTAAAGCTAATCAGAATACATTTGATATTTTAGCATGGTGGAAATCTCAATTGGAAGAATATCCTACCCTCTACCTGCTTGCTCGTGATGTGTTGGCCATGCAAGTTTCGAGTGTTGCATCTGAATCGGCTTTTTAGTGCCGGTGGTCGTGTTGTCGATCCATATCGAAGTCGCCTTGATCCTGAGATGGTGGAAGCCCTTGTTTGCACAAAGGACTGGATAATTGTATCTAAAAGAGGTGAAATTTCAGCACATAGTTAGTTTTACATGTTAAAGAAATTAACAATACTTACTCGTGTAGCTTCCTTTTATATTTTTAGGGTCTAAGAATATTTCTTCTATGCCCAATGATCTTGAGATCTTGGAAGTCATTAAGGAGAATCTGATACTAGAGATTCTTTCTTTCTATTTCCTTTTGTTATTTGAATTATTGATTGTTAGTATATAGTGTACCGACCTATATTTATCATGCAAATTACAGGATGCATTCTTGGGCATGGGAGGTGACAACGTGGGTGCTGAAGATGATGACTTGCCTGAGGTTCAACTGTAGGTAGCGAAATTATCTAGGGGTTGTAGCAAATAGCCTCAAGCGGACAAGCATTGTCAACTATCATCAACATATCTTTGAATGTTCTAATGTTCTATAATGTGAGGCTACGAGCCTGTCACCTGTATGGTTGTCTTGGATTCTAAGATGGGTTCTACTATCTATGTAATATTATAATGTGAATGACTATGTGTCTATTAGTCTATGCCACTGTGATGTATGTGTCAAGGAAGGTAGTCATCTCTATCTTTGTGTATGATATATATCATAATATTATGCTATTAGCGAAGTTATATAGTTTGATATGTTTTTCATTTTTGAAATATCGATTTGATAATTTTCGACCGTAATCGATGTGCTTTCGATCGAACAGTCTTGCTTTCGAAATTATCGATAAATCGACACCGCTATCATTTTCGACAATATCGTATCGTTACCGTTTTTGGGAAAAAAATTGAAAGTGAAAATGGTTTAGCCTTCTACCGATCGTTTTCGACCGTTTTCATCCCTAGTCACTTTCTATCCCAGGTTTTTAGGTTCCTATCATCTACATTACAAGTTGTTATGTACTTATAGAATTTATAGTTGACAATTGTTAAAAAAAACAAATTATACCTTTTCGTAATCGCCAGCTCACAACAACTTTTCATAGCTCATAACTAGAATAATATTTTTAAAAATCTATAGTTGAACCAAATGGACACTAAACGGAGAAAACCAATTTTAGTTTTTCCATAATCTTCAGCTCACAATAACTTTCTCACGGCTCACAACTAGATTCATATTTTTAAGAATCTACACCTAAATCTAATATACCCTAAACAACAAGACAAATTTATTAAGCCTAATTAACATATGATTAGGAAATGTTACTATAACATCAGATGAGAAAATTATTAATTAGTTAGGTTTAATATGTTTGTCTTATCGTTTAGTTCGTATCTGTGTAATTACCCTGGGCCGTCGGCGATGACTATTTTACGTCCCGTTTGGCTCGTGAGCTGAAATCTTTTCTTACGGGAGAAATATTGTGCTATTGTGTCAGTAGCGATGGAGAAAGATCGCCAAGATATCTAGCGGAAGAAGCGGAAAGCCCCGCTTCAGCTGGTGGACCCACGCCGCGATGCCAAGGTGGCGTGGCCTAGTGCAAAGGACCGCTCCGCCTGCGACGATGCCCCTACACGGCGCCGACCTTAGCTACGAAATCGTCTTCGTCGCCGCGCGTTACTGAAACGACGGTGTCGGGGACCGAGGGGATGAGCCAGGAGTTGTCAGTGGACGACTACCTGGTGGACGGAGTCACCATGTTCGACGCCTAGACTGGGCTGCCGCGCTGTTGGTGAGTGGAAAGACCTATGCTTCTAAGCAGGGTGATTCTATTTTTGCTAACTTGTTTATGATGTAGGGGTGGAGGCTGGGCAACTGACGGTGGTACCGTCTACGGTGCCTGCCGACCTAGGGGGTACAACGAAGGGTGACATAGGAACTTCGCTGGACCAATGGTCGAAATTTTGCGCCGCCGCTGATGGTGGAGGCGAACTCGCTTCAGCTGCTGTCGCTGCTGGCGTAGCGGCGTCTGTCGCGCAACAGCTGCGATATGTGAGTTTTTTTCATAATTTTGGAAAATTGCAACGTCAGGTGACGACCTTCGTTGACCAGGTTGCTTTAGGGGCGCTAACCTCACAGTTGATTTTCGAGAGAAAACGGCTCGAGGGGAGGATTGAGCACATTCGGACGCAACATACCGAGGCAATCAGGGACAAGTCGGCGACCGAAAAAAGAGCTGAAACCTTCTCGACAAGGTGACAACGCTTGAGAAGGAAAAAGAGTACCTCGGTCGCCGGCTCAATGATGAAAAGGAGGATGCGGAGAACACCCGCGCGGAGGTCCAAGCTACCCGCAAGCGTGTTGTCGACCTAGAGCTTGAGGTGAAGAACATGCGCGGCTACCGCGAGAAGACGGAGTCTGCCACCCGTGCTGGGGTGGATCGGGCGCACACGCTTTTTGTGGATGCGTACTGCGACCTCGGCGCGCAGACTGCTCCCTTCAATAAGTCAGGGGAGGAGGTGGAGACCCGTTTCTTGGGGTGGCTGTAGGATGAGCTAGAGTCGCTCCCGTTCATTATGACGGGCCTTATGTCCTATGCGTCTCTTGTGACTTGTGAGGGGGCTGCGAATGCCTTGTCGCGCGAGGGATGTATGCACTTCGAGACCTTCGATCGGGGCAACGAGGACTTCTATGCTGGTGTGTTCTAGGTCGAAGACGACGTGCGAAAGCGCTATGCGGGGGCGCTTTACGATAGGATGTGGGGTCCTCACGGCCGCAACGTCGTTTGAGATAGGGCCGACCGAGCGCTGACACATGTATGTTTTGTTTTTGACGATGATGGTATGTGTGCTCGTTGTTTGAAACATTGTTATGCTGTCTTCACAGGTGATGAGGAAGGAAGAGGTGGAAGACCTCGTCAACCTTGAGAGGTCGGTGGCCTGTGGTGGAGACGGAAGCGGAGGAGCTATCCTCACTTAAGGAGCCATGAAGTCCTTGTTGGGCCGGCCCATTACTCTCGGACTTGGCTCGTCCGCGCAAGTTGGCTCGTGTAGATGTGTGTCCTCCCTCCCTCCTCTCCCCCTATCCGTCTCTGCCGACGGTACCTCCCCGCCGCGACGACATTGATAAAGCCATAAACGGCCACACCCACAGCTCTTTCTTCTCACCTCTCTACTACCCACCCATGGCTCGCTTAACTCCCACCAAGTCCAAATCCACCGGGAAGTCTAAGCCCTCCTCGTCCGCCATGGACGCCGCGGCGGAGCCCGACGCGATATCGTCGTGGCGGCCGAAGCGTGACAAGTCAGCGGGTGGTGGCAACAAGAAGTCTAAGTCAGGCCTTGTTCGTTTGTGTCGGATTGCACCCGGAATCGTTCCAGCTAATCAAAGTGTATATAAATTAGAGAAGCAATCCGGCTAGCAATCGTTCCAACCCACCAATCTGACACAAACAAACAAGACCTCAGGCGGCAGCGAGAAGGCAAGTCGGGCGGTGTTGACACCTTTTTGGAGGCGCCAATTACTCAAGAAGAACCGGCGGTGGTGCTCTCTGGTTAGGCGCGGACGGTCCGCGGCCCAGGGCCGGACGGTCCGCGACCTGGCGCGAGGCGGCGGTGCTCTCTGGTCAGGCGCGGACGGTCCGCGGCACAGGGCCAGACGGTCCGCGACCTGGTGCAGGAGCTCGGGTTCCCTGCCTGACGGCCGGACGGTCCGCGCGTACGCAGGGGCGGCGGAAGATCGCCGGCGGCGCCTGGATCTCGCTCCCGGGAGGGACCCCGTCGGGGAGGAGAGATCCTAGGAGTTGTCTAGGCTCGGGCAGGCCGACCTAGACTCCTCTAATCGACGTAGAGTCGAGAAGAGGCGGAGAATTTGGGGATTGGAAGGCTAAACTAGGGCTAAACTAGAACTACTCCTAAGATAAAATGCGAAATAGAAGTTGTATTGATTCGATTGATAAATACAAATCGGTCGTAGACCTCTCTATTTATAGAGGAGGGGGGCTGGACCCTTTACACAACTGATTCCGAGCTAATCCCGCGAATCTAGCTAACAACCGTAGCACAAAACTCGGAACCCTAATCTGTTCTGCGCACGCGCGGACCGTCCGGCCCACAGGCGCGGACTGTCCGGACCGCGGACCGTCCGGCCTCAGGGCCGGACCGTCCGCCGGCTCTTTTATGGTTCAAACATATGCCCCCCTGCCTTTTGGTGGAGCTGGGCAAACCAAAAGCAACTAACTCGATGTGATCACATCGGTTTTCTTAGGCATCTTGCCACATACTAGGATGGTACTGTTTGAGGAAACGCCCATTCAAAGCCTTTGGTAAATCCTTGCCTTGTAATGTTTGTAGCAAATAGGCGTTACCAGACATCACCTGTTTTACTTTATAAGGACCCTCCCAGCTTGGCGACCATTTTCCAAACTTCCGGTCTTTATTCCTTAGAGGCAAGATGGTCTTCCACACCAGATCTCCTACTTGAAATGACTTTGCTTTGACCTTCTTGTTGTAGGCCCTGGCTACCATAATCTTGTCCTTTTCTATTGCTCCCAAAGCTATCACCCTCTTGTCGGTCACCTCATCAATATTATCCATCATTGAATTATAATAATCAGTGACAATTAGATCATTTTGTCTGGCGAACCTGACAACATTCAAACTTATTTCCACAGGCAATACTGCTTCCTGCCCATAGACAAGCTCAAAAGGAGATACTTTAGTAGCACTATGTTTAGATATTCTATGAGCCCATAAAGCTTCGGACAAAATCTTATGCCAATGTTTAGGATTATCAGATATCTTCTTTTTTATCAAATTAATCAATGTCCTATTACTAGACTCGGCCTGTCCATTGGCCTGAGCATAATATGGAGATGAATTAAGCAGCTTAATTCTGTATAATTCAGCAAATTCATGTACCTCCTTTGACATAAAAGAAGTCCCTTGATCTGTAGTCAAGGTCTGGGGAATGCCGAATCTATGAATAATATGCTCAGTTATGAACTCAATTACCTCCTTGTGCGTCATGTTTTTCAGAGCAACGGCTTCAGTCCATTTGGTGAAATAGTCAGTGGCAACTAACACAAACCGATGCCCCTTTGATGATGAAGGATGAATTTCTCCAATAAAGTCTAATCCCCATCCTCTGAACGACCAAGGCTTGATGATAGGATGTAATTCGGCTGCAGGGACCAACTGTAGGTCGCCAAATTTTTGACACACTTGGCATCCCTTGTAGTACTTGAAACAATCAGCTATCATACTAGGCCAATAAAAACCAGACCTTCGCAACAACCACTTCATCTTTGGAGCCGATTGATGAGTACCACAAATTCCTTCATGTACTTCGGCCATGGCTAATATAGCATCATCTGGGCCCAGGCACTTCAGCAGGACGTCATTGACTGTTCGGCGGTAAAGTTCATCACTCATCAAAACATACTTGAAAGCTGTTCGCCGAATGTTCTTATCTATCCTGATATTGGGATTTCGTAAATAATTAAGTATAAGTGTCCTCCAATCACTTGCATCGGCTTCATTGTCAGCCGAATTGATTAAGAGAACATTTATGGTAACCCCGGACGGTCCGGCATCATCACGCGGACGGTCCGCGACCTGGGAATTTGGCTCTACACTGGTTATCAGAATTTCAGTTTTGTGAAATTTCCCTCTCTTTATCCGATAACCTGATGCATCTTGTGCCAAATCGTTAGCTCTATGATTCTCAACTCTAGAGATATGCCGAATACTGAATTCGTCAAAAGAATGGATTATGCTCCAACATTTCTCAAGATAACTATTTAGAGTACCATCAAGACATTGATATTCTTCTAACACTTGTTGGACAACCAGCTGAGAATCACCAAATACCTTCACATGTTTTACTCCCGTACCATTTAAAAGTTCTAAGCCGAATAGGAGGGCCTCATATTCAGCTTGATTATTAGTGCAATAAGTTTTCAATCGGCTAGAGAAGTCAAAGGAGACATTACTTGGTGAAACAAGCACAATGCCAATTCCTTGCCCTTCATTGCAAACCGATCCATCAAAATATAAAGTCCAAGGAGTAATAGTGAGGTATGACATGTCTAGTTCATGAATATCATTAACCCGATGTTCTACAATAAAATCCGCTACGACTTGGCCTTTCATAGATTTCAATGGTTCATAGGCCAAGTCATATTCTACCACTCATAATTGGGTTATGCAACATGTATTTGATTACATCGGCTTGACTAGAAACAGTGCAATGACTAGACAGTAAATAACATCTACATTTGGTGCATGCATAAAACAAGCATAAGCATAACTTTTCAATAAAAGTGTACCTTGTTTCAGCATCCACCAACCTTCGGCTTAGATATGTCACCACATGCTCCTTCCCCTCAGTTTCTTGTGTCAGAACAGCCCCAATAACCTTGTCTTCAGCTGCAATGTATAATCTGAATGGTGCTCCTACTTGTGGTGCTTTTAACACGGGAGCCGAAGACAAGTATTTTTTAATGAGATCAAATGCTTCCTGCTGCTCTGCCCCCCAAGTGAATTCAGCATCATTCTTAAGCCGAAGGATAGGGGTGAAGGCATCAATCTTCCCGACTAGGTTAGAAATAAACCTTCGTAAATAATTCACCATGCCGAGAAACCTCTGCACTTCGACCTTACAAGTCGGAGGCCCCACATTCCGAATAGACTTGATTCGGTCAGGGTCTATTTCTATACCATGTTCATGGATGACAAATCCTAAAAACTTACCGGCCGACACTCCAAAAGCACATTTACGTGGGTTCATTTTCAAACCATACCGACGCATTTTATCAAAGGCTTTGCGCAAATCAGCTATATGAGAACTAAACTCAGCCAATTTGACTACAATATCATCAATGTAGACTTCCACAGTGTTTCCTAACAACTCATGGAAGATCAGATTCATAGCCCTCTGATAAGTAGCACCAGCATTTTTAAGACCGAATGTCATGACAACCCATTCAAATAAACCAATGAAGCCTGGACATATAAAGGCCGTTTTAGACGCATCTTCTTCGGCCATGAAAATCTGATTATATCCGACATTACCATCAAGGAAGCTAATAATTCTATTTCCTGATGCATTATTGATTAATGTGTCGGCTATGGGCATGGGATATTCATCTTTAGGAGTTGCTTTATTTAAATTACGAAAATCAATGCATACTCTAAGC
This sequence comes from Zea mays, assembly GCF_902167145.1. Lineage (NCBI taxonomy): Eukaryota > Viridiplantae > Streptophyta > Magnoliopsida > Poales > Poaceae > Zea > Zea mays. The sequence continues at coordinate 223,825,167 of NC_050096.1, forward strand.
TTACCTGACTCCTTCTCCACCAGCACAATATTGGAGACCGACTCTGCGTATCTGCAAGGTCTAATAAAATTAGCTTCTAGCAGCCGGTGGATTTTGTCCTTGATTCGTGGGAGAAGATCTGGACGAAATGTTTTAGCTTTCTGCTTGAAAGGTCTGAAACCAGACTTAATAGGCAGCCGATGTTCGACAATCTCTCGGCTCAGTCCAGGCATTTCAGTGTAATTCCAAGCAAAACAATCTGAATATTCCTTCAATAGACCGATCATCTCGTTTCTAGAATCGGTCTCCAGGGTCTTGTTTACAAAAGTTGGCCTTGGAGTTTTACCATTTCCTATGTCAATCTCCTCCAAAGGATCAGCCGTTGTAAACCCCTGTCCTAGTTTATCAAGATCTCTGAATTCCTCTATCATGTCCCCCACAGAGGAATCAGATGATTTTTGTGTGATGGCGGACTTTCCGGTCTCGGGGACCGGATCATCCGTAATACTATCTTTTCGCTGCGGTAGATGTTCGGTCTTAAAGTCCGAACTGTCTTGTGAAAGACCAGACCATCCAGCTTTGAGAGCCGAATTGTCCGTGATCAAAGACTCATGAACTTTGTGTGTATTCATCATTTAAACTCTATTTAGGATTTAGCCGATTCTCCATCGGCTCTAGCATTACAGGAATGAAACCTTTCTTATCTATACTTAAGAACTGATAATCAGAAAAATCTACCCCTGTGAGACATGTAGCAGTCTCATAAGTCCAGAGTACAGGGGCATCGGCCACAGCGATGCAGGCCGATACATCAGCATGTACTTGTTTTACCTCATCGCCTACCCATTGTATTAGCATTTGATGTAATGTAGAAGGTATACATTGATTGGCATGAATCCAATCTCTGCCTAGAATTAAACTGTAATTCCCTTCTACATCAGCGACGAAGAATGCAGCAGCAAGGGTCTTAGTCCCGATGGTTAATTCAACGGACGTGACTCCCCTGGCTTTAATCGAACTATCCCCAACACCGCTGAGGGTCATGTTGGTTTTGACAAGTTCGTCATCTTGTTTACCTAATTTTCTGTATAATGAATAAGGTATTAGATTTACAGCCGCCCCTCCATCCACCAACATCTTAGCAATCGGTATTCCATCAATGTGACCGCGCACGAAGAGCGGCTTTAAATGATTTACCGATTCCTTTGGTTTAGTAAAGGCGGCTTCTTTAGGACCAAAATCAAACTGGGCAGCAACAGGTTCATCGTCGCCGATGATAGTACAATCGGAAGAAAATGTAATAATATTTACATCCATACCTGGGCGTTCTGGAGAAGCCTCGTAGTCGACCAGGTCTTCCCCTAGCAAGTCGTCCTCTTACATTGATGTTGTCGTGTCGTTGGATGCTTCCTGGTGAACGGCGGACGGTCCGCGTGCGGGGGCCGGACGGTCCGCGCCTGGTGCAGGTTGTCCAGAGACTTCCTGGTGAACGGCGGACGGTCCGCGCGCAGGGGCCGGACGGTCCGCGTCTGGTGCAGATTGACTTTCTATTTCTGTGGCCGTTTGTTTTTTCTCAACGGCCTTCGGCGTCCATTTCTTTTGCGGTGGCGGGTATAGTGGATGTGTGTCATTAAATGTCTTTTCCGCCTCCTTCTCCTGGCTCTCCTTTGCTCTTAGGCGCTGTAATTTTCTCTTTTGGGATCGTGTCAATCCTGCTGGGCACCATCGAGGCATGGAGTATTTTGGATCGGCTCTTTTGATGGTAGCCATATCCTCTTCGGTTGTGTTGGCCGATTCGCCGAAAATCATCGGCCCTTTATTGTCTCCCTGTATGACAACATCTGTGGTGCCTATTTTGATGATGTCCCCTTTTGTTGTTTTTTGAGTTGCTGCAGGCATATGCCCCCTGCCGGATTGGTCGGCCTTGAAGGCCGAGTAGTCCGGCAATCCTGTTGGGTTTGTGCCTGGTGACCGGATTGAGCAGTGCTCAATCGGTCTTGTACTGGTGGCGTCAACCTGTCAAAAACAGATGTTTGGGGTGCCCCCCAGGCGGGGTACTGTGGCATCCCAAATGGATATGGTGGCATGCCCCACATTTGATTTGGGACATATGGCGGAGGTAAATATGTGTATGGATATGGCATTGGTGGATAAGGAGGTGGAGGGGTCCATGTCGGCATGTTAGGTCTCCATTGTACAATAGGACCTTTCATTTCTTCCGATTGGTGATGTGGTCCAATCAGCCTGACCTGACGTTGCTCATGAATGGGTGAGCGGGGTCGCTTCAGTGGCCGGTCACTGGGGCCGGCCTTCTTTTTCACATATTTAGACAACAATTGATCGAAAGTCGGGCCAGGCTTGATCAGCCGACCAGCTGCTTTAAATGTATTTGTTTTCCACGTACCTATCTATGGTCGTCGTGGTTTGAAGGTACGTGGTCGCTGCGAGTCCTGAGCATGGCCGGACCGTCCGCCGGAGCTCTCCGGACCGTCCGGTGAGGTCCCGGACCGTCCGCGCCTACGTGCCGGATCGTCCGGGATACGCAGCACGGGTTCCTGTATCTGTCTCCCTGTCTGCACTTACCCCCCAGTACTGGAGGTTGTGATGGTCACCTTTAGGGTCTCCCCTCCATCTAGAGTCTTCTCGGCTACCACTTTCCTGCAAGAAACTTTATGATCCTCATCGGCCTTTTTAGAATTGTCGATGATTGCCTCTTTGCCTTTGCCTTTATCGGCCGTGTTTGGCCGAACCAGGACTTTCTTGCCCTCGAAGTCGATCACGTTCATTGGAAAGGGCTCTGTATCCACCTGCATTTCCTGAAATTTCAATCGTCCCTCATTAATGGCCGATTGAATCTGTCGTCGGAATACATTACAATCATTAGTGGCATGAGAAAATGAGTTATGCCACTTGCAGTATGCACGACGTTTTAGCTCGTCGGCGGATGGAACAGTGTGATTTATTTTAATATTGCCATTTTTGAGTAATTCGTCAAATATTTTATCACATTTACCAACATTAAACGTAAACTTAACCTCCTCTTGCTGTTTCTTTTGAACCGGCTGCAAGGAGAAACAAGCCGAAGATTTGGCCTGTTTTGGCCAAACCATTTCAGCAGCATACACTTCTGCTGATTCATCATCTGAGCTACTTTGGTCGCATTCTACTATATGTACGTTGTGACGCATTGTTTTAGCAGTTTCTTTGCTCCGGCTTTCGCAAGCCAAAGCCCTCTGGTGTAACTGTGCTAGTGTAAAAAATTGGATGCCTTCTAATCTCTCTTTTAAATAATATCGTAGACCATTAAAGGCTAATCCTACTAGCTGTTTTTCTGCTAGATGAATTTGAAAGCATCGGTTTCTTGTATCGCGGAATCTCCGGATGTAATCATTAACCGATTCGTCTTTTGTCTGTCGCAATGACACTAAATCTATCAAATCCAATTCATAATCACCGGAGAAAAAATGATCATGAAATTTTTGTTCTAGATCCCCCCATGATGAAATGGAAATAGGAGGTAAAGTGGCATACCATGCAAACGCGGTTCCTGTTAGCGATAATGAAAATAAACGCACGCGAAATGCCTCCGTGTCTGCCAATTCTCCCAATTGTGCTAATAACTGGCCTATATGTTCGCGCGTGTTTTTCCCTTGACCACCCAAAAATTTTGCAAATTCGGGTATTCTAGTTCCCTGTGGGTACGGGTGGTGATCAAATCGGCTGTCATAAGGTTTCCGATATGATTGCCCCCCAGGGACCATGCTTACTCCGAGCTTATCTCGGAACGCTCCGGCTATTTCTTCCCTCACTATATCAATGGCAGCCGGTGCAAGACCACCGGCTCTCTGGTCAAACATAGGTGGGGTTGGTTGCATATTAGTATGTTGTCGTTCCCCCCATTGGTTTGAGCTACGTTGTGCATTTCCATTTGCCCTATATGGCTCATAGGTTTGATCGTTTCTTTCCGGCCTTTTAGGTGGGGCCGGAAAGCTTTCCTGGGCTCTGGATCCTGAATTAATGGGCTGGTGCATTGCATAATGTGATGGGAAGTGTTGCTGGGACGGGCGAGGATTCAGGTAATAATCCTCCTCAAAAGACTCATGCGCGGACTGTCCGGATACGTACCCGGACCGTCCGTGGTCATATGCGGACCGTCCGTCATTGTATGCGGACCGTCCGACTGGGTAGTTTGGGTTTTGTGTCATATGTGGTGGCTCGGGCGCATATCTAGGTAACTCATTAAAAATAGGCCCGACTGTTATTGGCCCGGACGGTCCGCGCTCACGTGCGGACGGTCCGGGCATGTGCAGATCGGCTGGTTTGCTGCCGATTTGCGGTTGCTTAGGGTATGTGTCCATCGGCATCCCATAAAGGGGTTGTCACTGGTCGTGACAACCTGTAGCCGATGTGTTACGTGCGTTATCTCCTAACTCAACCTCGTGCGAAGGAAAATTTGCGGTACTAGATTTATCAAATGCACGCACTAGTCTCTTAAGATCGCTTTGCATACCCCCTATGATGTTCTGCATTTGTTCACGCTGATCTTCTACATAATTTCTAAGAGATTGCAGATCGTTGGTATTACTTACATTGGGGATATCTGGCGTGGGTTGGAGCGAAGCCGGATCCGTCGCCCGATGTCGGACGACCTTGTTGTTCCTGTCCACTTTGAAGTTGGCCAAGAACTTTGCTTTCGCCTCCTGGATCATCCGCTCCTTGTGCTCCTCAAACTGGAGCTGCTCGTCAGCCGGCAAGGTTTCCCAAGTCGGCTCTATGATGTTGCTTAGAGAAATATCAGAGCTATCCTTTGAACCGGCCATTGAGGGCCGATTTGATGAGCCTAGATGTTTTTCCCCAGCGGAGTCGCCAAAAAGTATGTTGACACCTTTTTGGAGGCATCAATTACTCAAGAAGAACCGGCGGCGGTGCTCTCTGGTTAGGCGCGGACGGTCCGCGGCCCAGGGCCGGACGGTCCGCGACCTGGCGCGAGGCGGCGGTGCTCTCTGGTCAGGCACGGACGGTCCGCGGCACAGGGCCGGACGGTCCGCGACCTGGTGCAGGAGCTCGGGTTCCCTGCCTGACGGTCGGACGGTCCGCGCCCTAGGGCCGGACGGTCCGCGCGTACGCAGGGGCGGCGGAAGATCGCCGGCGGCGCCTGGATCTCGCTCCCGGGTGGGACCCCGTCGGGGAGGAGAGATCCTAGGAGTTGTCTAGGCTCGGGCAGGCCGACCTAGACTCCTCTAATCGACGTAGAGTCGAGGAGAGGCGGAGAATTTGGGGATTGGAAGGCTAAACTAGGGCTAAACTAGAACTACTCCTAAGATAAAATGCGAAATAGAAGTTGTATTGATTCGATTGATAAATACAAATCGGCCGTAGACCTCTCTATTTATAGAGGAGGGGGGCTGGACCCTTTACACAACTGATTCCGAGCTAATCCCGCGAATCTAGCTAACAACCGTAGCACAAAACTCGGAACCCTAATCTGTTCTGCGCACGCGCGGACCGTCCGGCCCACAGGCGCGGACTGTCCGGACCGCGGACCGTCCGGCCTCAGGGCCGGACCGTCCGCCGGCTCTTTTATGGTTCAAACATATGCCCCCCTGCCTTTTGGTGGAGCTGGGCGAACCAAAAGCAACTAACTCGATGTGATCACATCGGTTTTCTTAGGCATCTTGCCACATACTAGGATGGTACTGTTTGAGGAAACGCCCATTCAAAGCCTTTGGTAAATCCTTGCCTTGTAATGTTTGTAGCAAATAGGCGTTACCAGACATCACCTGTTTTACTTTATAAGGACCCTCCCAGCTTGGCGACCATTTTCCAAACTTCCGGTCTTTATTCCTTAGAGGCAAGATGGTCTTCCACACCAGATCTCCTACTTGAAATGACTTTGCTTTGACCTTCTTGTTGTAGGCCCTGGCTACCATAATCTTGTCCTTTTCTATTGCTCCCAAAGCTATCACCCTCTTGTCGGTCACCTCATCAATATTATCCATCATTGAATTATAATAATCAGTGACAGTTAGATCATTTTGTCTGGCGAACCTGACAGCATTCAAACTTATTTCCACAGGCAATACTGCTTCCTGCCCATGGACAAGCTCAAAAGGAGATACTTTAGTAGCACTATGTTTAGATATTCTATGAGCCCATAAAGCTTCGGACAAAATCTTATGCCAATGTTTAGGATTATCAGATATCTTCTTTTTTATCAAATTAATCAATGTCCTATTACTAGACTCGGCCTGTCCATTGGCCTGAGCATAATATGGAGATGAATTAAGCAGCTTAATTCTGTATAATTCAGCAAATTCACGTACCTCCTTTGACATAAAAGAAGTCCCTTGATCTGTAGTCAAGGTCTGGGGAATGCCGAATCTATGAATAATATGCTCAGTTATGAACTCAATTACCTCCTTGTGCGTCATGTTTTTCAGAGCAACGGCTTCAGTCCATTTGGTGAAATAGTCAGTGGCAACTAACACAAACCGATGCCCCTTTGATGATGAAGGATGAATTTCTCCAATAAAGTCTAATCCCCATCCTCTGAACGGCCAAGGCTTGATGATAGGATGTAATTCGGCTGCAGGGACCAACTGTAGGTCGCCGAATTTTTGACACACTTGGCATCCCTTGTAGTACTTGAAACAATCAGCTATCATACTAGGCCAATAAAAACCAGACCTTCGCAACAACCACTTCATCTTTGGAGCCGATTGATGAGTACCACAAATTCCTTCATGTACTTCGGCCATGGCTAATATAGCATCATCTGGGCCCAAGCACTTCAGCAGGACGTCATTGACTGTTCGGCGGTAAAGTTCATCACTCATCAAAACATACTTGAAAGCTGTTCGCCGAATGTTCTTATCTGTCCTGATATTGGGATTTCGTACATAATTAAGTATAAGTGTCCTCCAATCACTTGCATCGGCTTCATTGTCAGCCGAATTGATTAAGAGAACATTTCTGGTAACCCCGGACGGTCCGGCATCATCACGAGGACGGTCCGCGACCTGAGAATTTGGCTCTACACTGGTTATCAGAATTTCAGTTTTGTGAAATTTCCCTCTCTTTATCCGATAACCTGATGCATCTTGTTCCAAATCGTTAGCTCTATGATTCTCAACTCTAGAGATATGCCGAATACTGAATTCGTCAAAAGAATGGATTATGCTCCAACATTTCTCAAGATAACTATTTAGAGTACCATCAAGACATTGATATTCTTCTAACACTTGTTGGACAACCAGCTGAGAATCACCAAATACCTTCACATGTTTTACTCCCATACCATTTAAAAGTTCTAAGCCGAATAGGAGGGCCTCATATTCAGCTTGATTATTAGTGCAATAAGTTTTCAATCGGCTAGAGAAGTCAAAGGAGACATTACTTGGTGAAATAAGCACAATGCCAATTCCTTGCCCTTCATTGCAAACCGATCCATCAAAATATAAAGTCCAAGGAGTAATAGTGAGGTATGACATGCCTAGTTCATGAATATCATTAACCCGATGTTCTACAATAAAATCCGCTACGACTTGGCCTTTCATAGATTTCAATGGTTCATAGGCCAAGTCATATTCTATGAGTGCATAAGCCCACTTACCAATTCTACCACTCATAATTGGGTTATGCAACATGTATTTGATTACATCGGCTTGACTAGAAACAGTGCAATGACTAGAAAGTAAATAACATCTACATTTGGTGCATGCATAAAACAAGCATAAGCATAACTTTTCAATAAAAGTGTACCTTGTTTCAGCATCCACCAACCTTCGGCTTAGATATGTCACCACATGCTCCTTCCCCTCAGTTTCTTGTGTCAGAACAGCCCCAATAACCTTGTCTTCAGCTGCAATGTATAATCTGAATGGTGCTCCTACTTGTGGTGCTTTTAACACGGGAGCCGAAGACAAGTATTTTTTAATGAGATCAAATGCTTCCTGCTGCTCTGCCCCCCAAGTGAATTCAGCATCATTCTTAAGCCGAAGGATAGGGGTGAAGGCATCAATCTTCCCGACTAGGTTAGAAATAAACCTTCGTAAATAATTCACCTTGCCGAGAAACCTCTGCACTTCGACCTTACAAGTCGGAGGCCCCACATTCCGAATAGACTTGATTCGGTCAGGGTCTATTTCTATACCATGTTCATGGATGACAAATCCTAAAAACTTACCGGCCGACACTCCAAAAGCACATTTACGTGGGTTCATTTTCAAACCATACCGACGCATTTTATCAAAGGCTTTGCGCAAATCAGCTATATGAGAACTAAACTCAGCCAATTTGACTACAATATCATCAATGTAGACTTCCACAATGTTTCCTAACAACTCATGGAAGATCAGATTCATAGCCCTCTGATAAGTAGCACCAGCATTTTTAAGACCGAATGCATGACAACCCATTCAAATAAACCAATGAAGCCTGGACATATAAAGGCCGTTTTAGACGCATCTTCTTCGGCCATGAAAATCTGATTATATCCGGCATTACCATCAAGGAAGCTAATAATTCTATTTCCTGATGCATTATTGATTAATGTGTCGGCTATGGGCATGGGATATTCATCTTTAGGAGTTGCTTTATTTAAATTACGAAAATCAATGCATACTCTAAGCTTACCTGACTCCTTCTTCTCCACCGGCACAATATTGGAGACCCACTCTGCGTATCTGCAAGGTCTAATAAAATTAGCTTCTAGCAGCCGGTGGATTTCGTCCTTGATTTGTGGGAGAAGATCTAGACGAAATGTTCTAGCTTTCTACTTGAAAGGTCTGAAACCAGACTTAATAGGCAGCCGATGTTCGACAATCTCTCGGCTCAGTCCAGGCATTTCAGTGTAATTCCAAGCAAAACAATCTGAATATTCCTTCAATAGACCGATCATCTCGTTTCTAGAATCGGTCTCCAGGGTCTTGTTTACAAAAGTTGGCCTTGGAGTTTTACCATTTCCTATGTCAATCTCCTCCAAAGGATCAGCCGTTGTAAACCCCTGTCCTAGTTTATCAAGATCTCTGAATTCCTCTATCATGTCCCCCACAGAGGAATCAGATGATTTTTGTGTGATGGCGGACTTTCCGGTCTCGGGGACCGGATCATCCGTAATACTATCTTTTCGCTGCGGTAGATGTTCGGTCTTAAAGTCCGAACTGTCTTGTGAAAGACCAGACCATCCAGCTTTGAGAGCCGAATTGTCCGTGATCAAAGACTCATGAACTTTGTGTGTATTCATCATTTAAACTCTATTTAGGATTTAGCCGATTCTCCATCGGCTCTAGCATTACAGGAATGAAACCTTTCTTATCTATACTTAAGAACTGATAATCAGAAAAATCTACCCCTGTGAGACATGTAGCAGTCTCATAAGTCCAGAGTACAGGGGCATCGGCCACAGCGATGCAGGCCGATACATCAGCATGTACTTGTTCTACCTCATCGCCTACCCATTGTATTAGCATTTGATGTAATGTAGAAGGTATACATTGATTGGCATGAATCCAATCTCTGCCTAGAATTAAACTGTAATTCCCTTCTACATTAGCGACGAAGAATGCAGCAGCAAGGGTCTTAGTCCCGATGGTTAATTCAACGGACGTGACTCCCCTGGCTTTAATCTAACTATCCCCAACACCGCTGAGGGTCATGTTGGTTTTGACAAGTTCGTCATCTTGTTTACCTAATTTTCTGTATAATGAATAAGGCATTAGATTTACAGCCGCCCCTCCATCCACCAACATCTTAGCAATCGGTATTCCATCAATGTGACCGCGCACGAAGAGCGGCTTTAAATGATTTACCGATTCCTTTGGTTTAGTAAAGGCGGCTTCTTTAGGACCAAAATCAAACTGGGCAGCAACAGGTTCATCGTCGCCGATGATAGTACAATCGGAAGAAAATGTAATAATATTTACATCCATACCTGGGCGTTCTGGAGAAGCCTCGTAGTCGACCAGGTTTTCCCCTAGCAAGTCGTCCTCTTCCATTGATGTTGTCGTGTCGTTGGATGCTTCCTGGTGAACGGCGGACGGTCTGCATGTGGGGGCCGGACGGTCCACGCCTGGTGCAGGTTGTCCAGAGACTTCCTGGTGAACGGCGGACGGTCCGCCCGCAGGGGCCGAACGGTCCGCGTCTGGTGCAGATTGACTTTCTATTTCTGTGGCCGTTTGTTTTTTCTCAACGGCCTTCGGCCTCCATTTCTTTTGCGGTGGCGGGTATAGTGGATGTGTGTCATTAAATGTCTTTTCCGCCTCCTTCTCCTGGCTCTCCTTTGCTCTTAGGCGCTGTAATTTTCTCTTTTGGGATCGTGTCAATCCTGCTGGGCACCATCGAGGCATGGAGTATTTTGGATCGGCTATTTTGATGGTAGCCGTATCCTCTTCGGTTGTGTTGGCCGATTCGCCGAAAATCATCGGCCCTTTATTGTCTCCCTGTATGACAACATCTGTGGTGCCTATTTTGATGATGTCCCCTTTTGTTGTTTTTTGAGTTGCTGCAGGCATATGCCCCCCTGCCGGATTGGTCGGCCTTGAAGGCCGAGTAGTCCGACAATCCTGTTGGGTTTGTGCCTGGTGACCGGATTGAGCAGTGCTCAATCGGTCTTGTACTGGTGGTGTCAACCTGTCAAAAACAGATGTTTGGGGTGCCCCCCAGGCGGGGTACTGTGGCATCCCAAATGGATATGGTGGCATGCCCCACATTTGATTTGGGACATATGGCGGAGGTAAATATGTGTATGGATATGACATAGGTGGATAAGGAGGTGGAGGGGTCCATGTCGGCATGTTAGGTCTCCATTGTACAATAGGACCTTTCATTTCTTCCGATTGGTGATGTGGTCCAATCAGCCTGACCTGACGTTGCTCATGAATGGGTGAGCGGGGTCGCTTCGGTGGCCGGTCACTGGGGCCGGCCTTCTTTTTCACATATTTAGACAACAATTGATCGAAAGTCGGGCCAGGCTTGATCAGCCGACCAGCTGCTTTAAATGTATTTGTTTTCCACGTACCTATCTCTGGTCGTCGTGGTTTGAAGGTACGTGGTCGCTGCGAGTCCTGAGCATGGCCGGACCGTCCGCCGGAGCTCTCCGGACCGTCCGGTGAGGTCCCGGACCGTCCGCGCCTACGTGCCGGATCGTCCGGGATATGCAGCACGGGTTCCTGTATCTGTCTCCCTATCTGCGCTTGCCCCCCCAGTACTGGAGGTTGTGATGGTCACCTTTAGGGTCTCCCCTCCATCTGGAGTCTTCTCGGCTACCACTTTCCTGCAAGAAACTTTATGATCCTCATCGGCCTTTTTAGAATTGCCGATGATTGCCTCTTTGCCTTTGCCTTTATCGGCCGTGTTTGGCCGAACCAGGACTTTCTTGCCCTCGAAGTCGATCACGTTCATTGGAAAGGGCTCTGTATCCACCTGCATTTCCTGAAATTTCAATCGTCCCTCATTAATGGCCGATTGAATCTGTCGTCGGAATACATTACAATCATTAGTGGCATGAGAAAATGAGTTATGCCACTTGCAGTATGCACGACGTTTTAGCTCATCGGCGGATGGAACAGTGTGATTTATTTTAATATTGCCATTTTTGAGTAATTCGTCAAATATTTTATCACATTTACCAACATTAAACGTAAACTTAACCTCCTCTTGCCATTTCTTTTGAACCAGCTGCAAGGAGGAACAAGCCGAAGATTTGGCCTGTTTTGGCCAAACCATTTCAGCAGCATACACTTCTGCTGATTCGTCATCTGAGCTACTTTGGTCGCATTCTACTATATGTACGTTGTGATGCATTGTTTTAGCAGTTTCTTTGCTCCGGCTTTCGCAAGCCAAAGCCCTCTGGTGTAACTGTGCTAGTGTAAAAAATTGGATGACTTCTAATCACTCTTTTAAATAATATCGTAGACCATTAAAGGCTAATCCTACTAGCTGTTTTTCTGCTAGATGAATTTGAAAGCATCGGTTTCTTGTATCGCGGAATCTCCGGATGTAATCATTAACCGATTCGTCTTTTGTCTGTCGCAATGACACTAAATCTATCAAATCCAATTCATAATCACCGGAGAAAAAATGATCATGAAATTTTTGTTCTAGATCCCCCATGATGAAATGGAATTAGGAGGTAAAGTGGCATACCATGCAAACGCGGTTCCTGTTAGCGATAATGAAAATAAACGCACGCGAAATGCCTCCGTGTCTGCCAATTCTCCCAATTGTGCTAAGAACTGGCCTATATGTTCGCGCGTGTTTTTTCCCTTGATCACCCGAAAATTTTGCAAATTCGGGTATTCTAGTTCCCTGTGGGTACGGGTGGTGATCAAATCGGCTGTCATAAGGTTTCCGATATGATTGCCCCCCAGGGACCATGCTTACTCCGAGCTTATCTCGAAACGCTCCGGCTATTTCTTCCCTCACTATATCAATGGCAGCCGGTGCAAGACCACCGGCTCTCTGGTCAAACATAGGTGGGGTTGGTTGCATATTAGTATGTTGTCGTTCCCCCCATTGGTTTGAGCTACGTTGTGCATTTCCATTTGCCCTATATGGCTCATAGGTTTGATCGTTTCTTTCCGGCCTTTTAGGTGGGGCCGGAAAGCTTTCCTGGGCTCTGGATCCTGAATTAATGGGCTGGTGCATTGCATAATGTGATGGGAAGTGTTGCTGGGACGGGCGAGGATTCAGGTAATAATCCTCCTCAAAAGACTCATGCGCGGACTGTCCGGATACGTACCCGGACCGTCCGTGGTCATATGCGGACCGTCCGTCATTGTATGCGGACCGTCCGACTGGGTAGTTTGGGTTTTGTGTCATATGTGGTGGCTCGGGCGCATATCTAGGTAACTCATTAAAAATAGGCCCGACTGTTATTGGCCCGGACGGTCCGCGCTCATGTGCGGACGGTCCGGGCATGTGCAGATCGGCTGGTTTGCTGCCGATTTGCGGTTGCTTAGGGTATGTGTCCATCGGCATCCCATAAAGGGGTTGTGACTGGTCGTGACAACCTGTAGCCGATGTGTTACGTGCGTTATCTCCTAACTCAACCTCGTGCGAAGGAAAATTTGCGGTACTAGATTTATCAAATGCACGTACTAGTCTCTTAAGATCGCTTTGCATACCCCCTATGATGTTCTGCATTTGTTCACGCTGATCTTCTACATAATTTCTAAGAGATTGCAGATCGTTGGTATTACTTACATTGGGGATATCTGGCGTGGGTTGGAGCGAAGCCGGATCCGTCACCCGATGTCGGACGACCTTGTTGTTCCTGTCCACTTTGAAGTTGGCCAAGAACTTTGCTTTCGCCTCCTGGATCATCCGCTCCTTGTGCTCCTCAAACTGGAGCTGCTCGTCAGCCGGCAAGGTTTCCCAAGTCGGCTCTATGATGTTGCTTAGAGAAATATCAGAGCTATCCTTTGAACCGGCCATTGAGGGCTGATTTGATGAGCCTAGATGTTTTTTCCCCAGCGGAGTCGCCAAAAAGTATGTTGACACCTTTTTGGAGGCGCCAATTACTCAAGAAGAACCGGCGGCGGCGCTCTCTGGTTAGGCGCGGACGGTCCGCGGCCCAGGGCCGGACGGTCCGCGACCTGGCGCGAGGCGGCGGTGCTCTCTGGTCAGGCGTGGACGGTCTGTGGCACAGGGCCGGACGGTCCGCGACCTGGTGCAGGAGCTCGGGTTCCCTGCCTGACGGCCGGACGGTCCGCGCCCTAGGGCCGGACGGTCCGCGCGTATGCAGGGGCGGCGGAAGATCGCCGGCGGCGCCTGGATCTCGCTCCCGGGAGGGACCCCGTCGGGGAGGAGAGATCCTAGGAGTTGTCTAGGCTCGGGCAGGCCGACCTAGACTCCTCTAATCGACGTAGAGTCGAGGAGAGGCGGAGAATTTGGGGATTGGAAGGCTAAACTAGGGCTAAACTAGAACTACTCCTAAGATAAAATGCGAAATAGAAGTTGTATTGATTCGATTGATAAATACAAATCGGCCGTAGACCTCTCTATTTATAGAGGAGGGGGGCTAGACCCTTTACACAACTGATTCCGAGCTAATCCCGCGAATCTAGCTAACAACCGTAGCACAAAACTCGGAACCCTAATCTGTTCTGCGCATGCGCGGACCGTCCGGCCCACAGGCGCGGACTGTCCGGACCGCGGACCGTCCGGCCTCAGGGCCGGACCGTCCGCCGGCTCTTTTATGGTTCAAACAGGCGGGTTCGAGTCGATGGGGCTCTGCAAGGAGGTGTACCACGGGGTGCGCCACAAGGGGTACCGCGTGCCCACGCCGATCCAGCGCAAGACCATGCCTCTCATCCTCGCAGGCGTCGACGTCGCTGCCATGGCCCGCACGGGCTCCGGGAAGACCGCCGCATTCCTAGTGCCCATGCTGCAGCGCCTCCGCCGCCTCGACCCCAGCGCCGGCGTCCACGCTCTCATCCTCTCCCCTACCCGCGACCTCGCGTCTCGCGATGCAGACGCTCAAGTTCTCTAACCAGCTCGGCAAGTTCACAGGTGCGTGGTACGCCTTGCGCTCGTAGCCATGCCAACGTGCCGTTATGCACGCTCTCAGTAGGGGTGAAAACGGGACGGATACGGACGGATACTAGGTCATCTCATATCCTACCCTAATACAATTTTCTCGGATACAGGATCGGATACGGATAGTTAAAATTCGGGACGGATATAGGACGAGATCGGATAATAATTGAGGCGGGTAAGAAACGGATATCGGATATTACCCGGATAGGTAACGGATATTAGTCGGATAGTCCGTCCTGATGATATTAGGTTCCCAACCATCCAACAAATAAATAAAATAATAAATACACAATCATATATATGATAGCTCAAATATAGAAAAAATATTAACAAAATTGACACATACAATTCAAAGTTGTTTTTGCCGTGTGGCGCTTCAGGCACAGCGTCGTGGTGGACGAACTGAGGAGTGAGCGTCTCAGCCACTAAAGATCTCAGGCAACATGCTTTGGTCTATTGGGTCACGTCATTAAACAAATTAACAAAAGTTGTTTTGGCCCAAGACTGCAAGGCATGTTAATGGATGGGCTGGCCGACTGGGCTTGTTCGCATGTGCGATGTGCATGGGCTAGCCGACGAACGAGTGAAAATTGAAAAACGTGTCTAGCGGCTTGCACTGGAGACGATCCACGGAAGCAGAAACTGAAGCCGACCAGCCGGGTACCCGCAAACCGGGTACCCGTATCCTACCCGTACTTTCCGGGTATTTGTCGGGTAGTGGTCATCCTGTATCCTACCCGTATCCGACTGATTTATATTCGGGTAGTATCCGTATCCGACTCGTATACAAAATTACCCGTATCCGGTACCCGAAAAACCGGGTATTTTAAGTACCCGTATCCGGTACCCGCCGGGTAATCCCGGCCCGTTTTCACCCCTAGCTGTGGCATCGCCGTTTAGCTCATGTGGGGATGAAGAACCTTCACAAGCTTGTAAAGGGAGAACACGTGATAGGTTTAACAAATGTTACTTTCGAAAAAGATAGACCTTGTGCAGCTTGTCAAGCAGGTAAACAGGTGGGAAGCTCTCATCATACCAAAAATGTGATGACCACATCAAGACCTCTGGAGTTGCTTCATATGGACCTCTTCGGACCCGTCGCCTATCTAAGTATAGGAGGAAGTAAGTATGGTCTTGTTATAGTTGATGATTTTTCCCGCTTCACTTGGGTATTCTTCTTGCAGGATAAATCTGAAACCCAAGGGACCCTCAAGCGCTTCCTAAGGAGAGCTCAAAATGAGTTTGAGCTCAATGTGAAGAAGATAAGGAGCGACAACGGGTCCGAGTTCAAGAACCTTCAAGTGGAGGAGTACCTTGAGGAGGAAGGGATCAAGCACAAGTTCTCCGCTCCCTACACACCACAGCAAAATGGTGTGGTAGAGAGGAAGAATAGGACGCTCATAGACATGGCAAGGACGATGCTTGGAGAGTTCAAGACCCCCGAGCGGTTTTGGTCGGAAGCCGTGAACACGGCTTGCCACGCCATCAACCGGGTCTACCTTCACCGCCTCCTCAAGAAGACTTCGTATGAGCTTCTAACTGGTAACAAACCCAATGTGTCTTACTTTCGTGTATTTGGGAGCAAATGTTACATTCTAGTAAAGAGAGGTAGAAATTCTAAGTTTGCTCCCAAAGCTGTAGAAGGGTTTTTATTAGGTTATGACTCAAATACAAAGGCGTATAGAGTCTTTAACAAATCATCGGGTTTGGTTGAAGTCTCTAGCGACGTTGTATTTGATGAGACTAATGGCTCTCCAAGAGAGCAAGTTGTTGATCTTGATGATGTAGATGAAGAAGACGTTCCAACGGCCGCAATACGCACCATGGCGATTGGAGATGTGCGGCCACAGGAACAAAAGGAGCAAGATCAACCTTCTTCCTCAACAATGGTGCATCCCCCAACGCAAGACGATGAACAGGTTCGTCAAGAAGAGGCGTGTGATCAAGGGGGAGCACAAGATGATCACGTGATGGAGGAAGAAGCACAACCGGCACCTCCAACCCAAGTTCGAGCGACTGTTGGGGACTTGTTCTCAAATGCTATGAATTAAGAACAAGGCAACATAAAGTGTTAAACGTCAATGTCCTTCGTCCATGAAACATTACTCCCTTGAGGATAATGGGCCTTGGACGAAGACTGATAAGAGCATAATTACGAAGCTTAAATCTTCGTAATAAAATTTTAGTAAAACTTATAAAATAACATGAAACAAAAGGTATAAAAGAGATAAATACATCATAGACGAATTACATTGTATCTATTTATTATATTGAGTTATTGAATACAATAATACCTCTGCCTTGGCAAAAGGTTTGATTCCGGAAGATGCGATCGCAATTACTCGAATCTGTTTTCAGTAACGGAATACTGTTCACTATTTATAGGCACAGGACGCAGCCTGTGAGGAATTACAAGTATGCCCCTTATAAAAGCTTACAACATTGACTCAGACCTTTATGGACTAAAAGGTCATTCTATCTTTAAGTCGGTTTGTAATACCGAAGCTTCCCGAAGAGGAACCTTCGGCTATCTTATACAAACAGCTTCAGCCGAGGACCACTTCTTCCTATAAGACCTTCGGCGACGAAGCATAGACCCAACAGTAGCCCCTTTCGCGGTGCTAGATCGTTTTTCATAACGAGCTTGATCCGTGAAAAAAGTCTCTTAAGCTTCGGAGCGCTGAAGGTCTAAAAAACACCTTCCCTGAGCTCGTTGTCGAGAAACGATTCAATCTCCCAGCGTGTAGCGGCCCCACCTTGCAGAGTTACTGTTCGGTCTCTGCGGTCCACCACGCAGCGAGTGCAAGCGGGTGTCCGCCTGGTGTAAAAATTCTGGCGCTTCGCCTTCTTACCTGCAGCACTATATAAACAGACGAGTAGGTGTGAAGTTACCACAGCATTCATTGCTATTTGCACTGTTTTTCTGCCAAAATTTTTAACCGTCGCCGAAGCTTGTCTGTCGGAATCGAACGAAGCTCCAGCTTGAAGCCTGCTTCGGAAGAAGAAAGTATTAAAGTTTCACAAGTTCATAATTAAATGGCCAGAGTCCGTTCTACCGCCAGGGTTGAGCGTGAGGGGGACGAAACTGAAGCTTCAGAGACTGTCCCTATCTCCGAAGCCATGCAACGATCCGGGCTAGTGACTTCGGAAAAGATTCCTAATGATGATGCAGAACAAGCAATCGCTGAAGCAGAGGAAGAAGATATTGAGGAAACTGATCCCGAAGATGATTATCGCATTGCCATGCCAAGCAAACCCAGCCACTTGGACTTCGGGAAATCTACTGTTTCGAAGGCTGATCTGTCCAAGATGGTAAAATCGGGCTTTTTTACTGAAAATCAGAAGAAGCTATTGCGCTTCGGGGGAGAAGAGACTACCCCAAAGCCGGAGAAAGATGAAATTGTTATTTTCAAAAGCTTTCTAAAGGCTGGATTAAGGTTTCCCCTACATGGGATTATTGCAGAGGTACTGAATAGGTTCGGTATCTATTTTCACCAGCTGACCCCTAACGCTATCGTTAGACTTATTGTTTATATCTGGGCACTCCGAAGCCAAGCAGTGGAACCATTTGCGGACAGCTTTTGCCGGGTTCACGAATTGCATTATCAAACAAAGGCTAGAAAGGATGGATTGCACGATAATTTTGGTTGTTATAACTTCGCCAATCGGAAAACTACAAAGTTTCCTGTAATTAGCTACCGAAGCAAATGGGCAGCAGGCTGGAAATCTGAGTGGTTCTATGTCAAGGTTGATGACGACAAGGAAAAGCTTGTGCAAAGCCCGCTGGAACTAATCTTCGGAGAAACCCGACCTCGCTGCAACATGACACCCGAAGGTCCAACACAACAAGCAATGAGTGAATTCAGAATTATTGCAGAGCATATCAGCACAAGGGACCTGGTTCAAGAGTTTTTAGCTTTCAAAGTTTTTCCCAGTTTGAAAGAATGGGAAATGCCGAAGCTACATGGGGAAAAGAAAGAAGGTGAACTTGTACGTTTACCTTACTATTTCAAGTTTAAAAAGTACTTTAAAACACCTTGCCAAGAGTGGCTAGATACAATTGAAGTAATGTGCAATGAAATACTTGGCAATTATTCCAAAAAAGAAGATCAATTGATGACCGCAGCCTTCGGCACCCGTCCGAAGCGAAGGCTAAATCGAGTGTTGGACGCCTTGGGCTTTGATTACCCTGATTATGAAAATCTGAACAAAGGTGCTGGGGGCCAAAAAAGAAAAAGGATAACTGAGGCCATGAATGAAGAAAAAGAACCATTAAAGAAGAAAATTCCGAAGAAGAGGAAAGCTTCTTCTCCGAAGCAACAAATATCTGAAGCAGATGAAACCCCCGCATCACCTTCTGCTGCTGTCGTTGAGGAAATTCTGAAGGTAATGACTGAATCCTTACCTGCGAAGCTAAGTCCACTGGGCCCTCAACTGACAAAGTTTTTTCAGAAGGACAAGGAGCCCGAAAAATCGAAGAAAACAATCAAAGCAAAGAAACAAAGAATTATCACTGTGACAGAGGTAATTGACAAGACGCCGCCAAGAGCTTCAGCCCAGAAAACACCAGCGGCTGTAGAGGGGACAGATATTGAAATTGTACCTTCGGAGGCCGCAGCTGCCGAAGCTGCCTCAGCTGAAGATTTGAACCTGGAGAGCACAATTGAACATATTGACCAAATACTGCTAGACATGGCTGCAGAAGAAGCTACCACCGCCGCCGAAGAGGCCGTGACCGCAGCGTCGGGGAAAGGAAAAGAAATTGCTGATGAAGCTTCAGAAAACAAAGCCTTCATGTTCCAGAATTTAGTTGGAGAACAACTATCAAAAGCTGAAATAGAAGAGCTTAGAGAGTATGCCAAATCCTGTGGATACAAACCTGGGGCACTCCTCTTCGGAGGCGTTGATGATGAAAAATTAGATTGTATTCGAGATCAAACAGGAGCCAAAGTTATCAGTACTCTGTCCAAGAGTATCGGCTTCCCGAAGCTAGAAACAGACATCAGCCGCTACCGACGACAACATGTCGTTGGTAGTTTATTTTATTCCAACTTCAAGGTGAACTACTTGTCCCTTAATTTTTATTGTTTCTAATAATAAAAACATGTCTGACGAAGGTTGTTTTCGTGCAGAGTATGCTGTTGAGCAAAGCCTTGCAAATGCAGCAAGATTTTGAAGATAAGAAGCACGAAGTTATAATTGAAAATTTGGAAAGCAGAATAAAGGAGCAATCAGATGCTTTCGAGAAAAAGAACTTTGAGCTCCAGGCAACCGAAGGTTTATTGGCGGAAGCTGAAGCAAAAATAACAGAACTGAACACGAAGCTTCTTCGCCAGTCTGAGCAGTTCGAACGAGAAAAACAAGATCTTAATGCAAAACTTGAAGCCGAAGCTCAACAAAATTCAGATTTGAGAACACTATTGACAAGTCTTCAAGAAAAATGCTTGGAATTTAGCAACAAATGCATTCAACGATTAAGAAAGATTTTTTACTCAGTTGGAGCCAGCAGTGAAAAATTCACCCCCTCAGCCGAAGATCTACCGAAAACCTTCGAACATATTGAGGGGGAGATTGACGAGCTCGACGAAGTCATAGCTGGGCATGGTGACTTCTGTGCCTGGGTGGCTTCTCGAGGCACTGCTGCAGCTTTCCTGAAGGCTGGCTGCGATCATGGAAAGATTGTCAATAGGCCAAATTTCACTTTATCACCATCAATCCTGGATGACATTCCTGATCTCGCCCGAAGTATCTCGAATAGATTTGTAAAAATGATATGGACAAAAGGTGGGCGAGAAAAGGCTGGAGACGAAGCTCGAAGCCACCTTGAACCAGTAAGAAACCATACCTTGTGCTTACCTTTTCCTGTAAGCTTGATTTTGACTTACAACGACCTTATTCATGTAGGATGACGAAGCCGAAGCCGATGATCAAAAATGACGCCGAAGCCGAAGCTCCTTGGAGATTAGATGGTAGACTGTAGACAATACCTGAGAAACTTTTGAGATAACTTTTGTAAATGTAACTAAAACTTGTCTTTAATGAATTCTGTTCATACCTTGTTATATACCCTTAACCTTCCATTGATGTATGAGAAATGCTTTGATGTGGACGAAATTTTCTTTTGAGCCGAAGGCGAAAAAACACCTTCCCTTCTTTTCGTACGCAACGAAGCATAGAAAACAACATTTTCCTTTTTTCCGAAACTCTCCTTTTTGTACACGAAGCTCTTTTTTCCCCTTCTTTTTCCTCTTTTTGCCGAAGCAACCCTTTATGCCATGAAGGTGATTATCCTACATATGCCTAGATGAATGTTTATGAATGCAAATGTCATGATGTAATGTGATGTGCAAATGAATGGCCAAACACGTATCCGAAGCCATATTCATAGCCATTATTTTCTTAAAAACAATCGCACCTCAGCTCTGCATTCCCTTAGGAACGACTTTGGAGCTTCTTCGCCTTTACTTTTGGCGGAATCAGCGTTGACTTTTCGCTGTAAGCTCTGCATTCCCTTAGGAACGACTTTGGAGCTTCTTCGCCTTTACTTTTGGCGGAATCAGCGTTGACTTTTCGCTGTAAGCTCTGCATTCCCTTAGGAACGACTTTGGAGCTTCTTCGCCTTTACTTTTGGCGGAATCAGCGTTGACTTTTCGCTGTAAGCTCTGCATTCCCTTAGGAACGACTTTGGAGCTTCTTCGCCTTTACTTTTTGGCACTCGATGGTGCGTTCTCAGCTTTTACATTTACATTCCTTGGGGGATTTTGCTCTTATAGAACTAAAAAAGGAAATTACATGTGCTGGCCCCATTAAAAACCTTTCTCCCCCTTCGAAAAGGAAAAGGGTGCCATGAAAGAAAAATAAAAAATATGAAAAATTACATCGAGTTATACATAATATCGCCGAAGCTCATCCGCATTCCAAGACCTAGGAATGTCGTTGCCGTCCATATCCTTCAATCTGTATGAACCGGGTCTTGACGAAGATGCTACTAAGAAAGGTCCATCCCATTTCAACTGCAAC
This sequence comes from Zea mays, assembly GCF_902167145.1. Lineage (NCBI taxonomy): Eukaryota > Viridiplantae > Streptophyta > Magnoliopsida > Poales > Poaceae > Zea > Zea mays. Next base: position 223,846,704 of record NC_050096.1, read on the forward strand.
TTGCCCACTGTTTCTGGGTTGGCCACTCTCCGAAGCACCAAGTGTCCTGGCTCAATATTCTTTAACCGAACCTTTCTATCTCGCCATTTAATTGTTTCGGCTTGATATTTATTGATGTTCTCCACGGCTTGCAGCCTGATCCCTTCTAAAGCATCTTTTTCCACAGAATAAGCAACTTCGGAACCTGATTCTGCCGAAGCCATTACCCTTATTGATCCGGTTTTAGCTTCCTCCGGAGTTATTGCTTCGTCACCGAATAATAACTTGAATGGAGTAAAGCCTGTAGACCTTGATGTTGTTGTATTGTGGCTCCACACCACTTTGGTTAACTGATCTGGCCATTTTCCCCTGGGTTGATTGAAGATTAGCTTCATTATTCCTGTCATTATAATGCCATTGGCTCTTTCAACGAGTCCATTTGACTCCGGATGTCTGACTGATGCAAAATGGATCTTCGTACCAATCTGATCAAAGAAATCCCTAAAAGCTTCGGAATCAAACTGTGTTCCATTATCCACAGTAATAGCCTTTGGTACCCCGAAACGACAAACAATATTCTGCCAGAAAAACTTTTGGACGGTGGCCGAAGTTATTGGGGCTAAAGGCCTTGCTTCAATCCATTTAGAAAAATATTCCACTGCCACTACAACATATCTTAGGTTCCCTTGGGCCGGTGGTAACGGACCTAACAAGTCAAGGCCCCACCTTTGCAATGGTCAAATGGGTTGTATGAGTTGTGTTAGGGACGAAGGTTGTTTTTGATCTCGTGCACATTTCTGACAACCTTCGCACTTTTGAACTAATTCCGCTGCATCCGAAGCTGCCTTCGGCCAATAAAATCCTTGGCGGAAAATTTTTCCAAGTAACGGCCTGGATCCAATGTGAGATCCACATAGACCTGCATGTATTTCTTTCATCAACTCTATACCTTCGGTTCTGGATAAACACTTGAGTAGCGGAGCACAAACTCCATGCTTGTACAACTCTCCTCCTATCATGACATATGGACGAGCTCTTGCCTCTATCCTCCTGTTATAAGCTTCGTCATCTGAAAGGAATTTTCCCTGAAGGTAAGAGATGATCTCAGTTCTCCAATCCTCGCTATAAACAGGAGATATGTTGAGGACTGCTCTTTCAAGAAGTTCCACCGAAGGTGCTTTTATTGTTTCGAAGAACACATCCGAAGGTAAGGGCAGCCCATGTGCTGCTGACTTAGCTAGCAAATCAGTATGCTCATTTTGTCCTCGAGGGATATTTTTGACAGAAAACCCTTCGAAGGAAGCTTCAACTCTTCGAACCATATCCAGATATTTTTCAAGCTTCGGATCCTTAGCCTTGCAACTCTTGTCAATATGACCCGAAACAACCTGGGAATCAGTTTTAAGTATGGCCCTTCTGATTCCCATTGCTTTTAACTTCCGAAGACCTAGAAGCAATGCTTCGTACTCGGCAATGTTATTTGTGCAACTAAAATCAAGTTTTGCCGCATAACAAGTTTTGACTTTGGAAGGTGAAACCAACACAGCAGCCGCTCTCGCTCCGAAGGTTCCCCAAGATCCATCACAAAACACTGTCCATGCTTCGTTGTCTTTATTCGTTTCTTCCTCCTGAGCCCCTGGCGTCCAGTCAGCAATGAAGTCTGCCAACGCCTGGGACTGAATCGAAGATCTATGAACATATTCAATACAAAATTCATTGAGCTCTGCAGCCCATTTTCCAATCCTTCCAGTAGCTTCTCGGTTCCTCATAATATCCTTCAGAGGTTGTGAAGAAGGAACAATTATGTTGTAAGCTTGGAAATAGTGCCGAAGCTTCCTGGAGGCCATCAAGACAGCATACAGTACCTTCTCCAACTCTGTATAATTTTTCTTTGATAAACTAAGAACCTCGGATACAAAATATATTGGGGCCTGCCTCTTGACTTGACCATCAAGCTTCTCCTGGACAAGCGCTGCACTTACCGCTGAGTGCGAAGCTGCCACATATAATAACAAAGGAGCCCCTGGCATTGGTGGAGTCAATGTTGTTAGATCTATCAAATACTGTTTCAGCTCTTCAAAAGCCTTTTGCTGGATTGGTCCCCATTGAAAGACTTCGGCTGACTTCAGCACTTCGAAGAATGGTAAGTTTCTCTCTGCTGATCTGGATATGAATCTATTGAGAGATGCCAATCTTCCTGTCAATCTTTGAGCCCCCTTCTTTGTAGTTGGTGGCTCCATCCGAAGTATAGCTTCAATTTTACTTGGATTAGCTTCAATTCCCTTTGTTGAAACCAAGCATCCAAGAAATTTCCCCTTCTTTACTCCGAAGACGCATTTTTCTGGATTTAACTTTAAGCCAGCTTGCCTGAAACTGGCGAAGGTCTCCTGCAGATCAGCAATATGATTCTCCTGTTTCGTGCTTTTTACAATGATGTCATCAACATAAGTTAGCACATTTCTGCCTATTTGAGACTGGAGAACCTTCGCAGTCATTCGGCTGAAACTTCCTCCAGCGTTTTTGAGCCCCTCAGGCATCCGAAGATAGCAATATGTGCCACTTGGAGTTATGAAGCTAGTCTTCGGCTCATCTTCCTTCTTCGTCCAAATTTGGTGATAGCCTGAGTAACAGTCTAGCAGACTCATGAGCTCGGAAGAAGCTGCTGCATCTACTAAAGAGTCTATCCTTGGCAATGGAAACTCGTCCTTCGGACACGCCTTGTTGAGATCTGTAAAATCGATACACATTCGCCATTTGCCATTGGCCTTTTTTACCATAACAGTGTTAGCCAGCCATTCTGGGTACTTTACTTCTCTGATGACTCCTGCACTGAGGAGTCTTTTAACTTCGTTACGAGCACCTTCGGCCTTATCATCTGACATTTTCCGAAGCCTCTGCTTTCTGGCTCTGAAGGATGGATCAACATTGAGCGAGTGTTCAATAACATCCCTATTTACTCCACAAAGATCATTAGCTGACCATGCAAAAACATCTTTGTTGTTGAACAAAAACCTTATCAAGGTTTTCTCCTGCTCTTCGGATAATTGAGAGCCTAACAGCACCTTCTGCTCTGCTATGTCCTCACATAAGAGCATAGGCTTCGGCTGATCTGCTGAAGCTGCTTTCTCCCTTCTGAATTTGTACTGTTCACAAGCTTCAGCTCCATCTATGTTATGGATTGCTTTTGAGTCAGTCCAATTGCCTTCGGCCCTTCTTGCAGCTTCCTGACTTCCATGGATAGCAATGGGTCCTTGATCCGAAGGTATCTTCATGCAAAGATAGGCAGGATGAAGGATTGCTTCGAAGGCATTGAGGGTACCACGACCAATAATTGCATTGTAAGGGTATTCCATGTCAACAATGTCAAACACAATCTGCTCAGTTCTAGTGTTGTTGATGAACCCGAAGGTCACTGACATGGTGATCTTGCCCAATGCTACAATCTGTCTTCCTCCGAAGCCACAGAGAGGATGTGTAGCATCATGAATCTTATCTTCTGGCTCTTGCATTTGTCTGAAGGCCTTAGCAAATATGATGTCAGCTGCACTGCCTGTGTCAACCAAGACATTGTGGACCAGAAATCCTTTGATAACACAAGAGATAACCATGGCATCGTTGTGTGGGTAATCTTTGAGCTGAAGGTCCTCTTGGGAGAAGGTAATAGGAATGTGAGACCATCTTGACTTGATGAAGGGTCCTTGCACCCCAACATGCTGTACCCTTCTCTGTGCTTCCTTCTTTTGTTTCTTGTTAGCTGGCTCTGAGGACGAACCACCTGTGATCGGGAGCACCAGCTTCGGGTCCGAAGTAGCTCCAGCTTGGTCGTTGAACGAAGTCATTAGCTCAAAAAAGTGGAAGTGAGTTCACCGGAGGTGGGCGCCAATGTTGGGGACTTGTTCTCAAATGCTATGAATTAAGAACAAGGCAACATAAAGTGTTAAACGTCAATGTCCTTCGTCCATGAAACATTACTCCCTTGAGGATAATGGGCCTTGGACGAAGACTGATAAGAGCATAATTACGAAGCTTAAATCTTCGTAATAAAATTTTAGTAAAACTTATAAAATAACATGAAACAAAAGGTATAAAAGAGATAAATACATCATAGACGAATTACATTGTATCTATTTATTATATTGAGTTATTGAATACAATAATACCTCTGCCTTGGCAAAAGGTTTGATTCCGGAAGATGCGATCGCAATTACTCGAATCTGTTTTCAGTAACGGAATACTGTTCACTATTTATAGGCACAGGACGCAGCCTGTGAGGAATTACAAGTATGCCCCTTATAAAAGCTTACAACATTGACTCAGACCTTTATGGACTAAAAGGTCATTCTATCTTTAAGTCGGTTTGTAATACCGAAGCTTCCCGAAGAGGAACCTTCGGCTATCTTATACAAACAGCTTCAGCCGAGGACCACTTCTTCCTATAAGACCTTCGGCGACGAAGCATAGACCCAACAGCGACGATTCAAAGGAATCATCCCGTCGACCAAATTTTGGGTGACATTAGCAAGGGAGTAACTACTCGTTCTAGATTAGTTAATTTTTGTGAGCATTACTCCTTTGTCTCTTCTATTGAGCCTTTCAGGGTAGAAGAGGCCTTGCTAGATCCGGACTGGGTGTTGGCCATGCAGGAAGAGCTCAATAACTTCAAGAGAAATGAAGTTTGGACACTGGTGCCTCATCCCAAGCAAAATGTTGTGGGAACCAAGTGGGTGTTCCGCAACAAACAAGACGAGCACGGGGTGGTAACAAGGAACAAGGCTCGACTTGTGGCAAAAGGTTATGCCCAAGTCGCAGGTTTGGACTTTGAGGAGACTTTTGCTCCTGTGGCTAGGCTAGAGTCCATTCGTATTTTGCTAGCATATGCCGCTCACCATTCTTTCAGGTTGTTCCAAATGGATGTGAAGAGCGCTTTCCTCAACGGGCCAATCAAGGAGGAGGTGTACATGGAGCAACCCCCTGGCTTCGAGGATGAACGGTACCCCGACCACGTATGTAAGCTCTCTAAGGCGCTCTATGGACTTAAGCAAGCCCCAAGAGCATGGTATGAATGCCTTAGAGACTTTTTAATTGCTAATGCTTTCAAGGTTGGAAAAGCCGATCCAACTTTATTTACTAAGACTTGTGATGGTGACTTATTTGTGTGCCAAATTTATGTCGATGACATAATATTTGGTTCTACTAACCAAAAGTCTTGTGAAGAGTTTAGCTGGGTGATGACTCAAAAGTTTGAGATGTCGATGATGGGCGAGTTGAACTACTTCCTTGGGTTCCAAGTGAAGCAACTCAAGGACGACACCTTCATCTCCCAAACGAAGTACACGCAAGACTTGCTCAAGCGGTTTGGTATGAAGGACGCCAAGCCCGCAAAGACTTCGATGGGGACTGATGGACACGTCGACCTCAACAAAGGAGGTAAGTCCGTTGATCAAAAAGCATACCGGTCCATGATAGGTTCTTTGCTTTATTTATGTGCTAGTAGACCAGATATTATGCTTAGTGTATGCATGTGTGCTAGATTTCAATCCGATCCAAGGGAGTGTCACTTAGTGGCCGTTAAGCGAATTCTTAGATATTTAGTCGCTACGCCTGGCTTCGGGATCTGGTATCCAAAGGGGTCTACCTTTGACTTGATTGGATATTCAGACTCCGACTATGCTGGATGTAAGGTCGATAGGAAGAGTACATCAGGGACGTGCCAATTCTTAGGAAGGTCCCTGGTGTCGTTGAGTTCTAAGAAACAAACTTCCGTTGCCCTATCCACCGCTGAGGCCGAGTACGTTGCCGCAGGACAGTGTTGCGCGCAACTACTTTGGATGAGGCAAACCCTCCGGGACTTTGGCTACAATCTGAGCAAAGTCCCACTCCTATGTGACAATGAGAGTGCTATCCGCATAGCGAACAATCCTGTTGAGCACAGCCGCACAAAGCACATTGACATCCGGCATCACTTTTTGAGAGACCACCAGCAAAAGGGAGATATCGAAGTGTTTTATATTAGCACCGAGAACCAGTTAGCCGATTTCTTTACCAAGCCTTTAGATGAGAAGACCTTTTGTAGGCTGCGTAGTGAGCTAAATGTCTTAGATTCGCGGAACTTGGATTGATTTATAGCATACATGTGTTTATGCCTTTGATCATGTTCCTTATGCATTTTGTTGTTTACTTATGGTGCTCAAGTTGTACAAACACTCCCCAGACCTCGCAAGTCCTTTTGCAAGTGATGCACATATTTAGGGGGAGATGTGCTACAACTTGACCCTTTGAGACTAACCGTGTGCTTGAGTTTGCTTGATTTAGTCTCAAAGGTGGATTGAAAGGGAAAGGTGGACTTGGACCATGCAAGACTTCCACTGCACTCCGATGAGAGGGTAACTTACTCCAAGTCCATCTCAATATTCTTATTGCCTTGGTACTCTTATTTGAAGATTTTGGAGAGGCAATGGGGTTTAAGGGCCAAGATTGATTCCGTTTTGGTGCTTGATGCCAAAGTGGGAGAAAATAAGGCCAAAGAAATAAATGGATCAGCTACCACTTGAGAATTTTGAAAATAGTAGAATAGAGCTTTTGGTTTGTCAAAACTCTCTTGTTGTCTCTTTTGACAAAAGTTGGCCTCTTGTGGGAAGAATAGTTGATTATGGGAAAAGCGGGAGTTTTTGAAAACTTTGATCAATTTCTCTTGGAACAACTCTCTTCATGTCTCAACAAGTGTGTTTGACTTAGAGATAGGAAATTGAGGTTGATTTGCAAAAATAAAACCAAGTGGTAGCAAAGAATGATCCAAATATGCCAAATTTGAATCAAAACAAATTTGTGTTCTCATTTGCATTGATGTTGCACTTCTTTAGTTGCTTTTTGGTGTGTTGGCATAAATCACCAAAAAGGGGGAGATTGAAAGGGAAATGTGCCCTTGGGCCATTTCTAAGTATTTTGGTGATTGAGTGCCAACACAAGTGGACTTATGGTAATCTATGCAAAGTGATGGACAAAGCGCAAATCAAGTCTAAAGGTATGTTTCTAGACTTGGTACATTGTTTTAAGAACTAATGTATTGTGTCTAAGTGTTGGAAATAGGAGAAATCAAATTGGAAAAGAGATGGCTTTGTTCAGCCAAAGACAGCTCGGTCTAGGTGCACCGGACAGTGTCCGGTGGTGCACCGGACAGTGTCCGGTGGTGCACCAGACAGTGTACAGTGCGCCAGGCTGGCGATTGTCATCTGGCCGCTCTCGGGAAGCGATCAACGACGTACGACTATAAATCACCGGACTGTTCGGTGGTGCACCGGACTGTTCGGTGGTGCACCGGACTGTCCGGTGAGCCATTCACAGGCGAAGTCGTCGCTCTTGGGAAGTGATTAACGGCGTACGGCTATAAATCACCGGACTGTCCGGTGGTGCACCGGACTGTCCGGTGAGCCAACGGTCGGCCGAGCCAACGGTCGGCTGCGTAATCCTCACGCGACGCGTGGCCGAGCCAATGGTCAGAAGGGGGCACCAGACTGTCCGGTGTGCACCGAACAGTGTCCGGTGCGCCAACGGCTCTGGATCTCCAACGGTCGGCTGCACCACAGAAGGAAAGACATCCGCACTGGACAGTGTCCGGTGGTGCACCGGACTGTCCGGTGCGCCAGGCGACAGAAGGCAAGAATTGCCTTCCTGGAATGCTCTCAACGGCTCCTAGCTGCCTTGGGGCTATAAAAGGGACCCCTAGGCGCATGGAGGAGTAAACCAAGCATCCTTTGAGCATTGTTGATCACTCACACTTCATTCTTGCGCACTTGTTCGACATTCTTAGTGATTTGAGCTCCGTTCTAGTGAGAAACTCGTGATATTCTTTTGAGCTCAAGTCTGGGTCTTGTGTGTGCGTATTTGCTGTGATTTTGTGTCTTGTGTGCGTTGCTCATCCCTCCCTTACTCCATGCTTCTTTGTGAACATCAAAGTGTAAGGGCGAGAGGCTCCAAGTTGTGGAGATTCCTCGCGAGTGGGATATAGTAAACAAAGCAAAACACCGTGGTATTCAAGTGGGTCTTTGGACCGCTTGAGAGGGGTTGATTGCACCCCTCGTCCGTTGGGACGCCACAACGTGGAGTAGGCAAGTTTTGTACTTGGCCGAACCACGGGATAAACCACTCTGTCTATCTGGGTTGATCCTCTTGTGGTTATCGTGTCTTGCAAGAACTCCTCTCTAGCCACTTGGCCTTATTGTGCTAACGCTTAATCAAGTTTTTGTGGCTTTAAGTTTAAGTTTTTACAGGATCACCTATTCACCCCCCCTCTAGGTGCTCTCAACTAGGACCGTATAACTCCGAACTCTTCACCTTCGGGTTTCTCAAGCATTGCTCCGCTATAATTCATCAGACTGTCCGGTGTGCCACCGGACTGTCCGGTGCACCAGCGGAACAACGGCTACCAGCGCAACGGTCGACTGCAATGGACACCTGCAAACGCTATAGTGCGCGAACAGTTCGCGCAGAAGTCAAAGCAGCCGCTAGACGCGCACCGAACAATGAACAGTACCTATCCGGTGCAGCACCGAACTGTCAGGTGTCACTAGAAGACAAAGCTCCAATGGTTGAACCCTAACGGTTGTGTGACGTGGCTGGCGCACCGGACTGTCCGGTGCACCCATCGACAGCAGCCACCCCCAACGGCTGTTTTGGTGGTTGAGGGCTATAAATACCCCCCAACCACCTCCACTCCAACCATCCAAGCATTCACTACTCCTCATTCAATACAAGAGCAAAGTGCAACACTCCAAAACACAAATCAAAGCCACCAATCTGATCCAAGTCCCCAATTCAATTCTAGTGCATTAGGACTTGTGAGAGGATCACTTGTGTTTCTTGTTGCTCTTGTTTGCTTGGCTTGGCTTTCTTTTCTTTCTCACTTCTTACTCTCAAGCTTTGTAAGTGAGGTAAGAGACACCAATTGTGTGGTGGTCCTTGCGGGGTCTAAGTGACCCGTGAGATTAAGGAAGAAGTCTCACTCGGTCTAAGTGACCGTTTGAGAGAGGGAAAGGGTTGAAAGAGACCCGGTCTTTGTGACCACCTCAACGGGGACTAGGTTCTTTAGAACCGAACCTCGGTAAAACAAATCATTGTGTCATCCGCTTTATTTTCTTGGTTGATTTGTTTTCCCCTCTCTGCCGGACTTGACATTTGTTCTAACGCTAACCTCGGCTTGTAGTGTGTTTAAAGTTGTAAATTTCAGTTTCCGCCTATGCACCCCCCTCTAGGTGACTTTCAATTGGTATTAGAGTTCGGTACTTCATTTAGAGTCTAACCACTCGAAGTGATGTCGGGAGGATCCACCAAGAGGGAGATGGAAACCGGCGAGAAGGCCACAAGCCACAGGAAGGCTCCATCAAGGGAGTCCGGTGCCAAAGGAAGGGAGGAATCACCTCCCCACGTCAAGTCGCATCGGAGTGGCGACAAGAAGAAGAAGATGAAGAAAGTGGTCTACTACGAGACCGACTCTTCGTCGCCCTCCACCTCCGGCTCCGACACCGCATCCGTCACTTCTAAGCGCCATGAGCGCAAGAAGTTTAGTAAGATCCCCTTACGCTATCCCCACATTTCTAAACACGCTCCTTTACTTTCTGTCCCATTAGGCAAACCACCGTTTTTTGATGGTGAGGACTATTGTATGTGGAGTGATAAAATGAGGCATCATCTAACCTCACTCCACGCAAGTATATGGGATATTGTTGAGTTTGGAGCGCAGATACCATCAGTGGGGGATGAAGACTACGACTCGGACGAGGTCGCGCAAATCCGGCACTTCAACTCCCAAGCCACTACTATACTCCTCGCCTCTCTATGTCGAGAGGAGTATAATAAAGTGCAAGGGTTGAAGAGCGCCAAGGAGATTTGGGACGTGCTCAAGACCGCGCACAAGGGAGATGAGGTGATCAAGATCAACAAACGAGAGACAATCGAGGGGGAGCTCGGTCGTTTGGTCCTCAACCAAGGAGAGGAGCCACAAGCTATGTACAACCGGTTCAAGACCTTGGTGAATCAAGTGCGCAACCTCGGGAGCACCAAATGGGATGACCATGAAATGGTCAAGGTTATTCTAAGATCACTCATTTTTCGCAATCCTACGCAAGTTCAATTAATACATGGTGATCCTAGATATAAGCTAATGTCTCGCGAGAAGGTTATAGGAAAGTTTGTGAGCTTTGAATTGATGATCAAAGGCTCCAAACAAATCATCAACTTGGAGCAAGGCGGCACCTCCACACCCGAGGTGCAACCCGTCGCATTCAAAGCAACGGAGGAAAAGAAAGAAGAGTCTATATCAAGTAGGCTCCCTATCAACGCCCCCAAGCTCGACAACGAGGAAATGGCGCTCATCATCAAGAGCTTTCGCCAAATCCTCAAGCAAAGGAGGGGGAAGGACTACATACCACGCTCCAAGAGGGTGTGCTACAAATGTGGTAAGCCCGGTCACTTTATAGCTAAATGTCCTATGTCAAGTGATAGTGACAGGGGCGACGACAAGAGGGGAAAGAGGAAGGAAAAGAAGAAGTACTACAAGAAAAAGAGCAGCGATGCCCACGTGTGTCGGGAATGGAACTCCGACGAGAGCTCCACCGACTCCTCCTCCGACGAGGATGCCACCAACATCGCCGTCAACAAGGGTCTCCTCTTCCCCAACGTCGGCCACAAGTGCCTCATGGCAAAGGACGGCAAAAGGAAGAAGGTACAATCTAGAGCCTCTACTAAATATACAACATCTAGTGATGAGGGTAGCTCTAGTGAAGATGAGGATAATTTGCTTACCCTTTTTGCCAACCTTAACATGCAATAGAAAGAAAATTTGAATGAATTGATAGGTGCTATTCATGAGAAGGATGAACTCTTGGATAGCCAAGAGGAATTCATTATCAAGGAAAACAAAAAGCATGTTAAAATTAAAAATGCTTATGCTTAGGAAGTTGAAAAATGTGAAAATTTAACTAAGGAGCTTAGCATTTGCCATGACGCTGTTTCTAACCTTAGAACCGAGAATGTTAGCTTAATTACTAAGGTTGAAAAATCAAATGTTTGCCATGATTCAATTGCCAATCTTAGAAATGAAAATGCTAGTTTAATAGCTAAGATTGATAAATTGAATGGATCAATTTCTAGCCTTAAAACTAAAAATGCTAGTTTAATTTCAAAGGCTAAAGATTTGAATGTTTGCAATGATTCTATCTCCTATCTTAGAGATGAAAATGCCATGCTAAAATCTAAGATAGATGAATTAAATGTTTGCAAACCCTCTACATCTACTGTTGATCATGTCACTATTTGTACTAGATGTAGAGATGTTAATATTGATGCTATTCATGATCACCTTGCTTTAATTAAACAACAAAATGATCTTATAGCTCAATTAACTAGTAAAATCAATGAGCATGAAATTGAAAATGAAAAGTTTAAATTTGCTAGAAGCATGCTCTATAATGGGAGACGCCCAGGCATTAAGGATGGCATTGGTTTCCAACGGGGAAGCAATGTCAAGCTTAATACCCCTAAAAAATTGTCTAGCTTTGTTAAGGGCAAAGCTCCCATGGTTCAGGATAACAAGGGCTACATTTTATATCCTGTTGGTTATCCCTGAAAGGGAAATGTGCCCTTGGGCCATTTCTAAGTATTTTGGTGATCAAGTGCCAACACAAATGGTTTAAGTGTGAAACTATGCCAAATGGTGGATGAAGTGAAAATCAACACAAAGGTATGATTCTAGACTTAGTACATTGGTTTTTGTGTACTAACATATTTGTCTAAGTGCTAGAATCAGAGAAAATACAATTGGAAAAGACTTGGCTCGAGCAGCCAAGACTCTGCACAGTCTGGGTACACCGGACTGTCCGGTGGTGCACCGGACAGTGTCCGGTGGTGCACCAGACAGTGTCCGGTGCGCCAGGCTGGCGTCTAGTCAACTGGCTGCTCTCGGGTCTCGACGGCGGCGTACGACTATAAATCACCGGACTGTCCGATGGTGCACTGGACTGTCCGGTGAGTCAGCTGCGATGAAGTCGTCGCTCTCGGGAATCAAGTCAACAGCGTACGGCCATAATTCACTGGACTGTCCGGTGGTGCACCGAACTGTCCGGTGAGCCAACGGTCGGCCGCGCAATCCACGCGTGACGCGTGGCCGAGCCAACGGTCAGATGGGGGCACCGGACTGTCCGGTGTGCACCGGACAGTGTCCGGTGCGCCAACGGCTCCAAATCTTCAACGGTCGGCTGCGCCAAAATAGGAAAGAAATCCGCACCGGACAGTGTCTGGTGGTGCACCGGACTGTCCGGTGCACCAACCGACAGAAGGAAAGAATTGCCTTCCTAGATTGCTCTCAACGGCTCCTAGCTGCCTTGGGGCTATAAAAGGGACCCCTAGGCGCATGGAGGAATATACCAAGCATACTTTGAGCATTCTTGATCATTCACACTCCGTCTTTGCGCACTTGTTTGACATTCTTAGTGATTTGAGCTCTGTTCTAGTGAGAACCTTGTGATATTCATTTGAGCTTGAGTCTTGGCCATGTGTGTGCGTATTGCTGTGGATTTGTGTGTGTTGCTTCCCTCCCTTACTCTAGTGCTTTCACTTTGATCCTTATTGTAAGGGCGAGAGACTCCAAGTTGTGGAGATTCCTCGCAAATGGGAAAGAGTAAAGAAAAGAAGAACACCGTGGTATTCAAGTTGATCATTGGATCACTTGAGAGGAGTTGAGTGCAACTCTCGTCCATTGGGACGCCACAACGTGGAGTAGGCAAGTGTTGTACTTGGCCGAACCACAGGATAAATCCTCGTGTCTCTTGTGCTTGTTCTCACTGTGTCTATTGTGCTTCACAAGAGCTCTCCTTAGCCACTTGACTTCATTGTGCTAACTCCTAATCAAGTTTTGTGGTTTTAAGTTTCAAGCTTTTACAGGATCACCTATTCACCCCCCTCTAGGTGCTCTCAATTGGTATCGAAGCTGTTCTCTTCAAGAAAGGGACTAATCGCCCGAAGGGATGGATCCTAAGGGAAAGGGGATGGTGATCAACGAAAAGGAGAAGGAGTCCTTCATCAATGAGCCAAAAGACAACAAGCCCACTGACTCGAGCTCAAGTCATAAGAAGAAGGACGGGAAGAAGAAGAGGCGTATCAAGAAGATCGTCTACTACGACGACAGCGACGAGTCTTCTTCTTCCCAAAAGGACGACGACGACAACGACTACTAGAAAAAGAAGACGGTTAATTCGAACTTTTCCTTTGATTATTCTCGTATTCCACAAAGTTCCAATGCTCATTTGCTTTCCATTCCTCTTGGTAAACCTCCTCACTTTGATGGAGAGGACTACGGATTTTGGAGTCACAAAATGCGTAGCCACTTGTTCTCTCTCCATCCAAGTATATGGGAGATAGTAGAAAATGGAATGCAATTTGATAGTATAGATAGTCCCATGTTAATCAATGAACAAATTCACAAAAATGCACAAGCTACTACTGTTCTTTTAGCGTCATTGTGCAGGGATGAATACCATAAGGTGAGCGGCTTGGATAACGCCAAGCAAATTTGGGACACCCTCAAGATCTCGCATGAGGGGAACGACGTCACCATGCTAACCAAGATGGAGTTAGTGGAAGGCGAACTAGGAAGGTTCGCGATGTTCAGGGGGGAGGAGCCAACCCAAACGTACAACAGGCTCAAAACCCTCGTCAACAAAATAAGGAGCTATGGAAGCACACGATGGACAAACCACGACGTCGTCCGACTTATGCTAAGGTCCTTCACCATCCTTGATCCTCATCTTGTTAACTCTATTCGTGAGAATCCTAGGTACACCAAGATGACGCCCGACGATATACTTGGGAAGTTTGTGAGCGGGTGAATGATGATCAAGGAGGCGAGATATGTTGATGAGGCGCTAAATGGCCCAATCCATGAGCCTCAAGCCATTGCTCTCAAGGCAACAAGTAGCAGGGAGGCGCTACCTAGCAAGGTGGCGCAAATTGAGGCGGCCAGGCTAAACGAGGATGAAATGGCCCTCATCATCAAGCGCTTCAAGATGGCGCTCAAAGGTCGCAAGGAGCATCCCAACAAAAGCAAGACGAAGGGAAAGCGCTCCTGCTTCAAGTGTGGTAAGGTTGGTCACTTTATTGCTAATTGTCCCGATAATGATAGTGACCAGGATCAAGAGAAGAAGAGGGAAAAGAAGAAGACTTACAAGAAAGCGAAGGGCGAGGCACACCTTGGCAAAGAATGGGACTCAGATTGCTCTTCATCCGACTCTGACGACGAAGGACTCGCCACCACCGCCTTCAACAAATCATCCCTCTTCCCCAACGAGCATCACACCTGTCTCATGGCAAAAGAGAAGAAGGTAAGCACTCGTAATACTATTACTTACGCTTCTTCAAGTGATGATGAATCTAGTGATGATGAAGTAGACTATGCTAGTTTATTCAAAGGTTTAGATAGAACTAAAATTGATAAAATCAATGAATTAATTGATGCCTTGAATGAGAAGAACAGATTGTTAGAAAAGCAAGAGGATCTTTTATATGAAGAGCATGATAAATTTGTAGATGTTCAAAAATCTCTTGCTTTAGAAGTTAAAAGAAATGAGATACTTTCATGTGAATTATCTACGTGCCATGAATCTATTTCTAGCTTAAGGAGTATCAATGATGACTTGAAGGCTAAGTTAGAAATAGCTAATAAATCAACCTCTTGTGTAGAACATGTTGTAATTTGCAATAGGTGTAAAGATTTTAATGTTGATGCGTGTAGTGAACACCTAGTTTCCATTTCTAAATTAAATGATAAAGTCGCTAGTCTTAATGCTCAACTTAAGACTAGCAAAAATGAATTTGATAAACTAAAATTTGCAAGGGATGCCTACACTATTGGTAGACACCCTCAATTAAGGATGGGCTTGGCTTTAAGAGGGAAGCCAAGAACTTAACAAGTCATAAGGCTCCCATCCCCACTAAGGAGAAAGGGAAGGCTCCTATGACTAGTAGCAATCAAAAGAATCATGCCTTCATTTATAGCGATAGGAAATTCTCTAGAAATGCTTGTAGGAATTATTCTTATGATTCACATGCTATGACTGCTTCTAGTTCTTCTATGCCTGGTAGAAATATGGCTATGAAATATTCTAGAAATGTTCATTATGATAGGAGTTATAATACTTTTGACTCACATGCCATGACCGCTTCAAGTTCTAATGGTAGGCCTAGGAGAAACTCTGTGTCTCATGCACCTAAGAATGTGTGTAATGGATCTACCACTGTATTTCTTGCATGCAATACTAAATTTGTTCTTTCATGCAAAAATAAAAAGGTGATTGCTAAAAAGGTGGGGGTCAAATGCAAGGGAGACAAAACTTGCATTTGGGTCCCAAAGACGATTATAACTAACCTTGTAGGACCCAACAAGAGTTGGGTACCTAAAACCCAAGCCTAATTTGCCTTGCAGGTTTATGCATCCGGGGGCTCAAGCTGGATTATCGACAACGGATGCACAAACCACATGACGGGGGAGAAGAAGATGTTTACCTCCTATGTCAAGAACAAAGATTCCTAAGACTCAATCATATTCGATGACAGGAATCAAGGCAAGGTTAAAGGACTAGGAAAAATAGCTATTTCTTCCGAGCATTCCATTTCTAATGTGTTTTTAGTAGAATCGCTCGGATATAACTTGTTGTCCGTTAGTCAATTATGTAATATGGGTTACAACTGCTTATTTACAAACGTAGATGTGTCTATCTTTAGAAGAAGTGATGGTTCATTAGCATTTAAGGGTGTGCTAGACGGCAAACTCTATTTAGTTGATTTTTCGAAGGAGGAGGCCGATCTAGATACATGCTTAATCGCTAAGACTAGCATGGGTTGGCTGTGGCATCGCCGTCTAGCACATGTGGGGATGAAGAACCTTCACAAGCTTCTAAAGGGAGAACATGTGTTAGGTCTAACAAATGTAACCTTCGAAAAAGATAGACCTTGTGCAGCTTGTCAAGCAGGTAAACAGGTGGGAAGTGCTCATCACATCAAGAATGTGATGACTACATCAAGACCTCTGGAGCTATTGCATATGGACCTCTTCGGACCCGTCGCCTAGCTCAGCATCGGGGGAAGTAAGTATGGTCTCGTTATTGTTGATGATTTTTCCCGCTTCACTTGGGTATTCTTTTTGCAGGATAAATCTGAAACCCAAGGGACCCTCAAGCGCTTCCTAAGGAGAGCTCAAAATGAATTTGAGCTCAAGGTGAAGAAGATAAGGAGCAACAACGGGTCCAAGTTCAAGAACCTGCAGGTGGAGGAGTACCTTGAGGAGGAAGGAATCAAGCACGAGTTCTCCGCTCCCTACACACCACAGCAAAACGGTGTGGTAGAGAGGAAGAACAGGACGCTCATAGACATGGCGAGGACGATGCTTGGAGAATTCAAGACGCCCGAGCGGTTTTGGTCGGAAGCTGTGAACATGGCTTGCCACGCCATAAATCGAGTCTACCTTCATCGCCTCCTCAAGAAGACGTCATACGAGCTTCTAACCGGTAACAAACCCAACGTTTCTTATTTTTGAGTTTTTGGGAGTAAATGCTACATTCTGGTGAAGAAAGGTAGAAATTCAAAATTTGCTCCCAAAGCTGTAGAAGGGTTTTTGTTAGGTTATGACTCAAATACAAAGGTGTATAGAGTCTTCAACAAATCATCGGGTTTGGTTGAAGTCTCTAGCGACGTTGTATTTGATGAGACTAATGGCTCTCCGAGAGAGCAAGTTGATCTTGATGATGTAGATGAGGATGATGTTCCAACAGACGCAATTTGTACCATGGCAATTGGAGACGTGCGACCACAGGAACACAAGGAGCAAGATCAACCTTCTTCCTCAACGACGGTGCACGCCCAACTCAAGATGATGAACAGGTACCTCAAGAGGAGGCGTGTGATCAAGGGGGAGCACAAGATGTCCAAGTTGAAGAGGAAGAAGCACCACAGGCCCCTCCAACTCAAGTTCGAGCGATGATTCAAAGGAACCATCCCGTCGACCAGATTTTGGGTGACATTAGCAAGGGAGTAACCACTCGCTCTAGGTTAGCTAATTTCTGTGAGCATTACTCTTTTGTCTCTTCTATTGAGCCTTTCAGGGTAGAAGAGGCCTTGCTAGATCCGGACTGGGTGTTGGCCAAGCAGGAAGAGCTCAACAACTTCAAGCGAAATGAAGTTTGGACACAGGTACCGTGTCCCAAGCAAAATGTTGTGGGAACCAAGTGGGTGTTCCGCAACAAACAGGACGAGCACGGGGTGGTGACAAGGAATAAGGCTCGACTTGTGGCAAAAGGTTATGCCCAAGTCGCAGGTTTGGACTTTGAGGAGACTTTTGCTCCTGTGGCTAGGCTAGAGTCGATTCGTATTTTGTTAGCCTATGCTGCTCACCATTCTTTCAGGTTGTACCAAATGGATGTGAAGAGCGCTTTCCTCAACGGGCCAATCAAGGAGGAGGTGTACGTGGAGCAACTCCCTGGCTTTGAGGACGAACGGTACCCCGACCACGTGTGTAAGCTCTCTAAGGCGCTCTATGGACATAAGCAAGCCCCAAGAGCATGGTATGAATGCCTTAGAGACTTTTTAATTGCTAATGCTTTCATGGTTGGGAAAGCTGATCCAACTCTTTTCACTAAGACTTGTGACGGTGATCTATTTGTGTGCCAAATTTATGTCGATGACATAATATTTGGCTCTACTAACCAAAAGTCTTGTGAAGAGTTTAGCAGGGTGATGACTCAAAAATTCGAGATGTCGATGATGGGCGAGTTGAACTACTTCCTTGGGTTCCAAGTGAAGCAACTCAAGGACGGCACCTTCATCTCTCAAACGAAGTATACGCAAGACTTGTTCAAGCAGTTTGGGATGAAGGACGCTAAGCCCGCGAAGACTCCAATGGGAACCGACGGACATGTCGACCTCAACAAAGGAGGTAAGTCCGTCGATCAAAAGGCATACCAGTCTATGAAAGGGTCTTTACTTTATTTATGTGCTAGTAGACCGGATATTATGCTTAGCGTATGCATGTGTGATAGATTTCAATCCGATCCAAGGGAGTGTCACCTTGTGGCCGTTAAGCGAATTCTTAGATATTTAGTCGCTACGCCTTGCTTCGGGATCTGGTATCCAAAGGGGTCTACCTTTGACTTGATTGGATATTCAGACTCCGATTATGCTGGATGTAAGGTCGATAGGAAGAGTACATTAGGGACGTGCCAATTCCTAGGAAGGTCCCTGGTGTTGTGGAGTTCTAAGAAACAAACCTCCGTTGCCCTATCCACCGCTGAGGCCGAGTATGTTGCCGCAGGACAGTGTTGCGCGCAACTACTTTGGATGAGGCAAACCCTCAGGGACTTCGGCTACAATCTGAGCAAAATCCCACTCCTATGTGACAATGAGAGTGCAATCCGCATGGCGGACAATCCTGTTGAACACAGCCGCACAAAGCACATAGACATCCGGCATCACTTTTTGAGAGACCACCAGCAAAAGGGAGATATCGAAGTGTTTTATGTTAGCACCGAAAACCAGCTAGCCGATATCTTTACTAAGCCTTTAGATGAGAAGACCTTTTGCCGGCTACGTAGTGAGCTAAATGTCTTAGATTCGCGTAACTTGGATTGATATAGAGCATACATGTGTTTATGCCTTTGATCTTGTTCCTTTATGCATTTTATTGCTTATTTATGGTGCTCAAGTTGTGCAAAAGATCTCCCGGACCTCACAAGTCCATGTGTGATTGATGCACATATTTACGGGGAGAAATGCTACAACTTGACCCTTTGAGACTAACCGTGTGCTTGAGTTTTCTTAATTTAGTCTCAAAGGTGGATTGAAAGGGATAGGTGAACTTGGACCATACAAGACTTCCACTGCACTCCGATGAGAGGGTAACTCACTCCAAGTTCATCTCCATATTCTTATTGCCTTTTTACTCTTATTTGAAGATTTTGGTGAGGCAATGGGGTTTAAGGGCTAAGATTGATCCTGTTTTGGTGCTTGATGCCAAAGGGGGAGAAAATAAGGCCAAAGCAAGAAATGGATCAGCTACCACTTGAGAATTTTGAAAATAATAGAATTAGAGCTTTTGGTTTGTCAAAATACTCTTATTGTCAAAAGTTGGTCTCTTGTGGGGAGAATGTTTGATTATGGGAAAAGGGGGAGTTTTTGAATTCTTGATCAATTTCTCTTGGAATACCTCTCTCTATGCCTCAACAAGTGTGTTTGACTTAGAGATAGGAAATTGAGTTTGATTTCCAAAAACAAACCAAGTGGTGGCAAAGAATGATCCAAATATGCCAGATTTGAATCAAAACAAATTTGTGTTCTCATTTGCATTGATGTTGCACTTCCTTTAGTTGCTTTTTGTTGTGTTGGCATAAATCACCAAAAGGGGGAGATTGAAATGGAAATGTGCCCTTGGGCCATTTCTAAGTATTTTGGTGATCAAGTGCCAACACAAATGGTTTAAGTGTGAAACTATGCCAAATGGTGGATGAAGTGAAAATCAACACAAAGGTATGATTCTAGACTTAGTACATTGGTTTTTGTGTACTAACATATTTGTCTAAGTGCTAGAATCAGAGAAAATACAATTGGAAAAGACTTGGCTCAAGCAGCCAAGACTCTGCTCAGTCTGGGTACACCGGACTGTCCGGTGGTGCACCGGACAGTGTTCGGTGCACCAGGCTGGCGTCTGGTCAACTGGCTGCTCTCGGGTCTCGACACCGGCGTACGGCTATAAATCACCGGACTATCCGGTGGTGCACCGGACTGTCGGGTGAGTCGGTTACGGCGAAGTCGCCGCTCTCGGGAATCAAGTCAACAGCGTACGGCTATAATTCACCGGACTGTCCGGTGAGCCAACGGTCGGCTGGGCCAACAGTCGGTCGTACGTGACGCGTGGCCGAGCCAACGGTCAGATGGGGGCACCGGACTGTCCGGTGTGCACCGGACAGTGTCCGGTGCGCCAACGGCTCCAAATCTTCAACGGTCGGCTGCGCCAAAATAGGAAAGAAATCCGCACCGGACAGTGTCCGGTGGTGCACCGGACTGTCCGGTGCACCAACCGACAAAAGGAAAGAATTGTCTTCCTGGATTGCTCTCAACGGCTCCTAGCTGCCTTGGGGCTATAAAAGGGACCCCTAGGCGCATGGAGGAATATACCAAGCATACTTTGAGCATTCTTGATCATTCACACTCCGTCTTTGCGCACTCGTTTGACATTCTTAGTGATTTGAGCTCCGTTCTAGTGAGAATCTTGTGATATTCATTTGAGCTTGAGTCTTGGCCGTGTGTGTGCGTATTGCTGTGGATTTGTGTGTGTTGCTTCTCTCCCTTACTCTAGTGCTTTCACTTTGATCCTTATTGTAAGGGCGAGAGACTCCAAGTTGTGAAGATTCCTCGCAAACGGGGAAGAGTAAAGAAAAGAAGAACACTTTGGTATTCAAGTTGATCATTGGATCACTTGAGAGGAGTTGAGTGCAACTCTCGTCCATTGGGACGCCACAACGTGGAGTAGGTAAGTGTTGTACTTAGCCGAACCACGGGATCAATCCTCGTGTCTCTTGTGCTTGTTCTCACTGTGTCTATTGTGCTTCACAAGAGCTCTCCTTAGCCACTTGACTTCATTGTGCTAACTCCTAATCAAGTTTTGTGGTTTTAAGTTTCAAGCTTTTACAGGATCACCTATTCACCCCCACTCTAGGTGCTCTCAATCTCGAACACAAAATTAGGAGAATTTATGCTAGAAAATCTCATTCTGTTTCTCATCATGCTTTTATGCATAAGAATGAGGCTTCTAGCTCTAGGCAATCAACCCATGTTAAATTGCCTAAAAAGAAAACTCCTACTGCATCGAATGAGCCTAATACTTCATTTAAGACTTTTGATGCTTCTTATGTGCTTACTAACAAATCAGGCAAAATAGTTGCCAAATATGTTGGGGGCAAACACAAGGGGTCAAAGACTTGTGTTTGGGTACCTAAGGTGCTTGTTTCTAATGTGAAAGGACCCAAGACTGTTTGGGTACCTAAGAACAAGGCCTAAATTGTTTTGCAGGTTTATGCATCCGGGGGCTCAAGTTGGATAATTGATAGCGGATGCACAAACCATATGACTGGGGAGAAAAGAATGTTCCCCTCCTACGAGAAAAACGAAGATCCCCAAAGAGCTATCACTTTCGGGGATGGAAATAAAGGTTTGGTCAAAGGACTTGGTAAAATTGCTATATCACTTGACCATTCTATTTCCAATGTTTTTCTTGTAGATTCTTTAGATTATAATTTGCTTTCTGTTTCTCAATTATGCAAAATGGGTTACAACTGTCTTTTTACGGATATAGGTGTTACTGTCATTAGAAGAAGTGATGATTCAGTAGCATTTAAGGGAGTATTAGAGGGTCGGCTGTACTTAGTTGATTTTAACAAAGCCAAACTCGATACTTGCTTAATTGCTAAGACTAATATGGGTTGGCTCTGGCATCGCCGACTAGCCCGTGTTGGGATGAAGAATCTTCACAAACTTCTAAAGGGAGAACACATTTTAGGACTAACCAATTATTTTGAGAAAGACAGGGTTTGTAGCGCATGTCAAGCAGGAAAGCAAGTTGGCACCCATCATCCACACAAAAACATCATGACAACGGATAGGCCACTAGAGTTACTCCACATGGATTTATTCGGCCCGATAGCTTACATAAGCATCGACGGGAGTAAGTACTATCTTGTAATTGTGGATGATTATTCTCGCTTCACTTGGGTATTCTTTTTGCAGGAAAAATCACAGACCCAAGAGACCTTAAAGGGGTTCTTGAGACGAGCTCAAAATGAGTTCGGATTGAGAATCAAGAAGATAAGAAGCGACAACGGGACGGAGTTCAAGAACTCTCAAATTGAAGGCTTTCTTGAGGATGAGGGCATCAAGCATGATTTCTCTTCTCCCTACACACCTCAACAAAATGGTGTGGTGGAGAGGAAGAATAGAACTCTACTAGACATGGCGAGGACCATGCTTGATGAGTACAAGACTCTGGACCGGTTTTGGGCTGAGGCGATTAACACCGCCTGCTACTCCATCAATCGGCTCTACCTTCACCGAATCCTCAAGAAGACATCATACGAACTCCTCACCGGTAAAAAGCCCAATGTTTCATATTTTAGAGTCTTTGGTAGCAAATGTTTTATTCTTGTTAAAAGATGTAGAAAATCTAAATTTGCTCCTAAGGCTGTAGAAGGCTTTTTACTAGGATATGACTCAAACACAAGGGCATATAGAGTCTTCAACAAATCCACTGGACTAGTTGAAGTTTCTTGTGACATTGTGTTTGATGAGACTAATGGCTCCCAAGTGGAGCAAGTTGATCTTGATGAACTAGATGATGAAGAGGCTCCGTGCGTTGCGCTAAGGAACATGTCCATTAGGGATGTGTGTCCTAAGGAATCCAAAGAGCCTACACAAGCACAAGATCAACCGTCATCTTCCAATCAAGCATCTCCACCAACTCAAGATGAGGATCAGGCTCAAGATAATAAAATGAAGATCAAGAGAATGAGCCACCTCAAGAGGAGGACAATGATCAAGGGGGAGATGAAGTTGATCAAGACAAGGAAGATGATCAAGAAATTCAGAGTCAAAGACCGCCATACCCGAGAGTCCACCAAGCGATTCAAAGAGATCACCCCGTGAACTCAATTCTCGGTGACATTCACAAGGGGGTAACCACTCGATCTCGAGTCGCTCAATTTGTGAACATTACTCTTTTGTTTCCTCTATTGAGCCATACAGGGTAGAGGATGCACTAAGAGGTTCGGATTGGGTGTTGGCATTGCAAGAGGAGCTCAACAACTTCACGAGGAATGATGTATGGAATTTAGTTCCACGTCCTAACCAAAATGTTGTAGGTACCAAATTGGTATTCCGCAACAAGCAAGATGAGCATGGTGTGGTGACAAGGAACAAAGCCCGACTTGTGGCCAAGGGATATTCACAAGTCAAAGGTTTGGACTTTGGTGAAACTTATGCACCCGTAGCTAGGCTTGAGCCAATTCGTATATTACTTGCCTATGCTACTTACCATGGCTTCAAGCTTTATCAAATGGATGTGAAAAGTGCCTTCCTCAATGGACCAATCAAGGAAGAGGTCTACGTTGAGCAACCTCCCGGCTTTGAAGATACTGAGTACCCTAACCATGTGTATAAACTCTCAAAGGCGCTTTATGGGCTCAAGCAAGCTCCAAGAGCATGGTATGAATGCCTAAGAGATTTTCTTATCACTAATGGCTTCAAAGTCAGAAAAGCCGATCCTACACTCTTTACTAAAACTATTGCAAAAGATTTGTTTGTATGCCAAATTTATGTTGATGATATCATATTTGGGTCTACTAACAAATCTACTTGTGAAGAGTTTAGTAGGATCATGATACAGAAATTCGAGATGTCTATGATGGGGGAGCTAAAGTATTTCCTAGGATTTCAAGTCAAGCAACTCCAGGACGACACCTTCATCAGCCAAACAAAGTACACTCAAGACATACTTAACAAGTTTGGAATGAAGGATGCCAAGACCATCAAGACACCCATGGGAACCATAGGGCATCTCGACCTCGACACGGGAGGTAAGTCCATAAATCAAAAGGTATACCGGTCGATGATAGGATCTTTACTCTATTTATGTGCATCTTGACCGGACATTATGCTTTCCGTATGCATGTGTGTAAGGTTCCAAGCCGATCCTAAGGAAGTTCACCTTAGGGCCATAAAAAGAATCATGAGATATTTAGTTTATACTCCTAAGTTTGGACTTTGGTACCCCAAGGGATCCACTTTTGATTTAATAGGATATTCCGATGCCGATTGGGTAGGGTGTAAAATTGATAGGAAGAGCACATCAGGGACTTGTCAGTTTTTGGGAAGATCCCTGGTGTCTTGGGCTTCAAAGAAACAAAACTCAGTAGATCTTTCTACCGCTGAAGCCGAGTACATTGCCGCAGGTCATTGTTGCGCGCAATTATTTTGGATGAGGCAAACCGTAAGGGACTATGGCTACAAATTGAGAAAAGTCCCTCTCCTATGTGACAATGAGAGTGCAATCCGCATGGCGGATAATCCCGTTGAACACAACCGCACTAAGCACATAGACATTCGGTATCATTTTTTGAGGGATCACCAACAAAGAGGGGATATCGAGATAGCTTATGTTAGCACCAAAGAACAACTAGCCGATATCTTTACCAAACCATTAGATGAGAAAACCTTTAGCAAACTTAGGAATGAGCTAAATATACTTGATTCTCGAAATTTTGATTAAAACATTGCACACATAGCTCATTTATATACCTTTGATCATATCTCTTTTATGTCTACGACTAATGTGTTTTCAAGTGTATTTCTATGCTAAGTCATAGATTGAAAGGGAAATGGAGTCTTCGGCGAAGACAAGGCTTCCACTCTACTCTAACGGTATCATTTACCCTTCGCCATCACTCTCCAAATTGGTATACTCTTCACTCATATTTCATTTACAAATGGGGGAGAAAGTAATCAAGGGCTCACAAAGTCTCCGTTTTTTGCGATTAATGCCAAAGGGGGAGAGAATATTAGCTAGCCCAAAGCAAAAGGACCGCACCACCACCTTTTGAAAATTTTTAGTTGATATATTTCAAATTGGTATGTTGATTTTCAATTGTTATATTTTCAAAACTAGCATCTAAATATATTTCCAATTGATATCTATTAAAACTCTCTTGAAAACTAAGAGGAGAATTTCATTCAGGGGGAGTTTTGTTTAAGTTCAAGGAAAAGCATTTGAAACACGGGGAGAAATTTCAAATCTTGAAAATGCTTCTTGCAATATTATTCATATACCTTTGACTATTTGCAAAAAGACTTTGAAAAGATTTTCCAAAAGAATTTGCAAAAACAAAACATGTGGTGCAAGCGTGGTCCAACAACAACAACAAAGCCTTTTTGTCCCAAGCACGTTGGGGTAGGCTAGAGATGAAACCCCATATGAAAACCTCAGAGCTCAATCCCCAAAGAAAAGAAAAGAGAGACAAAGGCAAAGGAGAATCGAAAAACGACAAAATGAGGAAACACATAAAAAGAGATAAAACCCATAAGAACTAGCAAAATCCAAAGGGGCACAAGAATAGGTCAAACTATTAAGGAGGAAAAGCGAAACTACCAATCAGGGTTCTGGCACGTGAATTGCACACTTCCACCCCTTCCTATCCACGACGAGCTCTTTATCAATATTCCACTCCTTCAGGTCCCTCTTCATAGCCTCTGTCCACGTCAAGGTTGGTCGACCTCTACCTCTCTTCACATTCTCGGGATGCCTAATTATTCCGATATGCACTGGTGCCTCTTCAGGTCTTCGTTGGATATGTCCAAACCATCTCAAACGATGTTGCATAAGCTTCTCCTCAATTGACGCCACTCCTACTCTCTCTCGTATATCATCATTTCGGACTCGATCTCTCCTTGTGTGGCCACATATCTAGCGCAACATACGCATCTCTGCAACACTTAGTTGTTGGACATGTCGTCTTTTAGTGGGCCAATATTCTGCTCCATACAACATAGCCGGTCAGATTGCTGTCCTGTGGAATTTGTCTTTAGTTTGTGTGGCACCTGGGGGTCGCATAAGACACCCGCAGCTTGCCGTCAGTTCAACCATCCAGCTTTAATTCTATGACTGACATCCTCATCGATGTCTCCCTCCTTCTGAAGCATTGATCCTAAGTAACAAAAAGTGTCTTTCTTGGGTACCACTTGCCCATCAAGACTAACATCACCATCCTCATACCCCATGGCACTGAAATCACACTTCATATACTCTGCTTTAGACCTACTAAGCCTAAAACCTTTTGCTTCCAGCGTCTGCCTCCATAATTCCAACTTTTGCAAAACACCACACCTACTCTCCTCAATAAGTACCACATCATCGGCAAAAAGCATACACCACGGTATATCTCCTTGGATGTCCCTTGTGACCTCATCTATCACCAAAGCTACATGCTTTGGTTTGTGTTGGCATCAATCACCAAAAAGGGGGAGATTGAAAGGGAAATAGGGTTTAACCTTTTCCTATGAATAAATTTTGGTGTTGAATGCCCAACACAAATAATTGGACTAACTAGTTTGCTCTAGATTATATTATTCCATAGGTGCATAAAGGTTCAACACAAACCAATAAAAGATCAAAATTAGGGTTCAAAAGCAAAGGAGCAAAAGAAACCAAAGGGTGCCCTGGTTTGGCGCACCGGACTGTCCGGTGTGCCACCGAACAGTGTCCGGTGCACCAGGATCGTACAACTCCGAACTCTTCACCTTCGGGTTTCTTAGGCGTCGCTCCGCTATAATTCACTAGACTATCCGGTGTGCCACCGGACTGTCCGGTGCACCAGCGGAACAATGGCTACCAGCGCAACGGTCGACTGCAACGGACACCTGCAAACGCTACAGTGCGCGGACAGTTCGCGCAGAAGTCAGAGCAGCCGCTAGAGGCACACCGGACAGTGAACAGTATCTGTCCGGTGCGGCACCGGACTGTCCGTGTCACTAGAAGACAAAGCTCCAATGGTCGAACCCTAACGGTTGGGTGACGTGGCTGGCGCACCGGACAGCGTCCGGTGGCGCACCGGACTGTCCGGTGCGCCCATCGATAGCAGCCACCCCCAATAGCTGTTTTGGTGGTTGAGGGCTATAAATACCCCCCCCCAACCACCTCCACTCCAACCATCCAAGCATTCACTACTCCTCATTCAATACAAGAGCAAAGTGCAACACTCCAAGAAACAAATCAAAGCCACCAATCCGATCCAAGTCCCCAATTCAATTCTAGTGCATTAGGACTTGTGAGAGGATCACTTGTGTTTCTTGTTGCTCTTGTTTGCTTGGCTTGGCTTTCTTTTCTTTCTCACTTCTTACTCTCAAGCTTTGTAAGCGAGGCAAGAGACACCAATTGTGTGGTGGTCCTTGCGGGGTCTAAGTGACCCATGAGATTAAAGAAGAAGCCTCACTCGGTCTAAGTGACCATTTGAGAGAGGGAAAGGGTTGAAAGAGACCTGGTCTTTGTGACCACCTCAACGGGGACTAGGTTCTTTAGAACCGAACCTCAGTAAAACAAATCATCGTGTCATCCGCTTTATTTTCTTGGTTGATTTGTTTTCCCCTCTCTATCGGACTTGACATTTGTTCTAACGCTAACCCTGGCTTGTAGTGTGTTTAAAGTTGTAAATTTCAGTTTCTGCCTATCCACCCCCTCTAGGCGACTTTCATAAAGTCATCACTGATGTCCTGGCTATCGCCGCCCACCGCATCATCACTAAGGGCCATGATGTAAAGGCTGCATGCGATGTCGTTGAGGAAGTAGAGTCCATTCATCTTATCATCAACTCATCTGTCAGTCTTCTCATCGTTTGAGGAAGATGTTACATCGTTGGAGTAGTGGTCGAGGTCGCTGAGGGAGGCGAATAAGGCACGCTCCTTGATCTCAGCCTTCTGGAGGTACTTCTTCTTGAGTGATTCCTTGTCAAATCCTCCCTTGGACTTGTACTTGCCAAAGGAGTACTCTAGTTTGCCCTTGCGCCGACCAAAGTGGTGGTCTAGCGGGCTAGCCTCCTTCTTGCGCTTCTTGGGGAAACTAGCGATGAAGTGGTTGGGGTTGCTGTAGTTGAAGCATTCATCCTTCAACCCACCACATCGCTGGTTCTGGCGGTTGTTGTGGAACTACATGAACTAACTGACCACAAGCGCCAACTTCTCATCCTCGAGGCTCTCCACCTACTCCTTTGTAATCGTCACCAAAGAAAACAAAGCAAACATAATAGGTGAGGGGTTAGAGGAAGCACCACCTCTAGAGGCCAGAGCTATGGTGGGTGCACCAGGGTTCTCAGTCTTGGCCTGAGTCTGGTGGTCAATCTCTATGGAGTTGAGCTTATTGAAAAGCTCGTCCATGATGAGAGTCTCAATTGGGCGCCTCGATGATCGCTGAGATCTTCACCTCCAAAATCCTCCGATCTAGAGCATGCAACAATTTTAGCGCTCTCTCATGATCATCATAGGGAAGTTGTGCCTTGTTGGCACACATCTTGTTGACAATCGACTCGAACCGAGAAAACTTATTGTCTATGGTCTCTCCAGCCAATTGCACAAAATTCTCATACTCTCGATGTATGTCTTAAAGAGTCTGGTCTTCACATGATCATTTTCCTCATAAAACTTCTCGAGGGTGGACCAGATCTCGTGAGTCGTAGCCAAATGTTCAACTCGCTCAAACTCACCTAGCGAGAGGCACGAGAACAAAGCATTGAACTTTATTGCTTGAATCATGAATCTCCACTTGAATTGGAGTGATTCATTCACTTGCAGCATTGAACATAACATGAAGGCAAATCTCCCAAACTCAAAACACAATACTTTGGAGAAACGTAGACATGTGAATCTTCCAATATGTGTTGTTGGTCCCATCAAAGAACGTGGCTTGCCAACACCATGTTCCATGTTGCCTTCGTGGATTTTGAACTGATTAGGAAAGGGAAATCCTTAACTGGCTCTGATACCAATTGAAGGACTAATGAGGTGACCAGAGTGGGGTGAATGGGAGCCAATCAAATTTTGCTGCTAAAAACAGAATCCGAGTACTTCACTTCAATCGAGATGAAGAAAGCACTCAAACCAAAATCATATCAGCAAACCAGTGATCTCATGATTTCAAAATATTCCTAATACACACACGAGACCAGTAAAATAAATGGATTGCAAATCAGACACCAAAAAGTCCGAATTGGTCCAAAAACCGCGTCGCGAGCAAGTGCTGATTTCAGTGGCATGAAATTATGTTCTCGGATGAGAAACTGAACAAAATGAACTCTGATTGAAATGAACTTTTGCACATGCCTGAACAAATATGTTTCCAAGGTCTCCACAAATTTTGAGCTCAATCGGAGTTGTGAATCAACCGCAGGTCTGAAAATACAAACAGAATTAGAGTTTTGATGGGTTTTCTAGAACGAACTCAAAAGAGATCAACTAAGATCACAACCACAAACAGCACCAACATGGTGTAAGAAGTGATCCTAGTAGTATATCTCACCCACCAACAAATCCCATCAACACCCAGAACATAAGAACTCAAAGGTTCTACACAAATCCTCGAGAGAAGGGAAGGGAAGAACTCAAGAACACAAGACTTAAAAATTTAGCAACGGAATAAACTGAGATTGAAGCCAACCAAAACCTATAGGCTGAACTGAAGACCCTTCCTTGGATTAGTCGTTGCAGATTACAAGTGAGAGCACCTAGAGGGGGGGTGAATAGGTGATCCTGTAAAATTCAACTCTAAATAGCCACAAAACTTGGTTATAGAAATGTTAGTGCGACTAAGTAGTTGAGAAGCGAGTTCTTGTGGGCAAGACAATCACAAAGAGATCAACACAAGAGACACGCGATTTTATCTCGTGGTTCGGCCAAGTAACACTTGCCTACTTCCACGTTGTGGCGTCCCAATGGATGAGGATTGCACTCAACCCCTTTCAAGTGATGCAATGATCAACTTGAATACCACGACTTTTCTTTGCTTATCTCTTTTTCCCGTTTGCGAGGAATCTCCACAAGTTGGAGTCTCTCGCCCTTACAACAAAGATCACAATGAAAGCACAAGAGTAAGGTTGGGAAGCAACACACACAAATCTGCAGCAACACACACGCACACAAGCCAAGACTTGAGCTCAAAATGAAGCACAACGAGTTCACAACTAGAACGGAGCTCAAATCACTAACACAATCGATCAAGTTCGTGGAGACGGAGTGTGGGAGACTTAGAATGCTTAGTGAATGCTTGGGTGGCTCCTCCATGCACCTAGGGGTCCCTTTTATAGCCCCAAGGCAGCTAGGAGCCATTGGAGATCAACAAGGATAGTCCGGTGAATTTTAGCCGTACGCCGCTGATCCTTTTCCCGAGAGCGACGACTTCGCCGCGGACGACTCACCGGACAGTCCGGTGCACCATCAGACAGTCCGGTGAATTATAGTCGTACGCCGCCGTCGAGTCCCGAGAGCGGCCAGTTCACCTTGGACTCGCCTGGCGCACCGGACAGTCCGGTGCACCCAGACCGAGTAGGAGAGCCAACTCTTTTCCAATTCCTTTTCTCCTGTTTCTAGCACTTAGACAATATATGTTAGTACTCAAAACAATGTACTAAGTCTAGAAACATACCTTGTTACATGATTTGCACTTCTTCAATCTTTGGCACATTCAGAACTTAGAGAATGTGTGTTGGGCACTTAATCACCAAAACATTATAGAAATGGCCCAAGGGCACATTTCCCTTTCAATCTCCCCCTTTTTGGTGATTTATGCCAACACTTCACAAAGCAACCAAAATAAGTGCAATATTAATGCAAAAGAGAAACAAATTGTTTTTTACTCTAATTTGTCATAATTGGATCATTATTTGCCACCACTTGGTTTGTTTTTGCAAATCAAATTCATTTTCCTATCTCTAAGTCCAACTCACTTGTTTGGGCACAAAGAGAGATATTCCAATGGAAAAATTGATCGAGTGCCAAAAACTCCCATTTTTCCCATAATCATAAATTCTCCCCCACAAGAGACAGAATTGTGCAATAAGAGCATTTTGGTCAAATCAAAATTCGAACTCTACTATTTTCAAAATTCTCAAGTGGTAGCTGATCCATTTGCTTTGGCCTTAATTTCTCCCCCTTTGGCATTAAGCACCAAAATGGGATCATTTTTGGCCCTTTAACCCCATTGCCTCACCAAAAATTGTCAATTAAGAGCAAAAGGCTATAAGAGCATAAGACTGAACTTGGAACGAAATACACCAATACCGGAGTGCAGTGGAAGTCTTTGCAGCATCCAAGTCCATTTTCCCTTTCAATGCACCTTTGAGACTACATCAAGAACACTCAAACACAAAGTTTAGTCTCAAAGGGTCAAGTTGTAGCACTTCTCCCCCTAAATATGTGCATCGTTCACACATGGACTTGTGAGGTCCGGGGATCCCTTGCACAACTTGAGCACCATAAATAAGCAACAAATTGCATAAATGTATAAGTAACATGATCAAAGGCATAAAACACATGTATGCTATAGATCAATCCAAGTTACGCGAATCTAAGACATTTAGCTCACTACATAACCTGCAAAACCTTTTCTCATCTAAAGGCTTGGTGAAGATATCGGCTAGCTGGTTCTCGGTGTTAATGTGGTACACCTCGATATCCCCCATTTGCTGGTGGTCTCTCAGGAAGTGATGCCGAATGTCTATGTGCTTAGTGCGGTTGTGTTCAACAGGATTATCCACCATGCAGATTGCACTCTCATTGTCACATAGGAGTGGGACTTTGCTCAGATTGTAGCCAAAGTCCTAGAGGGTTTGCCTCATCCAAAGTAGTTGCGCACAACACTGTCCTGCGACAACATACTCGGCCTCAGCGGTGGATAGGGCAACAGATGTCTATTTCTTTGAACTCCAAGACACCAGGGACCTTCCTAGGAATTGGCACGTCCCTGATGTACTCTTCCTATCAACCTTGCATCCAGCATAATCGGAGTCTGAATATCCAATTAAGTCAAAGGTAGACCCCTTTGGATACCAGATCCCGAAGCAAGGCGTAGCAACTAAATATCTAAGAATCCGCTTAACGGCCACAAGGTGACACTCCCTTGGGTCGGATTGAAATCTAGCACACATGCATACGCTAAACATAATATCCGGTCTACTAGCACATAAATAAAGTAATGACCCTATCATAGACCGGTATGCCTTTTGATCAACGGACTTACCTCCTTTGTTGAGGTCGACATGTCCATCGGTTCCCATTGGTGTCTTCGCGGGCTTGGCATCCTTCATCCCAAACCGCTTGAGAAGGTCTTGAGTGTACATCGTTTGGGAGATGAAGGTGCCGTCCTTGAGTTGCTTCACTTGGAACCCAAGGAAGTAGTTCAACTCGCCCATCATTGACATCTCAAACTTTTGAGTCATCACCCTGCTAAACTCCTCACAAGACTTTTGATTAGTAGAACCAAATATTATGTCATCGACATAAATTTGGCACACAAAAAGGTCACTATCACAAGTCTTAGTGAAAAGAGTGGGATCGGCTTTCCCAACCTTGAAAGCATTCGCAATTAAGAAATCTCTAAGGCATTCATACCATGCTCTTGGGTCTTGCTTAAGTCCATAGAGCGCCTTAGAGAGCTTAAAGACGTGGTCGGGATACCTGTCATCCTCAAAGCCAGGGGGTTGTTCCACATACACCTCCTCCTTGATTGGCCCATTGAGGAAAGCGCTCTTCACGTCCATTTGAAACAACCTGAAAGAATGGTGAGCGGCATAGGCTAGTAGAATGCGAATAGACTCTAGCCTAGCCACAGGAGCAAAAGTCTCCTCAAAATCCAAACCTGCGACTTGGGCATAACCTTTTGCCACAAGTCGAGCCTTGTTTCGTGTCACCACTCCGTGCTCGTCTTGCTTGTTGCGGAACACCCACTTGGTTCCCACAACGTTTTGCTTTGAACGTGGCACCAGGCTCCAAACTTCATTCCTCTTGAAGTTGTTGAGCTTTTCCTGCATGGCCAACACCCAGTCCGGATCTTGCAGGGCCTCTTCTACCCTGAAAGGCTCAATAGAAGAGACAAACGAGTAATGCTCACAAAAGTTAGCTAGTCTTGAGCGAGTAGTTACTCCCTTGCTTATATCACCCAGAATCTGGTCGACGGGATGATTCATTTGAATCGTCGCTCGGACTTGAGTTGGAGGGGTCCGTGGTGCTTCTTCCTCCATAACTTGGTCTTCTTGTGCTCCCCCTTGATCATACGCCTCTTCTTGAGGAACCTGTCCATCATCTTGAGTTGGGGGTGCACCATTATTGAGGAAGAAGGCTGATCTTGCTCTTGTTGTTCCTGTGGTCGCACATCTCTAATCGCCATGGTGCGTATTGCGGTCGTCGGAACATCATCTCCATCTATATCATCAACATCAACTTGCTCTCTTGGAGAGCCATTAGTCTCATCAAATACAACGTTGCTAGAGACTTCAACCAAACCCGATGATTTGTTGAAGACTCTATACGCCCTTGTATTTGAGTCATACCCTAGTAAAAACCCTTCTACTGCCTTGGGAGCAAATTTAGAATTTCTACCTTTCTTCACTAGAATGTAACATTTGCTCCCAAATACACGAAAGTATGAGACGTTGGGTTTGTTACCGGTAAGAAGTTCATATGAGGTCTTCTTGAGGAGGCGATGAAGATAGAGCCGGTTTATGGCGTGGCAAGCTGTGTTCACAGCTTCCGACCAAAACCGCTCAGGCGTCTTGAATTCACCAAGTATCGTCCTCGCCATGTCGATAAGCGTCCTGTTCTTCCTCTCTACCACACCATTTTGCTGTGGTGTGTACGGAGCGGAGAACTCGTGCTTGATGCCTTCCTCCTCAAAATAGTCCTCCACTTGCAGATTCTTGAACTCAGACCCGTTGTTGCTTCTTATCTTTTTCACCTTGAGCTCAAATTTGTTTTGAGCCCTCCTCTGATTTATCCTGCAAAAAGAACACCCAAGTGAAGCGGGAAAAATCATCAACAATTACTAGACCATACTTACTTCCCCCGATGCTAAGGTAGGCGACGGGTCCGAAGAGGTCCATATGTAGTAGCTCCAGTGGTCTTGATGTTATCATCACATTCTTGTTGTGATGAGTGCTTCCCACCTGTTTTCCTGCCTGACAAGCTGCACAAGGTCTATCTTTTTCGAAACAGACATTGGTTAGTCCTAACACATGCTCTCCCTTTAGAAGTTTGTGAAGGTTCTTCATCCCAACATGTGCTAGACGGTGATGCCACAGCCAGCCCATGCTAGTCTTAGCTATTAAGCATGCATCTAGATCGGCCTCCTCTTTTGAAAAATCAACTAAGTAGAGTTTGTCGTCTAATGCACCCTTAAATGCTAATGAACCATCACTCCTTCTAAAGACAGAAACATCAACATTTGTAAACAAACAATTATAGCCCATGTGGCACAATTGACTTACAGACAGGAGATTATAACCAAGCGACTCTACTAGAAATACGTTTGAAATGGAGTGCTCGTCGGTGATGGCTATCTTGCCCAAGCCTTTGACCTTGCCTTGGTTCCCATCTCCAAAGATGATCGTATCCTGTGAATCCTTGTTCTTAACGTAGGAGGTGAACATCTTTTTCTCCCCCATCATGTGGTTTGTGCATCCGCTGTCGATAATCCAGCTTGAGCCCCCCGATGCATAAACCTGCAAGGCAATTTACACTTGGGTTTTAGGTACCCAACTCTTGTTGGGTCCTACAAGGTTAGTCACGATAGCCTTTGGGACCCAAATACAAGTCTTGTCTCCCTTGCATTTGGACCCCAACTTCCTAGCAACTGCTTTTTCATTCTTACAAAAGATTGCAAAAGAAGTATTGCAGGCATGGTAAATAATAGAAGGTTCATTACATACTCTCCTAGGCACATGATGCACAACATTACTTTTCCTAGGCCTACCATGCACGAAAGTAGAGCTAGAGGCAAACATAGCATGTGAATCATTATAATCAACATAACTCCTATTATAATGCACATTCCTAGAGAATTTTCTATCATAAATGAAAGCATGATTCCTTTGAATGCTACTAGCCATAGGGGCCTTTCCTTTCTCCTTGTTGGGAATGGGAGCCCTTTGACTTGTTAAGTTCTTGGCTTCCTTTCGAAAGCCAAGTCCATCCTTAATTGTGGGGTATCTACCAACGGTGTAGGCATCCCTAGCAAATTTTAACTTATCAAATCAATTTTGCAAGTCTTAAGTTGAGCATTAAGACTTGCCACTTCATCATTCAATTTTGTAATAGCAATAAGATGTTCATTACAAGCATTAACATCAAAGTCCTTACATCTATTACAAACTACAACATATTCTTCACATGAACTAGATTTATTAGCTATCTCTAGCTTAGCATTTAAATCATCATTCAAAATCTTTAAGCTAGAGATTGATTCATGGCACACAGACAATTCAGAGGATAACATTTCATTTCTTTTAATTTCTAAAGCAAGAGATTTTTGCACACTAACAAACTTATCATGCTCTTCATACAAAATATCCTCTTGCTTTTCTAAGAGTCTATTCTTTTCATTTAAAGCATCAATCAATTCATTGATTTTATCTACTTTAGCTCTATCTAAACCTTTGAATAAGCTTGAGTAACCTACTTCAACATCACTAGAATCGTCATCACTAGAAGTAGTGTATTTAGGGGTATCACGAACACTTACCTTCTTCTCCTTGGCCATGAGGCAAGTGTGTCGTTCATTGGGGAAGAGAGAGGACTTGTTGAAGGCCGAGGCAGCGAGTCCTTCGTCGTCGGAGTCGAAAGAAGAGCAGTCCGAGTCCCATTCCTTTCTGAGGTGTGCCTCGCCCTTTGCCTTCCTGTAGTTCTTTTTCTTCTCCTTCTTCCCACTCTTTTCTTGTTTCTGGTCATTAGCATTATCGGGACAATTTGCTATAAAGTGACCAGTCTTACCGCACTTGAAGCAGGAGCGCTTTCCCCTTGTTTTGTTCTTGTTGGGGTACTCTTTGCGTCCTATAAGAGCGGTCTTGAAGCGCTTGATGATGAGCGCCATTTCATCTTCGTTGAGGCCAGCGGCCTCCACTTGTGCCACCTTGCTTGGTAGCGTCTCCCTGCTGCTGGTTGCTTTGAGGGCAACGGTTTGAGGCTCGTGGACGGGTAGAGGGCCATTAAGAGCGTCGTCCACATATCGGCCCTCCTTCACCATCATGCGCCCGCTCACAAACTTCCCAAGAATCTCCTCGGGCGTCATCTTGGTGTACCTAGGATTCTCATGAATAAGGTTAACAAGATGGGGGTCAATTACCGTGAATGACCTTAGCATAAGTCGGATGACGTCGTGGTCCATCCATCTTGTACTTCCATAGCTCCTAATCTTGTTGACCAGGGTCTTGAGCCTGTTGTATGTTTGTGTTGGCTCCTCTCCCCTGATCATCGCGAACCTTCCCAGCTCGCCTTCCACCAACTCCATTTTGGTGATCATGGTGGCGTCGTTTCCCTCATGCGATATCTTGAGGGTGCCCCATATTTGCTTGGCATTGTCCAAGCCGCTCACCTTGTTGTATTCATCCCTACACAAAGATGCTAGCAAGACAGTGGTAGCTTGTGCATTCTTATGAATTTGCTCATTGATAAACACAGGGTTATCTGTACTGTCAAAATGCATTCCATTTTCAACTATCTCCCAAATACTAGGATGGAGAGAAAATAAGTGACTACGCATTTTGTGACTCCAAAAAGAGTAGTCCTCTCCATCAAAGTGTGGAGGTTTACCAAGTGGAATTGAAAGCAAATGAGCATTGGAATTGAATGGAATACGAGAATAATCAAATGAATAATTTGAATTAACCGGTTTCTTTTTAGACGAGTCATCGTCGTCTCTTGGTGAAGAAGAAGATTCATCGCTGTCGTAGTAGACGATCTTCTTGATGCGCCTCTTATTCTTCCCGTCCTTCTTCTTGTGACTCGAGCCAGAGTCAGTGGGCTTGTCATCTCTTGGCTCGTTGAAGATGGACTCCTTCTCTTTATCGTTGACCACCATCCCCTTTCCCTTAGGATCCATCTCTTCGGATGATTAGTCCTTTATGTGAAGAGAACAGCTCTGATACCAATTGAGAGCACCTAGAGGGGGGGTGAATAGGCGATCCTATAAAATTCAACTCTAAATAGCCACAAAACTTGGTTATATAAATGTTAGTGCGACTAAGTAGTTGAGAAGCGAGTTCTTGTGGGCAAGACAATCACAAAGAGATCAACACAAGAGACACGTGATTTTATCCCGTGGTTTGGCCAAGTAACACTTGCCTACTTCCACGTTGTGGCATCCCAATGGACGAGGGTTGCACTCAACCCCTTTCAAGTGATCCAATGATCAACTTGAATACCACGACTTTTCTTTGCTTATCTCTTTTTCCCGTTTGCGAGGAATCTCCACAAGTTGGAGTCTCTCGCCCTTACAACAAAGATCACAATGAAAGCACAAGAGTAAGGTTGGGAAGCAACACACACAAATCCGCAGCAACACACACGCACACAAGCCAAGACTTGAGCTCAAAATGAAGCACAACGAGTTCACAACTAGAACGAAGCTCAAATCACTAACACAATCGATCAAGTGCGCGGAGACGGAGTGTGGGAGACTTAGAATGCTTAGTGAATGCTTGGGTGGCTCCTCCATGCGCCTAGGGGTCCCTTTTATAGCCCCAAGGCAGCTAGGAGCCGTTGGAGATCAACAAGGAAGGCCAAAGTTGCCTTCTGTCGGGTGGCGCACCGGACAGTCACTGTAGCATGTCCGGTGCGGATCTCCTTCCTATTCTGGCGCAGATGACCGTTGCAGATTCGTGGCAGTTGGCGCACCGGACATTGTCTGGTGCACACAGGACGGTCCGGTGCCCCCTGTCGACCGTTGGCGCTGCCACGCGTCGCCCGTGGATTGCGCGACCGACCGTTGCGCAGTCGACCGTTGGCTCACCGAACAGTCCGGTGCACCACCGGACAGTCCGGTGAATTTTAGCCGTACGCCGCTGATCCTTTTCCCGAGAGCGACGACTTCACCACGGACGACTCACCGGACAGTCCGATGAATTATAGTCGTACGCCGCCGTCGAGTCCCGAGAGAGGCCAGTTCACCTTGGACTCGCCTGGCGCACCGGACACTGTCTAGTGCACCACCGGACACTCCGGTGCACCCAGACCGAGCAGGAGTTGGCTGTACATAACCAACTCTTTTCCAATTCCTTTTCTCCTGTTTCTAGCACTTAGACAATATATGTTAGTACTCAAAACAATGTACTAAGTCTAGAAACATACCTTGTTACATGATTTGCACTTCTTCAATCTTTGGCACATTCAGAACTTAGAGAATGTGTGTTGGGCACTTAATCACCAAAACATTATAGAAATGGCCTAAGGGCACATTTCCCTTTCAACAAGACACAGTCGACAGGACAAAATCGCTGCAGATCTCCCGACTAAACTAGTGAAAATCTAGAGAGAAAACTAGGAGTTCTAAAACAAGAGCCAAATAAAACTAAGCCAAAGAGATGCTAAACTAACTAGCCCTACCCGTCTATTTATAGAGGGTTATTTCTATTTCCTAGTCTACCCCTATTAATATAGAGCCTATCCACTCCATCGAAGGCGAAATGTACCAACTTGTGGAGTTTTCACACGGAGTTGCTTCGCCTTGACGCACCCTCCATGATCACGCCACGTGCCGCCTCCAGTTCCCTCCAGAATAGCCACCACCAGGTTTTGAGGTCAAACCTAGTCGAAAACCCAGTGTTGGGTGGTTTTGAGGCTCAACCACCAAACTGTCGTGAGTAGCACACTGTGTGCATGTCCCTCATGTCCTGGACATGTGTCCTGCTAGTCCTCGACGTGCTGGTAACACGGTCCACTCCGCCACGTCCTCACGCGAATGCATGTTCCAGGTGTCAGCCACCACGACAGGTCACCCAGCGACTCCGGTCTCTCAGTCAAGTCCTAGCGCTCGTCCTTCACCGCTCCCTGTCCATCGGCATCAAACCGCATGACCTTCACCTTCGCCGTCGACCATCGTCCCTGTGCTCCATACCTACGCACCACAACGACTGACATGGTTGCACACACATAATCTCACACTCTGGTCAGTCTACTAACTATCCCAGAGTGCTACCCGTAGGCAATCATTCATCATCAAACCGAACCATAAGGGACAAGTCAACCTTGTGTTCGTATCCTAGAACCTAAAGGTAGAGACAAAGAGTCCCCTCATACACGAAGATGATATCTATATTATCAGTAATTTCATAGTTTCAAATGCAAAGTGCAAAGTCATGTTACAGGACTGTTGATTCCCCCTATACTATATGGTTGAGTTTAACTTGCATAAAACCATTTACGCTGCAACAACTGACATGCCTGGCATTCCAGTAGACCCTTACAAGATAACTCCGATAAATGAGTCGTCCTCACATGCTGATGACACCAGAAATTTCTTTCGCGGGTCTATATATATACCTGTCCAGTATGAATTCCTTCTGTTTTTGTTTCTTTAGGCTAATAGGAATATGTTTGTGGATACCATTGGATTTGTTGAAGGCTAAAAAGAGCCTCGCAGACGGTCCGGCCTTGAGGCCGAACGGTCCGCGGTCCGGACAGTCCGCGGTGGTGGCGCGGACGGTCCGCGCGTGCGCAGAGTCAGTTAGGGTTCCTAGTTTCTCGCGGGATTTGTTACCTAAAACCGCGGGATTAACTCGGAAATCAGTTTGAAGCGGATCCAGACCTCCCCCTTTATATAGATGAAGGGCTACGGCCGATTGAACCCTCAACAATCGATCAAATCAAGTCTATTACTCGTTTTTACCTTATGCATTAGGAGTAGTTCTAGTCTAGTTCTAGTTTAGCCCTAGTTTAGTATTCCAACCCCCAAATTCTCCGCCTCTCCTCGACTCTATGTCGATTAGAGGAGTCTAGGTCGGCCTGCTCGAGCCTAGACAACCCCTAGGATCTCTCCTCCTTGATGGGGTCCCTCCCGGGAGCGAGATCCAGGCGCCGCCGGCGATCCTCCGCCGCCCCTGCGCACGCGCGGACCGTCCGACCCCAGGGCGCGGACCGTCCGCCCGTCAGGCAGGGAACACCAGCCCCTGTACCAGGTCGCGGACCGTCCAGCCCCTGGCCGCGGACCGTCCGCGCCTGTGCAGAGAGCACTGCCGCCGGTTCTTGTTGAGTGTTTGGCGCCCGAAAAAGGTGTCAACATACTTTTTGGCGACTCCGCTGGGGAAGAAGTTGCAGATCTATAAAATCAGGCTTACATGGCCGATTCTAAAGATCTCAACGGTGCTTCTCCAAACAAAAACACAAGGCTGACTAATTTATCGGCCGCTAAGCATAAAAGATTATAAGATGACATGAAGAAAATAGACGAGGAGGCCCACCGACAAAAGGATCAGGTGCTCAAGGTGGCGGACAAGTGGTACCTCTCGCACTTCAGGGTAGATTGCCACCAGAAGACCGTCCAAGAGAGGGAGATAAACGCCGAGTATATGTTAGCCGTGCTGCAACAGCTCCCCACGATAGGTGATGCCAGGCCAGCTGATGATATTCCATCTGTTAAAAATTCTTTTGATAATCGGATTAAAAGTATCACGGAGGATATAGAGAGGATGACACATGCATTAGGAAAAACTCACATGCCTAATTTTTTATCACATAAATTAGGCGCTGAAACAATTGCGCCAAACACATCGGCGACAAATGGGTTTCCCCAACCATATTCTGGTATGCCGATGGACTCATATCCAAGACGACCGTCACCACCATCTTCGCTAAATGGTGAGTCAACCCTGAGCACGACCGGACCGTCCGCACACAATCGCGGACCGTGCGGCCCTCCGTCAGACCGTCTGGCACCCTACGCCGGACAGTCCGGAGTTACACAGAGCCCACCACAAGGGTCACAGGTGTTGCTTGACGTGACCGGACAGTCCGAGGATAGTACCGGACCGTCCGATCCACCCGCAGACCGTCCGACTATGCAGGTCGGACCGTCTGGAACACCAGAAGTCACCTGTGATCCACCTAGTGCGGAATAACCGGCCACCCAAGCCCCAAGAACCAAAAAAGTCACATGTCCCTAAGCTTGTTTGGCCCACTAAGGCCAAACCTTCTGTTCGCTCTCACCCGCACTCGAAACAAAAGGAAAAGTTTAAGTTCACATTTAATATTATTAAGTGTGATAAAATATTTGATGAGTTGCTTAAACATGGTAATATTAAATTATCACATATAATTCCTCCGGTTGAAGAATTAAAAGGGCGTATATATTGTAAATGGCATGGCTCCTTTCTTCATAACACCAATGATTATGTTGTCTTTCGTCGGCAAATACAATCGGCTATAAACAAAGGCCGGTTGAGGTTTCAAAAGGAGGTGAGGATTGACAGGCCACCTGTCCCTACCGCCACATTAGAGCCGACAAGCAAAAAAGTCATAGTTCGGCCCTGTGCGGCCGATAAAAGCAAAGATAAAAATATCGTCATTGGTGATCCCCGCACACCAAATATGTCACGCAGAATGGTTACTCGGAAGACTCCGGACAAAAGAAAGACCGGAGGCACCGGGGGGGCAAGCACGATCGGACACCCGATCACGGTCACCTGTCCTACGTACGCCGGAAGATCCGGGTACTAAGGCCGAACAGTCCGAGACAGGAGCGGACGGTCCGGCTATAATGGTTGGACGGTCCACAGACAGTCAGAAGCAGCAACCTCAGACCACCGGACCACAAGGTTCCAAAACAAGTGTTAGGAAACAAAATACTACTAAGACGTTTGGACGACTCAGTAGAGTCGGCCCTACTTTTGGTCAGTTGCTTGCCAAATATACGAAGAAGGCCGTTCCACACAACCGACCAATAAAGCAGACGAAGTCAACAGGGCGATCTGTGCGAAAGCAAAAGCCGACTAAACGGACCCAAAAGGTAGCACAACCAAGATCGCCTTGTCATCCTCCTCCGGGGATAGCATGGTGCGTCCCGTTCTATCCATCGCCGATGTGTTGTCCTGCTCATGTGTGGGGTGGTACGACGATGAATTCGTATTACTGGCCCAATCCATTTGCTTATTTGGGCTGGGGGCACCACAAGTTTTTGCCTATTGACAGGTTGATCAGGCAGACATGGCTGAAGAGGATGCGATCCAAAACGGCCTTTATATATTGGTGCTTTATTGAATGATCTCTATTTTGAAAATCCGATGACTTACATCAGGTTTAGTTCATATGCTTTTGGTTCGTCAACCTTCACCAAAAGGCAGGGGGCATATGTTGAAGGCTAAAAAGAGCCTCGCGGACAGTCCGGCCCTGAGACCGGACGGTCCGCGGTCCGGACAGTCCGCGGTGGTGGCGCGGACGGTCCGAGCGTGCGCAGAGTCAGTTAGGGTTCCTAGTTTCTCGCGGGATTTGTTACCTAAAACCGCGGGATTAACTCGGAAATCAGTTTGAAGCGGATCCAGACCTCCCCCTTTATATAGATGAAGGGCTACGGCCGATTGAACCCCCAACAATCGATCAAATCAAGTCTATTACTCGTTTTTACCTTATGCATTAGGAGTAGTTCTAGTCTAGTTCTAATTTAGCCCTAGTTTAGTATTCCAATCCCCAAATTCTCCGTCTCTCCTCGACTCTATGTCGATTAGAGGAGTCTAGGTCGGCCTGGCCGAGCCTAGACAACCCCTAGGATCTCTCCTCCCCGACGGGGTCCCTCCCGGGAGCGAGATCCAGGCGCCGCCGGCGATCCTCCGCCGCCCCTGCGCATGCGCGGACCGTCCGGCCGTCAGGCAGGAAACGCTAGCCCCTGTACCAGGTCGCGGACCATCCGGCCCCTGGCCGCGGACCGTCCGCGCCTGTGCAGAGAGCACTGCCGCCGGTTCTTGTTGAGTGTTTGGCGCCCGAAAAAAGTGTCAACAGGATTATTTGTGGAGGTATGTGAGGCTTGTATATATGCTTCTTCTACCAACAAACCATCCTTACTATTCATGTTGTTCTGAGAGATCTAAGGTTAAGATTAATTATCTATCCTCCATTCCTCCATGGTATTCCCTTATTAGCAGTGCTATTACTCATGAATTACTTCTAGTTACTATGAGATGTTAGTTACTTTAATGCTGTCTTCATAACACATGTTATAATTATACTTACGCTTAGTTTATTTTTAGTACTTGGACAAAAATCACTGATAAATAATAGATGATAATATAATGACATCACTGAGTATCCGAGGACTTATAGGTTTATGATCAAAACAGTTGACGTCTGTGTGAGATGAATGCTACCACGAGAGAACAATATAGTTAATTATTTACTATTCCGCTAAAACTATAAGCTGTAAAGACTATATGTTGTTGTGATAGATGATTAAAAATTATGTAATAAATTTCTTTTTTATTTGTCATTATTATTGTGTCTCTGAATTATTATATCCTGGGCACATATCTAGTTTTGTCCTTAAAATGGTCTGGTAGTACACTATTGAAATTGGGTCTATATACCCG
The DNA here is from genome assembly GCF_902167145.1 of Zea mays. Taxonomy (NCBI): domain Eukaryota; kingdom Viridiplantae; phylum Streptophyta; class Magnoliopsida; order Poales; family Poaceae; genus Zea; species Zea mays. Next base: position 223,889,858 of record NC_050096.1, read on the forward strand.
AAATACAATCCCAGGCATAACCTGGCAGGGTCAAATTGGGATCTTCATTAATTCAGCATTTTTTTTAGAAAAAAAAATCATTATATTGAATGCAACAACTCGGTTAGTGCTGCATTCTGCTAGAGCCAGTTGTACTGTGCTCATCCGACGTGTAAAAACATATAGATATGTATGCTACAACTTGATTTCTTGGCTCGTTGTTGCGGAGACAAGCATAACAAGAAACATTCGAAATACATGACATAATAACCTGAGTTACCGTTGACAGTCTGTTTTCTGTGAAAGCTTGGCTCAATTAGAGCAGGGTTTGTCCTCATGCCTAACTGACTTCTGTTGGAAGTTTGTCGAAATTTATCGAGTTTTATGAGTGGACAAAATAAATACAACGAAAACAACGCGTATATTATAGTATGGACATGTTGCATGTATATATTGCTAGCTGTAACAGAGAAAGATATATATTAGGAAATTCTTAGCTAATAAGATGGAAACCCATGAACAGTACCAAACTCATCCTCGAGTGCAAGCTTACACAGAATTTGGACTAGAGCTGCTGCTTTATTAGCAAGCGACAATATGCATGGTTGTTTCAAGCTAAGCTAAGCTAAGCTAAGGGAACGACTCGACCTCGGCACAAGTGAAGAAGATGCGCCTGTAGCCAACACCTTGTCCCTCCGTCGTCGCCGCCGCCGCCTCCACCGGCTTCCTTGCCTCGCTCCTGCCCTCGGCCTCCACCGTCGCCATGGTGAGCCTACACCTGTAGTCCAAAAAATACTCATTCCTGCACTCTTCCGTGCAGAACCCCATGCTCCTACATACGTTCCAAAAAGAAGAAAAAAGAAGAAGATTGAAACCAGCCATATATGCATAGCACCAGCTGTAACATGAGATAAAACAAGCGGCAGTTTATAGCAAACGCAATCGCGATGCTTACATGTACATGTAGATGATGCGGTCGTGCATGCGGCGGTCGCAGAGCTTGCAGAAGAGAGAACCATCGTCGACGCAGAAACGGGAGCTGGTCATCATGCAGTAGGGGGTGTTGCGGCGTCGGTCGGTGGTTGTCACCGCCTGCAGGGTGATGATGCGGGCACTGCGGCGAACGGGCTCGGCCACATGGAGGTGCGCCGACGCGGGCGCCACGAGGGCCGCCTGGAGACCAACACTGGTCTCCGGGTTGTAGGGGACGACGACCCTGGTCGAGCGCTTCGTGGGGATGTGACGGGATGACATGCTTCCCGCTCCTGCTTTGCACTGTGTGCTGGAGAGGGAGAAGAAGAGAAGTGATCAACTTGTTGTAGCTAGGGTAAATACGGTGGAGCTATATATAGGGAGATGGAGGAATATATACGGTTGGAGGTAGACTACAGCGAGGGGGTTCCTTATTGTGAATTCATCATGTCCTTTTGTGCTTATTAGTTTTGTGATTTTGTCCACAGAATCTTTTCTATTGGTACCTTGGTTAGCGGATCGACAGCTAATTTTCATCTTGCTAGAGTATACAGATGATTTTGATTTATTTGTTTCTTTTAATTCTTATATGTTGTAGGACTTAAAATACAAACTCATTTGTTTATTTTGATTTTCATAAGATTGTACTGCCCTAATTTTAAATCCTAGATTCGCTAGCTATGCAAGTACCATTAGGTTACACAGTTTACGAGTGCAGTCGCCACCACCTGAAAACATCTGGTCTAATTCCTATAATATTTCCTATACACATTCAAGAATTTCAAGTTCAAAGTTGATTTTCTTTTGCGGACATCATGTTTCATATGGTACATAGTAACACCTTACATATCATCAGTGTTCTAAGGGTACTTACAACGCATTGTAGATCGGAAGCTGACTGTATAGCGTCACTTTTGCAAAAACAACCATCTCGAAGCGATCAATGAAGGAAGAGATCGAGCAAACTTGTTGCCTCATAAGGCGACAACAATGGCTTATGCACCCTAGCGAATGGAATGTCGGGAGCAATGTTGTACTAGTTGTCTTTACCAGGTGATGTGCCAAACAGGATATAGCTGCACACACGTGGGATGGCATTAAAATCCATCTCATATGTAGGGCATGTTTCACCATGGTCCATCCTTGTGTCCTACTATAGCCATAAGCGTTCGCCTGTTCACCATCTCATGTATTCATCATATGTTTAGATTCTTCCTAGTCGGCAGGTGTGAAGCTAGTGCTAGGCTCCTTCTCAATACTAAGAAGAGGTAAGCTAGGCGATGAAGTCAAGGAAACAACATGATAGCCAACAACAAAAAGTGATGTGTGGGTGAAGAGACTGATCTCTAAGAACAAGAACTGATGGTGAGAGGGCCTGACCCCATGGGCCCTACGCCAAAGTTAGTTAGGCATCTTTTGATGGTGGTGTAACTGTATGGCCTAATTGCCCATATTGTCCAAAGAAAATGGTTCTAATGTAATTTATATATGTCTATAAATAGAGCCCCCTGGTGATTTTGTAGAAGTGGTGGTTGAACGCTAATCCCTCTTCTTTTGTAACCAACTTTGTCATTCACACTTCACATTGTCTCTATTACCGTTTGTGATTCTTTGTTGATTTGAATGATTGGTGGCTACTCCAGTCCTAGAACAACATTGGCACCCACCGTGGTAGTCGCTCAAAATTCCCTCTGTCCCCAAGTAAATCTGCGAAAATAGGAACAAAACTAGTGAGACATCAAAGGCATCCAAGGCCGCAACAAAGAATGTAGCAACAAAATAAGTTGCCATCATAGTGGGACCCCTATAGGCAAAGCTAAGACAAAATGACAAAAAAAACACAAACACCAGAAGGAAAAATTTAGTACCTTCCCACTTGACAAATAAGACGACAAAGACACAAAAAATCAATACCGAGCTGAGCCATGAAGAAGCTAGAGGAACAAAATTAAGATATTGAAAGGCTAGAGCTACACAAGCAAAAGTTGTTGCAGTAGGCAACAATTAGGAACAGGTTTGGAGCATCTATAAAACTTTTAGAAAGAAGCTAAACAAACAATAATCATACTTAATAGTGACATATACTAGCTTTAGAGGGCACATGATGTTGATGATCTAGAAGAAGACTATGAAGGTTTCATATCCATACACACATGACATCATGGCGAGAACATGGGAGAACCAATGTATGATCGGACCTTCCCACTCTCTATGCAGTTGTAGGATTACCAATGCCCACCCAATTACAAACCTCATGAAGGCATTTAGTCCCCTAGGTGGGTTTGGTGATTTATGACAACATAAGGTTATTGTGACTAACATGTGTTTTAAAGGCAAATTTATTTAGATCACAATAACGAAGACTAATTGGGCTTATGTTGTATATATGTATCTATTGATGGAGATCAATTATTAGTTTTCAAAAGGATGAGAAAGAAGGTTAAAATTGACTATTTATAAGTGTTAAGGGGTTGTCGGACACATAGATTAGCCATTTTATAATTGTCCATACTATAATGGGCATGATGGGGTAGCTTGACCTAGGAATGTGTAGTGTAGAGTGGTGATGCACACTTGTGAAAACTAGTGCTAAGTGATCCTTGACATGCCATGAGAAGTTTGAGATCAAACCCAACTTGAAAAGCATATGAAACATGTGAGATTACAGTGCAGCAAAGATACCAAACATGTTAAATGGCACTAGATGTGGGTCACCAAACAGGGTATTGCCCTATTTAGAATAGAGTTAGCACTTGTGTATTTGGTGTGCACCAGACATTGTGCACTAGACATGGCACACAATGGTTTATGTAGATGAGTGTTTGAAGCCTAACACTCACCTAATGTGTCTAGTGTAGCACCAGATATGGCATCGAACAGGGCACCTAGATAGGTAAAAATAGAGTATGAAAGGTAGAGTACTCATTAGACATATCTAGTGTGGGATCGGATAAGGAACTAGACAAGGCGTCTAGAGAGGTTAAAACTGAGTATGACCGGATGAGTACTCACTAGATGTGTCTTGTGTAGCACAAAACAAGGCACTAGACAAGGAGCTTAGAGTGATATACAAACTATACATTCTACTAGTATACTAACCATACATGACTAGTGAGACATCTGATAGAAATCAGATACTAGTACATGAACTACTTGTTTTCGAAACTAGTTATTGGAGCGTCACTGGACATATCCAATTTTCGAAGTTAGTGTGCACTAGACATATTTGGTGCACCCATGAGAGCTATGTAGAGTGCCAATGACAAGGTATTTGGCTTGGAGTTATTTGTACCCTACCACTTTGTTTATTTTAGGTCTCTTGCTAATTTGGTCACCTAAAGAAACCTTTTGGAATGTGAGGAATAACCTTTGCATAGTGAGGGACTTGAGAGTTGATAATATCATGATTAGTGGACTCATTAGTGAATATATAGAAGCAATCTTGCATTCACAATTCTTATTACTCTTGGATTCGTCAAGTGAGAGTTAGTGCATGTTACTCTTGGTGATCGGTATCACCTTGATGCTTCTTAACGATCAGGAGTTTGATGATCACTTAGAGAGTTTGTGGGTGACCTAACTCAAGGTGTACATGGTTATGGGTGGTTCACCTTGCTAGAGTGGCAAAGAACTAGCTCATAGAAAGCACTTTGTCCTTGCACAGATCAAGGGGGTGCGACACCTTATGCAAGTGCTCCAAGGAGGAATAATGGAAACCTTTACTCTATGATACCTCATGAAAACATCAAGGCATTTCTAATCCTTTATTTAGTTTGAGAATTTACATAAATGCAATTATTTTGAAGCACTGTTTACTAGAATTGCCATGCCATAATAGGATTGGAACATATAATGCAAAAAATTTAACTATAATGTAGAAAACACGTATATGCACAAGGGGTGAAGTGGTCTTGTTGATAGGCTTTAATTTTGTGCAAAAAAGTACAGAGAAACCCAATTTACGCTCTCTTGGGCATGTTGATTGTTTGGGGCCCTCCTTAGCCAAAGGTCCTCAAAACATCAACATATAAGTTTATTTTAGGTACAACAGAGCAAATGTCGACGGACACCTTCCTATAAGGCGATGCACAACTGTCATGATTACGAAGCTAAAAGCTTCAATTTGGCGGCACGCACGCGTAATAAAGAAGCTAACCAAAGCAAGACAAAATCATCGACACTTGTTCAACAAGACTACAAATGGAATATACAAGAATGTGCTTGGTCAACTTTGTAGCTCATATGTATAAGTTTAAGGGCATGATTGTTACTTTGCTGAAGCTATACCCCATGAGTATACATAGGGACAAAATACCATGCATATGTACGCTTTTCTAGCTGGAGAGGATTAACACGCTCCACCTATGAAGCTGTCGTTTTCCTTATTACCTTTGTATTGCTGCTTGAAAAGCCGAAGGTAGAATTGTAATTATTTGTCATGTAATAAGAAATGGAGTAAAGTAATGTTCAATGATTATAGGTAATTCATTTCATCTTCATACCTTCTCCATGTCATCTATTTTATTCATGTCATCTGTTGTTCATCTTTTATTTATCCTTCATACCTTCACCCTTTAATTACTCTCTTTGAAAAGAGTTAATGAAATGGTGAAGTGGTAGTATCATTCATTGGTGTTGCCTTGTTTTTGATGTCCCTTAGGAGTCAAAAAGAGTGACCAACATTGGTGCCACCTCCGATCAACTTACGACCTTGATGAAAAGCATGACAAGCTTTGGCATTTCATTATGAAGCTCGAGGAAACATATTCTGTGTATCATGGGAGGATCAAGCTTCGAGACAAGGAAAAAGAGGAAGAAGAAGGAAGCCCAAAGAAGGGTGCAACATGTTGGGTTCAATGGCCCTACATAAAGTCAAAATGGTCTCATATCATAATTACCTTCTCCCAAGAAGACCTTTAGCTCACGGACTATCCACACAATTATGATATGGTCATATCCTGGACTCATTCGTGAATTTAGAGAAGCAATTATGCATCCACAATTCGTCTTGGATTGGTCATGTGAGAGTTAGTGCTTGTTACTCTTGGTGATTGGCATCACCTTGATGCTTCATAATGATCAAGAGTTTGATGATCACTTATAGATTTTGTAGGTGACCTAACTCAAGGTGTACATGGTTATGGGTGGTTCACCTTGCTAAAGTGGCAAATAACTATCTCACAGGGAGCACTTTGTCCTTGCACAGATCAAGGGGGTGCGACACCTTGTGCGAGTGCTCCAACAAGGAATAATGGGGAGCTTGACTCTATGATACCTCATGAAAACATCGAGGCATTTCTAATCCTTTATTTACTTTGATAATTTACATCTATGCATTTATTTTCAAGCATTGCTTTACTAGAATTGCCATGCTAGAATATGATTGGAACATATAATGTAAAAAATTAACTATAAGGTAGAAAACACTTATAGGAACAAGGGGTGAAATGGGCTTGTTGATAAGCTTTAATTTTGTGCAAGAAAGTAAATAGAAGCCCAATTTACCCTCTCTTGGGCATGTTGATTGTTGAGGGCCGCCCTTAGCCGAAGGTCCACAAAACATCAACTTATTAGTTTATTTCAGGTATAACAGAGCAAATGTTAAAGGACACCTTCATAAGAGGCGATGTGCAACAGTCACGATTACAAAGCTACAAGCTTCGGTTTGGCAGCAAACACGCGTGATAAAAAAAGCTAGCCAAAGCAAGATAAAATCATCGATAGTTGTTCACCAAGACTACAAAGGAAAGAGACAAGAATGCGCCTGATCAACTTTGTAGCTCATATGTATAGGTTTGAGGGCATGATTGTAACTTTAGTGAAGTTGTACCCCGTGACTATAAATAGGGGACAGTACCATGCATATGTGCGCTTTTTCAGGTGTAGAGAATTGACTCGCTCCACCTACGAAGCTATATTTTTCCTTATTACCTTCGCATCGCTGCTTGCAAAGCCAAAGGTACAATTGTACTTTTTTGTCGTGTAATAAGAAATTGATTAAAGTAATGTTCAATCAAGATGGATAATTCATTTCATCTTCATACCTTCTCCCTATCATCTATTCTATTCCTATCATTTATTGTTCATCTTTTATTTATCATTCATACCTTCTCCCTTTAATTACTCATTGGTGTTGTCTTGTTTTTGAAAAGAGTTAATTAAAGGGTAAGTTGTAGTATAATTCATTGGTGTTGTCTTGTTTTTTATGTCCCTTAGGAGTCAAAAACGAGTGTCCAATATTGACGTCCACCTCTGATGAACTCACGACCTTGTTGAAAAGCTTAACAAGCCTCGACATTTCATTATCAAGCTTGAGGAAGCTTATTCTCCGTATCATGGGAGGATCAAGCTTCAAGCCAAACAACTCAAGGATGCAACATGTTGGGTTCAAGGGCTCTACCATTGAGTCAAAATGGTCTCATATCCCAATTACCTTCTCCATAGAAGACCTTCAACTCAAGGACTATCCACACAATGATGATATGGTCATATCTTGTGTCATTAAGGGTTTTCTAATGCACAATGTCCTAATGGACATAAGAAGCACAACGAATATCATCTTCGCAAAGGCTTTTAGGCAAATGCAAGAATTAGAAGATAGATTGTAAGAAGTTGTGCATCCACTATGTGGCTTTGGAGGAAAGCAAATAACAACAATAGAGAAGATACCAATGCCAGTAACCTTTGGTTATGTTCATAATAAAGAAAAAAGATCATATTTGATATAGTGTATATGGAGTATCCCTATAATGCAATCATTGGCAGAGGAGCCTTTAATGCTTTCGAAGCCGTATTTCACCCAGCATACCATTGTATGAAGATACCATCTAATCAAGGCCTAATCTCAATTCTTGGAAGCCAATATGATGTACGAAGAGCCGAAGGGAGCTAGACATATTCAAAAGTTATTCACATCATTGATGAAGTCGAAGCTCAAGCCAAGAAAATCAGATCAAAGACAAAGTAGTATCAATGTATCATCCGAAGGTAGTCCTTTTCTGTGAAGATATAGCCAAGCAGAAAGTCCTTTTTGGATCACAGTTGTCATTGGAGCAAGAACAGAGCCTGAAAATTTTATGTTCCAAAACAAGGATGTCTCTTGGTTAGCTAATGACTTATGTGGAGTGGGCTGAAGTATCATTGAGCATTCCCTCAATGTTGATCCCTAAATGAGGCCATGAAAGCAGAAGCTTTGGAAAATGTCAGATGATAAGGCTAAAGGTGCAAAGGCCAAAGTTAAAAGGCTCCTTAATGCTGGAGTAGTAAGGAATATTGCCTATCTAGAGTGGATCACCAATACAGTCATGGTGAAGAAATCAAATGGCAAATGGAGAATGTGCATTGATTTCACCGACTTCAATAAGGCTTGTCCGAAGGACGAATTTGCCTTGCCAAAGATTGACTCCCCCATAGATGCAGCAGCTACCTCAGAGCTCATGAGTTTACTAGATTATTATTCAGGGTACCATCAAATTTGGATGAAAAAAGGAGACAAGCCAAAGACCAGCTTCATAACCCCTAGTGGCACTTATTGCCACATTCGGATGCTTGAGCGGCTGAAGAATTCTAGCAAAAGCTTCAGCAGAATTACATCCAGAGTACTGAGTGCACAAATTGGTAGAATGTGCTAACATATGTGGATAATATTATTATCAGAAGCATGAAGGAAGAGGATCACATTTCAGATTTGCAAGAAACCTTTGCTAATTTCTAAAGAGCTGGCCTAAAGCTCAACCCCAAGAAATGTGTATTTGGGGTAAAGAAGGGGACATTTCTTGGTTTCCTTGTGTCAACAAAGGGATTTGAAGCAAACCCACATAAGATAGAAGCAATACATCGGATGGAGCCACCGAAGTCAAGAAAATGGGCTTAGAGGTTGGTAGGCAGGCTTGCATCCAGAAACAGATTCATGTCAAGATCTGCAGAATGAAGCCTGCCATTCTTTGAAGTGTCAAAGTCAATCGAAGTATTCCAAAGGTGCTAGCCCAACAACAAGCATTCAAAGAGCTCAAGCTACACTTGATTCAATTGATAATTCTTTCTCCATCTTCTCCAGGGGCTCCTCTATTGTTACATGTGTCAGCTTATCACTCTACTTTAACTGCAGCATTAATCCAAGAGAAGCGAGAGAACATATCTAAGAAGCAAATGACAATATACTTTGTCTTAGAGGTACTTGGCCCATGAAAAAAAGAATTACTCAGAAATGGAGAAGGTGTTGTATGCAGTATTGATGGCATCCAAAAAGTTTCGACATCATTTCCAATCATGCAACATTATTGTTCCTTCATCTCAAACATTAAAAGACATAAGAAATAGAGAAGCCACTGACAGAATTGGAAAGTGGGCTGCTGAGCTCAATAAGTTTGTCATTGACTTTGTACATCGATGATCAATCCAGTCTCAGACACTGGTAGACGTCATCATTGATTGGACCTAGGCTTCCAAGACGAAACAAGTATCCTAGATGAAGCTATGTGGACAATGTTTTATGATGGGTCTTGGCAGTTCCTTTGGAGTTGGAGTAGCGGCTATTCTCATTTCTCCATCTAAAATGAAGACTTCATATGCATCAAAGGTAGAGTTTCAATGCACCAACAATATTGCAGATACGAAGCTATACTCCTTAGTCTGCAGAAGCTTAAGGCCATGGGTGTCAAAAGGGTAGTTGAAAGGGAAATAGGTTCACACCTTTTCCTAAATAATTTTAGTGGTTAAATTGCCCAACACAAATAAATTGAACCAACTAGTTTGCTCTAGAATATAAGTTCTACAGGTGCCAAAGGTTCAACACAAACTAATACAAAGTCCAAGAAAGGGTTCAAATTAAAAGAGCAAAAGACAACCGAAGGCTGCCCTGGTCAGGCGCACCGGACTGTCCGGTGCACCACCGGACAGTGTACGGTGCACCAGGGAGATTAACTCCGAACTTGCCACCTTCGGGAATTCTGGGAGCCACTCCGCTATAATTCACCGGACTGTCCGGTGTAGCACCGCACTGTCCGGTGTGCCAGCGGAGCAACGGCTAACTGCGCCAACGGTCGTCTGCAAAAGTCTACAGTGAATAGTGCAATTGCGCGCGCAGAAGTCAGAGCAGATGCTAGAAGGCGCACCGGACAGTGAACAGGACCTGTCCGGTGCACCACCGGACTGTCCGGTGGCCCAGATGTCAGAAGCTCCAATGGTCGGAACCCAACGGTTGGGTGACGTGGCTGGCGCACTAGACAGTGTCTGGTGGTGCATCGGACAGTGTCCGGTGGTGCACCGGACTATCTGGTGCGCCCTTCGACAGCAGCCTTCCCCAACGGCCACTTTGGTGGTTGGGGCTATAAATAACCCCAACCACCAACACTTCAAAGCATCCAAGTTTTCAGCCAACACAATCAATACAAGAGCTAGTGCATTCAATACAAGACACAAATAGAGTGAATCAAAATCTCTCCAAGTCCTAATTCCAACTCAAAGCATTAGTGACTAGAAGAGAGAGTTTGTCGTGTTCTTTTGAGCTCTTGCGCTTGGATCGCTTTTCTTCTTCCTCCTTTCTTGTTCTCAACTCACTTGTAATCAAAGCAAGAGACACCAAGTTGTGGTGGTCCCTGTAGTGGATTAAGTGTCCCGTTTGATTGAAGAGAAAAACTCACTCGGTCTAGGTGACCGTTTGAGAGAGGAAAAGGGTTGAAAAAGACCCGGTCTTTGTGACCACCTCAACGGGGAGTAGGTTTGCAAGAACCGAACCTCGGTAAAACAAATCACCGTGTCATCCGTTCTTATTCGCTTGTGATTTGTTTTCGCCCTCTCTTTCGGAGTCGATTATATTTCTAACGCTAACCCCAGCTTGTAGTTGTGCTTAAAGTTTATAAATTTCAGATTTGCCTATTCACCTTCCCCCCCTCTAGGCTACTTTCAATTGGTATCAGAGCTCGGTACTTCATTAAGAGCCTAACCGCTCGAAGTGATGTCGGGAGCTCACGCCAAGAAGGAGATGGTGACCGGCGAGAAGCCCGCCACAAGCCACGGGAAGGCTCCATCGGGGGAGTCCGGCAACAAGAAGAGGGAGGAATCACCTCCCCGTGTCAAGTCGCACTGGAGTGGCGACAAGAAGAAGAAAATGAAGAAGGTGGTCTACTACGAGACCGATTCTTCGTCGCCTTCCACCTCCGGCTCCGACACGCCGTCCGTCACTTCTAAGCGCCATGAACGCAAGAAGTTTAGTAAGATCCCCTTATGCTATCCTCGCATTTCCAAGTGCACTCCTTTACTTTCCATCCCACTAGGCAAACCACCAGTTTTTGATGGTGAAGATTATTGTATGTGGAGTGATAAAATGAGGCACCATCTAACCTCGCTCCACGCTAGTATTTGGGACATTGTTGAATTTGGTGCGCAGGAACCATCCGTGGGGGATGAAGGCTATGATTCGAACAAGGTAGCCCAAATCCGGCACTTCAACTCCCAAGCCACCACTATACTCCTCGCCTCTCTAAGTCGAGAGGAGTATAATAAGGTGCAAGAGTTGAAGAGCGCCAAAGATATTTGGGACGTGCTCAAGACCGCACACGAAGGAGATGAGGTGACCAAGATCACCAAGCGGGAGACGATCGAGGGGGAGCTCGGTCGATTCATGCTTCACCAAGGGGAGGAGCCACAAGCCATGTACAACCGGCTCAAGACCTTGGTGAACCAAGTGCGCAACCTCGGGAGCACCAAATGGGATGAGCATGAAATGGTCAAGAGCGAGGCGCCACCTCCACACTCGAGGTGCAACCCGTCGCCTTCAAAGCGACGAAGGAGAAGAAGGAAGAGTCTACATCAAGTAGGCTTCCCATCGACGCCTCCAAGCTCAACAACGAGGAGATGGCTTTAATCATTAAAAGCTTTCACCCCTCAAGCAAAGGAAGGGGAAAGATTACAAGCCCCGTTCCAAGAAGGTGTGCTACAAATGTGGTAAGCCCGGTCATTTCATTGCTAAATGTCCATTATCAAGTGATAGTGACAGGGGCGACGACAAGAAGGGAAGAAGGAAGGAGAAGAAGAAGTATTACAAGAATAAGGCGGCGATGCTCATGTTTGCCGGGAGTGGGACTCCGATGAGAGCTCCACCGACTCCTCATCCGACGAGGACGCCGCAAACATTGCCGTCACCAAGGGTCTCCTCTTCCCCAACGTCGGGCACAAGTGCCTCATGGCAAAGGACGGTAAAAATAAGAAGGTAAAATCTAGAGCTTCCACTAAATATGCAACATCTAGTGATGAGGCTAGCTCTAGTGATGATGAGGATGATTTGCTCACCCTTTTGCTAACTTAAACATGCAACAAAAAGAAAAATTGAATGAATTGATTAGTGCTATTCATGAGAAGGATGAACTCTTGGATAGCCAAGAGGACTTCCTTATTAAAGAAAATAAGAAGCATGTTAAAGTTAAAAATGCTTATGCTCAGGAGATAGAAAAATGTGAAAAAATAACTAGTGAGCTAAGCACTTGCCATGACACTATTTCCAACTTTAGATTTGAAAATGATAAATTGATTGCTAAGGTTGAGAAATTAAGTGTTAGTGATGATTCTTTTGTCAACCTTAGAAATGATAATGCTAGTTTGAATGCTAAGATTGACAATTTGAATGCATCACTCTCTAGTCTTAAAATTGAGAATGAAAAATTAATTGCTAAGGCTAAAGATTTAAATGTTTGCAATGTTTCAATTTCCAATCTTAGAAATGAAAATGCTATTTTACATGCTAAGATTGATGAATTAAATGCATGCAAACCCTCTACATCTAGCGTTGATCATGTTACCATTTGTACTAGATGTAGAGACATTAATGTTGATGCTATTCATGATCACCTAGCTTTAATTAAACAACAAAATGATCACATAGCTCAACTTAGTGCCAAAATTAATGAGCATGACTTAGAAAATGAAAAATTTAAATTTGCTAGAAGCATGCTCTATAGTGGAAGACGCCCTGGGATTAAGGATGGCATTGACTTCCAAAAGGGAGACAATGTCAAGCTTAATGTCCCCAAGAAATTATCTAACTTTATTAAGGGCAAGGCTCCCATGGCTTAGGATAACGAGGGTTACATTTTATACCCTACCGGTTATCCCGAGCACAAAATTAGGAGAATTCATTCTAGGAAGTCTCACTCTGGCTCTAATCATGCTTTTATGTATAAGAGCGAGGCATCTAGTTCTAGGCAATCCACTCATGTCAAATTGCCTAAGAAGAAAACTCCTATTGCATCAAATGATCATAACATCTCATTAAAAACCTTTGATGCTTCATATGTGCTCACTAACAAATCAGGCAAAGTAGTTGCCAAATATGTTGGGGCCAAACACAAGGACTCAAAGACTTGTGTTTGGGTACCCAAGGCGCTTGTTTCTAATGTGAAATGACCCAAGACCGTTTGGGTACCTAAGAACAAGGCCTAAATTTGTTTTGTAGGTTTATGCATCCGGGGGCTCAAGTTGGATAATTGACAGCGGGTGCACAAACCACATGACACGGGAGAAAAGGATGTTCTCCTCCTATGAGAAAAACCATGATCCCCAAAGAGCTATCACATTCGGGGATGGAAATCAAGGTTTGGTCAAAGGACTTGGTAAAATTGCTATATCTCCTGACCATTTTATTTCCAATGTTTTTCTTGTAGATTCTTTAGATTACAATTTGCTTTCTGTTTCTCAATTATGTAAAATGGGCTACAACTGTCTTTTTACGGATTTAGGTGTTACTGTCTTTAGAAGAAGTGATGATTCAGTAGCATTTAAGGGAGTGTTAGAGGGTCAGCTATACTTAGTTGATTTTAATAGAGCTGAACTCGACACTTGCTTAATTGCTAAGACTAACATGGGTTGGCTCTGGCACCGCCGACTAGCCCATGTTGGGATGAAGAATCTTCATAAGCTTCTAAAGGGAGAGCACATTTTGGGACTAACCAATGTTCATTTTAAGAAATACAGGGTTTGTAGCGCATGTCAAGCAGGGAAGCAAGTTGGTGTTCATCGTCCACACAAGAACATCATGACGACCGACAGGCCGCTTGAGTTACTCCACATGGATCTTTTCGGCCCGATCGCTTACATAAGCATCGACGTGAGTAAGTATTGTCTTGTAATTGTGGATGATTATTCTCTCTTCACTTGGGTGTTCTTTTTGCAGGAAAAATCTCAAACCCAAGAGACCTTAAAGGGATTCTTGAGACAGGCTAAAAATGAGTTCGGCTTAAGGATAAAAAAGATTAGAAGCGACAACGGGACGGAGTTCAAGAACTCACAAATAGAAGGCTTTCTTGAGGACGAGGGCATCAAGCATGAGTTCTCTTCTCCATACACGCCACAACAAAATGGTGTAGTAGAGAGGAAGAATAGAACTCTACTTGACATGGCGAGGACCATGCTTGATGAGTACAAGACTCCGGACCGGTTTTGGGCGGAAGCAATCAACACCACTTGCTACGCAATCAACCGTCTCTACCTTCACCGAATCCTTAAGAAGACATCGTATGAACTCCTAACCGGTAAAAAGCCAAATGTTTCATATTTTAGAGTCTTTGGTAGCAAATGCTTTATTCTTGTTAAAAGAGGTAGAAAATCCAAATTTGCTCCTAAGGCTGTAGAAGGCTTTTTACTAGGATATGATTCAAACACAAGGGCATATAGAGTCTTTAACAAGTCCACTGGACTAGTTGAAGTTTCTTGTGACATTGTGTTTGATGGGACTAACGGCTCTCAAGTAGAGCAAGTTGATCTTGATGAGCTAGATGATGAAGAGGCTCTGTGCGTCACGCTAAGGAACATGTCCATCGGGGACGTGTGTCCTAAGGAATCCGAGGAGCCTTCACATGCGCAAGATCAACCACCATCTTCAAACCAAGCATCTCCACCAACCCAAAATGAGGATCAAGCTCAAGATGATGAGAATGAGGATCAAGAAGATGAGCCACCTCAAGAGGAGAGCAATTATCAAGGGGGAGATGCTCATGATCAAGACAAGGAAGATGATGAGGGTCCAAGACCGCCTCACCCAAGAGTCCATCAAGCAATACAACAAGATCACCCTGCGAACTCCATCCTCGGCGATATTCAAAAGTGGGTAACCACTCGATCTCGTGTTGCTCATTTTTGTGAACATTACTCCTTTGTGTCTTCTATTGAGCCATACATGGTGGAAGACGCATTAAGGGATTCGGATTGGGTGTTGGCGATGCAAGAGGAACTCAACAACTTCACGAGGAATGAGGTATGGCATTTAGTTCCACGTCCTAACCAAAATGTTGTAGGAACCAAGTGGGTCTTCCGAAACAAACAAGATGAGCATGGTGTGGTGACAAGGAACAAAGCCCGACTTGTGGCCAAGGGATATTCACAAGTCGAAGGTTTGGATTTTGGTGAAACCTATGCACCCGTAGCTAGGCTTGAGTCAATTCGTATATTACTTGCCTATGCTACTTATCATGGCTTCAAGCTTTATCAAATGGACGTGAAGAGTGCCTTCCTCAATGGACCAATTAAGAAGGAGGTATATGTTAAGCAACCTCCCGGCTTTGAAGATAGTGAGTACCCTAACCATGTCTATAAACTCTCTAAGGCGCTTTATGGGCTCAAGCAAGCCCCAAGAGCATGGTATGAATGCCTAAGAGATTTTCTTATCGCTAATGGCTTCAAACTCAGAAAAGTCGATCCTACTCTCTTTACTAAAACTATTGCAAATGATTTGTTTGTATGCCAAATTTATGTTGATGATATCATATTTGGGTCTACTAACAAATCTACATGTGAAGAGTTTAGTAGGATTATGATTCAAAAATTCGAGATGTCAATGATGGGGAGTTGAAGTACTTTCTAGGATTTCAAGTCAAGCAACTCCAAGAGGGCACCTTCATCAGCCAAACAAAGTACACTCAAGACATACTCACCAAGTTTGGGATGAAGGATGCTAAGCCCATCAAGACACCCATGGGAACCAATGGGCATCTCGACCTCGACACGGGAGGTAAATCTGTAGATCAAAAGGTATACCGGTCGATGATAGGATCTTTACTCTATTTATGTGCATCTCGTCCGGATATTATGCTTTCCGTATGCATGTGTGCAAGATTCCAAGCCGATCCTAAGGAAGTTCCCCTTAGGGCCGTGAAACGAATCTTGAGATATTTAGTTTGTACTCCTAAGTTTGGCCTTTGGTACCCCAGGGGATCCACTTTTGATTTAATAGGGTATTCAGATGCTGATTGGGCAGGGTGTAAAATTGATAGAAAGAGCACATCAGGGACTTGTCAGTTCTTGGGAAGATCTCTGGTGTCTTGGGCTTCTAAGAAACAAAATTCTGTAGCTATTTCTACCGCTGAAGCCGAGTATATTGCCGCAGGCCATTATTGTGCGCAATTGCTTTGGATGAGGCAAACCCTTAGGGACTATGGTTACAAATTAACCAAAGTTCCTCTCCTATGTGATAATGAGAGTGCAATCCGCATGGCGGATAATCCCGTTGAGCATAGCCGCACTAAACACATAGCCATTCAGTATCACTTTTTAAGGGATCACCAATAACGAGGGGATATTGAGATTGCTTATATTAACACCAAAGAACAATTAGCCGATATCTTTACCAAACCACTAGATGAGAAAACTTTTACCAAACTTAGTCATGAGTTAAATATTCTTGATTCTAGGAATTTTGATTGATGTTTTGCACACATAGCTCATTTCTATACCTTTGATCATATCTCTTTCATTTGCTATGACTAATGTGTTTTCAAGTGCATTTCATGCTAAGTCATAGATTGAAAGGGAAATTGAGTTCTCGGCGAAGACAAGGCTTCCACTCCACTCCATCTTATTACTCATCCTTCGCCGTCACTCTGCATCGCTCTTTACTTTGGTATAATCCTTCACTCATATATTATTTGCCAAAGAGGGAGAGAAAGAAAAAGGGCTTATATTTCACTCACAAGTATCCGTTTTTGGCGATTCATGCCAAAGGCGGAGAAAGTATTAGCCCAAAGCAAAAGGACCGCACCACCACCAATTTTAAAAAATGTAGTCTTTCAATTGGTATTAAAAGAAGTTTTTCAATTGGTATCTTATTTTTTATATAATTTCAAATTGGTATGCCCCCTTTCAAAATTAATATCCAAAACCCTCTTGAACACTAAGAGGAGAATTTCATTGAGGGGGAATTTTGTTAAGTCAAAGGAAAAGCATGTGAAACAGGGGGAAGAAAATTTCAAATCTTGAAAATGCTTCTCGAAATCTTATTCATATACCTTTGACCATTTGCAAAAAGACTTTGAAAAAGAATTTCCAAAACATTTGCAAAAACAAAACAAGTGGTGCAAGCGTGGTCCAAAATGTTAAAATGAAGAAAGCAATCCATGCATATCTTATGAAATATAAATTGGTTTAATTCCAAGTAACCTTTGCACTTACATTAAGCAAACTAGTTCAATTCTGCACTTATATATTTGCTTTGGTTTGTGTTAGCATCAATCACCAAAAAGGGGGAGATTGAAAAGAAAATAGGCTCACACCTTTTCCTAAATAATTTTGGTGGTTGAATTGCCCAACACAAATAAATTGGACTAACTAGTTTGCTCTAGAATATAAGTTCTACAGGTGCCAAAGGTTCAACACAAACCAATACAAAGTCCAAGAAAGGGTTCAAATTAAAAGAGCAAAAGACAACCGAAGGCTGCCCTGGTCTAGCGCACCGGACTGTCCGGTGCACCACCGTACAGTGTCCGGTGCACCAGGGAGATTAACTCCGAACTTGCCACCTTCGGGAATTCTGGGAGCCACTCCGCTATAATTCACCAGACTGTCCGGTGTATCATCGGACTATCCGGTGTGCCAGCGGAGCAACAGCTAACTGCGCCAACGGTCGTCTGCAAAAGTCTACAGTGAACAGTGCAACTGCGTGCGTAGAAGTCAGAGCAGATGCCAGAAGGCGCACCGGACAGTGAACAGGACCTGTCCGGTGCACCACCGGACTGTCCGGTGGCCCAGATGTCAGAAGCTCCAACGGTCGGAACCCAACGGTTGGGTGACGTGGCTGGCGCACCGGACAGTGTCCGGTGGTGCACTGGACTGTCCAGTGCGCCCTTCGACAGCAGCCTTTCTCAACGGCCACTTTGGTGGTTGGGGCTATAAATAACCCCAACCACCAACACTTCAAAGCATCCAAGTTTTTAGCCAACACAATCAATACAAGAGCTAGTGCATTCAATACAAGACACAAATAGAGTGAATCAAAATCTCTCCAAGTACCAATTCCAACTCAAAGCATTAGTGATTAGAAGAGAGAGTTTGCCATGTTCTTTTGAGCTCTTGCGCTTGGATCGCTTTTCTTCTTCCTCCTTTCTTGTTCTCAACTCACTTGTAATCAAAGCAAGAGACACCAAGTTGTGGAGGTCCTTGTAGTGGACTAAGTGTCCCGTTTGATTGAAGAGAAAAGCTCACTCGGTCTAGGTGACCGTTTGAGAGAGGGAAAGGGTTGAAAAAGACCCGGTCTTTGTGACCACCTCAACGGGGAGTAGGTTTGCAAGAACCGAACCTCGGTAAAACAAATCATCGTGTCATTCGTTCTTATTCGCTTGTGATTTGTTTTCGCCCTCTCTTCCGGAGTCGATTATATTTCTAACGCTAACCCCGGCTTGTAGTTGTGCTTAAAGTTTATAAATTTCAGATTTGCCTATTCACCCCCCCTCTAGGCGACTTTCAGTAGTTCTCAAGTCTGACTCCCAAGTAATAACATGTCATGTTGACAAGAGTAGGAAGGTAAGAAACCCAACGCTAGAAAATATTTTGACAAAGTCCGAAGCATGGAAGGATCCTTCAAATGGTTTTCTATAAAAATATCTTGACTTAGTCGCCAGAGGCTTTCACTGACCGGTGGGCCCCAAGGACCGGGGATCTTATCCCCGACAGTTGGGCAGTTCTCTATGTAGCAGTTTGGTATATTAAGTCAACATTGGACTGAATATTACTGTGTTACACATTTTATTTCTTCTCTTGGGGATCATGTGGAAGTTGGGATCGCAGTCACGATTGTTGTTCATGAAAGAGAATTTTTAGTGGCTCCCATTCACCCCCTCTGGTCACCTCACCTGTCCTTCAGACATAGATACAACACACTCTTCATCTTGATAGCCTTTATTCATTTTGTACCTACTTGCACCGCACTTTGGATAGCTCTCCAAGTCTTCATAATCATCACCTCGATAAAGGATACAATGATTTCTACATGCATGGATCTTTTCCACACCTATAGTGAGCAAACCAGTTAGTTTCTTTTCATAGTACGTGTTAGCAAGCACTTTGTTCTCCTTTCAAAGCGTGTCTGCAATAATACTCAAGAACGCATCGAAGTCAGTATTAGACAGACCATATCTAGCTTTTAACAACAACAACTTTAGCACATACCATAGTGTCATGAACTGTTTGGTACAACCCTTAGACTTATTGTACAAAGGTTGTTCTGCTGCCTTCGTCAAGGCCTCCATACCTTTCATGAAGAACATCGATGGATCCCTAGATAACACAATATTGTCTCTAAGAATTCTGCATCTTCCTCATCCATATCATTTGACAGAACATGAGTTTTGTCATGTTCATTTCCTCCAGCGAAACCATGATCAGTAACATTTGGCACTACATGTTCACTCTGGGGAAGAGGTTGTTGTGTCTCGTGAACGAACTGAAATTTGTCGTCGATGTTCATAGGGTTTCAAGTTGTATAAGGCGAAGAGCTACCCTCTCCATGCTTTGTCCAAATCATGTAATCCTTCACAAATCCTCGACATACTAGATGAGAAATGATTCGTTCTATGTCATCAAATACAACAACATTTTTGCAGTCCATACATGGACAGTATATGTGCTTTGTCTTTGTTCTCCAAGCATGGTTTGTAGCGACATCAATAAATCTATGGACCTCGGATGTTTATGATGTATCTAGTCTTGATAAGTTATACATCCACAATGACCTCTCCATCATTACATATAAAAAGTAACATAAACACACAAGAACACACAAGAACACACATGGTGAAACTGTAGATCCAAAAAGTGGCTAAAATTGAGCAAGAATGAACAAAATTAGCAAGAGAAACATAAACCAACCTTTCTTAGAAACTAATAAACAAAGAATCATACTTACCAAACTAATCTTTCTCTCTCTATATACAAACACATGCACCATTCATTAAACAACTAAATATATCTTGGATAAACTAAATTGAGAACTAAACATGAAAAGGGAGAGAGGATAGAGGACAAACAATATCTAACCATCTTAAGCAACCTCATTAAAGGAAATAGAGACAATAACCTAGCTAATCTTCTCTCTAACACATGGTGAAGCCCTAGATCCAAAATGTGGCTAAAATTGAGGAAGAAATAACAAAAATTGGCAAGAGAAACATAAAAGAACCTTTCTTAGCAATCTTCTTCCAAAACTGAGGATCAAAACCTCTACCCTTGTATTTTATGAAATCTAGACCTCCAGAATCGCCTCCAATGGAAGGTGGCTGTGAGAAACAATACTAGTCGGGAGGAAGAAGTGGTCTTTGTACTAAAACCATCGCTGGCGGTTGGCATAAGGAACCGCCAATGGAAACACATTTCCACTAGCGATTCTCTTAATTAAACCGCCAATGCAAATCATCCATTTTTAATGGCAGTTTCTTAAATCAATTGCCCGTGGAAATGGACGACTTTTACTAGCGGTTTAAATAAGTGTGACCTGCCAGTGCAAATGTGTTTCACTGATGGTAGCCCTGTTCGCTTGGCTTTAATCCGTACCGGTTTCTACCCGCTTCTACAATATTTTGTCTCTATGGATTGCAGGTGCAGCAGTCCGAAACAACTCGCTTTAATCTGAAGTGAAGAACATGTTGTTCAATCGGGGCCACAATTTTGTTCTTTCACTGGCGCGCGATAATCAAATCCGTCTATAAAAATTAGACTTCACCATAGACATATTGCAGTTTTCTACAAGTGAGATGAATGCTACCATGTGAGAACAATAGTTATTATTCGACTATAAGTTTTAAAGGCTACATGTTATTGTGATAAATGATAAAATGTATGTAATAAATCACTTTTTAAATTTACTACTGTATCTAGGAATTATATTCTGGGTATAAATCTATTTTTGTCCTTAAAATTCGGTAATACATTATATTCAAATTGGGCCTATACCCAAAAACATACACAATCCCAGGCTAAATGAATATCCGGAACCGCTTCAGGTAACCAGCTGGCCGGCCAGGGACAAACTGGGATCTTCTTCATTAATTCAATATATAATTTTTAGAAAAAAAATCATTATATACAATGCAACAACTCAGTTAGTGCTGGTAGAGCCAGTTGTACTGTACATGCTCGTCCGACGTGTTAAAGCATATATAGGCCACAACTTAATTTCTTGGCTCGTTGCGGACACAATGCAAGCATAATAAGAAACGTTTCAAATACATGACATAACAACCTCAGTCACCATTGACAGTCTGTTTCATGTGAAAGCTTGGCTCAATTAGAGCACGGTTTAATTTGTCTTCATGCCTAACTGACTTCTGTTCGAGGTTTCTTGAATTTTATCGAGTTTTATGAGTGATGACAACATAAACTACAAAAAAAAAAAACAACGCGTATGTTAGTATAGACATGTTGCATGTATTGATAAAAGAGAAAGAATAGGAAATTCTTAGCGAATAAGATCGAAACCCATGAACAGTTACCAAACTCATCTTAGAGTGGAAGCTTACAGAGAATTTGGACTAGAGCTGCAGCTGCTTTATTAGCAAGCGACAAAGAGCAACACCTTGTTCCTCCGTCGTCACCGCCACCGGCTTCCTTGCCTCGCTCCTGGTCGGCCTCCATCGCCATGGTGAGCCTATACATGTAGTCCATACACATTCCTGCACTCTTCCGTGCAGAAGCCCATGCTCCTACATACGTTCCAAAGCAAAAGGAAGAATGAAACAAGCCATGCATGCATGGCATGTATTATGTGGTCCCTGGACATGAGCAAAATCATGCGGCAGTTTAGCAAGCGCGATCGAGGCGAGGCTCACATGTACATGTAGATGATGCGGTCGTCCATGCGGCGGTCACAGAGCTTGCACAAGAGAGTAAGACAATCGTCGTCGTCGTCGTAGAAAGGGGAGCTGGTCATCCTGTTTTTCATGTTTCATTCTTGAAGAAAGCAGTACCAGCTAAACATCAGGTGAGCTCTACACTGCCTGACGCGTCTGTCCAACTCCAGTTTCCTGTACAGGTACTTGATCGGCGCTCCATCACTCGGGGAGGTGCTTCCATCGATCAAGTCCTCATCCGCTGGTCCGGCTTCGATGATGTTTTGTCTACCTGGGAAGACTACGATGCTCTTTGTCAACAGTTTCCTCGTGCAGCCGCTTGGGGGCAAGCGGCATCCCAAGGAGAGGGGAATGTTAGCTTGTCCAATGCTACATATGCTCATGGGCCGGAGCAAGTACGCAGGGGCGCGGAACCGAAGACAAGCCGTAGAGTTCGGAGGCCCAACTCCTTATACACAGGCTCAGAGTGGGTTGTGTGACGGCAGTGGGCCGGTGTAAGCTGTGTCGTTGTGTCGCCATATGGTTGGTCGATGTATATGAGACAGGGGGAAAACATTGCAGCAACTAAGAACACGCAGGTTTCCTCCGTATCTCCTCCGCATCTCCCTTCTTCTCTACCAACTCTTCCAATCAGCATAGCTGTGGTGCTGACAATTGGTATCAGACTACCGATCTTGGGTCTGGCGGAGTCCGGGTACTTCACACGGCGGGCAAAAATGGCGGACGCAGCAGATCCGGGCATCGCAACGGCTTTGGCGGCGCAATCCAAACAAATCGACTCCCAATCGAAGAATATCGCTGCACAATCCAAGATCCTGCAACAACTCTGCGAGCGATTGGAAGCTCAGGACCATCGCTGGCATTCGCTCGAGAAATCGGTGGCCGCTCACTCCGACGACATCGCGGTTCTTCACGCGAAGTTGGATGACGCCGCCATCGATTCCTTCCGCGTCGATCTACAACATTCCATGGAGAATCGGTTGCAAACCCAAGTCGCCGAGATGGAGGCGGCATCGCGACATCGACTGGATGAGTTCACGGCGGAAGCGATGACCTGTGTCGCCAATCTAGAGACTGTCACTTCTTCCTTTGAATCCTGGTGGCCTCGGATCGAATCCTCCATCGATGCAGTGCGCGCTGAAATCTCTACGGTGTCTCACTTCCTGGAGCGTGGTGCGCTTCAGCGGCCATCACCAGATGGCGTGCTCGGTGTTCACCCTTCGAAGGTGGGGCACACACCTGCCTCCGCGACGAACGCTGATGGCCCCATTGGGCACTGCATCGACCCACCTCCACGGGAGCCTGGTTTCGAGTGTGTATACACCCAAAACTACCTCCCGGCCAATGGTATACACTCATCTCCTCATATGGAATCTGAATTTCATTCCACTATGTCTCGCAAGGGTGTTCTTGGTCATTCATATCCACCACCTCATTCAGCCTTTGGTAGTCGTGCTTATGGTACCCAATTTGCTAGTTACTTAGGTCAACTGCCCAAACTTAATTTCCCTGAGTTTGATGGCACACACCCCAAATTGTGGCACAAAAGATGTGAGAATTACTTTCATATGTGTGGGGTTGATCCTGCTGTGTGGATTCAGGTGTCAACCATGAGTTTTTCGGGCCCCGCGGCTCGTTGGATTCAGTCTGTTGAACACAAATTGCATCGGGTGTCGTCAGAATTTGGGTTCATGGTTATGGAACGGTTTGGCAAAGACCAGCACGAAATCCTTCTTAGACAGCTCCTCCATATACGACAAACTTCTAGTGTTACTGATTATGTTGACCAATTTTCTCAACTAGTAGATCAGTTAAATGCCTACCAGCCTAATGTTGATTTCCTTTACTATACCACTAAATTCATAGATGGGTTAAGGGATGATGTTTGTTCTGCTGTTTTAATGCAAAGACCCCACGATCTCGATACTGCCTATGTGCTTGCTCAGTTGCAGGAGGAAGTGCGTGAGGCGAACAAATCGCGTGACTACAAGACTTCATCCAAAGGGTTCAGCAAATATCCTTCTGTCGCTTCGGTGGGGACAGACATTCGTGTGCCCGTTCCTTCAAAGATGGAGGTTTCAATTCCTCAGGTGCCAACCAAGTCTCATTCCACCGAGGACAAACTGGCCACATTGTATGCTTACAGGAAGGCTAAAGGTCTGTGTTACAAGTGCGGCTTGACATATGCTCGTGGCCACAAGTGTGCTGAAACTGTACAACTTCACTTAGTCGAAGAATTGTGGTAGATCATGAATTTTTCTGATGATGAGGATCAATCAGTGGATCAGGCACCTGAGGAGCTCCACATGCTTAATATTTCTCAAGCAGCAATCTCTGGTACTGATTCTCTCAAGACTATAAGATTTCTGGGTCATATTGCTAGTACACTACAAAATAAACCCCCCTATAGCAATGTATATATGTGTTGCTAAATGTCATTATGAGCGTTGCTAGGGCCTATACCAACGTATAATTATGTGTTGCCTATGCTGCCGTTGCTAGGGTCTATTACAACACATATATATG
The DNA here is from genome assembly GCF_902167145.1 of Zea mays. Lineage (NCBI taxonomy): Eukaryota > Viridiplantae > Streptophyta > Magnoliopsida > Poales > Poaceae > Zea > Zea mays. Next base: position 223,914,436 of record NC_050096.1, read on the forward strand.
CGTTGGTAACTTCTATTATTAACCATTGCTAAAACGCAACGTATACTTATGGCTACTGCAACGGTTATATGTGTTTCTGCCACAACTAGGCCAACTCTTCTCTAGAATTATTGCAACATTTAGAATGTATTATGGCAACGCTTATATACGTTGTAAGAAACTTTTAAATTTTATTTATTTATATTGATTTATTTATTTTATTTTATTTGGACCAAAACAAATATGTAGAGCATGTGCATTACACATTATCGATTCCCAAACTGTTATAGGCTCGCACATGACAAATAATTTGAAATAAGTCTGTATTAAAAATAGTAGTGCCATTACAAAATATCATCCACAACATAATTCATTACATAATGTGTGAATTGACGTTTTTCTATGACAGTATGAAACAAACAAAGGATGACTCATAAACCAGACTCATAAGTAGACTCATCGATCTCATCACTAATAACGCCAAATTAAATGAGAATCAAAGTCATGGCCCTCATGTTGTGTGTTGTCGTTCAATGGTTGAGATTAAAGAGCTGCCTTTTCTATCTTCAATTGAAATCAGAAAACCGTTCATCTCCGAGTTACGATCCTGTGGAGTAAAATACATGATAAGTTAAACATCTAATAGTAATATATAAAGGGAGGGTGAATAATTGACATAGGGCATAGGGTATGGAATAATTTTCAGCTTAGTGTTCGAAGTTTCTAAATATACTCAACTCTACATACAGCCAACAACCACCATATATAGTAGGCAGTATGACCCCAGCCCAGTAGGAAGAGAAAGTTGGACCAAATCACCACCATATACCAACCCATGGCAGTAGTAAGAGCAAGTCGGACATGGTGCTGGAAGGATGAGTGTGATCCATGCAATGCATGGATTTGTTGATATGACCCCTTTAGATAAATCTACCATTTACCACCAAAATAACTTGAATTGATTTTAGACTCACCCCTAACAAAGCATAACCATGTCTAAGTTCCTCTCTTATTTTTTTGAAGCTGTCTTTTGTCACATTGGACACAAAACTCTAGCGAGGTACAAGGCATCACTATGAACTAGAACTTGCCAAGGTCAATGAGCAAAAGTTTGAAAGAACCCTACGAACAAGCCATTAACACTGGCATCTAGAAAATTCACAAAGACATAGGTCGCAATGAGCTAAATGAACTCCAGCAAATAAGTCAAGATACTTAGAATGACCCTACATGTGGTAAGTCTGAGCTGAAGTACAAAATAACTCAACTGGCAAAACGAAGACTGCTGAAGGAGGGTCACGTTTACATCAGCAGCAGTGATGATAGCAAGCACTGCAAAGTTTCATAGGCTACGTGAACAAACAAGAGATAACTAAAATCTCATTATCTAAACAATAGCAGTGACATCACATGCCCAAGTAAAATGCACTCTACATACAAAAATGCCTCCATGTCCAGTTCCATCAAAGAAAATTCAGGACCTCCAGCTGTGTGAAGGGTACCTCTTTTTTTACTCTAACGTGCATCCATTAACGAGAAGATAGGATTATAGGAAAAAACAAGAGGCATGTCGGAACCTTCCAATTGTCATCAAAACTCTCAGTTTAAATGTGAACTGAGAAAACTCAAGTAAAAAATCTAACATCTAAAAATTCCACCGGAAAAAGCACATTGCAAAAATTTAAATTTAGCAACTATATTGTCCGTATAGGAAGAAAATCATAAGCCAAAGAGCATACCTTTAGGCTCATCGTGATAATCTTATTTGGATTGCTTGAATATTTGTGCCACATAAAGCCATAGCTTAGTTCCTCTTAAGCTGAAAAGTTAGAAGGCACCGACATCATGTATACGAACCAATAAAGCATATAAATAGGGCAATCTATTGCTATCAATCCCAACTGACCTGGTGAAGGCTGAGTATTACTGGACAGCTAGTTGAATAGCTTATAGAGGATATGACAAGAAACTAGATTTTTGCATGATTATACAGTTACATCACTGGTTGACTTGTGCTGCAGTAAAGCATTTGAGAGAAGAACTCAAATTAGTTGGGACAAGGATGGCATGGAACTAAATCACACTGTTACAATGCTCCAAAAAAACATACCAGATTTGGGCATGTTACCACAATTTGTTTATCCAGCAGTAGGGCCATACCAGTTTTTGTTACCTAATATTCTTTATAATACATAACAGTAGGGCATTCCGTACTGTTTCTACAAACTAAAAAAACTGGAAGTAGCAGAACATACAGTTTTCAAGGACAGAACGACAAACTGTAGTCATAGTCCATATCGACAATGCAAAAGCTTATGCAGCCACCAAATGTAAATTGATCTACATTCAAGTTTCAAGCTTAGGGAAATGGAGGAACGTTACTACAGGCTAGGGTTGTGGAAGAGAAGTCATGACAGGGCACCCGATGTTATAGTAACATTGGTTAGCAGTCCGGTCATACCTGTGAGGTCAACTGTTCCTTTCATTCAGAGCTGATGAATTCCAAGTGTTTTTGATGTCAAGAACAACATATTTTTTGTGCATGCTGACAGTATGCAAGCACTAAAAATGCAATCATAAGAAACTCCTGTCAACTCATGTCATAACCAAGTTTGTCACATCTAAAGAAACTCCTAAGTAGAAACATGCTCCAATTCAGTCAAACAAAGAAACAAAGATGTCGAGGATCGAGAGCCCAATCCGGCGGTGATCAATTTCTTAACACACAGGATAAAGTTTTGAGGTAAAGGGATAAAATTTGACGGAATTCACCAGTTGGACTGCACAATTTTTAAAAAAAATTACATGTAAATCCAATTAAGGAAAATACAGCAACATGAGAGGCGATAACTACCTTTCTTCCTTCTCCTTTGGCCTTTGATCTTGGGGGAGAATCGCAGTACTGGTTGGGATCAAGATCAATGCGGAGGAGTGCTGATGGATGGGGTGCTAGAGATAGAGGACGGGAGGAGGAAGAAGAGGAAAGGCATCAATTTGACCCACTATTTCAGTCCTAGGAAGTTCATGAGTAGACGAGATGTCACAGAGTACCTTTCGTATTGTTTTAAAAAATCAGATTATTGAACTTTTGTATATCAATAGGAAGTAATCACAATTTCACATGTGTCGGGGACCATAATTAGGGGTACCCTCAAGACGCCTAATTCTCAGTTGGTAACCCCCATCAGCATAAAGCTGCAAAGGCCTGATGGGTACGATTAAGTCAGGGATCAGTCCACACGAGTGACTCGATCATGCTTCACCCGAGCCTAGCCTCGGCCAAGGGCAGCTGACCTCGAGAGACTTCCGTCTCGCCCGAGGCCCCCTTTTTATGGCGGACACATCACCGGCTCGCCCGAGGCCTTGGCTTCGCTCAGAAGCAACCTTGACTAAATCGCCACACCGACTGACCAAATTGCAGGGGCATTTAACGCAAAGGTGGCCTGACACCTTTATCCTGACACGCGCCCCCGGCAGAGCCGAAGTGACCGCCGTCACTCCACCGCCCCACTAACCAGTCTGACAGAGGGACAGCGCCGCCTGCGCCACTCCGACTGCAGCACCACTCGACAGAGTGAGTCTGACCGGCAGTCAGGTCTTGACAAAGGCGCCGCGGCGAACTCCGCTCCGCCCAACCCCAGGGCTCGGACTCGGGCTAAGACCCGGAAGACGGCGAACTCCGCTCCGCCCGACCCCAGGGCTCGGACTCGGACTAAGACCCGGAAGACGGCGAACTCCGCTCCGCCCGACCCCAGGGCTCGGACTCGGGCTAAGACCCGGAAGACGGCGAACTCCGCTCCGCCCGACCCCAGGGCTCGGACTCGGGCTGAGACCCGGAAGACGACGAAACTCCGCCTCGCCCGACCCCAGGGCTCGGACTTCGCCCTGGCCTCGGCCGAACGACTTCCGCCTCGCCCGACCCCGTGGCTCGGGCTCGGCCACGGCAACAGAAGACGGACTCGACCTCGGCTTCGGAGGAACCCCCACGTCGCCCTGCCTAGGGCACAGACCGCCACGTCAACAGGAAGCGCCATCATCATCCTACCCCGAATCGACTCGGGTCACGGAGAACAAGACCGGCGTCCCATCCGGCCAGCTCCGCCAGAGGGGCAATGATGGCGCTCCACAAGCTCTATGACGACGGCGGCCCCCAGCTCTCTTACGGAAGCAGAACGACGTCAGCAGGGACTCGACCGCTCCAACAGCTGTCCCTCCGCCAGGCTCCGCCGCACCTCCGACAGCCACGACATCACACCAGCAGGGTGCCCAGATCTCTCCGGCTGCCACATTGGCATGTACCTAGGGCACTAGCTCTCCCTCCGCTAGACACGTAGCGCTCTGCTACACCCCCCATTGTACACCTGGATCCTCTCCTTACGACTATAAAAGGAAGGACCAGGGCCTTCTCAGAGAAGGTTGGCCGCGCGGGACCGAGGACGGGACAGGCGCTCTCTTGGGGCCGCTCGCTTCCCTCACCCGCGTGGACGCTTGTAACCCCCTACTGCAAGCGCACCCGACCTGGGCGCGGGACGAACACGAAGGCCGCGGGACTTCCACCTCTCTCACGCTCGACTCCGGCCACCTCGTCTCTCCCCCCTTCGCGCTCGCCCACGCGCTCGACCCATCTGGGCTGGGGCACGCAGCACACTCACTCGTCGGCTTAGGGACCCCCCTGTCTCGAAACGCCGACAGTTGGCGCGCCAGGTAGGGGCCTGCTGCGTGCTGACGAACAGCTCCCCGTCAAGCTCCAGATGGGCAGTCTCCAGCAACCTCTCCGCCCCGGGACGGTGCTTCGTTTCGGGACTCTTGAGTTCATGTCCTTCGACGGCAGCTACGACATAATACTCCTTCCACCGCCGCGCGACTACGACAATGGCGGCCGACAACCCGCCAGCCGGCGGCGGAATCGACGACGTCTTCCCCGCGTGGTGGAAGGGCAACATTCGGGCTCGCTCCGTTCTCTCCCCCGCCAACGGAGGAGGAGACGGGGCCGTCAAGGCCAGGTGGGAGGCCGCGCTTCGTCGACCGTCGAGCAAATCGACGCCCCCGACACCCCGACGAAAGGCACGCCGGACGTCGACCTCGCGTTCAAGACGGAGGCAAGCGCCGTCCCCCCGTGGCACGCTGACCCCGAGCAAGAAGACGGCGCCGGCGCGCTCGCGGAAAGCCTGCAGGACGTCGCCCTCGGACCAGAGATGATGGTGCAACCAGTCCCCGATGTGACTACGTCGCTCCTCGTCGACCAAAAGGTAACGACTAACTCCCATCTTGCGTCATTTCGACTCGGCCTCAACCCGCCAAACGACCTCGTTTTGGCGGGCGCTCTCATTGAGGCGAGTGCAACCCCACTGAGGTTCCGTATGCGGTCGCCTTGGGACCGACTGACGGACGTCTCGACCTACGGGCCCTCTGGGTCCGAGGAAGATGACGATCCCAGCATCGGTTGGGATTTCTCCGAACTTGGCAACCCCAGCGCCGTGCGGGACTTCATGACCGCATGTGACTACTGCCTATCCGACTGTTCCGATGGAAGCCGCAGCCTTGGCGACGAGAGCTGCGGCCCAAGCCGCGAATGTTTCCACATCGAGCTAGGGGATCCCTCCGAAGGCAACCATCTTGGCATGCCGGAGGACGGTGATCTCCCTAGGCCGGTGCCTCGCGCCGACATCCCACGGGAGCTAGCTGTGGTCCCCGCTCCGGCGGGGGGTTACGACCCACAACTCGAGCAAGTCCGCGAGGCGCAGGCCAGGCTCAACGAGGGAACAGGAGCGCTTGAGCCGATCCGTCGGGACGTCGGACAAGCGTGGGTGGGCCAACCCCTGGCCGGAGAAATACGTCACCTGCCCCGAGGTCTCCAGCACCGCATCGCCGACGATGTCAGGATCAGGCCGCCGCCCGCATCCAGCGGGGTTGGTCAGAACCTGGCAGCCGCAGCAATGCTCATCCGCGCGATGCCGGAGCCGTCAACCACCGAGGGTCGGCGAATCCAGGGAGAACTCAAGAATCTCCTGGAAGGCGCTGCGGCCCGGCGGGCCGAGAGCACTGCCTCCCGAAGGCAAGGTTGTCCCTCGGAACCTCATGCCGCGACTTCCCGATTCATGCGGGAAGCCTCGGTCTACACCGGGCGCATGCGCAACACCGCGCCTGCGGCCCCGGGCCACCTCGGCAACGAGCACCATCGACGCGACCGTCGGGCTCACCTCGACGAAAGGGTGCGCCGAGGCTACCACCCTAGGCGTGGGGGGCGCTACGACAGCGGGGAGGATCGGAGTCCCTCGCCCAAACCACCCGGTCCGCAGGCCTTTAGTCGGGCCATCCGACGGGCGCCATTCCCGACCCGGTTCCGACCCCCGACTACTATCACAAAGTACTCGGGGGAAACAAGACCGGAACTGTGGCTCGCGGACTACCGCCTTGCCTGCCAACTGGGTGGAACGGACGACGACAACCTCATCATCCGTAACCTCCCCCTGTTCCTCTCCGACACTGCTCGCGCCTGGTTGGAGCACCTGCCTCCGGGGCAGATCTCCAACTGGGACGACTTGGTCCAAGCCTTCGCTGGCAATTTCCAGGGCACATACGTGCGCCCCGGGAATTCCTGGGACCTTCGAAGCTGCCGGCAACAGCCGGGAGAGTCGCTCCGGGACTATATCCGGCGATTCTCGAAGCAGCGCACCGAGCTGCCCAACATCACCGACTCGGATGTCATCGGCGCATTCCTCGCCGGCACCACTTGCCGCGACCTGGTGAGCAAGCTGGGTCGCAAAACCCCCGCCAGGGCGAGCGAGCTGATGGACATCGCCACCAAGTTCGCCTCTGGCCAGGAGGCGGTCGAGGCTATCTTCCGAAAAGACAAGCAGCCCTAGGGCCGCCCATCAGAAGAGGCTCCCGAGGCGTCTGCTCCGCGCGGCGCCAAGAAGAAAGGCAAGAAGAAGTCGCAATCGAAACGCGACGCCGCTGACGCGGACCTTGTCGCCGCCGCCGAGTATAAGAACCCTCGGTAGCCCCCCGGAGGTGCGAACCTCTTCGACAAGATGCTCAAGGAGTCGTGCCCCTACCATCAGGGGCCCGTCAAGCACACCCTCGAGGAGTGCGTTATGCTTCGGCGTCACTTCCACAGGGCCGGGCCACCCGCCGAGGGTGGCAGGGCCCGCGACGACGACAAGAACGAAGATCACCTAGCAGGAGAATTCCCCGAGGTCCGCGACTGCTTCATGATCTATGGAGGGCATGCGGCGAATACCTCGGCTCGGCACCGCAAGCAAGAGCGCCGGGAGGTCTGCTCGGTAAAGGTGGCGGCGCCAGTCTACCTAGACTGGTCCGACAAGCCCATCACTTTCGACCAGGCCGACCACCCCGATCATGTGCCGAGCCCGGGGAAATACCCGCTCGTCGTCGACCCCGTTGTCGGCGATGTCAGGCTCACCAAGGTCCTGATGGATGGGGGCAGCTGCCTCAACATCATCTACGCCGAGACCCTCAAGCTCCTGCGCGTCGATCTGTCCTCCGTCCGAGCAGGCGCTGCGCCCTTCCACGGGATCATCCCTGGGAAGCGCGTCCAGCCCCTCGGGCGACTCGACCTCCCCGTCTGCTTCGGGACGCCCTCCAACTTCCGAAGGGAGACCCTGACGTTCGAGGTGGTCGGGTTCCGAGGAACCTACCACGCCGTGCTAGGGAGGCCATGCTACGCGAAGTTCATGGCCGTCCCCAATTACACCTACCTGAAGCTCAAGATGCCGGGCCCCAACGGGGTCATCACCGTCGGCCCCACGTACAAACACGCGTTCGAATGCGACGTGGAGTGCGTGGAGTACGCCGAGGCCCTCGCCGAGTCCGAGGCCCTCATCGCCGACCTGGAGAACCTCTCCAAGGAGGTGCCAGACGTGAAGCGCCACACCGGCAACTTCGAGCCAGCGGAGACGGTCAAGGCCGTCCCTCTCGACCCCAGTGGCGACACCGCCAAGCAGGTCCGGATCGGTTCCGGGCTCGACCCCAAATAGGAAGCAGTGCTCGTCGACTTTCTCCGCGCAAACGCCGACGTCTTTGCGTGGAGTCCCTCGGACATGCCCGGCATACCGAGGGATGTCGCCGAGCACTCGCTGGATATTCGGGCCGGAGCCCGACCCGTCAGGCAGCCTCTGCGCCTCGATCATCAAGGGAGGATCGGCCTCGCCTTGGCGGAGCCCGACCCTCCCTCGGGGGCTACAAAGAGGGTACCCCTCTGCGTCAAAGATCTTTTTAAATCAAAAAAAAAGGGGCCTCCTGCATTCTCCCAGCTACGTTCTCCCGGCTATGTCAGAAGCCGGGTCTCGAGGAGCGAACGCGGGTACATGAAAACGGCAAGGCCGATTGAGCCGAGAAACTCCCGTACCTCCGGGTTAGGGATACCTCACTCATCACCTGCCGCGAAGAATGGCCCAACTCGAGAAGCCACCCCATTATTGACGAGCTAGGACGAACATGCAGATGGAAAGAAAGGAGAGTACGACTCCATGCAAGAAAGACAAAAGTGTTCAGGCCTCAGCGGCCGTGGTGAGACGCGTATTCAACAAGAAACTGTTCAAACGAGAATCAGGCGCCGCCTTGGGAAGGAGCCGCGCCTTCAGCTCCACCCCCGCCATCGGTGGGGTCCATCTCGGCCTCCGGTGACGTCGCAGGAGGAAGCACCTCCGCCTCAAAGGTGGTCGCCAGCACCGCGCTCGGACCCGCGGCGACCGCGTCAAGCCGCTGCACCTCCGCCAGAGCAGCATCGTCTTCGTCAGGAAGACAGTACCCCTCGCTAACCCGCTCCAGGTCCACAACATAGTGAGAAGCGAGCACGGCGAAGGCCCGCCTGACGCCGTGGTGCAACGCTTCGCGGACTCTGCCGCGGGCGTGACCACCTAAGGCTCGAAGGCGGCTCTGAGGGGAGCTTCCTGAAGGGACGTCGCCGGAGCCGAGGACACGATAAAAGTCCGAGACAGCCTCGGACATGACCGCGAGGTCCGCCTCCCTCTGCTCGGCGGCTCCGGCAAGCGCCTCAGCAAGCGCCTTGGCGGACTCGTCAAGGGCGGACTCAAGCTCTGCAAATAGCCAGGAGAAATACCTCAAGCACAAGCAAGGGAAACGAACAAGAAAAAGAACTAGGGAGGACCAAGACGTACTTCCGGCTCGGGCACGGTGCTCCGAGGCCGCGACCTGGGTCGCAGCTAAGTCAGCCGCGAGGGTCTCGGCTCGGTTTTCGGCCTCGGCAGCCCGGCCCTGAAGTCGGTTCCGTTCCTCGACGACCCGGACGAGCTCCGATCGCTGCTGTTGCGCCTCCGCGCGCGCTGCTGCCGCCTCGGCTCTCAGGTCGGTGCAGAGTAGCTGGAGGTCCGCCACCTTGGCATCCTGCTGAGAAAGGCGCGTGGTAGCCCCGGCGAGCGAAGACCTCAGGGATCGCAGCGAGCCCCAGACATCAACCTCACGGCGGATGAACGACGACTTGGCGGCGCTCCGGTCCGTCAGATCCTGGGGAAAGGAAACAGGGCGTCACAACGGGTATCTCACAGAAGGAAAAAAGGTATGCCCGAAACCGCTACCTGGAGGATTCTGGGGACGTCTCTACAGAAAACCTCCAGCGACGCCCGGAGCGACCCCACCGTTGCCTCTGCGCACTCGCGGAGCTCACCCCAGGACTGGTCCTCCTGCTCATCATCGAGAACGAAGACGGGGTTCGAGGCCTCGCGGGTCCGGAATCGGAGCAACGGGCGCCGGGCCTCGGGGCTCCGCCGCACAGCGATGAGGCTGTCACCCGGCTGGACGGATTGCGCGACCGCGCCCACCTCTTCTGAGGTCTTGGGCGCCGACGCATCAGCCACCCCGACGCTGGCGGCAACTGGACACCCTTCGGCAGGGACGGCGGCAACCTCGGCGGTGGCAGGCGCCGGCATGACCGGCACGACAGGCAAACTCAGAGCCACGTGGGCGTCAGCCGCCTCCTCAACCACGATCGCCGCCTCGGCTGAAGAGCCAGCCTCGGGAGCCCGCTCCTCCGAGATTGGCGACGCCCGAGCCCCCGATGTCGGGGTACCCCGCGAAAGGGTCGGCTGAATGGCGCTGGCCGCACAGTTCGGCGCCGTCTTGAGGGCCTTCCGGGGTGCCAGGTCGGTCTGGCCATGACTTCGCTTGCTGGATAAAAAGGAAAGGGGATCACAACCGAGACATACGAATGGGAGGCCAAGATGAAGACGTTCCGAGGTACTCACCCACTCCGGGCCATGATCCACCGCGCCTGGGGAGAGCCTTCTTGGATCCCGGCTCTCGAAACGGCCGCCGAGGTCCGCTTCGCCGGTGCTTGGGGCGCCTGGGAGACAGATTCCCCGGACACGGCCGCGACAACCTGAGGGTCACCCCCATGCGCCACCGACACAAGCGGCGGCCCCTGGGGAACAGACGCCTTGGCCCGGACCTCTGGAACTACTTCAGCTCCTCCGGCTGAGGGGTCAGGTGACCTCTCGGTTCGCCCCCGCGCCTCGGGTCGGGCGCCCGACGCCCCGACTTTGGGGGCTGACAGAGTCGGCTCGCTCGGGGGCTGGCTCGACGGCTCCTGGCCACACCCCAGGCCGAGGCTGAGGCCGAGACGGGCGGCCATGTCGTCATCAATATCATCATCATCGTCGTCATCGTCGTCGGGCGTCTCCGGCGACGGCTCCCTCGGGAGTCCGTCCCTCTCCTGCTGGCGGCGGCGCTTCTCCAAGGCGTCCCGAGCCCGCCTCCGCTCGCGGGCCCGGGCCTTCTCCGCGTCCTTCTTTTTCTTCTTCTCCTCTGCGGCGACCCGCCGCGCTGCACGGCCCACCGCGTCCTCCGGGACCCGTGGCAGGGAGGGTTTGTGACACCCCACATCCTAAAAGGAGGGGAGAAAGGAATCCGATCATAGGGACTCGGAGCGACCAGATATACGAAGAAGGGAGGAGCAAACGCTTACCAAAGTCACGCACCCCTGGTCGGGGCGCATCCGAAACTGGGAGTATGCGTGGGGGTCCGGCTTCCCCATCGCGGCCGACACCCGCCATTGGAGGGCGTCGAAGGGGAGAGGATCAGGAGACATCCGTGACCCCTCCCAGTTAGCTTCCGGGGTCATCTCCCAGAGCGGCAGCCGCCGCTCCGCCAATGGGAGCACCCTCCGACGGTGGATAGCGGCGATCACTCCCGCAGCGGTAAGTCCCCCCTCCCGCAACTCCTTTAGGGCCTGGAGAAGGGGCTCGAGATTTTTCTGCCTCTCGTGCGGGGTCCCGTGGCGCCAGGCGTCGGTGGCAGCCGTAACTACTCGCTGGGAAAACGGTGGGAGCAACTCACCGTCATTCCGGAGGTAGAACCACCGGCGCTGCCACCCCTTGTTTGAAGACGCAAGAATGGCAGGAATGTACTGCAACGCCCGCGACTGCCTCAACAAGAGAGTGCAGCCGCCGGCCCGCACCGCTGCACGGATCCTCCTCTCCCCCGTCGACAAGGCGAAAGGCTCAGCGAGAAAGAAGTAAGTCCACAAATCCCAATGAGGAGTGATCCCCAAGTACCCTTCGCATGACGCTACGAAAATCGCGGCCTGCGAGATGGAGTTGGGGGAGAGGTTGTGCAATTCCACCCCGTAGTGGAATAAGATGGCCCGCATAAAGCGGCCCGTCGGCACACCGAATCCCCGCTCATGGAAGGAGACGAAGCTCACGACATACCCCGGCGGTGGGGACGGAGCGGCTCCGCCCATGGGAGGAATCCACTCTGGCCGATGCTTGTCGGTGAGGGGGCAGAGCAAACCTTCGCCGACCAGCTCCTCCAGATCACTCGCCGTCACCGTGGAGAAGGGCCACGGATCGCGCGGGGGGATTATGGTCACTCGATCCGCCATCACCAAGATGGAGAAGATGGCGGCGCGGGGGGGGGGGGGGGCAGGGAGGGCGGTTTCTCTCTCCTCCGACTAAAGTTTCCCGGGTTGCGAAAACCTAAAGGGAAAAGAAGGGAGCGGAGCGAAGAACCGTCACCGGACCCCCTCTCAAGTATATGAAGGCCAGGGCGAAACCGTTTCCAGCACGCCGCCTGGACCGGATGCAGGATTCGAAAAGCGCGAAGCGGCACGGCCGTTCCTCGAAACGGCTCGCGCACGCGTAACGGCCGCCCCGCCAACCACTCGCCCCGTCGCATTAACTCCGCGGCGGGACACGCGGCGCCTCTGGCAGGAGGAGCGCGCGACGCTTCACCTTCGCCGTAATAACCGCGTCAGAAAAGGTACGCCACGTCATTCGATTTCATATCCTTCTCCGTTTTCCTCTTTCTCTATCTCTTGCAACAGGGACCGGGAAAGGGGGATACCCCGAAAGGGATCCTTCTCCGCGAAGGAACCGGGCTCCGAGCCCCCCACTACTGATCAGGGGTTCGAAGGCTGGCCCTCCGAAGGGTTCAACAGTCGCCTCAGATCGCGTGGGCCCGACACCCACTACTGGTCAGGGGTTCGAAGGCCAGCCCCCCGAAGGGTTCCATGGCCGCCTCAGGCTACTCGGGCTCCGCGCCCATTACTGATCAGGGGTTCGAAGGCTGGCCCCCGAAGGGTTCACAGTCGCCTCAGACACTGAGCGAGGGATGACCAGAGGTACGTTCGATACATAACCGAGGCTCGGGCTGCGCTCCCGAGGTACCCTAGGACATTTCCGAGACCAGCGGGAACGATCTTGTAACGGAATCCCATCGGAGGGAGGCATCGAGCCCTCGGACCCCGTCGCCAGGGGACCGGGTCCGGCAAATCACCCGCAGGTACTTTTGGGCGTGCCTATGGGCCCCTAGCCGACCCCCAACGAACGGGGCACGGACGTCCACTCGGATTACCCGCTTGCAGCTCACCGGAGACACCATGTTCGGTGCCCATCGAGGGTAACATGGCACACTCCCCCCTCCTCCTTGCGGAAAGGCGACGTAGGGGCGTATGTAAAAAGTCGAGTCTGTCCCTGATCGTCCTCTCGCCCTGTGCGGAGGCTCGGGGGCTGCTCTCGCAAAAACCGGCTCCGGCCAAATCGTTGACAGCGTCAACATACCAGCCCGAGAGCTTGGGCCCCGACCGTGCACCCGGGCTACGGCCAGTTCGCATGAGGGAACGACCAGGCCAGCCGAAGCGTTACGCGAGGTATTAAGACCTCGAAGGAGTGTAACCACTCCTCCGAGGCCTCGGGGGCTACACCCGGCGGGTGCGCTCGCGCGCACCCGCCGGAACGAAAGGCAACCGAGAAAGGCTGGTCCCCTTGCAAAAAAGTGCGACAAAAGCCTCCAAGCGAGTGCTAACACTCCCTTCGAGGCTCGGGGGCTACTGTCGGGGACCATAATTAGGGGTACCCTCAAGACGCCTAATTCTCAGCTGGTAACCCCCATCAGCATAAAGCTGCAAAGGCCTGATGGGTACGATTAAGTCAGGGATCAGTCCACACGAGTGACTCGATCATGCTTCACCCGAGCCTAGCCTCGGCCAAGGGCAGCCGACCTCGAGAGACTTCCGTCTCGCCCGAGGCCCCCTTTTTATGGCGGACACATCACCGGCTCGCCCGAGGCCTTGGCTTCGCTCAGAAGCAACCTTGACTAAATCGCCACACCGACTGACCAAATTGCAGGGGCATTTAACGCAAAGGTGGCCTGACACCTTTATCCTGACACGCGCCCCCGGCAGAGCCGAAGTGACCGCTGTCACTCCACCGCCCCACTAACCAGTCTGACAGAGGGACAGCGCCGCCTGCGCCACTCCGACTGCAGCACCACTCGACAGAGTGAGTCTGACCGGCAGTCAGGTCTTGACAAAGGCGCCGCGGCGAACTCCGCTCCGCCCGACCCCAGGGCTCGGACTCGGGCTAAGACCCGGAAGACGGCGAACTCCGCTCCGCCCGACCCCAGGGCTCGGACTCGGGCTAAGACCCGGAAGACGGTGAACTCCGCTCCGCCCGACCCTAGGGCTCGGACTCGGGCTGAGACCCGGAAGACGACGAAACTCCGCCTCGCCCGACCCCAGGGCTCGGACTTCGCCCTGGCCTCGGCCGAACGACTTCCGCCTCGCCCGACCCCGTGGCTCGGGCTCGGCCACGGCAACAGAAGACAGACTCGACCTCGGCTTCGGAGGAACCCCCACGTCGCCCTGCCTAGGGCACAGACCGCCACGTCAACAGGAAGCGCCATCATCATCCTACCCCAAATCGACTCGGGTCACGGAGAACAAGACCGGCGTCCCATCCGGCCAGCTCCGCCAGAGGGGCAATGATGGCGCTCCACAAGCTCTATGACGACGGCGGCCCCCAGCTCTCTTACGGAAGCAGAACGACGTCAGCAGGGACTCGACCGCTCCAACAGCTGTCCCTCCGCCAGGCTCCGCCGCACCTCCGACAGCCACGACATCACACCAGCAGGGTGCCCAGATCTCTCCGGCTGCCACATTGGCATGTACCTAGGGCGCTAGCTCTCCCTCCGCTAGACACGTAGCGCTCTGCTACACCCCCCATTGTACACCTGGATCCTCTCCTTACGACTTTAAAAGGAAGGACCAGGGCCTTCTCAGAGAAGGTTGGCCGCGCGGGACTGAGGACGGGACAGGCGCTCTCTTGGGGCCGCTCGCTTCCCTCACCCGCGTGGACGCTTGTAACCCCCCTACTGCAAGCGCACCCGACCTGGGCGCGGGACGAACACGAAGGCCGCGGGACTTCCACCTCTCTCACGCTCGACTCCGGCCACCTCGTCTCTCCCCCTTCGCGCTCGCCCACGCGCTCGACCCATCTGGGCTGGGGCACGCAGCACACTCACTCGTCGGCTTAGGGACCCCCCTGTCTCGAAACGCCGACAACATGAAACAAATGCACTTTAGAGGAAAAGGTGTTTATGGGTCACTCATTAAGATATTCTATGAATATCGAACAAATGCAACCCAAGAAAGTTTTCTATTAGTGAGACCCGGGCATGAAAGAAGTACATGTAGATCTCTTCCCCAGTCAACAGGATCGCTGACAACAAATACTCCGTTAACTCGGTCTACATAAACATCATATGATGGGTGCACTTTGGTAGACATGTAACTGTCTATTTGCCCAACTTTCCAAGTCTTGAAAAGAGCCAGGGGTCTATATCTTTATAATATGATGCATATTCATCTATGGACAGAACTTTTCTGTAGATATAGATGACTCACGAGGAATTCAGAACAATAAATTTGACCAATGATTGTAATAGCAACATGAAGAATTACCTAAATCCATATTTAGGTAATGCTAACACCTAAAAAATTTTGTATGTTGAAGAAATGTTAACACCTAAAAGTTTTTAGAAATATGCAAAACAAGGAGGTAGTATGCGACAATGATAGCAAAACATTGTGTGCAGATGGCACAGTGAATTAGTTACCGTTCATTAAAAACAGAAATGAAGTCTTCAGGGTACCTAAAAAAGAACAATAAATGTGATCCATAATCTTAAACCCCAGTAGCCTTAATTAGCAAATAGGAATAGCAACATTGGCAGAACAAATTACTCTCACAAGTTCCCACTCCAGAAATGAGTAACTGATGTAGCCTACAAAATTTATTTTTTAGTACAAACACGATTTAATAATGGAGTAATACCCAAGACACAATGCCTAACGATGTGAACCTATTTGACAAAATGCTCAAAAGACATTAATGCGTCAAATATGGCCAGACATTCGATATTATTTGGCCATTACAAACACATGAGCGAGACACTCTTTGAGTTGTCTTGATGAAAGTGCAAAGTGCTTCAATGAATGCAGTAGAGTACGAGAGGAGATGCATCAACAGCAAGCAAACAAAGCAAGAGTGAACAATAATAAATTAAAAATTAGTACACACACAATAGGAGCATACCTTTGAAACCCAATGATTGATAGGAAAGCTAGATACCACCGGTGGGTGTTCAGCGGATCCAGATACTACTCTGTCGCCCGTGTCTGGCTGCAGCTCCTCCTCATATTTAGGATCGGATTGGGATGGGGATTACTGATGAGATGGAGAAAATACGAAGACAATGCAAGCGGCAGCTAAGTGAGATTGATCGAGACAATGCACTATTGTTTCTATATGAGAAGGCACAAGGGTGTTACCTTATTTGGATTAGAGGTGACGGATGCCCCCTCCCAACGCGGTGACGACGCGGCGTGGGGCAGGTGGGGCGGCTCTATACACAGCCGGCGCAGTGGAGGCAGAACCCATGGAAGAGGGAGAGGTCAATGGTACAAAGGGGATAGTGCAAGGTGGAGATGGAAGCGAGGGTGGCATCGGGGACGCGCGTGCAAAGGGACTACGGCTATGGGTGTTACGAGGCCATGGCAGCGTGAGAGGCCGAGATCCACCTGCTGCGACTGGACCTAGGGTTTGGAGTGCAGGAAGGGTGGTCGTTTAGCTCGAGGAGGGGATAACAGATGACCGTGGATTGAGGGCTAGATCTAGAGGGGCGACGTACAGGTTTATTTCAAAGGTTCGTGAGGGACTTTCATGTAAAAGAGATGACTAACTGGTACTTTATAATATACGATAATATTGCAACATACCATAAGCATGGCCAAAAATCAAATAAATATACAAATGATACTTGCAACACATAATTAGTGTTGCTCTATACTTGTCAGTAACGTATAATAACTGCAACACATAATAAATGTTGGTATATGCTTCACGACAACACATAAAACTATGTGTTGCTAAACATGCATAGCTATAGGGGTGTTCCTGTTGTAGTGGTATGGAGATATTGGTTCTGTTGGATTCGGGCAGTTCAGCTTCCTTCATCAGCGATCGTGTCGCTGGCTCGCTGCCCATCTCCCTCATGTGCAGGCTATGGCTAAGCCCCTTTTGGTTCGCGTCGCTAATGGTTCTTCTCTATCCTGTGACAAGGAAGTGCTTCAGGTTACATGGTACCTCAATGAATACATGTTCACATCCGACCTGAAAGTGTTACAGATCTCCAGTTATGATCTTATTCTCGGAATGGACTGGTTAGGTACATTCAGTCCCATGTGGGTTCATTGAGCATCCAAGTGGTTGGTTATTCCATATGGTGGTTCATCTCTTAAGTTGTGGGGTCTCGGCGCTCAAGAGGCCAAATGCGCCATTTTAGAAGTTTGTCCACTGGACATTCTTCCTGCTAAGGATCAGTCCATTATACTTCAGTTGCCTCTTGAATTGCAACATTTGTTAGCATCCTTTGCTAATATTTTTGAGGTTCCACAGAGTTTACCTCCATCCCGAGATTGGTGCTCACCCTGTTCAGATGCGGCCATATCGTTATGCCCCAGCATTGAAGACAGAAATTGAAAAACAAGTCACAGAGATGTTGCAGTCAGGCATCATCCAACCCAGCAAGAGTGAGTTATCATCTTCTGTCATTTTGGTCAAGAAAAAGGACAACACATACCGTTTTTGTGTGGATTATAGGCATCTCAATGCTCTCACCGTGAAGACCAAATTTCATGTTCCAATCATTGATGAGTTCCTAGATGAGCTGCACGGGGCAACGTGGTTTTCCACGCTTGACTTGTGAGCGGGGTTTCACCAGATCCGCATGGCACCTGAAGACCAGCATAAAACAGCTTTTCAAACTCACCATGGTCACTTCGAGTTTCGAGTCATGGCCTTCGATTTATCAGGAGCTCCAGCAACATTCCAGGGCGCAATGAACAAAACTCTTGCCCCTATCCTACGCCACTATGCACTAGTATTTTTTGACGACATATTGGTTTATAGCAAAACCTGGGCTGATCACATTCAACATTTACAGTCCGTGTTTCAGCTATTATGGGATGATCAGTGGCAGATCAAATTATCGAAATGTGCCTTCGCTCGTCAAGAGATTGCTTACCTCGGTCATGTCATTTCAACACAAGGAGTTGCGACCGACCCAGCAAAGGTGGCTGTGGTAGCCTCTTGGCCTGTTCCAACGAACAGCAAGGAACTTCGTGGTTTCTTAGGCCTCGCAGGCTACTACCGCAAATTTGTCAGACATTTTGCAGTCATTGCCAAGCCCCTAACTCAACTGTTGAAGAAGCATACCTTATATGTGTGGACACATGACCATGACCAGGCCTTCACCACTCTCAAGCTCGTTTTGTCGACCACTCCAGTATTACAGTTACCAAAATTCAGTATTCCTTTTGCCATTGAAACAGATGCATCAAGTCAGGGCATCGTTGTTGTGTTAAGCCAGCAAGGTCACCCTCTTGCATTCGTCAGTAAGGCCTTAGGGGTCAAGAATCGGGGCTTGTCCACATATGAGAAGGAATATCTGGCTATTTTAATGGTTGTGGATCAATGGCGCACTTATTTACAACATGATGAGTTCATCATTTATACAGATCAACGAAGTTTATCTCACTTGTCTAAACAGAAGCTCAATACACCCTGGCAACAAAAGGTTTTCACCAAGCTACTGGGTCTGTAATACAAAATCATGTACAAGAAAGGAATTGAGAATGGTGTGGCAGATGCTTTATCACGCCGTCCTCATCCGGATGCGACAGTCTACTCTATGTCATGCAGTTCACCTCAGTGGCTGTCTAAAGTCATTCTGGGTTACTCCAACGATAGCAAGGCCCAACAATTGCTTTCTAAGTTGGCATTATAGTCTGACAGTCACCCTCCTTATAGTCTCCAGGCTGGTGTTCTCAGGTATAAAGGTTGCATATGGTTGGGTACCAATCTCTCGCTGCAGCACAAAGTCCTTTATGCTCTACATGACAGTCCTATGGGTGGCCATTCCGGATTTCCGGTGACTTATCGTCGTGTTCGACAATTGTTTGCATGGCCCAACATGAAAGGCATGGTGAAAGACTATGTAGCTGGCTGTTCAGTTTGTCAACAATCAAAACCCGACCGCTCAAAATATCCCGGTCTTCTACAACCACTTCCAGTTCCTGATCAGGCATGGCAGGTTGTGTCCTTGGACTTTATTGAAGGTTTGCCCCGCTCAACTAATGCCAACATCATCTTGGTCGTGGTGGATAAATATTCTAAATACGCTCATTTCCTACCATTGTTGCACCCATACACTGCCTTCAAAGTGGATAAAATATTCATGTCTTCCATATACAAGTTACATGGAATGCCTGAAGCTATTATTTCAGATCGAGATCACATCTTTACAAGTACCTTGTGGCAAGAGCTCTTTAAATTAGCTGGCACTCAATTGCGGATGAGGACATCTTATCATCCTCAATTGGATGGTCAGACCGAACGTGTGAACCAATGTTTGGAAACCTTCTTGCGGTGTTTTTTGCACGCATGTCCTACTAAGTGGACCAGCTGGTTGTCGATGGCAGAATTTTGGTATAATACCAGTTTTCACTCTGCCTTGGGTCGCTCTCCGTTTGAAGTTCTTTATGGACGCCCTCCTTGACAGTTTGGAGTCACTCCAGAGGACACTATTACAGATGCTAATTTAGCAGTTTGGCTGTCCAAGCATGAACTGATGTCAAGAATTGTCAAGCAACATTTACTTCGCGCCCAGGCTCACATGAAACAGCAGGCGGACAAAAACCGTTCTGATCGTCAGTTTGAAGTGGGTGATCAAGTCTACCTTAAACTTCAACCATATATTCAAACATCAATTGCTACTCGTGCCAATCACAAGCTTGCATTCAAATACTTTGGGTCGTTTGCCGTGCTGCAGCGAGTCGGATCAGTCGCCTATAAACTGGATTTGCCTGCATTCTCAAGCGCGCATCCTGTTTTTCATGTTTCATTGTTGAAGAAAACAATACCAACTAAACATCAGGTGAGCTCTACACTGCCTGATGCGTCTGTCCAACTCCAGTTTCATGTACAGGTACTTGATCGGCGCTCCATCACTTGGGGCGGTGCTTCCATCGATCAAGTCCTCATCCGCTGGTCCGGCTTTGATGATGTTTTGTCTACCTAGGAAGACTACGATGCTCTTCGTCAACAGTTGAGAGCACCTAGAGGGGGGGGTGAATAGGTGATCCTGTAAAACTTGAAACTTAACTCACAAAAACTGGATTAGGAGTTAGCACGAATAATGCCAAGTGGCTAGAGAGGAGTCTCAACAAAACACAATAACCACAAGAGATCAATCACAGAGATGGCACAGTGGTTTATCCCATGGTTCAGCCAAGACCAACGCTTGCCTACTCCACGTTGTGGCGTCCCAACGGACGAGGGTTGCAATCAACCCCTCTCAAGCGGTCCAAAGACCCACTTGTATACCACGGTGTTTTGCTTGCTTTACTATATCCCTTTTGCGAGGAATCTCCACACTCTGGAGCCTCTCGCCCTTACACTTAAAGTTCACAAAGAAGCACGGAGTAAGGGAGGAATAAGCAACACACTCAAGACAAGAAATCACAGCAACACCACGCACACAAGTCGCAACAAGAGCTCACAACACAACTCAATGAGTTCACAACTCAACTAGAGCTCTAATTGCTATCGCAAGGAATCAAAAGCGCGGAATCAATGTCTTAGTGCTTAGGAATGCTTAGAGAATGCTTGGTGTTCTCCTCCATGCGCCTAGGGGTCCCTTTTATAGCCCCAAGGCAGCTAGGAGCCGTTGAGAGCATTCCAGGAAGGCAAATCTTGCCTTCTGTCGCCTGGCGCACCGGACAGTCCGGTGCACACCGGACACTGTCCGGTGCCGATTTCTTTCCTTTTGTGGTGTAGTCGACCGTTGGCACCTGGGAGCCGTTGGCGCACCGGACACTGTTCGGTGCACACCGGACAGTTCGGTGCCCCCTCCCGACCGTTGGCTCGGCCACGTGTCTCGCGCAGATCGCGCAGCCGACCGTTGGCCTGGCCGACCGTTGGCTCACCGGACAGTCCGGTGCACACCGGACAGTCCGGTGAATTATAGCCATACGCCGTTAATTTATTCCCGAGAGCGCCAAGTTCGCCTGAGCCAGCCTGGCACACCGGACACTGTCCGGTGCACCACCGGACAGTCCGGTGCACCCAGACAGCACTGGCTTTGGCTGAAACGAGGCAATCTCTCTCCATTTTGTTTTCACCTGTTTCCAGCACTTAGACACAATACATTAGTCCTTAAAACAATGTACTAAGTCTGAGAAACATACCTTATGACTTGATTTGCACTTTGTCCACCACTTTGCATATATTAACACTTAAGCACTTGTGTTGGACACTAAATCACCAAAACACTTAGAAATGGCCCAAGGGCACATTTCCCTTTCAATCTCCCCCTTTTTGGTGATTTATGCCAACACAACATAAAGCAACTAGAACAAGTGCAATATCACTGCAAATGAAAACTCAAATTTGTTTTGAATCAGATTTGGCATATATGGATCATTCTTTGCCACCACTTGGTTTGTTTTTGCAAATCAACCTCAAATTTCTATCTCTAAGTCAAACACACTTGTTAAAACATGAAGAGAGTCGTTTCAAGAGAAATTGATTCAAGATTTCAAAAACTCCCCCTTTTTCCCATAATCAACACTTCTCCCCACAAGAAGCTAACTTTTGACAATAAGAAGCAAACAAGAGTATTTTGACAAACAAAAACTCTAACTCTACTTTTTCAAAATTCTCAAGTGGTAGCTGATCCATTTATTGCTTTAGCCTTATTTTCTCCCCCTTTGGCATCAAGCACCAAAACGGGATCAACTTTGGCCCTTTAACCCCATTGCCTCACCAAAATCTTCAACTAAGAGAAAAAGGCAATAAGATCATAAAGATGAACTTGGAATAAGTTACCCTCTCATCGGAGTGCAGTGGAAGTCTTGCATGGTCCAAGTCCACCTTTTCCCTTTCAATCCTCCTTAGAGACTAAATCAAGCAAACTCAAGCACATGGTTAGTCTCAAAGGGTCAAGTTGTAACACATCTCCCCCTAAATATGTGCATCACTTTGCTACGGACTTGTGAGGTCCGGGGAGTGCTTGTACAACTTGAGCACCATAAATAAACAACAAAATGCATAAGGAACATGATCAAAGGCATAAACACATGTATGTTATAAATCAATCCAAGTTCCGCGAATCTAAGACATTTAGCTCACTACGCAACTTGCAAAAGGTCTGCTCATCTAAAGGCTTGGTAAAGATATCGGCTAGCTCGTTCTCGGAGCTAACATGAAACACTTTGATATCTCCCTTTTGCTGGTGGTCTCTCAAAAAGTGATGCCAGATGTCAATGTGCTTTGTGCGGCTGTGTTCAACAGGATTATCCGCCATGCGGATAGCACTCTCATTATCACATAGGAGTGGGACTTTGCTCAGATTGTAGCCAAAGTCCCTGAGGGTTTGCCTCATCCAAAGTAGTTGCGCGCAACACTGTCCTGCGGCAACGTACTCGGCCTCAGCGGTGGATAGGGCAACGGAGGTTTGTTTCTTAGAGCTCCATGACACCAGGGACCTTCTTAAGAATTGGCACGTCCCCGATGTACTCTTTCTATCGACCTTACATCCAGCATAGTCGGAATCTGAGTATCCAATCAAGTCAAAGGTAGACCCCTTTGGATACCAGATCCCAAAACAGGGCGTAGCGACTAAATATCTAAGAATTCGCTTCACGGCCACTAAGTGACACTCCCTTGGATCAGATTGAAATCTAGCACACATGCATACGCTAAGCATAATATCCGGCCTACTAGCACACAAATAAAGTAAAGACCCTATCATAGACCGGTATGCTTTTTGATCAACGGACTTACCTCCTTTGTTGAGGTCGGTGTGTCCGTCGGTTCCCATCGGAGTCTTTGCGGGCTTGGCGTCCTTCATCCCAAACCTCTTGATCAAATCTTGTGTGTACTTCGTTTGGGATATGAAGGTTCCATCCTTGAGTTGCCTCACTTGGAACCCAAGGAAGTAGCTTAACTCGCCCATCATCGACATCTCGAATTTCTGAGTCATCACCCTGCTAAACTCTTCACAAGACTTTTGGTTAGTAGAACCAAATATTATGTCATTGACATAAATTTGGCACACAAAAAGATCACCATCACATGTCTTAGTAAAAAGAGTTGGATCGGCTTTCCCAACCTTGAAAGCATTAGCAATTAAAAAGTCTATAAGGCATTCATACCATGCTCTTGGGGCTTGCTTAAGTCCATAGAGCGCCTTAGAGAGCTTACACACGTGGTCGGGGTACCGTTCATCCTCGAAGCCCGGGGGTTGCTCCACGTACACCTCCTCCTTGATTGGCCCGTTGAGGAAAGCGCTCTTCACATCCATTTGGAACAACCTGAAGGAATGGTGAGCGGCATATGCTAGCAAGATACGAATGGACTCTAGCCTAGCCATAGGAGCAAAAGTCTCCTCAAAGTCCAAACCTGCGACTTGGGCATAACCTTTTGCCACAAGTCGTGCCTTGTTCCTTGTCACCACACCGTGCTCGTCTTGCTTGTTGCGGAACACCCACTTGGTTCCCACAACATTTTGCTTGGGACGAGGCACCAGTGTCCAAACTTCATTTCTTTTGAAGTTGTTGAGCTCCTCCTGCATGGCCAACACCCAGTCCGGATCTAGCAAGGCCTCTTCTACCCTGAAAGGCTCAATAGAAGAGACAAAAGAGTAATGCTCACAAAAATTAACTAATCGAGATCGAGTAGTTACTCCCTTGCTAATATCACCCAAAATCTAGTCGACGGGATGACCCCTTTGAATCATCGCTCGAACTTGGGTTGGAGGTGCCGGTTGTGCTTCTTCCTCCATCACATGATCATCTTGTGCTCCCCCTTGATCATTCACCTCCTCTTGATGAACCTGTTCATCGTCTTGAGTTGGGGGATGCACCATTGTTGAGGAAGAAGGATGATCCTGCTCATCTTGTTCTTGTGGCCGCACATCTCCAATCGCCATGGTGCGTATTGCGGCCGTTGGAACTTCTTGTTCATCTACATCATCACAATCAACAACTTGCTCTCTTGGAGAGCCATTAGTCTCATCAAATACAACGTCGCTAGAAACTTCAACCAAACCCGATGATTTGTTGAAGACTCTATACGCCTTTGTATTTGAGTCATAGCCTAACAAAAACCCTTCTACGGCTTTGGGAGCAAATTTGGAATTCCTACCCTTCTTCACTAGAATGTAGCATTTACTCCCAAAAACCGAAAATACGAAACATTGGGTTTGTTACCGGTTAGTAGCTCATACGACGTCTTCTTGAGGAGGCGATGAAGGTAGACCCTGTTGATGGCGTGACAAGCCGTGTTCACGGCTTCCGACCAAAAGCGCTCGGGGGTCTTGAACTCTCCAAGCATCGTCCTTGCCATGTCTATAAGCGTCCTGTTCTTCCTCTCTACCACACCATTTTGCTGTGGTGTGTAGGGAGCGGAGAACTCGTGCTTGATCCCTTCCTCCTCAAGGTACTCCTCCACTTGAAGGTTCTTGAACTCGGACCCATTGTCGCTCCTTATCTTCTTCACTTTGAGCTCAAACTCGTTTTGAGCTCTCCTTAGGAAGCGCTTGAGGGTCCCTTGGGTTTCAGATTTTTCCTGCAAAAAGAATACCCAAGTGAAGCGGGAAAAGTCATCAACTATAACAAGACCATACTTACTTCCTCCTATACTTAGATAGGCGACGGGTCCGAAGAGGTCCATGTGTAGCATCTCCAAAGTCTTGATGTGGTCATCACATTTTTGGTGTGATGTGCTCCTCCTACTTGTTTACCTGCTTGACAAGCTACACAAGGTCTATCTTTTTCGAATTGCACATTAGTTAAACCTATCACGTGTTCTCCCTTTAGAAGCATGTGAAGGTTCTTCATCCCTACATGTGCTAAGCGGCGATGCCACAGCAAGCCCATGCTAGTCTTAGCAATTAAGCATGCATCTAGACCGGCCTCCTCTTTTGCAAAATCAACTAAGTAAAGTTTGTCGTCTAATACACCCTTAAAAGCTAGTGAACCATCACTTCTTCTAAAGACAGACACATCTACATTTGTGAATAGACAATTATATCCCATATTGCATAATTGACTAACAGATAAAAATTATATCCAAGAGACTCAACTAAAAACACATTAGATATAGAGTGCTCATTTGATATTGCAATTTTGCCTAAGCCTTTCACCTTGCCTTGATTCCCATCACCGAATATGATTGAATCTTGGGGATCCTTGTTCTTGACGTAGGAGGTAAACATCTTCTTCTCCCCCGTCATGTGGTTTGTGCATCCGTTGTCGATAATCCAGCTTGAACCCCCGGATGCATAAACCTGCAAGGCAAATTTAGGCTTGGGTCTTAGGTACCCAACTCTTGTTGGGTCCTACAAGGTTAGTCACAATTGTTTTAGGGACCCAAATGCAAGTTTTGTCTCCTTTGCATTTTGCCCCTAATTTTCTAGCAACTATCTTCCTATCCTTTCTACAAATAGCAAAGGAAGCATTTAGAGCATGATATATTGTAGAAGGTTCATTAACTTTCCTAGGAACATTAACAACATTTCTCCTAGCCATATGAACAACATTTCTCCTAGACATATGAACAACATTTCTCCTAGACATATCTCTACCATGCATATAGGAAGAACTAGAAGTAAACATGGCATGAGAGTTAAAAGCATCATTAGCATTACAACTCCTATAAGACTGTCTTCTATCATGGTACATAAAAGCATGGTTCTTTTGCACACTGCTAGTCATAGGGGCCTTTCCTTTCTCCTTTGCGGAGATGGAAGCCTTATGCCTTGTTAAGTTCTTGACTTCCCTCTTGAAGCCAAGACCATCCTTAATTGAGGGGTGTCTACCAATTGTGTAGGCATCCCTTGCAAATTTTAATTTGTCAAATTCACTTTTGCTAGTCTTAAGTTGAGCATTAAGACTAGCAATTTCATCATTTAATTTGGCAATAGAGGCTATGTGTTCACTACAAGCATCAATATCAAAATCTTTACACCTATTGCGAATAACATCATTTTCTACACAAGATGTTGATTTACTAGTTATTTTTAACTTATCATTCAAATCATCATTTATGCTCTTTAATTTAGAAATAGAATCATGGCATGTAGACAACTCACAAGCAAGTATTTCATTCCTCTTAATTTCTAATGCAAGGGATTTTTGTGCCTCTACAAACTTATCATGTTCTTCATACAAAAGATCCTCTTGCTTTTCTAGTAGCCTATTCTTATCATTTAAAGCATCAATCAATTAATTAATCTTATCAATCTTAGATCTATCTAAGCCCTTAAATAAGCATGAATAGTCTATTTCATCATCATCACTAGACTCATCCTCACTAGAAGAAGCATAAGTAGAGTTTTGAGTACTTACTTTCTTCTCCTTAGCCATGAGGCATGTGTGATGCTCGTTGGGAAAGAGGGATGACTTGTTGAAGGCGGTGGCGGCGAGTCCTTCGTTGTCGGAGTCGGACGTGGAGCAGTCCGAATCCCACTCCTTTCCAATATGTGCCTCGCTCTTTGCCTTCTTGTAATTCTTCTTCTTTTCCCATTTTCCACTCTTCTTTTCCTGGTCACTATCATTATCGGGACAATTAGAGATAAAGTGACCAATCTTACCACATTTGAAGCATGTCCGCTTCCCCTTCGTCTTGGTCTTGTTGGGATGCTCCTTATGACCCCTTAGCGCCGTCTTGAAGCGCTTGATGATGAGGGTCATTTCTTCATCATTAAGCCCGGCCGCCTCAATTTGCGCCACCTTGCTCGGTAACGCCTTCTTGCTTCTCGTTGCTTTGAGAGCGATAGTTTGAGGCTCTTGGATTGGGCCATTCAATGCATCATCCACGTATCTAGCCTCCTTGATCATCATCCGCCCGCTTACGAACTTTCCAAGTATCTCCTCGGGCGTCATCTTGGTGTACCTAGGATTCTCACGAATATTGTTCACAAGATGAGGATCAAGAACAGTAAAGGACCTTAGCATTAGGCGGACGACATCGTGGTCCGTCCATCGCGTGCTTCCATAGATCCTTATCTTGTTGACAAGGGTCTTGAGCCTATTGTACGTTTGGGTTGGCTCCTCCCCCCTTATCATCGCGAATCTCCCAAGTTCGCCCTCCACCAACTCCATCTTGGTGAGCATGGTGACGTCGTTGCCCTCATGTGAGATCTTGAGGGTGTCCCAGATCTGCTTGGCATTGGCCGCTCACCTTATGGTACTCATCCCTGCACAATGAGGCTAGCAACACAGTAGTAGCTTGTGCGTTTTTATGAATTTGCTCATTGATAAACATTGGACTATCACTACTATCAAAATGCATTCCACTCTCTACTATCTCCCATATGCTAGGATGGAGAGAGAACAAGTGACTTTCGCATTTTGTGACTCCAAAATCCGTAGTCCTCTCCATCAAAATGAGGAGGTTTACCAAGTGGAATGGATAATAAATGAGCATTTGTACTTTGAGGAATACGAGAGTAATCAAAAGAAAAGTTCGAATTGACCGTTTTCTTTTTCTCGTAGTCGTCGTCGTCCTTTTGGGAAGAGGAAGATTCGTCGCTGTCGTAGTAGACTATCTCCTTGATGCGCCTTGTCTTCTTCTTCCTCCCATCTTTGCGTCTGTGGCCCGAGCCCGAGTCGGTAGGCTTGTCATCCTTCGGCTCGTTGACGAAAGACTCCTCCTTGTCGTTGATCACGATTCCCTTTCCCTTAGGATCCATCTCTCCGGGCGGTTAGTCCCTTTCTTGAAGAGAACGGTTCTGATACCAATTGAGAGCACCTAGAGGGGGGGTGAATAGGTGATCCTGTAAAACTTGAAACTTAAATCACAAAAACTGGATTAGGAGTTAGCACGAATAATGCCAAGTGGCTAGAGAGGAGTCTCAACAAAACACAATAACCACAAGAGATCAATCACAGAGATGGCACAGTGGTTTATCCCGTGGTTCGACCAAGACCAACGCTTGCCTACTCCACGTTGTGGCGTCCCAACGGACGAGGGTTGCAATCAACCCCTCTCAAGCGGTTCAAAGACCCACTTGAATACCACGGTGTTTTGCTTGCTTTACTATATCCCTTTTGCGAGGAATCTCCACACTTTGGAGCCTCTCGCCCTTACACTTAAAGTTCACAAAGAAGCACGGAGTAAGGGAGGGATAAGCAACACACTCAAGACAAGAAATCACAGCAACACCACGCACACAAGTCGCAACAAGAGCTCACAACACAACTCAATGAGTTCACAACTCAACTAGAGCTCTAATTGCTATCGCAAGGAATCAAAAGCGCGGAATCGATGTCTTAGTGCTTAGGAATGCTTAGAGAATGCTTGGTGTTCTCCTCCATGCGCCTAGGGGTCCCTTTTATAGCCCCAAGGCAGCTAGGAGCCGTTGAGAGCATTCTAGGAAGGCAAATCTTGCCTTCTGTCGCCTGGCGCACCGGACAGTCCGGTGCACACCGGACACTGTCCGGTGCCGATTTCTTTCCTTCTGTGGCGTAGTCGACCGTTGGCACCTGGGAGCCGTTGGCGCACCGGACAGTCCGGTGCCCCCTCCCGACCATTGGCTCGGCCACGTGTCTCGCGCAGATCGCGCAGCCGACCGTTGGCTCACCGGACAGTCCGGTGAATTATAGCCGTACGCCGTTAATTTATTCCCGAGAGCGCCAAGTTCGCCTGAGCCAGCCTGGAACACCGGACACTGTCCGGTGCACCACCGGACAGTCCGGTGCACCCAGACAGCGCTGGCTTTGGCTGAAACGAGGCAATCTCTCTCCATTTTGTTTTCACCTGTTTCCAGCACTTAGAAACAATACATTAGTCCTTAAAACAATGTACTAAGTCTGAGAAACATACCTTATGACTTGATTTGCACTTTGTCCACCACTTTGCATATATTAACACTTAAGCACTTGTGTTGGACACTAAATCACCAAAACACTTAGAAATGGCCCAAGGGCACATTTCCCTTTCAACAGTTTCCTCATGCAGCCGCTTGGGGGCAAGCAGCATCCCAAGGAGAGGGGAATGTTAGCTTGTCCAATGCTACATATGCTCATGGGCTGGACCAAGTACGCAGGGGTGTGGAACCGAAGACAAGCCGTAGAGTTCGAAGGCCCAACTCCTTGTACACAGGCTCAGAGTGGGTTGTGTGATGGCAGTGGGCCGGTGTAAGCTGTGTCGCTGTGTCGCCATATGGCTGGTCGATGTATCTAAGACAGGGGGAAACATTGCAGCAACTAAGAACACGCAACTTTCCTCCGTATCTCCTCTGCACCTCCCTCAGCTGTGCTGATTGGAAGAGTTGGTAGAGAAGAAGGGAGATGCGGAGGAGATACGGAGGAAAGCTGCATGTTCTTAGTTGCTGCAATGTTTTCCCCCTGTCTCAGATACATCGACCAGCCATATGGCGACACAGCTTACACCGGTCCACTGCTGTCACACAACCCACTTTGAGCCTGTGTACAAGGAGTTGGGCCTCCGAACTCTATGGCTTGTCTTCGGTTCCGCGCCCCTGCGTACTTGGTCCGGCCCATGAGCATCTGTAGCATTGGACAAGCTAACATTAGTCGCCACCACCAAGGTGATGCTACAGGCACTGCGGCGAATGGGCCCGGCCACATGGAGGTGCGCCGACGCGGGCGCCATGAGGGCCGCCTTGAGACCAACACTGTTCTCCAGGTTCTAGGGGATGACCCTGCTTGTCAAGACAGATTGCTTCGTGGGGATGTGACGGGATGACATGCTTCCCGATGTTGGTTAGGCAGATCGATTGCTAATTTTGATCTTGCTAGAGTATATAGACGATTTTGATTTATTTGTTTCTTTTAATTCTTATATGTTGTAGGACTTAAAATACAAACTCATTTGTTTATTTTGATTTTCATAAAATTTTACCACCCTAATTTTAAATCCTAGATTCGCTAGCTATACATGTACCTTGAGGCTACAAGTTTACTAGTGCAGTGGGCACCATCTGAAAACATCTGGTATAATTCCTATAATATTTCATATACGCGTTCAAGAATTTCAAGTTCAAAGTTTCTTTTCTTTTGCGGACAACATGTTTCATATGGTACGTAGCAACACCTTACATATTATCAACGTTCTAAGGGTATTTACAACGCATTGCAGATCGGAAGTTGACTGTATAGTGCCACTTTTGCAAAAAACAACCCTATCGAACAGCAATCAATGAAGCAAGAGATCGAGCAACCTCGCTGCCTCATAAGTCGACAACAATGGCTTAAGCTCCCTAGCGAATGGGATGTCAGGAGCTATTGGGGCCTTCCTCTTTCGAAGGTCCTAAAAAACACGGCTAACCATTTGCTTTCAACATACTACTAAATATTACAGGAGCTTCATCATCAGAAAAGCTTTGATACAACACAAGAGAAGCGAAGCAAGCTTCGTCTGTCAAGCTTCATCACTGTGAAACAGATAGACAACGTGGCTTCGACATAACGAAAAGGAAGTACAACGAAGCACGCTTCATCAAGTAGGCTTCGTCACGACGAAACAATGAGACGATGTAAGGAGAAGGTGTTGCTCAAGTTATTAAATACAAATGGCGATGTTGCCCTTGTGACATTAACTCTGTATGTAATCATTGAGGGCATAAATGTAATAGCGTATGAACCCTTACGGTTGCCTATAAATAGATGAACAATACCCCTATACTGTTCACGCTGGACGGAAATTACTCTCGTGTCATCACCATCGAACAAGCTGAAGGTATCAATATAATATAAGCTCTGATAATGTTAATATGTTTATTAAGTAATAAATATATGAATAAATAATACATCTCATGTGTATATATATACATGAGACGTGTTCTTCATGCCCTTCTTATGAAGATCATTATATCCAAGAGGAGATAATATTTCGAAGGACGAAGGTCATTAACATTTAACAATTGTGTTGCCTTGTTCTTGATTCACAGTATTTGAGAACAAGTAACCAACATTGGTGTCCACCTTCGGTGAACTCAAACGACCACCTTCGACACCAGAAACTCGAACAACCACCTTTGTCATGTCGCCGAAGAAAGCAATAGCGTTAGGGGCTGCCCTTGCACCGCTGGACATCAACCAAGAGGGTCTCCCTCTAAGAGGCCCGAAACCAAAAGAGGAAGGCCATTAGCCCAACACCACAGGGAGAGGAGCTGGATCAAGAGATCAGAGACCTAGAGGCCATCCACCAACAAGTGGAGAGAAGAATGAAGAAAAATGCTTTAGCTATCTGAACTCCAGAAGAAGATTGATGAAGCTGCTAAAGAAATGCGCCATATCGCACAAGACAACAAGCAAGGACGAAGGCCACAACAGAGAGAGCTTCGTCAGGAAATCCCAAGTTATGATGATGTATGGTATGATGATTTCAATCATGGTAACTTTGCTTTTGATGATGCTTCTCCCCTAGCAGCAGAATTGAAGGCTACCCCATGGCCGCCTTCGTACAAACCGTCACAACTCCCCATTTATGACAAATATTCTGACCTGAAGCAGTTCCTCATGAGTTATGAAGCAACCACATCATCATATGGTGGCAACACCGCAGTCATGGCAAAGTCCTTCGTTATGGTAGTCAGAAGTGTGGCGCAAACATGGTATTCTTCTCTTCGTCCGAGAACAATCACGTCGTAGCAGAAGCTGAAGGATATGCTAGTCACCAGCTTCTAGGGTTTCCAGACGAAGCCAGTGACTCCTCAAGCTTTATTGCAATGCACACAGGACCACGAAGAATACTTGCAAGCGTATGTCCGAAGGTTTCTGTGTCTCAGAGCTCAGGCGCCAATGGTGCCAAATGAGATTGTTATTGAAGCCATGATCAAAGGACTTTGAGCAGGACCAACTGCACAGTATTTCGCTAGGAAGCCCCCACAAACTCTGGAGAAGCTTCTACAGAAGATGAACGAGTACATCAGAGCCGACAATGACTTTTAGCTAAGAAGGGAAGAAGCCTACAGATACTATGAGATGACCAGGGCCTTCGAAGGAAGACTCCACCCGAGGCATGTCAGGACGATCCATAATCCCAGCTCAAGTGAAGACATGGAAAGTCATATACAAGGGCATAACTCTCAATCATCAGGAATACAACAAAGCTCCTTCAGGACACCAGACCCAAGAGGCAGAGGAGGAAGAAGCTTCAGAGGAAGATTCAGTTCGCAACCAAGAATGTTGTTTTGCTTGTTCTGTGGAGAAGATAA
The DNA here is from genome assembly GCF_902167145.1 of Zea mays. NCBI lineage: Eukaryota > Viridiplantae > Streptophyta > Magnoliopsida > Poales > Poaceae > Zea > Zea mays. The sequence goes on from NC_050096.1 coordinate 223,946,482, forward strand.
GGGGCATATTATTTTTTATTAAGAAGGTCTACTTTAATTTCAAAATAATTTTGTGAGGAGAGTCTATTATGGGCGTGTTTGGTTCGGCTTTTTTCTGGCTAGCTTATCTGAAAAGCTGGCTGTGGGGAAAAGCTGGCTGTTGGGAAAAGCTGGTGGTTAGAATTTAGGTGTTTGGTTCGCCAGCTGTGCAGAAAAGCTGTTCGTCAGAATCTACGTGTTTGGATACAGATTCTCAAATTGCAGATTCTGTTCGAACAAACGATAAAATGAAACCCATAACGCAGATAAAGTTCATTACAAAATAATTAGTGGAGTTGATTACATCATAAGTACTGTTACAATTGCACTAAGTCAACTACGCCACTAATGCATTTGCAATTGCATCTCGAAAATCACTCATGTCTAACTCATCAGATGTGCTAGTACTACTCTCACCTGCAGGTAGATCATGACTTAGGCTATTAGGTCCTACTTCATCAAAATCTCTATCGTGTAGAGCACTATCTCTAATGAAGTTATGCAGTGTCATACATGCAATAATTATCTTCGATTGTTTCTCAAGCGAAAATGAAGGGAGACTTAATAGAATTCTCCACTTCATTTTTAGCACCCCAAATGATCGCTCAATAACATTTCGTAGGGATGAGTGCGCATAGTTGAATACTTCTTTACTCCCAATAGGTTGCCTCGCATTTTGCCATTCCGTAATGTGGTACTTCTGCCCCTTATAAGGTGCAAGGTACCCCTTTCTATTTGGATAACCCGAATCGACAAGATAGTATTTACCTGCACAAACTCAAAATACAAATGTTACGTACATGTGACATAAAATAGTACTATATTCTAGAAATGTACAAAATATTTATATACCTTCCGATGGATGGGGGAACCTGTCCGCATAAGTTATTAAAGTATCCTGTAGTACTCTTGTGTCATGTACGGAACCTGGCCAGCCTGTCACCACAAATGTGAACCTCATATCGAAGTCACATACGACCATTACATTCTGCAAGGTGTAACCGTGTCGGCCAATATATTTCGCTTGTTTCGAAGCCGGGACTGCCGCTGGAAAGTGACTACCATCTATTGCGCCTATGCAATCCTTGAAGTGTGGCCAAAACCTCGCCTCTCGCAAACGATGATGAATCTTGACGAATTGTGGGTCTTTCGGCTTGATTATGTCAGATGACATCTTATAAAGTGCATTAAGGACATCACTATACTTGCGGCTAATTGTTTCCAATGAGTGACCAAATTTATTTCTGATCTGCCTAAACGATTGTGGACCCCCACATGCCCACAAGAATATGCCAAGAGCTTCCATAGTACTGACACCCCTGCTTGGAAGCAGACCATAATTTTGTACCAACGTGTCATGCAATCGTCTAAAAACAGTTCTTCGCATGCGAAACATGTCAAAACAGTCGTTACTAATCTCCAACGTTCTTTAAACCCATTGAATACCAGATTCGACCAATGTTCTTCTACGAGCCTGACTGAAATGCTTGCCCCAAATTTGTACAGCATATAGAGCAACAAGCATTTCACCATCTGTTTCATCATGAGTTGTGTGTGCATCCATTTCATCATCAGATGTGTGTGCATCCATTTCATCATCATATGTGTGTTCGTAAGGATCACACATTTGCATGGACACAACCAAGAGCCACAATTTCATATGGAACCACAGTTTATAAAACACATATTAAAGAAGCCGAACAGTTTACAGGCATATGAAGTTCACAGATTCACATAGCTCACAAACTTACAACTTTGATTATTCTAATACATGTTCAACTCGAATATTTGGAAAATTGTTTGAAAGCGAAAATGATACGTACGAAAACTGACACGACATGACTCATTAAGCAGACACTACTAAGATAATACTGAACATATAAGCCTCAGTTGTCGGACCAGCAACATATCCTGAAACGACATGACTGATGAAAACACATAACCAACGATAATAGTAAACATGTAGGCCTCTATTGTCGGACGTCCACCAGCTAAGTGCTCTTTTTAGTTTCTAACGCGTAAGCATTGCGAAGCCAAGCGATTCTTCCTTCTTTTGTCTCCAAGGTTGCAAAAACGTCTCTATACTTCTTCTGAACCAGAAGATGAGTCGCAAACAAATGTAGTTCGCTCCCTTCTGGTGATCCATCTTCCTTGACTTGTTGCATCTGCTTTCTAAGCTCTATTCGAACTGGGTCATTGTCAGAAGAGGTAATGGACTTGTTTGTGGTCAATGAGCGGGACTCAAAAGCCTCCACAAGTCTTTTCATGTACTCTTCCCTCGAATCTTTTTTCTTCTTTGGTTTTGGGGAATCATGGCGCATCTTACGCTTCCCAGTAGCATTTGTGCAGGGGTCAGGTGTGCTGTTTTCACCCCCACCTAAAGTGTATTCCAAATGATCATCAGAAGATGAATTAGCATCCTCGACGCCAGGAACCAGGGTTCTTTCATTTCTGCAGACAATGGGTCCAAACATAACCTTTAGCTCGTCCTCATTCTCTAGGGGGGCTGTTTTGAACATAATACAACCTGGCATTGCCTGCACGAATTCGTAGTCCTACTTTTAGATGGCCAATACTAATGTTAGTCTACGAAAAAAAGTTGAACTTACTTCATTTTGCTTGGCCCACCACTCATCTGGCGCACTGATTGAACCAGTATGAGGGTCTCGACCAAGACCTGTAGCCCTTTCATTAAGAGTTTTCCACTGGGTGAACATTCTCTTCAACGAATCCCACCTATTCTTCATTTGATCCCTGGTGTAAGTGCGACCAGTGCGTTCCTTAAACTTCCTTATGAGGTTAGCATACCCTTCTGCATTTAGAAATTGTTGTGGCCTGTTCCGAGCATTGACCTCTTCTACACAAATTTCTGTGTAAATTTTTGTTGCTCTACTATCCCACTTTGCAATCACTTTGCCGGACTTGTCCATCTAGTACATAACAAGTATATAGTTTTCAACATACGTAGTAGTGCTCTCGGATTAAAAACAGCATAAAAGATGAACAATATACTAGCCATATTAACTTGAGGTAATACCATAACTACTAAGATTCCAATTTGCTTAATTACACAACGACAACCTTAAATAAACTGGTAGTTGACAGAAAAGGACAGGGAACACATTTACAGCAGCCCATTAACCAAAAGAACAAACCGATTCCCTGTTTCCCTAAGACCTTACTACACAAAAGCACAGGGAATTCATCCCTGTTATTCAAACACCTAACTCCATGGTTCACTCCCTTCTACCTTAAACATCATTGTCACTATACGAAGGCATCTGATCGGAGTCATATTCAACACCCCAGAAGTTTTGGAAGTGCTCCTCAAAGTCCCAGTCTGGAGTAAAGTCGTCGTCAGAAGGGGGTGGTGACGACAAGGTAGAAGGTTCATAGCTGCTGTCAACAGGGATGTTTACGTTGTTCACGATGTCCAAATGCTCTTGCAACACCAGAGAGTCTTGCTCCAGCATGCAAGCTATCTCCTCCAAAGCTACACGAAGTTTGGTAGCATCAAATGAGGTCAACCCGCGTCCAGGACGGATTGTTTCCCTCGCTACGGAAAATATCTTGTCGGAAATCTCTTGCATCCTTCCAATTGCCTTGTCGGCTATGGAGTCTGCTGAATCCATCTGATGTGGATTTGTTAGGTCGTTAGTATAGCAGACATGGGGACTATCTAAAAAAAATTTCTGTAGTCCCATGTCCTGTGCCTAAGCTGGTAAAAGTAGGGGACAATTACCCAAAAACGTGAACATAATCCCTAAACAGACGAATAATCCGAGTTTTAGGGTTTAGGGTAAAGAACAGAAAGGTAAGTACGTCGATGGTTTTGGATACTCGATATGTAGGTAACTATTCAAACCAAAACAATTGATGAAGAAGTTGACCCCTACCATTGAGATTACTTCTCTTATCCTAACCGTGCACTCATTGTTTAGGTCTAGACAAGATTATGAACTAAAACAAGGCCATCGACCCACGTTCTTGGAACACCTAAACTGCATCAATGCTGACAAATAAGTAAACTCGGAATTGATATTCACGTTACCTTAGCTGCAGTGGAGGTTGGCACCGAAGTCCTACAATCCTAATTGATGGGGTAATCTGTATGACAAATAGGACAAAAAATTCGTTAGTATCTCCATCGAAACTCGATCTGATGTACGCAATACACTTCACATTACGACTTAACCGAAGAGGATCAACCGTAAACACTACGGGGAACGGGGTAGAGGGAAAACACACGGAAAGCGGTGCCGGCTATGGATCCGGATGGAGGCGAGCCTACCTGCTCAGACGACGACGACGTGACGGGGAGAAGGCTTGAGGACGGAGCTGCGACGGCGGCGTTCGTGCGGCTATCCTAGGGAAATACAAACGCTCAAAGGTTGGGACAACCCGACGGGAACGAGACGCGGCGGGGGAGGAGAATACACGGATGGAGAAGATCGAGGAGAGGTCCCGTACCTGAGAAGCCGCCGGTGTGGGGAGGAGAGGGAGCGACGGTGTGGGGAGGAGCGGGAGCGACGGCGGCTGGTTGGGAGCGCGACAACCCTAGCGCCGTATCCCAAGCGTTTCGTAGAAGCCAACTGAAGGCCGCTTCGCAGGGCGCCGTAGGCGGGTCGCTTCTATGCGAAGCGCTGCGACGAAAAGCCGCCTCTGAAGCTGGCCGTTTGGATACAGCTTCAGCTTCTGGCGACCAGAAGCCGCCCAGAAGCTGAAACAAACAGCCGCTATATTGGTTTGTCACGTGTCATATAACTGTTATCATCAAATATGATTGGGGTGTCATTGCCCATGTACTGGTTTGATTTAGTTGCACGGATATTATACTGTTTTGATTTAAGGTTGTTGTAGGCCCAAACACGCCTTGCTATAACCTCTAGCAATCGTCACACTTAGCGTCCTACCGTGCAGGCAACGCCGCAACGGTTGTTTTTTTTGGCGGCGGCACGACCTCGCACGACCATATTTGGCTGTGCCGTGCCCATGGCGCGTCACATGCGCCCGCTGCCGCTGCCCCTGCCCCGCTGCAGCACGAGCCAAGCCACGGCCGGCACAAGTTCACACTCTCCAGACCGTCTCTCCTTTTCCTCGATCTGCAACACAAAAAGCAGGCAGAGCGCCAACCAAAGCATAAAAGCTGTGCTCAGCACAGTAGGAAAAGTTCCCTTGGCTCTGTGTGGGAGAAAACAAATGTTTCTTCATGGTTTATTTAAGTCTTTAATAAATTTTAGTTTAAAAATAAATGGAAATAAAGTCTGGTCTTAATTCTATCTAGTCATTAAATGTGAAGTTTAAAGCTTATTAGGGCATGTACAGTGGAGAGACACCAAAACGGTTCTCTAAGCACAGGAGACAACTAAGAGACTGTATTGTACAATGGAGTGTCTACAAACGTAGTCTATTAATAAATACAGAATTAAATGTATTTGTATAGCATCAGATCGATAGAACAGACGACAAATTCGTACAGTGGGAAGTGAGGCGTCTGTTGCTACTTGGTTTACGAGCCAGATGCGTCTCTTCGCGGAGAGACGGCTCTAAGATTTTTTTGCAAATAACCCCTTAAACACCTTAAGAGCATCCACATTAAACACCACTGTACATGCCCTTAGCACCCTAGTGAAGATACACCCAGAGAGATAAAGTAGAGAGGGAGGGGTTTTGTTTTTTGTTTCACGTCCACCGTTTTTCTTCACAGTTCACACCACAATCTCTTTCCCTCTGGGCTGTCTGGCTGGCCTGTGCCGTCGCCTTTCCGGTGCAAAAGATTTTGTTGGCCTTGGGAAGCGCGGAGCGTGTTTTCCTCCCTCCGTTCCGGTGGGGGGTGGCAACTGGCAACGCAAAAGCCTGACTCCAATCCCATTGCTGCTGGAAAGCACAAAGCAGCGATGGTAAAAGAGGATGAAGGCCATGGCGACAGAGTGGCCGCCGACGCTCCTTTCCGTGTGGTGTAGGGCTGCAGATTCCTTCGCGCTCCTCCTGCTCCCAGCGAGGAAAAGAGAGCACGAACTAAACTAGGAACCATCCCTCCCCGGCATTCATTCCCTTGCCCTTTTTTCACCGAATTGTAGCGGTTGTTGCTTTCCTGTTCAGGTGCCTTGTTCTTGGCCTCCTTCGCACGCAAAGAACCGCCGGTCGTATTGCTCTCCGCACTCACCCACCGCGCTGCTGCTGCTCGACTGCTCGTGGAAGGGTTCTTATTGGCCGCCTGTTCCTGCTTTGCGGTTTCTTGCTCTGCTTTTGAGTGGAGCCGCTGTGGAGTGGACGGTGTGGTGTGGTGTGGGTCGGCGGTGAGGTGAAAGGCTTGGTTTCTTTCTTTCTTGCGAGGGAGGATAAGGGAAAGGGAAGGCGAAGAGGAGGATGGCCGGAGGAGGGGCGGCGCCGCCGCCGAAGCAGGAGGAGCTGCAGCCGCACCCGGTGAAGGACCAGCTTCCCAGCGTGTCCTACTGCATCACAAGCCCACCGCCCTGGCGTACGTCTCTTTCAATATCACTCACCTCACCTGGGATTGGGACCTCTCGATTCCAATGCTGGAGTAGAACTACTCTGTGTACTGACGTTGATGTTTTTCCACATGGTCGCTGTGTTGATACTGATAGTGGTCCTGATTTCTACAGTACTAGGTTATTTTTGACTTGTTTCCTGTCGCCTGACCTTGAACATGCAGCTGAGGCTGTCATCCTTGGATTCCAGCACTACATTGTGATGCTGGGCACATCCGTCATCATACCAAGTGCTCTTGTTCCCCAGATGGGAGGAGGAAACGTGAGTAAACCAATCACCTCTACGTGTTCTGAATCCAAGATTTGATAGCCATCTAGTCTGTGAACTGAATTGTGATGCCAATAAAGCTCAACTATCTATTGCTGTGCACCTCCTTTCTGTCTGCTGCTAGGAGGAGAAGGCCAGGGTGATTCAGACGCTGCTGTTCGTTGCCGGCATCAACACCCTATGCCAGTCATTCTTTGGGACTCGCCTCCCAGCGGTGATGGGTGGATCCTACACCATCGTCGCACCCACCATTTCCATCATCATGGCCGGCCGTTACAGCAACGAAGCAGACCCTCGTGAGGTAGTCGAGTTCTCCGGTAACTTACCTCCATCGTCACGGCCTCTGTTCCAGTTTCTTGGTTACAGTTCACAAGGCGCTGCTCACTCGTGTGCAGAAATTCTTGCGGACCATGCGAGGAACACAAGGCGCTCTCATCATCGCGTCGACAATTCAGATCGTGCTTGGTTTCAGTGGCCTTTGGCGCAATGTCGTTAAGTAGGGATCTTGGCTCTAGCTTTCACCTTCTGCTTAAACATGGTACCCTTGTAGAATTTCAGTTTGTGCGTTTACAGAGTTCTCACCTCTGCCACAGATTGCTGAGCCCATTGTCTGCTGTACCTTTGGTTTCGCTAGCTGGATTTGGGCTATATGAGCTAGGTTTTCCAGGGGTATGCATTATCATCATGCTACTGATTCAGTATCTGCCACATTGTTTCTTTCTTTTTTTAATTGTTCCTGTTCCTACTGACTCTAAGATTCGTTTGGCTTCAGGTTGCTAAGTGTGTGGAAATTGGGCTTCCGGAAATCATCCTAATGCTCATATTTTCTCAGGTATAGTATAGAGTACATTGTATCATACATAGGAGTACATCTGAACTCATGTGCTAATGTATCTGTCTTGTGCGCAGTACTTACCTCATGCTGTCCATGCGGCAAAGCCTGTGTTCGACCGGTTTTCTGTGATTTTCACAATTGCGATTGTATGGCTGTATGCGTACATTCTCACGGTTAGCGGTGCCTACAAGAGTGCCCGAACAAAGACACAACTCCATTGCCGTGTTGACCGCTCTGGGCTTGTTGGTGGAGCTCCTTGGTAAGGAGTTCGTTGCAATCGCATTGCCTCTTGCTTTTGATCCTTGTCTTTTGTATAATTTCTTACAGAATAGAGGTACCTCCATCAGTTCTTGGCTGTGGCTGTAACATTTTTGTGTACCGACAATAATTATGTTTTTGTAGGATTAGTGTCCCATATCCTTTCCAATGGGGGGCCCCAACATTTGATGCTGGTGAATCATTTGCAATGATGGTGGCCGCATTTGTTGCTCTTGTTGAGGTTTGCTTGCGCAGCTTTACCCAAAACTGAAAAAATGAGTGTGCCATAATTAATAGTGTTCTAATAAGCAGTTTGCTACCCTTTCAGTCATCTGGGGCCTTCATTGCTGTGTCAAGATATGCAAGCGCGACTATGATACCTCCTTCAGTTCTTGGTCGTGGCATTGGTTGGCAGGTAACTGACTTGTTGATTTTTCGTCAGCCAAAGACATCATTTTGTTACTTTTTCCATGGCCATAACTTGGTCTCATCGTTTGGAATTCTGCAGGGCATCGGTACTTTACTGGGTGCGTTTTTTGGGACAGCTAATGGAACTGCAGTGTCAGTGTAAGTGTAATAGTGAAACCAGCACTGGTTGCTTGGGGTACTGCTTTTCTCTAATAATTTGTTTTGATATTTGCAGTGAGAATGCTGGTCTGCTTGCTTTGACACATGTTGGCAGCCGGAGAGTAGTCCAGATATCTGCAGGCTTCATGATCTTCTTCTCTGTCCTTGGTAACGCACAACTCTTTTGTTTCTGACTTTGGGTATATTTTCAGTGTTGAACAAAAGCGATCACTAGTAAGGCACAGAGTTCCTGAATTCGAGTTTCATGGCTAACTGCCTGTAAATTTGTAATTTGACTTCCAACACTATTTATAGGGTTGCTTTAGTGTTTAACATGATTTAGATACTGTCGATCATGCCTTCTTTATTTTATGGCATCTGCAATTGTTAGGCTGACCATATTCATTTTGCTAAATCAGGGAAATTCGGGGCGATCTTTGCTTCAATCCCACTGCCGATATTCGCTGCCCTGTATTGCATTCTCTTTGCATACATTGGTAAGTCCTTGTACCTTATCTTTCAGAAGAGTCCTCTGGTCTGCTCCCTTTCATGTACATGTATTGATTCTTGGGTCTGCAGGTGCTTGTGGCCTGAGCTTCCTTCAGTTCTGCAACCTGAACAGCTTCAGGACCAAGTTCATCATGGGGTTCTCCTTGTTCATGGGCCTGTCAGTACCCCAATACTTCAACGAGTACACGTCCGTGGCTGGCTATGGCCCCGTGCACACCGGCGCCCGATGGGTACGTGAATTGGAGCTAGCTCTGCATGTCATTCTTCTGCACTGCAAATGAGACTTGTAACGGCTGTTCACTCATCATTGGCTTTGGATGTCGGCAGTTCAACGACATGATCAACGTGCCCTTCTCGTCGAAGCCGTTCGTGGCTGTGCTGGTGGCCTTCTTACTGGACAACACGATCCAGGTGCGTGACAGCGGCGTGAGGAGGGACAGGGGCTACCACTGGTGGGACAAGTTCCGGAGCTTCAAGACGGACAGCCGCAGCGAGGAGTTCTACTCGCTGCCCTTCAACCTCAACAAGTTTTTCCCTTCCGTCTGATCCTGCAGGGTCTGCACACTCTTCCTCGCAGCCGCAGTAGCCCTGACTGGAGTCAGGCAAGAAATGATCCTATGCAGATGATGCTGGAGCATGGACTGATGGCGTTTTGTACATTCAGGGGTGAACTGAACTGTGCAGGTTGCAGGGGATAGTGCTCTGGGTAGCATCAGTATTCCCTAGTAACCGAAATTGAAAAGGCCGCCTGTTAAACTTCTGCAAACACTAGCATGATTACGTCTCCTAGTGCTACTGTTGTTTAGATTGGAAAACATGGAACTCAACCGTAAGCATAGATTTACCTTGAAGCAACCCTTTTCTTTTGCTTAGAAATAATTTGTGTTGGGGATTTTTTTTCACCATGTAAGAACTGAGAGCACTTAGATTAGAGGGGAGGGTGAATAGGTGAGCCTCCAAAAAATACTTTAAATAATACAAACTTGGTCTAATAAAACCGTTATTGAGGACTAAAACCAAATTTGAATGAGAAGAGTAGAGGAAGATGAACTATTCACTTGATTGCTCTCTTAAGATGAGTATTAAATTTGAAGCAATACGGCAAGTGAATTTGAGCACTAAAGAAGATAACAATTGCAATAAAGTAGATAAGAAACACGACGATTTTTCCCATGGTTTGGTCAAGACCTACCTCCACGTTGTGGTGACCTTCTTTGGTCAAAGGTTGCACTCAACACAAGTGATCCAAAAATTAAACTTGAGTGCCACAATTATCTTCCTTATATCTTGATCCCATTTGTATGGAATCTCCATAAGGAGTCTCTCACGTCTTATACAAAATGATTACAATCAAAATCAAAGTAAGAGATGGAGTAAGAATATGCACACAAGAGCATAATGTAGCAATGCACGCACAAAAGGCAAAGACAAGAGCACAAGAACAAAGCGATAGAGTTCCAGCTCAGAAATAGCGCTCAAATCTCTCTCAAATCACTGGACAGCGTGGTTGCGGAGTCTCGGAATTGTAGTGTGCACTTGAGATGCTTGGGTGTAGGTAGAGGGCGCATTGGGGCTCCTTTTATAGCCCTAAGGAGTCTAGGAGCTGTTAGCTTCTCAACAAGAAAACCCAAAACTTTCCCTGTCTACGGGTGCACCGAACTGTCCGGTAGTGTGCCACTTGACAGTCCGTTGTGCCACCTTAAATCCGATCAGCAACGGTCGGACGACAATCTAATTGGTCGACCTCCTTTTTCGGCGTGACATAGGACAGTTCGGTGCCCCACCCGACAGCTGACACGTCAGCTAGCCGTTGTAGTGTGGGAAGGGAGCCGTTGGTGCCGATGTCCGGTGCACAATACAATGCACTATTCACTGTCCGGTGAATTTTATAATTAAGATTATCGAGAGCAGTGAGTTCGCCCGTATGCAGCATCGAACAATCCAAACTTCTCCAACTTCTTTTAGCTCTTCTTTAGAGATTCCTTAACACTTAGAATAACATAACAACTAAAACAATTGGCTAAGTGGTAGAACCATACCTTTTTCACTTTTCTTCAAAAAGAATTTGCAATATGCTTGTAAATAAGTCCAAAAGCACTTTCTTTTCAAAACCGAATTAGTAGCCAAAATAAAGTGCTAAAAACATAGAGTGGGGTATATGCAACTTATCCAAACACTTAAACCTTGTGTTTTTATGGTTTGCTCAAACTTGTAGTTTTAGCCCTCCAATTTGGCTCATATGAACTTGCTACCTTCAATTTGCCTTTGCTACACCTGTGCTCATGTTCATATTAAGAGAGTTAGTTCAAAGTGGTGTGTTGGACATTTAATCACCAAAACAACTAGAAATGGCCCAAGGGCATATTTCCCTTTAAATCTCCCCATCTTTTGCGATTTATGCCAATACACCTGGGTAGAGATGGCAATGGGTAAAAACCCGCTGGGTATTACTTGCCCAAACCCGTACCCGCGAAGAAAAAATACGCCCGCTAAAAAACCCATACCCATGACGGGTATAAAATTTTTCCCAAACCCATACCCATGCGGGTTTCGGGTACCCAACGGGTTTCCCATACCCGCTAACATCAACATAAAAAATAATTCATCATGTAAATGACAATCAATACATTAATAAGCTAGCATAAAAGGAACAAGAGACAACTAATTTTAGCCTAAAATTTGTTACATGAAGTTTATTTCAATTATAACATATTCAATTAATAATATTATGAGACATATTTATAAGAAATGTTGATTTTAAGGCGGGTTTTAAAAACCCATGGGTTTGCGGGTATGGGTAGTGGAAGAACAAACCCATGCCCACGTACCCGTTGGGTTTCCATTTAAACCCATTAACAAACCCATGGGTAGAGAAATTGACCCAAACCCATACCCTAATAGAGCAAAAACCCACCGGGTTTCGGGTAGCGGGTACCCATTGCCATCTCTACACCTGGGACAACTCAAAGCTTACCAAATATGAGCCAGAAATTGCAAATTGATGTCCAAACTAAAACCAATTGAATAAACATAGGATTAGACATATTTGGAATAATTAGCAACCACTTGTTTTGAATTCTGCAATCAAACTCATTTTTCTAACTTCTAAGTAATAATGAGAACTCAAGAAGACAATAATCGCAATAAAGAAAAGAGACACAAGACATGACATTTTTTACCATGGTTCGGCCAATGCCTACTCCACGTTGTGGTGACCTCCTTTGGTCAAGGGTTGCACTCAACCCCTCTGTAACACCCTGAATTTTGGGGTATAATTTTTTTTTGCTCTATACTCAAAATTCAGGTGTTACTCTCTCTTTTCCTTGCTTTTCTTTTCTCTTTACCAAAATAATGGAGAGTTATTTTGTTATATGTTGGCGTAATCCTAGTGAAGTGAGCCCTAGAGGTGCTTTGGTTATGCATTCATGTTGTTGCATAGTGTTTCTAAGTTCAAAAAGTGTTAATATACCTTGTTGAAGTTTCCATTAAATCTTCATATTTTTCTGAATATTTTTCTATTTTCCAAGAACCAAAATCTATTTATTTGAGGTACTTAAAATATTTTCAAAAGCTCTAAATAAGTTTTTTGAGTTTATTGGGTGCCAACCTAGGGATTTTCCTAGAAATTTTGAAGCCTTCGAGATATTTTTCGGACGTTAAATACGATTTCAGCCTTTTTCTGGAATTATTTTAATTTAAAAATTGATTTATTACAAAAATAAAATTTCTTCAAACCATAGCAATATATATATGGCTGGAACCCTCTCGTCAAGCCCATTACAAATCTCAAAACCGTTTCCCCAGATTCGATTCACAATTCCCGGGATTGCTTACCGAAGTTCGGGACAGTTCCAACTCCGGCGAGCAATTAATTTCAATTCGTGCGTCGTTGGCGAAATTCGAGAGTACCACTGTGTTCGTCTCGTCGAGGGCTTCGTCTTGGTGCTTTTGATTAGTCGATCGGATCTCCGGTTCGCCATCAATCGACGGATTTCTTCTCGGCTCCAGCGATGGTCTTCTTCTCTTGTGAGTTTTCTTCATTGCTACCAAGGAAGTTCTTCGTTTTCCTTCTTCGTATGCGTCCCACCTTCCCTGAAACCCATCTCCTCTCTCCCCTCTCTCCTCCCGCCCCTCTCCCCTTCTCCACACCAGCCGGGTGCACGCGGCCCCTGCACCCTCCCCCCTGCGGTCCTAGGCTAAGTGGGCGTGCTGGGGTGCGGCAGCGCCGCCCAAGGCCCTTGGACTGCGGGCGCCCCCAGACGACGGCTGATTGCGGGCGCGACCCCATGGCGGCTAGCCGGCACGGTGTAACACCTTAAATCCATCAATTAAAATAATGCATTACTAGTCATTAAACTTAGTAGAACAAATTAAAAATTTAAAACAAGTGCTTTATTTCAGTTATTTTAGTGAGAAATGATTTTTTGTTTGCTAATAATTGATTGATTCTTTTATTAATAAAATCCCTTTATTCGAAACCCAATTTAATAGTATATGGACATTGGTCTAAAAATTAATTAATTAATTGTAAACATTACTGGTATATTTATTATGATTTTTAGAAATATTTAAAAATATTTATTTTTATTTTTATGGATAACATATAAAATAAAAAGATAAGAACAAACAAAAACCCTAGCCGTCTGCTGGATTCGGCCCACCAGGGCCCATCCGCGCCCTCCCCCTCATTTCCCCTCTCCTCTCCCTCACTTCCAGGCAGGCCCCGCCCAACCTCTCTCTCTCTCTCTTTGGCGCACGGGCCTCAACCCCACGGCCCCCTGTCTCTCTCGCGCCGCTGGCACACGTGCACCTGCACGTGTGAAGCGCGCCACCGCACCTGGGCGCCCCGCCCCCAACCCATCGGCTAACTCACCTAGCCCGCACCCCCACGCCACGGCCGCTCGACTCCTCACACTAGAAACGCCCACCCCTCCCATTTCCTCTCCCCCACGAAACCACCTCCACCGCCATTAAGGCCGGCCAATGGCCTCCTCCCTCCACCCGACGCCTTCTCTGCTTCCTCCCTCCTCTATAAAGCCTGTGGCCAAGCCCATGGTGCCGGTTCCCATGCTCCCGTGCTCACCTCGCACCTCCCCTGCCTGCTTCCACAAGAACGTCGCCGCTGGTGCCATTGGCCATGGAGACCGAGCGCCGTTCGCCGGAGTCCCAAAGCCTGAGTGTCGTTTCGTCAATCCCCACTGCCAGTGTTCCACTGCCTTGACCACCGGTCGGAGCTCCTGCACAGTGTCGACCATCCCCTGCCCACCGTCCTCTTGTGTGGACGGTAGAAGAAGCAAGTTTTGCGATCTACCCCTGCGAGCTACGTTTAATTTTAGATATGCCACTGCTATAGTTCTTCCAATATAAACGTGTACTTCTAGCGCAAAAAAAAATAAATATAGGATTTTATGGTTAATTCCATGGTTGTGTATGAAGTTTTCCTTTGAAAGATTTTACATGCTCGTGTATATGGTTTTGAATTTTGTACGCTATAATCGATATATGCATAGGTTTCTTATGGTGAAATGCCAAGGATTTATGGACTATTTTACCTTAACTAAAAATACTAGATAAGTAGTCATTTAAATGTCTTTAATTATAAGGTGCAAAACAATGTTATACACTAAGTACATATAAACGTGTATAAATATATATAGGTAAACATATAACCTACCAATACTAATAATGACAGAGAGATTTCCTAGGAGAAACAACTAATATTCATACTTTTATGAAAACAATAAAATATATTTTTGGTACCTTTATTAGAAGAGATATTGAAATAAAATGACTAGTGATCATGTCTACTAGCAGTTTAATAATTCTTTAAATGATTTATAGGTTAGTTGCCATATAAATGGTTCCCGATGGAAATAACTAATCTAGTACCATAAAGTTTGGATTAGGATTTCACCTATGATATTTTGAGCTTATATGAAACGCTCCACCCTTAATTAATTGACCATGTAGTCTTGTCTAAGAAAAAGTCAACATAGACTAATTAGTACTTTATGTCATAGTTAATGAGATGGACGTCGATGTGAGTAGACTTATATTATAGTTATCAATCAAGTTCTATTTTAGACGTCTCCCTTTTATAAGTATGACTTGTATTGTGTTTATTTATTTGTGTAATGGTGTATGTTTATGTAATGGTGTATTCATTTTGTATGAACGATATACGAATCTATATTAGAAGCTGATTTCGTAGTAGAGGACCCAAATACGTTTGAAGACAACCCACATGACACTTTTGATCAAGGCAAGTGGATTCTCCCTCTGTATTTCTTATTGTACCCAAATAATGCATATAATAATATTTACTTTTGAATATACACATAAATTTGATGGGTTTTTCCTAAATAGGATTATCTAGAAATACCAACCTTATTCCTGATTAACCTGGGATGAATACTATGCTTAGTAATTATGCTATGGCTCAACCTTATCATTATGATGTCACTATTTTAAAGATACTATTGTTTTGGAGATGAAATTTATACTATTCATGTTAATTCGATGATTAAACAAGATCATTTTGTATTAAAAGGAACATGGAGTGACCACCAAGGAAAACAGTGTAATCACGAGTGCTATCAAGGATTTGGCTTTGGTAAATAGCTTTATAGACTTAGTGCTTAGCAATCCTACCTAAAAGATGGGCAAGAGGGGACGACAGTGGTTTGGTGACAGCTCACGTTAACATGGGGTGGTAGTCTTTGCTAAGGTACCTCGCCCAGAGGGTCACCAATACTGACGTGGAAACCTTAGCGGGTGACTTTGTACTAAGGATATTTTGTGAAAGCCTCATAATGAATCCCTAGCCATTCACCTCGGCAGTGTTTAAGGGTCCGTACAACCCAGACTAGAGGGGATACACGACTTGTGGGTAAAGTTGTAGCACCTCTGCAGAGTGTAAAACTGACATGTCAGCCGTGTTCACGGTTAAGTGCAGCATGGACCCTCACATGATAATTGAACTTAAAGATGGAGCATAAATCATGATCCCTTGGTTTAAAATGGTTTGCTTAAGTGGTTTCACTTAAGTGTTTTTTGAGATATAATCATTCTGCTCATGATTAATCGGGTTTTGTGATACACTTATAATTAGCAAATAGGATGTTGTTAATAAAATATTGACCAACTAAAATGCTTACCACATAGCCACAGCCTTCCATGTTAACCTTGCATAGTTCCTCCCATTTGCTCAGCCCCCACCGTAAGTGAGCTCACCCCTTGCTAGATTTTTTTATCAGAAGTTGATGAGGAAGACTTGGACGATGGTGATGACGAGTACTGAGTCTAGCGACGCTCCGGTCATCCTCCTGTGGGAGATTGCTCATGATATTTCTGCTATACTTTGATGATATACTATTTAAGACTATTAAGTCTGAATGATGCAATAAAGTTATTGTACTCTCTTTTACGTCTTTAATGCATTATCTTGTGATATATTACACTTATGACGTCAACATATGTGTGAAAAATGGATCCTGGCACACATATGCTATGCATTCAGTTTTGCCCCTAAAGCCGGGTGTGACACGCGGCCCCCTGCCCCCGTGCGACCGAGCCCCCCACCCCCTGCCATGGAGGCCGTGGAAGGAGGAAGGAAGAAGGATTTTTTGCACAGACCCTGGAGTTTTGTTTAAATGCACGCAGACATTTGTTTGATTTAAATATTCAATATCTGTATTATAAATCCGATTCACTTTGTTCAAGTCACGTTAGATTCGTATTAAAATTGTCTACATGTTAAAAATATTATTCCATGCTGTCACATGTTTTAAATAGTTTATTAAATGTTTGTTTGGACAACGGTTATTAAAATAGCGTTCCAGATAAATATATTTATAGTTTTCAACTTGCGCTTTTATAAATAAATATCAACATGGTTAATATTAGCTTAACTACTCTTTTATTAAATAATTGTTTATTATAAATACGACATTTTAGTAGTTCTCGCGTTTCGCGTTTGTCCGCATGTCATTTGCACGTGCTGTGCGTGTGATGTTCGCGTGCTTCCGTGCTGTTTCGCATGTCGCGTGCTTTGTCTTACGTCATTAATTTGCCTCGCTTAGAATCGCTCATATTAATTAAATTACTTAAGTAACCAAGAGCTGTTAGTGTAGCAGATTAATCGAAACTAGGTAATAGCTTATTGGAGCGAATGCCGTCCACCCCTTGATCAGTTTTCTTTAACATAAATTGAACATGTTCTATCTCAAACACAAGAGGCGAAGGGTATTTCGACCGTTACCAAATCGTCAAAGGCTTTATAGCGAAGGGATCTACCGTTTAAAGTGGGGGCTCCTCATGACTTCGCTCGGCGACGCCGCCAGCTTGGGCGGTTCCAGGCCACAGCCTTGGCAAAGACCAAGGACCCGGTGCCCCAGAGCGAAGAGTACCACCTCCCAGCGAGGACTGCGTCGTACGATGACGGGGCCCATGCAGCGTCCAGCTAACCACTCGGGCTCATTTGTAAGCCCCTTCCCGGGGTAGGGTTTACCGTGTATTTAATCAAGCTGTACTTAATATCACTGTAATGACCTATAATGACCCCGTAGTGGGGAATATTCTGGGGCTATAGCAGTTAACCGGGGGCATAATGTATTTGGAAGGGCATGCCCACCCACCTGGTTACCTAAAAATACCCCCACACTATACATTGATGGGACACGCTTAACAAGACGCTACAGTTACCTACCTACTGTTTTGTTGAGCACCTGAATACTCCCATATCCTAGTGTTTGGGCCCGATTGACCATGTGTCAGTCGGTGCCGACATTGGGCTCCCATCGTTCGTACTTCGACAAAGCAATCCTGCGATGGCTCCTAATAAAGTGACTTCCATGGCCACCACCTCTCTAGACGACGCGGCGAAGGCAGCCCTCACCGAGAAGAAAGGCAAGGCAGCCCTTGTCAGTGAAGTTCCCCAAGAGGCACCGGAAAATGATGGAGCAGTCAACAGCAAGCACCCTCACACAGAGAACCCACCCACCCTCGAAGCCACCGTTCGCACGTGTAGCTCTGAAGGCCTCCTTCGAAACCCTTCGCTAGGGTTTACCCCCCGAAGGCTGAATATATTGTCGGGGACCATAATTAGGGGTACCCTCAAGACTCCTAATTCTCAGCTGGTAACCCCCATCAGCATAAAGCTGCAAAGGCCTGATGGGTGCGATTAAGTCAGGGATCAGTCCATTCGAGCGACTCGACCATGCCTCGCCCGAGCCTAGCCTCGAACAAGGGCAGCCGACCCCGGAGGATTTCCGTCTCGCCCGAGGCCCCCCTCCAACGGCGGACACATCTCCGGCTCGCCCGAGGCCCTGCCTTCGCTAAGAAGCAACCCTGACTAAATCGCCGCACCGACCGACCGAATCGCAGGAGCATTTAACGCAAAGGTGGCCTGACACCTTTATCCTGACGCACGCCCCCCGGCAGAGCCGAAGTGACCGTCGTCACTTCACCGCTCCACTGACCGGCCTGACAGAAGGACAGCGCCGCCTGCACCACTCCGACTGCAGTGCCCCTTGACAGAATGAGACTGACAGGCAGTCAGGCCCTGCCAAAGGCACCATAGGAAGCTCCGCTCCGCCCGACCCAGGGCTCGGCCTCGGGCTAGGTCCCGGAAGACGGCGAACTCCGCTCCGCCCGACCCAGGGCTCGGACTCGGGCTAAGTCCCGGAAGACGGCGAACTCCGCTCCGCCCGACCCAGGGCTTGGACTCGGGCTAAGTCCCGGAAGACGGCGAACTCCGCTCCGCCCGACCCCAGGGCTCGGACTCGGGCTAAGTCCCGGAAGACGGTGAACTCCGCTCCGCCCGACCCTAGGGCTCGGACTCGGGCTCAGCCCCAGAAGACGACGAACTCCGCTCCGCCCGACCCAGGGCTCGGACTCGGGCTCAGCCCCAAAAGACGACGAACTCCGCTTCGCCCGACCCCAGGGCTCGGACTCCGCCCTGGCCTCTGCCGAACGACCTCCGCCTTGCCCGACCCAGGGGCTCGGACTCGGCCTCGGCCATGGAAGACAGACTCAACCTCGGCTTCGGAGGAGCCTCCACGTCGCCCAACCTAGGGCGCAGGCCAGCCACATCAACAGGAAGCACCATCATCACCCTACCCCGAGCTGACTCGGGCCGTAGAGAACAAGACCGGTGTCCCATCTGGCTAGCTCCGCCAGATAGGCAATGATGGCGCCCCGCATGCTCTATGACGACGGCGGCTCTCAGCTCTCTTACGGAAGCAGGAGGACGTCAGCAAGGACTCAACCGCTCCGACAGCTGTCCCTCCGCCAGGCTCCGCCGCTCCTCCGACGGCCACGACATCACACCAGCTAGGTGCCAAAATCTCTCCGGCTGCCACATCGGCATGTACTTAGGGCGCTAGCTCTCCCCCGCTAGACACGTAGCACTCTGCTACACCCCCATTGTACACTTGTATCTTCTCCTTACGCCTATAAAAGGAAGGACCAGGGCCCTCTTAGAGAAGGTTGGTCGCGCGGGGACGAGGACGTGACAGGCGCTCTCTTGGGGCCGCTCGCTTCCCTCTCCCGCGTGGACGCTTGTAACCCCCTACTGCAAGCGCACCCGACCTAGGCGCTGGACGAACACGAAGGCCGCGGGATTCCCACCTCTCTCACGCCGGTCTCCGGCCGCCTCGCTCCTTCCCCCCTTCGCGCTCGCCCACGCGCTCGACCCATCTGGGCTGGGGCACGCGGCGACACTCACTCGTCGGCCCGAGGGACCCCCCGGTCTCGAAACGCCGACAGTTGGCGCGCCAGGTAGGGGCCTGCTGCGTGTTGACGAACAGCCTCCCGTCAAGCTCCAGATGGGCAGTCTCCAGCAACCTCTCCAACCCGGGACGGTGCTCCGTTTCGGGAGTCTTGAGTTCATGTCTTTCGACGGCAGCTACGACATGATACTCTTTCCACCGCCGTGCGACAACGACATTGGCGGCCGACAGCCCGCCCGCCGGCGGCGGAATCGACGACGCCTTCCCCGCGTGGCGGAAGAGCAATCTTCAAGCTCGTCCCGCCTTCTTCCCCGTCGACGGAGGGGGAGGCAGGGCAACCAAGGCCAAGCAGGAGGCAGCGCCTCGTCGGCTGTCGAGCGAGTCGACAGCGCCGGCACCCCAACGAGGGGAGCGCCGGGTATCGACCTCGCGCCTGAGACGAAGACGAGCGCCGTCTCCCTGCGACACGCCAAACCCGAGCAAATGGACGACGCCAGCGCGCTTGCGAAAAGCTTGCAGGACGTCGCCCTCGTACCTAAGTCGACGGTGCAGTCAGTCCCCGACGTGACTTCATCGCCGCTCGTCGACCAAAAGGTACCGACCGATTCCCATCCTAGGTTATTTGGATTCAGCCTCGACCCGCCTAGCGACCTCGCTTTGGCGGACGCTCTCGTAGAGGCGAGTCCAAACCCTCTGGGGTTTCGCATGCGATCTCCTTGGGACCGACTGACGGACGTCTCGACCTACGGGCCCTCGGGGTCCGAGGAAGATGACGACCCCCGCATCTGTTGGGATTTCTCTGGACTTGGCAACCCCGGTGCCATGCAGGACTTCATGACCGCATGGGACTACTGCCTCTCCGACTGTTCCGACGGTAGCCGCAGCCTCGACGACGAGGACTGCGGCCCAAGCCGCGAATGTTTCCACGTCGATCTGGGGGGGCCCTCCGAAGGCAATCATCTCGGCATGCCAGAGGACGGTGATCCCCCTAGGCTGGTACCTCGCGCCGACATCCCACGGGAGCTAGCTGTGGTCCCCGTTCCGGCAAGGGGTCACGACCCACAGCTCGAGCAAGTCCGCGGGGCGCAGGCCAGGTTCGACGAGGGAGCAGGAGCGCTTGAGCCAATCCGCCGGGACGTCGGGCAGGCATGGGCGGGCCAACCCCTGGCCGGAGAAATACGTCACCTGCCCCAGGGCTTCCAGCACCACGTCGCCGACGATGCTAGGGTCAGGCCGCCACCCACATCTAGTGGCGTCGGCCAGAACCTGGCTGCAGCAGCGATGCTCCTCCGCGCAATGCCGGAGCCATCCACCACCGAGGGTCGGCGAATCCAGGGGGAGCTCAAGAATCTCCTGGAAGGCGCCGCGGTCCGACGGGCCGAGAGCTCTGCCTCCCGAAGGCAGGGATACCCCTCAGAACCTCATGCCGCGACTTCCCGATTCATGCGGGGGGCCTCGATCTACACCGGGCGCACGCGCAACACCGCGCTTGCAGCCCCGGGTCGCCTCGGCAACGAGCACCATCACCGCGACCGTCGGGCCCACCTCGACGAGAGGGTGCGCCAAGGCTACCACCCTAGACGTGGGGGGCGCTACGACAGCGGGGAGGATCCGAGTCCCTTGCCCGAGCCGCCCGGTCCGCAGGCCTTCAGCCGGGCCATTCGACGGGCACCGTTCCCGACCCGGTTCCGACCCCCGACTACTATCACAAAGTACTCGGGGGAGACAAGACCGGAACTGTGGCTCGCGGACTACCGTCTGGCCTGCCAACTGGGCGGAACGGACGACGACAACCTCATCATCCGCAACCTCCCCCTGTTCCTCTCCGACACCGCTCGCGCCTGGTTGGAGCACCTGCCTCCGGGGCAGATCTCCAACTGGGGTGACCTGGTCCAAGCCTTCGCCGACAATTTCCAGGGCACGTACGTGCGCCCCGGGAATTCCTGGGACCTCCGAAGCTGTCGGCAGCAGCCGGGAGAGTCTCTCCGGGACTACATCCGGCGATTCTCGAAGCAGCGCACCGAGCTGCCCAACATCACCGACTCGGATGTCATCGACGCGTTCCTTGCCGGCACCACCTGCCGCGACCTGGTGAGTAAGTTGGGTCGCAAGACCCCCACCAGGGCGAGCGAACTGATGGACATCGCCACCAAGTTCGCCTCTGGCCAGGAGGCGGTCGAGGCTATCTTCCGAAAGGACAAGCAGCCCCAGGGCCGCCCATCGGAAGATGCTCCCGAGGCGTCTACTCCGCGCGGCGCCAAGAAGAAAGGCAAGAAGAAGTCGCAAGCGAAACGCGCCGCCGCCGACGCGGACCTTGTCGCCGCCGCCGAGTACAAGAACCCTCGGAAGCCCCCCGGAGGTGCCAACCTCTTCGACAAGATGCTCAAGGAGCCGTGCCCCTATCATCAGGGGCCCGTCAAGCACACCCTTGAGGAGTGCGTCATGCTTCGGCGCCACTTCCACAGGGCCGGGCCACCCGCGGAGGGTGGCAGGGCCCGCGACGACGACAAGGAAGATCACCAAGCAGGAGAGTTCCCCGAGGTCCGCGACTGCTTCATGATCTACGGTGGGCATGCGGCGAATGCCTTGGCTCGGCATCGCAAGCGAGAGCGCCGGGAGGTCTGCTCGGTGAAGGTGGCGGCGCCAGTCTACCTAGACTGGTCCGACGAGCCCATCACCTTCGACCAAGCTGACCACCCCGACCACGTGCCGAGCCCGGGGAAATACTCGCTCGTCGTCGACCCTGTCGTCGGCGACGTCAGGCTCACCAAGGTCCTTATGGACGGGGGCAGCAGCCTCAACATCATCTACCACCGCAGCCCCTCGGGCATCCTCCAGCGATGCATCTCCGTCGCCGAAGGTCAGGAACTCCTGCAAGAGATACACTCGGGGGCTTGCGGCCATCACGCAGCGCCTCGAGCCCTTGTCGGGAATGCTTTCCGGCAAGGCTTCTACTGGCCAACGGCGGTGGCTGACGCCACTAGAATTGTCCGCACCTGCGAAGGGTGTCAATTCTATGCGAAGCAGACCCACCTGCCCGCTCAGGCTCTGCAGACGATACCCATCACCTGGCCCTTTGCTGTGTGGGGTCTGGACCTCGTCGGCCCCTTGCAGAAGGCGCCCGGGGGCTACACGCACCTGCTGGTCGCCATCGACAAATTCTCCAAGTGGGTCGAGGTCCGACCTCTGAACAGCATCAGGTCCGAGCAGGCGGTGACGTTCTTCACCAACATCATCCATCGCTTCGGGGTCCCCAACTCCATCATCACCGACAACGGCACCCAGTTCACCGGCAGAAAATTCTTGGATTTTTGCGAGGATCACCACATCCGGGTGGACTGGGCTGCCGTGGCTCATCCCATGTTGAATGGGCAAGTAGAGCGTGCCAACGGCATGATTCTACAAGGACTCAAGCCTCGGATTTACAACGACCTCAACAAGTTCGGCAAGCGATGGATGAAGGAACTCCCCTCGGTGGTCTGGAGCCTGAGGACAACGCCGAGCCGAGCCACGGGTTTCACGCCGTTCTTCCTGGTCTACGGGGCCGAGGCCGTCTTACCCACTGACCTGGAATACGGCTCCCCGAGGACGAGGGCCTACAGCGATCAAAGCAACCAAGCTAGCCGAGAAGACTCGCTGGACCAGCTGGAAGAGGCTCGGGACAAGGCCTTACTACACTCGGCGCGGTACCAGCAGTCCCTGCGATGCTACCACGCCCGAGGGGTCCGGCCCCGAGACCTCCAGGTGGGCGACCTGGTGCTTCGGCTGCGGCAAGACGCCCGAGGGAGGCACAAGCTCACGCCCCCCTCGGAGGGACCGTTCGTCATCGCCAAGGTTCTGAAGCCCGGAACGTACAAGCTGGCCAACAGTCAAGGCGAGGTCTACGACAACGCTTGGAACATCCAACAGCTACGTCGCTTCTACCCTTAAGATGTTTTCAAGTTGTTCATATACCTCGCACCCACGCAAAGTTTAGTCATCAAGGAAGGGTCGGCCTCGCCTCGGCAAAGCCCGACCCTCCCTCGGGGGCTAAAAGGGGGGGAACCCCCTCTGCGTTGAAAATTTTCCTCGAAGAAAGATCTCTTCTGCCAGAATATCTTTCGTGCTTTCTGACTACTTCGAAAAGTGGATCCTAAAAACGACGGAGTACACGTAAGCAGCCAAGGCTGACCGAGCCGAGGGACTCCTACGCCTCCGGGATACGGATACCTCACTCATCACCTTCTGCGATAAGTAACTCGCGTTCGGATAAAGCGATTCCGCGGATCGAACAAGTCTTCACGTTCGGAAGCTCTTCTGCCGAAGCGATCCTTCGAGCCTTCTCGACTGAGTCGGTGACAGGGCCTCATGGATGGGTGAAAGTGCGCGTAAGCGGCAAGGCCGACCGAGCCGAGGGACTCCCACGCCTCCGGGATACGGATACCTCACTCATCACCTTCCGCGAGAAGCAACTCTCGCTCGCACAAACACCCCTGTTGCCGACAAAAAAGTCCAGATACTCGAAACAAGAGGAACGGAGACGTAGCTTTACAACACAGCGAGGGTGTGTATTCTGGCCTCGGCGGCCGCAGAAGGCACACGCCACAAGACACTCTGATCCTGCAGGCTCGGGTCTTGACGCTGGAAGGGGGCAGTAGCACCCTCGGCATCGACGACACCTTCAGCGAGGTCCGACCTAGCCTCGGACGGCGACGCGGTCCAGGGATCCCCACTCTGGAGGACGACGTCATCGCCACGCCCGGACAATCGCTGCCAGGGACTTCTCCGGGAATCCGGCCCGAGCAGGCGGCTCGGCCGGTTACCCCTGGGGCCTCGGCCAACCATCTCCCAAGGGCGCCAGCCCGACCCGAGGCCTTGGCTGATCAACTCCGGCGTCGGTCCCGCTAACGGACAACCCAGCTAGGCTCCGGCCAACCAGGTTTCATTTTCAAGCCAACTCCGCCTCTGTTCATGCTGATATCGCTACCCCTGGACTCGGCTCGTCGAAGAGCGGTCAAGGGGTCCCTTTAACTAAGCTAGAGGAGCCTCAGACAACAAGGCCGACCGAGCCGAGGGACTCCTACGCCTCCGGGATACGGATACCTCACTCGTCACCTTGACACGGGGCGACTCATGCTTGGTGAAGCGGTTCAGATAATCAACAGGCGAGTCTTAGTGCTCGAAAATGAGGAAAAAACACGGCTCCGTGCCAAAATTACATACATGTTCAGGCCTCGACAGCCATAATGAACAAAAACACTAGAATTCAAAGTGCCATTACAAACGGAACTCCGGTTCCCCCTCCGCAGGTACGAACAACCCCACTCGATAGGGGTGGGCCTGCGGAGCAACGGAAGACCGACGAACGGCGCGCCGTCACCCGCTCCAGCAGCGGCGACGACGACGACTTCTGCTCCGGGGGGCCGAACAGCGGCAGCACTGACCTAAGGGCGGATGCTGCTGCCAGGAGGCCCCCGCCCATGCCCAAACTCGTGAGGCAAGGACGGGCAGAAGGCCGTAGAGTTGGAGGTCGGTCCGTGGCCGGCCTTGGCTATCTCGCCGGCGGAAGAACCTCTTCCAGCTGCCGTGGCAGACGCCGGCGCCGCGAGCGGCTCCGAAGCCACTCGCGTTCGAGAGCCAGGCATGGTGCAGCTGCCGGCGCCACGGACGACGACCGCCCTTCCCTCCGATCACTGAGTGAAGGAGCGGGCCGCCGCCCACGCAGGGGCCGACCCCAACTCGGCACACTCCCCTCCCCAGCCCTGGTGATGAAAATCCTTGAGGCTGAGGGAGGGGTAGAGGCCGCAGCCCGGCCCGCTTTCCCCCACCATCAAGCTGGAGGTCACCATCTTGGGTGACCGCCGGTGGAGGGGTGCAGCCGGGCTTCATGATGAAAATCCTTGAAGCCGAACGATGGCTGAAAGGTACCAACTCCCACGGAGTTGCGTTCCTCCAACGATGAGGCGAAAAGACGGCGGGTATCCCCCATCCGGGGGCTTGGAAGGTGGAAAGACGCGATTCCTAAGGGAGCGAGAAGACATGGTCGCCTTCCGAAAGGGGTCGCCCTCCTTTTAAAGGCCACTCTCCCTACTTGCGCCCCCAACCGTCACGGGCTGAGTCTTCTCCAACACGCTCCAAGGCCCTCCCCTGCGGCACGGGGGCTGGGTCCCGCATGTCATGCAAACCGGCTCAGAGCAGAAGAAGCCAAACCGCCGCGCGTGGTGCGCACAACCACCCAGCGGTTACAAGTGACCCTCCACTTTTGCCCAGACCAACGGGCGAAAGAGGCGGGCAGCCATGCAGGCGGCATGCAACCGCGCCAAGTGGACGCGCTTCTCCGACTCCCGACACACCAGCATGGAGGCCCAAGCCCACGCGTCACGCGACCGGCGCGCCGGATGCTGCATGCAAGCAACTGCACCGCCACTTGCGCCACCACCGCGCCTCCTCGATTGCGGAACCAATACCACGACTCGAGGCGACCCAGCGCATGACCCAGCAGCGCTAGCCTGACGCGGCGGTCAATGCGGCCAAAGGTGGGCCGACAGTAATGACGGTGGCAGGCGGGCGGGAGCAGCGGTCACGTCGTCAGCCAAGCTCACGTCCCATCCGGAGGCAGCAAGAGAACCCCCTCTCACGGCATGAAGACAACGCGCCCGTGATCCGTTCCTCGAACGGCTCGCGCACGCGCAACGGCCGCCCCACCAACCGCTCGCCCCGTCGCATTAACTCCGCGGCAGGACAGGCGACGCTTCTGGCAGGAGCAGCGGGCGACGCTTCGCCTTCGCCGTAATAACCGCGCCAAAAAAGGTACGCCGCGTCGTTCGATTTCGTATCCTTTTCCTTTCTTTTTCCTCTTTCTCTATCTCTTACAACAGGGACCGGGAAAGGGGGATACCCCGAAAAGGATCCTTCCCCGTGAAGGAACCAGGCTCCGAGCCTCCTTACTGATCAGAGGTTCGAAGGCTGGCCCCCCGAAGGGTTTCAACAGTCGCCTCAGATCGCGTGGGCCCTACACCCACTACTGGTCAGAGGTTCGAAGGCCGGCCCCCCGAAGGGTTCCACGGCCGCCTCAGGCTACTCGGGCTCTGCGCCCATTACTGATCAGGGGTTCGAAGGCTGGCCCCCGAAGGGTTCACAGCCGCCTCAGACGCCGAGCGAGGGATGACCAGGGGTACGTTCGATACATAACCAAGGCTCGGGCTGCGCTCCCGAGGTACCCTAGGACATTTCCGAGACCAGCAGGAGCGATCTTGTAACGGAATCCCATCAGAGGGAGGCATCGAGCCCTCAGACCCCGTCGCCAGGGGACCGGGTCCGGCAAATCACCCGCAGGTACTTTTGGGCGTGCCTCTGGGCCCCTAGCCGACCCCTAACGAACGGGGCACGGACGTCCACTCGGATTACCCGCTTGCAGCTCACCGGAGACACCATGTTCGGCGCCCATCGAGGGCAACATGGCGCTTTCCCCCCTCCTCCTTGCGGAAAGGCGACGCAGGGGCGTATGTAAAAAAGCCGAGTCTGTCCCTGATCGCCCTCTCGCCCTGTGCAGAGGCTCGGGGGCTCCTCTCGCAAACCCGGCTCCGGCCGAACCGTTGACAGCGTCAACATACCAGCCCGAGAACTTGGGCCCCGACCGTACACCCGGGCTACGGCCAGTTCGCATGAGGGAACAACCAGACCAGCCGAAGCATTACGCAAGGCATTAAGACCTCGAAGGAGTGAAACCACTCCTCCGAGGCCTCGAAGGCTACACCCGGCGGGTGCGCTCGCGCGCACCCACCGGAACAAAATGCAACCGAGAAAGGCTGGTCCCCTTGCAAAAAAGTGCGACGAAAGCCTCCAAGCGAGTGCTAACACTCCCTTCGAGGCTCGGGGGCTACTGTCGGGGACCATAATTAGGGGTACCCTCAAGACTCCTAATTCTCAGCTGGTAACCCCCATCAGCATAAAGCTGCAAAGGCCTGATGGGTGCGATTAAGTCAGGGATCAGTCCATTCGAGCGACTCGAGCATGCCTCGCCCAAGCCTAGCCTCGAACAAGGGCAGCCGACCCCGGAGGATTTCCGTCTCGCCCGAGGCCCCCCCCCAACGGCGGACACATCTCCGGCTCACCCGAGGCCCTGCCTTCGCTAAGAAGCAACCCTGACTAAATCGCCGCACCGACCGACCGAATCGCAGGAGCATTTAACGCAAAGGTGGCCTGACACCTTTATCCTGACGCACGCCCCCCGGCAGAGCCGAAGTGATCGCCGTCACTTCACCGCTCCACTGACCGGCCTGACAGAAGGACAGCGCCGCCTGCACCACTCCGACTGCAGTGCCCCTTGACAGAATGAGACTGACAGGCAGTCAGGCCCTGCCAAAGGCACCATAGGAAGCTCCGCTCCGCCCGACCCAGGGCTCAGACTCGGGCTAGGTCCCGGAAGACGGCGAACTCCGCTCCGCCCGACCCAGGGCTCGGACTCGGGCTAAGTCCCGGAAGACGGCGAACTCCGCTCCGCCCGACCCAGGGCTCGGACTCGGGCTAAGTCCCGGAAGACGGCGAACTCCGCTCCGCCCGACCCAGGGCTCGGACTCGGGCTAAGTCCCGGAAGACGGCGAACTCCGCTCCGCCCGACCCCAGGGCTCGGACTCGGGCTAAGTCCCGGAAGACGGTGAACTTCGCTCCGCCCGACCCTAGGGCTCGGACTCGGGCTCAGCCCCAGAAGACGACGAACTCCGCTCCGCCCGACCCAGGGCTCGGACTCGGGCTCAGCCCTAGAAGACGACAAACTCCGCTTCGCCCGACCCCAGGGCTCGGACTCCGCCCTGGCCTCTGCCGAACGACCTCCGCCTCGCCCGACCTAGGGGCTTGGACTCGGCCTCGGCCATGGAAGACAGACTCGACCTCGGCTTCGGAGGAGCCTCCACGTCGCCCAACCTAGGGCGCAGGCCAGCCACGTCAACAGGAAGCACCATCATCACCCTACCCCGAGCTGACTCGGGCCGCAGAGAACAAGACCGGTGTCCCATCTGGCTAGCTCCGCCAGATAGGCAATGATGGCGCCCCGCATGCTCTGTGACGACGGCGGCTCTCAGCTCTCTTACGGAAGCAGGAGGACGTCAGCAAGGACTCAACCGCTCCGACAGCTGTCCCTCCGCCAGGCTCCGCCGCTCCTCCGACGGCCACGACATCACACCAGCTGGGTGCCAAAATCTCTCCAGCTGCCACATCGGCATGTACTTAGGGCGCTAGCTCTCCCCCGCTAGACATGTAGCACTCTGCTACACCCCCATTGTACACCTGGATATTCTCCTTACGCCTATAAAAGGAAGGACCAGGGCCCTCTTAGAGAAGGTTGGCCGCGCGGGGACGAGGACGGGACAGGCGCTCTCTTGGGGCCGCTCGCTTCCCTCTCCCGCGTGGACGCTTGTAACCCCCTACTGCAAGTGCACCCGACCTGGGCGCTGGACGAACACGAATTCCGCGGGATTCCCACCTATCTCACGCCGGTCTCCGCCCGCCTCGCTCCTTCCCCCCTTCGCGCTCGCCCACGCGCTCGACCCATCTGGGCTGGGGCACGCGGCGACACTCACTCGTCGGCCCGAGGGACCCCCCGGTCTCGAAACGCCGACTGATATCATCGAGGATGGAGAGGTGCTAGGCATCTCATCTGAAGACCATCTAAAACTATGAACACTTCATATAAAAAACAATCACCTGCAAAAATAGAAGGAGATACTCGTGGCCAAGCGCCAACGCATCAGCATGCAAGCCAAAGTCAGGCAGCTGATCCTAGAAGAAGAGTAGAAAGCCAGAGAGATGGAACAACAAATCATAGAAATGCAGGGCGAGGACCCCTACCATTAGCAGCAGGAACCCGCGCTCAACATAAACCTTCATCACCCCCACATGCCAGTCTCCGCACCAGCTGCCTTCCATGGGTTAAATTACCTTGATGAACGAAGCCCTCTCGCACCACAACTACAGACCTCCCCTTGGCTACAAAACTTCAGAGCAGGCATTTACTCGAAGTACAATGGCAGTGCAGACCCAACTCAGTACATCATGAGCTATCAGGTTGCAATCGCATCATCTGGGGGACGACACCACCATGGCCAAGTCATTCATCATAGCCCTCAAGGGCCCAGCTCTCACATGGTACTCAAGACTACCACCATTGTAAATTGATTCATGAAAGACACTCCGCGTCAAATTCTTGCTGAATTTTCAAGGTTATAGACCCGAGACAGATGCCCTAGCAGAACTCTCGCTCTATAGGAAACAAGAGAAAGAAACTCTTCAAGAATATTACAAAGAGTTTATCTTACTAAAATCACAGCTACCTTCGGTCCATGACCGTATAACCATCCACTATGCAATTAGCAGCCTTCAGGCAGGCTCTTTATACAACCACTTCATAAGGGATCCACCAACCAACCTACAGGAGTTGTATCAGCTCTTTGAAAAGTACGCCCAATCAGAAGAGCTCCACCAGAGGAAAGTAGAGTCTCAGCGAAAACCTAATGAGACCCCGCAATCCAACAGAACATGAATCAGGCCTTTGCAGCAGGACTCGGCCTGTCAAGACCGTGCACACTCTAGGTACACAATATTGCAAATCAGCAGCAACTAGGAGAGAACCCCCCTCATCGTCAAGATTACCCCCCCCCCCCCCGCAACAAGGTCGTAGTGGCAACGTGACCAGGGGCAGAGGCAGAGACTGGGACCTCAGCAATAGAGAAGATTCTATTGTCTTTTCCATGATGAAGACTCAACACACCCAACTAGAGGCTGCCCTGAGACGAAAGCAACAAAAGATCGAATGACCAGGGCTGTGCCAGCTGACATCCAAAGAGTCATCGCACATACATATCAAACCCAACAATACAACCAGCATCTATTTCAAAACGGACACCCCTATTACCCCCAGTAGAAAAACCCCAACCTTTTTTCCACATCAACAACGCCTTCAACACCAAGAAATCCTAGCTCTACCACCTCCACCACCTCAGCATCCAAATCATCCCCTACCACCCCCACCACTACCTGAGCAAGAATACTTCACCGACCAACCCTTCAGGGGAGTAATCCACATGATCTCCGGAGGGTCCAGCTCCGAGTTCGAAACTAAACGACAAAAGAAAGACCACTATCAAAGGGTAAACCATGTAGCCCTCACCGGGCCTGTCATTCAAACGAAGTGGTACCATGTGCCACTCACCTTCGATGCAAGAGATGTCAACCTTCGTAGTGCGCCCCATGCAGACATACTGGTGATAAATTGTAGAATCACAGGGTGGGACCTACACAAAGTACTCGTCGATAATGAAAACCAGACAAACATCATTTTCCTACACGCCTTCGACCGTATGGGCATAAATCACAGCCTCAAGCTAGCAGATAACTCCCTCTACGACTTTGGAGGAAAAGGAACCTTTTCGCTCGAGAAAATAGAACTACCATTATCAGTCGGCACTACGCCAAACGCAAGAATTGAGCAGATCACCTTCGACATAGTCGATATGGTTTACCCATATAATGCCATCATGGGACGAGGATCCATCAATAAACTTGAAGCAGCCATATATGGACTATACCCATGCATGAAGATCCTATGCCCCTAGGGTGTAATCACCATATACGGAGACCAGCAGGTCGCCAGAAACATAGAGAGGGACTTCGTTCCTAGCGAGCACAATGTACACGCCTCACAACTGAGCACGAAGACCCTAGTAGTCTTCACCCAATCAAAGAAAAAAGGGTCAGCACCCAACTACAGAGTAATGAAGGGGTGAAAAAAGTCCCCCTAGACGCAGCGACCCCAATCAAATGGTCTTGATCAGTGAAGACCTCACTGAAGCAGAAGAAGAAAGACTCATGTCCTATCTGAACCGCAACAAAGATGTATTCGCGTGGTCTGCCCTGGACCTCGTCGGTGTCAGTCGCACCGTCATCAAGCACAGCCTGAGCACCGACCACATAGTACACCCTAAGAAACAGAAATTATGAAAAATGTTCGATGAGAAAATTGAAGCAGCGAAGGCAGAAGTCCACCGCCTACTTGAGGCAAAGTTCATCGAGCCAATTGATTATCCCACTTGGCTTGCCAAATTTGTAATGGTCCAGAAGAAAAATGGAAAATGGAGAAGGTGCATATAGTTTACCAGTCTCAACAAAACCTGAAACCCCCCAGACTCTAGAGAAGCTGCTTCAGAAAATGGATGAGTACATCCGGGCTGACAATGACTTCCGCCAAAGAAGGGAGGAAGCTTACAGATTTTCTGAGATGACTAGGGGCTTCAGAGGAAGAATTCACCCTAGGCATGTCAGATCAATCCACAGCTCCAGCCAAAACGATGACAAAGGAGGCCAGTTTCAGAGGCCACAGCATAGCTCACAGTCTTCAGGCCATCAGCAAAGCTCCTTCAGGCCACCAGCTCTAAGGGGCCGAGGCGGTAGGGGCTTCAGAGGAAGATATGGGGATCAGCCCAGGAAAATCTATTGCTTATTCTATGGTGAAGATAAGGGACACACTATAAGAACGTGTCAGATCACCATTCAGAAGCAAAAAGAGATTGCCGAAGCAGAAGCCCGGCAGAATCAGCCGAAGCAGGTCTTACATACTGCTTCGTGCCACTCTCCCTACATACCAGAATATGTGGGTAATCAACCTGCAACTTCTGTTGCTTCAGCAAGCCATTCACAAGCTTCCTGGCCTCAGCTCCCACCGCCTCCACCATTGCAACCTACGTATACCCGAAGCCAGCAGCCAGAAGGGCGCCAACACCCACAACAACAACGTGACTTTAGGGAAGAGTTCGAAGCTCGTACAGTCAACAACATTGTACCAGAGTCAAAGCACATATACTGAGCAATATCCTACTTCTGAAATACTTTTACTTTTTATGCCATTTTGCTTTCTGTATGAGGAACAAGCAATGAAAACTTAGTCTTAATTTCTTGTAATGATTCTGCCTGTATTAGAATGAAATATATCTTCTTCACAAATTTACGAAGCTCAAAAGTCATACCTAAGGGAATGCAGAACCAAAATTGACGAAGCTACAAAAAGTCGTTCCTAAGAGAGAGCAGTGTAAGTTTTCTGCTCAAGTCGTTCCAAAGGGAATGCAGAGCCAAATACTGCCGAAATATAAGGCAAAGGAGTTCAAAAGACGTTCCTAAGGGGATGCAGAACTTATACCACCGAAATAGAAGGCGAAGAAGTTCAAAGTCATTCCTAAGGGGATGCAGAACTTATACCACCGAAATAGAAGGTGAAGAAGCTCAAAAGTCATTCCTAAGGGGATGCAGAGCTTAGACTCAAAAGACGTTCCTAAGGGGATGCAGAGTTTTGTGTATTCCAGTGTGGGCGCGTGGGTGTGTGTCTTCGGCATTCTCATCATTTTGCATCATATCATCACATCATTTTGCATAACATTACATCATACATCATACTGCATTAACGACACAAGAATCGAATACGAAGCCAATCTTCGGCAAATGCTTTGTCAAACTGAAAATATACTAAGGCACGAAGTAAGCTTTGGGAAATACAGTTTTATCAGACTTGCCATAAGAAGGGATCTCTTTCTTTACGAAGCATGAAAATAAGGGAAGGTGTTTTTTCGCCGAAGGCTCAAAAATAGTATGTGTAAATTTCATGCATCGCAAAGAAATAGGTTACAATAATTTACATATTCGATTCAATGTTACGTACATCAAATGTTACATAGTTTTCTTACAATAGAAGCTTAATGTTCATTCCATTGTCCCATACATCGAACATTTCAAAATATTATTACAATAAAACCAATTCTTCTCTAAGGACTTTTTCTGCAACTTCGTTCAAAAGTTTATCGATGACTTCGTCAATAATGGAGTTTGCCATGCTTATAATATCCAGTGCCTCCTTCATTTCTGGATCAGCCAGGGGATCGTACGGTTCCGGTGGCGGGGATAGTTCAGCTGAAATAGGTAAATTGATTAGTTCGAAGCCACAAAACAAGTACCGAAGTTAAAAAACCAAAAAACAATACCTATACGCCTTTCGCATTCTGCATCTTCTTCAACTCGCTTTGCTTTTGCCCGAGCGTCGTGGGTGTCTTTTTCACTCTTTTTTATAATCTCGTGGGCCAGCTCTCAGCTACCATTCACCCAGACATCGTTATAAAATTTCCCGCCCATTAAAGTTGCTTCGGCTGAAGGATCCTTTGTATCATCTGTGGAGAAGGCAGCTTTGGCCTGGGCTATGGCCTTAACGTGATCACATCCGGCCTTCTCCGGAATAGCTGAGATTCTCCGCGCACCGAAAAACGCGCAAATATCCCCACGATCACTCAAAATTTCCTCGAAGGCTTTGGCTTCTCCACTTATCCATTCAACAACGCCCTCGGGGTCGCCTCATATGAAATTTTCTTCAGCAGAGTAGGCGCCCACTTTGGCGAAGCTAGTTTTTAATTTGTTCACACAATCCAAGGATTTCTCAAAGCACCTTTCCTTGGATTTGTGAAGTTCTTCAACATTTTTCTCTAGCTTATTTTTCCAGTATTCACTGATTTCTTGATTAGCCTGTGCGAGCGCGCATTTCTCCTTAGCTTCGGCCAGTTGTCTCCGAAGGTCTTCAATTTCGGTTTTCTAGGCGTCGACCGGAGCATTGTAATTAGCTTTGTCTTCCTTTACTTTGTTCACCAATGAAATCAAAATTTTGTCTTTCTCTAGACCTTCATTTCTCAGTTCAATCACCTCAGAGTGAAGGTTGTTAAGAGCCATTGCACAACCTTCGTCTTTGGCGCTCTTCTGAGCCCTCAAGGCATTACTAAGAATTAAGCCCTGCAAAGAAGAATAAAGAGTTGAGCATGGTAATAAAATACTTCATTTTCTAGCTTCAAAGTTAACCTCTATACCTTTATACTGTTGTACGCAAGGCTATCAGCAAGATCATCCTTCGACAAGACCAAAAGGCCTTCTTCAAGCTTAGGAAATCCCATACTCTTAGCTATCTCCCTGCAAACGGATATTTCTTTGTTATCCGGGAGACAGTACAGGAAATCATCTTCGTTAGTACCAATGAACACTAAGGCCCCATTCGGATATTTCAGTCTTTGTGCATAGTGTTTGGCCTCCAAGATTTCTTCTTTAGATAGTTATTTCCCCGAAGCATGTCGAACAATGTAATTAATATCTTCAACTAAGGCTTCGGGGACAGGAGATTTTTCTTTTTCTGCCATACTTTGCCCTGAAGTTTGCTGATCAGCCTTGTCCTCACGCGCGACAGCCTTCGTCTCAGTGAGCGCTGAGGGCCCAGCTTCGGCTTTGGCAGCTTCAGCAATTTTCCTAGTACGAGCGGGGCTCAATGCCTTTGTGGTCTCCAGCACAGCATCCAGCACGCTGGCCATTCTCCTCCTCTTGGGAGTTGCGGTAGGAGCCTTTTGCACCTTCGACAGTTTTGCCTCTGCTGGAGGGCTCAGAATTTCAGGCATTTTCATTGTTTCTTCCACCTTTGGCTCTTCGGCCTTATCAAACTTAGCTTCGACTGGCCCGACTGTAAGCATCTTCGGCATTACAGTTGGCTCTTCAGCGCTCTGCACAACCAGAGCAGCTTGTCTTGCTTCGACAGTCGAAGAAGCCCCTTCGCCAAATTCAGGCACTACGGCCGGCTCAATATATCGCGGCCGATGGGTCAGAACCTTTATTTTCTTACTTTTCAGCGTAGCCGGCACATCAGTGGTGGCCGAAGCGACAGTTTTTCTCTTCTTCCCTTCCCTTCGTAGCGGGTAGTGATAGTCTGGGTATACGAAGCC
This sequence comes from Zea mays, assembly GCF_902167145.1. Classification (NCBI taxonomy): domain Eukaryota; kingdom Viridiplantae; phylum Streptophyta; class Magnoliopsida; order Poales; family Poaceae; genus Zea; species Zea mays. The sequence goes on from NC_050096.1 coordinate 223,981,944, forward strand.
GATTGCATCAAATACCCTGTTCAATCTTTTCTTCCCCCGGCCCCCGAAGGCTGCCAACAATGCATCATCCTCAGCCTTGGAATATGTCCCAAGTAGCTCGTCACTGGTAGCTTCAATACATTTTAACCAGTCATCATTTGGCTCATCAAACTTCTCTCTAAATTTGAAGGTATACTTCAATTGAACCAAGCCACCTTCACTGGATTCGGCAGCAGTTTCCTTCAGCATATCCCAGCTCTCCACAAGTGGCCACACCCTGAAGGATATGTGCTCTTGAATTAAATCCCTCATGCCAATGAAGGCACACACAGTACTAAAGGCCTTCTGACATGCTTCAACATTGTCATCAATATCCACCTTCGGCCTTCGGAGGCCGAAGCGAGACCAGATGGGGCGCTGGATAATTCCCTTGATGTCTTCTCTTTTAATCCAATCTTTTTTTACGTAAAACCACTCCTCCATCCAGGCCTCAGGCCATCTTTTCGGAATGTTGGCACTGGGTGGCTTGCATTAGAACAGGCAATGAAACCGTAACAACCAAAGTTGTTGTGGTATTGTTCTTTGCCGATAGCCTTTGTCTCATATAAAAGCTCGTGCATGTTGCAGAAGCACTTCGCGCTCGGCTCCAGCCCCTGGCTCCTTACAGCCCAGACAAATATTCCCATCCTGATTATAGCTTCAGGGGTAATCTGATGGAGAAAGATTTGAAATATCTTTAATACTTCAACCACAAATCTATTCAGCGAGAACCAAAGGCCTGCCTTTCAAGAAGTTTCAGTAAGTAACAACTTCATTTTCTTCCGGAGCAGGAGCAGTACTGTCTCCTCCAACTCTGAAAATAGACATGTCACGAAAATACCTCCTCCTCATGGCGTCAATATGACTTTGCTTGATAGTCAATTTCCCGAATTTAGTATGGCTTGGGCGCCACTGCCGATCCTTAGAATCTTCATCCCCACTTTCCACGTCATAACTATCACTGTCATCAGAATCTTCGGACAAACCCTCCATGATCTCCTTAGTAATTTTCTCTATGTTTGTCTTCGCCATAGATTCAAAAAATCCAGCAATGAAAGGATCTGCAACCTTCTTTTCTTCATACAACTTCCTCTCTTCAGTCATCTTCTCCTCAGACATGGGGCAAACGTCTTAAACCGAAGCTCGAAAAACTCAAAAACCAGACAAAAGCTACTAAGCAAGAGCTAGAAATATGAGAAAATAACACAAATAGCAGAAATAACGTATCAAATGATGCCGCTATGGGTTCATATTTATACGCATGGCGCTTTGCAACTTGGCAGGCCCCGTCCGTCATTGACTGTCGCTATTCTAGCGAAGGGAAGGTGTTTTTTCGGACCTTCGGCTTAAGGCCTTCGTTCACGTCGCAGTCTAAATCTGTTATAACAAATTAATACTGTGAGGGGCTACTGTTGGGGGCCTTCGTCTTCCGAAGGTCCTCAAAAACACGACTAACATGTATCCCAAGTATATTATATGTACAGGGACCTTTGGACGTGGGATAAAGCTGTACATGATGTGAAGAGCACAGTTCAGGAGAAGGATGAACCAATGCCGAAGCTACCCGTGGAAAAGCTTCGGCTCAGTAGTGGAAAATGAAACCGACTTAAAGGGGGAAAAGGTTGTCTAGTCCTCGATAGATTATCCCTAAGTCAATAATAAATGTCAATGGCATGAATGTAATTCCACACAGGCCGCGTCCTGTGCCTATAAATAAATGAACAGTGACACCGTACTATTCACGCTGACTTGTATTCACTCGTGCGTCACTCCTGGACTTTTGCCTTCTATCAAGCCGAAGGTACAAATGTAATTCAATATTGTTCATGTTTATCCATGAGGATATAATAAAAATATATAAATGATGTTATATGATTATTCATGTTATTTCTCATGTTTCATGTGCTTCTATTTCCATTAATTTACATTATGACGATGAAGGTACGTCCTTCATAACCTTCGTCCGAAGATCATTATATCCTAAGGGGATTAATGCTTCGAAGGATAAAGGACTTTAACCACTAACGTTTTGTGTTGCCTTGTTCTTAACTCATAGCATTTGAGAACAAGTCCCCAACACTGCCCGAAAGACAACTTCCCCCTACCAAGGATAGACAAGATTGTCGACTCAACGACAAGATGCGAAGTGATGTCTCTGCTTGACTGTTTCTCGGGCTACCATCAAATCTATATGATGGAAGAAGACAAGGCAAAAACAAGTTTTATCACACCCTTCGGCACATACTATTTTGTGTGCATGCCTGAAGTCTTGAAAAATGCCGGCTCCACATTCTCAAGACTAACCAAGAGCATCCTAGAGAACCAAATGGGTCGCAACATTTTCACATACGTCGACGAGATAGTCATCGTAAGCAAAAATAAGGAAGACCATCTCTCAAACCTCGTAGAAACATTTGCCAACATGTGCGAAGCTAGACTTCGCTTAAATCCCAAAAATTGCATATTCGGTGTCCGGCAAGGCAAGATACTTGGTTATCTAGTATCCCATAGAGGCATAGAAGCGAACCCAGTCAAGATACATGCCATAATGGACATGGCCCCGCTACAGTCAACCTAAGATGTGCAAAGACTAACCGGAAGACTCGTAGCATTGAATAGATTCATCTCACGGTCTACCGAGCGTAGCCTCCCCTTCCTCAAAACGCTACGCGGAGCCAAGGACTTTGTCTGGGGCCTTGAGCAGGCTGCAGCCTTTGAATCACTGAAGCAGTAGTTATCTGAGCTCACAACTTTGACAAACCTAGACCCCACGTCACCCCTCCTATACATTGCAGGCTCGCACAACATGGTCAACGCAACTCTGTTATAGGAGAGATGCAAATATGGCAAGCCACAACAGTACCCAGTCTACTTGGTTTCTGAGGTCCTCACAAATTCCAAGTGCAACATGACAAAACTAGACAAAATAGCCTATGTAGTCATCATGGCTTCGCGCAAACTCAGGCACTACTTTGAGGCACACAAGATAAGAATCCCCACAGACCGAGGTCTTAGTGACCTGTTCAGAAACCTTGAAGCATCTGTAAGAATAGCAAAGTGGGCAGCCGAGCTCTCCGGCTATAACATCACCTTTGAACCTAGAACTGCAATCAAATCACAAGTCCTCGCTGACTTCATCATCGACTGAACAGGGTCTTTAATGTCCAACCACCAAAGCATAGAGATAGTTTGGACAATCCACTGTGATGGCGCATGGTGCCATGCGTGGGCAGGCGCTATAGCAGTCATCACGTCACCTTCAGGCACCAAATATAGATACGCCGCATGCCTTAGCTTCACACTCGAGTTAGATAAATGCACAAACAAAATAACATAATATGAGGCTGCCATTTTGGGACTTCGAAAGCTCAGAGCCCTAGGGGTAACAACCTGCACAGTCAAAACCAATTCCAAGATTGTTGCCGGACAGATTGAGAAAGATTGCTTAGCCCAAGAGCTAGTCCTTATGCAATACTTATCAGCCGTGCGAAGCCTGGAGAAGCAGTTCAAAGGGTTCAAACAACAACATATAGGACGGAGCAAGAATGAAGAGGCCAACATGCTAGCAAAAGCAGTAGCAAAAGGCGACCCCATACCCTCAGATGTATTCTTCCAACGATTGGCACACCAGCTGTGAGAATTCCCGAAGGTCTACAAATCACAGATGATCCCGAAGGCCAAAGAATTGTAAACCTAATAATGACAGAAGACTGGAGAGCACTCGTAACCCTCTACCTTCATGGATACTATTACCCCACCGACTAGGCCGAGGCCAAGAGGTTGAAGCACCGAAGCCGTGATTTCACAGTAATAGAAGGCCATCTTTATAAAAAAAGGAATAAGTCAACCTTTGCTCAAGTGCATCACAGTGGTCGAAGGCATCAAACTCCTCCGAGAAGTCCACAAGGGCATATGCGGTTCACACTCAGGACCTAGAGCCCTCGCCGCCAAGGTCATGCGCCAGGGATTCTACTAGCCAACCATCATGTGCGCAACAAACCATGTAGTTCGCTCGTGCAAAGCTTGCCAGAAGTTCTCACCTCGAGCGGGGGCACCTTCACAGTTCACAAAGCTGATCACCACACCTGGCCGCTACAACGATGGGGCCTCGACATAGTCGGACCACTACCCATAACGCAAGGCAACCTCAAGTTCGCCTTCGTTGCAGTGGAGTACTTGACCAAGTGGATTGAAGCAAGGGTTGTATCAATGATCACGGTGAAGACAACACAAAAGTTCTTCTGGAAAACATTGTCTGTTGCTTCGGAGTCCCCTCCAAGTTGAGAGTGGACAACAGAGAACAATTTGACAACCATGACTTCCAGGAATTATGCGCTTCTATTGGCACGCGTGCAGTCTTCACATCAGTCTACCACCCACAAAACAACGGAGTTGTGGAGCATGCAGACAGTAAAATCTTCACCACAATAAAAAAAGACTGCTAGAAGATAAAAAGGCAAGTGGGCAGAGCAGTTACCCGCGCCACATGATTCACTCCATTTAGATTAATGTACGAGGCAGAGGCAATGACTCCGCACGAACTCAAGCATGTCTTGCCCCGGACTGACCCTAGGGCCACCCCAGACATCGACGAGCTAACAGCAAAAGACCTCCTCGACGGTGGTCGTGTTGATGCCCTCGACACATTGAAGAAATACCAAGTAGCAAAGAAGACCTAGAGAGACAGAGCAGTCACCCCTAAACAGTGCGAAGGAGACATCGTCCTCATCAGGACCAGAAGAACGAAATCCAAAGGCAAACTTGAGCAAAAATAGGAAGGACCCTTCCTCGCCAAAAAGAAAACGTCCCCGAATTCATACAAGCTTGCAAGCCAAACAGGCGCCGACCTCGAACATTCTTGGAACATAGACAATTTGAGGAAATTCTACCTGTAGGATGGCACACAACCAGAGCCTTCACGCCCTTGTAATAATTTTTGATACATTGCTCTATTTTGGCCCACAATCTTTTCCTTGCAAGGGGCAAGGTTTTTAATGAGGTGGCACCATGTAATTAAATAAAACAGGAAACCCCCCACAAAAAAGAAGTGTGGCCCGAATACGTCGAAAAAGACCACAAAGTCGGCCTTCGCCATTCGACGGCAGGACAGTCACCAGGACGACAAGTCTTAAGTTAGCCTTCGTGTGCGACAACTAAATCCGAGCAAAATTCGCCTCAGGGTGTAGCCGAGTTAGCACAAAAAATGCGCAAAGACACCTAAGGGTGTGAAGTCGTCCAATAGATGCAACATCTACCCGAACAAAAAGTCACCTCAGGGTGCAACCGGATTAGCACAAGAAGTGCTGTGAACTCACCTAAGGGTGCAAAGTCGTCTATTAGACACAACATCTATTCGAGCAAAAAGTCACCCAAGGGTGCAGCCGGATACGCACAAGAAATGCGTAAAGTCACCTAAGGGTGTGAAATCGTCTACAGGCACATCACTCATCCAAGCAGCAAGTCGCCTAAGGGTGCAACCAATATGCACAAAAAAACACAAAGCAAACCAGCAGGCACAAAAAAAGAAAAAAGCCTCAATTCATTCAAGAACCAAAGATCTGCATAATCATCTCTCGGCAAGGGGGGGGGCAAGGGCAGCATTTCACTCTAATTCGCTGAGCCACGTAATACAAATCTTCCAAATAATACAAAGGCTCTACCTTCGGGATTAGACCAGCCTCATGAAAATTAAACAAAATAAGCCTAAGCTCTTTGTCTTTGAAAAGCGCCCTAAGGTCATGTTCTTCAGAACCTCGTTCGATTGTTGGTGCAAGAACAATCCAGTGAGGCCCCTCTTTCGAATGTGCCCTCTCTCTTTCTTAAGGACATAGGGGTGACATACAAAGCACCTCGTGGAGCGAGTCCCACAGGCGAGGCCCTCCCAGTCCCATACGACAACGCCTTCGGGAGCCCTCGCCTCCTCTTGGTGGCGCACCGACGTTCTCTAGGCTTCATTTCGGTACACTGACTCTTCTCTTACTTTTGCCACAGTTTTCAGGGCCCTAGACGAAGACTCACCATCCTATATTTCGCCACAGACACATCTAACGCAACAAAAAAAATCCAAATCATCTTCCGAGGACTCTTCATCCATCTTTGTGAAGGGGCTCAACCATCCTTCACTACCCGACGACCATTAAGAGCCCTCGTCGCTAAGCCCCATTGGACTTCGACAAGACAACGATTTAACACATTCAGTAGCCCCAACAATTTCTTTCCCCTTGTCTAAGAAGCCAAAATTTGCTTGCGCAGGCCCAATCACCGGAACCTACGCAACAACTGACTTTAAGTCTTAACAAATATCATAAGTAGTGTCACACCAAGCCTACTCCTATTTTTACACCTACTCAGAGGAAGAAGGCTACGAAGTCCCTGCTGCTCCAAGGTTGGTACCGCTGACCCTCGCGTGCGACGACTGGTCTTCCGTATCCGCCTCCGTACCAGCATCCTACATAGCCATGGAGCTCTCCAAGCCAGCTAGGTCCTCGATCTCTTCGTCCCTCATCACCTGCGAAAACAACATATCAAAGCATCAGAAATCATAAAAAAGCATCCTCCCCCAACAAAAAACAATCATTCACACACGCCAACGCCCGACCAGCCCTCTCCCGGATGACTCCATGACTGTGGGGACCCCACATCCGGTCGTACAGTGCCCGGCCGAACGCTTCAGCACGTCGTCTTCGACCTAGAACACTCCCTTGTCGAAGTCCTCATTATTTTGGTCAAAGGCTTTGAAGTGCCTATAGCCCTCACGGGCAAGGCATTTGCTGCCCCTTCGCAGGTAACGAGAGAGGCATAAGACATGAGGCCCGTTGCGATAGACGGGAGGGACTCCAACTCCTCTTGCAACCAGCCGAGGAAGCGGGTCCCCACCTCCCCCCTGACTTGTTGAAGGGAGCCGTCTCCGCGTCCAGATCATGATAAGCATCGATAAAAAGTGTATGCACCCTATCCACGCCAACCCGTCTAGCGGCATCCACCCTCTTGTGGTAGGCTCGCATGTTCTTCACCTTCAGCTCCAGGTCAGCAGCTCGCTTCTGAGCGGCTTGGGCCTCCACCCGGGCAGTTTGGGCCTCTGTCTTCGCCTGGTTGGTAACATCTTTATCCTCACTCAGCCGGCAAACGAGACTCTCATTCCCTTTCTCAAGTGAGCCAACCTTCTCCAAAAGGTTTCGACTCTTATTCTCGGCCACATACTTGTCCCTGATAGCTTCAGTATTCAGCATTCGAAGGCGCTCTATCTTGTCCTCCAGTCGTTTCCTTTCAGACTACAACTGAGGTCGCAACGTTCACCAACGCCTATGACTCCACTTGATCGGTGAAGACTGTAGCCTGCCATTGCACAGACGTCGGAAAAAAGTCACATAGCGTAGCTGCCGCATGATAGTAGCTGCCACACCCTCAGCCGCAGATATGCTGGCAACCTCTCCGCCCCCATAAGCAGCAGCGCTGAATCGCGCCCACGAGTCTAGCGAAGTCGCCATCTCATCCTTTGCCTGGGCCCTATCTTCAACCATCTTCGCCGGCATTACCACCATTTGCCCAGACCCAGTACCTGCGGCCAAAAAATAGATCAATAGAAGAACACATACCATCATAAAAAAACTTACACAACAATAAACACACTCATCGCCAGGCAGCAGCCCTGTCTGAGCATCGAACATGCCAATATCTTCAATCAGGTAGTCTGATCCCACTCATCCACTATGATGTAAATGTCTGCCTCCCTGAACAGTTGTTCGGAGGTGGCGGGTGCATTTTGAAGTATGGCTCGAACGAAAACCGGATCGTTGGATCCCCAATAGAAGTCTTCGATCACAGCCGCCTCAGCGATCTCGGGGATATGGTTCCTTATTGTTTGAAATCTTCTGAGGAATGAACGAAGAGTTTTATCGTTCTATCGTCTGATGGATTTGAGGTCCCACGGCTGCGCCGGTTTATCAGAGAGGGACTAGAAGTTCGCGATAAACCGATGACTGAAATCTCCCAATCATCGATGCGGTGCCGGGGCAGATGCCAGAGCCATTGTAGTGCATCCTGCCCCAGAACGATGGGCAAGTACGCTGTCATGACGTCCTCCGTTGCCCCAGCAGCCCAAGCGGCGGTTGTGTAGACGACCAGCCAACACCTCGGGTCTTGCTTGGGTTTCTATTTGTCGAGGTTGGAGACTTTGAAATTGGGAGGCCATTGGATGGCCCGGAGACGAGGGGTGAGCGCGGAGACCCCACACGTATCCTCCTGTCGATGATCATGTCGTCGGTCTCTGGGAGGGGAGCGAGTATTAGGTCGCCTCGACCATCCCGGACTGGACTATTAGTAGAGGCTGCTGCTGAGTTGATCCTGGTTGCGTGGTTGTGTGCCGGTACACCATGATCTCGGTCGTATTCCTCCCGGTGCCTTATTTCATTTTTGTGGCGACGATCACGCGAAGCACTGATGTTGCTACATGCGTCTCGTCGGCTGTTGATGGCATGACGCAGATCGTTCGGTGGGTGGGCGAGAGGTAGAAGATGATTGGCCGCCTGAGTAAGGACCCGCCGATAGCCCTCCGCGTCTGGGGTTCACGGGAGGCCATCGACTATCTGTGCCAGGACCCCTCCAACTTCGCTCGGCGTGTTCAACGCTCGAGCAAAGTCAGGGTACAGGTTTTGGGTGAGGAGCGGATTCTCCCGTCAGAGTCTAGCATCTTGTTCAGCTAGCTCCTATTCGCGTTCCTGAGCTTGACGACGTTCTTGACAGCGGGAGTTGCACTGTTCTCGATGTGTTCTTTCATCAAGGGTCTCCCCATTTCTGAGGCTTCGTCCCGAGAGACGGGTTGAGCCAGGTCCCATTCTCCGGCTTCATGGTGTCATCACATGTTTTGGTGTCTGTTCCTCCGTCATCGTGCATCATGCTGGGGAGGTTCTTTCCCAACACGATGGGTTCGTCGTCAGAGATGGGTGATGACTCCAATATCCCCTGAATGAAGAGGATGTCGGGGAAGAAAGTAGTAGGTGCAACAGCGTGCTTCTTCTCGTCCTCCTTTGAGGGCGGAGGTATCGAGGTGATCGCCCGCTGCGCTTTTCCATCCCGGTTCGGAATGTTCATCTTCCTTCGCCGGGTGATCTATGTCCACTCCTTAGTAGGTGAGGTGGACAAAGGAGTTCATCGGGTTGGGGAGGTCGTGGTTGATTGGCTTTCTACTCTCCGGAGACTTCTGAGCCCAAACTTGCGCGGGACCACGCCCTGTCGCGCTGTTGGCGGGGGCATGGCTCGTGGTTTCACTGTAGCTCCCCTTGGCATCCCCGAGGAGGTTTTCTTCTTGGATGAAGTTGCTATGCAGTGCAGAGTTCCCTCTTCATCCGCCACGCAGGAGATGGTCCCGAAGCAGAAGACTGCTCTTGGGCTGAAGGTGATCTTGTTTTTGAAAATGATGGCCATGGAGTCAGCGTTGATCAACGACACACCCCCTACTTGGCGTGCCAGCTGTCAGTGTTTCATGTCTGACCGCACACCCGGGGTTACCCTCGCGGTGCTTTTGGGTAGGATGGTGTCGCAGATTGTGACTCGATGGTTCATGCTTGGGCCGCTTTGAGGAGCGTAATACCCTACTTTCTGGGAGAATTTTGTATGCGGGTGATATTACAAGTGGTGTCTACCGAGCTATGGAATGCTAATGAGATGAAAATGGAGGGGATCCCCCTTGGCCTTATATACACGACCGTGGGGTGTTTCCCGCATACATGTTGATTGTAATTTTCTTGCTTATCTCCTAATTAGTAGCAAACAACTTTCACTGTCCTGAGGAAAATGCGGCGCCTCCGCGCCGAGCTATCTCCGGCGTTTTCAGATGTCGGGCGCGGGAAAAGCGAATGGCCTTAACACGATCACGTCTAAGCCGCAACTAGCTCGGACGTGGGCTTTTCGCGCTCCTGGGTCGGCCTGCTTCCACTGTTTCCATTTGGCCGACCCACGGCGGGATGCCCCAGAGGGGCGACTTCCATGTGGCCTCGAGCAAAGTTTTTGCCCCTGAGTGTATCTGGGGGATATCCACCCCCACAGTAATAGTAATCAGAGTAAAGCAACAATAGCTGAGAAAAGATTAAGGAAAGGTTAGAAAGAATCAGAGTAGCAAAGGTAAGTAGGTAAGGGTTGTCCAGTTCTATCTAGGTCACATCCTACAGTTAACATTCCTCTGATACCACTTCTGTCACACCCAGATTTTAGGGGTCCAAAACCCGGGCGTGAACTTCACCAAGTGTGCTGGGATCAAGTCTGACACATATAATGATTCATGATACATAAACGAATGTCACATCTTTAATATATAATGGAGTTCTGTTCAAAATAGTCAAATAATTACATCATACGAAGACAAGGATCCAACAATCCAAAGTTGACTGGGAGATGACGACCTAGACCACTCACGAACTCATCACAGCATCCTTCATGCACCTCCTCCTATGGTACATGTTCTTGACCTAGGGGAATGTGAGTACAACAAGGGTGAGCTCACATATGCTCATCGCTCAACAAGTTGTGGGGAATAATGTGCATGAACTCACCAAAGGTGGGAGCTCATGTGAAGTGTAAGGCTTACCAAAGAAGATGGTTAAAGCTGAGCATTGCTTTTAGAGTGGGTCAAATTTTATTAGCCATTACTAAGTATAAGTAGATACCAACTCAATTAAATAAGATATAAAAATTAATAATAACACCCGCGATGTAATGTATATGACAAATTGAATTTAATTCCATAAGTTAATCATGTGAGTGTCCGAGCCGCTCATGACCGTGAGCCACGGGGTTGATCGGACCCCATAAACCTCTACCAAGGAAGCGAGGCAGGGTAGCACTACGAGGCCTTTCCAAAGTTTAACTAGTTCGAGAAAACCCGCTACTGATTTAGGAAGAAGGAAGCATATGAATCCCTCGTCTGAAAAGCTTTACAGATAGTTCGACCGGAGGACCTCCCTATACTCTAGGAGCATGCCTCCCCGCTTGGCTGTTCCGGGTAAGGTAATCTCTCCCTAGCTTTCCTAATTATTTGGCCAAGGGCGTCCCATTCCACCCTCGTGGTAGCACTGTTTTCCCGGGTGGTTCTCCATGTTCCAATTAACAATATGATCTTATCATAAACAATAATTAAACAAAAACATAATTGGAACATGATCATTATAAAACATTAGTTTCCCAAAACTAGGTAGAGCAATAGCAAATCTACCCAATAATTCATCTGTTTGCAAGGTGGGGGATAAACATAGGGAAACCTATTATGTCCCATCAAATTAACCTAAGCATGTCACAGTGATTAATAGAAACATTATTAGGTAAAGAAAAAGGTTATCAAGTGCACAACTTGCCTTAGACTCGAGATTTCCAGGTTCTTCACCAAGTTGGTCTTGAAGTGACTCGTGACCTCACTGCTACTCGTAGCAATTGAAAGGGAAATAGGGTCAAACCTTTTCCTAAAATGATTTTGGTGGTTGAATTGCCCAACACAAATAATTGGACTAACTAGTTTGCTCTAGATTATAAGTTCTACAGGTGCCAAAAGTTCACAACAAACCAATAAAAAGTCCAATAAAGGGTTCAAATAAAAAGGAGCAAAGAAAACCGAAGGCAGCCCTAGTCTGGCATACCGGATTGTCCGGTGTGCCACCGGACAGTGTCCGGTGCACCAGGGTGAATCCACTCGAACTGCTCAGCTTCGGGTTTCTGAAAATGGCTCTCCGCTATAATTCACCGGACTGTCCGGTGTAGCATCGGACTATTCGGTGTGCCAGCGGAGTAACAGCTAACTGCGCCAACGGTCGTCTGCAAAAGCAACAGTGAACAGTGAACAGTGCGCGTAGAGTCAGAGAAGGCGCTAGAAGGTGCACCGGACCGTGAACAGTGACTGTCCGATGCACCACTGGACTGTCCGGTGGCCCCACATGTCAGAGCTCCAACGGTCGAACCCTAACGGTTGGGTGACATGGCTGGCGCACCGGACTGTCCGGTGCGCCCTTCGACAACGGCCTTCCCCAACGGCCACTTTGGTGGTTGGGGCTATAAATACCCCCCAACCACCACACTTCAAGGCATCCAAGTTTTTCAGCCAACACATTCAATACAAGAGCTAGTGCATTCAATACAAGACACAATTAGAGTGAATCAAAATCTCTCCAAGTCCCAATTCCACTCAAAGCAATAGTGACTAGAAGAGAGAGTTTTGACGTGTTCTTTTGAGCTTTTGTGCTTGGATCGCTTTTCTTCTTCCCCATTTCTTGTTCCCAAATCATTTGTAATCAAAGCAAGAGACACCAATTGTGTGGTGGTCCTTGTGGGGACTAAGTGTCCCAATTGATTGAGAAGAGAAGCTCACTCGTTCTAAGTGACCGTTTGAGAGAGGGAAAGTGTTGAAAGAGAACCGGTCTTTGTGACCACCTTAACGGGGAGTAGGTTTGCAAGAACCGAACCTCGATAAAACAAATCACCATGTCACACTCTTCATTTGCTTGTGATTTGTTTTCACCCTCTCTTTCGGACTCGACTTTATTTCTAACGCTAACCCCGGCTTGTAGTTGTGCTTTAAGTTTATAAATTTCAGATTTGCCTATTCACCCCCCCCCTCTAGGCGACTTTCAATTGGTATCGGAGCCTGGTACTTCATTAAGAGCCTAACCGCTCGAAGTGATGTCGGGAGCTCACGCCAAGAAGGAGATGGCGAGAAGCCCGCCACAAGCCACGGGAAAGCTCCATCGGGAGAGTCTGGCAACAAGAAGAGGGAGAAATCACCTCCCCGCGTCAAGTCGCACCGGAGTGGTGACAAGAAGAAGAAGATGAAGAAAGTGGTCTACTACGAGACCGATTCTTTGTCGCCTTCCACCTCCGGCTTCGACACGCCGTCCGTCACTTCTAAGCACCATGAGCCCAAGAAGTTCAGTAAGATCCCCTTACGCTACCCTCACATTTCCAAACACACTCCTTTACTTTCCGTCCCCACTAGGCAAACCACCGGTTTTTGACGGTGAAGATTATTGTATGTGGAGTGATAAAATGAGGCACCATCTAACCTCACTCCACGCTAGCATTTGAGACATTATTGAATTTGGTGCGCAGGAACCATCCGTGGGGGATGAAGGCTATTACTCGGACGAGGTAGCCCAAATCCGGCACTTCAACTCCCAAGCCACTACTATACTCCCCGCCTCTCTAAGTCGAGAGGAGTATAATAAGGTGCAAGGGTTGAAGAGTGCCAAATAAATTTGGGACGTACTCAAGACCGCACACGAAGGAGATGAGGTGACCAAGATCACCAAGCGGGAAACGATCGAGGGGGAGCTCGGTCGATTTATGCTCAACCAAGGAGAGGAGCCACAAGCCATGTACAACCGGCTCAAGACCTTGGTGAACCAAGTGCGCAACCTCGGGAGCACCAAATGGGATGACCATGAAATGGTCAAGGTTATTCTTAGATCACTCGTTTTTCTTAATCCTACTCAAGTACAATTAATTCGTGGTGATCCTAGATATAAGCAAATGTCTCCCGAGGAAGTTATAGGAAAGTTTGTGAGCTTTGAGTTGATGATCAAAGGCTCTAAACAAATCATCGAGCGAGGCGCCACCTCCACACCCGAGGTGCAACCCGTTGCATTCAAAGTGATGGAAGAGAAGAAAGAAGAGTCTACGTCAAGTAGGCTCCGCATCGATGCCTCCAAGCTCGACAATGAGGAGATGGCTTTAATCATCAAAAGCTTTCACCAAATCCTCAAGCAAAGGAGGGGGAAGGACTACAAGCCCCGCTCCAAGAAAGTTTGCTACAAATGTGGTAAGCCCGGTCATTTCATTGCTAAATGTCCATTATCAAGTGATAGTGACAGGGGCGACGATAAGAAGGGAAGAAGGAAGGAGAAGAAGAAGTACTACAAGAAGAAGGGCGGCGATGCCCATGTTTGTCGGGAGTGGGACTCTGATAAGAGCTCCACCGACTCATCCTCCGATGAGGACGCCGCAAACATCGCCGTCAACAAGGGTCTCCTCTTCCCCAACGTCGGCCACAAGTGTCTCATGGCAAGGGACGACAAAAAGAAGGTAAAATCTAGAGCCTCCACTAAATATGCAACATCTAGTGATGACGAAAACTCTAGTGATGATGAAGACAATTTGCTTGCCCTTTTTCCCAACCTAAACATGCAACAAAAGGAAAAATTAAATGAATTGATAGGTGCTATTCATGAGAAGGATGAACTCTTGGATAGCCAAGAGGACTTCCTAATTAAAGAAAACAAGAAGCATGTTAAGGTTAAAATTGCTTATGCTCAGGAAGTAGAAAAATGTGAAAAATTAACTAGTGAGCTAAGCACTTGCCATGATACTATTTCCAACCTTAGAAATGAGAATGCAAAATTAATTGATAAGGTTGAAAATTTAAATGATTGTGATGATTCTCTTGTCAAACTTAAAAATGATAATGCTAATTTGATTGCTAAGATTGACAAGTTGAATGAATCAATTGCTAGCCTTAAGATAGAAAATGATAAATTGATTACTAAGGCTAAAAATTTAAATGTTTGCAATGATATTGTTTCCAATCTTAGAAATGAAAATGTCATGTTACATGCCAAGATTGATGATTTAAATGTTTGCAAACCCTCTACGTCTACCATTGAGCATGTTACTATTTGTACTAGATGTAGAGATATTAATGTTGATGCTATTCATGATCACTTAGCTTTAATTAAACAACAAAATGATCACATAGCTCAACTTAGTGCTAAGATTAATGAGCATGACTTAGAAAATGAAAAATTTTAATTTGCTAGAAGCATGCTCTATAGTGGGAGACACCCAGGCATTAAGGATGGCATTGGCTTCCAAAAGGGAGACAATGTCAAGCTTAATGCCCCTAAGAAATTATCTAACTTTGTTAAGGACAAGGCTCCCATGGCTCAGGATAATGAGGGTTACATTTTATACCCTGCTGGTTATCCCGAGCACAAAATTAGGAGAATTCATTCTAGGAAGTCTCACTCTGGCTCTCATCATGCTTTTATGTATAAGAGTGAGGCATCTAGTTCTAGGCAATCCACTCATGTTAAATTGCCTAAAAATAAAACTCCTATTGCATCAAATGATCATAACATCTCATTTAAGACCTTTGATGCTTCATATGTTTTAACTAACAAATCAGGCAAAGTAGTTGCCAAATATGTTGGGGCCAAACACAAGGGCTCAAAGACTTATGTTTGGGTACCCAAGGTGCTGGTTTCTAATGTCAAAGGACCCAAGACCGTCTGGGTACCTAAGAACAAGGCCTAAATTTGTTTTGTAGGTTTATGCATCCGGGGGCTCAAGTTGGATAATTGATAGCGGATGCACAAACCACATGACTGGGGAGAAAAAGATGTTCTCCTCCTACGAGAAAAACCATGATCCCCAACGAGCTATCACATTCGGGGATGGAAATCAAGGTTTGGTCAAAGGACTTGGTAAAATTGCTATATCACCTGACCATTCTATTTCCAATGTTTTTCTTGTAGATTCTTTAGATTACAACTTGCTTTTTGTTTCTCAATTATGCAAAATGGGCTACAATTGTCTTTTTATGGATATAGGTGTTACTGTCTTTAGAAGAAGTGATGATTCAGTAGCATTTAAGGGAGTGTTAGAGGGTCAGCTATACTTAGTTGATTTTAATAGAGCTGAACTTGACACTTGCTTAATTGCTAAGACTAACATGGGTTGGCTCTGGCATCGCCGACTAGCCCACGTTGGGATGAAGAATCTTCACAAGCTTCTAAAGGGAGAACACATTTTGGGACTAACAAATGTTCATTTTGAGAAAGACAGGATTTGTAGCGCATGTCAAGCAGGGAAGCAAGTTGGTGTTCATCATCCACACAAGAACATCATGACGACTGACAGGCCACTCGAGCTACTCCACATGGATCTATTCGGCCCGATCGCTTACATAAGCATCGGCGGGAGTAAGTATTGTCTAGTTATTATGAATGATTATTCTCGCTTCACTTGGGTGTTCTTTTTGCAGGATAAATCTCAAACCCAAGAGACCTTAAAGGGATTCTTTAGACGGGCTCAAAATGAGTTCGGCTTAAGGATAAAAAAGATTAGAAGCGACAACGGGATAGAGTTCAAGAACTCACAAATAGAAGGCTTTCTTGAGGATGAGGGCATCAAGCATGAGTTCTCTTCTCCCTACACGCCACAACAAAATGGTGTAGTGAAGAGGAAGAATAGAACTCTACTTGACATGGCGAGGACCATGCTTGATGAATACAAGACTTCGGATCGGTTTTGGGCGGAAGCAATCAACACCACTTGCTACGCCATCAACCGTCTCTACCTTCACCGAATCCTCAAGAAGACATCATATGAACTCCTAACCGGTAAAAAGCCCAATGTTTCATATTTTAGAGTCTTTGGTAGCAAATGCTTTATTCTTGTTAAAAGAGGTAGAAAATCTAAATTTACTCCTAAGGCTGTAGAAGGCTTTTTACTTAGTTATGATTCAAACACAAGGGCATATAGAGTCTTTAACAAGTCCACTGGACTAGTTGAAGTTTCTTGTGACATTGTGTTTGATGAGACTAACGGCTCTCAAGTAGAGCAAGTTGATCTTGATGAGCTAGATGATGAAGAGGCTCTGTGCGTCGCGCTAAGGAACATGTCCATTGGGGATGTGTGTCCTAAGGAATCCGAAGCGCCTCCACAAGCACAAGATCAACCATCTTCCTTCATGCAAGCATTTCCACCAACTCAAGATGAGGATCAAGCTCAAGATGATGAAAATGAAGATCAAGAGGAGCCACCTCAAGAGGAGGACAATGATCAAGGGGGAGATGCTAATGATCAAGACAAGGAAGATGATGAGGGTCCAAGACCGCCACACCCAAGAGTCCACCAAGCAATACAACGAGATCACCCCGTGAACTCCATTCTCGGCGATATTCATAAGGGGGTAACCACTCGATCTCGTGTTGCTCATTTTTGTGAACATTACTCCTTTGTATCTTCTATTGAGCCATACAGGGGGAAGACGTATTAAGGGATTCAGATTGGGTGTTGGCAATGCAAGAGGAACTCAACAACTTCACGAGGAATGAGGTATGGCATCTTGTTCCACGTCCTAATCAAAATGTCGTAGGAACCAAGTGGGTCTTCCGCAACAAGC
Source organism: Zea mays (assembly GCF_902167145.1). Lineage (NCBI taxonomy): Eukaryota > Viridiplantae > Streptophyta > Magnoliopsida > Poales > Poaceae > Zea > Zea mays. The sequence goes on from NC_050096.1 coordinate 223,999,120, forward strand.
AAGATGAGCATGGTGTGGTGACAAGGAACAAAGCCCGACTTGTGGCCAAGGGATACTCACAAGTCGAAGGTTTGGATTTCGGTGAAACCTATGCATCCGTAGCTAGGCTTGAGTCAATTCGCATATTACTTGCCTATGCTACTTACCATGGCTTTAAGCTTTACCAAATGGACGTGAAAAGTGCCTTCCTCAATGGACCAATCAAGGAGGAGGTCTATGTTGAGCAACCTTCCGATTTTGAAGATAGTGAGTACCCTAACCATGTCTATAAACTCTCTAAGGCGCTTTATGGGCTCAAGCAAGCCCCAAGGGCATGGTATGAATGCCTAAGAGATTTTCTTATTGCTAATGGCTTCAAAATCGGAAAAGCCGATCCTACTCTCTTTACTAAAACAATTGCAAATGATTTGTTTGTATGCCAAATTTATGTTGATGATATCATATTTGGGTCTACTAACAAATCTACATGTGAAGAGTTTAGTAGGATCATGGTACAAAAATTCGAGATATCTATGATGGGGGAGTTGAAGTATTTTCTAGGATTTCAAGTCAAGCAACTCCAAGAGGGCACCTTCATCAGCCAAATGAAGTACATTCAAGACATACTCACCAAGTTTGGGATGAAGGATGCCAAGCCCATCAAGACACCCATGGGAACCAATGGGCATCTCGACCTCGACATGGGAGGTAAATCCATAGATCAAAAGGTATACCGGTCGATGATAGGATCTTTACTCTATTTATGTGCATCTCGACCAGATATTATGCTTTCTGTATGCATGTGTGCAAGATTCCAAGCCGATCCTAAGGAAGTTCACCTTAGGGCCGTGAAACAAATCTTGAGATATTTAGTTCATACTCCTAAGTTTGGCCTTTGGTACCCCAAGGGATCCACATTTGATTTAATAGGTTATTCAGATGCTGATTGGGCAGAGTGTAAAATTGATAGAAAGAGCACATCAGGGACTTGTCAGTTCTTGGGAAGATCCCTGGTGTCTTGGGCTTCAAAGAAACAAAACTCAGTAGCTCTTTCCACCGCCGAAGCCGAGTACATTGCCGCAGGCCATTGTTGCGCGCAATTGCTTTGGATGAGGCAAACCCTTAGGGACTATGGTTACAAATTAACCAAAGTTCCTCTCCTATGTGATAATGAGAGTGCAATCCGCATGGCGGATAATCCCGTCGAGCACAGCCGCACTAAGCACATAGCCATTCGGTATCACTTTTTGAGAGATCACCAACAAAGGGGGGATATCGAGATTGCTTATGTTAGCACCAAAGAACAATTAGCCGATATCTTTACCAAGCCATTAGATGAGAAAACTTTTACCAAACTTAGGCATGAGCTAAACATTCTTGATTCTAGGAATTTTGATTGATATTTTGCACACATAGCTCATGTATATACCTTTGATCATATCTCTTTCATGTGCTATGACTAATGTGATTTTCAAGTGTATTTCATGCTAAGTCATAGATTGAAAGGGAAATGGAGTTCTTCGGTGAAGACAAGGCTTCCACTCCACTCCATTGAATTATTCATCCTTCGTCGTCACTCCGCTCTCCAAATTGGTATAATCTTTACTCATATATTGTTGGCCAAAGGGAGAGAGAGTTTGAAAAGGGCTTATATTTCACTCACAAAGTATCCGTTTTTGGCGATTCATGCCAAAGGGGGAGAATATATTAGCCCAAAGTAAAAGGACCGCACCACCACCAATTTCAATTTTTTTTGTAAATGTAGTCTTTCAATTGGTATTAAAGAAGTTTTTTTAATTGGTATCTTATTTTTGATATAATTTCAAATTGGTATGACCTCTTTCAAAATTAATATCTAAAACCCTCTTGAACACTAAGAGGAGAATTTCATTGAGGGGGAGTTTTGTTTAGTCAAAGGAAAAACATTTGAAACAGGGGAGAAAATTTCAAATCTTGAAAATGCTTCTCGAAATCTTATTCATATACCTTTGACTATTTGCAAAAGACTTTGAAAAAGAATTTCCAAAACATTTGCAAAAACAAAACAAGTGGTGCAAGTGTGGTCCAAAATATTAAAATGAAGAAAGCAATCCATGCATATCTTATGAAAATGTAAATTGGTTTAATTCCAAGTAACCTTTGCACTTTTCTTATGCAAACTAGTTCAATTCTGCACTTACATATTTGCTTAGGTTTGTGTTGGCATCAATCACCAAAAATGGGGAGATTGAAAGGGAAATAGGGTCAAACCTTTTCCTAAAATGATTTTGGTGGTTGAATTGCCTAACACAAATAATTAGACTAACTAGTTTGCTCTAGATTATAAGTTCTACAGGTGCCAAAGGTTCACAACAAACCAATAAAAAGTCCAAGAAAGGGTTCAAATAAAAAGGAGCAAAGAAAACCGAAGGCATCCCTGGTCTGGCGCACCGGACTGTCCGGTGTGCCACCAGGCAGTGTCCGGTGCACCAGGATGAATCCACTCGAACTGCTCAGCTTCGGGTTTCTGAAAATGGCTCTCCGCTATAATTCACCGGACTGTCCGGTGTAGCATCGGACTGTCCGGTGTGCCAGCGGAGTAACGGCCAACTACGCCAACGGTCGTCTGCAAAAGCAACAGTGAACAGTGAACAGTGCGTGACTGCGCGCGTAGAGTCAGAGCAGGCGCCAGAAGGCGCACCGGACAGTGAATAGTGACAGTCTGGTGCACCACCGGACTGTCCGATGGCCCTACATGTCAGAGCTCCAACGGTTGAACCCTAACGGTTGGGTGATGTGGCTGGCGCACCGGACAGTGTCCGGTGGCGCACTGGACTGTCCGGTGTGCCCTTCGATAGCAGCCTTCCCCAACGACCACTTTGGTGGTTGGGGCTATAAATACCCCCAACCACCACACTTCAAGACATCCAAGTTTTTCAGCCAACACATTCAATACAAGAGCTAGTGCATTCAATACAAGACACAATTAGAGTGAATCAAAATCTCTCCAAGTCCCAATTCCACTCAAAGCAATAGTGACTAGAAGAGAGAGTTTTGCCGTGTTCTTTTGAGCTCTTGCGCTTGGATCGCTTTTCTTCTTCCCCATTTCTTGTTCCCAAGTCATTTGTAATCAAAGCAAGAGACACCAATTGTGTGGTGGTCCTTGTGGGGACTAAGTGTCCCAATTGATTGAGAAGAGAAGCTCACTCGGTCTAAGTGACCGTTTGAGAGAGGGAAAGGGTTGAAAGAGACCCGGTCTTTGTGACCACCTCAACGGGGAGTAGGTTTGCAAGAACCGAACCTCGGTAAAACAAATCACCGTGTCACACTCTTCATTTGGTTGTGATTTGTTTTCACCGTATCTTTCGGACTCGACTTTATTTCTAACACTAACCCCGGCTTGTAGTTGTGCTTTAAGTTTATAAATTTCAGATTTGCCTATTCACCCCCCTCTAGGCGACTTTCGGCAATACATACAACTAGGCAAGGAGTACATAAACATAACAGTACACCAAACATGAGAACGAAAGAATATTGTACACGATGCTACGAAATCGTAGGTTCAAGAAGTATTAAAATCTGTTTTATGGTTCAAAAGATATAGTTTTCTGAAGTTTAAGGTGTTTAAACACTAAAACTATATTCTATGTTGATTAATAAAAATCAAGTGAGAAAAGATATTAAAGAAATAACTAATTTAAGTTATATCTTAACTGAAATCATATTTTAGTCAGATTATTATTATTGACGGATTAACTTTTATTAGAAGGATTAATCCATTAGACATAGGTTAGATGAATATTTATTTTTTTTGCAAACACATTATCTTCTAAAATATTGTTACAGAAACATAGACAATATTATTACGAAGTTAATGCAACTAGAACGGACTAAATCAGAGTTAAAACGAACACAATATGAATTATCTAAATTTATGGGTTTATTTGCATGTTTATAATTCATTTACTTGTCCAATTTATGAATTTATTATTGTTGTTGGACGACGGACATAATTATAGGGAAAACCAGGGTGCACGACGCAAGACTTTGGGCCTGTTTGTGATGTTCTTTGCATATGACTGGACGATAGGCTAATTTGCAAAAAGGGAGGGTCTATTTAGCAAGAATACGTAGCCGAAGGGGTACTGGCTACACATAGTCGTCCGATCACCAATATGTAGCTCAGAGTAAATCTCCCAAGGGTCGAACAGATATGCTACGCTACCCGCTCGATTCCAGACCGACGACCAAATCTTTATGAAGCATGATCCATTTTCATCCCTCGGATCAAATCTCAACAGTTGGAGTTCCATCCACATGAAGGGGTAAGTCTTTCTAATCTAAGGCGCCCATCCACAATCGGACGGCTCATGCCCATCTTCTACCTCTCGCTGGGAAAACTAGGTAGCGGCGCCTAGTTTCGACGGTCCACGCACCCACCCTCACAACCTCTCCCCATCGACTTGGCACGACGGCGCGACTCACCGGAGCGAGCCCATCCTATGCCTGAGCGCCAATACCTTCAACAACTAGCGCTACATGAAGAGACATGGAAAGCTAATAGTATGAGGTGTTCCATACCGATGGCAATGGAGGGGACAGTTCCCATCCCATGGTGCTACATGGTCTCCCGGTGGTCAATGTGGCATGTAATAACTTGTGAGTCAGATTTGAGGATTACCCTTCTTATTCCCATTGACTTAAGTTTCTGAAGCCCCAAGAGAAGGGTTTCATACTCTGCAATGTTATTTGTGCAGTTCAACTCCATCCTCGCTGCGTAGCAGGTTCTGATCTTAGATGGTGAAATTAGAATGGTAGTTGCTCCTGCGCCGAAGGTTCCCCATGACCCATCACAAAACATTGTCCAAGCTTCATCATCTTTTATTCTTTCTTCATTCTGAGCCCCTGGCGTCCAGTCAGCGATGAAATCTGCTAATGCCTAAGATTGAATTGAAGTCCTATGAACATAATCTATGGTGAATTCATTCAACTCTACAGCCCACTTCCCAACTCTTCATGTGGCTTCTCTGTTCCTTATTATATCCTTAAGAGGCTGAGAAGAAGGTACTATGATATGGTATGACTGGAAATAGTGTCGAAGCTTCCTTGAGGCCATCAATACAACATATAGTACCTTCTCCAACTCTGTGTAATTTTTTGATGGACTAAGTACTTCAGAGATGAAGTATACTGACACTTGCTTCTTTGCTTGGCCATCTTTCTTTTCTTGCACCAACGCTACACTAACTGCAGTGTGAGAAGCAACTACATACAATAGCAATGGGGCTTCTGACGAAGGTGGGGTTAAAGTTGTTAGCTCTATTAAGTATTGCTTTAGATCTTCGAAAGCCTTTTGCTGAATTGGTCCCCACTGGAAGACTTCGGCTGACTTCAATACTTCAAAGAATGGTAAGTTCCTTTCTGCCGATCTTGAAATGAATCTGTTCAATAAAGCCAATCTTCCTGTCAGCCTTTGGGCGCCTTTTCTTGACTTCGGTGGCTCCATCCAAAGTATTGCTTCTATCTTGTTTGGGTTAGCCTCAATTCCCTTTGTTGACACGAGACACCCAAGAAACTTCCCCTTCTTCATCCCGAAAACACATTTTTCTGGGTTGAGCTTGAGACCTGCCTTTCTAAAATTGGCAAATGTTTCTTGTAGATCAGCAATGTGATTTTCTTGCTTAGTACTTTTAACCGGTTGGGTGACGTGGCTGGCGCACCGGACAGTGTCCGGTGGCGCACCGGACTGTCCGGTGCGCCCATCGACAGACAGCCTCCCCAACGGTTGGTTTGGTGGTTGGGGCTATAAATACCCCCAACCACCACCACTTCAAGAATCCAAATTTTTCAGACTTCACATTCAATACAAGAGCTAGTGCAATCAATACAAGACACAATTCAATGGAATCAAAGCCTCTTCAAGTCCCAAATCCACTCCAACCAAATAGTGACTAGAGAGAGTGTTTTGCTCGTGTTGTTTGAGCTCTTGTTCTTGGATCGCTTTATTCTTCCCCATTCTTGTTCTTCAAAGCACTTGTAATCAAAGCAAGAGACATATGTTAGAACATTCCTGTCAATTTGCGAGCAAAGAACTTTAGCAGTCATTCTACTGAAGCTTCCTCTAGCATTCTTGAGCCCCTCAGGCATCCGAAGGTAGCCGTAGGTCCCACTAGGGGTTATGAATCTTGTTTTGGGCTCGTCTTATTTCTTCATCCAAATTTGGTGATAGCTTGAATAGTAGTCCAATAAACTCATGAGCTCTGAGGTGGCTGCGGTGTCCACAAGGGAGTCTATTCTTGGCAAAGGGAACTCATCCTTCGGACATGCCTTATTGAGATCTGTAAAATCAATGCACATCCTCCACTTTCCATTAGCCTTCTTCACCATCACAGTATTAGCCAGCCACTCTTGATATGTTACCTCCCTAATTACTTCGGCACTCAGAAGCCTTTTGACTTTGTTTCGTGCACCTTCGGCTTTGTCATCGGACATCTTCCGAAGCTTCTGCTTTCTTTGCCTGATAACCGGATCTACATTAAGTGAATGCTCGATAACATCTCTGTTAAAACCACAAAGATCATTGGCTGACCAGGCAAAGACATCCTTGTTATTGAACAGAAACCTTAACAGAGTTTTTTCTTGTTCATCAGACAATTGAGATCCCAACAACACCATCTGCTTAGCTATGTCTTTGCATAGAAGCATGGGCTTCGGTTGGTCTGCTGAGGCAGCCTTATCTCTTTTATGCTTATACTGTTGATGAGCTTCGGCTTCATCTATGTAATGGATGGCCTTTGAATCTGTCCATTTCCCTTCGACCCTTCTAGCAGCCTCTTGACTTCCATACACAACTATGGGACCTTGGTCTGATGGTATCCTCATGCATAAATATGCTGGATGGAGTATTTCTTCGAAGGCGTTTAATATTCCTCGACCAATGGTTGCATTGTAAGGATATTCCATATCAACAATGTCGAAGACAACTTGCTCTGTCCTTGTATTATGAACATAGCTGAAGGTAATCGGCATTGTTATCTTTTCAAGTGCCACTATCTGCCTTCCTCCAAAGCCATAGAGGGGATGAGTTGCGTCATATATCTTATCATCCTGCTCTTCCATCTGCCTGAAAACTTTTGCAAAGATAATATCTGCTGCACTACCTGTGTCCACAAGGACATTGTGAACTAGAAACCCCTTGATGACACAAGATATAACCATTGCATCATTATGAGGATAATCCTTGAGCTGAAGGTCTTCCTGGGAGAAGGTGATTGGTATGTGTGACCACTTGGACTTGATGAAGGGTCCTTGTACTCCAACATGATGTACCCTTCTTTGTGCCTCTTTCGTCTGCTTCTTGTTAGCTGGCTCAGAGCTTGAACCGCCCGTGATTGGGAGCACTAGCTTCGTAGTCGAAGGTACCATGGCTTGAGCTTCTTGCGAAGCCATTGTCACTGTCGTGGAAGCGAGTTCACCGGAGGTGAGCGCCAATGTTGTTCACTTGTTCTCAAGTGCTGCGAATCAAGAACAAGGCAACATAATTATTAAGGATTAAAGACCTTCGTCCTCCGAAGAATTGTTTCCTCTTGGATTCAATGTTCATCAGACGAAGGTCATGAAGGGCATGCCTTCATCATGTTATTGATAGGTTGATATACACAAATATCAATATAAAAGATACAAATTACTGATTCATTGATATTTACATTCCATGAGGCAAGAGAGCGATTACAATCCAGCGTGAACAGTACGGTGCTACTGTTCATCTATTTATAGGCACGGGACACAGTCCGGGTAAAATTACATTCATGACCCTCAACATCTGTTTATTGGCATAACTTAGATTACTAGGGTCTATCTAGTCTTTTCATCCTTTGCTCGATTTAAACCGAAGCTGATGGTAGCTTCGACACTTGGCGTCGTTACTTCTAAGCAAGGTCTTCGTCTTAAGAACCTTCAGCAGAAGGAGAGAAGACTTCGGTATTACTTTGCCGAAGGTGTTTTTGTTTTGAGGGCCTTCGGCGGAGAAGAAGACCCCCAACAGTTTCGTTCTTATTTTAAAACATATGCATAGTTTATAGACATAGAGTGATATCATTTAATACATATACAAAAAACTATTTAAAATGAATAAGAACTGAATAAAAATGAAGCCATAAAAGAAAAGGAAATAAAAAGGACCTTAGTCCGGACTGGTGTTACCAATTAGGACTAAATGTTCCCTTCAGTCTTGGTGTACAAACTCTAGGCCAAAGAGCGGATCCTTTAATCCTAGATTCATAGTTCCGACTAAAAAACTAGGATTGATGGAGTTTCCCAAGCAGGACAGAAGCTCAGTTTTGCACTGGTGTGCGTTTCACATCATCACACTTATTTATAGGTTACACTTAGAGTAGCAATAAGATTAGATTAATCGATGGCTATGAATTGAAAAAATATTATAGTACATTTTGTTCTTTTTAAAAAAAGTATCGAAACCTTACTTGAGACTTATAGACAAAAAAAAACTTCCACATCATTGCTTGGACCAAGGCACAAACAAGGGCGGATCTAGAATTTCACAACAATGATGTCACTCTAGACTTATCAATTAACAATCATGCCATGTAATAAGCGAATAATACATAGAAGACCATATAATTCACACTATATTATAATTGTAGTGGAAGTAACAAAGTTATAGAAACCAACCAATTCATATGAACTGGTTCATTAATCCAAAACAATCTATAGTAAAATAGTGTAGACATTAATATTCATAAAGAATGCTAACTTTCCTCAATGAACCACCTGCCCATCCGTGTTCTTCAGGGAGTTTGGAAAGAATAAAAAGCCCAAAAGGCTCAGCCTGCTACACTTCAATGATGAACAGAACATCCTTCACTCTATAGCTCGAATCAAAACGTTCAAGCACCACAAATGGAATCTTTAGAAGCAAGAGAGGGAACGATAGAATAAGGTTGGCGGCCGAAACCACTCTTGTTCCGAGCCCTGGCCGCCGAAAATAAGATTGGCCATCGACACTCTTGTTCCGGCCACACAAACCAGTCTTCTCATAAAATAATATTCCTTCGACTAAAAATGTTGCATATTGGTCCACTATGGTTTTACTGAATTATAATTATAGAGTCCAATCATTCATGACATTATCATAAAGGTATTTTTCTACAAATATATTTATATTTAGAAATAAAAAATTTTATAAACCATTGGTACTAATAACTTTAGTTTCATAAAGGTATTTTTCTACAAATATCATTTCTAGGAATTTTGTAGATTTAATTTTATTCTAAATCAAATATTTTTAACTTTGATCATATTTTTTTGGAAAATATATCAATATATACAATTCAAATAAATTCTATATCAAAATATATCAGTAAATTTGATGTTTACAAACTTGATCAAGGCTAAAAAAAGATTTAGGACAATGCTAAAAATGAAATATAAAAGACAAGATAAATAATCATATAACATTATTAATTCGTTCTCATTATATTATCGTGAAAAGACCGAAACAATATTAAATTACAAATGTACCTTCGGCTTGATAGAAGGTAAAAGTACAAGCGTGACACACAAGTGAATACAAACCAGCGTGAACAGTACTGGGGTACTGTTCATCTATTTATAGGCACAGAACGCAGCCTGTGTAAAATTACATTCACGTCCTTCATATTCACTATTAACTTAAGAACAATCTGTCAAGGACTAGATAGCCTTTTCCTCCGTAAGTCGGTTCCTCTTTCAGCTACTGAGCCGAAACTTCCTTACGCGTAGCTTCGGCGCTGATTCAACCTTCGTTTCGATCCTGCTTTCCATATCGTATATGCTTTTAATCCGAGCCCGAAGGTACCTGTTCATATGTCATACTTGGAAGACATTGTTAATTCATGTTTTTGAGGACCTTCGGAGGACGAAGGCCCCCAACAAGAGAGTTTGGAAAGATTAAAAAGCCCAAAAGGCTCAGCCTGCTACACTTCAATGATGAATAGAACATCCTTCACTCTATAGCTCGAATCAAAACGTTCAAACACCACAAATGGAATCTTTAGAAGCAAGAGAGGGAACGATAGAATAAGGTTGGCGGCCGAAACCACTCTTGTCCCGAGCCCCGCCGAAAATAAGATTGACCATCGAAACCACTCTTGTTCTGGCCCAACAAACCACTCTTCTCATAAAATAATATTCCTTCGACTAAAAATGTTGCATATTGGTCCACTATGGTTTTACTAAATTATAATTATAGAGTCCAATCATTCATGACATTATCATAAAGGTATTTTTCTACAAATATATTTATATTTAGAAATAAAAAATTTTATAAACCATTGGTACTAATAACTTTAGTTTCATAAAGGTATTTTTCTACAAATATCATTTCTAGGAATTTTGTAGATTTAATTTTATTCTAAATCAAATATTTTTAACTTTGATCATATTTTTTTGGAAAATATATCAATATATACAATTCAAATAAATTCTATATCAAAATATATCAGTAAATTTGATGTTTACAAACTTGATCAAGGCTAAAAAAAGATTTAGGACAATGCTAAAAATGAATACAATTCCAAACTGAGGAGTCTGGATTTGAAAAATATGTTTCCACAAAAAAAATTAGGGCAAGTAGAGCAGACATAAAAAGATAAACTGGTCGCAATTTTGGATAGAAAATGCTGAAAATCAACCGCAAGCGGTAGTCTTAAACATGCAGCCGTATAGATTTTGTGATGGTTGATGGTTCTACGCACCTTCTGGGCAGCCATGGAACACGTGGAGACAAGGGAACAGTAGCAAGTGTACCAGTCAGGACAGGAGTCCCTGGTTGCTTCGCTTCCCCGATCATTAAATAATAGAGAGATCTGCCGATTCGTCCGAAGCACCCTTCGTTCCAGGCAGCATAGCACATGGATCATACTCTGTAAATAATGTTGACCTTTTATTTGAATTTTTACTCTGTAAAAAATGTTGTAAAACGCGCAGACACTGAAAAAGGCCATCTTACATAGTGGCAACTACTGAGCCCTCATATTTCTTTAATAAAAGCGATCAATCATCTAATCGGATAGTTTGTCTGATGAGATCCTTGCTTGGCGGCCAGATGCGGGGCTTTTCTTCAGTGTCAGCTAACTGCCATGCCATGGCGAGCGTCCTGTCTCCGGCGGTCCCCCTCTCTCTCAGCAGCGGCAGGACACTCCATGAGGCGATTAGCGGCCCTGTGGGATCCCCATGGGACACACCGGAGACCACCAGCCTAACAAACGCAGCAAGATTCCGGCTGCCTGCTTGGCACGGTTCCTTTCGCACTTCGCCGCCGTGCAGTGCAGGCTAGCATGTTCGTGCTGTCGTCGTTGTCGTTGTCCTGGTTAGATCAGAGACATGCCGAGAATTTCAGTTGCTGGATCGACGCTAGCGTATGGCTCGGCAACTGCATAGATTAAATACTGTATATAATGGATCATTGTGCTAGTACTTTTTGTTGTTTAGAATAGATTGCGCTCTATCAGAGCAGGCAGGGTGTCGGCTAGGGAACAATCTCCACCGCATGGCTAGGCGCTCCAAATACACGCGCGGCCTGGGCCACATGCCCAAATTTTCTGTATCTTAGTTTTTTTTTAAAATCTAGATCTTTAGTTAAACTAAATTTATTTTTGATCCTAAAGATAGACATCATGACTTATGATATTGAGATAACTCAATAACATAGGTCGTAATGTCGAGTTACCCACGCCACCGCCACCTCCACCATCACCGACATAGCTTTTTAGTACTAAACTCACGGTAAATAAGAGTTAAAATCTAACTAAAAACATAAATCAAGTTTTAGGCACGTGGATAGTAGTTTTTATGTCTTTTATTCAAGATTATATCTTTAAATATATCCAATCATTTCATGTCTTGTTACATTTGTCTATGTCAACTTCCACCTTTCACTATCTTCCCATTGTTATGGCGCCTCAGAAACACTAGTACCTTTCAAGGTCTAGGTTGGACATATCTAAACCATCTATTGGTGTTGGATAAGCTTTTCTTTAGTTAGTCCTACATCTAGCCTATCACGTATATCATCGTTTCAGACTCATCCCTTCTTGTATGGTCATAAATCTAACACAATTTACATACTTTCATATCGCTTTTCTACTGAATGTGTCATCTTTTTTTGCCAACATTTACACATATAATATAGCAGGTCTAATCGTCATCCTATAGAACTTTCCTTTTAGCTTATGTGTTACCCTCCTATCATATAGAATGCTAGATGCATGACACTACTCTATCCATCCTCTTTTGATTCTATGACTAACATCTCATCAATATCCCCATCTATATGCAGCATTGATCCTAAATACTAAAAGGTATCCTTCTTGGGCACTACTTGACCTTCCAAACTAACATAACCTTTCTCATGTGTAGTGGTGTTGAAGCCATACCTTATATATTTAGTTTTAGTTCTACTGAGTCTAAAACCATTGGACTCCAGAGTCCCCCACAACAACTCTAGTTTCCTATTTACTCATGCCCGACTTTTATCAACTAGCACTATATCCTCTATAAAAGCATACACCAAGGGACATCCCCCATGTATGTCCCTTGTAAAATTACTCATCACCAAGAAAAAGAGTAAGGGCTTAAAGGTGATCCTTGATTTAGTCTTATTAGAATCAAGAAGTGATTCATGTCTCCATCACTTTTTTGAACACTAGACACAACATCATTGTACATGTTCTTAATGAGTCCAACATACTTTGTTGGAATCTTATGTTTATTCAAAGGACACCACATAATATTCCTTGGTACTTTGTCATAAGCCTTCTCTAAGTAAATGAAAATCATGCATATGACCTTTTGCTCCTTATACTACTCCATCACATGTCTTATTAAGAAAATGACTACATGGTTGACCTTTCAAAATGAAACCAAATTGGTTCATAGAGATCCTCAGTACTTCTCTCACACCATGCTCGATAATTGTCTCCTATACCTTCAATGTATGGCCGATCAACTTAAATCCTTGATAATTAGTAAAGCTTTGAATAACTTGTTCTTGTAGATTGGTAACGATAAACTTCTCCACTTATGAGGCATCATGTTCGACCAGAAGATATGGTTCAACAACTTGGTTAACCATAATATAGCTATGTCCTCGAGGCATCTCCATGCCTCAATTGGGATACCATTGGGGTTCATCGGCTTATCCCTTCCATCCTTTTCGACGCCCCTCTAAACTCAGATTCTTGGATCCTACGCACAAACATCTATTGGTGTCATCAAAAGAGTCATCTATATAAAAGGTTGTGTCACCATTCTCCATATCGAACAATTTGTCAAAATACTCCAGCCATCCTTATCTAATCTCATCTTCCTTCTCCAAGAGGTACTCCATTTCATACTTAATGCAGTTAACTTGGTGAAGTCTCTTATCTCTGTTTGGGGCCTTCATCTTCCAAAGGTCCTCAAAAACATGACTAACCATTTGATTATCAACAAATTGCTAAGTATTACAGGAGCTTCGGAACCAGAATAGCTTCGACGCGGAACGATGGAAGGGTAACGAAGGTAGCTTCGTCATAACGACACGGGAAGATGATACAAGGAGAAGGTGTTATCCAAGTCGTTGAGGGCAAAAGACAATGTTGTCCTGTGATGTTTGTAAACTTTGTGTGTAATCTCCAAGGGCATAAATGTAATATCGTACGAAGTTGTACGACTCCCTATAAATAGATGAACAGTGTCCTGCATAAAGGACCTTTTTGAAGGGCCTAACAACTATTGCGTGTAATCTTCTCATCACCTTCGCTCTAACTCGCTTTCTAGAGCCGAAGGTATGTTTGTAAATTCAATATACAAAGGATAAGAGATATACTATTTATGTGTAATATTAATTGTCGTGTTCAAACTTCTTAATACCTTTTACATTCATTTATTTATTTACTGATGAAGATAAACCACAACTCATTTGATAAAATCTCAAACCTTCGTCTACAAAGAAGTCTTCTCAAAGGGATGACTACTCGTAGACGAAGGTTAATTATCTCTCTTTAATACTGTGTTGCCTTGTTTTTGATTTTGTATAGAAATCAAGAACGAGTGACCAACATTGGCGCCCACCGTGGGTGAACTCGACGACCACCTTCGTCAGGTGAACTCTGCAATCACCTTCGTCATGCCACTGAAGAAGACAACGGTGCCAGGGGCTATTCTTGCTCCCCTATACACCAATCAAGATGGGATCCTTCTAAGGGAAGCCCGAAGCCAGAAGAGGAAGGCCACTAGCCCAACTCCACAAGACAAAGAGCTAGACCAAGAAATCAGCAACCTGGAAGCTATTCATCAACAGGTGGAAAATAAAAGAGAGAAGATGCTTCGGGTGGTTGAGCTCCAAAAGAAGATTGATGAAGCAGTCGAGGAGATGCGACATATTGCACATGATACTGAGTTGCAGGCCCTAATCCAGGGGCTGTTCTTGCTCCCCTGTACACATATTGCAATGGTGCCAGGGGCTGTTCTTGCTCCCCTGTACACCAACCATGATACAATTGCTCTAGTAATAGCCTTTTACATGCTCGCATACAACTGTCTCAAGTAACAAAACATCATTCTGTGCCCCAATGCAAGCACAATAGTCACCGCGGGAGGATAATACTTCGTTAAAAGCTTCCACCTCTCCCTCTATCCACTTCACCGCCCTAGAGGCATCTCGACGCACAAATTCTTTTTAGCTCAAAAAAGCTCCAATGGAGACGATGGTATTCCTCAACTTTTCACAACGTTGAGCAGCGATGGTAAAGCATTCCTCCCTAGTTTCCGAAGTTCAACAATTTGTTATGATGTGTCTCTTTCATTTTCATCAATAACAGTTCTTGATGTGCTCTTTCTATCCACCTTGCATCCCGCATAGTTGGAGTCCGAATATCTAATCAACTCAAATTATGACCCTTGGGATACAAATTTCTAACATTTGTTGTATTATTTAAGTATATCAACGTTTTCTCTATTTCATTTAAATTACTTTCTCTTGGTGAGGCTTGAAATCTTGGACACATGCATACAGTAAACAAGACATCAAGTCTTGATGTAGTCACATAGAGTAGGCTCCAATCATTGACCGGTATACCTTTTTATCTACCATATTATCACTTGTATCCAAGTCTAAATGACCATTAGTCCCTATTGGTGTGTGTATTGACTTGACTTCATCCAATCCAAACTTTCTCAACGTGTCCTTGATATATTTTCCTTGACTCACAAATGTATTATTCTTGATTTGATTGATTTGAAGTCTAACTATATAGCTTATTTATCCAATCAAAGACATTTAAAATTCATGACCCATCATTTCTCCAAATTCTTCACAAAGTTCTTGATTTGTTGAACCAAAGATGATACCATCAACAAATATTTTGCAAACAAACATATCACATGGAACTATTTTGGTGAAGAGTGTTGCCTCAACATTGCATGTCTTTACCCCTTTGAGAATAATAAATCTCTTAATCTCTCATACCATGCTCTTGGAGCTTATGTCAATCCACATAATTTCTTATTGAGCTTGTATACATGGTTAGGTTTCTTGTTATCTTCAAAGTCGGGTCGTTGTTCAATAGATACTAGCTCATTCATATATCCATTGAGAAATGCACTCTTGAAGTCCATTTGATATATTTTGATGTCATGAGCACAAGCATATGCTAATAAGATTCTTATTGCTTTCAATCTTGCAATCGAGGCATATGCTTCTCTGAAGTCAAGACCCTTTACTTGTGTGTAGCCTTGTGCAACTAGTCCTGCTTTGTTTCTTACTACAATCACATCTTCACTTTTCTTGTTTTTAATACCCACTTGGTTCTTTTTGCCCTCTCAACTAATTCCCAAACTTATTTTGTAGTGAAATTATTGAGCTCTTCATGCATGGTATTAACCCAATTAATATCCAATAATGTTTCTTCAATTTTGATTAGCTCAACGGATGACACAAATTTGTAGTCCTCACAAAAAGATATTATCCTTGACCTTGTTTGAATGCTACTTCTCAAATCTCCAACTATTTGGTCTAGTGGGTGATCTCTTTCAATGGTGACTAGTGGGACAAGTTTTTCTTGAGCACTTGAGCTTAGTTGATCACTTGGTTGTTTTTGTTGATCTTGAACATTACCTGTGCTAGGTTGGTCATTTTTAGCACACTTGATGGAAGAATCACTTCATCTTCTTGATCTTCTATTGCCTCCCTTTGCCTCATATCACTAATTTCCACGGTTTCGATTACATTATTGAGATGGATGCCTCTCACATCATCTAGATTGCCATATTTATTTTGAGAGCCACTTGATTCATCAAACTCGATGTCGTGGGTTTTATTAAAGACTCTATAAGATTTCCTTGAAGTGGACTATCCAAGAAGAAAACATTCATCATACTCTTTTCTCAAACTTTCTCAACCTATTGCTTTCTTGATAATATAACATTTGCAACTAAAGACTCTAAAGCAACAAATATTTTAGTGTCTTCCAATTGATATTTCATATGGTATGTTCTTTAACAGTCGGTGACAATAGAGCATATTACTTAATTATGCCATTGGGAGTAGGATGAAATTGAGAGACTTGACAAGCAACACATTGAAAGTACTCGTGTCATTGGATATTGCAAAATTTTCAAGTCCTTTGTGGTTGCCCTCGCCATGGTCACCGAAAGTTTTGCTCTCATATTCATTCTCGTCACTTGAATCAATCGAATTGAACATTCATTAGTGTTTGGTCATTGGTTGAGTGCCTCCACTATCAAGCACCCTGATGTCTTTCTCCATATTTATAATTTACCTATAAAAATTAATTTCTTTTAGATGCCCTTTGAATCCTACAAAGTTAGTCACTCGAGTAATGTTGGTAGTCTCGCCACTTATGGTAATCAAATTATTCTAGGGTGGCGCTAAGGCCAATTTAAATTGAGATTTCATGAGAATATCTTTGATATTAAATAATTTGATATGACATAGTACTCTCTCCATTCTCAAATATATTTAGTTTGAGCTAAAACACGACAAAAAAATTATATCAGATAAAATGGTAAGTTTTGTAGGAACTAAGGGCTTGTTTGGTTCGTGACTAAATGTACCACACTTTGCATAAGGTTAGTCGTTTAAATTGAAGAACCAACTTTAGGCAGAAAAGTTAGGCAAAATGTGGCAAGTTAGTCAACGAACCAAACATACCTTAAATCTACTATCTATACTATTTTCAATGCATGGGAGATGGGATCATCGGTCTAATATTAGAACAGTGGTGATAGGTTTTTGCCACAAAGCTGTACATCCCGTCCTTATAAGGCCAACTCCGGCAGATTACCCAATGTTAACTTATATACACTGTTTTGCACTGTAGACTGTACTGTTAGCAGAGTGAAGTTTGAATATAGGTATGTGAATGGGTAAGCCGCCCGAGATAGTCTAATAATTAACTAAAGCACAAATTAAGTGGTAGTGAAGGATCCTGTTGTGGTATGGTAGGTGCGGTACGGTACGGTAGACTGCAATAGACCGGCGCTGATCGATGCTGATACTGAGCAAATCGAGCAAGACACGCACATGCCTTGATTTCATCTGATTTGGTTTGCGTGGAAACCCATGCACGCAGGCAGGCAGGCAGACCAATTTGGACTCCCATGCACACCACACCGAGGAGGCGACTACTTGGTCCCTTGCTCTGACCAAATTATTCATACGGAGGACAGCAGTCTACTATTGCGTTTTGGTGGTGGTGTCCGATGCACGCAATTACACACACACATCGTTGCAATTTGAACACCTTCCCAAGAAAAAAAAAAAGGCTTTTTCAGTTTCTCGAGAGAGTACGACAGATTCGTCTGAATGCAGCACCACTCCGTCCCATCGACGCATTCACACACTTCACCGAGCATCCGAGCCACGCTAGGTATCAAAGTGTAGTTTAAACGAGAATGAAGCACGCACGCATGTAACTTTTTCCCTCGTTTTTTGAAGCATGCATACTCTTCCTATATGGAAGTAACGTCGTCGTTTCTTACTTGGATTGATTGATTCTACGCGAATTCCTTTCATGGGAAGGGAATTTGTCCGACGGCCACTTGAAAGCTACTCCTGTGTATAATTGTGCTGTCGGATGCCGCCATTACTTCACGTGCTTCTTGACAGTACGTGTTGCGCCTTTGAGTTCCATTGTAATTGGAAAAAATATTTGTAGTGTGGTGCACATTATTTTGGGAAACTTCCTTCACGTGGAAATTTATATATACAACGAGAAACCGTGTGTATGAATATGATACCCCAAAGAAATATCGAACGCGTGTGCAAGTAGTGCAAGCACCTAGTGGAGGAAAATGATACTCAAATATCGAATATTTGGTTCTTCAAAATCTTTCGGACAGAACCGCTCTCGGGACGAAGCCGCTCTATCCCCACTGGCTTCGGAATCAAATTCTACTTAAGTTAATAACCATGATCGACACCACTACTGCTTGATGTGAAAGATGTTATATCGTTCCAATTTTATTTGTTGTCTCACAGAAGACGAACTAAAAAAATACTGCAGTGTTAGTGCTAGACCAAAAAATACATTTCTTGACCACTCGGCCTCATCTGAAAACACGTACTAGCTAAGGCCCTGTTTCGTCTAAGAAGATAGCAGTTAGCTGCTAGTAACTAATTCCTTAGATCCAAACAGTTCTAACAACAGTTTAATCAATTGTTAGCTAAAATATTCAACTAATATCTATTTTACAAGTTAAAGCAAAATAACTAATAGCAGCTAACAGTTATGGTCTATTAACTACTGTTAGCAGCTAATAGATCTAAACATTGCCCTAAATCAACCTTTATCAATGTATCATCAATCACAACAGTAATCACGAAAATAAGGCTATGCTAAAGAAAATTAGCCAATCTCAACGGTATAGTTTTATTTTCATCGGACTCTGGCTCTTGCAGATTAACAAATGAAATTTAGCTAATATCTATAGTGAAGTTGAACAGCTTATTAGCAAATAAGTTAGACTCCTTAGCTTCGGTGTCTCCTAGTGTTGCTAATTGTGGAGTCTGAAAACTCTGTAGATTATAATTAGTTAGAATTGAGTTACATTGTGACTACGATTAGATGAGATTCACCTAAATTAACTAGATTTTTTGTATAATTTGAACTAGATTGACTAATTTGCGCAAAAATGATTAGGTTTGCTATAATTGAAATAGATTGATTAATTTACGCTACAATGGAAATAGATTGATTAATTTAAAAGGGAGAACCGCTCTTCCCCCATCAAACTAGTCTTTTAGGGTGATAGAGCATTTTCTGAGTTGAGTGTGCTTAATAAACTTTTAAAGTCCGGGCAACCCTCATTTCTTAGACCTCTCCCAACTCCACCTGAGCTCGGTGTATCATGTATGACATAATAAAACTTATCATGAGTTTAGTCATGTGGATATGGTCGTGGATATGGCATTACCGTCGGTAGCCTAATAAGAAGAAAATAAGTTTAGATCAGAACAAACATGTACATTGGTTGCAGTGTCTAACCATCAATCGGTGGATTGGCATGCTAAAAGAATTTGAGGGACATACCCAGAATTTCTAGCATCAGCAATAGCCACGTTTGTAGTTTTCTGACTATCACCTTTCTTGCCCTTCCTATTACGACATTTTCTGGCTATGTGACCAGATTCACCGCACAAAAAGCAAGTCAGGTCTGCAAGGTTTTTCTTCTTCTTCTTAAAATCAGTGTTTTGCTTGGCCTTTGGTTTCCGGTACGTCTTGTTTTATGCTGCATTATCAAATTAATCTTAGGCCCTGTTAATTTTCCAACATTCCAGAAATATGATTCGCCGGCACCCGTGCAGGTCGTCGAAACGCTGGCAGTGGTTCGGAGACACCGCTCTCCCTTGATCTGTTGCACGGCAGACGAAGGGACGACAGTGCAGAGAAGCGTAATCTTAGGCCCTGTTAATTTTCCAACATTCCAGAAATATGATTCGCCGACACCCGTGCAGGTCACCGAAACGCTGGCGGTGGTTCGGAGACACCGCTCTCCCTTGATATGTTGCATGGCAGACGAAGGGACGGCAGGGCAGAGAAGCGGCGGCGCAGAGAATTGAGAAGAAGATGACGAGTCGGTTGCTGTTCGCCTGTGTCCTCTGACTGAAGAACGTCTGCCCTTTATAGATGGGTCGCCGCAACTCCTTGATTCGATCTGCTAAATTATAGGAAACGCTCCCCTGGAATATCTTTACATGCAACCGTCCGAAGATCTCGCACGTAACGTGCGTGCCCGTTACTCCTGTTTGACGTGACAGCCTAGGTGTGATATTTGATAACCAAATAAACAAAAGGTAAAAATAAACTATCGTTTAGAATACGTCACGACGCGATCGCGTATCGTCACAAGTCACGCGATAAATAACGCGAAAAAACGTGAAACACGAGCGTGCGGCAGCCTCCATAGACTTTTATTTGTCTCATGTGAAGCGTAGTGAACACTCAAACATATAAGATGTTTCTCTTCACCTAGATAGGCAATATAGGACTAAAACCTTATACAATATATATTCTCTATACATCACATTGGCTTCCTTATTAAATTATGACACACAATAGTGGGTCTAATTCTAACATGAGCTTTCAATTTATACGGAGAAAAAGGGAGCCAAGCGCTGCAATGGGGAGAGGGAAAGAAACGACGGCCGACACCAACATTGATGACAATGGGCGAAGATGAAGAAACTGCAGGCGACGATTAATGGCAATAGGGGACGGAGAGGGTTGGACGCAGCGTGGTGCTCCACTAAAGACGAGACAACGCGGGGTCGAGGAGGTGAGCAGGTGGACGCGACAGCCGGCGCGCAGAGGCGCTTGCGAGCTGAGCGTCAAGTACTAGTGTTCGTTGGGAGAAGAAGAACCTTACAAGGCGGTCTCACGC
Organism: Zea mays; assembly: GCF_902167145.1. Classification (NCBI taxonomy): domain Eukaryota; kingdom Viridiplantae; phylum Streptophyta; class Magnoliopsida; order Poales; family Poaceae; genus Zea; species Zea mays. Next base: position 224,020,021 of record NC_050096.1, read on the forward strand.
GCCATAGGGAGAAAAGAAAGAGAAGTGATGATGTGTGGGCTATACATATAAGAGAGAAATAGAGGGAGTAGGGTGACTCACGGAATGGGCTTGGGTTGGAACTACATGAGGCCTTGTTCGTTTGTATCGGATTGGTGAGTCGGAACAATTTCTAACCGGATTGCTTCTCTAATTTATATAAACTTTGATTAGCTGGAACGATTCCGGGTGTAATCCGACAGAAACGAACAAGACTTGAGTGGCCGAGCGGTTCTACCTGGTTTGTTTTTTTATATTCCTTTCTTCTTCTTTTTTTTTAAAAAAATAATAGAATATATATATTTCGAAAAATATTATTAATAAATTTGAAATACATTTTTTATGAAAATACTATTTATCTACTCATTACATAAAAATAAAATTCACACCAAGAAATAAATCCAAATAAATATATATACTTCTATAATTAGAATAAATGCAACAATACTATTAATAAATCAAAATTCATACCTTCCAAAAACTATTTTAACAATTCATCGTTTTAAAAGGAGATTCTTCCCAAAAATTAAACAATGAATTCAAGCAAAATGTATGCTTCGGCATGAATGCTCCAAACACTTGGTAAAATTTTACTATTCAAAAAACTATTCAATTTATTTATATTACCATTTATTATTTGAAAACAATAACTTTTTTCCTTTCTATTTAAAATCAATAAATTAAACAATATTAATTTTATGTGATGGATTTATGGTGTTACAACATGTGAGAATAGAGAACTTAGAAAGATGGAAAAATCACAATAAGGTAAATAAGACACGAGACACAACGATTTTTATCACGTGGTTTGGTCAAGGGTAATATGCTTGCCTACTCCACGTTGTGGTGTCCCAATGGACAAGGATTGCATTCAACCCCTATCAAGCGATCACAAAGATCAACTTGAGTGTCATAGTTCTTCCTAATATCAATATTCTCGTTTGTAAGGAATCTCCACAACTTAGATTCTCTCACAGCCTTTCAAAATGATCTCAATCACAAAACAAAGTAAGGAGGAGATAGAATACGCACACAAGAACAAATCACAGCAACACACGCTAGAAACACTAAGAAACGAGCGCAAGAACACATTATCACAATAACAACACAAAACTAGAACTCAGATCTCACTAAAAGCGCTAGAATGTGTGGTCGTGAAGTTTCAGAGTGTTGGTATGCTCTTGAGATGCTTGGGTGCTGGCTCAAGGCGCCTAGGGGTCCCTTTTATAGCCCAAGGGGCCTACATGTCGTGTGTTTAGGTTTACCTTGCAATGTTAAAACTTGATTCGAATCGTCTACTTCTCGCAGCTAATGATACTGCTTGATAGGTGTTGCTACATTGAGTAAAAAGTGTAATGAGGTTTCATGATATAAAGTGGTGTTTGCTATAAATGTTTGTTACCATGTGTGATTAGAAGGATGCTAACTTAGTTTGAAGAATAATCTAGAACTTGAAAAGCTAAAACTTGACTTAGACTTAGCTAGTGCTTTTGCTAAACCAAACCCCTCATCCAAACAGCTTCATGGTCTAGAGGGACTCCTCACACTGGGTAAGTCTAACTGAGTATTAGTATACTCAGTCTTGCTTGTCACACTAATATTTTCATGTATCTTGGAAGAAATGGTTGATGTTGTGACTTGGCCTTCCACCCTGCCACTGGGTTGGACGATTGAGTGGGATGCTTCCTCTATAGGAGAGGACTAGGAGGAGTAGTTGGCTAGGCTTCGCCATACTCCCTAGTTACCTTCGTTAGTTTAATTCCTCTGCAAGAAAACAATGGTTCACTACTTTTGAACTCCAATGTTGTAACAACTCTTTAGTACTTCGTTAAATTTGTAGTATTATGTCTTATTGTATTTATCTGTGTCTCACCTCTGAGTGACCAAGTGGTATTCGATCTGGTTTGAGTGGTTTTATCGAACTAGATCCAACCGACTAACAATTTTTTCTGATTTAAGTCTATTGTTTATTCTAAGGCGAGACATGGGCACTTAAGATAGAATAATCTAGACGGTTCCACCACAGCCGGTATCAGAGCGAATTACCACTTCACAGAAGCCAATAAGACATGATTACCAACCTTTGTAAAAATAAAACTTGCTTAGAAACTAAGTGTTGCCTAGATTGTCAAGACGATACATATAGAACTAGGATGTAAAGTATTAGAAAATAGGTGGGTAGCTAGGTGGCTACTTAAGTATGCCACACATGCTACTACTATTAATAGGTGGAATGCTCTAGTGGCACCCCTATGCTTGATAGTCGACGCCTAGGACGAGCATGCATGCATTATAATGTTAAATTATTATTATTAAAATTTTGTATAAATGAAAAATCACCTTAACTCATTGAAACTTGTCTAAACCATGGCTTGAGATTGTGTATAGATTACCAACCCCTCAACGTAGTAACCGTCAAGAATAAGTATCCTTTTCCCCATAAAATGTTTTTTATCAATTGGTTGGAGCTAAAGTGTTTTCCAAAATAGACCTTCGCTCCAGCTATCATCAAACCAAGATCCGAGCAATCGATATTCCAAAAATGTCTTTTTCAACCAGATATGGGCTCTATGAGTATCTGGTGATGTCTTTTGGACTTACCAATGTACCTGATGAATTCAATATTCATGCCTAAGTTGGACAAATTCGTGGTGGTTTTCATCGACGACATTTTGGTCTAATCTAAGAATGAAGACGAGCATGCCAGTCATCTGAACATAGTTCTTCAACGCCTACGAGATCATCGCTTGTATGCCAAGTTTTCTAAGTGTGCCTTCTGGCTAAAGGACACCAAATATTTGGGTCACAGTCTCGCATGAGGGAATAACTGTTAATCAAGACAAAGTACAAGAGGTAATGGATTGGAAGCCTCCCACAACCGTTCGTCAAATTCAAAGCTTTCAGATTAGTCAGATATTATCGTTGTTTCATTCCAGATTTTCCTAGAATCGCAAAGCTATGATAGAATTGCTGAAGAAGGGAGTTATGTTTGATTGAACCCAAAAGTGCGAAGATGACTTTCACACCTTAAGGCAACATTTGACCACCGCACCAGTGCAAGCACAGCCAGACAATGCCAAGCCCTTCGATGTGTATTGTGATGCTTCAGGCACTAGACTTGGTTGTGTTCTAATGCAAGACAACCGGGTTATTGCCTATGCGTCACGAGCACTCAGACCCCACAAGCAGAACTACACAACGCATGACTTGGAGCTAGCAGTAGTAGTTCATGCTTTAAAGATCTAGAGACATTATCTAATGGGAGCTCATTGTAACATTTGTACCGACCATAAGAGTCTCAAGTATATCTTCACCCCAAGATGACCTCAACAGGAGACAAAGAAGATGGTTGGAACTGATTAAGGATTATGACCTAGAAGTGCACTACCACCCTAGGAAAGCTAATGTGGCAGTAGATGTGTTAAGTCGCAAAGCTCAATGTCATTGTCTGACCATAGATTCCCATACCGCTGCTCTATGCGATGAATTAGGTAAGTTGAGCATGGAAGTAGTTCCTCCCAGTACTCTGATTACATCTCAGTAGAGCCAACCATGCAGGATCAGATTATCATGGCTCAGCTCAATGACAAGGGAGTTCCAGATTATCAAGGAAATGCTCACACAAAAGATAGAGAAGTATAAGTGGTTTTGCCAGGATAGCAAGGGCATATTATGGTTCGAAGATCAACATATTGTTCCCAAGGATCAGGATCTCTGGATGAAAATTCTGGACAAAGCACACCTTTCCAAGTTCTCCATGCACCCAGGAAGCAATAAGATGTACCATGACCTCATATCCTTATACTAGTGGACTAGGATGAAAAGGGAGATTGCTAAGTACGTGTCCGAGTGTGATACCTGTCAGAGAATCAAAGCAAGTCACACTGGTTAAGTCTAGCTGAGTATTAGTATACTTAGTCTTGCTTCTGGCACCAATATTTTCAGGTATCTTGCAAGATATGGTTGATGGTGTGACTTGGCCTTCCACCATGCCACCAGGTTGGACTGTTGAGTGGGATGCTGCCTCTGTAGGAGAGGACTAGGAGGAGTAGTTTGCCATGCTTCTCCATACTCCCCAGTTACCTTCGTTAGTTTAATTCTGCTGCAAGAAAACAATGGTTTACTACTTTTGAACTATGATGTTGTAACAACTCTTAAGTACTTCCTTAAATTTGTGGTATTATGCTTTATTGTATTTCTCTGTGCCTTGCCTTCGAGTGAGAAAGTGATATTTGATCTGGTTTGGGTGGTTTTATCGGACTAGATCCGACGGACTGATAGTTTATTTCGATTTAAGTGTGTCATTGCCTCTAAGGCGAGACATGGACACTTAAGCTGAAATAATCTGGACGGTTCTACCACAAAAGTCAATACGTCCAGTCAATTAAATTGTGTTACCCTCAACTATGTCTATAATGGGAATGGATTACAAACTCTTTTGAGGGAGAGCTCGATGGCCAAGCCTATTGTATGGAGTGCGAGTGGAGCGAAGTGCTTGGTGCAATTACATGTGTTGGCTACTTATGCTAGATTGTTTCGTGAGGCTTTCGTTCGTCGTCCTCCTCTTACTTTTATAGACCAAGGAGAAGGGAGGTCCTATTACATAAATCTAGGGGCTGAACAGGATGGGCGAGAACCTAGCCTTGTTGAGTTGCTTCTTGTCTTCCAATATTATTTTTGACCAAAAGAGCTCTTTGGTTGACATCATTCCCTTCCATCACTTTTATGGATTGAAAAGGGGACCATGGTGGCGCGGCACGAGTAGGCGGTAGCGGCACAATGCGGATGGGGGTGGCGGCGACACCGGCAGGAGTATGCGGCTGCATGTGCATGCGAGAGAAAGAGCAAAATGTTTGAGTTGGAATACTAACTAGTTAATTTTTGTAAGGCTCTATAGACGGCCGATAGAAATTACTATTTCTTGTTGGTTGTTGTTAAATAGCCGACGGAAATTAGTAATTTTCCTCCGTCGTCGAACAGAGGTACAAAGAAACTTCATTGGCCTCTATCAGACAATCGACGAGAATTATAATTTTTTGTCAACTAAAATTATTAGTTTTCGTCAGCATTGCACCAGCACCTCTCTTTCCCGAACAATCATGGCTAACTAATCATCAGGGCACCGTTCAAAATACTTGCACATTCTCGGCTAAATTCAGTCAAACCGAAAAGAGCCCACAGATCAAGGACGATGATTGTAGCGATAATGATGATCGAGATATGCATGCATACACTAATAAGAAAAAAAGGCTCCCCTTTGTTAGTGCCTTTTGTCATCACTAGTCCTGCGCCACGCTTAGCTCCATGCTAATTGCATGCTATCATTACGGACTGCCACACGCTAACTCGTGAATCCATAGGCGTAGGGATATGCTTCCTTTCGTTTCTTTTTAACAGTGATTACGAACCATTTTAAGTTTAAGTAGGGTGCAAACGGGATATCAGTTGTTTGGTTATTTTTCATTGATTGTGAATTAATAGAATATATAATCTGCTATACAAGTTTATATTCTTCTTTTTAGCATTGAGCTTGCACAACAAAGGCTACAGTCATTTTCGGCGGCCAGAGCATGGCTACCGAAAATAAAGACTTATTTTCGGCGGCCACTGACACAACCGTCGAAAATAAGACCTTATTTTCGGCGGCCAACCCTGGCCGCCGAAAATAAGTCTTTTTAAACGAAACTTCCTTGTTCCTCCTGATCTTCTTCCTCACGAACGCGCGTCTTCTTCCTTCTCCCAGCACCTGCACCGCCCCCGTCGCCGCAACGCCAGGCCGTCCCCGACCCCGGCTCGACCGCCGCCGCGCCTCCCTCGCCTCGGCCACCGCAGCATGCCCCCGCCCCGAACCCGCAGCACCGCCCCCGCCCCGCCGTTTCGTCGACCGGTCGCCACCGAGGACTCCTCCTGTCACCAATTCACCGCTTATCAAAAGATTATTTTTTACGTATTTTATTTCATATGTTCGGCGGCCGTTATTTAATTGCCGCAGAAATTAGTATATATATTTGTAATTGTGTTTATTTTAGTGTGTGATTAGTATTATTGTGTGATTAGTATTATTGTTTAGTTTGATTTCATAAATGTATTAGTGGTATATGTGGTTCAGTAATTAGGGGCATATTGTATTTGTGGCATTACTGTCGGGGACCATAATTAGGGATACCCTCAAGGCTCCTAATTCTCAGCTGGTAACCCCCATCAGCATAAAGCTGCAAAGGCCTGATGGGTGCGACTAAGTCAGGGATCAGTCCATTCGAGCGACTCGATCACGCCTCGCCCGAGCCTATCCTCGGACAAGGGCAGCCGACCCCGGAGGATTTCCATCTCGCCCGAGGCCCCCCTCCAACGGCGAACATATTTCCGGCTCGCCCGAGGCCCTGCCTTTGCTAAGAAGCAACCCTGACCAAATCGCCGCACCAACCGACCAAATCGCAGGAGCATTTAATGCAAAGGTGGCCTGACACCTTTATCCTGACGCGCGCCCCCCAGCCGGCAGAGCCGAAGTGACCGCCGTCACTTCGCCGCTCCACTGACCGACCTGACAGAAGGACAGTGCCGCATGCGCCACTCCGACTGCGGTGCCACTTGACAGAGTGAGACTGACAGGCAGTCAGGCCCTGCCGAAGGCACCATAGGAAGCTTCGCTTCGCCCGACCCAGGGCTCGGACTCGGGCTCAGCCCCGGAAGACGGCGAACTCCGCTCCGCCCGACCTAGGGCTCGGACTTGGGCTAAGTCCCGGAAGACGACGAACTCCGCTCCGCCCGACCCAGGGCTCGGACTCGGGCTAAGTCCCAGAAGACGGCGAACTCCGCTCCGCCCGACCCAGGGCTCAGACTTGGGCTCGGCCCCATAAGACGACGAACTCCGCTCCGCCCGACCCAGGGCTCGGACTCGGGCTCAGCCCCGAAAGACGGCGAACTCCGCTCCGCCCGACCCAGGGCTCGGACTTGGGCTCAGCCCTAGAAGACGACGAACTCCGCCTCGCCCGACCTAGGGGCTCGGACTCGACCTCGGCCACGGAAGACAGACTCGACCTCGGCTTCGGAGGAGCTTCCACATCGCCCAACCTAGGGCGCAGACCAGCCACGTCAACAGGAGGCGCCATCATCACCCTACCCCGAGCTGACTCGGGCCGCAGGGAACAAGACCGGTGTCCCATCTGGCTCGCTCCGCCAGATAGGCAATGATGGAGCCCCGCATACTCTGTGACGACGGCGGCTCTCAGCCCCCTTACGGAAGCAAAAGGACGTCAGCAAGGACTCAACCGCTCTGACAGCTGTCCCTCCGCCAGGCTCCATCGCTCCTCCGACGGCCACGACATCACACCAGCTGGGTGCCAAAATCTCTCCGGCTGCCACAACGGCATGTACTTAGGGCGCTAGCTCTCCTCCGCTAGACACGTAGCACTCTGCTACACCCCCCATTGTACACCTGGATCCTCTCCTTACGCCTATAAAAGGAAGGACCAGGGCCCTCTTAGAGAGGGTTGGCCGCGCGGGGACGAGGACGAGACAGGCGCTCGCTTGGAGCCGCTTGCTCCCTCTCCCGCGTGGACGCTTGTAACCCCCTACTGCAAGCGCACCCGACCTGGGCGCGGGACGAACACGAAGGCCGCGGGATTCCCACCTCTCTCACGCCGGTCTCCGGCCGCCTCGCTCTCCCCCCTTCGGGCTCGCCCCCGCGCTCGACCCATCTGGGCTGGGGTACGCGGCGACATTCACTCGTCGGCCCAGGGACCCCTCGGTCTCGAAACGTCGACAGTTGGCACGCCAGGTAGGGGCCTGCTGCGTGTTGACGAACAGCTTCCCGTCAAGCTCCAGATGGACAGTCTCCAGCAACCTCTCCAACCCGGGGCGGTGCTCCGTTTCGGGAGTCTTGAGTTCATGTCCCTCGACGGCGGCTACGACATGATACTCCTTCCACCGCCGCGTGACAACGACCATGGCGGCCGACAGCCCGCCCGCCGGTGGCGGAATCGACGATGTCTTCCCCGCGTGGTGGAAGAACAACCTTCGAGCTCATCCCGCCTTCTTCCCCGCCGACGGAGGGGAAGGCAGGGCAACCAAGGCCAAGCAGGAGGCAGCGCCTCGTTGGCTGTCGAGCGAGTCGACAGCGCCGGCACCCCAACGGGAGGCGCACCGGGTATCGACTTCGCGCTTGAGACGAAGACGAGCGCCGTCTCCCCGCGACACGCCAATCCCGAGCAAGCGGACGACGCCAGCGCGCTCGCGAAAAGCTTGCTGGACGTCACCCTCGTACCTGAGACGACGGTGCAGTCAGTCCCCGACGTGACTTTATCGCCGCTCGTCGACCAAGAGGTACCGACCGATTCCCGTCCCATGTCATTTGGATTCAGCCTCAACCCGCCTAGCGACCTCGCTTTGGCGGGCGCTCTCGTAGAGGCGAGTCCAAGCACTCTGGGGTTTCACATGCGGTCGCCTTGGGATTGGCTGACGGACGTCTCGACCTACGGGCCCTCTGGGTCCGAGGAAGACGACGAGCCCAGCATCTGTTGGGATTTCTCTAGACTTGGCAACCCCAGTGCCATGCGGGACTTCATGACCGCATGTGACTACTGCCTCTCCGACTGTTCCGACGGTAGCCGCAGCCTCGGCGACGAGGACTGCAGCCCAAGACGCGAATGTTTCCACGTCGATCTAGGGGGTCCCTCCGAAGGCAATCATCTCGGCATGCCGGAGGATGGTGATCTCCCTAGGCTGTTGCCCCGCGTTGACATCCCACGGGAGCTAGCTGTGGTCCCGTTCAGGCGGGGGGCCATGACCCACAGCTCGAGCAAATCCGCGGGGTGCAGGCCAGGCTCGACGAGGGAGCAGGAGCGCTTGAGCCGATCCGCCGAGACGTCGGGCAGGCATGGGCGGGCCAACCCCCGGCCGGAGAAATACGTCATCTGCCCCAGGGCTTCCAGCACCGCGTCGCCGACGACGTCAGGGTCAGGCCACCACCCGCATCTAGTGGGGTCGGCCAGAACCTGGCTGCAGCAGCGATGCTTCTCCGCGCGATGCCGGAGCCATCAACCACCGAGGGCCGGCGAATCCAGGGGGAGCTCAAGAATCTCCTGGAAGGCGCTGCGGTCCAACGGCTGAGAGCTCTGCCTCCCGAAGGCAGGGATACCCCTCGGAACCTCATGCCGCGACTTCCCGATTCATGCGAGAAGCCTCGGTCTACACCGGGCGCACGCGCAACACCGCGCCTGCGGCCCCGGACCGCCTCGGCAACGAGCACCATCACCGCGACCGTCGGGCCCACCTCGACGAGAGGGTGCGCCGAGGCTACCACCCCAGGCGTGGGGGACGCTACGACAGCGGGGAGGATCGGAGTCCCTCGCCCGAACCACCCGGTCCGCAGGCCTTCAGCCGGGCCATCCGACGGGCACCGTTCCCGACCCGGTTCCGACCCTCGACTACTATCACAAAGTACTCGGGGGAGACGAGACCGGAACTGTGGCTCGCGGACTACCGTCTGGCCTGCCAACTGGGTGGAACGGACGATGACAACCTCATCATCCGCAACCTCCCCCTGTTCCTCTCTGACACCGCTCGCGCCTGGTTGGAGCACCTGCCTTCGGGGCAGATCTCCAACTGGGGCGACCTAGTCCAAGCTTTCGCCGGCAATTTCCAGGGCACGTACGTGCGCCCCGGGAATTCCTGGGACCTCCGAAGCTGCCGGCAGCAGCCAGGAGAGTCTCTCCGGGACTACATCCGGCATATCTCAAAGCAGTGTACCGAGCTGCCCAACATCACCGACTCGGATGTCATCGGCGCGTTCCTCGCCGGCACCGCCTGCCGCGACCTGGTGAGCAAGCTGGGTCGCAAGACCCCCACCAGGGTGAGCGAGCTGATGGACATCGCCACCAAGTTCGCCTCCGGCCAGGAGGCGGTCGAGGCTATCTTCTGAAAGGACAAGTAGCCCCAGGGCCGCCCATCGGAAGATGTTCCCGAGGCGTCGACTCAGCGCGGCGCCAAGAAGAAAGGCAAGAAGAAGTCGCAAGCGAAACGCGACGCCACCGACGCGGACCTTGTCGCTGCCGCCGAATACAAGAACCCTCGGAAACCCCCCGGAGGTGCCAACCTCTTCGACAAGATGCTCAAGGAGCCGTGCCCCTATCACCAGGGGCCCGTCAAGCACACCCTTGAGGAGTGCGCCATGCTTCGGCGCCACTTCCACAGGGCCGGGCCACCCGCGGAGGGTGGCAAGGCCCGCGACGACGACAAGAAGGAAGATCACCAAGCCGGAGAGCTCCCCGAGGTCCGCGACTGCTTCATGATCTACGGTGGGCAAGCGGCGAATGCCTCGGCTCGGCACCGCAAGCAAGAGCGCCGGGAGGTCTACTCGGTGAAGGTGGCGGCGCCAGTCTACCTGGACTGGTCCGACAAGCCCATCACCTTCGACCAAGCCGACCACCCCGACCACGTGCCGAGCCCGGGGAAATACCCGCTCGTCGTTGACCCCGTCATCGGCGACGTCAGGCTCACCAAGGTCCTTATGGACGGAGGCAGCAACCTCAACATCATCTACGCCGAGACCCTCGGGCTCCTGCGTGTCGATTTGTCCTCCGTCCGAGCAGGCGCTGCGCCCTTCCATGGGATCATTCCCGAGAAGCGCGTCCAGCCCCTCGGACAACTCGACCTCCCAGTCTGCTTCGGAACACCCTCCAACTTCCGAAGGGAGACCCTGACGTTCGAGGTGGTCGGGTTCCGAGGAACCTACAACGCGGTACTGGGAAGACCATGCTACGCGAAGTTCATGGCCGTCCCCAACTACACCTACCTGAAGCTCAAGATGTCGGGCCCCAACGGGGTCATCACCGTCGGCCCCACGTACAAACACGCGTTCGAATGCGACGTGGAGTGCGTGGAGTACGCCGAGGCCCTCGCCGAGTCCGAGGCCCTCATTGCCGACCTGGAAAGCCTCTCTAAGGAGGTGCCAGACGTGAAACATCATGCCGGCAACTTCGAGCCAGTGGAGACGGTTAAGGCTGTCCCCCTCGACCCCAGCGGCGATGCCTCCAAGCAGATCCGGATCGGCTCCGGGCTCGATCCCAAATAGGAAGCAGTGCTCGTCGACTTTCTCCGCGCGAACGCCGATGTCTTCGCGTGGAGTCCCTCGGACATGCCCGGCATACCGAGGGATGTCGCCGAGCACTCGCTGGACATTCGAGCCGGAGCCCGACCCGTCAAGCAGCCCCTGCGCCGATTCGACGAGGAGAAGCGCAGAGCCATAGGCGAGGAGATCCACAAGCTAATGGCGGTAGGGTTCATCAAAGAGGTATTCCATCCCGAATGGCTTGCCAACCCTGTGCTTGTGAGAAAGAAAGGGGGGAAATGACGGATGTGTGTAGACTACACTGGTCTCAACAAAGCATGTCCGAAGGTTCCCTACCCTCTGCCTCGTATCGATCAAATCGTGGATTCCACTGCTGGGTGCGAAACCCTGTCTTTCCTCGATGCCTACTCAGGGTATCATCAAATCAGGATGAAAGAGTCCGACCAGCTCGCGACTTCTTTCATCACACCCTTCGGCATGTACTGCTATGTCACCATGCCGTTCGGCTTGAGGAATGCGGGCGCGACGTACCAGCGGTGCATGAACCATGTGTTCGGCGAACACATTGGCCGCACGGTCGAGGCCTACGTCGATGACATCGTAGTCAAGACGAGGAAAGCTTCCGACCTCCTTTCCAACCTTGAAGTGACATTCCGATGCCTCAAGGCGAAAGGCGTCAAGCTCAATCCCGAGAAGTGTGTCTTCGAGGTGCCCCGAGGCATGCTCTTGGGGTTCATCGTCTCCGAGCGGGGCATCGAAGCCAACCCGGAGAAGATCGCAGCCATCACCAGCATGGGGCCCATCAAGGACTTGAAAGGCGTACAGAGGGTCATGGGATGTCTCGCGGCTCTGAGCCGTTTCATCTCACGCCTCGGCGAAAGAGGTCTACCTCTGTACCGCCTCTTAAGGAAGGCCGAGTGCTTCACTTGGACCCCTGAGGCCGAGGAAGCTCTCGGGAACTTGAAGGCGCTCCTCACAAAGGCACCTATCTTGGTGCCTCCAGCTGCCGGAGAAGCCCTCTTGGTCTACGTCGCCGCGACCACTCAGGTGGTTAGCGCCGCGATTGTGGTCGAGAGGCAAGAAGAGGGGCATGCATTGCCCGTTCAGAGGCCAGTTTACTTCGTCAGCGAGGTACTGTCCGAAACCAAGATCCGCTACCCACAAGTTCAGAAGCTGCTGTATGCAGTGATCCTGATGCGGCGGAAGTTGCGACACTACTTCGAGTCTCATCCGGTAACTGTGGTGTCATCCTTCCCCCTAGGGGAGATCATCCAGTGCTGAGAGGCCTCGGGTAGGATTGCAAAGTGGGCGGTGGAAATCATGGGCGAGACAATCTCGTTCGCCCCTCGGAAGGCCATCAAGTCCCAGGTCTTGGCGGACTTCGTGGCCGAATGGGTCGACACCCAGCTACCGACGGCTCCGATCCAACCGGAGCTCTGGATCATGTTTTTCGACGGGTCGTTGACGAAGACGGGGGCCGGCGCAGGCCTGCTCTTCATCTCGCCCCTCGGGAAACACATACGCTATGTGCTACGCCTCCATTTCCCGGCGTCCAACAATGTGGCTGAGTATGAGGCTCTGGTCAACGGGTTGCGGATCGCCATCGAGCTAGGGGTCCGGCGCCTCGACGCCCGTGGTGACTCGCAGCTCGTCATCGACCAAGCCATGAAGAACTCCCACTGCCGCGACCCGAAGATGGAAGCCTACTGCGATGAGGTTCGGCGCTTGGAAGACAAGTTCTACGGGCTCGAGCTCAACCACATCGCTCGGCGCTACAACGAGACTGCGGACGAGCTGGCTAAAATAGCCTCGGGGTGAACAACGGTTCCCCTGGACGTCTTCTCCCGGGATCTGCATCAACCCTCCATCAAGATCGACGACACGCCCGAGCCTGAGGTGCCCTCGGCCCAGTCCGAGGTACCCTCGGCACAGCCCGAGGCACCCTCAGCTCGGCCCGAGGCGCCCTCGGTTTAGCCCGAGGTACCCTCGGCCCCCGAGGGTGAGGCACTGCGCGTCAAGGAGGAGCGAAGCGGGGCCACGCCTGATCGAAACTGACAGACCTCGTACCTGCAATATCTCCACCAAGGAGAGCTACCCCTCGACCGAGCCGAGGCTCGGCGGGTGGCGCGGCGCGCCAAGTCGTTCGTCTTGCTGGGCGATGAGAAGGAGCTCTACCACCGCAGCCCCTCAGGCATCCTCCAGCGATGCATCTCCATCACCGAAGGTCAGGAACTCCTGCGAGAGATACACTCGGGGGCTTGCGGCCATCACGCAGCGCCTCGAGCCCTTGTCGGGAATGCTTTCCGACAAGGCTTCTACTGGCCGACGGCGGTGGCCGACGCCACTAGAATTGTCCGCACCTGCGAAGGGTGTCAATTCTATGCGAAGCAGACCCACCTGCCCGCTCAGGCTCCGCAGACGATACCCATCACCTGGCCCTTTGCTGTGTGGGGTCTGGACCTCGTCGGCCCCTTGCAGAAGGCACCTGGGGGCTACACGCACCTGCTGGTCGCCATCGACAAATTCTCCAAGTGGATCGAGGTCCGACCTCTGAACAGCATCAGGTCCGAGCAGGCGGTGGCGTTCTTCACCAGCATCATCCATCGCTTCGGGGTCCCGAACTCCATCATCACCGACAACGGCACCCAGTTCACCGGCAGAAAGTTCTTGGACTTCTGCGAGGATCACCACATCCGGGTGGATTGGGCCGCCGTGGCTCATCCCATGTCAAATGGGCAAGTAGAGCGTGCCAACGGCATGATTCTACAAGGGCTCAAGCCTCGGATCTACAACGACCTCAACAAGTTCGGCAAGCGATGGATGAAAGAACTCCCCTCGGTGGTCTGGAGCCTGAGGACAACGCCGAGCCGAGCCACGGGCTTCACGCCGTTCTTCCTAGTCTACGGGACCGAGGCCGTCTTGCCCACAGACCTGGAATACGGCTCCCCGAGGACGAGGGCCTACAGCGATCAAAGCAACCAAGCTAGCCGAGAAGACTTGCTGGACCAGCTAGAAGAGGCTCGGGACAAGGCCTTACTACACTCGGCGCGGTACCAGCAGTCCCTGCGATGCTACCACGCCCGAGGGGTCCGGTCCCGAGACCTCCAGGTGGGCGACCTGGTGCTTCGGCTGCGACAAGACGCCCGAGGGAGGCACAAGCTCACGCCCCCTCTGGGAGGGACCGTTCGTCATCGCCAAGGTTCTGAAGCCCGGAACGTACAAGCTGGCCAACAGTCAAGGCGAGGTCTACGGCAACGCTTGGAACATCCAACAGCTACGTCGCTTCTATCCTTAAGATGTTTTCAAGTTGTTCATATACCTCGCACCCACGCAAAGTTTAGTCATCAAGGAAGGGTCGGCCTCGCCTCGGCAAAGCCCGACCCTCCCTCGGGGGCTAAAAGGGGGGGAACCCCCTCTGCGTTGAAATTTTCCTCAAAAAAAGATCTTTTCTGCCAGAATGTCTTTCGTGCTTTTTGACTACTTTGAAAAGTGGATCCTGAAAACGACGGAGTACACGTAAGCAGCCAAGGCTGACCGAGCCGAGGGACTCTTACGCCTCCGGGATACGGATACCTCACTCATCACCTTCTGCGATAAGTAACTCACGTTCGGATAAGTGATTCCGCGGACCGAACAAGTCTTCACGTTCGGAAGTTCTTCTGCCGAAGCGATCCTTCGAGCCTTCTCGACTGAGTCGGTGACAGAGCCCCATGGACGGGTAAGAGTGCGCGTAAGCGGCAAGGCCGACCGAGCCGAGGGACTCCTACGCCTCCGGGATACGAATACCTCACTCATCACCTTCCGCGAGAAGCAACTCTCGCTCGCACAAACATCCCTGTTACCGACAAAAAGGTCCAGATACTCGAAACGAGAGGAAAAGAGACGCAGCTTTACAACACAGCGAGGGTGTGTTCTGGCCTCGGCGGCCGCAGGAGACACACGCTACAAGACAATCTGATCCTGCAGGCTCGGGTCTTGACGCTGGAAGGGGGCAGCAGCACCCTCGGCATCGACGACACCTTCGGCAAGGTCCGACCTAGCCTCGGACGGTGACCCGGTCCGAGGATCTCCACTCTAAAGGACGACGTCATCACCACGCCCGGGCAACCGCTGCCAGGGTCTTCTTCGGGAATCCGGCCCGAGCAGGCGGCTCGGCCGGTCACCCCGGGGCCTCGGCCAGCCGTCCTCCAAGGGCGCCAGCCCGACCCGAGGCTTCGGCTGGTCAACTCCGGCGTTGGTCCCGCTAACGGACGACCCGGCTAGGCTCCGGCCAACCAGGTTTCATTTTCGAGCCAACTCTGCCCCTGTTCATGCTGATATCGCTACCCCTGGCCTCGGCTCATCCAAGAGCGGCCAAGGGGTCCCTTTAACTAAGCTAGAGGAGCCTCGGACAACAAGGCCGACCGAGCCGAGGGACTCCTAGGCCTCCGAGATACAGATACCTCACTCGTCACCTTGACACGGGGCGACTCACGCTTGGTGAAGCGGTTCAGACAACCAACAGGCGAATCTTAGTGCTCGGAAATGAGGAAAAAACACGGCTCCGTGCCAAAGTTACATACATGTTCAGGCCTCGACAGCCACAATGAACAAAAACACTGGCATTCAAAGTGCCATTACAAACGGAACTCCGGTTCCACCTCCGCAGGTACGAACAACCCCACTCGATGGGGGAGGGCCTGCGGAGCAACAGAAGACCGACGAACGGCGCGCCGTCGTCCGCTCCAGCAGCGGCGACGACGACGACTTCTGCTCCGGGGGGCCGAACAGCGGCAGCACTGACCTCAGGGCGGATGCTGCTGCCAAGAGGCCCCCGCCCATGCCCAAACTCGTGAGGCAAGGACGGGCAGAAGGCCGTAGAGTTGGAGGTCGGTCCGCGGGCGGCCCTGGCTATCTCGTCGGCGGAAGAACCTCTTCCAGCTGCCGTGGCAGACGCCGGCGCCGGGAGCGACTCCGAAGCCACTCGCGTCCGAGAGCCAGGCACGCTGCAGCTGCCGGCGCCACGGACGACGACCGCACTTCCCTCAGATCACTGAGGGAAGGAGCGGGCCACCGCCCACGCAGGGGCCGACCCCAACTCGGCACACTCCCCTCCCCAGCCCTGGTGATGAAAATCCTTGAGGCTGAGGGAGGGGCAGAGGCCGCAGCCCGGCTCGCTTTCCCCCTCCATCAAACTGGAGGTCACCATCTTGGGTGACCGCCGGCGGAGGGGTGCAGCCGGGCTGCATGATGAAAACCCTTGAAGCCGAACGATGGCTGAAAGGTACCAACTCCCACGGAGTTGCGTTCCTCCAACGATGAGGCGGAAAGACGGCGGGTATCCCCCATCCGGGGGCTTGGAAGGTGGAAAGACACGATGCATAAGGGAGCGCGAAGACATGGTCGCCTTCCAAAGGGGGTCACCCTCCTTTTAAAGGCGACTCTCCCTACTCGCGCCCCCGACCGTCGCGGGCTGAGTCTTCTCCAACACACTCCAAGGTCCTCCCCTGCGGCGCGGGGGCTGGGTTCCACACGTCATGCAAACCGGCTTAGAGCAGAAGAAGCCAAACCGCCGTGCGCGGTACGCACAACCGCCCGGCGGTTACAAGTGACCCTCCACTTTTGCCCAGACCAACGGGCGAAAGGGGCGGGCAGCCATGCAGGCGGCATGCAACCGCGCCAAGTGGGCGCGCTTCTCCAACTCCCAACACGCCCAACATGGAGGCCCAGGCCCACGCGTCATGCAACCGGCGCGCCGAATGCTTCGTGCAAGCAACTGCACCGCCACTTGCGCCACCATCGCGCCTCCTCGACTGCGGAACCAATACCGTGACTCGAGGCGACCCAGCGCGCGACCCAGCAGCCCCAGCCTGGCGCGGTGGTCAGTACGGCCAAAAATGGGCCGACAGTAATGACGGTGGCAGGCGGGCAGGAGCAACAGTCACGTCGTCAGCCAAGCTCACGTCCCATCCGGGGGCAGCGAGAGAACCCTCTCTCACGGCGTGAAGACAACGCGCCCGTGTTCCGTTCCTCGAACGGCTCGCGCATGCGCAACGGCTGCCCCGCCAACCACTCGCCCCGTCGCATTAACTCCGCGGCGGGACAGGCGGCGCCTTTGGCAGGAGAAGCGGGCGACGCTTCGCCTTCGCCATAATGACCGCGTCAGTAAAGGTACGCCGCGTCGTTCGATTTCGTATCCTTTTCCTTTTTTCCTCTTTCTCTCTCTTGCAACAGGGACCGGGAAAGGGGGATACCCCGAAAAGGATCCTTCCCCGTGAAGGAACCAGGCTCCGAGCCTCCCTACTGATCAGAGGTTCGAAGGCTGGCCCCCCGGAAGGGTTCGACAGCCGCCTCAGATCGCGTGGGCCCTACACCCACTACTGGTCAGAGGTTCGAAGGCCGGCCCCTCGGAAGGGTTCCATGGCCGCCTCAGGCTACTCGGGCTCCGCGCCCATTACTGATCAGGGGTTCGAAGGCTGGCCCCCGAAGGGTTCACAGCCGCCTCAGACGCCGAGCGAGGGATGACCATGGGTACGTTCGATACATAACCAAGGCTCGGGCTACGCTCCCGAGGTACCCTAGGAGATTTCCGAGACCAGCGTGAACGATCTTGTAACGGAATCCCATCAGAGGGAGGCATCGAGCCCTCGGACCCCGTCGCCAGGGGACCGGGTCTGGCAGATCACCCGCAGGTACTTTTGGGCGTGCCTCTGGGCCCCTAGCCGACCCCTAACGAACGGGGCACGGACGTCCACTCGGATTACCCGCTTGCAGCTCACCGAAGACACCATGTTCGGCGCCCATCGAGGGCAACATGGCGCTTTCCCCCCCTCCTCCTTGCGGAAAGGCGACGCAGGGGCGTATGTAAAAAAGCCGAGTCTGTCCCTGATCGCCCTCTCGCCCTGTGCAGAGGCTCGGGGGCTGCTCTCGCAAACCCGGCTACGGCCGAACCGTTGACAGCGTCAACATACCAGCCCGAGAACTTGGGACCCGACCGTACACCCGGGCTACGGCAAGCTCGCATGAGGGAACAACCAGACCAGCTGAAGCATTACGCGAGGCATTAAGACCTCGAAGGAGTGAAACCACTCCTCCGAGGCCTCGGGGGCTACACCCGGCGGGTGCGCTCGCGCGCACCCGCCGGATCAAAACGCAACCGAGAAAGGCTGGTCCCCTTGCAAAAAAGTGCGATGAAAGCCTCCAAGCGAGTGCTAACACTCCCTTCGAGGCTCGGGGGCTACTGTCGGGGACCATAATTAGGGGTACCCTCAAGGCTCCTAATTCTCAGCTGGTAACCCCCATCAGCATAAAGCTGCAAAGGCCTGATGGGTGCGACTAAGTCAGGGATCAGTCCATTCGAGCGACTCGATCACGCCTCGCCCGAGCCTAGCCTCGGACAAGGGCAGCCGACCCCGGAGGATTTCCGTCTCGCCCGAGGCCCCCCTCCAACGGCGAACATATTTCCGGCTCGCCCGAGGCCCTGCCTTCGCTAAGAAGCAACCCTGACCAAATCGCCGCACCAACCGACCAAATCGCAGGAGCATTTAACGCAAAGGTAGCCTGACACCTTTATCCTGACGCGCGCCCCCCAGCCGGCAGAGCCGAAGTGACCGTCGTCACTTCGCCGCTCCACTCACCAACCTGACAGAAGGACAGCGCCGCCTGCGCCACTCCGACTGCGGTGCCACTTGACAGAGTGAGACTGACAGGCAGTTAGGCCCTGTCGAAGGCACCATAGGAAGCTCCGCTTCGCCCGACCCAGGGCTCGGACTCGGGCTCAGCCCGGGAAGACGGCGAACTCCGCTCCGCCCGACCTAGGGCTCGGACTCGGGCTAAGTCCCGGAAGACGGCGAACTCCGCTCCGCCCGACCCAGGGCTCGGACTTGGGCTCGGCCCCAGAAGACGACGAACTCCGCTCTGCCCGACCCAGGGCTCGGACTCGGGCTCAGCCCCGGAAGACGGCGAACTCCGCTCCGCCCGACCCAGGGCTCGGACTTGGGCTCAGCCCTAGAAGACGACGAACTCCGCCTCGCCCGACCCAGGGGCTCGGACTCGACCTCGGCCACGGAAGACAGACTCGACCTATGCTTCGGAGGAGCTTCCACATCGCCCAACCTAGGGCGCAGACCAGCCACGTCAACAGGAGGCGCCATCATCACCCTACCCCGAGCTGACTCGTGCCGCAGGGAACAAGACCGGTGTCCCATCTGGCTCGCTCCGCCAGATAGGCAATGATGGCGCCCCGCATACTCTGTGACGACGGCGGCTCTCAGCCCCCTTACGGAAGCAAGAGGACGTCAGCAAGGACTCAACCGCTCCGACAGCTGTCCCTCCGCCAGGCTCCATCGCTCCTCCGACGGCCACGACATCACACCAGCTGGGTGCCAAAATCTCTCCGGCTGCCACAACGGCATGTACTTAGGGCGCTAGCTCTCCTCCGCTAGACACGTAGCACTCTGCTACACCCCCCATTGTACACCTGGATCCTCTCCTTACGCCTATAAAAGGAAGGACCAGGGCCCTCTTAGAGAGGGTTGGCCGCGCGGGGACGAGGACGAGACAGGCGCTCGCTTGGAGCCGCTCGCTCCCTCTCCCGCGTGGACGCTTGTAACCCCCTACTACAAGCGCACCCGACCTGGGCGCGGGACGAACACGAAGGCCGCGGGATTCCCACCTCTCTCACGCCGGTCTCCGGCCGCCTCGCTCTCCCCCCTTCGCGCTCGCCCCCGCGCTCGACCCATCTGGGCTGGGGCACGCGGCGACATCCACTCGTCGGCCCAGGGACCCCCCGGTCTCGAAACGCTGACAATTACTTTCATATTAAAATGTGGTACTATTATATTATTGGTTTTATAAGTACATTATATTGGTATGTCGTACCGTTGCCATATTTGTGGTATGGGTTACTTAGTCTGATTTGATTAATAATAGCATATCATTCTTTGTTTTATATATAAGTAATATATTTTTTAGTGGCAGCGAGGTTATGCTGCCAAAATTTTCTTTGGATCCTGCTAGCTTGTGGGTTTAGAACCTATCCTTGCCTATAGATGTAGGATCGACACCCTTGACGAAGTTGAATAATATTTTCACGATATGGTCTAGTTTCACAGCCTCAGGTATGGCTGAGGATCGTGCATGGATGTACAATGGCTGAAGTAGGAATGGACATCATTATGATGATTGGGTAGCCAAGACCAAAGATTTTGTGGACCATGTATTTTCCTTGTCATTAACCGGCACTGTTAGATGTCCTTGTAGACGGCACGAAAACAGTATATTCCTTAATAAGGAAAGAGTTAGCCTAGATCTTAGTCAGTTTGGATTTATGCCTAGATATGAGGTATGGGAACATCATGATGAGGTAGTACCCAACAAGAATGTAAAAGAGGAGGAGAACAATGATTGGGCTGGCGATGATGCGATGCATGAGATGCTAGATTCGCTACGTCCAGAGTTAAACCTAAGCTCCGAGGATCCTGCCACACCAGAGGTTTCCAGATTTTTTAAACTACTAAAAGACTCTGAAGAGTCGTTGCATGAACACACATATGTGAGTATACTCGCTTTTGTGGCTCGGCTCATGGCCATTAAGTCCAAGTATTTTTTTTCTCGAACAACTGTTACAATGAGATTCTAAAGTGATTAGGAGATGTGCTGCCAAAGCCCAATAAGTTATGAGGGAGCAATAGGAAAGGTTTTGTGAAGAGCTGCGGCAACAACAAATGACATTTCTCCAACAACGATCAGAGTATATGGCTGCTTACAACGCATAGGCGCAACAAACAATGAACATGGGTATCTTATTTATTCTCAACACGATCGTATATTTGTCCTATAACTGATATATTGTATTTGCAACAGTCTTGGTTTCTAGAGCAGACAGAACATCAAACATTCGTTTTCCTTCTATTTCAACCACCGATGTCTCCGTGGGGATTACATGCTCCGCCACCTCCACCTCATTTGCTTCAATTTAGTTTAGACTTGTGGTTTGTATTAACCTTTCAAATATTGACTAAACTTGATTTTGTAGGGATTCAGGGGCCACAACACGCCACCACCGGTGATACCACCACCAGGAGGAGCTTATGCAGGGGAGGGAGCTACTACAGGAGAGATTAGTTTAACAAACAATTCATTTGAATAGTGGTCATGTAAACAATGTAGTTATTAATGTATTCTTTTTTCTTTAGAATCCAAACTAGTTAAACGACTCGTTGACGACTTGTTCGCTTCTAGAGGTAGTGGTCACAACTCAAACGACCCTGATATGTGATGATTTGAGTCTTGTCGTGAATTGTTAGTTCGTGTTATGTTATAATGGACTATGTGATGTATTTGTGAACAATTGTGAACCGTGGACTCTAGTGGTATTTTGGTGAATTGTGATGTACTTATGAAGAATTGTGATATTTTGTGTTAAATGTGTGTAATTTGGAATTACTGTTCTGTCATATTATTGTGATTATATTATTATTGAAATTGTTGTTTTTGCGTTTCTTTCATATTTTTTCTATAAAGTTACTTATTTTTGGCGGCCAAATGGGGCCGCCAAAAATAATCCTAAGAAAATTTTGGCGTCCTTTATTTTCGGTGGCCAGAGCTCGGACACTGAAAATAACTTATTTTCGGTGGTCGAGCTCTGACCGCTGAAAATTAACGTTTATTTTCGACAATTTTTTTGGCGGCCATTAAGCCGCCGAAAATAGGCCTAAAGCCGTCAAAAATAGCTTATTTTTGGCGGGAAGGGCCCTATTTTCGGTGGCCCCTGGCTGCCGAAAATGATTGTAGCTGATGTAGTGTTGTAAAAATTAATGAAAGGTTATCACATATCTTCTTAAATAATAGATATAAATTTTGGATACAAATCTGATACAGTTATGGATATTTTTTCACCTTTTTTGTTGTAGGGAGCAAATAATGTATAAAACAATTTATGCGGAATTTATTCTTATTTATAATAATGTACTTCATAGAAAAGATTAGCATCAAATTTTATACATATCTATTTTAAAATATTAAATTTATCCCAACAATTCAGATATCCGTTTACACCCCAGTGTATAACTAAGTTTGTAAAAATACTATTAATATTTGTATTTTAAATAAATTTATTATTTGATTCAATAATTGGTTTAATAATACTAATTGTGTATTGTTGGGGGCCTTCATCTTTCGAAGGTCCTGAAAAACACAGTTAACCACTATTTCCCGACATATCTCTAAGTATTGCAGGTGCTTCGGCAGTAGCTACCTTTGGAGTAAATCAAGAAAAGGACGAAGGCGTTAGCTTCGTCATTACAATACGAGAAGGTGACGACAGAAGTCAAACAAGGCTGAAAGAAGGTGTTCATAAGATTTTGTTGTCAACATGATAAAGATAGAAGACATTACTACCCTTGTGTCATTTGTAAAGTATATGTAAAGCTTTGTGAACATACTTGTAATTTCGTACGAAGTTGTACCTCTCCCCTATAAATAGATGAACAGTATCATGCATAGATTCACCTTTTTCCAAGGGGAAGAAGAAGACTCATGTTTACTCAGTTTCCGAAATTATCTTCGAGCTCTCATTCGTGTAAAGCCAAAGCAATCGAAAACAAGTGACAAATATTGTCACTCACCTCCAGTGAACTCATTTACGACCATGCAAAAAGACAACGGTACTCCGTCCCGTCCTCACGCCCTTGGATCCTAACCAAGATGGAATTCTCTTGAGAGAGGCACGAAGCCAGAAAAGGAAGGCCACCAGTCCAACTCCACAATATCACGCATTAGACCATGAGATCAATAATCTTGAAGCGACCCATCAACAAGTGAAAAACCGAAAAGAGAAGATGCTTGTCACACCCGATTTTAGAAGGCAAACCGAATGCGAACTATGTACGTGTCAAGATCAGCAATTCACGTACACAACAGTTGCATAACTGGACATCATCACACAGTGCTAAATTAATAACATAAAAGAAGGTATAATAGTCGATTACATCATGATGTCCGGGACATCCACATAGTCTTTAATAATTATGGAACTGCGGAAAAGAAACGTAGATACACACGGCCTACACAGGCAGCCAACTAGGGGTTTGCCGCTAACCCACGCCTAGAACTCATCGTACTCTTAGAACTCCTGGAAGTCCTCCTCCACGACTTCATCTTTACCTGAGCAGTGGTTGCAACGTGGACAACCTGGGGGGTTGGTGTGTAAAGCAAGGGTGAGTACACATCAACATACTCAGCAATATGTCATGTTTGGCTGTAGTGGACAAGCTTTATGTGAAGTTTAGTCAAGCAGTTGCTTTTAGTTGGTCAGGTTATTATTACTAGTAGAACGCCAGGTTTGAGCATTAACCCAAGTTATTAACCCAATGTACCCTTTCCAAACGGAAAGAATACCACTTACCATTACCATAGTCATAACCAAAACCATCATCCTCATCACCAGCTGTAAACCAAACATCTCTGATCAAGTATCTCTAATCAATGGAGCTCCCTTGGCCGCTCATAACCGCGAGCACGACTGATATATCAGTTTCATAACACTCTGCAGAGCTTGCGCACTTTACCCACAAGCCGTGATTCCCTCTTGCCTCGGGCCGATCAAACCCTTAAACACTACCAAGGTGAATAGGCAGGGTTTCACTACGTAGCCTTTACAAAGATTTCCAGGGGCTATAGCCGCCCGTTAGGTTTCCTAAATGCACCACACTCCTCCCCAAGGGACGAACCGACGTTGGCAGAGCGAGCCACATACACCGAGCACCATTAACGGCACGAAGGCAAAGCGAACTACACCCAGTTCCTCTAATTATTCAGCTAAGGGCGTCCCACTCCACCCTCATGAAAGCACTGTTTTCTCGGGTGGTCATCCAAGGAACTAGTCCTTACAGAGAGGCACTCGAGAAACAGCTCGAGTCCCCTTAAATGTCACAGTACCATCATCATAATCAAAAGGGAAAACAGCGTATCATAGATAATCTCGTCATGTTCATTGATTAATGTGAAGCACTAGCATATAGCTAAACCAAAATAATATAACCAGAATAGGTAAACAAGGACAAGATAAACAAAAGCTAGTCAATCCTTAGGTATAAACTGTGTAAATGCGGGGAGTGAATTATAAGAATAAGTAGGACATATATGGGTCAAGGGACACTTGCCTTCACCAACCGACTACTGCTCAGTGTCTTCACCTGCAACTCCTTCGGACTCCACCAACTGACCGTTATCTATACGAGTTCAAACATATATTCCACACATTTAATACGAAAGAACAGTACACCATACAACAGAATGTAATAAATAAGCAGAAGCTCGGCGCAAGGCTCACACATACGACTAAGCGAGAAAGAAAGAGTAACGGTCGAGGCTACGGTCGAAAAGCGATCATGTTATGGGATTATAAATCAGAGTACTCGTCTAAACAGAACAATATTAATTTGGCCATCGTGCTATGCATAGGATAAAGTCATTGTCGGCGTTTCGAGACCGGGGGGTCCCTGAGCCGACGAGTGAATGTCGCCGCGTGCCCCAGCCCAGATGGGTCGAGCGCGAGGCCGAGCGCGAAGGGGGGAAAGCGAGGCGGCCGGAGACCGGCGTGAGAGAGGTGGGAATCCCGCGGCCTTCGTGTTCGTCCCGCGCCCAGGTCGGGTGCGCTTGCAGTAGGGGGTTACAAGCGTCCACGCGGGAGAGGGAGCGAGCGGCTTCAAGCGAGCGCCTGTCTCGTCCTCGTCCCCGCGCGGCCAACCCTCTCTAAGAGGGCCCTGGTCCTTCCTTTTATAGGCGTAAGGAGAGGATCCAGGTGTACAATTGGGGGTGCAGCAGAGTGCTACGTGTCTAGCGGAGGAGAGCTAGCGCCCTAAGTACATGCCGTTGTGGCAGCCGGAGAGATTTTGGCACCCAACTGGTGTGATGTCGTGGCCGTCGGAGGAGCGATGGAGCCTGGCGGAGGGACAGCTGTCGGAGCTGTTGAGTCCTTGCTGACGTCCTCTTGCTTCCGTAAGGGGGCTGAGAGCCGCCGTCGTCACAGAGTATGCGGGGCGCCATCATTGCCTATCTGGCGGAGCGAGCCAGATGGGACGCCGGTCTTGTCCCCCGTGGCCCGAGTCAGCTCGGCGTAGGGTGATGATGGTGCCTCCTGTTGACGTGGCTGGTCTGCGCCCTAGGTTGGGCGATGTGGAAGCTCCTCCGAGGTCGAGGTCGAGTCTGTCTTCCGTGGTCGAGGTCGAGTCCGAGCCCCTGGTTCAGGCGAGGCGGAGACCGTCGGCTGAGGCTAGGGCGGAGTCCGAGCCCTGGGGTCGGGCGGAGCGGAGTTCGTCATCTTCTGGGAGCTGAGCCCAAGTCCGAGCCCTAGGTCGGGCGGAGCGGAGTTCGCCGTCTTCCGGGACTTAGCCCGAGTCCGAGCCCTGGGTCGGGCGGAGCGGAGTTCGCCGTCTTCCGGGACTTAGCCCGAGTCCGAGCCCTGGGTCGGGCGGAGCGGAGTTCGCCGTCTTCCGGGACTTAGCCCGAGTCCGAGCCCTGGGTCGGGCGGAGCGGAGTTCACCGTCTTCCGGGACTTAGCCCGAGTCCGAGCCCTGGGTCGGGCGGAGCGGAGTTCGTCGTCTTCCGGGACTTAGCCCGAGTCCGAGCCCTGGGTCCGGCGGAGCGGAGCTTCCTATGGTGCCTTCGGTCGGGCCTAACTGCCTGTAAGTCTCACTCTGTCAAGTGGCACCGCAGTCGGAGTGGCGCAGGCGGCGCTGTCCTTCTGTCAGGCCGGTCAGTGGAGCGGCGAAGTGACGGCGGTCACTTCGGCTCTGCCGGCTGGGGGCGCGCGTCAGGATAAAGGTGTCAGGCCACCTTTGCATTAAATGCTCCTGCGATTTGGTCGGTCGGTGCGGCGATTTGGTCAGGGTTGCTTCTTGGCGAAGACAGGGCCTCGGGCGAGCCGGAAATATTTTCGCCGCTGGAGGGGGGCCTCGGGCGAGACGGAAATCCTCCGGGGTCGGCTGCCCTTGTCCGAGGCTAGGCTCGGGCGAGGCGTGATCGAGTCCCTCGAATGGACTGATCCCGGACTTAATCGCACCCATCAGGCCTTTGCAGCTTTATGCTGATGGGGGTTACCAGCTGAGAATTAGGAGCCTTGAGGGTACCCCTAATTATGGTCCCCGACAGTAGCCCCCGAGCCTCGAAGGGAGTGTTAGCACTCGCTTGGAGGCTTTCATCGCACTTTTTTGCAAGGGGACCAGCCTTTCTCGGTTGCGTTTTGTTCCGGTGGGTGCGCGCGAGCGCACCCGCCGGGTGTAGCCCCCGAGGCCTCGGAGGAGTGGTTTCACTCCTTCGAGGTCTTAATGCCTCGCGTAACGCTTCGGCTGGTCTGATCATTCCCTCATGCGAGCTGGCCGTAGCCCGGGTGTACGGTCGGGTCCCAAGTTCTCGGGCTGGTATGTTGACGCTGTCAACGGTTCGGCCGGAGCCAGGTTTGTGAGAGCAGCCCCCGAGCCTCTGCACAGGGCGAGAGGGCGATCAGGGACAGACTCGACTTTTTTACATACGCCCCTGCGTCGCCTTTCCGCAAGGAGGAGGGGGGAAAGCGCCATGTTACCCTCGATGGGCGCCGAACATGGTGTTTCCGGTGAGCTGCAGGCGGGTAATCCGAGTGGACGTCCGTGTTCCATTCGTTAGGGGTCGGCTAGGGGCCCGGAGGCACGCCCAAAAGTACCTGCGGGTGATCTGCCGGACCTGGTCCCCTGGCGACGGGGTCCGAGGGCTCGATGCCTCCCTCTGATGGGATTCCGTTACAAGATCGTTCCCGCTGGTCTCGGAAATGTCCTAGGGTACCTCGGGAGCACAGCCCGAGCCTCGGTTATGTATCGAACGTACCCATGGTCATCCCTCGCTCTGTGTCTGAGGCGGCTGTGAACCCTTCGGGGGCCAGCCTTCGAACCCCTGATCAGTAGTGGGCGCGGAGCCTGAGTAGCCTGAGGCGGCCGTTGAACCCTTCCGAGGGGCCGGCCTTCGAACCTCTGACCAGTAGTGGGTGTAGGGCCCACGCGATCTGAGGCGGCTGTCGAACCCTTCCGAGGGGCCAGCCTTCGAACCTCTGATCAGTAGGGAGGCTCGGAGCCTGGTTCCTTCATGGGGAAGGATCCTTTTCGGGGTATCCCCCTTTCCCGGTCCCTGCTGCAAGAGAGAGAAATAGGGAAAAAGGAAAAGGATACGAAATCGAACGACGCGGCGTACCTTTTTTGACGCGGTCATTATGGCGAAGGCGAAGCGTCGCCCGCTTCTCCTGCTAGAGGCGCCGCCTGTCCCGCCGCGGAGTAAATGTGACGGGGTGAGTGGTTGGTGGGGCGGCCGTTGCGCATGCGCGAGCCGTTCGAGGAACGGGACACGGGCGCATTGTCTTCACGCCGTGAGAGAGGGTTCTCTCGTTGCCCCGGATGGGACGTAGGCTTGGCCGGCGACGTGACCGCTGCTCCTGCCCGCCTGCCACCGCCATTACTGCCGGCCCGTTTTTGGCCGCATTGACCGTCGCGCCAGGCTGGCGTTGCTGGGTCGTGCGCTGGGTCGCCTCGAGTCACGGTATTGGTTCCGCAGTCGAGGAGGCGCGGTGGTGGCGCAAGTGGCGGTGCAGTTGCATGCACGAAGCATTCGGCGCACCGGTTGCTTGACGCGTGGGCCTGGGCCTCCATGCTCGGCGTGTTGGGAGTCGGAGAAGCGCGCCCACTTGGCGCGGTTGCATGCCGCCTGCATGGCTGCCCGCCCCTTTCGCCCGTTGGTCTGGGCAAAAGTGGAGAGTCGCTTGTAACCGCTGGGCGGTTGTGCGCACCGCGCACGGCGGTTTGGCTTCTTCTGCTCTAAGCCGGATTGCATGACGTCTGGGACCCAGCCCCCGCGCCGCAGGGGAGGACCTTGGAGCGTGTTGGAGAAGACTCAGCCCGCGACGGCTGGGGATGCAAGTAGGGAGAGTCGTCTTTAAAAGGAGGGTGACCCCCTTGGAAGGCGACCATGTCTTCGCGCTCCCTTATGCATCGTGTCTTTTTACCTTCCAAGCCCCCGGATGGGGGATACCCCTCGTCTTTCCGCCTCGGCGTTGGAGGAACGCAACTCCGTGGGAGTTGGTACCTTTCAGCCATCGTTCGGCTTCAAGGATTTTCATCACACAGCCCGGTTGCACCCCTCCGCTGGTGGTCACCCAAAACGGTGACCTCCAGCCCCTGGATGGGGAGAGGCAAGCCGGGCTGTGATCTCGGTCTCGCCCTCAGCCTCGAGGGTGTTCGTCATCCTCGCTGGGGCGGGGAGCGAGGCGAGCCGGGGCTCTACCTCCCGCGCGGGCCAGCGGGCCACCTCTTCTTCCAGCTTCTGGTGGTGGCAAACATCCTCCAGCTCTGCGGAGGAGACGTCCTCCAGCCATGCCGGGGAAGGCGAACTGTTGCTGCCCAGCTAGGATGCAACATTCCGCTCTCTTCCTCGCTTTCGCGGCGAGGACGGCAGCGAGGACCTGCCGGTGCGCTTTGGAGCGGCCCGCTCTTTGGCTTTAATAGCTGGTTCGCGTCCCTTGAGCGGGAACGCGAACGAGAGCCCTCCGGTGGCCGCGTCCGTCCTAGGACCATGGCTGCTGCTGCAGAGGTCGCTGGCGGGTCCCCCAGCGTTCGTCGCCCCGCAGGCTCCCCTGTGCGGAGGTTGTTCATACCCGCGGGGACGGAACCAGAGTTCCGTCTGTAATGGCACTTTGAATGCCAGTGTTTTTGTTCATTGTGGCTGTCGAGGCCTGAACATGTGTGTAATTTCAGCACGGAGCCGTGTTTTTTCCTCATTTTCGAGCACTAAGACTCGCCTGTTGGTTATCTGAACCGCTTCACCAAGCCTGAGTCGCCCCGTGTAAAGGTGACGAGTGAGGTATCCGTATCCCGGAGGCGTAGGAGTCCCTCGGCTCGGTCGGCCTTGTTATCCGAGGCTTCTCTAACTTAGTTAAAGGAAACCCTCGGCCGCTCTCCGATGAGCCGAGGCCAGGGGTAGCGGTGTCAGCATGAACAGAGGCAGAGTTGGCTTGAAAAGAAAACCTGGTTGGCCGGAGCCTGGCCGGGTTGCCCGTTAGCGGGACCGACGCCGGAATTGACCTGCCGAGGCCTCGGGTCGGGCTGATGTCCGCGGTGGACAGCCGGCCGAGGCCTCGGGGTGACCAGCCGAGCCGCCTGCCCGAGCCGGATTCCCGGAGAAGACCCTGGCAGCGATGGCCCGGGCTTGGTGATGACGTCGTCCTTCAGAGTGGAGATCTTCGGACCGCGTCGCCGTCCGAGGCTAGGTCGGACCTCGCCGAAGGTGTTGTCGACGCCGAGGGTGCTGCTGCTCCCTTCAAGCGTTAGGATCCGAGCCTGCAGGATCGGATTGTCTTGTAGCGTGTGTTTCCTGCGGCCGCCGAGGCCAAAACACACCCTCGCCGTGTTGTAAAGCTGCGTCTCTTTTCCTCTTGTTTCGAGTATCTGGACCTTTTTGTCGGTAACAGAAATGTTTGTGCGAGCGAGAGATGCTTCTCGCGGAAGGTGATGAGTGAGGTATCCGTATCCCGGAGGCGTAGGAGTCCCTCGGCTCGGTCGGCCTTGCCGCTTACGCACACTCTTACCCGTCCATGGGGCTCTGTCACCGACGCAGTCGAGAAGGCTCGAAGAATCGCTCCAGCAGAAGAGCTTCCGAGCGTGAAGACTTGTTCGGTCCGCGGAATCATTTATCCGAACGTGAGTTACTTATCGCAGAAGGTGATGAGTGAGGTATCCGTATCCCGGAGGCGTAGGAGTCCCTCGGCTCGGCCAGCCTTGGCTGCTTACGTGTACTCCGTCGTTTTCAGGATCCACTTTCGAAGTAGTCAAAAAGCACGAAAGACATTCTGGCAGAAAAGATCTTTTTTTGAGGAAAATTTCGACGCAGAGGGGGTTCCCCCTTTTAGCCCCCGAGGGAGGGTCGGGCTTTGCCGAGGCGAGGCCGACCTTTCCTTGATGACTAAACTTTGGGTGGGAGCGAGGTATATGAACAACTTGAAAACATCTTAAGGGTAGAAGCGACGTAGCTGTTGGATGTTCCAAGCGTTGCCGTAGACCTCGCCTTGATTGTTGCCAGCTTGTACGTTCCAGGCTTCAGGACTTTGGCGATGACGAACGGCCCCTCCCAGGGGGGCGTGAGTTTGTGCCGCCCTCGGGCATCTTGTCGCAGCCGAAGCACCAGGTCGCCCACCTGGAGGTCTCGGGACCGGACCACTCGGGCGTGGTAGCGTCGCAGGGACTGCTGGTACCGCGCCGAGTGTAGTAAGGCCCTATCCCGAGCCTCCTCCAGCTGGTCCAGTGAGTCTTCTCGGCTAGCTTGGTTGCTTTGGTCGGTGTAGGCCCTCGTCCTCGGGGAGCCGTATTCCAGGTCTGTGGGCAAGACGGCCTCGGCCCCGTAGACTAGGAAGAACGGCGTGAAGCCCGTGGCTCGGCTTGGCGTTGTCCTCAGACTCCAGACCACCGAGGGGAGTTCCTTCATCCATCGCTTGCCAAACTTGTTGAGGTCGTTGTAGATCCGAGGCTTGAGCCCTTGTAGAATCATGCCGTTGGCACGCTCTACTTGCCCATTTGACATGGGGTGAGCTACGACGGCCCAGTCCACCCGGATGTGGTGATCCTCGCAGAAGTCCGGGAACTTTCTGCTGGTGAACTGGGTGCCGTTGTCTGTGATGATGGAGTTCGGGACCTCGAAGCGATGGATGATGTTGGTGAAGAACGCCACCGCCTGCTCGGACCTGATGCTGTTCAGGGGTCGGACCTCGATCCACTTGGAGAATTTGTCGATGGCGACCAACAGGTGCGTGTAGCCCCCGGGTGCCTTCTGCAAGGGGCCGACGAGGTCCAGACCCCACACAGCAAAAGGCCAGGTGATGGGTATCGTCTGCAGAGCCTGAGCGGGCAGGTGGGTCTGCCTTGCGTAGAATTGACACCCTTCACAGGTGCGGACAATTTTGGTAGCGTCGGCCACCGCCGTGGGCCAGTAGAAGCCTTGTCGGAAAGCATTCCCGACAAGGGCTCGAGGCGCTGCGTGATGGCCGCAAGCCCCCGAGTGTATCTCTCGCAGGAGTTCCTGACCTTCGGCGATGGAGATGCATCGCTGGGCGATGCCAGAGGGACTGTGGTGGTAGAGCTCCTTCTCATCACCCAGCAAGACGAATGACTTGGCGCGCCGCGCCATCCGCCGGGCCTCGGCTCGGTCGAGGGGTAGCTCTCCTCGGTGGAGATATTGCAGGTACAGGGTCTGCCAGTTTCGATCAGGCGTGACCCCGCTTTGCTCCCCCTCGACGTGCAGCGTCTCGCCCTCGGGGGCCGAGGGTACCTCGGGCTAAACCGAGGGCACCTCGGGCCGAGCCGAGGGTGCCTCGGGCTGTGCCGAGGGTACCGAGGGCTGGGCCGAGGGTGCCTCAGGCTCGGGCGTGTCGTCGATCTTGACGGAGGGTTGATGCAGATCCCAGGAGAAGACGTCCGGGGAACCGTTGTTCGCCCCGAGGCTATTTTAGCCAGCTCGTCCGCAGTCTCGTTGTAGCGCCGAGCGATGTGATTGAGCTCGAGCCCGTAGAACTTGTCTTCCAGGCGCCGAACCTCATCGCAGTAGGCCTCCATCTTCGGGTCGCGGCAGTGGGAGTTCTTCATGACTTGGTCGATGACGAGCTGCGAGTCACCACGAGCGTCGAGGCGTCGGACCCCTAGCTCGATGGCGATCCGCAATCCGTTGACCAGAGCTTCGTACTCAGCCACATTGTTGGATGCCGCGAAATGGAGGCGTAGCACATAGCGTATGTGCTTCCCAAGGGGCGAGATGAAGAGTAGGCCCACGCCGGCTCCCGTCTTCATCAACAACCCGTCGAAAAACATGGTCTAGAGCTCTGGTTGGATCGGAGCCGTCGGTAGCTGGGTGTCGACCCATTCGGCCACGAAGTCCGCCAAGACCTGGGACTTGATGGCCTTCCGAGGGGCGAACGAGATTGTCTTGCCCATGATTTCCACCGCCCACTTTGCAATCCTACCCGAGGCCTCTCGGCACTGGATGATCTCCCCCAGGGGGAAGGATGACACCACAGTTACCAGATGAGACTCGAAGTAGTGTCGCAACTTCCGCCGTGTCAGGATCACCGCATACAGCAGCTTCTGAATTTGTGGGTAGCGGATCTTGGTTTCGGATAGTACCTCGCTGACAAAGTAGACTGGCCTCTGAACGGGCAATGCATGCCCCTCTTCTTGCCTCTCGATCACAATCGCGGCGCTAACCACCTGAGTGGCTGCGGCGACGTTGACCAAGAGGGCTTCTCCGGCAGCTGGGGGCA
This sequence comes from Zea mays, assembly GCF_902167145.1. Lineage (NCBI taxonomy): Eukaryota > Viridiplantae > Streptophyta > Magnoliopsida > Poales > Poaceae > Zea > Zea mays. Next base: position 224,052,408 of record NC_050096.1, read on the forward strand.
CCAAGATAGGTGCCTTCGTGAGGAGCGCCTTCAGGTTCCCGAGGGCTTCCTCGGCCTCAGGGGTCCAAGTGAAGCACTCGGCCTTCCTCAAGAGGCGGTACAGAGGTAGACCTCTTTCGCCGAGGCATGAGATGAAGCGGCTCAGAGCCGCGAGACATCCCATGACCCTCTGTACACCTTTCAAGTCCTTGATGGGCCCCATGCTGGTGATGGCTGCGATCTTCTCCTGGTTGGATTCGATGCCCCGCTCGGAGACGATGAACCCCAAGAGCATGCCTCGGGGCACCCCGAAGACACACTTCTCGGGATTGAGTTTGACACCTTTCGCCTTGAGACATCGGAATGTCACTTCAAGGTCGGAAAGGAGGTCGGAGGCTTTCCTCGTCTTGACTATGATGTCATCGACGTAGGCCTCGACCGTGCGGCCGATGTGTTCGCCGAACACATGGTTCATGCACCGCTGGTACGTCGCACCCGCATTCCTCAAACCGAACGGCATGGTGACATAGCAGTACATGCCGAAGGGTGTGATGAAAGAAGTCGCGAGCTGGTCGGACTCTTTCATCCTGATTTGGTGATACCCTGAGTAGGCATCAAGGAAAGACAGGGTTTCACACCCAGCAGTGGAATCCACGATTTGATCAATGCGAGGCAGAGGGTAGGGAACCTTCGGACATGCTTTGTTTAGACCAGTGTAGTCTACACACATCCGCCATTTCCCCCCTTTCTTTCTCAGAAGCACAGGGTTGGCAAGCCATTCGGGATGGAATACCTCTTTGATGAACCCTGCCGCCATTAGCTTGTGAATCTCCTCACCTATGGCTCTGCGCTTCTCCTCGTCGAATCGGCGCAGAGGCTGCTTGACGGGTCGGGCTCCGGCTCGGATGTCCAGCGAGTGCTCGGCGACATCCCTCGGTATGCCGGGCATGTCCGAGGGACTCCACTCGAAGACGTCGGCGTTCGCGCGGAGAAAGTCGACGAGCACTGCTTCCTATTTGGGTTCGAGCCCGGAGCCGATCCGGATCTGCTTGGAGGCGTTGCAGCTGAGGTCGAGGGGGACGGACTTAACCGTCTTCGCTGGCTCAAAGTTGCCGGCATGTCGCTTCACGTCTGGCACCTCCTTAGAGAGGCTCTCCAGGTCGACGATGAGGGCCTCGGCGTACTCCACGCACTCCACGTCGCATTTGAACGCGTGTTTGTACGTGGGGCCGACGGTGATGACCCCGTTGGGTCCCGGCATCTTGAGCTTCAGGTAGGTGTAGTTGGGGACGGCCATGAACTTCGCATAGCATGGTCTTCCCAGCACCGCGTGGTAGGTTCCTCGGAACCCGACCACCTCGAACGTCAGGGTCTCCCTTCGGAAGTTGGAGGGTGTTCCGAAGCAGACGGGAAGGTCGAGTTGTCCGAGGGGCTGGACGCGCTTCCCGGGAATGATCCCATGGAAGGGCGCAGCGCCTGCTCGGACGGAGGACAGATCGACACGCAAGAGCCCGAGGGTCTCGGCGTAGATGATGTTGAGGCTGCTGCCTCCGTCCATGAGGACTTTGGTGAGCCTGACGTCGCCGATGACGGGGTCGACGACGAGCGGGTATTTCCCCGGGCTCAGCACATGGTCGGGGTGGTTGGCTCGGTCGAAAGTGATGGGCTTGTCGGACCAGTCTAGATAGACTGGCGCCGCCACCTTCACCGAGCAGACCTCCCGGCGCTCTTGCTTACGGTGCCGAGCCGAGGCATTCGCCGCTTGCCCACCGTATTTCATGAAGCAGTCGCAGACCTCGGGGAACTCTCCTGCTTGGTGATCTTCCTTCTTATCGGCGTCGTGGGCCCTGCCACCCTCCGCGGGTGGCCCGGCCCTGTGGAAGTGGCGCCGAAGCATGACGCACTCCTCAAGGGTGTGCTTGACGGGCTCCTGGTGATAGGGGCATGGCTCCTTGAGCATCTTGTCGAAGAGGTTGGCACCTCCGGGGGGTTTCCGAGGGTTTTTGTACTCGGCGGCGGCGACAAGGTCTGCGTCGGCGGCGTCGCGTTTCGCTTGCGACTTCTTCTTGCCCTTCTTCTTGGCGCCGCGCTGAGTTGACGCCTCGGGGGCATCTTTCGATGGGCGGCCCTGGGGCTGCTTGTCCTTTCGGAAGATAGCCTCGACCGCCTCCTGGCCGGAGGCGAACTTGGTGGCGATGTCCATCAGCTCGCTCGCCCTGGTGGGGGTCTTGCGACCCAGCTTGCTCACCAGGTCGCGGCAGGTGGTGCCAGCGAGGAACGCGCCGATGACATCCGAGTCGGTGATGTTGGGCAGCTCGGTGCGCTGCTTCGAGAATCGCCGGATGTAGTCCCGGAGAGACTCTCCCGGCTGCTGTTGGCAGCTTCGGAGGTCCCAGGAATTCCCGGGGCGCACGTACGTGCCCTAGAAATTGTCGGCGAAAGCTTGGACTAGGTCGTCCCAGTTGGAGATCTGCCCCGGAGGCAGGTGCTCCAACCAGGCGCGAGCGGTGTCGGAGAGAAACAGGGGGAGGTTGCGGATGATGAGGTTATCATCGTCCGTCCCACTCAGCTAGCAGGCCAGACGGTAGTCCACGAGCCACAGTTCCGGTCTCGTCTCCCCCGAGTACTTTGTGATAGTAGTCGGGGGTCGGAACCGGGTCGGGAACGGCGCCCATCGGATGGCCCGGCTGAAGGCCTGCGGACCGGGTGGTTCGGGCGAGGGACTCCGATCCTCCCCGCTGTCGTAGCGTCCCCCACGCCTGGGGTGGTAGCCTCGGCGCACCCTCTCGTCGAGGTGGGCCCGACGGTCACGGTGATGGTGCTCGTTGCCGAGGCGACCCGGGGCCGCAGGCGCGGTGTTGCGCGTGCGCCCGGTGTAGACCCAAGGCTTCCCGCATGAATCGGGAACTCGCGGCATGAGGTTCCGAGGGGTACCCCTGCCTTCGGTAGGCGGAGCTCTCGGCCCGTCGGACCGCGGCGCCTTCCAGGAGATTTTTGAGCTCTCCCTGGATTTGCCGCCCCTCGGTGGTTGATGGCTCCGGCATCGCGCGGAGGAGCATTGCCGCTGCAGCCAGGTTCTGGCCAACCCCACTGGATGCGGGTGGCGGCCTGACCCTGACATCGTCGGCGGGCGGTGATGAAGTCACGTCGGGGACTGAATGCACCATCATCTCAGGTACGAGGGTGACGTCCAGCAAGCTTTTCGCGAGCGTGCTGGCGTCGTCTGCTTGCTCGGGATTGGCGTGTCGTGGGGAGACGGCGCTCGTTTTCGTCTCAAGCGCGAGGTCGATACCCGGTGCGCCCCCCGTTGGGGTGCCGGCGCTGTCGACTCGCTCGACAGCCGACGAGGCACTGCCTCCTGCTTGGCTTTGGTTGCCCCGCCTTCCCCTCCGTCGGCGGGGAAGAGGGCGGGATGAGCTCGAAGGTTGTTCTTCCACCACGCGGGGAAGACGTCGTCGATTCCGCCGCCGGCGGGCGGGCTATCGGCCGCTGTTGCCGCTGCCGCCCGGCGGTGGAGTGAGTATCATGTCGTAGCTGCCGTCGAGGGACATGAACTCGAGACTCCCGAAACGGAGCACCGTCCCGAGTTGGAGAGGTCGCTGGAGACTGCCCATCTGGAGCTTGACGGGAAGGTGTTTGTCAACACGCAGCAGGCCCCTACCTGGCGCGCCAACTGTCGGCGTTTCGAGACCGGGGGTCCCTGAGCCGACGAGTGAATGTCGCCGCGTGCCCCAGCCCAGATGGGTCGAGCGCGAGGCCGAGCGCGAAGGGGGGAAAGCGAGGCGGCCAGAGACCGGCGTGAGAGAGGTGGGAATCCCGCGGCCTTCGTGTTCGTCCTGCACCCAGGTCGGGTGCGCTTGCAGTAGGGGGTTACAAGCGTCCACGCGGGAGAGGGAGCGAGCGGCTTCAAGCGAGCGCCTGTCTCGTCCTCGTCCCCGCGCGGCCAACCCTCTCTAAGAGGGCCCTGGTCCTTCCTTTTATAGGCGTAAGGAGAGGATCTAGGTGTACAATGGGGGGTGCAGCAGAGTGCTACGTGTCTAGCGGAGGAGAGCTAGCGCCCTAAGTACATGCCGTTGTGGCAGCCAGAGAGATTTTGGCACCCAGCTGGTGTGATGTCGTGGCCGTCGGAGGAGCGATGGAGCCTGGCGGAGGGACAGCTGTCGGAGCTGTTGAGTCCTTGCTGACGTCCTCTTGCTTCCGTAAGGGGGCTGAGAGCCGCCGTCGTCACAGAGTATGCGGGGCGCCATCATTGCCTATCTGGCGGAGCGAGCCAGATGGGACGCCGGTCTTGTCCCCCGTGGCCCGAGTCAGCTCGGGGTAGGGTGATGATGGCGCCTCCTGTTGACGTGGTTGGTCTGCGCCCTAGGTTGGGCGATGTGGAAGCTCCTCCGAGGTCGAGGTCGAGTCTGTCTTCCGTGGTCGAGGTCGAGTCCGAGCCCCTGGTTCAGGCGAGGCGGAGACCGTCGGCTGAGGCCAGGGCGGAGTCTGAGCCCTGGGGTCGGGCGGAGCGGAGTTCGTCGTCTTCTGGGGCTGAGCCCAAGTCCTTGAACCATACCACACCTTCTGCATCTTCCCGAAAATCCTTGCCTCTTCCTTCTAGAATTAGTTGCCGTATTTCATTGATCTTCTCATCATTCTTATGTGCTTCTTTGATTTCCTGCTCTAAAGTGGGCTCTAACTCAATTGTTACTCCTCGCATGCTGTTCAGAAATCCGAGGCTCAACCTGTCAAACTCTTTGGCCAACTCATAAGGCATCGGATGAGCGACCATCATATTGACCTGACTTTTCCTGCTCAAAGCATCTGCCACTACGTTCGCTTTGCCTGGATGGTAATGAATCTCCA